>NC_080188.1:45465818-47965818 GCF_030028045.1 Hippopotamus amphibius kiboko | reverse complement strand
CAATTAATGGCTCACTCTAGGTAGGGGAAGGAAAATTATAATATTGAAAAATATGGAAAAATAATAATATCAAAAATAATAATATCAAAAATAGCTGGGAATTCCCTGGTGGTCCAGTGGTTGCACTTTCACTGCCGAGGGGGCAAGTTCAATCCCTGGTCAGGGAACTAAGATCCTGCAAGCCACGCAGTGTGGCCACACACACAAAAAAAATGCTAATAGATATTTATTGCATGCTTACCATATACCTGAAATTGTGCCAAGCATTATGTCAATCTTCACAACACTCTTGATCAGATATATATTTTTCTCTCTCCCCTTCTGCCCTCTCTATCCCCCTCTCCTCATTCTTTTATTTTTACCAACAGAAGCACCAAGGCTTATCAAGACCAAGTCACACAGCTATCAAACAGCAGAGAAAGAATGCAAAACCAGGCAATATGACTTCAGAGCCCACATGATAGAACCCTCAACTCTTCCCAGGTAATTGTGATCCCCAAAGTACCTGAGAGCTGCCGTTAAATCTGATCAGGAGCAAAGATGCTCACTGGACCCTGGTATCTTTCTCAGATGTTCTTTCAGACATACAGATTCTTAGAACAGGAAGTGTTCGATGAATGGTGTGTATTGTAACAACATCTTCTTATTGCGATCTTGTCACCATTCTTGATGCATTCATGTGTCACCTCCTGACTGGGACAACAGGCTCTATGAGTGTGAGGACTGAGTAAGGTCCCTCCCACTTTGGGTAACATTCCAAATGTCCCTGCTTTTAGATTTGCTAAAATCTAAAGGGAAAGCATGTGGCCATAAAGAGAGAAGGAACTGGTACTTATAAGAGATAGCTATCTTCAGGTAACTTCAGAGCTGTGTGATTTTATAAAAAGATACCCACAATTAAGAGTCACTGAGAGGTGCTTTTTTTTGGTCAAGACATTTACCTGTTCTTTTTCTGGTACGAAGATAAAATGATATTCCATAACAAAGTAGTGTATACACACACACACACACACACACACACACACACACACACAGAGCGTTTTACCTCTTCCTCTTAAAAAGGGACTTCCCTGGTGGAGCGGTGGATAAGAATCCACCTGCCAATGCAGGGGACATGGGTTCAACCCCTGGGCCAGGAAGATCCCATATGCTGCGGAGCAACTAAGCCCCGTGCGCTATAATTACTGAGCCTAAGCTCTAGAGCCCGTGCTATGGAACAATGAGAAGCCCGTGCACTGCAAGAAAGAGTAGTCCCCACTTGCCACAACTAGAGAAAGCCCATGCACAGAAACAAAGACCCAACGCAGTCCCCCAACAACAAAAAAAATTTTTTAATTTTTTTTTAATAAAACGCACAGACACAGCACAAGACAAAAACCTGATATCCTTGGCAAATTTTTGGACCACCTTTTAATGGGAGGATAACCAAGACTTGACTAAAGAGCTCTCTATTAACATCACCACTTTCTGTTTATGGCATTACTGACAGGCTGTCACCTGATTGTAGGGTATTTGTCTCATTTACGGCACACAAAAGCGAATGTATTAGATGAATTAAATTCTGCTTGAAATGTGGCATGATAAATTGCCCATGGTTGGCTTGGTGGCAGTCCTCTAACAAAGTAATGAATTCAGCCTGGGCCTGGAGAACACATCCTTGGCAAAAGCCTCCTTGGCATTTTCAGCCTCATTCGTTAAGTGGGGATACATTTTCCAAGGGCTTCATTAGCAGCTGAAGGTGGGAACAATCTATTAGGCCATGCAATTATCCTCTTACAGCCAGGTCAGTCTTGTTTTAGAGACTGTTCTATACAATGAGGCAATACAGCCGCAGTTTTCAGCTTTGTGAAAAATTCTCACCCCATCAAAAAACGCTATTTTTTATTACAATTTTACTCGATTGTGTCATTTTTTTCTTTTTATCCCTGTGTTTTACTTAATACTTACTCTGCCATCCAAAAGTGTTCCTCTAATCCATGATTTATTTTAGTATCGACAGTAACTTGCTTTCCAAGTACTATATTAAAAGGATTGTTCCATAGAGTAGAATGAATAACATTTTCTAACTTTTGAAAACTGGCTTTCAAGTATCCAGTGCTTTGTGGTTTTCAAAGTACTTTCACACAGAGAAACTCACTTGATTCTCACAGAAACCCTCTGAAGTAGACAGAGAGACACAATACAGTGAGTAGCTCTGAGTTTGGGGTCTTGATGAGTTCAACTAAAGGTTTATAAATTTTGTTTATCCTTTCAAAGAACCAGCTTTTAGTTTCATTGATCTTTTCTATTCTTTTTTTTTTTTTTGTCTCCGTTTCATTTATTTTTACTCTGATCTTTATGATTTCTTTCCTCTACTAACTTTGGGTTTTGTTTGTTCTTCTTCCTCTAGTTCCTTCAGATGTAAGGTTAGATTGTTTATCAGTGTTCAAGCAGCATTATTTACAATTCCCAAGAATGAAAGCAACCTAAGTGTCCATCAACAGATGAATGGATAAGGAAGATGTGGTATATATACATAATGGAATACTACTCAGCCATAAAAAAAGAATGAAAATTTTGCCATTTGCAGCAACATGGATGGACTTAGAGGGCATTATGCTAAGTGAAATAAGTCAGACAGACAAAGACAGATACTGTATGATAACATTTATATGCGGAATCTAAAAAAGTACAGCAAACTAGTGAATATAACAAAAAAGGAGCAGACTCAGGTATAGAAAGCAAACTAGTGGTTACCAGTGGGGAGAGGGAAGAGGGGAGGGGCAAGATGGGGTAAGGAATTAAGAGGCACAAACTATTGGGTATGACATAAGCTACAAGGACATGTACATCGTGGGGAACATAGCAAATATTTTATAATAACAATACAGGGAGTGTAACCTTTAAAACTGTGAATCACTATATTGTATCCCTATAACAGATGATACTGTACAGAAACTATATTTCAATTAAAAAATATAAATAAATAAATAAAACTTAACTGGCCCGTTCTTAACATTTTTCATCTTAAATCTCAATCTTCCTTCCTATGAAGCTCTGTATTTTCAACAGTTCACTCTCTTGTCTCTTCACATAAACCTGGCTTCCTACTTTGACCCACTAGAATCTTTCCTAACCCCAAACCTCTCACACATCTAGGGTACTAAGTGAAGAGATTAGGGGCAAAAGAGAAAAGAGGGAATGGAGATGATTGGGAAATTAAATGGGAGACCTGGGTACACCCGCCCCTAATAGCTTATCACACAGCCTCCGACCAGCAGCTCTTTACTCACTCCCCACCTTCCAAGACCTCCGGACTCTACAGGGGTTGGCCTTGACGCTTCTGAAAGGAGCGGACCATGACCTATAGGCACAACCAAAATTTCTTTTATTATATATTGCAAAGCTTCGTATGCTATTCCCTACATTGAATCATCATAACAAACAAAACACTGACCCACCTTAAATTAGAAATAGCTTTAACAACACTGGTTAACCTAATGTGTGCGTTTAATTTATATATATGTTTATTATTTTTTACATGTTTATATATATATACACATATACATATACAAACTGTTTTGTTTGGGCTTTATCATAATAATTACGAATGAATCTGGTAATTTTTTAATGAACCCAAGTTCATTACAGAAAATAATAGCTAAGTGATAGCTACTGAAAGCCCTAAGAGGGAATTATAAAAACTGTGCAAAAAATCCTAGTCGAGAGAAAAGAAATGCCACTATTTGTTTCCTCTTTCCAAGAATGCTGCAGTGAACGTCTTCGTATATACACCACTATGTACGTGAATGAGTATTCCTTTAAGTTCAAACCCTAGAAATGATATTCTGGGTTAAAGAGAATGTGAATTTATAATTCCAGTAGATGTTGCCAAAATGCTCTCTCTGTGGATGTTGTATCAATTTATACCTCCACTAACAATGTATAGGAATACCCCCTATATGCAGAATGTTTCCCCCCACTCTTACCAAATCTTGGCCAATAGGATGGGTAAAAATTAATCCCAGCCCTTTGGATGGAGCCCTGTCACTCTGCCTTGTAGTTGAGAGCACACTTTTCCAGGAGGTTCAATCTGGTCCTCTAAGCTGTGAAGGGGTCTCCTCGTGTTCCTTTATGTTAATTCAAATACCTCCCATTATCTGTATTTCCTCACGTCCCACCTTCTAGAATAACAAAGTCAGGCCAAATCAAGCCTAAACGCATCTCCATTTTTTTAAAGTAACACTTTTTATTATTATTATTATTATTATTATTTTGGCCACACTGCACAGCTTGTGGGATCTCAGTTCCCTGACCAGGGATTGAACCTGGGTCACGGCAATGAAAGCCCAGAATCTTAACCATCAGGCCACAAGGGAACTCCCTCATCTCCATTTTTAATAGTAGGTATTAGAAAGTAGGGTGTGCCCCTCGGAAGTCAGCCTTATAACCAAGTCATTTCTCTAAGTTCTGGTTCTAACTTCCTCAAGCCAACGCAAATGAGGGTTCAGTGTGCCTCAGAGGTAATCACAATTATTCAAATTATGACTAGGTTTATGTAAGTTGGGACTGCATATCTTCATCTTGAGTCTTCCTATGCTTCCTCCTTCTCCTCAGTTCCTTGAAGATCACCAACTGTTTCAGCATCTTCATGTGCAAGGTCTCTCAGGCTCTGGTTAGATTAGCAAAGCACATTGAGGGTGATCACCAAGAGCCTTAGCCTTTGCTTGCTCTAGGCTGAAACCCATTACTTAGCTACCTCAGGTGTTAGTCCTTCTTACCAGCATTTGCTCTGTCTTTTAGAGTGCCATGATCATTCTCCTTCATCCCTAATTTAAAGTCAGAAAGGCCTGGGTTGGAATCCCAGAGAGACCACTAATAGGCCATATGATCTTGGGCATCTCTAATCCTTAATTTAACATCTCTAACCCTTAGTTTACTCACCAATAAAATGGAGATGACATGCCTCCTTCTCTGACTTGTGGAGAGAACAGAGATTTGATAGGTATATGTACATCCATCTATAAATCATTTATCACAAGCATTGGCACGAAGCACAGATGCAACAAATAACTTATTTCCTACTATCACTCCCCTGGCAGAGAAGCAAAACACTATTTTAGCAGTATTTTACTTTCTCTTAAGCCTATACTGTCATTGCCTCTATAGCCCCAAACCTAGGCATTTCTTCCTTGTCTCTTATTATTGCTAAAATATACAATTAAGCAAGCAAACAAACACAAAAAGATTCTTTTATTGCTCTTAGGACTTGGTTTTTGTTGTTCATTTTATGTAGTTTGACTATTTTCTGCAAGGCTTCTGATGATTCTAGACTTGGAGTTACTGTTACCATTACAAGATGAATGTTTTAGATTCTCCCAACATTAAACGCATTATTATTATTGACTGAAAGCCTAAATCATCCAGGAAACAGTAGGGCACCCTTTTCTGCATTAGGTAAAAAATATTTCAGACTTGGTGGTGCTTCAGTGGCCAAGGCTTCCTGAGGCTGCTCTGTTCTTGAGGAAGTCTGTCTATGAGGCAGAAGACACTTCATTCCTACAACTGCTGCTGTAACCAAAATCTCTATCTCACAAATAACGATGAATTGTACCATGCCTTGAAAATTCACAAGGCCATGAAAGAGGAAGAGCATAAAGGCGCAGATGCTGTGGGAGAAGAGAAAGACAATTTTACTTTCAGTTTATCTGATTAGGCTGTGATAATGCCCTCTACAGACCTGTCCATCACTGCCTCACTTAGGTCAGACAAGAGTCTGACCCGAATGCCTGGGTGACAAAGGGCAAACAATGCCAAATTCAATTTTAGCTGATCTTTGACAGAGGAAAAAATATTCCTCAAGGAGCCTGTTGAGAGCACCACGTGAACCCCACATTTTTCATTTTTGACACATTAGATCTTGTGTTAACACTTCATGGTATAAAATTGAAAGCAAAATACAGAGCAGAGACAGACAAATGTCTAAATGCTGTCTGTGTTCCCAGTTTCTGCTCCTAATCCCAGGAATGCAGTCTCTTCCCTGGATCCACTTTAAAAATTTATCTCCAAAAGCAACATTTTCTCACCTAGGGAATACATGTTTTTCTAGGGGAAAGAAACCAACTCTATTCAGGCCTTTTATGTATGGCATATTTAATTATTTTTTTAAACTTTCAGTTATTAGGAAACAGTAAAATTATGCTCCCCAAGGCTGAGAAATCTTGTACTTGTCAACAATCTAATATTCAATGGACTTCAGGCTTTTTTGCATGGTTAGCTGATTTCTGTGTCAGCTCAGGTCCTCTGAGAAACAAATGCCAAAGTGAAACAAGATGTGAAAGACACATATTGGGGGAAACACCTGTGGAAGATAAAGGGGAGAAGAATCAGGAACAGGAGGGGAGAGCCTTCTGACCACAATGCAGGTCTGACCCCTGTGAAAGGAGAGAGGGAAGGAAGGAGGCCTGAGTAGCAGGAGCTTCAGCCCGCAGTACAGTTCTGAGAAGGCCTTGGCCAGGCTGATGGGAGTCCCAGAGCAAGGTTGCCTGTCATAGCAGGCATCAGGCATCAGCTAGTATATACACATATACTAGCTTGGAAAAGCAAGGGATGTGGATCAACTTTGCTAATAAGATTGAAGTCTTGGCCTTCGTAGTGAGGGAAATTAAAGAGTCTATAGATTTTTGAAATTTTCTAGATACTAGTTCTAGATGCTAATTCCTGGGATGAGCACCCACTGAAGATCAGTTTTCAAAGAGAAGACTTATGGTACTCAGGTGATACAGAGGTTTGAGCTCAAGTCTACCTTACAGGACCTACCTGCAAGGAAATGGTTATGTCCTTAGTATTTGAGTGTATAACTGATGTCGACATGCTTGGAAACTGGTCTAATCTTCACACTGGAATGTGCCAAAATGCTGTAGGAAGACCAAGTGGAAGTTCTTGGAATTCCCTCCACCCCATTCCCGACAGTCAAAAGCAATACCACATCCCTAGGAGAACTGCCAAGATTCATGCCAACACCAAAGACTTAAAAGATGCAGCTGTGGCAATTCCTAACATTCCCACTTAACTTTCCTGTTTGGCCTATGCAGAAGGTGTATTCATCTTGGATAATGATTGTGGATTATTGTAAACTTAATCAGGTAATGCCAATTGTAGCGGCTGTTCCCAGTGTGGTAACTTGAGCAGATGAGCACAAGCATCTGGCATCTGGTACACAGCTATGGATCTAATTGTTTTTTCCTTCAAACAGTTCTCAAGGATCACAAACCTGTTGCTTTCTACTAACACAGGACAATAATACACCTTCACTGTCTTACCCCAGGGCTATGTCAACCCTTCTGCTCTCCATCGTAGTCTCCGCCATAGTCCCCAGATGTCTTGACCATCTTGACATTCCACAGAACATCCCACAGAACATCACATGTGTCTCCCTCATGGATGATATCATGCTAAATTGCTACTCATGGGCAGATAATAGTAAACAGCTTCATGCTTATTCCATATAGTAAATTTCCTCTGCTGACATAACTAGTGTAGATTCTACTTTCCTGTCTGACTCAATTCCAAATCCTACTTTCCAAATCAAAAATTATGGGCCGAACATCTAAACCAGAGAAAAAATTATTGCCCAATGTCTATTATTTTTCCATGAAAGTCTGAGTTTCTCCATAAATGTGAGGGAACTTTCATATGATTGATATAAGTATCATAAGAAATATTCAAACAAATTTCACCACTGACTTCACAACTCCCTTTGATTCCTTTATATGATACTGGAGTAAATTCTGGTTCTTTGGCTAATTTCTCACTGTCTGTGAAGCAAAAAGCATGTTGTGGGCTGAACTGTATCTGACCTCCACTCCTGTAATGAAGCCCTAACTCCCAGTACTTCAGAATATGATGGTATTTGGAAATAGGACCTTTAAAGAGATGATTAAGTTAAAATGAAGTTGTTAGAATGGGTCCTAATCCAATATGACTGTTGTCTTATAAGAAGAGGAAATTTGGACACAGAAAGCAACATCAGGGATGTGCACACACACGGAAAGAAGACCACGTGAGAACACGGTGAGAAGGTGCCATCTGCAGACCAAGGAGAGAGGCCACAGAAGGAACCACACCTGCGGACACCTTGATGTTAGACCACCAGCCTCTGCAACTATAAGTAAAAGTTCTGTTGTTCAAGCCATCCAGTCTGTGTGTGGTATTTTATTATGGCAGCCATAGCAAACTAATACATAGCCTATGGTATAAAGATGCAATATGGCTTTTAAAACTTTTAGCAGTGAGAGACAAAGGTCACAAGACAAGGGTGAAAGGGTCTTTGTCTTTGTGTCTGTTTTGGTGTGTTTGTGCATCTTTGTCTCTATCTGGATCCCTACTTCCCCACTGTCTTTCCCTCTCTTGATGATTCTTCCCTGTTTTGTTTTGTTTTGTTGGGGGGAGGAGGGTCTTGTTTGACCCCCCCCCCCTTCTCTTTCCTTCCCTCAAACTCTCTTCCAGTTAACTAGTTTATAGTAATAATACTGACTCTGTTAACCACTATTCTAAGAGCTTTATTTCCATTAACTCATTAAAATCTCACAATGAACTTATGAAGTAATTACCACCTTTTATCCCAGCCTTATAAATGGGGAGGTTAAATAACAGAGAGGTTAAATAACTTGTCCAAGGCACAGGGTTAGCAAGTGACAGAGCTCAGGGGTGAGCCCCCAAATTCTGACTCAAAAGCTGGTGCCCTTAAGCACTATGCTATGCCAGATTTCACGCAAAAGAGAAGGATGCCTGTGGATATGTCCATTTCTAAATCTGCTATTTTTGTTGAATTGAAGACAAATGGAGAGTGTTTTATATCTTATACCTGAGTTAAAGTCACTTTGGAACATATACAGCCCTCAGCACTTTTCCTTGGGTAATACTAAAAAGTTGTGAAGTCCACACACATAATTTGGAAGAGTCATATACACACAATTTCCAAATTCAAATATAAAAGTTCTAATGATAATGAATTAGAAGTATGCCTCAATGTTGTAACAAACACAGGAGTTAACCATCTTTGATCTTCACAGAACCTTGTGAATTAGGAGCAAGTACATTATCCATACTTTACAGATGAGAACATCAAAGCCACGAGACATTGAGGACAAGCTAGACTGCGAGGCCATGAGGAGGAACCTTGGGTATCAACTGCAGGGCCCCCAGCTCCCTTTACACCACTCTTAATGCCACTCAGAGAAGAAGTCAAGTAAGCTGCAACCCTAGTGCTAGCATTTGTTCAACTGTCACATCCCTTCAGCCAAAGCACAGTGAAGACGCAATGCAGTTAGAAGGAGGATTTTACAGTTTTCTGTGCCTTGGCCTAGAAAGCATCATGACTCAGTGGCAGTGAAAGGGAAAAGTGGACCACAGCACCATATCTGGCTGTGTGAGATTTTCCTCCATTGATATTTTTTTCTCCATCTACTGCTCCAACTTGATCCTGTTTAGTGAATGAGGCCTGATGGCAAACCCAAGCCTGCATAAAAAGCTCCCTGCCGATGCGCTGTCACAGCCGCTCAACCTAGGCTCCCGGGAACTTGGGCAAGCGGAAGAATCCTTTGTCTTCAGACTATGACAAGAGTGGAAAAAAATCCCAACTATTCGGCTGTGTAGCATCATTCAAGCATGCCTTAATGGGGAAGGTCTAATGAGGAATGCAGCCTTTGAAAAATCGAGCTTTAACAACTCCCAAAGCATTCTCACTGTACAATTCTACACCATTATCATTAATAGGATTCAAACTACAAACCAGAGATTATGTTACTATTTTACCCAGTCTGATGGCCACGGATGCTTCTTTTCTTTACTGGTTATGTTCAAAGAGATCTTGGCCTGTTATTATAATCAAATGTGCAGGAGAAAACATCCGTATTCTTCGTGGATTCTATGGCGGTAGCAGGAATAAGAGAATAAAAGAAAAGCCAATTTTAAATTACCAAATGAACCGCAGCTGCTCCAGGCCCCTTCCAACCCCCCTTCCTCTCCTGCTGTTGACCTATTTATGGATTCTTGTTCTTGAGTTTAACTCAACTTTCAGAGGAGAGCTGGGCCTAAAACCAGTTGGAATAGTTTTCAAAGGTACCCAGAGGTCTTTTCCAAACAGAGCATGGGTTTCTGGCAGGTAAAATTCACTTACATTTTTTCCTCTATAATTTCTCCCAAAGCAGTTCAAGAGCTTTCACCTCCAAAGCTGCACTTCATGCACAGTTACAATGTTTCCAATTTAAAAAAAAAAAAAGATAAGGAAGGCTAAAAATACTTCAAAAGTGTGTGCGTGGTGGGAGATTTATATGGTATGTGGATTATATCTCAATAAAATTGTTATTGTTTTTAAGCATATGCAGAGTTGGGAAAGGGAACGAATGGATAAACATGACTGAATATAGAATACTCCTGATTTTAAAAGGCATCGCTGGGGTGGGGGTAATGGGAAGTTAATGCGTAATGAGGATAGTGTCAGTTGGGGAAGATGAAAAAGTTCTGGAGATGGATAGTGCTGATGGTTGCACAATAATATGAATGTACTTAATGCCACTGAATTGTACACTTAAAAAATGGCAAAAATGGTAAATGTTATGCGTTGTATATTTTACAATAAAAAGTCATCATTTTTTAAAATTTACAAAAACCATTACTACATCAACACTACATGTTTACTGTAGAAAAAGAAATTAAAAAAGAGGAAAATAAAAATCCCTTAAAATCCCATTATCTGGATACAATCATTTTTTAATACTTTTGTATATATAGTCTCCCAAATTTTGTCAAAAACATATAAGTAAATAAAACTGGGATTGTACTGGGGGTATTATTTAGCAATCTGCTTCTCACTCATAAAATATATATATATATATATATATATATATATATCTTTCCATGCTTAGATAGATAGATAGATAATTACAGGTACAGTTGGTCTTTCATATCTGCAGGTTCAACCAATCATGGATCAAAAATATTCAAAAAAGATTCCAGAAAGTTCCAAAAGGCAAAACTTGAATTTGCTGCATGCTGGCAACTATTTGCATAGTATTTATATTGTGCTTTTAACTACTCACATATCATGTACATTGTATTAGGTATTATGAGTAATCCAGAGATAAAGTATACAAGAGGATGTGTGTAGGTTATATGCAAATATAAGGGACTTGAGCTTCTAAGGTTTTCAGTATCCCAGGAAAGGTCCTGGAACCAGTCCTTCCTTGAGGACTGAGGGATGACTATATACACGTGTGTGTGCATACTCACCACATTTGTACCATCATTTTTAGTGGCCCCATAGTTGATAGACATTTAGATTATTTCCAGCTTTTTGCTCTTTTAGATAATGTATCAGTGAACATCCTTGTACATACATCTTGGATGATTTTTTTCTTTATGATAAACCAAGAGTTATATAATTGTTGAGTACGAACATTTTTAGGAGTTAGTACTTGGTGCCCTCCTGAAAAGACTGAACCAATTTGTATTCCCATGGAAAACGTGTGAAATTACTACCACCAGGTACACGTTACTACTCTTCTTCATCTTCTTCAGAATTAGAGATTTAAAAAAAGTTTTTAGTGAAATAAGGCAGAGAAAGACAAACACTGTATGTTTTCACATACATGTGGAATGTAAAAAAGTAAAACAAATGAACAAACATAACAAAACAGAAACAGACTCACAGATGTAGAAAACAAACTAGTGGTTACAAGAAGGGAATGGGGTGGGGGGAGGGGGCAAAACAGGAAGGGGATTTTTACAAACTACTAGGTATAAAATAAATAAGTTACAAGGATGTAATGTACAGCACAGAGAATATAGTCAATATTTTATAATAACTGTATAAAGTATAATCTATAAAAATATTGAATTACTATTTTGCACATCTGAAACTAATACAATATTATGAATCAACTGTACTTCAATTTTTAAAAATTCTATCTCATTTAAATTTTTATTTCTTTAAAATACTAAGGAGAAGAAATGCTTTTCCTAGATATTCCACAACTGCCTCTTATTCTTTTCTTATGAATTGCATGTTCATGTCCTTTGTCAATTTAGCTTTCTTGTGTGTTTTTTTCCCTTATTTATATGTAAGAATTATTTTATATTAAAGATCTTATCCCATCATATCTTTTATCATATCATTTTAGTTTATGGAGCGTCTGTCATATAAATATTTTCAAATTTTTCACAGTCAAATCTATTACCCTTTCTTTCCCTTATAATATTTGCCTTTGGCTATCATGCTTTCCTTCCTCCAAATCATATAAATATTATCTATATTTTAAAGTGTGTGTCCACTGACAGATGAATGGATAAAGAAGAGATGTGGCACAGGTACACAATGGAATATTACTCAGCCATAAAAAGGAATGAAACTGAGTTGTTTGTAGTGAGGTGGGTGGACCTAGAGTCTGTCATACAGAGTGAAGTCAGAAAGAGAAAAACAAATACCATATGCTAACGCATATATATGGAATCTAGAAAAATGGTACTGATGAACCCAGTGGCAGGGTAGGAATAGAGACGCAGACGTAGAGAATGGACTTGAGGACATAGCAGGAAAGGGAAGCTGGGATGAAGTGAGAGAGCAGAATTGATATATATACACTACCAAATGTAAAACAGATAGCTAGTGGGAAGCTGCTATATAGCACAGGGAGATCAGCTTGGTGCTTTGTGACAGCCTAGGGGAGTGGGATAGGGAGGGTGGGATGGAGGCTCAAAAGGGAGGGGATATGGGGATATGTGTTTACAAATAGCTGATTCACTTTGTTGTTCAGCAGAAACTAACACAACATTGTAAAGCAATTATACTCCAATAAAGATGGAAAAAATAAAAATAAAAAATGAAAGTGTGACATAATAAAGGCCATATATGAAAAACTCACAGCTTACATCATATTCAGTGGTGAAAGACTGAAAGAAAGCTTTTCCTCTAAGATCAGGAATAAGGCAAAGGTGCCCATTTTCACTACTTCTGTTCAACATAATATTGGAAGTTTTAGCTAGAGCAAGTAGGCAAGAAAAAGAAATTTTAAAAATGCAAACTGGAAATGAAGAAGCAAAATTCTCTCTATTTGCAGATGACTTGACCTTAGATGTAGAAAACCCCAAAGGTCACAGACACACACACACACACAACTAATAAACAAATTCATCAAAACCACAGGGTACAAAATCAACATACAAAAATTAGTTATGTTTCTATACCTAACAATGAACAGTCCAAAAAGGAAATTAAGAAAACAATTCCATTTACAACATCAAAAAGAAAAAATATTTAGGAATAAACTTAACCAGGGAGGCAAAAGACTACACACTGAAAGCTGCAAAACATTGCAGAAAGATTAAAGAAGATATAAATAAATAAATAGAAAAATAGCCCATGTTTGTGTATTGGAAGACTTAGTCATGTTAAAATGCCAATACTACCCAAAGAGATCTATACATTCAATGCAATCTCTATCAAAATCCAATAAAATTTTTGCAGAAAAGTCCAACCTAAAATTCATGTGGAATCTCAAAGGACTCCAAATAGCCAAAAAAATCTTTAAAAAAAGAACAAAATTGTAGGTCTCACACTTCTAGATTTCAAAACTTACTACAAAGCTATCAGTAATCAAAACAGTGTTTTCCTGGCATACAGACCATATAGACCAATGGAACAGAATAAGCAGCCTAGAAATAGACTCTTACATACACAGCCAAATGATTTTCTACAAGGATGCCAAGACCATTCAATATTCAAAAGACATAGTTTCAATACATAGTGCTGGAAAAACTGAATATTCACGTGCACAAGAATTAAGCTGAACCCTTACTTTACACCATATACAAAAATTAACTCAAAATAATGAAATGCAAGAGCTAAAACTATAAAACTCTTAGAAGAAGATACAAAGGAAAAGCCTCCTGACATTAACTTTGGCAATGATTTCTTGGCTAGGACACCTGAAGTGTAGGCAACAAAAGAAAAAATTGTGTGCTTCATCAAAATTAAAATTTTTTGTGTATCAAAGGACACTATCAGCAGAGTGAAAAGGCAACCCACAGAATGGGAGAATGGGAGAAAATATTTGCAAATCATATATCTGATAAGGGATTAATATTCAGAATATATAAAGAACTATATAACAACAACAAAACGATCCAATTTAAAAATGGGCAAAGAACTTGAACAGACATTTCTCCAAAGAAGATATACAGATGCCTAACAAGCTCATGAAAAGGTACTCAACATCACTAATCATTAGGAAATGCAATCAAAACCACAATGAGATACCACTTCATACCAGTTAGATGGGCTACTATTTAAAAGAAGGAGGAGGAGGAGGGGAAGGAGAAGAAAAATAACAAGTCTTGGCAAGGATGTGGAGAAACTTGAATCCTTTGTGCATTACTGGTAGGTAATGCAGCTGTGGGAAACAAGATGGCATTTCCTTAAAAAAATTAAACATAGAAAATAAAGCATTTTTCAATTACAAAAAAAAAAAATTAAACATAGAACTACTATGTGATCCAGCCATTCCAATTCTAGGTATATACCCCCCAAAATTAAAAGAAGGTATAACGGACTGATTGTTTGTGTCCCCCCCCAAAATTCATATCCATGGCTATATTTGGAGTTAGGAAGTGATTAAGGTTAAGTGAGATTATAAGGGTGGGAACCTGGTGTGACAGAATTAATGTCCTTATGAGAAGAGACACCAGAAAGCTCCCCCTCAACCCCACTATACTCCACCTCTATCTGTAAGTCTGAAAGAGAGTTTTCACCAGAAACCAAATCGGCCAGAAACTTGATCCTGGACTTCTAACCTTCAAGGACTGTGAGAAAATAAATTTCTGTAGTTTAAGCCAGCCAGTATTTTGTTATGGCAGTCCAAGCAGACTAAGACAAAAGGTATTTGAGCAATATTTGTACACCTATGTTCATAGCAGCACTATTCAGTATAGCCAAAAGGTAGAAACAACCCACCCACATGTCCACCAATAGACGAATAGGTAAACAAACTACAATGGAGTATTATTCAGCCTTAAAAAGGAAGGAAATTCTGACACATGCTACAGCATAGATAGACCTTGAAGACATTCATGGTAAGTGAAATAAGCCACAGAAGGACTAATACTGTATGATTCTACTTATATGAAGTACCTAGAGTAGCCAAATTTGTGGAGACAGAAAGTAGATTTGGGGGGAGAAGAAAACGGGGAGCTGTTTAATGGGTACAGAGTTTCAATTTGGGAATATAAAAACTTCTGGAGATGCATGGTGGTGATTGTTGCACAACAAGGTGAATGTACTTAACACCACTGAAATGTACAGTCAAAAACAGTTAAAATGGTAAATTTTGTTATATATATTTTACCATATTCAGAAAAATTTGAAGTGTGCTTGCTAAAAGAATTTAAACAATACAGAAATACATGAAGTATATATATGAAGTAAATTTATTTCATTATTTTATATGTAAATCTTTCATTCATCTGGTTTTATTTTGATGTTAGGAATGAAATGGATCCAGCTTTTATCTTTCTTGGTCACAATATTATCATTAAATAATCCTTCCTCCCCCTTTGCCCCTGCTGATTTAAAGTTTCTCTTTCATCACATACTAATTCTTATCTATGTAGTGGATCCATTTCTAAATTTTCTATTTTATTCCATGGTGCCACTGGCCACTCAGTTTGTTCCTGCCTCACATTTTAAAGTATCACACTTTAAGGTGTAATTTATATGATATAAAATGCACAGATCTTCAGGATACAATTCAATGAGTTTTGGCAAATGCATACACACAGATAGCCCATTCCACTATTAAGATAAAAAAAATTTCAATCACCCAAAAAGATGCTTTATGCCTCAGTCAGTGTCCAACCATACTCAGAAGCAATCATTTTTCTGGATTCTTTCACCAATGATTTGTTTTGCCTGTTCTAAAAATTCACGTAAATGGAATAATTCAGTTTGTACTCTCCTGCGTTCTACCTTCTTTCACTCAGCACAATGTTTCTGTAGTTTATCCATGTTGTTGCACCAGTACCAGTAGTTTATCCCTTCTTAAGGTTGAGCAGGATGGATGTGCCACAATTTCTTTACCCATTTCCTACTGTCAGATATTTAGATTGCTTCTAGTTTGGAGCGGTTATGGATACAACGGCTACAAACATTCCTGTACAAGTCTTTTTATAAACATATATTCTCATTTTCCTTGGAAAACCATACTTCTAAATTACTATAGCTTTAAAACAAGCATTACTATTTGCTAGAGACATTCTTCACTCATTATTTTGATATTTTCTTTTTTAAAATGGGCTATTTTTACATTATTTTGCCAAAACATGCCTTTGGGAATTTTTGGAATTTGATAGATTAGTTTAAGGAAAACTAACATCTTGATAACATTTAATCTTCCCGTTCCAAAACATGTTACATTTTTCCATTTGGTCAGGTCTTCTTTTATGTTCCTCAATAAAATTTTCAAGTTTTTATCAAAAAGTGCTGCACATTTCTAGATAAGTTAATTCCTAGGTAGCTTTATTTTTATTTTTTATTACTACTGAAAATTGGTACCTACCCAGCCCTCCACCCCTATCCATTATTTTTCCTTATTATTATTGCTTTTCCGCAGGGGAGATCTCGGTTTCTTTTTTAAATTATCTTGTATCCAGCCATCTTACTGAATTATTCTTCTAGTTATTCTAAAAGGAACTATTTTAAACATTTACTTTGCGGATAATTTTTTTTTCTCTTTAGAAAATGGAAAGAAAATTGTAGTTTTCTAAAGCCTCACTGGATCGGTTTCCAATCCTGCTTTCATTATCACACTCCTCTATTATCAGTGATTTGCCCAGCAACAACCCCAGCCAGCATCTCCTTTCTTTTGTGTCAATTCTAAAACTTTAGAGACGTCAACTGTCAATAGGAAAGTGACAAACCAATTAAGAACACATTTTGAATTAAGCCTAGCGCATGTGAGAGCTAGGGTCTATAACAGAAAAACAAGAGATTGTTGTTGATTAGTTAACTACACAAGTATCCATCACCTTTTTCCATGAAGAAGCAGCCACTACACATCAGCAACAAACATGTCAATGCTCACTATAGATCCCCTGGAGCCGAGACAATTTTGATCAGCAGGTACTGGAATGGAGGATGACAGCATGGACTTTTGTGGACATTTGAGAGACTCTTCTCCCACATGTCATGGGCCCCACAAGAAGTCAGAGTGGACAGCCGGGAGAGATGCCATGGGGCACAGGGAGCATGTGGGCATTGTCAGTGGTCAAGAGGCTCCTGCTCTCAGGCGGCTCATGCCCCCACATGGCTTCATAAAGTGCAAGACGGCCTTTGTGAGATGCTTCCTCACCCCTCACTCTGAAATGCTTCTCTTTTCCTTCTTTATAATCTAACCAGTTCAGCAGCTTACTCATCTTTATGACCTCCAAAGTGGTGAGACTTCACTGATTTCCTTACCTCAGTGAACAAAAACTTCTCGAACTTGGTTGCTAGCACCACTCCTCTTCTGCAGTACTAACATCTTTTCTGCTACAATATTAAATGCCTTGGTGTCTTCAAGCGCCACTAAAGAGTGAAATTTTATCCTCAGCAATTTAGCAAAAACTTCCCTATTTTCATTATTATGCTTTCCCAGGTCGCCGCACCTTTATTTCTCAAAACACAGGCAAAATTAAACAGAGATTTAAGATCCTGATATCTGACAACAAGGAAGGGCTCTTCCTTCGGAGAAGATCCTAGAATCCACCACCTGGGTCCTCTGAACCTGCCATGTCAGGTCTCATTTCCTAAGCTGTCTTATTTATTCTCCTCTTTTTTAAAAATTGAAATATAGTTGATTTACAATGTTGTGCTAATTCTGCTGTATAGCAGAGTGACTCATTTACACACACATATACACTCTTTTTTTAAGTTCTCCTAAGTTGTCTTAGGAACAACTTTTTAGATTGTCCTGATTCCCTTGATAATTAGGGCACTGCAATTTTGCTTCGAGTTTCATTTGGGTCGTCTTCCTCTACTGCTTTAAATTTCAGTTAATTAAATAAATGCTAAATGCTCAACATGGTGAGTAATATCTATTTTGTGATTCTTCCTTATGTTCTATCTTTCTCCTTTTTTGTTTCTTCTACTTTTTATTACCAGAATAAAAGTGGGGTTTTTTCTTTACAGTGCAATGATTTTTAATATAAAGTTGTGCACTCATCACTGCCATCTACTTTTAAAACATTTCCATCACCTCAGAAAGAAACTTTGTACCATTTATAGTTCCTCTCCATCCCCATCCCTAGCCTTAGGCAACCATTAATCTACTTTCTGTCTCTAAGGATCTGCCTCTTCTGGAAATCTCACATAAACAGATTACATAATATGTGTTTTATTGCATCTGACTTCTTTAACTGAGCTTAATATTTTTGAGGTTAATTCATGTTGTAACATGTATTAGTATTCAGTTCCTTTTTTATTGCTAAATAGTATTCTATCATATGGCTATACCATGTTTTGTATATCCAGTTGATGGGCATTTGGATTTTTTCCACTTCATGGATATTGTGAACAATGTGGCTATGAACATCTGAGTATGTCTTTGTATAGACACACACTTTCATTTCTCCTGGGTATATACTTAGAAGTATAATTGTGGGGTGATATGGTAACTCCATGTTTAACATTTTAAGAAATGGCCATCTGTTTTTCCAAAGTGGCTGCACTTTTTTACATTCTCACCAGCAATGTATGGAAATGTATATTTTTAACCTCTATGAAATCACAGCATAAATAGGACAAACCATGGAATCTTGACTAAGAAGAATGCATCTTTTTGCCTGCTTGAGAGATGGGAGGTTGGGACATGATTTTCTTCTGTACTACTTTCCGAATCTATTTTCTATTCCACAGGCTCCCTGGAGCTAGAGTGGGCATGAATGTGCCCAGCACTCAATGCCATGGGGTTAAAATGAACACTGACTTGTCCAGACCTCCTGCATTATGATGAAATGCCCTCCCTGTGCTCACATACACACAAACACAATTTTTTTAAAAAAAGCTTGTTAATTCCCACTAATACAAAGAAGCAAATACTCATCTTCCTCAGTCTCTTTTTTTGATAGCACGTATGTTTATTGCTCTATTACTTAGAGTTCAGACTGCTATAAAAGTGCTTTAACTGAAGGAGGAAACAATGCCTTTTGCATTATTATATTCAAATAAAAATGTAGAAAAGAGGAGACTGGAAGCATATTTAGTTTCCCTTGAGCTGCCAATTTCATACAGCTGACAACATGAATTATATTACGTAAAATCTATTCATTATTCTATCCATTCAAGAGCAAGCTGAGCTTTAAGGCAGACTAATGGCTGTCGCATGAAGCTACTGTTTGTCAGTCTTCAGTGAACTCAAGCAAAAAACAAGGAAACTGGGAATGGACAACACAGGGAGTCAAAGAATGTTCCTACTGTGGGGAAACAGCTCCAAAAGAAAAGAAGCTTCTTGTATTGAATTTGGCAGTGGTACAAGTTATTCCAGGAAACTGTATATCTGTGTTGAAAGGTTATTCTGTTATTTTGGGGCTGGGGTGGGTTGGAAATTATGTTATAGTTTATTGCTTATTTAGGTGCCAAACTTCATACTACTGACAGGTTATACTGTCAAATATTCTGGACTTAAAAATATGTTGTTCACTTTTTTTCTTGTGCCATGTTTATAGAATGAATTGACAAGGAAAATAAGCAACATAAATAAAATTCTCAAAAAGAAACTATGCTCAGAAACTCTCCCCAAAAATCAGACAAAAAAAATTTTTTTTCTGTCTGTTCTGCTCATGGGGCCGCATTTTCCTGAACCACTAAGCTACATAACCTGCACAATAAAAGAACCTATAGAACAAAAGAGAAACTGGATCCTCCTCTCAGAGGGGAGGGGAAAGTCTCTTGGTGCTTGATTGATACAGAAAAAGAAATAAGGATAAAAACAGTGAGGCTTATCAACCCATTCAATGGAGAAAAAAGAGAAAGGCAGGCCCATTGGTGAGAGGGTAGAAGATGAAAGAGAGAATTGCAAAATATCACATCTAGGAATGAACTTCCCCTTTTCTTAGCACCCAAGAAAATATTAGGTCTAGGAAAGTATAAAGTATAGGATTCCTCCTGCTTGAATTTCAGAGCAGAGTGGAAAGAAATCTACTGTACATTAGATTTTAGGTTCTGGCTTTCACTTAGTGAGCATTATTTGGGTTTGGGTTTCCCCACAAGCAGACTCTGAGACAAGAACTCAAATACAAGAAGTTTCACTGGGAAGTAAAGAAAACTGAGACGGAAGTGGGCGAAGGAGGCAGGGAAAGGAAGGCAGTCGTATGATCAAGCCGGCTACCACCGTGGGCAACTCCAGGAGCTAGTGGAAAACACGCACCTCACCGTTATCCCATCCAAGGGGTGAGAGGTGGACTGTCATCTTTCGACTCCACTCAGTCACGGGTACACGGTTGCTCCCAGAATCATTAACCAAAGGAGAGGCAAAACAAAGTCCAAAAGCAAAGAAATGCAGATGCTGACGCTGGAAATGAAGCCTCTGTGCACAGCAATGAAGAGTGAGGGAACGTGGGTGTGGTGGCGCCTGGGTCAGCTTCAAGTGGTATAAAAATAACCAGGGAACACATTCCCTCTTTGGGTGCAGGGACCTTGTTCGCTGTTGTTTCCCAATTCTGCCATATTTTAGGCATTCAATAAATAATGTGTCAACTAAATATGTTAGTGAATGCATGAAATAACTTCAAATCCTGGTTCCATCATTTGTGAAAAACCCCTTTTCTCACATATATAAACAAACCCCATTCTACAAAATAATAAATGACATAACTTAACATAGCACCTGACCCACAGCAGGAACTCAGTAAATGTAAATAGTTATTATATTCCCATTTCCTTCTTTCTGCCACGCAGTCCTCCTTTATTCTGCTTTTCTCTCATAGAAAGGAAAGGTGGCTGTAGCACTTGACAGTGCCCTGGTTCAGAAATGTGTACTGTATCTTGGCCCAATGGAAGGGCCCACACCAACGGTTTCTTCTTAAAGGTCAAATTCATTGACTTACATTGTACGGGAAGCTGTGATAGCAAATCTTTCAAGAGAGTGCCAGCACTTATTTAATTGTAAGTTTTGAGCCAAGAGCACCACCATGCAACTATGAATGCAATCCTGAAGAACGAGACTGCTTATACTGAGGTCAGTGGCTGCCTTTTTTGACCTGCTGCTCATCAGTAGTTACTCCAAAGTGAAAATATGAAAAAAATAAAAAAAGTCAAGGAATAACAAGAAAGCATCAGGTATTTTCTGCCTTCTCGTTCTCAAAAGTTCATGCACTCTCCTAATCTTTTAATGTTTTATCTCAACACTCAACATGTGTATTTCTTTCTAGAACCCAGCCAGATCCCAGGTCTGAATTCCAACGGCTCATTTCTCAGTTTCCATGAAACAAGCTCTGAAAAATGTGAGGACTGCACACAAGGTGATAAAAGCTTAAATTACACCTGTACAACTTCCTCCATTAAAATTTTTAACTTTTTAAAGGAAGAAAGTAAGTCAGTTCTAGAAGTCTAATCTCCTTACCTTCCAGCAAATGTGTGGCTCAGGTTGTAATTTAATACCCAAAGTGCTAGGTACTTAGTCCAACTAACCTGAAGAATGCTTATTCCACTTAACTTGCCTGTAGTTTGAGATCTTTTCAAAATGTTGAGATCTATAGAGCTCTAGGATCTGTCTAAACTAGGTTTCCAGGAGCAAAGAAAAGGTGAGGGTTGAGGCCAGTTGATGGACACTCCTCCACGAAAGACCATCTGTTGTGCTGCTGACCTTACAACCAGGTCTTTTCACAAAGTTGGGGGGCGTGAACTTGAAGCCTCCCAGAAAATCAGTGCTCTACCAGTTTGAAACTCAAGTCTGACCATGATTCAAATGGAGGCTTTTTCATTGACTCTGCCTGGGGTCAAACCGTTATCTTTCCTTCCTTCACCCTTTGCAGCCTTTTCCCCTCACTTTCCATTTCAGTGTTATATTTTATCCTCTATGTTTCTGAAAAGCACTTGCGCTAAATGAAATAGTGTATGTTTCCTATTGCTGCTGTAACGAACTGCGATGGACTTAGTGGCTTCAAACAACAGAAATGTATCATCTGACAGCACCAGAGCTCAGAGTCCAAAATGAGTTTTACCCAACAAAAGTTAAGATTTCAGCAGCGTTGTGTTCTTTTTAGAAGCTCCAGAGGGGAGTTGTTTCCTTGCCTCTTCCAGCTGCTGGAAGTCTCCTGCCTTCCTTGGCTTGTGCCCGCACGTCATTCTGACCTCTGCTTCCATCTCTCTCCTCTCCGCAAGTTTGATACCTGTATTGACTGGATCCAGCCCCTGTTAACTTTAAACTGTTTAGTTTCATTTAGTCAGTGTTTCTCCTTAGGTAACATGCTTGATTTGAAGGTTAAGGTTTTATCATGGCTTAACCATGTGATAGAGTGTATCCAGCCCAAGAGGTAAGCCCTAGGGTTTAGGCTAGTGGAGAGGGGGAAGTTTAAGTCAATTGAGGAGACAAGGGCATGGTAGAAAAGCAAAGGCAAAGATGATGACTGCATGGAGATGAAAATACAAGATCTCAGTTGAAAAACAGCAATCAGAGAGGTCAACGGAGACCAAGGTTAGAACCTGGCAGAAACAAAAGGTAGCAGGAAGCAGGGCTTGGGAAGGTGGGGGGAGTCCAGTTTAATTCTTGAGACTGACACCTCAGGCACACCTCTCATCTCATGGTGCAAGCGACCTTCAGCATACTATTGAGCTACCTGACTTTTCCACACAGTTCACATCCCACTTCTTCCCCCAGTTCATCATGACATGGGACAAAGTAGATGGAAGGATTCTTTGGAACTATAAAATGACAATGCAGTTTTTACTTTTAGAGGTATTTTTTAGGCTTAAAGTTTAAAAGGTCTTTGATTAGCCCCTAACTACTTTTATAACTTTAAGCAAGCTTGCAGTTTTTTCATCTATAAAGTAGAACTAAGAATAGAATCCGTACCTCACAGAGCTTTGTGAGCTAGCATGCCAGTTACAGAGCAGGACCTCAGTAAAGTTAGTCATATTGTTATGACAAATCTTGTTGTCTTTAAGTGAAAAATAACCCAAGAGATCAACAGTTATGGGGTAGAGGGGGAGAACTTTCTCCCAACTAACTACAAAAAGAATATTTACTGTTTATTTATGCATAATCCCATACATGAATTTTGGAATTATGCATAATTCCACAAATGAATTTTGGAATTATGCATAATTCCACAGTGAATTTTGACAGTTGTCTTTTGGAAGGCTCTGTCCTCTTGCAGACCCAGGAAGTGCCTTAGAAATGTATAAGGGAGAGGAGAGGCTGGCTTTAAGAGTCACCACAAAAAAATCACCCAGAGTTTAATTACATACAATTGGCCCATCCCACCATAAGTAGAGAAAGAACTGTGGTGTGGTATACCCTCTCTCACACTCTGCATTTACGTTCAGTCCAAGTCCTTTCTACAACCTACAAGGTCCTATCTGATCTGACCCCTGCCTCCCTTTGCATTTTGATGTCATACCACTCTCTCTCCTGCCTACTGATATATACTGAAAACATGTTTTTCCCAAAATTCATATGTTGAATTTCCCTATTCTCCCAATGTGATAGTATTTGAAGGTGGGCTCTTTTGGTGGTGATTAGGTCATGAGGGTGGAGCCCTTACTAATGGGATTTGTGCCCTTATAAACAAGACCTCACAGAGCTTCCTTCCCCTTTTTACTGTATGAGGACACAGTGAGAAGATGACATCTTTGGACCAGGAAATGGGCCCTCACCAGATACTGAATCTGCCATTGCCTTGATCTTGCACTTTCCAGCCTCCAGAACAGTAAGAAATAAATTTCTGTTTATAAGTCACTCAGTCTATGGCATTCTGTTATAGCAATCCAAACAGACACCTACTATACTCCAAAAACATCTTTCTTCATATTTCTGAAACATTCCAAGACTTTCCTGCCTCAGCCTAACTTATAAACCTCTTTTATATTTCATTTCTTATTTCTCATCCATCAGGTCTTAGCTCAGAAGTCATCTTATCAGAAAACTCTAATCACCCTATTTAAAGTAAACCCTGCTCCCCATACCTCTACTCAACAGATACTACCATTCTGGAACTCATCTTTTCTTTTTTTAATAACTCTGAAATTACCAATAAAAACATATTTCCCCCCTGTCTATTTCTACTGGACTATAAGGTCCACAAGGGTAGGGAATTATCTGTTCAAGTAGCAACTATTGGCCATGATACAGAAAATCAGCCAAGTATCATCTTTGTTATGTGAGTTGCCAACTCCTACTCGGTACCTACTACTCTCCCACCAGTCCATAACCTCATGTCATAACTAAACTTTGGATGTGTTTTGTCATTTCAAAGCATTGTTATATAGTTTAATCCCTTGGATACTTATAATAACTCCATTAGGTGCAAATGAGGACACAGATTAAGGAAAGCTAAGTTACTTGCCCACAGTTGCACAGCCAGTTAAGACTATGGCAGAGATGAAATTTGTTTATTTTCATTCCAAGCCCTATAGTGTCTGGAATGTGTGTTTTGCTACACTGGACAGCCCTGCCTAAAATGAAAGGGAAAAAGATAACATAGAAATTACAACCCTAAATCAATACAGACATACCAAAGGGCATTTAAAAATAAAGACTTTAGGGACTTCCTAGGTGGCACAATGGTTAAGAATCTGCCTGCCAATGCAGGGCAGGGGACATGGGTTCAATTCCTGGTCCAGGACGATCCCACATGCCACAGAGCAACTAAGCCCATATGCCACAACTATTGAGCCTGTGCTTTAGAGCCCATGAGCCACAACTATTGAGCCCATGTGCCACAACTACTGAAGGCTGCATGCCTAAAGCCTGTGCTCCACAACAACAGAAGCTACCGCTATGAGAACCCCGCTCACCGCAACAAAGAGTAGCCTCCGCTCACCACAACTAGAGAAAACCCACACGCAGCAAAGAAGACCCAACGCAGCAAATTAATTAATTTTTAAAAAGATGGAGAAGGATATAATGAATAGATGCATGAATGGCTGAGGACTGAAAAAATGCAGCTGACGTAAGAGCAAATTCAGGCTCAGATGCCCAGGACAGAGAGCTCTGCACGTTAGTCTGCCAAGTCAGAAAAGCCTCCTCTGAAGGCAGGAAAGAACTGTCACTTCCATTCTACAGATTGAGATACATAGTTCTCTTTGTGGGGATAGTCATTAGAAGAGGGGAAGAAACAGTGCTTAGATTTAGCAGAGAGACTTTGCCTTGTTTCATTTTGTTGAGAGGGGCCCAGGATGTCAGAGCACAAGAGATGGATGGACTCCTGGGATGGACCGAGTGGGAGAACAGCTCTTTGGATCAAGATGTTGGAAGTACATCAAAGGGAGAGAAGTGGAAGAATCTGTCTGTGGGTTAGTTAAGATCCAGAATGTCCTTTTGGGTTTTGTTTTTTCAAAGATTGATAGAAAGTCTCTCATTATGTGTCTCCAATCACATTGTGGATTCACTAAAATGAGACAAATATTTCTCAAACTGTGTTCCCTGCGTGCCTTGGGAATCTATCAGCTTTAAAAGAAAGCAAAGTTCTTACAGAGCCATCTGGCACACCACCTCAGCATACCTGAAAAAAAGTTATTTCCAACAACATTGATAGGATTACAAACAGTTTTTGTCTAAAAACACACAACACTTTAAGCAAAGTTTAGTTTCTAAAAGGTTAAATCAAAAACACAAATTTCCTTTTTTCCCCAATCAATTCAATTCAACAAACATTCACCAAACATTACATATGTGTGAGACATCATTAAATTGAAAGTCAAACTCAACCTACTTACCTTAATTTTTTAAGCTGGATTTTCTAGTATCATGTTTGCACATTGCCCTCAATATCTTTCTAACAAAGACTTTAAAGAAGACCCTCTTTAATGTTCATTTGTCTTCCTCTTTATTACTACGTTTTCATTTTTGTCATTGCTATATATTGTTTAAACATTGTGGATAAGAGAAAGAAAAGAAGGAAGAAAAAGGAGCAAGGGGGGAAAGAAAGGTCCTTAGCTTCCAGAAATTAACAGCCTAACAGGGAGCTAGGAAAAGTATGAATGGCACAACCAGAAAGCAATTATTCTCTCACTAGCTGAGCTTTACACACACACACACACACACAAATTTGTTTGCTACGCAGAAACCATCCTGGCAAATAAATGAACTTTACTGTGTCTCAGTTTTCTCTCTGTAAATGAGGAAGTTGGATTAGATGATTGCTGAGATTCTTTCCAGCTCTAACATTCTGTAGGTCATTCAACATTTATTGAGCATTTGTTGTGTATGAAATGGGAAGTATTTTGCTAGGAGAAACAGCATATACAGCCTGAGTAAAACTCATTTGGCTTTAAAGTGATTACAATTTATTGGCCAAATGCAAACAACTATCTGTACTAGAAGATGACACGAATAAAGGTGCTGGGGACAAAAGACTTGATGCAATTGCAGGACAGAGGGGGATGGAACAATGAGGGACCAGACAAATTAGTTTCAGGACAGCAGAGAGATGAGGTTATCCTAGAATGAAGGGCAAGGATGTTAAAAGAAAGAGCAAGAAAGATAGGTAGAGATGCTCAGAAAGGACTGGCTACTTTCAAAGGTCAATAACAAGCTGATCTAGCTGGATTCTTGGAAGGAGATGAAAAAGATGATTTGGGGATGAACTAAATCAACCAGCCCAAGGTCTGGGAAACTGCCTAACAGTCAATTTCACATTGAACCGAGAAACCAGGGCTCATAAGCTCATAAAATAATTCTTGTTTTAGCACAGAAGAAATGGGTCAAGAGAAATTGTATGGCTGATGGTGGTGTGTTGAAACTGAGAACTGCTAAGGAAGCTGGAAGGTTGTCAAGTGTTCAGTGTGGACAGATGGATATAGAAAATCCAGAAATGAGGAAATCTCAACACGGTCATCCAGACGTATGCTCCAAGTGGGTCATTTCCTAACCTACAGGCTGTTTCTATTTCCAAGGCTTCTCACAATGCAGTAAAGCTGTTCATTCCATCTTGAAATGGCAAGCTGATTGGGATGTTTTGGATGATTCTCTTCAGAGGAGGAATTACAAAGGGAACTCAGGGATTAGCTCATAGCACTGAGGCTAGAAAAATCCAATGAAAGAATCAGTTTTAAAATCTGAGTAGTGTCAGCCACCAAGAAGCCAGGGGGCGTATGTTTGAGGTTAACCCCTGACGTCACCTAGCAAACACACCTCCTTATAGATAAAGAATGGAAAGATGGGGCTGGGATGGGGTAGTGAGGCAAGCCTTGGTACGGGGAAGGCTGTGATTTAGATTGACAGGAAGTGGATGATGGTATTATAGATAGTAGAAGCAGTTTGAGAGAGGGAGAGGTAATGGTGTGGAAGACGGAACCAACAGGATCTACATGTGAGATGACGCTGAAGACAGTGCAGCCAAAGCAAAGATACCTCCCAGACGGGTAGGAATCAGGAACATATGCTCTGAGCATTGATGACATAAGAAACAATGGCTGACCTTCAACTCTGAAGCCCAGGATTTTTTTTTTTTAACACACATGAGAAAATACCTTTCCTTTATTTTTGACATCAGAGGCTAAAAACATACGACCCAGAGACCAGGTATGTAGCACCAAGACTCCTGTTGTAGCCGGTACTTCTTAGTTACCTTGTCTCCAACCCAGCCCGCTGATGCATCCAACTTTTTTGGACAAGTGCAGTCATTTCCAATAACAGGGCCATTCAGAAACACTTCATTTATCCAAAAGCTCTTCCGAGAGGATCTCTGCTTAACTGCTTCAAGGAGCTCTCTGTCAGTGACAGCTTTTCTGTGGTTGTCAAAGGACAGTTTAGTTGCCCCCAGGCTAATCTGTTCCAGTCACCAATCCTCCAGAGAGCCCAGAGCATCCGAGACCCAGGAGCATCCACTGAAGTCGGGTGGGTTTGCTTTACGATTTCCCCTATGTAACTAAAATAAGCCTCCTTTTCTCCTTCTCTTCTTCCCACGGGCTGAGCTAGTACACTCATACTTCTTTTTGGCTAGGATATACATTTTAGTCTTCTTCCTAGGGAAGACCATGTAAGCATATGAAGTACACATGGAGGTTTTAATCCTTTGAAGTGCACAAAAAAGGTGCCTCTCCAGGTGGAGACACTATAGCAATACTTACTAAGAAATGTTAAGTGGCTCCTCCTTTTATGGGTCTTGAACTACTTAAAGGAGTTCCTATACCTATTTTAGGGGACCTTTATAGGAGTAAGACTTTTTTTTTTTTGGCCACACAGTGGGGCATGCAGGATCTTAGTTCCCCAATCAGGAATGGAACCCAGCCCTCCTGTGCTAGGAGCTCGGAGTCCTAACCACTAGACCACCAAGGAAGTCCCAAGAACTAAGATTTTTAAAAATTGTTCTCCTCTAATGAATTTATAAACATATATAACAAAAGATTAATCCATATTTTACCCAGATTGTAGCTCTAGAATCTAGACTGAGCCAAATATTTGGTAGGCAACGGTGACTGAAGGACAGAGTGTGTCAAGTGCATAGACTCTGAAGAACCAGGATGCCTGGATGCAAATTCCAGCTCTAGTGCTTTCTACCAGCCATGACAGCTTCAGAAAGCCACTCAAATTCTCTCTCTTAGTTTCTCATGTATAAAAGTGGCATCATAATATTACCTTCCTCACGGACTTGCGGAAATTAAATGAGCTAACACACGTGGATTTCTTGGAATGGAGCTTGGCACCTAGTAAGCACTTAGTAAGTGCCAGCATTTACTGGTGGTTGTTACTGGTTGTTGTTGTTTGTTGTTGTTCTAGTTGTTATCTGATTACGAATCCTAGGAGCAGGTGTACCCCACAGCAGGTGGAACCACTTTTCTCAGCCACAGTACGGAGTGAGTCATAATAAAACCATGCTGCCAACTTCCTGAACTATTGAATTACTTGAGCTTCTACACACAATCCCTATTTTTTTTTTTAAAGTTACCCTTTCTTTCTGAAGTTTACAGACTACAGAGGCTCTTTCCTCAACTCCACCTTTCCTTTTCAAGGACATTAAATCCCAAAGAAAGAGATTTGGAAATGATTTCTTTTATTGCCACCCTTTTGTAGCTCCTTTTCCTCCATTCATTCTCCCTCCTCATTTGTACCTAAAGAAAAATGATACTTCATTCATTATATTGTCATACCTAGCAGCTTATAACTGCTTTGTATAAATGTACGTGCCTTTCATATAGAAGATTAATGTGTACTATCCCTTGCCTTCACTTACAATGGGGGTCACCCTACATTAGGGGAATAGTGAACATTTGGTGAGCAGCGTATGAGCTGAGGCACTTTTTTCACAGTCCTAGAAAAAAGGTCTGGGGAATTCCCTGGTGGCACAATGGTTAAGAATCCGCCCTCCAATGCAGGGGACACGGGTTCAAGCCCTGATCTGGGAGGATCGCACATGCCATGGAGCAACTAAGCCCGTGCACCACAACTGCTGAGCTTCCTCTCTAGAGCCCACGAGCCACAACTACTGAGCCCATGTGCCACAACTACTGAAGCCCACGTGCCTAGAGCCTATGCTCCACAACAAGAGAAGTCACTGCAATGAGAAGCCCGCGCACCACAACAAAGGGTAGCCCCCACTCGCCACAATTAGAGAAAGCCCTTGTGCAGCAATGAAGACCTAACACAACCAAAAAAATTAATTAATTAATTTTTTTAAAAAAGGTCTGGAATACACACAATCAGCCACTAAGGTCTGGAATATACACAATCAGCCACTAAACTTAACTTTTGTCTCATCCTTGGTACTGTCTTAATTATGTGGACTTTCATCAATGTTCAAACTCCCTGTTGACTAGCAAAATAAAGCCCTCTCCCCACAAAGACATCAACGTTCTAATCCCTGGAACCTGTGAATATGTAAGATTACAAGGCAAAGGGGAATTAAGGTTGCAGACAGAATTAAGGTCATTACTCAACTGATCTTAAAATAGAGAGATTATCCTGGTGGGTCCAATGTAATCCCAAGGGTACTTCAAATTGGAAGAGGGAGGCAGAAGTTAGAGATCAGAGTGATGTGATGTGCAAAGGACTCAACCTGCCATTGCCGGCTTTGAAGATACAGGAAGGTGGCCATGAGCCAGGGAATGGGGGCAGCTTCTAGAAGATGGAAAGGGTAGGGAAATAGAGCCTCCCCTATAGCCTCCAAAAAAGAACACAGCCTTGTTGACACCTTGATTTTAGCCCAGTGAGACGTCTGTTTGAGACTTCTGTGTTAGACTTCTGACCTACAGAACTGTAAGATAATGTTTGTGTTGTTTAAGCCACTAAGTTTGTGATAATTTTTATGGTAGCAATGGGAAACTGATACACATTCCATCTCTGGAGATCTGCCTGGCATCCTCAACTCACAGGACTCTGCCTCCCTGTTCACACTGCCCCCTACTCTGTTTTGTCTTTGCTTACTAATTCAAGAGACGTTATCGAGCACCTACTCTGTGTCAGGCACTCTGCTAGATCTTGGAAAGGCAAGATGAATAACACATAGCCCATGCCTTTTCATTTACTCAACAAATATTTGTGTACCTGGGCGGCTCTGAGTTACATGTGGTAGAGATGAAAAGAAAAATAGTGCCAGCCTTTCAAGAGGCTTTCAGTACAGTCAACATGAGTTTTAAAATTATGACTTGGTATAGTAAATGCATGTTATAGGAGTACAGAAGGGAGAGCACCCAACCCAGCTCAAGCCAGGAAAACTTCACAGAGAGGAAGAAATGGAGCTTGGATGAATTTGAGTTTGCCAGACAGACAGGATGAGGAGAGAGAGTCAAGAGCCATGAAGCAATGTGGCACTTGAAATCTGGCTAGTGGATATGAGAAACAAAATTTAAAATTGTATTTCATTTTAGTTACTTTTAATTGAAATGGAAATAGCCACAGGTGACTGGTGGCTACCATACTGAACAGAGCAGACTGCACCAGATTATACCCTTGAAAGGAAGGAGACTGTCTCCTCTTTTCTCTTTTTCCACTTCTTACTGACTGGAAAGCAGATGTGTGGTAAGTCACCTTGGACCATGCAGATGGGGTATCACCCCAGGGACGGGGTCCTTGACCCCAAGCAGCCATCTTTTAGTTTGGCTTATGCTGAGATTGTCATGTGAGAGAGTTATAAATTCCTATATTACTTAAGCTACTGTTATTTTGGATCTTTGTACAGCAGACAAATCTGTATTCTAATACAATGTCTCAGAATAATGAAAAGCAATAGTCATAATCTTTGCTAATGAGCTCTTTCTGTGCACCAGCCCCTATGCTAACTGATCTAAAGACACAGTGCCATTTAATCCCCACACATTCCGATAAGGGAGATAATCGTTTACCCTGATTCTGCAGATAAAATGCAGCCTTGGCAGAGTGGTTCATTAGTAGTAGGATTATGCCTGTTGGACAGCAAACTGGATTCTAGTGAACAGATACATAATATCTTATCATTGAAGACCAGGCAACTTGAGCTTAAACCAGAGTTTTAAAATGCAGAGATGATATTTATGTCTGTAGCAGACATTCTCAGTTGTCTACCCAGCACCCATTCCCCCCTTCTTCCTGAAAACTGGACCTCAATTTGTTCAAATAGTGGGCAGAGATTCCTTGACATCAGAAAGGCTAGGTTTCTACTGCAGAACCCAGGAGAGAAATCCTGACAGGTCTAAACTAGTCACAGTATTCTCATTCCCCTTGGCCAATAATTGGTCAGGATAGGTATGTGGCACAGTTCTGGTCAATGAGATGTAAACACAGGTTTGATAGGGAGGATGTCCCTTTCCAAATAAAAAGCCAAAACCCTGCCCAGAATGAAGATGCTATGCCGGAGATATGGCATCCATCTTGCAACCATGAAGACAAAAGCCAACATCATAAAGAAGGCAGAGTGGAGAGCTTAGTGAAATTCTTGATGACATTACTGAACTGCTGCTCCTTGCCTGGCAGCCTAACTCCAGACTTCTTGTAATATGAGAAAAACTAACCCCAGTTTACTTAAGTTACTATCAATCAGGTTTCCAGTTACCTATAGCTGGAAGTCTTCCTAACTGATACACATATATGTATACGTAACTTTTGTTTTCTTAGGAAAGATAAAGAAAAATCACACAGCTTACAGCGCTATTCTGCACTCTTGGCTGACTGCTGGAAGACAATTCCCACTGGCTCACCCACAGTAAGAATCATTTCAGTATCTCTCAAAACACGCATTTTGGTGGGATGTGAAAACTAACCTTAAATAGATAGTAGAGCTCAGGCAAAATGCATATTTACTTCTTTCCCACCCTCCAACTAAAACAAAATTTCCCCTCAGTTACAAATGTTTCTTGAGTAATGCTTAGGTGTGAAAAACACTTATATCCTGTTGATTTAAACTGTTAATATTCTGAAATTTTAAAAGAAATCCTTGTAATCTTTTTTAATCTTTGTAGTTTTCGAGAAAAGCAGAAACACTAAACCTAAAGCACAAAAAGGATTCTTTCGATGGGTATACATACCAACACCAAAGATAAATGAAGAATTGAGGCATGCTGCAGGAAGGTGAAGGTTTAAAAACTGGCTTAAACACATTGATAAACTGAAGAGGCAGAAATGCCGTCTTGCCCTTGAATTATAATGAAAGCTGATTTAATTCTCCTGTGTGCAAAAGGCAATAAATAATAATTATGCAATCAATTATCCAGAATCACAAATTCTAAAATATTTTGGAATGCTAGATACTTCCAGTTAAAAGGAGAAAAAGCAGATATTTTTCTAGCCATATGCTAAATTAAGGCACACATACACAAATACACACCATACCCCTACCTTAACTATGCTGTTAATCTTTAATCTGATTCATAACGGAAAAGATCATGTGGTAGCTGGTTTTACACTATTTCATTCACAAAAAGAGATTATCCATTAAACAAGCACATTTTCCTCTGGGATTTCACAGAATAAATGCGCTAGACACATTTTTCTTTCAAACACCAAGCTATGCAAAATATTTCCAGATATAATCAGAAAGTATGAAACAGCAAATTAAGCAATATCCAGGCAATCCTCAGCATTATTTTGTGTTTTTGACAGATCCGACAAAAGTTGAAAAAGCAATTTAAATAAATATCAGAAAAAGAAACATACCTTAGAGATGATTAATGGTTCTCCATGCTCCAGGCCACCTTTCAGAGTAAAACCCCAGGGAGCTCCTCCCTGCAGGAATGCTTCCAGGTAAATGTACCTTCCCCCGGGGGTCCTGTTAAGGTTTAGTGTGGCACTGGTCTCATCGAAGTTCTCTGTGGTCCTCATCATGGCAAACACATGATTCCTCCAGTTAAATTTCAAATGCCTGAAGCAGATTCAAGAAAGCAGTGCTTGTATAGCACGTTATCCCATCCTTCATGGTCCGCACGGGCCGAAAAAGAGGTTTTCAGAAACTACTTCTATCAGATGTAAAAAGTTCTTCCGAGCTTAACTCCAGGATGCTGAGCCAGGAGGATTTTTCACTTCAACGTTTCTGAATGTAAGCTCTCCTCCTGGAATCCTCAATTCTCACTGAAGCCCCCGAGTGGTGTATATCTCTCCAGTCCGTTCAAAAAAAACTTCTTTCAATGTCACTTTCAAGACTGCCTTTATTTCACACATACCCACACCAAAATTTTTCCAGCAGATTTTACAGAGAAACTTAAAGTCATCTTACAATTTAGTAAGAAAATTGCAAAAATGCAACTGAATACTTCGCTTTTGATTGATTATCAACCCCTTCTTCCTCTCCGAGTGAAGTTTACCATTACAATAGCCTCCCCTCTCCCCAGAAGTAGCTTTAAAAGAAAGAAAACACTTACTATGCTTCTGCTCGCTTTAGAAGTTCCTAACTTGTCCCAAACTGAACAGCTGTGCTAAAACTTTTTGCCTCTGTTTTTCTAAAATTAGTTCAGTTTGTTTCTTGAAAAATAAAAAAAAAAAGTTTTTTCCAGGATGCAGAGAAAAATGAAAAAAAAAGCATGATAAATTTCCTTCCCTGGAAAAAATATCCAGGAGGCAGCTCAGTTCTTTCTTTGGTATTTTCAGTGATGATCAGCCACCACTCCTGCCGAGGCAGCCACTTTCCTCCTCTGAGAGAAAGAGTAAGGAAGTGAGAGGAAAATGGATTAAGGCAAATAAAGGCACCGCAACCTTTCTGCACAGTAAGCACTGCTATGCGGAATTCAGTTCCCCACAAAGACCTGACCAATCAAAACAGTCTTACAGTTGATAAAACGTAGACAGTTAAAAATACCATACAGATGGCTAATTAGCAAGGAGTAGAAAAACAGTTGATGGACTAGCCCCACCTTGTTCCAATTAAAGCAGAATTGCCGGGGGGGTGAGGCACAGGCATTGACATTTTTTAAAAAACTCTGGGCATTTCTGCCGCGCAGCCAAGTTTGCAAAGCGGTTTTGGTAAACATTTAAGTAAGTGTCAAGGTGACAGCACAAGAAGACGACGAAAATGTTTATTTTGTTCATTAGAAGAAAATGCCAAGTAAAATATATGACGGGCCTCTCATCTTGAAATAGGACTCTCCAATCAAATTTCTCCTTGTTTGGTTCAATACAAACAGGACACAGGCTTTCTTCTCTATTTTAATTGTTACCTACTCCAAGACAGTTTGTCGTCCGCTCTTTAAATGAAAAGAAATACTTAATGTTTGGCAAGTAATAGACACTCAAGGTGAAATGTTGTTCTGATTTTAAGTTAGCAATGGAATTTTTAATAATGGTATATAAAATTTAACATTAATGCTTTCTATTAAAAATTTAAATAGTGTAAGATAACTATATCTTTTACCCAGGAGCCTCAGTTATCAAGTTATTGGAACAATTTAGAATTATTTCCAAGGGATATTTTGCTAAAACTTTTTCTGTTTAAAAGTACTTGGTAATGTGAATTATGTTGGAAACTGATGTGATATCAACTTAATTTTGGTGTTTGTACCTATAGTTAATGAAAAGTTGATATAATAGAGAAGCAGATATAGTATCAAAGAAGTCTAGATGATAATTAATGTATAACACATGTCAAATGTTACTTGCTTTTCAGTAATAACTTCATCTGTAGGACTTAAAAAAAGTAAAATCTCATTTTAATGTAATGATAGTATTTTAGTGGAAACAAATGGTGTACAAAATGAAAGTAGAAAATAAATATTGTCTGATTCTTGAGTCATTTATGCAATTTTTATTGGGGCTTCCTTTTGCAGGTTAATTTATAAACTAAGAAAAAAGGAGAAATCTTGGCTTTTCTTTCACTCCATTATTAAAATATCTATGTATATATATATTTAAATAAAATCCTAAGTAAATGAATGGTTTTTTTTTCTGAAAATTCTTTTTTGTGGCACTTACGATCTTGCTCTTGATTCATTTTGTAAAAAAAGAGATTTCACAGAATCAGCATTTAACATTATAAGAAATAAACCCAAAATCAAAAGGCAAAGGAAGTTCATTTGATGGACATTCAGTTTAGCAACTGATAGATCAGGATTAGAATAACATTTTCCCCCATCTTCCATTGCTCACAATTGAAGAATGAATCCTTGTTTTTAGAGGTAAAGACATGGAGGCCATGAAAAGCCTAAATAATCTGATCAGAGTCATCCTGCAAGCAGCATAAGTGAACATGACATTAAAATTATCAGACACTTAGGAATGGAATCTCAGTTTAAGGTAGGTCTTTTGCATAATTTATGTCTCCGTGGCCAGCATTGCTAATTCATAAAGATAACTTCTGTTAGGGCATGTGATTTGGACTCAGACTCGAATTAGAGAATGAAATTTGACCCTCTCTCCTCCCTAGAGAGAGAAAAACAACCCTATTGTCTCAAGATACTGACAGTGGAAGGCGCTAAGACTTTGTTTTAGTATTGTTATGAAAATGGCTTTGACCTTGCAGACCCAAAAGGACCTCAGGAAACTCCCAAAGATCCCCAGACCTCACTTTGAGAATTGCTTACCTTGACCAGAAACAGCCATACTTGAAGCTACCGTATTCTTACCAGTTTGGTGAGCCTATAAACACGTGTACTTTTTCCTTAAATAGCTGGAGTAGAGTTTCTGTTACCTACAACTTAAAGAGTTCTGAATAAACACAATGAAACCCTTCATGGTTCTTCTTGGTTTAGGAAAAAGTTTAGGGAAGCTTAGTGCAGTCTCACAGAAGTAGCTTCCAATCACATTTTCTCTCTTTCTGTTCCTTCCCTCCTACCTTCTGCCTCTAACTTAGGATTCCTCCTACCTTCTTATCAAATTCTTCTGTTCATTATAAATAGATCCAATGCACCTCACAACTTTGCTTTCTGTCTCTATATGAAAAATTCCTAATGTTGTAATTGAGTTCATGTTGCTCTGTTACTGTGAATGTGGCCCCAGCGCAGAAAAATACTTCAATCATATTGCCTCTCCTATTTTTCTGGCATGCCTATACCAGACACAGTTTTAAATGTCGTTTCCCTAATCACTGCTTTGACGTCTTAGAAATCATGCATCACTCTATTTGTTAACATCACCTAAGGAAAAATTAATTTGTTCTTTTCAAAATTCTCATTTCTTGATTTTAATCTTTCAAAGCAACCCATGTGCCTTTCTCTTTACCTTTCTTTAGCATTTAAATGTGATTTTTAACTTATTGAGTTTTTTGAGTGCCTTTAAATTTAATATTTCAAAGATTGAAAATGTCACTAGGTTGTCTCTGAAAATAAAAAAAAAGTCAGAGTGACATCTAGTGGCTCTTCTGGCTTGCTAAATAATCATCAAAGTAACTGTAGACAATAAGTTGTTAAATTGTAGGTTTGGAAGGTTATTTAGTTTTTCTTAAAAGGAACCTCTCAGAACCATCCCACATGGACAAAAATCAACCTTGTTTTAAACTTTGCACGGTCCCTCTAGGCAACCTTTCAGAGTCAAAAAGAATTATCTCTTCATGTGTCTCCTTAAGAATGAGGAAAACTTCCAAGCCGACCTTCCCTCATCACTAAATGCTAAGAAACCTCACCAGAAAACAGTCACTTGAAAGAGGACTGAAAGCCCAAAGATTAGTTTAAAATCATCAGGATGCACCTGCTGGACCTTCCCCGAGGCAATGTCATGGCTCTGTAGGATGCTGTTGAATATGCACAGTGGGATTCTCTGAGAAAAGAGGAAAGGGACATGGATGCGGATACACAGTTTACAGCGTCTGCTTCACTAACCATCCTGAGGCTGGCACGAAACTATCAGGGCACAATCCGTTCAAATCTTTGGGGAATGATGAAAATGTTATCTCTTGATTGAGGTGGTAGTTTCACAGGTGTGCACAGTTGACCCTTGAGCAACATGAAGTTTAGGGGCACGAATTCCCTCCTCTAACGCAGCAAAAAATCTGTGTTTAACTTAACACTCAGCCCTCTCTTTCTTCCATTTTGTGTCGAGGAGTCAACCAACCACAGATCGTGTAGTACTGTAGAATTTACCGTTGAAAAAAACATCCGTGTGTAAGTAGACCCATGCAGGTCAAACCCTAGTTATTCAGGGTCGATCGTGTATCTATCAAAACTCATCAAATGGTACACTTTAAATAAATGCAGTTTAATGAACAGAAATTACACCTCAATAAAATCAGTTTAAAAAAACTCAAGAACTCCATCGACAGATGAATGGATAAACAAAATGTAATATATATATCAGATAATGTATATAATATATATCGCATAATAGTGGAATATTATTCAGCCTTTAAAAGGAAGGCAGTTCTGATGCATACTACAACATGGATGAAACTTGAGGACATTATGCTAAGTGAAATAAATCAGTCACGGAAGGACAAGTACTGCATTATTCCACTTATAATGCAATACCTAGAATAGTCAAATTCGTAGAGACAGAAAGTAGACTGGTGGTTGCCAGCGGCTGGGGAGAGGGTGAATGGAGAGTTAGAGTTTAATGGGTACAGAGTTCAGTTTGGGGAAAAGTTCTAGAGATGGATGGTAATGACGGTTGTCAAGCAATGTGAATGTGATGAACTAAACACGTAAAGTGGTTAAAGTGGCAAATTTTTTATTATGTACATTTTACCACAGTAAAAATGTTTTTTAAAAAGTACTTGTAAAAGGTAAAGAAAGATTATAAAATATGACACTGTAATTAATCAGTTCATCACTTCACCATGCTGAATGGGTGGATGTCACAAAAACTGCCAAATGCATAAAGAACCAAATAAGAATACCTGATAGCATATACTAAATATTAGATACCTGGCAAAAATATAACTGTTATAGGAATTATTGTAGTAAGTTATTACTCTCAAAAACGGATAGAAATATATCCATAAATTTATGAGAAGTAAAGGATTTTAATAAGAATATAGTTCATCAGAAACTGCAGTATTAAAATCTTAAGCAATAGATGGTTATGATAAAGGGCATAAGTTTATTTTGCAAGAACCAGAGCCAGCTTCAAAGACACTAGGTGACAACAGTGATTGACTCCTCGGCAGAAACAGCCTAGAGGAGAAAAGGCAATATGCCTTTATTTTATTAGCTTTTTGGCTTCAATCTCCTACTTGTATCCCTTTTAATTCTTCTGTAAAACAGTGTTTATCCTCAAAAAAAATAAACTCAAGGACTTGCATTTTTAAAAAACTTAACTCATATCAGTGTTGGGGGAGAGGCTGACTGCAAAGGGATGCAAAGGAACTTTCTGGGTCAATGGAAATGTTCTACATCTTGATCGGAGTGCTGGTTACTAGGTGTGTATATGTCTCGCAACACATCAATCTGTACACTTAAAGTGAATGAATTTTTTTGTAAGTGAAGTATGTATCAGTAAAGTTGATTTTAAAAACCTCAATCAATTCTCATGTATGTGATTTTTTAAAACTATTCATTATTTATTTTTGGCTGCACCGGATCTTCGTTGCAGCATGTGGGATATTCGTTGCAGCATACAGAATCTTTAGTTGCAGCATGCATGTGGGATCTAGTTCCCTGACCAGGGATCAGACCAGGGATCAAACCTGGGCCTCCTGCATTGGGAGCACAGAGTCTCACCCACTGGACCACAAGGGTAATCCCTCAATCAACTCTGAAGAGTAAAAACATTCCTGCACTTAGGATGGTATATGAAAGTCCTCTTTTAAAAGTCGTTTGGAAAGTAACCCCAAGTTAGAAATTGCTCATCTTCCCAGTCCACCCCATCAGGAAATATTTCTAGAAATCTAATCATAACAGCACCTGGGAAGTAGGTGGGTCCTTCCCTGCTCTAATTGAATGTCCATACATCCCACCCTCCCTCTTCTTCCCTGTCTCCACAGCAGTCACCATGTTCTAATATGTTAGTTAGGACATGCCGAGACCAGCTCGGCGACTCGAGGTGAGTGACGGGTGCCGCAAGCTTGAAGAAGACACAGACACAGACTGAAGAGAAAAGTGGGACCGGGGGGCTCAAGACCTCTCGGATCAAGAGCCCCGCTGACTCATCCCAGGCTGCTTTTATTGAGTTCGTGGGCTAACATTCTCAGGTTACACTCATAAACAGTCAAAGGCCTCACATGATTGAGGCAATTATCTTTGTTTACTTCCTGGGTCCGAGTTGAGCAGGTGTGGATTTGAGCTGGGGGTGGAGAGCAAAACAGCCCTGGGGGCAGGAGACCTCGCTCAGATATTGGGGGTCTGTGCCCCACCCGTGTTGGCCCCTCTGCGACTGTGCCTGTCTTAGGTTGTTCCTCCCTTGAGGAATCTTACCCGTCTCTGGCTAACCAGTCATCCTCCAGGGCCAAACACAGTGATATAAGGAAGGTTCTATGCACCACCCCTGTTGGCCCCTCTGCGGCTGTGCCTGTCTTAGGTTGTTCCTCCTCTGAGGAATCTTACCCGTCTTTGGCTAACCAGCCATCCCTCAGGACCAAACAGGGTGATATTAGTCTCCACGCCCCGCACCCTCAGCTCCTCCACTGCTCAAGAATCTCATCGCTCGGCCCACATCAAAAAGGTTCCCGAATGTCTTCCCACAAGGACAAGTGTTTACTTATGATCTGTCTCTCCCAACTAGAATAAGTTCCATGAGAGCAGGGTTTGTCTGTTTTGTTCACTGATGTTCTTGGTATACAGTTCATGTTTAATAAATATTTGTTGAATGAATTCAAATTTTTTTAATTAATTTATTGAAGTATAGTTGATTTACAATGTTGTACTAATTTCTACGATACAGCAAAGTGATTCAGATATATATATATTCTTTTTCATAAAATATATATTCTTTTTCATAAAATTTTCCACAGGTTTATCAGAGGATTTTTTTTTGGGGGGTGGGTACACCAAGTTCCATCATCTGTTTTTATACACATATCCCCATATTCCCTCCCTCCCTCAACTCCCCCCCACCCTCCCTCGAGTCCCCCCCACCCTCCCCATCCCAGTCCTCTAAGGCATCTTCCATCCTCAAGTTGGACTCCCTTTGTTATACAACAACTTCCCACTGACTATCTATTTTACAGTTGGTAGTATATATATGTTTGTGCTACTCTCTCGCTTCGTCTCAGCTTCCCCTTCACCCCCCGCCCCCTCCCAAACCTCGAGTTCTCCAGTCCATTCTCTGCACCTGTGTCCTTGTTCTTGTCACTGAATTCATCAGTACCATTTTTAGATTCCGTATATGTGAGTTAGCATACAATATTTGTCCTTCTCTTTCTGACTTACTTCACTCTGTATGACAGACTCTAGGTCTATCCACCTCATGACATATAGCTCCATCTCATCCCTTTTTATAGCTGAGTAATATTCCTTTGTATATATATGCCACAGCTTCTTTATCCATTCATTTGTTGATGGGCATTTCGGTTGCTTCCATGTCCTGGCTATTGTAAATAGTGCTGCAATAAACATGATGGTACATGTTTCTTTTGGGATTATGGTTTTCTTTGGGTATATGCCCAGGAGTGGGATTACTGGATCATATGGTAGTTCTATGTGTAGTTTTCTAAGGAACCTCCAAATTGTTTTCCATAGTGGCTGTACCAACTTACATTCCCACCAACAGTGCAGGAGAGTTCCCTTTTCTCCACACCCTCTCCAACATTTGTTGTTTCCAGATTTTGTGATGATGGCCATTTTGATCGGTGTGAGGTGATACCTCATGGTGGCTTTGACTTGCATTTCTCTATCAGAGGATATTGAATATAGTTCTATAGTTCCCTGTGCTATACAGTAGGATCTTGTTATTTCAAACTTTCTTACTAAATATATTTCTTTTCTTGTAGTCTTAGTGGAAAGAAAATGTTAGAACATTAACTATACAGTCTGTAATGTTTTATACCATATCTACTTGAAAAAATCATCAGAGGTGATTTGCCATTTATTTCTTCCACAATATATGTTGAGTCACTTCTATGTGTCCGCATTCTGCCAAGCACAGGGGAAATATGGCTGTCAAATAGCACTTGAAATAGAAAATTTTAAACCATAATCAGAAAGAGAAAATATCTATACCAAAATCCAGGCTACTCAGTAACTCTGTTTTAGCATTGCATTTAGTTTTGAAGACTTTTGGCAAAAAGATCTTTAAGGTTGATATTATAAAGGAAACAAACAGTTAAAAATTTTTGTATAATCTACCTTTTTTTAAACTAACAGTCATTTACAAAACTGATTGTGTTGGGTGAAATAAGATTTTTTTTTTAACTAAGCAAATCATGAATTAGATTTTAAGTGGCCCTACATATACATCATGTATGTAATGGCTGAAGTACTTTCCTGGTACACTTTTAATCAATGCTTTTATACTAAGATAAAGTTCTGTTCTCTGCTTTTATACAATCAGAGTGGGGTTTTGTTTTTTTTTTCAGTTAGAAATATCTCTTGTGATAATTTCTACACCTAGCCTTTTGCAGATGAAAATACTAATGCTCCAAAAAGGTTAAATGGCTTGCCCAAGGCTGTATAGTCAGTGACAAAGCTCAGATCAGATCTGTGTTCCTTATTCCTGAACCATCCTCTAATCAACCAACTGTCCGTAGCTGCTCCTCATAAAGGTCAGCAGCCATTCAACAATAAGAAGGACACTGGTTTTTTGAGGGCAGAAACTGTAGCATCTTTGTATCTTCCTCAGTGACCGGGATAGGATCTGGTCCAGAGTAGGAACCCAAAGAAGGGAGATAAGTAACAACCCTGGATGCAGGCACAGGCTCTTACTAACGAGCTCTTGGTGACTTGGGCCCTACATGACCAGAATCCCCAGCTTCCTCCTGCTGGTCGCCCTCTGCTCAGGCTAAGTTGGCTTTTTGGCTGATTCTTAAATACACCAAGCACATGCTTGGGAAGCTGTGTTCTACAATACAGCTCCTCCCTCGAGTCCTCCGGGCCTCTGCTCAATGTCACTTTATCAATAAGGCCTTCTCAGATCACAGTATGAAATTAACCTCCTTACCATGTCTCATTAAGACTTATTCCCATCTTACATAATTGAACTTGCTCATCTTCTTCTACAAGAATATAAACTCCATGAGGGTAGAGAGGTTTTTTTTTGGTTCACAGCTATATTTTTAACACCTTTGCATGTCACATGTCAGGTGTTCTATGAATATATGTGAAATGACTGTGGATGAATGGTAAAGGAACTCTGGACCCCTTCCTTTATCTCTAAATTCTTTATTTTAAAAGCTAAGAAGCTCTTTTATTTTTATTTATTTATTTTTTTTGCTACCATGCAACAAAACCTTTATTAACATTTTGAACAGATTCAGCTATTTCTGAAACTGGTAATTTCTAAACTTAAATTGGGGCACATGGCTAGAGTGCAGAGTGATGCCATCATTGGGCATTATGAATACAAGACTGAAGAATTAACAGCCACCCCTCAGACGGAGGACCAGATGCAGGGTTGACTCCTTCTGGATGTTGTAATCAGAAAGAGTAAGACCATCTTCCAGCTGCTTGCCTGCAAAGATGGGCCTCTGCTGGTCAGGGCAGATGCCCTCCTTATCCTGGATCTTGGCCTTCACGTTCTCGATGGTGTCACTGGGCTCCACTTCCAGGGTGATGGTCTTGCCAGTCAAGGTCTTCAGGAAGATCTGCATACCACCCCTCAGACGCAGGAGCAGATGCAGGGTCGACTCCTTCTGGATGTTGTAATCAGAAAGAGTGCGACCATCTTCCAGCTGCTTGCCTGCAAAGATGAGCCTCTGCTGGTCAGGGCGGATGCCCTCCTTGTCCTGGATCTTGGCCTTCACGTTCTCGATGGTGTCACTGGGCTCCACTTCCAGGGTGATGGTCTTGCTGGTCAAGGTCTTCACGAAGATTTGCATTTTGACCTGCGAGCTAATGCGGAGACGCTGAGAATCCGATCACGCCGAGCCACCGCCACATCAACACAGAGGTTCCCAACAAGTCCAGTCGTCTCTCAACCCTAAGAAGCTCTTTTATATTCAATATCAGAGAAATGCCATGAAGTAAAACCGTAAGACGCTTCAAAATGCAAAGAATTTTACAATAGAATTATAATGAAATAAATTTCATATATATATGTGGGTTTAAATAGTTTTATAGTGTTCTAATTAACATATTATTTCAATTAAAGACTTCAAAAAGAAAAGAAAACAGAACTCTATTGGTTCTTAGAGCCCAGGGTTCAAATACAAACATGACAAACCAATGGAAATCACATATTAGGTAATTAAAATATTTTCTTGCCATAAGAACACACTCATGTTTTGAGAGAATGTTTAAAACAAAATAATTAAAAATTGTTTTCTGTCTAGCCACAAAACTTAAACCATTCACCCTTCCATTTAATACTTACGATTTCATTCCCTATTAAAATACTTGATTCTATAGGCAATCTTAGATCTCTCCCAGTCAGTAAATGGAATAATTTATATTACAGGTACGATAAAAAGCAATCCTTAGTGGTATTTAACACTAATTTTATTAAAATTTATAACTACATTATACAATGTAGGATTTATTAATATTTCCAATCAACTTACACACAAAAAGTTATTCGCTGTAGGTGTCTATAATGCGACTGCTAATAGCATTAACGCGACAGGTTGCATCTGTCACCCTAGGGCCTTTCTGCATTCCTTCTATCCGAGCACTAATTTAGGCAGCACCAAGAGGTCTAAGTGTGTGATCCCATTATGTGATAAATTCTATATTAGAGATGACGACAGAGAGCAACTGAAGCACAGCGCAAGAAACAAGTCTCCGGAGGCAAGAGGGTCCGCTACCCCGAGAACACTTCTGAACCTTGAAACACATTAGCGGCAAAGGATCGGCACAAGCAAAGGCAGAGCTGCAGAATGTGAGCTGTTACATGAGACAGGCAAAAGGGAACTGAGGGGTGGGTTGGGGAGGGAGGCACTGTCACAAGGCGGGCGGGGAGGCCTAGCAACGCCAAGATTGGGCTTGACTCTTCGATGGCGGGTAGAGATAGGATTTGGACAGGTCTGTAAGCGTTGGGGAAGACCCTGTGCGGAACAGCTTTGAGAACAGCCTGGGGCGGTCAGGTGGGGGGCAAGAGGAGGCCGTGGAGACCTGTTAAGAGGGCGTAGATAAAGAGAGAGCCCTTGAGTGGCAGAGAGTACAAGTGGAGGCCCGAAACAGAGTCCTTTCTGGGGTAGGGCTGGCAGGAGCGGACGCCTATGCCTGCGGGGTGCCAGCAGCCCCCTTTAGTCAGGGCTCCCGGTGTCGGGGACAAGCGGCGGGAGAAGGGGGGGCGGAAACGGCGCTCGGGGGCCCGGGCGACGGCGTCAGGGGGCGGAGTCCCCGGGGGGAGCCCGGCACCCCGCTCCCCCTCCCCAGGCCCGGCCGAGGCGCCCAACCGTCGCCGCCACCGCTCGCTTGGAGCAGGAGGCCCCCAGAGCCCGAGCGCACGAGGGGCGGGCGCGGGGGGTGGGCGGGGCAGCGTCTCGCGCCGCCGCCGCCGCCGAGCAGGAGCCGCCCCCGCCGCCGCCACCGCCCAGTCGACGCAGGTGCGGCCGCCGCGCCCGCCGGCGTCCCCACGGGGATGGGGCCGGTCTCTTAGGATGAGGCGTTGGTCGCAGGTACAGGGGCGGGCGCGACCTTGGGACCGGGTGAGGGGCGTGGGTCGTTCTCCGGAGGGCCCAGAGCGGCGCGTCTTCATTTCTGGAACTTTCCAGACCTTTGTGTTTGTTTTGCACATGGCAGATGCCCAATAAAGTGTTTCTTTACCAGAACGGGCTGCCGTTGTTTTCGGGGATCTAAAGACCTCCGGGGACGGTGGCTGAACTCTGGGATCATACTATTCGTTTTGGTAGAAATAACGGGATCTTGTCCCCAAATTACTGCTAACTCCTGCTCCTGCCCCGCTTCCGGCGGAGGGGGGAGGGGTCGGGAAAACGGAGGTAGAGAGGAATGTGTAGCCTTGGACAGTGTCACCCAAGATTGTATTAGATGCTGTGCAAGGGCCCTTTCAGCTGGAGCCCTCCCTGTTAAGTGAGGAGGCTGATTCTGTATCATTATGAGCGTCAGTCAGAAACAGGGAGTTCTCAGATGGGACCATCCTTTACCACAGAACTCTGCTCCAGGTCCCCACTGAAGCTGTTCCAGGTTGTGTTGGTTTATCTTGGTGTACTTTAAGGGTAAGGGAAAGTAGAAGATAAGTGAAGTCAGCTATTTCTCAGAGTATTTAGACTGGCAGCCACTTCTTGCTTTCTCCGCAGCAGATTCAGGAAGGAGAGGGCCAGCACTTTCCACTATCCCAGAGACCACTAGCCGGGCAGGACTGTTTCTCTGTTTGGAAAGCCGTGGGATGGAGGTGGGGGAGTGGTGGGAGACTCTGATCCTCCCACCTCTGTACCACATGTATTGTTTTTAAATTTCTACAATTATCTTTGTGTTGTGAGTAAAATGGTTTTTATGTCATAGAGATATTATACTCCTGAACTGAGGGCAGAAATTGACAATCTATTAGGTATGTGCAGAGCCCTTACTATTGTGCTTTATAAAGAGAACTCAGTGTTGTCTATCTAGCATGTTAGGGACACTCACTGTAGTAATCCAGAATTCATTAAATAAGGCCCCTGTGAACCGCCTGTTCCAAACTAGATGGCCCCAAATTATATGGTATAGTACGGTAAATAAGGGCCACTCAAAAATATCGGGTCCTAATCCCTGGAACCTATAAATGTGATAAAGAAAGAGAGTCTACTCAAAGATCTTGAAATGGGGAGGTTATCTGGATGGGTTCTAAATGCAAACACAAATGTCCTTATAAGAGAGAGGCAGAGGAGGTTAGATACAGAAGAGGAGGATGCACTGTGACCACAGAGACAGAGACTGGAGTGATGCAGCCACAAGTCAAGTAATGCCAGCAGCTACCAGAAACTAAGAGGCAAGGAATGGATTCTTTCTTAGAGCCTCTGAAGGGAGCACAGCCCTGCCAATACATGGATTTCAGCTCTGTGAGACTGATTTTGAACTTCTGGCCCGAGAACTGTGAAAGAATAAATGGTTATGGTTTTAAGCCACTGAGCTTGTGGTAACTTGCTATGGCAATTACAGGAAACTAATACATATAGTTATGCTTATAAATAATCAGTCCTGTATTGATGAATACAATAAGTCTCCTACATACGAACCTTCAAGCTGCAAATTTTCAAAGATGTGAACATGCCCCCGTATGCCAGCTATTGTACTGTACTACTGTACTTGTCAAGGTATTGTACTGTAAGATTAAAAATGTTTTTTTGTGTTTTTTTGTTTTTTATGTATTACTTGTGTGAAAAATATTATAAACCTGTTACAGTACAATACTATATAGCCAGTTGTGTTAGTTGGGTACCTAGGCTAACTTTGTTGGACTTAAAAAAAATAATAAAAAATTGGACTTATGAACACACTTGGAACAGAACTTATTCTATGTAGGGGACTTACTGTATTTTAAAGCTCTTCGGCTGGGGCAGTGGCAGGTGTAGTGGAGAACACTAAATATTTCCTGAACCCCATAAATCCTAAGGAACAGATTGAACAAAGAATTTAGTGAGAAAAGAAAATAAACTAGGTGCATAAGAAAGAGGTGGTCTAGCACTTAAAGCAATTTTTTAAACTTTCATTGTATTCCTATTAATGTATCAGTGCATTTGCTCTGATTAAGAGAATAATTTAGTTTGGTCCTTAGCTAAGACGTTGTTGGATAGCTATCTTGTATGTATCAAATAAGAGTTGCAGCACCTAGGGATTGAGTTCCAGGCTCAATCCAGAGGAAAAGAGGCAATGCTGAAGTGCTTCCATGTGAGGGGAAGTTAAAAGCAACCTTTAGTCATCTTGAAATAAAGACACTTTGGAGTATTCAGGATGCAGGAAAAAGCCAATGTTCAGGTTTAATTGATTGACTTCTGGGTCCCAGGCAGCTTATTTGCATCCCTATTCTTGCCCCACAAACATCGCAAAAATGTACAAAGAGTAGCCAATCTGCTTTCTTTTTGAACTGCTTTTTTTGAGGTATAATTTGCATACCATAAAATTCACCAATGTTAAGTGTAAAATCCAGTGATCTTTAGTGAATTTAGAGTTGTGCGATCATCACCACAAATCAGTTTTAGAACATTTCCATCACCCAGAAAAGATACCTCTTACCCATTTGTAGTCAATCCCCATCCCCAACCCCAGCACAATCCACTTTAGATCAGTGGCCTACTACTCCAGTGGCCTCATACGTGGCTCCTGCTTCTACTCAGTATATTTCCCACCCAGCCACTAGAGGATTATAAAATCCTCCAATGGTTTTCCATTGCAATTGTATGGAATATGAAAGTCCTTAGTATGACTTTTTCAAGGTCCCATGTGCTCTACCACCAGCCAACCTCACCAGCAACTTCTCAGGGTGATTTAGGAACGGAACTGCTAATGAGCACAGCGTTTCTTTGGGCACAGTACACAGCTGGCTGTCTATAAGCAGACCTCCCATTCTCCCTGGACTACATGCAGCCTCACTCACCTCCTTCCTGGCAGAACACTTAGTCCTTCTCATCTCAGGACTTTTGCATGTGGCACTTCCTCTTAGGATCTTCCCCAGTCCTCTGCAGGGTGACTTTTTGTCATTCAGCTCACCTGTCACTTCAGAAAGTCCTTGCCTGACCTACCCTAAGTAGTCTCAGCTCCTCTCTGTATATTATTATTACCCTGTGTTATTCTCATCATTGCACTTGACCACTCTCCAAAATTATATTTTTGATTTGTTTTGTTAGTGTCTTTCTCTACTAGAATATAAGATCCATAAGGGCAGAAACTTGATTGGTTTTGATCTTGAAAGTTCCAACTCTAGGGACTTCCTTGGTGGCACAGTGGTTAAGAGTCCACCTGCCAGTGCAGGGGAAATGGGTTCAATCGCTGGTCCGGGAGGATCCCCTGTGCCGCGGAGCAGCTAAGCCCGTGTGCCAAAACTACTGAGCCCACGTGCCACTACTACTGAAGTTCATGCACCTAGAGCCCATGCTGCACAACAAGAGAAGCCACCGTGATGAGAAGCCCACGCACCACAACGAAGAGCAGTCCCCACTCGCTGCAACTAGAGAAAGCCCATGTGCAGCAACAAAGACCCAACACAGCCAATAAATAAATAAATAAATAAACTTATCAAAAAGAATTCTTTTAAATTCTATCTCTAGTATTTATAGAAGTACTATTCATAACAGCAATACATTGTAAACCATCAAAATGCTAACACTGTAGTTAAAAATTACCAGAGGTCCACTTTGCACCAGGCCCTGCGCTGTTTTATATGCATGAATGATTTAATTAAAGCTGACTACTTTTGATGTCAGAAGAGTAAGGGGAGCATGTCCTCCAAATATGGTCCCCCACATTAAATTATATGAGAAAGAAAAAAGAGAAAGAAGACTATAAATAGAAGCAGGGTCCTGAAAGAGCAGGATGTGCTCAGGACACAGCTAGTAGACTTTGAATGGGGCATAGCATGTCAGGGGAGTGAAGATGAGGGAGATGAGGCTGGGAGGTTGGTTAGGCCAGATGGTAAAGGGCATTGAGTGCTAGTCTTAGTTCAAACCTTTGTTTCTGGGCACGGTATGGCAAAATGTCTCTGATTGTAAGTAACTGAATCTAGAAGAATCATTATGAAGTATTTTGTAGCAGTTGTAGTAGGAGTTGATTAAAGCATGAAAGAATATAATAGGACTAAAATTAACTAACCTGCATATTCCAGGATTCCTTCCTTTATAATTTATGACCACACTTAAGTCTCCTTCACTGAGTTAAAGGTATTACAGAGATAGACTCAACAGAATGTGGAGTTTGAATAGATGAAGAATAGATGAAGACACTGGGTTTATGGTATCACTATCTGAGGACACCCTAGAAAACAGGTTAGGTGGGAATGCAGAGACCAGATTTGGGATAAGATGAGTTTAAGGTGACTGTAAACATATATGCAGAGGTGTTAAAGGAACAGACTTCATTAAAATTTATCTAGAGCCAAAATTTTTTAACGAAAGAGCATGAAACTTGCTGGAAGCAGTGGAATTGTCCCTACCTGGCTTTGCTGTTGACTGAAATCACCTGTGAGAAGTCATTGTATTTTTGGTCATCTTTTTGCTAAATGTTCTCCATATGAAATCATAGAATGTCCAGATTGGAGAAGATTTAACACTTCTTCTAGTCCGACACTCTGCCCAAGAGAAGACAGCCATGGTTGTTTATCTCAGCTCCATTGCTTAAGATTTTTTTTTTTAATTTATTTATTTTATTTATTTATTGGCTATGTTGGATCTTCTTTGCTGCACACAGGCTTTCTCTAGTTGCGGTGAATGGGGGCTACTCTTCATTGTGGTGCTCAGGCTTCTCATTGTAGTGGCTTCTCTTGCTGTGGAGCATGGGCCCTAGGTGCATGGGCTTCAATAGTTGCAGCACATGGGCTCAGTAGTTGTGGCTCACGGGCTCTAGAGCACAGGCTCAATAGTTGTGGCGCACAGGCTTAGTTGCCCCATGGCATGTGGAATCTTCCCAGGGCAGGGCTCGAACCCGTGTCCCCTGCATTGGCAGGCGGATTCTTTACCACTGCGCCACCTAGGAAGTCCTCCATTGCTTAAGATTTATAGACCTATTTCTGACCTATTTCTGATTTATAGACAGAAGTTCCTCTGCTCAGTAACTTTTCTAACCAAGCATAAGAGCTGTTACCTGGTCAAAGCATCTCCAAGCAGTGAAAAGCAGTTTAAATGGTCAGAAGACATGAAGGGAGTCTTATTTAAGTCAGTTTGGATTGTGCCTGGAGAAAGGTTGGGTCTGGGAATATAAATATGGGCCTATAGGTTTACTTGCTGTGTTATCTTTTTTGTTGTTGTTAGTTATTTATTTATTGGCTGCTTTGGGTCTTTGATGCTGCACAAGGGCTTTCTCTAGTTGCTGTGAGCAAGGGCTACTCTTTGTTGTGGTGCACAGGCTCCTCATTGTGGCAGCTTCTCTTGTTGTGGAGCACGGGCCCTAGGATCAGTAGTTGCAGTACACAGGCTCAATAGTTGTGGCGCATGGGCTTAGTCACTCTGTGGCATGTGGAGCAGGGATTGAACCCGTGTCCCCTGCATTGGCAGGCGGATTCTTAACCACTGCGCTACCTAGTAAGTCCCTTGCTGCATTATCTTGGTAACATCAGTGAGACCTATACCAACAAGATTAGCAGTGGACCAATAGGGAGTGTATAACTGAACATGTTCTGTTGTATAAACATAGCCTGGATAAGTGCCACAGGCTGTAATTTTAAAGTATGCTTTCATATGCAAGATAAGCCCAAAGGAAAAAGGATTTACAGTTTTGTTGTTGTTGTTGTTGTTGTATTAAGTGTGGTAAAGATCTTAAGTGATGAAAATTAACTTGCAAATTGAACTTTTTGAAAATAATAAATTTCAGATAATGAAGTATTGTATATATTAATAAGCAGATTTTTAAATGTTTTATTTTTTTCAGGTGTTAATAGGATAAGTGAAAATAAGAATACCCAGATTTTAAGGTATTTCTTGTTTTACTTTGAGTTATATTTAAGAATTGTGACTAAATGCAATTGATACACAAATTTATTATATCTGTATCTAATTTTAGAGCCTGAAGTCTTAAACTTGATGAATGTCTAGGCTGGAATATCTAAGATAATAAAGTTATAAGGGTTTTATCTCTGTGGTTTTGAAACTCTGCTCAGTGGAGCCTTCTGCATTCCATAAAGGTGTTTGGGGGGCAGAGAGGAGGATGTATAGTCGGGGGTCTGAATTTTCAAAAAAAAGGCTTCCACTCCTTAAGAAAAGTTTGGAAAACACAGTCATAACCTCATTTAGTAATGGTGGAAGTTGAGGTTCAGAGATGTGAAAAGATTTACCTATGCTTCACAGGTAACCAATGACAGAATTATGTGTCCTGATTTTAAGTTCTATGTTTCTTACGTGCTGCCTCCTTACAAGCTGGTATTGTGTACTGGTGAAGTAGGATCTAAATAACTTAATTCTGCATTACATTATAAAGGTCCCTGTGTTTACTCAATGCATTTAAAACCCACTTTCTTTTCTGTTATGGAACCTATGTGAAACTTATGTCTTCTTTCTAAATAAACAGAAAGGTATAGCCATTTATTGTGGGCAAGTGAGCTGGTATACTCTGCTTAAATTGTAAAAACAGTATTGTTATTCATGGTTTACTATCCCGTTATGCAGCATTATGTACCTGTAGATTGAGGCGAGTACTGTATAGTGAGGCTGACACGAGTTATCTCAGTTATCTTTTATTCTTTTGAGGTGTATACTCTATCTTCATCTTATAATCTTACAGAGGTTAAATATTGTTCTCAAGGTCACATAGGTGGTAGATCACGGAGCTAGGATTTGAACCCTAACAGTCAGTGAGAACATCTAGAGAGAAAGAATGGGATTGAGAAAGCAGACACTGAGAGTGTTGTGAAGTTAGTGATAACAACACTGATTCAGGCAGTGAAGGGTTATTCAGTAGTAACTGCTCTCCTCGTTGCATTTCTGAGACTACCAGCCCAGATTGGGTACCTTAGAATTTCCTACGGAAAACATACCTGCAGGTTGGTTCTACAGGAGTATGGAGCAGTTTTATAAAATCACCAGTCTCAGGCTTCTGTGAAAGGTAGCACTGTAGGGGCTTGAGTCATTAGTTGATGAATCCAGGAATCTAAATATAACACATATTATAAGTAATCTTTCCCAATCAAAATAGAGCATGGATTCTAAATCAGCTTACTGTGGAGACAGTCTATCACAGTCACGTGAAAGGTCCACCTTTTGTAGCTTTAAGGAAAGAAATCAAGGTGAGGACTGGTCACGTTAGGGAAAGTATAGGCATACAGTCACCACGGCCTTTTGGAAGCCAAAGGTAAGAACCCAGGAGAAAGCTTTAAGTCCTTTAGCTCAGCTGTGTAACAGAAACTAAAGCCTATAACCTGTTTTCCTCCAAAAGTCCTCTTTTTGTGGTCTGTGGTTTCTAAGGCTTTTTCTGCAACATTCCAGTTAACAAGAGAGAATCTTCACCTAGCTATTACTTATCACAAATTTAAGGCTCCTTTCAATGTGAACCTGTTCATAATTTTAAACCAGGCAGAATTGTTCTTAATAAATCTTGGGTATACTAGAAGAGGCCAAGATCTCATGTGCGTACTTTACTCAGAGATTTAAATCAAACACATGTAAGTTCATGTTTTGATCCCCAAATTAACAAAGTGTAGCTTTTTCACAGTTTTATGACTTACTGAGGCAAAAAAAAACACCTTTCTTTTTCCAGGAATCCTTAGTAATTTAATAAGTTTTATGCCTGAAAATAGGAATTATGTTTCAGTTCTTACAGTGCAGTGCAAGTAGAGAAACACTGAATGGTTTGACCAGTTTAAAGATTTTGGTCAGTCTAAAATAGTGAAAGTCTAGATTACAAATACTTTTTTAAAGACAGATTTCATTACTCTACATAAAATAACTAGCAGCATTGACAAGCAGAAGTGATAAGCATCTTTAAAAATAACTGGTTGTTTTAAAATTCTTGTTTAAGTAAATAAACCGGTGCTGTCTTTTTTAAACTATTAATTTTCTAAGAAAAACATTTCCCTCTGAAGGACTACGGCTCTTCAGTGGCCTACCAGTGATCAGTGGACACTGAATTAATGAGCTTACTATCATATGCCTCATCATATGCCAAAGTAAAGCACGGTTTCCATAGCAGAATGTTGTGAAGTCAGACCTTTTCCTTTCTTCTCTTTTCTCCAACTCCTAGTACCCATTCTGCTTATCTTGCTTGCAGGTTCTGTTTGCTTCTTGACCCCCAAAACTCTGGTACCAAGCAGAGTGGATTAGTGTATGATCTCCTAATGCTAGGCTTTGATTCTACCTGTCCTGCTCATTCCTTCATGCTTTTGATCTATCTGTAATTTATGATAATAACATTACTCAGTAATTCACATTTTCTTACTGTCTTTCATCATCCTGAAGAATCCGCAAATGCATCATTTTATGTGTAAGCTAAGTTATACAGCAAACATTCATGATAAAACTTGTTTAAATGAGTTTTTCCCCAAGTAGCAGTTTCTTCTGTTTAGAACGTTTAAACTGCCTAGCAATCTTGAGTAACATTCCATTTGTTATAATTCTTTATGGAATGTCTCCCTACCTACTACTTATTTCCTAAAAATGATAGCACTAAACATATTAAGGTAGAATTTATCTAATTGTTTTGACAGATGACACCTCAGTAATCTAAAGGGAGAAACTGTGAGTGAAATAAAAAGGAATCCTGTTCAACAAAAATTCTTTTTAGCTCAGAAATTTAAAAAAAAAAATGTTTAACACTGTGCTTACATTGTGAATTAATGTAAAAAGGATAAGCAGTGTGTTATATGTGATCTTCCTCTTTCTATCATGTTGATGGTCCTTGCCTGTGGTTTTTAAAGAATCAGGATTCTGATTTATTAATTTGATCTATTCTTTTTCTGTTTTCTTCATTAATTTCTGCTTTTATTTTTATTATTTCCTACCGTGTGCTGTCTTTTGTTATACTTTTTTCCCCCTACTTTTATCTGTTAGGAATCTAATCCACTTCTTTTCATTCTTTTTTTAAAATTGAAATAGGTGTTTAAGGCTAGGAATTTTCCTCTTTGCATTGCTTTCATGTATCTGAGATTCTGATATGTAGTGCTTTCGTTGTCATTATTTTTCAGAAATTAAAAAAATTTTTTTAAGAAATGTTACACATTTCTTTTTTTAATTGATTAATTAATTGGCTGTGTTGGGTCTTTGTTGCTGCGCATAAGCTTTCTCTAGTTGTGGTGAGCAGGGCCTACTCTTCGTTTCAGTGCCCTGGCTTTTCATTGCTGTGGCTTCTCTTGTTGTGGAACACAGGCTCTAGGCACGTGGGCTTCAGTAGTTGTGGCACGCAGGCTCAATAGTTGTGGCTCGCAGGCTCCAGAGCACAGGCTCAGCAGTTGTGGCGCACAGGCTTAGTTGCTCCGAGGCATGTGGGATCTTCCTGGACCAGGGATCGAACCTGTGTTCCCTGCATTAGCAGGCAGATTCTTAACCACTGCACCACCAGGGAAGTCCCGGAAATTAAAAAATTTCTGATTATATTTCTCTTATTACATAAAAGTTATTTACTACAAGGCCTTTTAATTTCCAAGTAGAAAGGCCCTTTTACTTTTGGGTTTTACTTTTACTGTCTAGTTTTACTACATTGTGAACAGAGTGGGATGTTTGTAATATCTCTATTTATGGAACCTACTGATCTTTTATTTGTGTCCTAAAGTATGGTTGGTTTTTGTGAATATTCCATATGCACTTGAGAGGAAGGTATATTCTCTATTATCAAAACGTAGTGTTCAATATATATCCAAAAAGTCTACTTTAATGATTATTTTGTCTAAATCTTTTATATCCTTATTTTTTGGCTGCTTCACCTATCTCATACTGAGTGGCCTGTTAAAATCTCTCATTACTACTTTGTTTCTAGTTCTTTTTGCATTTCCTGTAATTTATGTTTTATCTTAACATAAAATTGCTGTGTGATATGGTACATAGAGTCAGAGGTATTTTATCTTTATTGTGGAATTCGGCTTTAAGTGCCCTTTGTCTTATTTAATACTCTTTGGCTTGAAGACTACTTGGTCTCGTATGAGGATTTTAACCCATGCTTTTTTTTTTATTTTATTGAAGTGTATTTGCTTTACAATGTTGTGTTCATTTCTGCCGTACAGCAAAGTGACTCAGTTATACATATATTCTTTTTCATATTCTTTTCCATTATGGTTTATCACAGGATATTGAGTATAGTTCCTTGTGCTATACAGTAGGACCTTGTTGTTTATCCATCCTATATAAAATAGTTTGTATCTGCTAATCCCAGACTCTCAATCCTTCCCTCCCCTCCCCACCCCCTTGACAACCACAAGTCTGTTCTCTGTTTCTCTGAGTCTGTTTCTGTTTCCTAGATATGTTCATTTGTGTCGTATTTTAGGTTTCACATATAAATAATATCATATGGTACTTGCCTTTCTCTTTCTGACTTACTTTGCTTAGTATGATAATCTCTAGGTCAATCCATGTTGCTGCAAATGGCATTATTTCATTCTTTTTTATGGCTGAGTAATATTCCATTGTATATTGTATACCATTGTATACCACATCTTTATCCATTCACCTGTCAGTGGACTTTTAGGTTACTTCCATGTCTTGGCTATTGTAAATAGTGCTGCTGTGAACATAGGGGTGCATGTATCTTTTTGAATTATAGTTTTGTCTGGGTATGTGCCCAGGAGTGGGATTGCTGGATCATATGGCTACTCTATTTTTAGTTTTTTGAGGAACCTCCATACTGTGTTCCATAGTGGCTGCACCAATTTACATTCCTACCAGTAGTAAAAAAAAGTTCCACACCCTCTCCAACATTTATTATTTGTAGACTTTTTATTGATGGCCATTTTGACCAGTGTGAGGTGGTACCTCATTGTAGTTTTGATGTGCATTTCTCTAATAATTAGTGATGATGAGCATCATTTCATGTGCCTCTTGGCCATCTGTATATCTTCTGTGGAGAAATATCTATTTAGGTCCCCTGCCCATTTTTCAGTTGGGTTGTTTTTTTATAATTGAGTTGTATGAGCTCTTATATATGTATTTTGAAAATTAATTCCTTGTTGGTCACATCATTTGCAAATATTTTCTCCCAGTCCATAGGTTGTCTTTTCGTTTCATTTATGGTTTCATTTGCTGTGCAAAAGCTTATAAGTTTGCTTAGGTCCCATTTGTTTATTTTTGCTTTTATTTCTATTGCTTTGGGAGACTGACCTAAGAAAACATTGGTACAATTTTTGTCAGAGAATGTTTTGCATATGTCCTCATCTAGGAGTTTTATGGTGTCATGTCTTATATTTAAATCTTTAAGGCATTTTGAGTTTGTTTTTGTATGTGGCATGAGGATGTGTTCTAACTTCATTGATTTACATGCAGTTGTCCAACTTTTCCAACACCACTTGCTGAAAAGACTGTTTTATCCCCATTGTATAGTCTTGCCTCCTTTGTTGAAGATTAATTGACCAAGGTGTGTGGGTTTATTTCTGGGCTCTCTGTTCTGTTCTGTTGATCCATATGTCTGTTTTGGGGCCAATACCACACTGTTTTGATTACTGTAGCTCTGTAGTATTGTCTGAAGTCTGGGAGGGTTATTCCTCCTGCTCTGCTTTTTCCCTCAGGATTGCTCTGGCAATTTTGGGTCTTTTATGGTTCCATATAAATTTCAGGATTATTTGTTCTAGTTCTGTGAAAATGCCATGGGTTATTTGATAAGGATTGCATTAAATCTGTAGATTGCTTTGGGTAGTATGGCCAACCCATGTTTTCTTATTGCTTTCATTTGCCTAGCAAATCATTGTCCATCACTTTATTTGTGGTCTTTTTGAATCAATGCCTTTTAATGTCCTCTTGTGTACAGCACAGAGTTGAATTTTTTTAAGAGCCAATTTGAAAATACTTCTCTTTGAGTAGGAAAGTTAAGTCCCTTCAGGTTTATTGATGTGACTGTTGTGTTTGGTCTAAATTCTGTCACATTATTATTACATTGTTATCCTGTGGTGTAATTACTGCATGTATTATTTTTTTTTATTTTTTTATTTTTTTTTTTTATTTTTGGCACACGGGCTTAGTTGCTCCGTGGCATGTGGAATCTTCCTGGAGCAGGGATCGAACCCATGTCCTCTGCATTGGCAGGCAGATTCTTAACCACTGCACCACCTAGGAAGCCCTGCATGTATTATTTTACTGTGTTTATTTGGTGTTTCTTCTTTACTTTTTTTAAAATTCTTTTGTCACTTAAGATTTGTATTTTTATTATAGTGGTTACCTTTGCTTAATGCTTTCTATATAGCACCCATAACCCCCTTTTTTTTCTTTGCTAACCTTTTGCTTTTTGTCAATTTTAAATGGTACCTTTTACAACCAATGGCATTCTACTTTTGGTTGGATGAAGCTTCACTCCCTTTAGTAGATTTCTCAGAAGGGGCACTTACGTACAATGTTCTGGTGTGTACAAAACTGCTTTTCTGTGCCTTTGACTCTTTTGAAGATCTTGGCTAGATATCATATCCATGGTTTATATCAGTACTTTCTTTCCTTAGATTTCTTGAAAATGCTGCTCTTCTGTTGCCTTGCTTTGTATGTTGTTTTTGAATAGTCTGATGCCATCCTAATCCTCTTGCCTTTGTAAATTATATCATCTTTTTGCCTGAAGGCCCTGAGGATTTTTTCGTAATCTTTAGTCTTAGTATTGTTTTATCAGGATATATTTCAGAGTTGATTATTCTTGGTTGATTTTCCCTAGTATGAAAAATGTGTAGATTTGAATCTTCTTTTATTTGTAGGAAGAGCTTCCTTGGATTATAGTTTTAAATAACAGTTCTGTTTCATTTTTTTGACGTTTTTCTTTGGGGATACCAATTATGTTCAGCCTTCTTTGCCTGTCTTCCATTTCATTCACTTTCTCTCCCACCCTTTTTACTTCTTATCTCAGTTTTCATCCTCTTGGTTGTTTTCCTGATTTTCTTCAATGCCCTTATTAAGTTTCCATTACAGTCTATCCTCCCTGTGTTCTTTGTAATTTGGTCTTCATTTCTGAGATAATTTTGTCTTTTTCTTCTCTTTCTTTCCTTACTTTAATCAACTCATTTCTTCCTGATTATTTGCTTGTTTTCTTTGTTTCTTGTTCCACTTCTGTTCTTACATTTACAATTCTGATTCAAGGATGTATTTTCATTATCCCCAAATGCTTGTCTGAGAATCTTTAGTTCAGTTTGGAGTGTTGTGTTACAGTTTCCTTTGACTTCATGTTTGTTGTTGGAGAGGGTATGGGGGAACTCTTTATGAGCAAAAAAGATTTTATCCACATTTTCTAACATTTTGTGGTAGTTTTGTACAGATGTGATGTACTTTTACCTATTTTTAATCATGTAGTGGACAGGGTTCCTTGTCTGAGAGAGCCGTCTTCCATGTGTTCTTTTTTATGTATGGTGGTGGGGACGTTGAGTGGGAAGGGTAGAAGGAGCATTGGTATATCTTGCTTCTTTTTGTTTCTGTTGCTTCCTGAATTTTCCCCTCTTATTTTCTTCTTCCCTTTACTACCACGTCTCCATATCTGATTCCCTCGCAGAAACACTCTTCTCTGAGGCTGGCACTCCGGGTGCCTGCCCACTTTCAAGCCCTTACTGCATAGCTAGGGCTACGGACTACCACGTTCCACTTTTCTTCTTCACTTTCTGGGGGTGACTCTGTGCTTCCTCACAGCCCTCTGCTCCTTTTCAGTCTTTTCAGCCTCTGCTTTCCTGTTGTCCAGTAGAGTATGGGAGAACTTTGGGGAAAAAATTTCCCTCTCCTTACAGATAATTTGAAGACTGTGGTATTCTCTATCTTCTGGGGTGCTGAAGGCTTGCAGCCCATGCGCTTTTATTTATTTGTTGTTCTTGTTGATTTTATGGACATTCAGAGGATGAGGAGATTTGGACTCAGGCCACCACCAGTATTCTCCTCTCAGCCTAATCGAAAATCATGGGCACTATTTGATATCAAAGTTTTTACCTTTTATTAATGATTTCTAATTTGCTGATTTGTGATTTTTTCCCCTACTTTGTGGCTTTTTACTGAGGAAATTTCTTCCATTATTTGACAATGTAACTTTATGAGAGAGACTTAAGAGAAGAAAACTCTGCCCCAAATCAGAGTGCTAATAATCATAATGATTAAAGTGTTAGTTTTTTATTTTCAGGTTGTCTTTAATAAGCCCCTTGGCCATTAAAATCAGTAACTTTTACAGTAAGATTCTGTTTACTTATTAATTTTAGATAATATTTCTGTGTATTTTCCTGTTGAAAAATTGTTATTAAATTTCAAATATGAAAATAGTTCCTCTTCTATGAACTTTTTGCACATAATACCTTATTAATAAACATTGAATCCCTGTCTTTTGTAGATAAGAACTAAAAGAACTAAATAGGGAAGCATTTATATTTCAAGATCTCTAAGAAGAGGTAGCAAATATTTAATATGGAACAAAAACCTTGTGAATCAAATAATGAAGATTTTTTATCAACTAATGGCATCACATCCAATGCAGGTACGTGTTTTTTTATGAAACAAAATGGGAAAAAAATTAGAACTAAGCAGTCTTCATAATATTCATTCAAGCTGCTATTTTTTCAGCATGTTTTGGTTTTAACTGTGCAGAGCACAGACCTTGTTCATGTTTGTTTACCAGATTATTTATAGTTCTGCTTTATGAGGAAGAAACTGTTTAGTCTTTTAAAAATAGCATATCTATTTTTTTAGCATATGTTTTGGTTTGAAGATTGTTTTCATGTTGAGGCACTTCAGCACATGCCACGTTTCTCTAAATGCCTTCTCTTCCTTGGTCTGCTTTAAGCCCAATGTCTGCATCATTTTGACTTCTTTTCCCTTGTACCCCCACCCCCACCCCCATCCCGTCAAGTACCAAGTCCTGCTTTCTCTATTCTCAGAAATGTCTCTTGAATGCATTTTCCCTCTTCGTTCTCATGACTGCTGTCCTAGTGCAGCAAGCTCCCCCATCAACTCTGATGAAAATCATTTCAATCAACAGATAGCAGGCAGGGAAAACAAACAGGTGGAATAAATAGGTGGCACTTAATACAGGGAATTGATAACACAGGTGTTGGAAGAGCTGAGAAGGCTCAGAGGTTAGCCGCTGCAGGAAGCTGCTACCAGCCTTTGGGCTAGAAGGACCCTGAGAATAGGATCTGTCATATGTGTAGGTACAAGCAGGAGCTAGAACCATGCACAGGGCTGTCTGCGGGAGCTGAAGCCACCACTCACTGCCAGAAGTCCATCTAAGGCAGGAGAGAGGAGCGGTCCCTTAGCTTCTCCCTACCTCTGGCCTTCTGATCTTTTGCCAGCACCTCCCGTTGCAAACCTGCCAGGAAACAGGTTCCCCACAACACACAGCAAAGTAGGGGCAGGAGAGAGAATAGGTTATCTGGTAGTCAGGCAGGTGGCCGGCACAGCCCTAACTGCTTTCCCTGTCATCTCTCTCTTATCTGAAAGAATGCAGCCGGAGTTTATTCTCAGCCACAGGTCTGTTGTTTCACTGGTCTGCTTGAAAACTTTTATTTTAGCACCCTTATTTTGTAAAAGCTTCTGCTTCTTAGGATGCTTATGCTGTTGTCACCTCCATCCTACTATACCCATCAACCCTGCTCACCTCCCCCACCTACATGATATCCCTCATCCTCATCAGGGCTGTGGGCACTTAATTCATGGCCTGTCACTCCCCCCCCCCGAGGCACATCATCCTCCCATAATATCATTGTCCTCATGGACAACCCATCTAAGATCTTAGGCTCACGGCTTCTACACCTGTTTAGTTCTAATCATTTGACCTGTACTCTAGCTGCTCACTTTCCTATCTGGATCTTATTGCCAGGAACGGTTGGACTTCTGGAATCCAGCGTGCTGTCTTCTAGCACTCTCACTCCCTTACTCCTGCAGCACTTATTTTTCTGCCTTAGGAATGTAGTGGTTCTCAACGGTGGCTCCACGTCAAAATCACTTTTTGAGATTTTAAACTTTTATATGGCTTAGAACCACACCTAGAGATGCTGATTCGGAAGGTCTGGAATGGGGTTTGGGCACCACTGGTTTGTTTTTTTTTTTTAAAGCTCTCCTTGTGATCCTGATTTACAAGGGTTGAGAACAGCTGTTCTAGCTTCTCCTGTTTTCTCCTAAACTATCAAACTCTTCCTACCTTCACTTTCTTTATCACTTGCCAATATCCTCAACTTCCTCTTTCTCTTCTTCTTTGCACTCTCACAGGAAAATCTCAGTCCTGCCCGGCTGACTGCCTTCTGCATTTTTGTGCTGGGCTGCTGGAAGAAAATACACAAATGTGGGTTCTCCACCCATTTGCCACTTCAGAGTCACACTCTGCCACCTCAGCTGGGTCCTTGATGCTGCTGCGGAGGCTTTCTCTTAGTCTTAGCCAGCTCTCGCTCCAGTTTCTCACAGTGCTTATTTCAAAATTACATTGTTCTTAAGCCCCTCACTCTACTACCATTTCTCACTCTGTGATAGCATCATTTCCTAATTTGCAGAGAAAATAAGCCACAATATGAGAGGGTAGGTATTCTCCCACCCTCTCATATACTGCCCCTAAGACTCACTGTGTTTCACAGTCCATGCCTCTTCATAGCTCAGTGGAGGAGGCCCCCCTCCTGATTTGCTACCCGTGCTTTAATTCCCATCCCCACTCACAGCAGCTCAGCCTCCTCAGAGGTTTGGCTCCAGTATATCTGCAGAGTTTTGGGCCCTACTCACTCTGATATCTTCAGTCAGCCCCTCTCTCTCCATTTGCACTTATCCATCGAAGTAAACATGCTAACTCTCTCCCAGCCTAAAACCTCTAACTAGGAGATACAACAAACCGAAACAACAGAAATGGAAACCTTCTCCTCAGCTATGCCTTCCTTATCTCTCCTCTGTGCCTTCTGAGAGACAAGTCTGTGTTCACTGTGTCCACATCCTCACCATCCATTCACTCTGCCAGCCACTGCCTTAGGACTTTTGAACCTAGTGTTCCAACAAAATCACTCTGGCCATAATGACTAGATTTTCTCTTTTTTGCTAAATCATGTGAACGCTCCCCCTGCCCAACATTTTATTTTGAATTCTTTCAAAATGGTTGAAAAATTGAAAAAATAGTACGTTGAATACATTAAATACCCTTCGGCTGATGCAGCAGTTGTCAACATTTTACCATATTGCTTTATCTCTGTACCTACAATTTATATTTTGTTCTGCTGAAGTTGAAGGCATCATGAATCTTGCCTCAAAACCTGAACATGCATCTCCTTAGAATGAGGGTGATTTCCTCCATTGCCACATCATTGTATCTAAGACAGTTACTGTCGATGCAGTATCATCTCATTTATATTCGTATTTAAATTTCCCCAGTTGTTCCAAAAAAAAGTTTTAGTTAGCTTTTTAAAAATCTAATCAAAAATCATAAACTGTATTTGGTTGTTAGGTCTCTTTATTCTGTTTAAATCTATAACCACCCTCCTTCCTTTTGTTGTTGTTTCTCATAGCATTTTCTTGAAGAGTCCAGACCAGTTGTATTATAGAATGTTCCATGTTCTAGACTTTTTTGATTCTCATTCTTAGATTCAGATTAAACTCATTTGGCAAGAGTTGTACATAGGTGACAATTTATACTTTTACATCATACTTTAGCGAATGCCAGATCCTCCTAATTTAGAGTTATATTTTCCCCTTTACAATTAATAAGTAACCTATAGGATGGCCCTTTGAGACCTTGTGACTGTCCTAGTACTAAATAAGCTTTCATTCAGTGGTTTTAGCATCAGTTGAAGATCCTTGCCTGAATCAATTATTACATTAATGATTTTCTAATTTTACTATAGTTATTAGCTTACATTTTTCAGGAAAGAAAAGCTTTTCTTTTATTACTGTCACTCTAGATCCATAGGTTGTTTTTAATTCAGAGTGCTGTAATGCATTGCTGTCACTGTTGTTTTGATGCTCAATTGTACCAAATTTGGCCAGTCCCTTTAAGCCAATTTCTGTGTCTTTTTAAAACATGGCCCACTTCATTACTTTCTGGCACATCAGAATGTTCCAGGCTGTAATTTTCCTGTTCCACCAGACCTGGAATCAGCCACTCACTAAGGAGCTCTGGTTCCTTTTAGTAGGAAGTAGTATTCACACACCAAGATCTCGTGTGCGTGTTGCCACTGAAGTGTCACTCTGTCTAGGAGTGTTCAGTGTCTAAAGCTTGGAAGTTGATTTTTTTTTTCTTAAGTTCACACTGGTAATTCTCAAATCCAGTACCATAGAGTTCTTCCTCATCGTCCCCCCATTCCATATCTGTATTTCCCTTACAGTAAAACTCAAGTTTCCAAAAACTTCAGTGTGTTTACTCATTTTTCTCTCTTATACAGTACACACAAAATTGTTTCAGAATGATAACAACACCTACTATATTAACTTACCTACTAAGTCAAGTTCATGTGCAGTCAGGGCAATGTGTTCTAAAATTATTTGAAGGAACTGTTTTCTCTGTGAGGTTATATTATAAACTTACTGTACACTTAGGTTTATTTGTTTCTGTTAGTTTTCAGTTTCATTTTATTTTTTGAATATGTATGAAATGTATTTGGCTCAAAAGCGAAAACTTTATAAAAAGGTATATTCAATAGAGTGTTGCTACCATCTCTAGCTTTTCCATTCTGTTTCCACCCATCCCTATACTCCTATAGAAAGCTGTTTTCATGAGATTCTGTCTTATTCTTCCAGTATTTCTTTTGTGCAAAATTAAGCAAATGCCACACATACACACACATCCATATGTGTGCATACATATACATATCCATTCTTGTTTCTCCTTTCCTACAAAGAGGAGGGAAGTTAACCTCCACCTATTAAAGGGAGTAGCAGCCAAGAATTTGTGGATGTATTTTAAAACCACCACAATTTACCTTCTGGTCACAAATTATTTATATTTCTCTTACATGCAAAATATATTCACTCTCCTAAGAAGGCCCCTTATAGTCTGATCCCCCTACAGTATTGACCGAAAGACCAGAATATCTTTGTCTAAATTAGGTTCAAGTATGGAAACTCTTCAGTTGTAACCCCTTAGTAGAGGTCCTCATCATCTGAGGACCTGTGACACCCAACATGCAGTGTAGGAAGGCATAGGATAACCTCTGTCCACTCCTATTGAGAAAGCGGTAAGCAGGAAGCACGTGTGTCCGTCACAGTTCTGAAATCCAGCTGGGCACAGGTTGACCACTCAGAACTAGCTGATTAGGACCCCGGCCTGGGAATGATTCTGCATGGTTCCTGGCACCATCCACTGGACTCTTGGGTCTGATTTTGAGTTCTCCTTCCTTTTGCGTGAAAGGTAGCATATGTTTTTAGCTGGGTGGCGTTTTTCAGCCTGCTTGTGGAAAAGCCTCTTTCCCTCAGTTAAATCCAGCGGTGGTTCTTGAATATAATACTCTAAAATCTTTGTGTGTCGTCTGTGACCCTTACTGGGTTATACTTCATCTTCCTTTCAAGTGTTAATACTTCCTCAGAGTATTAACTCTTGATCCTCTTCTCTTTTCACTCTGTACACTGCCGCTAGGTGATCCCATTGACTCCAAGGATCCGTTAGAACTGTGTGCTGATGATTCCCAGATCCTTATCTCTAAAGTAAAGCAGTCTCTCAGGCTTGAAGGCCACGTACAATATTTGCAAATCAACATCACTACTTGGGTGTTGCTGAAGCCAAAAACTGAAGAGAAATCTTTGATGTCTCCCTCTCTCTTACTTACCACATATATTTCTTAAATTCTCGCCCTTGTTTCTGTCTCCGCTGTCGCTGCTTTAGGGCAGACCCTTCCATGTCTTGCCTGCACTGTTGGAAGCCTTCTCCTACTTTGATTTTCTGCCTTCGGTTTTATCCCCATCCAATGCATTCTCTACACTGAGCCAGACAGACTTTTCAAAACACAAATATAGTTATATTACCCCTACCTTCACGTCTTTTAGTGATTCCCTAGAACTTTCACGATGAAATCCAAACTCCCTGGCATGACCACAAGGCCCTTTGTGATTTGTCCTACATTTTCACTCTCATATCTGGCCACTACTTCCTTTCACCCAGGATATGCTATGCTGCTTCAAGACTCCTCGCCAGTAATGATGGTGCTCCCACTGCCTGGAAAGCTCTTCCTCTTCTCCTGTCTTCCAGACTAGTTACTGCTTACTCATAGATGCTTCAAGGGTCATTCAGCTCAAGTATCACTTGATCACTATCAAGTAAAACTACCCCCTCCTGCCTAACGTGCTCCTCCTTTTTACCTTGTGCTCTTCTCTCTCAGAGAGACTCACTTCTCTGTTTTCCCCATGAGACCTTGAGCTCCTTTAGGGTTCAATAAGGAAATCACCTGGGATAATGTTTGCCACAAAATTATTTTGTTATTAACTTGATTAATTGGTTAATTATTTAATATTTAGGTTCTTCAGGTCCGTTTTTTATGTCATCTATTCGTGGAACAATAATTGAAAACACATCTTCAACTGGGACTTTGACACAAATTCCTTTTTTCCCTAAATATGAAGTGGAACTTGATTCTCATAGAAAAGTCATTCCTTACCCTGGAAAGGAACACATTGAACGTGTTTTGGAAGAATATTCACATCAAGTCAAAGATTTGCAGAGAAGACTAAACGAAGTGAGTTACATTCTTTTCCTCCAGTACCTGATGCCATTTTGGGGAGACAGGTGCAGAGCTTTGAGACAGAACCCAAACTTTCTGGAAGAGAAACTTAATAATGCAGTCATTGGTTAAACTTGTTAATTTGGCCTATGCCTTCTATTTCACTATTAAAAATTGGACTACCTCAAAAACTGGTTCAAGAGTGCAAAGCAATTATATTCCAATAAAGAGCTTAAAAAAATAAATATTTTTTATCTTGATAAAAAAATTGGACTGATTAAAAAGTCTACATACCTATTTGTCTTTTGCTAATAGTAAGTCATAGTGCCTTATCTTAATGGTATAATTTTTTCCAGTTTTATTGAGATATAATCAACATATGTCACTGTCTAAGTTTAAGGTGTACAACATCATCTCATATAGATAAAAAGGGAAAAAGAAAAAATTTTTTCCTTATCATAAGAACTCTTAGGATTACTCTCTTAACAACTTTCATATGTACCATAAAACAGTGTTAATTATAGTCATCATGTTATACATGACATTCCCAGTACTTATGTTGTACCTTTTAACCACCTTCATCCAATTCCCCCTCCCCACATCCCCCTTTGGTAACCACAAATCTGATCTCTTTTTCTATAATTTTTTTTTTTGTTTTTTAGATTCCACATGTGAGATCATATGATACTTGTGTTTCTCTGTCTGATTTATTTCACTTAACATAATGCCCTCACTGTCCATCCATGTTGTCACAAATGGCAGGATTTCCTCCTTTTTTATGGATGAATAATATTCCATTGTGTGTGTGTGTGTGTGTGTGTGTGTGTGTACATACATACATACATACATGCATACCACAACTTCTTTATTCATCTGTCAGTAGACACTTACGTTGTTTCCATGTCTTGGCTATTATAGAGAGTGCTGCTGTAAACGTAGAGGTGTAGGTATCTCTTCAACATAGTGGTTTCATTTCCTTTGGATATATTCCCAGAAGTGGAATTGGTGGGTCATATGTGAGTTCTGTTTTTGATTTTTTGAGGATCTGTTTTCCATAGTGGCTGCGCGAGTTTACAGTCCCATGAGTAGTACACAAAAGTTCCCTTTTCTCCACATTCTCGCCAGCATTTGTTATCTCTTGTCTTTTTGATGTTAGCCATTCTAACAGGTGTGAGGTGATATCTCTCTTTTTTTAAAACTTTTATTGAGATATAATTGACATACAATAAACTGCATATATTTAAAGTGTACAATTTGATTTTTTTTCTTATTAGTAATGTATGTATGGCAATCCCAGTCTCCCAATTCATCCCGCAAGGTGATATCTCATTGTGGTTTTGATTTTCATTTTCCTAATGATTAGTGTTATTGAGCATCTTTTCACATACCTGTTGAAGTGCTCTTTCCTCTTAGGTCTCATGGAAACACACTCTCCTGATTTTCCTCCAGCTTATTCTTTTTCAGTTTCTTATTCCAGCAAAACCCTCCATAGATAGTAATAGTGATTCCCATAGCTTCTGTTGCCATTTATATGTCAGTGAATATTCAGTTTACATTTCTGATCAGACCTCTTAACTGGTCTCCACACCAATTAGTGTACCTGTGTTTCTACTGACATTTCTACTTGAAATGTTTCTCAGGCTCCATAAACTCAGCATTTCCAAATGCATACCTGATCTTTCCCCCAAACCTTTCTTCTAGCTATATATGTGCCGAGACCAGCTCGGCGACTCGAGGTGAGTGACGGGTGCCGCAAACTTGAAGAAGACACAGACACAGACTGAAGAGAAAAGTGGGACAGGGGGCTCAAGACCACTCGGATCAAGAGCCCTGCTGACTCATCCCAGGTTGCTTTTATTGAGTTCTTTGGCTAACATTCTCAGGTTACACCCATAAACAATCAAAGGCCTCACATGACTGAGGCAATTATCTTTGTTTACTTCCTGGGTGCGAGTTGAGCAGGTGTGGATTTGAGCTGGGCATGGAGAGCAAAACAGCCCTGGGAGCAGGAGACCTCTCTCAGATATTGGGGGTCTGTGCCCCACCCCTGTTGGCCCTTCTGCGACTGTGCCTGTCTTAGGTTGTTCCTCCCTTGAGGAATCTTACCCGTCTCTGGCTAACCAGTCATCCTCCAGGGCCAAACAGGGTGATATAAGGAAGGCTCTATGCACCACCCCTGTTGGCCCCGCTGCGGCTGTGCCTGTCTTAGGTTGTTCCTCCCTTGAGGAATCTTACCCGTCTTTGGCTAACCAGCCATCCTTCAGGGCCAAACAGGGTGATATTAGTCTCCACGCCCCGCACCCTCAGCTCCTCCACTGCTCAAGCAGGACATTCTGAATCCCATCGCTCGGCCCACATACTTTAACATTTTCAAGGTTTCAGAAAGGTTCCCGAATGTCTTCCCACATATATGGTGCCACATTTACATAGCTGCACAGGGCAAATCCCTGATTCATTCTTTCTTTTCTTAATAGAAGGTGTTTTTGAGGGTTTTGTTGTTGTTGTTTTGTTGCGTTGGGTCTTTCTTGCTATGCACGGGCTTTATTTATTTGCTGTGAGTGGGGGCTACTCTTTGTTGAAGTGTGCGGGCTTCTCAATGTGGTAGCTTCTCTTGTTGAGGAGCACAGGCTCTAGGCATGCAACTTTAGTAGTTGTGGCACTCAGGCTCAGTAGTTGTGGCTTGTGGGCTCTAGAGCACAGGCTAAGTAGTTGTGGCACACGGGCTTAGTTGCTCTGTGACATGTGGGATCTTCCCAGAGCAGGGACTGAACCTGTGTTCCCTAAATTGGCAGGCACATTCTTAACCACTGCACCATGAGGAAAGTCCTTAGAAGTTTTGTTTTTTGTTTTTTTTTGTTTTTATTTTGGCCATGCCACATGGCATGTGGGACCCTAGTTCCCTGACCAGGGATCGAACCCACACCCCCTGGATTGGAAGTGCAGAGCCTTAACCACTGGACAACCAGGGAAGTGCCCCTGATTCATTCTTGTTACCTCTTCATTTTCCCTGACTTCCGTTTTACTACCAAGTCCATCCAGTGTATCTTACATATATTTTGCTAATCTGTTTCAATTTCCACTGTTACCATCCAAAATTCAGACAACTCTAGCCATTTACCTGGACCATTAGAGAAGAAGGTAAAGCGTCTTAACTTATAGTGGCTATATAAACATTGTCAACTGCAGAATTGGGTAGTAAGCTACTATATTTCCTTTCTTGTATAATTTTTGTTTTTCCTGTGGTTCCTGATTGCCTTTCTTTTTCCTTATACCATCGATATTTACCTTTATCATCTCCTCATTAAAAAAAATTATCCAATAGGTCTTCTATCAAACCCTCCTTTAACCCAGGACTCTAGGAGTTCTTTTGTCTAGTCTAGATGAGTTTCTTTTTAAGTCTGTTGTGTAACTATTTTCTTGGGATTCCTATCACTGCCTTCCTGGATGGATCCATGATTTCCAGGATTCACTTGTTTTCTCTTTTCATCTTTCTTGATTTATTTCTTCATTTAGTCAAAACACATCTTTAGAAACTTTTAAGAAGGTATATATGGGACATACATTATGTGAATTTTTTCATTCTGAGAATGACTTAAGCTGGGTAAAGTTGAAAGTTATTTTCTCTCAGTCCTTTGAAAATATTGTATGCCCTTGCACAGACTGAGATGTCTATCTGATTCTTGTTCCTTTGTAGATGATATGTTTTTACTTAATTGAGGTTCATCTTTAGAAACTTTAGGATCTTATCTTTATCTCTGAAATTCCACTATAATGTACTTAGGTGTGGATTTTTGTTTTTTCCTTCACTGTGCTAGGACCAAAAGGGACTGAGTGGACCCTTTGGGCCTGCAGCTTTGTGCTTTTTAGCTTTGAGGAATTCAGGTGTGTTTTCCCCCCCTTTGATAGTTTCTTTCTGTTTTCTTAATTCTCTCTTTCTGAAGTTCCTATTAGTCAGATATTATCTCCTAGGCTGAACCTCTAAATCTCTTACCTTTTCTTTCAAATTTTTGGGGCGCATTTCTTGACCTCCAGCATTTCTATTGCAACTTTTTAGTTTGCAACTATATTTTTAATTTCCAAGAACTCTTTCTTCTCCCTTGATCATTTCTTTGACACAGTGTCCTGTTCTTACTTTACAGCAAAAATGTCTCTCAAATTTCTCTGCGATACAAGTTTTTGGAAGTGTTCTTCCATTATTGCATTCTCTCTTTTTATTTCTTTGGATCTTTTTTTCTGGGTATTTGCTCATTTGTTTAATCTTGATCTCTTTTTTTTATTTTGTAATCTTCCTTCAAGTGTTCAGTGATTTTTGGCTTGTTCATACTCAAGGATGAACAATAAAAAAACTGGTGGCCGTCTCCCTGGGAGCACAACTTGATGGCTTTACTTTGAGATAATTAGGTGGCGCATCAGCCGATATGCTGGGAGCTCTCTCAGTGCTTGATTTTAGAGATCTTTGTGAATTTCTTTACAGTAGAACACTGTGATTTTTGAATGGTAGTTGTCTGCTGCCAGACAGACATGGTGATTTCTTTTTTTAAGCTCTTTATTGGAATATAATTGCTTTACAGACATGGTGACTTTTTAAGTCATATGGAGGTAAGGGTTGACTTTTCTATGTACATAATTTCTACCAATTCTCCTGTCCTCAGGAATAGCATTTATTCCTATCTCTATCTTGAGCCAGAAGTCAGATTTGTTCCAGAAACGGTGTTTTGGTTGTAAAGTAAATGGATTGAAAGGGGGCAAGGTTGAGACAGTGAGACTAAGGTATTCCAGAAATGTAGGTGAGAAATGATTAATCAGGCCCCGAACAATGGTGAAGGGGGAAAAAAGTACACATAAAAATAAATCATTGATATATAGATTTTTGGAAATTATTAGCTATAAGGAAATACATTCCTCTAATGAAGACTAATTTGCAGGACTTTTTTCTTTTTCAGAGCAATGAATTGCATGAGAAACAAAAATTTTACTTAAGACAATCAGTCATTGATTTGCAAACAAAACTTCAAGAGATGCAGATGGAGAGAGATGCCATGGCTGACATCAGGTTGGGATTCATTACCTGAAATTATCTTCAGGTTTTACTCTTTGTAGTTTAAAATCACTGTGTGAATCTGAGTTTTATCAACATTATTTCTTCTCTTTCATTTATTTCATAGACGAAGGGAGAGTCAATCCCAGGAGGATTTAAGAAATCAGCTTCAAAATACAGTTCATGAACTTGAAGCTGCCAAATGCCTTAAGGACGATATGTTGAAAGATAGCAACACACAGATAGAGCAGCTCAGAAAGATGATGCTTAGTCATGAAGGAGTGCTTCAGGAAATCCGATCAGTCCTAGTTGACTTTGAAGAAGCCTCAGGCAAGAAAATATATGAACATGACAACATGTCTACCATCCACTTTCGCAGCATGGGCTCAGCTATTAGTAAAATCCTAAGAGAATTAGACACAGAGATTTCTTATCTTAAAGGGAGGATATTTCCAGTAAGTGGTGAGAACACTACATCAATTTTATATTAAAATTCATTAAGACAATAGTAGTAGGCATATAATTTTTTAAACTCTTCAGAGTAAGCCAAGTTCTCATTTTTGTTCTCTAAAATAGCAGAAGTTACTTCCACAATGATCTTTCTTAATATTGGGAACTAACTTGACTTATCCATATAAGGATTTATTCTCTCCACATGAGAGAATAGCAAATGTAAAAGATCTAATAGAATACAGCAATAGAATGTATCTGATTTTAGTATTGCTTCTGTTTGCGTCTTTCTAAAGCATTCCTTTTGTTAGAAATCTCTAAATTTCCCAAGCTTTAGATTTACCAGTTCCTAAATCAATATCTCTTTTTTATAACCAGGTAGAGGATCAGCTTGAAGCACTGAAATCTGAATCACAGAACAAAATGGAACTACTTCTTCAACAACATCAAGATAGGTAGGTTTCTGGCTGAGGTATAGAAGATCTTAGTGAAACTATACCACAAGTCTACAATCTCTCATCAGCAGTTCCAAAATCTAAAGAGCTCTAAAACACAGAATTTTTTTCCCATAGATTTGTGGCAAACTCACGTGAAAGAAAAAATTATCCTACTTGTTTAAAAAGTAGGGAAGACTTTATTAAAGGCTATTGCAATAGGAGTTTGCATTAGAGAGTGATGAGGCTCAGTTCCCAATACAACAAGGGCAAATGGGGATTCATAGCCAAGAAGCAGGGTGAGAGTGTCAGCGGATGGAAAATTACTCGGAGGGGACATTGAGGCAGGAGGGTTCTCACTAAACTGACTTGGCAAGGTTCATACTAAGTCTAGGCTTTTTACTAAGTGGGGTGGGGCGTGGGCTGCCAAGAGGAGTGTGACTAAAGTTTGGTCAAGGTTAGTCTTTGTCACTCAATTGTTGGCAAAACCTGATCTGAGCTAATATAAAGCTTTTTATAGTCTTTATGATTTACTGTGAATATTTAAAAACCTACTGTTGCATTAGTAATGTCTGACTTCTAGGATACCTCTGTAGGTCTCTCTGGAGGTGTCACATAATATTTAGTACTGTTATTTATTATCATTGTAAAATTAAAAAAAAAAAATTCTGAATCCCAAAACCTAACTGGCCCCCAGATGACTTGGATAAAGGATTCTGGATCTAACTTAATATACTTGTCATAAAAATAATAGCATATTCAAAGCTAAAACAAAATACTAAATTTGAGAGTGGTGGAAATCATTAATTTTTAGAATAATTCATTGTCATGCAAAATCTGTATCAAATAATAATTACCACATTCTTTTTATAGGATTGAGCAGTTAATAAGTGAACATGAAATTGAAATAACAGGACTTACTGAGAAAGCTAGCAGTGCTCGGAGCCAAGCCAATAGTATCCAAAGTCAACTGGAAATCATTCAGTATGTGTGTCCTGGTGGTTTGAAATGGATAGTCATTTATCTTCATTTTATTTTTATTAATTTTTTGTTCTAAAATCTTTTTTTAAAAATTGCTTAATAATTGATTCTACAAGAAAGTAAAACTTTTCTAACATTCAAGGAAATAAAAGATTACTTAACATATAGATAATACTTTATAACCATCTCAGAAATATTATGGCAGGTATTTGGGCCTCTTGGGATTGGATGTTTTAAATATTGTCTACATTTCAACTGAGGATAAAACAGACACACACTATATACGTATGTGTGTGTATGTATAACTATACATATAAATAATTTTATAATTTAAGCTCCTGTGTTGAAACTTTTTATATGGACATTTTCAGTCATACACAAAGGTATAGAGAAAAAAAGTTGTATAATGAACTCCTATGTATATATCACCTGCCTTTAACAGTTAACATTTTTGAACTTAAGCTTTTAATAAGCAATTTTGGAAAATAAAAGACTATTGGCCTAATAATGCTATATTAAATAATTAGTGGAAGTATCTAAAAGCTAGAAAATCCTTAGGTATCACATTTATTCTTAGTTTGCTCTTTGCTCTTATTCCTGCTTTAAATCCTTATTAGAGAACAAGCAAGGAACCAAAATTCAATGTATATGCGTCAACTGAGTGACCTGGAATCTACTGTTTCTCAGCTGCGTTCTGAATTAAGGGAAGCCAAAAGAATGTATGAAGACAAGGTGAGTTTAGATTTTGCTACTCTGATTCCAGAGACTATTATACATAGAATCAATTATATAGTTTTTAATGGTTTATTTGAAAATGAGGAATCAAAGCAGTCACTTCAAATTAAAAGCAGTTTATAAGATGGGTGCTAAATATCTACTAATATCAATGTTAAATTACTATAGTTAAACAGTTTTTAAGTTGTTTGCTCAAATTAATTCATTCTTAGAAAAGTTTTTTGCCTCCTTCAAGTAAGTTTCTAAAACACAGATAATAAGACCATTTGAATTACTTTTACAAGGCCTACCTAGCTTTAGCAAGTATTTGGTACCAGCTGGTCTCCCCCTACCACTGAATATTTTGGAGCCTACCTCCTCTCTTACTTCAGCTCCTCCTTATTAATCATTGTGCAGCTGGCAAACTGAATTCACTTCAAGATTAGTCTGAATAAAAAATAATTAGGAAGCTAAATCTTCGTTTCTCATCACACAGTTCCTATTAAAACTAGATAGTAATTTTTACTATAGCACTCTGTTCTCTCACTGTCTGCTGCTTAAAGAGAAGCTGTTCTCTATCATTATCAACCATTTTTCTGGAGCTTAGGTTTTTGTTAATTTCAAGGACACAAAATAGTGCCCTTTTTGTGAATGCCACCTCTCATCTCCAAGATGTTCTAGTTTGGAAGATAAATTCAATATTTAATCATCCTACCTATAAGAGAATCTACAGTTCTAACTACTTGCAGTCAATTTCTCACTCCTTAGTTGACTGGGCAGAAATAGAGTATAAGGAAGCAGCCAGATTTTCTTTATAAAATAATCCAATTTTATAGGGTAACAGTGCAGGAAAAAAGCTCCTTATGGGAAGCGACAGTTGACTATTGAGGCACTAATTCTTCCAGATCCTTTCCTGCCTTTGGGCAAGCCCTCCTGTAATTACCACTGTCACCCCTGTGCTGGCCACAGGAGGGGGCTGTTTCTCCTTGGTTCTCTAGTTCTAGACCTTCACTTTAATTCATTGTGGCACAGCTAAAAGAAGAATGGAAAATTTAGACACGACTTTACTATAAAAGTCTAAACAATAAAGAGTAACATGAAATTATAAATCTCAGTTGTGAGATTTGGATCCTCTACAGGGGCTTTCAAACATTTTTGATTACTACCCACAGCAAGAAATACAGTTTACCATATGGTCTAGTATGCACATACAACTGAAGCAGATTTCACAAAACAATACTTACACCTGTTACTTAAGACACTGGCTCTTTTCTGTTCTCTTCAGATACTGATCTGATGCTAGGTTGATTTCATGTTTCACTGGTGGGTTGCAGTGTGAATAACACTGCTCTCCAAGAGCTCTTCCTTAGCTCTTGGCCTAGATTCTTGTGTCAAGGTCATTTCAACCACTGCCACCTAGGAGCAGCCTTAAGGAACTTCAGACTTCTTAAAGGCTAACCCCAAGAAACAAAAGCCCAGAGAGAAATATTTGTTCTTTCCTGCTTCTCTGAGCCCTGCTTTTTGTGTTCTAGTTTCTTATCTCAGGATGACCTTTTCCCCCAAAGATTGATAGCAGGAATATCCACCCCATTCTGGGCAGATCAAGCCTACACAAAAGGCCCTGATCTCACCCTGTAGGATGGTCATGATTTCAATACAGCATGAGGTAGAAAGTTGCTTTATGACTCAGATTGGGTGGAAGTAGGCACCTTGGCAGACCTGAGCACTGACAATCCAGCAGCAAGGGAGGAGACAGGAGAGCTGCTGTGTTATCAGCTGCTCTGATACTCATCATACTGAAACCATTTTGAGAAGACTAGTTTAGTAATTGTTCATTGACAAATTAAACCCTTTGAAAAGCCACGAAGTACTAAATAAAACTCAACTCACCTGTTTGTCTTACATAATTTGAAATTGATACAGCTTTCCATTTGTAATGTTGCTTAGAAAAATTACCACTTCATAAGCTATTACCCATTATTTGCTAATCTGCATATGGTCCAATATATAACATCAAGGTGATCAACTCTAAATTTGGGCATGGTAGGAAGTTTTAACAAATACTGACATCTAAACAATACAAAAATAGCTTTTGTTGTTTTAAACATCTGTCTCTTTAGCATTATAGGTCGTTCATCTGGAAGCATAAGCATCCAGATGAATGACTGCCGACCTTTTATATGCATGTTTTGAGGTTATGTGTTGTAGATAAAACGTAATACTGAAGTCATCGTCTTCCTTTGCTCTAGTGTAAACAGTGGGTCACCAAGAATTTTGACAGTCTTAAAGTCAACATTATTGGAAATAAGGGGGGCATATTCGTTTAATTAATTTTAATCCAGATCACTGAGACTTGCAATAAAGCATATTGAACCTGAGTTGGCACCTAATTGATGGTTAACAGGATCTCTTACTAGTAACTCCCTCTAGTCAAGGAACACTGAGAGATGATTATCCTGCCATGTAAATACGGATTTGAATATACTGTGGCCTGAAAGGCATTGATAATACATGTTGTAACTGAGCAGAGAAGACCAAGCAAGTTAACAAAAGTATTTCATTTTGGGTTCATGAAAAAATTCTGTTGTTATGAAATGCTTCTGTTGTAATAAATTGAACATAGAATTTTAAAAACACAGATTCTTTTAACTTCTTTTATTTTCATGGACTTGACTTTACATTGCTAAAGCCTATTAAAACTTTAAAGTCTATTTTATTTTCCACTGCTTCAGTGCAGATTTTAGTATATACTGTTCAAATAACAATAAGGAAAAAATACTTAGAAGCTATGATTAAAAGTGAGATTTGTGAGAAGAGACTTATAAGAGTATGTTTATATTATACGTCAACATATTTTATGAGAGGTAGGCAGTATTGGCATTTTCTCCTGAGGTCAGATTCCTTCAGAAAAAAAAATTTATTATTTAAAAAAAATTGATGATGTGACAGGTCTAAAGAAGACTTTCCCAACTAAAATGCATAAATTTAGAGAAAACTTGTTTAGGAGGGCAGTGTTTCTCTTCAGATGAACAAAAGTATTTTCATATTGATGAAAATAGAAATTGTGTTTCAAAGAAGATTTTAAACATAGATTTCAGACATACAAAAGTGTTTTACTGTAATGTTTTTTCTATTCTTCTCTTTCCATTTTAGGAGAACCTCCAGAATTCCCCCTTACGAATTTGGACCAGTAGAAGCTGTCACTATTGGCTCTGTAGATTTGGCTTTACTCTTAACTTTCGCTTTTTGATAACAAAATTATCTCATGATCTTTATTCTAAGTTTATTTTTCCTACTTTGAAAACATTTGGGGCTGAATTTCATACTCAAAGAGTGAAGACTTAGTAGCACTGGCTAGAGCTGTATGCTGTGCGGGAAGATTCTATGCAAAGCTCTTTGCATAGTTCTGCCAGTGCACCTCCATGCTGACCTGCAGCATCCCTTATTATCCCATAACAGTGTCTTTTTGAGCACAGAAAACAAAAGATACAATTTGGCATGATTGGTGATATCTAAAATCACTGTAAGATTAGAATGAGATCCCAGTACTTATTTGTCCAGTGATCCAAAACAAAAAGTAGATTCATAGATGGTGAAAGGGAAAACCAGTGCTGCTATTTAAAAAGAAAAGAAAAAGAAAAAACCTTTACTGTATCTCAGATGTCAGTATTTATTCTGGATATTTTAAAAGGCTTTTCTTGATAGTGTTTTTTACAGCTGTTTGTATCAGCTCAGCTGCTACTTCAATGGTTTTCCCTTTCACTCTCCATTTATCTTTTTGGTTGATTAATTAATATAAATATTTTTACTCTAAAAAGTGAAAGGTAAAAGCAGAGCTATAGCAGTTGAGTCAGTACTGACAACTACAAAACAAATGTTCCTGCAGGGGTCTGGAGGAACTTCTGATACTTAGATGGAAAGATATAAGTTGACTCTTTTTTCTTTTCTTTTTTTTTTTTTCTTTTTAAAATTTTGGTCTCATAGATTTTAACATCAAACGGTTATCCAGAATTTCTTAAAAAGTGAAAACAGACATAAAATAGCAAGTCTTAACTGAAGCTTTTAAAGCACATACCAAAGTACTTTGCTCAAAGACAGAAAAGGTTTTATGCCAGTCTAGAAGTAAAAAATGTTAGTTTTAGTCATATGAATAAATTTTCAAATTGAAAGTGTTCTTGTTAAATTTATAGCTTAAAATATGGTTCCTTTGACCATATTTTGTTTGCAGAGACAGGTGGAAAATATAGAATTTCAGCTTTATTGATACTGTTCTTCTTGTCTTAACAAGTATTAGAAGCAGAATTGAAAGGAATTTAAAGATCATCTAGAATACTCTTTTCAGATTATTTGATGAAAAATGTATAACTTAGACTCAAATTATAGACTCAAAGAGCTTATGTGACAGAAGCTGGTTCAGACCCAAGGTGTTTGACTCTTAGCAAGATCAAATTGCCTCTCTGATCACATTTGTCTACCCAAAGTGAAAGTTTATGGTTTTTTCCCTAAATATTCCTAATGTCTTTACTAAGTGTGCTGAGTTAGTCTCTCCCAGTAATAATAGAGCCGAAGAGGTTGTATCAATTGATGCTATTCATTCGTCTTAGGAAGCTACTTGTGCCACAGAGGGTGAATCACTGTAGGGCTTTTTTCTGTGTATGCCCCCATATATGTATGGAGCATAAGTGTGAGCATACTTCTTTATAGGATTATTAGAATCTGTGAGCACGTTTCTGTCCACCACCTAATGTTTTATTTTATCTAATTCCTGTGAAATACTTTTTTATACATAACATGTAGTCAAATACAAAGTTTTAAAATATATCCAATGTAAATATTAAAATTTATATTCCAGTCCCTGTAGGCTGTAAATGCTACACTGTTGTTAAGTGTGAAACTGTTTCATAGTCCTATATTAGTATTTTCTTAAGTCATGTATGTATGTATGTATGTATGTATATACACACACATAACTTTTAAGTATTCATCCTTACCATTTATCAAAGAGGTGGTTGCATGTATATGTTTAAATATAATGTGCTTCACCGGTCAGAATGGCCATCATCAAAAAATCTAGAAATAATAAATGCTGGCGAAGGTATGGAGAAAAGGGAACCCTCCTGCACTGTTGGTGGAAATGTAAATTGGTACAGCCACTATGGAAAACAGTATGGAAGTTCCTTAAAAAACTAAAAATGGAACTACCATATGATCCAACAATCCCACTACTGGACACATACCCAGAGAAAACCATAATCCAAAAAGAAACATGTACCGCAATGTTCATCGCAGCACTATTTACAATAGGCAGGACTTGGAAGCAACCTAAATGCCCATCAACAGATGAGTGGATAAAGAAGATGTGGCACATATATACAATGGAATATTAGCCATAAAAAGGAATGAAATTGAGTTATTTGTAGTGAGGTGGATGGACCTAGAGACTGTCATACAGAGCAAAGTAAGCCAGAAAGAGAAAAACAAATACCGTATGCTAAGTCATATGTATGGAATCTAAAAAAATGGTACTGATGAACCCAGTGACGGGGCAAGAAAAAAAATGCAGATGTAGAGAACAGACTTGAGGACACGGGGTTGGGGGGAGAAGGGGAAGCTGGGACGAAGTGAGAGAATAGCATTGACATATATATATATATAGACTACCAAATGTAAAATTGATAGCTAGTGGGAAGTTGCTGCATAACATAGGGAGATCAACTAGATGATGGGTGATGACTTAGAGGACTGGGATAGGGACGGTGAGAGGGAGGGAATATGGGGATATATGTATAAATATAGCTGATTCACTTTGTTGTACAGCAAAAACTGGCACAACAGTGTAAAGCAATTATATTCCAATAAAGAGCTTAAAAAATTTTTTTGAAAAGTAATGTGATTAGTAAGTATGTGCTGAATTAATAAATGAAGGTCTTAAATGAACTTAGTCCAGTTTAAAATAGTCATCAAGAAAAAGATTATTCATATGTTCTCTAAGAAAGTTTAATCACATTTGCATCCAAACCAATCAATAAGTTTTATTCTTGACAGTAGATTTGGAAGCCTGTTCAATAGATGCCTTAGAAATAAGAAGAAATATGTAACATTTTTGCAGACATGAAAGATTTGTTATTACTGAAAAGTGGATGATGAAATATTATTGTAGGTGTCACATTAAATATCAGGTATCACTATGTAACACTAAGTATCAGTAGTTTTTCATTATTTTAATATCTGTGTCTAAGTTAGGAGTTTGTGTAGCTGTGCTAAAATCTCCATCGTCTGAGATGTTAACCTTTTAGCCAGCACTGCACCTCTAGGTTAAGAGCTGTAGGGATGCCGTTAACAGCAATGGCCCTTCTGACATATGTCATAGAAATGCACAGTCATACAGATCAGATAGCTGCCCCTCTGTAAGAGAAAAATACAGCTATAACAATCCTTTAAAATTGGTATTCTTATCCCATTTTATAGTTGAAGAAATTGAGGATTATAATATAAATTCACTTATCCTTTCAAAATAGGGTGATTATATAATAATGACAAAACGATAAACTTGTTATTACCATTTATTATTTTATATTCAATGCCTTTTATTATTGACACTGATATTCTGAAACAAAATAGCTCCTCTAAGTGTAATATAGTTAATTTATGTGGGCTCTGCCGAATGTTACTTATACCACATCAAAATTCCTGAAATACCAAATTATAGAACACATATTCACAGAAGATAAATCTTGAATACTGTGAAAATGAGAGTGAGGCATTCCAGATGATGGCTAAATCTAACAGTACCAAGTATTTCATTTTGGTCAACTTGTCTGGCTAAAATCTACATAGACCTTAAGTTTAGAAAACTTTGGAAAATACATCACAATATAGTTTTATTTTTGCCCCCCAAATAATACCATTGCCCCAAAATAATACCATTGTTTTCCAAAGACTATATATTTATTTTATGTTCCTCATTGATGTAGTCACATGGATTTGTGCTTTCCTTTTAGATTGAAGAGCTGGAGAAGCAGTTAGTTCTTGCAAACTCAGAGCTAACAGAAGCACGGACGGAACGTGATCAGTTCAGTCAGGAATCTGGAAATCTGGACGATCAACTTCAAAAGCTCTTGGTAAGATGATGCTCTGAAATATGAATGGGATTAATTCTGGGAAGTTTTTACCACAATAATTCACAAAACTAGTTTCATTTATAAAATTACAAAATGTACAACACATTTGTACAATTATATACAGCACAATATCCTAGACACTATTCAAGTTTTACATATAAAATATGATATTCTATACTTTGAGCAGAATTGTTAGGGTTTAAAAGTTAGATGAAGCTGATTTTCAAACAGCCATAGTCTTTCAATTAGGTACTGTGTTCTGCTAAATTGAAGTAGTGTTGAATGTTCATTTCGCAGCCAAACAACATCAAAAACACATACAAATTATAAAGAAAATTTAAATGCAAGTTTAGGTAAAAAAATTTTTTTTAGAAAGAAAAGAGGCTTCTGATAGTAGTGAACCCACTTCAGCCCTCTGTTAGGGGTACTTCAGGCTGAGAAATTCGGGAAAGGAGATGTCAGTACCCCTTTGTGTGATATTTATTAGAGGTCCTGTGGAATAGGGTTCTCTCTCCCACCAAACCCTACTCCAGGCTACAGTGCTCTCTACTGGTAGAGTGTCCTTCACAGGCTAACAGGGGGCTGGATTTGTGTGCTGTAAAGGGAGAGCTGGCAACTGTGAGAGAAGCTCTAAACCTTAGGATAATCCTCACTTCTTTCTCTCCTAATGAGTATTTTCCAGTGTCCTCATATCTAACTTGAAAAGTTTGGAGGTTAAATGTCTGAACAATCCTCATACCCATCCCCTCCTTTTTATTCTTGCAGCCACTTCCCATTCATCCAAGCACCTCATTACACCTGCAGTGTGGCCGCATTTCCCTATCGGTTCCTAAATCTGGTTTCTTCCCTCTTCCATCCAGCCTATATTCATCTTTCTAAAATATAGCTCTGATTGTGTCTCTCTTCCACTCAAAAATAACTCTCCCCATAAAGTCAGACTCCCGACCTTTCAAGACTGTTATGTGGCCCCATCTTACCTTTCCAGTCTTTCCTCTCTCCACATAAACCCAGTGCTCCAGGCAAACCCCATGTGCTCCTTTCGAGTCCCTTCTTCCTAATCTCTGCATCTGCAAGCTGTTCTCAAGGTCCAACTCAGTTGCTTTCTTGAAGCATATGATCTCCTTTTTGATCATGTCTCTCTGCTGTTGATTTAGCTGTGTCTCATCAATGAAAAGCCACCTCTAGTTATTTGTCCATTTGGCTCTCTGGGTGAAAAGTCGTCTGAAGATCTGTGTGTCTTTTTTTCTCCTGCTCTGACTATGGAGTTTTTGCCAACAGTAGACACTCACTGTGTATTTCTTGAGTGGCCGAAGAGGGAGGTAATTCTGTTCACAGCCCAATTGCCACTGCAGTCTCAGTACCAGACATTCTTCTGCCATTTCTGAAGCAGTAAACTAAATTACTATTGCTGTTCCTTCAAGTTTTTCTTTATTACAAGAACACACTTGAGGTGAAGCATAATGCCTTTGTTATAAAATTCAAAACTTAACAGGATGATTTGTATTTTCATTATATACTATTTAGGGTCTAGTCCATTGAGATGTAATGCTAGAAATTACAAGTAAACATGTTATTTTTCTAGGAAATCATTGTTCTTTATCAAGCCATTAAAAAGGAATCAGATTCCAAAATCAAAGGCTTCTCAAATCACATAAAAACTCCAAAGGTGATGTAAGGAAGGAAAATAAGAGTTATATTTTAATTGTTTACTACCAGGGGAAGAGCTTACCTCCTTTCTCGTAGGCTGATCTACATAAACGAGAGAAGGAGCTGAGTCTGGAGAAGGAGCAGAATAAGCGTCTGTGGGACCGGGACACGGGCAACAGCATCACTATCGACCACCTGCGGCGGGAGCTGGACGACAGGAACATGGAGGTGCAGCGCCTGGAGGCCCTCCTCAAGGCCATGAAGAGCGAGTGTCAGGGCCAGATGGAGCGGCAGGTCAGGCAGGGCTGGGCAGCTCCTCATGGTCTCCCCACAATAGAGCTGTGGATTCTGTGAGCAACTGATAAAAACCTGTTGTTTATTTCTATATTTTTGACCACTTGTGAAATTTAAAATGTTAAGCTTTATTTCGTTTTTATCCATTGTTGAATAATGAAAATCCCATTTAATTGCCTTTTCATTTTCACATAGAAATTGGTAACCTAATAATTGCTTTTTTGGAAAAGCATCAAACCATAGGGAGATCTGAGGAACAGCAGGGTTGAAGGTTTCCAACAGATGTTTTTTTGTTTTTGTTTTTTCCCCCCAAAAGAGGCTTTCCCCTCCTTTCCCCCCAAACTGATTAGGACTGATAGGTATATATCTATGCAGGTTGGGTGTCCTGCATTTCAGTGCACCAGGCATGAAAGGTGGAGTGCTTTGTGAACAGCAGTGTACCTTCAGGTCTGAAAGACATGCTTCCAATGCCAGTAATTGCCATAGAGACATAAAAAGCATCCCACAAAAGAATAAACTTTCCCAAATGAGAAAGCAAACCAAGGGAGCCAGTCTTAGCTTAGACGCAGGCAAAGTCATCTTCCTATTCTCTGGCCCAACCTGGGCAGGAAGAAAGATGAAAGGAGCAGTTGGAAATTAGAATCTTATTCTTTTCCAAACAACGACCAGAGTATGTAAATGTATGTTGGATAAAAGCCATTATTCATTTTCCCTCAGAGGTAGAATTAAGGGGCAGGTTGGAGAGAAATAGAAAGGGCAGTAGTCTTCAATCCTACCACACTTCCCACTATTGCCAGTGTTATCCTAACTTAAATTGGTGTGGAACACATCCTCAGAGGAAACTTGCTGAGCTCTTTTCCACTCTACAAAACCATTCTGGAGGAACATTATTATTTAATTAAGGCTTCTCCCCTTGGTCTAATTAACGCATGTCAGTCTATGGTTGGTATGCAGTTCTGACAGCAAAACAATTTGAGATACTGTTAGGTTCATGGCATGATGTTCTTGAGCTAACCTGTCATATCTCCTGAGACCTCCACCTGCCTAAATTCATGAAATTCTTCTTTAACAATCAGATGGCAGCAATTCAGGGAAAGAATGAAAGTCTAGAAAAAGTGTCCTCCTTGACTGCTCAGCTTGAATCCACCAAAGAGATGCTCCGCAAAGTAGTAGAAGAGTTGACAGCCAAGAAGATGACCCTGGAGAGCTCCGAGAGGACCGTGTCGGACCTGACAGCTTCCCTCCAGGAAAAAGAGCGAGCCATTGAAGCCACCAACACAGAGATCACAAAGCTGCGCTCCCGGGTGGACTTGAAGCTGCAGGAGCTGCAGCACCTGAGGAATGAAGGGGATCACCTCAGAAACGTGCAGACAGAATGCGAGGCCCTCAGGCTGCAGATGGCGGAGAAGGACAAAGTGATCGAGATCCTGCGACAACAGATTGAAAACATGACGCAGCTGGTGGGCCAGCACGGGCGGACGGCTGGTGCTATGCAAGTAGAGAAAGCCCAGCTGGAGAAGGAGATCAACGACAGGAGACTGGAGCTACAGGAAGTTAAGGTCTGTGGTGTTCTGGTGGGTTAGCTTCTGAAATATCTTTTTTCCCATGAGTAAGTATGATCTAATTGACTGGAAGGGGGTTCGGTAAGACAGTTGTGGACACTCTGAAATTGTTTCAAAGTATTTGTGTCAGTGTGCGTGTATGTTTTCCTGAGAAAGGGTCCATACTTTTGTTAGATTCCACAAGGAGTGGCCCAGAATGGTTCGGTACTGCCAATACAAAAGAGAAAAATCTGAAAACCCAGCTTCTTCGTGAAGCCTTTCCTGATCCCACAGTTTGAAGAAGTATTCTGTCCCTCTTCAGACAGACCTGAATTTGAATCCCATCTCTCACCACTCAGTAACTGTAAAACACTGGACTGTTTGCTGAATGTTGGCTTCTACATCAGTAAACCAAAAAACAAACAAAAAACCCACAAAACCTTATTGGGTTATTTGAGGCTTAAATGAGAAAATATGTATCAAGGATTTAGCTTGATTCCTGGCCTGTGGAAGTTGTTTAGAAAATACTGGTTCCCTTCCCCCATTCCATTCTCCATCTGAACCTTGTCATCCTGCATTTCTACCTGTTATAGCCTGGGTCACATTCTGTATTGCACTGTGTGTGTGTGTGTGTGTGTGTGTGTGTAAATAGCAGTGTCTTTTCTTCCCTATAAGACTGCAGATTTCTTCAAGCAGGGTACACATCTTATTCATCTTTGTACCCCTGCCCCATGACTTTGTGCCTTGCACGCAGCAGGTGCTCAGTAAATATTTATCAAAATTTAAAACTATTGAACGAATTTTTAAAGAATTGATTTCCTAAGCTTTAAGTCACCTGCATCTGCCATGGTAACTAGTAGAGACAGATCACATACAATTAATATTTTTCTTTTAGTGTTACTGAGATATAATTGACATACAACACTGTATAAGTTTAAGGTATATAGCATAATGGCTTGATTTACATATATTGTGCAGTGATTACTACAATAAGTTAACATTCATCATCTCGTATAGACACACAAAAATTAAACAATATTTTCTTCCTTATGATGAGAACTTTTAGGATCTACTCTCTTAGCAACGTTGAACTATACCACACAGCAGTATTAACTCTAGGCATTATGTTGTACATTACATCACTAGCGTACTTATTTCTCTTATATCTGGAACATTGTACCTTTTGACCACCTCATCCAATTTCCCCGCCCCCTCCTTTCCCTGCCTCTGATAATCACAAATCTTGAATAAACTTTAGAAGCCTGAGTTTCCTCATTCTAAAAATCGGGCCGATGGATTATTACCTATCATGTGGAGATATACAAGTTCATTGCAAAAAGAGCTAGAATTTTCTAGAGCTTAAGTTTTACTAGGTTTTATCATACAGTTTTTTTCAACAGCCAAACTTACAATGAAAGAGACTTGAAGGCTTCTCAGTGGCCAGCCCTTACAGTGAAAACTTTAGAATAGATTTGCAGAACATGTTATAGGGGAAAAGATGATTATTCCACCTTCTTGTTAAAGAAAAGAGATGGATTTTAGTATTGTTAAGAGTACACAGGAATGGGAGAATCTATTGTGTTTTATACTCTGTAAATTAAATCAGTTTTACCTGCACAAAAACCTTATGAGGTATGTACACTATTATCCCATTTTGTAGATGAGAAAACTGAGAAATGGAGACATTAAATAGCTTGCCTGAGAGCAATACTACCTTGGGATTTGGTCCTTGGCAGCATATGAGTAAATACTACAGTGCAGTGGTTCTCAATCACCTGAGAACTAGAAGTTCTCAGTCACCAGGACTGAGAACAAGAATCACTTGGAGGGCTTGTTAAAACACAGACTGCTGGACCCCAGTGCCAGGGTTTCTGATTTAGTAGGTCTAGGATGGGGCCTGAGACTTAGTGTTTCTAAACAAATTTCCGTCTGATGCTGGTCTAGAGAGCACGGGTCAAGTTCTCACAGTAGAGTATCCCAGAGCAGAGTGGGTTACTGTGACTAGAGTGGCCAGTGAACGCTTCACAGAGAAGTGGGGGCTTGAAATGGTAAAAACTAGGCAGAGAGGAGGAAAGAAGGCATTCCTAGTGAGCAGAAGTAGCTCAGTCAATTCTTTATCCTACAGATGGGGTGGGAGCTGTTAAAAGTTTTGAGTAGGGAAGAGGTAACATGAGAAAAGCAATGTTGGGGGTAGGTTAATCTGATAAAGTTTGGATAAAGAATTTAAAGATAGATTGGACAGGGTAGAAACTAATTTTTAATTCCCAAATATGGAACTGGAGCAGCTTCAGGGAAAGATTTCCAAGTTGAGAAGAGCTTTACACAGATGCAAAGAATGTAAGTTAAAAATTTGAGCTTTAAAACATGTCCACTTCCCTTCACAATCCAGCGAGGAAGAAAGGTGGGGAAGCCTAGCTCTGGAAGGTATGGTTTCTCTCACCTCTTCAGGCTGGGTCCTGAGCACGCTGACAGCAAAGGAGCAGGGTAAGCTTTCTCCCAGCACCTGCAGGTCCTTACAGCTCGATCCTTTCTTCCAAGGCTGAAAGAGGACGGTTGTCCATCAGCTGGCCCCACCAGGTGGGATAGGAGTAGCATATGCCCGGTGCCTGTTGTGATGCCACAGGCTATTCCAGGAAAGCCCTCCGCCTCCCTTACCCCGTGGGACCCGCTGGATCTAGGGTGACAGTTACCGGGAGGGGCTAGGCAAGCTGGGATCAGATGGCCTTGTTTAGGGCCTTTACTGCCCAAGCCTGTCACGGGTGGGAGTGAGACTAGCCCACAGCTCTCCACCCATCCTTTCTGCAACAGCTAAAAGCTTGTCATGTGTTACATTTCAAATATAGCATTGGCCTGTACATTTAAACTGTATTAACTAGTATTATATTTAAGGCCAACAAGCCTTAATTTGAGGCAGCAATCTGATGACAAAAAAGTAAGTTTCTTTTCAAATGGTGTTTGCTTAGAAGGAGCTAGGACAGCACTGTCCACTAGAAGTGTGATGTGAGCTACCTATATAATTTAAAATTTTTTAGTAGACACAAATAAAGAAACAGGTGAAATTAATAACATTTTATTTAACGCATATCCATCATAGGGTGATATTTCATATTGTCATCAATATCACAAATTGAGAGATTTTAATTTTTTTAATATAGAATCTTTGAGATCTGGTGTGTTTTGTATTTACAGCACATCTCCACCTAGATTAACCACATTTCAGGTGTTCAGCAGTCACATGTAGCTAGTGGCTATTGTACTAGCCAGTGCAGACCTAGGTCTGAGAAGAGAGGGGTTCATCCTGGGCAGGGTTACCAATGTGAACAGAGACCAATTTTGAGCCAGTTGTAGGAATCCACATGAGAGGCCATGATAATCTACATTGGAGGTTGGGGAAGATTTGGTTGATTATAAGGGGTCAGGGGAAAGGGAAAGACATAGGAGATTTTGAGGTTTCAAAGACACTTAGGTGTCTGAGGGACTTAGAATATAGCAGCACCCCTAACAGAAGAATTGGGAAAGAAGTCGAGAGGAAAAGCCCTGTGAGGAAGGAGCAGGGGAGTGGTTTGGTCAGACTTTGCAGAAGCATGCCAAGCTGGGAATTCCTGGCAGTTAGTTGGAAATGCAAAGTTAGAATTTCCATATTCATATTCCCTGCTCATTTCAAGGACCAGACCCAGCCCACCTCACTTGCTTGTTCTAGCGGGTACCTTCTCATTGGTCTCCCACTTCCACTCCTCCCTTTGTCCCCAGCACTGTTTATGCTTCACACAGGAACCAGAGTTACATTTTTAAAACATTACGCTGTATCACTCCCATGCTCAAAACTGTCCAGTGGCTTCTTTGTCACTCAGAAGGAGCTCTCACTCACATCCTTACGTTGCCTCGGAGGCCCACCTTGTCCGAGGCTCCCTCTGCCTCGCCTCCCACCACTTCCTCCCACACTCACTCCACTCCAGTGTAGAGGACAAGAAATCCTTTTCCCTCTGTCCTTCTAAATTCTCTGGGCCCTGACAGATTAACAAGAGAAGGACAAACAAGTTTATTAACGTGTATATTTCATATATGCATGGGTGAGACCAGGGAAATGAGTAATTCAGAGAGGTGGCTTAGAATTCAGGCTCAAGTACCGTCTTCAGCTAAAACAAAGAAGAGTATAGGGGAGGCATGTCTTGGGAAGTTGATCAGGAAAACTGCAGTTACGTGGATTTAAGTTGGTACCTTCCCAATTTAGAGTCTTCCTCCTGGTGCAGGGAGGGAGACACCCTTAGAAATGAAGATTCCCTTTATAAATGTAAATTTCCCTTAAAGATTAACTTCTACTCTGTTAACATAATTTCTTCTGAGTTCGTTGGATCTCAAAACAACTCAAAATAATCCTTATGCCAAAGAGGCATGTTTTGGGGTTGCCTATTCTGGTCTTCTCCACCAGCCATTCTGACAGCCTTGCTGTTCCTTGGACACATTACCTGTGCCTAGAGCTGTCCCCAGCCTGCTGCATGCTTGCTCCTTCACCTCTTTGAGGTTTCTGTTCATCAGAGAAGCCTTTCCTGGCCAACTGTGGCGGGGTCCCCAAGATCACTCACAGGGTCATCGTGTGTTAGGAGGACTCACAGTGCTCAGCAGGTAGTCGTGCTCATGGGTAGGATTTATTACAATGAAAGGATCTGAAACAAAATCAGCAAAGGGAGAAAGCACGTGGAGGAAACCAGCAGGCACAGGCTTCCAGAAGTCCTCTCCTGCAGTCATGCAGGATATGCTTAATTCCCCAGAAACAAGTTGTGACAACGCATGTCAAATGTTGCCAACCAGGGAAGTTCATTAGAGACTCAGTATGCAGGGTTTTTATACTGGGGGCTGGTCATGTAGGTCACCCTTACCGGGCAGGTGAATACAGTCTTCCGAAAGGAAAGCAGGTGTTCAGCGTAAATTGTTTTGTTTGCCGAACAGTTTAGGCAGAGCGGGCCATCAGTTTGGTGGGAACCCTCTCAAAATCCAAGTTTCCAGAACAGCCAACCGCCAACCTGCCTAGCAGGCTTTCATCAGGGTAGCAGTCAGGCTTGCTTCCACATACCAACTCAGCTCAAGTAGCAGCCCCCTTCCTGTGTTCATTCCCTACCCTCTCACCTTTTTCATTATTTTTTTGTCCTTATTATTATCTGGCTATTAAATATTTGTTGTCGTCTGTCTCCTTTTACTAAAATGTGAAAGCCCCATGAGGATGAGGACATTGTTTGTTTACTGCAATCCACAGCCAGGGCAGGGGAAGCCTAGCAAGTGAGGTGCCTTGGGAGTAAAACAAGTAGGTGCTCACCTGGGGCCCCACCTGCCTCACCTGCTACACTATCCTCAGCATGTAAAATGGGCCTGGCACAAAGTAGGTGCTCAACACCTTTTTTTTTTTGAATGAACGAATATATAGAATAGGAATAATGAAGGGTTGTGGTCAGTGATACTGGGAATTGACATCTAAGGTTAAAAGAAAGGTGAAATACTCCTTTTGTTTTCCCACTTACTATTGCTGCTTTATAATTTATTTATTTTTTATTCTTTACTCTATCCTTTGTGTTTATCTGTATATTTAGATTTTAAAAGATAAAAAAGATGCAAAGATACGGGAGCTTGAAGCCAGAGTGAGTGACCTGGAGCTGGAAAAGGTGAAGCTGGTGAATGCAGGCTCTGAGCGACTCCGTGCGGTGAAAGACATCAAACAAGAGAGAGATCATTTATTAAGTGAGGTGAAAGCTAGTAGGAATGAGTTAAACAGTCTTACAGGTATGTTACTCTGGTTCAGATTCTGCCAAAAAATAGGAATGCTATCAGTGAAGTTCACTGAGGATACTAGGACTGTATGAAAGAATGGTTCCTCATCCCAGTTACAAACATGGGTAATTATGGTGTCCCAGTGGGCACATTTCATCACCTAAAATCCCAATACTTCTCGCTGAAGCACTCCCGGAGCATGCACTTATTAACCATTAACTTTAGTCAGCTCTCAGAGTCCATGAAATTCTTTACTGAGTTTCCAAGAGAAGCGCGAGGGAAGTGGAAACCTTGAGTCCTTTGAGTCAGACAGCTTAATCAGAGGTTTAATAATGAAGCAACACATGTAAACAGATTTATGTAAATTTCTTGAAACGGAAATAATCCAAGGCCTTAAATTTTAAAATGAAATACTCCTAGTTCACTATTGGTATGGTATAGGTATTATCTACTTCTCACGTACACGCACACACAGACACACACGTACGCACACGTGTCAGTGATTCCTGAGCATTTATGATGCCAGATGCTGAGACAGGCCCTGGAAACCACAGTGAGGCTCCTGGCTAGTTGGGAGCCAGACCTGTACAGAACGGGTTACAGCAGAGTGGGTGAGGCACAGTGGAAATGTGCTGGGTGCAGATGGGGAAAGGGTAGAGAATCGGCCTCTTGTAGGAGGTGACTCTGTTCTGGGTTTAATGGAGGAAAAGGGATTTGGCAGGTGACAAAGAGGTAGAAGGGCAATCCAGGCAGAGAGAACATTATGGGCAAAAGCAGGAAGGCATGAAATAACATAAAGTGACCTCAGAAGTATTTATGGGAGTAGAAGGACAAAGGAATGAGGACTAAGAAATGAGGCAGAATAGATAGGTAGAGCCAGACAGTGTGGAGCCAGCAAAAGATATTAAGTAAGAGATTGTTGTCATCAAATTTACATTTTAGAAGGACAGTGTCAGCAGGTGAAAAGAGAAAGGCAAGCCTAAAGGAACAGAGGCCAACCAGTTAAGGAGGATTTTGCAGCAGTCCTAGGGAAAGGTGATGAGAACTTGAACTGAGACAGTGGCAGTGAGAATGAGAGCAGAGGGAAGAATTAAGAATATTTTTGAATCAACGGTACTTAATGATTGGAGGGGTTCTGTGTGTTTTTCAGGTTTTAAATTTGCAGCGTTGGGAAAACTATGATACCAGTAGCTGAGAGAAGGAAACCAGGAGGGGTTGGCTTGTAGGCAGGAGGGTGAGACGCAGTCAATGTGAGGCCACTGGTCTGGGAGCACCAGGACATCCACATGATGTCTGGATAGACAGAGTTAGATCTCAGTGGAGAGGTCTTGTCTCTGTTCCCTTTATATGTAAATCTATCTATCATATATAAATAGATAAATGTAAATAAATAGTTGAATAAGTGTGTGTATGTGTGTGTATTCTTTTGTATGAACGATGGATGCCAGGTTACTGGAGATAAAAAAGTCAGATAAGACACATGGCAGCCTCAGGTTCCTCACCATGTCAGGGAGATTCATCTACCTACAGATGGTAGTTAAATCTGTTGTGGTAGGTATGATTATCCAAGAAGGTTTAAGATGAAATAGTTGTGAGCCAATTACACTGGCTGTGAAAAAAGCAGAAAATAAGTAGGTAAAGGAGGAAGACCCACCCAAACAGATTAAAAAGAGTCAGATCCCTGGAAATGTGTATATACATCTAATTTCTATAACAAATGATGATGTAACTAAATGGAGTCTCTTTCAGCTCTACAATTCCGTGATCATTAATTACAAATGAAATATACTTTATAACAATGGAGTAGAAAAAATTAACCAACTATTATTGATTATCATGTTGTACAGAGGACTATGAAGTCTTGAAAAGGAATTTTCGAAACAAAAGTGAAGAAATGGAAACTACTACAAATAAGCTGAAAATGCAATTAAAATCTGCACAGTCTGAGCTAGAACAAACAAGAAATACATTAAAGTCAATGGAAGGATCTGATGGTCATGGTATGCTTTAGTGGATTTTTTCCATTTGTTTTTAATTCCCTTGGTCTAAATTTATTAAAACACAAACCTGGATACATTTCCTTTCACCTCTTCATGGTGCAGCATGTGAGAGAGATACAATAGGTATCATTGATGGGTGTTATATAGCAGTAGTTCTCAGGTTTTGTTTTGTTTTGTTTTTTGAGGGAAATTGCCATTTACTTAATTTAATCCTTAAGTATCCGGATCTTTCTTTTTCTGTAGCTGTTTCAATAATTTCTAACAGACCTCAATGTCCATAAATGCCAATTAAGTGTTTTTAAGGAAGTGTTGATATAAATACAGGTTACCAGTAATTTTCATTCAACACCTTATTTTTCACATATTTATTATCTACATAAACTGTGTATCTGTGGCTAATTGTCAGTTCCTGGTTCCTTCTCTGAGATGAAGATGGGAGGGAGCCCTGGGAATTGAACTGCTAGGATGAGGGGGTCCCTTTAATGATTTACACCTGTTTCCTTTTCACCTTGCTGCCCATATTAATTCAGAGAGAGAAGGTTCGTTGCTGTTTCATATTATTCATATCATTGTTTTTATGGCTATGTGAGCTGACTATAAGAATAAATATTTAACTAAAGGCTGCATTTTTCTATTTCTCAATATTTTTTTCATGTCAAAAAATTTATGTTTGTGCTCACTTCAACAGCACATATACCAAAATTGGGATGATGCTAAAAAGATCACCATGGCCCCTGCGCAAAGATGGCACACAAATTCTTGAAGCGTCCTTATTTTGTGTGGTTCTCAGAGATTCAGCTCTTTCTTACTGGTTAACACCAAGAAAATGGTGGGGCTTGGAGAGGCCCGTTTGGGGTCTGTTCCCTCATTCACCAGACAGAGTCTTCTCCTCAGTGCACTGCAGGTCTCTCCACAACTACCCCAGTCACATTACAATTGTTAAATTAACTAGGTAATCCTGTATTTGCTTTCGAATGCCTGTTTTCATTTATTAAGATCACCTTAAAATAAAAAAATTTATTAAGAAAATTACCTTTGAAGTTCAACCATGATCCACTTAATGAGACCAGAATTCTTCAGAGTGGTGAGCAAACAATGTCAGTCTTTTGCTCTATTAACAAACCAGTATATTGTGTCTGTAGTAACCCTGTTTTTGACAGTTTAGCTCTAGGAACTATATCTGGTGAGAAGTCAGACCTTTCATCCCCCAATAATTTGTTTTTAAAGAATGGCACATTTCCTTTTCCTTTTTAACCTCTAAGCTATAGCTGGATCTAACTCAAATCAGTGACATTTTCAAACGTCTTTTCTCAGCTGACTCCAAGAAACAACATAGGGTCTCTGACTTTGAATTTCCAAGTAAGGATGAGCTTTATTTATCTTTTCAATGGCCTGCCATATCTTAAGTACTCAGTGCCTACTACCTGTCTAGAACATTCTCACCCTGTCACCAGTTTTAGTAAAATAATCACATATATGCTTATATTGCCAATTTGACTTCTGCAGCAGTAGTGAGTTCCAAGCACATGGCAATAATCATGAGAATGGAAAGTGAACATTTTGTGATATCACCGGAATCTCTTAAAAGATCACTAATAGTAGATGTCTTGTGTGGTATTTTATATATGAGTTTCTAGAAAAATTATTTTAGTAAAATTACTGTATACAGTTTTCATTATATGATTATATATGTTTTGTGTATATATTTTCTATATGTGTAAGTATGAACTTGGTCCATTGGAGATATTATGGCAAATTATGGTGGCCAATGAAATTAACTTTAGCAAGGAATCACAAAACATCATCATTTATATACATTTCTTAGTTCAAAACCTCTGAAAAATTGCTGAAAATTGTCCTATCCCAATATTGTGAAATCTGAAGATGTTTTTTTGTGAACACTTCCTTGAAACTGTCCAGGTGCCTTAGAGGAATCTTACTTGTCACCTTCTCATAATGTTTGACTATCAAATTATAGTCACCTCTCAAAATTTAGAAATTTAAAAAACTAAGACAGTTTAGTTCCTTTTTTTCCAGCTATGAAAGTGGCAATGGGGATGCAAAAACAAATTACGGCTAAAAGAGGTCAGATAGATGCCCTTCAGAGCAAGATACAATTTTTGGAAGAGGCAATGACGAATGCAAACAAGGTGAGTCTCTGTCCTCAGCGTGGGGGAAACCAATATGCTCACTCAGTAAACTGCAACACAAAATAAGACATAGCAGAGATACACAGTACGATGGAAGAAAGACAAGAGGTTATTTCTGACAGAGAATGAGGAGAAAGTTCCTGAAGGAACATTTGAGCAGGACCTTGAAGGAGCTAGTATTTTTTTTTGTAACTACTCTGGAATGAATTTTATCTTATTTGATTATTTTTTTCCTTGGTCCTCTTTTATTATTTTTTTACATGTATCTATTCTTTTTCAAATTCTTGTCTATTTTGGTTGTTACAGAATATTGAGCAGAGTTCCTGTGCTATACAATAGATCCTTGTTGGTTATCTATTGTATTTAAATATAGCAGTGTGTGCATGTCAATTCTAAACTCTCAATTTACACCCGCCACTTCTCCCCAGTAACCACAGGTTCGTTCTCTGAGTCTGTGAGTCTGTTTATGTTTTGTAAATAAGTTCATTTGTATCATTTTCTTTAGATTCTGCTTATAAGTGATATCATATGATATTTATCTTTCTTTGTCTGACTTACTTCACTTAGTATGATAATCTCCAGGTCCATGCATGTTGTGGCAAATGGCATTATTTCATTCTTTTTTATGGCTGAGTCATATTCCATTGTATACATGTACCACATCTTCTTTATCCATTCATCTGTCAATGGATATTTAGGTTGCATCCATGTCCTGGCTATTGTAAACAGTGCTTCAGTGAACATTGGGGTGCATGTATCTTTTTGAACTGTGCTTTTCTTTGGGTATATGTCCAGGAGTGGGATTGCTGGATCATATGGTAGCTCTATTTTTAGTTTTTTTTTAATGAATCTCCATACTGTTCTCCATAGTGGCTGTTCCAGTTTACATTCCCACCAAAAGTGTAGGAGGGTTCCCTTTTCTGCACACCCTCTCCAGCGTTTTATTGTTTATAGATTTTTTGATGATGGCCATTCTGACTGGTGTGAGGTGATATCTCACCATAGTTCTGATTTTTATTTCTCTAATAATTAGTGATGTTGAACATCTTTTCATGTGCATCTTGCCATCTGTATGTCCTCTCTGGAGAAATGTCTGTTTAGGCCTTCTGCCCATTTTTTGATTGGGTTGTTTGTTTTTATTACATTTATGAAACAGCATGAGCTGTTTCTTTAAATTTTGGAGACTAATCCTTTGTCAGTCGCATTGTTTGCAAGTATTTCTTACCATTCTGTGGGTTGTTTTTTTGTTTTGTTTATGGTTTCCTTTGGTATGTGAAAGCTTTTGAGTTTAATTAGGTCCCATTTGTTTACTTTTGTTTTTATTTCCATTAGTCTGGGAGATAGATCAAAAAAGATATTGCTGCAATTTATGTCAGATTGTTCTGCCCATGTTTTCCTCTAAGAGTTTTATAGTGTCTGGTCTTACATTTAGGTCTTTAATCCATTTTGGGTTTGTTTTTGTATATGGTATTAAAGAGTGTTCTAATTTCATTTTTTTACATATAGCTGTCCAAGAGCTAGTATTTTAACTGCAAGAAGTGAGCAAAAAGATATTCATGGTAGAGATGGAATGGTTATAAACAAAACGTATTCAGTTCTGCTCTTATGCAACATATGTGTTCCTAAAATCACCATGCTATGCAAACTTGTGCAATAAACACCACCACGGGGCTTATGGGAGCAGTGGGATTAGGAGCATCACACTAACACTTCATCAGCGACAAAAGAAAAATAGGAACCTAATGAAAATGGTAGCACAGTTTTACATATGTTACATGGTTAAGAGACACATAAACACTATAATTAGGATGGCCTTTCATCTTAAAAAAGACCTGACGTTTGCTTGTGGATGTGTACATTGAAGTATTGCAGCATGGGAGTTGTTAAGAAGGGGTAGAAGGTGGGTTTTCTGTAACACAGGATGTGCATGGACGTGGCTCGTAACACAAGGTAAACTGAGGGAGCTGAGAGTTGTTTGAAGAGTGTATATATGCTCTTTGTGTATTTCTGTGCAGCTCTGTTTAGCTGGGTGCTGCTTTCTGCATTAACTTCGTATTTCTCATAAATGAAGCCGTGCATTAGTAAGTGTGAAATTTGTGTGTGTTCAAATGTTCCCTGATAGATCAATCACCTTGGAACAAATTTGCACTTTTAGAAGAAGAGTTAGAACTGACTGTAATGGAGATGAGAAGGTAAACAGCATAAGTAGAAATAAAATAAGGGCAAGTAAAATAATTGTTTTCCCTATGCTGAAAATGCTGAAATATTTTTTTAGGATGAGGCTAAATATAAAAGAATATGTACATACATTTGTGCACACGCCTCATCATATGGACTTATTTCCTGTGTTTTTGTTCTTTCCCACTTCTTTTTCCCTTCCGCTTCTCTTCTCCTAAGTTCTTATCTTTTTCTTCTCCCATTATTTGCCTATTTGGAACCCAAAGCAGTGCTTATCCTCATGCTCCCGCAAGGGTGCGTAGGTCAGTAAGAGGTTATTGCCTCCTGTCACCAGAGATACCTGCACCTACTAAAGAAAGGTGTTCATCAAAGCTCAATGACATTCCCCCAGACAGGAAGGAGGCAGCTTGAAAATTAATCCTTCTTTCTTTCTGAGGCCTCTTCAGCCTAACTGATCAGAAAAGGAAAAATTATTTGTATCCAAAATGTGTATTACAACGGTGATAGCTACTGTCTTGTTTACATTAAACATTTTCTCTGTGAGAAAAAAAAAATATATATATATATAAAGAAATATAGACTCAGTAAGTTCACGTTCGTATTTCAACTTGATTACTATGCATTTGTTTTTTTCTGCCTATTTCATGATGTATTTTAAATAAGTGAACTGGTTTTAATGAAATTTTACCGTATACCAAAGATTCTCCATAAGTGGATCAGCAAGCTCATTCTCATCACTGGGTCATAGTGACTTTGTGGGCGGGAACTGTGTGTCATCATTTCTTTTTATGCCAGAGGATCTACAGTAGGCATTTGTGAAATTAATATTCAGTCATTTGTGAAATTAATATTCAGCTTTGAAACAAAATAGAAAACCCATCAAGACTTCAAATAAGTGTGTCTTCTTTAAATTTCTTGTGTCATTTTAAAGAAGTTTCAATTTGGTTTGGTATATGATTACTCAATCTCGATTCACCACACCACTGTCTCTTTTTATGACAACACAGTTATTACATATTTCATAGGTTTTATCAAAGATTTAATAAGCCTAGAAAGAAGTAATAAACTAATAGTGATAAAAATGAGAGAGAACGTGGTAACATAATTCTAGCAGCTCCCAACTCCAACCCATAAACAATTAAATGGCATATGAATCAAGCTGTAGTTCAGATCTTTACATAATAGTTTTGTATTTCCATCACATCTCGGCATCTACAGCAGCATATTATTTCTGATATTTACACCTCTATAATTGTAGGAAAAGCATTTTCTAAAAGAAGAGAAGACAAAATTAAGCCAGGAATTGAGTACTGTTGCAACAGAGAAAAACAAGATGGCAGGAGAACTAGAAGTCCTGAGATCTCAGGAACGCCGATTGAAAGAAAAGGTTGCTAATATGGAAGTTGCTCTTGATAAGGTGGTTATTAACTAAGTATATAAAGTAGCTATCAACTAAATAGTCATTAACCAAGTAGAATCGTTCTGAATGAAATCTCCATGTTGGTAGGAACCAAATCTGTCAAATGGTATCGGAGTTGCCACACACAAGGAAAAACTGTATCCTGTACAGAAGGCTGAGCTTTAAAAACATAGTCATGATGCATACTTTTTACAGACTTATCTTTTCTCTGACTAACATGGTCACAAGAGCAGTAATATATAAGATACTCTTGGTATCCTTCGTGACCTGAATACCTAAAAATACCGTCAATCTAACTTACCATCAAGGAGGGACTTGAATACTAGGTAGAATACAGTCTGTTAATAATATCAATGCAAAGATAAAGTAATGCTAATGTCTGGCACTTTGTGGAGTTCAGAAAGTGCAGGCAGTGAACACAACTTAAAGGATGAGAAGGATCAATGATGACACTATTTGTCATTGTCATTTGTTGTTCAGGAGTAAATCTCTTTGTGTTACCTGAAAACTCTGGAAGCCTAAAAATATACCGAAACGACTCCTTGATTCTTGAGAAATCAGAGCCTTCATGGTGACAGAAGATGATCTGTGTTCCCACTTATGCAAACTTAGGTCTTAGAGCATGATACTGCCTCAGTGAATTTCAGTTGTGGTTATTTTTATGCAAATGTTTTTACATGGCTAAAGCTGTTTGCTCATTTCATCCTTAGTTGATTCATTCTTTTGAGTGCCCTCCACATACTAAATGCCATGTAGATGCTGGGGCTAAAGAGGATGAAGACATGGCCTCCAATTATTCTCCATTTTCTGAGTAAAACAGATGAGTAAATAGATAAATGGAATACAGTGTGCCAAGAATGGGGAAAGTTTCCTTGAAGAGCTGGCGACTCTGCATTTATTCATTGATAAAATAAAATTGCATAAAGAATGGAGGATAAACCACATGTGGTTGCTTGATTGTAGGCATCTTTGCAGTTTGCAGAATGTCAAGATATAATACAGCGTCAGGAACAAGAATCTGTGCGCCTAAAACTTCAACACACTTTGGATGTAAAAGTAAGGTCTTTTTTTCATCATAAATAGTAGTTTAAGCAAAAATTATGCCTTGGTTTGATATACTTTTATATTTTCTTCATGTACCGTAGACACATTCAAGTGTACTTTTAGCATTATATGATATTAGCAATTATAAAATCTGTACAGTGTACATACTATAACTATCCTTTTCATGTATAGTAACAAATTGAAGCACCGTGCTTTCTTTGTGTTAAGTTTATATTGAATGAGGGGAAACACAGAAATACCTACCTTGGGGAACCAGAGGTTTGTATACAGGACGTCAAGTGTGTTTGCTTGTTTGGAGAATAGAAAAATGATGTAATTTGCATGACAAAACATGTGCTTTTTAAAAATAGTAGGTTTTCCACTGAAATATATGTCTGTTTGTCAAGTATATATTAAAGTTGCAGACATACTCTTAAGTCTCCCTGCTGGGTACTTTCACAGGCAGGAGCACTCCGTAGTTGGAGAGGATCTTTCTCAGTAGTATGTCAGAACTAGTGCAGAATATTTGGCAGAGTTAGAAACCAGCATGGTAGCATCCCATCCGAGATGTGTTTTCACATCTGGAGTGCTTTTATTGATCATAAGTGTGAAGACATCTTCCTAAGCCCATGATAAGAGTAACATGCATCAGAATCATCTTCGGCTTAAAACTTTGTGGAAATGCAACATGTAAGACTGAAATTATATTTGCAAAAATACATTTTGATTTCACAGTTCTAACTGTAGGTTGATATTTATTTTGCTCACATGTATATTGTCTTCCAGGAACTTCAGGGCCCTGGGTACACCTCAAATCCTTCTGTGAAACCACGCCTTCTACAGCCGTCATCTGCTGCCCGTTCTCATTCTAATGTACCATCTTCCCAGTCTACAGCCAGCTTCCTGTCTCATGTAAGTAACTAGTCTTTTAGTCTGTGATGCAAATGGCATAATATGTAAATAATTTTAAGTTGAGAAGAATTACGTTAAAAAATATACCTATAGTTATGCCATTTTCAATTATTTGATTTTAGATTTATACAGACCAGGTGAACGGAAAGGTTTTTCTTCCCTGTTTAGTGTTTTCTCTGGGGAAAAAACTGTGAAATACTCAGTGGGATTAGTGTTAATAATAATTATTAAAGTAAATTATTTAATAGCCTTATATTCATTTTTTTCCATCATAAGCATTTTCAGTTCACAAAGCAAATGTTGAGATGGCTAAAATAAGCATCACTTCAAATGCCAAAGGCAAATTATTTGTGTATTTCGTACTCTACTAAGATGAAAATGATTTTCTGTATATTGTCTCTTCATGAACTTTATGTGGACTTATTTATAATCATAAAGATATTATTAATAATAAAAAATTTTTATTCTCTTTAGTTAAAATATTAGGGACTTTTGAAAACTTTTAGTTTAACCTTTCCTACTTTTAAAGCTTAGGAAAAAAATATGTGCAGTGTAAAATTCAGATGTTGTTTTCTCTGAAGTTATATGTGTTTATGGAACCACTAATCCCCTGCAACCAGTATTCAGCTCCAACTCTAAGGCAATGAGACTTATTTCATAAATCACACATGAAAATCAATTTCATTAGTTAATCGTCCTATTGTATGTATAGCAACAGGATCACTAGTAACCTACCAGTTATTCTGCCTATACATTTAAAGGAAAAGCATGCATTGCAAAATGAAAAAGTTGAAATGGACTTCTTTCACACACATGAGATATGTGCACTTAAAACAAGCTATCACACAGCAAATAACATTCCATCAAACAAACGAACATTATTAATATTAGAAGTTAAACATGGTTCTCTCTGGAGACTGGAATTTGGAAGTGGGCAGAAGAAGGAAAGGCAACTGCTGCTTTTTGTTTTAAGTGTTATAAAATCATTTTACCTTTAAAACTGTATGCATGTTACATTAATAAAAATTAAACTCCTCTCCCCATGAACCAAACAGCAAACAAAGAACAACAAACAACACAGAACATTTGACCAGGAGTCACTGAGACTTAAGATGTATCTCTAACTACTTTGTGTGACCTTGGAAACTGAGTTAAATATATTGTGCCTTTGCATTTCTAATGAGGAGTCTGGACTATAGCTCAATCTCTAGGTTTTTCTAGAAGATCAACTCTGAAATTCCATGACTTTTCATTACCCAAAGGCCAGCCTAGTAGTTAGGTCTTTAATACATGACTGTACTTGATTGTAAAGAATCTCACCCATCACTGAAAAAGTACTATTCATGAGTCTATTAAATTAAAAACTTTTAATGTAATTCTAACAGTAATAATGAAGTATATTCTCTAAATAAGCATGTTTTATACAATTTCTTCCCTTAAAAATGTATATTATATAATTTTACACATCAAATGTAACATACATTCTTTGTTTTGTTTACTAATGTGTTCCAAGTACCTAGAACAGTATCTAGCATGTGGTAGGCATTCAGTACATATTTGTCTAATGGGTGAATGAATTCATTGTAAAATGTTGTGTTCAGGTTTTCATTGTTTCTACTGACAAGTCAGTTTTAAGTCTTGTTGCTTTTTTTTTTTTAATTTTCTCTTTGTTTTGGTTTAAGCAGTTTGACTGTGATGTACCTACGTGTAGTTGTCTTTGTATTTATATTTCTTGGGGTTCACTGATCTTCCTGGATGTGTAGATTAATATCATTCATTGATTTTAGAAAATTTTTATCTTTTATATTCTTGATTATTTTTTCTGCCCCATTCTCATTTCCTTCTGAGACTTGTACTATTAAGTAACTTTATTTTTTAAATTGGTATGTTATAATTCCATTATCTGAATCCCCAATGGACTTGTGACCATTGTTTCTCTTGATTTCTAGCCATATTTTTGTCTGCTCTTTTTGCTTCCTTTTTTTCAAGACTATTTTTTAGAGCAGTTTTAGATTCACACCAAAATTGAAAGGAAGATACAGAGATTTCCCATATACTCCCTGCCGTCACACATGCACAGCCTCCCCATTATCAACATCATTTGCCAGAATGACGTGTTATCAAAGGTGAACCTACGTTGACACATCATAATCACCCAAAGGCCGTAGTTTTATCTTGGGGTTTGCTCTTGGTGTGGTACATTCTATGGGTTTGGACAAATGGTTATACATATGTTATTATTGACATATATCTATCATTATCATATCATACAAAATATTTTCACTTTCCTAAAAATTCTGCCTTCCCCCCCATTCTACCCCTGGCAACCATTGATCTTTTTATTGTCTCCTAGTTTTACCTTTTCCAGAATGTCATTGAATTGGCATCATACAGTATGTAGCCGTTACAGATTGGCTTTTTTCAATTAAGTAATGTGCAGTTAAGCTTCCTCCATGTCTTTTCATGGCTTGATAGTTCATTTCTTTTTAGCACTGAATAGTAATTCATTGTCTGGATGTACCACAGTTTATTTGTTTATTTACTGAAGGGTACCTTGGTTGCTTCCAAAGTTTGGTAATTGTGACTAAAGCTGCTATAAACATCCATGTGCAGGTTTTTGTGTGGCCATGTTTTCAACTTCTTTGAGCAAACATCAAGAGCATGACTTCTAGGTCATACGGTTAAGAATCTGTTTAGTTTTGTAAGAAACTACCAAACTGTCTTCCAAGGTGGCTGTAATGTTTTACACTCCCACCAGCAGTGAATGAGAGTTCCTCTTGTTCCACAGCCTCGCCAGCATTGGGTGGAGATTATATAATGCAGTGGTTTCCTGAGAAAGGGTGCATTTCATTCATCAAGTGTTTTAAAACCTTGCATGTCTGAAAATACCTTTATTCTTCACTTACATTTGATTGATGGCAAAATGTTGCTGCTATTGTGCTATTTCGATTTCAGGGCTTTTGTATGTGACCTGTTTGTTTCTCAAAGCTTTTAGAGTCTTTTCTTTATCTCTGGCATTCATTTCAGGGTGATCTCTGCTGGAGGTCTTTCCCCCTTCATTGTGCAGGCGCTTATGTTCTTTCCTCTCAGAAATTTTCTTCTATTATTTATTTGATCATTTTCTTCACTTTTTCAGTTCTCTCTTTCCAGGATTCCTGTTAGGTCACCTATTAGGCCTTCTGATCTATTCTCTAATCTTCTTTAATTTTGGCTTCCAATTTCCATCTCCTCATATTGTATTCCCACCTTTTGGAAAAACTCCTCAACTCTATCTTCCAAACATCTATTGAATTCTTTTTCTGATATCATGTATTTTTTTAAATTTCCAGGAGCCTTTTCTTGTTTTTTAAGTCTTCCCTTTATATAGTTTTATGTTCTTTTATGGATATGGTACTTTCTCATTCCCGTTGGATTTTAGTTTTTTAGTAATTTCTTCTGTTACCTGAATTATTACTGTTTCTTCTAATTCATTTTTTTTTCTGTTTGTTTTGATATCTGTCTTTTATGTTGGAGATTTTCCTTCACTGTTTGGCGATCATTGACTGTCCATTCATATTTAAGATTGAGGCCCTAAAAAGCCAATTAAAAGCACTCTGTAAGGTTTTCAGGATTTGTCAATTAGTAGATGGCTAGGTATTATTTTTAACTGAGTGACCCAAAAATTATCTTAGTTTTTTTCTTGGTCCTGTCAATTCCCCTAAAGAGCAATTCTCTTGCTACAGATTTGTAGATATAAATCTATCTGCCAGTATTCTGAGAGGTGAGTGGGGTAGGGAGTCTGGGGTGTCTATATATCTATACAGTCTTACTTTATGCTTATATTTTCAGTTTGCAACCTTACTCCTGCCATGCCAGATATCCTTTTGGGGCCTAAAGCCCTTTGGTTCAACCTCACCCAGAGATCAAGCCTCAAAACGTATTTATGGGAAAAGAACGAATTATTACCTGACTACGTGGGGAGAGTATCTGGTATTCTCACAGCTTCTACCATAAACTTTTAGCCAATCCTCCCATTTTGCTGCCCTCTCCCTTACCCTGGCCTTTAGAAGTACATGAGGCCTCCATTTCCGGAATCTTTCTGGAATACTCTGATGCAGAGCAGCTTGCTGCTTCTTGGCTACTTTTGTGTAGATACTTGATGTTTTAGTTTTCTTTATTCTGCTAAACTAATTATGAATTACCCATTTGCTTTCCATTTCCCAAAATTTTTTCGTCATTACTCATCTAACATTATCTCTCCTTTCTTCTTTATGCTTGTTAATTCTTTAGTGTCATTTTAGTGGGGTTTCGGATAGAGCATAAATAAATGCCAAGTCTTATGTTTAGAATGTTACTGTGTGCATTGTTCTGCATTGCCCTATTCATCTCATTTCATTTTAGTCTTCCTGTTCCAAGATTCTAATAATAGTCGTTATTTACTGGATACCAGGCACTGTGCCATATACTTTCTATAGATTATAGAATTTATTCCTCACAACTACCCACACTAGGTAAGTGCTGTTATTATATTATTTTACAGAGGAAGAAACTGAGGCTTGGAGAAGCTAAGCGATTTACAGAGTTCACACTCCAAAAACACAGTTGTGCCAAGACTTAACAAAGATAGCCTATCTAGAACGTGTCTTCTTAACCAGTTATACTGTACTGATTCTCTACACACACTGTTGAATGCCATTTATAAACAAAATACATAGATGGTGATATAAATAGATACTCTACCTGAACTAGTAGTGTATTTCAGTAGGTCTTTTTGAATGAATATTATACCATTTCAGAGGTCCAATGGCATTAAAAATTACCCAATTGATTGCCCTGGTGTTAATAAGTGAGAAAATGGTAGAAGCAGAAAAATTACATGATTTGGTCCAAGCTCAGACACCAAGAACATGTATGTATATATGTGTATCTATATACATACATGTACAGATAGGTGTGTAAACACACAAATCATTGGTAGCTTGACATAGACGATTTTAAAGTTTCAGATAAAAGCTACATTACCATATAATAATATTTCCAGGATAATATAATTTATTTTATTTATATATCAGATTCCATGCACATGCACTGTAATTTGTGCTGTGCTTGATCTTTGTCACTGAAGTACCCATGATGTGAGCAAGATTTTCAGCAAAACTTTGTAACTTTTGTCTTGTTTCCTACTCACCCATTTTTAATATACAATATAAATAATATATTCATATTCTAAATAGTATCTGTATATTCCATTTTTATTACAGTCTTCTGACAGGAATATAAGTATTATAGGAGATGGATTTGGTCAGACATTCTCAAAATAGAATAGTCTAATTCAAACTGAATGAGATCAAGCTTTTATACTTAGCTATTACATTTATCTTCTATCTTTGGAGAATGGAGCTAGAAGGAGTTGAGAAGCGCACACTCTCCCTAGACATTACTTATCTTACATTATAACTCATAAGTTTGCCTGTAATGGACTCAAGGCCATTAGAGAGAACAGTATTTGGAGAAGATGGAGGTGCATTAGAGATATAATTTGCAAGTTATTTTGGAAAGAAATCTAACATAAAATAATTTCAGAGTCAAAATGTAATAGGAAGCTAATCAAATCACAAAATAAACCTTAAGTTTAACAACAACAGTATAAGCTTATATTCTTCCCTTGAAACCAAAAAGCTTGTAGAAATTTTATCCTGAAAATGTATGTCCCCTAGAAATAGCCTTAATGTGTACCTTAAGGGTTAAAGATTGGAGTGGGGGAGACAGAATTCTTTCATGGGGCTCTAGTAATTTCAGGAAGAGCTTATATGTAGCTCTTTCTTTTACCAGCCAGACAGGAGTCATATGTAAAGAATGTTTTAAAATTGTTCATTTTCTAGCATTTTCTAATTTTTAAAACTGTATTTTGCTCATGTTATAAATCAAAATATGTTCCATATGAATCAAACAGTAATGTATTAAAAAATGAATCAGTTGAAAGTTTATAAGATTTACACATATTAAAAGGAATGATTGATTTTTTTGAGTAAATAAAACTTATATCACAAAACCACCATAAACAAAATTAAAATGAAATCACAAACTAGAAAAATACTTCTAACAAATAAAGGGTTAATATATATAATATAGAGTTTTTACATACCCACATGAAGATAGCATATACTCTAAGAGTGTACTAAAGATATGGATACAAAATTCACATAAGAAATGCATATAGTCAATAAATACGAAAAATGTTCAAACATTTATAAACAAATAGTAATTACTACATATTAAAGGAAAAACAGACTAACAATTTTGCATATAAAATGGTTAAATGGTAATGGGAAGGGTGCGAATTAATGGCCACTCTTATACCTTACTGATAAACATACAAATTGATATGATTTTATGTTGTCACTGTTGCTTCCAAAGTTCACAGTTTCTTTTTTTTTTTCTTTTTAAATTAATAGACTTAATTTTTTTAGAGTAGTTTTAGCTTTACAGAAAATTGAGCAGAAAGTATAGAGAGCTCCTATAGACTCCCTTTGCCCTACCCTTACCGCGCCCCCCCCCCCCCCCCCCGTTTCCCCTGTTACTAATATCTTGCATTAGTGTGGTACATTTGTTACAATTGATAAGCCAATACTGATACATAGTTATTAACTAAATCTAATTTACATTGGGGTTCGCTCCTTGTATTTGTACATTCTGTGGGTTTTGACATAGGTATGATGATACGTATCCACCATTATAGTATTATACAGAATAATTTCACTGCTCTAAAAATGATCTGTGTTTCACCTGCTCATCTGTTCCTCCCTTCGCCTGAACCCCTGGCAACCAGTGATCTTTTTACTGTCTTTGTAGTTTTGTCTTTTCCAGAATGCTGTATAATTGAAATTGTATAGTATATAGTCTTTTCAGATTGGCTTCTTTCACTTAGCAATATGCTTGCAAGATTCCTTCATATCTTTTCATCCCTTAATAGCTAATTTCATTTTCAGTAAATAATATTCCATAGTATGGATGTACCACAGTTTGTTTATCCACTCACCTATTGAAGGATATCTTGATTTCTTCCAAGTTTTGTCAAATTGTGAATAAAGCTGCTATAAACATCTATGTGCAGGTTTTGCATAGACATAAGTTTTCAACTCTGTTAGGTAAATATTACAGAGCATGATTGCTGCATTGTATAGTGAGAGCACATTTAGTTTTGTATGAAACTTCCAAACTGTCTTCCAAAGTGGCTGTACCATTTTGCAGTCTCACCAGCAGTGAATAAGAGTTCCTGGTGCTGTGCATCCTTGTGAGCATTTGGTGTTGTCAGTATTTGGATTTTAGCCATTCTAATAGGAGTGTACTATAGTCTGATATCTTGTCATTTTAAGTTGAAATTTTTTAATGAAATAAGATGTTGAGCATATTTTCGTATGCTGATTTAGTATCTACATATTTTCTATGGTGAGATGTCTGTTCCAAACTTTTACCTATTTTTAAAATGGGTATTTAAAAAAAGTTCTTATTGTTGAGTTTTAAGAGTTTTTTTTTTTTGGGGGGGGGGGCGTATATTTTGGCTACCAGTCTTTTATCAGTTATGTGTTTTGAAAAGATTTTCTGCCAGTCTGTGGTTTATAGTTCCATTTTTCTAAACATTATCTTTTTCAAAGAAAAGTTTTTAAGGTTAATAAAGTATAACTTACTGATATTTTTCTTACATGGATCATACTTTTGATGTTGTATCTAAAAAGTCATTAATAAACCTAAGGTCATCTAAATTTTCTCCTGTATTATCCTGTAGGAGTTTAATAGTCTGGAATTTTACATATAGGTCTGTGATTCACTTTGAGTTAATTTTTGTGAAAGATATAAGGTCTGCATCTAGATTCATTTTTTTTCTGCATGTAGATGTCCAGTTGTCCTATCACCATTTGTTGAAAATATTGCTCTTTCTCTATTGAATTACCTTTGCTCCTTTGTTGAAGATCAGTTGACTATATTTGTGTGGGACTATTTCTGGTATCTTTATTTTACTCTGTTCCATCAGACTATTTGTCTATTCTTTTACCAGTACCACACTATGTTATCACAGTAAATCTTGAACTTGGATAGCATCAATTCTCCAACTTTGTTCACCTTCACTATTACCTTCCCACATAAACATTAGAATCAGTTTGTCATTATCAATGAAATTTAAAGAATTATTGGGGTTTTGATTGAGATTGCATTTAATTCATAAATCAGGTTGGAAAAAACTGGTATCTTAACAATCTTGAGTCTTCTTATCCATGAACATGGAATATCTCTCCATTTATTTAGCTCTTCTTTGATATCTTACATCAGAATTTTGTACTATTACTCATGTAGATCTTTGTACATATTTTGTTAGATTTATACCTAAGAATTTTATATCTTTGGTACTAATGCGAATGTTATTGTGTTTTTAATTTTAAAATCCAATTGTTTATTGCTCTTATATAGCAATTGACTTTTGTATATTAACCTTGTCTCCTGACACCTTGTGATAATCTCTAAATTGTTTCAGGAGTTTTCTTGTTACTGTTGTTGAGTCTTTGGGATTTTCTGCATGAGAATCATGTCATTTGTGAAGAAAGACAGTTTTATTTCTTCCTTTGCAAATCTGTACACGTAAGTGGTATCATATGTGGAATCTACAAAATTTCTCTGATTTATTTCACTAAGCATAATGTTCTCTATGTCCATCCACATTGCTGCAACTGTCAGTATTTCATTCTTTTTTATGGCTGAGTAGTATCCATTGTGTGTGTGTGTGTGTGTGTGTGTGTGACATCTTCTTAATCCAGTTGTCTGTTGATAGGCACTTGGGTTTCTTCCATGTTTTGGCTATTGTAAATAGTACTTTCTTTGAACATTGGGGTGCATGTATCGTTTAAAATTAGTATTTTTATTTTTTCTGGATATTTACCAAGGAGTGGAATTACTGAATCATATGGTATCAATTTTTGATTTTTTAAAGAACCTTCATACTGTTATCCATAGTGGCTGCACCAATTTATGTTCCCACCAACAGTGTACAAAGGTTCCCTTTTCTCCACATCCTTGCCAACCCTTGTTATTTGTAGACTTTTGTTTTCTTTTTTTTTTTTCTTTTTTCGGCCACTCCACACAGCTTGCAGCATCTTCGTTCCCCAACCAGAGATTGAACCTAGGCCCACGGCAGTGAAAGTGCCAAGTCCTAACCACTGGATCGCCAGGGAATTCCTTATTTGTAGACTTTTTGATGACAGGTGTGAGGTGATACCTCTTTGTGGTTTTGATTTGTATTTCTCTAGTAATTAGTGATGTTGAACATCTTCCCATGTGCCTGTTAGTCATCTGTGTGTCTTCTTTGGAAAAATATCTATTCAAGACTTCTGCCCAATTTTTTTGATTGGATCGTTTGGGGTTTTTTTGACATTGAGTTATATGAGCTATTTGTATATTTTGGATATTAATCCCTTGTTAGTCACATAGTTTGAAAATATATTCTCCCATTCTGCAAGTAGTCTTTTCATTTTGTTGATGGAAAGTTTCCTCTGCTGTTCAGAAACTTTTAAATTGGGTCCTATTTGTTTATTTTTGCTTTTATTTATTTTGCCTTAGGAGACTGATCCAAGAAAATATTGCTATGATTTATATCAAAGAATGTTCCACCTATGTTCTCTTATGGGAGTTTTATTATTTCAAGTTTTACATTTAGGTGTTCAAACCATTTTGAGTTTATTTTTGTATATGGTTTGAGGAAATGTTCTAATCTCATTGTTTTACATGTGGCTATCCAGTTTTCCCAGCATCACTTATTGCAGAAACTGTCTTTTCCCCACTGTATATTCTTGCCTCCTTTGTCATAGCTTAATTGACTGCAGGTGCATGGGTTTATTTCTGGGCTCTCTGTTCTGTTCTATTGATCTGTGGTTTTGTGCCAGCACTACACTGTTTTGATTATTGTAGCTTTATAGGATAGTCTGAAGTCTGGGAGGCAGTTTTGTTACCCCACCACCACTATCATTGTTAGGTGAGACAGGAAGGCTAGGGGGAGTTGAGTTGGATATTTCCCTTCCCCCAGGTTGGTCAGGCTCTAGTAAAACCCAAGATGTTTAGCCTCTGGTTTGATACCAAGTGTCGCTTGAGGGCTGAATTTGTTAAGAAGAACAGAAGGCTCTGAGCATATTTCAAAATAGTTACTTTTCCCTTACTCCTGTCAGGAAACACAAGGAGGTTTTTCTCCAGTCTTCATTCTGAGAACTTGGTGGAGCTCCTGGAGGTAAAACTTACAAAAATGTGGTGGCCCTAACCTGGAGGTTTTAATTCTTGTTAATGCTAGAGGCTTGTTCATACTGAGCCTCTAGCAGTTCATCAGTTAAAGTTTTTCTACCCTTTACTGGCTTCATTGGAGGATTTCTGCTCCTGGACTTCTGCTCCAGTAAGCTGTAATTCTGTATATTTGAATTTTAGAGAACAGCAGTTTGGCCTGGGTCTTCAATTCTCTGATGGATCTAAGGAGAGTGATAATTGTCAGTTTGTTCAGCTTTTTTCTTGTTGTGAGGACAGAAGTGATGACTTCCAAGCTCCTTACATATTGGATTGAACTGTTATGACTTTTCTAGATAATAGTTATCAGAAGTCCTAAAATGCCCTTCGATTCAGTAATATCTCTAGAAATTGATCTTGAGAAAACAGTCAGAGGTGGGCACAAAGGTACATGCATGAAGATATTCACTGAAGCATTATTTATAATAGCAAAAAATGGAAATAATACAACTGTCTAACAATAGGACATTGGTTTAAAAAGGGAGGGAGGAAGGGACGGAGGGAGGGAGAGAAGAAAAAAGAAAAGAAAGATAATGTCTCATATCAAGGAGAGCATAAGTAGCTAGAATGCACAGTTAACCCTGATGATATCTTTTTGTGGCTCTATTCTGGTACTAACACATTATACTTTAAGTCTTATTACCTTTCTGGTCATTCTAGATCAGTAAATATGAAGCATATAAAATACTTCATGTGTTTTTATGCTAAGGGGGGAAAGAAGTGGAAACCAGCCTTTATTGAATATTTCCTGTGTACACATTAAGTGCTTCTCATTCCTTATGCCATCCTTATAAAGTAAGTTATTTTCCTCATTTTTACAGATTAGGAATTGGAGGTTAAAAGAAGCATTTCTCTTTTATAATGAAATGATATGTCTCCCATATTAATCTGTATGGTTTCTGCAAGCAGGAACCAGTTATATTTGTCATTTTACATTAGTTCCTAACAGAGTATCTGACACGTAATAGATGCCCCGCAAAGTCTGTTGGAGTGTGAAAGGTAACTTGTTCTATATTACACAGCCAAAGTACGGTAATGGCCATGATTCAAAAGCCTGTGCTCTTCTCCACTGATACCACACTGCCTCTCTATTCCCTGTCACCTCCAGAATGGGTTAGGAAGTGGTACTGGCATTTGTATTACTATCCTTTTAGTATTTTAAAGATTCCCAGGGTACATTTGACCAATAAATCAATTTTTGTTTAATGCTTCTGAGTTTGTGGGGTAGTTGCCTTCATGTGATTTGTGAATTACTTTTAGTAATAACAAGACTATAAGTATGTTGAGGTCAGGTGTTCAACTATATGATTTAGTCCTTGTCCATAATTCTATAATTTTGTGATTTTATGATCCTAAATTTGGACATGTCATGACATACTGATGAATATGTCTCCTAATGAATATGTTCAGTGAGGATGTCAGTGTGTCACACTGGAAAGATCATGGACTTTGAAAACAAACAGATGATGTTTTTTATCCCAGTTTTGCCATTTACCCCTTGTGTGATTTTGAGCAAGTTGTTTAACCTCTCTGTGCCTCTGTTTTCTCATTTCTAAAATGGAGGTGATGATTTTTACCTCACTGAGTGGTTTGAAGATTAAAGTTTAATAATATATCAAGTGCCTGGTACATGGTAAGCACTTGATAAATGGTGTCTCTATTCCTTTATGTTGACAGTTGACATGATGAGCCAAGTCTATGAGAGAGAGTTTGACAGGGATAGATGTAGTCTTGACTTTGGTACTAAATACACAGAAATACACCAGGGCTAGGACAGGAACAAAGCCAGTGTTTGGTGAAATTGGATCTACTTAGAGACAAATGCATTCATTCATGATTAAGAAACTGGTTCAGCATGTGTGGGATCAGCAGGTATATGGGAAATCTCTGTACCTTATACTCATTTTTGCTGTGAACCTAAAACTGCTCTAAAACATAAAGTCTATTAAAAATGGTTCACATCTTCATAAATTTGAAATTAATGAAATCAAATTTAATAATTTAATGGAGTCTAATTTATGAAACTCAACTCATCATGGTAATTTCTAGGTAAGGTGACCATCAATAAACTGGAAAGATCATAATTACCACACGTTCAGTTAGTTAGAACTCTTGACATCTTCAGCTAGATATTTTATGTGGTTTATCAGTGGGAGTAGAAAGGGTAGGAGAATGTGAGGGTTATACCAGTAACATCAACACTTGGTTGGCATGGACCCTAGAAAAGTAAAGCCCAAAGAACAAAAATTTTGCACTGTTTATCCTTCAGCAACCAATCTGTGTGGCAGGTGTAACTCTACCATAGGACAAACACTCTGGCTAAAATAGCTTGATGATGCTTGATGCCTATCTAGCCATGAACATCCTCCAACAAAGTCTACCTGCTCACAGGGCAACTTCTGACTGTCATTAGGTTTCCTCTCTTTTTGTGCATATTGGGAACATCTGTACTTCTTATATTATAAATATTCATTGAGGAATACTATCTTAAAATCTTTTTATATTATTCTCCAATAATATAAAAATATATTCTCCAATAATATAAAAAATTTCAGTGTAAATTGAAAATATTGGCTGTCTCTTTCATCATCAGTAAAGTGTGGGGGGTAGATTGACTCATTTGCTAGAGAGTTCCTTACTTCTAAAGATCTATAGCTTTATAAAATTGGTTCAGCCCTTAGCAAAGTACTGAAATTATTTTGCCTGTATGTAGTTGTAAATATTTAATGGCTTGGTAAGATGTCCATACCACATTGTTAAAGTTTAAAAATAAAAAAAGATTTTAAAACAGTTGTGTATAGTTTGATCCTGTGTTTACATATATGTATAAATAGGTATATACACATTTATAAATTAGATACAGCACTGCATTGATTATTGATTGAATATTATTGATTATCCCTGAGTAGTAAGATTATAGATTTTTTGTTTCCTCTTTTTTCTCCTCCATAATTTCAGTTTACCAGTTGAATTAATTTTATAGTAGGAAATGGCATTCAAATCTGAAAAAAACAAAGTGTCCTTGTCTTGTAAATTGTTTTTAATTCAGCACTCAATGAAACCTAACACTAAGGAAGATCCAACGAGGGACCTCAAACAGCTTCTCCAGGAGTTGAGAAGTGTGATCAACGAGGAGCCGGCCATGCCTCTGGGAAAGAGCGAGGAAGACGGGAGAGCACCATCTCTGGGGGTCTCCTATGTGGCTGTGTAAGACTGAGTGTACTTCAGAGTGGGAAGGCTTCTCTCATCAGTGCTTGGCCATTACATTGTCTATGTGGGACATCCTCTGGGAGGTAGAGGTTTTGGTAACTTTGAAGGGTATCTGGACATTACCAGGGAAAAGAAAAGTAGATGAGTTAGCAAAAGTTAAACTACTTGACATCAAGAGAAAATAATATCAATAGTTTTTCTATTCAGAAATCAGTCAGGGCAAGGTATTACCCAAAGTTACATTCATACAGTAATTTATAGTTCCCAGGATTTCACATCCATAATCTTGTTTAATTATCACAACAACTGTTTGCGACAAGACAGAGAGGGATTTATTTATCCCATTTTATAAATGAGAAAAACACAAGTTCCAAAAGGTTGGATTATTTACAGCCACACATGGTGGAGCTAAAACTCAAACCCTGGGAACTATGTAACTCTCCATATTATTATTAGCTTATTAGTATAAGCTAATTGGAAAGCCTTGGTTCTCTAGGCATTCATGCCAATGACTTAAATTAGTAAAAGGTCAGATCCAAAAAAGGATTCAACCAGTCCATCAGCCACTGCCTGCACATGCCTGCAGAAATCAGTGAGGTCCTCATACTCTTTTCAAATAGTGTTTTAAATTTGTAATGTGTGCTCTTATTAAATTAACTTAGAGCATTTTGATGTGGTATATACTACATTCTTAGCATTGAAATACTAATTGTATGTTGTTAGTAGTATAACAACCCATTGTTGTCATACTTGTTTTCTGGTTATATGGCAAATATCTCAAAATAATACTTTCTGACATAATACTTATATATAAACAATCTCCACTTTCTTAAGATGTTCAGTTAGTGTCTATTAACCTGAGGTAGCAGAACATTAATTGGATTTGTCTATTTTTTATTGATAATATTATTACTACTAGTAGTAAAATATTAGTAAGAGTCCAGTTACCTACCATAACATTGCATTCTCTGAATCACATCAGAAACATTCTATTGTCACTTCATCCAAAAATACTTATATATGCTTTCATTTTTTTAATGTTCTCATGCATTTTTCCAATTTTTTTAATTGAAGTATAGTTGATTTACAATGTTGTATTAATTTCTGCTGTATAGCAAAGTGATTCAATTATACAATATATACATTCTTTTTTTGTTTTAATTTTATTTATTTATTTATTATTTTTTGGGAGGTACACCAAGTTCAATCATCTGTTTATACACGTATCCCCGTATTCCCTCCCTCCCTTGACTCCCCCCCCACCCTCCCTTGAGTCCCCCCCACCCTCCTCGTCCCAGTCCTCTAAGGCATCTTCCATCCTCAAGTTGAACTCCCTTTGTTATACAACAACTTCCCACTGGCTATCTGTTTTACAGTTGGTACTATATATATGTCTGTGCTACTCTCTTGCTTCGTCTCAGCTTCCCCTTCACCCCCCGCCCCCTCCCAAACCTTGAGTTCTCCAGTCCATTCTCTGCATCTGCGTCCTTGTTCTTGTCACTGAGTTCATCAGTACCATTTTTAGATTCCGTATATGTGAGTTAGCATACAATATTTGTCTTTCTCTTTCTGACTTACTTCACTCTGTATGAGACTGTAGTTCTATCCACCTCATTACATATAGTTCCCTCTCATCCCTTTTTATAGCTGAGTAATATTCCATTGTATATATGTGGCACATCTTCTTTATCCATTCATTTGTTGATGGGCATTTCGGTTGCTTCCATGTCCTGGCTATTGTAAATAGTGCTGCAATAAACATTATGGTACAAGTTTCTTTTGGGATTATGGTTTTCTTTGGGTATATGCCCAGGAGTGGGATTACTGGATCCTATGGTAGTTCTATTTGTAGTTTTTTAAGGAACCTCCAAATTGTTTTCCATAGTGGCTGTACCAACTTACATTCCCACCAACAGTGCAGGAGAGTTCCCTTTTCTCCACACCCTCTCCAACATTTGTTGTTTCCAGATTTTGTGATGATGGCCATTCTGACTGGTGTGAGGTGATACCTCATTGTGGCTTTGACTTGCATTTCTCTGATGATTAGGGATGTTGAGCATCTTTTCATGTGTTTGTTGGCCATCTGTATGTCTTCTTTGGAGAAATGTCTATTTAGGTCTTCTGCCCATTTGTGGATTGGGTTATTTGCTTTTTTGGTATTAAGCTGCATGAGCTCCTTGTATATTTTGGCGGTTAATCCTTTGTCTGTTGTTTCATAGGCAATTATTTTTTCCCATTCTGAGGGTTGCCTTCTAGTCTTGTTTATGGTTTTTTTCACTCTGCAAAAGCTTTTAAGTTTCATGAGGTCCCATTTGTCTATTCTTGATTTTATTTCCATGATTCTAGGAGGTGGGTCAAAAAGGATCTTGCTTTGATGGATGTCATAGAGTGTTCTGCCTATGTTTTCCTCTAGGAGTTTGATAGTGTCTGGCCTTACATGTAGGTCTTTAATCCATTTGGAGTTGATTTTTGTGTATGGTGTTAGGAAGTGTTCTAATTTCATTCTTTTACATGTTGCTGTCCAATTTTCCCAGCACCACTTATTGAAGAGGCTGTCTTTTTTCCATTGTATACTCGTGCCTCCTTTGTCAAAGATAAGGTGCCCATGTGTATTTGGGCTTACTTCTGAGTTCTCTATTCTATTCCATAGATCTTCCTTTCTATTTTTGTGCCAGTACCATACTGTCTTGATCACTATGGCCTTGTAGTATAGTTTGAAGTCAGGAAGCCTGATTCCACCTTTTTCCTTCTCAAGATTGCTTTGGCTATTCAGGGTCTTTTGTGTTTCCTACAAATTGTAAGATTTCTTGCTCTAGTTCTGTGAAAAAATGCCATTGGTAATTTGATCGGGATTGCATTGAATCTGTAAATTGCTTTGGGTAGTACAGTCATTTTCACGATGTTGATTCTTCCAATCCAGGAACATGGTATGTCCCTCCATCTGTTTGTGTCGTCTTTGATTTCTTTCATCAATGTCTTAAAGTTTTCTGCATACACATCTTTTGCCTCCTTAGGCAAGTTTATTCCTAGGTATTTGATTCTTTTTGTTGCAATGGTGAATGGGAGAGTTTCCTTAATTTCTCTTTCTGCTCTTCCATTGTTAGTGTATAGGAATGCAAGAGATTTCTGTGCATTAATTTTGTATCCTGCTACTTTACTAAACTCATCAATTAGTGTTTTCTGGTAGAGTCTTTAGGGTTTTCTATATATAATATCATGTCATCTGCAAAGAGTGACAATTTTACTTCTTCTTTTCCAATTTGGATTCCTTTGATTTCTTTTTCTTCTCTGATTGCTGTGGCTAAAACTTCCAAAACTATGTTGAATAATAATGGTGAGAGTGGACACCCTTGTCTTGTTCCTGTTCTTAGAGGGAATTCTTTCAGTTTTTCCCCATTGAGAACGATGTTGGCTTTTGGTTTCTCATATATGGCTTTTATTATGTTGAGGTAATTTCCTTCTGTGCACATTTTCTGGAGAGCTTTTATCATAAATGGATGTTGAACTTTGTCAAAAGCTTTTTCTGCATCTATTGAGATGATCATATGATTTTTATCCTTCAATTTGTTGATATGATGTATCATGTTGATTGATTTGCATATATTGAAGAATCCTTGCATCCCAGGGATAAACCCCAGTTGATCATGGTGTATGATTTTTTTAATGTGCTGTTGGAGTCTGTTAGCTAGTATTTTGTTGAGGATTTTTGCATCTATATTCATCAGTGATATTGGTCTGTAGTTTTCTTTTTTTGTGACATCTTTGCCTGGTTTTGGTATCAGGGTGATGGTAGCCTCGTAGAATGAGTTTGGGAGTGTTCCGCCTTCTGCAATATTTTGGAAGAGTTTGAGAAGGATAGGTGTTAACTCTTCTCTAAATGTTTGATGGAATTCGCCCGTGAACCCATCTGGTCCTGGGCTTTTGTGTGTTGGGAGATTTTCAATCACTGCCTCAATTTCCGTACTTGTGATTGGTCTGTTCATAGTTTTTATTTCTTCCTGGTTCAGTCTTGGAAGATTGTATTTTTCTAAGAATGTATCCATTTCTTCCAGGTTATCCAATTTATTGGCATATAGTTGCTTGTAGTAGTCTCTCATGATCTTTTGTATTTCTGAGGTGTCCATTGTGACTTCTCCTTTTTCATTTCTAATTCTGTTGATTTGCATCTTCTCCCTTTTTTTCTTGATGAATCTGGCTAATGGTTTATCAATTTTGTTAATCTTCTCAAAGAACCGGCTTTTAGTTTTATTTATTTTTGCTATGGCTTCCTTCCTTTATTTTTCATTTATTTCTGCTCTGATCTTTATGATTTCTTTCCTTCTGCTCACTTTGGGGTTTCTTTGTGCTTCTTTTTCTAATTGTTTTAGGTGTAAGGTTAGGTTGTTTATTCGATCATTTTCTTGTTTCTTAGGTAGGACTGTATTGCTATAAACTTCCCTCTTAGAACTGCTTTTGCTGCGTCCCATAGGTTTTGGGTTGTTGTGTTTTCATTGTTGTTTGTTTCTAGATATTTTTTGATTTCCTCTTTGATTTCTTTAGTGATTTCTTGGTTGTTTAAGAGTGAATTGTTTAGCCTCCATGTGTTTGTATTTTTTGCAGTTTTTTTCCTGTAATTGATATCTAGTCTCATGGCGTTGTGGTCTGAGAAGATGCTTGATATGATTTCAATTTTCTTGAATTTGCTGAGGTTTGGTTTGTGACCCAAGATGTGATCTATCCTGGAAAATGTCCCATGTGCACTTGAGAAGAAAGTGTAGTCTGTTGTTTTTGGATGGAATGTCCTATAAATATCAATTAAGTCGAGATGATCTAATGTGTCATTTAAAGCTTGTGTGTCTTCATTTATTTTCTGTTTGGATGATCTGTCCATTGATGTAAGTGGGGTGTTCAAGTCTCCCACTGTTATTGTGTTACTGTCGATGTCCCCTTTTATAGCTGTTAGCATTTGCCTTATGTATTGAGGTGCTCCTATGTTGGGGGCATAGATATTTACCATTGTGATATGTTCTTCTTGAATGGATCCCTTGATCATTATGTAGTGTCCTTCCTTGTCTCTTTTAATAGTCTTTACTTTCAAGTCCAATTTGTCTGATATGAGTATTGCTACTCCAGCTTTCTTTTGACTTCCATTTGCATGGAATATCTTTTTCCATCCCTTCACTTTCAGTCTATATGTATCCCTTGGTCTGAAGTGGGCTTCTTGTAGGCAGCATGTAGAAGGGTCTTGTTTTTGTATCCATTCAGCCAGTCTGTATCTTTTGGTTGGAGTATTTAATCCATTTACATTTAAGGTGATTATTGACATATGTGTTCCAATTACCATTTTCTGAATTGTTTTGGGTTTGTATTTGTAGGTGTTTTCCTTTTCTTGTGTTTCCTACTTAGAGAAGTTCCTTTAGCACTTGTTGTAAGGCTGGTTTGGTGGTGCTGAATTCTCTTAACTTTTGCTTGTCTGGAAAGCTTTTGATTTCTCCCTCAAATCTGACTGAGATTCTTGCTGGGTAGAGTATTCTTGGCTGTAGGTTTCTCTCTTTCAGGACTTTCAGGATATCCTGCCATTCCCTTCTGGCCTGCAGAGTTTCTGTAGAAAGGTCAGCTGTTATCCTGATGGGTTTTCCCTTATATGTTGTTTGTTGCTTTTCTCTTGCTGCTTTTAATATTTTTTCTTTGTGTTGAATTGTCGTTCGTTTGATTAATATGTGTCTTGGTGTATTTCTCCTTGGGTTTATTCTGTATGGGACTCTCTGTGCTTCTTGGACTTGGTTCATTATTTCCTTTCCCATGTTGGGGAAGTTTTCCACTAGAACCTCTTCAAATATTTTCTCAGACCCTTTCTTGTTTTCTTCTTCTTCTGGGATGCCTATAATTTGAATATTGGTACGCTTAATGTTATCAGTGAGGTCTCTGAGACTGTCTTCTATTCTTTTTATTCTTTTTTCTTTTTCCTGCTCTGTGGCATTTATTTCCCCCATTCTATCTTCCAACTCACTTATTCGTTCTTCTGCCTCAGTCATTCTGCTGGTTATAGCATCTAGAGTATTTTTAATTTCAGTTATTTTGTTATCCATTGCTGTTTGTTTTTCTGAGTTCTTATGAACTGTTTCTTGTACTTTCTCTATTTTGTTATTGAGATTTTGTATCATTTTTACTATCATTACTCTAAATTCTTTTTCAGGCATTTTTCCTATTTCCTCCTCATTTATTTGGTCTTGTGGGTTTTTTTCCTGCTCCTTTGCCTGCATGGTGTTTCTTTGTTTCCTCATGGTTGTCCAAACTTTTGGGGTTGCTTGTCCTGGCGATAGAGGTTTTTCTAGAAGACTGTCCAAGCCTCAAACTAATGTCCAAGTGTTGGGTTTAAACAAATACTAAGTCTAGGAAACACATACATGTATAAGACACACAATTACTGAATGCATTAGGACATAAGGCTCTGGAAAGACCTGACAGAACCCCAGTATGCTATCAGATATTCAAAGAGAAACCCAACAGAATTTGACAATTGAAACAGAACAAATCAGAGACAAAAGCAAAAACAAACAAACAAACAAATAACACCTTACACATACAAACACTAATCCAGGGAGATTTTGTAAGCTAGGATCAAATATAGAAAAGAGCTAGAGTACCACCAGACAGAATGGAGCTTCTCAGAATGAAATTAGACAATTGTACTAAGAACTAAGATAAAGACAAAAACCTAATATTAAATACCAAGGTGGTGCGTCATCTGGAGAATAGAGCAAGGAGTCTGAGCAGATCGATAGTGTTGCTTATAAGTATGTTAAGATAAAATAAACTAAAAATGGATGGAAGAAAGGGGAACAGAAGAGCGTAGTGTGATTGGAAATATGCAAATAAAAAGAAAGGAATAGAAACGTATAAAAGATAGGGATGAAAGGAAAGTATGAGAGATATATTGTCCGTACTACCAAAAACTTAGCTAGAAATAGAAGTATATAAAAAGGCAAAAAAATAAAAATAGACTAAAAAATAGCATTAAAAAAATTGTTATAAAACTTGTAGATCCCTTAGGGCTAAGATCGTAATTATTAAAGGAAAAAAAAGAATCCAGAACTGATCCCAGAATGGACCAGTTCAATAGGGTTGATACTACTATTTCTGTTTCCTTAGCGTCTCAGCTGTAAGTGTCCTTCTACTCGCCTTGGGTTTTTTTGCATTATTCTGTGACCAGCAGAGCTTCCTTTATTGTTCGTCTGTAAGCCTTGGTGTGTGGGGAGGGAGAGGGTACAATAGTGGCTCCTTTCCCTGGGAGTGAGTGAGCAGTGGCCCACTGTTGTTTCAGTCGAGCTTGGAGGTGCCTGTTGCAGAGGGACTCCGGTGGCTCAGGTGTAAACAGAAAGTCTCTGAGTTGGGCCTCTCTCGGGTTTTTTTTTTTTTTTTTCCTGGGCAGCCTCCCTGCTGCCGGCGTTCCAAGGGGTTTTACTCTAGCCCCGCCCGAGTGTCTGAGGGTACTTGTTATCCCTGAGCGCCTTAGGTGGCCCACAGGGTGTCTGTCCACTGCCTGTTGCAGAGGTGCTGAAAGAGAGAGAGAGGCTATGCACACGGATCCTCCCCCCCGCCCGTGAGCCTGCAGCATCCAGCCGCCATCATGGCCGGGCAGCTCTCAGGGGCAGGCACTCCTCGCCGTGGACCTCTTTCCTCCTGTCCTCTCGGTCCATCACTTTACTGGCAACAGTTTTTCTCACCCTGAACCAGCTCTCCGGTTCCCATGCTCCCGCTCCCGGACCCTCTGTTCAGCTGTGAATCGACATCTCGGTCCAGGAAGGCTGAGCTGCAGTGTGGACGCTCCGTGTTTCTCACTCCCTCCTGTCTGCCGCAGCTCCACCACTTCACCCTCTTTGAGCCATCGTAGATGCCTCCCTACCGGTTATGTCGGGATCCTTGTGGTCCTTTCTAGTGTCCGAGGCCGTCTGCTGGTGTTCAGCTGGTTCTCTGTGGGAATTATTGTGTCCTTCTGTGCATTCCCAATGCATCTGTGGAGAGGGATGCATTCCACGTCCCTCTACTTCGCCGCCATCTTTTTCCCCCACATTCTTTTTTAAAAATATTCTTTCCCATATGGATTATCATGGAATATTGAATATAGTTCTCTGTGCTATAGAGTAGGGCCTTGTTGTTTATCCATTCTGTATATAAAAGCTTACATCTGCTAACCCCAACCTCCCACTCCATCCCTCCCCCATCCCACCCCCCTTGGCAACCACCAGTCTGTTCTCTATGCCTATGATTCTGTCTCTGTTTCATAGATAAGTTCATTTGTGTCATATTTTAGATTCCACATTTAAGTGATATCATATGGTATTTGTCTTTCTCTTTCTGACTTACTTCACTTAGTATGATAATCTCTAGTTGCATCCATGTTGCTGCAAATGGCATTATTTTGTTCTTTTTTATGGCGGAGTAGTATTCCATTGTATGTATGTACCACATCTTCTTTATCCATTCATTCTCAATGGACATTTAGGTTGTTTTCATGTCTTGGCTGTTGTGAATAGCAGAGCGCTTTCATTTCTGTCATAACTCTGTAATATGCCTTCTAAGCCAGGGCAGTATTTATTAAGCTCATTTGACTGATGGTTACATTTAGACAGATTGAGTTGCCTCCTCCTATGAGGCAAAGAGACAAAGTCAGAAGTAAACATTAGAGCCCTTGGCTTCCAGCACTAATCATCGCACAAGATTACTATGACTTCCCTGATCAAATTTCCATCCTTTCAACCACTAATGATGGGCTTGCCTGTATTGGACTATATTCAACATGAATATATTTGGCCTCTGCCTTTAGAGAGTTGATGTTAATTTGTTGTAATCCTACAAATTACCTTGTCACCAAAGTCTAAACTCAGCTTAAAGCTTTTAAGGATTCAAGAACAAAAACATTTCTAAGTTGGCAAATTCCAGGGTTAGCATTTTGCAAAATTTGCTTGGAGACCTAAAGTCTACTGTTGTGCCTTAAAGAAGAGTTGAATACATATGAGCAATTGATTATTCTAAAAATACATGTAACCTGGAAATTATTCTTTGTATAATTCACTGAGAGTTATATTTATCTGTACAGAGATGGTAGAGTAAGATATTATATTACTGAATCAAGCCTGAGATTAGAGATATACCATAGGTAAGAGGAATCTGAGATTCTGAATCTAATTAATTGTCCAAGAATTTTACATGTGCCCAAGTAACTTGGGAAGTCTGGACAGTTTGCATGGGAATTGATAGAAAGTTGTGATAGTGTTTATCTGAAACCAAAAAGAATTTTGGTGAAATGTACTAAAGTAATTTACTTTCCAGAAATCAACTTAATAGGCTTTTTTTTTGCTTATTTTAAATTTTACCGCTGTTTACCCAAATGAAGATATTTATATGATATGCCATTCCAAAAATGGAATACTTTTTTTTTACATTTACATGTATTTACAATAGCTTACATAACTTTCGAGAGAAGGTGATCTGAAAGGAAGTTACAACAATCTCAATGTAGGCTTCTAAGAAACTTACTGAAAACAGTTCTATTTTTATTAATAATCGAATAGCTGAATGTTTAAATGAAATCATAAAAAGAGCAGAAAAAGATGAAATCCATAACCCCGAAACAAAGACAACTTCTGAGAACAGACTTTAGCCAAAAAGGGAAAAAAGCTAATATTAATTTGTTACTCATGTCAGACACAGAAGCATTGCCTGCAGCTCTTCAGTAGCTCCTCACCGTCTGCTGCGTCCGGTACATGGTTCTCAGGCTGACACTGAAGAATCTCCCTAACTCGTCACTACCCTGCTTTCCTCCTGTATTGTGCTCTAACCAAAACAGACCACTCCTGATTCCCAAAAGGGGTTCATTTCCTTCTGTCTTCAAGCGTTTCTCCATACTATTTTCTCCACTGGGAAGAGCCAGTGCCCCATTCTCACTCTTTTGAATCTGCATTTGTCTAAAAGCAGTGTTCAGAGGAACAATTTTGTTTGATCACTAAGTTAAAATAACATCATGTAGTCTTTAACTTCTCCCACCCTCTGCCAACAGAAGCAACAACTCATTAAGGGAATCCACTGAAGGCAGCAAATCAAGTGAAACTTTTAGCAGGTAAGAAACAAGCTGACCAGCCCCTGACTTTCAAAATGTCCCCTTTACTACTGTTCATTCATTCATTCAGAAGATCGTTCACTGCCCATGATGTGCCATGCTTTGTGCTGGCCCCTTCAGATGCACCCGCGAGCAAGACAGACGTGGCCCCTGTCCTCAACTTGCTTGTAGTCACAGGGTCTATTTATTGACTGCCTGCCTAGAAAACTTATCTTTTCTGTTTTTAAAACTTAAGAAAAATAGAGATATCAAAACCCTCTTTATATCATAAGAATATGGAAGTGAATTCTAGTGTTTAAATCCCGGTTAGGCAGAGAAAGTCTTATTCATTGCTATACCTTCATCACCAAGCATATTGTCTGCCATACAGTAGCTGTTCAGTAAGTATTTGTTTAATGAATGAATGAAGACAGATACTTTCTTATTGTCCCTGCTGTGTGATCAATATTCAGTGAACTTGAATCTTTCTAAATACAGCTTTCTCTTAGCCTAAAAGGAACAAGTTTTGATTTTCTTTTCACCTGGGCGTGTAACATTACGTTGTTCCTATTAATAATATCTGCAGCTATCTACTGCATAGTTTTAGTTTTACTATTATCTTGGTGTTTAAGATATGTCTAATCGAATCTGTGATATAGCATTATTATCCCTGTATATAGGTTAGAAATGAAGACTCAGCTTGCCAAGCAGTTTGTCAAGGTTATACAACTTGTAAATAGAGGAGTCAGATTCGAACTCAGGTCTAGCTGGCTCCTGAGCTCAGGCTTGGAACCACTCCTGTGTTCTGCCTCTGGGTACCTGGACAATCACAATGTTGGCAAGGCTGCACTCCTTCCAGAAGCCCTTGGGATTAATCCATTTCCTTCCCTTTCTCTTTTAGAGCTTGTGGGACTCTAGAGCTTCATTCTTTGCACTCTGCCTTGTGGCTCCTTCCTCCACCTTCACAGCGTATGGCATAGCCTCCTCAAGTCTTTCCGCCGAGACTGTCACATCACCTTCTCTCTTCTGTGTGAAATCTCCCCCTGCCTTCCTCTTGTAAAGAGACTCGTGATGGCATTTGGATAATATAGGTGTATCTCCACACAATCCAGGATCATCTCCCCATCTCACAATCTGTAATGTAATCACAGCTGCAAAGTCTCTAGTGCCATAGAAGGTAACATTTGTAGGTTCTTGACATTTGGACACAGATATGTTTGGCAGGCATTGTTCATCCTACCTGCTTTTTAGGCCATTTTACCATTCTCATTGTGCAGTGTGGTGGCCTCTACAGTGCTTAGTGTGGATGTTTTAAATCTCTAATCTCTTGCAAGTTCCAGTCACTTCTGTGCATCAATTTCAAATTGATCTGCCTGAAGCACACCTCAGGCTATGTTCCCAGCCCCCAAACCTTCAAAGGCTCCCCATAGCTTTCAGCAAGAACCAACTCCTTGCCCTGATAATTAAGACAAGCCACAATATAGCCATGACCTTCCTTTCCAAGGCTTTTCTCCTAATATTCTCAAAGTTTTTGGTCTTGGGACCCCTTTGCACTCACAAATATCACTTAGGATTCCAGAGCTTTTGTTTACATAGGTCATTTCTATTTTTAGCATTGGAAAATAAAATTTAATCGTAAGCATTAAAAAATTAAAATGTTTTGATATTTATTCACTTAAAAATAACAAAGTACATGTTACTATAATAACATTTTATTATGAAAAATAACTTTTTCAAACAAAAAATTGAAACATTGTTTTACAATTTAATGCATGGCTTAATAAAAGATAGATGTATTCTCATATCTGCCTCTGCATTTATCTGCTGTGATATCAGATATCATGGAGCCTCTGGGAAACTCGACTATACACTTGTTTGAAACTGAGAGTTGAAAAGAAAATAGTATCATAGTATAATAAAAATACTGTTGACCTCACAAACCCCCTTAGCAAGGGCACCACTTTGAGAACTGCTGTCATAATATTTTTATACTGGTACCCAACCCACAGAGAACCATGTGGTTTAGTTCAACTTACTGATTTAAATAGGTTTGATAGTTTTGTAAAGCAATACTTGTTGTTGCTAACAGAGGTTCTTTTTTTCTTTGGTTTTTTAATTTTAAATGAGTCATTAGGATTGAATCTCTTAGAATCCATGAGAGAAATACTGGGTTTTATAGCTATTATTACACGAAAATGAATTTTCTAATCAAGAATATATATTATTTCATTTTCATTCTGCAGAACGTTCATGGGCACTGAATACATAAAGATGATGCAACTTTGAATTTCCCTCATAGGGTATTTTAGGACTTCTGCGGTTTAAGGTTATGGCTGCCGTCTTGGTTTTATATTTTAAGCCATCACTTTTGCCTTCATTAGCTTGTTTCTGTTGATAAATCTTAGCACTGAGTTTTGAAATGGAATGTTTACATGACCATTCTTATGCTTCCAGAGAGCCAGTCACATTACACACAGGAGAGTTGGAAGATCCACCTGGTTGCTTTGCATTCCCATCTGCAGGTGAGTTTTTTGGGGAGTTTTTTTGCCTTTTTTTTTTTTAATTATTTATTTATTTATTTATTTATTTATTTATTCATTTTATTGGCTGTGTTGGGTCTTCATTGCTGCACACGGGCTTTCTCTAGTTGTGGCGAGCAGGGGCTACTCTTCATTGTGGCACGCAGGCTTCTCATTGAGATGGCCTCTCGTTGCAGAGCATGGGCTCTAGGCGCGTGGGCTTCAGTAGTTGGGGCACATGGGCTCAATAGTTATGGCTCACGGTCTCTAGAGCACAGGCTCAACAGTTGTGGCACGTGGGCTTAGTTGCTCCGCGGCATGTGGTATCTTTCTGGGGCAGGGATCGAACCCGTGTCCCCTGCATTGGCAGGCAGATTCTTACCCACTGCGCCACCTAGGAAGTCCTGCAGGTGAGTTTTTTAATGAAAACACAGAAATGGGGCCTGCTTAAAATCCTTCAGTGGCTCCCCTTTTACCCGTCATTCCCTCCACACTGCTAGTCTCCTCACCTCCTTTAAAGCCTTTGCTCAGATGTCACTTTCTCAGTGAGACTTACTCTTACCACCTTGTGTAAAAATTGTAACCCTCTCACAGTCCCAGTCCTCCTTATCTTTTTCTTTTTTTAAATTACTTTTAGCATTTTTTAATACTGTGTAACTTACTAATTTATATTGTTGATTGTGTGTCACTTCCTGCTGGACAAAAGCTGCACAAGGGCAGATGCCTTTAGTTGTTTGGTTCCCTGATATATCCCAGTACCTAGAACCTTTCTGGCACGTAGCAGGTCCTCAATAAATAATTATTGAATGGATGAAAAGAAAAAGAAATGAGACAGATGGTTTTCCATGTACTTTCCAAAGACAAAATGCTCTCTATAAACCAAGGAGATCAAGGAAGAAATTAAAAGATAACCAAATCTGTTGAAAAATAAAATGGCACAACTCAGACTAGAAATGGAAAAGAAAAAATAAAAACATCACATGGGAAAGCCTTAGAAAAATAAAAATTAGGATAGGCATGACTGAAATCATAGTTAGGAACATGATGGACCCCTAGAGAAAATTACAGAAGAAGAATTTTTAAAACTAAGAAACATGAAGGATAATGATAGAGCATATGTTAGATTTCGAAGGCAAAGGCAAACCAGCAGACATATAATCAGCCTTCCTATGAAAGAGAACAAAATAAATGGGAAAGAATGAAACTGTGAAAATGATGGTTATTCAACAAAATTTAGCTATAAATCTGGATGGTAATAATGTAAATAGGGAAAATTGAGGTGTGAGGTGAAATAGAAGAAGAGTTTCCAGATTTTTTTGTCTTTTGTAGAAGAGTGTCAATATATATCTAAAATCAAATCTTTAACTTGTGAGAAATCTTTGAGAACTAATATTTTGAAGAAAAGAGTATTTATTTGAAGTTGAACAATTCCCTCAGGTTTTACTTCACGTATATGTTTATACTGTTGTTTTAATGTTTACCCAAGAGAATACAACCTATATCCTTGCATTATTAAATTAATATAAGTGAGTGCCTTTACCTTTTCTCATAAATTGTGAATACCTTAGAACATGTTAACTCCTTCCAGCTGACATACAGTTGTTGTCACATATTTTAATTATAAAGGTAAACACCGTAATGGATCATTTGCGTTGTGTTGTGTAGTTAATATTCATTTAGACACAGCCACATATTCACACGTCAGCTTCTATCTGCTATCATTTTACTTATGCCTTTAATGTTTCCTTTAATATGTTCTCCCAGTTTCTGTTTTTCTGAACTTGTCTTTATCTTATCCTCATTTTTGAGAAGTATCTTTGTGAGTATAGAATTCTAGGTTAACATTCTTCCTTCGCTTTGAAAATATTCCATTGTTTTCTGGCTTCCAGTGGCTCTACTAGGAAGTCAGCTCCAAATTTAATGTTGCTCATTTAAATGTAATCTATCATCTTTGCCTTTCTGGTAGCTTTAAGATTGTTTTTGTCTTTGGGGCCTTTGTTTGTTTTGTTTTGTTTTGTTGCAGTTTTTATTGGTATACCTAGGTATGATTTTCTTTATATAAGAAGAATTTGTTTGGGGTTTGGAGTAATGCTGTTGAATCTGCGGTAGTCTGTACCTTCGTTATCCAAAATTTGTTGGTCTATATCTATTATCTGTATTTTTTTCTCTTGGTTTTCTGTCATGTCATTTTGTCTCCTCATATGCCTGGTTATTTTTATTGTATGACAGACATATGTGAAAAATTGTGCAGTTGGTTTCAGACTTAGAATAAGATCACCTTCCTCCAGAGAGCATTCATGCTTGCTTCTGGTACATAACCAAGGACATAGCAATCCCAGATCAATTTAATCCAATCAGGAATTAAGATGATTTGAAGGTAGACCTCAGGATCCCCCAAGGGCAGGTCCAGTTCCTAATTCCTAAGACATAGCACTTTTCAGCTCCAACCCAAAGCCTTGGGATTTTACCAGAACACACCCCAGCCCCATCATTGAGAACATTTTCTCATGAAAGTTTGACTTCTTGAGAGGTGCACCTTACTATTTTTAAGTAATTCTGTCCTTTTACTTTTGTTCTTGTAAAATTTTAGGAAGTCCATCTGTGAAAAATTCAGCTTCTCGTTCATTCCATTCTTCTCCTAAGAAGTCTCCAGTTCACTCACTCCTAACTAGTTCGGTAGAAGATTCTATAGGTTCCACACCACAGTATAGATCCACCAAGCCTGTTCATTCACCTGATTCTGTTAAAGGTAAGAATGACCTGATATCACTGATGAGATTAATTGATTTCCTACTCTGGTGAATTAAAAGTTCTTTTCCATATTTGGAATTAATAAAGTTTCACATGGTGTTCTTACATGTACACTGTAATTCATGCTGTGTGGTGAGTGTGTGCTTAAGTGGGTATTTTCTTTAAGTCTTATTTAAGTAGAATATTGTATACACACGTATACACACACCCCTTAGTAAATATACATAGATATTATAGGTAAATATTATCTGTTTCTTTCTCTGACATGAATAATGATCTTTTTTCTCTATTTTATTGTAAGATTTGGGGTCTTCTTTTAAATGCTGAGAATGACTTTTCTTTCTTATTTACATTCTCTAAAATTATGGCTCTCTTCAGTCTTGCCTTTGTAAGTACAAGTATCTATCATACAAACTTACCAAAATGTTCTCATTTTTTAAATTTTAAGTTCATTTTTTATTCACTAAGACAGATGGGAAAAATGATTTGATTTAGAATAAGGGCCTGATAAATAAGTGGACATTTTATATGTATATGTTGAATTGAACTTGAGATGTTTTTCATCATATATGACAGTGACTCAAACTGCCTCAGTGCTCTATGGTATCATTCCCTTTGATAAGGGATAAATTAGGCAGGTTGTTGCATTATTGTTAAGTTGGTTCCTGGTTTTTTGAAATTCCATGCCTAGCATATTTTTAGATCCTAAAAAAAAAAAAAAAATTGGGACCTAATCATAGCTTTTAGTACGTTTTCTTTTTCACCATCTTTTTTTTTGCATTTTTTGTGTCCTCCTTCATCTCTTAGGCTTCTAAGTTATTCTGTAATATATTAAAAAATTTAGAGTAGCAAATTCATTATTACAGCAGTGATTATTGTAGGAGTAGAACAGTGCTGCTGGTCACCTCATTATTAGTTTGTGTTTACATAATAGCATGGCGTTTTATTTTTTTTCCCCTGTTGTCAGATACTCAGCAAACATCACATGTTTTATATAATTTATGTTACAAATCTCTCAATAAGAAATTATTTTTTATTCTCTTAAACCGAAATAATTCCTAGATGATTGCCTTTACAATTTAATATCTTTAAGTAAAAAGGTGATTTTTTTTTTTTGGTTTTGTTTTGTTTTAATTTATTCATTTATTTATTTATTGGCTGCATTGGGTCTTTGTTACTGCATGCAGGCTTTCTCTAGTTGCGGTGAGCGGGGACCACTCCTCATTGTGGTACGCGAGCTCGCAGTGGCTTCTCTTGTTGCAGAGCATGGGCTCCAGGCACGTGGGCTTCAGTAGTTGCGGCACACAGGCTCAGTAGTTATGGCTCACAGGCTCTAGAGCGCCGGCCCAATAGTTGTGGTACACAGGCACTGTTGCTCCACGGCATGTGGGATCCTCCTGGGGCAGGGATTGAACCCGTATCCCCTGCACTGGCAGGCAGATTCCCAACCACTGTGCCACCTAGGAAGTCCCAAAAGGGTATTTTTTGATAAGAAAATGAGCCATCAAAAATATTTGCAGGATTATGCAGCAAGTCAGAGACTAAGCTCAAAATTAAAATCTTGTGATTGACAACCAGTATTTTTTAGAGGTTGACAGAACTTAGCATACTTACTAGAGAATAGTTCACATGCTCCTAGCCCCTTCTCAGTTGCTGCTGCCACATTTGTTCTAGGTTCACTGTTCACTGTGGCCATGTCAGCATCTGTTCTACCCTCTCCTATCATATAATACTGTCCTCATTTAGGTGACAACAACTGAAATGGGCACTTGGCCTCACACACATTAAAAAATGTTGCCAGCATCAGTATTAAATCTTGCTCTTCCAAACCCTGACTTACTGGAAGTACTGAGGTTTGGTATGAAAAGTGGTTATTTATAATACAGAATGTATCATTAAACTTGAAATGTTCTTCCCACTCATCCCATTTAATGCTATGTAGTTAAAAAATAGTGAATCAGATTGGTTCGAGACAAAATCAAATAAGCTACTATTACAATATTTAGATGTAACATTATTTTAAAAGTTTTTAAAGTTTCTGTTATTTTAAAGGAAAGGTTGTTTAACCTGTAATTGGAAGATTTCTAAAATGAAATATTGAACAGATTTTTAATACCACATCTAAGCAATTTTCTAATAGCTTCACAGTCTCAGCCAATAGAAACAACCGGAAAAACATGCAGGAAGCTTCAGAACAGACTGGAAAGCTTGCAAACTCTGGTAGAAGATTTACAGCTGAAGAACCAAGGTACAGTGTACATTTGTGAAGAGATCTTCCTTGCTCAAAAGAATATTCACCTTCCCTTCAGGTTAAGCCTCTTATCTGTAGACCCACTGAAAAGGATATTGAACAAGCAATTCAGAAACCTTAGTCAAAATGTGAGGGTATTAACTATGACTAATGCCTGGATTAATAGTGTAACCTTAGGCAGGTCACTTTAGCCCTGCTCTCCTCTTTCATCTAATAGGGATGCCCTCAGTAGGACCAGCCCTCAGTAGGACACATGTTTTGAGTGGCTGATGTCACATGAGACTTTCCCATACACTATCTTTCTTTTCCCTGTTAGGTCTGTAGATGACCACTTGTGTGACAGTAGCCAGGATAAGTTTGCAGTTAATAGCCAGAAAACAAAATAACAGTACTCAGTGTTATAGAGGATTTAAATTAGCATGGGCTATTGGAGACTGTGCTACCCAATGAATCACTAAATAAAAAGATGAACTATGTCTAAATATACTGAAGCTATCTGAATGAGAAATTGTTGTACTCTGCAGATGATAAACAACTTTTGGGACATAAATTCTAAGTGAATGTTCGCATGGATTGGGGAGACTATCAGGTTTTATGATTTCCTGACATAAATTCATGAATCCAGGAGCCCTTGTCAGAGAGAAATTAATTTTGGAGTATACATGTTATTTCATCTTTCTATCTCTAGAGAATACAGGTTGCTAGATGGAGGATAATAATTTTCTAAGAATAAATCCTTTTAAAATAAATTCAACCTTATTAATAATAATAGTTGTTATTAGCATTTATTAAGCAATTATCAGCTACATGCCAGGCCTGTACTCAGTGTCTTACTTATGAGCTTCACAACACTGAGAGGTGGGTGCTAATATCATGTCATTTGGTGATGAATAAGCTGAAGGTTACAGTCAATAAGTTCTGAGTCACACAATGAGTAGCACAGCTGGGACTTGATCTCTGCAATTTCTGACTCCAAAATCCACATTTTTTAATGTACTGAAGCTATACCAAATTGTCACTAAAGAAAATTAGCAAATTCTTTATGATAACTCCAGATCCCTGTGTGTGTAAACATAAAGAAAAACATTTGATTTTAAGTTTATTGTAAGTTTTTTAAGGAAGATGCATTATCACTGGCCCCATTTTTATTCACACTTTGACTTATATTTCTGACTTTTATCTGAGTAATCCTACCATGTAATACTCCAAATGGAAAAAATATGCATTTGTTTAAAAAAAATTTTTAAACCTTTTTATTGGATGCATTGTCTGGATGGAATGTCTCTTGGAAATTATGAAACAGATATTTTGGAGAGAATTTTGGGAACATTTATCAAAATTTAAAGTGCATGTATTCTTTGACCCAGAAACTCCACTTCTCGCAATTTATTCTGCAAGAAAAATTGTACACACACAAGTCTGTTTACAGAAGTATTTCTTATAACATTGTTTATAAACAAAAATAAGACAGCAACTTTTAAAACTTTATTTACTAAAATGTTGGTACATCCACACAGTGGAATTCTGTGCAGTCATCACAAAACATGAGCTGAATGGGAAAGATGTTGACATTTAAGTGAATAAAAACAAGCTACAGAATGATTTATACCACATATTTCCATTTGCCTAAAGAAGAAAACGTGTGTGTGGAGGAGGGGGAGTTGTACATATGAAGATATTCACTGTAGGGTTTACTATGATGACGTGGGGAGGGGAGGTTCAGCAGATTGAGGGAACGAAAGCAAAGAATGACTTTTATCTGTCTGTGTACCCTTCTGAGGTGTTCAAATTATTTACAATTAGTACGTATTACTTCTATAACAATAATTATCTTGTTCGTTTATTTATTTACTTACTTATTTATTTGTTTAGCTGTACCCCACAGCTTGTGGGATTTTAGTTGCCTTACCAGGGATTGAACCCACACCCTCAGCAGTGAAAACAGAGTCCTAACCACGGGACCACCAGGGAATTCCCTGTCATGTTCATTTAAAACAACTAAAAGAGCAAAGATTTACCCTTAGCTCTGTTTCATAATTTCAGTCTTTTAAAAAATACACTACTTTGCAGTTTCTAAGAACTTCTTGAGCTCAGGGTGTATCTGTTCTATGGTAGCAAGCTGACCTTTTAAGAAGCACATAATAGAATTTAAAGCCTGAGTAAATGTTGCGTTTCTAACTTTGTCTTATCAACATTTTCAGCAATGTCTTCAATGATCAGAAATCAAGAAAAGAGGATACAGAAAGTGAAAGACCAGGAAAAAATGTTACTAAAATGATACATTGCTTGCCTATTCTTTACAGAGAGATGATGCCCAATTAATTGTGGTGTTGCTTATAATTAGTGCCCTCTGTACTTTTTTCTTTTTATGTGAAAATTTAATAAAAGATACCCTGTCCTGTAAACTCTATTTTGAAATAAACTATTCTTGAATGCTCTCACAGTAAATCTTAAAGCAGCACTAGCTAGATGTGAAAGTACCTTATAGGTATTATTTCATGCTAATACCAGTGTGTTAGAATAATGACATGTTTTTTTATTATCTCTACTGGTGCTGAAGCAATAGTCTTTTTTCTTTTTTTTCAGCTTAATAAACTTCTTTCACATGAAAGTGAAAGATGGGGCATAATGCCCAGAAGAGAAGGACAAACTCTAAGGTACTGACCAGATTCCTTCTGTGACCCTGAACTCACTGTTTGTTCTGTCAATATCAGTGAATGTAATCACAGAACAAAACACTGGGGCCTGGAAAAGTTTCTCTTTTTACATGTTAATAGCTAGAAAGAAAGCGAGAAAAAATTGGTTATTCTTCAGCCAGTGGGTAATTTCTACAGATTGAATGGATTCAGTCTGCCTTAATTAGAATTTAATAAATTAGTGGGGTTTGTATTTGGAGTGGTTCGCAACACTGATAACCTATTGTCTGTGGACACCAACTGGGTGTCTGTGAGTCAATTCAATTCTGACACTAATGACCTGGAATTAGTGTCAGATTCTACAGATTAAGGGCTCATTCCCACAAGACTGCCCCCACTTCAGATGCCAGTCACAAGTCCTCAGCCACCTGTGCTTTTTTACTAGCTGGCCATAAATTGGGGGTTCCCACATCCCCCTCTAAAGTTTCAATAATTTGCTAGAAATGATCACAGAATTCATAAAAGTACTTTACTTACTATTATGGTTTATTATAAAGGATATAACTCAGGAACAGCCAAATGGAAGAGATGCACAGAGCAAGGTATGGGGGGGATGTGAATCTTCCATGCCCTCTCAGTGCTCCCAGCACTTTGATGTGTTCTCCAACCCAGAAGCTCATTCATTAAATTTCATCATTCAAGTCTTTTTTAGAGCTTCATCTCTAGCACTCCCCCACCCCCCATCCCCCTAATCCTGGGGATCAGTGTGTGGGGCTGGAAGTTGGAAGCCTCCAATCACTTGGTTTTTCTGGTGACCAGTCCGTCTGAGGCTATCTAGGGGCCCCACGTAAGTCACCTCACTAGCAGAAACTCAGGCATGATCTAAAGGCCCTCATTATACATAATAAAAGACACTCCTATCTCTCAGGAAATTCCCAGGGTTTGAGGAGCTCAGTGCCAGGAACCAGGAACAAAGACCAAATATATTTATTATACTATAGGATGTGAAGCAAATAAAGGGTGACCAGAAGAACAGATGCAAAAATGTTTAAATTGTGCCAAAGACAACAGGAACGATGTCACAGAAGCCAACCTGTCCAAAAAAGCCTGTACTCCTGTTTCGTAGTACAGATGTCACTGAGAAACTGCTGCCCAGCTAGTGGCTCTGTTTCCCAGCCCCATTTCCTCTCCATCTGTGTGTGACCGCCTGACCAGTTTTCACTAATGGCACGTGGACACAGCAGTATGTGGCGCCTTCTGGCCCAGAGCTTTAGTGGGGTCTTTCCTTACTTTATTTCCCCTTCCGTGGACTGGTTAGAGAGGACAGTGATGAAGGGGATGAAGAAGCCACAGGACAGGAGCCTCGGTGACAACCTGCAAGGAGAGCTGCCCTCCTGCCAGGAGCACCCACTGCTGTTTGGTGAGCGAGAAGTAAGCTGCTGTGTTGCAGCTTCTTACACAGTGGCGTTCGGCCTAACCAGTGCAGGTGACAAGCTAAGTAGGACTTCAGTCCTCCCATGGCCCTCATGCTTCTCCCTCTAAGCACATCCAATTTTAAATAACACATTTCAGAAATATAAAGTTTAGTGTTATATGCATCGCTTCAATCAGTTGGCTTTATTGAAAGATAAAAGACTATGTGCCTCTTGATGTTTGCTTTTTTTCTGTCATTAGTGGAGAAAAATATTAGTGTTTTATTTTACATCTAAGCTATTACGGTACTGAGATTTATACAAATGATTCAGACATTTAATAAAGATGTTAAAACTCAGGTTTTATTATTTTTTTTCAGTTATAATGGCAAAGTTTAAATGTTTATTTCTTCCCAGAGCAAAGATGTACTTCCATAGCACTCTCCTGTTATAATTTTGTTACTCAGGCTAGCCACTGGCACGAAGGGAAAGGGAAGAGGGTGAAATGATTGCTGTGGGGCAGTCCATCTGTGAGCCCAGATCTGCTGTGTGAGGAGCGGCAGTGGGGGGAGACGGTCCTGCAAAGGCCCCAGGAGGACATGGTGGGCGCATCCCACCCTGCAGTGGGGCTGTGCCTGGATCTCCCAGCCCTCCAAGAGGTATCACGCAGGCCACCTCCCTCAGCCTACACCCTGTCCCCCTTCCTGTTCTCTTTCCCCTTGGGCTGCTGCGGGTAACAGACTCTGATGAGGCCCATTGTTTTTATACCAGCCTTCAACCATTAAGACAAAAACATACTTTCAAACCATACATGGCAAGTAAAATTGAGCAAAAAACACTGGGAAGTCCTCTAATGCCTTACCTCATATCCTGGCTAATCACATCTAGTGACCAGATATTTTCTGATCACAGTTCCATATGGTATTAACTATTTTTAAATATAAAATGTGTACGTATTAAAGAGAGCATTTCTCCAGGTGTACCAGTACAATATCAGCTCTTTTTGGATAAAGCTTATTTTACTCTGTTGGTTTAAGAATCACCCAGAGGCTTAAGCCTGAACCCTCTGCAGCTGGTTAGTTTCTGTGCTCCCTGACCAGTGCACATCTGAAGCTTCGCAAAGCCACTCCCCAAGACGACGAAGCCCTAAAGTAATGATGGATCAGCATAAATCCATCCATCAATGCCACAGAAAAAAAGTCCCTGCTCATTGGAAGCATTATCTACACATTAGACAAAAGCCACTAGCAACTTTGAAACAACTTTGATGGCTAGATAAGTTGCACTTCCTTTATTTTAAATTATTCAGGGTGCTCCACAACCTTAGCCTCTTCCGTGTTCTGCCACAGCCTCTTCAATGCTTTGCAAACTGAATCAGTGAATCCCCCACCACTTGTGAACCACTTTATCCTCATGGCCAGTCTCTAAGCATCTATTGCTGCATTCTTCCCAACGGGTAACTTCCCCATTCTCTACCACCACAAACTTCCATTCCACCACTGTGTCTGCTGGCAGGGACACAGGACGAGACCAGAGCCCATCCTTGCTACCCTGGAGTGGGATGTAAGTGTTCCATCTCCCAAGACTCTCGTGGTCTCCAGTTACTGCAAGGAATTGCACCCCAGCGCTTGTGATATAATGGACCTGGAACCTGACAGTAACTTGACGAGACTCTGAAGATACTGCTGCTACCCTTTTTGGTTTCACATCCACTCCCTGACCTCTTGCTTCCACAAGAGTGCTTCTGTCATAGTCCTTTCCCTGCTTAGAGCTTAACACTGGAGACTCAAGACTGCCACCCAAACCAACATCTCCCCAAGATGAGTGTTGGGACACCACCTTGCAGTCCTCATGGTCAGCCTGGACCTGACTGTCCAACTGTGCAAGGCTCACTTCTTTCACTCTGTCCAGGAGCGGGTTGCTAGAAGGCAACTTCTCTGCCAAACATGGAGCTGCTTTAGCAGGTGTCTCTTGGCCTTTTTGGAAACCCCATTCTCCTACAGGAGATCCAAGGCTTTCGTTGTTTGAAACGTCAGAGTAACTTCTAGAGTTACCAGCCTCAGAGGTAGCTAGAGATTCTGTGTCTGGAAACTGTCCAGAAGGAACATGCGCTCTTGAATTGTCACGGTTACCGCCTTCTCCGGAAGGACTCTGCAGTCTCTGTGCTGCTTCCTGCAGGTCACCAGGGCCCTTGGTCTCAGCAACCAAACAGCCATTGCTTTCTTGAAGATGCTCTAAAAAAACAAAAGGAAAAATGTAATAGTGTTGGGGAGTTCATGTGAGAGAAAAGTATGTTATGCTGAGAAAATAGGTTTAGTTATTAAAGACTTTGCTACTCATCTATCTGCAGTTCACAACATGTGTCTCTGTTAAAATCTTTAAGTACTTAATTACCTGGTGTGTTCCCAACACTGTGCTCTAAGAAAATACATGTGTATCCAGTAACAAAAGGCACATCCTGGAGTGTCAGTATAGCAGCACAAGGGTGTAAACGAGGTGGCAAGCTGCAGAGGCGGAAGTGTGACCCTGTCATGGTCTTAGATCTCCACAGTCCAGGCCATCCTGGCACGCAACCAAGCCAAGTTGTTTGGCTCCTATCATCAAAAAATGTTGTCCAGCCTGTGTGACGAAGAGCTGCATGGTTACCCTGCAAACCAGAAGAGTACACTTGTGCCCCCAGGAACTGCATGCAGGTCAGAGATTGGCTATCACAGACGAGGGCATGTCAGCAGCAGCTGTCACTGTGGGAGAATACAAAGGACAGTAGTGCATCACTGGGCAAGAGATGAGGGTGAGGGGAGAGGGCTGGATTCTCCTTGCCAACCACATGTGGACTAGGAACCTCTTCAACAAAACACAGGCGTTTTATATCCCCTCCCACTGCATACTTTAAAATATATTTTCTTAAGAGTACACCATCCAAGCTCCCTAAAGCCTCAGTTTCCTTCTTGGCCACCTCATTGGTAGTCCAAATAGCTCCCTAGAAGATCGACATCTCCAAAACCATACAATCAGCACAGAGGGGGGTTGCAGGGGATGGGGGCGGCGAGAGGATGGTCTTGTTTAATTTTGTCTCTTTTTAATGGTGGGGTTGGAAGTGAGACATAAACAAAAATTACTCTGAATTCCCAGTCTTTTGACCTGAAACATGAGGCTGGCTTTCAGGAAGAGAAGATAAATGAGCTCTCTGCAGGAAAGACACAGGGGCAGATTTTCAAGTGGCACCACTCCACTAAAAATAAAGTTTACAGATGTCATTTTCACTTCTAGGCTGGAGTCCAGGCATGGGCAGCTTGCCAAGGGAGGGCGCTGGAAGGTAAGGTTTTCTGCCAGTGCTCTTACTTTGCCTAGCACGCAGGGTCTAACATGTAGAGATGGAAACCTAGCTGTCAATTCTACTCATCGGAGTTGGGTCCTCTGCTAAGTGTGTCTCTTCCCTGGGGTTTCAGACAACCCTGCACTGTTCCGGTGAGCATGCGGGAGGGCCGACCGCTCCGAAATGGGCGGCCAGCGAGCAGCGCCAGGACTTCAGCGGAGGCCTTCATGGCCAGAGTCCAACCTGAACTTTGCCTCCCTGACAGAAGCGTCCAGATAGCCGGGGTGCTCACTGCAGCGGTGCCCCGAAACGGCGGCTCCTCCATGGGGCGAGGGATGGGAAGACATGAGGCTGTGGGATTGGGGCTGAGACAGCCTCCCTGCTCGGATAGGGATTGAAGAGGGTCGTAGGCTCTCGTAACCCTAAGCACCCCTTTCCGAAGGCCCGGAAGGGGCGCCGCCGCTGCAGCTGCCCGCACTGCACCAAGCGCCGCCAAGCAGAGGAGCCCATCCCCGTTGGAGGCCCTCAGGGCGGGCGCCTAGGGCAGCGTCTCAGCGGGGCGCGGCCCTTGGGCCAAGCGCCTGGGCATCTCCAGGGCCTCGGTGGAGGGCGAGAACCCCGCCTGGAGCGTGCGCACCAGCCTGGGAGAATGCGGGCTGTGGGGAGGGTCCTGCCCCCCGAAGGGGAAGCTAGCCCTCGGCAATGGGCGGCTAGAAAAGCTCCAGGTGGGTTCCATGCCCCCCTCCCCGCCCCTCCCCGGGGAACTTCAAAGTCCCCTGGCCGATCGAGACACAGGAAGGAAGAATACCTGGTTTGGTGACCAGCTCCCGCCTGGAAGGTCCAGGGCTCAATCCGCCGCCGCCACCTTGATCGCCTCCCGGGGCCGCAGCCTCCCCCGGAGGGGCGCCCTTCCCCTGCTCCGCATCCCCCTCCTTTCCCGTGTCCCGCAGCAGCCAAACGAAGAGCGCTCCGGCCAGACCCCCGCCGACCAGCAGGGCTGACAAGACGGCGCCCATGACTGAGAGGCCGCAGCTGCGGGAGACGACGGCGACCGAGACGGGGGCTCAGGTCACGCAGGCAGAGCCACACCTCCCCAGCCCGCTCCAGCCTTTTACGGTCCCCGGCGGCCGGCGCTCCGACGCCGAGCCCAGCCCTCCGCGACTAACACTCAACTTTCCCAGCCCCGCCCCACTCCCCGCCCCGGAGCTGCAGCCCCGGCTCCGGCCGGGCGGACACACGAGCGCTCTCCTTCTCCGTTTTCCCTTCTCAACCCCGCTAGTCGCCGGCGGCGGGGAGCACCCGGCGCCGGGTTCCAAGTGCGCCCCGCGCGCACGAAGAGCCCAAGGGCGCACGGCTCCAGCGCGCAAACGCGCCTCCTTTTCCTGCTCCGGCTGCGCGTCAGGTCCAGCCCTGCCTGGGACAGCGCCGGGAACCTCGGCGCCTCCTCCCCACAAACACTCGGTAGCAGTGCGGCCGGATAGAGGCCGGAGCGTCCAGGAACTTAGACACGGAAGAGGCCGATGTGCGTCGGCGACAGGCGGGGCTGGGGCGGCAGAGGCGGCCTGGCCGGGTGGGGTTGGGGAGATCCGGAGCACAGCGGGCGCGGTGGAAGCTCCATTCCGCCCCCAGTTAGCTGGGCTTAACCTCCCCAAGCCTCCGCCTCCCCGCCTGTAAAAGGAAAGGGTTGGACTGAGATCCATCCATCTATAAATGCCAGTCACCTCAACCGCACCCAGTCACTGCTTCTTCCTCTACCTGTTTTCAGGGTGCGTGGTTGTCACAAAATGCGCGCCCCCCTGACTGGACTAGATGTTGTGCAGAGGCAAGCTCCTGCAAATGGGTTTATTAAGGAAAATTGCAACCGTCTTTAAGTGGTGTCGATGTGCCAGTTGTTTAATGTATGCATTTAATTTGATCCTCACAAAACAACAACAACAACCTGGGAACTAGCAATTATACACATTTCTTTCTAAATCTGCTGATCTGGGCCTTTTCCTTAGGCTACCCACTCCCACATCCAACTGCTAAGGACACAGCTGGCAGATATCCACCTTGAAATAATTACTAAAATGGCTTCTTTGATAAAACAAATAAATGTGCCCCGGGCTCCAGTGGATAGAGCCCCTGACGGGATTCAAGACTCAGCCAGTAGAGTTAACTGCTGCTCGCGCCTTGGCCTCTGCAGGTCACAGCCCCTACTATCAAAAGGGAGAGAGGAGAGGGAAGGTGGTGAAGGAGACCACCCCAACTCGACCTCCTCCTGGATGCTAACAGACCCTCGAACCCAACTCTTTCAAATCTGATATCCCCCAAACCTGCTATTTGCTCCGACTTCTTCATCTCAGGAAGTGGCAACCACATCGCTTCCCGTTGCTGTAAAAGTTGGAGTCATCCTTGACTCTCTTTTTGACCCACTCTTACAGTAGGCACTAGCAAATTCTGCCTCTTTCCTCACAATATATTCAAAAGTCTGTTCTCCACAGCGAGTGCCACCCTGGTCTGGCACCATCATCTCTCACCTGCATTACTGCTGTTACCTCACCCAGCTCTCCCTGCTTCTACCTTTGAGCCCCTACATTGTTTCAAAGCAGCAGTCTAAATGATCCTGTTTAAACACTCCCATCTTCTGGGCCTCTGCTCAAGCCCCTTCTATTGCTGTGTATTTCATGGTGAAAACCTTTAAGACCCTACAGGATCTGTCCTCCAGGTCCTTTCTGAGCTCATCTCCATCTCTCACTCCTCCAGCCACACTGGCTTCCTGGCTCAGAGTCATCCTTCCTGCAGACATCTCTCTCCTCTCTCCCTCGCCCTCTCCAGGTCTTTGCACAATGTCATCTCCCCTGTGAGCCCTTCCCGGATAATCTCCATTTTAATTACAACCCCTACTCCTTATGCCCTTCTCCTGCTTTATTTTTCTCCTTAGCTTTTAGAGCATCAGTTCTAATACACTGCATAATCCATGGATTTGCCTGCTTAATTTCTCTTTCCTTTCTTTAGAATGTAAACTACATGAAAGCAGTGTTTATTGTCCTTTGTTCTCTGCTGAATTCCTGGCACCTAGAACATTCCCAGAGTGGTCCCTCAAGAAGTACAGGTTGAGGAAATGAATTAAAAGCTTCATATATTCCCAGCCTGGAGCATTATTGCCATCTTCTTCACATAGATTCTACATGCATTTTTTAGCACAATATAGATGTTGCTTTTTTTGTCAAGTAGATTTCATGTCTTAAACTAATCAGGGAGTCAAGGATGGATGTTTTAAAGACCTCTAAAGTTTAAAACCACTGACAACCACACATATATCTCAATCCAGGCAGCCTTCAGATAACAAATCTTAAGATGAGTATGGAAACATAAAAATTGGTAGCAAAGATATATTTTTTAGGAAATGAACATCACCATATAAAATAATATTCTCTTTATGGACTCTGTCTTATTAATTGCTTCTTACAAGACTATTATAGATCTAATTTTTTAATAGTCAGAATTTTGTAGAAAAATTTAGAATTATTTAATCTTTTGTCAAAGTAACACAATGCCATACACAGGCTGTCCTTAAATTTTATAAACTCTAAAGCCAATAGAGTAATTTTATAAGTAATATGAAAATCCTTGAATATTTCTTTTTATTTCCTTACTGATAACTTTATCTGCCAAGTGACGATCAATGCGCTAATGAATGATATTCCAGAAGATCCGTAAAATCCTAGAGTGCAAGCCCCACAATTCAGTTCTGATACCTAGAAGGCTCTTAACCAAGGCTGATCATTGCCACCAACTGCTATTTCATTTACTAAAAATATAAGGAAGAAAGGCGTAATTCTTCCTAACTCATCAGAACTCTTTTTACATTGTGAAAGAATTGTATCAGATTTATCATGCAACATTTTTAGAGAACATGACTTGGCTTTTCTAAAAAATCTTGACTCATTGATTTCTATATTGCTGCTTTCAAAAAAAAAAATTCCATTCACGATCATCTTTGTTAAAAGTCTACAGCCACATATTCTAAAAACATTCTTATAGCACTAACTATACTGTATTTATCACTATACAATTTCAAAATAATGCTCTTTGCCTCTATATAGAAGACCTTTGAGCCTAGGAAGAGGGGAACAAAAAAGGAAAGCAGATTCAGTAGGATGAGGGAGGAAGATGGTGAGTTCTGCTGAAAATGAGCCTAACTTCAGCCCTTGGCATAATTTCAAGAAAGACTGAAAGGCTGCCTCCATATCGCTACTTATTTGCAATTATGTCTTAATATTATATTTTAGGGGCCATAATGTAGTGCCCATTTTCTAATTGATTATTATTCTATTAAATAGGGTATAAATAGATAGATGTAGATATGGATGGATATTTTAAAGTTATTTTATATAGTATATAAATATACATAATATATAAGTTTATGTATACATACTTAAGTTTATGTACATATGTATATATATTTGTCACCAGCAAAGCCCCACTGAGGTCCCCAGGAAAAATAAGATGGGGTCTAGGTGATAAGGTCTAACCTCCTCTTTGTGCTTAGTGTAATTTCACTTGCCTATAGAGGGCCATGGGCCAAGGCCTTGCACCCAACGCATGGGATTAGAGTTCGCAGCACAGAACTAGTTGCACATGACACAGCAATTCAAGATGGCAGTGGCGGGCCCTGTGCAGAGAGCCCGCAGGAGGCACTGTGACTGGAGCCTGAGCAGAGCCCGAGCAGCGCAGCTGGGCCAGCCCCATGAGAGCGCTGCGCCCTCCCCTCCTCTCTGAGGAGAACCTCTAAAGCCGCCAGCTCACAGCCCGTGGGGGAAAGCATGTGCTCTGGAGCTCACATGGCTTCATTCTCTCATCAAAGAATGAAGCTTTCCTTTGCTCCTGAACAGAGCTTAGTCTCACTCTATTGGCCCCAGCTCACTGGGCAGGAAGGCCCTTGCTGGGGTGTGACTCCTGAGGGATGGGTAACATATATATATTTATATAAAATTTTTCCCCTTAAACTTTTGCAAGAAAAGATTGCTCACTCCCTGGGCTTTGTTTTGGGTGAGGGGCAGGCAACGGGGAATTAAAGAGGGTGGGAAGAAGAGCTAGGAAAAGAGAGACTTGTTTGCAAAGTCGGGTACAGAAAGCAGTGGGAGAGGGTGCGGGGAGTGGGGGTGTCACTTCGTGGATAGAGAGCTAAGAAAAAGTGGTTGGATTCGGCCTACAAGGGGTCCTTGGTGACTCTGCAGTGTTTGTGGGGGTGGGGGCTCGCTTTGGATGCGGAGGGTAAACGTGGTGAAGGCTGTGAAGGCCAGTGTGGAGGGAGCCCCCCCCCCCCCCCCGAGAAATCTGGAGGCAAAGGGGAGGAGAGGAATTGAAGTGTCTCTTGAGAAGAGAGTGAGGTCCAAGGGAAGCTCCTTCAGACCGAGAGACACCTGGGCACGTTTGTCCACAGGAGAGAGCCAGCCGAGACTGGCGGAAGACGTGAGGAAGACAGGAAATCCTTGGTGGGGATTCCGAGGGGAGGAAGACGTGGTGGATGGAGAACGCCAGTGAGAATGGGAGGCCTCAGAGGAAAAGAGGGGAGGAAACAGACATGAACAAAGAAAAGAAGAAGCAAAAGAAATATTTTGAGATACAAAGGGGGCTGTGAGTGAGGTTACCTATCAGCTGAGTGAGAGAAAGGAAACCCAGGTGAGCTTTTAAGGAAAGCGGAGCAGGTAGGAAGGAAATGGCTGCTGGGGAAGAGGTCGCCTAGGGAATCCTGAGCAGGCCTATTACACTGCTCCCTTCCTGGCCTTCCCAGTGCCGTGCCTCCATTCAGATCCCGTCTAACCTGTCGAGATGATACCACCTTTCTGCATCTCCCTCCCCTCTGGCTGTGATCCACTCTGCAACCAATCCTGATTTAATGCTCAAAGTTCAGCCCAGATTAGGGTATCTCCTCTGTTTACCAGACTAAATCCAACCCCTTAGCCTTCAAGGTCTCCATGACACAACCCAACCACCTCTCCAGGCCTTTCTCTTATCACTTACCTGCACTCCAGCCAAATGGGGACTCTCCTGCTGGAGCCTTCTCTCTGGTTTAGACGTTTTCCAATAGCCACTTCCTTCCGTGAACTTTTCTCCAGCCCCCAATCCCAATCTCAGCCCCCAGCCCTCAAATTGATATGCCATCCTTTTCTTTGAACTCTGATTTCATATTGTAATTCTCTTAGAGCGAAATACAAGGTTTTCTCTTATGGTATAATTATGTTTGTAGTTTATGTCATCCCCATATTAGATCATAAATCCCTTGAGGGCCAGAGTTTGTTTATTCTGTGTATTCACCAGAATGCAAAGTTTGTTATGTAATAGGCCTTTTATTGTCTTTGTTCATTGAATACTTAATATATATTGGCCCTAAACTACGTGCTTAATAAGGATTATCTCGTGTTAAATCCCTGAGAGGAGTAATCTGCCCAAGGTCATAGAGCTGGTGAGTGACCAAGCTGGGATTTGAACCCAGTGTTCTGACCTCCCAGGACTCGTGCTTGAAACTCTAGCTACACTGAATCCTAATGCTTTTAAACCATGTCCAAATTTCAAAGCATACATTTTAGAAGTGAGGGTGCAAATTTGGATGTGTGATACAGAGAATCCCTCTGGTAGTACTCCAGCATTTACGGTGAATTTCAATCTTGCTCTTGGTTTGTAATTGCTCTCTCTGCACGCCCTCACCTCATTAGGGAAATATGCTCACCACCAGCACCTGTCCATTTCTGTCAAGCCTCTGGCTCCTGCTATTCCACATAACATTACCCACAAGTCAAACCTTTCTGCAAAGCAGTCACATTGGAGTTGCTCGGTTTCAGATTTCACAGGGACATTTTCTAAGTGCAACTGTTTGCAAACCTCTGACTCATCTTAGTTCCAGAATAGACTCAAGGCTGAGATCTCATGCTGAATGATGAAACCTTTAGAGCAAAGGAAAATGTGTCAGGAGAACGAGTTCACTATGTAGAGAAAAATAAAGTTAGATTACTACTTTGTACCATGAAAAACAGTGGACTCCAGATGGAATAAAGTCCTGAATGTAAATGGTCAGACTACTACTAATAGAACAAAATCCAAGAGACTATCATTGTCATACTGCATAATGTAAGGGGCCAAAAAATTTCTTGAACTCATCAAAATAAGTCTACCTGGTCAGTGAGGATGCTGTCGACAAAGTTAGTAGGTAGAGCCAGATGGGGAGCAGATTTTTATGTTGTTAAAACTGACAAGGCACTAACATATAGATATAGGATGAACTCACACAAATTGATCCAAAAAAAAGGACATGAGATCCAGTATAAAATGAACAAGAGATGCTTTTCCCCAGTGTCTGGAACATAATAGGCACTCAGGGTAATTTTTGGTTGAATAAATGAACGACTAGCAAAAAGATGCAAAACTACTCAAATTCACTGGTAGTTATATAAATGCAAATTAAAACAATGATGTTACACCATTTTATATCCACCATAAAGGCAAATATTAGAGAGATGTGATGCTGCTGATGGGAGTATAAACAAGTACAAACAATCTGGAGAACCATCGGGAAGAATTTTGTGAAATTAAGTATGTGTATACCCCATGACCCTGGAAGCCCACTCCTGAACATGTATGGCCCAGAGAAATTTTGCATAAGACTATAAGGGGGCACATAGTGTTATCTGGGGCAATGATAAATTCAAGGCCACCTAGCTGCCCATCATGGGCAAATAGTAAGTAAAACATGGTGGATGCCAATGAAATGCTATGAAGTAGTTACAATAATGAACTTGATCTACACACAGAGATGTAATTAAATCTTCAATACATATTGGTGACTAAAAGGTAGGAAACAATAAGATTTCTAGTACAATAACATTTATGTACATTGAAAACACATACACTCATAATAACACTACTTAGGTTTCAAAGATGCATGTTTAAGGCCAATTTTTTTTAAGTATATTGCAGTAGATTTACAATGTTGTGTTAATTTCTTCTGTACAGCAAAATGATTCTGTTATACATATATATTCTTTTCCACATTCTTTTCCATTATGGTTTATCACAGGATATTGAATATAGTTCCCTGTGCTATATGGTAGGGCCTTGTTGTTCATCCATTAAGGCCAATTCTTTTTCTTTTGGGCGGGGTGGGGAGGTAGCCCAGGCTCCTCGGCTTGTGGGATCTTAGTTTGCCCACCAGGAATCAAACCTACGTGCCCTTGGCAGTGAAAGCACAGAGTTCTAACCACTGGACCGCCAGAGAATTCCCAAGGCCAATTCTTAAACAGATTAAAAAGTATCTTTGTCGGGCAAAGGGGCAAGAATGGGCTTTGGAATAAAGGGGAATGAATAAATAAATAACCAGAGAAGGGCCTTCACAGACCAGTGAGGATAATAGCTCTGAACCAGAAATTCTCAAACTTAAATGCACGGAAGAAGCATTGGCGATATGGCTAAGTGTAGATTCCTATTCAACAGGTCTGGGATTCTGCTTTTCTAGTAAGTTGCCAGTTGACACTGATGCTTCTGGCATGTGGACCTCACTTTATGTAGCAAGGAGAAAAAGGAGTAAGGTTAATTCTGATCTGGAAGGTTTAAAGAGGAAGGGATGATGGAAGGGAGGCTACCAGGAAGGGAAAAACGGAAACCATTAAAGCGTTGTCGAGTCTTCCCTGGTGGTCCAGTGGGTAAGACCTCAAGCTCCCAATGTAGGGAGCCGGGGTTCAATCCCTGGTCGGGGAATTAGATGTCTCATGCATGCCACAGCTAAGACCCAGTGCAGCCTAAATAAATAATAAATAAGTAAATATTAAAAAAGAAGGAAATAGCCAGTACGTACTCTCTGCTGCTTCTAATCAGTCATGTCCCCAGGCCTTCACCCAAGTGGAAACAATTCAAATAATTGTAGTAAGGAACAAAAGACTCCCACTCCTACCCAGGTGCAAACTGTTACTGAAGTGAATGTAGGTCAGAATTCTTTCTCAGCCTCCCCCTCCAAAGCCACCCCTGCTACTGCTGCAGATTATTCTCCATTCTGGCGCCGCACGGATAGCCGTTATGTCGCCCGTCACTCACCGTGTTATCTTCTTCAATTCCCCGTTCGTGGTGTGTTTCACTCACTTGCCTGTGAGCTCACGAGGGCAGAGAATGTATAGGTTTTTCCTAGTGTCTACAGAATGCCTGGAGTCCTACATAGTCAGGGCTCAAACTGTGCATTTCTTGAATGAATGGATGAATATCAGGAATGGTGAAGCCCCAAAATATGAGGTAAATGTCCCCAAAAATATTTTTTTAAGAACTGACAGTTATCTTCTTGGGAGAGAGTGAGGTAGGTTAGAAAAGGACATACCTAAGCAAAACCATGATGAGGGCAAAGTTTGAGGGGACCAGTATGCCGTTTCTTGTCTTCTTCCTCTTTGCAGTATTATTCTTTAACTGCTTCCTGATCCCACCCACCTACCCGACCATGGCACTGTAAGTATTGGTAACTGTAAAAATGTGTCCAAAAATATGTCACCAATACCTTAGAGTGGATCTGCTTGATGTTTTAAAATCTAGGGGGAGAATGAACTAAAGGAATGAATTTCTAAAGGAAGAATTTCGTACACTGGCACCTGCCTTGGCAGGGTAGCAAGGAAAGCAGGGCTTCTGCAGCCCTCCCCACCAGAGTGTGCACTACCCCATGCTCTGCTCCCAGAGAAATTAGGTCCTATGTTTTTGTTCATGCTCCAAAAATTAGGTCCTATGTTTGTGGGAAGACATTCGGGAACCTTTCTGAAACCTTGAAAATGTTAAAGTATGTGGGCTGAGCGATGGGATTCAGAATGTCCTGCTTGAGCAGTGGAGGAGCTGAGGGTGCGGGGCGTGGAGACTAATATCACCCTGTTTGGCCCTGAAGGATGGCTGGTTAGCCAAAGACAGGTAAGATTCCTCAAGGCAGGAACAACCTAAGACAGGCACAGCCACAGCGGGGCCAACAGGGGTGGTGCATAGAGCCTTCCTTATATCACCCTGTTTGGCCCTGGAGGATGACTGGTTAGCCAGAGACGGGTAAGATTCCTCAAGGGAGGAACAACCTAAGACAGGCACAGTCACAGAGGGGCCAACAGGGGTGGGGCACAGACCCCCAATATCTGAGAGAGGTCTCCTGCCCCCAGGGCTGTTTTGCTCTCCATGCCCAGCTCAAATCCACACCTGCTCAACTCGCACCCAGGAAGCAAACAAAGATCATTGCCTCAGTCCTGTGAGGCCTTTGATTGTTTATGCATGTAACCTGAGAATGTTAGCCCACGAACTCAATAAAAGCAACCTGGGATGAGTCAGCAGGGCTCTTGATCCGAGAGGTCTTGAGCCCCCCCCCCGTCCCACTTTTCTCTTCAGTCTGTGTCTGTGTCTTCTTCAAGCTTGCGGCACCCGTCACTCACCTCGAGTCGCGGAGCTGGTCTCGGCATATGTTTCTGCTCTAAGTCATAAGGAAATACAACAGACCAAAATCACTTCTTAAATGGTCAAGGTCACCAATAATAACAAAAATTAAAACAAGATACCAATTTTTGTCTATCAAATTGGCAAAGTTTTTTTTAAAAAGACAAGGCTAACATTGGCAAAAATGCTGAGAAAGATGCACATATTCAACTTGTGAAAGTGGGAAAAGATACAAATTTTCTTTATATCCACCTCCTCTTTATTTTTATGTGTGTATGTATTTTGATGTGGACCATTTTAAAAGTCTTTATTGAATTTGTTACAATACTGCTTCTGTTTTATGTTTTGGTTTTTTGGCCAGGAGGCATGTGGGGTCTCAGCTCCCCCACCAGGGATCGCACCCCTCCCCCTGCGTTGGAAGGCAAAGCCTTGACCACTGGACTACCAGATAAGTCCCAGAGACAAACTTTTTGAATGGCAATTTGGCTCTCCAAAACCTTCACAGAATAAATAAGCAACTTTGTGTATGTGTGTGAACAGTGTATATATGCATGTAGTCTTTGACGCAATGATTCAATTTCTGGGAATTTTGAGTGAGTAGAGGCCAGGGATGCTGCTAAACATCCTATGACGCAAAGGCAGCCCCTCACAACAGAGAACAATGCCGTCTAAAACATCCGTAGTGCTGAGGTTGAAAAACTCTGCCCTATAGCATGTGATCCAAGAGAAGACAAGGAGGAAGCACAATGCCTTTTATAATCTAGGCTTCGAAATCACACGTCGCCACTTCTGCCACATTCTATTCATTAGGAGTGAGCAGCTAAGTACAGCCCACCTTCAAGAAGAGGAGAGCTAAACTCCTCCAAATTTCCTTTGAAGGGAAGAATATCAAATAATTTGTGGACATAGTATAAGACCAGCACAATCTGTCCTTTAGTCACAAATTATTTATGTTGCTCTCATATGCAAAATATACTTATCCCCTTTTTAGACAACCCCCATTTTAGTCCAAGCAGGCAGTGTTTATTCCAATATAGCTCTTCAAAAAAATTTTGCAGGTCTCCTGTGAATCTTAGAGGGTCCGCATTGTTATTCAAGAGCCAAACCCACAAATTCTCTCTCTCTCTCTTTTTTGGCCACACTGTTCAGCTTGTGGGATCTTAGTTCCCCAACCAGGGATCAAACCTGGGCCCCAGGCCGTGGAAGCGTGGAGTCCTAACCACTGGACTGCCAGGGAAGTCCCCACAAATATCTTTAAGATAAGCCCTTCTCTACACTGAGAGTATGCTGAAGAACAACATCCTCCAGTTTCTTAGATGCTCTATTGTTTGATTAAAACTGTGAGGCATACTTTAAAAATTTCAGTAGAATTTTTGTCTGCCTGAGTATACTCTGAAGCATCATCTTTGATCTTTCTGAGGTCTTAACAAGGGATTTAACAATTGGATTCATCTTTAGACCATGTTTTCCTGGTAGTGTCCTTTCATGTGTCCTTTTGGATTTGATCTTTGCTACAAGTCATTTATTAATTTAAACATCATTTGTCATCTGAGAGGCTAGGAGTTTTCAAAACCATCAAGTCCTTGTTACTTTGGATTTAACTGTCCTTTTGGCTTATCTATCTCCTCTTGCATTTTACTATCAGCAGTAAGAAACCAGGCAGTATCTTCAACACTCTGTATAAAAATCTCCTTGGCAAAAAACAAACAAACAAACAAAAACTCCTTGGCTACATCAGCAGTTCCTTAGGTAGTTTTTCTAGTTTCCATGTTACTTCAGGTGACAGTATGGATAAACTTCCTGCTATTACATAACAAGGAGACCATTTCTCCCAATTTCCAATTGCATTACCTCATTTTCCTGCAAGCCTTCACCCACAGCCTCCTTAAAGTCTGTAAGGTCTCTACTAACAGTTTTCTTCAAAGTTCTTCCAGTTTCAACCCACTTCTCAATTCTGTTCCCTTTCACATTTTACATTCTTGTTACAGCATCCCATTTCCAAGTACGAAAATCTGTTAGTTATCTATTGCTGCATAACAAATGATCACTAAATTTAATGATTTAAAACAACAAACATTAGTCATTTTTATGGGTTAGGAATTCAGAAGCATCTTATCTGGGTGGTTCTGGCTCAGGATCTCTCATATAGTTGCAGTCAGGATGTCAGCAGCAGTTGCAGTCTCATCTGAAGGTTAATGGGGGCTGAAGGATCCACTTCCAAGATAGCTTTTCACATGGCTATTTGCAGAAGGCTTCAGTTCCTTGCCATGTGAGCCTTTCCATAGACAGCTTGAGTGTCCTCACAATACGGCCACTAGTCTCTCCCAGAGCAAATGATTCAAGTGAGAACAAGGAGGAAGCCACAATGTCTTTTATGATTTAGTCTCAGAAATGACATCTCATCACTCCTCCCACACTCTATTCCTTAAAATCAAGTCTAGGCACAGCCCACATTCAAGGGAAAAGGGGTCAGACACTGCATTTTGCAGAGAGGTGTATCAAATAATTTCTGGATCTTTTTTAAAATTGTTTATTTATTTATTGGCTGTATTGGGTCTTTGTTGCTGCGCACGGGCTTTTCTCTAGTTGCAGCGAGCAGGGGCTACTCTTTGTTGTGGTGCATGGGCTTCTTGGTGAGGTGCTTTCTTTTGTTGCAGAGCACGGGCTCTAGGCGTGCGGGCTTCAGTAGTTATGGAGCACCGGGCTTAGGTGCTCCGCGGCACGTGGGATCCTCCCAGACCAGGGATCAAACCCATGTCCCCTGCCTTGGCAGGCGGATTCTTAACCACTGTGAAACCAGGGAAGTCCCTGGGCCTTTTTTTAAACAAATACAAACCTCCCAAATCAGAAAGTCCTTGAGATTGTCAAAAGTAATCTCATGTGTTGCAGCTGTTGAACTGAGAAAGATAAAGAAAAAAAAATGATCCTTTAATTTGCCGACTTAAAACATCATTTGAATTCACAGCTTTTAAGATCTCCTAGGTGAAGACAGAGTATTGACTGGGAAAGAGTGAGACTCTGAATGCTGAACTGTGAACATATGGGAATGTTCAGATGGCTTCAAGTTTCCTAAACTCCCAACCCTATGAAAATATGCAGCTCAGATCTGTTTCAGGGAGTACAAGTGACCGATGGACCCAGCTGCTACCCCTCTGGGTCTTTCACCCTCTCACTGAGGCCGAGCTCTCTTGGGCTGCTCCTAGCCAACGACTGAGCATGCAGAAGTACCAAGGCAGGCCCATTTTAACAAAATGCGAGACGACTCCTCTTGGCAACCACGACTTGAGGTCTCCCCATTGGCCTGGCCAAGCCTTTATTTGAATTGTGCTGCAGTTCAAGATTCTTCCTACCCAAATCTTCTTTCCCTCCCTCTCTCCTTCCACAGAGATCATGCATGCATCAGATTTACCCCCAGTAAATCTCTTGAACATCTAATGCCATTTTGCCATCTGCTCCTTGACAGACCCAAGCTAATGCAGCCTTCCTTGTTGGAGAAATTCTCCCTACTTCCCTCTGTGGTAAGGGTTTTCCCACCTTGCATGAAGACTCTGTAATGACCTTTGTGGAAACAGGCTGGCAGGAGGTTGGGGTAGCCAACTCTCTTTATTCTTTACCCCTAAAAACCCTCACTGCCTTGAATCCTACCAACAGCAATGTGCTAGAGACAGTTTATCCTAGCTCACCAAAGCCAGCTGTTAAATTTTCAGGAATTTAGTGAGTTGGTTGGTAAACACAGTCATTATTAAAACTTAAATATACCTACAATTAAAATAAACTATATTAAAACCAAAGGTAACAAAACTCAAAAACTCATCTCTTCCTGGCTTTTAACACCTTTTTGTTAGTATCTATGAGCTTGAGGTTATTTACATCTATTATATCTGGGTGCTGGAAATAATACATAGTGATGTGCTACTTGCACTTCTCTTTGGATTTTGGAGGCCAGATTTAGATGTGCTGTTTCAGCTCATTTCCTAAGTAATCTGAGAGGTTGCCAGCTTTGAGGTCAGCCTGAAGCAAGAGAAGGCTTTCAGCTGGTCCAGAAATCTCTGCCCTCTGATCCAATGAATGCAGCAGGCTCAAGGCACCTGTGGCACAGAGAGCTGCTGAATGGAGCTTTGGCACGTCCAGAAGGGCGAATCAGAGCACAGTGCCCCAGGGCTTTGCAGCCATGAGCTCTGTGGCATGTAACAGTTCTCCTTTAGAGAAACCAGTCTCCTTTTGTTGCTTGGCACCAGTTCATATGGCACCCTGATCATGAAACCTTAGGTAACCAAGCAACTGGTGCCCATCGTCAACCGGGGGTCATCGGACCCGCTAAGCCATAAAGTTGGCTAACATTTAGTGTGTGCGCACAGCGTGCCAGGCTGCGTTCTAAGCACTTTACTGGTAACATTCCCTTGAATCCCCATCACAATTCTGGGAGATAGTACTTTTATTATTGCTACTATCCCTACTCTAGATGAGAAAGCTGAAGCAGAGAGAGGATAAGAAATTTGCCCCAGAGTCATACGGCTAACAAGTAGCAGAGCTTGGTTTGAATCCAGGCTGTCTGGCTCCAAAGTCCACATGTGTAATTACCAAGTTATGTTTCTTGTCATAACCAAGTGAAAGTTTTCTATTTAGGACTGGGCTTGACCAGAAATTGAAGACAGAACAAACTGCAGGGTGTGCCTGCTCCTACCATGCTGTCGTCTTCCTCAGCCTACACATTTGACCTGGGGATGCTCTCTAAGTCCAGGTGATGAAACAGACAACCTCCACCGTATGATGGCAGTAGCCACAAGTGGACTGCCACAACACTGTAGCCCAGCTCAAGGGTTGCCCTGAAGAACAGCTGAGGAGGGGGATTTTCCAGTAGATAGAAATGTAAGCATTTCATCCTGTTGACCACTTTGTCTGAAAGGAGAAATAGGCTGAAGTGCATGTCACCAATTAATGGTCAGCAGCTGATGGCTTAGCTTAGCAGCCAGAGACTTGGAAAGATCAAGAATGCAGGAATAGTGACAAAGAAGTTTGGGAGAAGAGGTATACAGGGGATTGCTCAGAGTGGATCCAGAGTACGAGGGTATCTGGTGCTTCGTGAATACCCACAAAATGACCTCCGCTGTAGGGGAAGCACTCAATAATCAGGTGAAAAGTTTGATCTATCCTCTGCATGTCAGCCCACTTCTTTCTCCACAAGTTCCAATGTTGCCCAGTGATCTCAGGGGCAAGATGGGCATGGAGGCAGAAATGCAGGCTCCACGTGGGTTCAGCCACTTGGATTTCCCTTCACCAAGGCTGACCTAGCTACTGCTTCTGTGGAATAGCTGTCCAGTAATTAAAACCAAACTTGAGTCCCTGATATGAATTAGGCTTGAATGTGGCAAAGCCAGAAACAATGTGTCCAAGGAAAGAAATGAATTCTCTCCAGACCACCGCCAACACCATCCTTGCTCAGCACTTGAATGTCAGAATGCCGGGACTGAATGCCAAAATCCTGCCCCAGGTCGCCTAGCAGAACTGGATGCCTCCTCCTCTGGGCTTACAGGCTGAGCACCTCTCCCTTTGTGGGTCCCATGGGCTACCATGTGGTCATGTATGACAAGTTGAAACATCAAGGGAGTCTGGGGAAAGTGGCCTTATGGGAATAGCAACCCATTTCTGCCCACACCATCATTCATCCACTTCCTGCATGCTTATTCACCACCATGGTATCCCACTCAACACTGAAACGTGTCACAGCAATGGGCTGACACTATGGGCTCACTGCTTCTGTCGTGGGTGCCATCACCCTAACGTGTCCGGACGCATAGAGTGTACAGTAAAGACTCATTTACAGCCTACACATTACTGAAGTGGACTCATAACAGACCCAGAGGATGAAAGGTCAGAGATTTTGTATTTGAAGACAAATACAGTAACTGAGAAAACTTTGGGAGCCAATATCCCTTTAATAAATTCCTTTTGATTAAATTATCCAGAGTGTATTTCAAAGAGAAAGATCCAGAAGGATGAATTCCAATGAGTAAAGAGTGGTTATTGGGGGACTTCCCTGGTGGCACAGTGGTTGAGAATCTGCCTGCCAATGCAGGGCACACGGGTGCAATCCCTGCTCCGGGAAGAGCCATGTGCTGTGGAGCAACTAAGCCCATGCGCCACAGCTACTGAGCTCTCTAGAGACCTCAACGACTGAGGCCTGCACACCCAGAGCCCGTGCTCCACAACAAGAGGAGCCACCGCAATGAGAAGCCCACGCACCACAGCAAAGAGTAGCCCCAGTTCACTGCAGCTAGAGAAAGCCTGCGTGTAGCAATGAAGACCCAATGCAGCCAATAAATAAATAAATAAAAATAAATAAAAAATTTAAAAAGTATAAAAAAAAGAGTGGTTACTGCTGACTCTATAGGAATTATTTGTATTTTCTACATTCTTTTTGTTAGTCTATATTTTCTAATTTTCCTAACATGAGCATTAACCTGTTAAATAAAATAATTTTCAAAAATTTAATTTAAAAAATGTGTCATCTTGAGGTTCCATTAAACTTTATGACCCATGGCCTTATATTATGGGTACAAATTTATTATCAAGAGTAACATGCCAAAAAAGAGGGGGGGGACGCCTCAGTAAGCTTCATTCAAAATGAAAGAAAATTACACTCCAAAGGAAGAGTAAAGGAGTTAGTCCACTCAAAACCAAGGAAAATAATACTCCGGGAGAATGAAATAGAGAAATTCTGCTTTTTTATGGTTTTATTTATTTTTACAAATAGTTGATATAACTATGTGATATTGACAATGCTACAAAAATATTAGAATACCAAATATGAAATTGATCTCATAGTTGGTAAACTATATAAAATATTGATTAACTGAAGCAGAAAACTATTCTGAAATGTTTGTAAGTATTAGTTGTAAATTTTATGGATATTGCCAAGTCAGAATTGTACAACTATGGTGGGACATTCATTATAAATTTTGTTTAATGTTTAACAAGAGAGAGAAATAGCAAGTACATAGCAAATGAAATCTGTCTAATCGTCTTCCCAAGATTCTTCTATGCGTGAGTTATTTTATAGAAGTCTTGTTACACTCACATTTACATTCCTTCCTCATATACATCTTCTCAAGGAACTAAAAAGAAAAAAGAAAAAAAAGATGAAACTCCTTTAAATTGGCAAACGAAAATTGTACAGTGCAGCCATGACCACTACTGTACCTGAATTCACAGTCTCACACTCTGATGTACATCCTTACAGTACTCAAAATCTGAAGTCAATGATTAGACCATGCTAGATGCTGGACTTTAGAAGGTAGCTGCACACCATCAGAAATATCTAGATGTAATTCATACTTTTTCTGTGGCCAAGTCCAGCCCAGCCCAGCTCAGCACAGCCTTGTGCCTCTCATCTCTGCTATTAAAGGCCTGGAACCTCTGTGTAGCCGGGGGAATGAAGCTGTGGGAAATGCGCAGAGCAGTTAATCCAGCAGCAGACCCTGGAATGTGTATGTAAGTACGGATGCTCATGTAACATGTATGAACATCTATGTATATATGCAGTGTACATAGACATATAAGGCAGTAAAAAGAGAATGAATGCTCACATATAAATTTAAATAAGTAATGATTATATATATGTAATTCACCATAATAAATTCCTCCCTCTCTTTTAGTTGAAATCCTTTTGACAAAATAGAGGGTGTAGGATGTAAGAATAAAGGGAGAAAATATTCCAGGGTTTTGAGTGACAGGTGTTCTCAGGGGACTCAGCCATTACCAGGGGCATCATCTCTCTTTAGTTGATGCAGCTGAAAGAGTAGCCAGTGAGTCAGGCATGTTTCCTTTTGCCCAAAATTGAACTAAATGTTCAGCAACAGAATGGATTAAACCAACAGGAGACAAATCAAATTGAAAAAAAATTCTCTTTTGCCACTAAAAATACTAAGAAAAAGTATGAGTCCTTATAATGTCAAGAGCAAAATAAGGAGATATATATATATCTATATCTCCTTGGCAAGAAGAATATATATGTCTGTGTGTGTGTGTATATACACATATATATCACATAATTATATTTATACTTCAGTATAATTTTGTTGTATTATATAAATATATAATCATACATACAATTATGTTATAAAATATATTATATAGTATATTTTATATATTATACATATAACTATATAAATATATACGTATCTAGGCTGTATATGCAGATGAGGCAGTTACATAAATACATAAGTACATGAATGTGTATAAGTGTATTAACTATATCTAATAGGCCCATTGTCGATGCTCGGAGCTATAGGAGACATTTCACCCTAGTTCTGTAATGCAGTCTTTTACCCCACTGGTCTATGCCACAGTGTAGACTTCCCCCTCATATCATCTGATTTAACTTTGAACAAGTCTGGATCTAAGATTGGTCAATATATCTATTTGCCAGTAAGTGCAAGTTATTGTTAGTTCTATCACTCTTGGAAAAAAGGAAATCCAGTATCCTGGTTCTAGGAACTTCTACCCTCTTGGCTGCACGGCCTCCTAAAGACTCTGTGGGCTGAGCGCATAGAGGATGCTGGACAAACACAGAGCTTATCAGCCACGACTTGGGCCCCAGGTCCGGCTGGCTTCCTGCTGCGGTGACAGGGCTAGTCCGGGGACAGAACTCCAGGCTGCAGGCCCTCCTGCTAAATGGTCCGTTCTGCCAGCCTCCCACCCCTCTCTTGTTATCTGTGGTCTTCTGGGGGAGCCCTCCATGCAGGAGGCAGGGTGGGCCAGCTGCACAAGCTCAGGGAGGGGGAAAGACAAAGTGGGGAAAAGACAGAAGAGCCTGCAGGGCTGCGCGGGAAGTGACCTTTTGCCCTAGTCTGCATCCTCATGTCCCCTACATAGAGCACAAGCGTAGTACTGTGACTCCCAACGCCACTTTGTCCTGACCCCGGCACAGCTCCTCGTCCTTAGAAGTGGAAGTAAAGGAAACTTAACACTTCCTGGAGAATTCAGTGTTTTAGTAGCAGGCTCACGCCCTGCACATAGATTTCTTGTACTTTGGCCCCATTAAAGCCAAACCCAAGGAAAGTGAGTCAGCAGGGTGACAGCACCTCTGACAGCAGGAACCAAACAGGCCGAGTGAAAAGAACAAAACACCAAATCCCATCTGCGGGGCCCTGTCTGGGGAAAGCACACCTTTTCACCCAGGGCTGAGTCCTGGCGTGTGCCTGTGAAAGGAGTATTTTGATTTTGTCAGGGTGCTGACCCCTTCCCATCAACAACCGTGAGCCCCTCAGTGGGTCTTTCTGACCCTTTACTCACACTCGGCATCCTGGAGCCCCTGCTCAGAATGAAATCCTTAAAGGCAACTGTTCCGTGAAGGTCTGTAAGGAACTCCTCCTAAAAGAGGGTCCACACTTTAAAAACACTGGTCAGCTGTCAGAAGCTTGATTTCACACTTGTCCTAATTAAAAGTACTTAGCTGTTTCTCAAGTACCTCATTTTAAACCACTTCCTTCTCATTTGGGAATATGTATGTAAGTAACGTTCAGAAGTTGATGAATACAAAGGCTTTCAAAAGATATCCAACTTTCTCTCCTTTCCCTGTTCTTTTCTCTTACCCTTGTATTAAGGATAAGCAACACATTTTGTCAATTAGATAATTATTGACCTAGGATGTCTGGAATCTAATCTATTTTAGCTTAACAATTGTGATACTGTGATTTATAACGAGATATGTATCTGGTCTTCTTCCCATACCTGGCACAGGGCCCTTGAAACCCTTGGAATTTCCAAAGTGATAAGAGCCACAAAGGTGAGAGTCTTTCCTTATTCATAACAAGCCCCTTTCAACCACATCAGAGTTTATCTTAATGAGGTGATTTTGGGAAAGCTCCTAGATAACTACAAGATGGGGGATGGTTGCCAGGGGAACCAACCATGTGATTAGAGGATTCCTACTTTCAGTTCCACCCCGCAACCTCCAGGCAGGGGAGAGGAACTGGAGGTTGAATTAATCACTAATGGCCATTGATGTAGTCAATGACACCAATGTAATGAAGCCTCCATACAAACCCAAAGGAGGGGGTTTGGAGAGCTTTCAGGTCAGTGAACATGTGAAGGTACCCAGAGAAGGCAAGGAAGCTCTGAGCCTCTCCCCACATACCTTACCCTGTGCATCTCTTCCATCTGGCTGTTCCTGTGTGTACCTCTTTATAATAAACTGGCAATCTTACCAGGTTGTAGGTAAACGGTTTTCCTGAGTTCTGTGAGCTGTTGTAGCAGATGATCAAACTCTGTGAGCTGTTGTAGCAGATGATCAAACTCAAGGAGGGATCATGTGAACCTTTGATTTATAGCCAGTCAGCCAGAAGCACAGGTGACAACTTGAGACTTGAGACTGGCATTTGCAGTGGGGGCAGTTTTGTGGGACTGAGCCCTTAACCTGTGGGCTTCTGATGCTCTCTCTAGGTAGGTGGTGTTAGAATTGAATAAAATTGTAGGACATCCAGCTGGTGTCGGGGAATCAGAGAATTACTTGGTGTGGGGAAAAACCCTGACACATTTGCTGACCAGAATTGAGAATGGTAGAGGAAGAAACAGGAGTGTTTTCCTGCTCAATATATAATACACAAATTTTAGATCGTAACTCCAAAGGACATGATAATCAAAAAAAGATTTGATCCAGTCCCAACGTCTTAGGGGTATTCATGCAGTCGTTTGGTTTTTCCTTTTATTTATTTGAATTTAAAATTTGGGATGTGGAAGTTTATATCATTGTAATTCAGTTCTTTAAGACCATTTCACCTTTCAAATGAACTCAATCAGGAATAGTCAAAACTCACGTACTTCCAGCAAGACAGCCATGTCATCATAGTGACTGTCCCTTACCAGCACACGACTGCACCCATGTCTTGTGAACTGGGGTGCATAGCAAGTGGTACCACTTAAAGTACACAGGATAATCAGTCTTTGGGTATTACGGAAGTGTGATTTATAAAAATTATTATAGAACAACTCTGTTGTTTTTAATCTTTCCTGTGTCTAAACTGCCTGATAGTTTTTCACTGCAATAGTTTTATCAACCATATTTACAAATTTTAAATATTAATTCTTTTTCATGAGCTGACTGTAACCATTTTGGCAAACATCTTTACTAGCTTTCACCATCAAGAGAAATACTTTTGTAAAATTCTTTGACTTTAAGAATATGTTTCTAAAAAGAGAACTTCTAGACACCTTAAAAGTTTTATTACTGTTTTTATTTTTAAATATTTAATTCCTTGAGAATGATTGGTTATTTTTTAAAAGTGCAATTTGAACAGTTTTATGTTACGTATTAAATTCACATAAATTTAAATAGGCAGCGCCAACAACCATATGCCAAGAAACTCTGCCTAATATTACTTAATTATTTTGAAGCTTATACATAAGCATCTTGGGCTCATAAATTTGTGTCATATCTCACTTGAAAATAAGAATTTCATACCAAGTACTAGAAAAGATAAAATCCTTCCTGCCTCAGTTTTCCAAGCTAGAAGAGGCAATTGATGGGTGATTTTTGAATGAATGAGTAGCCAAATCCTTATAGCATTTTACGTTTTCGAAGTGTTTTCACAGTGTTATCTGGGAGAAGTTTTGGATCTGTTGATCCAGAGAAGAGGTTCACAAATATTCTCAGCAGAGGCCTGTACAAGCATTGCGTTAATATTTCCAGATTTCCAGGACTACAGTGAGTATCTTCTTTCCATTAGATACTCATATACAAGAGGTGGGCAGGCACAGAGCTTATTTGCAGTAAAAGTAGAGCACATCCTTGTTGTGCATGCTTGTTGCTTTGTAATATCAAACAGTGCTTAACCTTTGTCCCTGTCCTCTCAGAGCGATCCTGCAACTCTGCTGAATTACATAAAAGTAGTTTCTTGATTGCAATTCTGAATTCTTTAACATTCACCCATTGCTGATAAAACAAAAACAAAAACACAGACAACAAAAAGAGAAACAAGCTTCACATTTAGTTACTCAAAGAGAACCCATGACATTACATCCATTTTCTACTAAGGCAGTCCTATCAGGTCACACCACCCTTTGAACAGCCAATTTATCCATGAAATCAAGACGGGTAGGAGGACAATGATTGGTTGCCCCATCTTTAGAGACATTGGGTCTACCATGCAGCCAGGAGCTGCCAAGCCTTGCTTATTACACATTCCTCATAAAATGACTTGGCTTTCTCACTGCTGAATTCAATATGCAAGCCCTAAGACTTTCAGCAGCCTCTGTGTTACTCCAGAGACTCTGACTTCAATATGAGGTGGCAGCTGCATTGTGACAATCTTTAGTTCAGATGATCAAGTCTCAGCATATACACATACCTGTTCCTGTAGCTCCTTTTTAAAATTCTCCTCTTGAGCTTTACGTAAGACCTTGGGGTCAACCAAAGGTTCATCGGCTCTTTGCTTTTTCCACAACTTGGTGTTCAGATACCATGCTCCATACCTCATCTTCACCCACTTTGGTTTATAAGGATTCTGTAGAAATAACATAATTCCCAATTTCACTAGTTTGTTTGGTTTGTCATTTCAGTAAATCTAAGAGTTAGCTTATGAAAGCAGTATCATTTATTTTTAATTTATGGTTACTCCCTGCCAAAGCATTTTATGAAGATTCAGTATGCTTTGATTTACAAAGGTAACATGAAAAGTTCATGAGTGAGAAAATAATGTGGTAGTTAAGCATGGCCTTTGGATTTAGACAAACATGGGCTTAAATCCAGCCTTCCCCACTTAGTAGCTGTGAGTCCATGGACAAGTAAGTTAAGTTCTTCCTTTGTGAAATAGAGATAATAGTATCTACCCCATAGGGTTAAGCAGCTAGAACTCATGTAAGAATCACACATTTCAATGGAGGGTAATGACCTTCAACAATATTCAATCAACCAAAATAACGTTATTAGCCTCACTATGAGCCCAGCTCTGTGCTCAACTTTGTAAATGGTACACTAATTTTGATCCAAATGCTATCCAACATCAGTCCCTTGCCTCTTTATTTTTTAATTAAGAAAAAAATTTATTTATTTATTTGGCTGTGCCAGGTCTTAGCTGTGGCATGAGGGATCTAGTTCCCTGACCAGGGTTCTAACCCGGGCCCCCTGCATTGGGAGCACGGAGTCTCAACTTGCCTTGTTGTTTATTTACATTTATTTACTTTTATTTATTTATTTATATTTTTGGCTGCATCTGGTCTTTGTCAGGGCACATGGGATCTTCCTTGCAGCACGTGGGCTTTTCTCTAGTTGTGGTGCGCAGGTTTTTTCTTCTCTAGTTGTGGCCTGTGGGTTCCAGGGCTTGTGCACTCTGTAGTTGTGGCACACAGGCTCAGTAGTTGTGGTGTGCAGGCTTAGCTGCTGAGCAACATGTATGATCTTAGTTCCACGACCAGGGATTGAACCCACATTCCCTGAATTGCAGGATAGATTCTTTTTCACTGGATCACCAAGGAAGTCCCTCTTGCCTCTTTAATTGGAAAAGAGAAAGAGGGGGAAGAAGAGATGTCGTTCCTTTCTTTCTCCCATTCCCCAGGAGTGCATCTGTTGGTTCGTGGCCCAATGCTGTGATGCAATACCCACTCAGTGTCTCATCATGAAAGGAGGTCTAACGCTTGTGCGGGACAAAGAAGCATGAAACACAAAGATCCTGCTCCTCCCTCTTCTCACTCACATCTAAACTAGGAGGTGGAATGTGTGGCCATTCTGGAGTCAAGCCAGGAACACCTGCCTGAAGCAGAGAGGATGGGACAGAGCAGAGGGGAGGGAAATCCCTTCTCAGAGCAGAATTCAGCATTATGATCCCTCCCTTCCAAGCATGCTGACCTCCCTGCTATTTCTAGAGCACCTGCTGCCTCAGGGCCTTTGCACTCACTGTTCCCTCTCCATAATGTTCCCCAAGACACCCACATAGCTCATTCCCTTACCTATTTCAGGTCATCTTTTCAGTTGTATCCTCCCTGACCACACAATTCAAAAACTATAACCCCCTCACAATACTGCCTGTCTTCTTTCTCTGCCTCATTTTTCTTTTTCTTAATATTTTTTTCATTTATTTATTTTTTATTTATTTATTTTATTTATTATTTATTTTTGGCTGTGTCAGGCCTTAGTTGCGGCACGCGGGATCTTTGTTGAAGCATGCATGATCTTTCATTGTGGTTTATGGGTTTCTCTCTAGTTGTGGCATACGGGTTTCTCTTCTCTAGTTGTGGCGCACAGGCTCCAGAGAGCATGGGCTCTGTAGTTTGTGGTATGCGGGCTCTGTAGTTTCCAGCATGTGGGCTCTCTAGTTGAGGCGCAAAAGCTTACTAGTTGTGGCGCGCTGGCTTAGTTGCCCCAGGGCATGTGGGATCTTAGTTCCCCAATCAGGGAAAGCGGACCACCAAGGAAGTCCCCTTGCCTCATTTTTCTTTTTTTTAAATTAATTAAGTAATTAATTTTTGGGGGGGCTGTATTGGGTCTTCGTTGCTGTGTGTGGGGCTTTCTCCAGTTGTGGCGAGCAGTGGCTTCTCTTGTTGCAGAGCACCGGCTCTAGGCACACAGCCTTCAGTAGTTGCAGCACACGGGCTCAGTAGTTGTGATGCATGAGCTTGGTTGCTCTGCAGCATGTGGGATTTTCCCGGACCAGGGCTCAAATCTGTGTCCCCTGTGTTAGCAGGTGGATTCTTAACCACTGCGCCACCAGGGACGTCCCTGCCTCATATTTCTTGACAGCACTTATCACCACTTAATATGCTTTATATTTTTCTGATTGTTTGTTGTCTCACCTCTCATTATCTAAAACTTAAGCTTCTGAGCTTGTTCCCTGCTACGTCCCTCTGGCATCTAGAACAATACTTAGGACACAACAGGTGCTCAATAAATATTTGTTGGATTAAAATCAGGTTTCTTAAGTTCAGTATTATTGACATTTTGAGCTGGACAATTCTTTGCTGGGGGTGGGGGGAGGGTGCTGTCTTATGCAGTGTAAGATGTTTAGCAGCATTCCTGGTCTCTACCCACTAGATGCCAGTAACATCTCCATATTGTGACAACCAAAAATGTCATCACCATTGCCAAATATCCCTGGTGGGGGTGTGGGGGTGTGAAAGGGGACAAAATTGTGCTGGAGGAGAACCACTGAATTAAAGGAAGGAGGGTAGGAAAGGAAAGAGGAAAAAAGAAAGGAAGGGAGAGGAAGAGAACCTACATACTGCTCCACTAAAGAATTTGAGCTCTGGAATATGTTAGGTTGTTGGGTACCTGGTGATCTTTCAAGATTCAGTACAAACACAATTTCTTCTGTGAAGTCTTAATGGTACCTACCCTCAACCCATGCATCGTGGAACTGGTTACTTCTTCCTACATCCTGTATGAACCATGACATCATTTCATTATAGTTAGTTATTTATCCATTGACCTCACTAGACTGTAGGCTCCTTAAATGCAGGAAACAGTCCTTCATTTGCTCCCAGCACTTTTTGCCACATAGTAACAGATGCTCAGAAGTGTTTGTTAAATTACTGTGTAAACAAATGGATGAATGAATGTATAGGGCAAAGAGAAATATGCTACAATAGAGGCACAAACTGCTATGAGAGTTTAGAAGTAAGAATAAATTAAGGTCAAGCAAAGGACCTAGAGAAAACTCCATGGAAAAACTGGCCTTTGACCTGTGTCTAAAGGAAGATTTAAGACAGTAGACATGAGAAGAGGGGCACATCAAGCAGAGAAAATACCATGAGCAAAGGTAAGGTAGTAGGAAAGCTCAGAATTTTAAAGAACATCAAAGAGCAGAGGATAACAGACCTGAGAGTATATGGAATAAGAAAGTAAAGATGGATATTCCACTCCTGGAATAGGGACCAGTATTGCCCTTCCATCTGCAACAACCAAAAAACAGAAATATATATATACATACACATATATATATATGTTTATAAGACACTGGACATCAAATAGCAAAGGACAGTGATCCCTGAGAGACAAGAGACGTTTGAAAAGCCCCCCAACTGCCCCGGTTCACTGTCTTGAGAGAGTTCCCAGGCCACAAAGCAGAGAGGAGGAGCCCAGGAGGAGCCTAGTGGGCTTTCTGAGTAGAGAAGACAGAACTGAGAGTCCAGGAAGACAAAGGCAGCTAAAGTTTGCAGCACAGAGTAACAGAAAGGAAAGAGCTGCAGAGAGTGGGAACTACAGAGCTTTGCAGAGGGCCTCCCTCTGTGTATGTAGGGGAGGAAAACCACCTGAGGTCTGGGAAAGAACTAACCCAAAGGATGAGAGGGAACAGTGTCTTGCATGCACGCAGGGCCAGGGCAGGGGCCTGTTCCCTCCTGGGAAACTCACAGATTCACAGGATACCGGGTAGAACACACAGAAGGGCCTTGCCTCAGTGGTAGGCAGTTAGCCCTAGGCTGAACATTATCTTGACCCTTCTCAACTGTTCTTAAAAGCAAGGGTCAAACTTCCCAAAAGGATCAAACTTCTCTAAGCACAAGAAACATGAAGAAATATACACAGATGTGTATAATAATCATACTACTCAAAACCAGTGACAAAGAGAAAGTCTTAAAAGCAGCCAAGAAAAAAACAGAAAAACAAAGATAAGGATGACATAAGATTTCTCACCAGAAACAACACAACCAGACGGTGGAGCAACATCTTTAAAGGACTAAAAACAAACAAACAAAAAAACTTTGAACCTAGAAATCTTTACCTACAAAAAATATCTCTAAAAATGAAGGAAGAATAAGGATATCTTCAGACATAGACAAGCTGGGAGAATTCATGGCCAGCAGATCTGCACTAGAAGCATTAAAGGAAGTCCTTCAGGTGGAAGGAAAATAATACCATGTGGAAATCTATTTGAACTTTTGCATAGTGATCCTCTGTCCGCCAGTCAAAAGTTCAGTTTTGGCAATAACCACCATGCTTTACGAAGGAGCGTTTGTGCAACTATTTGTAAGTACAGGGAATTGAGCAATTTCATTCAGCGCAGATTCAGAACAAGCAGGCATTCAGGACCCATGGGCCTGAACCCCATGGATGTAATGTGCCTGTCTCTCATCATTCTGCACTTTACCCTTTAGAAAGGTGAAAGGAAAATGGAAAATCTAAAGTGCGGAATTAGTGATAGAATGCATAGTTTCCATAACTTTTATGCAACAGAGTCAAAGATGGAAAACATCATGAAAGTAAAAATAGGTCAGCTGATTGTGTTCAATTATTAAAGGACAGAGTTAGTATGTCAAAAATACTGGAAATATAGTATCAGAGATTATGTGTAGAAGACAGAGGGTACTTATTATCTTCACTTTCAGAGACACGAAATCTATAACCCTCCTATCCCCCAGCCCCCACGTAGGCACTTAAATCTGTGGTTGGACTGGCATGATTTGACTTGCGTATATATATTTGCACTAACACATTGTGTAGAAAAGTATGTAGGGGCACAGTACTTCCCTTTGGAACATAGCTTGTTTTTTCTCCTGTTTCCTTGTTCTGTCTTCACAGGAAATTGGTGCTGGGAAACTGACTGATTTGTTAATTATCAGGGAAGCATGTGGTCAAGAATGAGGGTTTGTGGTCAAAAAGACAGCCATAAAAACTTTAGAATTCTTTGCACATGAAATAAACAGTGGTCATAATCATTAACTGTAGCATTTTACTCTTGCAGTAGTAAACATTCATGTATATTTCTACGGACTATTAGAATTTCAACATGTAAAACACATAAAGAGATAAGTTTCGATATATAAAACATATGAAGAGAGAAATAATGACTGTTCAGATATGAACAGTAATGCTGAGTGGTATGCCTTGTTTGTATAACTGACCTTTTTAGACATATTAAATATTCATTCAACAAATGTTTACTTATTGCATTTTTTTACAAATATTAAACATCAAAAAAATTCCAAGAACTTTACTGAAAAAGGTCAGTGCCTTCTGAAGTACCAGAATTCAAGAACATCTAATATTTTAATACAATTTAATTTCCTTTGATTCTCAGTCTGTTCCCTTTGCAGTTACCTGTGGTTTCTGAAGTCTCTGCTCATAGTCTAGCTTCTGGAAAAACTGTGGCTCCTGCAGTGTATCTAGCCCAATGCTTTTCTTTAGCTCCAGAGGAACCTGGTTGGGTCTCATTGTGTGGAGCGCATTATAGCTCGGTTTGCTCTGATAGTCAAGGTCAAACTGTTTCAGGATGAACTCCTCATCAATGTTCAGGCTCCCCTGGAAGATACCACACAGGACATGAGTCAAGGACAAATGGTGCAATGCTCCTTCTTCCTTCTTTAACCTAAAGGAGGTATTTGATCATGGCCAGAGAAGAGAGAGGTAGTTTAAAGGAGAGAAAGAAAGTGCTCAGTCACCATTTGTAGGAAACAAGAAGTATGTGTGGTCTGGAGAGCTTCGTCCGTACATTAAGAGATAACTTAGGACCTGCAAAAAGCAGTGATCCCTGAGGGAAATAGTGGGGCCGAGGAAAATTCATTCTGTTTGATCAAAAGCAAACATCTCCAACACTTTATAGCAGTGACATCTCTAGAGGCATTTTCCAGACATGTCTAGAAATGTTAGTGTTTGTTCTGCTCACAGCCCATTATAAAAGAAGCTCCCTGTTTGGGGCTCCAATTGAAGCCATGGGCTCTTTTAGTCAGCCATGCTTTGTGCACAGAACAAACCCCCCTCCCTTCCCCAAGCCGTAGCTGGTAGGAGTAGAGATGGGCACGTTAATAGCCCCTAATCTGTAGGCTGACCATGGATCTATGATGTGGCTAAAAGATAACTTAAGGACTTCCCTGGTGGTCCAGGGCTTAAGACTCAGCACTTTCAATGCAGGGGGTGCGGGTTCGATCCCTGGTTAGGGAACTAAGATCCCGCATGCCATGTGGTGCGGCCAAAAGATTTAAAAAAAAAAAAAAGGTAACAGATTTGAAGGATAGTAGCACCCCAAAATATGCCTCTGGTCTAAGGATTATTTTGAGCTGATGATTTTAAGAAACAACAGACAGCACAGGAAACAGAGTAGAGGTCACCCTTTAAGTGAAATTTACATTTATTAAGAAGAATCTATTTGTAAGAGTGTCTGCCTCTCCATTCCAGGAAGAGAAGGAAGACCTTAAATCATAAGACACTCTTATAGATGGAGAAGTCACCCACTTAAATCTGCATAACAGGGACTTCCCTGGTGGCACAGTGGTTAAGAACCTGCCTGCCACTGCAGGGGACATGGGTTCCATCCCTCATCTGAGAAGATCCCACATGCTGCAGAGCAACTAAACCCATGCGCCACAACTACTGAGCCGGTGCTCTAGAGCACAGCTACTGAAGCCCGCCTGCCTAGGGCATGTGCTCCACAAGAGAAGCCATAGCAACAAAGAGCCCAAGCAGTGGAACAAAGAGTAGCCCCCACTAGCGGCAACTAGAAGAAGCCCACGCACAGCAACAAAGATGCAATGTGGCCAAAAATCAATCAATCATTTATTTAAAAAATTTGCATAACAAACCATACCCTTGTTCTCCTGTTTTTCCTGGTCACCTCCCTATTACTGACTCCCCACACCTTTCTCTCTCTGTCTTTGGCTGAAGATGGTATTTGAGCCTGAATTCTAAGCCACCTGGAGAGTTACTCATTTTCCCCTGGGTCTCTCCCATGTATACGTAAGGTATACTTGTTAATAAACTTCTATTTGTTTTTCTCTTGTTAATCTGTCTTTAGTTATAGAGATCCCAAAAAGAACTTAGAAGAGTAAAAGGAAAATTATTTTTCCTCCTCTACAGACTCAACACAATCCCCATTTGGGACATATAAATTGGGAAACATAGAGAATGAGGTCATTAGCAACTGAAGCTGATGCTGGAGTGAAATTTATAGAGAGGGATCATTAAATAGAGTCAGGGGTATAAACTAGAGCAAGCAGAATCAATGAGGTAAAAAAAAAAAAAACATGGAAGGAAAGTATAAACTAGTGTTATGGAGAAAATATCACAGGATGATGTGATAGGGACCAAAGTAGTATAACAGATAAAGATGGCACCTTGGTCATAAGGGACTGAAAACAAGGCTGGTCACCAGAGCAGCTAAGCTATTATCCTAGGGTTCCTCACATTTCCTGCCTCGAAAGAGGAATAGTCTCCAGCAGCAGGAATGGGAGAATTGGAAGGGCTGGGAATCAGACAATCCCATCTAGCCAGATTGTACACAACCAGTGGTAGAGTGGGCATCATCTACCTTGTCCGGCATCCCTACTCCAGTCACCCTCTGGGCAGCCTCCCTCCACTACTCTCAGTCAATCTGTTGCAGATGGGCTGGACACGCCCTCCTCTTGGCCTAGACTAGCCAACGAGCATATTCCATTTCCTTACTCATAGTGGATAATTCAGACACAGGTGTGACCTAGGTTGGTCCAGTGAGAGTAAGCCCTGGATTTTTCCCTGTGGGAGAAAGGTTGCTCTTTTCCCACCTTAGGTTGCTGCCTGGTGGGATATAAGCTTGGAAAATGTAGTGACTACTTTTGGCATCTCTTAAGAAAAGACTACAGGAAAGTATACTGAGGTAGAGGAGAGCAGCCAAGTGATGGGGAGAGCATGTAAAAACATTGTAGCACCCAGATCCGGCTGTGCCGGAAGCTCCTAATGCTTCTGGATGATTCCCTTTTCTCCCTTAATCTAGTCTGAATTATATCACTTGCCAAAGAAATAGTCCTAAATAACACATTAACTAAAACTGACTGATGCCCTCAAAAAATGGGGAAGGGAATTGAAAATGCTAGAAGGTCTTAAATCCAGGAAAAAGCATCAGGAATCTAGACATCTACAGGGACTCAAGAACAGAAATAGGTAACTAAGAAGGTTCTTAGAAGGAGGGCAAGAAAAGAACTTGATAACCGAGTCAAAAGTCTCTTCATGTCAAATACTTTTTGTAATGACTGTAGTCAAACATAGCTTCCCAAGTACTTAAATATAACTGAGAAAAATGAGTTGACGAAGGAGTGAAGGACAGAGAGAAAAGATCTTGACAGTGAAGTGAAAAATTAAAATATAAGGAATTCCTTGGCAGTTCAGTGGTTAGGACTCTGTGCTTTCACTGCTGTGGGCCAGGGTTCCATCCCTGGTTGGGAAACTAAGATCCCACAAACCAAGTGGTGTGGCAAAAAATAAATAAATAAATAAACATTCCTCTTAAAAAAAAAATTTATGAAACAATGGGGTAGGGGAAATGGGGAGATGTTGCCCAAAAGGTACAAATTTCCAGTTATAAGATGAGTAAGTTCTGGGGAATCTAATGCAGAGCATAATGACTATAGTTAACAATACTGTATTATGTACTTGAAAGTTGCTAAGAGAGTAAATCTTTTAATTTAATTAATTAATTTATTTATTGGCTGCGTTGGGTCTTCGTTGCTGTGCACGGGCTTCCTCTAGTTGCAGTGAGTGGGGGCTATTTTTGTGGTGTGCGGGCTTCTCATTGGGGTGGCTTCTCTTGCTGCAGAGCACGGGCTCTAGGCACACGAGCTTCAATAATTGTGGCACATGGGCTCAACAGTTGTGGCTCTCGGGCTCTAGAGCACAGGCTCAGTAGTTGTGGTGCATGGACTTAGTTGCTCCGAGGCATGTGGGATCTACCCGGCCCAGGGCTTGAATCCGTGCCCCCTGTATTGGCAGGCGGATTCTTAACCACTGTGCCACCAGGGAAGCCCAAGAGAGTAAATTTAAATGTTCTCACCACACACATACAAAGGTCATTATGTGAAGTGATGGATTTGTTAACTAAGCTGATCATGGTAATCATTTTGCATTCTATACATGTATCAAGTCATCACACTATGTACCTTAAACTTACACAATGTTATATGTCAATTAAATCTCAATAAAGCTGGGGAAAAACAGAAAGCCACTTTAAAAAATATATGAAACAACAGCAATGTGACATATAAACAATAAACATTCAAACACTGTCTGCAAGCTTGCAAACTTTCCATAAATTTCATCTACAAGAAACATTTCTATTTTAAACAGTGGGAGAGTCAAAAGATTCCTTTACAACTTTGACTGTTTGACTTAGATTATATCCAAACACTGGTTTTTAACAAAAGGAACTTTGAGCTTGACTTGAAAAAGTAGGTTGTAAGTATTACTAGTAACTCACAAAAGTAGCGGCCCAGTTGCAGAAGTCACTAACTCCCTTGCGTACACTTTCGTGAAGAAGTGGACCATCTTTGTGGAGAAAATCTGTTTCACTTGGCTTCTTTTCTTCATAAAGCCATTGGCCTGGATGTGACACAGAAGTCTTCTTAGGACTAAAGATAATGAGATCATCGAAGAATTACAATATCAGACGCCATGAATCCAAGTGGACTTCAGACAGTATCTTGGGGAGGGGCTCATAATAGCAAGTATGTGTAACGGGCTCTTGCAAGCTCATACACATTATATGTTAATATTATTCAAAGAGCATAGTCTCGTTATCAATATCATAAGGACAAGTATATCATATTTGTTTAGAAGGATAAAAGCTGATACAGAATTTTATTTGTAAGTTAGTGTTTTAAAAATTATGAGTACCATTTATTAAGACCTATGTCAGATAAAAACCCAAATTACACTGCTTGGAATCTGCCAAAGTCTTAGACAATCTTGACAAGTAGGAGATACCTTTGACCTCTCTCCCTCAGCCCTAAAATCCAGCCTATTAGTAAATCTGGTAGATTTTAACAGTCTCCTTCTCTGGACTGCTGCAAAATGCTCCTTGCTAGTGTCGCTGCATCTTCTCTTCAGGTCCCAACTGCCAGTCCCTAATCCATTCCCTACACTGTAGCCAAAACTACCATTTCAAAATGGAAATCTCGTTTTATCAAATGCAGCTACACTTCATCCTGGATTAAGCCTCTTCAATAGCTTCTTTTTAAAAACTGAGATATAATTCACACACCCTGATATTTACCATCTCAAAGTGTACAATTCAGTTGCTTTCACATGTATACAAAGTTGTACAACCATCACCACTAATTCTAGAACATCTTCGGCACCCCAGAAAAGAAGCTCTGTAACTGTTCACAGTCACTGTTCAACTCCCCGCCCCCACCATTCTCTCTGCTCTTAAAGACTGCTAATCTACTTTCCATCCCTGTGAATTTGCCGATTCTGGACTTTTTATCTGAATGGAACCATATAATATATGATCCTTTGTGTCTGACTTCTTTCACTTAGCACAACATTTTCGAGTTTCATACATGCTGTAGCATTTATCAGTAGTTTATTCCTTTTTTAAGGCTGAATAATATTCCATTGTACGGACAGATCACATTTTGTTTATCTATCATCAGTTGGCTGATGGATGTTTGAGTTGTTGCCATTCTGGCTATAATGAATAACGTTGCTATGGACGTTCAGGTGCAAGATTTTGTGTTCAGTACCTTCTTGTTACTCCTCCAATAAAGATCTAAGTCTTTTTTTTTTTTTTAATATTTATTTATTTATTTAGGCTGTGCCAGGTCTTAGTTGCGAAACATGGGATCTTTGCTGCGGCATGTGGGATCTTCAGCTGCAGCATGCAGGAATCTCTTAGTTGTAGCACACGGACTCTTAGTTGAGGCACGCGAACTCCTAGCCTCAGCATGCTTGTGAGATTCACTTCCCCTACCAGGGATCGAACCTGGGCCCCTGCATTGGGAGTGTGGAGTCTTACCCACTGGACCACCAGGGAAGTCCTTAGAGATCTAAGTCTTAACTCAGTTTTCAGGACTCTTCATGGCCTGTTCCTTGCCTATCTCTCCAGATTCCTCTGTAACTACACCCTCCCTCTCTCTCTGAGCTCCAGTCATAGTGGCCCCTTCTCAGTTCCATGAATTTTTCATGCTCCCATCCAGCCACAGGGCCTCTGTACATGTTATCCTAACTGACTGCAATGCCAACTCCATTCCCTCATCTTCCTTATGTCTCAACATACACATCACTTTCTCAGGGAGGTATTCACACAGTCTGTCCCCAGAACCCACGTTTTATTCATAGCACCCTGTATCTTTTATTCATAGCACCTATATATTAATTCATCCATCCATCCATTCAAGAAATATTTATTAGGCACCAACTATGTGCCAGGCACTGGGCATTTGAATTCAGCTGTAAATAAAGTTAAGACATTGTCCTCATAGAGCTTACAATTGAGTAGGGAGAGACAGATAGGAAAGAGGTAAGGAAATATATGTCAAGTGATTATAAATGACATAAAGAAAAGTAAAACAAGGCAAGAGGGATGGAGAGTGATGACAGGGGGCTCTTTGCTTATACAGAAACGGCCTCTCTACTAAAGTGTTATTTGAGCAGAGACCCAAAAGAAGAAAGGGATCAAGCCATGAAGATATCAAACAATACAGATACCAGGCAGAAAAGAATAGCATATGCAAAGGCCCTGAGGTCAGTGCTGAGCATGTATGAGGCACATAAAGAGGTCAGTGGGACTGGAGAGGAGTGCTTAAAGAATAGAATAGTAGAGGGTGAGGCCTCAGAGATAATGGGAACCCGATCATAAGGAACTTGAGAGGCAATGGTAAGGACCTTGGATTTTACTCTGAATAAGTAAGCAATTGGAGAATTTTGAGCACAGGACTGATACCATATAACTTAAGTCTTTTTACAGAATCACTTTAGCTTCTGTGCAACAAATAGACTGGGGCAGGGGGTGGGGGCTGGGTGGAGGCCATGAGACCAGCTAGCGAACTATTCCAATAATCCAAGCAAGAGATGATGGTATCCTGGAATAGACTGACAGTAGTAGAACAGGTGAGAATCTGGGTATCTTTCAAAGGTAAAGGCATTAGGATTTTTTTGGCAGATTGCAACCATTGTTTCAAAACCCAGACCATCCCACCCAGGCACCAGCGGCAGGGACCAAGGTGGGGCTCCCCTCAGGAAGGAAGGAACAGAGGAGAACTAGTGCTTCCATGGGCCACCTTGCCTCCCAGGAGAGGGGCAGAGCTGAGAGGAGTGTGCTCAGTTGTTCTCTGCAGACTGACCGGGGGTACCCTGAGGGGCCAGAACAGCGGGGTTCCTGTCACCTTGTATCCCACCCTAACCAACATGTATAATTAATCAGTGGATTCTCTCTCACTCTACCTCCATGTAGGTAACTCGTGTGACTAGCAAAGCTCTCTGTGTCCCCTTCCAAACACCTTGGCCGGGGTCCTGTGTCCTCTGTAAGTGGCCTGGGTGCTGTGGATGGGCTGCCCTCTAGTTCACCCACACTCTTCAGTGCCTGCAAGTGATGTCACTAATTTCAGCAGTCAAATGCATATCTCTGTTTGTGTCCAGCATACTTATCATGGCATTTACATTTTAAATTAAATAATATGTGAATGGGGGAAACAAAAGTGTAATATGAAAGAGGGTGGTTTCTACAAAAATTAAGCTTAGTGCTTTGGAAAGGTTCAGTGAAGGTGGCATTACTGATGTAGTTTATGCAAAAAAGATAACTGGGAACTCCAAGCAGCAGACCCATACTCCAAAAAAGACCTCAGGGCCTTTGCACATGCTAGTCTATTAAAAGACTGTACAGTTATGTTGCAGGGTAAAGTAAAATGTGTCAAGTACTAAAGTATCACCTTCTACAATTCCCTGTGTTAGCCTTTTTGTCTGTTTGTTTGGTTGGTTCGTTATTCAACTGACTACTGGTCTCAATCTTGTTGGATAAAAGGAATTCTGCCACAGATAATTCAGAAAGCCATTGTGGGCTAATCAAAATCAGTCAGGTTTTCTGCAGCTTTCTTCTCCTCCAACAGCTCTCCTAGAGTCAGGTGGACACACCCGTGCTCGCTCTATTACTGGATAATTCATACCCATTTATGAAATAAACACTATTCAGAGCAGGACCCGAGGCTCCTTTCCCTCCTCCTCAGGAACTTAGTTACTTTTGGTTGTCTTAATTATTGTAAAGATCCTTAGTTATTCCAAAAATAGTCTAAAGATGAGAAGCTTTGCGAAGGTAACTACAGATAGTCACTGACTTATGATGGTCCACTTACAATTTTTCTACTTCATGATGGTGTGAAAGCAACCAACATTCATTCAGTAGAAAATGCACGTTGAATTTTAATGTGGATCTTTTCCCGGGCTGGTGATAGGCAATGGCGATACTCCCTCCTGATGCCGGGCAGCGGCAGCAAACCGCTGCTCCGTCAGTCACTGGATTGGGAGGGGCAGCAGCCAATGCACTTACAACCATCCTGCACCCACACAACCATCCTGTTTCTCACCTTCTGTACTGTATTCAACACATAACATGAGACACTCGACACTTTATTATACAATAAGCTTTGTGTTAGGTGATTTTGCCCAACTGTAGGCTAATGTAAGTGTTCTGAGCACGTTTAATGTAGGCTAGGCTATGCTGTGGTGTTTGGTAGGCTAGGCGTATTAAATGCATTTTTGGCTTACAGTATTTTCCATTTACTATGGTTTATGGAGACATAACCCCACAGTAAGTCAAGGAAGATCTGTACTAGAATGTTTCATCACAGGACAAGAATGAACGAGAGGTTAAGAACGATACTTACGGCCCCAGGTAGACTTTGGTAGGACGTTTTTTAAAAACTTTTGTGGGTTCCTTCGTTCTTTTCCTGATGCCCTGACAATAAGCCCACGTGTCCTCCAGCTTCCTGTCAGGATCCAACACTTCCAGCACCTTTAATAAGAGCTACAAACAGAAAACAGCTTTGGAGGAAAGAAAGATGTGCTGAAAAGGGGGCCCCTTGATTCTAAAACAGAACAGACCTTCTCGTACTTGTGCTTTTCCTTTCCAGTTGATCAATGCCATTCATCAGTTCCAGTGCAAACACAGTGCTGGGTGCTACAGGCAAATGTCCATCACCTGAACATTAGCTATGCAGCCTTTTTACTGAAGTTCTATCCCCTCTGGATGGAACAGTGCCTCCGGACCCACCTGGACCCACTGCCCCACAGAGAAAGATGCCTCTAGAGGATCTCCGTGGTTTTCAACTGCCATCCATGCTTCCTCCTATGAGTAACAGTATCTAGACTTTTCTTTAGAGAATCACCTCTCCCTCCACTCTCAGTCCTTGTGACCTGAATTGGCCTGACCACTCCTCACTCTACAGGCCGACCAGGCCAATCAGGCCCACAGTGACTGGCTTAGGAATGGGTACAAGACCCAAGTAAGACCCAAGGAAACTGGGTCATGGAATTTTTTTGGAACCGTGCAAAAAGAGCTGTTGTTTTTCTGGGTAAAATTTACATCTAGAGCTGCTGGTGGCCATCGTAGCACCATAAGAAGAGATCCTACTTCAGAAGGAAGCCAACACATCTATTTGAGGAGGTCAGACATGGGAATAAGAGCCACAGTCCCATGTGCCCTCTAAGGATGTGTGCAAACAATCTCTTTGTCATGGACTCGGAAGCTCTGGCCCACAGGAGGCAGTGAGGAAAGCCCAGGAGGCAAATCACTGATCAGAAATTCCAGCTGTCCTTTCTATAGACGTCCATGACGCTGATCACTCATTCATTCACTACCCAGAAATATTTACTGAGTGTCTACCATATGCCAGGTATTGGTGGTACACAGTGGAAGCCACAGATAAAGTCCCTACCCTTGAAAAGCCCTGCCCTTGTAGAGCTTTTATTCCAGCGAGGAGCCCAGTGCTGACAGCTGCTCTGATGGACACAGATCATGGTAAGGGACAGAGGATGAGGGGGAGGGGAGTGTTATCTTCTGTAGGCCTCTCCAACGAGGAGATAATTGAGGAAGGAGCTGAAGGAAGTGAAGGAGCCAGGCAGACATCGGGGGCAAGCGCTCCAGACACAGGAACAGAGACCTGAACTGGACACGCTTGTTCATACTCGCAGAGCAGCCAGGTGGCCAGAGCGGCTGCAGCGGAGTGAGCGAGGGCAGAGGCGTAGGCAGTGAGGTTGGAGAGGGAGCAGAGCAGGGGTGGGATGGAGCACCGAACACGCAGGGCCTTCCAGACCACGGCAAGGACTTCATTCTGAATGAGAAGCTTTGAGCGGAGCAGTTTACCTTCTGAACAACGGCCATGCTTGCTGACACAGGGAACAGACTGCAGGGGCACCGGGGGCCCAGGGGCAGCAGGCACTGTTAGTCCCCTGCCCAATACCCATCCTGCCCCCTTTCCTCACACCTGACAGAATTTTGTCCTGGATTTTGTTCAGTGCTGCAATACTCAACCAAGAAACTCCATTTTCTAGACTCCCTAGCAGCTAGGAGTGGTCAGATGAATGAGGTGTTTACCGGGAAAGCTAATGTTTGCTTAATCAGAAGAGTGTGCTGGCGTGCAACTTTCAACCTTTGCCCCTTCCCCTTCTTGTCTGAAAGACAGACTCGATGCCTGGAGGTGTGGAAGCGATTTTGAGCTATAAAGACAAGAGACATATGCTAAGGATATTGGAGCTGACAGTTAAAAGAAGTCTGGGACAGGGGTGACATATCACAGCGGCTGCCCAGCCCTCGTCTTGGCAATCTGGTGAATTTTCCCGTGACATTTCAGGTGCTTGGGTGCCTTCTACCCATGAGTTACTAATTCTTATGGACTCCTCCCAAGACCAGGCTAAAGTGACAGAAGCAAGACTGAACCGTTCCTCCGCTGTTTTCTCCCCCTAAAAGTCACAAGCAAAGTGGACGGGTAGAGCTTCAGGGGTAAAGAAGCCGAACGCTTCTGGTTCGCGGGGCCTTTGTAAGTTGGATGGCCTCAGAGGAAGCACAGGGAGCCGCGGGTGTGTGGCTGCCATCTGCATTTTCTGGGGGGCTGCTCCAAACCCCAGGAGGACCCTCCCCCTGGGGAGACGACCATCGTCCTCCCCCCCTGGAGGGAACTCCGCAGGCATCTGAGAAGCAATACTCTCCAGGCCCCACTGAAGGCCGCCCATAACCCTGGGACAGGAGGTCACCTCTGCAGGCAGGCATTCTTCCAGGTCCGGGTAGAGAGCCAAGGGGTGCGGGGTCAGCTGGGCCTCAGCGTCCGCCAGCAACGCCTTCCGTGCCTGCTGGGCCGGCGGGAGCTTGGAACACAGGGTGACTGCTTCCCCGGGCAGCACGTTCTGCCTCCTCTTCAGGGCAGGTCGAGGAGTTCTGTGATAAATGTAGGGGAGAAAGCCCTCCTCAGGGCCCTGAGTGATCAGACCTTCGCGAGGCGGGCAGCCTTTCCGGAAGTCATCCCGTCCCGTTCTCACAAATCTCCACCGCCGGCTGTTCAGTGGCGTGGGACTCCGCAGCCTGCCCTCGTGCTTTGTGGAGCACTTGGAAGGCGGCTTCTCTTTGTACCTGCAAGACACCGTGCCATTGGTATGGTCCACAAGGACTGGGGTGGGAGAAAGAGGTTGTGAGCAGGCTGGTCTCCACCTGCTTTAGGAGGAGAGGTGGGGGAAGGGAGGGTCACGTGGAGAAGGCTGAGCTGATCACACGCAGGGGTCAGGGCACATTACCACTGGTCTGTGCAAGGCCCCTTGCCTGTGTCCTTTATTCTATGTTATTCCCACATCCCACTCACATCGCCCTCCCCTGCACGAGCAAAAGCACTCTAACAGATTTGGAATGTACCCTTTTGTTTGCAGACATTCTTATAAGACCTGCATTGTCCTTCTGTGCTCGTGTATTCTTTTTTTTTCTTTAAGAACATTTATTGAAATACAATTGACAATAAAAAAAGAAAAAAAAAGTGAGATACAATTGACATGCAATAAACTGCATATGTTTAAAGTGTACAATCTGATTTTTTTTTCTTATTAGTAATGTATATATGGCAATCCCAATATTCCAATCCCCCCCCCACTTTCCCCACATGGTGTCCATATGTTTGTTCTCTACATTTGTGCCTCTATTTCTGCCTTGCAAACCAGTTGATTTGTACCATTTTTCTGTATTCTGCATATATGTGTTAATATACATTTGTTTTTCTCTTTCTGACTCACTTCACGCTGTATGACAGTCTCTAGGTCCACCCATGTCTCTAAAAATGTCCCAGTTCCATTGCTTTTTACAGCTGAGTAATATTCCATTGTATATAGGTACCACATCTTCTTTATCCATTCATCTGTTGGTGGGCATTTAGGTTGCTTCCATGTTCTGGCTATTGTAAATAGTGCTGCAATGAACATTGGAGTGCATGTGTCTTTTTGAATTATGGTGTTCTCTGGGTATATGCTCAGCAGTGGGATTGCTGGGTCATATGGTAGTTCTATTTTTAGTTTTGCAAGGAACCTCCATACTGTTCTCCATAGTGGCTGTATCAATTTACATTCCCACCAGCAGTGCAATAGAGTTTCCTTTTCTCTACACCCGCTCCAGCATTTACTGTTTGTAGATTTTCTGATGATGCCCATTCTAACCGGTGTGAGGTGATACCTCATTGTAGTTTTTTTTTTTTTTTATTTTTTTTATTTTTTGGGGGCACACCAAGTTCAATCAACTGTTTTTATACACATATTCCCGTATTCCCTCCCTTCCTTGACTCCCCCCACCTCGAGTCCCCCCCACCCTCCCCGCCCCAGTCCTCTAAGGCATCTTCCATCCTCGAGTTGGACTCTCTTTGTTATACAACTACAGTCTGTCATACAGAGTGAAGTAAGTCAGAAAGAGAAAGACAAATATTGTATGCTAACTCACATATACGGAATCTAAAAATGGTACTGATGAACTCAGTGACAAGAACAAGGAAGCAGATACAGAGAATGGACTGGAGAACTCGAGGTTTGGGAGGGGGTGGGGAGTGAAGGGGAAGCTGAGATGAAGCTAGAGAGTAGCACAGACATATATATACTACCTCATTGTAGTTTTGATTTGCATTTCTCTAATAATTAGTGATGTGGAGCAGCTTTTCATGTGCCTCTTGGCCATCCCTATGTCTTCTTTGGAGAAATGCCTATTTAGGTCTTCTGCCCATTTTTTGATTGGGTTGTTTTTTTGATATTGAGCTGGATGAACTGTTTATATATTTTGGAGATTAATCCTTTGTCTGTTGATTCTTTTGCAAATATTTTCTCCCATTCTGAGGGTTGTCTTTTCGTCTTGCTTATGGTTTCCTTTGCTGTCCAGAAGCTTTGAAGTTTCATTAGGTCCCACTTATTTATTTTTGTTTTTATTTCCATTACTCTAGGGGGTGGATCAGAAAAGATCTTGCTGTGATTTATGTCGAAGAGTGTTCTTCCTATGTTTTCCTCTAGGAGTTTTATAGTGTCTGGCCTTATGTTTAGGTCTTTAATCCATTTGGAGTTTATTTTTGTGTATGGTGTTAGGGAGTGTTCTAATTTCATTCTTTTACATGTAGCTGTCCAGTTTTCCCAGCACCACTTATTGAAGAGGCTGCCTTTTCTCCATTGTATATTCTTGCTTCCTTTGTCATAGATTAGTTGACTGTACTTTATCTCTGGGCTTCCTATCCTGTTCCATTGATCTATATTTCTGTTTTTTGTGCCAGTACCATATTTTCTTGATTACTGTACCTCTGTAGTATAGTCTGAAGTCAGGGAGTCTGATTCCTCCAGCTCCATTTATTTCCCTCAAGATTGCTTTGGCTATTCGGGGTCTTTTGTGTCTCCATAAAAATTGTAGGATTTTTTGTTCTAGTTCTGTAAAAAATGCCATTGGTAATTTGATAGGGATTTCATTGAATCTGTACAGTGCTTTGGGTAGTATAGTCATTTTCACAATGTTGATTCTTCCAATCCAAGAACATGGTATATCTCTCCATCTGTTTGTATCATCTTTGATTTCTTTCATTAGTCTCTTATAGTTTTCTAAGTACAGGTCTTTTACCTCCTTAGTTAGGTTTATGCCTAGGTATTTTATTCTTTTTGTTGCAATGGTGAATGGGATTGTTTCCTTAATTTCTCTTTCTGACCTTTCATTGTTAGTGTATAGAAATGCAAGAGATTTCTCTGTGTTGATTTTGTATCCTGCAACTTGACCAAATTCATTGATTAGCTCAAGTAGTTTTCTGGTGGCAGCTTTAGGATTTTCTATGTATAGTATCATGTCATCTGTGAACAGTGACAGCCTGACTTCTTTTCCAATTTGGATTACTTTTATTTCTTTTTCTTCTCTGATTGCTGCGGCAAGGAATTCTGAAACTATGTTGAATAGTAGTGGCGAGAGCGGACATCCTTGTCTTCTTCCTGATCTTAGAGGGAATGCTTTCAATTTTTCACCATTGACAATGATGTTTGCTGTGGGTTTGTCATGTATGGCCTTTATTATGTTGAGGTAGTTTCCCTCTATGCCCACCTTCTGGAGAGTTTTTATCATAAATGGGTGTTGAATTTTGTCAAAAGCTTTTTCTGCATCTATTGAGATGATCATGTGGTTTTTATCCTTCAGTTTGTTAATACGGTGTATCACATTGATTGATTTACATATATTGAAGAATCCTTGCATTCCAGGGATAAACCCCACTTGATCATGGTGTGTGATCCTTTTAATGTGTTGTTGAATTCTGTTTGCTAGTATTTTGTTGAGGATTTTTGCATCTAAATTCATCAGTGATATTGGTCTGTAATTTTCTTTTTTTGGTAGTATCTTTGTCTGGTTTTGGTATCAGGGTGATGGTGGCCTCATAGAATGAGTTTGGGAGTGTTCCTTCCTCTGCAATGTTTTGGAAGAGTTTGAGAAGGATGGGTGTTAACTCTCCTCTAAATGTTTGATAAAATTCACCTGTGAATCCATCTGGTCCTGGACTTTTGTTTTTTGGGAGATTTTTAATCACAGTTTCAATTTCATTCCTTGTGATTGGTCTGTTCATATTTTCTATGTCTTCCTGATTCAGTCTTGGAAGGTTATACCTTTCTAAGAATCTGTCCATTTCATCCAGGCTGTCCATTTTATTGGCATATAGTTGCTTGTAGTAATCTCTTATGGTGCTTTTTATTTCTGCAGTGTCCATTGTAACTTCTCCTGTTTCATTTCTAATTTTATTGATTTGAGTCCTCTCCCTCTTTTTCTTGATGAGTCTTGCCAGAGGTTTATCAATTTTGTCTTCTCAAAGAAACAGCTGCTAGTTTTACTGATTTTTGCTATTGTTTTCTTTGTCTCTATTTCATTTATTTCTGCTCTGATCTTTATGATTTCTCTCCTTCTACTAACTTTGGGTTTTGTTTGCTCTTCCTTCTCTAGTTTCTTTAGGTGTAAGGTTAGATTGTTTATTTGCGATTTTTCTTGTTTCTTGAGGTCGGATTTTGTTGGTATAAACGTCCCTCTTAGAACTGCTTTTTAGGTTTTGGATCATTGTGTTTTCATTGTCATTTGTCTCCAGGTATTTTTTTATTTCCTCTTTGATTTCTTCAGTGATCTCTTGGTTATTTAGTAGTGTATTGTTTAGCCTCCATGTGTTTGTGATTTTTACAGTTTTTTTTCCTGTAATTGAGTTCTAATCTCATAGCATTGTGGTCAGAAAAGATGCTTGATACGATTTCAATTTTCTTAAATTTACCAAGGCTTGATTTGTTACCAAAAATGTGATCTATCCTGGAGAATGTTCCATGTGTACTTAAGAAGAAGGTGTAGTCTGTTGTTTTTTGATGTAATGTCCTAGAGATATCTATTAAATCTAGCTGATTTATTGTGTCATTTAAAGCTTGTGTTTCCTTATTAATTTTCTGTGTGGATGATCTGTCCATTGGTTTAAGTGGGGTGTTAAAGTCTCCCACTATTATTCTGTTATTGTTGATTTCCTCTTTCAGAGTTGTTAGCATTTGCCTTGCATATTGAGGTGCTCCTATATTGGGTGCATATATATTTATAATTGTTATCTCCGCTTCTTGGATGGATCCCTTGATGTTTATGTAGTGTCTTTTCTTGTCTCTTATAACATTTTTCATTTTAAACTCTATTTTATCTGATATGAGTATCACTACTCCAGCTTTCTTGTGATTTCCATTTGCATGGAATATCTTTTTCCATCCCCTCACTTTCAGTCTGGATGTGTCCCTAGGTCTGCAGAGGATCTCTTGGAGACAGCATATATATGGGTCTTGTTTTTGTATCCATTCAGCCAGTCTGTGTCTTTTGGTTGGTGCATTTAGTCCATTTACATTCAAGGTAATTATTGATATGTATGTTCCTATTACCATTTTCTTAATTGTCTTGTTTTTGTTTTTGTAGGTCCTTTTCTTCTCTTATGTTTCCCACTTAGAGAAGTTCCTCTAGCATTTGTTGTAGGGCTGGTTTGGTGGTGCTGAATTCTCTTAGCTGTTGCTTGTCTGTAAAGCTTTTGATTTCTCCCTCGAATCTGAATGAGATCCTTGCTGGGTAGAGTATTCTTGGTTGTAGGTTCTTCCCTTTCATCGCTTGAAATATATCATGCCACTCCCTTCTGGCTTGCAGAGTTTCTGCTGAGAAATCAGCTGTTAACCTAATGGGAGTTCCCTTGTATGTTATTTGTTGTTTTTCCCTTGTTGCTTTTAATAACTTTTCTCTGTCTTTAATTTTTGTCAATTTGACTACTATATGTCTTGGTGTGTTTCTCCTTGGGTTTATCCTGCCTGGGACTCTCTGCGCTTCCTGCACTTGGGTAGCTATTTCCTTTCCCATGTTAGGGAAGTTTTTGACTTTAATCTCTTCCAATATTTTCTCAGGTCCTTTCTCTCTCTCTTCTCCTTCTGGGACCCCTATAATGCGAATGCTGGTGCATTTAACATTGTCCCAGAGGTATCTTAGGCTGTCTTCAGTTCTTTTCATTCTTTTTTCTTTATTCTTTTCTGCATCAGTGATTTTCACATTCTGTCTTCCAGGTCACTTATTCGCCCTTCTGCTTCAGTTAATCTGCTATTGGTTCCTTCTAGTGTATTTTTCTTTTCAGTTATTGTGTTACATATCTCTGTTTGTTTGTTCTTTAATTCTTCTAGGTTTTGTTAAACTTTTCTTACATCTTTTCGATCTTTGCATCCAGTCTTTTTTCAAAGTTCTGGATCATCTTCACCATCATTATTCTGAATTCTTTTTCTGGAAGGGTGCCGATCTCCACTTCATTTAGTTGTTTTTCTGGGGTTTTATCTTGTCCCTTCATCTGGTACAAAGTCCTCTGCCTTTTCATTTTCTCTATTCTTCTGTGGCTGTGGTTTTCAGTCCCACAGAATGAAATACTGCTGATACTGCTTGATACTGCTGTCTGCCCTCTCGTGGAGTAAGCTATCTAAGAGGCTCATGTGTGGTTCCTGATGGGAGGGACTGATGGTGGGTAGGTTTGAGTGGGCGGAGCTCAGTAAAACTTTAATCTGATTTGGTGGGTGGAGTTCTGTAAAACCTTAATCTGCTTGTCTGCAAATGGGTGGGGCTGTGTTGCCACCCTGTTGGTTGTTTGGCCTGAGGCTACCCAGCACTGGAGCTTTTAGGCTCTTTTGTGGGGCTAATGGCGGAGGACTCTAGACTCTGGGACAGGACTCCGGGAGGGCTCACACCAATGAGCACTTCCTAGAACCCCTGCTGCCAGTGTCCCTCTTCCCACAGTGAGCCACAGCTGCCCCCCACCTCTGCAGGCAACCCTCCAACACCAACAGGTAGGTCTGGTTCAGTCTCCTATGGGGTCACTGCTTCTTCCCCTGGGTCCTGGTGAGCACACTATTTTTTGTGTGCCCACCCAGAATGGAGTCTCTGTTTCCCCCAGTCCTGTGGACGTCCTGCAATCAAATCCTGCTGGCTTTCACAGTCTGATTTTCTGGGGATTCCTCCTCCCATTGCCAGACCCCCAGGTTGGGAAGCCTGACATGAGGCTCAGAACCTTCACTTTAGTGGGTGGACTTCTGTGGTATAACTGTTCTCCAGTTTGTAAGTCACCCACCCAGCATTTATGGGATTTTATTTTAATGCGATTTCACCCCTCCTACCATGTCATTGTGATTTCTCCTTTGTCTCTGGATGTGGGGTGTCTTTTTTGCTGAATTGCAGTGTCTTTCTGTCAATGATTGTTCCTGTGCACATGTATTCTTAACGTAGGTAAATGGTACTATTCTGTTACTTGTTTACCAAGGATGATATCGTGAAGTCCCATCTGTGTCACTATGTGTAAATGTAATCCATTATTACCAACTGCCGTCACCACCATCCAGCTATCCATTCTCTTTGTGAAGTATACTCACAAGTTGTGACCCCTCCTGGGACTTTCTTATCCTTTAAAGGGACACAGTGCGGTGGGAAGAACGTGGACACAGTGAGAACATGCCCCTAACTAGCTGAATGATCTTTGCTCTTCATTTAACCTTTGTGGACCTCAATTTCTCTTCTAAACTCAGGGGGTCAAGGGTTGCAAACTAGTTGTTCATGGACTATATCAGGCCCACAAACCTGTCATTTGATCCCATTTGTGTTTTAATAAGAATAATAATGGTTCACATGTACTGAGAACTTTCCGTATAACACGTGTTGTTCTAAGTGCTTTACATGAATTCACTTATTTTAATCTCATAACAATCTTATGAAGTAGGTACTAATATTATTCCCATTTACAGATAAGGAAATTGAGGCACAAAGAAGTTGAAAAACAAAACAAACCCTTGTCAAAGTTCCCACAGCTAATACGGGGGAGAGAGCTGGGGTTTTCAAAGAGGTAGTGTGACTCTGGAGAAAGGTGTTTAACCACTATGCCAGAGCTTCTGACATATAAAAAACTTCACACAAATAATTTGGAACAAAAATCAGGAGCTCTGGGAACACTGGGTCCATGTTTCCATGGAGCCATTATTGGTATAATGGCTGCCATCTTTAGGCAGGTCTGATGCTCTCTTATTCACAGTCTCCACCACTCCCTACTGCCTTATACGCAGGCTGCTTCACTCTGTTTCTTTACCCATCAGACCCCTGTTTGCATTGAGTAGTTAGGGCATGAAGCTAACATGGAAGAGGTTAGATGGACAAATAAGAAGGAAAATGGGACCTGGATAATCTAATATATCCAGCCATTGCCAAAGTCAGGACTTAGAACCTGAGCTGCTTAATGGCAGGTCTCTCATTATCCTAATACATCACACTGCCCTAGTCAGATATTTCTATATTATTGGTGTCTTTCCTTGAAGTCTCTTCCACCTCCAGGCCCTTCTCATCTATAATGACTCATTACAGCAAATCTACTCCTTGTTCACTCATCCTTATAGGCACAAAACCTTTTTAAGAAATTCCAGCTTCATCTCTATTCTTTTCTTGTGAGTCCTAGAAATGTTTTGCTTGTGGTGCATGCAAGTGTGTGTTTTAAGGGCTTAACCCATCTCTACTGTGAAGATCTAAATGAAAGGATATAAAAACATAAGTTTACAAAAAGTTGCTCTTTGCAATTAATAAATCACTCTTAAATAGCTAAGTGGTGGAAATGTCAAAATTTCATCTAATCTTGAGATTTGATGACCCACTCATCATGAACTGTTAGCAAGTTACCCTCCATAGTATTAAATATCATTACCAAAGTTTATTTATTTATTTATTAGTTTACTTAACAAAATCCATTTACTTAGTTAACTTCAATCTAAATTTAGTTAACCCTGACCATGTACAAAACTTTCTCAGTAAAATGTAATTCCATTTCTCATACCTTCTTAACTGAAAACACACATTCTACCATACTGAAATGTTTCATTATTTTCAGTAGCTTTAATTATATATTTAAATTAGAATCCCCAACTCTTACAAACCTTATTTTCTAGTGAAAACCAAGAGACAAGTAATCACTACCAAAATCTGAAGAAACTATTTTAGGTGACTTTTTTAGAACATAGTTATAGTTTACCTAAAAGCTCTTATCTCATTTACATTTACTTTAAAGTTTCATCATATCAAGTTATTTTTCTTGCTGACAAATTTGCAACAGATATAACAAGATTTTATTTGTCTATTAAATCTAGGTGCAATGAAAGTACTATACTTAATATTGATGGCTCTAATGACATGTCTATATTAATTAGATCAACAAACTTAAACATTAATACCAGGTATTAATTTAATACTGAATATTTCCCAATTCATGTGAACGTGAAACTCAATTAGCTTAACTTCTCTTGTATTTAGAATTATTTGGTTTGCAAGCGCTTACTTTTCTTTAAGCCAATTAAATAGAGTTCATTTACAGATTAACCTCAGCAACGTTATCCAAAGACAAGACACATACAAAGACAAAAACAAACAGAGAGACATCATAGTTCTTATTTCAAAATTTCAGCCCTGAGTCAGGTACAGCAATGTAAAAACCCATCAGTTTACAAAAGGTTGGATTAAGATTGGGTTTCTGGCAGATGGAACAAATCAAACTCACTTGTCTAGATGGCTAAACCCTTTTTAGTGATATTTATGGAAAACAAGTCAAGTTCTAAATTACTGTACCCTTTTTTTCAAAATTTGCATTTTAAAAAGACGGCAGAGATAAGGGATTCTGAGAAGATCAGATAGGACATTTGTGTCTCACAGATAGACGCATGTTTCTCCTAGGATGACTTTGTTTCCCCTTTGTTGGTCTCTGAGCAGACAAAGCCACTGCAATCATGTGGGCCTTTTGCATAATTCTCTGAGTGTGTTCAGCCTTTTTTGGCCATATCCCTATTATTGAAAACTCAATAAGCCAATTGGACATTGGAGCCTGAGGACCAGCAGTTGCTTTCTGAATTTTGTGCCTGATGTCTACGGCAGACCGGGCCATGAAATGCCTAGCCAAAAGGGCCTGTACCTTGAGGGAGGAGGGAGCCGTATTCATTCGGGATCCATGGCCCTGTAGGGTGAGGTCCCCTCGTTGGCCTTCTAGAGATTGTAAGAACGAACAGTTTTGTACTTCTTCAGAAACTCCCATGACTGGGATTGACGGAGATGTTTTCTGTGCCACCTTGGTGTTTACCACAGAATATGTGGCACCCGTATCTATTAGAAAGGCAGTCAACTTGTTTCCCACTGTCAACGTTACCCCAGGCTCCTGTGGGGGAAATCAGAATCAGATGCCTCAAGTCCAAGGGAGTCTCCTGGTCTCTTACGCGATGTCAGGGCAAGGGAAATTGCCCTGCTGCAGAAGTGGCTCCTGGTCCACACTGGGTGCCCTGTCAGGTATCCCCACATGTAGGGGAAACAAGAGGCCGTGAACGTGATGGTGGCAGGCGGGGTGGGGGTGGGGGTGGGGGTGGGGGTGCGGGCAGAGAGGGGGCGGTATTTGGAACCCTGCTCAGCCACTGAGTGAGCTGGATAGGCTGAAGGGGGGGTTAATTTTTGAAATTACATGTCTCTACTCGCATTTTCTCCCTCTTCCCTTGTAGAACAGGTTTCCCCTTGGGTTTCCTTTCAGATCACTGCACCATAAGGTGGCAGTCCTCTGACTCCTTTTCCTCCTGATGCAATAGCATAAATGTTCCTACATATGGAATCTCATTTCTTTTCCCTGCTCTTTTGCAGAACATTTCTAACTTTGAGATTGTGTAATAATTGAATGAGCCATTTAGGGGCCATTGTTCTTCTGATCCTAACATATACTGGGTCCACAGCTGCTTACAATAGTATATCATGTCTTTCTTAGTCACAGGCTCACAGCTATGTTTTGCCCATTTATCTAATATATGCCCCAAAGGGCTCTAATTCTAGCATCATTGTACACAAAACCAAGACAAAACCAAGATGAAAACCAACTAACTAGTTTCCAAATTGGGTAGACTTACCCTACAAAAACCAACAAACTAGTTCCCAATGAACCGGTTCCCAAACTCAGGTAGAGTCCAACAACAATTCCCCCCCTTCGATAGGGTACCCCAATCAAACAAATTGGCTTATCCTGTAAAGGAAAATCCCAAATTGGGAGGGGAATATGTTCCCAGCGTGTACACTGGAGCAACTTACCCTATAAAATCGAATCGAGTTGGTTGACTCAGCCCCAAATTGAAGTTTGTTGGTTCCTTGTTTCAACTGCCAAGCACTGAGGCAGCTGATGCCACTTCAGGGAACTCTGAAGGGAAGATCCTCAGGACACATGGTCCTGGCAGCTGCTAGGGCCTTGCCCCGGTATTCCCTGACCGGGGCCGGCTAGCCATGAGCAGCAAGGCTCCTGGCTGGCTAAGCCAAATTTGTTACCAAGTCCAAGCTCGCTCTGCCGCACAACAGGCCACTGAATTGGAGACGAGGTGCTGAGGCAAGGAATACAACTTTATTTGGAAAGCCGGCAGATGGAGAAGATGGTAGACTAGCATCTCCAAAAAACCATCTTCACCAAAGTTTATTTTCTACACATTTACAACTAATTCAAACATCCAAGAACTTCATAAAATCAAACCTGAAAACCAATATTTTTACTTAAGCACAGTCGTACAACTCAAAATGGGCACAGTGTGGCAGCTAGCTGAAGCCTCATAGACTGTTAGAGCTGGCAGAAACTTTTGAAAGAAATCTAGTCCACCTTCCTCACTTTTCAATGAGGAAACTGAGTTCCAAAGAGGTGAATAAGGCAACCAGTCTGGTTGGAGGGCCTCCCATGACCCCACACTGCCTCTCATAGCTGATAAACGTACCTCTCTGCATTCTGTTAAGTTCATGAAAAATTTTGCTTGACCCAGAAAACGAAACATTTTTCAAAACATTTACTATTTTCACAGTCACTATATGATACTTGGATATTTCCATTTTTAAGAATTGCAAAAGAGTATCAGGCATCCATCCTAAAGAAATGAAAACTTATGTTCACACAAAAACCTGTACACAAATGTTCATAGCAGCTCTGTATGTAATAGCTAAAACCCAGAAACAACCTGAATGTCCTTCAACAGGTGAATGGATAAACTATGGTACATCCATGCCATGAAACACGACTCAGCAATAAAAATGAACTATTCATGCACACAATATCTTGGATGGATCTCAAGGGCTTTTCTTGATGAAAAAGAGCCAATCTCAAAAGTTTTATACCTTTTATAAAGGTATTATTCTATTTATCTTCAAAAGAACAAAGTTATAGAAATGGAGACCAAATTAGTGGTTGCAAAGGGTTGTGGGTAGAAAAATGAATGATAATAAAGGGATAGCATGAAATGGTTCCCTTGTGGTGAGGAAACAGTTTTGTATCTTGATGTATACATAGGACACCATTTTACTGAACTACACACACACACACACACACACACACACACACACACACACAAGTGAAAACTGGTGAAATTCAAGTAAAGTCTACCATCTAATTCATATACTGTGTCAGTGCTGATTTCCTGCTTTGGTAATGTACTATCATTATGCAAGATGGTATTACTGGAAGCATCTGGAGGAAGGGTACATTTATCTGCACTATATTTGCAGCTTCTTGTGAGTCTACAATTATTTCAAAGCAAAAAGTTTGAAAATGGGGGTGGGGAGAGATTCTCAGAGTTCATAATTGCTAACATGTATATAGTGCATACATGTGGCAGTAACTGCTTTACATGTGCTATGTCAGTAAATCCTCACAACAATCTTATAAAGGTGATTCCTTTCACTGTCCCCATTTTACAGTTAAGAAAACTGAGCCCAGAAACAGCAACTAACTTGCCAAGGTCACCAGTCAAACAAGAGGAAAACTGGCCTTCAACTCCAGCCTTTCTGATCTAAAATCTGTAACCTAAAAATCTCTGGAGTCTTCACCACCACATCGTGCTGCCTCCAAGAGCGCCGAATTTCATTCTCATAAACAACTCAAGGAATAAGCAAAGGCAAAAACCCTCAGGTTCCTGTCCTGTGGCAATAACACCAACCATTCACAATGGCAGCAGACCACCGCAGTACCTGAGGTAACTCTCCAAACATGGGCTCAGTCACCAGATGGGTGGCCATCTGGTGCAGCAGACCCCTCACACCGGATGCAGGATCCAGTTGGCTAACGCGGAGAAGGGTGGGTCGCAGGCTAAATCAGTCTCTGCAGAGGACTCTGTGGCCATCAGTTTCCCATCCCGGATGGGTATATTTGTCTACATCCTCCGGGGGATTGGGAGGATAACAGGAAAAAAAAAAAAGGTATCCTTTGCAGTGAGAAGCGTCGCGCGCGGGTTATGGTCTATTTTTGCGGGGGCTCCCTGAGGAGCACTGAGGGCTGGGTCCTGCGCGGCCCTGGGCCAGCCCCCGCCCCCAGCCCCCAGCCCCCAGCCCCCAGCCCCCAGCCCCAGCAAGCACGGGGTGCGGGCGCTCCCACGCGGCGTCCGCAGGAAGCGCCCCGGCTCGGGCGCGCGCTTACCAGGGCCCGCCGTTCCTGCCCACCGACACCGGGGCCCGCGCCGCCGGCGGGAACGGCGGCCTGCGGTCCGCCATGGTTCCCCGGCCGCCCACCCGGCCGCCGGTGGGGTGTGTTCCCAGCAGCTCGGGTCGCTAGGAGACGCGCAGAGCTGTGCGCTGCCCAGACTCGCCCCGGGCGCCCGCCTGCTGCTACCGGGGAACACGTGGCCCCGGGGCGTCCCTGCGCCCCCCAGCCCCTGCCGCGCCAGAGCCTGCGCCCGGGGGCGTGGACCGTGGCAGGGGAAGCACGAAGGGTCAGGTTCTTGGTTTAATTATGTTTTTATGTGGGGGGAAGGCGTGTTCATGCTTATTTTGCGCACCACCGTTTGCAAAAAATGCGTTGAGGAAAAGGAAGAAAGCAGTTGGAGAGAGGGCAGGAGAAAGAGTGGAAAGGGAGAGAGAGGAGTAGACTGATTGCTAATGGTGGGAAGGCCTTTTAGCACGGAACGTCTTTCTGGAGGTCTTGGAACTCCGTGAATCTCACCGCCTCTGTAAACCGGGGACTGCGCACTGGTATCTAGCTAGTCACCGGCTGGTTTCCAGGGTTACCCCCCCAGCTCTGGTGTTGCTTGATGCGTTTGCTTGGACTCACTGCAGCAGTAAAATTGCCATCCGGTTGGCCCTGGTAGGCAGTTGCCCACGTGAATATGGATTGCAACTGAGGATGCATTTGGGGTTTGCTAAGTTCTCTTGCTACTTCTGAATGTTCCTGGTTTAAACAGTAAGCGTTGCTTCTAGAGGAAAGAGCAGCGAAACATTCTCTTCTCTCAAAATTATTGCAGTAGTTACACTGTGTCTGTTATGATGGGATAATTTTTGTTTAAAGATGAGTCTTCTCTTTAAACTCTATGGGAATAAATTAGCTTCACCTTTGGGCACCCGTTAAATATCTGGATGGTAATAAAGGTGCCCCGACTGGCACATGTTGCAGCATCTTCACCTGCGATGTGTGTTCAGCTGCCTTTTCTGGGCACAGTGGAAAGCCCTGGAGTCCTACCGCTTGAGATAAACCATGATTCTGCCACGCACACACCCACTCTGCACAGTTGCTTAATTTGTTTTAGCTTCATTGATTTCCTGGTCTGAAAATGGGGGAAATAACAGTATCTGCCTGTAGGATTATTCGGGAATTCAATAAGATAATGAATATAAAGCATTTAATGCAATGCTGGCAAGTAAGAATCCCTCAGTAACGACTGAGAATTATTATCATCTCATCTGTGAACTGGGGATGGTAATATTTGCCTGACTACCTACCTCACAGAGTTGTTGTAAGAGTTAATAGAGAAAGCTTCCAACGTAATCATGATAAGGAGCCCTATTAGTTTTTATTATCTTCGATAATATCTTTAGTATCAGTTTGATTGCAAATTCAAGCTTTTATTACTTTGAGAAAATAGGATTTCTCCTTAGGACTGAGGATTAGGGTCATGTCCACCTTGCTCTTGGTACTGTGCGTGGCACACAATTGGTCCTCATTCAGCAAATGTCTGTTATGGCCATGCTATAGGCACTGAGGATGCAATGTGGAGTAACACAGACTTGGTCTTTGTCTTGTTACTGAGTTTGTAGTATATGAATTAATAAGAAACCACCTATTTTCATGACTCTTGCATCCTCACAAGTTGATATTTGCTCCAGGTAATAATTTTTATTTCATCTGGTAGGAAATAACTTTTTATTTCACCACATTCCGTGCCTTAATTATAGTCATTGCTCAGGGGGGCTCTCATTCATTCTCTTCTCTCTCCCCTTCTTTCTCTTTTGCAACACAAAGGTAAAATGTGATAGATAGTAATCTAACAAGTAGATATTATTTAAGAATGAGGATGATGGTGTTTTGTTTTTTTAGCCTTATTGGCAGATAGTGTGATCATTTTATTTCCAAATAGGGTTATTCAGATACTCATAACAGGGCTGCCAAACACTGTTATTGGATCTTTCCCATTCAAGGACTAATTACTATCTCTGTGACACTTTACTGCATACTCAGCAGTACTTAGTTTGTGGTACTTTACAGGAAAAAAAAAAAAACATTTGAATAACTAAAACAACAGAACTTTAAGCTGAGATATTATAAAATGGTCTTGGTTTAGTAGAAACCCTTGGCATCTGGACAAGGTGTTAGGTTGCTTCCATATCTTGGCAATTATAAATAATGCTACTATGAACATTGGGGTGCATTATCTTTTCAAATTAGTGTTTTTGTTTTCTTTGGCTGTATACCCAGGAGTGGAAATGCTGGATCATATGGTAGTTCTATTTTTAATTTTTTGAGGAACCTCCATACTGTTTTCCACAGTGGCTGCACCAATTTACATTCCCACCAACAGTGTACGAGGGTTCCCCTTTTCCCACATCCTTGCCAACATTTGTTATTCGGAGACTTTTTGATGAAAGCCATTCTGACAAGTGTGAGGTGATATCTCATTGTGGTTTTGATTTGCATTTCTCCGATAATTAGCAATATTGAAAAACTTTTCATGTACCTATTGGCCATCTGTGTGTCTTCTTTGGAAAAATGTCAATTGAGAGGCAATATATTAAAAGATAATGGCTAAGAATTTTCCAGATTTGATTCAGGAAGGACAGTGGACTCCGAATAGATAAATAAGATTTAAATGTCACTTAGCATTTACCATGAATACAAAAGACAAATATTTGACATTGAAAATAGACAGATAGAAAAGATAAATTACGAAGGAACAAAAAATAGACTGAAAGCTAACTTCTAAAGCAATGATAGAAGTCAAAGGTATTAAATAATCAAGGCTTGAGAAAAAACGACTGTCAGTTTAGAACTGTGTACTTAGGGTTAAGATTCCACACTTCCAACACAAATGGCACAGGTTTGATCCCTGGTTGGGGAACTAGGATTCTATATGCTGCGTGGCATGGCCAAAAAAAGAGAACTGTGTACTTAGCAAAACTGTCTTTCAATAACATGACTCAAAAAACATTTCAGACAAACAGAAAAATGGCAGAATTTATCATCAAAAGACCATAACTAAAGAAGATTGTAAAGGCTGCACTTCAGATAAAAGGAAAATAATCCCCAAATGAATATCAATGTGAGATGGAATGTTGAACAAAGAAAATTATAAATATGTTGGCATTCTTTCAAAAAGTGTGTTGTATAAAATCATAATAAATTCTAACCAGTGGAGATTAACAAAAAGAACTTATCTAAAATACTGAATTATTTTATTTAACCAATAAGAAGATAAATATATTGATTGAAGAGCTATAAAGAAAGATGTACCAGGCAGATATTAACTAAATGAAACCTGATGTAACTATATTATCGGACAGAATAGACTTTATGGCAGCAAAGCTCATTAGAGATATAAAAAGAGTATTAAATGTACCATTATGCAAAATGATAAAAGGTTCAATTCACACATACATGCATACACAGTAGATAGACAGAGATATACAATTCTAAACTTGGATGCATCCAATAACATAGGTTAAAATGTAAAAAGGAAAATTGATAGACCTACAAAAGAAATTAATACACTATCCTAATGGGAAGATTTTAATACAACTCTCAGTAGTAAATCAAACAGACCAAAAAAATCACTGAAGACAAAGGATTTCAAGCTTGATCCAATGGATATATGTCAAACTTTGCATCCAACAATCATCGAAAACATTCTTCTCAAGAACATATACAACATTATATTTGCAAGTTCATAAAACAAGTTTTACACATCTCTGACTTGGTATCATTTAACCCACAGCCGTGATCATATTGCAGTTAAGTTAAATATCAATAATAAAATCATATTTAAAAACATTTATTTGAAAATGAAACAAGACAAATAATTCATGGGTCAAGGAAAATATCAAGACAGAAATTTAAAAATAAATGTAAAAATATCAAAAACTGGGAAATGTAGCTAAAATGATACTTAAGATGAGATCACCTTAAATTATTAAACTAAAGAAGAAGAAAGCTTAAGACCTAAATAAGTGAAAATATATCTCATGTTCATGGGTTGGAAGACTTATTATTATGACAACAGTACTACCCAAAGTGATGTACAGGTTCAGTGCAATCCCTATCAAAGTTCCAATGATGTTTTTTGAAGAAATGGAAAACTCATCCTAAAATTTATATGGAATTCTGGATTAAGGGGCCTAAAATAGTCAAAACAATCTTGAAAAAGAAGTTTTCTTATTTCAAAACTTGCTAAAAGCAACAATGATCAAAACCATCTGTATAGACCAATGGAATAGAATTGAGAGCCTAGAAATAAACCCTCACATCTATGGTCAATTGATCTTTGACAAAGGCACCAAGCCCAATGAGGAAATAATAGTCTTCTCTATACATGGTACTGGGAAGAATGGATAGCCACATGCAAAAGGATGAAATCGGACACTTACCTTATAGAATATACCAAAACCAACTCAAAAATGGATTAAAGACTTAAGAGCTAAAACTGTAACAATCAGAAGAAAACGTAGGAGCAAATTTGCATAACCTTGGATTTGGCAATGATATCTTATATATGACATCAAAAGCAGAAGCAACAAAAGAAAAAATAGATGAATTGAACTTCATAAACATTACAAATCGTCTTGTGCATCAAGAGAAACTGTGAAGAGAGAAAACAATCCACAGAATGGAAGAAAATATTTACAAATCATGTATCTGATAAGAGTGTAACATTCCGAATATTTTTTAAAAAACTGCTACCACTCAATAACAAAAAGACAAAAAACCCAATTAAAAAATAGGCAAAGGGCTTGAATTTCTCCAAAGATATACAAATGGCCAGTGAGCATATTAAAAGATGCTCAAAATCATTAGTCATTGGTGAAATATAAATCAGAGCCATGATGAGACAGTACTTCACACCAATTAGAATGGCTAGAAAAACAGGAAGGGGGGCAGGGAGGGAGGGAAGGAAAGAGAGAGGAAAGCAAGAAAGAAAGAAAGAGAGGAAGAAAGGAAGAAAAAGGGAAAATTACAAAGGTTGGTAATGACATAGAGATATTGGAACACTTGTGCATTACTGGTAGGAATGTAAAATGGTGCACTGCTTTGCAAAACAGTCTGGCAGTTCCTTAAAAAGCTGAACATAGACTTACCATATGACCCAGCAACTCCACTCCTAGGTATATACCCAAAGAATTAAAAACAAGGACTCAGATATTTGTACAGAATGTTCATAACACCATTATTCACAACAACCAAAAGGTAAAAACATCCTGTGTCCATCAAAAAATAAATGGATAAACAAAATGTGATGTATACACACAATGGGATATTATGCAGCCATAAAAGGAATGAAATTCTGATACGTGCTACAACATACATGAACCTTGAAAATATCATGTTAAGTGAAGTAAGCCAAATGCAAAAGGACAAATATTGTATAACTCCACTTACATGAAATATCTAGAATAAGCAAATTCATTGAGACAGAAGGAGATTACTAGGAACTTGAGGGGAAGAGGAATAGGGAGTTATTCCCTTAATGAATACAGAGTTTCTGTTTGGGGTGATGAAAAATTTTGGAAATAATCATGATGGTTGTACAACATTGTAAACGTAGTTAATGCCACTGAATTGTACACTTAAAATGGTTAAAATGGCAAATTTTGTTATATGTATTTTGCCACAATTTTTAAAAATTGTAAAAAATGCAAAAAAAAGAGAGAGAGAGAGAAAGAAGAAAGTTTGAAATTAATGAGCTAAGAATACAACTTAATGATTTGGAAAAATAGCCCATAAACCACAAAGGAAGGACGTTTTTCATTTTGAGCAAAAGAAACCAGACTCAAAAGAGTATGTACTCTATGCTTCCATTTACAGGAAGTTTTAAAACAAGCAAAATTAAGTAACAGTGATAGATGTTGGTATTGTGGTTATTTGGGGTAATTGATGGAAAGGAGGCAGGAGGGGGCCAGCTGGGAGGCTGGAAATGTTCTACATCTTGATCTGGGTGGTGGATACATGGGGGCACATGTGTCAAACATCGATGAACTGTACGCTTCAGCTGTGTGCACTTTACTATGTATGCTGTAAATGAAAAGAAAAGCAAAAAACACAGGGAGCATTTTCTATCAGGAATATAATCCTGGAGAATTCCCTCTGCCATCGTCACACATAGAAAGGAGGCTCCTGGGAGTCATAGGACGCCGAAAAGTCTACAGACTTTCCCCTATGCTTCTTTGGTGATACTCCTCCAGGGGAAGGATATTTAAAATACTTAACAACCAGTAGGGCATATGCAAGAACCAATTGGGAAAGTGACCAGCTGGATTGCAGCAGCAGAGTTCTGGAGCCCCTGGTCAGGCCAGGCATATCCCTTTAGTTGCTGATCTTGGAGGGAGGGGTGGTTCCAAGAAAGTGGCTGAGGCAGTCAGGGCACAGTGGTCACTTGGCATTGCTCAGAGCAGAGCCTGTTTACTAACCAACACAGTGTTTTGACAACCATTCTGGTCTTAAACTGTGCTTGCTGGCTGAGTATCAACTCTCTCCCTCACCCACAGGCTCTGCCTAGAGGTTTCCCTCCACAGTGCCACAAGGGGCTTCTCGAAAACTGCCACCAATGCAGTCTGCAAGCCAAATCATAATAAGGGGTAAGGCATGACACCAGTAATCAAGTATATTTATCACTTGGTCAGTAACATTGAGCATAATGACAAGTAGAGACTTATAAATAAAAGTGATGAAGTTGCTGCCCTCAAGAGGCTATAGCCCAATCAATGGATGGGCTCCTGAACTCCAGGAGGCTGCTAGATTTAAGGAGCTACCTGAGGCATCTGCATTAGGCTAGACACATTCAAGGAAGATGGAGGAGATGTCTACTGCTACTTTTTGGAGTATGGTGGACCATAAAGAGTAGATGGCATGTGCAGATATGCTGCTGGGAGGTGTTTAGCTGATGCTAGTTATTATGGAAGGCAATCTAGCAGGACTTAGTCAAATCAAGTATACGGTGTGCCTACAACTGTCTGCCCTCTCTTTGTTCCTCACCTATCCCTGTTCTGCCCTGGCACCTGCAGGCTGCATTTGAGAAGGGAGCAGAAAGCACTGATAGAACACTGGGTGGGGGGAGGGGGAGGAGAATGGAAAAGTTTGGGTCTCTCTCTCTTTCCCTCTTTATTGTTTTTTCCTTCTCTTTCAGCTTCCACCAGGCAGTCCAGATATTTTTGCAGCTTCCATCAGACTCAGGCTCCTCTTACAAGTAACTCCTGCAGTTTGGATGTGGTAGGTGCATTCCTGCTATTGCTAATCCCTCCGTTACCTCACATCCCCAGGTTGGCTCTCAGCACTTCCATCACCTCTGCAACATGTTCTTTGCATTAAAGTCCCGTGGTTTTACATGCTGGTAGTAGATTCTGTTTTCCTGGTGGGACCCTTCCTGACACATCTATTACCTGTACCTCAGCATTTCTGCCACCAACCGGGAGTGGTGTAGGAATCCAGAGGGATCCTCACCCCTAAGGGAAGGTGTATGAGGATGTTTGTCACGGCATTGTTAGCAGTATCAGTGAGTTGAGGGCAATGTGCATGTCCATTTTTGTGATGTCGGTGGGTAAAATGGATGGATAACTAGGTATCAGACGCAACAGTCTAGATTCTACTTGACAACATGGTTAGACTTTTTAAAAATGAAAAAAAGAGTGAGGTTTTTTTACTGTGATATGATTTATATAAATTAGAAGTGTGTATGGGACTTCCCTGGTGGTGCAGTGGTTAAGAATCCACCTGCCAATGCAGGGGACACATGTTCGTTCCTTGGTCCGGGAAGATCCCACATGCCATGGCGCAACTAAGCCCCTGCGCCACAACTACTGAGCCTGCGCTCTAGAGCCCGAGAGCCACAACTGCCCGCTTGCTGCAACTACTGAAGCCCTTGTGCCTAGAGCCCCTACTCTGCAATAAGAGAAGCCACTGCAATGAGAAGCCCATACACCGCAACCGAGTAGCCCCCACTTGCCGCAACTAGAGAAAAGCCCCCAATGCAGCATCGAAGACCCAGTGCAGCCAACAAATTAATTAATTAATTTTTAAAAAATGTGTGCACACAAAACAAAGATATACATTTTACATAATGCATACAGAGAGCAGGATATACTTCAGACACTTAAGAATGATTGCTTATGGTGAGGGCAGAGGAATAGAAGTGGAAAATGGAGAAGAAAAGGAGTATATGAATGGATGATTAAGAGAGGACCTTGTACACCCAATTGCTAAAGGAGTGCTGTGAATTAAAGAATAAGATAAACCAATGCACTGTACCTGAAGTTGAAAAAAAAAGTTGCCAGAGAAATAGTTACTAGGTGGCACCAAGACATAATTTCCAAGAACACATTGTGACTTGTGGAATGCTTGAAACAATATCTGCTCTAAAGCCAAGTTAGCTGCAGTATTAAGAACAACACGGACAGATGGTAAAGCAAGGAGCCGGAGCTAGTGGCAAGGACTAGATAAAGTGGGGGTGCCATCGAAATTCCGTGGCAAATTTATGGGAGCCTAGCTTGAAGAGGATTCTAGGTCAGATTGTTTTGTCAGTTGCACTCCAGCATGAGCAGAGATTATGACTTGGAGTCTCACAACGGAATATAAGCGATACCCAAAATTTCTCCTTCGTGCTTTTAAGGATCAGCTACGGCCTTAAGAGTGAGCTGCTTTCTCAAGTGGGGCTCAGATTATGATCAATATATTGCACTAAAAATTTAGAAACAAGAAGCATTTGGAGTGTGTTAGGAAGGACGTGAATTCTCACCAATGTAATTAAAATATGACAATAATAGAAAAGAAATACTTCACCATGGCACCAGGTTTTCCTTTCCCTTGCTTTTATGTTTACAGTTGGCATAATTTTCTTGGTCCAAAATAATTCAAGTTCTGGAAGATTCTTTGTGTAAGAGGTTGTAGGAATACTTGAAAAGTGATCATATGTAAAGCTCCCAATATAGTCAATATCAATTTAAAACCATATTGTATGTTATTCACTAAGCTTAAAGTGAGCGTTGTTCTCTTTTTACAAGTGGAAAAGTTGTAAAGTGTAAAAAGTGTGTTTTGTTCATGCATTCTGGTGTTACTCCAAGCATAATTAACTCCCTCTCAGGAATTAACATATTTGATGGTGTTTATTTGGGCTTTTTCACAATTGTGCATGGTGATGCTAAGGAGACATTTGTTAAATTGAACTGAATCTTTGTTTCCATAGATTGTGAAGCCTAAGAAGTGATTCAGATAAAACAATAATGCATTATTGACTTATTAGATGTATTAGGCTCATGTCTAATGACAGGAAGAGATTAAGATAATCACTCAAGCTCATGCAAGCAATTAGTGGGGGAAACCACATCCTAACCCAGAGTTCTACGCGAGTCACCCAGAAAAATATTGACTCAGAAAGCAAGCTGAAGAGGCAATTTTTTATAATATAGTGGCTAAGACCAACCTGTTTTTTTTTTTTTTTAAGAACTTTTATTGAGACACAGTTAACATACAATAAACTGCATATATTTAGAGTGTACAATTTGGTATCCCAGTCGCTCAATGCATTCCCCCCCAACCCAACCTGCCCCACTTTCCCCACTTGGTGTCCATATGTTTGTTCTCTACATCTGTGTCTCTATTTCCACTTTGCAAACCAGTTGATTTGTACCATTTTTCTATATTTCGCATATATGTGTTAATATACAGTATTTCCAACCCGGTTTTGAATCACAGCCCCACTGCTTAATAATACTGGGCAAGTTCCTTGAAGTCTCTACACCTCAACAGTTTCTTCTTCAATAAATAGACCTAGTAATAGTCTATGTTATAAGGTTGTTATGGGAATGCATAATGGAGATCATCTAAAGCTGTGCTCTCCAATAGAAATACAATGCAAGCCACAAATGTGAGCCATTTCTGTAACTTTAAATTTTCTAGTAGTCATATTTTTAAAAGTAGAAAGAAAATATATAAAATTAGCTTGAATAACATATCCTATTTAACCCAGTGTATCAAAAATATTATGATTTTAACATGCAATCAATGTAAAAATATTAATGAGGTATTTTATATATATATTTTTTTCTACTAAGTCTTGGGAATTTAAGCACATCTCAATGTGGACTAGCCACATTTCAGGTGCTCAGTAGCCACGTGTGGCTGGTGGCTACCATATTGGGCAAGACAAATAATAAGTATTTAGCCAAGTGCGTAGCACAAAGGAAGCGCTCAGGGAGTACAGAGACATTCCTGGATTTATCCACAGATTGGTTGCATTCCTTACTCTGTTATAAACATAGAAAATATTTGTTAGCAACACAAGCTTGAAATCACGCACTTCCTCCATTTCAGTTATTCTTGTGCTGTTTACTCCAGGGAATGTTTCCTTTTTTTACCTTCTGACGTGAGCAGAGGGTTGTTAGCCCTGTTAGCTTTTTCAGATGAGGGATTTCCCTGAGAACCGAGAGGATGAGTGTAGCCTCCATATAGGATTTCACAGGACTTTTGTTCTAGTGAACAAACTGCATTTGGCTGGGTAGTTTTTTTTTTATATAAATTTATTGATTGATTGATTGGCTGTGTTAGGTCTTCGTTGCTGCACGTGGGCTTTCTCTAGTTGCCAGGAGTGGGGGCTACTATTCGTTGTGGTGCGCGGGCTCCTCATTTTGGTGGCTTCTCTTGTTGTGGAGCACAGGCTCTAGGCGCACGGGCTCAGTAGTTTTGGTGCACAAGATCTTCCCGGACCAGGGATTGAACCCATGTTCCCGGCATTGGCAGGCAGATTCTTAACCCTTGTGCCACCTGGGAAGTGTCTGGCTGGGTAGTTATTTAACATGCTCTTATTACCACTGGAGTATCCCTGGAATCAAAATTATATTATAAAATGTATTTCTTCGAAACTGACATGGGTAAACACCTTCCCTTTATCCTTCTTGTCACATTTCTCCTAGGCTTCCTTGGGAATCTGGCCCCAAACAATACAGGTAATTCATTTGAACTGCCTCTTTTATATCTGCTTGTGGCATCATTGTTGCCTTTACCTGCTGGATTCTTGGTGATCAGTAGGCTGAGCTAGGAACCCTGCCTTCTGCTAGTGGCTCTGCTGAAGATAAGTGTGGAATGAGGAGGCAGACTCCCCATGGCTCTGGCAGGATCTCTCAGAAAGCCCACGGGGCAGTGTCCAGGTATCTTGGAAAGACAGCACTTATATTTGTAGAATGGTAGAAACAGGTTCCCCAAGCTAGGTCAAAATCGTGCTGGCAAAGAAAACTCTGTCCCTTGTCCCTGAAGGCTGAGCCAGACTTGGAAACATCAGTCTAACCCAGGATGACCTGGAGACATTCAGCCTGACCCGGGTCAACCCTGGTGCAGAAAAATCTTCAGAGTCTTTGCAAACATAGACTAATAATGCCACAACCTTCCTTAAAACCTTGCACAGCTGCGCATTAGATACAGAATACATTCAGGCTCCATGGGCTGATGTTCAAAACCTTCCAAATCTGGTCTGCTCACATAGTTCCCTTATGTCCCAATCCTTCTTCTCTCCAATTGTATTATTCTACTTTCTATTTTCCCCTTCCATATTCTTTCTTTGTTAATGTTGTTCATATTGTACCTTTTACCTAAAAATCCCTTAATAGTTGTCTCCACCACTATCTTTGAAAACCCAACTCTAACCACACATCTTTCCAGAGATGGAATGTTTCCTTCCCCTTTTACCTCCAATAGAGCTCCCTTCTCTTACGTATCAAGCATTTGCGTTTTTAGTGGACATAATAGATGCTTCTTCAGTAATTACCCTACCCCTTCCCCATTATGCAGTAGTCACTCATTTGCAGAGAATGACTGCACCAGCTCTGATGATGGACTCTGATTGTTGGAAAGCACTATAATTGAATTCTACCTATGACTGGTTCAGGTATGGACAGTCACCCAGCCCAAGTCAGTCAGTGCATGGCATTCTCTAGGGTCTGGTTCCGATTGATCCAGTGTTCCACTAAGTTCAGTGGCTGGGGGAAGAGGAGACTTTTCTCACGTTCCCAATGGTATTTATTGTGATAATTTTTTACGGAAGTATACCAGTGTACATCCAAAGTGATCCAGTTATATATATATTTTTTTCAGATTATTTTCATTAATTATAAGATATTGCATATTAGTCACTGTGTTATATGTAGTAAATCCTTGTTGCTTATCTCATGATAATTTATAATTAATTTTTTTTATTCACCAAAAAAATTTGGGATGGTTGACTTTACCATTGAATTAGAGCCACCTAGCAGAGTAGCTTACAAGAGCTCTACAAATGTGGGTTGAATTTATGTTCAGTCTCTGTGGACTTGGAGGGCACACACCAAACTCACTATGGACACAGATTCCTAAGTCTGTCCTTAGAATGGCTGGACTTTACTTTCTGCGATACTGAAAGTATATATGGAACAGGATTGTGACAGACAGGCATCTAAAGGACTAAAATTAGCCCAGAGTCATACATACCTTTGCTGTTCTTCCTATCACATCACGCCAACTCTTACCTAAATGTGGATTCTACCAAACTGTAGCAGTTTCTAACCTGTGTTATCACGTCACCTTTGATCATCTTATTACATGAAATAAAGATAATATGGAAAAGCTCCAGACTTGGTCAAGGTCACAAGACATCTAGATTACTACAGAAATGAAGGAATGTAGATAATTGCATAATTGCGCTTATACGGGGCTGAATCATCTAATACCTGTTTGTTATCATTGTTTTCCTTTAAAATTCTTGTGATAGCTAGAAAGTGACTTTACTGGCATAGCCAGCCTGACAGGTTTCTGTCAGTTTGGGACAATACTTACAGTGTTCTTTAATCTATTCAAACCACTTCATATATGTACAAAGTTCAAACTGATTATTGCACTTTGTTTTGGTGTCAGAACTCATAGAAGAGTGCTGAGAGCATGAACGTTGGTGCCAGCCTGCCTAGACTTGAATCCTGGCTCTGCTGTTTACCAGCTGTACAATCTCAGGAAAGTTACCTAAACTCTCTATACCTTATAAAATAGATATCTAATAAGGACCTAATGTATAGCACAGGGAACTCTACTCAATACTCTGTAATGGCCTATATGGGAAAAGAATCTAAAAAAGAGAGGATACATGTATAAAAAATAAATTAAAATAAGTAAAGAACTAATAGAACTGGAAAGTAAATAAACTCTCTATACCTCAGTGTCCTCATCTATGAAAATGAGAACAGTACTAGCACTTACCTCATTGGATTTTATGAGGATTAAGTGAGTTATCACCTATGCAGTGCCTGGAACTATGCGCCTAGCATGTAGGTAAGCTCCCAGGAAATATCAGGGCTGTAATTGAGAGGATTTCTGAAGTGGGGACTCTCACTAGAACTAATCAATGAATTGCATGATCTGTGCCTCTGGAGATTCCCAGACCAGCTTTGTTAAACAGCAGGACGTAGTAACAGGGGAGTGATACGAAAACGAAAACCGCTTTCTTTTCCCTCAACAGGTTGACAGTCTCTCTTGAGCCCTTAGCTGGGAATCCACATCTGTGCCTAGTTACTAGCTTCATGATCTTGGGCAAGTTATTTAATCTCGCCAAGATTCCCCCGTCTTTTTCAAATGTAAAATGGGGATATAATCCTTACTTCACAGGGTTCCTGTAGAGGAAGAAAAATATGTGTGCCAGCCACTGTCCCTGGCACACAGTAGAGGCGTCTTTCCTCCTGATGCCCACCTTAAATTTATCAAGGCGAGATAGCTTGAAATTATATTTTAAAAACTATTTCCCAGGATTTCCCTGGTGGCACAGTGGTTAAGAATCCGCCTGCCAATGCAGGGGACACGGGTTCTAGCCCTGGTCTGGGAAGATCCTGCATGCCGTGGAGCAGCTGAGCTCATGTGCCACAACTACTGAGCCTGCACTCTAGAGCCTGTGTGCCACAACTACTGAGCCCGTGTGCCACAACTACTGAAGCCCACGTGCCTAGAGCCTGTGCTCTGCAACAAGAGAAGCCACTGCACTGAGAAGCCTGTGCACCACAACAGAGTAGCCCCTGCTGTCCGCAACTAGAGAAAGCCCGTGCACAGCAACAAAGACCCAACGCAGCCAATAAATAAAAAATAAATTAATTTTTTAAATTCCTCTTAAAAAAAAACTATTTCCCTAAAATGAAATTGATCTTAATTTAATTTACTATTTGCGTCATCCACAAGACAATTTTAAAAAAAGACTAACGTTCCCCAGAATGAAATAATGATGGGGCATCATTTAAAACTATTCTCTTAAACAAATTGCAGTGGTCCATTGTATATGAATGAAAACTCTTTACACATACACACACACACACACAGATTGTAACTATTTAATTGACTTTATAATTTGGCACTTTAAAAGAAAGTTTCTAAGTTATTTCATTTTGTACCTAGTCAACATTTCTATGGGTCAACTTTGTAGAGAGGCAGAAAAACAATTTATCTTATCTGAGTGAAGCTTCTTGCCTTTTGTAAAGTTTCAAATGAGAGCACCAGCAAGTTTTGTCCCTCCTTGCAAACCTAATTTCTGCCCTATATAGAATACTTAGGAATGGTAATAACATTTATTGAACACATATAGTGCCAGGCACTTTATATGCTTCGTCTCATTTAATCCTTAGAACATGTCCTTCAGGTAAGTACTATATATTATTCCCATTTTATAGGTGAAGAAATGGACACACCGAGAGGTTAAGTAATTTGTCTGAAGTCACACAGCTACTAAATGATGGAAGTAGGATTCAAATACAAATGGGCTTTAGCGTCCACTGACATTGTTGAACTTTATCTGAGCCCTGTGCTCACAAAGAGCAATTGAGATACCTCCTGGCCTTTTTGCATTCCAGCTAACCTCAAAGTACCACCCTGCCTATGGGCGATAAAGACCTGTCATCACCCTTCCTCAGGACTCTCCTGTTTACCTGCCTCTACCCGACTCCAGGCCTTCTTTCTTTCTTTGAGACATTCATTCCTCCTTATTGAGCACTTTCCCCACTGCAATAGCCTGAACAAGATAATCTTTTTAATTTTCCAGTGTGTTTTGTCTTCGTACCAGAAACTTACCCACTCAGAACAAGGACCCCAATACCTGAGAAAACAAAATCTAATTCAGAGAGTTCTAAACTGTTGTCAGGTACATAATGCCTTTTCTGCTAGAGTGGCCCACACACATTTCATCCAGCCTCTCATAATCAATTCAGAAATTTTTTACCAATGAGGAGAGAAGGCAGATCGCTGGGAAGATGTGAGGAAAGATTACTTTATAGAAAACAAAGACCTCTAAAGCTGCCAGCTGTTGCTAAAAGAAAGTAAAAACAGATTTGAGGGTTTGAAATCAGAACTCCTTTCCCCAAGTCAATCTCTCCCTCTTCTTCCTTTCCTCTCTTCCAAAATTTCACCCAAATGCAAAGGTTCTCAATAGAAAGCTTTAGTAAAATTCTCAATCAGCATTTATGAGCATCCGTTACGTACCACTGTACTACTTTCTAGGGTACAGAAATAAGTACAGTCAACATGTTGCTGTCTTAGAGTTCATGCAGAAATAGAGCAGAAATCTAGGTGTATTCCACTCTAAAGCTCTCTGTAAGGATTGGTAACTGAAAGCGCATTGGATGAGTACGGTTAAACAGGGATTGCTCTAGAACAATGAATGATACCAAGCGCAGAGATGACCATGACAAAGTTTCATTTTCTCTTACCTAGAACCCTGAAATTACTCCCACCTTAGTCAAAGATTGACATTCAACTTTCAGCAGATATAAGAATGTTCTAGGAACTCTTCCATGCACTGCCAAAATAATCACATGGTTGAATCTTTCTGTGCCTCAGTTTCTCCATTTTTATACCATGTCAAGAGTAAGGCAAACATATAACACAATGAAGAGTTCTATCTCCTTTTCTGCATGACACTGGCTTTCAATTTCCAGGAGGGGAAACTTCAGGACATACAGCAGAGGTCTCCATCTCATTCTCAGAAGTGCACCATATCTGGTACTGTCAGTGTCCAAGATTGTACTTTTTTTTCTCAAGATCCAGAGAAAAACTTTCCTTTTTCTTCTAGTATTACCATAGATGGTAAACAAAACAAATTATTTTTACAATGTTCTTTGGGACAATCTTAATAAAGCTCTCAGTTAAATAAATTTGGGAAGTGTCTAGAAGAAAAGAACAAATATTGGTAAGGTCACTAATCAAATTAGTTAAGTCATTGACATTAATTAACTAGGTTTCTGTTACAGTTGTCTCTCCTTTATTACAGAAATTATAGCCCACGTACAGGACACACATCATTTCCTAGCAAGGGCTTTTGCTATACTCAGCATTTTTATAGTTGTAATATCAGGTAGTATTTCACTTTTGATGAGCGTCCATGAACAGATGAATGGGTAAAAAAGGTGGGGTATATATATACAATGGGATATTACTCAGCCATAAGAAAGAATAAAATTTTGCAATTTGCAGCAACATGGATGGACCTAGAGGTTATCATACTGAATGAAGTCAGACAGATAAAGACAAATATTATATGATATCGCTTGTTTGAGGAATCTAAAAAGTAATGCAAATTAATTTATTTACAAAACAGAAACAAACTCACAGATACAGAAACAAACGTATGGGTACCAAAGGAGAAGGGGGGGAGGGATGAATTAGGAGGTTGGGATTAACAGATACACGACTATATATGAAATAGATAAACAACAAGGACTTACTGTACAGCACAGGGAACTATATTCACTATCTTGTAATAACTTATAATGAAAAAGAATCTGAAAACAATATATATGTAACTGAATCACTTTGCTGTACACCTGAAACTAACACAATATTGTAAATCAGCTATACTTTAATTTAAAAAAAGAATGAGGGTCCTTGGCTGTTAATCAAAAAAACAAAAATAACAAGTGTTGGTGAGGGAACCCTTGTGCACTGTTGGTGGGAATGTAAATTGGTGCAGCCACTATGGAAAACAGTACAGATGTTACTCAAAATATTAAAAATAGAACTACCATATGATCTAAGATTCACACTTCTGGGTTATATACCGAAGAATTGAAATCAGGATCTCAAGGAGATATCTGCCCGTCCATGTTCACTGCAGTATTATTTACAATAGCCAAGACATAGAAGAAACCTAAGTGTCCATCGACCACTAAATGGATAAAGAAAATGTGGTATGCGCACACAATGGATATATTATTATTCAGTCTTAAAAAAAAAGAAGGAAATCCTGACATTTGAGACAACATGGATAAACCTGGACCCTGACGCTTAGGTTGCTTCCGTATCTTTATTGTAAATAATGCTGCTATGAATATTGGGGTGCATGTATCTTTTCAAATTACAGTTTTCATCTTTTCTGGATATTCGCCCAGGAGTGGGGTTGCTGGATCCTATGGTAACTCTAGTTTTTTGAGGAACCTCCATACTGTTCTCCATAGTGGCTGCACCAATTTATATTCCCACCAACAGTGCAGGAGGGTACCCTTTTCTCCGCACCCTCTCCAGCATTTATTATTTGTAGACTTTTTGATGATGGCCATTCTGACCTCACTGTGGTTTTGATGTGCGTTTCTCTAATAATTAGTGATGATGAGCAGCTTTTCATGTGCCTCTTGGCTATCTGTGTGTCTTCCTTGAAGAAATGTCTGTTTAGGTTCTCTGCCCATTTGGGGATTGGGTTGTTTGGTTTTTTGAACAATTAAAAAAAATTTTTGGCCGGGCCACACGGCATGCAGGATGCGGGATCTTAGTTCCCTGACCAGGGATCAAACCTGTGCCCTCTGCAGTGGGAGCACAGAGTCTTAACCACTGGACCACCAGGGAAGTCACTGTTTTTTTGATACTGAATTGTATGAGCTCTTTGTATATTTTGGAAGTCATATCATTTGCAAATACTATCTCCCATTCTGTGCGTTGTTTCATTTTGTTTATGGTTTACTTTGCTGTGCAAAAGCTTGTAAGTTTGATTAGGTCCCATTTGTTTATTTTTGCTTTTATTTCTATTGCCTTGGGAGACTGACCTAAGAAAACACTGGTATGATTTATGTCAGAGAATGTTTTGCCTATGTTCTCTTCTATGAGTTTTATGGTATTATGTCTTATATTTATATCTTTAAGCCATTTTGAGTTTATTTTTGTGTATGTGTGTTCTAACTTCATTGATTTACATACATCTGTATGACTTTCTCAATACCACTTGCTAAAAAGACTGTTTTTTCCCCACTGTATATTCTTGCCTCCTCTGTCGAAGATTAATTGACCATAGGTGTGTGGGTTTATTTCTGGGCTCTGTTCTGTTCCATTGATTCATGTCTGTTTTTGTGCAAATACCATGCTATTTTGATTACTGTAGCTTTGTAGTATTGTCTGATGTATGGAAGGGTTATGCCTCCTGCTTTGTTCTTTATTCCTCAGGATTGCTTTGGCAATTCTGGGTCTATTGTGGCTCCATATAAATGTTAGAATTATTTGTTCTAGTTCTGTGAAAATTGTCATGGGTAGTTTGATTTAGATCATATTAAATCTGTAGATTGCTTTGGGTAGTATGGCCATTTTAACAATGTTAATTCTTCCAATCCAAGAGCATGGGATAGCTTTCCATTTCTTTGAATTATGTTCAATTTCCTTTATTAATGTTTTAGAGTTCTCAGCATGTAAATCTTTCACCTCCTTGGTCAGGTTTATTCCTAAGTATTTTTTAATGGAATTTTAAAAGCTATTTTTTACACACCCTTTCTGATATTTCATCATTAATGTAAAGAAATGCAACCAATTTCTGTATGTTAATCTGTACCCTGCTACCTTGCTGAATTAGTTTATTAGTATTAGTAGTTTTTGTGTGGAGTCTTTAAGGTTTTCTATATATAGTACAATTTTTATTTCTTCTTCTTATCTGATTGTTGTGCCTACAACTTCTATACTATGTTGAATAGAAGTGGTGAGAGTGGGCATTCTTGTCTTGAGGCCTCATTGTTTTGTTTTGTTTTGTTTTGTTTTTTGTTTGCTGCACCACTCAGCTTGTGGGGTCTTAGTTCCCCGACCAGGGATTGAACCTAGGCCCCGGCAGTGAAAGCGCTGAGTCCTAACCACTGGACCGCCTTTGTTAAATGTGCAGTTTCTTTTTATGGTTTCACACATAGATATTAGCATGCCAGGTAGATCCCTTCAGGTTGTCACCTGTTATTAAAGAATTTGGAAGTAATTTCACAGTATTATCCAGCATAGGTTAAGGAATAGGCTTTATTGGTGAAAAGGAAAACTCACAACACTAGAGTCAAGGCTGCTGGACAGCTTCTCCCCACCACCTTCCCCCAAATCCACCCCCCTCCACAATGGATCAGAAAGTGGCCTTTATTCCCTGTAAGGGAATAAACAGATTGCTCAGTGCCAGGCAGTCAGGCTTTAGGGCACTGGCTCTCTACAGGAGCTGATTAGGAATGCCAGCTGCCCTGCACGTGGGGATCTTGGGATACACATGCCTGTGGGATGTACAGTGCCCCATGGGGAAGTAAGGAAGTTTTAGAGAAAGTCACTAGTCCCATGGAAAACAGAGTGTTGAGTGCTGTCTCTGCTGAGAGAATGAGGGAGCCCCCTTTTATTTTCTCCTTGAAGAAAAAGATGCCAGACCTTTCTAGAATTCTCTACCCATCACTGAATTTTCAAAAGATCATATTCCAAAGGGAGTCCAGCTCGAGGATGGAAGATGCCTTGGAGGACTGGGGCACGGAGGGTGGGGGGGACTCGGGGGGGGATCGGGGAAGGGAGGGAGTACGGGGATGTGTGTATGGAAACAGATGATTGAACCTGGTGTACCCCCCCCAAAAAAAATTAAAAAATTAAAAAAAAAAACCAGATGATTGAACTTGGTGTACCCCCCAAAAAATAATAAATAAAAAAAAAAAAAAAAAAAAGATCATATTCCAAGAGCAATTATCATTCAAATCAGAAATGGTATATGAGAAAGGAAAAAAAATCCTTGGGAGTATTTGATATCTACACATCTCCTTTCTATACTCTGCCATCTCCTTATAAATTTCCCCTGCGATTTGTATTTTTTTATTGACGTGAAATCCACCTAACATAAAACTAACCATTTTAAAGTGCACAATTCAGTGACATTAGTATAATCACATTGTTGTACAATTACCATCTCTATCTAGTTCCAAAACTTTTTATCACCCCAAAAGAAAACCCTATACCCATTAAACAGTCATTCTTTATTCCCTTCTACCCTTCCCTGGCAACCACCAATCTATTTTCTGTCTCTAAGGATTTACTTACTCTGGATATTTCCATATATTTACTTACTCTGGATATTTCACAAAAATTTCACATATATTTCATACAATATGTGAACTTTAGTGTCTGTCTCCTTTCACTTTCCATACTGTTTATAAGATTGACTCATGTTGTAGCATGTGTCAGTACTTCATTCCTTGCTGTGGCTGAAAAAATAGTCCATTGTTCATCTTCCCACATTTTGTTTATCGATTTACTGGCTGATAGACATTTGGCTTGTTTCCACCATTGTGAATAGTATTGCCACAAACAGTTTATATAAAAAGATTTGTTAGAGTACCTGTTTTCAGTCCTTTTGGGTACATACCTAGGCATGGAATTTCTGGAACATATGGTCATTCTGTGTTCAACTTTTTGAGCAACCATGGTGGATATCTTTGTCTCCTCTGGTTTAATTAAAAATGCAGAAAAACAGTGCTGCTCAAGATAGCTTGTAATGCAGTTGAAGCAATTCCTTATCCTGAATATTCTGAAACATTCTTCACTGAGGCTAAAAAGAGAGTGTTGTTTATCAGAGAAATGGAAATGTTTCTAAACTAATAGTTAATTGAATAACAATCTTCTTGGAAGTTGGACCTTTATAGCAGGCTTCTGATAACTTAAAAGAGACTCAGGGAATGTGGTGAGTGCAGTGGCCAGGAGTCCTGTGGGAACTAGGCTAGAGGTGAGTTGCAGCTCTTATTTTTACCCTTTCCATGGGGTAATACCTTGAACCCCACCCCCAACCCTTTCCACACCCTGTCCCCAGCCGAATACTTCCTCCCTGACCCTCATGCAGTCCCCTCTTCACTGCCCATTGCCCCGTTCTGCTCCCACTCAGATATACTGAGTAAACTTGACCTTCTCATTTAAGACAACTTCTAACCATGGAATACATCATTAAGGAATAACTGTAAACTCTTGTGTGGTTTACTTAGTGCTGATTTCATAATGTGCAGGAATCAGACAGCCCTGCTATTTCATAATACACTGGCTTGCCACACTGAGCAGAACGGCTATCTAAACACACAAGCCAAGCTTCATTTGCTTATAGCAAGTACCATCAAACCACCTCCAGTGATGACGGATTAGAATGCTTTTCACATGAGAGCGTGCATTGAGGATGGTATGTTTAGCCATCTTGTGGTTGAGGGGAAACTGGAGCTCATTCCTGGCTCGCAATTCTAGGCCATCAAGTCCAGGCAGGTGGAAGTATTCTCGCTCTCAAACAACGAATTCCGATCTCACTGCCCTTCCTGGTGGCCCATGTGACTGAGAATGTTGGTACTGCCACAGCTTCTTCGATTTTTCCCTGCTTTCCTTTTGCTCTTAGTAAACGCGAGGCCAGAAGTCCCAAGCAATGGTTAAGTGGCTAAGAGCCTGACTTAAGTGTCTGACAGACTCAGATTTCAGGACTGGTTTGCTTCTTACAAGGCATGTGACTTTGAGCCACTTTATCAACCTTTCTTTGCTTCAGTTTTCTCATTCTTGAAAAAGAGTGTCTACTTCATGGGGCATTATGAGTGTTAAATGAAGTAACGGAAGTCCAGGATCTAGCACGGTGCTTGGCACATGTCCAAAGATAGAATTGTTGACATATTAACCATATTTTGCCCAATATTTCTTTTTTCCTCTTTTGCTCCTCTGCCTTGCCCCACTGCCCTCCCTGCAGCCTCAGTTAGAAGAGACTCTGCTTATGACTTCAGGAGAGGGAAGGGAACGAGACAGAAAGATTGGGACTTCCCTGGTGGCACAGTGGTTAAGAATCCACCTGCCAATGCAGGGGACACGGGTTTGATCCCTGGTCCGGAAAGATCCCACATGCCTCGGCGCAACTAAGCCCATGCACCACAACTACTGAGCCTGTGCTCTAGAGCCTGAGAGCCACAGCTACTGAGCCTGTGTGCCTAGAGCCCATGCTCCGCAACAAGAAAACTACCACAATGAGAAGCCCGTGCACCACAATGAAGAGTAGCCCCTGCTTACCACAACTAGAGAAAGCCCATGCGCAGCAACAAAGACCCAACACAGCCAAAAAATAAATGAATAAATAAATTAATAATTAAAAAAAGACACAAAGGTTGTCTTTTCCTAGTTGTTGTGTTTCAAATATTCTGTATCCTTAGAGGAACAAGAAAAGAAAGATGGATTTGAAGAGGGAGATTCTCATTTTCCCACAAACCCAAACAGAATAAAACCCAAACCAAACAAACTAGCAAAGATTCCCCTTGCTTGGGGTACAAAGATGATGACAGGGAAGCTGTAAGGTTTCCTGGGTGGAGGAGGCAGCAGACAGACCACAGACAGCCTCCTGGATCCCCTCTGCCCTGGTTTGCTGTGACTGTGGCAGCATACAAATGGTAAAGAAGCTCTAATCCAGGAGCCTGTAACTTGTCTCATAAAGAAATTGTGTAAATGTGAGAGGTGAGAAGTTTGGGGTGCTTGGTAAGGGGGAAGGGAGGAGACAAATTCTTTCTTATGGATCCCACATTGCTCAGGGTTAAGGATGCTCCACAAACATTTAGAAATAAAAATATCAGATCACTAGGGTGTGAAGGTACATTTTCTAGATCACCTTCAAATCATAGTAAGAAAACCAAGGGTTTTAGACACCTCTTGGAGCTTGGGCTGATCACAAAGAAAGCAAGGTCTAGGACTACCTCCATCTTTTTCCAGGCTCCTAAAATGATGAATAACAAAATGATGTTTCAGTTATCCATTATGGCATAACAAACCACCCAAAAATGTAGTTGCTTAATACACAGCCATACATTTGCTCCCAATTCTGCGATGTGGGCTGGGCTCACAGGGACAGCTCGTCATCTCTGTTCCTTGTGGCATATGCTGCAGTTATCTGGGAGCTTGGGTGGACTGTGATTCCCCGGTCCTTCTCCAGGGTCTCTTTCCATGTGGCTTCTCATCACTCAGTGGTTTAATTTGAGCTTCTAACATGGCAGGTGGATCCCCAAATAGTAAAGGAAGGAGATGCCTAGACCCGGAATGGGCACACTGCCATCGATTCTGGCACATTCTAGTGGTCAGAGCAGGGCACAGGGCCGCCGCAGATTTAAAGGGAGGGGAATAAATGCCAACTTTGATTGGAGGAGCCACAGGAGCCTACAAAGAAAGGAAGACTTGCTGACAGTCATATTTAGAAATTATCTCCCACGTAGGGTTGTAAAAACTGTGGTGTATTTTAAATGTTTACATTTGACACATTGACACTTTTTTTTTTTTTTTTTTTGGTTCAAGTTTTTTTTTTTTACTTAGTGGTATGTATTTTTTTTTTTTTTGGGGGGTACACCAAGTTCAATCATCTGTTTTTATATACATATCCCCGTATTCCCTCCCTTCCTTGACTCCCCCCGCCTTGAGTCCCCCCCACCCTCCCCGCCCCAGTCCTCTAAGGTATCTTCCATCCTTGAGTTGGACTGCCTTTGTTATACAACAACTTCCCACTGACTATCTATTTTACAGTTGATAGTATATATATGGACACATTGACACTTTTAATTTAACTGTGTACAGTGACTGTATGATTAACCTCCTTTGAGTATAATATTAATATTTTAAATTTAAGGTGGGGCCCAAAGAGTCCTTCTTGCTTCCCCCTGACTCAGAGTCTGTTGTCCTGGAGCCTTAGACTCTGTGAAGGAAGTTCTTTCTTTTCTGACTCCTGAATGATTGTGTAATTTGCAGTGGGCACGAACAGTCAGTCACTCACAAAGGCACTTGTTCTACTCAAGTTCTTGTTCTTCTGGTTTTAGGTATAGTGGGGTCACTGGGAAAATTCCTGACTGTCTCCCAGCCAGGGCATCAGTATCCCCATCCAACCAGCAGCAGCAGTAGCCCCTTCCTCCACTGGCTGACCCTCGAGTGTGAGAGGAGCTTAATAGTCTGTGTACCTGCCATGCAGAAGACATTCCTTGTATGTAGAGATGGAGGCCATCTGGAGGAAGAGATGATTCAACAGCACACACACAGAAAACCCAAACGTAATAATGCCAGTGAGCAGAGGAGGTGACACAATCCTACAGATCAGAAGTGAGGAGGAGGTCCCAAGGAGGTTTGGAAGCTTGTATGAGAATCTGAGGGGGGGCTTTGGGCAAAGTCCCTGTCAGTAGCTGCCATGGGACGGGGAAGATGAAACCAAACAGAAAGACAGCCAGGCCAGGCGCTCAGAAGTCATCAGGTCTTTATATTAAGAAAGAAATTGCTTTGGGATCATAGATTGCTATTTGGGGAACATGAGTTCTCTCTCTCTTTTTTTTTAAAGTTGTTTATATTTTCTGTAATTTGGGTCCTTTTTGTTCTCTCTTAGTGTTTAGTACATTTTTAAAATGCTAGTCTGCTCAGCTGTGCTAAGAGGAACCAAGAAAGAGGTTTTTGTCCAGTTTGGACCAGAGTTTTAAAGGGAAAGCAGCTTACCAACTGCCTGACAAGGTGGAAATGAGTACTGTTGCCTGAGTGAGAGAGCCTCAAAGGGAAGGTAAACTGAAAGCAACTGAGTTGGAAACCGTGGTTCAGACGCTCCCCCTACCCCAAGATGTGTTTATCAAATCTGGGTTCATCTCTCCATCCTCGTAGTCTCTTACTCCCCTAGTGGCCCAGACAAGAGGCAAGAAGGGACCTCCGTGAACAATGAGAAGGAACAGCGCCCTGGGATTGGTGGCCCAGGGCTGCAGTGGGTGGGTAACCACGGATTTTGCCCTCCAGAATGGAGCCAGAAAACAGAAGCACTGGTCTTAGTCTGGAGATGGGGGAGGCGGGTTCAATGTGAGCATGAACTGCTGGGTGCCAAATGCTCAAGCAAGCAGGTTACCAAATCTTCATTCTAGTTAATGCAGGAGAGGACACACACAGGCTGCAGAGGACCCCAAGCAATGCCTAGGAAGGGGATGAGTGAGGATTACTGGGCTGGCACAGCCCCTGAAGCAAACTGGGGCACAGGACAGAGCTCAGGTAGATAGCTGGAATCTAAAGTAGCAACGGGGGCAGAACAGCCATTATCATGGCAGGATTGGGGGTAGGGAAATGCTGCTGCTGTGGCATGAGGACGGGGGACCACCCAGGCAATTTGGCCATGAGGTTTGGAGGAGTTGAATCATTCTAGAGCCCACCCAGGCCTGGTTCTCTGCAGCTGCTGCTCGAAAACCTTTGGTAGCTACAGATGGGTAGAATTGGGAGTGGGCAGCCACTGTCACTGCCAGAGTCCCGGGCTCAGGCCTGCCCTCACAGTCTGCTCCAGTTATCTAAAACCCAGTAACACGCCAAAACACCATGGCTTAAAACAACAACAGTCCTTTATTTTGCATTTCAGGCAGGGCAAGGCAGAGACCACTCTGCTCCACGTGACGGGCCCATGACTCAAATGGCCAGGGACAGCCAGGGGCCGGCAGGGCATCACCGGTGATCTCTCCTCTATTCTCTCCAGCATGGAGGCCTCAGGGTAGCTGGGCTTAGTGGTAGCTCAGGGCACCAAGAGCTACCATTTCCACAGGCCCAGGCAGGAGCTGCAAGGTATTTATGATCCACCGTCAGAAGTTCCAGGATATGGTAATTTAGTGCTTTCCATCCCTAAATCCAGCCCAAGTTCAAGGGAAATGGTATAGACCCCACCTCTCAATAGAAAGAGTATCAAAGAATTTGCCAGCATTTTCAGTGCATCACAGCGTCTCACCAAGTTATCAGCAAAGTCTCCCAGCTGAACCCCTTGTTCCCAGATTCTCATTGATGGCAGCGGGGAGGCAGCAATGCACAGGGTAGAAAAAGTGGGGGCTTTGTACGTCATCAGGCCTGAATTCTGGTCCAGGCAGGATTTGCCACTCAGCAGCTGTTTGAGCTTGTTAGGTTACTCACTTCTCAGAGCCATGGTTTCCTTGTGTGTAAAATGGGAGTAACACTAACACAGTGGCCAAGAAAACATACTCTCAGATATGCAGATCTTGCAGATCTCTCAGAGCATAGCTGACCAATGGACTGTCCCAGCTGCTGAGCCCTAAAATCTACCCTCTGATTCTCATCCCCAGCTTGGCACAGAGGCCAGTTTCCTAGGGCTGCTGCCAGCCCATGACTAAATACAAGCAGCCTGTTCCTGGGGGATGCTGGACTCCTGGGACAGGGCAGCTTGGCTTGAGGACCGCCCCCCCCAAGGCCTTGCTGAACTTTCTTAGAGCTTCACGGTAGCATAAAATGCTTCTTTCCATTCAGCCTTCCTTTCTTGCCTCTCTCCTTCACAAAGGCCACATCTGAATCCAAGGTCCAGCTCCCTGTCCAAGTTCCCTCATAAATCTCTGGCACAGTGCTCTCATCTAGCACTGCTTTGGGGGAACTGGGACAAACAGCCACAAGGCTGCTGTGGGTATTAAACAGGTGTGTGTAAGCACCTAGCCAAGGCCTGGCATATAGTTGCTGTTCATTAAACTAATATTTATTGAGTCCCTGCTGAATGCGGACTTTAGCCTGGCTGCCTAGGATATACTGGCGAGCAAAGCAGATGAGAACATTAGGGCCACCTGCTTGAAGCTTCTTGCTGATCCCACTGCGGAGAGATAAAGTCCCAACTCTCCTATGGGACACAAGAGCCCTTCAAAGTCTGACCCCAAGGGGCCTCCACACCTCCCACCCCACACTGCACACCTGAGCCTAGAGCCAAAAGGAACTTCTTTCTTCCTACAATCTTGCTCTTTCACCGCCGTCTTTTTTTTTTTTTTACTGCCAGTCTTAACACAGCCTTTTCTTCTCGAAAAGCTTCCTCCCGACCCCCCCCCCACACACCCCTCACGTGATAAACTCTTACCCATCCCCCAAGACCCAGTTCAGTTGTGGGGTCCTAGGTCGCCCGGATAGAGGTGCTTGTTGGCACAGATCTCCGCAGGCACCTCGTAAAAGTACTTGCTACATTGTGCTTTAATTGCGGTAACAGTGTCCCCCTTAACGTGTGAGCTCTTTAGAGCAGGGGCAGTGTCGTGTCCATCCCGAATCCCCCCTGCTTGGCACTCGGTAGGCCCGCAGCTCGTGTCTGAGGAGGGGGTAGAGCCGGGGAGGGCAGGCGATTTTCCGGCGTGACCGCTGGGCCTGCGGCAAGGGGGCAGGGGCGCGGCCGGGCGAGGGGCAGGGAGCCGCGGGCGCGGGGGGACGGCCGGAGGCGGCCGCGGGTCGCGCGGGCCGAATCGCCGCCTCCGCCGCGGAGCACATGACTGCGGGCCCAGCCTCCGCCCCGCCCGCTTGCCCGCGCAGCTGCCGGCTGTCGCCTCCCGGGGCTGCGGCGAGCTCCGCCGGCGAGCGTCCCCGCCCTGCGCGCTCCCTGTCCCTCGCGAGCTGGGCCAGGCGGGCGCCGCGGCTGCCCCGGCCCGGGAAAGCGAAACCAAAGCCGGTCTTCCACTCCCCGCCGGCCGGCCGGGTGCAGCGGAGGGTCCCGGGTCTTCCGGCCGCTATTGCGGCGGCTGCGGCGGCGGCTGCGGCGGCGGCGCCTCCCTCCCTCCATCCTTCTTCCTTCGCGTCCCGGCCCGTGAGCGGTGCGCGGAATGGGCCGGTGCTGCTTCTACGCGGTGGGGACGCTGTCCCTGCTTCTGCTGGTGACCAGCGTCACGCTGCTGGTGGCCAGAGTCTTCCAGAAGGCCGTGGACCAGAAGATCGAGAAGGTGAGGCGTGGCTGGCTGTGTGTGTGTGTGTGTGTGTGTGTGTGTATGTGTGTGTGTGTGTGCGCGCGCGCGCGTGTTGGGGGGACACTTCCAGCCCACCCTCTCACTGCTAAACCTTGTGCAGGGAGAATCTGCACCCTGGCGAACCCCTTGGAGTAGAGCCCTGCTTTCCTCCTTGTCTTCTTGGGGTGGGTTGGTAAGGGTTAAAGAGGGAGGACAGGCGTGAGCAAGATTATGTTCATTTAGAATAATAAACAAGACTATGGATCTAGAGTTTTAAAGAAAGCTTTCACTTACATTCTATCATTTGCATCCCTCTTTGGGCCTTTCCTACGCCCCAGTCTCTGTTGGGCCCAAACTCATCTCCCTACCACTTCATGAAAAAACAAAGCTAAATGAAAGACACCACAGCCAGGCAGGTGTGTTGCCTGCTTGCCTTTGAAGTGGTGTGGGGTGGGGATGAGAAGCGGGTTCGTGGTCTGTTGTGTTCTTGCATTTCTGGGCTGAGCCTGGCACTTGGTAGCCAGGCCAGGCCTCTGAGCCGGGTGACATTTCAGTCCATCAGCCTGTGCTCACTGGCTGACTTAGCAGCTTGGTGTCTTGTAGGAGCAGTCTGTGTTGCTTTGTCTCACGGTGGATTCTTGCTCTTCTCAAACAGCCATACGCTTCAGGCAGAGATGCATTTAGATTCTTAAGAGAACCTGAGCCTGTCTCTTCCCCCTAGGTACGTGAGCTGGAGAGCTGGTCATTTCAGATTTTTCCATCCTATGATTTCAACAATAGTCATTTCTTCTGCCCTTTCACCCACATCCACCAATCTGTGTGGAAAGAGGAACCAGAGAGAGTTACTGGGATCACTTTTTCCTTTTAAAAAAAGATTATTGGAGCAGCCTTTCTTGTTAGCACCCATAACTGCGTGCCTAATTTCTCTCACTGGTTTTTACTAGCTGTGGGCCAGATAGTAAAAGCCGGGGCCTCCTTCAAGTTTGATCACTGCACTCCCAGTTAGCAAAATTGTTTTATTGCAGGAAGCAACAGACATTTTCTTTTAATAGAGGCTTCCCTAAAGGCCATCAGTTACTTGAAATCTGATGGTTAAAGGCAACTTAAAAAAAAAAAGCCATGGCAAAGCATAGTTTAATTTTTTTAAAGTTCACATTGCCAAGGGGAGACAAGGCCCACTGTCTGAGCTTCTCAAAGGCCATTGTTTTCCCTGAGCACTCCTGTTCAAAGAAAAAACGAAACTGAATCTCTCCACTCTTGTCCACCTGCAGATCCATGGCAAATTGTTTAAGGATGTAACCTCTTGCTTGGGTGACTAGAGTTAAGCAGCCCGATTGTAGTCAATTGAATTTCTCACGTGGCTTTGAAAGGCTGTTTCAGGAAAGCCCTGAAGGATGAGTGATCTCCCCCATGTCTCAGATATTATCAGCCTTCGGATGCTCTGTGGGTTTGCATTCGTGGGTGGTGGGCAGGGAGGATTGGGGGAGGGGTGTTATAAGGCAGCTTGGTAGGGGCTTGAGTTTGTGTTGGTATTTGGTGATTGGGTTTTTTTTTTAGCCTTGATTTTATTTTATTTTATTATTTTATTTTATTTACTTTTTTATTGGGGTAGAGTTGTTTTACAATGTTGTGTTGCTACTGTACAGCGAAGTGGAGTTCCTGAGCTATACAGCAGGCTCTCATTACTTATCTGCCCTGTACATATTAGTTTATATATGTCAATCCCAGTCTTCCAGTTCACCCCGCCCCCCTGCCCCAGCTTTCCCCCTTTGGTGTCCATACATTTGTTCTCTACATCTGTGTCTCTGTTTCTGCCTTGCAAACCGGTTCATCTGTATTTGGTGATTGGCTTTTAAAGGTGATTTTCTCCGTGAGGAATGGACTCTGATCTGAATGATAAATTATAGTACAGGGAAATGAACTTTCAGAATTGCCTTGCCCCGTTAAGGAGTACTGCACAATGTGGTATTTGAAACTAAATGACAGGGCTGGTGTCTGTGGACAGGTGTGGGAATGTTGGAAGGCAGCCAGAGGCCACGCATTCCCATCAGTACCATTCTGCTTTCCCACATCACCTGTGGGGTGGCAGCAGGAGATGGTGGGCCAGAGGAAGGACTCTGCACGTCAATTCGTGGGCGTGAATCCTGGCTCCACCAGTACTAGTTGGATAACCTTTGGCTGGTGCTTAACCTTTCTTGATTCTGGGTTTTTCCATCTGCAAATGGGGATAATAACAACTGATGTAAACAGAAGGATTGTAAGAATTATTAGAGAAAATGAGTGTACTTTTCATGGGATACAGTTAGTATGTATAGTTATTTGTAAATGATCACAGTTTGATTTTTGTCAGAAGCCACATAAGCAAAGAAAAAAATATATGAGATTTGAGGTCAGACAGCCTGTGTTCAAATCCTAGCCCTGACATTTCCAAGCCTTTTGACTTTGGGCAAGTTCCTTGAGTTGTCTGAGCCTCAGTGTCACTGCTTGGAGAAGTGAGGCTATTAGCCCTCTTGGGCACAGCGGTGCACTTCCCATGAAGCTCACAAAGCCCAAGCTTTGGGTCTGTCAGTTGGCACGGGCCCTTCCGAGGCCCTCTACTTAATTCTCTATCCAGAATTTCTTTTCTTAGGGAGGGCCTCCACACCTTGTATAAGCTTCACACAAACCCAGCATCTGCCTGTGTGTGTGCTGTTGTGAGACTGAGTGAGGTAATCTGTTTAAAGCACCGAGCACAGCGTCAGGCACAGAATCGGTGCTCAATTATGGCTGCCCTCATTATTTCCATTAATAGAAAATTCATTTATAACTTGACTTTAATATACTTGTAATATAATCCACTCTGATACTCCCAGTTCTTAATTTTTTCATTTGAAGATTTTCCGTATCCTGCCTTGTCTACATCAAAAAGAGGAGAGAGAAAAAGGATGAAAATCAAATGAGTAGGCTAGGCTAATTGTGAGAATCTAACAAATTCCTATTAGAAGAATTTGTCTCATGTGATAACTGTCTTTGATCCCCACAGTAGCCAGAGGTGGTTGAGGAGAGATTTTAATTTTGGCCACTGAATAGAGTGGAAGGAACCAAGACAGTTTGGTTCCATTCTTGGCTTGTTATATTATGTCTTGCGTTGAGCAAGCCTTGTAATTGTTTCTCTTTGCTTTTCTCAGTTGCAGAGGAGGCAGAGTAATGCCTCCTTCCTTGGCCCACACCCACATCCTGGGAGATACTCTGAGCATGAACCCGGTCTTCTCTGTTGAGCAATCTCTTTTGCTCCCTAGTGCCTGAAAAGGCAGGATTTTATGTTACATTTCATTTGGTAACCCCACTAATAGTCCTGGCACCTCGTGCAGTGCCTGCTACATGGTAGGTAGCTAAATGCCTGCTGCCTCACTTTTGATCATCTTAGTTGAAAGAACAATTTCCTAAGAATCAGAAGGACTTGGTTAAAACTTCTTTTTCTGTCACTAACAAATACTTGGATTAAATTGGACAAGCTGAGTGGCAAATTATTGAACCCCTCAAAACCTCAGGTTCCTCATCTTGAAAATGGGGGTGATAAGAATATCTACCTTTGGGTTGTGGCAAGAATGAACTAAAAGGATTGGTGTAAAGCATGTATGTAGCACAGTCCCTCCCAAGTGCCTGAATTTGTTATTGTTATTTGTATGGGCAACATGTTTGTACAGCCAACAGTAAACATTTGTTATTCTTTCCAGCTGTTCTTTTCTCATCTAGGAACTGAAGGTTATATAGTAGATAAAGATCCTTCTAGCTCCAAATTTCTGAGATTCTATGACACAGGCATGTGACCTATGCTTAAGAACAACTCTGCAGCTCAGAATATTAAATTTGCCTTTAGGCTTGCTGACAGTTTGAACATCCCCCAGAAATTACGATGCAGAGCTGGCCAAAGTCAGGGCTGGCTGATAAGAGATGGGCTGGCAAAGGAAGCAGTGAGAGGGCAAGAGACTGTTGACACTTCGCTGCCTATTCACAGACCAAGGAAGGATGATAGCCTTAGGTCGCAGCAATGAGACAAACAGGACAGATTCACTTACCCTTCGCCAGAACCTGAAGCTCTGGGCAAGTACCAGCTGGCCTCCATCGGGAGCCAGAGCAACTTTGGAGCTGTTCTAGTGCCTCAAGAAATAAAATATAATCACTGATAATTTAACCAAATAGCATTGATTGGTGAATATGTGGGATCTTTTTTAAAGTCAAATGAGTAAAACATCTTCGTTGTTTATGTAATGACAATCAACTGTATATAATCTTAAAGGGCTCCTTCTTGCCTGGCTACCTCATCTCCTAAGTTGTCTCTTTTCAGAGTTAAGAAGACATAAGTATCTTAGATTAAGAAAAAAACCTTAGGCATCATTTAATCTGTCATTTTCTAGTCAAGGAAACAGACTGTGTCAGTTTTTAAATTGTTGGTGGTGGGTATCAAATTATCTTTACACTACGTATATGACACTGGAAACGTAGGTAAGTGACTTATCAAAGTCCAAATTGAGAGGCTAGGCAGGCAAGCTGGGTCTCCTAATTTACTCTTTCAATCCTGAGGATGACCCTATATCCCGTTACCTTTGACAGGTCTGGCTTATTTACACCTGTTATCCTGGAGCAATTACTAGCACGTTCTTTCCTTTCACAAGATTCCTGGTGACAGTAAACTCTACCCTCACATATCACATTGTTCTTTACTTCTTGGCATTAAAAAGGAGCAGTGTTCTCTGAGGAAATGAGGCCCCCTCAAGCTAGCTTGAGAAAGAGGAATTTTTTCTTTTTTGTAAAGCTGGAAGAGGAAGCTCGTAGAAGTCGAAGGGTAAGAACCACAGCACATAAAGCCTCCTACGAATCCAGTAGAAACTGTAAAGTCAGCAGGACCCAGGCACACTCTGTGTCTCCCAGTCATTCCTCTGCTTTCCCCACCAACCAGCTTCCTCTGTTTCCTCTGGCCCAGGCTGTTTCCTTGGGCCCAGGCTGTTTCCTCATCTGTAGCTTCCCTAGCCCTGACCTTATGTGACTCTCCAGCTGCTGAGCCTCCCAAGAATGTGCTGCATCTCTCAGTTTCTTCTTTCCAGATTCGTGACAGAGTCATGCGATTGGCTCAGCACAAGCAGAAACCATAGATCTAAAAACAGAGGCTGTATACTTGCCAGATGCTCTAACTCCTAAGCAAATTATCCAACTCCTGCCTGGCTTTTAGAAACATGATCTGGTGATATCAAAATCGTATTATGTTTCTTTCAGCATCTTACTAATTGATGGTGACCATGCCTGCATTTATTACTAATGGTTAAGACAATGGGGCAAACCAGTAGTTCTCAGTGTTGTCCCTAGACTCTAGGGAACATCAGAATCACTTATGGAAATTTTAAAAATACAGACCCCAGCAGCCCTGCTCAATCAGAGTCTTTAGGAACAGCACCCAGGTCAAAGAGCTAACCACGAAGTCCATGACTGAGCTGGATGGGGATTATGTTAACCCATGTCTTCAGTCCTTGAGATGGCAATTCTTTCTTTCTTTTTTTTTAAACTTTGTATATTCTTTTTTATTTTTGTTTATTTTTCTGGTAAAAAAAATACATGCCTTGGATATATGCAGCTTATTGTATGTCAATTGTATCTCAATAAAAGTTCTTAAAAAATACCACTGTAAAAAGTCTGAGACAACAAAAATTAATAAAACAAAGATAATCACTGTTAAATATATTGTTGATTAATCCATATTTTTTCATTGTGCGTATATAGTAACACATATACTTTACAGAAATGGGGTGTTTCTACTCCTACACTGTATTTATTTTTAACTTTTTTCAACTGGTATAACTAACATATAAAAGAGTTGATAATTCTAGTTGGGGCTATTACTCTTAGTAATTACTGTTATTTGGCAGGTTTACATTAAAGGAAATATCTTTTGGGAAGGGGGGAAGGTTCTTGCTTGTGAGAATCGTTTTTGCTTTCTTGTTGAATAAAGTGCAAGATTTCACTGTCAGCCCGCCGCGAAGGGGCCATCTGTTCTGCCAGACACTTGCTTGTTTCCCAGGGAAGAATCAGCAGGTGGGATTATAACATCATTAATGAAAACACAGGATGTTGGCCAAGTGACCAGGCATTCACGGCCTATGTCATCAAAATATATACTCTATACAGGATTTATTACATGAAGCAGCTGTTTGTTTGTTTTTTTTTTTTTTTATCAGAGCTGGTAACTAGTCAAGAGCAACTGAGGAAAATAAAGGCTGCTCTCAGTGTTTGCTCTCTATATCCAAAAGCAGTTTTAGGTATATTCTTTGGCAGTCATCCATTTATTTAGCAAATATCGGTATTTACTGCGTGTGAACCATTTGTGAGGCAGTGTGCTAAGAGCTACGGGTACAGTGGTAAACAAGATACAGTCCTTACTCTTATGGAATTTATAATCTAATTCAGACTTTTGAAGCTCAGATCCTTTTGTTCTCTTAACAATTATTGAAGACCCCAAAGAACCTATATTTCTGTGGGTTATATCTGTCGATACTTATAATATTAGAAATTAAAACTGGTACATCTTTTTATTGGAGTATAATTGGTTTACAATGTTGTGTTAATTTCTGCTGTACAGTGAAGTGAACCAGCTATATGGGTATATATATCCCCTCCCTCTTGGATCTCCCTCCCCCCCACCCATCCCACCCATCTAGGTCATCACAGAGCACCAAGCTGAGCTCCCTGTACTATACAGCAGGTTCCCAGTAGCCATCTATTTTACACATGGTGGTGTATTTATGTCAAACCTAATCTCCCAGTTTATCCCACCCTTCCCTTCCCTCCCACCCCATCTCCACACATCCATTCTCTACATGTGCCTTTCTGTTCCTGCCCTGCAAACAGGTTCATCTGTACCATTTTTCTAGATTCCACATATATGCGTTAATATGCGATAATTTGTTTTTCTCTTTCTGACTTACTTCACTCTGTATGACAGACTCTAGGTCCATCCACATCTCTAAGGTGACTCAAATTCATTTCTTTTTTTTTTCTTTTTCTTTCTTTTTTTTGTAATAGGCTGACTTTAAAATTCATTTATTTTTATGGCTGAGTAATGTTCCATTATATATATATATATGTACCACATCTTCTTTATCTGTTCATCTGTTGATGGACATTTAGGTTGCTTCCATGTCCTGGCTATTGTAAATAGTGCTGCAATGAACATTGGAGTACATGTGTCTTTTTAAATTATGGTTTTCTCAGGGTATATGCCCAGTGGTGGGATTGCTGGGTCATATTAAACTGATACATTTTTAAAACACAAGCACATGTTCCGTTAACTGTCAGACCAGTGACATCATTACAAACCTCTAGAAAGCTCCACTCCATGCTCCATGAAAGAATGGGAGTGAAAAAGGCAGATGGTGTCTTAGTATTATTATGGAAATAGTTTTGACCTTGGGGAACCCCCCGAGAGGGTCTTGGGGGCCCCCAGGGGTCCTCAGACCACCCTTTGGGAACTACTGATCTGGTTTTCATGTAATTAATCTTGTTGATTTTTAGCATAATTTTAAAAATAATATAATATCCCTGCTTTATTTCTGTAAGGCCAGTTTGGAAACTATATTATTAATGTTTTCGAACCACCAGGATTTTAAATTTCTTATATATTTACATGTCCTTTTAGTTTCCTCACGCGTGCAATGTGTAGGATAGTCCAGTAGTTGGGGCCATCAGTGGTGCAGGTTCAGTGAGTCCCCTGTTTTTATCTCGTGGGTGAATCAAACTAGACTAGAACATTAGCAGCTCCATAACTGAATTCCTTGATAATTCCTCTCTAGCCTCAGCCCTGCCAGGGATTTTCTATCCACATGACACAATTTAGTCATATGGATAGAAAAGCTAGCCTGAAAGCTCTCTTTGAAGATAGGGGTCCTGCTATATGTAGCTTTGTATCATCTTCCCAACCTGCTGAATGAATGTCATACAAAGTAGATGGTCATTAAACACTGCTTGGATGAATGGAAGGACGAAAACTTATCATCTTTGGATGATTTTGTTTGTATATTGTTATTTAGCTTCACATTTTTGTTCCGCTCTGCAGGCCAGTGGTCACGTTTGCCTCGCTAATAGTTATTCCTTTAAAATCTGGAAACTCCAGCAAATAATCCAGCTTTCCCCAGAAACATGTGGCTGTTTTGCAGTGTTGACCCCATTACAGTTCTGTGTGGCAGCAGCTGGGCGGAAGAGAGGCTGCCCTTCAGATGGGACCTCTTTCCCTGTTCCCACCACTGTAACACTGCTGTTGTCCCCTGACTCCAGGGCTCAGTGAAGGTGCCCTTTGTCATGGTGCTTGCTCTGCTGTCTTTCACAGAGTGGAGAAAAATCTGTTTGCATCTGATGCTCTTTACCAAAAGAAGGAAAATGAAAGGTAGCCTGAAGGGGTCATGCGTTTAACGAAAATGGGAGAGGGCATACTTCTGTGTACAAGCGAATATTATTGTTAGGATTTGGCTTGCAAACATGTACAAACCTGCACCTGCTTCACTCGTTGACCTTTCCCATGTGGCTCCTTCGGTATCTGTTTTACACTCTTTCTAGAGAAAGCAAGGCAGAATGCCATTGTTACGGGAATGTAATCATTACTCTTGCAAGTCCCATTTTAAGGATATTGCTTTTAATACTATACTTCTGATAATCCACAGTCATGGAAGGAAGAGGAGACGTAGATATAAATAGGTGATACACACATCACTTATTTCATCTTTGAGAGATATAATCACAACCAAACAGGATGTAGAATAGTGACTGGCTCCACAAGTTATACACACAACCCAGCATTATTGTTATGGCCACACTTCTTATTTATTCACATCTTAGAATCCTTTTTCTCATCCACTCCTTTAGCCTCTCCCCGCCACTCCCCGCTGGCTGGAATCCACATATATTTCCCCAAGTTTCACCTGGTCCTTTTGACTAAGTTTCTATCTGGTAGCTGCTTTTTCTCCCTTTAGGCTGGCAGTTCTCAGCCTTGATTTCATATTTGTGATTACCTGGAAGGGTTTAAAAAGTACTCTAGTGGGTGTTTTGTAGCAGGAGCTTTTTCAGGATGACACTTCCACCCACTTGTTCTGTATGTAATTTATAGACAGAGTAGCAGCTTACACATAAACTAACATTTGAACCTCAACTGTCAGAGCTCATTAGCTGAAATCGTTGGAGTTGCAATTAAAGGAAAATGAGTTCAACAACAGTGACATTAAAGAAAAAAGCCAATGCATTTGTTGTTGAGTTAAAATAAGGTCAGTGAATAAGGATAAAATGTTAATGGCAGTGTATTTCTTTTCTCAACAGAGAATTTAAAAAGGTAAATAGTGCAATTACTCACATTACTACAAGAGTCTGCATTGGATTTGCTTAATTTCAGGGAGAAATTTTTTAAATAATGCAAACCAACTGGTGTTTTGATATTTGCTGAGTTTTATTAACCTGGAATCCAATGAGAATCATCCACATGCTATTAGATCAGGTTCCCAAAGTTGGTCTGCATTATCTCTGGGTGAATTTAGACCCTGTAGATGGAGGCTGAGTTGTGCATTTGTGTTTAATTATTAAGTAGCACTTTGTTGAACTAAAAGAACAGCCAGCAGTGCTCTTGAGGCCTGAGAGTTTCCTTTAAAGTATTACTTACTCCCGTCAAAGCCCAACGCAGTTCCCTGTGTGCTTATTTTTATCATCTGGAGGTGGCTTATACAAGGACAGCTGGTTCAGCAGCCTTTCTTGTGCTGCCTTCCCGAAAGATCTCTGTCAGGCTGGCTTGGATGTGTTGTGTTTTGTGGCTGTACCAAGTCAGGTCAGCTCTCAGCAGAAGCAGCTAATCCAGCCCATACCTGGGGGAAGGTGGGCAGTTGAGTGTTGCTGGTGCTTAAAGAGCCTGTCAGGGGATGACAGAGGATGGCAGGTGACAGGCTGCATCAGGTCAAGGACCTCAGACTTTATCCTGTGAGCAGTAGGGAGAGTGTCTGTCCCAATAGGCACTTTTGATAGAACTCCCTGGAAGCAGATGTGGATAATAGCTTTGAAAGGGCCAATGCAGGAAAGGAGGAGACCAGTTAGGAGCCTACCTGTTCCCTAGTTACCTATTAGGAGACTACATAGTACTGAACAGTATTGCCACAGTCCACGCGGGTGATGAAATAGGCAGAAGAATAGAAGTGGAGAAGAGGAGGAGGTACTGAGTGATTGATTAGGGGAGACAATCATGAGTCCTTTTTTGGTCACGTAGATGTTGAGCAGCCTGTGAGGTATGCAGATGGGGATTTTAGAATGGATCCATGCAATTGAAATGATCCAAATAATCTCAGACATAAGGCCCTCTTTGGGCCTTGCACGTAAATGTTCACTGTTACATGCATGTCAGTTTTGTGACATGCTAGATGTCTTCTTGAAACAGAGCCTATGCTTTTTGGGCATAGAGAAAGCTCTCAATATATACATATTGGCTAAATAACTGAAAGGTAAGTTTTTCAGTCCAAATGATTAATTTGGCAGTTGATACTGCAGATAGAGCACATAACTTGATCATCTTTCCAATGTTTCTTCTGATGGTAGTGCCACCATATTATGCCTGGAACAATTCGTCATGTTCTGCAGCATCCAAAGTCACATTGTAAAACTGATTGGGAACCTTACGCTGATTTTTAATTTAGCATAAATGGAAAACTCTGCTAGTTACTGGGTTGTCTAGTGGCCCAGGAAGGTCTCGGAGCCCAAGGGATGGTTTCTCCACAGTTTCACCATCTTTCTGGGGTAGGTTGTCAGATAAAATATAGGATGCCTCGTTAAACTTGAATTTCAAATAAACTACAAATAATATTTTGGTAAGGGTGTCTATGCAATATTTGATTCATTTCAATTTATCAATTGTTAGCATCCTCCTATATTAATTTCATGTCTCATACACTTTTACTTGAATTATTTGAATGCAAGTTGCGATATTACAACACTTTGCCCCTGATTCCTTTAGCATTGCATCCTAAGAATTAAAGCATTTTTGACATAGCCTGTGCAATATTTGGGACATCCTTGGGCATCCTGTTTTTATTCACTAAATTTGGCAGCTCTACCCTCGTGTGGTGGGGTGGCAGCTGCTAGAGTGACCAAGCATCAGCTTTGCAAACCCAGAGACCTAGATTTGGTGGGATTTGACTTCACTTACTAGCTCTGTGAGTTTGGGAAAACCAGTGCCACCATTTCCTTATCTGCAGATTGGGAATTCTTACCTTGCAGGGCCAGCGTAAGGCTTCGAGATCCTGTCCATAAAGCCCTAGCACAGCACCTGATTCCTGGAGACTTTCAGTGAGTAGCAGCGCTTTAGTAATGATAATTGTCCTTCTCTGAGCTGAATGTCAGGGAAGGAGATAAAAATAAAGAAGCAGCCGTTTTAGACATGTTAGCAATTGCATTTGTAAACTGTCCTCTGTTCTCTCATCCCCCTTTCCTACTTAGTGTGTACACGCACGCGTGCACACGCACCCCCCACCATCTACTCTGGGATTTGCAGCAGGTTCCTTGACAGCCTTGGCTGGGAAGGAAAAGGTACAGGAAAAACCAGTGCTCTTGAGAGCAAGATTTGAATAGAATCGAAGGTGGTATGAGACTTGTTTGGGTGTTGACTCAGCTAAGCGTGACCCGCGAGAGGCCGGTGATGGGGGTAGAAGCAGACAGTGAGGAGAATCCCAGGAGGTAGCAGCATCTACTGTCAGTGTGGCTCTGGCAAGCTGTCAGGGATCATTTTTGTTGTTAGGTTTTTCATTTGCTTTGTTTAGTGAAGGACTCCAGTCTACCAAATGTTTATTTCTATCCTGAAACTTTATCATCAACTTGAAACTTGAACAAGTTCAAGTCAGACTGTTGTGAGAATAGCCAGTTTTACCCTCCCTTCCTGGAAGGATTTTGTCCGCCTTCTTTCTGGGAACCTTCCCTCTTGTCTTCGGACTTTTTTGCCTAAGCTGGATACAAACCAGGCAAGATATACTCAGGCAGTTAACCATCTGTTCACTCACACTGACTGGCTCTTTTGGGGTTCATAATTCTGAGGTGATTTTCTTTACTCTAATAAATAAATGAGGTTACAAATGCTTTCCTTTTTCTATTGAAGTGTAGTTGATTTCCAATATTCTGTTAGTTTCAGGTGTACAGCAAAGTGATTTGGATATATACATAAATATATATATTCTTTTTTTCAGTTCTTTTCCGTTACAGTTTATTACAAACTATTGAATATAGTTCCCTGTGCTATACAGTAGCTATACAGTAGCACTGGGAACTATATCCTTGTTGTTTAGCTATTTTATATATAGCAATATCTATAAATATATATATATGTTAGTCCCCTACTTCCAGTTTATCCCTTCCCAGTCCACTTTCCCCTCTGGTAACCATCAATTTGTTTTCTCTGTCTGTGGGTCTGTTTCTGTTTTGTAAATAAGTTCATTTGTACTGCTTTTTAGATTCCACGTGTAAGTGCAGTCATGTGATATTTATCTTCCTCTGACTTCCTCCGCGTTGTGTGATAATCTCTAGGTCCATCCATGCTGCTGCAGCAAGTCCTTTCTCACTGCGAAGTTCTCCGCACACTGTGATGCTTGTCAGGAAAAGCTGGCGAGGAATACAGAGTGTTACATCAACCATCCTGACAATAATAGGAAGAGAAATAGTGTACAGCCCAAGTGTGAGGAGTGGGGGCCCTTGGCGCTTGTGAGGGAGAGCTGACCACAGCTGACCAGGCATCAGGCTCGCCTTTGTTTTGCAAGGACAGAGGAGAAGTGAGACGAGGTTGGTTCTCAGTATCCACTCCTTCTGCCTTCCCTTGGGGTCTGTTAATACATTGTGTAGAATCTGAGTTTCTTTCTTAGATTTTCACTTTAAAAAATATATAGGGGAACAACTATTTTTTTGCTCACAGCAGGAGTTTATTTCTGTTGTAAAAAAAAATCCAAACAATGCAGAGAAACATCACAAAGGGAATGGAAGACCCCTTATAATCCTGTTCATAGAGGTAAATGCCATTAGACATTTAGTGTGGAGGCTTAGTGATTTTGAGAATAACTAAAAGATTGAAATTGTAAAGTTATCTATATATCACCTTCCTGTTTTCATGTTTGCATTTTGTCTGTTAGTCTTTTCCACACTTATACATATTTCACATTGTCTACTTTTACCATTTAACATACATTATGAGCATGTTTCTTATTTCTGTGTAGTTTTTATAATTCTGATGATTGCTTTCTACTCCATCTCTGTGAATTATTGTAATTTACTAAGTCATTCTTGTCCTGTTCAGCATTTTGGTTATTTCCGATTTTATACTAATTCCTTGTTGTTTTAACCTAAACTGAATTTTATGTAGGGCTGGAAGAGAGAATCCTGGGTAAAGACTTTTTCTTTTTTTCCCCCTCTTTTTATTGTTTATAAGTGATTCATTGGGTTGTCTATTTTTGAGCAGACTCCTGGAAGTGACATGATTCCTTTTTTTCTTCAGATCAAGTCCTGGAACCCTCTTATCCCCAACATGAAGATGGTAATAGTCAAGACCACACTCACCATTTATTGAGTATTTTGAGTATGGCCTGAGACAAGCACTGTGCTGAAATCTCACTTAATCCTTACAACAATCTTAGCCAAACACTCCTTCCAACATATGCCAGTGTAATCTTTGGAAACACCTCTTGCCTGTGTCGATGCAAAATAGACAACATGGCACAACAGTTAGGAGTGTCAAATGAAAAGCAAATCTTTTTGTAAAGCGGAAAAGACTTTGCAATAGGGGCAGGGGGACTTGCATCAGGGAGAACCTCTGTGTGGTCTGCAGGGCCTCAAGGCTTAGCCACAAGGCTTCTCCTTTTATAGGGAGGAGTTCATGGGGCTGGGAAAGAGAGAAACCTAACCAAAATTTGGTTAAACAAGCATTTTTTCCCCAGCTTTATTGAGGTTTGATTGATAAATAAAAATTGTGTATATTTCAGGTGTACAGTGGGATGCTTGATATGCATGGTGAAATGATTACCGCAGTCAAGCTAATTAATGTATCCATCACCTCACAGGGTTACTTCTTCGTGTGTGTGGTGAGAACACTTAAGCTCGATTCCCTTAGCAACTTTCAAGTGTACAATACAGTGTTATTAGCCGTAGTCACTGTGTACATTAACAGGCATTTTGCTCCCATTGATCAGTGGGGTCAAGCTGTTCAGCTAATCATTATGAGGCAAAAAATGGGAATCTGGAGGGTCAGTGTCTGGCCTTGTCTTAAGTAAACAAGAGAGACATCTGTGAATCTAAGTCACAAGGGAAAGGGTGTTTTTTTTTGCAGCCAGCCAATTCTCGGAACACAGCAGCAGGGATTCCCGAACCATTGCTGTTTTCCAGGGGCACGAGCCTCCGGTAAAATGCAGCATTGCCTACGGGTTCGCCGTGAGTCCTGGGGTGGGAGGCTGGCTGCACCCTCTCCTAACAGACCTCAGGCATTCGCCTCACCTCTTTGAGCTCTGGTCTCCTGAGGTGTAAAATGGGGAAGATGATTTTCCTCCTGTTGACTGTCAAGGGGATTAGATGCGATACAGGGGCAACATAATGCCTGGCTCTTCATAGTATTCTGCAGCTCAAAAACCTTCCCTACCCGCCCTTGTATATCAGATAAAATGAATGGGGTCCTATGACCCCAACCAACCTCTCTAAATGAATCCCCCTACTCCCTATAAAACCCACAGCCAGTCACACCTAGTACCGTCCATCCTCTGTATTTTTTTACTGTCTCATTCTCCACACCCACTGTTTCTGATGAAGCAGAGGGCTCCAGGAAAGATGGACATGGAGCAGAGAGGAAGGGCTCACTCTGTCCAGCCAGACAGGATAGTTGAATCAACCCCAGCTGTCCATAAGGCGCCCACCCCCATGCCCTCCTTTGCTTGCTAGATTTTTATTCATTCTTCTTAGCTCACGTAAGCACTACCTTTCTCCATCACAGTTCGTAGAATCCATTGTCTGAACACGGTGGAGACCATTGCCTGGTATACTCACGGGCCATTCATGACGTGTCACTTTTCATTGTTGATTATCTCACATGTGTGTGTTACCATCCCCCCAGTAGAGGGTAAACTCCTGGAACACAGAAACCATATGTGTGTTGCTGGGTATCCCCTCCCTGCAATGCCCGGCACAGACACAGTGTTTGGATGATTTGCGTGTATAGTTCTGTATCTTTCCAGAAAACCATGGGTTTTAACTGCTTTAAATGTTGTTAGGAAAAGGGATCATGGAGAGACACAGATTTGTCTTTCCACCCACAAAAGGAACTGGCTGCACGTAGCTCTTTAGGGTGCCGGATTACTGATAAGACACACAAACTAATAGGTGCTGGATCTGTGTTTTTGATTCTTATGAATCTGTATCTGAATTGCTTTCTCTGTATCTGTACGTGGCTGACGTGGCCGGGGGACAACCACTTCCTCTGGGTACGCTTTAAAGGCTCCTTGGACTTGTAGCTGTCGAGCTGCTATTATAGGGCCTTGACTGTGGCTTTGCCTCTGACTGTTCATGACTTTCTTCTGCTCTTCTCTGGTTGCCTCACATCGTCTTCTCTCCCAGCATCTTAGAAGCAAAGTTGGTGGAAAATATGGTTTTCTAGTACTACATTTTGTTGATTGAACCAGTATTTCTCGAAAACCTTCATTGTCTTAGAGGAGTGGGGAGGAGTAAAGAAAAAAAACAAAACAAACCCTACTCTTTTTTCGTAGGTCAGCACCTCTGTTCTGAGAAGCCAACAGTTAACCTAATATGTTCCAACACTGAGTAGCAGCACTTTCCTTCTCATTTTCGGTTGCTAATATCGTCTGCTTCATGTTGATTCTGATTAACCTCAGTTTTTGAAGATGTTTTCTATCCTGAGCACTTTTTTTCTGAAGAAATTCCTGTGTAACATGTTATGGGGTTCAAAGGAAGGGGTGATTCATCCAGTTAAGGGGGGTACTCAAGGAATTCATGGAGGAGGAGAAGTTATCGCCCTGCCTTTTTCTGGAAATTCCTGGACAAGAAAAAGAGGTCCTTATTTTAATGAAGGCAGATGACTTTAAAGGTATCTATGGGCCTTCAAAATCCTCTAGAAGATGAATAATTATTATTTACCTGCTACACTTCTCATAGTTAACATAATAGTTTTAGGTAGATTACATTCATGTAACTGAGCTGTTTCTAGGTGTTGTATGTACACGTTATACCAGAGAAACGCTACCATATAACCTGTATACCTAGAGTGTGTAGTAGATTTATACCCATAATATTAACATGTTGTACACTAAGGTGGGGTGGGAGAGAGGAGGAAAGGGGCACTGGGTCCCACACCCAGCTCGGACACGAAGCAGCTGCACGACCTGGAGCACAGGCCCTTCCTTACCTTCCAGGGCCTCTGGGTTTCATCTGGTCAGCCTCTCCAGTTCTGCTGTCCTCTCCCTCTCTCTGGGCCTGACTCTCTCCCTTGCTTCTCCTCAGATAGCTAAGACTCCTGTTTAGAAGATAAGATAAAACACCACAAAGCTCTTAAAAACAAACTGCCTAACATGATTGGTTAGGCTGCTGTGTGGCCAGGGCAGGGAGAGATTAATGTGTGCAGGGGCAGGCAGGGAGGGCTTCACCGAAGAGAGAGTCTGAGCTGCACCCGGAGCTGGGAGGAAAGGGGTTTCATGGTTTGTCTTTAAATTTTTCTATCTTAACAATCCGACCTCAACTCAGTAAGTCAGTACTGATAGGAGAAGCCAAGAATATTTCATTAACGTGTTGTTGGGCTAGAAATCTGGCGATTAGATGTTCCGAACGGATGCCAAACCACAAGGAGTCCCCAGCTCCTTGACATGGCCGACTCGTGGATGTGAATTGACTTCCAGCCCTCCAGCTGCCTGTGTTTACTTTGACGGGCTTAGGTTTTCTGCATTCATTTATTCAGCGCCACTTTGTTTTTCCCTGCAGAGGTTCTTGGGGTGTTTTCCATTGAATAATAGAGCTATGTCATTAAGTTCCCTTGCAACATTGCTTCTATTAAATTGGAGGCCTGGACTACTAAAAATTGGCCTCCTGTTGTGTGCCGTGTTACAGGACGTTTTAGCATGTGGGTTCTGTCACGTTTGGGAGTTGTGCCTCTGTTTGTTGTCATTCAAGTCCTCACCGCTGGAGGAGTGGCAGGTGATGGCAGGGGGCGCTCCGGCAACCTAGCTGTGTCTCACTAGTGGCCTTACGTTGTCGTTATCAGTAGATCCCATTTCCTCTTTTGGTCTTCTTTTAAAAATTTTTCTCAGTGTTAGTTTTTTGTATTCATTATAAAAATCTGGAAAACATAAAATCTCATCAAGGAGAAAACAGCAATGGTCCACAGTCGCACATGCAGAGGTAACCCCTGTCTGCATTCTGGTTTATTCATTCTGTCTGTGCTTTTATCTTTCTTGAGCACTTCAGTCATCTTAACTTCAAAAATGGCAGTTTTTCTTCATTAACAGGTTAACTACTAGGTACTGGGTTTCTGTCTGTTAATCTTGGGTGCTGGATTAATCAGGCTTCTCTTGCAGTGCTGGATCACAGCCCGCACATCTCCGTGGCTCATAACAGTAACATGTACTTCATATATTCCTTATGGCCAGGTTGGCTGCTTTGAGCTTATGGCCAGTGTGAGCTTAGCTGGGTCAGCTGACTTCGGCTGGACTCCTGGCTTCATGTCTGGTCTACACACTAGCGTTTTAGGGCCTGGGCTGAAGGATCAGCAGCTACCTGGGACAGGGCAGCAGAGGGTGCTGGTGGAAACTTGCCGTGCCTCTTAAGGCCTCGGCTCGAAGTTGGGGCATTGCCATCCCACCTACATTCTGTTAATCAGATCCAGCACTTGGCCACATGTAAAGTCTGTAGAGTGGGAAGGACACTCCTTCCGTAGAGGGGCCATGGTGTATTAGTTTGCGAGGGCTGCCATAACAGATATCACAGACTGGTTGATTTGAAAACAAGAAATTTATTGTCTCACAGTTCTGGATGCTAGCAGTCTGAGATCAAGGCGTTGGCAGGGTTGATTTCTTCTGAGGCCTCTCTCCTTGGTTTGTAGTTGGCCGTCTTCTTCCTGTGTCCTCACGTGATCTTTCTTTGGTGTGTATTTGTGCCTTAACCTACTCTTCTTATAAGGACATCCGTCATATTGGATGACAGCCCACTCTAATGACTTCATTTAACCTATACTTTCTCTTTAAAGACCCTGTCTCCACATACAGTCACATTCTGAGGCACGAGGGGTTAGGACTTCAATATACAAAGTTTTTTTTGGTTGAGAGGGAGGGGACACAGTTTAGACCATAATCCATGGTAAGGGTGGGAAACGAAGGATTGTAGACAAAGAGTACCCTAAACACTGAACCTCAGTGCGGCTTAGCTTTCTCATCATTAGAACAGCGACAGGCGAATCTACGTTAGGGGTTTGTTGGAGTTTGGATGAGAAATTGCATGTGAAGCCCCAGTGGTGAAAGTGACAGGGCTGGGTGTGGTTCTACCTCAACTGAGGACCAAAGTAACCTTCTGGGGCCACTCTCCCTGTTCCCTCGTGTGGGTGAGCTGGGAGTGTGTGGGGCTTCTCAGAGTGGCCTGACGTCCATGGAAGCTGTCCCATCAGCAGACTCTTCGTATCAAAGCAAATAAGGCCTTTCGGGTATTCGAACTGTGGCCTTGGTTTTGGTGATACCATGTTTCCACCCATGAGCCATGGCTCTAGTGTCCTTTCTTTACCACAAATATTTATTGAAAAGCTGTTATGGCTTATGAGGGCTGTGGGCATCATATTGGCATAAGGCCTGTCCCTGCTCTCAAGGGACTGCAGCTGAATGCCTGTGAAAAAAACGAGTGAGCTAGGAGGTCAAAGGGCAGGGTGTCCCTCGCTCTGTCTCTGTGTTCAAAGCCAACTGCCTTACACTATGTAAATCTCCTTTTGGTTTTCTCCCCTAGAATATTGTGTTAAGGAATGGTTCTGAGACCTTTGACTCCTGGAGGAAGCCCCCTCTGCCCGTGTACACCCAGTTCTATTTCTTCAATGTCACCAATCCAGAGGAGATCCTCAGAGGGGAGATCCCTCGGTTGGAAGAAGTGGGGCCGTACACCTACAGGTGAGTCCTGACCACCTCCCTGCCATACTGACCACCCCCGCCTTGCCCTGAGTCCCCATCTCTTCCCACAAGCATCGTCTGTGTGCCGCGTGGGGAGCACAGATCCTGGCTACGTTGGTCTGAAATGCTGCTGGTGTTTGGCGCACGCGTGTGGATGGCTTTGTGGACTGGGCCCGTCTCAGCCTGTCATGTTTAGAAGTGCAGCTGCTTCCTCCTGAGTTGGCACAGTGTGGTTACTAAGCAATGAAGAGCTGCCCCCCACTCCCTACCTTTTTAAGGTTGTCCCATGATTTTCTTCGGTGACTTTTAGGGTCTTTCCCTATTTCTCTCCCCGCATATCTCGTTTTAGACCAGTTCCTAGAATTCATTGTTGGTTTGGAGACAGGCCTTTCTGTCTCTTCTTTTCCTTTTTTTTTTTTCCCCTAACTGAAGTATAGTTGATTTACAATGTTGTGTTAATTTCTGCTCTGCAGCAACATGATTCACTTATACATGTATATGTACACTCTTTTTCATATTCTTTTCCATTATGATGTATCACAGGATACTCAGTATAGTTCCCTGTGCTCTACAGTAGGACCTTGTTGTTTTTCTGTCTCTTCTCATTCACTCCTTTCCCTGCCCCTCCTGAGTATGAGAGATGATTGGGTGACAGGGTGGGTTAGAGTCTTTGGCAGTGACCACCAATTCCGAATGTTGGGAAAGTTAAGAGAATTGCTTTTGTCATTTTTTAAAAAAGATTAGTGGCGGGAGGCACTTGGGGACCTTATGGTCGGAGTATTTGCCTCACTGTTGCAGTATCCCCCCCACCTCAGGACAGTAATCTCCCCCACACCCCTTGCAATCATCTTTTCAACAGACTTTCTCCTTACCAAGTTTTCAACAAAAAGTAGGGGAAGCAGACAGCAAGATCTTTCTTCTGCAGAACTGCCACATGGTAAAAATGCCTCACCATTCTGTCATAACCAATTGTTCAGTGAGTGGTTGCTGACAGATTCGCGCATTGTGAGTCAGTACTATCTCCGCGCTGGAATTCAGAGATAAAAATCCCGGTGCCTGCTTCAGGTGCTCATGGTCTGACTCTGGATGCGAGTGGCCTGCTGTGAACCTCGCCTCTGCCACATACTAGTTCTATGCGCCTCTATAACGTGCGGATAAAAATAGGACACCCGCCATGGGATTGTTACGAGGACTAGGTGAGTCAAATATTTATAAAGTGCTTAGATTAGTGCCTGGCAGAATTAATATAAATTAAGTGTTTGATATTATTATTAGTCTTAGTGGATTGTCTTAGTCTGTGTAAATCAATACCCAGAATTGTAAAGATGAGCTTTATCATTATATAGGAGAATTTAAAAAAATAAACAACACTTGGGTCCTCATTTTAAAAAGCATTTTTATACCTTTAATGCCTCAAGAAACTCCATGTAGCTGGTAGATCCAGGCTTGCGTTTGAGGCTGTCCAGCTTGGAGACAATTAGAAGTTGAACCAGAATTAGCATCTGAGTGTCCTGTTTGTTTATTTTGCAGTTTTAACCATTTTTTTTGTGATGATTTAAAAAAAAAAAAAAACACAAATATAAAATGTACCATCTTTACCATTTTTAAGTGCAGTTCAGTAGTGTTAAATATTTTCGCATTATTGTAAAACAAATCTCCAGTGTTTTTCACTTTACAGACCTGAAACTGTATAGCCATTAAATAACTCCCCTTTCCCCGCTCCCCTCCGCCCATAAGAACCAACATTCTACTTTGTTTCTATGAATTTGACCACTATAGATATCTCATATAAATGGAATCATACAGTATTTGTCTTTTTGCTGTTTTTGTTTTGTACCTAAATTCCTTTGGGTGAGAGGGATGACTGCCTCCCTGCAAGAATGAACTCGCCTGAGAACTAAAGAAAAACCCCAACAAACAGCCTTTCCTCTGGTCTCCTGGGCCTGTTCCTGTGAGCCTTATCCTCATCTGAGTAAAAAGACATGGGTTTTAATCATAACCCAAGGAAACCCAGTGTTGCATTAGGACACCTTCTGGGCCTTTGTGTCTGCTGCTTTAATGTGCTTTTGTGGATGTGGTCATGGGAATAAATAAATCCCGGAAATAAAATAGCATCCAACTGTTCCCATACTCCCTGTATGTGCCCATAGGGACCTAAACTGACTCCTGAGGGAAGCCTGGGAACATCTCACCAGGGTCCTTAACCCGTGATCCATGGAACCCTAAGGGCTCATGGATAGAATTCAACGTGGTCTGTGACTTGGGGAAGAAATTACTGTTTGTTTTTATTAACCACTCACTAAAACTTAGCATTTCCTTTTTTTGTTTTTTAATTTATTATTTTTTGGGGGGTACACCAAGTTCAATCATCTGTTTTTATACACATATTCCTGTATTCCCTCCCTCCCTTGACTCCCCCCCCACCCTCCCTGTCCCAGTCCTCTAAGGCATCTTCCATCCTTGAGTTGAACTCCCTTTGTTATACAACAACTTCCCACTGGCTATCTACTTTACAGTTGGTAGTATATATATGTCTGTGCTACTCTCTCACTTCGTCTCAGCTTCCCCTTCACCCCCCGCCCCCCCAAACCTCGAGTTCTCCAGTCCATTCTCTGCATCTGCGTCCTTGTTCTTGTCTTGTCACTGAGTTCATTGGTACCATTTTTAGATTCCATATATGTGAGTTAGCATACAATATTTGTCTTTCTCTTTCTGACTTACTTCACTCTGTATGACAGACTGTAGGTCTGTCCACCTCATTACGTATAGCTCCATCTCATCCCTTTTTATAGCTGAGTAATATTCCATTATATATATATGCCACATCTTCTTTATCCATTCATTTGTTGATGGACATTTCGGTTGCTTCCATGTCCTGGCTATTGTAAATAGTGCTGCAATAAACATTATGGTACATGTTTCTTTTGGGATTATGGTTTTCTTTGGGTAGCATTTCCTTTGAGTATAAATGTAGGCAACAAATCACAGCAGTGTAAGCAGTACCATGGCTTCCCTACTAATGGAAACACAGATATCATTGTGCCTCATATAGCTGCTGCTCAAATATCATTCCTGCTCATAAATACCTCAATATTACGGTAATTGTTAGACCTGCTGCTACATCTTATTTAAAGTGTCAGTGAAGAAGCACACATATTGCCATATCACAGATTTTTACAATGACACCTGTATCTCAGTCACTGGTTTCCTCTGTAATCCTGGGAATTTTATTTTCTGTGTGTAAAAACGTTTATCTGAGAAAGGACCTACCACGCAGGGCCCGAGACACACAGCGCGTAAGAATCCCAAGAGCAAATCCTGTAGGTTGGAAGACAGGTGAGTCCCTCACTGACTGTTTCATTTTTGCTCCATGAGTTTTCCTGCCTCTGATTTTCTCCCTGCCCTGGTCTCTCCCATTCCACTGCTACAATGATTTTCTAGCGCAAACAGCTGATATTTCCTTTTGTTCCTTGCTCAGGGCCCTAGTGACTCTCCCTGTGTGATGCTCAAGGCCTGAGCAATCTGGCTCCTTCTGTATATCTAGCCTCTTTGTTTTTATTTTAATATTTTGGCACTTTCAACCTAGGATTTTATTCTCTAACCAGAGCTAATTTTATACTCTATCCAGAAAATCTAACCAGAAGAACTATCCAATAGAAATTCGAGTGTCAACTTAAAAAAAAAAGCACAACATAAAAGCTGTGAGTTTATTCTGTGTCTTACTGAGGACTACAGCCTGAGAGACAGCCTCTCCAGATAGCTCTGAGAAACTGTTCCAAAGAGGTAAGGAAGGAGCCAGAATATATATGAATTTTTTTGCAGGAAAAAGAAGCATGTAGTCAACCATCAAAAGATTACTTCTGATCACAAAAACAGACATCTCAAGTTAATGATTTTAGTGCTTTTCTGTGTATGGGAAGATGCAGGAATCTGAGGTCATTGAAATATTTCCTTAGGTATGAACCTTAACTATCTAGGGGCTGGTATCTGAAGCACAGAATACTGTTTTTCTCCATCCTGAATTCCCCTCAGGCTCAGTGTTGGTGGGCAAATGCAAGGGTTAATGCCTTGATCCTTACATAACTGTAAGGGAAAGCAACATTTTTTCTTTGTTTATAGTGCCCCTTGTTGGTCATAAATTCAACCAAGGCTTGGGAGGCATTTCATGGCTAATTTGTCCCACGGCCCTAGGAATGCTTACTCGTAGGTCAGACAAGGATCTCAGTAACAGGCCATTCATGTCCTATATCTGGATTAGGCCTAAACAACCTAAAATCCTCTGGCTCATCTGTTTTATAATCCTCTGGATCTATTCTGATCCAGGAAATGTTTTCCCCTTGTTGCTTCTTCCCATATCTGAAGTTGCACTATTACAGTTAATTTTATACAGAGCTATATATGTGATCAATTGCCTCAAGACTTTTAGCCATCATTAGTTTTGTTGGAGGCCTGGTTGCACATCGGGTAGTGCAAGAGACAACAATCTTATAAAATAGACAGAATATAAGTAATACAGCGAGTAACATTAATAAGATAGCACAGCAGAGAGAGACACAAAGTGTAAACAGTTTGAAAACAACAAAGAGAGAACAAATTAAAACAATGATTAGTATCACTAGTTGAAATCTGGATGCAATAAGCCATCAAGTCCAGAGGGGAGCCAGTTGGAGAAGCCAAATTCTGGAGGGCTTAGGTAGAGAGAAAAAGATAAGTGTTTCTTCTTCATTTGCAAAGGTATACTTCATCAACTTGCTGTAGATCATAGTTAGCATAAGAGGAAAGGTTTTCTGGAACACAAAGATTAAAAGCCAGTATATTTCAGAAAAAATCATAAGATTATAAACCATATTTATCAGTTCATTCAGTCCCACGTAATTAATTCTTGCTGATCTTGATAAAGCCATCAGTTTTTCTCTTAGAGTTTTCTAATTTCTTACCCAGTTCAGTGGTATGATCTAAAAGTCATCAGAAACCTATATTTGTCAAAAAGTCCTTTTCATGAATCTTATTCTCGAAGGTTTTCATTTTTGTAAAAGCATCAGAGTAAAACAATGACTGTCTATAAATGACAGAAGACTTAAAATGGTATCGTTGAAGATTTAATTACAGTGCTTGACAAAGAAACTTGGTTATTTCTGTGACAATACAAAATTTTAAGAAATAATTAGAATCATAACTGACAATATTATGCCAGGACATACAGCACATACCAGATTTTTAAGAATTCCATATAATTTCTAGAAGATCTGTGTTAATGATATTTACCCATGCAATATAATCTAAGAAGGCTTATCGCCACTTATTTGACAGTTTCCCATGTAATTTAACATATGAAATAAACCTAATTAATTTAATATCTCTTTTGAGGATGCTTTGGGGTCCCTCTGAAGCATCCAAAAGTTAGCTACAAGTCAGAAGAACTTCATTTAGAATTGACTTGGGGAAGGACTTCCTAGGTGGTGCAGTGGTTAAGAATCTGCCTGCCAATGCAGGGGACACAAGTTCCATCCCTGCCCCAGGAAGATACCACATGCTGTGGAGCAACTAAGGCCGTGTGCCACAACTACTGAGCCCACGTGCCGCAACTACTGAAACCAATGTGCCTAGAGTCTGTGCTCCACAACAAGACAGGCCACTGCAATGAGTGAGCCTGCACACCACAACGAAGAGTAGCCCCTCCTTGCCACTAGAGAAAGCCCGTTTGCAGCAATGAAGACCCAACACAGCCAATAAAATTAAAAAAAAAAAAAAAAAAAAAAGAATTGACTTGGGGAAGTTTGTCAAAGACATCAAAAGGTTTAAAAACTCTTGGTCAGCTTCCTCCACAAGAGGGCAGACTGCAGTATCAAGCAGTATCAGCAGTATTTTGTCTTGTGGAACTGAAAACCACAGCTACAGAAAGACTGAGAAAATGAAAAAGCAGAGGACTTTGTACCAGATGAAGGGACAGGATAAACCCCCAGAAAAACAACTAAATGAAGAGGAGATCGGCTCCCTTCCAGGAAAAGAATTCAGAATAATGATGGTGAAGATGATCCAGGACTTTGAAAAAAGACTGGATGCAAAGATTGAAAAATTTACCAAAGACCTAGAAGAATTAAAGAGCAAACAGAGATATGCAACACAATAACTGAAATGAAAAATACACTAGAAGGAACCAATAGCAGATTAACTGAGGCAGAAGGGCGAATAAGTGACCTGGAAGACAGAATGGTGAAAATCACTGATGTGGAAAAGAATAAGGAAAAAAGAATGAAAAGAACTGAAGACAGCCTAAGATGCCTCTGGGACAATGTTAAACGCACCAACATTCGCATTATAGGGGTCCCAGAAGGAGAAGAGAGAGAGAAAGGACCCAAGAAAATATTGAAAGAGATTATAGTTGAAAACTTCCCTGACATGGGAAAGGAAATAGCTACCCAATTCCAGGAAGTGCAGAGAGTCCCAGGCAGGATAAACCCAAGGAGAAACACCCAAGACATATAGTAGTCAAACTGACAAAAATTAAAGACAGAGAAAAGTTATTAAAAGCAACAAGGGAAAAATGACAAATAACATATAAGGGAACGCGCATAAGGTTAACAGCTGATTTCTCACCAGAAACTCTGCAAGCCAGAAGGGAGTGGCACGATATATTTCAAGCGATGAAAGGGAAGAACCTACAACCAAGAATACTCTACCCAGCAAGGATCTCATTCAGATTTGACAGAGAAATCAAAAGCTTTACAGACAAGCAACAGCTAAGAGAATTCAGCACCACCAAACCAGCCCTACAACAAATGCTAAAGGAACTTCTCTAAGCTGGAAACATAAGAGAAGGAAAGGACCTACAAAAACAAGACAATTAAGAAAATGGTAATAGGAACATACATATCAATAATTACCTTGAATGTAAATGGACTAAATGCACCAACCAAAAGACACAGACTGGCTGAATGGTTACAAAAACAAGACCCATATACATGCTGTCTACAAGAGACCCTCTTCAGACCTAGGGACACATACAGACTGAAAGTGAGGGGATGGATAAAGATATTCCATGCAAATGGAAATCAAAAGAAAGCTGGAGTAGTGATACTCATATCAGATAAAATAGACTTTAAAATAAAAAATGTTACAAGAGACAAGAAAGGACACATAAAAGATCAAGGATCCATCCAAGAAGAGGAGATAACAATTATAAATATATATGCACCCAATATAGGAGCACCTCAATATATAAAACAAATGCTAACAGCTATGAAAGAGGAAATGCAAGGCAGAAATAGAGACACAGATATAGAGAACAAACACATGGACACCAAGTGGGGAAGGCGGGGAGGGTTGGGGGGGGAATGAATTGGGAGATTGGGATACCAAATTGTACACTGTAAATATATGCTGTTTATTGTCTGTTAACTGTATCTCAATAAAAGTACTTAAAAAAAAAAAACTCTTGGTCAAATAGCATCATAGGTCACTGTGAAACAATACTTATTTACTTAACTAAAATGATGAAAGATTTTAAAGGCAAATACAGAATGTTACAACAGATCACCTAAAAGGTAGAGAAACTTTTTATAATGTTATCGAAAGCAGGTCAATATTCCAAGAAAACTTTGTTCTCTTAACACACAGAAAATAACACATTCTAGTATTATACCAGCTTACTTTTAATGTTGAAATTTATTTACTCGATTAAATTTTATTTTAATCTTAGCCAGTCCTCACTATGTACAAAACTCTTTCTTTTCAGGGTTTCTTTCCCACAAAGCTTCTAAAACTTTCTTTTTTATCTTCAGGTTTTGCTCTATACTTTCCTTTTCTTTCTGTCTCTCCAGGACAAAATTACCTTCTTTTCCCTTAACAAGATGCATTTCCATTCCTTATACTTTTTTTTCCTTTCATACAAAGATGTTATCCTTATTAATTTTAGTGGTTTTAATTACATATATTAGAATTTTTAACCTTTAAAATCTTAATTTCTTTCTCCAAAGAATACATACAGATGGCCAACAGGCACATGAAAAGATGCTCAACATCACTAATTATTAGAGAAATGCAAATCAAAACTACAGTGAGGGCAGAATGGACATCATCAGAAAGTCTACAAACAATAAATGCTGGAGAGGATATGGAGAAAAGGGAAACCTCCTTCACTGTTGGTGGGAATGTAAATTGTGCAGCCACTGTGGGAAACAGTATGGAGGTTCCTTAAAAAGCTAAAAACAGAGCTACTGTGTGATCCAGCAATCCCACTCCTGGGCATATATCTGAAAAAGATGAAAACTCTAGATCAAAAAGATACATGTACCCCAGTGTTCATAGCAACACTATTCATGATAGCCAAGACATGGAAGCAACCTAAATGTTCATCGACAGATGAATGGATAAAGAAGATGTGGTATATATATATATATATATATACAGTAGAATACTACTCAGCCATAAAAAGAATGAAGTATTGCCATTTGCAGCAACATGGATGGACCTAGAGATTATCATACTAAATGAAGTAAGTCAGAGAAAGACAAATATTATATCACTTATATGTGGAATCTAAAAAAAATACAAATGAATTTATTTACAAAACAGAAACAGACTCACAGATTTAGAAGACAAACTTATGGTTGCCAAAGGGGAAAGGGGGAAGGGAGGGGTAAATTAGGAGTATGGGATTAACAGATACACACCACTATATATAAAATATATAAACAATAAGGACTTACTGTATAGCACAGGGGATTATATTCAGTATCTTGTAAGAATCTATAAAGGATAAGAATCTGATAAAGAATATATATATACACACATATATGACGGTATATATATCTGTATCACTTTGCTGTACACCTGAAACTAACACAATATTGTAAATCAACTATACTTCAATAAAAATAAAAAAATTAAAACCCTAATCTCTAGTGAAAACTAAGAAGAAAGCAATCATGTACTTTTACATTAGCATTCTGTAGATTGGCAAACATAAAATACCATTTATGATTTTTGAAAACACATGCTTTTTATAGAAAAATTTTCAATGTGGCACAAAACATTTATTAATGGTCCTAAATATCTTTAATTTCTCTATAAAAGGAAGCCTGTTTTCAATAATGAATGATCTAGATATTTAATACATTTCCATCGTTTAACTTAGCAAAACTCTAAAGTTTCCAGTTACCAAAAATTTGGAGAAACTGTTTTTAAGTAGACATACCATAAAACATAATAATTCTTAAACAGTTCACTAAAAGGCTCTTATCCCATTTATATCTATTTAATTCATTTGTTCCCAACAATTATATTTAGATTACCCATGAAAACTTCAGGAGACATTAAAGTCAGCCATCATTCCAAGCTGTTTTTCTTTTCTTTTCTTTTTTTTAGAACTTTTATTGAGATATAGTTAACATACAATAAACTGCATATATTTAGAGTGTACAATTTGGTATCCCAATCTCCCAACTCATTCCCCCGCAACCCTCCCTGCTTTCCCCACTTGGTGTCTGTATGTTTGTTCTCTACATCTGTGTCTGTATTCCCACCTTGCAAACCGGTTGATTTGTACCATTTTTCTATAGTCCACGTCCATCCATGTCTCTAGAAATGTCCCAGTTTCCTTGCTTTCTACAGCTGAGTAATATTCCATTGTATATATGTACCACATCTTTTTTATCCATTCATCTGTTGATGAGCATTTAGGTTGCTTCCATGTCCTGGCTATTGTAAATAGTGCTGCAATGAACATGGGAGTGCATGTGTCTTTTTGAATTATGGTGTTCTCTGGGTATATGCCCATCAGTGGGATTGCTGGATCATATGGTAACTCTATTTTTAGTTTTGCAAGGAACCTCCATACTGTTCTCCATAGTGGCTGTATCAATTTACATTCCCACCAACAGTGCAAGAGCATTCCCTTTTCTCCACACCCTCTCCAGCATTTACTGTTTGTCGATTTTCTGATGATGCCCATTCTAACCGGTGTGAGGTGACACCTCATTGTAGTTTTGATTTGCATTTCTCTAATAATTAGTGATGTGGAGCAGCTTTTCATGTGCCTCTTGGCCATCTGTATGTCTTCTTTGGAGAAATGCCTATTTAGGTCTTCTGCCCATTTTTTGATTGGGTTGTTTGTTTTTTTTGATATTGAGCTGAATGAACTGTTTATATATTTTGGAGATTAGTCCTTTGTCTGTTGATTCGTTTGCAAATATTTTCTCCCATTCTGAGGGTTGTCTTTTCGTCTTGCTTATTAGTTTCCTTTGCTGTGCAGAAGCTTTGAAGTTTCATTAGGTCTCACTTATTTATTTTTGTTTTTATTTCCATTACTCTAGGGGGTGGATCAAAAAAGATCTTGCTGTTATTTACGTCAAAGAGTGTTCTTCCTATGTTTTCCTCTAGCAGTTTTATAGTGTCTGGCCTTACATTTAGGTCTTTAATCCATTTGGAGTTTATTTTTGTGTATGGTGTTAGAGAGTGTTCTAATTTCATTCTTTTACATGTAGCTGTCCAGTTTTCCCAGCACCACTTATTGAAGAGGCTGCCTTTTCTCCATTGTATATCCTTGGCTCCTTTGTCATAGATTAGTTGACCATAGTTTATCTCTGGACTTCCTATCCTGTTCCATTGATCTATATTTCTGTTTTTGTGCCAGTACCATACTGTCTTGATCACTGTAGCCTTGCAGTATAGCCTAAAGTCAGGAAGCCTGATTCCACCAACTCCATCTTTCCTTCTCAAGATTGCTTTGGCTATTCGGGATCTTTTGCATTTCCATACAAAGCATAAAATTTCTTGTTCTAGTTCTATGAAAAATGCCATTGGTAATTTGATCGGGATTGCATTGAATCTGTAAATTGCTTTGGGTAGTAAAGTCATTTTCACAATGTTGATTCTTCCAATCTAAGAACATGGTATGTCCCTCCATCTGTTTGTATCATCTTTGATTTCTTTCATTAGTGTCTTATAGTTTTCTAAGTACAGGTCTTTTACCTCCTTAGTTAGGTTTGTTCCTAGGTATTTTATTCTTTTTGTTGCAATGGTGAATGAGATTGTTTCCTTAATTTCTCTTTCTGATCTTTCATTGTTAGTGTATAGAAATGCAAGAGATTTCTGTGTGTTCATTTTGTATCCTGCAACTTTACTAAATTAATTGATTAGCTCAAGTAGTTTTCTGGTGGCATCTTTAGGATTTTCTATGTATAATATCATGTCATCTGCAAAGTGTCAGCTTTACTTCTTCTTTTCGAATCTGGATTCCTTTTATTTCTTTTTCTTCTCTGATTGCTGTGGCAAGGACTTCCAAAACTATGTTGAATAGTAGTGGTGAGGGTGGACATCCTTGTCTTGTTCCTGATCTTAGAGGGAATGCTTTCAGTTTTTCACCATTGAGAATGATGTTTGCCAAGCTGTTTTTCTTGGTGATAAATTTTATAACAAATAATATGAACATATTTGACTAGGTGCAATAAAAGTAAGATGTCTGTATTAAGCCAACAAACTTAAACTTTAAACCAAATATTAATATAATATTGAATATTTCCTAGATCACATGAACTTGAAATACATTTGGGTTTAGTTTCTGTTACATTTAGAAATATTTAATTTCTAAGTGCTTACTTTTAAGTCAGTTAAATAGAGCTCCTTTATAAATTAATATTGATGATACTGTGTGGAGGTAGAGACATACCTGTAATGTACACACAGACATATAATGGACATAACCAGAGATCTTATAACCTCATTTTATAACTTAGTCATGAATCAGGTATTGCAATATAAACTTACTAGTTTATAAACAACAGTTGGAATAAGTTAAATTTATTTGCTCAGATGAGTAAGCCTTTTTACAAAGACAGTTGCTTTCCGTTTCCCAAAGAACTGGTCTGCTGCCTAAATGCTATCAAATGATTTGATTGGTCCAACTACATTTTCTTTAATTCGCTTGCTTATCTCAGTGAGAAGATTTCCAACTAAACTGGAAATCAGGAGTTCTATGTTCTAGAACTTTAGGGTTCATTTTATCAGGCCTTCGAAAGTTTGCACAAAGCATTCAGCAAAGGCCCTCTTTCTGAGTGCACAAGCCAAACCCAGACCAATTTATCCTAGGGGCAAAAACAAAAACAAAAACAAAAACAAAAAACCTCCACTATTGCTTTATTAGCCCCTGAATATTGGCCCCCAGTTGTTGTTTCGTATTGTGTGGGCTCAGGTAACTCTGTAGGTTTCCTTTAGTATGTTTAATTAATATTGCGTTGGCAGATTTACATGCTCTGTACTATAATACCAGGCAGGGGAAGCATTCCCCAGTGAGACATAATGTCTATCCCCCTATATAATCAGGCAAAAGAGATGTAACCATCTTACATAGAGCCCATTCAGATATGCCAATTTTTAAAAAAATGTATTTTTATCTCAATTCTATCAACTGTTTTAACTTTAGCCAAGGGACCCAGGCCCTGTTGTCAATCTTTAACTTGATTAATTGGCCTACCTGTTGCTCCATGCAATTGCTGCTCAGATATCTTAGTGCCGTTTTCTTCCAGCCTTTAAAAAAAAATTTTTTTAACTGGGGTAAATAAACCAGATTTATTTGGGTCCCTTTAATGTTGAAGGGACCAAAAAGGGGGTCTCTTTGGCCCATTCAACTTTAGGTAGTATTGTATCAAAACCTTTGTTGTTTTGTTTTGGTCACACTGTGCGGCTTGCCGGATTTTAGTTCCCCGATCAGGGATTGAATCCCGGCCCTCAGTTGTGAAAGAGCAGAGTCCCAACCACTGGCCCACTGGGGAATTCCCTAAAGCCTTTGTTTTAATCTCATCAATGTCCATTTTATTTATCCCCTTTTTAAATCACCATGTAAAGATTTCTCTCCTGTTGGGATGAGCACCTTTAACGTTTCCACCTTATAGGGAAGCAGTCTCTTCACTCTCCTCAGTGTTTCCTATTCACTTGTTGATCAACCTGCTTAACGTTAATTCACTTAGTGTTTTTATCAGTATCCTAAGAGCCATTAAGGGAAAGCCAGGACCACAATAAGGCTTCCCAAATTGTTTTGTTTTGTTTTATTTTAAACTAAGGGAATTCTTAAGGTTAGCTGTTACGTATTTTTGTATCTACCTTTTAATTTGCTCTTTTCATAGGTACCAATAAAACAGCTATTAATAATGAGAGCTCTCTAAAAAGCATAATTCACAAAGACACATGCATTCCAGTGTTCATTGCAGCACTATTTACAATAGCCAGGACATGGAAGCAACCTAAATGTCCATCAACAGATGAACGGATAAAGAACATGTAGTACATATATACAATGGAATATTACTCAGCTGTAAAAAGCAATGAAACTGGGATGTTTTTAGAGACATGGATGGACCTAGAGACTGTCATACAGAGTGAAGTGAGTCAGAAAGAGAAAAACAAATACCGTATATTAACACATATATGCGGACTATAGAAAAATGGTACAAATCAACTGGCTTGCAAGGCAGATGTAGAGAAAAAACATATGGACACCAGGTGGGGAAAGCGGGGAGGGTTGGGGGGGGAATGAATTGGGAGATTGGGATACCAAATTGTACACTCTAAATATATGCAGTTTATTGTAAACAATAAACAATAAAAAATTTAAAAAAATAATGAGAGCTCTCTGAAAATTTACCAGTTTAGAAGTTTCTTCAACTTAAAGGATCCATCGTCTGGCCTTTGATGAGTAGTATCTTAATAGTGATAACCAGTAAGATGCAACAGGTGCTTCCAACAACAGAGTGCAAAGGATGTAGCCTTCGCAAGATCCAGTCTAAGAAAGTAAAGGCCTTTGTTGTACAGGTGGATGCAACAAAGGTTGAGAAGACAAAGGCCCCTTATGGTCTTAGGCCCCTTATGACAAATTTTCCTGAGAGCTGGCACAGCCAAGACCGTTAGGAATCCCATTCTATTTGACGGGCTGTCAAATGTACACCATATGTGTACCTTCCTGATAGCAGAGACTGGTTCTCAAAACACAGAACAAAATGCCTAAGAAGATGAAGTTTTTTTGTTTTTACATCGCAAAGGCATAGGGAGGGAAATGCAAGTTCCTCCTAGGAGGGCTTTTGTTCCTTAAAGTCAGAATTCTGAAAAGGTGTTTTATCAAGCTGGCTTTCTGTAACTTGGTATGCAAAAGCCAAGGTTTGGAATGTTGAAAAGAGCCCCATCTTGGCCATTGTTAGGGGGAGATTTCCTTAGTTCTCATTTAAGTAGGTACTTGCAAGTATAAATTCTGTACACACCTAACCCTGGCTGGGTTTTCGTTGTTCGTTGGAGGTTGGCTTCCGGTTGCCGCTTGTTCCCCTGTAGGGCTACAGCCCAGGAGACAGCCTCTCAGATAGCTCTGGAAACTGTCCCAAAGAGCTAAGGGAGGAGCCAGGATATATATGAATTTTTTGCTGGAAAGAAACACATAGTTGAACATCAAAAGATTATTGCTAATCACAAAACAGACATTTCAAGTTAATGATTTAAGTTCTTTTCTCTGTATAGGAAGATGCAAGAATCTGGGGTCATTGACATATTTCCTTAGATATGAACCTTAACTATCTAGGGGCTGATATCCAAAGCACGAAATGCTTCCTGTTTTTCTCCATCCTGAATTCCCCTCAGGCTGACTGTCTGTGGGCTACTGCAGTGGCTAATCTCTTGATCCTTGTAGACCTGTAATTGCAGGCAACATTTTTTTTTCCTTTATATGAGCCACATATGTAATTTTAAGTTTTCTAGGAGTCTCATTAAAAAAAGTAAAAAGAAACAGGATAAATTATTTTTAATATTTCATTTACCTCAATACTACTGAAAATAGTATCATTTAAACATGTACTCAATATTCAGAATTACTAATGAGACACTTTACATTCTTTTTTTTGTATGAAGTCTTTGAAATCCATGTGTATTTTAAAACATTTTTAACGCGTTGAATTTAGGACTAGCCACTTTTCAAGTGTATAATAGCCACGTGTGGCTAGTGGCTACCGTATTGGACAGCACAGTTCTAACCAAACTCCAATTAATTTTACAGCCCCAGACACACTACCCTGTCAGTATGCGTGCTGTTCCCTCACCACCGCTCTCACTTCTTCCCGAGATTTTCCCTGACTTTGAATGCACTCTCCCTGGTATGTGATAAAGTGAGAGGAAGGAACCAAATCCTTTCATCTCTGAATATCTGGCATCCGGTGAATATTTATAGAATAAGTGAATGAAACATCCTCACCCATGGTTTAAATCCACAGGACGCAAGTAGCTCCGCTGGAACCACAGGACTGAAACGAAAACCCAGGAGCCAAGGACAGGTTCAAGAAAGGGGAGTCCTGAAAATGAGTGACTTTGTTTAGCAACAGACACTCACATGTGCAGTACAAACTGCTAAGTGTTCCTAACGGGGTTGAGTGGGTTGTGAACTGGGATTTGTAGGAAAACATGGCTTTTTAGGGAGACATGCAGTCCCTCTAATGGGTCTTTTGTAATCATTTGATGGATCTGATCTCTGTCACTTGTGACTTAATTATACCATTGTTTCGCTACATAGGAAAGACAGAACTTTCCAGTGGCTCTGACCCAGTATTTGAGAGTCTCCCGACTGAGTCAGCTGTGTGTGTGCAAAGAAGGGGAGGGCATGCAGCCCCCCCACTGGTCCATGTGGGCTGGTCTGGGGGTCGGAGTCTCTGAGACGAGGGTGGCCACGCTAGGCAGTGCAGGGCCTGCTTGACTGGACACAGTTTACAGTGGCACGTTTGCCACAACTTTCACATGTTCCTGAGTTCAGAATATTAGTTTAAGTTCCACATGGAGATAAAAAGCCAGTCAATCTGGTTTAAGGAATGTGGTGCGTTATTTACATTTTTATTAATCTGTGGATTGAGCAGCCCTGGAACAGGTCTTTTGACCAAAGCTAATTTGCCTCACGATCCTGTTGCTTAGTGATCTATTTGCCTAACATTGTGTATCCAATGGCTTCTGCAACCTTTTGGGGATTTTTCATTTTCTCAGGTTTCTATTTTGCCTACTATTTAACATGTCAAGAATTTTTTTAAATTAATTTGTCCAAGGGCTTTATCAGCTAACGTTCATGTTTCTAAGATGTATTTGCTGAATTTACAGCATCCCATTAAACATCTCCTCTTTGACTTTCTTAGTTTTGCTGTTTTGCTTGTTAATTTCTTTTATAAGGTCATATTACTACTTTGATAGTAAGGAAAAAGATGTGAGGGATAAATATTTCATAAGTGTTTTTTTATTATTCATTGACCATTAAGTAATACTGGATTATAAAGTAATCAACATGCACAATATCATACATAGCATTACCTTTAGAAGTGTAAACTATATTTTGTATTATAAAAATAATATATATAAGCAGCAAAGATAAAGTTGAAAGTAAAGTCAAATAAAAAAACTACTACTATCCCCCATGGTTTCACTGTCTCAAAGATAACTAGTGCTAATGCATGTATTCTCAGTCATTTTTGCATGGATGTGTTTTACTTTTACATGGTTATACTGTATATACTTACGCATGTCCATGTACATATATGTATATTCTACTCACTTAATATTACATCATAGGTATTTTCCCATGTGTGTTGTAGTCTTTATACAAATATAGTTTTATGATGATAATATTCAAGAGATAGAATACATTACCACACTTTCCTTAACCACTCCCTTCTTCTTGGACTTGTCGGTCAGTTCTCGTTCCATCCTTTGATTACCACGTGGATTAAATGTTCTCCTCATGTTTGCCAGCCAACTGTGTTTCCACATTCTTAGTTCTTGTCCTTTGCCGGTTTGCCTATCTGGGTTCTGGTGTGTTCATACCACTCTGTAAACTTTTTATGTAATAATGATGTTATTGACCCTTTGTCACAACTGTGGCAACTGTTTCTCTGTTGTTTGCCTTTTTAATTTTCAAATTTATATGTAACCAAATCTATTCTTTAATGAACTTTTAAAAATCATTTCTGAGCTTAAAAAAATCCTTCTTCCTTCAAAGGTTTGATATTCAAGTCTGTTTTCGTATAGTTCTCTTTTTTTCACATTTAATTTCTTATGGCCCTAATTGTCTCCTTGCAGTGTAGCCAAGGTAGGAACTTTGTTTAAACTTTCAAATGCTGTCCTGTTATTCCTTTGGTCCTTTACTCATCTCTGAGCCAAGCTATATATATGTTTTTAAATAGCAAGGAGATGATAGAAGAAATTTAAATGCCATGGTTGTTGTTCCCCTTATGGTAAGAGGATGCCTATCTCTTTATCTAAACCTGACTCACTCTTCTCTGAGATGATCTTTTTTTCTCAAAATAGATACAGAAATAGCCTTAGATAAAGCAGTTTTTTAAAAAATCAAAAGTGAGAAAAATAGAAAATAATCTACTTCCTATCCTCTGCAAAAAGGTGGTGACCAGGTGGGTTTTAAATTCATCTGGAGTCCTGGGTGAGCCAGCGGGGTCAGGGTAGCACTTGGCAGACAGGGGACCATTTCCATCTTCGGGAGTGAAGCTGTTTCTTGTACGTCCCCAGCAAACATGGGCCACCCCCACCCTCTACCCAGTGGTTTTTCTACGTGTCCTGCTCTGGGCTCTGGGTTTTCAGTCTTTCGCCTCGTTGATAAGGTAGTGGCCATAGAAAGTTCAGCACCCCACCGCTCAGACCCTGCCTTTGGCCCACTTCCCTGCTCTGCCCTCTCCTCCTGGTCATCCCTTCCACTCTGGCCACAGTTCACCTCCCAGCCACGCCCCGAGCTGCAGGCTGCTCTTTCTGAACAGCCTCCGCGGTGTGTCATCCTCTGCCCCGCCACAGGTTTCTCAGCCTCCACTTAGGAAGCGCATCCTGTGCTGTTGTGAGGTGCTGCCTGCCTTGCTCTCCCTCTGCCTCTGTCTGGAAGCCCCTCCACCCCCACCCCCCCACCCCGGGGAAGCCTACCCCTTCCAGAACCAGGTGTGCCCCTGCCTGGTGTTCCCTCAGGATACCCATTCCAGCTTCAGAGCTTTTTCTACACTTGAGGTACCCGTTTAAGCAGCAGCCTACTGTGCTTTGCCGTGGATTCTTTGAGGAAAGGACCCAGGTCTTGACATCTCTCCATCTCAAGAACTTAGCACAGTCCCTTTCCTACATGATGTTCGTAGCTGACGTTTCCTAAAGCACTTAGTATGTGCCAGGCAGAGTTCTAACTGGATGACAAGCTTGTGAGGCTTGAATTCTCACGACACCCCTACAAGGAAGGGATGCTCTTACTTCCACTTTACAAATGAGAAAACTGAGGCACAGAAGCTAGTAAAGAATGAAGCCAGGATTGAATGCAAAGCCTGGCAGTCAGATCTCAGCCCAGATTCTACCCAGTGTGCTCAGTCACTTCTCACAGGAATCCTCAACAGAGAGCGTTGGGTGAATGGAGAACAGAAACGACTTGGGAAATAGGATTATATGGTGGTATTGAATGTATCTAATTTATCCAACACCTCTGAGGAATTAGATACTGCAGAGATGTTAGTTTTCCAACTGGTTAAAATTATTCCTTTTGGTTTCCTTATCTCAGGTATGTTGTTTGCCTTCTGTGATGGTGAGATTTTGCCTAAACATTCAGGAGTTTAAACGTCCTTTCTTGTTTTAAAAAGTAAGAACTTCTTAAAAAAAAAATTTTTAATGAAATATCTCTAAAATCAATCATGTATTTTCCTGCCATATTAAATAGTTCATGGGGCATAACTCAACCTTCTCTTAGTGAGTAGGGCCGTCACTGTGGTTAACAAACAGTAAACTGCATTCTGAGCCTGTGATGTCCTGGGCCTTTGACATCAGCAGGATTTATTATCAGCTACTAAGTACCAGGGACCATACCAGGTACTTTCAAGTATGGTACCTTAATTAATTGTCTAGGCCTATGATTTTGCTTTGCCTTTTTGTTTTTTAATTTTGTTTCTATTTCTGGAAGCTCCTTTGGTCTTTTTCGATACTGTAAAGCCCTAATCCATCACTTCTTGTTCTCAGTCTGCTATTCATCCGGAGAGTGCCCCTGCCTCCAGTTGAGTATTGTTGGTCAGCTGTGGGGGAGATCTGGGTAACGAGACTTGTTGGTTTTGTTACAAAAACTCCCTCTCCTTTTGCTGTGACCTTCTTAGGGTTGCCAAAGTGACAGGAGTGCTTGGAAGAGGAAGCGTTTTGGGTTTCCTCTGACTCTCATGTTTTGAGACAGAGGTCCCTCGCCATCCCTCCTCTCGGTTTTCCTGGTCTCTGCAGAACTGGAGGCCACTCCTCACAGCCCAGTGGCACTGTCTTCCTTCAGTTAGATGGCTCGGCAAAGGCTCTGTCGGTCATGCCCGTGGGTGGCTGGTGGCTGGGGGAAGTCACCTGGTTAGCTGTGAATGACCTGACATGAACCCTTCGTGCCTGCCAAGGGAATGAAATGTTTTTGTGGTTCCGGAACCCTTGGCTTTGACTTTTTGAAGTTTATTGAGAAACCAGGTCATGAGGCAGAAAGCGATTGGAGCCTCCATGCACAATTTCCCTTCAAAACATCAGGTTCTTACAAGATGAGCAATAAAGAAAACATTTTAAAAATCACCTTCAATGGACTGGAGGACACAGGGTTGGGGGGTGGCGAAGGGGAAGCTGGGACGAAGTGAGAGAATAGCATAGACATACATCCACTACCAACTGTTAAATAGTTAGCTAGTGGGAAGTTGCTGTATAACAAAGGGAGATCAACTCGTTGATGGGTGATGCCTTAGAGGGCCGGGAGGGGGAGGGTGGGAGGGAGTCGTGGGAGGGAGGGGATATGGGGAGATATATGTATAAATACAGCTGATTCACTTTGGTCTACCTCAAAAGCTGATACAAGAGTGTAAAGCAATTATATTCCAATAAAGAGCTAAAATAAAAAAATTAAAAAAATAAAAGTCATCTTCAGAGTCAGTGAACATACATAGAGATAAATGAAGCAGGCTCTAAACTTGGAATTACTCAGGCCTCTGGGTGTATGACCTAAGGCTCAGTGAAAAAAAAACAAAAAACGCCTTGAGAAGGTCATCGATTTACGTCATCACTTAGAAAACTTGGCAGTATTGATGCCTGGTTTCTGAATCTCTGTTGAATCCCAACCCTAGACTGCCTGGCCCAGCTTTCTGTGAGTGCAAATTAGTGTTCACCGTGGGGTCACTTTTTCTACGTCTAGTTCCCTGGTGGTCAGCTGGGCCAGGCTGGGGTCCTGGTCTGTCCTTTCCCCTTCCCTGCGGCGTGCCTCTGGGACTAGAGGGGGGCAGGGCCGTCTCTGCAGCCTGCTGCCTTGGCTCAGGCAGGGATTTGCCTTTGAAATTTCTTCTCACAAATCCCTTTGCATTCACTTAGGTGTAGACTTAAGAAAAACCTTGGGCATGAAGTCAGGTGACCAAGATTCTAAACCTGGTTCTGACACTTCTCAGTTAGTCCCGGGCTAGTTACTTCAGCTGAATATCTGTTTTCTCAATGGGTTATGATTTCTCTATGAAAGGGCTTTGGTTGCAAGCAAGAGAAACCTCTGGCTAATTTAAGTAAAAAAGAGCATGTATCAGAAGACTATAAAGTGGGTTACAGATCCCAAGGAAATCTGTAAAGAACAAAGGGGCAGAGGCTAGGGAAGCTTTAAAGACCCAGGTCACAGGAGCCCATAGGTCCTTGTCTGTGCATCCTGAGAGGAAGCCTGTGTGTACTGTGTTTTTCATCCTGAGGCCCTGTGCTCAGGATTCTGGGGCCCAGGAAAAGGAACTGGGTACCACGCCACTGCCCAGTACAGGAGAGGAAAGGAAATGAGGGCTCTGACCAGCAGAAAGGGGAGTGAGTATCTAACAAACCAACGTCCAGTGCAAACACTCCAAGCTGCAAGTGCACAAGGCTTTTAGCACGATATCCTCTGTCAGATTTTGTACGTATTCCTTGCAAACTGGAAGGGTGTGGACTTTTTTTCTCTCATAATTATTTAGATTTGGCATTTGTTGGTTTCATCCTACGGACATTTACTAAGCACCTACTAGGAGATACCATCTGATTCAGAGGAGAGAGCACTGGGCAAGAATTAGAAGACTCTGGAGCTCAGGTTCTGACTTTTCCACTGCCCCGCGTCCCCATCTGTAAAACAGGATGAAAATACTTGCTCTGTCTGTGCCACAGGCTTGTTATAAGGATTCAACGATATCACATGGCAGAGTGTAGGCAAACCTTTGGAAAAGCTGTACAAGTGTCAGATATTTATATTACTGTATATAGTTTGGTGCTAAGTACTAGAGAAGAACGAAGACATCTGCTTTTGTGCATGTATAGGTATGCATTTGTTTATTGTTGGCTTGTCTATTTTTATTTTAAAATCTAGAAAAGATTTAAGAGACATACAAATTTCTTAAGCTCATTTGCAATCTACCTGAGGCTTCAAGATATTTTCTTCACAATCTAAATGATGTGACTAAGCATTTTATAACTGAGTGCCAGGCTCCACAGGTGTTCAGGGATGAGAAATCCCACGGCCGGCTGTGGTCAGGAAAGGCCTCTGGAGGAGGCGGTGGGAAGCCGCGTTGCCTAATGCCTTCATACTTCTGTCTAAATTAGCTCTGTTCAACAGAAATATAATGTGAATCACATGTCATTTCAGATTTTTCTAGTAGCCACATTAAAAAAAATTAAAAAGAAATAGATGCAGTTAGTTTTAATAATATATTTTTATTTTACTCATTCTGTCTAAAATAATATCATTTCTGAATGGATAAAGGTGCGGTAAATTCACACACAATAGAATATTCCTCAGCCATAAAAAAAGAATGATATTTTGCCATTTGCCGCAACATGGATGGAGTTGGAGAGTATTATGCTAAGTGAAATAAGTCAGAGAAAGATAAATACTGTATGATATCACTCATCTGTGGAATCTAAAAGCTACAACAAACTAGTGAATATAACAAAAAATACTCACAGATACAGAGAAGAAACTGGTGATTACCAGCAGGGAGAGCGAAGAGGGGAGGGGCATTAAGGGATAGGGAAGTAAGAGGTACAAACTATTAGGTATAAAATAAACTACAAAGATGTATTGTACAACACGGGAATATAGCCAATATTTTATAATACCTATAAGTAGAGTATAAACTTTAAAAGTTGTGAATTACTATATTGTACTGTACACCTGTAGCTTATATAATATTGCAGAGCAACTATGCTTCAATCAAAAAAATAAAATAATATCATTTCAGTATGTAATCAATATAAAACTATTGAGATATTTTACTTTTTTTTTTTTTGGTACTGTTTTTGAAATCTGGTGTGTATTTTACCCTTATGACACATCTCAGTTCCAATTAGCCACAGTTCAAGGGTTCAGTAGACACAGGGCTACCAGGTGAGAGCACAGCCCTAGATGGAACAGGAAGAACAGGTAAGTGGCAGAGAAGGAATAAGCATGGCAATTTAGTGACCACCTACTATGGACCAGGCAGGCTCAGGACTGGCATGAGGCACTGATGAACAAAACATCAGTCCTGTTTTTATGTAAAATTTTGATATTTTGTTCATCATGAATTTTTAGCATTGATTTTGATTTTTAAAATTGCATTAAAATATTATTTATTTTGATTACTGAGTGTTTGGGTGCCTCTTATATTTTGTACTCAAGGCAGGTGCATCACTTCCCTCATCCTAGTCCCAGGCCTGGCACCAGGCACTTCCTACCAGCTTTGCTAATACCTCATTTGGGGCACTCACCTGAACCAAGCTGAACTGGATATCAAAACCAGGAGTGAATTCCTCTAATTTACTAAGCCTTAGGCATTCATTTTCTTAAATGAATTTTCAATTGAATTCAACTTAGAAATAAAAAGACATTGGTAAATACATTGAAATTGAAACTGAATCTATGAACTGAAAAATTTCAAAATATTTTAGGACCAAACTATAACCCAACAGAGAGTTCATTGGCTTTGATTCCCTGGTTGAAGTGACCTTGACCATTGCATTTCCCAAATTATGGGGGAAAGGAATGAAAACAACAGTTTTTTTTACTCATTTCCTTCCCACATTATAGCTTAAATCTCCAGTGTTTAGAGGGTCACTATCTCCAGTCTCTCCCAATATGGGTTATATTGGGAATGTTATGTTGAAAATAACTCTGATGCTGAAAGAAAGGAAAAGTATTACTTAGTAGTTGCCTATTTTCAAACAAAATTCTTTTCTTTTAGGGAACTCAGAAACAAAGAAGATATTCAATTTGGAGATAATGGTACAACAATATCTGCCGTGAGCAACAAGGCCTATGTTTTTGAACGAGATAAATCTGTTGGAGACCCTAAAATTGACTTACTTAGAACATTAAATATTCCTGCATTGGTAAGTAAGCATTTTAAATCTCATTATTGTGGATTTTAGAAGAAAGGAAAAAGCTAAGTTAAGGCCATTATGATTTTACCTTTAGGAGCTATTAAGTTATATGTGTGTGTATGTATGTATTTTAATATGTATGTGTGTGTGTGTATGTATTTATATTTTTCCCCCATCTTTAAAGTTCATTTTAGACTTTTTTTGAGGTCTTTCAAATATGGTCTTTTCAAATGGTGACAAAATGTAAGTATTAGAATTTTTTTCACAGTTTTTTCCTGTGTGTTCAGAATCAGCACTTAAGGATTTTGGAAGGTAGCTGATAATTTTAAAAATATTTGTTTGCCCCTTGTTTTGGTCCAGAAACTCTAGCAATAGAATTTGCATAGCACTTCTTAATTTAGCTTTCTATCTTGGATTTTTTAATTCTCAAAATATATATGTTGATACCCCCTTACACTTTTTCAAATAGCAGAGACTGGGCTGTTGATTACAGCCTAGCATGATTTATTGGGCTCTGTTTTTAATTAGGCAATTCCAGCTAATGAAAATGCGTGAGACCCAGGAAACTTCTATTCATCCCTCTGAGGCTCCCACTCCAACTCCTAGGTGACTGCTACGTATGCAGCTGGTTATTTGTGGTGGAACCAGGATGCAGAAAGTATTAGATCCCAGGTCTGGCCCTGCCCAGCTGACTAATGGGGCAGAGTTTACAGGGACCCAGCCTTTAACCCTGATTGGGAGGAAGATGGTGCCACCTTGTGGCTAAAGATGCCAATGTATTGCCAAGAGTTTTTCCCGTTCTGCGGTGCCGGCAGAACTTGAGGGATGCGGGTGAGGATGCTAAGATCACACTTACAAAATGTGACACTGAGAAAGGACAACAACTGAAGAGTCATATTCTTCACACTCAGCTAGAGAGGAGCTTGCTGGCTAATTCTTCAGCTGTTTGACCTCCACATGTACATTGAAGTTTGCAGCCCCCTTTGCTGAAGGGGCAGTAGGAGAGTGGGGTGGGTTTGCTGTTATCTGAATGTGCTTGTGTTCCTCAGACCACCATGGAATGGGTCCAGCTGCCCTTACTCCGTGATATCATCGAGGTCCTGTTGAAGGCCTATCAGCAGAAGCTCTTTGTGACCCACACGGTGGATGAGTTGCTCTGGGGCTACAAAGATGAGATCTTATCCCTCATCAACATTTTCAAACCTGACATCTCTCCCTATTTTGGCCTGTTCTATGGGGTAAGTCGATTTTTCTTTTCAGCGATTCTTTGTTCAGCTGACGAGGAGAGCATTCCAAGCCAGATTTTATCTTCACTTTGGATTTCTTCTAGGAGAAGACCAAAATTGCTCGGAATTCTAGATCTCTTGTAGAATATGTGAAAAATAAGACAGTGCTTTAGTAGGGGAGAAAAAAACCTTCTCCCACAGTTTCAGCTTGCTACCAGCGCTGATTTTGAATGAGTGTAACTATGAAAAATATACAGAGTGTGGCTGTGCTGTTAATCAAGTGCAGTCTTTCGAAGTGTCATAAATTTCAGTGATCAGTGCCATGGCTTGTTCTGATGACTTGGAGACTAAACCCACGGATCAGCCTGACAGGCAAAGAAGAAACTAAATAGGGATGTGATAGTCCATTAGAGGTGGGAGCTGCTTGTTAGATTTTCAGACGTCTCATTTGTGAAAGAGGCTGGATAATTTGAAACCGTGTCCCTCACCTGTGATTTCTTTTGCTTGTAAGTGGAATTTTGTCTCAGTTTTTGCAGATTTTATTTACTTTGGTTTGAACCCAAAAAATATCAGCATTCAAGTAATTATTATTCAAATCCTATGTTATTGCTGCCTGAGCTTCAGATGTATCAAAATGAAAAGCAATTAAAAATCTACCCTCCTCCTCCCCCAAAAAAACTTGAATAAAATGGATAGTTGGAAGGTAGGTAAACGACAAACGTTAACTCAGGAAGAGAGGGTAAGTTCGGGGCAGGATATGGAATTGTGATCCATTTCCCCGTCTTTAAATTTGTGGTTATTCTCTGGCTCCGACTACTCGAGAATCTCACCCTCATCATGTTACCTCTTAGCATTTCAGTTGGTAAGTGATGGTGATACTGCCCTTGTACCTTCAGGGAGAGATGACACTTAAAAACTGTTCAAACAAAATGGTAAGCAACTCTTAAATATTATCTTCGCGAGAGGAGGGGGGCCCTAGGAGTAGGGTCCCACCAACCCTAAATCCTTCACGCTGGGCAAGCAAACCCCATAGATGCTCCCTAGAAGGTTCCGTCTGACAGGAGCCCAGCTTTCACAAGACCAGAGGAAGCACCGATTTCTTGCGAAGCGGTGACTAGACTCCCTTCTAGAAATCATCTCAGGGAAAGTTCCTGCAGAGAGATACGAAGGTTTCTTTAAGCACCCTTTGGTCCCAGTGGCATCCATCTGCCAAATAGATCCTGTTCCTAATACCTCAGTACTTCACTGATAATTTTCATTGTATAGCTTGCCTTTTGTTTTTACACTGACCTCATCAGACGTATAAGTAATATCCTTAAATACCTGTTAAAAATGTAACTCACATTTACAGACTGATTTAAGACATTGGCACTTTTGCTTTCCTGTGGTGAGGATGTGTTGTTTTACTTTGTATTTTTTCTCTCTCTGCCTCTCTTTGCAAGCACCACCGTAGCTCTACAAGGCCCCGTTAGTGAAAAGCCCTGGCATTGTTCAGTTAGATTAGTACCTGGTGTGGATTTCCCATATCTAGGAAAAGAGCATGAGACTTAGACTCAGTGGGCTTGGATTTGCATTCTGACTTTTTCATTTAGTAACTATGGGACTTTTCCGAACCTCAGTTTAATCACTTGTAACTTGAGACTAAAGGTGTCCACACTTCAACGGCTGCTTGGAATGGCCAAATGAGAGTCCATAGAAGTACTCTGCAAACTGTACATTGCAACACACATTTCAGGAACCATTATTCTTTGTCCCCCTCCATGACTGGCTCAAAAATAAGACCCTGAGTTAGTATGAATGACTGGTATATGTTTCCATTTTGGAGCCAAATAGACTGTCTCTAGTGTTGTTAGTAAAAAGGTAGAAGTATTTTTTGTGCAGTTTTTCATCTGCTCTGGCCCATACTGACCCTAAGGCCAGCAGCACAGAGGTACACACTTGGGCCGTCATTCATTCAAGACCGGGGCAGACTGTGGGCTTATGCACCTCACTCTCACCTACAGCTCTGCACCCATCTGAGCCCTGCCTCAAACCTTTCCTTAATCCCAGCGGCGTCCGCCACATTCCCCTCTCATCCCCCAGGCCTGTGTGCCCGTTCCATCTGCTCCACTACATGTTGTGATGAGAAAGGAAAACCTTAGTTAAGGCCACTGAACACGTTTCCTTTGAAGACGTTGATGACGAAACAGCCAGATGATTAATGGTGTGGGACAGAGTGTGTGAGCAAGTAGGATGAGGTAATATAGACAGTGTGTTGGCACAGGGCTCCTGAGAACCAGGGACCTGGCTGAATATCAGGTGCTCTTATTTGCATACTGCAAAGCCTGTCAGATTACCTTTACCCGTTGGTTTTAGGGTACCTCTGTTTACCTTGGCATAAGAGAGTTCAAGCATCTTCCAATGAGTGCAGGTTCTTGGATATATAAAGTGATGGTGGCTGGGAAGTGTCCTTGAGAGGTCAGCCAGTCCAGCCAATCCTACTGGGAGGATGGATTATGCCTATATTTTGCTAGCAGTATGAATGTTGTCTTATTCTCAGAACATTTCTCAACCTCCTGCGGTAATATGTTCCTTGTATCCCTACTGCAGTAATACAAAACCTACTTATTCCTGCTTGTCCTCAAATAACAAAGGTTCTAGCAAGTAACAGGGAAGCATTGACATCCAGTGTCTGACTCTTGGGCTGATAACAGCTGGGGAGAACTCTTTGAGATGCTCTGTAATATTTAAATGCTTAACCATTTAGTTTAACTCACATCTGAGTTCATTGGAGGACTTCAAGAAGTAACATACATGCATTTTTTAAATTTGGTGGTTCAGCTTTTTTTGTGTGAATATGCTTCTAAATTGTTGTATGTTCACATTGTTGCCCTTAAAGAGGAGTCCTTTCTTGTATCTTAAAGTCATATAAAATTTCACATGTGGAACCCAACTGACTATTAGGTATGTGGATCATGTCAATATATTGACATAGTTGGTAAAATAATGTTAAGTGACAAAAAGAAAAACCCAAGTAGGCAAAAAAAATTGAAAAGAGAATTCACAAAGGGTATGAATGTTTTTTAAGGCAAATGACTGAATGAAAAAAAGAGTTCAACCTCAGAGAACACAGAAATGCAAAAAGGGATAAGAAACCCTTTTTGTTGTTGATCCAGTAGCAAAGTTTAACAAAAGGCATTGCCTTATCTTGCTGTTTCTACCGGGTGGCCTTGAGCAACTGAATAATATGTTTCAAAAGTTTTTAAAATGTTCATGTACTTTTATCTGGCAATTTCACTTTTAGTGGTCTATTTAGAAAATAAAAGCACAGAAAGTTTTTAGTCATAAGGATATTCATACATTATTTATAGTAGGAAAACAATTCAAAACTAAATATTCAATAATAAGAAAATGGTTAAATTATTTCCACATAATATGATGGAGTCATTAAGTTACACCTGGGAAGAACTTTTGATAATACAGGAAATATACTATACACATAAGTAAGGAAATTTTATATATGTATACACAATTGTATGTATGTATACAACTGTGTATAGCAGATACTGTATGTGTATGTGTTATATACAGTATATCTGAGTTCTATAAACAAATTTTGTGTAGAAAAAAGTCTGAAAAGGAACAGACCAAAGTACTAAAAAAGAAATACATGTATGTTGCTTCTTGAAATCCTCCACTTGACTCAGATGTGGTCTAAACTATGCGATTAAACAGTTAAATGTTTCAGAGTAACCCATGCTATTTCCCAGAAATCAAAGCTCCATCCCAGATGAAGGACTTATAAAAATGTACAGTGTGTCTGTCTGTGCCATTAAGAAGTGTAACTTGAAAAGAATATATAACTCAAGAAAACTTTAATTGAAAAATGGGATTATATTAACACCACTTTTTCTGTTTAAGTATAATTGGGTCCTGGCCCTAGATTTATGCTTTTTTATTTTTTAATTGAGATATAATTCACTTACCATCAAATTCACCATTTAAAAGTGTACACTTCAGTGTCTTTTAGTATATTCACAAGGTTGTAACCACCAGCACTATATAATTCCAGAACATTTTAATCACCTCCCAAAAAACCACAAGTTGATAGCAGTCATTTCCGTTCCCCCCTCCCACCAGCTCCTGGTAACCACGAATCTACTTACTGTCTCTATGGATTTGCCTATTCTGGACATCGATATAAATGGAATGGAATTCATATGAAATCGTATAGTATGTGATTTTGTGTGTCTGACTTCTTTTCTTTAATACAATGTTTAGAAGGTTCATCCCTGTTGTGGATGTATCAGCACTTCATTTCTTTTTATGGCTGAGTAATATTCCGTTGTGTGGATATACCACACTTTGTTTATGCATTCTTCAGTTGAGGAATATTTGGTTTATTTCTGCCTTTTGGCTCTTATGACTAATGCTACAAATGAACATTTGTGTACAGGTTTTTGTATGACCATTAGATGTGTATATATAAATCTTGCAGGGGAATTCATTTAGATATATCCACAGGAGGGGAATTTTGGAGTCTTATGGTAACGTTTTGTTTAACTTCTTGAGGAACTGCCAAACTGCTTTCCACAGCAGCTGCAACATTTTACATTCCCACCAACAATGTAGGAAGGCTCTAGTTTCTCCAGTCTTCACCTTCACTTGTTCTTTTCCTTGTGTTTAACTGCCATCATCAAGGGTATGAAGTTGTATCTCATGGTGGTTTTGATTTGCATTTTTTCTAATAACTGATAATATTGAGCCTCTTTTCATGTACTTATTGCCTATTTGTATATTTTCTTTGGAGAAATGTCTCTTCAAATCCTTTGTCCATTATTTAACTGGGCTCATGCTTTTTAAAACCGTAAGGTAATAATATGGTTAATGTGGGATTCAGCAAAATAGTTGCTCTATTCCCTAGTTGTGATTCAGTCTCATGAGGCAGTTAGGCCCAACTAGCGCAGTTTCATAAAGATTAAATAGATGAATGTATAAAGAAGATGTGGCAAATATATACAATAGAATATTACTCAGCCATAAAAAGGGACGAAATTGAGCTATTTGTAGTGAGGTGGATGGACCTAGAGTCTGTCATACAGAGTGAAGTAAGCCAGAAAGAGAAAAACGAATACCATATGCTAACACATATTTACGGAATCTAGAAAAATGGTACTGATGAACCTAGTGGCAGGGTAGGAATAGAGATGCAGACATAGAGAACAGACTTGAGGACACTGGGGGGAGGGGAAGGTGGGACATAGTGAGAGAGTAGCATTGACATATACACAGTACCAAATGTAAACTAGATGGCTAGTGGGAAGCTACTACAGAGCACAGGGAGACCAGCTTGATGCTTTGTGAAGAATTAAAGGAGTGGGATAGGGAGGTTGGGAGGGAGGCTCAAGAGGGAGGGGATGTGGGGATGTATGTATACATGTGGCTCTTTCACTTTGTTGTACTGCAGAAACTGACACAATAGTGTAAACAATTATACTCCAATAAAGATTAAAAAAATTGCATAAGAAAAAAAATTAAATGTGTTAGTTACTGTATCAGTTAGGGTTCTCTAGAAAAACACAATGAATGCAGATCTATATAGCTACTGAGGGATTTCTATTAAGGAATTGGCTTATGTGATGGTGGGGCGTGGCAAGTGGCAAGTCTGAAATCCATAGGACAGGCTGGAAGGCTGGAAACTCAGGCAGGATTTCTATGTTGCAGTCTTGAGAAGAGAATTCTCTTTTTCTCCAGGAAACCTCAGATTTTGCTTTTAAAACCTTCAACTGAATGAATGAGCCCACCCACATTATCAACAGTAATCTCCTTTACTAAAACCGAACTGATCACATCTACAAAATACAGCAACATCTAGAATATTGTTTGACCAAACAACTGGGCACCATAGCCTAGCCAAGTAAACACAGAAAATGAACCATCACAGTTACCTTTAAATGACCATATTCCCTTATTTTCAGAAAAATGGGACTAATGATGGAGATTATGTTTTCCTGACTGGAGAAGACAATTACCTTAACTTTTCCAAGATTGTGGAATGGAATGGAAAAACGTAAGTCTAATGATTTATCGGTGTAATTTTTTTTCAATTTTCATTTAAACTGAATGTTACTTCTGCTTTATTTCAAAAAAAATTTAGCACTATCATAAAAATCTATAAATTAAAAACATCTATAATTATGTAAAATATCCCATAATATAAATAATATTGTATAAATATATAAAATTATGATTTTGTAAATCAAGATTGGGACAAAGTACTTCACAAATGAAATATTAATGATCTGTAGGTTTCTCATGGTTAGTCATGAATCACAGCCATTGAAAAGTTTCCCTCTTTTCCGCTTAGTCACTGAATGATGTGTAGCTGTAGCACAAATACTTCTCAAATCACTGCTTGTTTTGGAGGAAGGAGAGAGGCTCTCTTTTTAATTTAATTTAGTGATTCTGCATTGTTTGTATATTTTTTAAGATGAAATACATTTGAATTCAGCATTACAGCATTTCAAAATATTTTTAATATTTATAATTTATAAACAACTGCCTCCAGAAAGGGACTGAGGCAGCTTGCAATAAAGCCACACATAAAGCAAAATGATTTTAAGTCATAGAAATTGGAAATCTTCAAAAGAAAAGGAGGCTAATTCTTCAGGGACTATGGTAAGAGGAATTTTGTTCTTGAACATTAAATTTATTTCAAAATACAGGGACGAAAATTGGTGTGGAATATTCACAACTTTTGTGGAGAGCAAAAACTTTTTAAATTAAAAGTTAACTTAAATTTTTTAAAACACACATGTGCAGGTACATACAGATCTGGCCAAAGAATCAGCAGGCAGCTTGATTCTGTCAAGTCCTTGAGGGAGAGCACTTTCAATCCTCCTTAACCTCAGGAGCTAGACTTGCAGATCTTTATCCTGGTGTCCACACCTGCAGCCTGGTGGGCCAGCAGCTTTAGCCCTACTCACCACTTGGCATTTATGAACTTTCATTGTCTAGGGAGACGTTTGTTTGTGTTTGAGTAGAGTGTAGACCTTTTAAATGTTCTCTATTTTTGTTTTATCAACCAATGCTCTGTGTTTTTACTTGGATGTTGCCCTCAATTCATGAACTTAGAATGTCACCTTGACCAGAAGTTGGAAGAATTACTATTTATTGCCCATCCTTTCCTATCTTTTGCAGTTTATACCATTATTCAAGGAATTAATTTATAAACATTTGCTATCTCAACTGTGCTCTTAGTGAGTATAAATTCGATTCAGTATTAAGCTTACTTGTGACCCAAGAGAAGTCCTCTGTTAATTTGGAACAGAGAGCTATTCAGAGGGGAGACAGCTAATGCTCTGTCATGAATATTACCTCCCTGAACATATCTGTCCAGAGCTCATCTATCCACGGGCTGGCTGTGAACAAGGCTATTGTAAATGCCAGATGGATCTCTGCTTTAAGTAAATGCATATTCCTAAACCTCTACGTGAGATACTCTGTTTTGGAGGAAGGGAAGAGGAATTTTTGGCTATTGCCTCTGTAAGAATCGATTTGAGGGTTGGGGGGGCCTGCTTTTCCCCCTCTCGATCCAATTTCCAACCAATATCACCCTTGCATCTGTGTGTGAATAAGATCCTCTGGGTAGCCAGCTCCCAGTTAAGTCTTCAAAAGTCCTGACCACTTAAAAAAAAAAGCCTAAAATCAAATGTGACCCTCTGGACTCTTTCTTGTCTCCCAATGACAGATCGCTTGACTGGTGGACAGCAGACGAGTGCAATATGATCAACGGAACAGACGGAGATTCTTTTCACCCGTTAATCACCAAAGACGAAGTCCTTTACGTCTTCCCATCTGATTTTTGCAGGTAAGAACTTGAAAAATAAGTTCTTTGACTGCAAGACCACCAAAAATGTGAGGAATGTATATAGTTGCACTTACTCGGTGAGGATATTATGCTTAATGAGTGATCAACGATGATGGCATATTGAGAAACGGAAGTGTCGTGGTTCACAGCACGGACTCCAGAGCCCGGCTGTGTTGGTTTGAATACCAGCTCCACCACTTAACAGCTGTGTGACCTTGGGAATGTTATTTAACCACTCTGTGCCTCACTTTCCTCATTTGCAAAATAAGGATAGAAAGAGTTGCCTACGTTGGGAGTTGTTTTGAGGACAAATGAGTTACTTTAATAAAATACTTAGCCCAGGACCTGTCACACAGTAAATAATATTAAATGTTAGCTCTTTGTTATTATGATATGCTCTGTCACGTGTGACATTTGCCCTGGTCTTCTTCTGGTCAACAGGTGTTCGCTGCATAGAAGATAAAGAAATCATACCGTGGCCCATATTTCAGAGTTCATAAGTCTTTGCTGAGCTCTAACCTTCCCGTTGATCGTATCTGCTAACACTCGCCGCACAATCTCTCCCACCTGCTATTTCTCCCCAGACGTGCCTGACCGAGTCCCCTCTGTGGGAGGAAGGCATCCTGCTCTGCGATCTGATTCCCATCACCGCACCATCACCGCTCCTTCTCCCGCCCTTCACCCTCAAACTTCTCAGCTGAGCGGCTGATCACACAGCCTCCCTTTCCTCTCCCGCTCACTCCTGCCAGGCTTTTTATGAGACTCCTCCTCAGTCAGAAGTAACCTGGGTGCCTTGGACACCGTGGAGTCAATATTCTCAAGAATGGCTGTTCTTCTGGCTTTCATATCTCACACAATTGAGCACCTCACCAGTCCGCCCTGCCAGAATCACTATAAATCTCCCTCCTCTCTTGCACTGAATCCATCACCAAGTGGTATCCATCCTCCTCAGAAAGAGCTCTTCTTTCACTCCCCTCTCCATCTCTGCTCTCTGTGCCACGGTGCAGACCGTCTCCAGCTCTCACACGGAATATCTCGCTCACCTTCCAGCCAGCTGCTCTATTCGGTCAATATTTGTGAAAGGACTGAAGGGAGAGAAAATATGTTTGAGTGCAATGAGTGAGACAAAGAAACTTCAGAGGATAGTAAGAGGCTCATTAAAGATTTGGCACAGAGGAAACTCATTCTTGTCTGGTACCACTCTTTTCGAAGAGCCACTTGGCAATGCTTAGTAAAGCCAAAGACGTGCAAACCCCATGATTCCGCACTTCTACGTAGGTTCCCTGGTCTGAAGAACCCATATACCTACGTGAAGGAGACTTAGAAATGTTCACTGCAGCATCGATTGTAGTTAGGAAAAATGGAAAGTGTTGACAAAAACAATCAATAAACAATCTGTAATGGGAACAGAAAAGAGTTTTATTGAACCAAACTGAGGGCTATAGCCTAGGAGACATGGATTCAAGGAGCACTTGAGTTGTGTTTTGTCAGAGTACAAAATGGGGGCGGCAAACAAAGGCACCAACCTCAAGGTTGCAGTTAGTTACGAGCTGTTTATTAAGAATTGTAACTGGAGCTGGCAAGAAGTAAGAGTGCTTGCTAAGCAAGAATTGTTTAGGATCTGAAATGGTTGCATAGTTACAAGCGGAGACCTTGCGACCATAAGGTTGCAGCTGGCTGCTGATAGCAGATACTGCTTCAAGAACAGCTAGGGTGTCCTTGAGTTTGATACAGTTCAGAAAATTCAAGTTCTCAGTGATGTAGGAGCATATCTGAAACCATATTCACAGTGGCCACCCGACTCCATCCTGGATGCGTGAACCACAGTTACTCCGTTTTGATTTTTAAATGCATTCTTTTCTTTAATGGTTAAAGCAGGTGTACAATGCATGTTTGACAGGCCATAAGACAGGCTATTCTCGTTAGCATAAAGTCTAAGTTAAATCATGTATAAGCCAGAAATGACTTCCCTATATCCTGATATGTGAAAATTTCTTCCATCCAAAGCAATCTAAGTGCCTATGAAAAGGAGAATATAAATAAATAATGGGGTATTTGTATAATAGAATATCATATTAAAAGTAAAATATAACAACCAGAACCATGTACATTAATGCAATAAATTTTAAAAATATAATGCTCAAGGAAGAAACAAATTACAGAAAGAGAATATGGTATACTGTTTCTATAACATTTTGAAATAACAGAGAATGCCACATGTTGTTTATAAATATTCATGTAGGTAAAAGTATAAAGACCTGCATGGGAATGAGAAACCCCAAATTCAGGATAACAGTTACCTCTGGGGATGCAGAGAAGGACCAGAATCAGGAGTGTTACACAGAGAGCTTCAGTTGTAACCGTAAATATACATTTTATTTATCTAAGTGGTATTTGTTATAAAAGGTATTTATTATAGTATTTTCTCTATTTTTCTGTTTACTTAACATTTTCATTAAAACATGCTATAGAGGTGGGATATGTGGTGGAAGGCGACTCCTACTAGTCACAAACCAGTGAGAAATATATCCCACCTGTGCTTCAGAGATGAAAAAGTGAGGCCCCAAAATCAATTCCCCTCAGCCTTTAGTTGCCTTCAGATGCAGGGCTGAAGGATCAGATGAAGACAGTGTATGTGAAAGTGCCTTGGCTGTCACTCAAGTGCTATGCAAATAGAAGGGTGGTTAGTATTTTTAAGGGACCACTGTTTGAAAGTCTGTAACCACTGAAGGCAGAGTGATGTTGAACTCCATTGAAATAAATGACCAGGGCAAAATGTGGAAGCTGTTTTTATTTGGGGGAAATGGGTATCAAAGTAAAGTATATATTCTAACCAAGTATCTGTCTCATGGGGCTCTTTTCCAGGCCTTCAGAATCGACTGGGCCACGCCCTTTGCCACCCTTTCTGCTTTTGCCTTGCCTCTGCCTCACCCTGGCTTCCTTTGCTTTGCTTCTGCTTTGTCCACACGGGCCTGTGTCCATGCCGGTCTAGACGACTCTTATTTCTTTCAGCACAAGTATCCATTCTAAGTCATTTTCTTGATTTTCTACTACACATGATGTTTTTTTCTTGGCCTTGTTGAGATGTTAGCATAGCTGCTGCCTCTTAAACATCTTTCATCACAATCTATCTCCTTCTTTATTACACATTGAGTGGGTTGAGCTCCCTTCAAGCTTTCTTTTGCCTATTCATTTTTCGTTTATCCTGAAAGCTTTTAGCCATGTTTTATACCCGAGAACGGTCGGCTAACTTACTGATTCGGGCAGGTCATGCAGATGGGAGCCCACGCTGACTTTTTATTCTTACTTCCTAACAGGTCAGTGTACATAACTTTCAGTGACTTTGAGAGTGTGCAGGGACTGCCTGCCTTGCGATATAAGGTGCCTGCAGAAATATTAGCCAATACCTCAGACAACGCGGGCTTCTGTATACCTAAAGGAAACTGCCTGGGCTCAGGAGTTTTAAATGTCAGCATCTGCAAGAACGGTAAGAACTCAGAGAGGGGACGTGGGCAGGAGGGTCTGGATGCAGGATTGGTGTTCTTCAACAAAGAATGTTGTCAGCCCAATAGAAAGAGCGATTCTGACCTTTCAAGAATAACATTTTGTCGGAAACAGACTCACAGACATAGAAAACAGACTTATGATTACCAAGGAGGAAAGCAGAGGATATAAATTAGGATTTTGAGATTAGCAGATACAAATTACTATATATAAAATAAAGAACAAGGTCCTACTGTATAACACAGGGAACTATATTCAATATCTTGTAATAACCTATAAAGGAAAAGAATCTGAAAAAGAATATATGTGTATGTATAACTGGATCACTTTGCTGTACGTCAGACACAAACACAACATTGTAAATCAACTACAATTTTTTTTTAAAGTTTTGTGACATAGCTAATAGCATAGTTGTTTTTTTTTTGTTTTTTTTTTTTAAAGCATTGACTTTCCTGGAATGTTTTTTATTGCTAGAATGCCATGTTGTGCTTTTTCTACGCAGCAGTTTAGGAGGTTTTTTTTTTTTTTTTAAACCAGTGCCAGGCCAGGAATGGCTGGTTGCTGCCTGTGCTTGAATGTGTCCCTGTGGTCCCAGTGTGCCAGGCCACAGGCACAGGCCCAGGGACAGAGTTTGCAGCTCACTTGAAACTTGCAGGGAACTGGACTCTGCCCAACCCCAGGTTACTAGCTCATGATGCAGTGCAGCTCTGGAGCGGGTGGGGCCATAGCTTAGGAGTCTTTTTTTTCCTTTGGCTCTTCAATTTAGCACGTTTTTATTTATTTTATTTATTTATTTTTTTTGAGATGTTCAAGGGATTGTATTATGAATTCCACCTGTGGTTGGTCATGGGTTCCGTGGATAGCCCATAGTGGGAAAGAGGTGCTGAGATTGATTATTGTTGTCTGCCACTGGACGGCAGTGTGGCGGTGGCTTCGCTAACCTTTGCTACCCCAGGGCTGCACAACTTCGTGGGCCCCACCAAATCCATGGCTGGGTGGTTTTAAGGGTATAAGAGGATTGAGGAATTGGCTGTGTAGTACTGTAACCAGGAGATGGGAGGTTGTATTTTCCAAATGTATATTAAAATGTCTTAAATCTACAATAACTAAACGTGGGTGGAACTGGCCTAGGCATGGACAGGCAAATAAATGGAATAGATTACAATACAGAAACAGACCCAATGGTTCCTGTTGTAGCACATTTTTATTTATTTTTTAAAAATTTTTATTGGAATATAGTTGATTTACAGCATTGTGTTAGTTTTTGCTGTACAGCAAAGTGAATCAGGTAAACATATATCCACTCTTTTTTAGATTCTTTTCCCATATAGGTCATCACAGAGCATTGAGTAGAGTTCCCTGTGCTCTACAGTAGGTCCCTATTAGTTATCTATTCTATATATAGCAGTGTGTATATATTAGTCCCAATCTCCTAATTTATCCCTCCTACCACCTCTTTTCCCTTTGATAACTGTAAGATTGTTTTCTACATCTGTGACTCTATTTCTGTTTTGTGAATAAGTTCATTTGTACCATTTTTTTAGATTCCACATATAAGTGATCTCATATGAGATTTGTCTTTGTCTGACTTACTTCACTCAGTATGACAATCTCTAGGCCCATCCATGTTGCTGCAAATGGCATTTTTCTTTTTTTTTATGACTGAGTAATATTCCATTGTATACATATATATACACCACATCTTCTTTATCCATTCCTCTGTTGATGGGCATTGAGGTTGCTTCCATGTCCTGGCTGTTGTAAATATTGCTGCAGTGAATGTTGGGGTGCATGTATCTTTTCGATTATGGTTTTAATAGAAATAATAGTTCATATTTACTAGCAGTTAGTAATACCAGTAACTGTTTTAAGTGCATTACATATTTACATATAGTTAATACATGTAAAGCGTTACCTGATTTCATGTTCAAAATGAGGCTAAAACAGAAAGTGGAGAACTAGGTAATAGGAAAGTTTATATCTTGGTAATGATGCTCAGTGATTTCGAGGCAGAGTTAGTTTTAAACCCTGACCACAAAGTTCTGAGTGTTTTTTTTTAACTTTTTATTTTACATTGGAGTATAGTTGATTAACAATGATGTGATAGTTTCAGGTGTACAGCAAAGTGATTCAGTTATACATATACACGTATCTGTTCTTTTCCCAGTGTTTCTTAACGTCTGGGAAAAGAATAGATATCTGAGCTAACCTGCTCCTTTCCGTGAATGAGGCGGAATGATCTGTGGTGCAGCTGACAAAAGCATTTTCTTCATCATGAGAACTAGTTTCTGCAATCATATGCTCTGTGATATTCACAATAGCCTTGTGAGATAGACAGCCAGTGGCCTCTTTGTATACTTGTGGAAACCAGCACTCAGAGAAGGAACAGGATTTTTATAAAATCCTTATCTCTGAGCAAATTCCTGGGTCTTCTCATATTTGTACTGTGATCTTTCTTAGGCTACAATTCTTCTTCAAAGTTTCTCTTGAGAAACTTCGTAACCCCTTTCTCTTAACTAAAGGTGTGCTTTTATTCCCTGAATAATGTGCTAACTTTTGCCCTCTTGTCCATTTGGTTTGAAAATCTCCTTTTGGGATAACCCTCCCTTTCCTTGTCTGTTGGGGCCGTGGTTCCCAAGCCTGGCCTAGTAGCATCAGAATTATCTGGAGACTCATTAAAAACATCTGTTCCAGGGCCCACCTGCTAAACCCCAGAATCTGTATTTTTAATGAGCTTCAGGAGATTCTCATGAAGGTGGTGCCTGGGAGACTGGGAACCACGATTCGGGGGAACAGACACCCCTGACGTGGAGATCAGACCTCTCTTGCTGGCTCGCTGGGGGACGATCCTGAAACGGCAGCTGCCCCCTCAGCCCATGTTTCTATGGCGCAAGGCACACATGTAGAGCCATTTTCCTTGTTGTTTTATTAACAGTTTTATTGTTATTTTATTCCGCTTCCTCAAGAAGTTGATGTCAGAATCAACAGGATTCCACTTTGCAGCAGTCACCCCTCTTGCTATAATCCTTTTCCTCTTGCCTGTTCTGTGTTCCCAGATGTGAACTGAAATATTACCTTCCAGGACTGTCCTCAAGTGTTTTGCATTCCCCAGGGGAACGTTTTGGCTAGTGGGATGAGTGAGTGTGCTGGAGTCAGGGGGGCCTGGGTTTGAATTCTATTCTATTTGTTAGCAAATGGGCCACATTGCTAAAGGAGGGTTCCAGACAGCAGTATTCTCATGTTTATTTTTTAAATTTTTTTTTTTAAGATTTTGTTTTGATGTGGGCCATTTTTAAAATCTTTATTGAATTTGTTACAATATTGCTTCTGTTTTATGTTTTGGTTTTTTGGCCACAAGGCATGTGGGATCTTAGCTCCCTGACTAGGGATGGAACTTACACTGGGGATTGAACTTGCACTGGCTGCATTGGGAGGCACTTAACCACTGGACCACCAGGGATGTCCTGGTGATTATAACTTCCTTGGAAGGTTGTTTGAAGGTTAGAGATAATGTATGTAAAACACTCAGGACAGTGTTTGGCCCTTATTAAGTCCTTAACAGATCTTTAAAAATACATTTTAAAGGTCAGTGTAGGGAATTCCCTGGCGGCCCAGTGGTTAGGACTCCGTGCTTTCACTGCTGAAGCCCTGGATTCAATCCGTGGTCAGGCAACTAAGATCCCGCAAGCCTCACAGTATGGCAAACAAACAAACAAACAAAAAAACAACCAACTCTGTATCAACACATGCAGGAGAACAAAGCCTATTTTGGGTAAAACAAAAACAGAAAAGCAGAAAAGTAAGGGGGAAAAAAGTCCATTTACTGGTAGAGAATTATAGTTGAAACAAGTGCTTTACAATGAGCCATCCCTCATTTGATCAGAATTCTGCCTCCATCTCCTGATAGATGGATGTCTTGGGGAAATTTTGTGACTTCTCTGAACCTCCCTTTCCTCAAATGCATGAGGAAGATAATAGTTCTAACTTCATAGGGATGCTGGGAACATGAATTAAAATAATGTGTATAAAGCATATGTATTTTATAGGTTCAGCAAATGTTTGTTGAAGGATAAATAATTTAGCCAGGACTTCATTATATATTATGATATAAAATAATGTGGGGGTAAATGAGATGTCAGAAAACGAAGTATAAATCCCAAGCCAGGGGATGTAGAATACACTTTTTGCCTGCCCCCCCCCCCCAATTTTTTACCCCCTGCTGAGGAACAAGATTTGTGGTCAGGAACTTAATATTCATCTTAGACTTTTAAGAACCGCATCATTCATTTCTGTTTTCCTCGAAATGCAGGTGCACCTATTATTATGTCTTTCCCACACTTCTACCAAGCAGATGAGAAGTTCGTTTCTGCCATAGACGGCATGCACCCAAATAAGGACTATCATGAGACATTTGTGGACATTAATCCTGTGAGTGCACACGTCTTCCTGGTTAAAAAGCATGCTTTTTATTCTGTCTATACAGCGTTCACCAGTTTAGCCCTGAGCACTCTTGAGAATCGTGTTGTCTTCCCTTCATTTACATATTCAAGTGGAGGGAACTCAGCTCAGTGCAATGTGACGCAGAGTCTCATAGCCCTGTAATTAGAAGGCTGAGTTCTGTGGAGCTAATACACAGAAATATCAGCAAACAGCAAACCCGCTTTAACAAAAAGGCTACCGTGAAAGTCCCATCTTCGGAAACAACTGGAATCTGACCCAGGTAACCTGGTCAGTCTTCTGTTGCCAAAAGATTGGACCTGAACATATATACATGCCTCTCACGGGCCCACAGATCAGCAGGGTGAAGGCATTCCTCTGCTTACTTGCTGCCAGGAATGTTTTGGTTGAACTTTAAACATACATATTAGCTTCAGTCACTTTTGGCAACTCTCTTTATACAGGTGCTTTTGAAAGTTATTATATGATGTCATTAATTTAAAAGGCATCAGATATATGCATACTCTAATCCCATATTCATAGAGGAGAAAAACTAAAAGCCATGTTAAAGGATGTGAGTATCATTTCACAGTGTGAGAGCTTTTCACTGTAGGCACTGAATTAAAGGGGAGATAACTTCATCCTTGGGATTTCGAACACATGCATGGAACAGTCACAGAAGAGACAACACATTCTTTGAGCACAGCAAATTATGGACATTTCACTCTTAGCTACACTCATTGCATTTATATTTGAGAAATGAGTGAATAGGATCAGGTGTGGTTTTCTCCCTTTTCTCTCTAAGCCATCAATCAGTTCCTTTTCAGCAGCTAACCTTCTTGTCACCAGGGTGAGGCACCACGCCACCCCCTTGGTGCAAAGGTGGAGTGACCATGGAGGGGATGATGCTGGGTCTGTCCTCCAGGCTCTGCTGGGTGAGCCTGGCCGCACATGGGTACCATTCTCTGGTTGTGACCACGTCCTCCTCATAGCACTCTGGCCCTCCGCCTGGATACCCAGACCCAACAGGGTATCCGTTGGATCTCCTTCCTGCCTGGGTCCTCTAGGGCTTTGCCGTTCAAACTGACAGCATCCTGCCCAATCTCAGGCCACACCCCAGACCTGCCAAATCAGAATTTGCATTTTAATAAGGTGCCCAAGAACGCGCATGCACAGTAAAGTGTGAGAAACATTGGTCTACCAGGCACCTACACAATCCACAGTTCTCATTCTGTCCTGGAGAACGGTTTTCCTTTGTCCCACTCTGCCTAGCGAATGTGGCAGTGGCTGCCCTGTTTATCAGAACCACACAGAAATGGTGCTCTATTGACAAAAACTGTGTGTGTGGTTTTAATAAATCCTAATGTTTTCTTTCTACTTCTCTGATTCGCAGTTGACTGGAGTTATCCTAAGAGCAGCCAAGAGGTTCCAAATCAACGTTTATGTCAAAAAATTCAATGACTTTATGTAAGTTTTGCTTCTTTCTTTTTTTCATTTTTTATTTATTTATTTATTTTTTTTGGCACAGCGGCTTAGTTGCTCTGTGGCATGGGATCGAACCCGTGACCTCTGCATTGGCAGGCGGATTCTTAACCACTGCGCCACCTAGGAAGCCCAGTTTTGCTTCTTTCTACGGAGACAGAGGGTGGTTTTACTACATTGACTTTCTGGTGGGGATGATGTCGAGAGGGGTACAACTCACTTCTAAGTCTGTTCACCCTGCCCTTCAGGGATGAGGCACGATCAGCATTTTCATGGGCAGCCTTGGTCTTGGAATTTACTTATTTTAAGTAACCAAACCCGTATAGAATGCTTTCCATGGATCTGCCATTGTTCTGAGCACTTTACATACATTAACTCATTTAATCTTCACAATAACCCTCTATTATCCCCGTTTTATAGATAAGGAAACTGAGGCACAGAGAGGTTTAATAACCTGTAGAACTTACACAGCTAGTGAGGCTACAGAGTCTGCTCTTACCCACTTCACTAAGCATTTCCCTCACCAGGACCCTCCCTTTCCTCCCACTGCTCCCACCCAGGCCAGCCACAAGCCCTCCTGTGGATGGTTAAATGCTCTCTGGAGTCTCATGTCCCCACACTCCATCTAAAAACCACTCCTTAATTAGGATTCCTGGGTATAATCTCCTGCTCAGACTTTTCAGTGGAAATTGAGAAAATGCTTATGATTTAATGTCAAATAAAAAAACGGAATGGAAAACTGTAATACAGATCTGTAATATCATATCTATATTTACCTAGTCTTTCTGTCTGCCTATCTATCAATCAAAACTTGGCTGGTTCCCCTCCCCACCCCCAATAAAATTTGCCAGATTTAAACCCATGTGTTATGGATCTTTCTAGGAAGCAAATGTGATTTGTAAGAATGCATTTTGTGCCTGTATTTCTGAGGGAGTATAATTAGTAGTTACAATCTAGAGCCTTAGAATCAAAATGGAATTACAGTCCTGGCACCACTTCCTCGTGGTGGTCCTGGGCAAATTACTCTGAGCCACCATTTCCTTGTCTCAAACCTGGGACAGTAATACCTACTGCTTCGGACTACCATGAGAATTAAGTGAGATTATGTTCCCAAGACACCTGGTGCAAGGCTGGTGCATAGTAAAATCTCAGTAAGTGATTGCTCCAAGCTCTTGTAAAGACAATACTTAGTAGCCTGATTATAAAACATTCCGAGGAATGACAGCATTGTTCTGCTGGAGCCTCCCTGCCAATAACTCTTGGGAGTATAGTAATCATTTTGATGAATTTACTTTCAGCATCTTGTGTTTTGGTAAAAACACTTTATATGATAAGTATGCAACACTTCGAATTGCGAGACTGTGATATAACTGCTGATTGTTATGTGTTTGCAAAGATAATAAGAATTCTGCATAAATTCCAGGTAATTTAATGAAATAACTGGGCTGGCATTTTCATATAAATTTGTCTTGCCAGGCTGATGTGCCATCATAATGAGGATGTTTATAAAATAATCTTTTTTTGTCTTTGTAGTGAAACAGGAAACATTAGAACCCTGGTTTTCCCAGTGATGTACATGAATGAGGTAAGTCCTGGGAGGGGGCCACGGGTATGTTTTACCTGTGGAAGCTTGGGGAACTTCCATTATGGTGTCTGAGATTGTAGCTATGTGTAATTTAAGATGTGAGAAAGGGGCAAAGGTGATTTTTTAAAACCTGTTTGTCCTCAGAAAATTTCTGTTTCTATGTTTACATGAATCTCCCCGTGTCTGAGATTTGAAAATGACAGAAAAAAATTTCCCCTGCCAGGAACATTATTTGGGTGAAACTCCTTTCTAGGAAGCTGGTCATGTAAGCAGCTGAGACTAACCTACTCAAGCGCACCTGAAATTCTATCCCAAATGCCATTTTATTCACCTTTATACAGTTTCAGTTTCCCTTGTGGTTTATGTGGTGAGTCTTTTCAGCTTCTCAATAGCACAAGAAACAAAATGCTAAGGTAATCAGTTTACCATTCATTAGCTGAGGAGAAAAAGAGAGTAAGAGAGCGTGAGGTGGTTGAGAAATGATTAAATAAAGTGTGACACATGCCCATTAATTGCAGTGATACGTGGTTGCCTTCTCCTTCATCGTAGCATAGAGTCTTTTCTACTTTCTGGCAAACAAACACATATGAATTATAGGAAACGGATCCTGTCTTAATTCAAACAAAAGGAGTTTTTCTGAAGAAACATTTCTTTCACAGAAATATTATCCCTAATTGTTAGGCATAGATTGAAGTTTTGTAAATAAAGCATATTCTGAAGGCTTATAAAACATCCGCTGTTTAAGAGGCTTGTGATGAATTCTCTTCTGAATCACATATCACATTTACTATAGTTATATCTCCTCAATTTCCTTTCTTTCACCCAGTTTTGAGGGGAAAATTGCAAGATTTTCCCCATCAAATTCTTGATCAGCTGACTTCCATTGTTAACAGCAGCATTTTTTTAAAGTTTTATGATTTTTGTCTCTTCCCTAAAAATACTTATTCTTTGTAGAAGATTTAGTAACGGAGATTAGCAAGAAAAGAGAAAATTAAAAATGACTTCTCACAAAACCTGAGCCAGACTGATAAATTGTTTTTAACTTGCTTTATTGTCCTCAACAGTATATTGTAAAATGTTTTTCCAAAACAACTTTGTAAAAAATAATTTGATGTTTTGCATTTTGTGAAAGTAACATGCTCTTTATAGAGCTCTTGGGAAATTAAAAACAATATTGAAAAAGTGAACTGCTTAATAAGCAAACTCATCCCTTGGAGAAAACTGCAATTGACATCTGCTTATGTTGCCTCAGTATTTTTCTGGTTTTGATATTACATATTTGAGACTATATGGTGGATACAGTTTTATATCCTCTTTTTTTCACTTAGCATTGTATTGGTAGCCACGTTGATAAACTTTTGAAGGGTTTGTGATTAAAATTCTAAGACAAGGCTTCTATTGTTTCATAGGAAAAATTCAGGCACTATTCACCATTTATAAGACCTATTTGCAGTTGCTCCTGGGTCATTACTGTTATTGTTTGTGGGGAGAGCCATGGAAGGAGGGCTTTTTGAAAGTGTGGAAGGACCCTGTTCTGCCGGCTTATGTTCATTGTTGCTGCATATTCGAAGTGCCCTCCACCTTGACTTTTGCTTTAACTTTTTGTTAAAGACTAGATTGATTCCAGGGAATGATGGAGTGAAACATCGTGCTTTTGCTCCCTCCCAGAAAGAACCTGACATTTCTCTTCTCTAGAAAAGTAAACCATTAGACCTGGAAGTGACCTTGGAGACAGCTCTCCCACCCCTTTTTTTCCAGAGGAGGAGATTCTGACCCTGAGGGGCCTTCACCTGCAAATTGACCTAAATTAAGCCCAAAGTCCCAGTTTTGCTAATAATTTCTATAGAATTAAGCTCTTTAGATACCTTACACATGACAGTTTAAGGTGATAATACCTTTGCCCTTCATACAAAAAGTGTTATTCTAGAATATTTCCTAAGTTATCTGCGCCCTCTGGAATTCTGGTTAGCCTCAAGACTTCCCTGAACAGTTTCTGTCTAGACCTCTGGTCCCAATTAGTATAGATCCAACCAAGAGAGACATGATGCTTTCCACATGCCATTGTTGGAATATTTCATTCATTCAGTCAGTCATCTAATCAACTGACATTAATTGAGCACCTACTGTGTATGGGGTGCTATACCCAGTGTTTAGTTGACAAATAAAAGTCTTGCCTTTGGGAACCTCGGAGTTAGGAGGAGACAAACAGGTAAACGGACAGTTACAATGCAGCATGTGGAGACAGTGATGGAAGATTTCAGAATGTGAGACGGAAGTGCAGAAAAGGGGCCTCGGACCAGGCCTGATGTGGCCAAAGAAGACTTCCGGAAGGAAGTTATGCTGAGCTGGATTTTGAAGGGTGACATGGAGTTGTCTGATACAAAAGAAACGCTGATATTATCTCAGTATTTCTGAATACTTTCCCCCTCCTTTTTCCCACCAATTTTGAGTAAAACATGTCTTCAGGAGAAGAGAGGAGGCATTAATGAATAAGTGCCCCCTCTGGTTATTCTAATTTGTAAATGGATTTTTAGCATCTCTGGTTTGCTAATGGGAGGACCTACCCAAGTTGTATTTAATAACTGGGAAGAAAGATATAGCAAAAAACTTTATACCCTGGATATTCAATAATCAAGGGAATACTGTTTTCTTGCCCTTCCCCCCAGAGTGTGCTCATTGATAAGGAGACTGCAGGTCGACTGAAGTCTGTGATTAACACTACTCTGATCATCACCAACATACCCTACATTATCATGGCGCTGGGGGTGTTCTTTGGTCTGATCTTCACCTGGCTGGCGTGCAGAGGACAGGGATCCATGGATGAGGTGAGCAGTGCCTGGAGGAACGTCCCCCTCACTGAATAACGCTCGCTGAGGACTTCAGCTGTGCTGCACTGAAGGGTTCTCAGCAGCCTCCCTAGGGTGGATGCTGAGGTTTTATGCTGGGCACAGTGATTTCGTGGTTATGTTGCCGCTGGGCCAAATAAGAGGCAAGGGAAGTGTGTTAGCGGTGGACGGGTGATAGAATGGCACTTTCCAGTATTTCAGGCTCTCTTTGTGGGAATGGAACCCCTGAGAATAAGCATTATGTCTTTGAAAATCACCTGAAAGAAAAGGAAGAACATAAAACAGCTAAGCACCTAGGCTTTGGTGTCAGCCTGCCCAGGTTCAAATCCCAGTTTTGCCACTTAATAGCCCTGTGGCCCTAGAAACTGTGCCTCAGCTTCTCCATCTATAAAATGGAATGATAATTGAGCCTCGCTGAGGAGTTTTTTGTGAGGATTTGATGATATTTTAAATAGAGAGCACTTGGCCCGGTGTAAACATTTAGTAAGAGTTCAATACATATTAGTTATATGACAAAACAGCTCCATAATTATAGAGCAAGTCCAGAGATCTGCTTGGAAACTATCCCTGGTTTATCAGAAGATACCTACCACTGAGTCATCATTGCATAATAAATGATAGGCAAAGGGGAGTAGTTTCTTTCTTGAAGGAATAGGAACAGCGCCAGATAGATGGGATAAATGGTTAGGTTGGCTTCCCTAAGTGATCAGTAGGCCAACCCAGGGGTCTAAACACCTTCAATGAGCCTTTCTTAAATTCTCACCAGCTTCCCTGTTCGTGACAAAGGCTTTTTTTTTTTTCTTTCCATCTCTTCACTGCCTTCATTAAGTGTCTGAGGCAAATGTGAAGTAGGAAATGAAATAGGCTGAAACCATCTAAATCATATAAGGTCAGATTTCCCTGTCTTCTCTGTGCCTCCAGTATGCCTCTCAACCCACACCCATCACGTTAGCATGAATTAGGTGTGAGGCAACTATTTTTCCATTTCTATCTATGGATCGATCTTACAGTCACTGTAAGATAGCTTGTACTATCACTGAGATTTTCACAGGCACAGATGAAAGCCCACATAAATATCATGACTGCTTCTGCAATTAACCACCTTCCCGTATTCAACAGGCAAGCATTATTGAGCACCCACCACCTCTAAAATATTATTCTCTGATGCGCTTCCAACTGGAGGAGGCAAATTCAGTAGGGTGTGATGAGCATTATGGCCGAGGGCAGCACAGGGAAGGGTGCTGCTCTGGTGCCGGTGGAGGGGGGGGGGGGTTGTCAGAGCGGGCCTCCTGGAGAGGATTAGGGCTGAATGTTAAAGAAAAAGCAAGAGGAAACAGGCCAAGAGAAGAGAGAGGGTGAGTGGGATGACATTCTTCCTATCAGTTTTTCCTCCTTCCATCTTCCTCCACTCCCTCCCCCCACTTTTCACATCTGGGGAGAAGTTGGTGACGTGACCAGCTAACCTCACTGTCCTCTCTCTCCTGGTCTCAGGGAACTGCAGACGAAAGGGCGCCCCTCATACGAACCTAACCTAACTGTAGGCTGCGCTTGGGGAGGGAAGCGTGTGAGCTGAGCTGTCGTACCCTGGACCACGACGTGGGACAGCTGTCTGCATCCTCATGGGCTTGTCGCCTGGTGTGAGAGGAGGGAGGAGACCCCGTGCCTGCGTGTAATGAGCACCTTCCAGGAGAGGTTCAAGAACAGGCTGACCTGGTTGGCCGTTAGGATCCTGTGGTCCCTGACAAATTGTTTTGTTTTTCATGTGTCTAGCAAGTATTTAATAAATTCTTGTATAGTAATTTTTTTGTTGTTGGGTGCTGGTAGCTCCAGAATTTTGTGACCACTGTCGTGGTTATTATGTCTGTGCATCACTTGTTAATGCTACTTGGTCTAACCTTATATTCAGTACTCTTCATTCACCAAACTTTGTGCTCAAAATACATAAATACTATTTTATGTTGTATTCCTCCATTCATTTCATCCACAAAAGAAGTAAATAAAAGTTCGGAATGCAGGGTAAAATGGTAAGCCTCATTCAAAATCACTCAAATGCATCTAATTTCTTCTTTGAAAAGGTACATATTGCATTTCTTGCTAATCTTCAGTTCATAATTCCTCCAGGAAAATAATTCAAGCTTCTGAGAACTTTTATACAGGGTAGGAGTCAAGTGGGGAGGGATTGGTGGCGTGGTACCCATGAGTTGTTAGTGGCAGGCAGCTGGGATTTTTGACTTGTACTTTTATGAATTGAGAGAATACATAAATAATGTTGGTGAGGACAAGTACAGATATTTCATATAGAAGAGAATGCTAGTTATGACATTTGTGAGTGGTTTGTTATGTTTTTAGTCAAAATGATCTTGATGTGAAAAGGTGTTTCTGGGAGAATATAATCAGTAACTGATTTTTTCCCCCATCACCCTTGCCAAATATGACTGTATTATCAATACTTACAATACTTTTGAGTGATTATTTGTAAAATTATTTATAAATATAGGAAATCCATCTATCCACAGCTTAAGTGACACTTAAATTTCAGGAAGTCTGACTACACTAAAGAGACATTTCTTCTGGGGCAGTCTTCCCGGTAACTTTGAAATTGTTTTTATAAGTTGTTGTCCTTTCCTCAGATTCAGTGTCTTCTGATGTTTTGTGGCTCACGGTCACTCACTGAATAGAGAAAAATGTGCCCCACACTTCCTATGACAGTCATTTTGCTAACAGTGATGGTGTTTTAACATATTGCACAGGAAGTGCTTTTAAGAAAGGTCCCTCAGGGCCAGAAGCAGAGCCACCTCTCTGTAGAAGACCTCCTGGCCTTCAGTGTAACCTAAGTCAGGATTGGGAACTGTCAGCTGTCACAGAATTCAAGCATATTTAAAGGCAGTTTCTTTGATTCTCTCTGTTCACTATTTATTGATTCTCAGTGTTCACTATTCACTTTTGATTGAGAAACCTGTACAGTTAATCTGGCAAAGTACCAGAGGATGTCTTAACAACTGAATCATTCTGCAGGATTTTTTGTTTAAAATTGGATTTCAGTGTAAGCAAATGAAGGAAAAAAGCCACAGATTTCACAAATATAGCTTCTGATTCCTGTATGGAAATAATAAATCATTTCGTTTCCTTGCCCCAATTTTCCTACTCACTACACTAAAGCAATTTGCAATGTTTCCCTTTTTGAAGGGGCAATTCATTAAACTCTCAATTTCTCTATAAATTAAGATAGAACCTATAGATACCCCAAGTCACGAAAATGTGAAAAGCTAAATTGAGGATGTCTTCAATAATGCCAAATATCTAGATTTTTTGAATTTATCAATATTTAACTGGATAATTCACACATCTTATTCTGTTATGCACCCATTTATTCACACTAATAAAACTAAGGCAGTGCGTACCCATTGATTCATTCTATTATCAGGATATAATCATCTGTGAGGAGGACATTTTTAAATACTATGAGTGATAATATGACAGTTGATGATGTACACCTTTTTGATTGAATCCCACACAGTCAGGGAGACCAAAAGCATAATATTTGCATATGAGTCTTAATAGATACTTGGCTTAAAAATCACAGGTGATATTTTCCTTCTGAAAAATCTGTGGCAAACCCACATACTGCAGTCAAGATGATAGACTGGTTAAGAAGAACAAATGTACCTATTTGGTTTTAGATTGAAAATAACAAACAGTTCCTCACGCTCATTTTTGTGGAGCCATCATCCTGGAAAGGTCCCCCAAAGCTCTGTGATGGTCACAATCAGAGAATATGGTGTCCCGTACTATGATACTCAATTTAGGGAGAAACCAAACAGAGAGAGGTTACCTCACTTCTCTCAGGGAAAATTAGGAGTTGAACACAGGACAGGAAATGGGCTTTGCAACTTTCAGCTCCAGGCTTTTCCCACTAGACTATTCTAGAAAGATCACTAATGGTCAAGCAGACCAAGTACTACACAACTAACCTTTATTGCGGTTTTTACTTAAGCCAATTTTTTATTTTAATTGCTTGAGATAAGAGTTCTGTAAAAGGTGACCTCCATCCTCAGCCCTCTGGGCATTATGACTGGGATGAATTGCTTGTGGCTATTAAAGAGAATGCTGACCAGAATGTTCTTCCTATAGTTTATACCGCTGGTTCCTTTCATGTGATTCTTGACATGTTTATTTCTACCCTAATGCAATGAAATATTTCACTAATAAACTTTCTATGAAATTACACTGGAAATCATATGTCATCAGATGTGCAGTAGTCTGTGGAGTTTCATTTGAAAGGTGCTCTTTGCCCTCTTGATGGACTCAGGCCTGAGTCACACCCCTTGGGCCACCTCTGATTTCAGCTCAGCTGTGGTGGACAGTTACAGGCAGTCTGACAAGCGCCACTTGAAGCAGGTCCCACACTGCTTTTCTGCCTCAGGGCTTTCTCCGGGAGTCCTGGAAGCCCCTCAGGAGCATGGGGTTTAATACTACTCCCAAGTATTGATGCTCAACCAAAGGGGGCAATAGTCAGCTGACAAGGGTTCCAGTCCTCAGAGGGACAGTTCTCAGGCTCATTGTACTTGGTTCCTGAGCTAGGGTTGCCCACACCGGAAACTGCTTCCTGTTATTTCTTCATCCCCTGTCTCACTCTCCCCACTGCTTCACTGCTGCTTCCAACCAAATAATCTACCTGCATTAACAGACTTATTCAGGTCTGCTTCCAGGTTAACGCAAACTGAAATGCAGACAAGTCCACCCAGAGGGCTCAGCCAGATCAGAGAGCTGTTGGAGAAATACTAGACCTTTGTTTCTGCAGACATTTGGACTAAAGTTATTGGTCCAAAAGTTTAGATTACCTTTAAAACCTTTCCCATCCCCATAATTTATTTCTGAAGTCAGAGCAAATCCAGATCAATCATAAAATATTTAGCTCAGTGGTACCAATGTCCTTATGTATTAAGGATGTTTGAACCTCAGCGTATGTGCTTCCTAGGAATCCCCAATCTTGTTTTCACTGGCTTATGTCATAGGAGAAGCTCCTTGTGTGATCATAAATGTAAACTTTCAACTATGTTTCATGATGCTCTGGGAACCCGACTCCAAGCAGAGGGAAGGCTTGCCCAAGGAAGTAACATTTAACTGAGACTGAAGAATCGGTGTTAAGTAGGCAAAGCGAAGCATTTCAGACAGAGGTGACAGGATGTGCCCAGGAGCAGGAAGGAACATGTTACAAGTGTCTGAGAAAATATTTGGCTGGAATTCAGAGAAGAAAGAAGAATAGTGGGAGATGAGGCTGTAGAGAAAGGCAGCCTTATTGAGCCATGTCAAAGATTTTGGTCTATTTTAAGGCCAAAGGGAAGCCATTGAAGTGTTGTGAACTGGGTTGTTAGCCAGTGTGTGTTTTGAGGGCAGAGGGTGGAATGGGAGATACGACAGGTTTGTTTAAGAAGACTCACTCTAGCAGCAGGGTGAATAAACTGGAAGACAGCGTGGATACAGGGAGGTCAGTTAGAAGGCTGTTGTGTTAGGTGGTTCCTTTAGGGTCCCCAAGGGATCTTGTCAGGTGTCATGCACCAGCCTGCAGCGTGAATTCCACAAAGCCACATAGCATCAGTCAAGTAATGGCTTTAACGGAGGAAAAAAATTATGGAAAAAGGCAGGCACAGACCCTCCATCTTTCTGTCATCCCATGGAGAGTCAAGCTGAGGGCCAGAGCACTGTTTGGTCTCAGTGCAGAGGGCATATTCCTTCTAGTCCACCTTTTTATAAGGGGAGGGTGAAAAAGCAGTCTTGTCAATGCAGGAATACAGAAGCAACTGAACAACTGGCAATTTGGATTTGGGCTGCCCATGGAACATTACAACCTGCACTGCTGGAGTGAAGACACCAGTTACGTGGGACATAAGCTTGGGTGCAGCCCCTTCCCCTCCTCTAGAAGGGGGAGCCCGCAGCCATAGCTAGGTCATTTGCCAGGCAACCTAGAATGAACTGCCAAGGTCACAGTCTGACAGTCCTGCTCATTGCACTGCAGCGGCTACTGCAGTAGCCTAGGTAGGAGCTCGCAAACTTTTTCTTTGTAAAGAGCCACCTAGAAAATAGTTTTGGCTTTGCAAGCCTCCCTGTCACATTTTCTCAACTCTGTTCTTGTAGCATGAAAGCACTCATAGACAACACATAAGCAAATAGATGTGTCTGTGTTCCAACGAAACTGCGTTTACAGCCCACATTGGGCTCAGGGGCTGTCTGCTGATCCCTGGCCTAAGCAAGAGATTACAGTAATTTGAATCCAGGAGATGGCAGTGGAAGTGAAATATTTTAGAAATATTTAACAGATAAACCATATAGGACTTGGAGATGAAAATGGTAAAGGCAAGGGAGAGAAACATGTCAAGGAAATCATTCATTCATTCCACAGTACTGAATAAGGGCCTATCATGTGGGCAGGCACTCTGCTAGCACTAGGGACACAACCAGCAAATAAAAGTTTTCTGCCCTCATGGAGCTAACATTAAATGGGGGTTGGGGGGGGCAATAAATAGGAGGTGGTAATGCTAAGATTATTAAAGTAGCCAATGACAGGAGTGGGATGTGCTATTTGAGGAAGGGTGATCAGGGATGGCTTCATCCATTCTTTTCCATCTGAGATGGTTCTCCCCTTCCATCCAAAATTTCTGTGATTTGGCTCGGTTGGTTCTTACTCTCTCTCTCAGGCTCTCTTGAGGGCTCTCTGCTCTGGTCTTATTACGGATGCTCAGCTCTATCTTCTCACTTGATTGTCTCTCCCTGACAATCCCATTGGCTCCCAGACTTCAATGACAACCTAAACATGGGCCTCTCTATTCAACCTCATTCCCACATATCCAAGCACCAGCTGGATATCCTCAGCCAGGTTGTCCTCAAAACCAGTAAGTAAAGAAAGGAACTCATTTTTTCTCGTCTTCCTCCCAAATTCTAATGGCATCACAGTGTATCCAGGTGTACAAGCCAGAAAGCAGGGACTTTTGCTAGACTCCTCCTCTCCACACCCCATCAATCATCAAGTCCACCTGCCCCTCAGTCTCTATTCTTGCTGTCCTCATCCTTATATCAGCGATCTCACTGGGACTCCTGCAAGGACCACTATTAGCATTACCTAATTATATGAGTAGGTAACCCATTTACATTTTCAGAAACTGTAAACAGAGTTTATACTGCAAAGTCTTCCTCCACCCATATTCTTGCACCAATTCATCTTCTCAGAAGCAACCAATATTATTCATTTAAAAAATGTATCTTTCCAGGAATACTTTATACAAATATGCGTAATTACATATTCTAGCCCCCTTTTCCCCCCACCCAAATTGCAGCATACCATATAGTGTTCTAAGTTGTGTTTATATAATTTATCTTTGAGATCTTTCTTTTCAGTACATAAAGAGTTTTCCTGTTCCCACTGCATGGCTGAACAGTATTCCTTTGTATGAAGGCAACTATTTAAGCAAAACACTGTTTCCAATCATTTGTTATTATAAACAGTGCCGTAGCCGATAGCCTTGTATTCTATTAATTTTGCCAAATCACTTACAAGATAAATTCCTAGAAGTAGCATTGCTAGGTCCAAAGACAATTTTAATTTTGAGAGACACAATGGCTTTTTTGTTTTTATTTTTATTAAAGTTATAGAAGCACACAGATTTAAGAATCAAATAATTCTACAAAGTTTCTACCAAGAATTCTACAAAAGAACAAACAAAAAACCTAAACGGACTTCATTCTCAGAGGCACTTCTTTTAGCCGTCCCCTTCCTTCCTTCCCTCCTTCCTTCCTTCCTTCCTCCCTCCCTCCCTTCCTTCCCTTTCTTTTTTTCCCCCACCATTACCCCATGATTTTAAGTGACAAGCTGCTTCGTGAATTTTCAGTTTTAGTGTTATCCACTGACTCTCCACTGTGGAGGATGAGGATTTAGTTTTCTTTCCTACCCTGTCTTCATTGGACAATGGTATTCAGCCTGCTGCACATCTTTTCCAAGGGGGCCTCCCTAAAGCAGTTTTTAAGAGCTCTCAAACTGCACGATGCGGCGAGCTTCCCAGCACCTTACCTTGTTGCGCTCCATGCCACGTGAAGCCACAAGGCCCCAGAAGCTAGCCGGGCCGGGGGCGTTCCCTCTCCGCTCTCCACCCCCTACGCTTTTCGAGCGTTCCGGCTTCTTAGGCTAGGCCAGAAAGGAGGCGGAACGCCGAGATCCGGAGACGGTTTCCCGGCCGGATCGAAAAGCGGCGTGCACCGAGTGTCGCGGGAGCAGCACCTTGGTCCCCTGCTCCCGCGACATGGCCTTCAACTTTGGGGCTCCCTCGGGCACCTCGGGTACCGCTGCAGCCACCGCGGCCCCCGCGGGTGAGTGATTCCCCCGGACCTTCTCCCGGGGCGGAGGGGAGGCCTTTGGTCCGGCCCTTCGGTCCGAGACTCTTCGGCTCGGGGATCCTGCGGTCTCCCGCCGGTGCGGAGACTTCAGGGGTTTCGGGAAAGGGCGGGCTGCAGCAGAGCGGGCGGAGGCGGCTCCTGAGGAGGCCGCGCGCGGGGAGAATGGAGGCCCAAGCCGGAGCTTGCGCGCTGCGGGTGGGTCCCCGCAGGGCCCGCTCCTTCTGGCGTTCGTTTCCCGCCGCCCGGGAGTCGGACTCGGAGAGACCGGAGGCGGCTCCTCGCACCCTTTGCGGGAGACCCATCCTCCCCTGCCCTCCCAACCCACCTCAGCCCTCCCCACCTCAGCCTCCGGGACCGGCGCGAACGCTCGCCTGGTGCCCGACCGCTGGGCTCGGCGAGGATAGGGCCGGGGAGCCTCGGGCGTTGCTCCGCGGCTCCCTCGGCCCTGGCCCCTGTGGTTCTCGCTGGGGGACTACACGCTGCTGCTCCTTCCTCCTGTCCCCGCCTCCTCGGCTTTCTTAGCTCGTTTGGAGCAAAGTCAGGGTTTGTCTTTGTTCACTTCTTTGAAACCTCCTGCAGACTCTTCTAATCTTTATCTTGCTTTCTTTTTCTTCTTTCTTCTTCCCCCTCTCCCCTTTTAAAATTCTGTTTGTTTCTTTGCCTACACGCCTATCAGGATTTGGTGGGCTTGAGACTGCCAACTCCACCGCCAGTGGGTTTAATTTTGGGGGTTTCGGATTAACTGCTAATCCTGCAGTGAACTTTAATATTGGGAATTTCGGTGTTTCTACTACCTCGGCGACTCCGTTCAATTTTGGTAACAGTCTGGCAAGTGCAGGTAGATATGCGGGTCGTCTGTGTAACGAATGTCGGGAGCTGGAGTCCAAGAATATTTTGTGGTTCCAGAGTTTGGGAAAGAAAAGCGACTTGTCTAATAAGGAAAAGAAATTCATTTCCTAATGTCGAATCAAAAACATTTGTATCGAGTTTTGACTCTTAAAAGATTTGGTTTGGGGAAGTCTTGAAAGTTATAAAGTGCCGTTGTTAAATTTGCATTTAATTGAACAAATATACCTTCCAAGTGATAAGAATTTGGAATGGGTTTTTATTTTGAGTAGAATATATCTTCCAAATTACTAGATATCTCTTTCAAAGTATAAGCTCAACAGTCAGGCCCGTTTTCCTGGAATTCTTGGACTCCTGCAGTCAATTTTTTCCCCATTTTTCCTGCATCTTTCATTGGAATTTCATATGATTGTCCTTGTGTTTCCTGAGAGAAACAAGTCTTATACGAACAGCAGCAACCTGTCTTGGTTTTTAACCTGTATAATAATAATAATAATGATATAATAATAATAATGATAATGTTTCTTTGGTCAACTAAGCAGATTAGGATACATTTCTATAAGATAATGTAATTATAGAAAGAATCCCCAGTTCTTTACGGGATTTTTTGAGAAATGATCAGAGAGAGCAATTTCATTTATTTTTGGATAGCATTGACTTCTAAAGGGTAGGCTAGACATCTTTGCACTCAAAAAAGATAACTGAAGATTTTCGTATCTATATGGATTGTTTCAAGCTCATTGGAAATTCTGCAAAACAAACTATAGTGTGTGTGTGTGTATATATATCTACCTACATTTAAAATAGGGCTAAAAGTCTTGCTCCTCAGCTGCTCGTATATGAATGTATTATTCATATTCTCTTACATATGCCACTTATGCCCATGCCAATTATATGCATTTGGTAAGCGTGATTTATTCCCTAAGACTTATTTGGGAAGTCTGGCATTTTGTGCAGTCACTTGTTACTGCAATGTGAGTATGTCCTTGGCATCTGATTTGAAAACATTTTTAAGAATACTTGAAATTCCAAAGATTAAACAATCCATTATCACTAATGTATGTTTAAAGTGATCACATATCACTGTTGTTTGGTACGTTTACTTTCCCTTATTTGCTTAAAATTGGCACTGGGTAAAACAAAAAAATTGTGTTTCCGAACAAACCCACTGGTTCGTAATTCAACAACAGTGTATAAACCTGTTGGTATTTGCTTGATTTCAATGTCCATTTGGAGTTATCACTGTTAAGTTTTGAGTTGTGATAATGTAACTTTTAACTACTTTTATGTGTGTTCATTAACTTAGTCTTCAGCAATGGGCTGATTGAAATTCTTGTTTATTTTATATCCTTGCAGATCCATTATTACTAATAAACATTTTTCATATTATGGAGCATGTTAAGATACCAATATTTTTATTGTATAGCCAGTTCAGAATATATCTTAGTTTTTCTGTGAAAGTGAGAAGTAATGAAAAAGATTAGGAACAATGTTCAGTACTTTAGGTGATTTTTATCAGAATGTTTACAGTTTGCAGTACTGCAGTAGAACCTAGAAGTAAGTAGAGTATTTTGTTGTGCCTGCATGCAACATGTAATGTATTCTTAAGTAATTTTCCAAGTCAGAATCATATGATGACTATCAGTGGGTTGGGTTTTTTCCTTCTTATATCTTTTATGTTACAATATTGATGAATCGCTGTCTCTTATGCCAGAAATATACAAAATTAAAAGTTAGAATCCCCAAAAGTCTGCAGCATAATTCAGCACTAATGGTTCAAACATTTGTCTTAAAAGTCTTTTTTGGTACCACATTGGTAATCAGGTAAAAACTGACAGTAGGGGAAAAAAAAAAGCAATTTTATATTGGCTAGCATTCCATACCATTCATATGTCAAGTTAGATATGGTTAAGATTAATTTCGTCTCTAGATTTATCTAAAAATGAAATTTGTGTATCTGTCAGAGTTCCCAGACTGTGGTGCAGAGCCCTGTGATAGTTCTGCTCTCCTTGCTGACCACTGCCGTCTTGTGATTTTTTTCCCCTTATCTCTTCAAGAAACACATTCTTGTTGTATAAAAGTCAGTATATTGGTATGTTTCACTTAAAAAGTTGCTTATCCTTGATGGAGACTAAATAGAAATCTAAGCTAGAGTATAAATTAATTAACTGAAGCCAGGGTTGCAAACTGGCAACGCAGTCTGCTGATGTGATCTGTTTGTCGCACTGTTTAAAAAATATTTGAATTAGCTGCAAAAAAAATCAATTGAATTCAGGTTTAAAATTATGTAAATTTTACATAGAAAATCTAGGTTTGCTATTTCTCAGGGAAAATGGAGATATATAATACGACTAAACTACCATTCTGCTACAGTAATTTGCTGGAATTTAAGAACTGCTACCATTTAAAAAAAACTGTTCACACTTATCTGTTCCAGCAGTCAGGAAACACCTAGTCTATTTCATTCATTAACGTTATCAACCTATATCTTGTAAGCATTTGCATTTGCAGCCTTACTCTAAAAGTACAGTCATTTTAGTGTTTGTTAAACACTATGGCAATAGGTTTAACGTGTCTTCTCAGCTGTAACTTAATCACCTCTTTAGTTGGAAGGTATATATTGCATTGTGGTATTTCTGCTTTAAATACTTAGTCGTTCATTTCTTGCAACATATTGACCTCTTGATTAGTAGTACAGTTTTTTAAAAATTGATGTTAAAGTAGAGAAAGGAATAGTTAGACCAATATATTTTGTCTTTATGTGGAGTAATCGCTTATGTGGTTTGAAAAAGAAATTACTTCATGTGTATACAAAAGATTCTTCCTTTCTATTTTATTTATCCTTTTTTAATTAGGTGGGTTTAGTGGATTTGGGACAACGTCTACAACAGCAGGTTCTGCATTCAGCTTTTCTGCTCCAACTAACACAGGCACTACTGGTAAGAAGACATATCATTTGTAGAAGCGAATGAGCTACAAGTCAGATTTTTTTTTTTTAACTTAAACAATTTTAATTTCTCATTCAAAGGATTCTTTGGTAGTACTCAAAACAAAGGTTTTGGATTTGGTACTGGTTTTGGTACGACAGCTGGAACTAGTACTGGTTTAGGTACTGGTTTGGGAACTGGACTTGGATTTGGAGGATTTAATACACAGCAGCAGCAGCAGCAGCAGCAGCAGCAACAGACTAGTAAGTATAAGAGGTTTTTGTTTTCAAATATAAAACCATAACAATGTAGATAACATTATTGAATGCACTGTTCAAAACACTTTAGTGGATTTTTTTTTTTTTTTTTAGGAATTTTGTGAGTATCATATTCCACAGATTCCAAAAGCTACTTCTTATGTTTATATATGATGATGGCAGCTGGGGAAAAGACAGACCGGCATGATTATAAGGCTTCTGTATTTAGTATTATTCTGTTAAAATTTTTGTTTTTGTTGATAAAAATAACACAAATATAGAAAGCTGCACAAAAGTACAGCTTCATGAATTGTATATAAGATGAATGCCCTTGTAAGCACTGCGCATGTCAGGAGGTAAACCCTGGCCAGCCACATCAGAAGCCCTCCACATTTCCCTACTAGTCACTTCCCCATCAGAGGAAATATAGTTTTGCCTTTTATGTTGCTCACATCCTTACTTTTCTTTATGGTTTTGTCACAGGTGTGTAAGCAGCATAGTTTAGTTTCATTTGTCTTAATTCTCTGTAAGTTCTCCTTTTAGCTCTCTTTTTTTATTTTTCAATTTGTTGAGGAAATCAGATCATTTGTCCTGCAGAGGTTGTGAGTCAGGACTTTATTGATTGCATTCCTGTTGTATAGTTAACACATGCCTTTGTCCTTTGTATTTCTTCTAAATTGGGTTGAATCTGGGGGCTCATTTATGTTGATAGTTCAGTTTTTTGTTTGTTTGCAAGACTAAATAGGTAGTGTTGTATTTTTATCAAGAGGTATGTAATGTCTGATACTATTTTTTGTGATGTTAACAGCAGCCATTGGTGATCACTACCTAGATCCATTAATTCATTAGGGGTTGCAAAATGCTATTATTCCAACCGTGTGATTTCTTTTTCATTTATTTGTTGAAATACTTCTGTAAAGAGAAACTTTACCTCATCCACTGTTTGGTTGATTTTTTCCCCTTTATTCTTAGCTTTCAGAATAAAGAGTTGGTTCCCTATCGTTCTCCAAAGGTAACCAATTTTTTTTTTTAAATGTCAGCAACTCAAGAATTTAAATTACTTGATATTTTCCAGTCCATTGCAGTTTTCCATATTGATGTTTAAATTGCTCCATCTTGGGCCAGCGTAAACCTCTTGAGGTTGGTTCTCAAGTCCTTTCAGACACAAAAGTAGAATTAGTCTTAGATAGCTTCCTTACTAGCTGGTATGGCAATATGTTTCAGGGTAATCTTGTATGGATTAGTTTGTTTAATTATCACAAGAACTCTATGAAGTAGAACTCTTGTTACCTCCATTTGATAGGTAAAGAGAGCTAACTGAGAGAATTGTGACTTTTCCCTATATATCTTCCAAGATGTAGTATAGACGTAAATCAAGTTCCTCGACTTCCTTTGTAATGCACCTTTTGCTTTTCCATAGTTTGCTACCTCTTAAAATCACTTTTGTTTCATTTTTCTTAGGTAACTTGATTGATTGGCTAAAGCTCACCCTACTCAGTCATTGAAGATTAGTAACTTATTAAATATGAATTTCAAGAATTATCTAACCAATAGGATGAAGATAATAGAATTATTCTTTCTAGTGTTACAGTTATATCTTTCTTACTGTCCTCCTTCAACAAAACAAAGTTTGACGGAAATCCAAGTAGTTAAGGAGAAGAAAGGAAAAGTAAAGTTTTTTTCTTTGTTTCTTGACATAAAGTCTCTTCAATTATAAGTTATTATAGTTGTGCCTACTTTGGTTAGGAAAAATGGGAATTTGAATCTGGTGCTGTTCATTTTCAGAGTGAAAAGGGCTCATTCTGCTGAGTGTATGTTTTATGAGAGGCACTGGTTATATAAGGTATATGTACTGGGTATATAATGTTGCTCATAGTCTATAAGGAGATAGAATAACAAACATCCAATTAGACAGAATAATAAACATTCAATTATAAAAAATACATATGTGTGAAAGCACTAAAATAGACCCATACAAGGTGCTTTGGAATGTAGAGGAAGAATTGAATCTTAAGAGAGTTAGCCAGTTGGATAAAGTCAGAAAAGGGTACACTAGGCAGAGGGAATAACATTGACAAAGGCATGAATGCACGGCACAGCGTGATGAATTTGGGACCTGCTGTTGTAAGGAGTTTGAGTTTAATCTGCAAAGATGTGGACCTTTTGCCTTATTTTTAAAAACTCCTGCTTGTATGAGGCGCTTGCTGTCTGGTTACACCATCTGTGATATGTCTGATCTCCGTTATCTGCCGACTTCCTGGACAGTACTCTTGTTCATTGAACACTTTGGCAGCTGGCTCTGAGTCTTGCTTTTCTTTCCAACCTGTGCTATCAATCTGTGTTATTTTAGCATTCACATGGCTCTGTACTCAGACAGTCATACCATCTACCTTTTATTCCAAAGACCTTCTCCATTTCACTTTAGCCACAATTCTTACCTTGGACTTTGGCAACATCTGAGACTGTTCTAATTCCATAATCACTAATGTAAACATCCCACAACCCATTGATCTTTTTAGCCTGCCTTTTCAACTACTTCCAACATAGCTGTTCTTAGACCTCATTAGGATCTTTAGACCACTGACACTTTCTGCTCTTCCATCAGCTCCTTCCTGTCTTCACTATCCTTTCTGATGAGCTTAGAGTCCTTGTCCTTCCATTTCAGTCACTCTTGCCAATATGCTAAAATTCCTTGTCCTTGTATCATGGATGCCGGAAAAAACAGCCGCAAGCCTGTGTAAGCCCAACTGTCTATCTAGATACCACTTGAGAAAATCATACAGTACAAAAGATTGAATAGTATCTCTCAATTCTTAATCACCAACCCAAATTGGAGCCTCAACATTGCCTGGTAATCCTGTGAAGTTTCTATTTTCAAATTTTTCTCCCACTTTCTATAAGTTGTTTTAAGCGTTTATTCTCTTCAAATCTCAAGTTTCTCTGTTCTGACTTTTAATAGATGGCCTTGATCTCTACTTCAAAGAGAAATAGAATCCCTCATTGTAAATTCCTTCAATTGCCCACTACGGAATCTATTTATCTACCTCCCTCTGTACCCATCCTTTTCTCTTTTCACCTGTGCTCTGGATCTCATATCCTCCCACCTTCTGGGGCTCCTTATGCTGTTGATTATTCTTCCCAGCAGCCCCCACCGCAATCAGCCCCCCACCCCATTCAGCCCCCCACCGAAAACAATTTCTTCAGCTTCTCTATCCAAGGATTATTCTCATCCACATTTAAACAGTCTGAAGTTTCTTTTTTCTTAAAACAGCAACAAAAAAACAAAACTACTTTAATTTCGCATCTCACTTCAATTATCATTTGCTATCACTCTTTTCTCCCCTTCATAAACTACTTGTAATAGATATAGAAGAATGGGATCCCCTGCTGCTATCTTCTGTTACCTCTTAGCCCACACTAATCTGGTTTCTACTTTTTTTACCCAAATAGTTAAGGTCATTAATTATCCCAAATGCAGTGAACATCTACTGTTCTTTAATTGAGAAAAATTCTGACACACAAAAATAGAATAGTAAAATGACCCCATGTTCTACCAAATAGATTCAACAAAAGTCAGAATTTGCCACATTTGTTTTATTTATATCCTCCTTCCTTCCCCCCACCCCTGCCTTGAATGTTGAAGTATCAGTACTTTAAAGCAAATCAGAAACATGTCATTTCACACTTACTTTACTGCTTTACTGTGCTTCTCTCTTTAAAAACATGGAGTCATTCCAACTCACAATTAATAATTCCTTGGTATAATCCTTAATCGGATTTCCCCATATGTCTCAGTAAAGTTTTTTTCAGTTGATTTATTTGAATCATGATCTAAACAAGGTCCACACATTCACTTTCTTGTTGTGCCTCTTAAGCTTCTTTTCAGTATAGAGAATTCCCTGCTTGGGTTTTTTTTACCCCGCTCATGAATTGGTACAGAAACTGGACAAGTTGTCCTGTGAAGTATCCCCTATTCTAGATTGGTTTCCTTGTAGAATCATTTAACTTTATGCCGCATATTTCTGGTAAATGAGGTTAGCATTAGGTACTTTATTAGATTTAAGTTTGACTTTTTGGCATGAATACTTTGTAGGTGCTGTGTGCTTCCTATTGTATCATATTCAGAGGCTGTCTATTTTAGAGATGCTAAGATTGATCACTGGGTTCAAGGATGAGGGCCAATCTGTCTTGTAAAGTTCCCCATCCGTCTTTAACCTAATGGTCTCATTCATTGATGGTCATTGCCTCAATCTCTGTTATTTTAGAAATGGTGATGTTCTAATTCTGCCCTCTCCACACTGAAAGTCTTCTGTAAAAGGAGTTTTTCTTCATCCCTCCAAGACTGCTTGGTCACTCTGAAATGGAATTCGTATAGGAAGGCATGATAAATTTTTTCTTTTTAATTGACATTTTTTGTAAGAAGTTGCTGGTGGGCTGATTGCTTCCAGTGGTGTCCATGGAGTTGAGATTTTTCTGAATCTTTGTTTTTTACTTTTAAAAATTATCATTTTGAATGCATGAAATTTAATAAATTGAATGTGTTTGAGTGGTTGCATTCATTGTTTTTGATGCTCAGGTTGTCACATTTTTGGCCAGTGTGAGCCCTCAACTTCAGTGATAGTCTGGTCTTTTTTTCCCCTACCCTATTGTTTAGTACTCCATATTCCTTTTGCCAGCTTATCTTCCCCTCCTGTTTGACACAGAGATTTTGCACATGCTGTTCTTCTTTTGCCACTACCCCACGGCGTGGCAGACTACTTCCTTTAGACCTTAGCTGAAATTCTTATAGGACAGCCTTCTCTTAACCCTCCTGCCCCAAGCTTGATTAGCTCCCTCATTTAGGACTCTCAGAACCTCTACTTCGAGGCATTTATCACAACTGTTAATGTTTGTTTGGTATACTCGGTTTGTTTGAAGAACCTGTCTTCTTTACCACCGTATCCTTAGTGTTTGCCTATATGTCTGACACTTAGAAGGTACTCAGTAAATATTTGTTGAATGAATGCATGGTGAATGAATGAATGAAAGTATGCATGTATGTACATATGTATGATATATAAAACCAGGAGACACTGTATTGTCAGGAAATCTAAGGGAGAAAAGTTTTCCAAGAAAGATGTGTATTCAGTGAAAGTTGAAGATTTTCTTTGAGGGTTGAAGGAATAATCAATAGTATGAGGGCCCTGAAAAGATAGAGAGGTGTGAGCAGTCTAATTTGCTAAGGCTTTAGAAGAGTCTGTTGGATTTTGTTATTTGTGTTTCTCAAATGCCTGCCAGCTAGTGAGCTCTGGGTAGACTAATGTGGTTGGAATTCAGTGTGAAGTGTAAATTAGTATAGATGATAGTTTGTTAATCTCATTTAAAAGTTGAAGAAGGGACTTCCCTGGTGGCGCAGTGGTTAAGAATCTGCCTGCCAATACAAGGGGCACGGGTTCAATCCCCGGTCCGGGAAGATCCCACATGCCGTGGAGCAGCTAAGCCCGTGTGCCACAACCACTGAGCCTGAGCTTTAGACCCCACAGGCCGTGACTATTGAACCCTTGAGCTGCAACTACTGAAGCCCACGTGCCTAGAGCCTGTGCTCCAAAACAAGAGAAGCCCCCACAATGAGAATCCCGCGCACCCCAATGAAGAGTAGCCCCCGCTCGCCACAACTAGAGAAAGCCCATGTGCAGCAACAAAGACCCAACACCGCCAATAAATAAATGAATAAATAAATTTATATTAAAAAAAAGTTGAAGAAGGTAAAGCCTAGGAATTTCTTGTTGGAGGCTATAAAGTGAGCTTATAGTAAATCAAGATTCAGGTCTTCTGGCTTCTAGTCTACTTCTTTTACCATTTTCATAAATGCCCATTTGGGAATTAATAATTCTCACGTGGAGGGTAACAGCAGCCCTTCTCTGGCCTTGTAGAAGCCCCCTTGACCTTGTGGTACTTGCAATCTTTAAAGCTGAAAGACAACTTAAATATCATCTAATATAGTAGTCCTAAAACTCAGGTTATTTTAGTATTCATGATTTTTCTTTTATCTACATACCATTTGTATTATTGTTAAAAAATTTTCTTTAAATCAGTTTATTTTTAAACATTAAACATTTTTATTTTGAAAGAAAAACCCAAGCTACTGCTATAAATGGAAAACCAGTATCACTTGCTATAAGGAAACAATAATTGAACTTAAGTCCACAGAAAATATAATAGTGTTAATAAATTCTAGCTAGATACCTATATTTTAAGCTCCTAGTCTTAGATTTGTTCTCCCCTTTGTTAAAAAGTGAGATAAGTGATGACACGAGGCATTAAAGGCATACCAGCACCAAACTGAGGCTTTAAAAATATATATCTAATCAGATAATTAAAAGGGAAGTTTTTGTTATATAATTTAGTTCATTTAGTGACTCAGCTGTTGCTTGACAGCTATAATTTCATGTACCAAGGTTATTTACTAAACTAGCACTTTGGAAATACTGATCTAACAACTCAGCCCTTCTTTCTATTGGAGAAATTGTAACACAGAGTTAAGTGACTTGTCCAGAGTTACACAGCCAGCTAAAGCTTTGGCTTAGTATTTGTCCATTTGTTGTTCTTTTTCACTGTATATTTCTTTGCACTGAGAAAAGGAAATTGTTTATTAAGCTGATATTGACATAACATTGATATAATGATTCTTTTTACTTATTTTGTATCCTCTAATTTGTATATATTATACAAATATAACAATAGTAAAGATAGTTTGAAAAAACAGTTCTGCAACTTCATAGACTTTACCCTTTTTTTTTTTTTGGTGTGGGTCTGATATTAATATGGATCTAATTTGTGTTGAACAGAATTAATTGTATTAAGATGATATTAGAAATGCAAGTTTAAAAAAAAAAAAAAGAAATGCAAGTTTAACATTATAAGGATTGTCCTAGCATATTACTTTCCTGTTACTGTCATAACAAAGCATCACAAACTTAGTGACTTAAAACATACTACCTTACAGTTCTGGAGATCAGATTCAGAAATACGTTTCACTGAGCTAAAATCAGGGTGTTGATAGGACTGCGTTACTTCTGGAGGCTCTACGGAAGAATCCATTCTCTTGCCTTGTCCAGCTTCTAGAGTCTCCATTTCTTAGCTTATAGCTCCTTCCTCCATCTTCTAAAGCCAGCAGCATAGCATCTTCAGATCTCACTATGACTGACTTCCCTCTTTCCTTTTAAAAACCCTTATATTTTGTTGAACCCGCTCTGGTAATCCAGGATAATCTCAGCTTAATTAATTTAATCACATCTGCACATAACTTGCTGTGCAAGTTATATTTATAGGTTCTGGGGATTAGAATGTGCATCTCTTGGGGTGGGGGATATTATTCTACTTACCATATCTAGGATCTGAATTGATTGATTCTTTTCCTGGAAAACTAATTTTGGATTACATTTTTAGCATTAGGTGGTCTCTTCAATCAGCCTACACAAGCTCCTGCCCAGTCCAACCAACTGATAAATACTGCAAGTGCTCTTTCTGCTCCAACACTACTGGGAGATGAGAGAGATGCTATTTTGGCAAAATGGAATCAACTACAGGCCTTTTGGGGAACAGGAAAAGGATATTTCAACAGTAACATTCCACCAGTGGAATTCACACAAGAAAATCCTTTTTGCCGATTTAAGGTATTAATACTGCTTTTGATCTTCACTTGAAGATGTATGAGAGAATGTGCTATTTGGATTAAAATAATACTAAGAAAACCATTGCTTGGTTTTTTAGTACTCCTTGAACATGATACAATAACACTTTTGTTTTAAAAGTACAGGAACTATAAAATTGAAGTGATTTCTTACATATGTGTGATTGAGATGACAAGAATATGACTGAAGGAAGGTATGACTAGAATGTAATTTATAACAGGAAAAAATGTTAACAGAGGGGAAATGGTCTGCTTGGCACCTGTAAAAGGGAGACATAAAATTAGAATTTAGTAGTTTTCATCTAACATTGTCCTAGAAAATACACCCTAACCAGCAGATAGGAGTAACTCTTCTGCTTGGCATGTATACTGTTGTCACTATTATAGCTGGATGCCAAAGCCAGAACTACAACAATATACTAAATTTTTGCTCTGATTCCATGCCTATCAAACAACTTTCTGGTTTGAATTTAACTTCTCAGAGATTCTGCTCATCAGCCAGTGAGAGTATTTAGGTCAACTTGATGATGTATTTTTCATAAAAAAATAATGTATTTCAATCCAGTTTATATATTAGCCTCTTTTAAGTTTCATGGGCCAATGTCAGTCTCTTAAACCTAATCACTGTGTACATAAGCTGGTGTTTGGAGTTGCAAGGCTGAGGATCAGACCCTTGAACATGGTTAAACAACAAAAAGTAACTGATCTGTCTTGTTAGAGAATATCTCTTTATCTCATCACTCTACAAAAAGAAAGTATACCTTTTGAGTGTATATAGTTGAAATTTTAATACTTTTGTATAGTGACTAAGAGGTATATAGTAGACATAGGTTGAATATAACAATTTAATGTTTTTCTTTTTTTAATTGCTGTATTAACATACATAAGGTAAAATACATGAGTGAATTTATATTCTTTTTTAAAAATTGCATTATAAGTGGTGACAAAAGAGAAAAAAGGCTTCTGTCTAAGAGTAATTCTTTAGAAAGGTGTAGTTTGTCATATTTAATATTATGTGAAAAACTAACCTGTTTCATAAAGTTTTGTATTACATGAAACTATAAAATAATGTAGATGTTCTTTATAGCATTTATAAGTTGACAGTGTTATTATGGTACTTTAAAAGTATTTAGCAAATCATTTCTTTATATATCTTTATATAAACGTTGCTTAAGATTCCATGGGTCAAGATATAAAGTAAATTACATTTTGGTCCATGACTTTTGCAGTCATTTTTACGGCATGCAGAGTTATTTTGACAGTGTTTGGAAACACCCAACAATGGTGGATATCAAAGTTTTTCAGAGGAGAAAGCTGTTTAGTTACTCTGTGGAAGAGGAAATTTTAATTTCACTCTCTAAGTTTATGTTCTTCTTGGGTAAGAAAGCTTCTCTTTATAATTTTGTGACCTCCTAGGGCACAGAGTTGTGGAAAGAATCATTACATATTCCCTTCATTACTAGACACTAAGCTATTTTCCCTGTTTTAGCCGATGTTAAACTGTTAATATTAAACACCTGATTTGAGACCTGTACGTGTTTTTGATATTGTTTGTTTTGTCATTCCACAGGCAGTAGGTTATAGTTGTATGCCCAATAATAAAGATGAAGATGGGCTAGTGGTTTTAGTTTTCAACAAAAAAGAAACAGATATTCGAAGCCAGCAACAGCAGTTGGTAGAATCATTGCATAAAGTTTTGGGAGGAAACCAGACCCTTACTGTAAATGTAGAGGGTATTAAAACATTGCCAGATGATCAGTAAGTATACATTAAATATACTGTATATTTCTGTGTGCCTTGATCCAAAGAGAGTGATCAACAGTGTTTTTGTTGCTAAAGCACAAATTAAGTCTCAAAGCAGAGTGTTTCTCAGCTAGTGATTCTTCAGTATTTGTAGAAACATTTGTTTAAAAGCTTTTTTCTTAATCTTGGATTTTCTTAACTCAATGGATGCTAATAATTTCTTAGATTTTTCATTCAGAAACAGGAGGAAATGTTAATCATGGCTGTGTGCAAATTAGGGACCAGAAAGACGTTATTGGAAAGTTTTAAGTGATTACTGTTCATGTTCACTCATGGATGAACATGATTAACTTCCCTTGTCCTATGTATAATTATCATACTTAGTGGCAAGACATTTGCTTTAGGATATTTTGGGTTAGAAGAATTATTGTTACTAGTGAGATACCAGATTTTACTTTTTGGTCTAAATTGCGATGAAGCGATCCATAAGCTTCAACAGAATCTCCAAAGTACTTCTTCATTCTGGGGGGGGGAAATAACATTTACTTACTTTGCAGCTAAGCATACCTTATACATATTTTATTTGCCTATCTCATTGTAACTATATTTCTGAATTCAGCTAGCACCCTTCTGAAATCACATGCTGCGTTGATACTTTTGACTGTGAGTTATGTGCTCTGTATTTTATAACTTGGTTATCTTTCCCCAGGACAGAAGTTGTCATTTATGTTGTTGAGCGTTCTCCAAATGGTACTTCAAGAAGAGTTCCAGCTACAACACTATATGCCCATTTTGAACAAACCAATATAAAAACACAATTGCAGCAACTTGGTGTAACCCTTTCTATGACTAGAACAGAACTTTCTCCTGCACAGATCAAACAGCTTTTACAGAATCCTCCTGCTGGTATGTTTCCAGAGTCATGGAGTTGAGGAAATGAAAAATTTGGAAGTGTATGCTTCCTCTCTATTTTGGGAGGTGTTGCTTGGTTATTAATGTTAATAAAACCAGTGTCAGCTTATCACATCTGCTTATTTGGGACATAGTTTTGAATGTTGTTATTGTACTCATTCATTCATTTAGTTCTTTTCTATTATATAGCTAATATGTTTGTTAGAAATTTAGGCAATGATGAACTAAAGAAAGACAGTCCATAATCCATCTATGCAAAGATAATATAATCTTAATATTTTATTTTTGTCTAGCTTATCTCTTATTTTAACTGAGTATTCAAGTAAAACCTGAATGTGTTCTCACCATAAAAGTTTCTGGATGGTACAACTCGATTGACTGTGTGATAGATCTTTACCTCTCTTCCACAGAACTAACTACTGTCGATAATTTATTGAACTTTATTAATCCTTTATCTGTGATTTTAATGTAAGCATATGTATACAAAGTCCTTGAAAAAAAGGATTCTGCACTATACATTTACTGCAGCCTGCCTTTTTACTTATAGTATTTCTTAGTACTTTCCATGTCAATACATAAAGATAAATATTCTTTTTAAAAACTGCATGGAATACTGTGGATATACCTTACTGCATTTAACCTCTAGGTTGTTTCTACCTTTTACTATTATAAACTATGCAACAATTAACATCCTTGTGAATATGTCTTAGAACACATGTATTTTTTTAGAATAGATCTCTGGTAGTGAAATTTTTGAGCCAAGATTATGTGTACAGTTAGCCCTCTGTATCTGGGAGTTCCACATCTGCGGGTTCTGCATCGGCACATTCAACTAATCGCAGCTGCAAAATAGGAGAAAAAAATTTTTTAGGAAGTTCCAAAAAGCAAGAATTGCTGCACCTTGGCAGCTATTTACAAAGCATTACATTGTATTAGGTATTATAAGTAACCTATAAATGATTTAAAGTGTATGACAGGATGGGTGTAGGTTATATGCAAATACTGCACTATTTTTTACAAGGGACTTGAGTATCCCCAGGGAGCAGGGTGGGTCCTGAACCCCATCCTCTGTGGATACCAGAAGGATGACTCTACTTTATATATTGTAGGATACTGCCAAATTGCTCTCCACGGGAAGTTCTACCATTTACATTCATAACAGGAATGTGTTACTTTTCCTAATATTTTTAATTTTTACAGTATTTTCTTATTCTCTATTTTTGCTAACGATGTAGGTTATCAGTCTTTAATTTTGCCACTTTGATGGCAAAAAATTAATATTTATTTTTATTTGCATTTCCCTGATTACTACTAAAGTTGACCAGCTTTTTGTATGTTTACTAGTCATGTGTTCATAATTATTGTAAATTACCTTTTCATGTCATTTGCCCATTTTCTATTAAATTTTTTGTCTGATTTAGAAGAGCTCTTCCTGTATTCTGGCAATTAATCTGTTATCCTATGGGTTATAGGTATTTGCTTTTTTAAAAAAATAAATTTATTTATTTATTGGCTGTGTTGGGTCTTCGTTGCTGCACGCAGGCAAGGAGGGAGCTACTCTGTGTTGCATTGTGCCAGCTTCTCACTGCAATGGCTCCTCTTGTAGAGCATGGGCTTTAGGCACTCGGGCTTCAGTAGTTGCAGCATGGGGGCTCAGTAGTTGTGGTGCACGGGCTTAATTGCTCCTCGGCATGTGGTATCTTCCTGGGCCAGGGATTGAACCTGTGTTCCCTGCATTAGCAGACAAATTCTTAACCACTGTGCCACCAGGGAAGTCCTGATATTTGCTTTCAAGTAACTTTTTATTTTATTTTATTTTTTTTGCCATATCAATTTGTTGTTCTTGTGGTGGTCATATTTGACAGTCATTTTTCATTACAGCTTCTAGGTTTTGTGTCTTACTTTAGGAAGGCCTTTCCCATACAAATACTATAAAAATGGAAAATAGTTCCTTTTAGAAAAAATATTTCTTCTTTGTTGTAGGTGTTGATCCAATTATCTGGGAACAAGCCAAAGTGGATAACCCTGATTCTGAAAAGTAAGTGTATCTTCATCTTGTTTTCATATAAGAACTAATATTTACTACCAGAGAAGCAAACAAATGCAAGCTGTTAACCATAATTCTTACATTTGAGGTGAGTTTATTTTTCTTTTCATTGTTTTTTAAAGAATGTTGATTATGGTAAGGCAGCATAGTGTGGTGAAAACATTAAAATCTGAGAACTAGTGCCCTGATTATGTATTTGCATTTAATAATGTAGTTTTTGACCAAACTGTATTTCCTCATTCATAAAATGAGGAGGTTAGATGAAATCTCTGTGGTGTAACATCGATTTCATAGTCAGATCTGCGTTTGAACCCTAGAAATTTAATGTGAAATTACATGAGTATTATTATGAAAACCTTACCTTATATTTTGTAATAATAGACTTAGGTCTGAAAATTGACCACTTGTGTTTCTTCAGGTTAATTCCTGTACCAATGGTGGGTTTCAAAGAACTTCTTCGAAGACTGAAGGTTCAAGATCAGATGACTAAACAGCATCAGACCAGATTAGATGTAAGACTCTAGCTTCATTCTCTGGCCCTAGGAGTAGTATAGGGGTTCCAGACCTTTCTTTTTACCATGTGTTTTAGTTACTATTTTGTCTTAGGGGAAACAATATAATACTGCAAATTAACAATTATACTTTTATATAACTTCATTATAGAGCCTCCAAAATCATGTAAATCTGACTTGATGTATTTTAACAATGAATTTAGAATTGTTGGCTTTAACAGATTAATTAGACTGTTGAATGCATATTATTTTATTAAACACTTTTTTTAATGGGGCCTTATGAAAATGAAGGCTACAATTATGATTATGTTGTCATAGTGTATTATAATTTAAATTATTGAAGCTTAAATCTACTTAATATTTTATAAAGTAGACTTGTAATCAAATGCCTAAAGGTTCTTAGAGGTCACCTCCAAGTTCTCTGATACAGAAATCTTAATTAGATATTCATTCAGACTTTGAGTAATGAAAAGCTTACTGTTTTATGAAGCAACTCATTTCATTGTCAGCTCTAATTGATACAAATTCTCTTCCTTACATTGACCCAGAGTCTGCCTCACCATAATTTACACCTGTTTTCTCTGGCATGTTTTGTAGGTAATCACTAGTCACTATGTTCCTATGATAGCCCTACAGATCATTGAACATCATAATCATTCTTCCTTTTTAGTAGTATTTTCTCTGGAAAAAAATTCCACCATGGTTTTTTTTTTTTTTTTTAATTTTATTTATTTATTATTTTTTGGGGGGTACACCAAGTTCAATCATCTGTTTTTATACACATATCCCCGTATTCCCTCCCTCCCTTGACTCCCCCCACCACCTTCCCTCGAGTCCCCCCCATCCACCATGGTTTTTTAATGTGACATGATATCCAAGCCTTATTATTGTAGGCTGGATACACTGAATTTATTGGCATCACTTTTTTAAAAATTATTTATTTATTTATTTATTTTATTGGCTGTGTTGGGTCTTTTTTGCTGTGCGCAAGCTTTTGAGTTGTGGTGAGTGGGGCTACTCTTTGTTGTGGTGCACAGGCTCCTCATTGCCATGGCTTCTCTTGTTGCAGAGCATGGGCTCTAGGCGCGTGGGCTTTAGTAGTTGCAGCACATGGGCTCAATAGTTGTGGCTTAGGGCTCTAAAGCACGGGCTCAATAGTTGTGGCGCATGGGCTTAGTTGCTCCGCGGCATGTGGGATCTTCCTAGAGCAGGGATCGAACCCGTGTCCCCTGCATTGGCAGGCAGATTCTCAGCCACTGCGCCACCTAGGAAGTCCCTGGCATCACTTTTAAAATGAGTCGTCCATAGTACTGTAAATGGGGTGTGATCAAAGTTCTTCAAAGTAAGGCTAAAGAAGCTATTATCTCTATTTTTGTCAGTCTTGCTAGAGGTTTGTCAATTTTATCAATCTTTTCAAAGAAAAGTTTTCTGTTTGCAGTTTCATAAATTTTTGCTCTTAACAATTTGCTTTATTCTGCTTGCTTCGGATTTTTCTCTTATTTTTCTAGTTTCTTAAGGTAGAAGCTTAGGTTATTGAGACTTTTCTAATAAAGGCATTTGATGCTATCGGTTGCCTTGTAAGTGCTGCTTTAGCTGAATCCCCAAAATTTTGATAATGTTCTATTTGTCATCTTTGATTCATGAAAAGTATTTTCTAATATCCCTTGAGGGTTCTATTTGACTACTGGATTTTTTTGACTAATGCATTATTTAGAAGTATGTTTCATTTTTCAAGTGTTTGGAGATTTTTCTGTTACTCTGTCATCATCTAGTCGAATTCTGTTATGGTCAGAGAACTTTATACGATTTCAATTCTTTTAACTTTGTAAAGGTTTTTAACTCACATACCTGTGAAAAGAATGTGGATTCTGCTATTCTTGGAGTTTTCTGTTAAGTGTCAGTAAGATCCATTTGATAGGCTGTTCGGTTCTTCTGTATGCTTGTTGATTTTTCTATCTGCTAGTTCTATTGTAAGAGGAGACTTGAAGTCTCCAGCTACACTTATGGGTTTGTCTTTTTCTCCTTTCATGTATTTTGAAGGTTTGCAGTTAAGTACATATGTATCTAGGATTGTTACATTTTCTTGGCGTATCTACCTTTTATTATTCCATAATGTTCCTCTTTATCCCTGGCAATCGTCTTTGCTCAGAAGTCTGCTTTCTCTGATATTAACATAAGGCCACTCTAGCTTTCTTTTGATTAGTGTTTGTGTGGTATATCTTTTTCCATCCTTTTACTTTTAACCTACCTTTATCATATTTGAAGTAAGTTTTTTGTAGACAGCATAAAATTTAGATTTAGGCCTATAATTTTATTGTTAACTGTTGGCTCTGTTCTTCCTCCTTCTATTTCCTCTTTTTTGCTTTTCTGGGTTATTTGGACATTTTTCAGTATTCTGTTTTTAATTTCTTGTCATTTCATCTGTTTTTTTAGTGGTTGCTCGAGAGCAGTAGTTCTCATTGGGAGTGGTGGTGGTGGTGATTTTGTCCCCCAGGGCACATTTGGCAGTATCTGGAGACTTGTTCGGGTGTTAGAAAGTGGGGGGGGGGGGGGTGCATCTAGTGGGTAGAAGCCAGGATTCTGATAAGTATCCTACAGTATACAGAATAGTAGCACTGCAACGAAGAATTATCTGGCCCAAATTAATAGTGTTAAAAGTGAGACACTCTTCTCTAGATGCTATAATGTATTTCCTTACAGTAGAGCTAATAGGCTTTTCTTGGAGGTATCAGCATGATGCCCACTTCCAGGTTTTGGGCTGTGTTGAAACCAAACTAGGGGCTACCTGAGAAGAAAATAATGGTAAACTCACCACTAGTTCAGTGGTACTTCAAGTTCATGTCTTCTTCCTCTTGCTGCTTTTCAGAGTCCTCAGGTAGTTGCCCATGCATTCCGTTCGTTATGCAGCTGTCTTCAACAGAAGAGGTAGAATGGCATGTACCTAGTCCATCTTGTGCAGAATCAAAATTATTTATATGTTTTGCCAGTTTGTCTACTGGGCTTCATATCTTTTCTTTTTGAATTTCAGGAGTTCATCATTTATTATAGATTCTAACCGCTAGTCTATTTATAACATTTTAAATATCTCCTACTTTTTTCATCTGTCTGCTAACTCTGTCTTTAGTGTCCATAGTTGAATAGAAAACCTTTATTTTGTTGTTCCTGTTGATTAACAATGTTGTGTTAATTTCTACTATACATCAAAGTGATTCTGTTATACATACTCATACATTCTTTTTCATTATGGTGTATCACAGGATATTGAATATAGTTCCCTATGTAGGATCTTATTTTTGAAAATCTTAATTTTAATATAATGATATCCACTGTCTTTTGTTTCTTTTGTTTTGCTTTGTTTTGGCCTTGTGTTTTCTTTTTTGGAAATTTGTTTAAGAAATCATTCCTCACCCAAGGTCTTAAGAGTCTCCAACCTTTTTTTTTTTCCCCAATTATTTTAGAATTTAACCTTTCACATTTGAGTCATCTGTTCTCATGGAGTTCACTTTATATATACTAAGTGATATGAACCCAACTTTCTCTAAATAGTGGGTCAATTTTTCCAATGTCATTCACAAAAAACTGCTATTTTCCTCAATGATTTATCAAAGCATTTATAAAACCAAGTTCCTGTATATATGTGATATAGTCTGTTTTCAAATCAGTTTCACACTTTTTTTTACTTGTACAGCTTTGTAGTGTATCTTGAAGATATGCGGTAGAGTGAATCTCCAGTCTTCATGCTTTTCAAATTAAGATCTTTATAGATCTTCATTCTCCTATAACAGTTTTAGAATGAGTTTGTCAAAATGCTAGAATTTTATGTGGAACTGCATTAAATATATAATTTGTAGATAATTGAATCAAATTATTCCATCATGAACATGTTTCTTTACTCATTGAGGTCCTTGTGTCCTTTGTAATAGTTTTAAAACAAACTCTTTAAAAATCATAGGCATTTTTTTTATTCGTTAATGCCTAGACAGTTTTAGTGTTTGTCAATAAATACTGTGAATGGTAACATTTCTGTTTTTCGCAGTATTGCTGGTATAGAAGAAGAATTACTCTTGTTGTCCAGAAGCCCTCCCAACTTTTCAAAACTTGGATGGGGAGGAGGGTGCCTGGGGTACATAATAGAAAATATGGTCACCTGATTTTGTCCCTTCAACATGGCCTGGCATTGGAAAGTTTCCTTAAAAGGTGATGTGTAGGTAGACATGCTAAAATATGTCTCTTGTAATCTTCTTACCCTCTTACTTATAACATTTCAACATGATCCAGTATCATAGAATGATTAATTATGATAGGAACAGTAATGGGGTTAATTTTGATTGGGGAGTTACAGCAAAATAGGATTTTAACTCGCTCTGTAATGTTAAGACTTTCATAAGGTAGAGCAAATTTCAGGCCAGGCAAAGAGCAAATCAAAGGTCCAGAGACATAAAAATGTGTTCAGTTGTGTAATTAATATCCTTTCTTTTCCCATCCACTCTGAGCACATCCCTTCATAGTATTCTGTTACACTTAATACTGGACTATATACTATATTTTCTGCAAGTAGTTAGATTTAATTGTTTATTAAAGCCCCTCCTGCATGTCACTTTATAGACCTTAATGTTTTCCATTCATGGCCTGGTTGTTGGCTCTGTTCCACAGCATTACTTCAAATTCCTTAATTATTTCTGAAGTATATATTTTATTTTTTTTATACACTTTGCCTCATCTCTAAATTTCCTGGAGCTCTAAAGAAATTTTTGAATGGTACTTTTTAATTTTTAGATTTACAAAGGGGAAGAAATATAAAAGGAGATTTGAAGGGAGTAAGTTTATATTTTCAGAGATGACTCTTAGGCTCATCTTTTGCATATAGGTAAACCTGATAAATAATTGTGATACCTATATTTGATTTACCTTAAAAAATTTTCTTTTAAAAAAACAGATCATTTCTGAAGATATTGGTGAATTACAAAAGAATCAAACTACAACTATGGCCAAAATTGCACAATACAAGAGGAAGCTCATGGACCTTTCCCATAGAACTTTACAGGTAGTAATTTGGATTTTTTTCCCCAGCATTTATAAGACTATATATGTGATGGAAGTACTAATTATGAATTTTTGCAATAGAAGAAAACAGACTAAAAGGAAATAATAAAACTCTGAAACTGAAAGTACCAAAATTTCTCATTAACACTTAGAAGTTGGAGGAGAGGTCCAACGTCTCTTCTCGAAGAGAGCAAGTGGAAATATTCTAAAATTAGCATTTTATTGGGGGTGGGGGGAGCAGTGGAAAAATAAGTCATCTTGGTGCAAGAAAAGTATGCATCAGATCATTATTCTGTGGTCTTCATAAAAACAGAAAAATACAGTTTTGATTTTGAGTGCTAGAAAAGGGAGTGTAACTGTTAATGAAAGAAAAGCAATAGAACTTTCAAATTAACAAGAGGAAGTAAAAGAATGAATAGCAACAAAAATTGAAATGATCTTGAAAACGAACATTACATAGCAGAATCAAATGGGATACAGCAAAAGCTGTACTCAGGAAAATTTATTAGCCTTAAAAAAACTTCATTTTTTAAAAAGTACAAATACAAAAAATAAAGAACTTAGTGATCTTAAGTTAGAAAAATACTAACAAGATAAGCCAAAAGAAACCAATAAGAGAGAGATAGTGAAATGACTGAAACAAAAAAATTAATCGTAGTAGAGAGATTAAATTGAAAACCTGTTTCTTTGAAAAGACCATTAAGGTACTTCCCTGGTGGTCCAGTGGCTAACACTCTGCACTCCCAATGCAGGGGGCCCAGGTTCAATCCCTGGTCAGGGAACTAGATCCCACATGCCACAACTGCAAGTTTGTATGCCACAACTAAAGATGCTGCAACTAAAGAAATCCCTCCTGCCGAAGCTAAGACCTAGTGCAGCCAAATAAATAAATTAAAACAAACAAACAAAAACCATTAAAATGGCTGAACATGAGTCTGGAGAAGGAAAAGAAGACTCATCTTAAGAGCCTGAAGAAGGAAAAATTAGAAGTGAGAAAGGAGACATTACCACAGATACATACAAGAGAATAAGAAAATACTGCAGTGGAATTCAGGGCAATAAATTGAGAAGTTAGAGAAAATGGATGATTTTCTAGCAAAATGGGAATTATTAAAATTGATCTACAGAGAAAAATCTTAAATAGACAAATACCATAGAAGCAATTGGGAAAGTATTAAAGATCAGCCGTGGAAAAAGCACCAAGGTCAGTCAGATAGCTTCATTGCTAAATTTTGTTTAACCATTAAAGAGCTAAACCCAAAGTTACTTTATTTCAGACAAAAAGAAAAATATAGCTTTTTTTTTTGAAGTTTCATTGAGAGATAATTCACTTACCATACAACTCACCTATTTAATATAATTCAGTGATTTTTAGTATATTCACAATTTTGTACAACCATAACCACAATCACTTTTAGAACATTTTCATCACTCTCAAAAGGAACTCCATATCCATCAGCAGCAACTCCCCATTTCATCCCAACACCGCACCCCTCCCCCCCCGCCCTAAACTTTGTTTCTATGGATTTGCCTATTTTGGATACTTCATATAAATGGAATCATATGATATGTGATTTTTTTCACTGGCTTTCGTTCACACATTTTCACGGTTCACACATTTTCACGGTTCATGTTGTAGCTTGTAACAGCACTTCGTTCCTTTTTATTGCTAAATAATATTTCGTTGTATTATTCTTAGTCATTGTATAACTATACCACATTTTAATTTATCTGTTCATCAACTGATAAACATTTTGGTTATTTCCACTTCTTGGCTGTTATAAATAATATTTAATACTATTGCTGTTAACCTTTGTGTACAAGTGTTTGTGTGGATGTATGCTTTGTTTCTCTTAAATATGTAAACCTAGGGTGAGAATTGCTTGATCATGTGGTAACTCCATGTTCAACTTTTGGAGAACTACCAAACTGTTTTTCAGAGCAGTGGCAGCATTTTATGTCTCTGTGTTCAGTACCCCAAAATAAAAATTTATAAACATTAATTCTAGTAGAGATGCAAATTATGCTAAGCGAAAGAAGCCTGACTGAAAGGCTACATATGATATAATTCCATTTCTATGATTCATGCAAAAGGCACAACTAGAGGTGGGTAACAGATCAGTAGTTGCTAGGAGCAGGAGGTAAAGGGAAAGGAGACTACACGAGGCAGGAGGGAACTCTTGGGGGTGATGGGAATGATCTATATCTTGATTGTGGTGATGGTAACTTGTGTTTTTCCAAATACATAGAACTATACACCTTAAAAGGGTGAATTTTGCTGTATGTGGATTATACCTCAATAAATCTGACCAAAGAAAACAAATGCAGAAATTCTAAGTGAAATATAAGAGAGTCCAGCTATTTATCAAATTCTAAAGGAATACACTTTGCCTAATTTATCATAATTATCATAATTTATTATAGTAACACATGGAAGGAAAATATATAAGTTTTCATAAATATAATGAGCAAGGTAGTTAACTAAACGTTGAAAAGAGATTATCTCTTTTTGCTGATGACATGATTATGTATCTAGAAAATCCAAGGAAATAAACTATAGAATTAAGGTGTTAAGATGGCTCAATATGAGGTAAATGTACAAAAAATCAGTGTTTCTTTATACTGTTAATGGAAATAGGAAAATGTTTCACTATTATGAAAAAACTGTAAAATACTTAGGAATAAATTTGAGGGAAGTACACAATCTGAATTAAAGTTTTCACAAGCCATTTTTTTAGATGAGAAGACTATCTCCTTTATAAAATTTAAAAATGAATTACACCTTTAAAAAACTGATTAAAATCTTTCAGTTTGTAAATAAAGATGACTTTTTAGAATTAATTTATTGGCTGCATTGGGTCTTTGTTGCTGCACGGGTTTTCTCTAGTTGCGGCGAGCAGGGGCTACTCTTCGTTGTGGTATGTGGGCTTCTCATTGCAGTGATTTCTCTTGTGGAGCTCGGGCTCTTGGCACATGGGCTCAATAGTTGTGTCTCACGGGCTCTTGAGTGTAGGCTCAGTAGTTGTGGCACACAGGCCTAGTTGCTCTGTGGCATGTGGGATCTTCCTGGACCAGGGATCGAACCCGTGTGCCCTGCATTGGCAGGCAGATTCTCAACCACTGCGCCACCAGGGAAGTCCCAAAGATAACTGTTTTAAGAATAGCTTCTGGGGGAACAAAAACGATAGTGAAGGGGACTGGCTTTCTCAAATTTTAGAACGTATTTTAAAGCTCTTGTAATCAAATCAATATGGGATTGGCACAGGATTGGACATAAAAGATCCATAGAAAAGAACAGAGAATCCAGAAATAGATGCACACATATCTTAATATGAGAGAGGTGGTATTTCAATTCAGTGGTTTTATTTAATAAGTAATGCTTAGAATAATTGGCTATTCATCTGAAAAATAAAATTAGACTACTATATCACACCATACACAAAAATATTAGAAAATTTTGTATAGTAAAAGATAACAGAAGCCATTTGTCAAGTGATTTCAGAAAAACTTGGATTTGTAAACAGTACTGATGTTAGTTGCAGTGTTAACATTTATATTATACAAAGAGATCCTATAATTTGATCTAAAAAACCCCAACTGAAATACAGACGAAGAATGCATAAAGGCAGTTCACAGAAGAGCAGATGCAAAGTAGTTCTTAACCATTAAAAGATGGTCCTTTAACATTCAAGGGGGGAATTCCCTGGTGGTCCAGTGGTTATGATTCTGTGCTTCCATGGCAGGATGCCCAGGTTCAATCCCACAAGCCAAGTGGTGCGGCCAAAAAAAAACAAAAAGCATTCAAGGGAATACCGACTTTTTTAAAAAAATTTGTGCGATGTCTTTAATACTCATTAGATTGCAAAAAATTTAAAAGTCATCACCTTTTGCTGACAGGAATGTGCAGAAAAGGGTACTCTTATATGTGGCTTATGAATATAAGTTGTTAGGATCTTTGGAAAAGTAGTCTAGCATCTTCTAAAGACTGACACACAGACACACTTTTAAACCTGGCAGTCTCATTCTTGGGAGTCTATACCAGTAAATAGAGCTATATATACAAAAATGTTTATTACAGCATTGTTTACAGTGTCAACTAGAAATAAAATATATGCCACTCAATACGAGAATACTCAATACAAGAAATTATTGGTTAATAATGCATGAAAATTAAGTAGTCATTAAAAGTAACAAATGTAACTTGCCTAATTAAAATGGGCAAACAGTTCAAATCTTGAACTGTTAATGATTCTGTTGTTAGTGTATTCAGCTAATTTCTTTCAACAGTTGATGTGTAATAAAATTACTTACATAACTGAAAAGATGATTCTATTGTTTTTGGTGGGTTTTCTTTGTATAGGTCCTAATTAAACAGGAAATTCAGAGGAAGAGTGGGTATGCCATCCAAGCTGATGAAGAGCAGTTGCGAGTTCAGCTAGATACAATTCAGTGTGAACTAAATGCCCCTACTCAGTTTAAGGTAAGCACTTACAAGACCATAAAGTGAGAATTTGTTTCAGGTGGATCTGCAAAGAAATGTTACTTGGTCTTCAAAAAGAGGAATTTGGGCGGGGGGGGGGAGGGGCGGAGAGGAATTTTGTATACGTGTTTTTATTAAATATTTGTTGTCTTTAATCAAAACTTCCTTTCTAAACTAGACTCTTAATCATGATGTTTTGGGGTTGTATTAATGTTTCAAATAATGTACAGAGGGAGAACCAAGACACCTTTAATTAGACTAGTACCTGTCATTTTAAAATAAAACATTCTCTTTTAGAAATGGTTGCTGTTTTGAGTGGTTGTAATTCAACTCAGTATTATCTTTAGGGCCGACTAAATGAACTAATGTCCCAAATCAGGATGCAGAATCATTTTGGAGCAGTCAAATCTGAAGAAAGATACTACATAGATGCAGATCTGTTACGAGAAATCAAGCAGGTAAGTGTTACACTAGAGTGCACTTTTAAAAAGGTGAATTCGCCACTTCACATCCATTAGGATGGCTATCATCCAAAAACAAAACAAAACAAAATAATAAATAGAAAGTAACAAGTGTTTAGAGGATGTGAAGAAAATGGAAACCTCTTGCATTGCTAGAGGCAATGTAAAATGGCGCATGCAGCCACTGTGAAAAATGGTTCCTCAAAATATTACACGTAGAATTACAATATAGTCCAGCAGTTCTGTTTCTGGGTACATGCCTAAAAGAAAGTAAGGACTTGGGCTTCCTAGGTGGCACAGTGGTTAAGAATCCGCCTGCCAATGCAGGGGACATAGGTTCAATCCTTGCTCCAGGAAGATCCCACACGCCACAGAGCAACTAAGCCCGTATGCCACAAAAAAAAAAAAAAAAGCAGGGAGTCAAACAGTTATTTGTATACCCATGTTCAGAGAAGCATTATTCACTGTAGCCAAAGTGGAAGCAATCCAAGTGTCCACAGATGGATGAATAAACAAAATATGGTATATATACACTATGGAATGAATTAACCTTAAAAAGGAAGGAAATTCTCTCTCACACACACACTACAACATGGATGAACTTTGAAGACATTATGTGAAATGAGCCAGTTTAAAAGGACAAAAGTTGTAGGATTCCACTTATATGGGGTACCTAGAGTAGTCCATTTCATAGAGAGTAGAATGGTAATTGCCAGGGGCTGAGGGGAGGAGGAATGGGGTTAGTGCTTAATAGGTACAGAATTTCAGTTTGAGATGAAAAAGTTCTATAGATAGATGGTAGTGATTGTTGCACAACATGATTTAGTCAGTGCTACTGAACTATACACTTAAAAATGGTTAAAATGAACATTTTTGTATGTATATTTTTCGACCAAAAAAAAAGTTAATCATTCTCTCCCTGTTCCCCCAAAAAGATGAATTCAGAGGTAATACAGACACCAAAGTACCCTAGAACCTGCTACTTAAAGTACAGGTAGCAGCAGCACCTGGGAAGTGATTGGAATTGCAGAATCTCAGTCCTTACTTCAGACCTCCTTGATCATAGAGTGATTCATGTGCACATTAAAGTTTGAGAAGTAACTGCTCTATATCCTATCTTCCCAACTTATATGATGCCACATATAAATTATAAATATATACAGTTATTGATCCTGTCAGCCCTCAGGGGACCTGGGTGGAGGTTGGGGTAGCCAAAACCTCCAACCACTTGTCTAAGGCTCACTTTCTATGAAAAAGTTGGGAAGTGCTTCTCTAGCTTATTTTCATAGGTGTAAACAGAGATTGGTTTAATAAGGTCTGTCCATCAACTGTGTCTGAAAAAATATATTAAGATGGTAAACTTTGTGGAACATTTTAGGTAGGACTAATTGTCATGGCAGGTTGGTATGACCCTGAGGATTTTAGGTAGTTATAAATGTCATCAACAAATCTGATTTTATTATGTGCTTTAGAATGGATATTGTTGTTTTATGCAACTGAAAACTAGTTTGGCTCCTAGGTTCTCGAAAAGTATACATACATTTGATTATATTCATGTTTACAATAAAATTGACTGAGAAAGATTCCAGCATATTGGAATAAGCAACCATATGAAAGAGTTTTATGTGTGCAGTAAAATTAGGAATAATATAAACCCCTACCTAAAACGGTGAAAAGTAGTATATTGTTTTGGGATTGTATCATGGCTCATCACCTGTATCTCAGTTTCTTTATCTGTAGAGAAGAGGTAATAATGGTACCCCCAAAGTGTGTGCTCAAAGAGATTTTAAGTGAGTTAATACCAATGAAGCTCTTCAAGCTGCCTTAACACCTGGGAAGGACACTTTAAAATGTTAGCAATTGTAGTTATCACCATTATCGTCACAGTTTATACTTTTTGTACTTCAAAACATGGAAATCCTCAGTTTTCAGAATGATTATTTATTTATTATTTTAGGGGGGGTTCACCAAGTTCAATCATCTGTTTTTATACACATATCCCCGTATTCCCTCCCTCCCTTGACTCCCCCCCCCCCCCCCATCCCAGTCCTCTAAGGCATCTTCCATCTTCGAGTTGAACTCCCTTTGTTATATAACAACTTCCCACTGGCTATTTTACAGTTGGTAGCATATATATGTCTGTGCTACTCTCTTGCTTCGTCTCAGCTTCCCCTTCACCCCCCGCCCCCTCCCAAACCTTGAGTTTTCCAGTCCATTCTCTGCACCTGCGTCCTTGTTCTTGTCACTGAGTTCATCAGTACCATTTTTAGATTCCGTATATGTGAGTTAGCATACAATATTTGTCTTTCTGACTTCACTCTGTATGACAGACTCTAGGTCTGTCCACCTCATTACATATAGCTCCATCTCATCCCTTTTTATAGCTGAGTAATATTCCATTGTATATATATGCCACATCTTCTTTATCTGTTCATTTGTTGTTGGGCATTTAGGTTGCTTCCATGTCCTGGCTATTGTAAATAGTGCTGCAATAAACATTATGGTACAAGTTTCTTTTGGGATTATGGTTTTCTTTGGGTATATGCCCAGTAGTGGGATGACTGGATCATATGGTAGTTCTATTTGTAGTTTTTTAAGGAACCTCCAAACTGTTTTCCATAGTGGCTGTACCAACTTACATTCCCACCAACAGTGCAGGAGAGTTCCCTTTTCTCCACACCCTCTCCAACATTTGTTGTTTCCAGACTTTGTGATGATGGCCATTCTGATCGGTGTGAGGTGATACCTCATTAGAATGATTATTTTGCTAGTCATCTGTATTTGAGTACCTTCTTGCATTGTTTTAATATACCTTTGTTTTTTTATCAAAGGTTGATAAAAGGAATCTTTAAAAATCTACATCTTTTGTAAAATTTGTTAGATATTATTCATTGACATTTGATTTTATTGTTTTTTACAGTAGTATTTTACTGTGTATAAGTGTTAGCAAGAGATATAGTACAAATGTTTAAATATGCATATAATGAGAGCAGCCACTAACTGCTGTGTTGCTAGTTAAAATAGTGAAAAATAGCCTTTTTTCTGAGTAGTGTGCAGTTTAATAGCGAAATACATTGATATTTTTAAAATTCCTTCTAGCATTTGAAACAACAACAGGAAGGCCTTAGCCACTTGATTAGCATCATAAAAGATGACTTAGAAGATATAAAGTTGGTAGAACATGGATTGAATGAAACCATCCACATCAGAGGTGGTGTCTTCAGTTGACAGTTCACAAACTTGAAAGCTTTGTGAAATATATCTTCTTGTTACATCAGGCCTTCCTAAGAAGGAAACTGACCACATGGAGGGGGGAAGAAGGGAAACAGTCCTCTCTTCTGACTTGGTTTTTGAGAAGGTTACTGACAAATTATTATTCATCAAATCTGAAATAATTGTCACTTCACTGTTCTTCAGATAGCCTTTGAAAGATTTGCATCTAAAAGCTGTAATTACTTTAAAACAGTACATAATTACCAAAAATATTTACTATTGTACATTTTTACAACAGCATTCTTAAAAATAATCAGTGTTTAATGATTACTCTCCATTGAGCCTGTACTCTGTTTTCCATAGCAAGTGAATATGAAATGTCTACTTTGCACATAACAAAATAAACTATAATTACTTGGCTGTCAGAGATTTGTACTTCAGAATGTAAATGTATGTCAGTTTTTATATTTGTGAATTCATCTGTGGGAGGAGTAAAGAAAAATCCAAGAGTATTTAATGATTGTGGTTTTCTTTTCATTCTATAAAGATATGAAAATATATTTTTATATTATTTTACTTATTTGGAATTTACAGAACCCACCTAAGCAATTAGGATATAACAAAAACCATTTTATCATTTTTGCAACTTTTTTGTTTTTTAAACCTATTTCTAAAAAAGATGAAAACTTATAAATAAATTCTTGATTATAGTTACTTTTTATATAATTCTGTCTGGTGCTTTGTTTCTTTGGCTCTGGGAGAGTGACTGTTCATGTCCACACAAATATTAAATCATAATCACAACTCAAGAATTTCAGTTTTAACCTGGTTTTAAGTCTGACTTTACTCTCCTAAAGAAAGTATATCAATACTGATATATTTTGACTAGGGAACAGCAAATAAAAATTATTCTTATATCATCCAGGATAAAGAATTCTCTAATACATCAATAGTATCTGAAAACACTGAAAAATCTGAATTAAACATGATAATGTGCAATAGTGATTCTTGAACAACTAGATAATTTTAAACAATTCTTCTGACTGCAAACTGTGCACCTGGGCTGTATCATGTTGGCTCCTCTTGGACTGCTTTAACTCTGCGTTTCTGCATAATGCTTTGGCTTATGATGAGAGGTGTTATCAGAAACAGCCCCATGAACCTTGCCACTGTGTTTATTTTGAGGATGGCAAGGAGTGTGAGGCACTGTGTATCCAGAGGCCTCCCCCAGATCCCACTCAAGGAATCTGTCCAGATGAGGAAAAGACTAGCTAGCCAGCAGCTGAGTAGGAGACACAAACAAGGTTCATGGGGCTGTTTCTTATAACACCTCTCCTCTTTCTCATCCGTGTAGCTCAATATGGACGGTGCCTGCCCCTCTGCACACCCTCTTACTGTAGGAAGAGCTGGTGATCTAATAGATGAGAACTGTTACTCCCTGAGCCACGGTCTCTGTTGGACAGATGGCTGATCACGCATACCATGCTCACTCCTCTAGTCTTTCATTTATCGTGCTCTCATAATTGTTATGTTTCTAATTTCACAAGCCCTAGACAGGGCTTGGGGTCTGCCTTTCAGAGACAGGCTCAGTTAGCCTCCTAAGTTTTGACCCTGCTGGTGACTGCATATGTAAGGCACGGCCTGTGGGCCTTGTTCACGTAGCTGGTTAGATAACTGGACTTGGTCTGCACCTGAGTTGTGTTCCAAGCAACTGACATCCAAGTTTAGATTTGGATGGAAATGAGAAGGAAAGACCAACTTTGGCCTCTGGACTAAGTTGTGTTCTCCAGCACAATTTATAGAAGTTCTACGAACTGGCTAAGGTTCTTCTGGATAGTCCACTCAAAATTCTGAACATGAAGAGAGGTAAATGGTAGAATTAAAGCACACTGAACCCTAACACCTAGTTTAAATTTCATGTAGTTTTTCTGTATCTCTGAAAGTGGCCTTAAGTTCTTTTTTCAAACATTGGCAGTGTAGACAAGTGTCAGTTACCAAAACCCATGCTTAAATCACTGTTCAACCACAATACCTTGGGGAAAAGAGTACTGTATGGTACTCATTTTCCTTGCTTATTGAGCCCACATACTCATTCAGTACTGTCTGCCTTCCTGGGTTAACATGAGATTCAAGTTAGGAACTATATATGTGAAATACTTGCTAAACTGTGTTCATAGAAATATAAAGTGTTCATATATAGAAGGAAAATGAGATTAAAAGAATACACTATTTGGGCTTCCTAGGTGGCACAGTAGCTAAGAATCCGCCTACCAATGCAGAGGTCACGGGTTCGATCCCAGCTCCAGGAAGATCCCACATGCCACGGAGCAACTAAGCCCGTGTGCCAAAAAAAAAAAAAAAAGAATACACTATTTGAAGTCAAAGTTTGATCTTTTAAAGATGAGTAAATACCTTTAAAATTCTAATTCAGGAATTAAATTCATGTTAACCACAGGCATTACTGATATTTTAATATCTAGCAATTCTACTGAAATTATATCTAATAATTCTAAAGTCTTTTATTGAATTAAATCAAAAATATACAATTTTTTTTGTAATCATAAGATTAATACAGAAGTAAGTGAAAAATGAATTCTATGACATCTGAGTCAACTACCTGAATTTGCTAAGTGAATAACAAATATGCAATTCTCGTTTTATCAACTGACTTCGGCCAAAAAGTGAAAAATAAAACGTCATTCCTTTTGATGACTTATGTGGGATGCCTGTAGCATATTTCAAGTAATAAAGAATGTATCAGAGTACAGATCAACAAAGGTTTATAGCAGAAGCACTGATTAAAATGATGAATGTCCCAAACGGTGGAAGGAGCATTTTGCCAGAAGATGCAGAGGGATGGGTTTTGGGACCTGGAGCTGGAGCTGGAGCTGGAGCTGTTAATGAGAACACACAGTCATCGACACGTCATCTTTAGTATCAAGTTTCTTCCACCTACACCACATGTCCTGAATACATGAACAGACATTCAAGTTGTTAGAAACTTACATGAAGTCCTTCTAACCGGGACAACTTTAAAATAAATACACTTCATTACAGATTTGGGGCTATATTTTCATATATATCATCAGGGTGTGCTGATCTGGGTTTTATCTAGGATCCCACGGGCTTTTTAGTATCTTAGGTAGACAAGGTAATTTTTTGTTAAGTTCTCTAGAATTTCTTGGTAATCTTTGTACAAGGGAAGACATTCACCAATCAGCTAAATTTTCATTTTCTTTATATGCAAGATAAAGTTTAATTCTGTGTCCTTTCTATTTCAAGTAAGATAGTTATTTCATATGCATATTCTACCAATATATAGTGGAATATAGCTGCATTTTTTTTTAAACACTAACCCCTGCAAGCTGATAAAAAGTTTTTTTCCCCTCTATGCATAAAATACTACTCTGGAGAAAACTGCTTCCCTTTCATCTGAACTAGTGGAGAGAGTCCAGCCATCTAGGATGGTCTGTTTCACACTGCCCTTAACACAGATATCTGACTTCTGACTGTGTTTTGGTTTAGACTGTACAAGGGAAGACTGACCAGAAATATCCAAATGGGATCACATTTCATAAGTGAAACCAAGAGAAATAGCTCGTAAATGTTATAAAAACCTTCAACTCATAAATTTACTTGCCATAATTATGAACATGCAGTTATAGGTATACAGATGGGGAAAACGGACAGGCAGATGCACTCATGCATAGTTTGTTACTACAGAGCAGTGGTTCTCAAAGGGGCTGTTGTGCCCCCTAAGAGGCAGTTTGGAAATTTGTCAGGGTATTTTTCTGATTGTCACAGCAGTGGGGTGGAAGTAGAAGGCTACTATCCTGCAATGCTCTGGACAGTTTTGCACAATGAAAATATCGACCTACTTCCACATAAATTTCAAATGCATTGCTAGACATACATATACGTTCATGCTTAAACCCAGAACCTAAGTTTTACATATAAGCAAAATATTTTTGGATAGTTTTAATAAACAGTAGTTCCTATTTAGTGCCCATGGTATTTCTTCACTTGCATTTTCTTATATTTGTATAGAATAGCTTCCAGTCCTCTCTTAAATCCAAATTTATTTGCGTAAATACAATCATCTGACTACTTCATTATGTCTTCTAGAATAATCTAGGCATTTACATATTGAAATGCATATAGTTTTGCTATATGGTTAGGACATCATATTGACTTTTTTTATGGGTGCAAGTGGGACTTCTCTATGAATCTTATTTCAGGATACCTTTATAAAATATTTGTTCTAAAAAGAATTGGGTTGATAGGGTTGAGAACCATTGCTCGAAAAAATACAGTTTATATACATAGTTGAAAATGAGTCCTTAAGAAGCAAAGTCAAGTTGCCCCCACCATTTGCACACATAAGCATTTGGATATGACATTATAGTCTGTTATGATCCTTTAAACTCTTGAGATTTTGTTCCTTTTATTGAGAAAAAATAAATTTCTCGTTTTTCTATATTGCAGAAACAGACATTTATCAACTAAGGAAATGAGATATTTCTTACTAGGATTGTCGATATCTTGACTTTTGTCTTCTAAAATATAAGCAGATTTCGAGTTAATTGCATTGTACACATATTTATTCCAAAGAGAAAAATCTGATTAAATGATTAAGCAAACTTGCTTACCTCTGGGTACAGGACTGAAGGGCAGGGCATTAGGGTTAGAGGTATAAGTGGGATTGGGGGCAGGGCTTAGTGTTTACTCATTTGTATGCTTTGAAATTTTTTACCATGTATGTGTGTTTTCCCATTAAAAGAAAGGTTAAAATTTTGTTTACAGAAAAGTCTTTTTTCTACATATTTAACTCAGATTCCCAAGCAAAACCATAACACCTATCATTTATTGAATGCTTACTGTGTCAAGCATTGATCAAATGCTTTGTGCACATTATCACCTTTACTTCTTACAGTCCTAGTAGGTAGCAGAGTTATCCATATTATACAGATGTTCCCCAAACTTGCATAAAATCACAGAGGTAATCAGTGGTAGCAATGCCTGCTTTCAAAGCCTCTGCTCTTACTTACTATGCTATTCTAACTCCAAGTGTGTTAGCATTGAAATACTACAATACTGCCATATTTTGACGGCTCTGAAGCCAAATGCCAATTCTACAAGCCTAGATTAGAGGTGTATTTTCTATAACTACATCTAGCTAGAAGACAAGTGTCATGTGACAAAAAATGAACAAAAACTGGGTCTTGACTGTCTCACTCTAGCCTTCTACCGGTTCCTTAACTTCCTATATTTCATGTTTTCACCTCTGAAATATTGGTAACAACATTCCTCTTACTGGATTATATGAGATCCTATGTAAATGTTTTGACACCGCTTTTTTAAAAACCTGTACTACACACAGCTTTCTAGGAGAGGGCACAATACAAAACAGTCCCAGCAAAAGTGAGTAGCCTCTTTGTTGGAGGACATGGAGAGAAGTAAGGAGCACAGTACGGATGGTCCCACACTGTACAGTTTGCACACCTCTTTGATGACGCTATTCCTGTGACTACAGATCCTCTCACAGTAGCCTGTGCATCCTGGGAAGCCTCCTGTCCCCTTCTGGAATAGACAGGTGCAGCTGGAAGTCAACTGTCCCAGCTTCAGGTCAACTGTGTTTTTCTCTGCCTGACCCACGGAGCCATAAAAGCAGTCTGCTGCACACACTGAAGGGAGTTCTCAACACTTCCCCCTCTGGCTTACAGACTGGAATGTCAGAAGCTGTACCGCTCAAGTGTCCTCCCCCCATACCGCTTAAGATGGAGCTAACTGAGTGATTATGGAAAGAACCCCATGGTGCCTCCACCCCAGTAAAGAATTTATTACCAGGTTTTCCATCCGGTTGTAACATTTTTATTCCTAAAAGAGAAAAAGATTTTTAGATAATAATAAACGCAGCTACCATTTACTACTACTTTAAACCACCATTCATTCTGTCAGTACTTTATCTCATTAGGACTTTAATCAGTCCTGCAAGACAGAAATTTTCTTCGTTTTACAGATGTAGAAGCAGAGGTGCAGAAAAGTGAAATAACTTACACAAAGTTATCCGGAGGAAAATGGCAGAGGAGAGACTTCATGAAGTTGGATCTGTCTGTCTACACAGACCATGTTCATCCCCCACACCCTGCTCAGCAGCTGCCTTTCAGACAACCAGTGTGCCTAGTAAGGTCCCAGTGAGCGTACTATGCAAACTCAGGTCCAGCGAGCTGAAGAGATGTAGACACACAGTGTGTCATCAGTGTCATTAGAGGTTCACTTCAAAGTTGTGGCCAAATAAGTCCAATAGTTCAAATCTGGGTGAATATAAAAGTGTTGCTGGAACCTCTCTCTGGGTCTATCAGTGCTTTAAGTCCTGAACTGTGAATGGCTGTTTCTGTACACAGCACACAGTATCCAAAGGCAGCAACGTTAGGCAAAGCTCAGTACTGTGTGGATGGATGTCTTTTAGCAGATGCCAAAAATCTAATTTCCTTAACAGATGATCATTCTATAATAACAAAACCTACCAAAATTATTTTCAAAACACTACATGAACTCAGAAGAAAGGATTTAAGCGCTGGATAGGGGCTTGCATCCTGAGATTTCGTGTTTTTATAGTCCTTACAGATATCCCCATAAGGTAACATGATGTGTTAGCCACCTTTGAAAGATGACAATTCTGAGGCATAGAGAAGTATTATTACTGCCCATAGCTCTCTGGTTAAAAAAAAAAAAAAAAAAAGTGGACATTATCTTTTAACTTCTCCTTGTCTCAGGAAAAAAATTAAGTTTGAGGGCCTTTTAATTTTTTTCCTCCCCTATAAGCAGAAGTTCTGAGGCCCTTTTGACTTGACAGGAGTCACACTGTTCAGTTTCTCTGGCCATAGAAACCTAAGGCCCCTCAAAGGCCCTGCCCTCAGCAGCAGCCTCACACTTTTAAAATACCTGCTTTCATGGTTACATCTTAAAGGCAGCTTAAATGTGCCATGATAAACATACTGGAAAAACACTTGAGGAACCACAAGTTTTAAGAAATAGGTACTTGGTCATAAGGTAAGAGACCTGGGTCCTTCACTCACGTGATCTTGTGCAAAGTACTTAGCCTACCCTGCATATCTAATGGTGGCAATTTTATCTATACTCCCCAAATTAGCAGCTTCCTCTCCAGCATGCCTAACATTGCTTACCAGGTAGTGAAAAAGGTTCTGGAATTTTCATTCCTAAATAAGAAAGAAATTTTCAGTGACTTGCAGTTTGTTCCACTGAGTACAATTTCCAAACTCCTTGTCTCATGAACTCAAGTGATACAAGCACTAAAGGTCCCACACACTGCACTGTAGTTTCTGGCTTTTTACTTAAAAGTTCTGGCTACATGAACCATCACTGTGCAAATCCATGCCAAACTCAGAGAAGCCTTCTGCCAGGGTGCCTCACTAAGTCTGCCTCTATGCCAAGAGAGTACTATGCTTAGTTACCTGGAGATCCTAGATGCTGAGATGTTATTAGCCAAAGCTAACAGTCAGCTTTTGCACGAAGCTGAAATTTCTACTGAGTACCGTTAGCTGCAGAATCTAAGGCTGGACCGCATGCATCCAGGTCTCAGCAGCCTTGCCTTCAGCCATGCTCCCTGTTAACAGAGCTAACTTTCCTGCTCCAGGAACACATGAAACACTAGGGCGGAAAGGCACGTTTTACTCTCTTCCCCAGCTAAATCTTTGTAGAGTGACTGTAAGGCAGGTCGCTGTAAGGCAAATATTAATGAATAATAGTCTCACGACAATTTTCTCTTTAACACATGGGGGAATCCTTCTTTTCTCACACTTGAGCCAACGGAGTAAACAAAGCTGTCTTACCAGGTATTTGGGTGGCTTCCTGGCTCTTCATATCTGAAGACAGAAATGAATATTGGTTAGCGTTAACTATCTTGTACAGCTAATTCTCCCTTTGGCCTATACCACCCCCATCTCCAACCTGCCACCCCCTCCCCCCCCCCAAAGAGGGAAAAGAAAACAGTAACAACAAAAACATCTTTCAATTGCTCTTCATTCTCTAACTGGACAAAGCCCAGATTCCTTATGGTGGACTTCAAGAAATTCATCATCTGGCCAACCTTATCTTCACGAGGCAGTCCTAGTACGTCGGTTTTTTAAATGAAATAGTTCTGGGTCTAAGACTCTGCTTGGTTTAGTTCTATTGTCATTATAGTTATTAGCTCTGTAATTGGGCAGGCTTTAAACCCTCTGACCATTTCCTTACACAAAAGAAATACCTTGTGGATTTGTAGTAAGTGATGATTAAAGGTGATACATTATAAACGTGCTTATTATGTTACTGCATGGAACATAATAAGCTCTCAATAACTAGAGTCCCTCTGTTTTGACCTAACTTATTCCTCACTCTCTATGTCCAGTAAAGTCCTTCGTTCTAGAAGTCCTCATGCCTCCTTCTCCCTTGTAGCTAGTCTCCAAGAGTAAGTAAAAGATCACCTACCAGGTAAGACAGTGGAATCCTGGCCTTTCATTCCTAAAGATGAGAATAGGAACTATTTAGTGATAAATGTTGTAAGCTTGAAAATTTAACTTTCTATTTATATTTACAGTGGAAAACTAAAAGCTTTGAGAGATGACCCACTCTCAAAGCTTTTAGTTTTGGGTAGAAGGAAGGAGATTTAACCCACAGGTGCCTCACTTACAGTGAGAACTATGGCTAGTGACCCAGGAGCTCTCCTAGATTAAGCAAAACATCTCTTGTTGATTTTTTTTAGACTCTGATCTACATTTGTCATGATTTATTTTTTAAAAATAAAACTTCTTGATTATATAAGCAATGTAACTACAGATACTTTGGAAAAATATAGGAAATTATTAAAAATTACTCATAATCCCAGATACCAGAGCTATTCATTCTTAACATTTTGGTATATTTCCTTTCTGTCTCTTTGCTATATATATATATATGCTCCTATACATTTTTTATTACTTTCCCCAGTTGTACTGAGATATAATTGACATAAAACACTGTATAAGTTTATGGTATACAGCATAATGACTTGAGTTACATATATTGTGACATGATTACCACAATAAGTTCAGTTAACATCCAGCATCTCATATAGATACCAAAAAAAAAAAAAGTTTTTTTCCCCTGGTGATGAGAATTCTTAGGATCTATTCTCTTAACTTTCAAATACACCATATGGCTGTTAACTATAGTCATGTGGTACATTACATCCCCTGTACTTATTTATTTTATAACTAGAAGTATCTTTTGACATTTTAAAATAAATTTGATATTATACTCCATAAGCTGTTTTTATTCTATTTTTTAAAAAGTTTTATTGGAGTACAGTTGATTTACAATGTGTTAGTTTCAGGTGTACAGCAAGTCAATCTGTTATACATATACATATATCCACTCTTTTAGATTCTTTTCTCATATAGGCCATTACAGAGTATTGAGTAGAGTTTGTTTTTTGTGTTTTTTTTTTCCCTAGGGAATTATTTTTTATTTTTTATTTTTTTTAATTATTTTTTTGGGGGTACACCAGGTTCAATCATCTGTTTTTATACACATATCCCCGTATTCCCTCCCTTCCTTGACTCCCCCCTCCTCGAGTACCCCCCCACCCTCCCCGCCCCAGTCCTCTAAGGCATCTTCCATCTTCGAGTTGGACTCCCTTTGTTATACAACAACTTCCCACTGACTATTTTACAGTTGGTAGTATATATATGTCTGTGCTACTCTCTCGCTTCATCTCAGCTTCCCCTTCACCCCCCGCCCCCTCCCATTCCTCGAGTTCTCCAGTCCATTCTCTGTATCTGCTTCCTTGTTCTTGTCACTGAGTTCATCAATACCATTTTTAGATTCCGTATATGTGAGTTAGCATACAATATTTGTCCTTCTCTTTCTGACTTACTTCACTCTGTATGACAGATTGTAGTTCTATCCACCTCATTACATATAGCTCCATCTCATCCCTTTTTATAGCTGAGTAATATTCCATTGTATATATATGCCACATCTTCTGTATCCATTCATTTGTGGATGGGCATTTCGGTTGCTTCCATGTCCTGGCCATTGTAAATAGTGCTGCAATAAACATTATGGTACAAGTTTCTTTTGGGATTATGGTTTTCTTTGGGTATATGCCCAGGAGTGGGATTACTGGATCATATGGTAGTTCTATTTGTAGTTTTTTAAGGAACCTCCAAATTGTTTTCCATAGTGGCTGTACCAACTTACATTCCCACCAACAGTGCAGGAGAGTTCCCTTTTCTCCACACCCTCTCCAACATTTGTTGTTTCCAGATTTTGTGATGATGGCCATTCTGATCGGTGTGAGGTGATACCTCATTGTGGCTTTGACTTGCATTTCTCTGATGATGAGTGATGTTGAGCATCTTTTCATGTGTTTGTTGGCCATCTGTATGTCTTCTTTGGAGAAATGTCTATTTAGGTCTTCTGCCCATTTGTGGATTGGGTTAGTTGCTTTTTTGGTATTAAGCTTCGTGAGCTGCTTGTATATTTTGGAGGTTAATCCTTTGTCCGTTGTTTCATAGGCAATTATTTTTTCCCATTCTGAGGGGTGCCTTTTAGTCTTGTTTATGGTTTCTTTCACTGTGCAAAAGCTTTTAAGTTTCATGAGGTCCCATTTGTTTATTCTTGATTTTATTTCCATGATTCTAGGAAGTGGGTCAAAAAGGATCTTGCTTTGATGTATATCATAGAGTGTTCTGCCTATGTTTTCCTCTAGGAGTTTTATAGTGTCTGGCCTTACATGTAGGTCTTTCATCCATTTGGAGTTTATTTTTGTGTATGGTGTTAGGAAGTGTTCTAATTTCATTCTTTTACATGTTGCTGTCCAATTTTCCCAGCACCACTTATTGAAGAGGCTGTCTTTTTTCCATTGTATACTCGTGCCTCCTTTGTCAAAGATAAGGTGCCCATATGTGTTTGGGCTTACTTCTGAGTTCTCTATTCTATTCCATTGATCTTCCTTTCTATTTTTGTGCCAGTACCATACTGTCTTGATCACTATGGCCTTGTAGTATAGTTTGAAGTCAGGAAGCCTGATTCCACCAACTCCATTTTTCCTTCTTAAGATTGCTTTGGCTATTCGGGGTCTTTTGTGTTTCCATACAAATCGTAAGATTTCTTGCTCTAGTTCTGTGAAAAATGCCATTGGTAATTTGATCAGGATTGCATTGAATCTGTAAATTGCTTTGGGTAGTACAGTCATTTTCACTATGTTGATTCTTCCAATCCAGGAACATGGTATGTCCCTCCATCTGTTTGTGTCGTCTTTGATTTCTTTCATCAATGTCTTAAAGTTTTCTGCATACAGATCTTTTGCCTCCTTAGGTAGGTTTATTCCTAGGTATTTTATTCTTTTTGTTGCAATGGTGAATGGGAGAGTTTCCTTCATTTCTCCTTCTGCTCTTCCGTTGTTAGTGTATAGGAATGCAAGAGATTTCTGTGCATTAATTTTGTATCCTGCTACTTTACTAAACTCATCAATTAGTGCTAGCAGTTTTCTGGTAGAGTCTTTAGTAGAGTTTGTTTTTAATCCTATTTTTTTTGTTACTGTATTGTAAGTACTTTCTCATATCTTTATATATTTTTCAAAGACATGGTTTTTACATTGGTTAGTGTTTCATACTGTGAATATAATTTATTTAACAATACCCAACTGTTGTATACCAAGGTTATTTATAAATTTTGGCTACCATAACACTGAGTAAACATTTCTATACATATTTTGTACACATTTTTATGTTTATTCCTTAGGACAAATATCTAAGTGTTACAGCTAGGTTAAAAGGTATGCACATTTTAAAGGCTATTGATATGACTGAAACTGTCCTTCAGAAAAGTTCCAACTTATAATCTCACTAGTAATTTATGAGAGTGTTTCTGTCCCAGCACTCTTGAATAATATCAGTTTTAAGAAAGACAAAACAATTTGGGAATGAACCATACTTTGGAATATACTAAATAATCAAATGGATATAGCTAATAGCATTTAGGAAAAAATGCCATTTTTTATGCCCCAATGAACACCCTAGGTTACAAGAGTTTGTGGGATAGTCACACCTTCCTCCATCCATGTAACAGCTAGCCTAAAGTAGAGAATATTAGGTTTTCTAGAACTAGTTCCTTATGTCATGTCTCTAACTGCTCCACTGGGATGACCTATGGATTGTTAGACAGGAGACAGAGAGAGCTGCTGTGTCATCCTTACAAAGAAGGATATCCGAAACTCAGGAGGGTCTCTGATATACCAAACTACTAAGCTAATGTGGGTTCAGCCTTCTTCCCACTTTTCCTTACCAAGCCATGCCCACCTGCTCCCACCCCTAAGAAAGCTGTCTTGCAAATGTAAAGCCCCAGAGTTTATGAAAATATCTTACCAGGGTCTTCAAGCTTCTGGCTTTTCTCACCTAAGTTACAAAAAGAAACTTACCAGTTTTAATGATAGAACAAAGCAATTGGGAGTTACCATAGTTACAGCAGGACTATTTTCAGGTAATATGACCATAAAGATCCACTTGATGTATCCAGTAAACTAATGCTACTCAACTTTAAGTGTCAGCCACAGTCCAAATGCACCTTGGGTAATTGGGCTGGAACAGTTCTCTGGACCCTCCTACTAAAAGAAACTGTTACATATAGCAGGTCTCGTAGCAATCTCCACAAGCTAGAAAAATGTCTGTCTTGAAGAGTTAGCTGAAGTCCCTGTGAAGTGACCAGTAAAACCTGCAGCTGCTCTGCCAATAAGAAGTGTTACTAAGGGCTTCCTAGGTGGCACAGTGGTTAAGAATCCGCCTGCCAATGCAGGGGACATGGGTTCAATTGCTGCTCCAGGAAGATCCCACATGCTGCGGAGCAACTAAACTGATGTGCCACAACTACTGAGCCTGCGCTTTAGAGCCCGTGAGCCACAACTATTGAGCCCATGTGCTGCAACTACTGAAGCCCACAGGCCTAGAGCCAGTGCTCCGCAACAAGAGAAGCCACAGAAACAAGGAGCCCGCGCACCACGACGAAGAGTAGCCCCCACTCACCGCAACTAAAAAGAAAGCTGGCACACAGCAAAAAAGACCCAACACAGCCAATAAAATAAATTAATTAATTAATTTAAAAAAAAAGTGTTACTAAGCAACTCCTCAGGGGCATGAAATAGTTCACACAAGGACAGCAAATATCTTCCAAACATCAAGTAAACTGCATACTTAAGGAAAGGCCAGATACTTTTCTCTCTCCAATAAAGAAAAACTTATTGTAGCTACATGGGCCAAACACATAATAAGGAACTTAAATGCAAAAAAGTGATTTGGGCCATATCACCACAAATGGAAACTTGGGGTGGGGGGGGGAAGAGCATCTAATCACCCAGATGTTTTAGTCAAATGATACCAAACATCAGCTTATCTGAGAAATGCAAATGACCAACTTTTTCTACTTTCACCTGGATGTCTGGTGTCATACAGGCTAATCTCAATGACTGAATACATAAGAGACCACAGACCTGTCAAGAGTGCCTAGCTTTTCAGGTCCAACTAACCTTATTCCCCAGAATGTTTCCATATTGTTCAGATCTCCATAGAGCCAACTCTCTCATTTGCAGGGAGGTAAATTTCCCCAGAATAGGTTCTATTTTTTTCCCCTGCATATCTGCCAGGTTACTCCTTCATATGTGCAAAGCACTCTTTTTCTTCAGCTAAGAATTGAATTTGCTGAACAGGAAAGAGCTATTAAATATCCATGTATGGATAATTTTTAAAAATTAGAGCATACTTACCAGGGTTGTAGACATAGATGGGCTGAAAATATTCTGAAATACAAATATGTTTTCATTACATAGAACTATACTCAGATGTGAATGTCACGTTCAGTCTATCTTTAAATACTTATTAATAATAAAGATTTGAGTTGGCTTACATTCAAGTTACATACAAAATATGGCAATATGAGAAATATAAAATTTCAGTCTCAAAAACAAATGGATACAGATTAATTTTAATTACTTTAATAAGAATTCACAGAAAAACTAGCCAGGAAGACAGCTAGAAATGGACCCTTATTTTCAAACTTTTTACATGAAGAAATCTTCAAAAGGATCCACCCAAAGCATGCATCAGCCCAAGGCATTTTCTGTCAACTTTGGTTCAAATCTGTTGAGTCTAATTTGATCACATTGTTCCTGAATACTCTTAGAATTCCTATTTACCCTCCCAAATCTTTTCCATGGTCCTCTAAGAAAGACTATTTTTGTTACATTCTCCTATTTTTCCCTGAGGAAGTGGAAAAAGACCACATTACCATTCTGTTCCCCCCAGTCTTTCCCCTTGAGCCATATTCACACTATTCCTTCATCAGTCTCCCAAAAGTTACTTCTCAAGATGTCAAAACAAAGGAATACAAGTCTAACTCTGTGCACAGGAGTCATGTAGGGGTATTCAGGAGTCCTTAAATTCCTGTAATGACAGGTTAGGGTCACAGTGGCATGATCCCTGCATGCCCAAGGCAAATGCAATGTTTGAAATAGCTGATGGCAAGGCTGGGATAGGGTTAGGATGGACTCCTGTACCGTTCCCCTGTAAAGGTAGTAGCAGTAGCACAACTCAGCCTTGAGAAATCAATGGCTAACTGTATGACAATATTGTGGGATGGCTCTGACCTATTCCTGTGAGAAATAACACTGAGAAAGTTCCCATTACAAAGATAATACTTTACAGCATATCTTACCCATGTTCTCAACACAATTTTCAGTTTTTAGTCCTGAAACATAAAGATTAAGTTTTATTAGTTAGACACAATCTACCCTAGTAAAGATTTCAAATTGGTCTGTGCCTACTGGTAATCTAATCTGTCAGCTCCTAGTCTATCAGACTCATAATTTAGTGGAAAGCAAATAGCATTTTTGTATTCACTGTACAATCACCAAAGAGCAGTAAATCTAGATAAAACATCTAACTTTTCTGGAATTCAGTTTCCTTATTTGTATCTTTTAATTGGGAGATTGCTTCAAATGACCTCCAGAGTCCCATCTAAAGTTAACACTTTATGATTATATGATTAGTCTGAAAACATCAGGAGAAAATTCATCTGTTTAATCAATTCTCTCTTCAGATACTAAATGTCCTCCTCAACAGTTAACCTATCCCTTTACTATGACAATTCCTATTCACTGGAGAAAAACAATCTCAACCAGATCTTCAAGATCCTTGAATATATGAACAAATATCCTTTACATTCATATAGAGAAATAAAGTTGGTCTGTCCCAGAATGTTGATCTGTATATAAGGAAATCCAGAATATTTGGAGAACAGGAACATGACATCTAATGGTACACCTTTATAAGGCCCTAGATCTTCTTGCTTGTGATGCCCCAGAAAAAGTCATCAATGAGTGCCACAGTAACTCCTCTGAGACTTGGCATAAAGGGGAATCTGCTAGCCTGCCCAACAAAGCCAAGAAGTTCAGCGAGAGGGTGTTTAGATTTGATGCCAGCAATGAGCCATGGAAGGCTTCCCAGAATACCACATGAAGGCCTAGATGTCGTTATGTTCTCTTCTCTCCTTCCAACCTGGTTAACTTATCTGGAAGTTCAGCTACCTGAGGATAAACCTCTCCATCTAAGATGGGAGGGTCCATGAGAGACCTGGCTTCACTATGAGATGTGTTCATCTATAATTTGCTCTCAAATCCTGCTCCATTTGTGGAGTTTAAACCAAGAATCCAGGTGACTTGGTCCAGTTTCTACTGGTCTAGAAAATGATACAAATCTGTAAGAATTTGGATCGTATCCTGAGGCTAACCTCACGTGTTTGGCTATACAAGGAATTTTAAAAACAGTTCTAGAGACTATTAGAAAATGTTGCCTCAGCAGAAGATGAATGGATAAAAACCTCACCCAGAAGCCTTAGTTGAGGGTAAGGTGAAGGTGAGGGGAGTTGTGGATGAGAAAGCAACAGACATAATAAAGAGACAGCCCGGGGACAAGACACTGGGGAATTTAAAAAGCCTCTATCTTTTGTCTGTAGAACAAATTAGAGCATGTTTCTCAAAGTGCAGTCTTCTAATCACATACTTCAGGATTACCTGGGCACTTATTAAAATTGCAAATTCCAGGACTCTAGCCAGGACTACTGATACAGAATCTCTAGGAGCGATGCCTTATAATCTGCATTTTAAACAAGCACTCCAAGTGATTTTTATGCATAAAAATTTTGAGAGCCTCATCAGTAGTAGTAGATAGGTGTCTCTCAATGTTTAACACAGATCCACTTGTATGAGACTGCAGTTCTCCTCCTTATTTGACTCTAGGTTTAATCTGCCATCAGGGTTTTCAGCAGCAGAAATCAATCAAACATTTTGGGTTTCTAAAGAAGTAGCAGGGTTGGGGGTAAGATCAAGATGGTGGAGGAGGACATGGAGCTCACCTCATCCCAATAAACACATCAAAAATACATCTACGTGTGGAACAATTTCCACAGAAAACCAACTGGAAGCTGTCTGAAGAACTCTTATACAACCAAAGCTGCGAAAAAGATTCCCAAAAGTAGAACGAAAGACAAAAGAAAAAAAAGGCATCAGGATGGGACTGGCGCCCCTGGGAAGGATCTGTGAAGGAGGGGAGAGTCTGCAAGGGCAGGCCCTCACTCTATGAAGGCTCTCTGTCTGTTGGGAGGTCTGCTGGGACAGAGAGAGGAGCTACAGGGGCTTGGACTCCGATTATGAGGAGGAACCACATGCTGGCTTGCTAGCAATCAGCGTGGAGAGAGACTGGTGCTGATGGCTTCCACCTTGCCGCACTTTCCAGCCTGAAAGTCATGCTGGGTAAGGCTGCTAGTACGTGCAATGGCTAGGCACTGAAACTCAGGGAGACGGACCCTGGGAGAGGACTCTGTTTAGCTGTGCAGAGAAAGCCAGAGGGCCTGGGCTATGGCAGGGCTTGGCTCCAGCAGTGGACTTTGTTGGTTTGCACAGCAGGTGGCAGGCAGCATCAGAGAATCATGTGTTGGGCAAACAGCCCCTGGGGAGGAGTACTCAGCTGTTCCCTTCCAGGCAGAAGTGTTCCAGCTCTGCCCACCTCACACAGCAGCTTGGAGCCGAATTTGGGGCAGACAGGTCCTGAGAGAGCCCTACCACAGAGACAACCCCAGTCCCAGGTGGCAATACAACCACCTTGATTCTTGCAGCCACAATGCCCCAGCCCCCAGCACCACCCTAGCCCTAGGAAAGAAAGGGATGGGACCTTGGGCTGCTTCTGGGCAGAACTGTGGGTGCCTGCATGGGCAGTGGACAGGTTTGCTATGGCTACATGGGCCTCACTTGATTCAGTGCCCACCTCCTTGGGGACAAACCACACACCTAAGGGCAATGGAGCCTTATCGAACCAACCTCCAGGGCTTCTACTGGGGAGCAGATACCACCCCCCTACAAAGCTGTGACAACCATGGAACAAAGAGGAGGCCCTGTCCAAATCCAGTGCAGGCTCTGGTCACCACAACACCAATCATACTCCCTATAAAGGGGATAACACTCTGAGGAAAGATGTGGCTGGCATCCATAACAAATGCAGCCCTTACACCAAAATTATTGGACTCATACAGTCTATTCAGAGGTGCTCCCACATAAAAAACAGCCCTTCAAGACCACAGGAGATAACTGTTTATCCTAAATTTATAAAGACAGATAAATTTCAGTAAAATTTAAAAAGCACAGGAACTACTCCCACTTAAAAGAACAAGATAAATCCTCTGAAAGGACAAACAATGAAACAGACCTCTACACTCCACTGACCCTGAGTTCAAAAAGGAGGTAGTAAAAATGCTAAAGGAATTAAGAACAATTACTGATAGAAATGCAGAATCACTGTAACAAGGAACTAGAAACTATAAAGAGGAACCAATTGAAAACAACTCAATTACCAAGATAAAAACCAATCTAGAAGCAATGAATAGAAGACTAAATAATGCAGAAGAATGAATAAGTGATCTAGAAGAAAGAATAATGGAAATCACCCAATCAGAACAAAAGACAGAAAGCCAAAAAAAAAAAAAAAAGCAAGCAATATACAAGATTGATGGGATGACATAAAACGTGCCAACCTACACATAACAAGGGTTTCAGAAGGAGAAGAGAAAGAAGGGTATTAAAAAATGTATCTGAGGGAACTCCCTGGTGGTCCATTGGTTAAGACTTAATGCTTTCACTGCCATAGGCCTTGGTTCAATCCTTGGTCAGGGAACTAAGGTCCTGCAAGCTGCATGGCGCAGCCTAAAAAAAAGAAGTATTTGAAGAAATTATGGCTGAAAACTTTCCAAACCTAAAGAAGGAAACAGATATCTATGTACAAGAAGCACAGAGGGTCCCAAATAAGATGAACCTAAACAGACCAACACCAAGACATATTATAATTAAAATGAAAAAAGTTTAAGATAAAGAGAGGAATCTAAAAGCAGCAAAAGAGAACCCAGTGACAGGGCAAGAATAAAGATGCAGACGCAGAGAATGGACTGGGGTTGGGGGCGGGGGGAGGGGGGCAAAGGGGAAGCTGGGACAAAGTGAGAAAGCAGCATAGACATATATATACTACCAACTGTAAAATAGATAGCTAGTGGGAAGGTGCTGTATAACAAAGGGTGATCAACTCGATGATGGGTAATGCCTTAGAGGACCAGGACAGGGAGGGTGGGAGGGAGTTACGGGAGGGAGGGGATATATGAATAAATACAGCTGATTCACTTTGGTGTACCTCAAAAGCTGGTGCAAGAGTGTAAAGCAATTATATTCCACTAAAGAGCTTAAAAAAAAAAGAGAGAGAAACAGTCAGTTACAAAGGAACCCCCATAAGGTTATTAGCTAATTTCTCTGCAGAAACTTTACAGGCTAGAAGGGAGTGGCATGACATATTCAAAGTCATGAAAGGGAAAAATCTGCAACCTAGGATACTCTACCCAGCAAGACTATCCTTTAGACTAGAAAAAGAGATAAAGACTTTCTCAGACAAGCAAAAACTAAAAGAATACAGCAATACTAAATCTAACCTAAAAGAAATATTGAAAGGTCTTCTCTAAATAGAAAAGAATCAAGAATCTATAAGATATGTGAGCCAGGAGAGAAATATGTAGGATAAATTTGGAAATTATCTTAGCATTTGAATGATGAGCAATGCTTGTATAGCTTTAACATATCTGCAAATAAAAATGCAAACTCAATTATGTGATAAGGAATTAACTCAGGATAGCAGAGACACATACCCTGTTTTTAGTAATTATTTTGGAAAGTATGATTTCAGTTTTGTTTCTCACAGGTTTTTATAATATACTACTTTCATACTCAATTACCTTTCAATTAAAATTCTATATTGCAAAAAAAAAAAAGAATCTATAAGAAAGGGAAAATTACAATAGGAAAGGCAAATATATAAAAGGATTGAAGATCACCTAAATAAGTCAGTACACAGATTAAAAAACAATAAAAAAAATTTTGTAAAAGTGATTATAACAATTAACAACAAAAAGATAAACACTAAGATGTAAAACAGGACATCAAAATCACAAAATATGGGGGAGGGGAGTAAAAAAATGTAGATCTTTTAGAATGTGTTTGAACTTATATGACTACCAGTCTAAAGCAAGTAGATATAGTTATGGGTTAAAATACTTGGAAACCAGGGTAACCACAAGTCAAAAACATACAACAGATTCACCAAAAACAAAAAGAAAGCAATTCAAGCATAATACAAAAGACAATCAAAACACAAAAAGAAAAACAAAAACAAAAACAAAGAAGAAGGAGAAGGAGGAGAAGGAGAAATGAACAAGGAAGAACTACAAAATCACGTGGAAAGCAAGGTTTAAAACGGCAATAAATATATACTTGTCAATAATTACTTTAAAAATGTCAATGGACTAAATGCTCCAACCAAAAGACACAATGCAGATTGGAAAAAAAAAATAAAAAAGAACCTACAGTATGCTGCTTACAAGAGACTTACTTTAGGGCAAAAGACATACATAGATTGAAAGTGAGGGGATGGAAAAAGGTATTTAACACAAATGAAAACAACAAGAAAGTGGGGGTAGCAATATTCATACCAGACAACATAGAATTTAAAACAAAGTCCATAAAGAAAGACAAAGAAGGACACTATATAATGATAAAGGCATCAATACAAGAAGAGCATATTATACTCGGTAACATATTCACTCAGTACAGAAGCACCTAGATATATAAAACAAATATTAGCAGACATAAAAGGAGTAACTGACAGGAAGACAATAATAGTAAGAGACTTTAACACAGTACTGACATCAATAGACAGATATTCCAGATGAAATCAATAAGGCAACAAAGATTCTAAATGACACAATAGACCAGTTGGACTTAACTTATATCTATAGGACATTACATCCACAAAAACCAGAATACACATTCTTTTCAAGGGTGCACTGGAACATTCTCTTGGATAGACCACATACTAGGACACAAAACAAGCCTCAACAATTTTAAGAGGATAGAAATTATTTCAATCATCTTTTTTGACCACAACAGTATGAAACTAGAAATCAACCACAAAAAGAAAAACAGATAAAAAATGATCACATGGAGACTAAATAACATGCTACTAAAAAAAACCCAATGGGTTAATGATGAACTCAAAGAGGAAATAAGAGAATACTCTGAAACAAATGACAATGAAAACACAACCCTACAAAATCTATGGAATGCAGAAAAAACAGTTCTAAGAGGTCATAGCAATACAGGCCTTCCTTAAGAAACAAGAGAAGTCTCAAATAAACAGCCTAACCTATCACCTAAAAGAATTAGAAAAAGACCAAACAAAACCCAAAGTCAAAGGAAATAATAAAGATCAGAGAGGAAATAAATAAAAACAGAGATAAAAAACAACAGAAAAGATCAATAAAACCAAGAGGTGGTTTTTAAAAAAGATAAATAAAATCGACAAACCTCTAGCCAGGCTCACCAAGAAGAAAAGAAAGAGGACCCAAATAAACAAAATAAGAAATGAAAGGAGAAATAATAACCAATAGTGCAGAAATACAAAAAATCAGAGAATACTATGAACAGTTATATGTCAACACATTGGACAACCTAGAAGAAATGGACAAGTTTCTAGAAACATGTGGCCTGCTAAAATTGAGTCAAAACTAAACAGATAATTTGAACAAATCAATCATTAGAAGTGAAATAAAATCCATAATTTAAAAACTCCCTGCAAAAAAAGTCTGGGAATGGACGGCTTCACTGGGGCATTCTACCAAACATGGAAAGAAGAACTTATACCTATCCTTCTCAAACTATTCCAAAAGACTGAATAGGAGGGAACGCTCCCAAATTCATATGAAGCCACCATCACCCTGATACCAAAACCGGACAAAGACACTACAAAAAATGAAAATTACAGGCCAATATCTTTGATGAATATAGATTCAAAAATCCTCAACAAAATATTAGCAAACCTAATCTAACAATACATAAAAAGGGTCATGCAGCATGTTTAAGTTGGATTCATTCCAGGGTCACAAGGATGGTTCAACATAAGTAAATCAATCAATGTGATACACCACATCAAAAAAAGAAAAGACAAAACCACATGACCATCTCCATAGATGCAGAGAAAGCATTTGACAAAATTCAACATTCATTCGTGATAAAAACTCTCACCAAAGTGGGTATAGAGGGAACATAGCTCAACACAATAAAAACTATTTACAGCAAACCCACAGCCAACATCATACTCAACAGTGAAAAGCTGAAAGCCTTCCTGCTAAATTCAGGTATAAGACAAGGATGCCCACTCTCACCACTTCTATTCAACATAGTATTAGAAATCCTAGCATAGCAATCAGACAAGAAAAAAGGTATTCAAATTTGAAGGGAACATGTAAAACGGTCACTATTTGCAGATGACATAGAGAACCCTAAAGACTCCACACAAAAACTATTAGAACTAATAAATGAATTCAGCAAGGTAGGAGGATATAAGATTGATATTCAGAAATCTGTTGCATTTCTTTATACTAACAATGAAATACCAGAAAGCAAAAAAAAAAAATCCTGTTTAAAATCACATCCAAAAAAAAAAAAAAAAAACCCACAAAAAACCTAGGAAAAAAACTTTTAACCAAGGAGATGAAAGACCTATATGTTGAAAACTATAAAACACCAATAAAGGAAACTGAAGATGATTCAAAGAAATGGAAAGGTATCCCATGCCCCTGAATTAGAAGAATTAATATGATTAAAATGGCCATACTACCCTAAGCAATCTACAGATTTAATGTAATCCCTATCAAAATATCCATTCCATTTTCGCAATACTAGAACTAATAATCCTTAAACTTATATGGACCCATGAAAGACCCAGAATTGCCAAAGCAATCCTGAGGAAAAAGAACAAAGCTGAAGGCATAACCCTCCCAAGACTTTAGACAATACTACAAAGCTACAGTAATTAGAAGAGCATGAAATTGGCACAAAAACAAATAGATCAATGGAACAGAATAGAAAGCCCAGAAATAAACCAACATGCCTACAGTCAATTACTGTACAACAAAGGAGGCAAGAACATACAATGGAGAAAAGACAGTCTCTTCAATAAGTGGTGCTGGGAAGGCTGGACAGCTACATAAAAATCAATGAAATTAGAACACTCCCCTATACCATATACAAAAATAAACTCAAATGGTTTAAAGACCTAAATATAAGACATAATACTATAAAACTCCTAGAAGAGAACATAGGCAAAAAATTCTTTGACATAAACTGTAGCAGTATTTTCTTAGCTCAGTCTCCCAAGGCAAAAAAAAATGAAAGCAAAAATAAACAAATGGGACCTAATCAAACATAAAGGCTTTTGCACAGCAAAGGAAATGATCAACAAAATGAAAAGACAACCTATGAAATGCAACTGACAAGGAGTTAATATCCAAAATATACAAACAACTCATAAAACTCAACAGCAAAAACCAAACAATCCAAATAAAAAATGGAAAGAAGACTTGAATAGACATTTTTCCAAAGAAGACATACAGATGGCCAACAGGCATATGAAAAGATGCTCAACATAATAATTATTAGAAAAGGCAAATCAAAACCACAATGAGGTATCACCTCAAACCTGTCAGAATGTCTATGATCAAAAAGTCTGCAAATAATAAATGCTAGAGAGAGTGTAGAGAAAAGGAAACCCTCCTGCACTGTTGGCACGGATGTAAACCAGTGCAGACACAATGGAAAACAGTATGGAGGTTCCTTAAGAAACTAAAAATAGAGCTACCATATGATCCAGCAATCCTACCCTGGGCATATATCCAGAAAAGATGAAAACTCTAATTCATAAAGATACATGCAACTCAATATTCATAGCAGCACTACTTAAAATAGCCAAGACATGGAAACAACCTAAGTGTCCATCAATAGATGACTGGCTTAAGAAGATGTGGTTTATATATCTATATACCCCCCACACACACACAGAAACACACACACACACACACACACACACACACTGGAATACTACTCAGCCATAAAAAAGAATGAAATATTGTCATTTGCAGCAAGATGGATGGACCCAGGGAATATCATAATAAGTGAAGTAAGTCAAACAAGAGAAATACAAATATTATATAATTCTCTTATATGTAGAATCTAAAAAATAATACAAATGAATCTACATACAAAACAAAAAGACTCACAGACATAGAAAACGAGCTTATGGTTACCAAAGGGGAAAGGGAGGAGGAGGTAGGGATAAATTAGGAATATGTGATCAACAGATACAAACTACTATATATAAAATAGATAAGCAATAAGGATTTACTGTATATCACTGGGAATTATATTAAGAATGTCCCATATAACATATAATGGAAAATAATCTGAAAAAATATATATATATATAACTGAAACACTTTGCTGTACACCTGAACCTAACACAATATTTTAAATCAACTATACTTTAATAAAAAAAAAAGTAGGAGTAAGAGATTAATCGAGAAATAAATGGGAGAAGACACAAATATACATAGGGATTGAAAAAGGGAATATAACCATGGATTCAGAAGCTGTAAAAAGACATGAGATTACTATGACTGGCTTTATGCCAATAAATTTGAAATATGAGACAAATGGACAATTCCTAAAAAAATGTAGCTTATCAAAAATAACTCCAGAATAAATAGAAAACTCAAATGGCATTATAACTATTAACCAGTTTAACCTTTTCTACAAAGAAAAATACCAGGATAGTTTGGTTTTTACAGAATACTAAAGAGAAAGGAGCTACATTAGAGAACCCCAGGGATCTTCAAAGGGTTTCCAGTACTCAGCAAAGTAATGATCGGTTTACTTGTGTAAGGAAACTACCTAAGGCCAGGGAAAGAACTCAGAGGAAGAAGAATAGTGACTATTCCTACCAGCCACACTGGAAAACCTTATAAGTTGTCATTTTAGCAGGGAAGAAGCCTTAGAAGCAGTTCAAACAACAGTAACTAACTCCTAGGATTTCTTATCTCCTTCAGATCTCAAGAAATTACAGATGTCTGTGACCAAACTCATAGCTGACTGGAATTTCTGGCAACAAGATTACAGCAGTATTTGTTGGCCACTGGGCTTTTGGACATAAGGATTCCTCCCTTTGTAGAGCCTGCTACTGCTAGCCTGTTACTGCAGTTTCCAAACAGTGGTAAAGGTGTCACTGCACGCTCTAGCAAATTCACAGGGGTACCAAGGGATATTTTAAAATTTCAAGACAAACACAGCCATACTTCATATCTTTCAGACACTGCATGAACTACTAGCTCTAGGTAGAATACAGCTTCAAAGTTATATTACGTTATATTCTGTTTGATAACATCATATATTTGCAAACCTGGGTTTTTAGCAATTGTTGTGATAAAAAGCAAATATATGTGAAAAATCAACGTGGATCAGGAAATAAGGTGGTATCTAATCTGATACCAAGGTTTGAGAAGCTGTGCAGTCAGTGTCCAAAAGGCACATACATCCCATTAGCAAGTCACTGTGGTTAAGGATGAAATAACAGTACTTAAATTTTTTATATACAAGGGTGAGTTAAAAATTATCTGCATTCTGGCTGTAGAATTCATAGAAATTTTAATATAACCAGAGTGCGGATAATTTTTGACTCACTCTCATGTATTACTTCTTAAAACTGCTTCTGAGATATTAGGACATAAATACTGAGTTGTTAGAGTTTACTTAATAAATGGAATTTTTAGATACTTATTTTCACCTAGGGATGCTGTGAAAAAAAATATGCCAATAGTAAGGACGCCATAAACCAAGAAAGTTTGAGAACCTCTGCATTAGACAGTACAAAGCCTTACCTACTACTTTATCCAAACTGCTGGCTCAATGGGGGCCTTATTTATAAGACATCACACCTGAAAAGACAGCTGCCATGTTGTGAGACAGTCTATGGAGAGGCCTATATAGTCAGGAACAAGGGAGGCCTCCAGCCAACAGCCCATGAGAAACTAAGGCATTAGTCAACAACCCACGAGGAACTGAATCCTGCCATCAACCATGAGTGAGCTAGGAAGTACATCTTCCCCAGTGAAGTATTATGATGATTGCAGCCTTGTGAGAGATCCCGAGTCAAAAGATCCAGCTACACCGAACCCATATTCCTGACCCACAGCAACTCTGAGACAATAAATGTTGTTTTTAGCCACTAAATTTTGGAGTAATTTGTTATGCAGTGATGGATAACTAATACAAGTGTGAGGGTCAGTTTTATGTACCAACTTGTCTAGGATACACTCCCTAGTTATTCAATCAAACATTAAGCTGTTGCCTTGAAGGTATTTTGTAGATGGGATTAAAATCTATAATCAGTTAACTTTATGTAAAGCAGATTATCCAAGATAATCTGGTGGGCCTGATACATTCAGTTGAAACGCCTTAAGTGCTTAGGCTTCCCAAAAGAAGAAATTCTGTCTTTGGACACAGCTTCAGCTCATACCCAAGGGTTCCAGTCTGCCTTTCCTACAGCCTGACCTATGGATTTCAGACTTGTCTTGCTAGCTCATACAATCACGTAAGCCATTTCCTTACAACTGATTGTGTTTCTCTGGTTGGAAACCTCGACTGATAAAATCAGCATGAGCAAGTCTGGTGGGTGAAAGTCTGGAAGGGGTTGGTAATGAACAGTTCTCCCTTTTCCTATAAATATGGAATAAACAGTCTGAACAGCCTTCCAAATGTTTTACACACTGATTCATAATGTGAATTTCTCAAGGTGATGGATATGTGATATGTCACTTCCTATCTGGTCTATCTATACAGAATCTTATTGACTCCCCAATCCCAGACAACAGCACAGAAACTTCGCTATTCCCAGGAAAGGTGAAAAAAAGAGTGTCTATCAGAACCAATGAAGGTACTTATATTTGCTAGAGGTGGATTTATAAAAAATAAATCTGGATAGCTCTATAGGTTCATCTTCTTTCCCCCTTAGCATAGTTGGCTCAACACTCTGCGTAAGCTGAACAAAACAGACTAACACCAACCACTGGAGTTCAAGGGCTCTTCCTTTCTAACAAGGTTACTCTTCCAGTCAGAGAATGTTGATATTCCCTGCCCTCATGACTCTATGAATACACAGAGTATATTTACATATATACAGTCTTGTCCTTCTCTATAGAAACACTGTCCAAAATGCTAGATGATCTATGACCAGCCTGTGCAGTAAAATCATAAGACTTCAGGGGATAATTCTCTACTATTTCTCTGCTTATAAGTTTTCTTCCAATAAATCATATCATATCTACACTGTAAGGTGCATGAAATCTCAAAGCTATGGCTTCCTACCAGGTATTTATAATTCATCTACAGTCCTCCCAATCTAAGTGCAATTTTCAAGTGGGTTCATTTTAAACGATGAGGAATGTGGCCTGATTACACAGCTGACATTCTACTTTTATCAAGTTTTCTAGAAAAACAGTACGAAAGAAGGTTAACCTGTGGTAATTTTCCCATAAGAATGGATCAAGGGTTTTGCTACCATTTACTCACTCCCATAATCTTGGATTAATATGAGTATCTTTGACCACAGGAATTATTCTCTCCACTTCCTAACCAACTGAACTATTTTTTTCAGCTAACTAGTTTTTGTAAGGCTCACATACATTTTTTATCTTGGAAATCATAAGCAAGCTTAAAGTAACAGCACAGGACTGTGTTAACACACTAAACAGTGTATAGTTTTTTAATCACTTTTAGAAATGCCTCCTTTTTCCATCCAGAGTTACAGTCAGTCACAATGGAAAAAGGTTCTGATTATATTCTCCTGGCTTGAGCTTTTAACATCCCTGGTTATTATCCTTCATAGTATTTCAAACAGCCTAGTTTTTTTTTTTTTTTAATTTTTTTGAAGGGTACACCAGGTTCAATCATCTGTTTTTATACACATATCCCCGTATTCCCTCCCTTCCTTGACTCCCCCCGTTGAGTCCCCCCCACCCTCCCTGCCCCAGTCCTCTAAGGCATCTTCCATCCTCGAGTTGGACTCCCTTTGTTATACAACAACTTCCCACTGACTATTTTACAGTTGGTAGTATATATATGTCTGTGCTACTCTCTCGCTTCATCTGTTTCCCCTTCACCCCCCGCCCCCTCCCATACCTCGAGTTCTCCAGTCCATTCTTTGTATCTGCATCCTTATTCTTGTCATTGAGTTCATCAGTACCATTTTTAGATTCTGTATATGTGAGTTAGCATACAATATTTGTCCTTCTCTTTCTGACTTACTTCACTCTGTATGACAGATTGTAGTTCTATCCACCTCATTACATATAGCTCCATCTCATCCCTTTTTATAGCTGAGTAATATTCCATTGTATATATATGCCACATCTTCTGTATCCATTCATTTGTTGATGGGCATTTAGGTTGCTTCCATGTCCTGGCTATTGTAAATAGTGCTCAAACAGCCTAGTTTTAATGATCGCTTTTGGGTATTTTTGACCCTGAGTTCCCATTAGCTATCTCCAGATGGCAGCAGAGGACAATGGTTAGATTCCAGTTTAGAGGTAAAGCAACAAAGTGCAGTGGCCTGACTTTGTCAGAGCTCTCCAAACAAACAGTACACATGAGCCTCCACAAAGGTTTTCCCTTGTGGCTGGTTTGAACATTAACCTGCTGTACAGCCTCTGCTTGACTTTCTGGGCAGGCCCACAGAAGTTTGCCCATTCTCCTCCCCCTTCCTCACACTTCCCCACGTAGGTTAGAGCCCTGGCTCATTCTGAACCAACCCCATGGCTCCACCCCTTTTGTTTATCATGATCCTACTCACAAACATGAACCCTCTGGGCTCCAAGGCCCACCTCTGTTGGTCAGCCAGACACCAGTGGCGGATCTGGCCTACTGCAGCTACCGCAGCCAGGGTTTCTGTACAGCCAATGCCTCCACAAACGGCATCTGGCTGAATGCATCAGCAGCACCAAAAGTGGCATCATTTTGTCAGCCCAGCTGCAACTGGGTTTCTGGCTATAACGTGCTAGTAAAATTGAACCGGTCCTGGGGTCAAGAACGGGGGTTCTGATTTGTAGTGTTTGCTGATGCCCATGGTGTAGCTCTCACCCATGGCCAATTTCAAGCCACTTGCTGTATGCGGAACTGGAAAGAGACACATATGCTCGGAGTCAGCTCCCATGAGCTGGTAAGAGCCAGCTCCAACTACCTTGGTTTTTGGTCAGGTCCAATGTATGGTTGGGTGAGGGAAATGAACACTTCCTCTTTTAACATAAATTTGCTCAGTCTTCATCTGCCTCCCCAAGGAAAACAGTTGGTCTCACTCTCAACTCAGGGCCAGGACTAAGGTAAGGCAAATGATGTGTCCAGGGTGCAAAATTTAAGGAGGCACTTACTCTTAAGGTCATGCAGGTGCAGGCTGTGCAAGTATACCACTCTAAACATGAAAACGTCCTTAAATTTTGTGCCCCAGGGACAAAATCTCATCAGCACTTCTCGACCTGTTCTTTTTTTTTAATCTCATAATGCACTGGCACATTTGAGTCAAGGTCTAAAAGTCTATCCCACTTCCAAGGCCCTACTTCAATACTCACTCTGCTTGACCAGCAGCCATGGTTTTGGGTTCAGCTAGACAATCACACTCATAAGACCCCATAAGGCATCCCCTCATCAGTTTACTCAGTTTTGCAGAAGAATGCAAGGCAGGGAACAGAGGATACTGTTTGCAGGGTAGCATGAAATATATACCTTCAATGCAAGTCCTCACAGCTGTCCAGGGCTGTCCTTCAGTCCCCAGAATGACATCTCAGATACAAGAAAACAAGATTACACAGGTGGGTGCAGGAACCATCCTAGCTTAGTTGCCTCATGCCACATGTAGAAGACAACATCTCTTCTATCAATGAGTCCATGAGTATACTCCAGGACTCAGCAAGAAGAATACCTCAGTATGTCACACCACCTTCAGGAACGCCCAAAGCTATGGCTTCCCTCCAGGTATTTATACTTCATTCGCAACCTCCCAGCTTAGATGCACTCTAAGGATCAAGTGTTATGTTTACCATTAGGCAGTGCTGCATGGATACACAGTTGTCATTCCACCTTAAGTAGATTACAGAGAAACAGTGCTAGAAGATCAACTAGAGGCCATTTTCATAAGAGGAAGGAGAAAGGGTTTTGTTAACCCTTTACTCATATACACCAAGGCACAATATCATAAAATTTCAGAATGCTGGGGATAAAGAAAATATCCTAAAACCTCCCAGGGGGAAAAATAGGTCTCATTCAAAGTTTCAGTAATCAGAATGGCTTCACACTTTTTAAAAGCAGCATGCGACGCTAAAAGACAATGGAAGAACATCTCCAACATTCCAAGGAAAATAATTTTGAAAACAAAAATACAAATCTACAAACTATTATTCAAGGCCTTAAAAGGTAGATTTTTCAGGTATAAAAAGTCTTACAAAATTTGCCTCAATGTCTCTTTTCTCAGAAACCTGAAGAATCCCTACCCCTTCCAAACTAAGGAATGATTCAAGAAAGAGGAGGAAATCCGAGATATCCGGGATTCCTCACAGAGGAGAAGCAAAAGAAAGTCTCAGAAGAGTAGTAAGGAGAGATTTCACAGTATTTTCATAAAGCAGGATGATGGAATCTAGAAGGAGTATATCCAGGAAAAAAAAAAGAGAGAGTATCTGATACGCCTAAATGTATTAAGAGATTTATATTTCTAAGGTTTCAGGAGGTGAATTATTGATGGAATATAAAAACTAAGGAAACAGAAAATCATACAATTAATAACTCGGATGTAAAAGTAGTACTTAAAAAGGTACCAGTCTTTACTATACTAGGAGAATGGGAAGTGGAAATGCACAAATATTGAGGAGGGTGGTGGTTACCAGATACTTTTAATTCCCTTCTCCCCTGCCTCCCTACATGATAGAGGCTGGAAAAGCTAATTACCCTTTTTTTAAAGATTTCTTGTAGTTACAGATGACCAAGTAGCAGTTCCAGTCAATGATATGCAATCAGAAGTCTACTCGGAGTTTCTGGGAAAGTTTTTACTCTCCTGATTAAACAGGCAGATTTGGCTGTCATCCTCCTTTCCTTTCTTTTTGTCTTGAACATGGATTGATGCCTATAGCTGCCAACAGTCACAGTGAAAACATGAATCAACAAACCAACATGCTAAAATTGGTGGACAACAAACAAAGTCTGAGTTACTGATGATGTAGCTGAGCCCCTGTACCAACTCTGGACAGCCCACCTGTAGACTTCGTATTAAATGAGAGTCACCAGGCAGGTTTTCTGTTACAGCTGAATACAATAAAGAATTCCTAAGTAATTCAAGGTATATTAGATCTAAATACTGATTCTCTATCAGTACTGGGAAGTCAATAAATAATGTCTAAAATTTTTTAAATCAAGAAAAAACATGCTGAAGCATGTTATTTACTTAGAAGCTTGTAGTAAGTATCCAAAAAAAAAAAAAAAAGCTACAAATAACAACAAAATGCCACTGAGGAGAGGGAATTGGGGACAGGAAGGGGTGGGGCAGAGGGTTGCTATTTTTCACTGCAAGCCTTATAAGAAGGGTTTTGAACCAGGAACTTCTTTGTTATGGAGGCTGTCCTGTGTATTGTTTAGCAGCGCTCTTGGCCTATACCACTAGATGCTAGTAGCAACTAGAGATAGTTGTGACAATTAAAAACGTTTCCTGATACAGTCAACTGACCCTACTGGGAAAAACTGTCCCTGGTTGAGAACCATTACATTAGTATTTTATTTTTTTTAACTTTCAATAATACTGTAAATGTATTATTTTGATAGTTAAATTATGAAAAAAGAAACTAACAGTATTAAAAGAGCTAGATGAGAGACCACTAAATGTCTTTTCTCCTTTTAAAACCTCCCAATTTTCTTCCTGACCTCTCCCTGTGCCTAACAGTCCTACTACTTCCCTCCCAGACAAGCACAAAGACAGAACAGGGCCACTTACCACCTAGAAACGCACACTCATAATGGCTGCAGGTCTTGTTGGTGCTTTGAAGGATAAGGTTATTGCCAGCCCCATCCTGTGACACATGAAAAACCTCATTCAAAGGTATCAAAATAATTCTTTCACTTTCTTTATCAAAAAATTTTTCAACAGCAATTCCAAAACACGTGTTGATGGTTAACAGAACGTCTTGGTCATTAGCAGCTTGGGGTTTGACTGAATATGCCAAAGTGAAATGGCCAAATCGGACTTGGTTTAGTTCTCCAAATGTAAATGAAGTAGTCTGCCTTACACTATACACCACGTTTTTGTAACTGTTCTCACAAGATCTTCTCAACAACTGCAGAGCTTTTGTCAGGTAAAAATGAAAAGCTTTGAACTGGAAGCCATAGATGTAATCTTTTCGAGACTGGCCAGCCATTTTCACAGCTTCACTGAACAGACGGTAAAAGGAAGTTTGCTCTTGAGCTTCAGAAATATATGCCATCAGGGCTATTCCATGGTTATCCTTAAAACTCACAGGGAGGAAAAACTGAGTCTTCCGAGCTTCCCACTTGGCTTTTGCATTTTCCCAGACATCTTCCAAGAGCCGGAAGCTTGCTTTTTCCTCCTTGAGCAGTTGAGGAACATATTTGATTTCCATCCTGTCAGTGCATTTCAGGTATTCGTCATCAAATGCATTATCTGCCATATCTAACATTTCAGCTTTTACCTTCAAAGGAAAAGGAAATTAACACTCCTGAAATAAAGATATTTGGTGTATATCATTTTCTCTCAATTTACTGTATCCATCCTCTCATGCCCTGCCAACAATCTCTCCCTTGCTTTCAACGAACTTTGGATATGTTTTTATGTAGGAAGTATATTCCACTGCTAGTGATAACTTTTCTCATCTGTGACATATCTGAATTAAAGAGTAAATGACAATCCCTACAATTCATTCATCTAACCCTGTGGTACAGAGGATAGAACAATGAGTGTGAAACTGAAGAAATGGGAGGCAGACCTGGCTTTGAACAATATTCTTAGCTAGATTTCCTCAACCACTAAGACTGCTGAGTGAACTTGAAATATCTTGTGTGAAATACTTCACACGATGGATAAGTATATAAAGGCAAATATTATCCATTATTCTTTGAGGAACCCTCCCCACCTGCTCACCCCCTCCCACCCCCACCTCCGCCTTGCCTGTGTGGTTTGGCTAGGACTGATTCTGCATCTTCAGCCCCTATGATAAGCAATGATGTGGGCTTAAAAATCAGAGCACTCCTAGAAAAACAAAAGGCTTTCTTTCCCTATAACCATAAACTCTAAGGATAATATTGGCTTGGGGCAGCCAATAGTTACCCTTTTAGTCCCATGGAGAATCCTATCTACAAATAAAGCTAACAAAGAAAGGTTTGCTGAGCTGAGAGGTGAAGAGAGAGAGAGATGAGGAGGCCCTGATAACATTAGTTAAGGTCTGAGTCTAGCTTTATCTGAAAACTTCAGCTGTAAGAATCAGTAAATTCCCTATTTACCTGAGATAGTTTGAATTGTCTTTCTGTATAAGTAACTGGGAAAGGACTAAGCATCTTTAAATGATACACATAAGAAGCAGGGCAGTGTAGTGTAACTAACACTAGCTTTGAACAGATAGATCTGGGTTCAAATTCCATTTGTTACTACCTAGGTACTAATTACTTATGGAAAAGTTACTTGACAGTCTGAGCTTTAATTTTTTCATTTAAAAAATGAGGCTAGGGCTTCCTAGGTGGCACAATGGTTAAGAATCCGCCTGCCAATGCAGGGGACATGGGTTCGATCCCTGTTCCAGGAAGATCCCACATGCCATGGAGCAACTAAGCCCGTGTGCCACAACTATTGAGCCTGCACTTTAGAGCCCGCGAGCCACAACTATTGACCCCATGTGCTGCCACTACTGAAGCCCATGCACCTAGAGCCCATGCTCCGCAACAAGAGAAGCCACAGCAATGAGGAGCCCGCACACCACAACGAAGAGTAGCCCCTACTCACCGCAACAAAAGAAAGCCTGTGCACAGCAAAAAAAGACCCAACACAGCCAATAAAATAAACTTAAAAAAATAAATAAAAATTAAAAATGAGGATAAAGTGAGAAAATAATATCTTAATTGCAGGATTGTTATGAGGATTAAATGATATAATGAATATATGCAAAGTCCTTACCCCCATACCTGGCACGTAACAAGCCTTCAACAAGCTGTGGTTATTTTTATCATGTCATAACAGGAATATATGTATAGTCATCCCTCAGCACCCATGGGAGATTGGTTCCAGGAGCCCCCACAGACACCAAAATCCACAAATGTTCAAGCTCTTTATAAAAATGGCATAGTTCAGGCTTCCCTGGCAGTCCAGTGGTTTAGACTCCATGCTTCCACTGAATGGGGCACTAGTTTGAACCCTGGTCAGGGAACTAAGATCCCACATGCCACGTAGTGCAGCCAAAAGAAAAAAAAAAAGGGCACAGTACAGTGCATACAGTGGGCCCTCTGTGTCTGCGGAGTCAGGCATCTATGGGTATGGGAGGTAGACTGTATTATATCCTAAGTTCCTCAAGGGCAGGATACGTATCATATTTATCTTTTGAATTCCAAGAATCTAGCATAGCAACTGGAAAAATATTCTAGTGAACTAAATAAGAACCTTGTGCTCTGGCCTATGGATCAAAACACAGGATGAGCAAATCTGCCCAGAGACATCATCTAAGAGTTTCTACAAATAAAAGGATAATGCCCTCCATATCACTGTCTCTTTCCACTACTCTATACTTGTATGGTACACTGACTACATAAGTTGCAACCTCAGTTGGAAACCTAATAGAAACACTTAGCCAGGATCTGTTAAAAGTGCAGGTTCCATGTGAATGATTCTTAAAGTGTGTGAGTGTGTGTGTGGGAAGGAAGAGAGGATGCAGAAAACCAAGTTAAGAAAGCAAAATATAACTTGATTCCATATCCCACACTATCTCCTTCCCACTACCTCTCTTCTCCCCTCATAGTCAAACTTCTTCAAAGCGATGTCTATCTCTGCCATCCTCACTTCATTTCCACTCATATCTCAACCCTCTTCAATCCGATTTCCCACCCCCATTCCTCCATCCAAACAGGGCAGAACATTTCTTCTTAGGCTCCTTTGCAGATCCATCAAATTCTAACTGGCCATTAAATGCTGGAGCTACTTATTTCCCAACTCTCAATTCTACTCTTTGTCAATTATATAAGACCTAAAGTTTAAATTATCATCTAAATACCTCTGACCTGTCCTGTAAGTGCAAGATGTGTATATCAACTGCCTACTTAATAACTCCTCTTGAATTGTTCAAAGACCCTTCAAACAAAACAATCTAAGACCAAACTTATAATCTTACTGCCCACAACTACCACCAACCTAGTGAAATTTTCTTAGATTTCTCCTTCTCAGTCACCTTCTGTGGCCACTTCATCATTAAGGCCTAACAAAACTTACCTGGAGTGCTTTCTGTATGTGAAGTACTAAGTGTTCATATATATTAACTCACTTAATCTTCATGGTAACCCTGTGAGGTAGGTAGGTACTATTATCAGTTCCTTTTTAAAGGATGAGGAAACTAAGGCACAGAGAGATTAACTTGTTTGGAATTGAGATTTGAACCCAGGTGATCTGGTTCCAGAGTCCATTCTCTTACCCAAAATATTGTGTTTCTGACAATGCAAACCGCTGACATTTATGTAGCACTTTTTTAAAAAAGAGTTTAGAGAGAAAAAGATGGCGGCGAAGTAGAGAGACGTGGAGTGCATCCCTCTCCACAGATGCATTGGGAATGCACGGAAGGACGCAGTCATTCCCACAGAGAACCAGCTGAACACCAGCAGACGGCCTCGGACACCAGAAAGGGCTGCGGGGAGCCCGACATAGCCGGTAGGGAGGCATCTACGAGGGCTCAAAGAGGGTGAAGCGGCGGAGCTGTGGCAGACGGGAGGGAGTGAGAAATATACGGAGGGTCCGCAGCGCAGCTCAGCGTTCCCGGACCGAGACATCGATCCGCGGCTGAACGGAGGGTCCAGGAGCGGGAGCGTGGGAACCGGAGAGCTGGTTCAGGGGGAGAAACATTGTTGCCGGTAAGGTGACGGACCGAGAGGACAGGAGAGAGGAGGTCCGCGGAGAGGAGTGCCGGTCCCTGAGAGCTGCCCGGCCATGATGGCGGCTGGAGGCTGCAGGCTCCCGGGCGGGGGGGAGGAGCCGCGCGCATAGCCTCTCCCTCTCTTTCGCCGGCGCCTCTGCAACAGGCAGTGGAGAGACGCCCTGCGGGCCACCTAAGGCACTCAGGGATAACAAGCACCCTCAGGCGCTCGGGCGGGGCTAGATTAAAACTCCTTGCAACGCCAGCAGCAGGGAGGCTGCCAAGAGAAAAAAAAAAAAAAACCAGCATCAAAAAGAAAAAACCCCGAGAGAGGCCCAACTCTAAGACTTTCTGTGTACGCCTGAGCCACCAGCGCCCTCTGCAACAGGCACCTCCAAGCCCGACTGAAACAACAGTGCGCCACTGCTCACTCACTCCCAGGAGAAGGAGCCACTATTGTAACCTCTCCCTCCCCACACACCGAGGCTTACAGACAAACAATAAAGGAACCTCTGCTGGTCACAGAATAACGCAAAAAAAAAAAAAAAAAAAAACCCAAGGCAAGGAGAAGGACACTTACAGCTGAGACGCTAAGGAAACAGAAATAGTAGTATGAATACCTATTGAACTGGTCCATTCTGGGATCAGTTCTGGATTTTTTTTCTTTTTTTCTTTCTCTCTCTTTTTTTTTTTTTTTTTTTTGATTTATTAAATACGATCTTAGCCCTAAGGGATCTACAAGTTTTACAACATAATTTTTTAAGGATATTTTTTATTCTTTTTTTTTTTTTTTTTTTTTGCCTTTTTATATACTTCTATATCTAGCTAAGTTTTTGGTAGTACGGACAAAATATCTTTCATACTTTCCTTTCATCCCTTTCTTTTATACACTTCTATTCCTTTCTTTTTCTTTGCATATTTCCAACCACATTACGCTCTTCTGTTCCCCTTTCTTCCAGCCATTTTAAGTGTATTTTATCTTAACATACTTATAAGCAACACTATCGGTCTGCTCAGACTCCTTGCTCTATTCTCCAGATGGTGCACTGCCTTGGTATTAATATTAGGCTTTTGTCTTTATCTTAGTTCTTAGTACAGTTGTCTAATTACATTCTGAGAATCTCCATTCTCTCTGGTGGTACTCCAGCTCATTTCTATATTTGATCCTAGCTTACAAAATCTCCCTGGATTGATGTTTGTATGTGTAGGGTGTTATTTGTTGTTTGTTTGCTTTTGCTTTTGTCTCTGATTTGTTCTGTTTCAGTTGTCAATTTCTGCTGGGTTTCTCTTTGAATATCTGATAGCACACTGGGGTTCTGTCAGGTCTTTCTAGAGCCTTATGTCCTAACGGATTCAATAATTGTGTGTCTTATACATGTATGTGTTTCCTAGACTGAATATTCGTTTAATCCAATACTTGGACATTAGTCTGAGGCTTGGACAGTCTTCTATAAACACCTCTATCACCAGGACAAGCAACCCCAAAAGCTTGGACAACCATGAGGAAACAAAGAAACCCCACGCAGGCAAAGGAGCAGGAAAAAAACCCACAAGACCAAATAAATGAGGAGGAAATAGGAAAAATGCCTGAAAAAGAATTTAGAGTAATGATAGTAAAAATGATACAAAATCTCGATAACAAAATAGAGAAAGTACAAGAAACAGTTCATAAGAACTCAGAAAAACAAACAGCAATGGATAACAAAATAACTGAAATTAAAAATACTCTAGATGCTATAACCAGCAGAATGACTGAGGCAGAAGAACGAATAAGTGAGTTGGAAGATAGAATGGGAGAAATAAACGCCACAGAGCAGGAAAAAGAAAAAAAAATAAAAAGACTAGAAGACAGCCTCAGAGACCTCAGTGATAACCTTAAACATACCAACATTCGAATTATAGGCATCCCAGAAGAAGAAGAAAACAAGAAAGGGTCTGAGAAAATATTTGAAGAGGTTCTAGTGGAAAACTTCCCCAACATGGGAAAGGAAATAATTCACCAAGTCCAAGAAGCACAGAGAGTCCCATACAGAATAAACCCAAGGAGAAATACACCAAGACACATATTAATCAAACGAACGACAATTCAACACAAAGAAAAAATATTAAAAGCAGCAAGAGAAAAGCAACAAACAACATATAAGGGAAAACCCATCAGGATAACAGCTGACCTTTCTACAGAAACTCTGCAGGCCAGAAGGGAATGGCAGGATATACTGAAAGTCCTGAAACAGAGAAACCTACAGCCAAGAATACTCTACCCAGCAAAAATCTCATTCAGATTTGAGGGAGAAATCAAAAGCTTTCCAGACAAGCAAAAGTTCAGAGAATTCAGCACCACCAAACCAGCCTTACAACAAGTGCTAAAGGAACTTCTCTAAGTAGGAAACACAAGAAAAGGAAAACACCTACAAATACAAACCCAAAACAATTAAGAAAATGGTAATTGGAACACACATGTCAATAATCACTTTAAATGTAAATGGATTAAATGCTCCAACCAAAAGACACAGACTGGCTGAATGGATACAAAAACAAGACCCTTCTATATGCTGCCTACAAGAAACCCACTTCAGACCAAGGGATACATATAGACTGAAAGTAAAGGGATGGAAAAAGATATTCCATGCAAATGGAAGTCAAAAGAAAGCTGGAGTAGCAATACTCATATCAGACAAATTAGACCTTAAAGTAAAGACTATTAAAAGAGACAAGGAAGGGCACTACATAATGATCAAGGGATCCATCCCAGAAAAACATATCACAATGGTAAATATCTATGCCCCCAATATAGGAGCACCTCAATACATAAGGCAAATGCTAACAGCTATAAAAGGGGACATCGACAGTAACACAATAATAGTGGGAGACTTGAACACCCCACTTACATCAATGGACAGATCATCCAAACAGAAAATAAATAAAGACACACAAGCTTTAAATGACACATTAGACCATCTCAACTTAATTGATATTTATAGGACATTCCATCCAAAAACGACAGACTACACTTTCTTCTCAAGTGCACACGGAACATTTTCCAGGATAGATCACATCTTGGGTCACAAATCAAACCTCAGCAAATTCAAGAAAATTGAAATCATATCAAGCATCTTCTCAGACCACAACGCCATGAGACTAGATATCAATTACAGGAAAAAAACTGCAAAAAATACAAACACATGGAGGCTAAACAATTCACTCTTAAACAACCAAGGAATCACTACAGAAATCAAAGAGGAAATCAAAAAATATCTAGAAACAAATGACAACGAAAACACAACAACCCAAAACCTATGGGACGCAGCAAAAGCAGTTCTAAGAGGGAAGTTTATAGCAATACAGTCCTACCTTAAGAAACAAGAAAATGATCGAATAAACAACCTAACCTTACACCTCAAACAACTAGAGAAAGAAGAACAAAGAAACCCCAAAGTGAGCAGAAGGAAAGAAATCATAAAGATCAGAGCAGAAATAAATGAAAAAGAAAGGAAAGAAACCATAAGAAAAATAAATGAAACTAAAAGCTGGTTCTTTGAGAAGATTAACAAAATTGATAAACCATTAGCCAGACTCATCAAGAAAAAAAGGGAGAAGATGCAAATCAACAGAATTAGAAATGAAAAAGGAGAAGTCACAACGGACACCTCAGAAATACAAAACATCATGAGAGACTACTACAAGCAACTATATGCCAATCAATTGGATAACCTGGAAGAAATGGATACATTCTTAGAAAAATACAATCTTCCAAGACTGAACCAGGAAGAAATAGAAACTATGAACAGACCAATCACAAGTACAGAAATTGAGGCAGTGATTAAAAATCTCCCAACACACAAAAGCCCAGGACCAGATGGATTCACAGGCGAATTCTATCAAACATGTCGAGAAGAGTTAACACCTATCCTTCTCAAACTCTTCCAAAATATTGCAGAAGGCGGAGCACTCCCAAACTCATTCTACGAGGCTACCATCACCCTGATACCAAAACCAGGCAAAGATGTCACAAAAAAAGAAAACTACAGACCAATATCACTGATGAATAGAGATGCAAAAATCCTCAACAAAATACTAGCTAACAGACTCCAACAGCACATTAAAAAAATCATACACCACGATCAAGTGGGGTTTATCCCTGGGATGCAAGGATTCTTCAATATACGCAAATCAATCAACGTGATACATCATATCAACAAATTGAAGGATAAAAACCATATGATCATTTCAATAGATGCAGAAAAAGCTTTTGACAAAGTTCAACATCCATTTATGATAAAAGCTCTCCAGAAAATGGGCATAGAAGGAAATTACCTCAACATAATAAAAGCCATATATGACAAACCAAAAGCCAACATTGTTCTCAATGGAGAAAAACTGGAAGAATTCCCTCTAAGAACAGGAACAAGACAAGGGTGTCCACTCTCACCATTATTATTCAACATAGTTTTGGAAGTGTTAGCCACAGCAATCAGAGAAGAAAAAGAAATTAAAGGAATCCAAATTGGAAAAGAAGAAGTAAAATTGTCACTCTTTGCAGATGACATGATATTATATATAGAAAACCCTAAAGACTCTACCAGAAAACTGCTAGCACTAATTGATGAGTTTAGTAAAGTAGCAGGATACAAAATTAATGCACAGAAATCTCTTGCATTCCTATACACTAACAACGGAAGAGCAGAAAGAGAAATTAAGGAAACTCTCCCATTCACCATTGCAACAAAAAGAATAAAATACCTAGGAATAAACCTGCCTAAGGAGGCAAAAGATCTGTATGCAGAAAACTTTAAGACATTGATGAAAGAAATCAAAGATGACACAAACAGATGGAGGGACATACCGTGTTCCTGGATTGGAAGAATCAACATCGTGAAAATGACTGTACTACCCAAAGCAATTTACAGATTCAATGCAATCCCGATCAAATTACCAATGGCATTTTTCACAGAACTAGAGCAAGAAATCTTACGATTTGTATGGAAACACAAAAGACCCCGAATAGCCAAAGCAATCTTGAGAAGGAAAAATGGAGTTGGTGGAATCAGGCTTCCTGACTTCAAACTATACTACAAGGCCATAGTGATCAAGACAGTATGGTACTGGCACAAAAACAGAAAGGAAGATCAATGGAATAGAATAGAGAACTCAGAAGTAAGCCCAAACACATACGGGCACCTTATCTTTGACAAAGGAGGCACGAGTATACAGTGGAAAAAAGACAGCCTCTTCAATAAGTGGTGCTGGGAAAATTGGACAGCAACATGTAAAAGAATGAAATTAGAACACTTCCTAACACCATACACAAAAATAAACTCCAAATGGATGAAAGACCTACATGTAAGGCCAGACACTATAAAACTCCTAGAGGAAAATATAGGCAGAACACTCTTTGACATACATCAAAGCAACATCCTTTTTGACCCACCTCCTAGAATCATGGAAATAAAATCAAGAATAAACGAATGGGACCTCATGAAACTTAAAAGCTTTTGCACAGCAAAAGAAACCATAAACAAGACTAAAAGGCAACCCTCAGAATGGGAAAAAATAATTGCCTATGAAACAATGGACAAAGGATTAACCTCCAAAATATACAAGCAGCTCATGCAGCTTCATACCAAAAAAGCAAATAACCCAATCCACAAATGGGCAGAAGACCTAAATAGACATTTCTCCAAAGAAGACATACAGATGGCCAACAAACACAGGAAAAGATGCTCAACATCACTAATCATCAGAGAAATGCAAGTCAAAGCCACAATGAGGTATCACCTCACACCGATCAGAATGGCCATCATCACAAAGTCTGGAAACAACAAATGTTGGAGAGGGTGTGGAGAAAAGGGAACCCTCCTGCACTGTTGGTGGGACTGTAAGTTGGTACAGCCACTATGGAAAACAATTTGGAGGTTCCTTAAAAAACTACAAATAGAACTACCATATGATCCAGTAATCCCACTCCTGGGCATATACCCAAAGAAAATCATAATCCCAAAAGAAACTTGTACCATAATGTTTATTGCAGCACTCTTTACAATAGCCAGGACATGGAAGCAACCGAAATGCCCATCAACAAATGAATGGATACAGAAGATGTGGCATATATATACAATGGAATATTACTCAGCTATAAAAAGGGATGAGATGGAGCTATATGTAATGAGGTGGATAGAACTACAATCTGTCATACATAGTGAAGTAAGTCAGAAAGAGAAGGACAAATATTGTATGCTAACTCACATATACGGAATCTAAAAATGGTACTGATGAACTCAGTGACAAGAACAAGGAAGCAGATACAGAGAATGGACTGGAGAACTCGAGGTATGGTAGGGGGCGGGGGGTGAAGGGGAAGCTGAGACGAAGCGAGAGAGTAGCACAGACATATATATACTACCAACTGTAAAATAGTCAGTGGGAAGTTGTTGTATAACAAAGGGAGTCCAACTCGAGGATGGAAGATGCCTTAGAGGACTGGGGCAGGGAGGGTGGGGGGTTCTCGAGGGGGGGGGGCGTCAAGGAAGGGAGGGAATATGGGGATATGTGTATAAAAACTGTTGATTGAACCTGGTGTACCCCCCAAAAAAAAATAATTAAAAAAAAATGTGAAAATGGTAAAAAAAAAAAAAAAAAAAGAGTTTAAAAAAGAGTTTAATTTTGTCCTCATAACAACCCTTATGAAAGGTTGGGCAGACAATTCACAAGACCATTTTACAATTGTAGGAATTATGCTGGCATCAGAAACTGCCTTGATTACCAGCCACAGAATATTCTGCTGGGGAAGTCACTGAGACCCCTGAACTCCTGGGTCTGTAGGTCAGTTTCCTGAAGTGGGAATTTGAGCTTCATGAGATCAAATCATTGCCATTTCCTAGCCAAGAAATGCACTTTCCTCTGCAGCACAGAATGTACCAGAGTGCATCTTGGGCGCCAATGCCTAATTTATCTTCAGGATCAACATATTACAAGACATCATACCCTGAAACCACCTCCCACATTCCTCACATCATATCAAGAGCTGATCCAATATGATCCTGTCTTTTTCCCTGTGCTTCTAACCAGTCTCCGCACGTCTAATTTTAGACATCAAGTCTTTCTGGCCCAAGGCCACAGTTGATTGTGTGTTCTGTACAGTGAGTACCTTGAGCAGTGAAAACAGCCCACAAATGCCACCACGATTCAGGGAAAACTGAATGGACAGTAAGGAACAGATACAAAGGCTAGGTGAACACACCAATTATATTTTCTTCCTTGAGTTATCCATTGAAACAAAAGCCTATATGGATGAAATTCAATTACCAAAATTATTACAAAAATGCAAAAATGACCTAAATGGTTAAAAAAAAGAAACTGGTTAAACAACTTATGAAACATTAATAAAAACAAACACATCAAAATTATGCTGCAGAAGAATATTAAAAAGACAAATCAAAACCACAGTGAGATACTACCTCACACCCATTAGGATGGCTATAAAGATAAGGGAAAAAAAAGAAAATCGCAATTGTCAGCAAGGATGTAGAGAAATTGAACCCTCATACACCGTTGTATAAGTAATGTAAAATGCTATGGCCACTGTGAAAAACAGTTTGGCAGTTTCTCAAAATGTTAAACATAGAGTCACCATATGACCCAGCAATTCTACTCCTGGGTGTATACCCAAGAGAACTGAAAACATATGTTCACACAAACAAAAACCTGTACATGAAAGTTTGTGGCATGACTATTCACTCATAAGAACCATAAAGTGGGGCCAACCCAAATGTCCATCAATTAATGAATGGATTAAAAAAAGTGGTATAACTATGCAATGGAATATTATTAAACTATAAAAAAGAAGGATGTACTAATATACACTGCAACACGGACGAACCTTGAAAATGTTATGCTAAGTAAAAGAAGCCACACAATAGGCCAGATATTATACAATTTCATTCGAATAAAATGTCCAGAACATGCAAATCCTTAGAGACAAAGTGCATCCCAGGGGATGCAGGGAAGAGGGAATCGGGATTGACTGCTAATAGCTACAGGGTTTTTTTTTTTGGGGGGGGGGGTGATAGCAATGTCCTATAATGAGACAGAGGTGATGGCTGCACAACATAATGAATATATGAAAATCACTGAACTGTACACTTTAAAATGGTATTTTTTTAAAGCTCTTTATTGGAATATAATTGCTTTACACTCTTGTACCAGTTATTGAGATACACCAAAATGAACCAGCTGTATTTACACATATATCCCCATATCACCTCCCTCCCGCGACTCCCTCCCACCCTCCCTGTCCTGGCCCTCTAAAGCACCACCCATCATCGAGTTGATCTCCCTTTGTTATACAGCACCTTCCCACTAGCTAACTATTTTACATTTGGTAGTGTATATATGTTTATGCTACTTTCTCACTTCATCCCAGCTTCCCCTTCGCCCCCCGCCCCCCAGCCCCATGTCCTCAAGTCCATTCTCTACATCTGCATCTTTTAAAATGGTATATTTTTATATGTGTATTATACTTCAATTTTTTAAAAAGTCACACTGCAGACCAGGTAACAGAATATACAATGATTCTATAAACAATATATTAGAATACTAAATTTAAAAATGGATAACATTTTAAGGATTTAGAAAATTTTAAAGAAGGTATTCAAATCAGTGGACAAATATTCAGTAGTGATGTGGTAGCTAACAATGTGGGGGGGAAAATCAAGTGAGATACCTGGCTCATATTTTACATAAAAATATGTTACAGAAAGTTTAGAGATTCAATTGTAAAAAATAAAATCATAAAATTTCTATCAGAAAAAAAAAGAATACTGAATATGGGAAAATAGCCACTACACAGTTAAATGGGAAACATAGACAAATATTGCAGTGTCATCTTATCTGAAGAAAAATACATATTTTTAGAATATCTGATGCCATGGACAGACATCTGTAGCACAGTACCAACTTAAAAAGTAAGGTTAAAAAAATACTATGTATAGTGAATCCATTTTTGTAAATTACAAATATAAACATATAGAAAAAAGCTGAGAAGAATATACACCAACAGATTGAGTCTTTCCCTCTGGGTGGAGAATTATGGATATGATGATCTTTACTTTCCTCTTTTTGCTTAATTTTAACTTTTAAATTTTCTACAGTTAACATGTATCACTGTGTAAAAAATAAGATCTACTTGTAAAAAACAAATTTACCTATCCTATCTGTTCTCATTCTGTCATCAACCCACACAAATGCCTCAGGCAACCTTATATCAAGAGTTCCCATTCCAATGACCACATGCTTCCCATTCCTAACATTACCTGGAAGATGTCCATTAGAATCATAGGTGCCAGCAGCATGGTGACCATTTCAAAATATCCTGCCTTCATTTTTCTCTTCTAAATTAAAATGAAAAAATTCCAACTTAGTAGACTTAAAAAAAAGGTTTAGGGAAGTAGAACAGGATGACACACTATACATATTTTTTCATTCTGGGTAAGAGTGGGTATCATAATAGTTAGGAAGTGATTATTAATAAATTTCCAATGGCTGGAAAGGGTCATTAGATTTTGTCTGATGATCTAACACCCTCATTCTACAGATGAAGAAACAAAAGCTCAGAGAACTTCAGTAATTTGTTCAAGATTAAATCTGTCCATTTCCATTCTCTTTTAGACATGTTGTCTCTCCCACCATAGTCACTGGTAGTCATTTTTTCTTCCTGTCTCTAAATCTCCCCTCAGCATACATAGGAAATCACAAACTAAAAAACAACCATTTCAAATTGGTCTCCTAGCTCCCAGTCTCCAAGAATTCTCCAGGAGTTAGTATCCATGCACATCATCCGTTCTTTGATCCTCTTTACAAACCAAGTCATGCTCATCTGGCTAGGATGGAGGCCAGTAGTGGTAAAAACCAGAACGTTATCTGAGGCGGTCTGCTTCTCCCAAATATTCACATTTAAGAGAAGCCAAAGATAAAACAAGCATCTTGCATAACTTTCTGAAGGCAGGAATGAGAATAAGAAGGAAGTAGGTAGGAAGCAATTCTAGTAAGATTATACAACTCTGTTGGCTGAATGCCCAATATTCATCCCAATGTTCATGAGACAGAAACAGGTAAACAGGAGGGTAAGAGGCTGTCAAGGGCTGAAGCTGTCCCACAGCCATTACCTGATTCAATTAAAGACTGGTTTATAGTTCCTTCCACATACCTACAACAAAGTTGACATGACTGGAACTGAACTGAAATCTCTTTTTTTATCCTACCAATCACCATATTCTGGCATCTGAAAATGGGAATGAACAGCACAGGGGAAAGAAGACAGTCTTCCCTTCGGCCCTAGATTCCCATCTTTATTCAGGAGCAGTTTCTTTCACTAAAGATATTAAAAGGTAGTACAAAAATGCTACTTTTGTGTTAAGCTTTCCTTTATAAAAAAAAGATTTGGAAAAAAAATACTTGACAGATAACTGTCACAAGGCAGTATGTACCAAGCAAGCTCTGAATCAGGATTTTCTTGAAAATTCTTCACTTCCGTAGTCTGAATGTAAATAAGTCAAAATGTTTACCTGGCTTTTCTGCCTGTGGAGGTTTAAGTGATGCTAGGTCTCAAACTGTTTCCCCACTCTCTCAGTTGTGGTGAGCGTGTCTTCAGGATAGGAGTTTGTTGACACTGAGAGCTGAGAAGGGAATGCTTTTCTTTTTATAAACACCCCCAGCAGTAGCTTGGCAGTGGCACATTACCTCATTTGTGTTCTGCTATTTATATCTGACCCCCACACTATCCCTTGGAATCACTACTGTCAACACATGAAATCTCCAAGAGGCTTGTAAAGCCACAGCAATTCCCTCTAACCACATAGCATGTTCAGTTCTGAGCCCTCAGTTCTGGGCTTCTCCGAGTGATCACTTCCCATTCCTAACCCTTTGACCCTTTGACTCTGAGGTGTCAGACTAAAGCAAGGATTTTACTCTTGCTAGATGGTTCACATAACTCAGGGGACTTGCTGTGTTAATCACCTGCAATAGTAATGGCTATCACCATTCACTCAATCGGCTTACTGTATTTTAGGTACTGTGCCAGGTGCTGGGATACACAAGTAAGTAAAACAAAGCTGAAAAGTACTCAAACTAAGAAAAGAAATGAATATGCATACTTAACCAGAATACACGTTAAGACTCTTAAGTATAGGCAAAATCTAGTGAGAAAACTAAGAAGGGAAGGATTTGGTAATATCTGCAACTATAGCTTCATTTGAACAAAGTACACTTAGTAAATACACTGACTGCAATGCTGAAGAATACTTAAGGGTTCGCTGACAATGGATAAAAAATCGTGAAATGTCCTAGGAAATTCACACATATATACATCAAAATTAATTAACAGAGTGTATTAGATAGTAGCACTATTCATAAAAGCCCCCGACTGCAAACCATCCAAATGCTTACAAATATCAGAATGGATAAATTGTGGTGTATTAATACCATATAATTTTGTATAGTATTGAAAATTAATAAACTCTATGTATGTGCATAAATCCCACAAATTTTGAACCTATGAATGGATACAAACATGTATACACTGAATGATTTAATTAACAGAGTACAAAATCAGGCAAAACACATTTATGGGATCAGATGTCAGAACAGTAGTTGAATGGGAGGTAGTAACTGGAAGAGGCACAAAGGGAGCATCTGGGATGCTAATTAGGTTCTGTTTTTGGTTCTGGGTCTTGATTACACTGATGTATTACTTACAAAAATTCACAAAATTATTATATACTTAAATGTATTTTCCTCTCTGTGTGTGTACATACATATTTACTCAATGAAACACTTTAAACTGTCATGAAGTGAGCCTACTTTTATAAAACCCATCTCTACTCCTCAGACTCTTCCAGACCTCTAGCCTCTACCTACTTCACTGGCTAAGCAATTTAAGATTAAATACACGGAATAGGCTCTCAGTAATTGTATCATTTTAAAAACTAGAGTTTGGTTAGAAAGGAAAAAGTTTGCCCATGTTTTCAGGCTTTATGCTCACATGACCTGCATTTTAGGCCCAGGCATGTGGGCCTACAGGGAATGCAGTAGTGGGATTTTCCTATATTTGCCTCCCTGAAGCCTACCAGATTCATCAATAAATCACACAAAAGACTGAGTCTACCACAAAGAACATAACGAACAGTGCATGAAGTTCAAGACAAGTTTGACTTTATTTATTCCCAATACGCTTTTGTTCCATTCCTGTTTTCTTTCAGGAAAACATAATGACTTGATATTTGTATACACTGTGAAATGATCACCACAATTAAGTCTAATTAACACCCATCACCATACATAGTTACAAAAAATTTTTGTGTGATGAGAACTTTTAAGATTTAGTCTCTTAGCAAACTTTCAAATGTGCAATATAGTATTATGAGTGATAGTTGCCAATTAAATCCCCATGAATTACTTATTTTATAACCACCAATCTGTTCTCTGTATCTATGACCTTGGTTTTTGTTTTTAGATTTCACGTAGAAGTGAGATCATACATTATCTGTTTTTCTCCATCTGACTTATTTCACTTGGCATAATGCCCTCAAGATCCATCCATGTTGTTGCAAATGACATTATTTCATTCTTTATGGCTGAGTAGTATTCCACTGTATATATGTACCACATCTTCTTTATCTATTCATCTGTTAATGGACATTTAGTTGCTTCCATACCTTGGTTACTGTAAATAATGCGACAAAGAACATGGAGGTGCAGAAATCTTTTCAACTGAGTGTTTTCATTTTCTTTGGGTAAATACCCAGAAGTGAAATTGCTGGATCATATAGAAGTTCTGTTTTTAATTTTTTGAGGAACCCCCATACTGTTTTTCATAATGACTGCACCAATTTATATTCCTACCAATAGTGCACAAAGGTTTCCTTCTTCACATTCTAACATTCGTTATTTCTTGTCTTTCTGATAATAGCCATTCTAACAGGTGTGAAATGTTTTTTTAAATTTTCAAAAATTTTTTTTTACTTGGCTGCACCACAGAGCATGTGTGATCTCAGTTCTTCAATCAGGGATCAAATTCATGCCCCCTACTGTGGAAGCAAAGAGTCCTAACCAATGGACCTCAAGGGAAGTCTTTCTCATTGTGGTTTTGATTTGCCTTTCCCTGATGATTAGCAATGTTGATCTTTCCATGTGTCTGCTGGCCATCTGTATATCTTATTTGAAAAAATATCTATTCAGGTCTTCTGCCCATTTTTATACCGATTTTTTTTTCCTATTGAGTTGTATGAATTCTTTATATATTTTGGATATTAACCCTGTATCATATATATGATTTGCAAATACTATCTCCCATGCAGGTTGTATTTTCATTTTTAGATTGTTTCCTTTGCTGTGCAGAAACAAAAAAATCACTGCCAAGACCAATGTTAAAGAGCTTACCATTTATGTTTCCTCTAGGAGTTTTATGGTTCAGGTCTTATTGGGTTGGTCAGAAAGTTCACTCAGATTTTCCCATAAGATGTTACAGAAAAACCCAAACATTATGGCCAACCCAACACATTCAAGTTTTTAGTATATTTTGAGTTAATTCTTGTGTATAATATAAAATAGTGCTCCAATTTCATTCTTTTGCATGTGGCTGTTCAGTTTTCCCAACACCAATTACTGAAGAGACTGTCCTTTCCCCATTGTATATCAGCTCCTTTGTCAAAAGTTAATTAACCACACATGCATGGGTTTATTTCTGGGCTTGCCATTCTATTTCACTGATCTATATGTCTGTTTTATGCCAATACCATACTGTTTTGATTACTATAGCTTTATAATATAGTTTGAAACCATGGGTTACAATGCCTTCAGCTTTGCTCTTCTTTCTCAACATTGTTTGGGGGTTTTCGTGGCTCCGTAGAAGTTTTAGGATTTTTTGGGTCCTATTTCTGTGAAAAATGCCATTGGAATTTTGAAAGGGATTGCATTGATCCTGTGGATTGTTTTGGGTAGTACAGACATTTTAACAATATGGATTCTTCCAGTCCATGAATGTGGAATATCCTTCTATTCACCTGAGTCTTCTTCACCTTCTTTCACCAATGTCTACAGTTTCCAGTATACATGTCTCTCACCTCCTTGGTTAAATTTATTCACAGATATTTTATTATTTTTGGTGCAATTATAAAAGAAGTCATTTTGTTTATTTCTTTCTGATAGCTCATTATCAGTGTATAGAAACGCAACAGATTTCTGTGTTTATTTTGTATCCTGCAACTTCACTGAATTTATTAGTTCTGGTTTTTGGAGGAGTCTTCAGGGCTTTCTGCATATAATATCATCTGCAAATAGTGACAGTTTTACTTCTTCCTTTCCAATCTGGATGCCTTAATTTCTTTCTCTTGCTGGATTGCCCTAGCTAGGACTTCTGATACTATGTTGAATAAAAGTGACAAGAGTAGCCATCCTTGTATTGTATCTGATTTTAGAGAAAAAGCATTCAGCTTTTCACCACTGAGCATGTTAGCTGAGGGCTCACAGGAGATAGCCTTTTCTATGCTGAAGTACATTCCCTCTATATTGACTTTGCTGAGAATTTTTTATCAAAAATGGTTGTTAAATTTTGTCAAGTGCTTTTTTTGCATCTGTTGAGATGATCACATGATTTTTATCCTTCATTCTGTTAATCTGGAGTATCTCATTGATTGATTTGTGAATACTGAACCATCCTTGCATCCCTAGAATAAATCCCAATTGATCGTGGTATATAATCCTTTTAATGTATCATTGAACTCAGTTTGCTAATATTTTGTTAAGAATTTTTGCATCTATGTTCCTCAGAGATATTGACCTGTAGTTTTCCTTTTTTGTAGTGTCTTTGTGTGGTTGTGGTATCAGGGTAATGCTGGCCATAAAATGAGTTATGAGCTTGGAACTGTTCCCTCCTCTTCTATTTCTTGGAAAAGCTTGAGAAGGACTGGTGTTAATTCTTTTTTAATGTTTAGTAGAATTTGCCAGTGAAGCCATCTGGACTTTTATTTGGGGAAGTTTTCAATTACTGATTCAATCTGCTTACTAATAATTAGTCTGTTCAGATTTTCTGTTTCTTCCTGATTCACTCCTGGAAGGTTGTTTGTTTCTAGGAATTTATCCACTTCTAGGTTGCTCAATTTGTTGGCATATACTTTATATGCAGTAGCCTCTTATGATTCTTTATATTTCTATGGTATCATCTGTAATGTCTTCTCTTTCATTTCTGATTTTGAGTCCTCTCTTTTTTTAGTGAGTCTAGCTAAAGGTTTGTCGATTTTGTTTATTTAAAAACAACAGTTCTTGGTTTCACTGATCTTCTCTATTGTCTTTGTTTCTTTTCATTTCTTTCTGATATGATCTTTGTTATTTCTTTCCTTCTACTAACTTCAGGCTTTATTTATTCTTCTCTTTCTAGTTCCTTGAGGTACAAAGTTAGGTTGTTTGAGATTTTTCTTGTTTCTTGCAGTAGGCATTTATCACTCTAAACTTTATAAGAACTGCCTTTACTGAAGCCTACAAATTTTGGTATGTTTTATTTCCATTTTTGTTTGTCTCAAGGTATTTTTTTATTTTGCTTTCAATTTTTTCTTTGACTTACTGACTGTACAGGGGCATGCTATTTAATCTTCACATATTTATGAATTTTCCAGTTTTCTTCTTACAATTGATTTCTACTTTCATGCCACTGTGACTGGAAAAGGTGCTTGATATGATTTCAATTTTATTAAATTGAAAGTTGGCCTAATGTATGATCTATCCTAGAGAATGTCCCGTGTGTATTTGAGAAGAAAATGTATTCTATTGCTTTTGGATGGAATATCCTGAATATTTCTGTTAACTCCATCTGATCTGTTGTATCATTTAAGGCCAATGTTGCCTTATTTATTATCTGTCTGGATGATCTATCCATTGATGTAAGTGGGGTAAAAGTCCCCTACTATTATTGTACTGCTGTCTATTTCTCCCTTTAAGTCTGTTAATATTTGCTTTATATATTTAGGTGCTCCTATATTGGGTGCATAAACATTTACAACTGTTTCATCCTTTTGTCGGACTGACTCCTTTATCACTATACAATCCCCTTCTTTGTCTCTTATTACAGTCTTTGTTTCAAACTATATTTTGTCTGATGTAAGTGTTACTGAGTGCAAGTCCATCTGCACAATGCACAGTGAGGCCAAACAATACCAGAAGGTCAGATATATAGGGGCTCCAGATGGGAGCAGTGCTGGGTCCTGGGCCAGGGCTCTGCTGCAAGCCTTGCAGGCAGCTAGATATAAGCCACAGCTTCGTGCACCACATCCGACAGAGCCAGTCTGCCCAGTGCCGCCCTGCCCAACGCCACTGCTGCTGCCCCCAGCTTGGCCTGGCCCAGCAGTCCCTGACTCCTGCTGGCTCCCTGCTGGGATGACTATGATAGGAAGGTGAAGCAGGCAGCTGGGAAGAAGGCAAGTAGGTGGTACATGACTGCACCCACTCAGCCATGAGAGCCTGACCTGCAGGTGTACCTGTCGCTATTATAGGAGTGGGGCAAGCACACAGCCGTTAGCGTGTGACCGTTAGCACACAGAAGTTAGAGGTCTCACTCCACCAATAGTCAGATGAGGAGCGATCCTGCGACAAAAGGTGAGGTGAGAGGACAATCGCAGCCTTCTCTTGGGGCCCTGAAGGTCTGCTGGCCTCAGGGCCAGCAGGTGAGCTGGGGGGTGGGGGGGCGGGTATCGAGGGGCTGAGGGCTGTGTCCTGCAGAGCTCCAGAGTCCTTGCCACAGCTGCCCACTGTGACTTCAGGCCTTGAGGCAGCGGCAAACCTCTTCCCCAACCCCACCCTTGCAACCAAATGGCAGCAACAGTCTCCGTGGATCCATGGAGGCCTCATCAACTGGAGCATATGGACACTGCCATTAAAATAACAGTAGTCTCCATGGGTCGCAGGCTATGGAGGCCTCAGATCCTTTTCAGTTTAAGTGAAAAGGCTAAAGGCTGACTGGGTTCTGGGTGCCTTGTTTCCTCCGTGATGACAGCTTGGCACGGCCTGGGGACCTGGCCCTGAGGGTGCCACCAGCTGAGGTCTGCTTCTTCAGCCATGTCTGGGCACTGGTGGGAGGACCCAGGCTAGGTGCTGGATGAATGCTCCTGAGCAGGGTGATTCACCCAGGTAGGGACCCCTTTCTCTTAGCCAGGACCTGGACCTTGGAGGGTGAAAGTTGAGCCTTGAGACCTTGCCCTTTCTTGTCAGAACAGAGAATAACATTTGCTTCAGTGGAGGTTTACAGGAACATTATGACCTGACCATGATCTGAGCTCAAGAACAAAGGATCTCACACCAAGATGTCCGCAACAACTAACCAAACACCTCCCTCACCTTCCCTATAAAAGGGCTTTGCTGAAAGTTTTGGGGGAGTTTGGGGTTTTTTAAGGCATGAGCCACCTATCTCCTTGCATGGCCCTGCAATAAAACTTTCTCTGCTCCAAACTCTGATGTTTCGGTATTGTTTGGCCTTACTGTGCATCAGGCACATGGACTTGCATTTGGTAACGTAAGTATAGCTACCCCAGCTTTCTTTTGCTTTCTATTTGCATGGAATATCTTTTTCAATCCCTTCATTTTCAGTATGCGTGTGTCCTTAAACTTGAAGTTAGTCTTTTGCAGGCAGCATATAGATGGGCCTTGTTTTTGTGTTCACTCAACCACTCAATCTTTTGATTGGAAAATTTAGGTCATTTTACATTTAAAGTTATTATTGAGGGCTTCCCTGGTTGCACAGCAGTTAAGAATCCGCCTGACAATGCAGGGGACACGGGTTCGATCCCTGCTCCAGGAAGATCCCACATGCCACAGAGCAACTAAGCCTGTGTGCCACAATTACTGAGCCTGCACTCTAGAGCCTGCAAGCCACAACTATTGAGCCCATGTGCCACAACTACTGAAGCCTGTGTGCCTAGAGCCCATGCTCCACAACAAGAGAAGACACCACAATGAGAAGCCAGTGCACTGCAACAAAGAGTAGCCCCCACTCTCTGCAACTAGAGAAAGCCTGCATGCAGCTATGACCCAACACAGCCAATAAATAAATAAATAAATTTATTTTTTTTTTAAGTTCAAAAAAATAATAAAGTGATCATTGAAAAGTATGTTCTTATTCCCATTTTGTTAACTATTTTCTGGCTGTTTTGTAGTTCCTCTGTTCCTTTCTTCTTCTCTTGGTCTCTTCCTTGTGGTTGATGATTTTCTTTAGCGGTATTTTATATTCTTTTCTGATTTTCTTTTGTGTATCTAATACAGGTTTTTGCTTTGTGGTTATCATGGAGCTTACACATAATGACTTGTAACAGTCTACTTTAAGTCAATAAAAACAACTTGTTTTTGTGAAACAATTATATCATCTTTTATATTAGACTTTTTTTTTTAGGTTTTTAAGCTCTTCATTGGAACATAATTGCTTTACACTGTTGTGCTAGTTTCTGCTGTACAACAAAGTGAATCAGCAATATTTATACATACATCCCCATATCCCCTCTCTCCCACAACTCCTTCCTACCTTCCCTATCCCTTCCCTGTAAGTCATCACCCATCATCAAGTTGATCTCCCTATGTTACGCAGCAACTTCCCACTAGCTATTTATTTTACATTTGGTAGTGTATATATGTCAATGTTACTCTCTCACTTAGTCCTGGCTTCCCCTTCGCCCCCACCCCCATGTCCTCAAGTCCATTCTCTACATCTGCATCTTTATTCTTGCCCTGTCACTGGGTTCATCAGTACCATTTTTTAAAATTCCATATATATGAGTTAGCATACGGTATTTATTTTACTCTTTCTGGCTTACTTCGCTCTGTATGATAGACTCTAGGTCCATCCACCTCACTACAAATAACTCAATTTCAGTCCTTTTTATGGCTGCATAATATTCCATTGTATATATGTATCACATCTTCTTTATCCATTCATCTGTTGATGGGCATTTAGGTTGCTTCCATGTCCTGGCTATTGAAATAGAGTTGCAGTGATCATTGTGGTACATGTTTCTTTTTGGATTATGATTTTCTCTGGGTTTATGCCCAGGAGTGGGATTGCTGGGCCATACAGTAGTTCTGTTTTTAGTTTTTTAAGGAACCTCCAAACTGTTTTCCATAGTGGCTGTACCAATTTACATTTCCACCAACAGTGCAAGAGGGTTCCCTTTTCTCCACACCCTCTCCAGCATTTATTGTTTCTAGATTTTCTGATGATGACCATTCTGACCAGTATGAGGTGATACCTCACTGTGGCTCTGACTTGCATTTCTCTAATGATTAGTGATGTGGAGCATCTTTTCACGTGTTTGTTAGCCATCTGCATGTCTTCTTTGGAGAAATGTCTATTTAGGTCTTCTGCCCATTTGTGGATTGGGTTATTTGCTTTTTTGGTATTAAGCTGCACAAGCTGCTTGTATATTTTGGAGATTAATCCTTTGTCCATTGCTTCATTGGAAAATATTTTCTCCCACTCCGAGAGTTGTCTCCTTGTCTTGTTTATGGTTTCTTTTGCTGTGCAAAAGCTTTTAAGTTTCATTAGGTCCCATATGTTTATTTTTTATTTCCATTACTCTAGAAGGTGAGTCAAAAAGGATCTTGCTTTGATGTATGTCATAGAGTGTTCTGCTGATGTTTTCCTCTAAGAGTTTTATAGTGTCTGGCCTTACATTTAGGTCTTTAATCCATTTTGAGTTTATTTTTGTGTATGGTGTTAGGAAGTGTTCTAATTTCACTCTTTTACATGTTGCTGTCCAATTTTCCCAGCACCACTTACTGAAGAGGCTGTCTTTTTTCCATTGTATATTCTTGCCTCCTTTGTCAAAGATAAGGAGCTCATATGTGTGCGGGCTTACCTCTAGGCTCTCCATTCTGTTCCATTGATCTATATTTCTGTTTTTGTACTACCTTGATCACTGTGGCCTTGTAGTATAGTTTGAAGTCAGGGAGCCTGATTCCTCCAGCTCTGCCTTTCCTTCTCAAGATTGCTTTGGCTATTCATGTCTTTTGCATTTCCATACAAGTCACGAAATTTCTTGTTTTAGTTCTGTGAAAAATGCCATTGGTAACTTGATAGGGATTGTGCTGAATTTGTAAATTGCTTTGGGTAGTATAGTCATTTTCACAATGTTGATTCTTCCAATCCAAGAACATGGTATGTCCCTCCATCTGTTTGTATTGTCTTTGATTTCTTTCATGAGTGTCTTATAGTTTTATGCATACAGGTCTTTTGCCTCCTTAGGCAGGTTTATTCCTAGGTATTTTATTCTTTTTGTTGCAATGGTGAATGGGAGTGTTTCCTTAATTTCTCTTTCTGCTCTTTCATTGTTATTGTATAGGAATGCCACATCTATTGAGATTATCATATGGTTTTTATCCTTCAATTTGTTGATATGATGTATCACATCGATTGATTTGTGTATATTGAAGAATCCTTGCATCCCAGGGATAAACCCCACTTGATCATGGTGTATGATTTTTTTAATGTGCTGTTGGATTCTGTTAGCTAGTATTTTGTTGAGGATTTTTGCATCTATATTCATCAGTGATATTGGCCTGTAATTTTCTTTTTTTGTGACATCTTTGCCTGGTTTTGGTATCAGGGTGACGGTGGCCTCATAGAATGAATTTGGGAGTGTTCCTCCTTCCACTATGTTTTGGAAGAGCTTGAGAAGGATAAGTGTTAACTCTTCTCTAAATGTTGGATAGAATTCACCTGTGAAGCCATCTGACTCTGGGCTTTTGTTGGGAATTTTTCAATCACAGTCTCAATTTCAGTACTTGTGATTGGTCTGTTCATATTTTCTATTTCTTCCTGGTTCAGTCTTGGAAGATTGTACTTTTCTAAGAATTTATCCATATCTTCCAGGTTATCCAATTTATTGGCATATAGTTGCTTGTAGTAGTCTCTCATGATCTTTTGTATTTCTGAAGTGTCAGTTGTTATGTCTCCTTTTTCACTTCTAATTCTGTTGATTTGAGTCTTCTCCCTTTTTTTTCCTGATGAGTGTAGCTAATGGTTTATCAATTTTATCTTCTCAAAGAACTAGCTTTTAGTTCTATTTATCTTTGCTATCGTTTCCTTCATTTCGTTTTCGTTTATTTCTGATCTGATCTTTACGATTTCTTTCCTTCTGCTCACTTTGGGGTTTTTTTTGTTCTTTCTCTAATTGTTTTAGGTGTAAGATTAGGTTGTTTATTTGAGATTTTTCTTGTTTCTTGAGGTAGGATTGTATTGCTATAAGCTTCCCTCTTAGGACTGCTTTTCCTGCATCCCATAGGTTTTGGGTCATTGTGCTTTCATTGTCATTTGTTTCTAGATTTTTTTGATTTCCTCTTTGATTTCTTCAGTGATTTCTTGGTTGTTTAATAGTGTATTGTTTATCCTCCATGTGTTTGTATTTTTTACAGTTTTTTTTCCTGTAACTGATATCTAGTCTCATGGCATTGTGGTTGGAGAAGACACTTGATACAATTTCAATTTTCTTGACTTTACTGAGGCTTGATTTGTGACCCAAGATGTGATCTGGAGAATGTTCCATGTGCATTTGAGAAGAAAGTGTATAATTCTGTAGTTTTTGGATAGAATGTCCTATAAGTATCAGTTGAGATGGTCTAATGTGTCATTTAAAGCTTGTATGTCCTTATTTATTTTCTGTCTGGATGATCTGTCCATTGATGTAAGTGGAGTGCTAAAGTCTCCTACTATTATTGTTTTACTGTCTATTCCCCCTGTTATGGCTGTTAGTATTTGCCTGATATATTGAGGTGCTCCTATGCTGGGTGCATAGATATTTACAATTGTTATATCTTCCTCTTGGATTGCTCCCTTGATTATTATGTAGTGTTCCTCCTTGTCTCTTGTAATAGTCTTTACTCTAAAGTCTAATTTGTCTGATATGAGTATTGCTACTCCAGCTTTCTTTTGATTTCCATTTGCATGGAATATCTTCTTCCATCCCATTACTTTCAGTGTGTATGTATCCCTAGGCCTGAAGTGGGTTTCTTGTAGGCAGCATATATAAGGGTCTTGTTTTTGTATCCATTCAGCCAGTCTGTGTCTTTTGGTTGGAGCATTTAACCTATTTACATTTAAGGTTATTATTGACATGTATGTTCCTATTACCATTTTCTTAATTGTTTTGGGTTTGTTTTTTTAGGTCTTTTCCTTCTCTGTGTTTACTGCCTAGAGAAGTTTCTTTAGCAATTGTTGTAAGGCTGGTTTGGTGGTGCTGAATTCTCTTCACTTTTGCTTGTCTGGAAAGCTTTTGATTTCTCCATTGGATCTGAATGAGATTTTTGCTGGATCGAGTATTCTTGGCTGTAGGTTTTTCTCTTTCAAGACTTTCAGTATATCCTGCCACTCCCTTCTGCCCTGCAGAGATTCTGCAGAGAGATCAGCTGTTATCCTTATGGGTTTTCCCTTATATGTTATTTGTTGCTTTTCTCTTGCTGCTTTTAATATTTTTCTTTGTGTTTAATTGTCATTAGTTTGATTAATATGTGCCTCGGTGTGTTTCTCCTTGGGTTTATTCTGTATGGGACTCTCTGCGCTTCTTGGACTTGATTAACTATTTCCTTTCCCATGTTGGGGAAGTTTTCCACTATAACCTCTTCAAAAATTTTCTCAGACCCTTTCTTCTTTCCTACTTCTTCTGGGACGCCTATGAGTCGAATGTTGGTGCACTTAATGTTGTCACCGAGGTCTCTGAGACTGTCTTCCATTCTTTGTATTCTTTTTTTCTTTTTCCTGCTCTGCGGCAGTTATTTCTCCCATTCTATCTTCCAACTCACTTACTTGTTCTTCTGCCTCAGTTATTCTGCTGTTTATACCATCTAGAGTATTTTTAATTTCAGTTATTGTGTTGTTCATTGCTGTCTGTTTGCTCTTCAGTTCTTCTAAGTCCTTATTAAATGTTTCTTGCATTTTCTCTGTGTAAGAGACAAACCTTATCATTCAACCCTGCCCTAGGCCTAGCACTCTTGGTTGTTTCTTAACACCTTTGTGATTATCCAAGCAAGCTATTTTATATTTAATAGCTCCCAGTAGCTGAGTGCGTGCCAAGACCAGTTAGTACTCCAAAGGGAAGGATCTAACTTGGTATCTAGTTCAGGCTGATTAGAAGCCAGACCCTTCGGCAGCAGCTTTTAAAAATATAAATAAACAGTTTTGTCAGACCACAAGTGCAAGCCCTGCTGGCACCCAGAGCCAAGTGTTCTGGAGGTACCCCCTGGGCAGCAGTCATAAAAATCATGGCTCCAGATGAGTGTGTAAGCTCCTCTCTGGGAGATACCAGTAAGCTGTGGCAAGGTAGAGGGAGGGCAAAAAGATGGCATTCCCCAGCCTACATTCCCTGAGAACACCTCTATAGCCTCTGAACATGTTTCATACCTGAGGCCTGTCTCTAAGGCCAAAGCTCCAGGACTAGCAAGTAGGCCTCTTCCATGGAAAGACTAGGGGAGTGTTTTAGCCCACTGTCTGTGCAGTGCCCTGGGGGTGGCAGCCTTCCAAGAACTGTCTAATTGTTACAATCCTGTGGGACCCAGAAACGTCATGTGCCCTAGCCACCAGAGTCAGACAATCAAGAGATATTCCCTGGATAGCATCTGCAAAAACCAGGGCACCAGATGCAAAAACTGGGACGCCTGACACTTACGAGAGCTCCCTTTCCAGAGATGGTGACACTCTGGTGTACAGCAGAAGGGGAAAATAGGGCCTGCCCTCCACAGTCTCAGGAAAAGTTTATAGTCAGCCCTTAAATTTAATTAGAAGCCTGTCCCTCAGGTTGAAGCAATAATGATACACTAATAGGCCTTTTTCACAGGATTGAGCTCCTGAGTCTGTTACCTCCTGCTGTGCCCCGAGAACGGTTACTGTTTAAAAACTCTTTCTCTTTGGTTATAGTCCCGTGGGGCCCATGAGCTTAAACCTGGCTGGCCACCAGAGCCAAGTGATGTCGAGCTGTCCCCTGGCAGCATCTGCAAAAATCAGGGCACCAGAGAAGGGTATAAGCTCCTTTCTGGAAGATACCAGCAAGCTGGAACAAGGCAGAGGGAGAGTGCAAAGATGGAGTCCACCTGCCTCCATACCCTGAAGGCCCCTCTGTGGGTCTCTAGATGTGTGCCAAACCAGAAGTCTGTTCCTCAGGCCAAAGCTCCTGGACAAGCAAATAGGTCTCTTTCTCAGAAAGACTAGAAGTGTGTTTCAGTCTGCTCTCCGTGCAGTGCCCTAGGAATGGCAGTCTGCCAAGAACTGAATCTCCAATTGTTAGAGTCCCATGAAACCCAGGAACTCAAGTCCTCTTGGCCTTCAGAGCCAGGTGATCCCCCAGGTGGCAGCTGCAAAAACTGGGTCACCAGATATGAAAACCAGGGCACCAGATGTGTATAGAAGCTCCTCTCTGAGAAATACTGGTGCTCTGGAGTGCAGCTGAGGAAGAGCACAAAGATAGCACCCGCTGGCTAGAGTCAGGCAGAGGGGGAGTATAAAAATGGTACCTGCCAAAAGAAGAAAAAATAAATAAATTTTTTAAAAGTCAGGGGAGATGGCACCCACTGGTTTTAGTAAGACAGAAAGAAGTTGTGAAAAATGGTGCTCACAAACTGGGGCATAAAGATGACACCTTTGTAAGGGGGAAATTAAAAAGAAGAAAAGATGGCACCTGTGGGCTTTAGCAAGGAATAGGAGGGCATGATGACAGTGCTCACTAGCCTCTGTCCATGAAAATATTCCAGCAGGTCCCTGCCCCTCAGACCAATTGCTTTAAATTTAGCAAGTGAGTCCTTTACACATAAGCCTGGGCACTTTTCAAAGGCTGCTTCTGTGCTGCACCTTAGAGCAGGTGAGTCTGCACACAGGCCCTTTAAGAACTGTATGTTGGTTTGTCACAGCACCACAGGTCTCATGAAGGTGAGCTCTGTTAGCCTTTAAACCCAGGTGTATTGAGGGCTTGTTTCTCAGGTGACTGTCTTTAAAGTTGGGGTGCCCAATGTGCAGTAAGAACCCTTTATTCATCTGGGCAAAGCTCCAAGTTTTGAGCTACCTTCCAATTGTGGGTCGCAGCATCAGAGGTGGAGTTTATGACAAAATTGTGCCTCAGCCTTTCCTACCCACTTAAATGTGGCTTCCTTCTCATTTGTCTAATATGAAGGATTGCTCCACCTGTTTTTAGTTTTGTCCCAGAGGAAACTGTTTCACATACAGCTGTAGATTTAAGCATGCCCATGGGAGGAGGTGGGTTTAGGATCTTCTTATGTTACCATCTTGAACTGAAACCTCCAGTTTTTAACTCTTGATTTCATTCATCCATCCTCTCATTCAACAAATATTTGAGTCCTCACAACATTCTAGGAACTGTTTTAGGTACTGGAGGTATATCAGTGAACAAAACATATAAACACCTTGCCCTTGTCAAATTCATGTTCTTGTGGGAGGGGGCAGTCAAATAACAACTAAAATAAATAAGTAAATTATATAAGTATGTTAGAATATAGTAAGGTTACACTTTTTAAAAAGTAATACAAGAGAGACTGGGAGTGCATGGAGAGTTTGCCATTTAAATTGGGTGGTTGGGGGAACCCCTGAAAACGTATATATGAGCAAAGACTTGAAGGAGATGAGGGAGATCAGCCATGAAGACTGTGGTGGAGAGTGGTCAGGCAGAAGGAATACAAGAAGCTGATATGGCTGGAACAGAAGAGTTGTAAGTAAAGGAAGAGTTGTAGGAGATAAGGTCAGCAAGGTAAGGGTGGTGGTAGGAAGATAATATGTCTTTATAGGCTGTATTTTAAGAATCTTGGATTTTACTCTAAGAGAGAGGGAGCAAATCACAAGGTTTGAATGGAAGTATGAAAAGATTTGACTTACTTTTTAAGATGATGACCCTGGATGTTATGCTGAGAATAGTCTATAGGGTGAAAGTCAACCAGTTTACAGGTTATTATGATAATGCAAGCAGAGATTATGGTGGCTTGAACCAAGATGGCTGCAATAAAGATGGAGAGGTTGTGACTGAGTTCTTAGTATAATGCTTTGAAATCCATCCATGTTGTTGCATGCATCAATAGTTCTAAAACTAACAAGTGACGGTTTCACAATTCTGCGAATATACCAAAGACCACTGAATTATATACTTTACTTATCTATTTTATTTATTTTTTTGGCCGCACCACACAGCTTGCAGAATGTTAGTTCCCCTACCAGGGATTGAACCCAGACCTTCGACAGTGAGACCGTGGAGTCCTAACCACTGGACCGCCAGGGAATTCCCTGAATCATATACTTTAAATATATGAATTACATAGTATCTGAATTAAATCTCAGTAAAGCTATTTTTAAAAAGAGGAATGAACTACTGATATATAGAACAGGGATGAATCTCAAAAGCATTATACTAATAAGTCAGTTACAAAAAGCTAGATACTATATGATAATATTGGATTGGCCAAAAAGTTCGTGCGGGTTTTTCCACAACACCATATGGAAAAACCTGAACGAACTTTTTGGCCAACCCAATATTTAAATAACAATCTAGAAAAGACAAAGATGTAGTGACATAAGGCAGATTAGTGACTCCCAGGGCCTCGGATGGAGGGAAGAGACTGACTACAAACTTTTTGGGGTGATGAAATGTTTTATATCATGACTGCACTGGTGATCACATGATGATATACATTTGTTAAGAGTTACAGAACTGTACACTTAAAACTGATGTATTTTATTTATATAAATCATATGTAAATACTGTTGCTTTTTAAAAATAACAATAAGAACAACCCTGTCCACATACTCCCTGGAATGTTTTCATGTACCTCCAGACTTACATGTATCCCAATTTAAAGAAAACTATTGGAAATCACCTGTAATGCTGCAACAGCCAAAGGAAGAGGCTTGAAAGAGAGCTAGGAAATCCAAAGGAGCTCAGGGTTATGATCAGATAATGCAAAGCACATGTATCATAGAGACTGGAGGCCAAGGCAAGATATTACAGCAAAGAATGTAAATTACCACCATCCAAAGACCAGCAGGATCAGACACCTCAGTGAATGCCAGGGACCACTAGAGGTCAGCACCAGAACAAGTTCTCTCTTCCACAATGGCAAGACTTAGCTTGCTCTTGGGAAAGACAAATGAGAAGGAGAGAAAAGAATTCTGAATTTAACTAAATTTTTACTTAAAGAAGACTGCTTCAACTCAGAAGTAACTAAATTTTTAATTGGTAAGTTTAATGTTCTACCATTAGTGGACATAAGAGTTTGTGAATTACATTTATTTCCAATATAGACAAATTGAGTTTCCTTTTTGCACATGGTTTCCCATCTACACTGTGGCACTCTGCTACTGGGGAAAACTGTACTCTGTTCTCTGCTGGTTCTAGCTGTTGGTATGGTCTCCAGCAATGGTGACATTTAATTGCTGGTTTAATGACTTAGTATTTTCTGTAGACTGTTGGGAGCCCTATTGGTCAATCCCCCCATCAGTAAATCCCCCCATTACAGCCTCCCAGCATTGGGGATTCTAAACAACAATTTCTATGTCCTCTCACCTACATTAGGTGGTCCTCCCACAAACTCTAGATGAGCTTCCTTGGCCTTGCTGGGCATCCTCTTACAGAAGATTATAGCTGGTTTGTGCCCCAGTTACCTTCACAGGCCCAAAGGGAAACCTAGAAATTTCATCATAATAACCTTGATTTTGTAGAAACCTGGAGAGAAGAAACCTTTGTCTGCTCCAACTCATTCTGTTACTTTGCTATTTCCAACTTACTGCTTGGGTGATCTCATGTCATACGTGATGCTTTTTGAAGAGACCTTGAAAACGGCCCAGTGTGCCCAAGGAGAGGCAAAAGAAAACAATCACTACTGTGCTAGGAGTCCCTGAAATTTAGGTTGTTTCTAAACTCCTACACCAGCCCTTTCCAGAGTTTTAGTCACAGGAGCCAGGACACAGGAGTCTAATTTTCCCTCTTCTCCTTTTCTTTCTGTTTTACTCTTCTATTCCCAATTCCTGTTAGGGGCATTTCCTACATCCTATTTCCCCCTCCCTTATCCTATGAACCTCCTTGTTCTTTCTGGCATTTTCTACCTTTTCCTTCCCTTGGACTACTAATGACTTAATCTTAAAGGTGTTTGGCGAACAGACAGAATTTATAAAGGGAATGAAAACATATTTATTTAGTAGTTTCAAAATAATCCAGAATACCACCCCTATAACATTCAATATACAATGATTAAAATATATTATTATATTTGCAGACATATTTCTGTTGGTAAACTTTAAATCTCTAGGCTTTAATTCTCAATTTTTTTTACTACTACAATGAGAGACATTCTTATCAAGGACAATGGATCTCTACGGCAATGATTTCAAAGTGTTTATGTGTATGAGTGCAATGGGTTATATTAGAGTGCGAGAGAGAGTGTTTTTTTGCCTTCAAAAATTTTCACATTCATTATGACACATATCAATTTATCTTCAAATCTCCTAGAATTTCCTTAGTATATGTCTTTTACACTATGAGTGCTTCAAAAATGTTTATGAAACAACGAAAGAAAGGGAGGGGGAGAGAGAAGAAAGAAAGTCAGTAGCCTTACTAAGCTTAATAAGATTTCCAGGATGAACATTAGCAGGAACAGTATCAGCGTCTTTAGACACTAAGGGAAACAATTTAGTTTTTTCAACTAAATCTAATGTGCCCACTTCTTTGGGGAAGAAACTTTACTCATAGGGACTTTCCAGTAAAAGTGTTAAGATGTCCTGGTTTTGGTCACCTGGACTTACAATTTAGGCTTCAATGAACACTCAGATGAACTATGACTTGAAACCATATACTTCAGCAGTCTTGTACTATTTATTGATACCTGTTACACACAGAGACACACTCAGTCTCAAGTTCACATACAACACTATGTTCCAGGCCACAGAGTTCAATGTCAGTGCTCTACTATTTACAAATTAAGTTTATTTTCTTCACCACTGTGATAGGAGCACATGCAAGTGGGAAACACTAACCTATCCAGTGAGTATGTTCCTACATACTGGAAGGAAGCTAAAGCCAAGTGAATTGTAACTGTTCTTAGCTAACCTATTATGGTCTTACAAATCTCTTTTGCAGTGCTAGATTTCACCCTAGGGATTTTTTTTTTACTACATTGAAATCTACACGCAGCCTTTATTTGATTATTTCAATCAGATAATTTAGTTGGTTATCAAGAAATCTAGACCAAGTTCATGAAGTCATTAGCAATTCTCTTTTTTTGTGGAGTAAAGCTCCAGAGTCCAACCCACAATCACCATGGAAACAGAGTAACTGAGACTACTGTGGCATAATTTTTTAAAAAACTATTTAGAGAATAATTTTATTGAGCACCAAAAATGTAACAGACAGACATCACTCAACCAAGTATGAAAGAACCCATGGTAACTGTTGAGGATTTGGTTTCTCATATCATTTATTTCGATAGTAAACCACCTCTGAGGAAAAGAAATAAGGGTGTATGATAATTCCCTCTTGCATTCTATCCTTTCAGAAGACTTCTAAAACTTGCAAACCAAGATTCTGGGACAGTGGACTGTAAATAGAACTTCTGGCTAAGAACAATGTTGACACTAAAGTAGAAAAGCAAAAACTGAAATATGCCATGAGTAAACTTAGATTCCCTTGTGCTCATGAAGTACTTTATAAGAGTGAGAAAAGGTATCAATAATCTAGAAAACAACACTTAAAAGATACTCACTAGAAAAAGTTGATGCAAGGACACAGCATACAAGAGTCAACTACATCACAACTCTTCTCCAGGCAAGGGTCCATTCCTGAGTGAATGACTGATTACAAAGGCAACTCCAGAGACTATATTTTTGTGGGATTCTCTGTATCCGTATGATTCAGCAAAGGTAGTTGTTCATTTATTCATTTACTCGGCTACTTACTCAAAAAAGAAAAAAGAAAAGAAAAAAGGAAAGGAAAGGAAAAGAAAGGAAAGAAAACCACTTGAGGTATATCCTATGCGCCAGACTATAGAGTTCAGTGTCAATATTCTAATATTTGTAAACTAACTTATCTCTGCCATTGTAATAGAAACACTTGTAACTGGGAAGCACTGAGTTATCTGTTGAGTGTTCTCCTAGGTGCTGGATGGAAACTAAGGCCAAGTGAATGTGACACCTCTTTACCTCACTCTGCCTCTGAATAGGGTAACCTGAACCTTAACTACACACAAAGTTTACACAGATAAGCAACTGAAATATTTATTGAGTACTATGTGTTAAATAAGGTGAGGGCTACTAAAAATTTTAAGAGAGTCCTTGGCCTCAAGATACAGTCTGGTGATGGTAACAGATTTAAGATGAAGAAGTTTAGGATCATAATATCACTAGGAAGGAAGTCTTGATAAGAACAATTCCTTTTTTTTTTTTTAAGAACTTTTATTGAGACATAATTGACATACAATAAACTGCATATAGTTAAAGTGTACAATTTGATATTTTTCCTTATTAGTAATGTATATATGGCAATCCCAATCTCCCAATTCATCCCACCCCAACCTCCCCCACCCCCACCCCTACTTCCTCCCCTTGGTGTCCATATGTTTTTTCTCTACATCTGGGTCTCTATTTCTGCCTTGCAAACCAGTTCAACTGTACCATTTTTCTAGATTCTATATACATGCATTAATATATGCTATTTGTTTCTCTTTTTCTGACTTACTTCACTTTGTATGACAATCTCTAGGTCCATCCATGCCTCTAGAAATGTCCCAATTTCATTTCTTTTTATGGCTGAGTAATATTCCATTGTATATATGTACCACATCTTCTTTATCCATTCATCTGTTGATGGACATTTAGGTTGCTTCCATGTCCTAGCTATTGCAAATAGTGCTGCAATGAATGTTGGGATGCATGTATCTTTTTGAATTATGGTTTTCTCTGGGTATGTGCCCAGCAGTGGGATTGTTGGGTCATATGGTAATTCCACTTTTAGTTTTTCAAGGAACCTCCATACTGTTCTCCATAGTGGCTGTATCAATTTGCATTCCTACCAACAGTGCAAGAAGGTTCCCTTTTCTCCACACTCTCTCCAGCAATTACTGTTTGTAGATTTTCTGATGATGCCCACTCTTACTGGTGTGAGGTGATGCCTCATTGTAGTTTTGAGTTGCATTTCTCTAATATTTAATGGTGTTAAGAAGATTTTTTTTTTTTTTTAATTTATTTATTTATTTATTTATTGGCACACGGGCTTAGTTGCTCCGCGGCATGTGGGATCTTCCTGGAGCAGGGATCGAACTCATGTCCTCCGCATTGGCAGGCAGACTCCCAACCACTGCGCCACCTAGGAAGCCCTAATGGTGTTAAGAAGATTTTCACGTGCCTCTTGGCCATCTGTATGTCCTCTCTGGAGAAATGCCTATTTAGGTCTTCTGCCCATTTTTTGATTGGGTTGTTTGTTCTTTTGATATTTGCTATATGAACTGTTTATATATTTTGGAGATTAATCCTTTGTCTGTTGATTCATTTGCAAATATTTTCTCCCATTCTGAGGGTTGTCTTTTAGTCTTGTTTATGGTTTCCTCTGCTGTGCAAAAAAGTTTTTAAATTTCATTAGGTCCCACTTGTTTATTTTTGTTTTTATTTCCATTACTCTAGGAGGTGGGTCAAAAAAGATCTTGCTGTGATTTATGTCAAAGAGTGTTCTTCCTATGTTTTCCTCTAAGAGTTTTGTAGTGTCTGGTCTTACATTTTGAGTTTATTTTTGATCCATTTTGAGTTTATTTTCATGTATGGTGTTAGGGAGTGTTCTAATTTCCCAGCACCACTTATTGAAGAGGCTGTCTTTTTTCCATTGTATATCCTTGCCTCCTCCGTCATAGATTAGCTCACCATAGTTCATCTCTAGGCTTTCTATCCCGTCCCACTGACCTGTGTTTCTATTTCTGTGCCACTACCATATTGTCTTAGCTTTGTAGTATAGTCTGAAATCAGGGAGTCTGATTCCTCCAGCTCTGTATTTTTCCCTCAAGATTGCTTTGGCTATTTGGGATCTTTTGTGTCTCCGTATAAATTTTAGGATTTTTTTGTTCTAGTTCTGTAAAAAATGCCATTAGTAATTTGACAGGGATTGCACTGAATCTGTTGGTTAGTATAGACATTTTCACAATGTTGATTCTTCCAATCCATGAACATGGTATATCTCTCCACCTGTTTGTGTTGTCTTTGATTTCTTTTATTAGTGTCTTAAAGTTTTCTGAGTACAGGTCTTTTAGCTCCTTAGGTTTATTCCTAGGTATTTTACTCTTTTTGTTGCAATGGTGAACAGGCTTGTTTCCTTAATTTTTCTTTCTGATCTTTCGTTGTTAAAGTATAGGAATGCAAGAGACTTCTGTGTGTTAATTTTGTATCCTGCAACTTTACTAAATTCATTGATTAGCTCAAGTAGTTTTCTGGTGGCATGATTAGGAATTTCTACATATAGTATCATGTCATCTGCAAACAGTGACAGTTTTAAATCTTCTTTTCCAATTTGGATTCCTTTTATTTATTTTTCTTCTCTCATTGCTGTGGCAAGGACTTACAAAACCACGCTGAACAGTAGTGGTGAGAGTAGACATCTTTGTCTTGTTCCTGATCTTAGAGTGAATGCTTTCAGCCTTTCACCACTGAGAATGATGTTTGCTCTGGGTTTGTTGTATATGCCCTTTATTATGTTGAGGTAGGTTCCCTCTATGCCCACTTTCTGGAGACTTTTTATCATAAATGGGTGTTGAATTTTGTCAAAAGCTTTTTCTGCATCTATTGAGATGGTCATATGTTTTTTATTCTTCAATTTGTTAAAATGGTGTATCACACTGATTTCCATATACTGAAGAATCCTTGCATCCCTGGAATAAATCCTACTTGATCATGGTGTATGATCCTTTTAATGTGTTGTTGAATTCTGTTTGCTGGTATCTTGTTGAGGATTTTTGCATCCAAATTCATCAGTGAGATTGGTCTGTAATTTTCTTTTTTTGTAGTATCTTTGGTTTTGGTATCAGGGTGATAGTTGCCTCATAGAATTAGTTTTGGAGTGTTCCCTCCTCTGCAATTTTTTGGAAGAGTTTGAAAAGGATGCGTGTTAGCTCTTCTTTAAATGTTTGATAGTATTTACCTGTGAAGCCATGTGGTCCTGGATTTTTGTTTGTTGGAAGATTTTTAATCAGTTTCAACTTCATTACTTGCAATCAGTCTGTTCATATTTTCTATTTCTTCCTGATTCAGTCTTGGAAGGTTACACTTTTCTAAGAATTTGTCCATTTCTTTCAGGTTGTCCATTTTTTTGGCATACAGGTGCTTGTAGTAGTCTCTTATGATGCTTTTTATTTCTGCGGTGTCCATTGTAACTTCTCCTGTTTCATTTCTCATTTTATTTATTCATTTATTTTTGGCTGTGTTGGGTCTTCATTGCTGTGTGTGGGCTTTCTCTAGTTGTGGCAAGCAGGGCCTACTCTTTGTTGCGGTGTGTGGGCTTCTCACTGTGGTGGCTCCTCTTGTTGCTGAGCACAGGCTCTAGGTATGTGGGCTTTTATTATTTTTTTTGTCCATGCAGCATGTGGGATCTTAGTTCCCTGACCACGGATCGAACCTGCGTCCCCCTCAGTAGAAGTGCAGAATCTCAACCACTGTACTGCCAGGGAATTCCCTGTATTATTTTTTAGATTCCACATGTAAGTGATATTATATAGAATTTGTCTTTGTCTGACTGACTTCACTTAGTATGATATTCTCTAGGTCATCCATGTTGCTACAAATGGCAATATTTCATGCTTTTTTATGGCTGACTAATACTCCATTGCATACCTTCTTTATCCATTCATCTGTTGATGGACACTTATGCTCCTTCCATGTCTTGGCTATTGTAAATAGTGCTGCTATGAACATTGGGGTGCGTGTATCTTTTTGAATTAGAATTTTCATCTTTTTCTGGGTATGTGCTCAGGAGGGGGATTGTTGGATCATATGGTAGCTCTAAAAGAAAATCACTCTTCTTGAAACTTCTGCTTAGTCTCCTTTTTAATTTCCATCTTGAACCTTGTCTCCAGCTGCACCTAAATACCAGTGTTTTCCAGGGCACAATCCCGTGCATTATTCAAGTCTAGCACACCACTTGGCTAATATGGAAGCAGAATAATGCCCACCCTCCGGATGCCATGCTTTAATCTTTTGAACCTGTGAATATGGCAAAATTCCTTGCAACTGGAGTTAAGGTTATGGACCTTAAAATATATATATATATACATATATTAAGTGGAACCAGTGTAATCACATGGGTGCTAAACAGTAAAAGAGGAAGACAGAACAGTCAGAGAGATACAGCAAAAAAAGATGTAGGGGAGACTCATGTGTGAGAGGGACTCCACCTGCTCTTGTTGGCTTTGAAGATGGAGGAAGGGGGCCACAAACTTAGGAATATGGTGTCCTTTAGAAACTGGGAATAGCTCTCAGCTGACTGCCAACAAGGAAATAGGGATTTCGGTCCTACATCTACAAGGAGCAGAAATCTGCCAACAACCTGAATGAGAAAAGAAATGGATTCTCCCCTAGAGCCTCTAGAAAGGCTTTCATATGTAAGAAAGCTATCAGACCTGGGACTTCCTAGGTGGTGCAGTGTTTAAGAATCTGCCTGCCAATGCAGGGGACACAGGTTCAAGCCCTGCCCCAGGAAGATCCCACATGCCTCAGAGGAACTAAGCCTGTGAGCCATAACTACTGAGCCTGCGCCCTAGAACCCATGAACCACAACTATTGAGCCCATGTGCTGCAACTACTGAAGTCCACGCGCCTAGAGTCTGTGCTCCGCAACGAGAGAAGCCACCATGACAAGCCCATGCACCACAATGAAGAGTAGCCCCCGCTCTCAGCAACTAGAGAAAGCCCGTGTGCAGCAACAAAGACACAACACAGCCAATAAAAAAATAATAAATCCAATAAATAAATAAATAAATTTATTAAAAAAAGATGTTAATTATAAAAAAAAAAAAAAAAACAAGCTACCAGACCTATTTATGTAATCATTAACTTATCTCCATAAGGGACTACCCTTTTTAGTTTTGCTTCCCTTTTTTTAAAAGCTAAGATTTTCTGTTTCAGAAGAGGGTAAGCTCAAATCGAAAAGCTTCAGGTTATCTTCAGTTTTCTTTTAAGTTTGAATGATGTTCCAACAGTGGTTGCTTCATGGGGGTTTCCAGCTTTGAGAAAAAAGTTAATAACTAAACTCTTGATTACAACATTAGCCATGCCTAGGGACAGAATTTTTCTCTATTCTTCATGTTATATTAAATGCTCACCTTTTTAATAGTGTTCTTATGCATTTAAAATAATGTACACGGTTGAAACTAAAAATTATTCTTTTTTTCCCCTACTTATTTAGGAATGCATAACTTCCACAGGATTTTCTGATCAGTAAATCAGATCCTGTTTACCCTTATTTTGTATCCTCAATCCACAAGGTCCCATGCAATTTTGGTCATCTTACAGCTGATTAATGAATGAAAATAGCGTACTTTCCATCTGATTTAAAAGCTTTTCTTCTTTCTAAATCTATGTTAATTAATCAATTTTGTATTGTATGGAGAAAAAAATGCAGATGAAAATATAGCTATTGCTTCAGCTGTTCTTAAAATTTTTTAATCAAAAAACGTCTTAATAAGTCCCGTGTCTCCCATCCCAAGGAGAAGGACTGAAGAAAATGGGAGGTTCCCACTTCTTGGGGAAGAGAGAGGTCGAGTGCTGTCCCGAATCAGGGATCCTTTCCCCAGGTTTAAAAGATATATGAGCACCTACATAACATGGACCCTTTACCTTTCTGACCTCATCGTCTACTATACTTTTCCACTCACTCAGTGTCAGCCTGACACAATTATCTTTCTTCAGACATAGCAGGAAGGCTCCCTGTTCTAGCTCAATGTTGTCCAAAAGAAATATAAAGTAAGCCACATATGCAGTTTAAGATTTTCTAGCAGCAAGGGGGACTTCTCTGGTGATCCAGTGGTTAATACTCTGTGCTTCCAATGCCAGGGCATGGGTTCGATTCCTGGTCAGGAAACTAAGATCCCAAATGCCTGTGCCACGTGGCAAAAAAAAAAAAGGGGGGGGGATTATATAAATAAATAATATACAATTTTGTAGCAGCACCATTAAAAAAGATTAAAAGAAGCAAGTGAAATTAATTTTATTAATGTATTATTTACCCCAATATAGCTAAATAGGAAGTTTTACTTTTTTTCTCCTACTTTATATTTGAAATCTGTATTTCACTCTGACAGGACACTTTGCTTGGACACTGAATTTTCATCATAGATACTTGATCTGTATTTAGATTTTATAAAGTTTACAGCTGAAGCATAGAATCACATATCCGAGTTATTCTAAACACGCTTAAATTTTTCCAAATAAATCCAGTATCAGCTTTTAAGTTTAAATTAAATAAACTGAAACACAGTAAAAAAAATTTAATTCCTTAGTCACCAAGTTACATTTCAAGTGTTCAGTACGCATAGTTGTTACTGGACAGTGCAGTTCTAACTACTCTCGCTCTGCAAAGAATGCTTTCCTATAGATTACTGGTTTGTTAGTTCACTTACCTCCTTAAGTTTATTTTCCCCAAATCTCACCTTCTCAGTGAGGCCTACCAACCATTCTAACTAATACTACAACCTGCCTTAACTCCCCACACTCCATACTTCTAATCTGCCATACTCCACTCTACTTCATCTCTCTTCACTGTATAATTGCTAATTTATTATTTTCATTGTCAGTTGCTTCCCTCCCTTTCCCTGCTACTTGCTAGCTGGGCGCTTCCTGAAGGCAGAGATCTTTGTTTTATCCACTGATATATCCCAACACCTAGAATAGTGCTTGGCCTACAGCAGGTACTCAATAAACATTTAGATCAAGTTTATTAAATGAATGAATCATTATAAAAACTTGTTGAAATTACTAATAAATATGTACTAAGTTCTAGATATAATTTAGAGTTAAAAAGCATTGTTCACTAAATTTTTCTTAAATATATCTCAAATGCATTCTCTGTACCTTATATTGTTTTAATTTGGGAGTAGTGGGAAGAGAAATGAGGAGTACAAAAGAAGCTTATAATCTAGTTAGGAAGGCTAGATTCACAAAAAAGAGAAAATACGAAAAATGCTGCATTCTGTTGCAAATATTAGAGAATTGATCTAAAATATGGTGGCTCTAGTTGTGCTGTGCTGCATATATTCCTTTGAGAATTTCTCAATATATATTTAAGTATTTATGTGTTTATCATTTGGCAAGACTTGGGGGAAACAGTAAATAGAGAAACTAAAAGTATTATAAAACCTACACCTGAAAACTAGATAGCAAAATGACAAAGAGAGAATAATTTCAGTTCTAAAAATTGAATTTAGCAAAGATAATCTTTGAAATAACTGGAACAACTAGCCATAGACATACAAAAGAATGTATCTAGTCTCAGACTTCACGCCCTTCACAAAAATTAACTCAAAATGTATCACAGACCTAAATATGAAATGCAGAACTACAAAACTAGAAGATAACAAAATGAAAAACCTAGATAGTCTTGGGTATAGTGATGATTTTTTAGCTATAACACTACAGGGCATGATCCATGAAACAAATACTTGTTAAGTTGGACTTTGCTAAAATTAAAAAGTTCTGCTCTGTGAAGGATAATGAGAAGATAAGCCACGTCTAGACTGAGAGAAAATATTTGCAAAGACACATCTGATAAAGGACTGTTATCCAAAATATACAAAGAACTCTTAAAATTCAACAAGAAAACAAAAAACCTGATTAAAAATGGGCCAAAGACCTTTAATAGACATCTCACCAAAGAAGATATACAAGTGGCAATAAAGCATATGAAAAGATGCTCCACATCATGTATCATCAGGAAATGCAAATGAACACAGCTATAAAATATCATTAGACATGCGTAAGAACAGCCAAATCCGGAACACTGATGACAACAAATGCTGGTGCAAAAATGTGGAGCAACAGAAACTCTCATTAATTGCTGATGGGAATGCAAAATTATACAACCATTTCAAAAGACAGTTTGGGGGGATTCTTACAAAACTAAATACACAATTTTATGGTCCATCAGTCATGCTCCTTGGTATTTACCCAAAGGAACTGAAAACTCAGGTCCACACAGAAACCTGCACATGGTTATTTATTGCAGCTTTAACCATAACTGCCAGAACTGGGAAGCAACCAAGATGTTCTTCAGTAGGTGAATGGATAAATAAACTGGGGTACATCCAGACAATGGAATGTTCCCCCTAAAAAGAAATGAGTTATCAAGCTTTGAAAAGGCATGGGGAAAGATTAAAATTAGACTTCAAGAACAAGCACAGAATAGATTTTAAGCAATAAAACTGGAAATAGAAATACATTAGAAATATGATGGAGGCATTATTTCTCCTAACAGCAACATCAAAGCTACTGGGAAACTCAAGGAAAAATTTTAAAAAATTGTAATGACCCAAATAAGAAACAGACCAAAATGGGGCACGGTTTCAATTTATGGGGAGTATTGGGGAGTATATTCCACTAGAAAAGATTTTTCACTTGATCTTAACACCAGAATGCTTTACTTTGAGTGTGATAGTGATCGTGACATTGAAACAAAACAGCAGAGATGGAAATACAGTCCTAGGTGTTTCTTGGGTTTATCCTCAAGAAATTTACATGGTTGCAATGTTATAAACAATACTTTTGGGTTTTGTTGTGTTTTTTTTAATTGAAGCAGTTGATTTACAATATTAGTTTCAGGTGTACAACATAGTGATTCAATATTTTTGTAGATTATACTCCATTTAAAGTCATTAGAAAATAATGGCTTACCTCCCTGTGCTGTGCAGTATATCTTTGTTGCTTGTCTATTTTACACATAGCAGTTTGTATCTCTTAATCTCATACCCCTATCTTGCCTCTACCTTCTTCCCTCCCCCCACTGGTAACCACTAGTTTATTCTCTGTATCTGTGAATCTGTTTCTGTTATATACATTTGTTTATATTTTAGATTCCACTATAAGTGATAACATAGAGTATTTGTCTTTATCTATGTGGCTTATTTCACTAAGGATAATAATCTGTGGGTCCATCCACATTGTTGCAAATGGCAGAATTTCATTCTTTTTTATGGCTGAGTAATATTCCATTGTCTGTGTATACCATATCTTCTTTATCCATCCATCTGTTCATGGGCACTTGGGTTGTTCATATCTTGGCTGTTGTAAATAATGCTGCTCTGAACATTGCGGTGCATTTATCTTTTCAAATTAGCGTTTTTGTTTTCTTTGGATATAGACCTAGGAGTGGAATTGCTGGATCACATGGTAGTTCTACTTTTAGTTTTTTGAAGACCCTCTGTATATTTTTCCACAGCAGCTGCACCAACTTACATTCCCATCTACAGTTACAAGGATTCTCTTTTATGTACATCCTCATCAACATGTGTTATATGTAGCCCTTTGGATAAGTGTGAGGAGATATCTCCTCATGGTTTTGAATTTCTCTGATAATTAGTGATGTTGAGCATCTTTTCATGTATCTGTTGGCCATCTGTATGTCTTCTTTGGAGAAATGTCTATTCAGGTCTCCTACCAATTTTTAAAAAAATATTTGGTTGCACTGGGTTTTAGTTGTGGCAGGTGGGCTCCTCAGTTGTGGCAAGCAGGTTCCTTAGTTGCGGCAGGCAGGCTTCTTAGCTGTGGCATGCATGAGGGATCTAGTTCCCTGACCAAGGATTGAACCCAGGCCCCCTGCATTGGGAGCACAAAGTCTTATCCATTGTGCCACCAGGGAAGTCCCTCCTGTCCATTTTTTAATTGAGCTGTTTATGTTTTTGATACTGTTCTATGAGCTAGTTTTGTATTTTGGATATTAACTCCTTATCAGTCATATCATTTGCCAATATTTTCTTCCATTTGGTAGAATGTTTTTTCTTTTGTTGATGGTTTTCTTTGCTGTGCAAAAGTTTTTGTTTAATTAGGTACTGTTTATTTTTGCTTTTATTTCTTTTGCCTTAGAAGACAGATCCAAAAAAAATATTGCTGCAATTTATGTCAGACTGTTTTGCCTATGTTTTCTTCCTAGCTTTATGGTTTCCTGTCATATATTGAAGTCTTTAATCCATTTTGAGGTTTTTTTTAAAAATATAGTATGAGGAAATGTTCTAATCTCACTCTTTTACATGTATCTGCCCAGTTTTTCCAGCACCACTCATTGGAGAGTCTTTTCTCCATTGTATATTCTTGACTCCTTTGTTGTAGATTAATTGACTATAAGTGCATGGGTTTATTTCTGGGCTCTCTCTTCTGTTCCACTGATCTATGTGTGTTTTTTTGCCAGTACCATGCTGTTTTTACTACTGTAGCTTTGTAGTACAGTCTGAGATCAGGGAGGGTGATACCACCAGCTTTGTTCTTTTTTTCTCAAGACTGTTTTCACAATTAGGGGTCTTTGGAGGTTCCATATAAATTTTGGGATTATTTGTTGTAGTTCTGTGAAAAATGCCATGGGTATTTTGATAGGGATTGCATTAAATCTGCAGATTGCCTTGGTTAGGATAGACATTTTAATAATAGTAATATTTCTAATCCAAGAACATAGAATATCTCTCCATTTCTTTGTATCATTTTCAAATTCCTTCATCAGTGTTTTATACTTTTCATAGTACAGGTCTTTCACCTCCTTGGTTAAGTTTATTCCTAGGTATCTTATTCTCTTTGATGCAGTTGTAAATGGGATTGTTTTCTTGAATTCTCTTTCTGTTGATTCATTGTTAGTGTATAGAAAAGCAACAGATTTCTGTGTATTAATCTTGTATCTTGCAACTTACTGAATTCATTTATTTTAATGGTTTTTTTGGTAGATACTTTGGGTTTTCTATATGTAGTATCATGTCATCTGCAGATCTGAAGATTACTTCTCCCCTTCCAATTTGGATGCCTTTTATTTCGTTTCTTTGTTTGTTTGTCTGCTGTGGCTAGGACTTCTGATACTGTGTTAAATGGAAGTGGCAAGAGTGAGCTTGTTCCTGATTTTAGAGGAAAGGCTTTCAGCTTTTCATCATTGAGTATGATGTTAGCAGTCAGTCATAAATGATGTTTATTATGTTGAAGTATGTTCCCTCTATATCAATTTTGATAAGAGTTTTTATCATAAATGGGTGTTGAATTTTGTCAAATGGTTTTTTCTATGTTGAGATGATCATGTGATTTTTATCCTTCCTTTGGTTAATGTGGTGTATCACATTGATTGATTTGCAAATATTCAACTACCTTTGCATCCCTGAAATAAATTGTTCTTCAGAATGGTGTATGTTCCTTTTTATATATTGTTGAATTTCCCTTGCTAATATTTTGTTGAGGAGTTTTACACCTATATTCATTAGTGATATTGGCCTATAATTTTCTTTTTTTGTTGTGTCTTTGTCTAGTTTTGGTATAAGGGTAATGGTAGCTTCATAGAATGAATTTGGGAGTGTTCCTTTCTCTTTAATTTTTTGAAATAAGTTTGAGAAGGACAGGTATTAACTCTCCTTTATGTGTTCAGTAGAATTCCGCAGTGAAGTCATCCAGTCCTGGATTTTTGTTTGCTGGGATTTTTTAAGTTATAAATTCATTTTCACTACTAGTGATCAGTCTGTTCAGCTTGTCTATTTCTTTTTAATCAGTCTTGGCAGACTGTATGTTTCTAGAAATTTGTTGATTTTTTCTAGGTTGTCAGTTTGTTGGCATATAACTGTTCATAGTATTCTCTATGAATTTTTTGTATCTCTCAGGCTTTCTATAGTTGTGGTGAGCAGGGGCTACTCTTTGTTGTGGTGCATGGATTTCTCATTACAGTGGCTTCTCTTGTTGTGGAGCATGGGCTCTAGGTGCACAGGCTTCAGTAGTTGTGGCTTGTGGGCTCTAGAGCGCAGGCACGGTAGTTGTGGTGCGCGGGCTTAGCTGCTCCATGGCATGTGGGATCTTCCTGGACCAGGGGTTGAACCCATGTCCCCTACACTGGCAGGTGGATTCTTAACCACTGTGCCACCAGGGAAGTCCTCCAATTTCTTCTTAACGTGGCCAAAGCTTTATCCACTTTATCTTTTCCAAAAACCAACTCTAGGTTTCATTGATCTTTCTTTTATTTCTTTTTGTCTCTATTTTATTTATATCCTCTCTGATCATTACTATTTCCTTCCTTCTGCTGAATTTGGATTTTGTTATTCTTTTTCAAGTTCTTTTATATGGTAGGTTAGTTTTGTTTGTTTTTTTTTTTGAGATTTTTTCTTGTTTTTCTGAGATAAGCCTGTATTGCTGAAAACTTCCCTCTTAGAACTGCTTTTACTGCATCCCACAGATTTTGGAAAGTTGTGTTTTCATTTTCATTTGTCTCAAGGTATTTTCTGATTTCTTCTTAGATTTGTTTGACAGATTGGTCTTTTAGCAGAATCTTATTTAGTCTCCATGTGTTTGTGCTTTTCCCATTTTTCTTCCTGTAACTGATTTCTAGTTATACTGTTGTCATCAGGGAAAATGCTTGATATAATTTCTATCCTATTAAATTTGTTGAGACTTATTTTGTGGTCTAGCATGAGATCTATACTGGAGAACGTTCCATGTGCACTTGAAAACAACATGTATTCTGATGTTTAATCCAACTGCTGTATTGTGTCATTTAAGAATACTGTTGCCTTATTGATTTTCTGCCTGAGTGATCTGTCCATTGATGTAAGTGCGCTGTTAAAGTTCCCTACTGTTATTGTATTATTGTCAGTTTCTCCATTTATGTCTGTTAATATTTGCTTTATATATTCAGCTGTTTCTGTATTGGGTTAATAATATATTGGGTTGGTCAAAAAAATCTTTGGTTTTTAAGTAAAAATAAAAGACGCCTTTTTCATTTTCATCAAGAACTTTATTGAACGACGTATTCACCCTTTTGTTCCACTACCTTCTGCCATTTTCAGGCAACTTCATAATTTCCTCTTCCCAAAACTGTTTTCTTTTTGAGCAAAGAACTGTTCCAGGTGCCTTTTACAGCTTTCCAGGGAATTGAATTTTTTTCCATTAAAAGAATTTTGTAAAGACCAGAAAAAATGCAAATCCAAAGTGCAGTGTCTGGTGAATGTGGCAGATGAATCAGAACTTCTCAGCCAAGCTGTAACAGTTTTTGCCTTGTCATCAAAGAAACATGCAGTCTTGCATTATCCTGATGGAAGAGTATGCATTTTCTGTTGACTAATTTTGGACACGTTTTGTTGAGTGCTGCTTTCAGTTGGTCTAACTGGGAGCAGTACTTGTTGGAATTAATCATTTGGTTTCCCAAAAGGAGCTCATAATAGAGGACTCCCTTCCAATCCCACAATATACACATCACCACCTTCTCTGGATGAAGACCAGCCTTTGGTGTGGTTGGTGGTGGTTCATTTCACTTGCCCCACAGTGTCATCTGTTCCACATTGTTGTACAGTAGCCACTTTTCATAACATGTCACAATTTGTTTTAAAAATGGAACGTTTTCATTATGTTAAAGTAGAGAATCACATGCGGAAATATGGTCAAGAAGGTTTTTTTCTGCTTAATTTATGTGGAACCCAAACGTCAAAGTGATTCACATAACCAAACTGGTGAAAATGATTTTCAGGGTTTGATTTGGATATTTTGAGTATGTCAGTTGTCTCCTGCATGGTATAATGTTGATCTCAATTAATGTCTTGATTTGATCTCTATCAACTTCAACTGGTCTACCCAACTGTGGAGCACATCCAGTGAGAACTCTCCAGCATGAAACTTCGCAAATCACTTCTGACATGTTCAATCAATCACAGCACCTTCTCCATACACTGCACAAATCTTTTTGTGTGTTTCAGTTGAGTTTTCACCTGTCTTGAAATAATAAAGCATAATACGCCAAAAACGCTGCTTTTTTCTTCCATCCTCAAAATTAAAATGGCTATACAAAAATTCACCAATTTTGATCAGTCTTTTTTTTAATGCATGCTGATGTGACAGCTTTCACATACAGTCTAACAAAATTGTTTCTAATGAAGTTAAAAACAACTAAGTGCTACTAGAGCCATCTTACAGAAAAAAGCAAATGAACCTTTTGGCCAACCCAATATGATGAGTGTAATATCCTCTTCTTGTGTTGACCCTTTTATTGTTATATAATGACCTTCTTTGACTTTTGTTATAGACATTTATAGTCTATTTAGTTACAGACTTTTAGAGTCTATTTTGTCTGACCTGAGTATTGCTACCCCACTTTCTTATCATTTCAATTTGAATGAAATATCTTTTCCCATCCCCTCATCTTAAGTCTCTGTGTGTCTTTAGCTCTGAAGTGAGTCTATTGTAGGAAGCACAAAGATGGGTTTATTTTTAATTTTAGAATAGACCTATAGGGACTTCCTAGGTGGTGCAGTGGGTAAGAATTCGCCTGCCAATGCAGGGGACACGGGTTCAATCCCTGCCCCAGGAAGATCCTGCCAAAAAAAAAAAAAAAAGAATAGACCTATAATCAAAATATGGAGGGCTTCCTAGGTGGCGCAGCGGTTAAGAATCCACCTTCCCATGCAGAGGTCACAGGTTCGATCCCAGCTCCAGGAAGATCCCACATGCCACGGAGCAAGTAAGCCCGTGTGCCAAAAAAAAAAAAAAAAATATATGGATGATTTTATTACAGCTGTGGAACAGAAAGTAAACGTAATTAAATTTTAACGCTGTAAAAGAAGAATTACTGACAGAAATTGGAAGGTAGAAGGCAGTAAAGAGATGAAGGGAGGGCAGTAAAGAGATGAAGGAAGGGTAGGAGTGCTAATGTCCTCCCATTACAAAACGGGTTCCAAAAAGAGAATGTTGAAAGCCGATTGTTTTAAATATACTAAAACTACTGTTATAATTATCAATATTGGGAGGAAAAAGGGAGTTGGAATAGTGTAAAATCTTTGTCTATAATAGTAAGATGTAGGTAGATTTATTTTCAAGTGGATACACTAGTAGTATAGAAATGGTGTAAGCAAATGGTCATATAAACAGAAGAACTTGAAATATAAGTGATTACTTCTGGGAAAAAATGGAACACGGGCTGTTGTTTATCATTATACACCCTCTGAAATATTTGATGTTTAAGCTATATGTAAGTATTACTTGTATAAAATTTAACTTAAAAAGTTAACTTTATGAGGCCTTGGATAATAGACACTTCAAAAGTGATGTATTCAGAAGAAAGGACTGTTATAAGGCAATATCCTTTGGAGGAAAATGAAATTATACATTTGTAAGAAAGAAATTCTTGACTCTCTCCTGAGAGAGCACCGGAATCACAACTAACTGCTGAACAGTCATCAACAGCAAGACATTGAAACTCACCAAAAAAGGCACCCCACATCCAGAGACAAAGGGGAAGCCACAATGAGACAGTAGGAGGGGCGCAATCGTGATAAAATCAAATCCCATAACCTCTGGGTGGGCAACTCACAAACTGGAGAATAATTATACCACAGAAGTCCACCCACTGGATGAGGGTTCTGAGCCCCAGGTCAGGCTTCCCACCCTGGGGATCCAGCAACAGGAGGAGGAATCCCCAGAGTATCAGACTTTGAGGCCAGCGGGATTTGATTGCAGGACTTCCACAGGACTGGGGGAAACAGAGACTCTACTCTTGGAGAACACACAAAAAGTTGTGTGTGCACCAGGACCCATGGGGAAGGAGCAGTGACCCCATAGAAGACTGAACCAGACCTACCTGCTGGTGTTGGACGGTCACCTGCAGTGGCAGGGGTGGCTGTGGCTCACTGTGGGGATGTGGATGCTGGTGGCGGGGGTTCTGGGAAGTGCTCCTTGGTGTGAACCCTCCCAGAGTCTGCCATTAGCCCTGCCAAAGAGCTGTTAAGCTCCAGCACCAAGTCTCCTCAGGCCAAACAACCAACAGGGTGGGAATTCAGCCCCATCCACTGGCAGACAAGCATATTAGTTTTACTGAGCTCTGCCCATCAGAGCAATACCCAGCTCTACCCACCACCAGCCCCTCCCATCAGGAAGTGTGCACAAGCCTCTTAGATAGCCACATCTACCAGAGGGCAGACAGCAGTAGCAAGAACAACTATTACTTCTGCAGACTGTGGAACAAAAACCACAGCCACAGAAAGAGAAAATGAAAAGGCAGAGGACTTTGTATCAGATGAAGGCACAAGATAAAACCCCAGAAAAACAACTAAATGAAGTGGAGATAGGTAACCTTCCAGAAAAAGAATTCAGAATAATGATAGTGAAGATGATCCAGGACTTAGAAAAAAAAAAAGACTGGATGCAAAGATCAAAAAGATGCAAGGAAAGTTTAACAAAGACCTAGAAGAATTAAAGAACAAACAAAGATGAGCAATACAATAACTGAAATGAAAAATACACTAGAGGAACTAATAGCAGAATAACTGAGGCAGAAGAATGGATAAGTAATCTGGAAGATAAAATAGTGGAAATCACTGCCACAGAAGAGAAGAAAGAAAAAAAAATGGAAAGAAATGAGGACAGCCTAAGAGACCTCTGACACAACATTAAACACACCAACATTCGCATTATAGGTGTCCCAGAAGGAGAAGAGAGAAAGAAAGGACCTGAGGAAATATTTGAAGAGATTATAGTTGAAAACTTCCCTAACATGGGAAAGGAAATAGCCACCCAAGTGCAGGACGTGCAGAGTCCCAGGCAGGACAAACCCAAGGAGAAATACACAAAGACACACAGTAATCAAACTGACAAAAATTAAAGACAAAGAACAATTATTAAAAGCAACAAGGGAAAAATGACAAATAACATACAAGAAAACTCCCATAAGGTTAACAGCTGATTTCTCAGCAAAAACTCTGCAAGCCAGAAGGGAGTTAGTGACACGATATATTTAAAGTGATGAAAGGGAAGAAGCTACAACCAAGAATACTCTACCCAGCAAGGATCTCATTCAGATGGAGAAATCAAAAGCTTTATGACAAGCAAAAGCTAAGAGAATTCAGCACCACCAAACCAGCCCTAAAACAAATGTTAAAGGAACTTCTCTAAGTGGGAAGCACAAGAGAAGAAAAGAATCTACAAAAACAAACCCAAAACAATTAAGAAAATAGTAACAGGAACATACATATTGATAGTTACCTTGAATGTAAATGGACTAAATGCTCCAACCAAAAGACACAGACTGGCTGAATGGATACAAAAACAAGACCCATATAGATGCTGTCTACAAGAGACCCACTTCAGACCTAGGGACACATACAGACTGAAAGTGAGAGGATGTAGAAAAATATTCCATGCAAATGGAAATCAAAAGAAAGCTGGAGTAGCAATACTCATATCAGATAAAATAGAATAAAGAAAAGAATAAAGAATGTTGCAAGAGACGAAAGGGCAATACACAACGATCAAGGGATCAATCCAAGAAGAGGATATAGCAATTATAAATATATATACACCCAGTATAGGAGCACCTCAACACATAAGACAAATGCTAACAACTATGAAAGAGGAAATTGACAGTAACACAGTAATAGTGGCGGACTTTAACACCCCACTTATACCAATGGACAGATCATCCAAACAGAAAATTAACAAGGAAACAAAAGGTTTAAATGACACAACAGACCAGATAGCCTTAATTGATATTTATAGGACAGTCCATCTGTAAATAGCAGATTACACTTTCTTCTCAAGTGCACATGGAACATTCTCCAGGATAGATCACATCTTGGGTCACAAATCAAGTCTTGGTAAATTTAAGAAAATTGAAATCATATCAAACATCTTTTCCGACCACAACGCTATGAGATTAGAAATCAATTACAGGAAAAAAAACTGTAAAAAAACACAAACACATGGAGGCTAAACAATACACTACTAAATAACCAAGAGATCACTGAAGAAATCAAAGAGGAAATCAAAAAATACCTAGAGACAAATGACAGCGAAAACACAATGATCCAAAATGTGTGGAATGCAGCAAAGGCAGTTCTAAAACGGAAGTTTATAGCAATACAATCCTACCTCAAGAAACAAGAAATGTCCCAAATAAACAATCTAAACTTACACCTAAAAAAAACTAGAGAAAGACGAACAAACAAAACCCAAAGTTAGTAGAAGGAAAGAATCATAAATATCAGAGCAGAAATAAATGAACTAGTAATAAAGAAAACAGTAGCAAAGGTCAATAAACTAAAAGCTGATTCTTTGAGAAGATAAACAAAAATGACAAACCTCTAGCCAGACTCATCAAGAAGAAGAGGGAGAGGACTCAAATCAATAAAATGAGAGGGCTTCCCTGGTGGCACAGAGGTTAAGAATCCACCTGCCAATGAAGGGGACACGAGTTCAAGCCCCGGTCCGGGAAGAGCCCATGTTCCATGGAGCAACTAAGCCCATGTGCCACAACTACTGAGCCTGTGCTCTAGAGCCTACGGGCCGGCCCAAGGTCCCACAGTCAGAAGACTGCACGGCTGGGCCTTGAACCCAGGAGGACTGACTGCACAGCCCAGGGTCTCACTTCCTCATGAGTCCAGAGACCAGGCTCAGGGAAAAGCTCCTGGCTTCCTGGTGGCTGTGGGGGTGGGAAGCTCTGGAGAAGAGTAAGGAACCATTGTCCTAGGGTGGTGAGGAGTCTCAGAAAGCTGGAGGTACAGACAGATGCACATGTCTGGTGTAATGAGAAGTATTTGGTCTTTGTCCCTGGTTCCTGGCACAAAGCTTCTAAAACACTTGGAATTTCCTGAGCAACCAGGTATCTTTTGTCTTCCATAAAGAGTGCCTTTTGATCACTCATGAGATTATGCTAATGAGGTGATTTAGAGTGGGGTCCTAGAAAGCCTCAGGATGGAACTCTCAGCCACACCCACCAACCTTCAGGAAGGGGAAGGGGCCTACAGATTAAATGCTATGAAAACAAGATTTGGTGAGCTTCCACCCTTAGTGAAAACGGGGAGGTGCTGGGTCACCTGGAGATAGCGGGAAGCTCCACATCCCTTCCCCATACCTTGCCCTTGGCATCTCTCCCATCTGGCTCCTCCCATGTTACACCTTTTTATAATAAACCAGTGATCTCATAAGTAAAAAAAAAAAAAAAAAAGAAAGAAACACAAATAAAACTATTCACAAAATAGAAAAAGATTCACAGACATAGAAAACAAACTCATAGTTACCAAAGGGAAAATGGAGGGGGGAGGGACAAATTAGGAATATGGGATTAACAGATACACAGTACTATATATAAAATATATAAGCAATAATGTGTCAGTATGTAACACAGGGAACAATATTCAATATCTTGTAACACCCTATAATAGAAAATAATCTGAAAATATGTATACGTAACTGAATCACTTTGATATACACCTGAAACTAACAAAACATTGTAAAGCAAATATACTTCAATAAAAAAAGAAGAGAGATTTTATGAGGGAGAAAACACTTGACTTTCAAGGACCACAAAGTGGTCAAGCTATATAAGACACAAAAAAAGAGTCTTTTGAACTTGGTTATGTAAGAATAACCAGTAACTTATGATAGATCCACAATAGAAACAATCTGACATCAGTAGATTAAGGAGAAAAATGAGAGAAAGGATAGGATCCTTACTAAAAGAATGGCATAACGATGATGGTGGTGGTGGTGGTGGTGGTGTTAGACCACTAGTGCTGCCATAACAAATAGTATACATTGGATGGCCTAAACAACAGTAATTTATTTTCTCACAGTCCTGGAGGCTGGAAGTCCAAGATCAAGATGCCAACAGGTTTTGTTTCTCCTGAGGCCTCTCTCTTTGGCTTGCAGATGGCCACCTTTTCTCTACGTCACAGGGCCTTTTTCCTTGTGCATATGCCCCTGGTGTCCCTTTCTTTTCTTGCAAGGACACTGTTCCTATTGGATTAGGGCCTCCAGTCATATAATCACACTTAACCTCAATTATCTCCTTAAAGGCCCCATCTCCAAATACAGTCACAATGGGGTTTAGGGCTTCAAGCTATAAATTATGAGAGGAAGCAACTCAGCTTATAACTACAATGATGCCAATGATGACAACAATGACTGCTGCTAACATTTATGGAGTGCTAACTGTATGCCAGGCATAGTGCTAAACACTTCATGTGTACTGTCATGATCCTCAAAGCAACCCTATAAAGAACCATTATTGCTCTCATTTTATCATGTGAAAAGCTGAAGCAAAATCATACATCTACAGTGGCAGAGCTGAAACTTGAAACCTGGTCTTTTAGTTTAAAGTCATGTTTTCAAATACTATGCTATCTCTACTTTTTAAACAGCTATAATGGAAAGGAAACAAATAAGACAGCAGCCAGGTGAGAATATGAAGATGATGAAGGGTTTTGTTTTTTTCCTTTGCTTTTGTCTTGTTTTTACTAGTCGAAAGCTAATAATGGCTTGAACAAGATAATACACTAAATAGAAAAAAGCTCAGAGAAAGGGAGAGGTTGAAGACTGTTTCTACTGTTCACTTTTAGCCTCTGCCCTGATCTTAATGAAAACTGAAATATAAAAGTTACATTGCACAGCTATTTAAATCATTCTCTCTATAAATAATTCTTAACTACTTATCATGTGACAGGCACTATATAAGAATCTTGTAATAGTGAGCAAAAACCTGAAACTGTCCTTGCCCTTATAATACTTACAGTCTAGTGGGGGAAGCAATACTAATTAAATAATCAGAAATGACTATATACTAATAAATTGAGATAAGTGCTATGAAAGAAAAGAACATACTTCTAAGAGAACATTTAATAAAGAAAGGAACCTGATCTAGACTGGAGGGGGTCAGGGAAGAGTACTTTAAAAGAAAGGTACTACTGAGCTCAAAATAGAAGAATGAGTAATATGTGCAATGGGGAAGGGGATGTGTAACATTCTGGGCACAAGAAAGAGCAAGGCAAAGGCCCTGTGGGACGTGTGGGAGGACTATGGCACACCTGAGGAACTGAAAGAAGCTTATAACAAAGGGCAAAATGGCGGAAGATGAATCTGGAGAGGCAGGCAGGGCCATGATAATGAATTTGGTCTTAATTTTAAAGGCTGTTGGAATATTTTAATCTATCACAAGATTAGATCTGCCTTAAAAAAAAATCTCTCTGGCTCCACTGTAGAGACTAGATTGGGGGAAAACAGAACGGATGCAGGTTGATCAATTAAGAGACTACTGCAGACTCCCATGTTTGTAACTTGCACAACTGACTGTAACTAATGGGTGACAGTCCCATACCCTCAGATTAGATACACTGTGAAAGATTTTATGAGTTTGGTTCTGGATATGTTGAGTTCGAGGTGTCTCTTAACTGCTCAAATAGGGATGCTGAGTAGGCAGTCTATATACAGGTCTAGAACTCAGAGAAGAGGTCTAGATTGGAACTATAATTTGGGAACCATTAATGTGTGTGTGTGTGTGTGTGTGTGTGTGTGTGTGTGTGTGTGTGTGTATACACACACACACACACACAGTTACTGAAGCAAGATCACTGACTACACTGCCGAAGATATAGCTAGTGATATAAGATAGAAAGTGATAAAAGACTGCTTAGGTCTAATTCTTGAAGATATACACAACATTTAATCAAACAGGGAGAGGAAGATGAGCCTGCAAAGAAGGAAAAGCAAAAGAGGCAGGTGGAAAACCATGAGTACAATATCACAGAAACCAAAAGAAGAGAATTTCAAGAAGAGGCTCAAAAGTATGAAATGCTGCTGACAGACAACAATTCACAGACTATCAGAGTTTAAAGGGACCTTACAAATCATCCAGTGCCCCATTATTTCCCAAATTACGGAATTAGGATTCAGGTAATATACTAGTTAACTAGTAGAATCTAGATTAAACTTATAATTCCTAATGCATAGGCCAATACTCTTTTCACACACTCATTTACCTGATGACCATTACTTGACTCAGCTTTTCTTTTTAATTAAATCACCTCTACTACTTTAGTCTTTCACCAAACCTCTGGCTATTTTAATGCCATACCTCTGAAGCTTCTCTAAGTCCCTAACTCATAATCTATCCTAAGAGGAGCCTTCACTAAACTCTAAATTAGGTTGTTGATTGATCTGACTCTGCAACCAGAAAATAAATTGCCACCCGCTCCTTTACCATCCCACCCACCCACTCCCACCACCCCTATTAAAGCTGTTATGCATCAGTATCTCAGCATAGCATCCTACACTCTTTGTACTCAAAGGAAAGACTGCTTAACTGGGAAACAATTGGAAGAGAGAGCTGAAACCTAACTCTGTCAAGTTGGCATACTCAGTCATCCTCTCTTGCCCAGGTAAAATTAAAAGTTCATCCCCAGAGAGATAAAGGGAGGGAGAAATAAAGGAAAGGAGAAGTAGTGGGAATGCAGCAAGATGGTTCACAGACCCTTTCCTCCCCTTTTATTCAGTGATTTTACATGACAGAGACAATTAAGGCAATTATTATGAGTACCCCACAGCCAATTCTAAATTATCTTTTGAATGAAGGGAAACAAATTCCATAGACAATCAATCCAACGGTGGATAATTCAAAATTCATTTGTTTTTGGAATATATTTCATTTTCAAAATATCCTAACATCTGAATTTGGTTTGACTATTAACCAGTAACCCATAATACCTTAAAATAAAGAACAATCCTGTTAAAATGTATCTCAAGATAGGCTGGAAAGATTGTTGTAGTCTCTGTCCCAAACCCTGCTCCTCACTCCATGCTATCAAAGAATAACACCCTTTAAACTGATGCATTGTCTCAACACAGCTACTGTTTTGTTTCTGTTTATTTCTATACACACTCTAGTTGTTTCACACTATCAGTACCAGTTTCTGAAGTAGATGGTTAATCAAATTTTTTTATTTATGAGGCTTCCTTCCTAAACTTATGTAGGATAAGAATGAATGAAGAAGACCTTTTGTGTATTAATGAAAGTCTTAGAATATATGACAACACTAATAAATTTTGGAGATAGATACTTGACTCTATAACTCAGGATTCCTACATGGTTTAATCCTAATGCACCTAATTAGCACAACTGATTATTATGGTACATACTTTACATATCATCTCAGCATCAGTAGACTGGTTCACAAACCAGAAAGGTTCCCTTTTCCAACCGAGAAGCAGGGCTGAGGTTTCCCACTTCTTCACACCTCCCCTTCTTTATCCACTGCAAATAACAGGATTTCCTGAGATCAAAGCTGTCCCAATTTACTCTTTCTTGCCCTAGGCTAGGTGCAGGTACAGGTATGCAGTGGCTAGTGGCCATGGCCAGAAAAAGGAAGTAAGAAGAGCACGAAGTTGTGGCAACACTTTACAATAGCTTTCAAAGACATTATTATTACATAATGGCCAAGGTCTATAGTACTTTGGGGCTTGAATTTTAAGTACTTTAAAAGTTAATAAGATTTTGGAGGGCAAGGATTACATTAATATATTTCTTAAGACTTTATCTCCATTATATGTGGACTCTAAAAAAACCAAACTCACAGATACAGAGAACAAATTGGTTGCCAGGGTGGGGGTTGGGGAGTGGGCAAAATGGGTGAATAGAGTCAAAATGTACACATTTCCAGTTATAAAATAACTATGTCACAGAGATCTAATTCACAGCATGGTGACTATAGTTAATAATACTGTACTGCATATCTGATAGTTGCTAAAAGAGTAAATCTTAAAATTTTTTTTCATCACAAGAAAAAAATTCTGTAATTATGTATGGTGACAGACGTTCACTAGACTTATTGTGGTGATCATTTTGCAATATACACAAATATCAAACCATTATGTTTTATACCTCAAATCTCAATTACTTATACACATGCACACTTTACTTTATGCAAGGCAAATAAATAGGAGATAAAAAATAAATCAGACAAGGTTACTGCCCCAGAAGGACCTTCAAGTTTAACAATCACCACCATCATTTTAACATCTATAGGAAAGTAGGTTCTGATTTCCTAACCAATATCTCATAGATATCTTGAATATCACCCCATCAATAACCCTTTTACTAATTTTATAAATGTTAGTGGTACACATTTAATTCATATTTTGCTAACGGTTTGTTCTGTGTCCTTCAACTCTCTTTGTCAAACATGCAAAATGCAGTAGTTTTGTTAAGTAAGCTATTTATATAGTTTCTTTATTCTCTTAAGTAAATTCCCTTGCCCTTAATGCTACTGCACTTGACACTTACTCATTTCTCTAAATTGTCAAAGTTGCTTAGAAGTTTAGTTTAGTTTAGTTATCCACACAATTTGGAATGGACTGAATATGTAATAAGAATACTGAGTGGCAAGTAAAAGACATTTCTTTTTCCCTAAAAGGGGAAAATTCAATTGAAGACATTGATAATATAAGCAAAAAGCCACTTAATTCAAGTTTTTAGAGAAACAAGAAACGTTCAACTCACAATCATTTAAATTTAAAACCAAGAAATAACTTTTTTTCAAGAAAGCTTTTTAAAAATAAATTTTACAGATATTTAAAAAAATTCAATTCCATATTACAATCAATTAAAAAGTAAGGATGAAGAAAGATGGAGATATGAATAAATTGTGAAATAAAAGCAAAAGAAAGGAAGGGAAGACAATAAGAAAATAAAAAGAACTTTGGCTGTTGGACCTTCCAAAGCAAATATCTGCTATGAGATTCTCCCCTTGTACCATGAATACAAAGCTAACAGGAAAGAAGTCACTATTGCTGCTGTTTACAAATTTTAATTCAAACATAGGAAAAAATGCCCTAACTATGGAAAGAAAGACAAACACTAGTTGCTTCCGCAGCAAAGACTACATGTATATAATTAGGCAGGAAATTCCTACTCTTTTTATCACCTTTTAAATAACTAGTTTCTTTTCTTTTTGCCCAAGATGAAAGACAGAAATGAATGTCTTTAAAAATATACATCAGCAATGATTAATTCCCAGAATTATGAAGCTTCGTAAGTAACTATTAATATATGTATTTTATCAACTTTCTATTTCACTCAAAGATAAAATCTTTCTTCAGAGCATTATATTCTTTGTGGAAACCTCTACCTCTAGCAGTTACAGGAAGCTCAGGTTCAGTCTTTACTTTATCAGGTAACCAGACTCCAGTAATTCATGCAGACTCCCAAAGGTCCTATCTACAGTACTTCACATACCATAATCTTTCTTGATTTTCAAAGAACACAAAGCTATTGTTACAATGGCTACCAAGTTGGGGTTTTTTAAATATAAATAAATAATCTCAATACTAAGATGAAAAAGGCATTTATACTAACTAAAGCATTCATGAGAGCGACAGCAGAACTTCTTGCCTTATTTCTAACCTACGTTTGGTTCTACTTAATCTTATTGTACAGAATGTACCTTGTAGTTATGAGCAAGGTTACTCATAAAGGTTTCCTTTCCAACCATCTTGGAAGGGATTCCCAAAGTTTCCAACACAGGTGCTATCTCTAATAGTCAGTATGCCATGAGAAGCTTCTGAAGAGAGAACAAAACGCTGCCACAGCACAGCTTTGAATATTATGGATAAAAACCAAAATGGGTTGTTATCAATGTTCAAGAGTAAATTCTTCTCTGAAGGTTTAAAACAAACAAGCGAACAAAAAACCCTAGTAACAGAGATCGCCTCAGGGGAAGATAGATCTGTTTTCTGTATGTCTGAATTATTTTTAAACTCTGTGTGTGGGGTGTGTGTGTGTGTATGCATGTACACACACACACACATCACAATGAAAGCCAGTATAATGTAATGTACTTCTGGATCCAGAATGCCTCAGTTCAAATCCCAACTCAGCCATTTTCTAGCCATGTGATCATTTAATAACTATGTGACATTGGACATGTTTTTTACTTCTCTGTATCCAGTTTCCTTATCTGTCAATTGATGATAATATTAGTTCCCCTCACTGGGTTGAGAAGAATCAAAGAGTTAATGGATATAGAGTCTGGCACACAGTAGGCACTATGTAAATATTAGATATCATTATTTTCAACTTTTTGAGTTAATTTTAGACTTATAGAAAGTTACAAAAATAGCACAGGTATCCTCATCGCCATCACTTCCCTAATATGAGATGTTAACATCTTATATTACTATAGCACAATTATCAAGAACAGGATTTGCACATTGGTACTTGTTGTACAATACTATTAACTAAATGACAGACTTCATTTAAATTTCACCAATTTTTCCACTAACATTTTTTTTCTAGGATCCTATCCAGGACCCATATTGTATTCAGTTATTTCTACTTAGTCTCCAAATGTGATAGTTTTTCCTTGCAGACACAAACTTAACCAAATGATCAAAGTAAATATCACTAGTCATAAGACATACCACAATATAAGCTCCTTGATATGATATGCTAAAAGGACATAACAGCATTTGGTTGTTTTCTTGCCAAAAATACATAACCTCATTCCAGTTATGAGAAAACATAAGATAAGCCAAAATTGAGGCACATTCTACAAAATAACTGATCAGTACTCTTCAAATGTATCATTATTTTTTAACTTTTTAAAAATCAAGAGTACATCATCTTTTTAATGAATATCTGTAAGCCATGATAACATCCCAAAGTTTGGCTAACTATTCTTTAATTCTAATTTACAGGTATAGTTCCCCACTTATCAATGGAACCTAATTCAAAAGTTTATTTGAAGACCCATTATTTTCCACCAAGATGATTTTTTTCATGACAGAGCCTATATTTCAAGTCCATTATGAGGTAATAACTCTATTTTAGCAGGCTAGTCTAGAAATCGAACTATCCTAATATATATTACTTTTCCAGGGAGGAATGTATTATGGGTCTCAACTAGAGATGTCAGGAATACATCTCTTTCTCTTATTCACTTTGTTTCCAACCCGATGGGCAACAGGAACTCTGTCTCTTTCCTGGTTTATCTAAACACATCCAACGCCCCATTACTCTGCTGCTATTAAACAATAATGCTGGTTTTCTTGGTAATTCCCAGGACTGCTCCCCTTTTACTCTAGAAGTACTTTTCTTTTCCCTTTCCCTAACTCTTGGATTCCTGGCAATTGGAGACCTATTTCTGGAGCCCTCAGTTTTGGCAGTATGTTCACATGCCTCTCTTCTGAGGCTTTCCAGTGTCAGCTCTAGACTCTGCACATTCTTCAGATTTTGAGAAGACTCCACAGGTATAAGTAAAAGACTCCCTCCACTAATTTAACTCTTAACAGAACTCCATCTACTAGCTGGGCTGATTCTTGACATCCTTCCAAGTATGTAAATTCAAACTTAGAGGGTTCTGGAAGGGCCCTGGGATGAGGAGAGGTAGCAACTACTACTTTAGAAAAGATTTAGGACATAGGCTAGAGAAAAAATGTTAGTGGAATGGAGGGATGGGAATAAGGGAGCAGCACTGCAATAATTAGTGCTAATGTCATAAAACAGTTTCCTTGCCTCCTACTCTATCCTTTCCTGTTTTCCCTGGAAGGATCTAGGGCTTCACCTTGAAATAAATTTGCAGGGACAGGGACTGCTGGCTCTCTAGTGCACTGACATCAACTACTGCCTCTGACTAGACTTTCTGTCCATCTCAGCTAATTGTAGAAAAGAATACAGGCTTCTTCCCTTTTTCTCTCTCCCTGGAATGAGCGAAGTTTTCTAATGGTTACTACTGCTAGTCATAATAGGGAAACGAAGTATAAACATTACCAACAAAGGGCAAGTTTTAATAAGTTACAATAACCACTCTCCTGGTATTCATGAAAGATAAATTAAATGAGGCTCTGGACTTTCTCAAGCTTTTCTGATTGATTTCTCTCACCAGAAACCTCAGATTCTATTTACCCCAAATTGTTCCATACTTGGTCCTCTACTCCAATATTCTGAGCTTTCTATTTGCCAGGGAGGTTTGGGTCTGGAGTTATACAGTCAAACCTCTGAGGTTGCCTTTCAATCCCCTTGTTTTATCACAGAAGAGAACTCGAGTAAGCTTTTTCACTGCTCTTGTCTGCTGACTCTAGTACTTATTAAATGTGTTAAATGACTTGGGGAAGAGTTACATAATCTTCTGAAGCCTCATTTTCTTCTTTAAAGAGAGAATACTGGTGCTCTTTCCTACAGAATTATTGTAAAGACTAGTGAGACACTATGTACAACATCTGGCACATGGCAGACATCCAACAAATGACGGTAATGATTATGGTCTCCATTACCCATCCTGCTACCACCAACTGGCACAGATGGAAGGTGAGAAGTAGGAAACCAGAGATGAGGAATGAGCCATGTTTCCCTGACCACACCTCTTAGTGCTCAGCTATCCACACATTAAAATTAAGACTAGAGAAGCAAGAAACATGGAAAGTAAGCTAGATTATGTATGCTTCTAGGGTGAAATGAATAACCAGGAAAGTCTTAGAAATAAGAAAATGACAAGAATGTTCTGTTGGCTTTTTATTAAAAAGGGAAACAGCATTCAGCATAATCTATAAAATAAAAATAATACACAGCCTATCTCAATATTTTAATGAGTGGTTCTTGTTTTAAATAAAAGACATTCATTTATGCTAAGTATCAAGATAATATAAGAAAATTTTGTAACAAAAAAGTCCTTCCAGTTCTTTTTTTCACATTCCTGACTATATCTCCTATTTAAAACATTACATTTAGTTAAAGTTCAAATTGGCAAGCCATGTGTACTGAAATGCTCCTTATAAATCACCGTTTTATTTATCCTATTTTTTAAAAATACAAATAAATCCAATGCAACTTCATACCTTACATACATAGTTCCTCTAACATTCACATACAGGACTCATCTCTCCAGGCAAGATCCTTTTGTGCATTACTCTCTTTCCAACTAGCCCAGATTCATTTTTCCCTCTCCTTCAGCTTCTCTGAATAGCAGAAAAAGTGATAAAAGAGGCTACTGCACAATATTCCTTCCTCTTATTGAATCAAGCTTCTTTCAATTAGTTGTTTGTAAAGTTGCTCATTGCTAATCTCTCACATGTTTCTATCCCCTAACAATAAGCATGTTGTTTCCCAACTTGGAAAATTAACATGAACATCCACATTGACCTGGCAGTTGTAGATTGCAGTCATTTTCCAGGCAGCCAATTTAAGGCCATGCACAAAGCTGCCTTTGTTGTGAGAAAAATGATTTCTTTGAAGTTTATGGTGATGTTGAAGCTGCTTTATACAACCCACCACTCCTGGCTCAAATAAATGCAAGTAGCAGCAAACATTCTGTGAGGAGTAAAGAGGACATGGAAAAGAGGGTTCATCTATTCAGTGAGATAACAAAACTTAACTGTTTCTTCTTCTGTCTTCTAAATTGTAACATATGAGGTCTTAAATTTTTACCTAAAACTCTAAAAGAAAGTAATTCATTTTCAAACCCATGTTCTTTTTTTCCTTTTGAATTACTGTGAAAACAAATCAAGTAGTTTCCCTTTGACACTTGTTAATTATACTCTAATAAATTCAACTTGGCAAAAAAGTAGTATTCCAAGGCAAGTAAGTTTGGTTCTACATAAAGCAAACAGGTTTAAAAAAGCAAATAATGATTGTTATTTGGTAACTCTCCTTCCAAAAGGGTAAAACATTAAGTTTTCTTTTCAGAAGAAGAATGGTAGATTGAAATCTTAATAAACTTAAAAGAAGGAAAGGATACAGGAAAGTTGAGGAAAGTGCTAAAGGAACCATATTATATGAACAGACATTAATCCTCCTCATGTGATAACAGAAAAGTACTTAGGTCAAAAGAAGTCACAGTCTTAGAGACAGACATCTACAGAACCAGTAGAAACTAGGCAGGCTGCCTTCTACAGTACGTTAAAACTCTGTAAAACCTGAAAGACACAAAAAGGAACTTGGCTGATTTCTTCACTGCTCTATCTTCAATTCTCAAGAGAGTGCCAGGCATGTAACAGACACCTAAAATAAATATTTGTTCTATGAATGAATGAGCAATAAACTAGAACGGGGTGGTGCTCTCCAGTAAACTTTAAGGCAGGGACTCTGGGAGGAAGAGTCAGTAAAAAGGGAGAGTGTGTTAGGGAATGAGAGAGCATCCATATTAGCACCTGCCAGAGCTTCATTAGGCTGACTTTTTGTATGGCTCAAAAAAAGAAGTAAAAAGGTTACAGCACAAAACCACCTCCTGTCCCAACACTGCATAATTTTGGATTTACATATTACCTGAGAACTTGAAATGAAGAAAAAATACTGGATAAGGATTTATGATATCCAAGAACATATTCTTTTTATTGATACTTCACCTGTTTTCCTGTGAGAAAATGTCTTGAATCATATATGTTAAATGAATGAATGAATGAATGAGAAAGAAATAATATTCCAGCTACTTTCTGATTGATTTTAAAATAAAGACTAAGAGGTTTAAAGACTTGTAGTGGTTATAAAATAATTTAAATGTAGAATATGTCTAAATAAATATATGATTTCAGGATAAAATGTAATGATAATTCTCAAGAAGTTGAGTAATGTGAAATAGTCATCTGAAAGTAGTAAACTAGCTATAAATCCCAGATTATACCAACAAAACTAGAAAATAGGAAGAAATGTTTGAAAGTGATTTGTCTCATCTTACAAAGGGAGGAACCAGAAGATTCTATTTATGGTTGCTATAAATTATTAGAAAAATCAGGTTAAAAACCTTTTTAAGATTACTAGCAAAATACAAAACAATGTATTTTGTTCAAATCACATAAGAAAATGTTAAAGAAAATACATTTAAAGTTAGAAAGAAATCAAAGAACACATAAAAGACAGAAAAGAAACATCAAAAAAGCATTTTAAAAGCTTACAGATTACCAATTACACAATAAATAATTAAATTCATCTATAAAAAGTCCCTTTGATATGATTTTTAAAGTGTTTCCAAGTAACATATTTAAAATAAATAGATTTAGAAAGCTTAAGAGGAAAAGATAAAGATAAAAAGAAGACAGGGGCAGGGACTTCCCTGGTCGCACAGTGGTTAAGACTCTGCACTCCCAATGCAGGGGCTAGGGTTTGATCCCTGGTCAGGGAACTAGATCCCACATGCATGCCACAAGTAAAAGTTTGTATGCCACAACTAAGGAGCCCTCGAGCCACAACTAAGACCCAGCACAAATAATAAATAAATAATAAATAGTAAAAATGAAAAAAAAAAAAAAGAAAACAGGGGTTATATCAAAGCAGAATCCAAGAAATAAAAACATCACACAAGGAAAGACAATCATTTAAAAAACCCACAACTCATACAACTTTACGTACTAAATAACAGCGCCTGAGATATATATGTATGTATATGTAAAAACTGTTAAACATGTAAAAAGAAACAGATATAAATTCAGAAGTATAGCTCTTGAGAAGACTTCTTCAGACTTGCAATTATAGTCAGGAAAATATAAATAAGGTGAAATAAAAGGTTGTTTGATAAACTCGAGGATGGAAGATGCCTTAGAGGACTGGGGCAGGGAGGGTTGGGGGGACTCGGAGGGGGGGAGTCAAGGAAGGGAGGGAATAGGGGGATATGTGTATAAAAACAGATGATTGAACTTGGTGTACCCCCAAAAAAAATAATTAAAAAAATAATAATAATTGAAAAAAAAAAAGGTTGTTTGATAAAATCAGCCTTCCATGTAAGAATTTGGACTTAAAAGCAAAAGAAAAGTATATTTCTTTTAAAAGAATGTTCTTTTTTTTTCTTTCATTTATTTATTTATTTATTTATTTTTGGGGGGGTACACCAGGTTCAATCATCTGTTTTTATACACATATCCCCGTATTCCCTCCCTTCCTAAAAGAATGTTCTTTTATATAGCTGTGTGAAGGATGGGGATGAAAGGACTAAAAATAGGAAGACAATATTCCTGAATGGAAGAATGAATGGCAATCAGAATTCCACTGCCCAGTGTAATCCAATAATTAAATAATTTCTAGGAAATGTTACCTTAAGGCTGGTTCCAGCTGGGTTTATATTTATACAGCTCTTTACTATCTACAAAGTGCTTTCACATTCATATTACTTTCAACGCTGTAACAAAAGGAAGGGACGGTAATATTTAGATGAGAACAAAATAGAAACTCTTGGAAGAAAGGGACATGACTCAAGGAGGGAAATTCCTGTTGCTGTAAGAGGATTGCTGGTATATAAAATGCCTTATATATGCCAATTAAGAATTCTCTTCCATGACCAGCATTTCTACTCCCTCCAAGAAGAGCATCAAAGCCAAAGTAGCAGCAACAGACAAACATGAGTGTGAAGGGCATGGCTATAGTCCTGGCTGTGATATTCTGTGCTACAGCTGTTCAAGGTATATGGTACTTTTTACTTCTCAACCTATAAATTTCTTTTCTAATGCTTCAAATGTTTTTTCTTCCACTTTTATCCTAAAAAATACAGTAAATTTTTATTTAACCCCACACATTAGAAGTTACTATAGTTTTGGCAGAGAATATTGGAAATGTTTAAGACACTAGAGATGATTACTGAAACTAGAGATAATAAATTTAATAGAATTTCTTATCTGGCTACAAAATCTGGCAAGAGCCTTTAGCAATAGTTTTAAATGTCTGCTAAGATGATTTTATATGACATAATGTTATTAGCTTTCTGGGAAAATTCTTGAGCATAAAAGCAAGAGGCAAATAAGCTTGATCTCCAATAAACTTCTTTCTTCTTTCCCTTATTCTTTAATGGTTTGCTTATGAATTTAAAGAGAAAATGATCAACTTCTTACTTAAGCTCCCTTCCCAGTAACAGCAGTGTTGAGTGCTATCTGACAAATTACTATCTCTAGCCTTACTGAAAATTCAGCCCACATTCTTCATCAAGATTATATATAAATCATAGCTATCTGTTGCAATCAGATGTATTAGTAACTAAATGCTATGATCTGTTCTAGGCTTCCCCATGTTCAAAAGGGGACGGTGTCTTTGCACAGGCTCTGGAGTAAAAGCAGTGAAAGTGGCATATATTGAGAAAGTCTCCATAATTTACCCAAGTAACAACTGTGACAAAACAGAAGTGATGTAAGTAATGCACTCACTGAAGATAACAATGGTGGTGGCTTTTTTGTTTTGTTTCTCTTAAGTTTTTCCATTCAAAATTTAAGACTGTTTTGGATCTTCCTTAACAGTATCACCCTGAAAGCAAATAAAGGACAAAGATGCCTAAATCCCAAGTCAAAGCAAGCAAAAGTTATAATCAAGGTAGGTTACCAGATTACTTCCATTTTATAATCTGTTTTATCCAAGACAAACCTTTTGAAAAAAATAAAATAGACAACTGCAGAATGGTTCTGCTATGATCCTGTGTAAATGTTTTGATAAGGGGTCTCTGGTTATAATTAGCTTCCCTTTCCTGTTATGTGTTTTTGCATGTCAACTTTTAAATCACTGGGAAATAATAATAGTCCAAGTTTGTAAAACTCTCTTCTTATTACAGAAAACTGAAAGAATGAATTTTTTAAAATATCAAAACATATGAAGTCCTGGAAAAGAGGATTTGAAAACCCAGAACAAGTGTAACTGACTACTGAAATGACAAGAATTCTGCAATAGGAAACTGACTGTCTCCTCCCTGTTGTAATGAATATTCATGCATTTCTAGGTTATGAAACTTTCTAGGAGATTGATGCTTATAACTATTCTACTGTGGCTATGAAAACATTTCTGCCTCCCAAAAGTTTCTGTACTTGACTTATATTTCATACTACAATATATTATTACTGGAATCAACACCATGACTCATAAGTCAAAAGCATCCATGTGTGTAATAAACATTCTCTAAATAATTTTTATCAAATCCACATTCCTTTTCCTAAAAACTGGAAAAAGTCCTTAAACATCATCTTGCTTTATAAAAAAAGGCTGTAATTCATGAAATGTACTATGAAGACAATTTATAAGCTAAGGGTAACTGGTAAGAGTGCAAATATTTCATAACGGAATTAGTAGCTCTGGTCTTGATTTTTTTTAACAACTTTTTTTTTCATTGAGATATTTTGAAGCAATTAGGATGTATGTGTTTACTGTGAATTTTGGTTTTATCTATTCTTATAAATTACAGCAATATTTTGGACACATTTTAAATATGAAATGCTTTTGTCTACCAAAGTAAATACCAGAGTACGGTGCCTGGAATCTAGTAGGCCCTCCTACTAACTAACTTTTTGACTGGTGCCTAAAAGCAATAATGAGAAGCCAAAATGTTATCTAGGGGATTTGTTTATAAGTAAATAAATATCTTAATCATATGTTCATTCTATGATATATAATACAGATATATAGTATAAATATTATATACACATATATCACAAATTTATACAAATTTCTACATGGAAATGGGACTTCTATATATATTCCCTGAATAGTTTTAAAACCTGGATCTATTACTTGACTATTTACAGTGATTTTTTTAAGAGTATCTTTAAAAATAAAAAAAATTCACTGAGTAAGGGCTACATGATAAATTTGGTACTTTTAAAACTATGTATCTATAATATATATCATAGAAAAAACATAAGATTGAGATATTTATTTTTTTAAGTAGCATAGACCAGTACATTATTATTGGGAAACAACATAAAACTTAAATTTCTTCACAGCAAAATAAACATATGAAAGAATTAACATACTTGAGCCGAGATCCTTCCCATTTCAATACCTCTGCACAGACTATTCCCTTAGCCCATTCCTTCATTAAGCTAATGCCTACTCATCACTTAGATCTCAGCTTAAATGACATTTACTCCAAGTCATCTTTGAAACCACCCCTTCAATCTCAACTAGATTAGGTGTCCTATTTGTTTTCAGAACACTCTACTTTTTCATGACCTAGTTATTGCAAGTAAACAAGTATTCCTGTCCTTAATATCTACTCTCTCACAAGTGTAATTAAGCTCAATAAGAAAGCTACTATCGTCCTAGCCCACAATACAGTGCCTAGCAGATATCAGACGCTCGATAAATATTTAAAAATAGAATGACTGAATGGCAATAGAAACTAAGGGGAAAGGAAGTTAACAGCAGAGGAATGTCATGAAGGAATGCATAATGGTAGCAAAGTATAAGGTGAGTTTTGAAAATAATAATTAGTTTGGTTGAAGTGAGTATGAAGGACATCAAATGTCTAGCAAAACAACCTTGAATTTTACTTTCTATAAAATGGGGATTCATTAAATGTTCTGGAAAAAGAGAATGACCCTATCCAAGTTATTCCAAGTTATTCTAGATTATTCTGGGAATAGCATAGAAGGTTGATTGGAACTGGGAAAGCTTGGGAAAGGGAATATGTTGCCATAGCTCAGGGCTGTATTTCCTAAAATTCAAGTCATTCTCATACCATCATCACAATTTTTTTTACCATATTTCTGATCAATCTTCATTATCCTTAGCAACTTCTGTGTGCCACCTTTATTTTGCTTACATCTGCATAAAAAGCAAATTTTCACTACTATACATGTGAAATCAGCATCCCTTCCTATAGAAATAAAATGTAAAAATAAAACAAAAAAAGACAAATCCGTGGGACTTCCCTGGTGGTCCAGTAGTTAAGAATCCACCTTTCAGTGCAGGGGATGTGGATTCTATCCCGGGCTGGGGAACTAATATCCAACATGCTTCAGGGCAACTAAGCCTGCACACTCTGAAGCCCGTGCACCACAACCAGAGAACTTGTGCACTGCAACTACTGAGCCTGCATGCCACAACCAAAGAGAAGCCCATGCACTGCAATGAAGATCCCGCATGCCACAACTAAGACCTGACAGAGCCAAATAAATAAATATTTAAAGAAAAAAAAAGGAAATAAGACAAATTCTCAGAAAGGTACAATCTCCCAAAACTGAACCAGGAAGAAATAGAAAATATGAACAGAACAATCACAAGTACTGAAGTTGAAAATGTGATTTAAAAATTCCCAGTAAACAAAAATCCAGGACAGACGGCTTCACAGGAAGATTTTATCAAACATTTAGAGAAGAGTTAACACCTCTCCATCTGAAACTATTCCAAAAACTTGCAAAGGAACAGTACTCCCCCAAACTCATTCTAGGAGGCCACCATCACCCTGATACCAAAACCAAAGATACCACAAGAAAAGAAAATTACAGGCCAATATCGCTGATGAACATAGAGGCAAATATCCTCAACAAAATACTAGCAAACTAAATCCAACAATATATTAAAAGGATCACACATCACAATCAGGTGGAATTTATCCCAGGGAGCAAAGGATTTTTCATTATCTGCAAATCAGTGTGATACACCACATTAATAAAGTGAAGAATAAAAACTATATGATCATCTCAACAGATGCAGAAAAAAACAGAACTGACAAAATTCAATGCCCATTTATGATAAAAACTCTCCAGAAAGTGGGCATAGAGGGAATGTACCTCAACATAATAAAGGTCATATATGACAAATCCACAGTTAATATCACACTCAACAGTGAAAAGCTGAAAGCATTTCCTCTAAGATCAGGAACAAGACAAGGATGTCCACTCTCACCACTATTATTCAACATAGTTTTGGAAGTCCTAGCCACAGCAATCAGAGAAGAAAAAGAAATAGCAATCAGAGAAGAAAAAGAAATAATAGGAATCTAAATTGGAAAAGAAGTAAAACTGTCACTGTTTGCAAATGACATGATATTATACATAAAAAAATCCTAAAGATGTTACCAGAAAACTACTAAAGCTCAGCAATGAATTTGGCAAAGCTGCAGGATACAAAACTAATGCACAGAAATCTGTTGCATTTCTATACACCAACAATGAAAGATCAGAGAGAGAAATTAAAGAAACAATCCCATTTACCATCGCATCAAAAAGAATAAAATACCTAGGAATACATCTGCCTAAGGAGACAAATGACCTATACTCTGAAAACTATAAAATACTGATGACAGAGATTGAAGACGACACAGACAGATGGAAAGATACACCATGTTCTTGGGTTGGAAGAATCAATACTGTCAAAATGACTATACCACCCAAGGCAATCTACAGATTCAGTGCAATCCCTATCAAATTACCAATGGCACCTTTCACAGAACTAGAACAAAAAAAAAAAAATCTTTATATGGAGACACAAAAGACCCCAAATAGCAAAAAAAAACAAAAACAAAAAAAACAAAAAAACAAACCACCAACAAAACAGAAAAAAAAACCTTGAGAAAGAAAAATGGAGCTGGAGGAATCAGGTTCCCTGACTTAAGACTGTACTACAAAGCTACAGTAATCCAGCCACTATGGTATTGGCATAAAAACAGAAATATAGATCTGTAGATCTATAGAACAGGAGAGAAAGCCCAGAGATAAACCCATGTACCTTTTGTCCCCTAATCTATGACAAAGGAGGCAAGAATATACAAATGGAGAAAAGACAGTCTCTTCAATAAGTGGTGCTGGGAAAACTGGACAGCTACATGTAAAAGAATGAAATTAGAACACTCCCTAACAACACATACAAAAATCAACTCAAAATGGATTGAAGACTTAAATGTAAGGCCAGACACTATAAAACTCTTAGAGGACAACGTAGGCAGAACACTCTTTGACATAAATCGCAGCAAGATCTTTTCTGACCCACCTCCTAGAGTAATGAAAAATAAACAAATGGGACCTAATTAAACTTAAAAGCTTTTGCACCACAAAGGAAAGCATAAACAAGATGAAAAGACAACCCTCAGAATGGGAGGAAATATTTGCAAATGAAGCAACTGACAAGGGATTGATCTCCAAAATATACAAACAGCTCATGCAGCTCAATATCAAAAAAACAAACCCAATCAAAAAATGGGCAGACGACCTAAACAGACATTTCTCCAAAGAAGATATACAGATGGCCAACAAACACATGAAAAGATGCTCAACATCTCTAATTATTAGAGAAATGCAGATCAAAACTATAATGAGGTATCGCCTCACACCAGTCAGAATGGCCATCATCAAAAATCTACAAACAGTAAATGCTGCAAAGGGTGTGGAGAAAAGGGAACCCTCTTGCACTGTTGGTGGGAACGTAAACTGATACAGCCACTATGGAGAATAGTATGGAAGTTTCTTAAAAAACTAAAAATGGAACTGCCATATGATCCAGCAATCCCATTCCTGGGCATGTATCTGGAGAAAACTATAATTCGAAAAGGTGCATGCACCCCAATGTTCACTGCAGCACGATTTACAATAGCCAGGATATGGAAGCAGCTAACCACTCATCAAAAGAAGAATGGATAAAGAAGATTTGGTACATATATATACAGTGGACTATTACTCAGGCATAAAAAGGAAAGAAACTGGGTTATTTGTAGAGATGTGGATGGACCTAGAGTCTGTCATACAGAGTGGGGTAGGTCTGAAAGAAAAGAACAAATATCATATATTAACTTCTATATGTGGAATTTAGAAAAATGGTAGATATGAGCCTATTTGCAGGACAGGAATAGAGACGCAGACTAGAAAACGGACATGTGGACACAGGGGAGGAAGAGGAGAGTAGAAAAAATTGGGAGATTGGGATTGACACATACATACTACCATGTGTAAAACTGATAGCTAGTGGGAACCTTCTGTATAGCACAGGGAGTACAGCTCGGTACTCTGTGATGACCTAGACAAATGGGATTGGAGAGGGGGGAGGGAGGTCCCAGAGGTAAGGGATATATGTATACATATGGCTGATTCACTTCGTTGTAGAGCAGAAGCTGGCACAAAACTGTAGAGCAACTATACTCTAATAAGAAACAATAATCTATATGGGAAAAGAATCTGGAAAAGAATAGATATATGTATATGTATAACTGAATCACTTTGCTATACACCTGAAATTAACACAACATTGTAAATCAACTATACTCCAATATAAAATAAAAAAAATTTTAAAGTGAATGAAATACTGATACATGCTACAACATGGATGAACCCCAAAAACATGATCAGTAAAAAAAAAAAGCCAGGCTTTCTAGGCTCCGCTCTCGGTCGGGATCTCCTTCATGGAGGTTCGGAGGGCTCGGGCCGCCCGGCCGGCTCGGGCCACCAGGCCGCCTCGCCTCCGATGGCCGGGCCGCCGGGCAGGAGCACGCGGCCACCCTGAGCCTGGTGAGGCTCCAGCCGCGGCCGGGCCGGGTCCGAGGCTCCCAAGCTCTGAACGGGTGGAGAGCAGCGGCCTGTTCTGGCCTCCGCCACATTGTCGGTGAGACCCCGGGAGGCCCAGGAGCCGCCCCGGGTCTGCGTTCACACGCTGGGATGTGGGGCGATGGGGGTGAGGGCTTTCTGAGTTTATTGGTCATCGACTGTACGTCAGGGAATTTTTAATAGAAGCGGGAATTTTCTGCGTGTGAAAGAAAGGCCTCACCGTGTAACTGCACGTATGCCTGCCTTGTCACGGTGTGAAATCAGGTCCACGCAGAAGTGCCGTGGAAGGTGTAGACCTTGATAACTGTGTCATGGTGTGGAACCTGGCGGAAATCGAGAATCACCAGCTTTGCGGGCGAAAGATGGACGTTTGAAGCATAGACTGCTGTTGACTGGATACTTACTGAGAGCACAAAAATGACCTCAGGATTTCCTTGCTGAGGAATTTGGCAGCTTGATCTTCGGGGGTTGCTTAGAGTATTGAAAATTTTCAGGATTGCTAAAAAATACTGCTCTGGAACAGTCCATAAATGTATATATAAAACAATGGGGCACAGATGCAGAGAATGGACTGGAGGACACGGGATTGGGGGTGGGGGGTGGGCGAAGGGGAAGCTGGGACAAAGTAAGAGAGTAGCATAGACTATACACTACCAACTGTAAAATAGATAGCTAGTGGGAAGTTGCGGTATAAGAAAGGGAGGTCAACTCGAGAATGAGTGATGCCTTAGAGGGCCAGGACAGGGAGGGTTGAGGGAGGGGATATGGGGATATATGTATAAATACAGCTGATTCACTTTGGTGTACCTCAAAAACTGGTACAAGAGTGTAAAGCAATTATATTCCAATAAAGAGCTAAAAAAACCCCCCCCAAAAAAAAAAAAAAAAAGCCAAACGCAAAAGGCAACATATCGTATGATTCCATTTATATGAAATACTCAGAATAGGGAAATCCATAGAAACAGAAAGCAGATTAATGGTTGTCAGGGCCCACAGGGAGGAGGTAATAAGTGACTGCTTAATGCATACAGAGTTTCTGCTTGCAGTGATGATAAAGTTCTAGAACTAGATTCTAATGATGATCATACAACATTATGAACGTACTTAATGCCACTGAATTTTATACTTTGTATGGTTAAAATGGTAACTTCTACGTTACATATATTTTACCACAAAAATAATAATGGGTAAAATAAGGTGGTAATGGTAAAAATAGAAAAATAATGAGATTACATTGCAAATAAAAAAGATTTAGTGATAGACTGTATGTGAAGGCTAAAGCTGAGGAAAGGAATCAAGGAAAATGCTAAGGATTTGAATCTGAAGTAGAGGCAGTGAAAGGAATCAAGAAAAGAAGCTGAGGTTTTGAGGTTTAAAAGAAAAGTACTGCTACTACCAGGAATAGGTAGATCAGAGGAAGGTGTGGTTTAGCAGAGAAAACTGAAGATTGGGTTTTAAATATATGGCACCTAAGATGCCAAATATCCACAGTGATTTAGAAGTTCAGAACTATTTCTTCTAATTAACCAAGAGGAACTTTCAAACAGATGAGGCAGTTTTGGATAATACTAGTAGAAAAAGAAAGATTATATTTAATATTTTTAAGTACCATATTGAGCATGGTACTTAATATACCCATACAGACTTAATATACCCCTTTAGTATATGTTCCTTAAAGATTTCCAGAACCAACAAATATAAATCTTTATGATGTATTCAATGCATTCTGTGGTTGTTTAACAGTACACTCTCATACATACAACTGTTTGGGTTTTTTTTTTTTATTTGGGGTGGATGGCAAGACAATGTTAGTTGCTTCTTCTTATCTTGTCTACAAATTTTATTTGAGACTGAGATCATCATATACACTGCTAGTATAGTTACACTTAAGTACCAAACAAGGATAACTATGCTTGCTGGAAATCCTGGCACCATAAATGCAAATGTAGTTGTTTGGTGCTGGATGCTCAATAAACTGCTAGTATATTGGAAATGCCCTGAGGTAAATTACAGGCTTCACATAATTTCCCATAAATCATAACTTAGCGTTCTTCTGTATATCGTTCACAAAGAAAAGACAAATTGTCAATAAGAGTTTGAAGAAAACTAAATGATGATCTAAAATACGGAATAACAAGCACTACCGAACTACATCATATTGAACTACATACTTAAGATTCCTCCTCCCCAAAAAGACAACAACGAAGGAAAATTAAAACCACACCTTTTCTAAAGCTTCTAATTCAAAATGGAACAAAATATTCATAAAATTCATATTTATTTAAAGCTCTGACTTATGGGAGGGAGGGGAGGAATGTACCATGTTTTTCAAAACACATTTACTTTTATAGTGCTCTTACTATAGTTATCATGCATACATCTTATATATATACATAAAATATCTTTTATAGTTATCTCTTCCCCCAAGTGATTAAGTCTGTCATATCTGTAAAAGTCCTCCCGAATGCATGAATTCAGAAACACAGCACACTATTTCAAGATATATTCTTCTCTGTCATCAATGGCAGTTCCCCTCAAAATACCAGGTCTGCCCCTACCATGACTGTGGGCCTCTCTTCAACAAAGCCATATGCCTATGGCCTACCTGCCCTGGTTTCTTCACACCCCAAGTTGTCACCACATCCTGAAACTAAAATCATTTAAATTGCCTTTAGGGGAATGACGTGGCAGTCTAGTGGTTAGAACCCCACACTTCCACTGCAGAGAGCACGGATTCCATCCCTGGTCAGGGAACTAAGATCCTGCATGTTGTGCAGCATGGTCAAAAAAAAAAAAAAATTGCCTTAAATATGTATGTCAATCCAACAACAAACATATCTGTATCTACACACACACACACACACACACACACACACACACACACAACACACACACACATTCACACACACATATTTCATTCAGCCCATTAAAAAAGATAACAGGAAGCAAAGAAAGGATTTAGGAATCTCTTGTCATTTATATACAGTATCTGTCCAAATAGCACTATGCAAATGTACAATCCATATCACATTAAATTTATTTAATTCACCCCTTTCACTCCTATCTCTATGCGTAAAGCTTAGTTGTCCTCAATTAGCTCTTATCCAGACCACTGTAAGAACCTCCATCGTCTACCTGCCTCAGTCTTCCAACAGTGCTCCAAAGTAACCTTTGACAAAGACTCTCTCCTTGACCAACTTTTAGTTTGCTCCTCTGAACCCTCTTCTTAAGTAGGTTTCCATGTCTTTGGAGAATGCAGTCTTAGCAAGAATCCTGCTCATTCAGTTTAGCAAAAATCCCTCACCCTTGGTATCTGATCACTCTTAATACCTGGTCAAACTCCTCATCTCCTACCATCCCCCAGTGATATCTGATCACTCTGGCTTGCCTTCAGCAAGAATCCTATTAGGTCAGTTTAGCAAAAATTACCCTCTTCCCTTCATAATTTTCCATATACTAATCTCCAGTACCCCCCGCGCCCCCTCCCCCCCACACACACACATTCCTTGGCTATAAATCCCTACTTTTCCATCCAGTACTCAGAAGTGAATTCAGTTCTATACTGAGGTCTCTTTTCCCCCATTACAATAGTTCTTAAACAAAATCTGTTTTTACGGCTTTAACTATTGTTCAGCTCTGGTTTTCTCAGACATCTTCTAAAATGTGAATCTGACATTACTCCCCTTTTAAAACTTTTCAATACCTTCTCATTGCCTCCAGAATAAACTCCACGTCGTTTAGCCTATCTCTCTGATGCTGCTTCTGTCACCTCCTTAAACTCTCTATGCCAGTAATATTCAATTATTTGCCATTTCCATGCTATTTTCTACCTGAAATGTCCTTCTCCTTTATCCATCTGTCTAATACCTACTCATCTTCCAAGACTCTGTTCAAGAGTTATCTGCCATACCCTTTTCTGAGGTATCCCACACATATACACTATAGAATGGATGTTACTACTTCCACTATAACACACCACTTCTCTCATCTGCTTACAATGATCTTCCTCTCTTAGAAGATTCCAAGACTCCCTCAGCAATCATGGGATCTCTCTGACAGTCTCTGAGCTTCCATGGCTGGTTGTCAGCCAATGGTTATCTTATAATCCTTCTTTTTCAGGACTGAGACCATGTCATAGTTACTCGTACTCCTGTAGCACCCATAGTACAGTACCTTGGTAGGTGCTCAATACTTGCTAGTAAAATAGGACTCTTGGTGCCTAGAGCACCAGAGACCAAATGGTTTTCACCACATCATGCATGAAGTGGTCTTCTAGTTGTAAAGTAAGTGATCCTCACATCTGTATAATTGGCATATGTTATATAAAATAATGCTCTTAGAACACTCATAGGTGTTTCAAATACTTATGATTTTCTAATTTAGAGTAGTAATAGTCTTGTGTATCATTTATATTTTTTCATTATATTCCTTCATCACTACTGCTTTTTATTTTGCATTAAAGGTTCTAATAAACATTATCACTGAATATCATACATGTTTTGTAATCATAGTCAAGTGCTCACTGTGTAACAACTATGAAAGGGTTGAATGAGCATAGATCATAATATGCTATAATATACTACATTATACAACAGCAGTTCTCAAAGTGTGACACTCTCTCTACCCCCCACCTTCTAAAGGGTCCCTGAGACACTTGCAGATACTTTCGACCTGTAAAGTCAAAACTATTTTCTTAATAATATTAAGATGTTATCTGTCTTTCTCAAATATCATGTGTTATCACTCATATATGGAATATAAAAAAATGATACAAGTGAGCTTACTTACAAAACAGAAACAGACTCAGACTTAGAAAACAAACTTGCGGTTACCAAAGGGGAAAGGTGGGAGGAGGGATAAATTAGGAGGCTGGAATTAACATATACACACTACCATATATAAAATAGATAATCAATGAGGACCTACTGTATAGCACAGGAAACTCTACTCAATATTCTGTAATAACCTATATGGGAAAAGAACTTGAAAAAATGGAGATTATATATATGTGAATTACTTTGCACTGCACCTAAAACTAACACAACACTATATCAACTATACTCCTATATAAAATAAAAATTAAATTGTAAAAAAAAAAAAAGAGAGAAATCCAAATAGAGGCTAAAGAGGGTCAAAAACTTGAAAGACAGTTTGTTAAAAAAAAAAAAAAAAAAAGATATTGTCTTTTTTATTCTCATTCTCTCACCAGTTTCCCAGAGGCTACATGGCACGTACTATTGCAACAAATTAAATACAGAAGAAGATATGAGAATCTAGCTATCTTTTATTAAGCCAGACATTAAAGAGATTCCCAGAAATGTAAAACAATGTCACTCTTTTAACTAAGTGATTTTTTTTTGGAAAATATAGCTGTTTTCATAAAAACATGTTTTTATGTTAAAATGTGATGGGTTTATCACTAGGTTCTGGTAACATCCTTTCCTTACCTTGCCTCTTTCTGACAGATAATAACAGCTTCTTTCTGGATACCCCCAATGTCCCTTGTTGGTTCCTTTACTCCTGCTCACACCTTCATTAAATTCTTCTCTAAAGTCCAGCTGAGTATACCCCCTATTTCCTCTCAGGTCCCTGTCTGATACACACTCCTCTTGATCCTGCTCAGGCAAATTCAGCAACAGATCTTGATTCTTCCTGAGGGACAACTGATGCTACTAATTTAAGATGACCAGGTGCCCTGATATGTTGATTGATATCACAGATTTTGTCAACAGAGGCTGATGACAGAAACAACTCACAGAAGCAGCACAGTACAGTGGTTAGCCTCTGGAGTTAGACTGCCTGAATGTTACCTTGCTATGGAACCCCATTTTAGCTTACCGTAAAACAGGTACATGTTACAGAGGGGTCGTTAAAATTAAATACAGTAAATTTAAAAATGAACACAGCACGGCTCAAAAGAAAGCATACAGTAGATATTAATTTTAATATATTTTTGTAAAATAAATTCTAATACTAAACAGTTTATGCAGACATTTAATATGGAAACCAGCTATCCTTCAGACTCTTTAAGAACCATGTATATAACTTGAGAGACCCCTGTACTGAGATCTGTCTCAATACATTTTAATTCACAGTCTTCCTGCCCTATTGGAGTTATGAAGAAAGAAAACAAGACAGAGACAAAGACAGAGAGAGAAAGAGAATAAATGAGAGAGAAGAGAGACAGAGACGGAAAAAAGAGAGCTAAATTAAGAAAGTGAAGAAAAGAAAAAGGCATATACAGAAACAGATATAAACGGGGGGGGGGGGAGGAAAGGAAACCATTTCCTGCCTCCCTCTCTTCTCTGTCAATCCTTTCATTTTATCACCTACCACCTCATTTATTTAATTTAACACACTAGCCATAATCTTACAGTTTCTCCCCCTCCAGTTCTTTGATCTTTGGATTAACACAACTCAATGTCCCTCTCTGAATAGCACATTGATTTAAATTCAACAGTCGCTCTGTTAAGCCAAAATATTGCTACAATTTAATAGAGACTCTTGGAAATTTCCCAATTTTTAAGATATGAAATGACTCAGAAAAGCAGTGGCATAATTATGCCACATCTCCTTTGTTCCTTCCTCTCCAAAGGAGGAAACCGGGATCTAAAACTTACTCTTACTCTTGCCCTAAAATGAGAACTTTACAGTCAATTACTTTTTTAATGGACCACAGGTTTACAGATTTGGATTAATCATTTTAGTTGATGATACGTATATTGTCATCTCTGATCCATGCATGCATAGATCATATGTCTGTAATACAGTGAAGACCCATGAACTCAATACTCAAATCAAGAACTAGAACATTAATTAAAAAAAATATAGCTATGTGCTCCTTCCCTATCCTATTCACTTGCCTCTTCCAACCCCAAGTCAATCACTATCCTGAATTCTTTGTTTATTCTTCCCTTGTGTTTTTAAAAATTGTGGTAAAATACACATAACATTTTACTGTCTTAAACATTTTTAAGTGTTCAGTTCAGTGGCATTAAGTACATTCTCACTGTTGTGCAACCATCACTCTCTTACTTTTTCAAATTAGTTTTATTTATATACACAAAGCTAAACAAAATATTATTTAACTTTAGTTTTGCTTAACTTTATCAAAAGGGTAATCTTTCTGTATTTAATCTCAACATTATTTTACTTGACATTATTTTAGAAAAATTCATCTACATTTTCTGCAAACAAGTCTTTCTTGCCTTTTGTTAGTTTCGTTTCTAAGTATTTAATGTTTTTAAGTACTTCTTGTTGCTTCTGCAAAATTTTTATGAAATAACATTAAAAGTATTCTGTTACTGATGTAGAAAGCGTACTACATGGATCTTCTAGGTATCCACTTTGATAAATTCTATTATTTCTAAAAGTTAGTAAATGGGGGGGGGGGCGTTCTATGCAGAAAATCTTCTATGCAAAATTTTCTTTCCTTCCAATTCTTATGGCTTGAATTTCTTTCCTTCTTTTTTCTTTCAGGATAGGACGAAAGCACAAAGAAGAGAAGTTTAAAACGGGCATCTGTGTCTTATTTTGTAAATTCACAGTGTACTCTTACTCATCCAAGGTAAAATGGGTTACCTAAATAAGCCCTTTCCTAAGAGTAAATACTGCATGATTCCAACCCTCAGTTCCACCAGAAGAGGCATGCTATGGCTGGTCAATGCTATGGACTCACAGACACTTATGATCACACGAATAACCACATCACCCACAGAGAAAATACTATTTGTTGCACCTAGGAGATAAGCTGAGAGAAGGCCAGCTTATCTATGGCTCTCTCTCAGTTTATCTCCTGGTGCAACAAATAGTATTTTAAAAATATGGCCAGAGAGCTGGAAATGTTGGCCAGTGAAAACTTCATTTAGACTTGAGATACCTTTTTAATAATCTGTCATCTTTAGAATAACCTGAAAAGTAGATGGCTTAGATATTACAATGCATATTTGAAAATAAGAAACCTGAAGCATAGACAGACATAACAAGTTTGTCCAAGATCACAAAGCAAGTGAGAGACCAAGCTATATACTGTTATCTGTAGATTCCCAGCCCATCTCATCATCCCATCAAGTGTGGGAAAAGGAAAATGCTGCAAGGTCCGAATATGCATATAAACAGAAGCTATTCTCAGGCTTTCCCAAGCATGATGACTTTAAGTATACCTCACCAACTCTGCCCTGGTTGTGAATGATAAGACACATAGGTAACTCAAAAGTATGTAGCCAGAATTACCAGACACTGTTAGCTAAGAGAATCTTTTGGCAACTCAGTCAAAACCATGAAAGGCAAAGGTTTGCCCTCCTCTCCCAGACTTTCCAAGGTGCACTGTAAATCAGCTGAGGGGATTCCCAGTCTACAGAAATCACTGAACTCCTCCTGCTCACTTTTTAGGAGATTTCTTCTAAGCACATTAGTTTCTCAGAAAGCTTTTTTTTCTGGGTCTGTAAGAAGTCTGTTAGGGCAGACTGTTTCTTTAGGCCTGATGCCATAGAGTCTTAAACCAACACCAAATGAAACTGAAACTAAACTATTTCCTTAATTCTTGTTTTCTTTCAAAACTAGACTCAGATCAGTGAACACTAAAAAATGAATATATCAAAAGCCTTGCAAAAATTAAAATATAAATGTTAAAAGTTATAATTTTGATTTTTATTCAAATGATTCAGGTAAGGTTGGCTGTGGATGTGATAAGTAATAGTTGGCTTCCTACTGTCTCCAAAATTTGATTTTTTTCTGAATTCTTCTCCACATTGATCGCACTTATAAATTTTCTCTCCTGAGCAGATTCCCAATCAAAACAAGAAGAGAATGTTCTTTGTTTTGATTCTGTTTTCTGATAACTAATTCAGAAAACAATCTGATAACTAATTCAACTTCCCAGGTACTCTGTTACTGGAAAAGCATGACTTGGTTATTAGACCCAATCATTCTAGTTACTGGAAGGTCCTCATTATAAATGAATAAACTGGGACTCCCCTGGTGGTCCAGTGGTTAAGACTTTGCCTTCCAATGCAGAGGGATGCGAGTTCAATCCCTAGCTGGGGAGCTAAGATCCCACATGCCTCGCAGCCAAAAAATCAAAACATAAAACAGAAGCAATATTGTAACAAATTCAATAACGACTCTGAAATGGTCCACATGGAAAAAATAAACTGTCTTTTTTAATTTTCATCTTAGATTTTTCTGGTAGAATTAACTCTTTGAGAACATGTTTATCCTGGATGATTACAATGTCATATTTTACATCTTCATGCTTATCCCTTAAACTGTTTAGTGTATAGCTGCTTTTACAGTTTTTTGTCTTTTTATCTACATACTGTCTTATTTAAGTAATCTTAAATCCTTCCCATATATTTGCTTTTCTTATTGGGATTCTCCCTTTCCCTTAGATTCTAATTCTTTTCCATTCAGAGAAGACTCTTCAACATTTCTTGTAGGGTATGTTTAGTATTGATGAATTGGTTCAGTTTCTGCTTGTCTGAGAATTTTTTTTCTTTCTCCTTCTATCCTAAATGGTACTCTTACTCAGCAGGGTATCCTAGGTTGCAGGTTTTCCATTTCAGCAGTTTCTGGACCTGTAAAACTGAGGACCAGATCCCACAGAATCCTAACGAGATTACCATCCCTATCAACCAGCCTGACATCTCTCTACACCATTTTTGGTGACACTTCTCTAATTACATATGCTTTCCCCTCCTGGCCACTTGTCTAAGTACAATCCACACTTTAAGGTTTGTCTGAGCACTCCTGGTCTTAATGAATACAATCCCCTATGAACCCTCATATTATTTATCGTCTATACCACTCATTTGTCACTGATCATACAGTTTCTTTTACTGACATTTATTGTTTCATATTTGTTGGTCTTTCCAATTAGAATGCAAGTCCATCAAGGACAGACACTGGATCTTATCCCTCCTAGTATCCCAAGATTAGCCTGCCTCTCTACACCAAGTACAAACATAATAATGAGAACAAGTACAACCCTCCTCATTCTTCTGCTTCCAAAACCATCCACGAACATACGTACAATATGCACTGAAGACTTGCATTCCTTCATTCATTCAATGCATAATTGCAGAGAACCTCCAATGAATAATTTAAAAGTTTTTAGGTGTACCACCCTTTATATATTTACCCCATAGTCCTAGGAATGAAGATTTTGACTTATGGCTAGCTGAGAATACCTATATTGATTCTACCTATCTGAATCTATGCTAACTTCTGGGGAAATTAATAGTTTTCTTAGATTAAAATTGGTTCCTAAAGCTAGAGTAAACAATAATACTCATGTCCTAAAGTAGAAATGTGATAAGTCAATCGAAATTCTTTTTGAAGATGTATAATTCTTATTTGTGCCGTTGCTTAAAGTCTAGAAAAATTTATATATCTATCCATTCATCCAATATTTACTGAATACCTTTCATATGCCAGGTGATGTTCTAGTTGCTGGGGATAAGCTCTGAGTAAGACTGATAAGGTCCCTGCTCTTTGGAGGGCTTACATTCGAATGTGAAGAAATAGACATTAAAAAAATAAAAAGTAAACTAATTTAAGCAAATATCAGAGAGTGAGAAATGTCAGAGAATTAAAATTAGGTCATGGCTGCTCTAGATTGTTTGGTAAGAGAAGGTACTATAACATTTAGCTAAAATCCAAACATCCAGAAGGAACCACCAATGCAAAGAATAGGGGGAAAAGCATTTCAGATACAGAAAATCGCTAGTATAAAGCCCCCTGTAACTAGAATATAGTGGTTGAGAGGGAACAATGTGAGATGAGCTGGAGAAATCAGTAGCAGCCAGATCACAGAGGACTTAGTAAAACAGGATACAAAATTGGATTTAATTCTAAATATAATTAAGTTATTGGAGGGTCTTAAGCAGAAGAGTGACATGATGACGTATAGGCTTTTAAATTTTATATTGGAGCATAGCTGATTAACAATATTGTGTAGTTTCAGGTGTACAGCAAAATAATTCAGTTATACATACACATATATCTATTCTTTTTCATATTCTTTTCCCATTTAGATTATTACAGAACATTCAGCTCCATTCCCTGTGCTATACAGTAGATCATTCTTGATTATCTATTTTAAATACAGCAGTGTGGGGACTTCCCTGGCGGTCCAGTGGTTAAGACTTCCGCACTTCCACTGCAGGGGGTGTAGCAGGTCCAATCCCTGGTCAGGGAACTAAGATTCTGCGTGCCATGCAGCGGGGCAAAAAGAAAAAATAAAATGAGTGTGTGTGTGTGTGTGTGTATATAAATCGTCATGTGTATATATATATATCTCGCAGTGTGTATATGTCAATCCCAAACTCCAAATCTATCCCTTCCTTCTGTTTGGTAAATAAGTTCATGTGTATCTTCTTTCTTTAGATTCTGCATATAAGTGATACCATATGATATTTGTCTTTCTCTGTCTGATATACTTCACTTAGTATGATTATCTCCAGGTCCATCCATGTTGCTGCAAACAGCATTATTCCATCTTTTATGGCTGAGTAATATTCGATTGTACGTACATATCACATCTTTTTTTTTTTCATTTTATTGGTGTGTAGTTGTTTTAAAATGTTGTGTTACTTTCTGCTGCACAGCAAAGTGAATCAGCTTTACATATACACATATCCCCTCTTTTTTGGATTTCCTTCCCTTTTAGGTCACCACAGAGCACTGAGTAGAGTTCCCTGTGCTATACAATCGATCCTCATTAGTTATCTATTTTACACACAGTAGTGTATATATGTCAATCTCAATCTCCCAATCCATCCCTCCTCCCCCTTTCCCTCCCTTGGTGTCCATACGTTTGTTCTCTATGTCTGTGTCTCTATTTCTGCTTTGCAAGTAAGTTCATCTATACCATTTTTCCAGATTCCACATACGGGCGTTAATATACGTTATTGGTTTTTCTCTTTCTGACCTACCCCACTCTGTATGACAGACTCTAGGTCCATCCACATCTCTACAAATAACCCAGTTTCTTTCCTTTTTATGCCTGAGTAATAGTCCACTGTATATATATGTACCAAATCTTCTTTATCCATTCTTCTTTTGATGAGTGGTTAGCTGCTTCCATATCCTGGCTATTGTAAATCGTGCTGCAATGAACATTGGGGTGCATGCACCTTTTCGAATTATAGTTTTCTCCAGATACATGCCCAGGAATGGGATTGCTGGATCATATGGCAGTTCCATTTTTAGTTTTTTAAGAAACTTCCATACTATTCTCCATAGTGGCTGTATCAGTTTACGTTCCCACCAACAGTGCAAGAGGGTTCCCTTTTCTCCACACCCTTTGCAGCATTTACTGTTTGTAGATTTTTGATGATGGCCATTCTGACTGGTGTGAGGCGATACCTCATTATAGTTTTGATCTGCATTTCTCTAATAATTAGAGATGTTGAGCATCTTTTCATGTGTTTGTTGGCCATCTGTATATCTTCTTTGGAGAAATGTCTGTTTAGGTCGTCTGCCCATTTTTTGATTGGGTTTGTTTTTTTGATATTGAGCTGCATGAGCTGTTTGTATATTTTGGAGATCAATCCCTTGTCAGTTGCTTCATTTGCAAATATTTCCTCCCATTCTGAGGGTTGTCTTTTCATCTTGTTTATGCTTTCCTTTGTGGTGCAAAAGCTTTTAAGTTTAATTAGGTCCCATTTGTTTATTTTTCATTACTCTAGGAGGTGGGTCAGAAAAGATCTTGCTGCGATTTATGTCAAAGAGTGTTCTGCCTACGTTGTCCTCTAAGAGTTTCATAGTGTCTGGCCTTACATTTAAGTCTTCAATCCATTTTGAGTTGATTTTTGTATGTGTTGTTAGGGAGTGTTCTAATTTCATTCTTTTACATGTAGCTGTCCAGTTTTCCCAGCACCACTTATTGAAGAGACTGTCTTTTCTCCATTTGTATATTCTTGCCTCCTTTGTCATAGATTAGGGGACAAAAGGTACATGGGTTTATCTCTGGGCTTTCTCTCCTGTTCTATAGATCTACAGATCTATATTTCTGTTTTTGTGCCAATACCATAGTGGCTGGATTACTGTAGCTTTGTAGTACAGTCTTAAGTCAGGGAACCTGATTCCTCCAGCTCCATTTTTCTTTCTCAAGGTTTTTTTTTCTGTTTTGTTGGTGGTTTGTTTTTTTGTTTTTTTTGTTTTTGTTTTTTTTTTGCTATTTGGGGTCTTTTGTGTCTCCATATAAAGATTTTTTTTTTTTTGTTCTAGTTCTGTGAAAGGTGCCATTGGTAATTTGATAGGGATTGCACTGAATCTGTAGATTGCCTTGGGTGGTATAGTCATTTTGACAATATTGGTTCTTTTTTTTTTTTTAAGCTCTTTATTGGAATATAATTGCTTTACACTGCTGTGCCAGTTTTTGCTGTACAACAAAGTGAATCAGCTGTATTTATACATATATCCCCATATCCTCTCCTTCCCACAAGTTCCTCCCACCCTCCCTATCGCACTCCTCTAAGTCATCATCCATCATCGAGTTGATCTCCCTTTGTTAGACAGCAACTTCCCACTAGCTATTTATTTTACATTTGGTAGTGTATATATGTCAATGCTACTCTCTCACTTCGTCCCAGCTTCCCCTTCGCCCCCCCTCCCCAACCATGTCCTCAAGTCTGTTCTCTACATCTGCATTTTTATTCTTACCCTATCACTGGGTTCATCAGTACCATTTTTTTAGATTCCGTATATATGAGTTAGCATATGGTATTTGTTTTACTCTTTCTGGATTACTTCGCTCTGTATGACAGACTCTAGGTCTATCCACCTCATTACATATAGCTCAATTTTATTTCTTTTTATGGCTGAGTAATATTCCATTGTATGTATGTGCCACATCTTGTTTATCCATTCATCTGTTGATGGGCATTTAGGTTGCTTCCATGTCCTGGCTATTGTAAATAGTGCTGCAATGAACATTGTGGTACATGTTTCTTTTTGGAGTATGGTTTTTTTCAGGGTATATACCCAGGAGTGGGATTGCTGGGTCATATGGTAGTTCCATTTTTAATTTTTTAAGGAGTCTCCATACTGTTTTCCATAGTGACTGTACCAATTTATATTCCCACCAACAGTGCAAGAGGGTTCCCTTTACTCCACACCCTCTCCAGCATTTGTAGTTTCTAGACATTTTGATGATGGCCATTCTGACCAGTGTGAGGTGATACCTCATTGTGGCTTTGACTTGCATTTCTCTAATGATTAGTGATGTTGAGCATCTTTTCATGTGTTTGTTAGCCATCTGCATGTCTTCTTTGGAGAAATGTCTATTTAGGTCTTCTGTCCATTTTTGGATTGGGTTATTTGCTTTTTTGGTATTAAGCTGCACGAGCTGCTTGTATATTTTGGAGATTAATCCTTTGTCTATTGCTTCGTTGGCAAATATTTTCTCCCATTCTGAGGGCTGTCGTCTTGTCTTGTTTATGGTTTATTTTGCTGTGCCCATTTGTTTTTTATTTTATGTCCATGATTCTAGGAGGTGGGTCAAAAAGGATCTTGTTTTGATTTATGTCACTGAGTGTTCTGCCTATGTTTTCCTCTAAGAGTTTTATAGTGTCTGGCCTTACATTTAGCTAGACAATATTGACTCTTCCAATCCAAGAACATGGTATATCTTTCTACTTGTGTCATCTTCAATTTCTTTCATCAGTGTTTTATAGTTTTCAGAGTATAGGTCATTTGTCTCCTTAAGTAGGTTTATTCCTAGGTATTTTACTCTTTTTGATGTGATGGTAAATGGGATTGTTTCTTTAATTTCTCTTTCTGATCTTTGATTGCTAGTGTACAGAAATGCAACAGATTTCTGTGGATCAATTTTGTATCCTGCAACTTTACCAAATTCACTGCTGAGCTCTAGTAGTTTTCTGGTAGCATCTTTAGGATTTTTTTTTTATGTATAGTATCACGTCATTTGCAAACAGTGACGGTTTTACTTCTTCTTTGCCAACCTGGATTCCTTTTATTTCTTTTTCTTGTCTGGTTAGCCAGGCCCTGTCATGTACAGAAGCTGCTAGCTGCTGTTTAGTAGGGCCTGGTCACAAGGCAGCTGGCCACAGAACCCTAGGGGGCCCCAGCTCTAGTCCTGGCTTACTGGTAGGCAGAGTCAGGTGCTGAAGACTCCAAGGCTATTGCCCACCCACTGGCAGATGAAGCCAAGTCCTGGGGTTAGTGCCAGACTATTGGCAGGCAGAGTCTGGCTGCAGGCCCAGGGATCCCAGAGCTCATTTCAGATCATTGGTTGGGGGCCCAGTTTCTGACACAGTCGGGTATGGATCCAGGGTGTCCTAAAGCTTGTATTGGCCTGCTAGTGGATAGAGTCAGGGTCCAGCTGGTCCCAGAGTAGGATCTGGCCTGCTGTGGACAGGCCGGGTCTACAGGTTGTGGGATTGTAGTTTTCTTGTGTCTAGTGTCTTGTCTAGAGGCTAGTGTAAGCTTCCTGGAGGGAGTGGCCAGTGCCTGCCCACTGCTGGGTAAAGCTAGGTCTTGGCCCTCTGGTGAGCAGGACCATGTCTAGAGGCATGTCTAAAGGCAGCTATGGACTCAGAAAGTCCTTAGGCAGTCTGTCTGCTGATGGTTGGGACTGTGTTTCCTGCCCCATTAATTGTTTGGCCTGAGGTGTCCCAACACTGGCACCTACAGGCTGTTGGGTAGGGCCAGGTCTTGGCACTAATATGAGCCAAGATGGCAGCTGCTAGCAGCAGTGTTTATGCAGTAGAATGTTCCCAAATATGGCTGCCTCCAGTGTCTATGTCCCCAGAGTGAGCTGCAGCCACCCCCTATTTCTTGGGAAGACTCTCCAAGACCAGAGGGTAGGTCTGACCCTGGGTCCTATCAAATTACTGCTTTTTCCCTGGGTCCCAGTGCACTTGAGATTTTGTGTGCACCCTTTAAGAGTAAGCTCTATTTTCCCCAGTCCTGTGGGGCTCCTGAAATTAAGACCCATTGGACTTCAAAGCCAGATGCTCTAGCAGTTCATCTTCCGGGTGCAAGACCCCCAGGCTGGGAAGGTTGACATGGAGCTCAGAACTCTCACTTGTATGGGAGAAGCTCTGCAATATAATTATTTGCCAGTTTGTGGGTTGCACTCCCAGGGGTATAGGATCTGATTTTATCAAGAGTCTGCCCCTCCTACTCATTTCATTGTGGTTCCTTCTTTATATCTTTGTTTTATAAGATCTTTTCTGATAGGTTCCAGTCTTTTTCATCAACTACTGTTTTGCAGAGAGTTTTGATTTTAGAGTGCTCATGAAAGTAGATGGGCTCAGGGTCTTTCTACCCTGCCATATTGGCCACTCTCTTGAAAATGGATTTTTTTAAAGTATGATTCAACTGTACAGTTTTTTATAAGAGACATTATTTATATTCAACAACATAAACAGGTTAAAAGTTAAATAACAGGACTTCTCTGGTGGCGCAGTGGTTAAGAATCCACCTGTCAATGCAAGGGACATGGGTTCAAGCCCTGGTCTGCGAAGATCCCACATGCCTCAGAGCAACTAAGCCCGTGTGCCACAACTACTTACCCTGCATGCCACAACTACTGAAGCCTGCCCAGCTAGAGCACATGCTCCACAACAAGAGAAGCCACCCCACTGAGAAGCCTGAGCACCACAACAAAGAGTAGCCCCCGCTAGCCACAACTAGAGAAAGCCCGCGTGCAGCAACAAAGACACAACACAACCAAAAATAAATAAATAAATAAATAATAAAGGTTAAGTAACAGAAAAAGATATATCATGCTAACAGTAAGTAAAAGAGCACTGAAGTAGCTACACTTAATAGACCAGACAACCATATAACCCAACAATCCCACTACTGGGCATATACCCTGAGAAAACCATAATCCAAAAAGAAACATGTACCACAATGTTCACTGCAGCACTGTTTACAATAGCCAGGACATGGAAGCAACCTAAATGCCCATCAACAGATGATAAAAAGATGTGGCACATATATACAATGGAATATTACTCAGCCATAAAAAGGAATGAAATTGAGTTATTAGTAATGAGGTGGATGGACCTAGAGCCTATCATACAGAGCTAAGTAATCCAGAAAGAGTAAAACAAATACCATATGCTAACTCATATATATGGAATCTAAAAAAATGGTACTGATGAACCCAGTGACAAGGCAAGAATAAAGATGCAGATGTAGAGAATCAACTTCAGGACACAGGGTGGGGGGCGAAGGGGAAGCTGGGACGAAGCGAGAGAGTAGCATTGACATATATACACTACCAAACGTAAAACGGACAGCTAGTAGGAAGCTGCTGCATAAAACAGGGAGATCAATTTGATAATGGGTGATGGCTTAGAGGGGTGGGATAGGGAGGGTGAGGGAGTTGCAGGAGGGAAGCGATATGGGGATATATGTATAAATACCGCTGATTCACTTTGTTGTACAGCAAAAACTGGCACAACAGTGTAAAGCAATTATATTCCAATAAAGAGCTTAAAAAAAAATAGACCAGACAAAAAATTGTTAGTAGAGACAAAGATAATTTATAATGATTCAGCAAGTCACAGCAGTTAAGAATATAAAAAAATTGGGGAGACATCTATATTTCTGATGAAAGAAAAGTTGAATAGGCTGATGAATATAACCGAGGAATTGTTTAGCTGCAGAACTAACAAGGTGCTGAATGATGAAATCTATTTGCAGTATTTTAAAAAGTGCAATAAAACCCAACTCTTAAAAAAACAAACTTTACATATTTTTACACAATTAGAATACAAATATCAGAACTAGGAAGAAATAAATGTCTTTTTCCCCCAGTCCCAAAAATCCCAGGATATACAATGTTCAATATAATCTAAAACGAATTCAACTGAACATGGTCTGTTTTAGACAAGAAAACTACCTTTTAAAAATACTGAAAGTAAACAAATGTGTATCTATGTGATTGTTTACTAACACGTGTGTATCTGTACATATGTGTTTAACATATATATACTACAGCATTTTTTCGTTTCAGTATGAAATTCACTGTAAGATAGATCCATCTTAAATCTTTCTAAATGTTTAATTATTGAGGCACCAAAATAACCTCAAAGATGGCTTCAGCCAACTAAGACAGAGAGAATGGAAATCAGAAATCCAAAGCAAGAAAAATGTTCTCCCTAAGGGGCAGTATAACAAAAGTTGTTGAGAAAATGGACTCTAGAACTAGAATTATTGGGTAACATGAGTCACTAATTAAAGATTAAATAAGTAACTATTCATAAAGCACTTAAAACAAAGCCTGGTATATAGTTAATGCTATGTAATAGTTAATTAAAAATCAATTAAACAAATAAATATTTTCTTATTAATAACAGTCTACTAGCAGACATCTACCTTTTACTTTGCAATACAGATAGCATCTTAGCTGAGAACTGAGATGCTAACAAAAGTAAAATTATCACCATGTATCTTTTTATTGTTTAATGTTGAACTGTTCAGTGCCTCTTCCATCCATGATGTCAGACATTTCCCAAAAATGTTTGGCATTTTTACTCACAGTCCAATTTTTATTCTGCACAAACAGCTATGGGAAGGCCCCTCCATGTCACTGTCTCTCACAAACCTTTCCCTCATCAGAAGGTGGCCTTTTTGCTGGGTGAAAAGTCTTCTCAGCTCTATCAGTCTCTGCCTCACTTCCTTTCTTTTTGAGTTTCCAGTTTCCTCACATTAACTCCACTGACTTAGCCACTTGTAAGCTTAGCTCTACCCAGTTCTTGGAACAGACGGACCTGGGATTCAACACTCAAGCAATTTCTGCCTCCCCAAGCAACAACTCACTCACTGTTCTGATGACGGAGCTCCTGCATTTGAGGTTCCAAGTCTTATGTGTGTCCAGCTTGCAGATATGAACTTTTATCTTGGCCTCTGTGCCAAGTTTTGGTCCAGTACCTGCCAAGTACACTAGTCTAATCCTAGGATGGAATCCCTACCTCTCCTCGACTATCCCTACATTGCTGCAGCCTAGCCGAATATGAAATGACCTCCCAGATATTTTCCTAGGTTCCAATTATCACCTGCATCTGATGCCTGCATTTAGAATAGTATTTCATTTTGTATCCCCTGTTGTCAATCACTTGCAAAGAACACAACCAGACTATATAACCCTTGGATACTGGTGAACTTCCAACACGTTATACTATAAGGGTATCACCTACTTCTTACTGATGGTGTCTGCTGTGCCGGGATCAACTCGGCGACTCGAGGTGAGTGACGGGTGCCGCAAGCTTGAAGAAGACACAGACACAGACTGAAGAGAAAAGTGGGACCGGGGGGCTCAAGACCTCTCGGATCAAGAGCCCTGCTGACTCATCCCAGGTTGCTTTTATTGAGTTCGTGGGCTTACATTCTCAGGTTACACTCATAAACAATCAAAGGCCTCACATGACTGAAGCAATGATCCTTGTTTGCCTCCTGGGTCCGAGCTGAGCAGGTGTGGATTTGAGCTGGGTGTGGAGAGCAAAACAGCCCTGGGGGCAGGAGACCTCTCTCAGATATTGGGGGTCTGTGCCCCACCCGTGTTGGCCCCTCTGCAACTGTGCCTGTCTTAGGTTGTTCCTCCCTTGAGGAATCTTACCCGTCTCTGGCTAACCAGTCATCCTCCAGGGCCAAACACGGTGATATAAGGAAGGCTCTATGCACCACCCCTGTTGGCCCCTCTGCGGCTGTGCCTGTCTTAGGTTGTTCCTCCTCTGAGGAATCTTACCCGTCTTTGGCTAACCAGCCATCCTTCAGGGCCAAACAGGGTGATATTAGTCTCCACGCCCCGCACCCTCAGCTCCTCCACTGCTCAAGCATCCCATCGCTCGGCCCACATCAAAAAGGTTCCCGAATGTCTTCCCACACTGCTGTGAATAATTAGCCAAGTACTACTGAATGCTAAGATAAGAGATCAAGTTTTGACCCTATTTGGCCCTATTTGCCCAATTGAAATTGTGCTTATTTCAGTTATCAATGTTACTAGCTCAAAGGCTAACACTTTTTTGCCTTTGTTTTGTATGTGACATTATCTTACAGCTGTACTTATCTTAAATGAACCTCCCTGTTTACATTTTGTTCTCCCAAGGTCTGTCTCTATTTATGCCCCTCTTTTAAATTTATTTCCTCAAAAAGCATCTTTTGTTTTTTGCAATAACCTTACTATAGCTACAAATCCTTTTCTTACTCCATTCTGGATGTTGTCTTACAATGCTTTCATTCAGGGACTGACTATAATACGTGACACTTGTTTAATAACATACCAGAAATCAGATATCCAACTGAGTAGTGTTTTCCCTAGAAATAATTATGTTGGAAGCTATTCTATTCACTTATTCTAATAATGTTATGAATAATCACAGCACTTCTGGAATTCCTTGAAACATGCCAGTTCTATATCTTTGACCTTGTCCAAGAAGACCAAACCTATTACTCTGTAGTATTTGATCAAATACTGCAGTGCTTGGCTAAACTGCTGTTTCCAAAAATTAGATTTACCTCCAAAGGCTGAAAAAGTGCTATTACTGAGGAATTTTTAAAAACTACCTAGCCTCTGAAAGTAGTACCAAAATTTAAAATAAATGTTGGAAAAAAGCATTATAGTTAGAAAAATAGAAAAAAAAAAAGCATTATAGTTAGAATAAATGGATGGCAACCTTTGTATGACCAAACATATTTATCTAACCTTTAAGATTATCATTCTACATATAAAAAAACTTCCTACCTTCTTATAGGATTACTATAGAAATAAAATGAGAAAGTATACAACATCTGTGAAACCCTAAAAAGTGAATAAATGCAAGCTACTCCTATGCATGTCTTTCTGCTGCAAATTTAAGTGGAGTCAAAACAAATATTAAGGTTTGCTCATTTTAAAACTGTACTTAGGAATTTAACTTGAATTTAAGTGGACATTTGTATTTTGCAGGAGGTGTGAGATTAGAATCCAAGTTCCACTTTTTTTAAAGTATTTCTGCTTGCAATAAAGTTATGTTTTTCAAGAAACAGTTCATGTTTTAGAAAGTGAAACCTAGCTCACTATTATTGAAATGAAGGAGGTGGAGGGAAATTCCATAACTGAGAAGCCACAATAAATACAAATAACATCTTTGATTCTGCAACATGGGACTTCCCCAAGGAACATATAAAGGCTTTGTCAAGTCAACTGTAATGTTATCCAATCAGAGTTAGAGAGGGAAAGTGCCTTTGCAAATAAATATAGAATCCTAGCCCGACGTGTTCTGAGGCACTCCTCAACTGTTCAGGCAGTCTGAGCCTATTGCTGAAGAACCTTCAGTTGCACCACCATGAATCAAAGTGCTGTTCTTATTTTCTGCCTTATCCTTCTGACTCTGAGTGGAACTCAAGGTAAGGAATATCAATGGATATTTAATTTGTAAGATCAAAAATAGGACTGGGTATAAATTCTAGAAGTGTAGAAATAATGTATTTGCAAAAGTTTTACAGCCTACCTTATACATGAAAGGTAAATGAGCAGAGACTCCTTCTGGTCAGAGTTTATAGTCAGAGAAGCAAGTGGAATAAAAGAAAGAGAGGAGGAGGAAGGTAGGAGTGGAAGTGGAAGAGGGATAAACAGAGAAAATGTGAGGGACAGAGGAGAAAGGGGAGGAGACGGGTATCTCCTTAGTTAATTTAAGTAACTATATGACCTCCTTAGTTAAGTAACTATATGATCATACCTCAAGAGTATGATCTTACAACCAACAAGTTGCAATTCCATTCTTTCAGAGAATCAACTAATTAATCATACAGACCTGTACGATCACAGGCTGACTATGTGATTACACAGAGGTACAGGTTCAGCTAAGTACTACCCAATCCATATTAAATGCCTGAAATGAAAACTGCGCTAATGTCATCTGCTGTACCTGTCTCTTTTCCTGCAGGAATACCTCTCTCTAGGACTACACGCTGTGCCTGCATCAAGATCAGTGATCGACCTGTTAATCCAAAGTCCTTAGAAAAACTTGAAGTGATTCCTGCAAGTCAATCTTGCCCACGTGTTGAGATCATGTAAGTAAAATCCCACCTAATGATCACCTCCCTGATTGTAATCATATATTAAATACATGATGATCACAAAAATCAGTGAAGGATTTATGATGATTCTAAGACTTCTGTACAGCAAAGGGAGATATCTAAAGTGAAACCTAAATGTCTGACTTTAAAACTGTATACTCCATTCGTTTTACCGGCCCATCACTGTTTTAAATATTCTCACTCCTATTTACCTCTATAGTGCCACAATGAAAAAGAATGGGGAGAAAAGATGTCTGAATCCAGAATCTAAGACCATCAAGAATTTACTGAAAGCAATTAACAAGGAAAGGTAGGTTTGCTATTGCTCGCAGAAGAACTGCTCTTTAAGAAATGTCGATCTTGGGAAGTTAGAAATATCTGCATCGGGCTTTCTTGTGGAATTCTTGGCTTTAGACGGTGTTACCACCATGCCTCCATATACTGAGCTGTCATCTTGTGTGGTATCAAAAGTTACCCTGATTACTGCCTAGAAGTGTCAACAGGTCACTTCAACCTTGAAGGAGAGCTATAACTATCCAAACAAAGATGTCAAATTTATCCCAAGCTTTTCCTGGCCTTAAAAATACATCCCATGCAACCCACAATGATTGTGTAGCAGCAGGAAAGAAGCTCGCCACATATTTCACCCGAAGACTTGGGATTATCTATGAATTCGGCATGTTCCAAGCAGAATTCAGACTGAAGTCAGTGTCATTTACACCCTCCTTTTCTTCTTACAGGTCTAAAAGATCTCCTTGAACACAGAGAGAGGCATAATCACTGCAATGCTGATAAGAATCGACCAGAGAGAAGCTACCTCTGCCATCATTTTCCTACATACAGTTTATGTCAAGCCCTAATTGTCTGTGGATTGCAGTTCTCCTAAAAGGTGACCAATCACAGCCACCAAATTAGCTGCTACTACTCCTGCAGGGCGGTGGACGGCTCATCATCCTGAGTTGTTCAGTAGTAACTCTGCCCTGGCACTATACTATAAGCTATGCTGAGGCACTACGTTCTTAGTGGATGTGCCAAGTCCTAGCCCTGCTACTGACAGTTTCCTCACCTTTCCTATTTTCTAAAGGTTATTAAGGGATCTTTCCACCTCTGGGCTTATCAGAGATCCTAGAATCTCAAATAACTCAAAGGTATTCAAAGCAATAATACAATCTGCTTTTTAAAGAAAGATCTTTACTTCACGGGTTTCTACTGCCATCCCTTCAAGGGGTCCATATTCTTCCAAGTGTTATATACATAATTCCAAATACACAGAAGCAGCTAGAAATAGCTGGAAATGTATGTGAAAATAGTATTACTTAGTCAAAGACTACACAAAGTAAAATTCTTAGATGTATATGTTTCTTATATTGTTTTCAGTGTTTATGAATAACTTGTGTAATTAAGTACTACAATAAGAGAAATTTTAAAATTTAGATAATGATCTGCATGTTATGTAAGACAAATAGACTGAATGCTTTTCAAAACAAAAGTAATGTTCTCTCCTAGAAATATTAAGAAAGACTATTTAACTGTTTAGAGACCAAAACATAATAAAGCTAATTATAACTAAGATGAAGTGTCTGGTGTGTCATTTAACTGAGACATTTATTTCATAAAAAGCTTCAACTGGAGAACCCACAACCTAGAGAAGAAGAAGAGATAGGTTGAGGACAAGTGAGTTTGAGAATCACCATATTCTCTCCAACTATAGTCTCCTGAAAGGCCCATCATACAGGATTCCTCTGGGACTTTTGTGGCATAACAGAGCTTGGCCTGAGCTTTAGATCCTTAGAGTCAGCTTTCTATGAGACATTTGCAACTCGACATCCCATGGAAACATCAAACTCCAAAATATCTTAAATTCCTCTCTCCCCCAGATCTATTTCTCCTCCTCTACTCTATACCCTAGTTTAACAGCACCATCATCCATCCAGTTCCCCAAACCAGAATTCTGGGAGTAACTCTATACTCCTTCTCCCTCACCTCCCATATGCAATTTGTCACCAAAAAGGTATTCATAGTGCATTTAGTTGGCAAATTATTAATATCTAAAACAGTTAGAGGGGACTTCCCTGGTGGTCCAGCGGTTAAGACTCCACGCTCCCAATGCAGGGGGCCCAGGTTTGATCCCTGGTCAGGGAAATAGATCCCATATGCTGCAACTAAATATTCCACATGCCACAACAAAGATCCCACATGTGGCAAGGAAGATCCCACGTGCCACAACTAAGACCTGGCAAAACCTAAATAAGTAAATAAAATATTTTTAAAAAAACATATAGAGAACACCTATGAATGAAAAAGGAAAAGATAGCTAACTGAAAAAGAGGAAACGAACAGGAATTTCACGAAAGAAGAAAACACAAGCCCTTAACATATGAAAAGATGCTCAATTTCATTAGCAACCAGGGACATGTATGTGCAAATCATTATGATATACCATTTCATACCACCAGACTAGAAAAAATTTTTAAGTTGGGTAATACCAAGTGTTAGGAAGGTATCTAGAGCAATGAGATACTTCCACTTTTGATGAAAGAGAAAATAGCTATAACTACCTTGAAAGTCAGCTTGGTATTATCTTATACAATTTAACACACGCACACTCTATGCCCTAGCAATTTTATTACTATGTAGACACCATAAATTACTGACGAGAATATACATGAGAAAACATTATAGCTACATTGTTTATAACAGTAAAACTCTCGATATAAATCCAAATGTTCATAACTAGAATGATAAGCAAGTTAGAGTATTTTAATTCAATGGAATATTTCCACAGCATGGAAATAAGTGAAGTACAATTATACACATCAACACAGATGAATTTCAAAAATAATCGTGCACAAAAGGAGCATGTCACAGAAAAGTACATGCAGCATGATTCCATTTACTATGAAGTTTTAAAACAAGCAACGTTAACACTGTACAAAGACCCTTGAACATGCAAGTTTGAATTATGTGGGTCTACTTATATGGGGATTTTTTTCCAATACATACTACAGTACTACATGATCTGGAGTTGGCTGAATCCACAGGTGTGAAAACACAGATACGGAGAGCTGACTATAAAGTTATACATGGATTTTTGACTTGGGGGGAGAGGGATGGTGCTGCAATCCCTACACTGTTCAAGAGTCAACTGTTACTTGGCAGTAAAGACATATATGATAAAAAACAAAAAACAAAGGAATGATTTCCATAAAGTTCAGGATGGTGATTATTTCAGGAGGTGAGAAGAAAATGCAATCAAGGAAGAACATATAAGGGGCTTCTGGACTAAGGAAGGTAAAGTTCTATTTTTTACCTAGATAGCGGGTACACAGAATCTGTTCTTTAATCTGTACCTATACGCTTCTAATTTTTAAACACATGCTCTATTTTACATTAACACAGTAAAACAAACTAGCAAAGAAACAAAAAACTGCAGAACGTTACCAACTGTGAGATGTCTTCATGAATATCAAACAACTTCACATAGCAAATATCAAAGAATAAGAGAGCTATCACTGGGGATATAATGTACAACATGGTGACTATAGTTACAATGCTGTACTGCATAATTGAAAGTTGCTAACAGAGTAAATCTTAAAAGTTCTCATCACAAGGAAAAAAATTTGTAACTATGTGACAGATGTTGACTTTGTGGTGATCACTTCACAATATATACAAATACTGAATCATTAGATTCTAAACCTGAAACTAATATGTCAATTATACCTCAACAGAAAAAACTAAATAAATAAATAAATAAATAAAAATCTAACACAATATTGAAAAAGACAGAGAAAGTGCAAATACTAACACATTCTGGTATATAACAAAGGAATACAGTATACAACCATTATTGTGAAAACCTTAACTGGATCACAGCAAAATTGAAGGGGCAGAATTTCTCCTTCCTGCCCTCTCATTTTCTTTTTCTTCCTGATCCCATGAATCTGTACAAAGATCCCTATCTTATTCTCAACTGACTGTCAACTAATTCTCAGAAAGGTATTAAGCAACAGAGATTTAAATTGCTCTCTGTTCAAAGCAGGACATACATTTAATAAACATTTATTTATCCCCATTATATACCAGGTTAAGAGAAATTACTGCACCGTGAGTTTATAATTTACTGTTAATGACAGAGACAAAGGTAAATAAATTTGAACTGAAAAAACGCCATGGACTGAAAAACCTCCAAATGTACAAAGGAAGTAGAGAAAATCAGGGAAGCCTTTCCTGGGAAAGTGATGGCAATCTGGAATTTGAAAGACACATATGTATCTGATAGGTGCAAGGATAAAAGTGAATTCCAGTAGAGGAAAAAGCACGTACAAAGGCATAGGTGTGAAACAGTATAGTGTTTTCAATCTGAAAGAATGTAAGCTTAAAGTCAGAGGTATGGATATTGTGGGAAATGATGTTGGAGAGAAAACAGGAATTAGATCATGAAAGCCCTTCTATTCTAAGTATGCCATTACCGTCATTACATATTTATAAGCTATATACATATTACAAAACATACACCAAAAAATGTACAAGAGTGCTAGACTATGCTACAGTAATAAAGCTCTCAAAATATTAAAGACTTAACACAATGAAAATTTATTTCTTGCTCAAAGTTCCATGCAGGTAGGCAGGGCCTCTATGCTAACTCAGGAATACAGTCTCCCTCTATCTCAACTGAGGGCTGCCATGTCAGAAAGGGAAGGATGTAAGTGGCATACTGGCTCTTAAATGTTGTAGTCTACACTGCCTTCTCCAGAACAAGGTACTGCCTTACTTAACTGCCATGAGGGATATAAACTTGAAAGGGAAAGTGTACTTATCTCTTCCATGAATAGAAAAAAAAAATTTAGTGAGATCTTTAAAAATTATATAAGCCAGAAAACAAGGTGCATGCAGAAATCTAGTTCAGAAAGAGAAGTCTAGGCAGATATGTAAAAAAATAAGTCTCTATTCTTAGGGAAGTTAGATAAGAGATGAAGAAGAATGTCTTTTCTGAGCAAAAAGCTATGTTTGATGTAAATAAAATATGATGCACACAGTGAACAAAATGGACATATCTACTGCATTACAGTCATGTTGTGAATCTCAGTGGGAGAACCTCTCTGGGGAAATAAATGCCCCACAACGATCAATATGTTGCAACCTGATTTAAGAACACTGGCCTCTTACAAAGAAGGGAACATGAGAAAGGGAAAAATGATTATAATTTTGTCTCAATTTTCTTTGTCAGACCATACTTAGTTAATTCACTGTCCCATATCTAGACCTTGATAACTGACTCACACTGTTCTCCCTCCATTCAGAGACTGGCCCAGAACCTCAATAAGGCAGGAAGAATACAATATTTAACAGGTCATTAAAGATTAATTCTTTGTCAGTTGCTTCATTGGCAAATATTTGCTCCCATTCTGAGGGTTGCCTTTTTGTCTTGTTTATGGTTTCTTTTGCTGTGCAAAAGCTTTTAAGTTTAATTAGGTCCCATTTGTTTATTTTTGTTTTTATTTCCATTACTCTAGGAAGTGGGTCAAAAAGGATCTTGCTTTGATTTGTCATAGAGTGTTCTGCCTGTGTTTTCCTCTAAAAGTTTTATAGTGTCTGGCTTTACATTTAGATCTTTAGTCCATTTTGTGTTTATTTTTGTGTACGGTGCTAGGGAGTGTTCTAATTTCATTCTTTTACATGTAGCTGTCCAGTTTTCCCAGCACCGCTTATTGAAGAGGCTGTCTTTTCTCCATTGTATATTCTTGCCTCCTTTGTCAAATAAAGTGACCATATGTGCATGGGTTTATCTCTGACTACAAATGCTCTCTATCCTGTTCCGTTGATCTATATTTCTGTTTTTGTGCCAGGACCATACTGTCTTGATTACTGTAGCCTTGTAGTATAGTTTGAAGTCAGGGAGCCTGATTCCTCCAGCTTCATTTTTCCTTCACAAGATTGCTTTGGCTATTCCCTCAGAATTAGAGAAAACATTTGCCAACGAGGCAACAAAAGATTAATCTCTGAAACATATAAACAGTTCATGCAGCTCAACAGCAAAAAAACAAGCAACCCAATCCAAAAATGGACAGAAGACCTAAATAGACATTTCTCCAAAGAAGGCATACAGATGGCTAACAAACACATAAAAAGATGCTCAACATCACTAATCATTAGAGAAATGCAAGTCAAAGCCACAATGAGGTATCACCTCACACTGGTCAGAATGGCCATCATCAAAATGTCTAGAAACTACAAATGCTGGAGAGGGTGTGGAGAAAAGGGAACCCTCTTGCACTGTTGGTGGGAATGTAAACTGATACAGCCACTATGGAGAACTGTATGGAGGTTCCTTAAAAAACTAAAAATGGAACTACCATATGACCCAGCAATCCCACTCCTGGGCATATACCCAGAGAAAACCATAATTCAGAAAGACACATGCACTCCAATGTTCATTGCAGCACTATTTACAATAGCCAGGTCATGGAATCAACCTAAATGTCCATCAACAGATGAATGGATAAAGAAGACATGGCACACATATAGAATGAAATATTACTCAGCCATAAAAAGGAATAAAATTGAGTTATTTGTAGTGAGGTGAATGGACCTAGAATCTGTCATACAGGGTGAAGTAAGTCAGAAAGAGAAAAACAAATACTGTATGCTAACGCATATATATGGAATCTAAAACAAAAACAAAATGGTACTGATGAACCTGGGGCAGAATAAGAATACAGACGCAGACATAGAGAATGAGGACATGGGGTGGGGGTCGTGGGGAGGGGAAGCTGGGACAAAGTGAGAGGGTAGCATAGATATATATACACTTCCAAATGTGAAATAAACAGCTAGTGGGAAGCAGTTGCAACACTGGGAGATCAACTGGATGCCTCATGATGACCTAAAGAGGTAGGATAGGGAGGAGGGAAGGGAGGTTCAAGAAGGAAGGGATATGGGCATATATGTGTAAATACAACCGATTCACTTTGTTGTACAGTGGAAACTGCACAACATTGTAAAACAATTATACTCCAATAAAGATCTGAGGGGGGAAAAAAGTCATTAAAGCTTGTGTGGGCCTCTGTTTTCTCAAAAGAGAAGTAGAAACAGAAATCTTCCAGAAATGTTGCTAAGAGAAACAACTGTTGAGAGTTAATGAAAATACTATTTCTACACGATAGGATTATATATAATTTTTTTAATTCTATTTTCCAAGTTTTCTATACAGAACATTTTCACTGTTTTTAATCAGACAAAAAAGAAAACATAAGCAATTTTCAAAGACACTGAATTTTAAGTGTCAATCTTAAAGGGCTAGGATTTATGTTCTCAGGGACCTTCATGAAACTAATTATCTCTGAAAAAAAGATCTGAACTGAAAACAGAGTCATTTAGATTCCAGAACTTCTCCATGCTAGTAGACTAAAACTTAATGCCTTGTGTTAAAAATCACTGAACTATTAGTGAATATATTTCAGGTCACCAGATGTGTTTGTCATCAGTCTCCCTGCTAACCCTTTTGTCTGCTGCAGTTTATTCACTATACAACAGCCACTGCAATATTTATAAAACATAAATAAGATTATGTTTCTTCCCTGGTTTCATCCTTCCAACAGAATTCCACCACTTTACATGAAATCCAAAATCCACCATAGTCTGTAAGGCTCTGCATAAACCTCCCACCTCATTCCTCCCACTCTCCGCCTCCACCTTTCCACACCAGCCATATTGGCCTCCTAGTGCTTCTCAAGTACAGTAAACATATTCCCATCCCTTCCACAGCTTGCTCCTTTTTTATTCCTTATCTCTGCTCAAATATCACCTTCGCCAAGGCTTTCCTCACCAAGCTATTGAAAATAGCACCATTTCTCTCTCAATCTCATTACCCTCCTTTATAGCTTTTATCACTATGTGTAAATAGAGTTGATCCTTGAACATTGCAAGAGTTAGGTGTGCCGCTCTCCCCCCAGGCAAACAAAAATCTAAGTATAACTTTCTAGTTGGCCCTCCAGTTCCAAGGTTACTCTGTACCAGCAGTGCCACATCTGTGGATTCAACCAACCACGGGTCAGTGTAGTACTGTAGTATTTACTAAAAAAAAATCTGCCGGAAAAGTGGACTCATGCAGTTCAAGCCTATGTTGTTCAACAGTCAACTGTATATCTTTATTTATCTGTTTATTCTTTATACCCACAATGCTGTACAAGAGCATGGACTATACCTGTCTAACTTACCACTGTATTCTTGGTATCTACAAGAGTACTGGGCACACAGTCATGTTCAATAAATACTTGTTGACCAGATATATAAAGTGAGTTATTGACATCTGCCATAGCTAGAATCCTTTGGAAATCAGTGTTCCCTCCAAGAACAAGACAACTTTCCAAAGACATTAGGTAGTTCTTAAACCTTAGGAGAAAGTAAATTTGGAATTAAAGAGAAGCTTACTAGTTTTGTTGAATCATCAGATAGGCACAGAAGGAATGATGACCTTCTCCCATTACAATGTCCAATATGTGTACTGGCAAACTGTGTACTAGATGACGAGAGGTCCCCATTGGGAACAGAATTACAGTTTTAAGCAGGGATTTATATAAATTTCAAAAACAAAAGTGCTTTAACACTAAGTCTAATGCTTTAGTAGCAGCAATAGCTATTAAGAGGAGGGGAAAATCCATGCCCCTCAAGGTTTCATTCTGAGAGACACTTCTTTCAAAATAAGAAATAACTTGTCTTATTTTCACTTGCGATAAAGACAAGCATGTTGTTTACATATTATGCAACATTTTCCCAGGACACTCAAATCTAATTAGAGCCAGAATAACATGGCCTTCTCATTTCCTAGCCTCAGGTGCAGCAGAGAGACTCCCTCAGTTAACTTTAGAATGGGAAAAGGGGAGAAAAAAAAGGAGAAATTGAAAAAAGTTTAACATCAATCTGAGCTTAAGGAGAGTTAGAGTCTTTGCAATGCCATCATTCCCAGAACACTTTTACCTTGGTATGTGTGGTTTTCAGGGCTCAACAATTCCCTAAAATGATAAACAAATTGTATAAATGTGTACATATCCGTAGCTTTTACCAGATTCTCATTCAGCTCTATAACCTCCAAATGGCTAAAAACCATGAGTCTTTCCTAATTCATCACAGACCTTGAACAGACCATATCAGTTTGCAGAGCATTCACTTCAGGCCTTAGAGATGTCAATATACATACTTCATGTCTGGGTAATCTTACATGCAAATAACACTGGAAACATTGGGCTAGTTTGGGGATTTATTTAAGAAGCGTGAGCTCACTTCAAGATCTGGGCCCTAAAGGAGATATTAAAAGTCATTATTTCCAAGGTAGTCTTAGAATTTCAAGACTTTTTGAACTATTTTATTAACCATAATACCACTTTTTTTTTGCCTTTTTTTATTTTTAATTTCTAGAACCACTGCGGGCACAAATTTGCTCTGTTGTTAGACACTAAAGACCTCCTTCAAATCATTACATGAGATGAAAGGGAAGATTCTCGGAATATTCTCAATTCAATCAAACTGAACTTAGTAAATACTTACTGTGTACCTACTATCTTCAAGATCCAAGAGGTAAACAAAGACAACATGGTATCTGACCTTAAAATTATTATAATCTAGTGGATGAGCTTCCCTGGTGGCACAGTGGTTAAGAATCCGCCTGCCAACACAGGGAACACGGGTTCAAGCCCTGGTCCAGGAAGATCCCATATGCCGTGGAGCAACTAAGCCTGTGCATCACAGCTACTGAGCCTGCACTCTAGAGCCCGCAAGCCACTGCTATTGAGCCTACACACCGCAGCTACTGAAGCCCACGCACCAAGAGCCCATGCTCCGCAACAAGAGAAGCCACTGCAAAAAGAAGCCCAAGCACTGCAATGAAGAGTAGCCCCTGCTCTCCACAACTACAGAAAGCCCATACGCAGCAACAAAGACCTAATACAGCCAATTTTAAAAAAATTATTATAATCTAATGGAAACAAAGCACATATATAAAGCAAATATCACAAACAACCAAGGTAGGAAGCACTCATATTTAGATAACTGGCATTTTAAGTAATGCTAACAAAAAAAGAAATCTATTATGTTGCAAATGATAAAACATCTTAGATATAGTTAGTAGAAATACGATGTGTATTGAATTACAAATTCAAAGGCATATGTAAATATCACTAAAACACCACACAGATACAAACTTTTTTCAAGATAAAATTAAGGAATGCTTATATTCTTGCAATCATGTGAGATGAGCAGAGATCAAAGTCACATTCTGACTAAATGGAACAGGCGTAAAATTGAGACTAAACCATGTATGTGCCACTTTAAACTGCGTAGGTAACAGGACTTCTCATCTTGTTAACGGTGTTTTATTAAGAAAAGCCCACATAGTAATGAAGTCAACCATAAGCAGAAGCAGAACAATATATGGTCTAGCTAGCTCTACCTTAACAGTGGTACTTGGGAAGAGTTTGGGAAGCTTCTATACAATGTACAAGGACAGTCCTGTTAAAAGGTAAACTAAGGCACACACACTGATATTTTTCAAAAGTTATTTGAGCAAACATTAATTCAAATCAGGCAGCGCCAAACCAAAGGTGAATAGAAACACTTCATTGACAGGAGCTAGGGGAAAGGTTTTTATAGAGAGACGTAGAAACAAAGCAAGGAAATTATTCGATTGGCTGTAACTTAAACAGTTATTATACTTGGGAAAGCCTGGTTGGTTGGTTGTGATCAGCTGTCCTTAAGTTTCATTTTCTCAGATTCAAGTGCATTGACTCTGGTTTTGGTTTGCTTATGCAGGCTACTAAGGCATTAGAGACACCTCAATCTAATGACCTCCTTCTTGTTTAATTACTTTAACAATTCATTTTTTAAATTTTGATTACAGTTATAAGAAATAACACTAAGCATATATGCTAATGAATTTAGGCCTTGCAGAGCAATTATAACTTCTGATGACTAATCAGTATAAAAAAATGAAACGCATGGGGATCCACGTTGTCTCATTCTTACTGATGCTCATCGTTATTGAGAAGGAATACGAACGGGAGTAAGATAAAAAAGTCAACATTATAAATTCTAAAATAAGTGTAAGAGTTACTCAGGAAAAGGAGAGATGACCTAGGGCTGTAGTGTGTTCAGGGAAGCTTTGACAAAGAAAACAGAATTTGAAGTAGTTGTCTACTAAAGTAATTGAACTCTTATTGAGAAGCGCATAGAAGTTCAGCTTGGCCAGGAAGCAAGAACCACAGAATTAGTACTGTAGACAGACACCATCCATATACACACAAACACCTCTGTAAATAGCTCAACATGCCTGTGGGACTAAGTAAAACAGTTATTTAGCTTGAAGGGAAAGAATGGATTGAGGTAGAAAATACCAGAAACATTAAAATCCCAAGTCATAGATCATCAGACACTTAAGTATCTCATATGTGTTTAGGAATATAAAAACAAAACCCAATTAAATTGGAATTACACATTTTGGGGGAAACAGAATTATGATTAATAACAATATATTCATCTAGCTAAATCACTCAAAATAAAAATTCACAAAGTAACAAATGAATTTTCACCAATTACACATGAGTAACCACAAAGCCTAACTAATAAATACCACAAACATCAGAGGAGAAAAGTAAGAAAGAATATATCCACAACAGCAGACACTACAACATGAGGTGAAATGTTAGAACACAATTTTCAACTGGGAGCACTGCCATCATTCTTACCAGGAGAAGTACATTTGAATCTTGGAGTAAGTAGTAAATACAATCTGAAATATCCAATCTTGTAATTTGAAAAAACAGTTACAATTATTATTTTTGTAATAAAAACTGCAAAAAAATAAGTTTATACAATCCTCTTGGCTGAAAGGAATTCTCAGAAGATAGAATAAAAAAGCTTTTAGAGTAAGCCTTAGTATAAATGCTATATATTAACATTTGCTTGTTACGAAAATAACAGACATTTTTTGTTTCAAGATAAGTATATATGTTTTATTTCAAAATCAAGTTTGATTTTTGTGCCACTATAGTACAGTACAAAAGAGGCGCTTAGTTCCCAAAAGCTAACTTTTGTTGCATCTGCTATTTCTTCTATTTCAGGACTTGCAGATCCTCTTGACCCTGTAAGGTGTAAACCAAGGGCATTTTCAAAATTACACCACTTAGATTCTGACCTGAGGTACCAACAAGTGGTGGGATCAGAAGGGGATAGTTATTAGGTTGTAGGCACTGACATGTAAAAGAAACGAACAAAATGTTTACTTATTTCTGGTACAAATTAAGTATATATTACAAAGGATGAAATCTAACCTCATTTTGAGAGAAGAAATCCAAAAATAATATCTGAAATTCAACGTTGAGTCAGGTCTCAAAGATAACTTCCTGAAATTTACTTTGAGTAAAATTTACCCTAACAAGCTTTGTGTGTCATTCTACTTCTTTTGACCTATATTTATAAAGATATGTCAGGTCACTGGCTGACCACTAGATAATGAAAGAAATTTCAGTGACCACACATAACATGGAATACCCACTTTGCAAAAATATTTGTAAGGTAATAAGTGGATGGTTCCAACCATCAACAAGCAAAATCAACAATCCCTGAGGAGTAGAATTCGATTTCCAGATTTCCTATGTTATAATACTCAGAATGTCTAGTTTTCAACAACAGGAAAATCATAAAGCATACAAAGAAACAGAAAAATACAGTCCATTCAAAAAGAAAGAATAAACTGACAGAAAACTATTCCTAAGGAAACCCAGACTTTCGTTGGACTTACCAAACAAAGATGTTAAATCAACCATCTTAAATATGCTCAAAGAGCTAAAGGAAATCATGTACAAAGAATAAAAGGAAACTGGAAAACATGAGGTGTGAAGAAAATGAGACTATCAATAAAGAGATAGAAACCATAAAAAGGAGCCAAATATAAATTCTGGAGCTGAAAAGTAAAGAACTGAAATGGAAAATTCACTAGAGGGATTTATTAGCAGTTTTGAGCCAGCAGAAGAAAGAATCAGCAAATTTGAAAATAGAGCAACTGAAATTACTGAGTCTGAGGAGCAGAAAAAAAAGCTGAGAAAAAACAGAGCCTAAGGGACCTATGGAATACCATCAAATAAAGTAATATACTCATTATGCAAGTCCCAGGAGAAAAGAAAGAGAAAAAGGGACAGAAAGAATATGCACAGAAATAATGACCAAAAACTTCCCAAATCTCATGGAACACATGAATCTACACATCCAAGAAGCTCAATGAACTTCAAGCAAGATAAACTCAGAGATAAACAATAATCAAATTGTCAAGATTCAGAGACAAAGAAAGAATCTTGAAAGCAATAAGAGAGAAGTGACTCATTATATACAAAGACTCTTAATAAGAATAATAGTCAACATCTCATCAGAAACCATGGAGACCAGAAGGCAGTGAGATGACATATTTTAAATGCTAAAAGAAAAAAAAATTCTGTCAACCAAGAATTCTACATCTGGCAAAACTATCCTTCAAGAAAAAAGGAAAAATAAAGTCATTTCCAGATAACAGAAGCTAAGGGATTTCATTACCATTAGACTTAACCTATGAGAAAAACTAAAGGGAGCACTTCAGACTAAAATGAAAGGACACCAGACAATAAATTGAAACTGTATGAAAAAAAAGAAAACAGTGGTAAAGGTAACTACATAGCGAAGAAGAAAGAGGAGGAAAAAAGGATAGAAGGAGGAGGAGGTGAAGCCGCCACTACCTGCTGTATTGCTGGAGAGGCAAGCCACGTGGAAGAGTCTTAAGGGAACATTTAATAGCCTGGGCTATACTGTTGAAGAAAGAGGTTACATGGGGAAGGTCTGTGACGCCATTTTGGACATCCAGTCCAGTAAAGCCTTCAGAAAACTCTAGCCTCAGTCACTAACTGATTGTAACAGAGAAAAATCACTATTTAACAAACTTCAGTGGGAGAGTTAGATATTAATTTGGAGATCAAGTAACAAATCCACACTTTATATCAGGCAATAATTCATTGTTTGAAACAATCAACTATGGACTATCTATATTTTATAAAAATAAATAGAAGTCAGTATTTTATAACAATGAAAAACTTCTAAACCATTAAAAGCAAAAAACTAAGATAAAAAGAAAACAACAAGCCTGGTATGAAATATATGTGAGAATGTAGGGTCAATGAAACTCTCATTCACTGCTGGTGGAAGCATAAACGGTACAACTTCTTAGACTGAATATATACACACTCTATGAACCGGCAATTCCACTCCTAGTGATACACTCAACAGAAATGCATATATATGTGCACCAAAAGATATACACAAGAACATTCATAACAGCAAATGGGAAACAATCAAAATGTCCATCAACTGGATATATATCTTACGGTAAGTCATTCAACAGAATACTATAAGAGCAGCTGAACAAACCACTCCTGAACACATGACATGGATGAATCTCACAAATATAATATTTAGAGAAAGGAATGAGACACTAAATAGGACAAACCATATAATGCCATTTATACAGTTCAAAAATGACAAAACTCACTACGATACGAGCTACCTTTGGGCAAGAAGGGAAGGGTGCTGTTATGCCACTGACACCTGGTTAAAATTCATTGACCCATACTGGTGCACTCTTCTACACATATACATTTTCCCCCTGTATATAGGTTGTATTATTTAGCTAGAGCTGTCATAACAAGATACCACAGACTGAGCAGCTCAAGCAATAGAAATTTATTTTCTCACAATTCTGGAGACTGGAAGTCCAAGATCAAGGAGTCAGCAGGGCTGGTTTCTTCTGAAACCTCTCTCTTTGGCTTGCTGATGGCCATCTCCTCCCTGTGTCTTCACATGGTCTTCTCTGTACATCTTTGTGTCCTGATCCCTTCTTATAAGGACACCAGTCATAATGGATTAGGACCATTATGGTCACCATCCTAATGACCTCGTTTTATCTTAATCACCTCTTTAAAGACCCTATCTGTAAATAAAGTCACATCCTGAGGTACTGGCAGTTAGAACTTCAACATATGAATTTTAGGGGACACAATTCAGCCCATAACGTGTTATACTTCAAAAAATCATGTAAGAAATATGCAAAAAATGAAGGCAACAAGATAAAAAAAGCAGGTATTTTAACTGAAAATGGATTAAATCTTCCTATTCAAAATCTGTAAAGAAATGACATACGTGTATAAAGTCAACACCCTGACTCCACTTGACAAGTGATCCTGAAAAGGTAGAAGACACAGATATTAAGCCAACAGAAACTAAAATATCATAAGTATAAAAACTGAAATAAGCACTGATCTCAGGCATCAAGCTTCACATATTAATTGAACAAAAGTAAATACAAATGACAACAGAATTGGGAAACTGGTACATCTATACACTGATGAAGGCATTACAAAATTAGTCCAATCTTTCTGACAAATAAACTGTCAAAATGTTACAAAAGATATAAAAATGTTCTTAACCTTTCTCTCTAAACTTTCAAAGAAGGAAAATATCCCAAGAAAGTAAAATCTCTGAAAAAATAAGAGTACTTGTTGTATTACTGAACCAACAGAAACTACAATGCCCAGCACTGAGAATAAACAGACTGCAAACATAAAGAACCATTTTTAAAACGTATAAACTACGTAGACACCGGGAAATGTTTATGTAAAGTAAGATAAATTAAATGATATTGTTTAGCGACAAAAGTCAGATTAGATACAGATGTATACGCATGTGTATGTGTTTGTGAATGGTCTCACGTCACTCCCTTGGGTAAAATCCTTCATTGTCTCCTCACCACACCAGGATTTACAAGGCCCTTCATCCTCTGGATCCTGCTACATTTCTAGCCTCATTTCTCAACACTCCCCCATCATCACTCTACCCTTCACCCTTAACCAAAGTTCTTGCAGTTTTTGCAGTTCCTAAAACTTAGCATACTTTTTCATGCCTCCTGCTCAGAATGCCTCCCTGCCTTCCACCTTCTCCTAGTAACTAATTTCAACCAAATCTCCCTTCCATACCTAATTCAAACAACCGTGAAGCCATGAGACAAAGTCGTGACCTTGCCTGCACCTCCAATAATTGTGTACAATCCTTTAATCATACCACTTCTTCTACATTAACTGCTGATTTACATGCTGCTTTCTTTCACTAAACTGTGAGCTCTTTGAGGGCAGAGATTATTGTTCATATTTGTGTCCTAGAATGATAATAAAAGCTTGATGAATGAAATAAATGACTGATAAACAGTAAACGAAAGGTTTCAAGAACATGGATTGTTTTTCTTGTAAAGCTACTTAGATAAGCAATCAATGTAAATCACTTTAAATAAACATGGATATTTTAAACAAAAATATTTTCTTCCCTTTCGGGATAACTTTTTTTCAAGTTAGGCAGCAGCTTCTTAATTACTATGGTTACATTTATCAAGCTATAAGCTGACTTCCCAGAAGTCACTGAGCAAAAATGTTGTCTTACTGCCAGAATTTCAGCTGCAGCTGTCTTTTAAATTATGTACTGACGTTTCCTCTCGGGACAGTTTATTCACATATTTAATCCACTCCATAAACTTTTGATAAAAAATATAAACCAGGAGGCCAGATATTAAGATCACTAAAGGAAGAACTCGTTCCTTTCTCTTTGTTACCTGAGACACAGACAAAACATGAACCCCCACGCCGCCCTCCACCAACTACGATGTGCTTGCAGGCAACTTCCCATACTACAATATTTTGGAAGAAAGGAATGACTCCCTGTAAAGAAGGAAAATCAGAAATGCTAAGCGGGGGCTTCTGAGACTTTCAAGAAATAAACTCTTTTCAAGTCTGCATCCTTTAATACCAGCAATAGCTGCTGAGAGGAGGGGAAGTCCACATTTCAAGAAATCCAAACGGGACTAGCGGTTTCACTATGAGAGAAACTTACTTCCCCTTTCAAAGTAAAAGGGAAGACAGATTTTCACCACGGCAGGGTCACATTGTGTACATAATTTAACAGACCACACGGGCCCCATAACCAAACAGACGGAAGAGGGAGGCGGGCGAGCACATGTGAAAACAGAACCCTGCTCTGTTTGGGAGGGTGTTATCAGCATTTCGTTCCTCGGGGACAGGAACTGGGGGTTTTTCTGAGGCAAATGAGGTTAAAACTCCCTTCAAAGGGAAATTGGGAATTATCTGTTTCAACAGGGTTGAAAATCCTTGGCTCCCTTCCCAAGACTGTGAGAACTGCCGGCAAGGTCCTCTCCATGGGTTTCTGTTTCTTCTAAATGCCCCATCTAGCCATAAACGCCACTTCGGTGGGGTTTTCAGTCAGAAACGTGTTTTCTCTCCGACTTTTCTGGACAATTTCCAATAGGAAGCCTGGGAAACAAGGGAGGAACAGGCCTCATCTAAGGGCGGCGGGCCCAGCCTTCATGCCCCCGGGGCCAAGCCTGTTCCACGCTGCTTAACGAGGCGCGGCCCTACCTCTTGGTGGGGCCTCCCGCCGGCTGGCAACCAGAGAAAGTTCACCACCTCTGGACAGAAAAACAAGACTGGGCCTCGAGTGACTCCTAACTGACCCCAACACCTCCTCCTGTTGTCCGGAAGACTTCTGTCCCAGTCCCCGCTACCCAAGACCGAACGACCCTCCTAGGCCTCACCTGGCGGCCTCAGCTCCTGTGACCAGGCCCTACCGCGGCCAACACTCCCTCTGGCCTCAGCCCAAGCCCCGCGTGGAAGCCGCAGGCCAGACCCCGCTCCCGAGGTCCTCTGGGGAAGCACGGCCCCCTCGGGTTTGGGGGGTGGAGGGGGCGGGGCGGGACACGGAGCGGGCAGAGGGGAGAGATCCCGAGGCGCACAGACACTACCTTCCCGGTGGGAGCAGCGCGGGTAGCAGAAACAGGGCCACGAGCGCAGCCAGACGCTCTAGCGGCGACAGGAGCTTCCCCACTGAAGATTCTGGAAGCTGACTGGCTGGGCATGCGCAGTACGCTCACACCCGCAGAGCCCGGAAGCACCTCGCAAGCGCAGTGCGGGGCCGGGCCGGGGGCCTTAGTGCTCTCGCTGGTTCCCTCACTGCTGCGCGCGGGTGAGCTGAGCGCCTGGTGAGTGCCAGGCACTGTGCTCGGCAGCACCGTGTGCAGGCATGGACCCCCCACAAGCCTTCCTTGTTCTAGTGGTGGGAGGAGATGTTAACCATAAGATAGCAGATAACATAATATCGCCTTGCATGGCATTTGAACGAGGCGAGGTGCGTAGTGCCTTGAAATCACATGGTGGGGGACCTGACCAAGGATGAGGATCAGGGAAGTCTCCCCAGGGGAAGTGCCAACCTGGAAATGTAAGGTGCGTAAATTACTAAGCAGTAGGGTAGGGAGGCACATTAGGCACGGCATTCCTGGCAGAGAACAGCATGAGAAAAAGAGTGCCCCCCTGAGGAACCGAGGGAGCAAAAGGTGAGTTGATGGAGCAAAGAGATATGCAAGAAGAGACCTGAAAGGTAGGCAAGGGCAGACCGTTCGGGACTTTGGACTTTATCCTAAAGTTTCCATCTAACTTTGTTTGCTAGAAAAACTGGGCACTAGCTGTATGATGTTTTGCCGTTGAAATTCCTTGTTGCCATTAATTTCACCAACCTGTGAGGTCAGTAATAGTTTTCTCAGCTGAGGGAAGTTAAGTGTTTGGCACACAGGCATCAAGTAGCAAGGCCGGGACCTGAACCCAGCTTCACCCTACCCATAGTCACAGTCAATTGTATTTAGGTGTAATAATCCATGTAGAAACCAGTCCAAAAATGTACATCATGTAACAGAAAATGCTAGTATCTGTTCCCCTCCTACTCTACAGTGGGCATTCTCAATGTGGGGGAGGACTGCCTTCAAGGGGACAAAAAAATTGGTTCCTGGGGGGCTAAAAAATCTTATATATTACAATGACTTGTCCACCAAAGTTCAACCTTACCCAACAAAATTTTATTTCTTAATATTTAATTTTTCTCTTTAGGAAAAAGTTTAATTTAGATTTCTGTTAATTTAAATTTGACTTACTTTATCTCAAGAGAAGCATTTATGAAAAAAAAGTTCAGAAACACTGTTCTACAGTAATGGAACCTTCAAATTTTAGTGCATCAACCAGAACAAAGATCACATTTCTTAACTTTCCCTGCAGCTAGTTGTGGCCATGTGAATAAATTCTAACGCAGGATAAGTGATGGAAAGTGATAGGTGCAAAAATGAGAAGCATGCCCTTTTTCTGCCTTCCCACCAGCCTATACTTGGAAAGTGGACATGGTGGCAAACCCCAGTTGGCCACGTGCATGAGGGCAGCAATGTAGAGATGGTGATAGAGCAACAAGATAGAAGAAGCCTGGGAGACCTCATGGAGGCTTCAGGACCATTGTACAAGCCCTAGTCCACCTGCCTCTGTCAGGGAGAAATATACCTCAATCTAGTTAGCCACTATTAATTTGGATTTTTATTGCATGCAACTGATCCCTTACTCTTATTTTATTGTGGTAAAAAACATGTAGCATCAAATTTACTATCTTAACCATTGCAAAATATACAGTTTAGTAGTGTTAAGTATATTCACATTGCTGTACATCAGATCTCTAGAACTTTTTCATCTTGCAACACAAACTCTAAACCCACTAAAGATTAATTTCATCTCATCCTTTCCCACAGCCCTTGGCAACCACCTTTCTACTTTCTGTTTCTAAGATTTGACTTTACACACTTCCTATGACTTTTTGTTTTTTTGTGACTGGTTTATTTTGCTGAGCATAATATTCTCAAGGTTCATCCACGTTGTAGCATGTGACAAGATTTCCTTCTTTTTTAAGGCTGCATAATATTACACTGCATGTATATATGATGTTTTCTTTATCCATTCATCCGTCAATGGACATTTGGGTTGCTTCATTTCTTAGCTACTGTGAATAATGCTGTGATGAACATGGGTGTGTAAGTATCTCTTTAAGATCCTGCTTTGAATTCCTTTGAACATGCTCCCAGAAGTGGGATTGTTGAATCATATGTTATTTCTATTTTTAATTTTTGAGAACCCTCTAATTTTTTAAGGAACCTCTATATTTTCCATAATGGCTGCATCATTTTAGATTCCCACAACGGTGCACAAGGGCTCCAACTTTTCCACATCCTTGCCAACACTTATTTTCTATTTTTCAATAGTGGCATCCTGATGTGTGTGAGGTGATAACTCACTGTGGTTTTGATTTGCGTTTCCCTAATGATTGGTGATGTTGAACTTTTTTCATGTGCTTATCAGCCATTTGTATATCTTCTTTAGAGAAATGTCTATTCAAGTCTGCCCATTTTTTAATCAGGTTATTTTGATTTTGTTGTTGTAGGAGTTCCATATATATATATAAACTCCTTATCAGGTATATGATTTGCAATTATTTGCTCCCATTCCATAGGTTGCTCTTTCACTCTGTTGATTGTTTTCTTTGATACACAGAAGTTTTTAAGTTTGTTGTAGTACCAATTGTCGATTTTCAACTGATCCATTATTCTAATTATTATTTTCACCATTATTCTAACTAATTAACTATTTTAAAAAATAATAATCTGTAGCAGCAATGACATAAAAAACAAAATGAGCTTACCACAGTAGAAAATAACCTAGTCCCTGAGTTAATTAAGATGTATTTTAATGTATTTTGATTGTTTAAGATTGTTGGGTAAGCAATATAAGAAAAAATAAAGGTGGCCATATATTATACATAAACATAGTCTATGTATAGTAAGAAAATTTGAAGAGTGTTTTACTTATCTGGATTTTAATATTTCCCATCTGGAAACCACATCTCCAACCCTTCTTGTATGATGTTATTATATTCATTATATAACGTATTCTTCATCCAGGTAAACAGCTATGAGTGTGCTAAAGGCTGCCAGTGATGATGGTTTCACATCTCTTATTATAAACTACCCATTTATGTGAAATGAAAAGAAATAAAGCATGCAGAAATTCCCTTGGATCAGAGAGTGGGATTTCCCTCAGCACAATTAAGATTGTGGTCAGTTTAGCTGGATCAGCTAAGACCACCAGCCAATCAGATTTTACGAGGGAAATGGATGTCCTAAATAAATATGATTTCCAAGGGCATGTTCTCTAAAGAATTTCTCAGGCTCAAAATCTAATACAGGAGTGACTCCATTTTACCACTATGAAGAAAGGTGGTGTTCCTCTCCTTTTGGGTATCATCTTCCTGAGTCTGATTGGAATGCAAGGTAAGGGATTCTGAGTTATATTGGGTTAGTAAAGTCAGACATGTGAATTGCTGTAAAAGCCTCTTGATTTGCCCAGTAAAGGTAATTGCTTTGCATGCATCAGAAAGTGATGTGAGTCACTTGTGGTCGATTATCCAAAGTTCATCTCTTGGACCTGCCAAGTCAAATACAAGTCTTCTCAGTCTACGTGTGTGAATTCCTGTCATGTAGTAAATGTTCAATAAATGTTTGTTGAACTGGGTGGTGATGAGAGGGAAGATTTTGTCTCCTAAATTATTTTTGTCACCCTAACAGTGTTTCTTGGTAAGTATGTTAGTGGTTAACCAATTAAGTATCCAGTAATCAGAGGTTGTCCCTAATCTGTTTACTAACTACCTTTGTTATTTTGGGCAAATTAATGAACTTTTCTATGCTTCAGTTTCCTCAGCTGTAAAATGGAGATTTTACAGTTATGCTTTTTCTACCTGCTACACAATGTATGGCATATAGGAAGCACTGAGTAAATATGCGTTGAATAAATGAAAACAATTAAGGAAAGAAGATAATATATTTTAAAGGGTTTTCAAAAGTTTAAAGCACTGCTGAAAACCAAGGCAGTGGGGAAGACCAGGATGGTGGTGGTAATTAGTTATTATAAGTGGAGCTTTTTCTCAAAACCAATACCAATTCCATTTCACTTAAGGTCAGATGAATTAGGTATCTGTGTGTCTGACCTGTGATAGGCATTTATTGACTATTATAAAAATCTCTTTTCCTAAGGTTGTAAAATATGGTAGTTAAGAGTAATGCCTTTGGACCCAAAGAGACCTGAGCTGAGACCCTGCACTTGTCCCCTAAAAGCTGAAAGCTTTGTTTTTTTTACTTCTCTGAACCTTAGCTTCTCTATAAAATGGAGATAACACCTACTTCAAAATCACATGGTAATGAACAGCCACTCAGTAAATGATAGTAATAATCATGACTAAGTCAAAGGTATTATTTTGGTGGATCACCTAAATTGAGACATTGCTCTAAATCGATGTTTTCTGCCTCCCCCTTTCCCTTAGGATCTCCAACAATGAGGAATGGACGCTGTTCCTGCATCAACACCACCCGAGGGACGATCCGTTCAAAATCCTTAAAGGACCTTAAACAATTTGCCCCAAGCCCTTCTTGTGAGAAAACTGAAATCATGTAAGTAAAAACTCATCCAACACACATGCTCCAGCATTAAATTTAGTGGGAGTATTACCCTCAGAATACTTGCCCATTCAGACACTTACAATGCAGATGGTTGCCCCTCTGTAAATCCGGTCTACTTCTTTCTCTTCTTCTAAAACAACAAGCAATTTCTGGTAGAGATTAGGAATCAAGGATGATATATTACCAAAGTATTACATGTTCATTGTAGAAATGTTTAATGTAAGTAGCCCAAAAGAGGAAATTAAAAATCATCTATAATCCTGCCATCCAGTTAGGTAGTGTTAATCTCTTGTCATAGTCTTCCAAATCTTCCTCATTTGCTTTGTGTGTACATATATAGATACAAAATATATGTACATATATTTAGATACACAATATATGTACACAAAAGTAAAATCATACACTGAATACTATTTTGTAATCTGCTTTTTCATTAATACTATATCATGAGCATTTCCTCATGTTAGTAAATCTTCTGTAATAACATCATTTTTTCCTAATAATGTCATTATTAATGGCCAAATTTTATTCTATCATATGGATGTACCATAATCTATGTGACCAATGCCTAAATTTAGGTTATTTCCAATTTTTTTTGCTATAGAAAAACTGTTATTGTAGCAACATTGTATCTTTAATTCTTTCCTATCAGTAATACCTTTCTAGAGATTAGAATTGCTAGGTTAAAGGATATGCATATTTTAAGTTTTTTGAAACCTAAATCAAGGATGATGTATAGAATGACTACTCTTATTCTTAGATTAGACAGAAGTTAAAGAAAAAAGTCTTTAAATTATTCCTGGAGAGTCTGATGTAATTTTAAAAATTCAACCAGTCTGTTAATCTTGTCTTAGGAAAACATTTTATTATGTTTTAAGTTGTTTCACTGGAAAATTTAGCAAAATTCATGTTCATTTTTCATAGTTTTTTGGGGAAAAATGTAGATATATTGACAACTTTTCTATTTTATGTTTTCACTTAAACATAAATAGCTTTTTCCAGCATAACAGAACCAATGTTATCTTTAGACATAAGTTTCTCCCATTGCATATATCCATCGGATTTTTTTAACTTAGGGTTATGTGCTATCCTAGAAATGTATCTAAGTCCCCTCAGTCACTTAAAAAATAAAAAGTCAGGAAAAAGACTGGAAGTCTCAGATGCTTATAGTGATGACACAAATACATTTTAATTGGGGAATTGAATTCTGTGGGTAAGATGAAGCATTTAAATGATTAAAAGTCAAAAAAAAAATCTTGTTGCTATTTCTTTGCTAGTGCTACAATGAAGAATGGGTATCAAACCTGTCTAAACCCAGATTCACCAGATGTGAAACAATTGATTAAACAGTGGGAGAAACAGGTTGGTAAAAAAAGTAACAAAATTTTCTTTCTGTTAGAAATTAACTTTGAAGGACAAAGAATTATGTAGTTCTTTTAAGGATACATTTTTCATTCATGTTATTGTGCCTATTTTTCTCCTAGGATGATGTCATCACCTTGAGGTGTAATTGTAGTCCTGCTTACAGTATCACTTATCTCTCTCTCCCACTAGAATGGGTGTTCCATGAGGGTAGGGAGCTTGTCTTTCTTATTCAATACAGTAAACATGTATTGAATGGTAGACAGTGAGGATAGAAAGGAAATAAGATAGGGAATTCCATGGTAGTCCAGTGGTTAGGACTCAGCACTTTCACTGCCAGGGCCTGAGTTCAATCCCTGGTTGGGGAACTACTGCATGGTACAGCAAAAAAAAAAAGAAAAGTTAATAAGATAAAGTCCCTCCCTGCTGTAGCAAGTTCACTAACAATTAATTATAGTACAATGTGAAAAATATAAAATAAAGATATGTACAAGAATCTTGAAGATAATAGAAGGAGTAATTAACTTTGCCGGAGGTGAGAGGACAGGGAGAAAGTGTTAAAGAAGACTTTTTATATAAGGTGACATTTGATTTGGGTTTTGAAAGATAAGTAGTTTACCAGGAGGGTAAGGACAGCATGAAAAAAAGACTAGCATCATGAGAGAGCTTGCTGTGCTCCAGGAACCTCAAGTAATGTGGCTGGAGTTTGTGTGGAGGGAGTGAAGGGACTGAGGTAGAAAAGTAGACCGGGACAAAGGGGGAAGAATCCTGTATGATACGCTAAGGAGTTAAGTTTGAAGAGGGCCACAGAATATGTAGTTGGGAGCTTGGTTCCAGACTCAGACAGACGAGCAGTTCTGCCGCACACTTGCTGTGCCACTTTGGGCAAGTCACCCCCTCCAAGCCTCAGTCTCCCCATCTGTAAAAATTAGATGATAATACTACCAACATCAGAAAACTAGAGTTGGGAGAGGTGGGTCATAAGCAAGATTGGAGTGGGGGTAGTTAAAACGGACAAAATAAAACCAGTTAGAAGGCTATTACCTCGTCATCAAAGAGAGTGAAATAGAGAGAATCAAAGGAGCCCCTCTGAGACTGAAGCAACTTTGAACTGGTTCTGAGGATAAAGAAAGACCACAGTTTGGAGAGTCCAAATATAATATATGGAAGGAAAAATGGTAAGATACAGAAACATCACCCTTTTTTTTGTCTCCTCACAGGTCAGCCAAAAGAAAAAGCAAAAGAAAGGGAAAAAATATCAAAAAACCAAGAAAATTCCAAAAGTTAAAAAATCTCTTCGTCCTCCTCAAAGGAAGACTACATGAGCGACCACTTTAACAACAAGTTCTTTTTGTGTTAAAAAAGGTCCCTTTTAGCTATACTGAACTAATTCCAAAAAGTAGTGGCATTTAATACATAAGCTTGTTGATTTGAGTAGAAAATTTAAAGCACTATTTTGAAATTGTAATTAAAGCTAGAAAGTTGCTTTTAAAATCCAAATGTGAAGAATTGTCAGAGGCTGTACTTCTCTCTTTGTTCTCCCACCTCCGAAGAACTGAATCTCATCATGCTTAAGCCAGCCATCTCAGTAACGCCCACATCTGGACAAATGTGCTCACAACCACATCCCACACACAGCAGCTGCCTGGGAGAACAGCTGAAGGCTTCCCAGGCCTCCAGAGAATATCCCGAGAAACACGTCAGCAGGCCAGCCTGGCAGCATGCGGGTAAGCTAAGCAGTCTGGAATTGAGCTGGACCTCACCAGGCTGCCATAGCCATCAGCATCTGTGTTTGAATCCGCCTGTGGGCCTTGCGTACAAGGCATCTGAGATACTCGTGCTGGTGGTTTCTGGGGACCACCACCGGAGAACACCAGCACTTGCCTTTTAGAACCTTCTGCCTGGTTTTGGGGCCAGGTGACTCCATCTTGCCTGCCCAAGCTGACTGCTTTATTCCTTACTGTTCCCTTTGCTTCAGTCAAGCCAGATCCTCACCATCCTGCCACCATTCAATGCCTGCCCCCTCTGCTACACAGGTCAGGTTCTCACTCACCTGGGTCTACTGCTTTCTCATCCTTTCCCCAACATCCCACAGAAATACCTTCTTCTCGTCACTCATCCTCACTTGATTCAGTCTTCAAAGCTCATTTTAATCCTGCCTTTTAAATAAAATCTTCTGGATACTTGGATTATTTTTAAACTCCTATTTCACTCGTGTTCAGCTGAGCACTTGTTTTCTAATCATTTTTTGTTTGTTAATTTTAACTCTCCAACAAGATTGTCAGCTCCTTGAGGGCAGGGGACACAGCTTATCTCCCTGAATCTGCCATCGTTCCTAATATACTGCAGAACTAGGCTTTGAAGAATTTCATAATTGCAGTTGTTACTGATAGGAGGGCAACCAGAGCATCTCCTCAGAGCAGAAGCTGGCTGTCTACTCCATAGATACTACTGTGGAGTACTGGCTACTCCATGCAGTCTAACCCCTGGTAACATCTTTCACTCATTATCCTCAGACCATTACACTCTGGGGACTGGGGGTGATGCAACATCCTTGTTTTCTTATGACAGGATGTTAACTTGGCCTCTCCAACAGATAAGAAGGAAATGTTTAAGTCACTTGTGGATATTCTAAACTGTTTTCATTAAATATACAGGATACTTGGAATCACAGAAGCTTACAATGGGAAGGGGCTTTAGAGATCACCCAGTGTCCAGCCTTTCCCCACCCAATACAAAAATTCCTTCAATATCATTTGTGACAAGCCTCACTTCTCTCTGATCTTATGAGAAAGCTACCGAGATAGATCCTTTCAAAAACTCATTGTAGGTAGATGTGAATTTCATTGTCAGGAGGTAGATATGGATTTCATTGTCAGTTTATCTTCTTTCAAAGTTTGTAAAGTATTGTGGTTATTGATTACCGCACCAGCTCTCATGAAGAAAGGTGGTATGAAGTTACCAAGAGCTAGAGGGAGCAGTGAATCCTGTTGTGAAGGCATGGTTGGTGCCCAGTTAGCCTCTGCAGGGCTTGGAAACCCTCTTAAAGAGAAAGTTCTGAGAACTGTGTAAGAGAGAATGTCTTTGGCCAGAATTTAAATCTGTGCCTACTTTCCCAATTTTTGTCAGTCCTTACCCTACAGATGATTTTCAGTGCTGCCCAGTGGTGATCCCAAACAGCATCTTAAATAGTCATAAAACTCTTTGGCTCCTTTCATGTAACTCCCCCTGAAAAATCTAAATGTTTCATAATTTGAGAGTCTGACCCAGTTACCTTGCACCTCACTGGTAAAGTAGACAATGTATAACTGATACTACATGTTTTGACTAAGTAGCTATGACATATATACATGATAATCATTCATCATTTATATATACACGTATACTCTAAGCAAATAATTAAGTGCAAAGCAGTATTGACATATATAGCTTGTACTTTGAAATATTTTCTTTGTTAAAAGACAATGCTGTCAATAAATACACCATTGATCAGAAGATGTCGATTTTTTTAATGTCTTGTACATGCACCTCAGCTATTGCATGTGTAACAGTAATTCTCATGTGCCCTTATTCATTTGCTTTCATCTCAAATAAGGTATAATTGAGATAAAGACATACAAGCTCTTTAAATTACTCTTCGGAGACAGAAGAAAACGTCTATGAAAAATTTGACAATGATACCTTATAACAACGTTGACTTACAAGAGTTATGTGGAATGCAATTTATTTCCTAATCCTCAAGGGTAATGCTATTCCAATAAGAAATATACCCAGGAGACCAAAAATGTCCTGACTCTTTTCCATATCCTAAAACTATATATGTTTAAATATTATAAAGCCTCGGGACTTCCTAGGTGGTGCAGTGGTTAAGAATCTGCTTGCCAATGCAGGGGATACGGGTTCAATCCCTGCCCCAGGAAGATCCCACATGCCGCGGAGCAACTAAGCCCGTGGGCCACAGTGAAGAGTAGCCCCTGGCTCCTCACAACTAGAGAAAGCCCATGTGCAGCAACAAAGACCCAACACAGACAAATAAATAAATAAATAAATAAATATTATAAAGCCTCAAGTAGTTATGGAGACCCAAACATAGGATAAGTTATTCCAGAGTTTAGGAAACTGAGGCCAGAGGTATTATGCAGTGTGGAGTCTCTAAGAAGGTTGGGAGTGGACAGAGACTACCAGCCTTCTACATTCAGGTAAACTTGATAGTCCAGACATGTGTGATGTTTGGGCAGGTAGCAGCTGCTGATGGTGGACATGACAAAGCCCACAAGGACCTTAACCTGAGACACAGCAGGATGCTATGGAAAGAGCTAAGATTCTGACTTCTGAGATATCTGGGTTAAGACCAGAAGCCCACCACTTATTAGCTGTGTGACCTTGGTTCAAGTACACTTTTTAACCTCCCTGTACACCAGTTTCCTCCTCCAGGTTTGTTTTGAGGAACTGGCCCAGCATAAATCTTGGTGCATAGAAAGTCCTCTGTGTCAGTCCCAGCCTCCCCCGACCATTTACCTCTGCTGCATTTTCTTCGCAACAGAGGGTGTTTCACATCTCATACACACAGAAAGATGTTTCCAGGACTGCAGAAATAGGTTGGAGAAATGAGATCAAAAGTCCACCTGACCAGTTCCCTGTATCTATATTTTTATAGGCCATCATTGTCTCTTTCCTTGGCTACCTCAATAGCTTCCTCTTTTCTCTGCTGCTTCTTTTTCTCAACTTTTCTCTTGCTTCCTTACCACACATGACAGCCAGAATGATCCTTTCAAAGCATAACTCACAGAAGTCTACCACCTTACTTAAAATCCTGTAATTTAGGATTGAGTCAAAATACCAAGGCCTACCAAGCCCTACATGAGTTAGGCTCCGCCTTCTTCCCTGACCATGCTGCCTTTACCCTCCCCATCACTTACTGAGCCTCAGCCTCACCTTCTTTCTAACTCTGAAGCACACCGAGTTCATTTCCTTCTCAGAGCCTTTGCATATGCTATTCCCTGCTATGCTGGGTTGTGCTGTATCAACTTCGTTTAGCTGGGAACTCTATTTCCCAGACTCCTCTTCCCTGTGAGGTGCTAGGTTAGAGTTAGCCAAAGAGGTATGTGTGTGAGATTTGGAAGGCAGAAGTGAAGGAGTGGCCATTATTCTTGATTATATATAGTGACAGACACAGTGGATCCTGTGGATCCCAGCTTGCCCTTGCTCTCCTCTGAGTTCACTTCGTCTTCATGATTGGTGGCCTTGTGACCAACAATGGTCCCAGGCCCTCCACCAAATGTTTGAAACTGGACCTAGAGAGGCAGTAGTTACACAGAAGCAACAGCTTCCCATAGGTCCCTAGCAGTCCCAGTTTGGCAGTTGGACAGTCTTAGCTTCTTGGATTTTTTTCTCAGAAGCTCTTACGTGTATAACTGTGCCAGTGCTTCTGAAGGTCTGGTCGGTGACTCTTTCTACAGTCCCTTGACTATCCTCCCAGACTTTCATTTCCCAAGATCCTCCCTCATCTGCATAACATCTGATTCCTATAGTAAATCCTTTAATCCCATAATATTCAGAGTGACTCTGCTTCCCTAGCTGATACACCTGTGCCCGAAGCACTCTTCTTTGTACAGATGTTCCTGCCTCTTCATCTGAGTTTCAGCTTAAATGTCACTTCACAGTCTCCTTCCCTCATCACCCTTAGTGAAATAACCGTCCTCTCCCCAGACACTGTCTGTTGCAGTGCTTTCCAAAGTGCACTGTGTGTACCCTATGGGGTAGATAAAATGAGAGTATTTATAACATATTTTGTCTGAAAAATAAAAAGGAAGTGAAGATTTACTATAAATCTGAAGTCAGCAACTGATACTGGCAGCTTCACTCAATGCATTTGTCAGGTGACCCTGTGTCACATACTGATTTCCTATGGAAAAAGTGAGACTTCCTCACCTGAGAGGGATTGACACGTGCCCTCATTCAGTCAGTCACTTTCTGCACTTTACAACAATGGGTTACCACTTATGTGGGCACAGTCCTCTATGGCTAACTCTAAACTAGAACCAGGATTATAAGGATGATAAGACAGACTGCAATCTAAGCCAGTCTTGACAAAATGGGAAAGTGGCTTTAAAAGACTCCTACTAAGGGGACTTCCCTGATGGTCCAGTGATTAAGACTCTGCGCTCCCAATGGCAGAAGCCCGGGTTCCATCCCTGGTTAAGGAACTAGATCCCACATGCATGCCACAACTAAGGAGCCTACCTGCTGCAACTAAGACCCAGTGCAACCAAGTAAATAAATTAAAAAAAAAAAAGCTTGCTGTACAAATTTTAAAATCTCATCCTTTAAATGTACTATTTCACCTACTGTTTCAAGCCGACTGTTTTCATAAGGAATTTTGTTTGCTTAAAAAAAAAGAAGAAGGAAAAGGTTACTGGTACCTCTATCTCCAGGGAATGAGGCCTTGGCCTCTGCCTTCTGTGTAGAGTGTAGGACCAAGTGGGCCCAGCCACCTACTATCAGCTCTCCTTAACCATCTGAGCAGACAGCCTGAAATTCCTCCAGTAGGAGGAACTAACATGAAAATCTGTAAGTGTGAGAGGAGAAATGTCAAAGTAAATCATTAACAGAGAGGGAAAAAATGTTGTTACTTAAAAAGAGTAATGCCAGCAATCCTTCTACAATATTAAAAGCAGCAGAACATACCTCAAGGCACATGTCTCATGTTTGGGGACTTTAATTAGGGCCAGACTGGCTGGGGGTTTTTATGCAATGGAAGTTAAAGCAAAAGCAAGCTAAATTTCCCTGGATAATAAGGAAACAGAAATTACCTCTGGCAGCTAGGGAGGGTGTTGCAAATTCTGGAACAGCAAAAAGACAGGCAGAAGAAGGAGATGGGAGTAAAATGCTGCTGTACAAATGACGGCAGGCTGCAATAAAGGTATAGATGACCAGTGAGAAATTTCCTATGGTGGGATGACCAGCTTTCTTCCTCTTTCTTTCTTTTTCTCTCTTACTTTCTTTTCCTCTCTTTCTTTCTTTAATTATGTTTTTTATTTTTTTATAATTTTTATTGGAGTATAGTTGATTTATAATGTTGTGTTAGTTTCAGGTTACAGCAAAGTGGATCAGTTTTACATATACATATATCCCTTCTTTTTTAGATTCTTTTCCCATATAGGCTATTACAGAGTATTGAGTAGAGTTCCCTGTGCTATACAGCAGGTCCTTATTAGTTACCTATTTCATATATAGTAGCATGTATATGTTAATTCCAATCTCCCAATTTATCCACCCACTTTCCCCCCAGTAACCAAAAGTTTGTTTTCTACATCTGTGAGTCTATTTCTGTTTTGTAAATAAGTTCTAAAATATTTATTTTTTAAAAAGAAATAAAAATAAAAGTTGGAACAATATGACTACATGCCCACCAGATGGCTAAAATTGATAAAACAGACAATATGGCTTGTCCACGATGGTACCCAGCAACAGGAACTCTCAGATACTGTTTGTGGGGACAAAAATTGCTATTCCATTTTGGTAAAACTATTTAGAATTAACCAAAAAGATAAAAATCCAAGGGATGACCAGTTTTAAAACACTACTGTGTCACAGTGGTTTTGTTTGTTTGTTTGTTTGGAGTATAGTTAATTTACAATGTTGTATTAGTTTCAGGTGTACAACAAAGTGAATCTGTTGTACATATACATGTATCCACTCTTTTTTTTTAAGATTCTTTTCCCATACTGTATAGGCCACCGCAGAGTATTGAGTTGAGTTCCCTGTGCTATACAGCAGGTTTTTATTAGTCATCTGTTTCACATATAGTAGTGTCTATATGTCAGTCCCAATCTCCCAACTTATCCCTCCCACTTACACATTCAGTTTTAAATGCCAGCCTGCCAGGAACTCTGAAAACATTGGGAAAGATTTTAGATTTTTCATAATTGTGGGAACAGGGGCCTAAGTCACTTTATTTGGATCCTGAAGGTAACTCCAGGAAAGTAGAGGACCTTGGGGCTGCTCGAGTTATGTGGCAGCCACGGAGGTGTGCTGCTTGGATCACCCTTCAGCAAAGAACTTGCTGTTCAGCTGCAATAAGTGTGGTCTGCAGCACCTTGGACTCACCCCAGATTTTGAGACCATGCTCTTACTGGGCAGCCTCCAGCCAATGACTCAGCATAGAAGAAATACCACGGCCTGGTCATTTCCGCCCGGATGGCAGGCAGTCTTTTATCAGGAGCTCCGCACTGGATTGACTAAAACTTTGTCAGATCTGCCTCCAAGTTTGAGACAGTCTCTGCCCAATTCTGCTTCCTCACACTTCTATTTTTATAAAGGTTACCACCAATAAACCTCTTGCACATCCGATTCTGTCTCAGTGCCTACTTCCCAGAGAGCCCAAATGACACAGGTTACATATAACATACTTTTTAGTTTCATCAATAAGTATTAGCTGCTATTATCTTTATGATTATCCCCTATATCCCCAAACACAGACTTTTAACACTGGGAGAAACCTTCCAGATGGAAGGACAACCAAGAGCCTCAAAACCAGGACTGGAAGATATTTCTGGTCCTGCCACTCGTGGGCCGTGTAGCCTTTTAAAAAATGTTTTTTTCCTTTTTCTTTTCTTTTTTTTTTTTTTGGCCACTCCGCGTAGCATCCAGGATCTTAGTTCCCCAAGCAGAGACTGAACCCGTGCCCCCTGCAGTGGAAGTGCCCAGCCCTAACCTTGGACCGCCAGGGAATTCCCAATGGGCTGTGTCGCCTTAAGTCTCATGGCTTCTTCATCTGCATAGTGAAGCATGAGAGACTATGATCCTTAAGGGGTTCCCAAACATTATCCCTTTTCCAGCTTTCTGCCCAGTACACCATAGTTTTTGCTTAATGGATACCTTAACTTGGCCACATTTTACAATGATGCTCCCTGTACTCCTTTAAATATATTCGTATTTTAAGATAAACTGCCCTGGGGAACTAGTTTAGGACTGCCGAAATGTGAGAAGCCCATTTCTCCAGTCTTAGATTATTTTGATAACATGAGATGGAAATTAGAAGACTCCAAAAAGGTTTCTCTCTTTCTTTATTCCCTATCAAGTGCAATGCCAAGTAGTGTCCAGGTAGTTCTCACATTGCTCCATCCTTCTGCCTGAAGGTGGGACCTTCCAATTGTCCAGTTACCCCTGTGTGTCCCCCAGGTTGGGGATAGACAAAAGAAGGGATGTCATTCCTTTTGTAACTGAGTCTCTGAGGATATAACCAGGGGAACATTTCAGGGCAGGAGAGAAAGGTGGTCTCACCATTTGTATTTATTTCCCAAAATAAACAGGATCCTTGAGGACAACCCTCCACAACTTTCACGTCATTTGGGTTACAGAGGAACAGCTTTCTTCCTAAACATTTATAGAATTTTTTTAAAAAGCAAGCAAGCATGATTTATAAGCAAGGAAAGAAATAGGGAATTTATACACATTACATGTTCTCTCCCCTTACTGTAACCTGTCTTCTGAAAAAGGACCCCAAAATCTTATATCTTGCTTAAAAACTTCAAAAATACTATCCACAGCACACCCTGTTTCTCATGAAATGGAAAAAAGTATGTCGTGGTATTAAGAGATTTGGGGCCCCCGGAGGGAAAATTTCCTAATGGATTCCTATAACAGTGAAAATCAGGAACACCCAAACTCAACCACATTAACAGTCTTACACAGTCTAAATTCATCCTGCGTAACAGTAGGTTTTTAGAGAATAAGGCAGTGAACAGCATCAGATTCAGCTGGCACACTCAAGAAATCCGGCAAAAGGATAAAAGCAAGCCTTTGTTTCCATCACACATTATGAGATTAAATGGTGATACAATGTGCAGTGGTCTATCTACAGAGGAGCTGGTTATATCCTCTCTATTCACAAAATTATTTGCTCAAAGCCAACTGAAATGTTATCATGCTTCGAGGTTTTAAGTGTAACCACATAGAAGATAAAAACCATTAGCTGGTTCTTTTTTTTTTTTTAATTAGTCTCTCTTTCTTCCTTCCTTCCTTCCTTCCTTCCTTCCTTCCTTCCTTCCTTCCTTCCTTCCTTCCTTTCTTTCTTTCTTAGTTGCGGCAGGCAGATTCAGTTGCGGCTCACTGGCTCCCTAGTTGTGGCCTGTGAGCTCTCAGCTGCGGCAAGCATGTGGGCTCCAGTTCACCAACCAGAGATCAAACCCAGGCCCCCTGCATTAGAAGTGCAGCGTCTTAACCACTGTGCCCCCGGGGAAGTCCCTGGTTGTTCTTGAGAAACATTTTGATTTTAAGAACTTGGCCACTGTGGTTTAATAGAAAAAAATCTGAGAAAGATGGTGGAATTAGTCCCTACTGAGCCTGGGGTTGATAGATTTGCCCAAAGGCCGACCCAATAGTCCTCATTGTCCGCAAGGAGGAAAGGATAGACGGAGTTGAGGTTAAAACTCACAATAAAGCTGCAAAGAGATGGGGGGAAAAGAAAGAACAATAACAAATTAAAAGAAGTAATGAAAATATGAAAACTAAAATTTCTTCCAATACCAGTTTCCTGTTGAGTTTGTATGTAGTCATTTTGTAAAATGGTATAATTTCTTGTTAAAAAGAAAAGCATGAGCTCCCTCCAGTGGCTAATCTAACAATTAAAAAATTTTTTTAATTGGAAAAATGCTGACACGTGCCTGGCTTTTCTGAACATACTCACCATCACTGGTTTCTAATGAGAGAGATAGTAATTCACGTTAGTCACTCACTGATTTTGAGACAAATTTTGTCTATGGATAGCTAAGATATTTTAGTTTTTTTTTTTTAATTTTAAGTTCTTACTTTAATAAATCACATAATTGAAGAATTGGAAGACTGGAAATTATTTATTCATTCCTTCAATAAGTATTAACTGATTACCTACTATGTGTCATGTATTGTTCCAAGTGTGGAGTATAGAACAGTGAACAAGAAAAGGTCCTAATTAAATTCATTCCAGTGCAGAAAGACAGACAACAAACAATTAAGCTAGTGAATATATATTGTGCCAGAGGCTTATAAGGGTAATGGAGGAAAATAAAGCAGGGGAAGGGAGTGTGGGGTGGGAGGCAGGATGGGGGGTCAGGGAAAGTCTCCCTAATAAGATGTCACTGGAGCAGGAAATGGAGGAAAGTAGGGGAGCAAGGCAAGTGGTGCTTAGGACAAAGGAAACAAAGTGTGAAGGCCCTGAGGCTTGACATGTTGGAGGCAGCTAAGAGGCCATTTTCCTGGGCAGAGTGGACAAAGGGGAGTGTGATGGGAGGGGAGCCCAGAGAGGTAATGTGGGGTCAGGTTATATATGACCTTCTGTGTTCCTTAAGGACTTTAGCTTTAAATCTGAGAGAGAAGGGAAGCTGGAGGAATAACTGGAACTATTTTAGGATCCCTCTGGCCACCACTACAGGAAAATACACAATAGGAGCATGGAAAGGAGTAGAGAGACCATTAAAGGCCAATTACCAAATGTGTTTCTAGAAGGAGGGAGAGATCAACTGTACCCAAGGCTGCAGGTAAGATAAAGAATGAAAACTGACCATTGGACTTAGCAACATCAAAGTTATTGGCGATGTTGATAAAAACAGTTTCAGTGGAATGGTAGAAGCAAAAGACTAATTGACATTTGTTAAAAAGCTAAGTCCAAACCTATCTTGTGGTCTAGCCATTCCACTCCTAGGCATTTACCAAGAGAAAAGAAAACATACATCCATAGAAAAACTTGAACACATATATTGATAGCCCCACGCTGGACACAACCCAAATATTCAACAACAGGTGAATGGATACACAAATTGCAATATATCCATATGATGGAATGCTACTCAAAAATAAAAGGGGTGAACTATTGATATTCACAACATGGATGAATTTTTAAATACTTATAAGAAGTCTGACACAAAAGAATAGATACCGTATGATTCCATTTGTATAAAATTTCTGCAAGTGCAAACTTATCTCTGGTGACAGAAAGCAGATGTGTGTTTGTCTGGGGATGGTGCAGCACAGGAAACTTGGGGATAATGGATATATTCATTAACCTGATTGTGATGATGGTTTCATGGGTGCATATATATATCAAATTGTACAATTTGTGGCTAGTTTCTTATAAATTAATATCTTAATAAAGCTATAAAATAAGTAAATACATTATCAGAAAAAACAAAGGGTGCGACCTCATGTGGAAGTAGAGGTCTTGGTCTTAGCTAGACTCAGAAATGTTCCATCCCATTTTGATGTGTATTTGGAAAATATAACCAGCACATCAAACCCATCATTCCCAGATGTTATTGCTTTGGATAAGGGTAAATGAATAAAGAGTATGTTTAAACATCAAGTTGAAGAAAGATTCAGTCGATCATCATGTGGATTGTATGTCCACGTGGCAATATAATAAAGTCATAAGGTTGGCAGGAGAATTGGCTTTGTTCAACACTGTCATTCTACAAAGAAGGATTTCCTAAGGAATGCCACAAAGTTCTATTAAATAAATGATACCAATAAACTCTTATGGAGATTACTACCTGTCCCAATTGAGTTATGGTTTATTTATCCCCTGTGTATCCTCTCATATCAAAACCCTACAGATCCTTCAAGACATCTCAAATACATCATCCATCCTCAAGAAGCCTTTCCTTATTCCTCAAAACAAACATGAACTCTCCTTCCTTTAGTCAGATCTTCATTGTATCCAGCAAAGGCTTGCTTGCAGTACTATCCATTTCATTAAGTTCTGACCAAGGAGATAGATACAGAAGTATTATACTGTATTGTTCGAGGGCGTTCCCTGGTGGCCTAGTGGTTAGGATTCCAGGCTTTTACTGCTGTGGCCGGGTTCAAACCCTGTTTGGGAACTGAGGTCCTGCAAGGTGTGTGACATGGCCACAAAAAAAAAAAAAAGACCAAGTACTATATTGTTTGGAACTTTTGTAGGGCTAATTCAGCTGGGAGGTGTACAATTTTGCTCCACCTTCCTCCTTCCTATTAATGAACTTGTAACAGAGATTTAATGGCTCAAGACTGGTGCTCAAGCTGCTGTCTGGACTATTGCCAAAAAGGCATCCCAAGTAGAGATATAAGTCAAAAGAGTCTACTTTTTTTTTTGAGTGTACTTCTTGTGCAAGCAACTTAAAATAGCCCTCTAGTCTAGGATCCTTCAAATAAGAAATTTTTAAGCCATTTGAATCCAGATATTATGATCCATTTTATAATTATAATAGGGTCTCTTTTGCAAAGGTATAAAGGATATTTTCTTTTCTAGAATAATTCACTTTAGTTTAAAAATCATTTGGGGATCAGAAAAAGATGGAAAGTTCCTTTGCCAATTCAAGACAATACAGAAGTGAATATGGAGTTTTCTTGGTGTTGATCTGGCTAATATACATGAAACATATGTACACTGCACTGCACATAATAGAGGCATTATTGAACATTTAAAAAATACATATTTAGTTAGCACTCTGAACGTATATTCAGTTAACCACTCTCAGCCTTAGTTTTCTCATCTGTCAAAACAAAACAAAACAAAACACATACAGACAAAAAGCCCTGCTTCAGGGTGTCTAGGGGTAAAATGAGCAGACCCATATGCCCTTTTAGATTAGCATGTAAAGCCTTTCATCATCAGGACTGCATACCCTCACCTGACTCATTTTTCTCAGCTCCTTGCCTGCTGCACACACCCCTCCCAACCACTAGTCACACCCAGGCTTCTGGTTGTCAATTTCACCAAACTTTTTCAAGCTTTTGGACGTCTCCACTGGTTATTTTCTTTATGTAGAAAGCCTTTCTTTCCCTCCTCAAAAAAAAACTCATCTTCCAGAATTTCAATCAAATAGTACCATAACTGTGAAATATTCTGATTCCTCCGGACTAGGTTATCCCATTGCTCCCACTCCTCTATTGTAAGAACATTTATGCATTCTATTTTTCTCTCTTATTAGTCGGTGAGTTTCCTAAGGGCCAACACCCATGCCTTATTTATTTTTGTATTCAAAACACTTACTCTAGGGAATTCCCTGGTGGTCCAGTGGTTAGGACTTGGCGCTTTCACTGCTGGGCTGCGTTTGATCCTTGGTTGGGGAACTAAAATCCCACAAGCCACATGGCGCAGCCAAAAAAAAAAAAAAGACAAACAAAAACAACCAAACAAAAAAACACTTTCCTTAGTGCCTGAGGTACAGATTGTGAATACTGTAAACGCTTGTGACATGGCCTGAGTGTTTTGCTCATAAGTCACATTTCAGTGACTTAAATATTCATAGCACATAAGCTTATGATTTTGACAGGAATTACATTAAATAATTTCAGTGTATTTTGTTTTGAGTGCTTTTTTTCTCACTAATCCAACCAACAACAATGTTTTTAATTTAAATCTGTGAAAGGTTTTTTTTTTAAGATTTATTGCTCACATTTACTTCTTAATAATTTCATGAGTACCTGATCCAATGATTAATAAATAGAATAGTCATTCTCCAAATGTGGCTGAAAAACTAATCGTGGTTTGCACAGTATTCTTGAATTTGCTTGTGCCTAGATGTGATTACAGAGTTGTCTTGTTTTTGGCTCATTCCGACATGGCCACAGATGACCTGGACTGAAGTTGATGTTCTGTGAAATTGCTTATGTTAAGTAGGGGAATACCACTGTCCATCTACGGATGCCAGACCAGCTTACCAGCTGACAACTATCAGACTACATTTTCCTTTCTCATCTAGCTACAGTCAAGACTGCCTGGATTGAAACCCCAGCTTCCTCACCTGCTGTGAACTTGGGCCGTCAACTTGTCTGAGCCTGTTTCCTCATCTGCAAAGTGCAGATAATTATAGTGCCTATTTTAGAAGACTCTTCTCAGGATTAAGTACCAGTGAAATGCTGGAACACGGTGAGTGATCAAGTGTCTTTTTATACTAACAACACCCTATTTCATTCACTCATTTGCCACATATTTATTTTTGCACACTGTTAAACTGTGGAAACGTATACTCTTCAAACCAGGATCTGAATTTAAAACTCTGGCTGAACAGTGCTTACAAAGGTTATAACAATAGTTGGCTTTTAAATACAAATTCATTTGCATTTTAAAACAATCCACAGGACTACATTTCATCCAGTTCACACCCTTTTCCCTTGTCTGGGTCACAATGGGTTTAAACAATTAAAAACAACACTGAAGCAAGTATTTAAAATCACTTAGGAGAACTAATTTACGCCCCTCCTTGATCTTCCCTCTCTCTAAAACAGGATAAGCGCTATCTACTCCCTACGGATATTTTTAGCTTCTAACTTTAGGCTGTGGGATTTTTTAAAAAACTATTCTTATCTGTTTCATAATAATGTCAGGATGATGAAATAAACTAACATGTGAAAAAAAACTTTTCATTTCAGATTATTTCAGAAACGCGAAATAGTAGTAGTGGTTGGCCGATGGGAAAAACTAACAAACAAAAGAGGAAAAAAATACTTCGTATAAACTGGTGCACTGCACTTCGACCGTGAGAGTAAGTTTGACACTTTGAGGCTCCCGTAGTCAAGCTCGCTTTAAGGGCCAAGATGGCGCCGCCCGCTGAGCTACCCATGTGCTGTTTCCGGTCATACTCGGAAGCACGACTCCCCAGCCGCAGCTGAGACCGTTGGCAAGTGCCAGCGGTGTGGGTTTTCTTGAAACTGCTGGTCGCGGAGCCAGTCAGCAGCTAACATGTCTAGCAGAAACAATAACAAACTGCCCAGCAACCTGCCGCAGTTACAAAATCTGATCAAGCGGGACCCGCCGGCCTACGTGGAGGAGGTGGGAATGCAGCGCGGTGACGCTGGAAGCCGGGGCGCGGCCTGTTGAGACAGTGTCTGGAGGGTGGCGTGGAGTGGAGCTGGGATCCTGGCTAGCTGCGTGTTCTTCTCTTAAGTTCAGGGGTTCCTCGAGGGGAGAAAAAGGGTTAAGGGAGAGACAGGCCTCAAGGTTCGTTCCCCACCTCTTGAAATCTGCTGCGCGTGTGGATTTTCTGCCAGCTCGGTAGACCCCGCTGCCACAGAAGCACCCTTTAAAAGACCTTTTTTTAGGGGTTCTCCGGACCTCACTGAGGTGGAGAGACGAGTGGTCTCCGCCCCCAACCTCCGACTTCCAGACAAGTTTCTCAAGCCTTTTCTTTTCTGAAACTCCTAAGTTGAATTAGTCTTTAACACTTGGTGTAACTTTTGTTTCGATTGTTTTCGACCGACGTCTGTTTCCGGGAGCCCACTCTCTGTGCCATGGACTTTGGAAGGAGGGGTGATTCTTAAGTATAAGGGACAGACACAGGAGCTTAGTATAACTAGTTAAAGCAGGATTCAGCCTCATCGGAAGCTGGCATGACCTGGATATCAGAATTTACCTCGAGGAAAGATGAAATTGGAAATTAGATTAGGTCCAGACTGACCTCATACAGATTGTAAACATTAAGGGTGTTTGAGCCCATAAGTGACAAAATGAAAGTGGCGACTTTGATATATTAATTTGGCAAGCGCTTTCTTCAGACACCCATTTGTCTGACCAACATTAAACAAGTATTTGCTTCAACTTCTTGTCTGTGCAGATGGCTGACACAATTTATTCATCTTTTGATTGCGCTTCTCATTTCCCTCCTCCCCCAGATTTTCACATAGAAATATTTATGTGAATGCTTTTTAACAAACAGCAGTGTCAGTGGTTTAGGTCACCAGTAGAGAGAACCTTTCCAGAGATTCAAGGGAGTGGAAATAAAGAGTAAGGAACAAATACAAGAAGTTAAGTAATATAGGTGAGGCTTTGAGATGTGTAAAGCACTGTAAACCATTAGACAAAGCAATAGCTGAGAGTCTGTGCAGCACTGTATTTAAAAACATTGGTTTCAAAACTAATTCTATATCCTGGCCCAACCTGTTGACCAATTGTGTAACCAGAGCAGGTTAACCACCTGAGCCTATGTGTATTTTAATACGTGAGAAGGAGATAATACCTACCTCAGAGGATTACTCTTTCATTCACTTAACAAATATTTATGCAAATCCACACATTTGTAGCTACTGTGTGTTAGTATGATTCTAAGTGCTCAGGATGCAATGATAAGATATAAGAGCCTTCTTCTCTTGAACTTATATTCTAGTGATGGAAGACACGTATTGGTAAGAATTATGAAGAAAGTAAAATTGGATATGAACATGTTAGAGTTGGAGGCTGTTGATTTGACTCCCATGAACAGGGAAGGCATCTCTGCTATGATACTGAGACAGATCAAGAGCATTCTAGATGGGGGGAAGGGGAGTGCAGAAGCTATTGGTGGAAAAGAAGTAGAGAGGCAGCCAGTGTGGCTAAACTGTGGTGAGCACAGAAAAGGGTAGTGTAAGATGATGTGGAAAATGCAGGCAGGCAGAGGTGGGATCATGTGGTGCCTTTTAAAACATGATTAAGGAGTTAAGATTTTTCCTCTTAGTGTGTTAGCGAGCCATTGAAGAGTTTTAAGCAGAGGTGTGACATGATCTGATTTATATTATTAAAAAATTACTCTGGAGACTGTAGATAGAATGGATTGTAGAGCAGCAAGATTGAAAGCAAGGTAACTAATATAATAGCTGTTGGAATAGCCTAGGCAAGGAATGGTGATGCCACTGGAATTACCAACATAAGTGGGGAGAAGTGAGCAGATTGGGGCTAGCTCTACATGGAAGTAGAGCTAGTAGGACTTCCTGGGGGAGTGATCTGGGAGATAAGGAAAAGAAGGAAGGATGATTCTGGCTTTTTTATTTCTGCATCTGGGTATTTGACAAATAGTATTTAGTACCTTTTATGTACTAGGTACTGGGACTATGGTAGTGAGATGTACAGATAAAAATACTATTGTCATTAAATTACATTCTAGTCATCTAGGGGAAGAAGTGGGATAAGAATCTTGCCAGGAGCACACTGAGTCCTGGGGCCCTCTCTTCACTTGTCATTGGCATTGTGGAGTCAAGAGAGGTAGTGTCTTAAATGAAGCATGTAGGGACTGCAGGCCTCCCTCTTGATTCCTACTCTTGGAGGAAACTGGAGACTTAGCAGTTTTGTTGGGGAAATCAGGGGTTATGTTTTTTGACCAGGCTAAGTTTAAGATGTCTGTTAGACATCTAGACAGGCAGTTGGATATGTGAATTCAGAGTTCACTGAAGCAGTTAGAGCTGATAATATAAAGAAATACTTATTCTCAGGACTTCCCTAATGGTCCAGTGGTTAAGACTCTGTGCTCCCAGTGCAGGGGATTCGGGTTCGATCCTTGGTCATGGAACTGGATCCTGCAAGTCGCAATGAAATGCAACAAAGATCCCACATGCTGCAACTAAGACCAGGCACAGCCAAATTAAAAAAAAAAAAAAAAAGACATGCCCGGGGGGGACTCGAGGTGGGGGGAGTCAAGGAAGGGAGGGAATACGGGGATATGTGTATAAAAACAGATGATTGAACTTGGTGTACCCCAGAAAAAATAATAGAAAAAAAATGGTAAAATTAATCTATAGCCATTAAAAGACTAATTAAGACCACCGTTCATAATTATTAACAGTAAAATTTTAAGAATAAAAAGAAATATATGAAAAAAAAAAAAAAAAGACATGCCCGAGTGTCTGCCTCTCCCTCTCCCTTCCCCTTCCCTTCCCACTCTCCTCCTTTCTCTCCCTCTTTCCCTCTCACTGTCACTCTGTCTCACACATACACACATAGTTTAAAGCCATGGCCTAGGCATGGAGAGTAGATGTAGGGCATGGAACTGAGGCCTTGTGAGTTCCAACGTTAGATTGTTGGGTTGTTGTTAGGATTAAACATAATTAAATGAAATAATGTACATGATAGGTTTGGCACATAGCAAGTGCTGAATAAATGGAAGCTATTATTATTTCTGTGTCTATTGCTTTTGCTTGTTAACACATGTTACCTAAAACTCCAGGATAAAATCATAATTATTATTTAAAAGGAGGGGGATTTTGACTGGAGAGCTTTGTGTACATTTTCTCACCCATTTTCTGATTCACATACTTCTGCAGCTCTTAGTGCTGTATATGCACAGACAATACAGTAGGGGGTCATTTGGGTAGTAGATGGCAGTAGAGAGCCAGATCTCAGTTTTTGATTCTTGTTTCACTGTTCTTTATAACTTGCTACCTAAATTTCTAATGATCAGGGAAAGGGTCTTTAGATTACCTGTGATATGTGCAGGTTTTTCAAAACTCATTTTGAAGAATGCTGATAAGGAAAACGTAGTGTTTCTATATACCTTTGCTCAATGCCATTATCAAAGATTTCTAAGTAATTTTTTATTCTGTACTGAGAAAGTCTTATAATAGAAGGTGACCAATTTCAATTTTATTTTTCTAGTTTCTACAGCAGTATAACCACTACAAATCCAATGTGGAGATTTTCAAATTACAGCCAAATAAACCCAGCAAAGAACTGGCAGAGCTGGTGATGTTTATGGCACAGGTAAGAAGATGATTTTTGAGTAAAACAGAGACCAGTTGTTGCACACAGCTTGCAAAATATTTTTCTGCTTATATACAACCTCATTCCATTCATCACTGGAAGCTTAATTAAAAAAAAAATTAACTTTCCCTTTTTGCAAAACTTATTTTCTCCTTATGTTGAGTTAGAGGATTTCGCTAGAGCTTTTCACAGAACCAACCCAGAGCAGAAAAGCTTTCAAACTATTTGTTTTCTTCAAATTCACCATAAAAGCAGATTCTGAATCATGTCACATAATTTACTAAGACTAGAGGAAATATGAAAGGGGTCAGAGAGATTAGCATGTAGAAGAAAAAAAGATGATTTGGAGCCATCTACTTCTGTGAAACGTAGCCTTTTACTCTCCTTTTGCAGAAAGTCCGTAATATGTGCATATGAATTATAGGAGAGAAAGAAAAACTTCAGAAGAGCCTTTGCTTTGTTACAGATTGGTCACTGTTACCCAGAACATTTAAGTAACTTTCCCCAAGAGCTGAAAGATCTTCTCTCCTACAACCACACTGTCTTGGACCCAGATCTCCGAATGGTAGGACCAGTACTTGGATTGATAAATTGTGCTGTGTTCATGTGTGTGTATAATATATGTTTAAATGAGAACATTCTGTCATCTAAACGTCTTTCTAAAGTGTAAATTAGTGTGTCACCCGTTCCTTAAAATCCTTCTGTGGCTTCTCATTTACACAGAATAAAACTCAAACTTATTAACTGAGCCTGTAAGTCCTTACATGATCTGCTTCCTGACTGTATTTTCGACCTCATCTCCTTTTCTGCTACGCTTCTCTCTCTCTCATCTCTCTGTTCGGCCAGCATGCTAACCCTGCCAGGATGCTCTTTTCCCTCTTTTGAGTAGGTGATTCCTTCTAGTCATTCAAATTGCGTGTGCATGAAGAACCCTAATTACAACTTATAGTTTTTATAAAGCTTAATTTAGACATTTATCCATTAAGTAGCCAGTTTCAGCATTTAAATATTGTTACCTTAGTGGCTGATGTTGGGTCCTGGCTGGAATCTCCTTTACTAGGCTAGTGCTCCCACTTCCCCCACCTGTGGGGAATGTTGGATGCTAATGGCCCCCAGCTGCCCTTTCTCTGGAGCACTGTCTTCAGCTAAATGGGAGCCCTAGCCCCTGGGAGGTGCTCTCCCAGCCCACAGGTGGTATCTGACTAACCCAGAGGTTCAAAAGCCCAAACCCTTCCCACAAGGTGGATCCAATTTTGTGTTGCAGCCCATACTCCAGGGCTTCTCTGTGATGAGATTAAAGCTAGTCTCCAGCCAAGGACACATCCTTGCCCAGCTTTTCTCTGCCCTATCGTGCTTCTTTTACCTCTTTCTAGAAGAGAGCACACCTTGGATAAACCTCTGTAATGAATTGGACTCTGCTTCTAGGGAACCCAACCAGAGGCATTTTCAAATTTCATACATCAGCTTTTCAAACACCTTTACAGCTGGTAGAACTTATACAAATATTATGATCACAAAACATACTAATATCCTTTACCAAAACTTACAAAAATTCTAAGTCTGTAGATTCAACTTTGTTTCTTATTCTTACATTTTCCCAGGGTTTCTGTAATTCTTCTGTTTTTATACTTCTCTAGGATTGTCTTAATTTGGTTAGGGCCAAAAGAAAAACAATATCATCTCAGACAAGCCAAGGTTGGGGTCTTTGATTAACTCTCAGTTGGGACATGCAACCTGGCTGCACAGCCTAAGAGGCTTCAAATTTGAACCATTACAGAAGACTTTTACTTAGGTCATGGAACTTTTCGAGTCCTTGAGGGCCATACAAATTTGAGATTTTGAGTGTAGAGACTTAGTGTCTTTCCAGCTAATTAGGATTTCTTTAAGTTTTGTGTGCTAACAGTACTCAACAAAATTGGTCTGCAGGCATTGTTAAATAAATAAATGTGTGTGCATATTTCTTTATGGTGTTTTATGATGATTAGTAAGTTTTTAAAAATAATTAGGAAATTGCTAGGAAACAAGGGATTGAGTCTGTATAATTAGCATCCCTCTTAGAGGGATCACTAGAACACAGTGGTGAATCCTCATTCTAGTTAGCTGTAGTGATAACCACCAATCCTTATCAACTGCTGGGCTTTTTCTCCCTAGCGTATTTGCTATTTTTCCAGGACTTTTTGAATCATTTCCAAATTTTTGTTGACTCTTTTCTGCCTACATAGGTATAAACAGACTGTGTTTCTTAATGGAAGAAACAAAATACGCATGTATGTTAACATTTACTTAATAAAATAAATGAAATGAATTTGTTATATTTTTCTTTCTTTGACATCATAACTACCTATTATTTCGTGTTCAAGGTGTCACCACCTGGCCAGTGTTTTTAGCAATGCCCCTAATGTGTTTGAAAGCATCCTTGCATTCTGGCAGAAATAGTTCCAAATCCTTTCTCACTGTTTTTCCTGTCCCAAGACTTGAATCTCCAAGGATTACTTGTTCCATCTAATGGAGAATAGTATTAGAGGCCAAAATTTGAGGGGTAAGGGTACTGGTGAAAGTTGGTGGTAAGCAAGAGTGTTACAACTGCCTTTGGGCCGTTCTTACTACTAACAGTACTTCAAAAGAATGCCTTGTAATGTCACAAATTCAGATTGATTTTTCCAATTTAGTGTGTTAGGTTAATGTTACCCACCTTTCTTATCTCAGTGGATTCACTGATCACTAGCGTTTATCTTATGTTGACACTTCCTTGACTTCCTGTGTAAATGAGCCCTCCCTCAGTTGCTATGTATCAACTATATTACCCTGTTTTATTTCCTTCGTATCTGAGATACACCTGTTTATATGCGTACTTGCTTGTGTGTCCCCTCTTCTGCTCCAGCCCCAGTGTAAGGTCCACGAGGGCAGAGGCTATCTGTTCTGTTCTGATGCCTGGTTAGTAGAAGACATAAAGCGCTTTTGGAATATACTTGCTCCATTTTCTCATATTAAGTTAATCATTATCTTATAGTTTGTTTTTTTTTTCCTTCCTGAGACATTTTGTAAAGCTTTGATCTTGCTGAGAAATAAGAATCTCATCAATCCATCAAGTTTGCTAGAACTCTTCTTTGAACTTCTGCGTTGCCACGATAAGCTTCTGCGAAAGGTAAAGAGCGAAATCGCTCCCCCATCCCCCCATATCTCATTGTTCCTTGCAGCAACATAAAACTTACAACAGAGTTTGGAGTCTCTTGAATTTTTGATGCTTCATGTTATTGAATACAGTTAAGAATAATTTTAACAGGAAAAAAACTGACCATTATGTGCATGCAGTATAGTGGTAATAGCTAACATTTAATGTTTACTTTTTGCTAGGTTATCATTTTCAGAGCATTTTATGTATTTGTTTACTCACAAAGTGCTATGAGATATGGTTTACTATTATTATTATTATTTTACAGATGAAAAGGCTGAGGCACAGAGAAATAGAGTAATGTGCCCAGAGTCACACAGCTTCTAAGTGGTGAGGCAGGAACATAAACCCAGGCAGCCTGGCTCTCCCTGGAAGAGGGAGAACCCAAGTCTGTACTGTACTGACTAGCTAAATTAGAGCATGGACGTTCGTGGCTATAACTGTTCCCACCCTCTTCCCCTCAAAACTGACCTTTTTGTTATTAATATTTCCCTGTGACTTTGTGTTTGCTTGTATAAGACCAGAAGCTGAAGGTTTAAGAAAGAGAAACTAAATTTTACATCCATTAACTTAATTTTTTTTTCAAAGTATTAAGAGACTACAACCATTTGATTTTAGCAATTGTACTTCTTGGTCTAACTTGTGGAATAAAAGTGGTCCAGAGGAGCATATCTTGGGTACCAGTGATGTTTGTAAGAATCCCAGTATTGTTTTGCATGCCTTTAGGGGCTTGGTAAATGGAGTGACTTTCCTTTTTTTAAAAAAATAACAATTTCACTGAGATGTAATTTACATATGGTTCATCCATTTAAAGTGTATAATTCAGTGGTTTTTAGTACATTCACAGAGTTTTGCAGCCATCACCACAGTCAATTTTAGAACATTTATAGCACCCTCAAAAGAAACGCATTCCCACTAGCAGTTACTTTCCATCCTCCCATCTATCCCAGCCCTAGGCAACCACCAGTGTACTTTTGGTCTCTTTAGATTTGCTTGCTTGGAATATTTCATATAAATGGAATCATATAATATGTGATTTTTTTTGTGACTGGCTTCTTTCACTTAAAATGTTTTCACAGTTCATCCATGTTGTAGCATGTGTCAATACTTCACGAGTTTTTGTTGCAAATAATATTTCATTTTGTGGTTATACCACATTTTGTTTATACACTCATCAGTTGATGGACATTTGGGTTGTTTTCATTTTCTGGCTGTTAATGAATAATGCTGCTATGAATATTTGTGTGAACATTGGTTGGAGATGTATTTTTATTTCTTTTGGGTATATAACTAGGAGTGGAATTGTTGGATCATATAACTCCATATTTAACCTTTTAAGAGTAACTTTATTTTGCTTTACCTGCTTTTTGTTTTGTTTGTTTTTGGTCTATTTTGTGATAGAATGAGAAGTGGGTAAAATTAAATCCTTCTGTACATTTGTATTTCTCTGCAAATTAAGCAAGGTTAGAAATGTTGGTTAATGTGCATGTGGTTTTATTTCTTTTCCTCAGACTTTATATACTCATATTGTGACTGATATCAAGAATATAAATGCAAAACACAAGAACAATAAAGTGAATATAGTAAGTACCCTTTTGTTTTTCATGTTTATAGCATAGTACTACAGTATCGTGCAGTATAGTAAGTCTTCTTTCTCCTCTTTTGCTTCAGGTATTGCAGAATTTCATGTATACCATGTTAAGAGACAGCAATGCAACTGCAGCCAAGATATCTTTGGATGTGATGATTGAACTCTACAGAAGAAACATCTGGTAATATATATGTACTTGTTTCTTGAGAGATAATCTTTTATTCATTTGTAATTACTGCAGAGCACATGCATAAATATTTTTCTTGATCTTGAGCTCTTTAATATATGTCATAGATTAAGTTGGAAGTAAAAATACAGAGACAATCCAAAGGACTAATGACAACATTTTACCATTTCTTGTTTTTTTTTTTTAATATTTATTTATTTATTTGGTTGTGTAGCGTCTTAGTGGCGGCAGGTGGGCTCCTTAGTTGCGGCTTGCCAGCTCTTAGTTGTGGCATGTGGGCTCCTTAGTTGTGGCATGCAAACTCTTAGTCACAGCATGTATGTGGGATCTAGTTCCCTGACCAGGGGTCACACCTGGGCCTCCTGCATTGGGAGCTTGGAGTCTTAACAACTGTGTCACCAGGGAAGTCCCTGGCTACCATTTCCTGAGCACCTGCACCATGTCTTACCTCATTCAACCTGCAGATCAGTGTAATGCAGCTTATCTGGAATTATCCCCATTTTATAGATAATGAAACCTATTGGTTCATGAGCTTAAGTTTAGTAGCTAGTAAAAGAAGGAGCTGAAATTCAAACCCAGATCTGTCTCTGAAATCCAGGCTGTTTCTGCTCTGCCTCTCTGCAGATTTTCAAATCGGTTTATCCTGTATATGTAAATTATCATGTTTTATAAACTTTGGCTTGTTGGTACAGTGCCCCCAACTCATATCTTTTGCTTTTCTTATTCACTGCTATTTTTTAAATATAAAAATAATCGTTGCAGCAGAAAATTTAGAGAAGCTAGAAACTTTTTAATTGATAATCTCACCACCTAGAGATAATCACAGTTAATATTTTATATTTCCTCCTGTCTTTTTCTTTAATGTGAATTTTAAAATATGATTGGAATTTTGCTGTATCGCACTTTTTTATTGTTTTCTTTTCCTCAGTTATCTTGAAGAAGTTTGTATGTCATTAAAAATTCTTCAAAAATACATCTTAATGGTTGTGTAATTTTCTGACATAAGACTGGGCTAAAATTGAATTAAATGTGTGTCTGTAGTCGACTATTTAGAAACCCATGACTTTTTGAAACATTACAAACTATGAATTTTAACGTCAGAAATATTTATTATTTATTTTGTGGCATTGTCTATGCTGTCAAATACAGTAGGATGAAAATTTACTTTAAAACCCTCAACTGTCTTCCCCCAGGAATGATGCCAAAACTGTCAATGTGATCACAACTGCATGTTTCTCTAAAGTCACCAAGGTGAGTGCCTGTAGGGCTGTGTGAAGGCACTGTCTGTGAGTAGTCAGCTTTTCCAGCTAGAAGGTGAAAGAGGTGGGTATACGAGGAAGAGGTGGTGTGCGGACATGCTGTTCGTGCTTGTGCTTAGGCTGCTTCTCTGGTTTATCTGTGCTTTGGAGGAGTCAAACAAAATTATGAGTTTTTAAAGTGCTTTGTATTAAATGATAGCCTTAGCCTTCATTTTATGTTTTCCTCTGTAATTCTTGACTGTTCTTTTATTGGTCTCAGGCACAGCTGAAAGAAATTTAAGGGCGCGTTTGCCTTTCTGTTAGAGGGGCTATAATATCACTTTTCTTTTGGGGGATGTAGAAGTTCTTGACTTTCTACTTGAAGGATAACAACTGTGTAGAGCCTGGCTAAGAAAAATGAGCCCAAATCCTATCACTCTTTGTTTTTTTTCCTTCAGATCCTAGTTCATATGCATGTATAAAATATAGACAGAAGTATTTATTCTTTGTTGTAAATTGGGATGAGTAATTGACTTTGTTTGAATTCGTCTTTAGATATTAGTTGCTGCTTTGACATTCTTCCTTGGGAAAGATGAAGAGGAGAAACAGGACAGTGACTCAGAATCTGAGGTTGGTTTAACCATAGATACTTCTAAACTTTTTACAGTTTAGCAGATTTTATTATTGTTTTCGGTACAGATCGTAAAAGTTGGAAAGAAACTTAAATGTACCCTTATCCTTTATTGAGTTCTGCCATGCTGAGATTTTATTCTGTTTAGAATTTGTCACTTACATTCAGAAAGATTGGTTAAATAACTAATAAAACTTAGATTCATTCAACCTTTTTCTTAGTGCTAAAGCTATACCTGTATCTCACTATATAAACTTAGAATAAAAATTACTGCCAATATATTTTTGAGGTAGAGTGTCGACATCATGGAAGTTTAGAGTGGAGAAAGGGAGAAGGGTAGTACAGCATCTTTAAAAGGAAGAATCAGGGTTTATGATGTCATGAAGTTTTCTTTATTAAAAATATTTTTATTAATATTAAAACGAAATTCAAAAAAAAATTCCCTTCCCATTTTAGCATTTTGGTAACAAGAATACGGGAATGTGAGATAACATCTTTTGTTCTGTTATTACTTAATTAAATAATGTATGAACAATACAGTCTTACTGTAAAAGACTTCAAATACTCGAGATAAAAGTTTTCTTGATTCTTTCTTATTTCCACTTTCCAGTTCCTTCTTCATAGATAACCATTTCATTTCCCGTGCATTTATATGTGGATGTGTATATATATTGTCTTATGTGTCTGGTCTGTTTTTAGAATGTATGTAAGTAATATATGTATTATTTTGCAACCTTTCTTTGTGATGACATGTATAGATGTACCAGTGCATTTAGATATTCTTCTACTAGTATATATAGATCTGCCTCATTTTTTTAACCTCCATGTAATATTTCAGAATATGGATGTACTATAGTTTGATTTCTCTGTTGATAAATACTTGTTTCCAGTTTATTTTTTCAAATAAAAACAAAGTTGCATTCTATCTGTATATTATACCTCAGTAAAAACTAAAAGCAAAATAAAAACAAGTCTGTGCTGCAGTGAAAATCTTTCTTTGTGCCTGTTTCTGCACATGGGCACATATTTTTTATTGAATTTTTAAAGTTGTGTTTATTTTTAATAGCTGCATGTGAAGAGTGTAAGTACAAAGAAGTGATTGAAAGGGTTATTCTTTGCTTCTGTGCAGATTTTCCTTGTTTATAGTTTTACAAAGTAGTTTCTTCTTCAGGATGAAGGACCGACAGCAAGAGACCTGCTAGTGCAGTATGCCACAGGGAAGAAAAGCTCCAAAAACAAGAAAAAGTTGGAAAAGGCTATGAAAGTCCTCAAGGTGAGATTTGTACCTGGGAAATGAGATAGGAATCATTAGAATGCAGAATATGTGGTTTTTAGCAAAAGCTTTTAAGCATTTGAAATAAAGAAAATGGCATTTTTGAAAGACTTAGAAATGTGTGAATTTTTAAGCACTAATTTCTTTTTTTTAATAAATTTATTTATTATTTGTTTATTGGCTGTGTTGGGTCTTCATTGCTACACACGGGCTTCCTCTAGTTGCAGTGAGCTGGGGGCTGTTCTTCGTTGTGGTGTGCGGGCTCCTCATTGCTGTGGCTTCTCTTGTTGTGAAGCACGGGCTCTAGGTGCATGGGCTTCAGTAGTTGTTGCTCGCTGGCTCTAGAGTGCAGGCTCAATAATTGTGGTGCACGGGCTTAGTTGCTCCGAGGCATGTGGGATCTTCCTGGATCAGGGATCGAACCTGTGTCCCCTGCATTGGCAGGCGGATTCTTAATGACTGCGCCACCTAGGAAGCCCCATAAGCACTAATTTTTTACATGAATAAATGTTCTTAGCTCTAGCAAAATCTGTGGCTTGAATAAATTAATTTGATTAAATTCATTTTCATTTGTTTTGATCTCAATGTCAGAAGAGTACACAAATGAAGTACATTTTATGTTTTGTAATGATTATTTGAGTCATAATTTGGCCCTTGTGTGGTTGTTTTAAATTAATTAATGAATTTATTTATTGGCTGCATTGGGTCTTCGGTGCTGCGTGTGGGCTTTCTCTAGTTGCAGCAAGTGGGGGCTACTCTGTTGTGGAGCACGGGCTTCTTATTGTGGTGGCTTCTCTTATTGCAGGGCATGGGCTCTAGGCGCACAGGCTTCAGTAGTTGTGGCACTCAGGCTCAGTAGTTGTGGCTTGAGGCCTCTAGAGCACAGACTCAGTAGTTGTGTCGCACGGGCTTAGTTGCTCTGTGGCATGTGGGATCTTCCTGGACCAGGGCTTGAACCTGTGTGCCCTGCACTGGCAGGCAGATTCTTAACCTCTGTGCCACCAGGGAAGTCCCCCTTGTGTGTTTTTCAATGTTCATATTTCCAAATGCCTTTAAGTCTCAGAGGTGCTAATAGCTGGAACATTACCAAGGTTTAATCTTAAAAGATAAAAACCACCTTTAGTTCTTCAAGTTGAAAGAAAGGTTTTTGGAACAAAGTTTTTTTTCTTTTTGAATAGTGTGATGGACTTGATAACATCCGTTAGCACATTAGCACATTCAATCCCCAGGGCCTCTTCCCTGTAATTCAGAATGTAAATATTTTCCTCTCCCTTTCTTTCAGAAACAAAAGAAGAAGAAAAAACCGGAGGTGTTTAACTTTTCAGCTATTCACTTGATTCATGATCCACAAGGTACTGTAACTATGACCTTACAAGTTCCTCATTGGCTTCATCTGCCTATTTAACTTCAAGGTTACTGGGGAATATAAAATCCCTGGCACTTAATAGACAATCAGTAAATGCTTAGTTGTTACCTGTTGGTTGTAGCTTAGAGAATTATATTCTAAAGCAGTGATTCCAGATCCACAGCAAAATAAAAATGTGGAGGAACAGATTTCTTTGCAATTCGTCTGCTTAATAACACAGTGCTTGTACTGTAGGACGTTATACTTGACCAAATGAAAAATTGACAATCTTTTATTAGTCCCTTTTTTTTTTTGAACTGGTCTGTGGAAACCCTATTCTAGAACACTAGTTCTCATACTAGAATGCACGTTGGAATCACTTGGGGAATTTATAAAACTATACTGATACTTGGGTCCTGTTATTCAGAGAGACTGATTAGTTGATATGGGGTATGGCTGGGCAGTGGGGCTTTTAAATGCTTTCTATATTTTAGTTTTAGTTTGCTGTCCCTTCCCCTAGGTTAGTGTTTCTCAAACTTTAAGGCACATCACCTTGGGATCCTGTTAAAGTACAGATTCTGATTCAGTTGGTCTGGGGCTGGGGCCTGTAGTTCAGTATTTCTAACAAGCTACTAGCTGGACAACTGCTGGTGGCCTGCAGCCCACATTTGAAAAGCAAGGCCCCAGAGAACTATTACCCTTAATAGTTCTATCATAATACATCTATCAACAGTAACTCAAGATGTTGATGCTAAAAATCTTGGAAATCCTTAAGACTTAACTTTGGGCACCATTGAAGGTGTATTCGCCAGTGTGTCTCTTTTCACCTTCTGTCATGCTGCTGTTTTCGCCTCTGGTTCTGCAGAGTGATTTCAGACACAGCCATACAAGAGTCAGTGATGAAACTACTGCTTTTCTCCACACCTGTTAGATTGTGTTGTGCAGACCATGGGCCCACAGAATACTTCTCTGATGTTCTCCTTTCCAGATTTTGCAGAAAAACTGCTGAAGCAGCTAGAGGGCTCTAAGGACAGGTTTGAAGTGAAGATGATGCTCATGAACCTCATCTCCAGATTGGTGGGAATTCACGAGGTTTGAATTGCATTCTGTTCTCAGTGAATATTAGCAGTAGAATTTTTCTTGGTGAAAGGACACAAAGGTAGAGCAGTGGCTTAATTTTATCCTCCCAAACCATTTAAACCCATACAGTTTACAGAAGGATAAAATCTTTCACTCTGAAAATACCTGTTTTTGTCACTTTGTCAGTATGAATGTTGAATTGTACACGTATTCAGCTTAACTTTGTTTCACTTATACATTTTCCTGAGCCAACATAACCCACATACTTTTATCAACTATTACTACATTTCACAGTTTACCCCTTCATAGCTTTCCTGACTTGCAGCCCACTCTAGTAGGAGGGTCATGTTTGCAAAGCTGAATTCTGTGGTCATTCATTTTGTATTAAATTAGATTGCAAGAGCTCCTTGGTGGTATAATGTATTTATATTGTGTATACATATGGAAACCTCACACATACTCAGACTAACTGCCATTGTAGAAAAGGAGGGATTCTCGAAAATTCAGTCCATGAAGAAGTGACCATTGAGGTTGTTCCCTGTCATTTTGCTCTCGTAACTAGCGCTGTTCTGATCGTCAGTGAGTGTGTTGCTTTCTTCCAAACAAACAAAAAAAAAGTAAAACAGGCTTTCTTTATTGGAACTCAAACAGTATAGACATATATCAAGTTAAAACTGAAAGTAGACATGAGTGAATGCACTTGTTCCATTTCTCTAAGAAAAATTTAACATTTTAGTGAATAAATTGCTTTTTCTCCATGGGCTGCAATTCTAAAGCAGGATTACCAGGTCAATTCTTGTTACATTTGTGCAGTAATTTCAAGTCATACCTGAATTTGAGCTCAGTGGAAAAGCAGAAGTGGTTCATAATTGGAGCATGGTTTGATGGAAATGATACTGGAGTCTTACAACTGGCTGCAGTTGAACATCCGTCTCTGTATTGAACCCAAGTCTTCCCTTTTACTTCTCTGGTCCTGGTTTTGCTCTGTGGCTAAAATGGAAAAAAAATTTATTCTCACATGATGAACTTTGAAAAAGACTCCAGAGTTTCTCTTCTTGAAGTTAAACATTACAATTGCTTTAATAACTAGATCCTTGTCACCTTTATCTAGGTAGACTCCAGAGTGTTAGTGTTTTCTGTCTAAAATATGGGGCTCAGAGTAATTCCTCTAGTATGGTTAGACTAGTATCCAATAACAAAACTAGACTGTGGGTTTTTTGGTGATCAAATTACACTGGGCGCTGTTCAGATTTGAATTACTATTACCTTTGAAGAATAAAAAAAATTGGTTCTGCTGCGACATTAATTTAAAAGTAGAAGAATGTTGCATTTTGACTGGCTCCCCCCCACACACACACATTTATTCTGTGTACACTTTCTTCTTCCTTGACATAATGAGGATAGCAACAAGCCCTTCTTTTCCTTGGTTAATACAGCACATTGAATCATCCTGGAGCATGAATGAGAAAAAAATGAAAGTAAAAAAATGATTCCCAGTTAGTTGAGCTTGGTGATATAATTACATCATGGAGAAATGAAACTCCACAGCTCAGCTAGATAAATATTAAAGCCAGTGCATTCTTCTTTCCACAGCTTTTTCTCTTCAACTTCTACCCCTTTGTGCAGAGGTTTCTGCAGCCCCACCAGAGAGGTAAGGCTTCCACTTGCCATGTTCCTTTGGTGGCCTTAGGGTTAGAATAACCATCCAGAGTCTTTTGTTCTGAAATTAACATAAAGACAAGAGTTAGGAGTGAAATGCTTTCTGTTTCAGAGACAAGGAGAGAAATTCGTGTATTTTCTTTCCAGATTATGCCATGGGATAATTGTTCTGCTCATCAACTTTTAAGAAACAATTATTTGGGGGAAAAAACAACAAAACAATGTTGGTTTCTCAAAGGAAGTCATTTTGTAATACCATAAATACCCATGTGGAAAATTCTAAAAATGAATTTTGACTATTTACTGTAACTTCATAATAGATACCAGGGTTTATTTTACTGCTTTCATTGCCCTCATTTGTATTCTTAAAAGACCAAGATCACTCAGTAAATAATGACTGATTAGGCTTCACCTCACTTCTTTCTTTTGCCAGAAGCCTTGTTCTTTATATATACTGCCCCTTTAAAGGGAGAGTGTGTGTATACATATATATTTGTATTTATTCATTTATTTAGTGATTTCTAGTCTGAGCACTACATTAGACACCAGTGAACACAAGGTAACATCCTTACCTTCATAGAGCTTACATTCTAGAGGGAGGTCCACAGAGTGCTGTGTGTAATATGTCCAGGTGAAGGTAAGTATTTTGAGGAAAAAGGAAGCAGTAAGGACAATAGAGAGTGTTGGGGTGGGTTCTATTTTGGTTATGTGGTCAGGAAAGACATTTTGATAAGGCAACAGTTGAGCAGGGACCTGAAGGAAACGAGGCAGTGAGCCATGCAGATGTCTGGGGGTTGGGTGTTCCAGGCGGAGTAGCAGCAGTTGGTGGGTACTTGCCATGTTTGCTGTGGTCCTGAGGGCAGGGCAATAAACTGACTGTGGCCTTTCTGATCTCTTGCATTTTTAGAAGTAACGAAGATCCTTCTGTTTGCTGCACAAGCATCTCATCACTTAGTACCCCCAGAGGTGAGAACTCTTAAACTTTACTTCTCTCAGGATCTCGTGCACATAGAGCAGTGCCATGAAGTATATCATGGTGGCTTTACCCACAGCGATTACTGTCCTCCCTGCCTTTTTTAAAATGAGTAGAAGAGACACTAGCTCTTAAGGAGGTATACATAGACGTTTACTTATAAAAATAAAAACATTTTACTCTAGAAAGTAAGGTTTATTTTAGACAAGTTGTTGAGAATTCTGGTTTTGTTTAATTGCCAAATTTTATGCTGGAGAGAGCAAGAATATCAGTGAATGTATAGTGATTATTATTTAAAGCTGATAATTCCTTTCTTTGATTTAAACAGTGTTGGATTATCCTGGGTCAAAGCAATTTTTATCCATGTTGAAAACTAATATTAAAGGAGAGCCAAATTTAATCTGAGGTTAGCCAAGAAGAAAGCTGAAACCCAAAGTGGAATGTTTTTCTTTCTGTCTTCCTCAGTCTTGACCCTTCTAACTTCCAAACTGAAGGTGGAGAGCTGGTTTTCCACTCTAATAGTTGATTGTCCCTTCATTGTGCAGTGTTTGAGTAGGTGTAGACGTTTTACCAGCACTCATATCCTTTCTTTCACTCCCATTCAGATCATACAGTCATTGCTCATGACTGTGGCCAACAATTTTGTTACCGACAAGAACTCTGGAGAAGTCATGACAGTGGGGTACGTAGAACGTGGCTGGGGCAGTGGATATGGTTTTAATATCCTGCATTTGCTTTCCATTACCAAGATGTAAAATTTCAGCTATAATGTGCCCCCTCAAAAACAGTTTAAAATACATTTCAGTCTTCTCAGGAGGCTTGGTATTTTTAATTTGTTGGTCAGAATTTTGAGCCAGAGAAAAGATATTTGTCCTTCCAATCAACAGTTTGTTTTTTAACTAGCTCTTCCTCTTTCAAATAAATGCTAGCGTGGCAATCTAAATGTTTTTCTCCTGTCTTCTACCCTGAATTCCTATTTTCCCTAGAACAAATGATTCGTTATTGAATCATTTTTCAGTCCCAAGGCGGTTCAGTGGCCCTTTTGAGTAATTCAAAAACACTTAATGAGTGTGAGCACTAGTTTAAGGATGTCTTATCTGTTCTGGTAACTAAGCAGTACTCTGAACAACGGCTTTTTATCTCCCTTGGAAGATATTGCTGGGATAACAGCCCTAAAGACCTTTAACTTCTTCTTCTTTGACCCAGTACTGTCTCCCCTAGAGCTGGCGAGTAAACGCCACTCATGTGCAGGCACACCTCCTTCACTGCCCTTTGCTATGTGGCTCTTCGCAGACACTGTGTTTTTTACAAATTGAAGGTTTGTGGCAGCTTTGTGTGGAGCAAGTCTATCAGCGACATTTTTCTAGCAGCATTTGCTCACTTCATGCCTCTGTGTAACATTTTGATAATTCTCACAATATTTCAAACTCCTAGCAAAAAGACTATGCCTCATTGAAGGCTCAGATGAAAGTTAGCATCTTTAGCAATTTTAGTATGTTTTAATTAAGGTGAGTACAATTTTTTTTTTAGACAATGCTATTGCACACTTAATAGACTACAGTGTAGTTTAAACATAACTTTTGTATGTACTAGGAAACCAAAAGTATGTGTGACTCACTTTATTGCAGTGGTCTGGAACCAAACCTGCAATATCTCTGAGGTATGCCGGTATTTCACAGAGATTACACTCTTCCTTATTCTTCTAGTAGAGGAAATAGCAGTAAACTGTCTGGAATCAAAGCCCTCTGAGGCTGCCCACCCTCACATTCTACCATGCTGCAGTTTTAGAGACCTAAGACCTATAAAACCCAACTTACATTCCTTTTGATTTAGTCTTTTTAGAAAATTTTCTTAGGTTGAACCACATGAAACTGCTGTTTTGTTTTTGTTTTTTTAATTCATTTTTTTCCTTTTTTAGAATCAATGCTATAAAAGAGATAACAGCTCGATGTCCTCTAGCCATGACTGAAGAACTTCTCCAAGACCTGGCTCAGTATAAAACACACAAAGATAAGAGTAAGTGGTGTGTTATTCTCAGTAGATCAAAGATTATAGAGTAACTATTTTTACCTCAATAGACTCTTTGCTCTGAAGTTTCTAATGAAAGGTATTACTTTCCAGATGTGATGATGTCTGCTAGAACTTTGATTCAGCTCTTCCGAACACTGAATCCTCAGATGCTGCAAAAGAAATTCCGGGTAGGTGAAGCACACATATGTTAATCAAGGATTTGGTCAGAAAGTGAGGGTAATTTCCTACAATTTGAGTTTGAGTATTTCTGATGCTTCCATTAGGAGTATTGGTGATACATGTAGTTTTGTTCTTTAAGCTCAGAATAAAATTGATTGAATACTATTGCTTAACTATTTTACAGTTAGTATATGCTCTTTGATGATGAATGACTCTTATAGACCTATTAGACTGTTTCAAATCAGTAACAGATGCCAGTATTGAACAGGCTATTCCCTAACCAGATACTACCTCTTTCTAGTTGGGAGAAAGAAAGAAGCATGGTTGTAACAGAAAGAGAGATCTCGAGACTTAAGAATCGAAGTTTCCTCAATCCACTCTTTGCTAGAATAACTTCCTAGGGCGCCTCACTCTGCCTATAAGTCTTCCATTTTGTGCAGTTCCTTGGATCCCCTTTCTTCCTATTAAGATAGGAGGCTGCCTAGTTCATGAATAATTAAATAAAGCCAATTTGATCTTTAAAAAAAAAAAAGTCGAAGTCTCCTGCGGTGGATCAAAAGAAAGCAGGAAAACAGTGGGCAAAGTTCTGGCTAGGGGATTTGCTTGGACCAAGACATTGGTGGACTGTTTTTGTCATTCAGTTGTTTCCATTTTTTTGTGATTCTCCCTCTAAATTCATAATCCTAGAGAATCCTTTTCATGAGTAGTGTTTTACAGTCTAAGCACCTTATTAAAAACTAGTTCCTTTCCTTTAGGGTAAGCCTACAGAGGCCTCCGTAGAAGCAAGAGTGCAAGAATATGGAGAACTAGATGCTAAAGATTACATTCCAGGAGCAGAAATTCTGGAAGTTGAAAAAGAAGAAGAGAATGCTGAGGACGATGAAGGTTCATTTTTATTTCACCATTATTCAGGACAAAAATCACTCCTACTATATCTGTATTGATCTTGAAATCTTTATACTGTTTGGACTTCCTTCAGCAGATGTTTACTGAGTAACGACTATGTGCCAAGCCCTGTTGCAGGCACTGAAGGTCAAATGGGCATGGTTCCTGCTCTGAGGGAAGTTACGTTCTAGTGTAGGAAATGCCTTCTCATGTCCTTCAGATTGGCTGCCCCTCATCAAGGGCCTGCTGTTTGACACTTGGGAACGATAACGGGGTTTTTTGTTGCCTGGGAAAAAATGATGAAGATTCGTCTGTAGCAGTCCTCCTGTTGAAGGAGAAAGCTTATTGAACTTGTTGAAGAACGCTTGAGGAGCTCCATTCTCATTTCCAGGGTTAGCATTTATTGCATTGGTTGCTAGGGTCCATCTTCTTCCTGTTCATTCATTCATTATTTCATCAAAATTTTCATAAGCGTTAGCTATGAGCCAGCTACTGTGAAAGCAGAGATGAATGATATGGTTCTTGTCCTTGAGGGTCTTTCATAAACAACTAATAAAGCATTGACAAGATTTATGATTGGAGTGGGGTAGAAGGCCTGGAGAGATGTCAGGTCCACCTCAGAGGTTCAACAAAGGCTTCAAGGAAATGGTGACTCATGAACCATATTTTGAACGATGAGTGAACAATGGTGGAATAGTGGAGACTTTCCAGGCACACTGTGAGCAAAGCACTGAAGGAATTAGGAAACTTAGAAAGTAGGATACAAGGTGATGCACAAAAAGCTGTGAAACTAGAGATAGAGTCGGGGCCTTATCATGAGTGGTTGTATATGCCATGCCTAAGAGCTGGGACACTGTCTTGCAGAACATGGGCATCTGCTGAGAGACTGCAGGTATCCTTCATTTTGAAAGCTTATTGTGGTGGCTCCATTAGGAATTCTGATACCTCTTTACTAAGGTGTCTACAAGGTTCTTGCACAACCAAAATTTTCTGCCTTGGTTCTCTGAATGACTTGTTTCTAACTAATTTCTCAAACGTGTAAATTTGCTTAGACAAGTTAAATAATTTGTATGTGGTCACTGTAAATGTGTAAGTACAGTTTCGATGGACACAGTTGGTTTGGTGGAAAGAATGCGGGCTCTAGAGTCATGTATGATTTTCCTAATTTCAGTGTAGGCTGCATTGTGTGGCCTGGGGCAGGTTACTTTACTCCAGAGGCTATTCCTCTTTTGTTGAGTCCTGAGGGTTAGAGAAAGATTGTAAAGTTTTGGCTCGTGGTGGATACTTGGTCAGTGCTTATTTGCCTTTCCTTGACGTAATTAAATTGCTCAGTTCTTGGTGAGCATCTATTTAAGGTTCGTTACCTAAGTTTTCTTTTGCTTGATTTGTCTCAGTGTGCCATGAGCACCCAACATAAAGTGAGTGCTTACGGTGTGCCCTCTCTCACGCAGATGGATGGGAAAGCACCAGTCTCAGTGATGAGGCAGATTCTGACGGCGAGTGGGTTGATGTGCACCATTCTTCTGATGAAGAACAGAAAGAAGTCGTAAGTCCTAAAATGTCCTGTTCCCGGTGTTGAGGGGCTGTGCCCTCACTGGAGCTAATAGCCATTTAAGCCTGTGTTGTGTGCTTTCAAGTTCGAGAAGCTGAACAGCATGCCTTTGGAGGAGCGGAAAGCCAAAGCTGCAGCCGTCAGTACTAGCCGAGTGTTAAGTCAGGAAGACTTCCAGAAAATCCGAATAGCCCAAATGAGGAAAGAACTCGACGCTGCCCCTGGGAAAGCCCAGAAGAGGAAATACATCGAAATAGACAGTGATGAGGAGCCCAGGTAAGATGGCACGTCCCCCAGGTCTTCAGTCAGCTCACGTGATTATGAAAGTATTAGGAAAAGGAATTCCATCCTTGTTTCATATTTTATTTTTTTCTTCACCCCAGAGGTGAGTTACTTTCTCTTCGGGACATTGAACGCCTTCATAAAAAGCCAAAGTCTGACAAGGAGACAAGACTAGCAACTGCAATGGTGAGTGAGGCATGTCATTGCCTAGTTCTTTAAACAGAAAGCAGATAAAGTAAAATATGACTCAGAACTTGTATAGGCATAGAACTGCAGTATTTTATTTTAATGTTTTAAATAAAGGTATAATTAACATAGAATAAAAGGCACAAATAAGAGGTGTTTAATTAGATGAGTTTTAGCAACTCCGATAGCCACGTAACCACCGTCCAAGACAAGCTGTAGAGTGCAGAAAGGCATCGTTACATGTTCACAGTATCAGGGAGGCTCAGTACATTTAGCAGAGCTATGAGAAAAGCAGGGGAATGTTCAGTCATTAAGAGAAGCCAGGGGCAGTTGGAGCCTGCCTCTGGCAAGTGCTGTGGCTGTTTGTGACTGCAGCCTGCCTACCTTTCCAACTTTGTTTTCTCGGCCTTTACTTGTTTTCAGCCACCATTCCAAACGGGCTCCACACCACCCTCTATTCCATTTGTACTGACACTTGTTTAGATAAGTTTGAAAACTCATGTTCTTTCTCTACCGCACCTTTGCATATACTATTCCTACTTCCTGAAATGCTCTACCCTTCCTTCCTTTCCTCACTGGGAAGGCCTTCATCCTGCAAAAAGACAGCTCACAGGGTCTCCCTTTCTCAGGGGCTCCACTGACCTCTAAGAAACCTTTTCTTTCACTGAGCTCCCCTTACCCCATTACAATACATCATGGCCATTTCTCTCCTGGACTGAACTGAGTCACTGGGAAGCAGGGACTGTGTTCCATCCACCTTAGTGTCCTTGGCATCCAGTAGAGCTGGCACAGGGGAGATGTGTATGTTGATGAGATGATTCCTGCAATGGTATTTTTGTGTGTGTGTGTGCTGATAGGCTGGAAAAACAGACCGAAAAGAGTTTGTGAGGAAGAAAACCAAAATGAATCCGTTTTCCAGTTCCACAAATAAAGAGAAGAAAAAACAGAAGAACTTCATGATGATGCGGTATAGTCATAATGTTCGGTCAAAGAATAAGCGTTCCTTCCGAGAAAAGCAGGTGAGTTCAACTTGAAGCTTGACTGGGTAGAGTGGTATTGTCGTTCTAAGACTTGTCTACATTTGGGTGGAATTGTGCCTTCTGAAACCTCGTGTTATGTGTGTCTTAGGATTAATGGGGTGCATTATTAGAGAGCGTGAGAGGTGGAAAGCAGTCAGGGCTTGTAAGCCCTAGACCTGACTTGGTTGAGGTTCGGCTGTGTGACTAAAAGGAGGTCATTTTTCTTCTCTGTAAATAAAGGAGTTTATACTAGATGATCTCTGATGTTCATTCCTATGCTAAAATTCCCTTGATGTTAGAATATCTGTGAAATATCTCAAAATTAACTGAAGAATAATTTCTGAGTGTTTACTGTATGCCTGATACTTTTTTCCAAAGAGCAATAATTATGTGTGGTAAGATCTCAGTAACAGTTTCAGGAAAGCAGTACAAACTGAACAGTTCTGTTGTTGGCATGATCCTTCCACTGTGTGCCCTTTTGCAAAGCCATTATCTCTTTACAGGCCTTCGAGATTTCGTTTTATCCATTTTCAGTCTTTGATGGGTAGTCCTGTGCTGCTCTGTTGGCTTGCTTATTTCATAATTCATTGTAGTAAAACATAGTTATGTTTTTATATCCTCCTCTACTGGGAGTGTAGCAGAGTGTATATGTAAATGTGCTAGGAAGAATCTCTAGGAAATCAGGTCAAGGGTAAAGAAGTACCACATTCTGAACCAGCATTCCTAAATTACAAGCCAAGGATGAGCCTGCCAGGACTGAATGGGACAGCCAGCTCTCCAGGGCAGGGCTCCATCTGTGTGAGAACCAAGTCAGTATGACTAACTCTCTGTTTATTTAATCTTTCTAGTTCTAAACTCATCAACAATGTTATGTAAGAATAAAGTGATGGTAATTTTGATTCGCGTTTGTTGAAAGTTTAGGTGAAAGGAAAAGTGCCATTAAATAGTCTGAATTTTGCCAATTCAATTTAAATGTACGGTTGAATTGATTAAATCCATTAGTTTATCCTTCCCCTGCCTTTTGTAAGATTTTGAGTTGAGAAAATAGTGATCATCCAGTTGGCAAGCCTTGCTTCATTTTGAGGTTTTTGTGACCTTGCTACATTTTATCTAGGGCTGTTCCCCCAGCCCCTACTTCTTTTTCCAGTGTGCTTTTTTTTTGGTGTGATAGGGAAGCTTTGCTTTGTTCTAGTCAGTACATCTTTAGGCATAAAATCCTTCTCTCGAAGATTAAAGAATTTTTCCAAGAGGAAGTTAGTTCATTGGATATGTGCCAGTTCATGTGAACAGTATGAGCAGATACTACAAATGAGAAAATAAGACACAGATAGCTGAATCTGAGAAATACCTTCTAAGCCAGGCAAATTAGGTTAAAATGAACTGGTTGATTTTTTTTTTTTTCTCTACCATAAGCATCCCAGTTATTCTGCCTACCTACAAAGACATACCAAGACCCAGATCTGAGCTAAAGGCAAGGAGTCAATAACGTAAAGTCATAAAATTCAAAAAGCTTGATTATTTAGATGTAGAGCCAGGCAACTTCCACCCCAAAGTGGGTGGAAAGTTTCAAGGACTCAAAGAGTGGTGGGTGCTTGGGAATTACTGGAATAATAACCCATCACACACTTAAGATGTGTACATTGATCTCGGTTATCTTCTTTTTATAATTTGGGTTTATTCTTCACAATCTCTTATTTAATATTCTATTTCCTCTTGGGACCTGTAAGACTTTGTAAGGATGTTCATAGGTTCACTGTGAAAGCTGGTTCTGTGGTCTTTTTCTCTAGATCATGTTTACATATTTTTTTCTTTATTTTCCAGCTGGCGTTACGAGATGCACTCTTGAAAAAGAGAAAAAGAATGAAGTAACTTCCAAGCAAGATTTCCATTCCAGGGAGAATGCTAAATTTGTGTCATTACTCTGAAAACTAGTACATTAAGAATGTTTGTTTACATTAAAAAGTCCAAAAGCACTATATTGTAAAAACCACAGTAAACCTGGTAGCTTTTGGTGTTCTTATTTTAGAGATGGGTAATAGTGGGAATGTTTGAAATGTAAACAGTAGTGGTGTTGTAAAATCATTTTATTTAGTGTTCATGCAAAAAAAAATTATATATATATAGAGAGAGAGCCTATTGTCACTGAAGATACAAAAATGAATGAGCCACAACTCCTCACTCAAAGTATTTATAGCCTCTTTGTAGGATGGGGCAAGGGGCAAGTGTGTATATGTGTATTTACAGTGCTGTATAAATAGTTCTCTAGTAGAGATGGGTTTATACTTCTGTGGGGTCACAGAGGCCTTATGGACTACCTCTGCAGGGGTTGGGAGTTATATATTCTCTTAAAACAGGACAATGTTACAAGAGTAAGAAGATCTTACTTGTAAATAGGCTTACCTGCTGAAAACAGGTCCCTGCTGTACAGATTTTGGGTAGACAATTTAGCTTTTTTAGTCCATCCATCCAAAAGATGAATTTCTTTTTTTTTTTTTTTAATGCCAGATACAGGCTTTTTGGTTAAAACCTCACTTTTTACATCGCCTTAAGCATAAATAGTAATCTTGCAGTGGCTTCAGTTCATCATTGGGGCTGCTCATTCTTGCATAGAGGAAAAGGAAATCAGATTGGTTTCCTCAGCCTTCCTTCACCTTGTGATATTTTCATCCCACCTTTGCCTTGTCTCAATAAAAGGTTTCTAATGTCAAATAGGTACTTTCTGCTGAGTGGTGTATGTTATCTCCCTTCCCTAGGCATGCTTGAGTAGATTTCAGGGGACACAGCAGGAGAGAGGTGGTCAGCTGTTTGCAAGTTGTTACATTTGAAAATAGTTTGGTGCCCTTTCGGATTTCTTAGGTAATATTGTGGTAGTTGGGGAGATTGCTTCAAACTAGGGTAAAAGGCAATTTTGTGCCCACTCAGCAGCTTCTAAAACCACTTTTCTTACTCCTTTTCCAGCATCTTCTGTTCACTTTCTGAGTTCAACTTCAGTTTTATTTGAATGAAACTTTGACTTTTCCTACCACTGGGGATTATTATAAAGACCTTGAGGTTTACTGATTAAATTGCACTGGCCTAATGAGAGGAGCCCTCAGTTAACTTCCCAGCAACTGCAGTGTTTCACAGGAAGTGTCCCATGCACATTTGAATGTTTCAGACCTGAAACTGCTCTCTTTTCTTTTTGCATTTTTGAACTCATGTGTCTCCTTATGTGTCTAGCTCCAGAGAGAAGTAAATAAAATTCAAAATTGCCAGCACCTAGGGTCTATAGCTTTACTGTATGAATTGTGATGATGCCTGGAACTTTCATCCTTCCTCTAGACTTTCCCACCCCACTTAGCTGCCAAGAGGCCAGTCCGTTCTGTGTTCTGACTTCTGTTCTTCTACTGCTCTTAACCAAGGTTTACATGGAAGCTAGGTATCTGGCTTTAAAAGCTATAGTCTTAACTTTTATTTCTTTAATCCTGTAGTAGATTCCTTTTATTATTTTATAAGTCTTCTCTTGAGAATATTTTCTGTTTACTCTAAATTTGGAGATCAGATCCTCACAAGGATGCTGCCAGCAAAGACAGAGTGACCTTCAGGGTGACATTTACCTTGAAGAAGTCACCAGGGTTTGAACTTCAGTTTTTTAGCCTCAAAGTTTTGTCAACACTGAGAATGGGTCCATTTCAGGGGTGAACTCAGATTGTCCAAACTCATAATATATATATGAAGTGATGTGTAAATCTAAAATACTGATATATATATAATCTTAGCAAGTTCTACTCAAAAATAAGCTCCCGGGGCTTGCCTGGTGGCCTCAGTGGTTAGGAATCCGCCTGCTAATGCAGGGGACACAGGTTTGAGCCCTCTTCTTGGAAAATCCCACATGCCGTGGAGCATCTAAGCCCGTGCATGCCACAACTACTGCACCTAGCTCTAGAGCCTGTGAGCCACAACTACTGAAGCCCACACACCTAGAGCCTGTACTCCACAAGAAAAGCTACCGAAATGAGAAGCCTGCACACTGCAATAAAGATACAATGCAGCCAATAAATAAATAAATTTATTTAAAAAAAAAAGGAAAGAAGCTCCACAGAAGGCAGAGTCTGTTCTGCGCTGTTCAGTGCTAGTTCAGTGTCCAGTATGTAGGTGCTCAACAAATATTTGAATACCTGATATAACCCTGTCAGTCTTCTCTCTGTAAATAAAATACCACCTACCTCACTGATTGTTTTGAGAATTTTGAGAACTAATGTTTATAAGCACTTAGCATGGTATTTGCCACAAAGCATTCAGTAAATTCTCATCAAAGATTAGATATCTGTTAAGATGTTTTGTTTTGCTTAATATACTTGAAACAACAATTTCAGTTGCTACAAATATTTGTTTTTCCCCTTATCCATTTGGGGGGAGCTTGTTTGAAATATAAAAATGTATATTGAATGCTCATTGTGTGCAAAGCACTCTGCTAGAAGCTGTGTGGGTTGCAGATACAATGTTCCTGCCATATAGAAACTTTTAATCCAGTGAAGGAAATAGACTTACAAAATGACTGTATAAAAAAGGCACAGGCACAGGACTAGGGGCATTGCTGAAATGCCTGTTTGCTAACACATTGATACTTATGATGAATAGGGCAGCAGTAGGAGATAAATTCTCGAATCATAAAAGAAAGGTTAGGGTTTAAAAGTTGGTATAATTTTTTAATTAATCAATTAATTTTTAGGCTGCGTTGGGTCTTCACTGCTGTGCGTGGGCTTTCTCTAGTTGTGGCGAGCGGGGGCTAGTCTTCATTGCCGTGCGTGGGTTCTCATTGCGGTGGCTTCTCGTTGCGGAGTATGGGCTCTAGGCACATGGCTTCAGTAGTTGCAGCACGAGGGCTCAGTAGTTGTGGCTTGCAGGCTCTAGAGCACAGGCTCAGTAGCTGTGGCACATGGGCTTAGTTGCTCTGTGGCATGTGCGATCTTCCTGGAGCAGGGATCGAACCCGTGTCCCTTCCATTGGCAGGCGGATTCTTAACCACTGCGTTATCAGGGAAGTCCCAGTATAATTTTTTAAAGGTTATGATTAATATAAATTTTGTTTTCATTACCTTATATCCTAATTCTTTGAAAATTTATAATCTATTAGTGTTACATGGCAACTCAGTATTAACCAGAATGTTTAATCAGTCAGAGTATTCTGTTCTTCAAACTGTTTTAGATAATAACACATTTTAAACTGTTCTATCAAGCGACATCCTTTCATTGTATAAAAATAAAACTAAAAATTAACTACTGCTTACATATTTTCAGAATATATTTTTGAGATTTTAAAAAGATCTTGAAAATAGAAGGTAGGGCACTGACATGGAGTCTTTTCTCTTTTATACGAAAATGACCTTTTCCTTCCCTGTTGCAGAATCTTTGATACGCACATAAGAACTGAGAGCATAGCTAATTCTGTACAATTTAAGTACCATATGTTTGTAGACAGCACATACCTTAGGTGGTAATTTTACTTCCTTTTGCAGATTCTGCTTTTGTTTTGTCAATCCAGAAATGATTAAATAAACTATGATTTATCCACATGATAGAATATCATGTAGGGAAACATGTAGGGAAATATTCGTTGCAAAATAATTCATAGTGGCAAAAGTAGGTGCAAGAAAATATCTCAAAATGTAGGACTAGTTAAGCAACTTCGGATGGAATATTCAACTATTAAACAATCACTTTGATAAAGTTATTTTAAAGATAGGGTATAAACACTACAGCAATGTGAAAAATACTGTGCCATTATTTTCAAAAGCAAAGTATCAATATAATGTGATTTTAAGACATAAACATTTTTCACATTTTAATTCGTGAAATTGGGATGTCTCAAAATTTTTGCAGCCAAATGACAGTCTTGACATAGTTGCACATTCATGTACATTCATAAACTTGGTCTGAAAATCTTAAGCTGACATTTGCTTAGATCAAGCAAGGACCAGCATCAAAACTTGCAGAAGAGGAGTCAGTACTGGTAAGAAAATTCCAGAAATAAAATAGTGGAACATTTTTCTAAAATTTTCAACTTTTTATTGATGTAGAATATATACATGAAGAAAAGCACAAGTATTGTTAATTGTACTTAAGCTCAATGAATTTTCACAAGTTGAATACACTCCTGGTTATCAGCTCCCTGGTTATTACCAACACCCTGGAAGCCCCCTTTTTCAGTGGAGAACTCAAGAAATGCCGCAACACCAAGGTTCTTAATGACACAAGTGTTGTGTGGAAAAACATGGGCATCTGGGATGCCAAGTCAAGCAGAGATTCACAAGAGTGATTTTGAATGCAAAGAAGCTTATGCAATATGGTAACCAATTTATTTCACTTTCTCAAAAGTACAAGAGTAGGTATTTGCTTTTTAAATGCCTGTGACAAAAGACAGAACTCTTTCAATACATATGCATTTTAAAATTTTTATAAGAAAGCATTGTGTTGTAGTTTAAATGTCAGCAAGTTTCTTTTTAAGATGCATAAAATAATGGTGCTTCTTACAACTTACAATTTTATAGGTATAATATGCAATATGAAAAGTGTGGTGCAAATATAGCTGATTGGGTTTTCTTTTTTTCTAATATTAAGCATGTATTAGGATTCTCCAAAGAAAACAGAACCAATAGGATTATATATATCTCATATATCCTATGTATATGAGAAGATTTATTATAGGAATTGGCTCAGGAGCTATGGAGGCCGAGAAATCATGCAATGTGCTGTCTGCAAGTGATCAGCGGGGAAGCCGGTGGTGTAATACAGTCCAAATCTGAAGGCCTGAGAATCAGGAGTGCCAATGGCCTTTTTTTTTTTTTTTTGGTGTACCTAGTATTCCTATTATTTAGATACTAAGATCAGATCCAGGAGGGCTTTAAGAGGGAATTTGGCCAAGGGGTAAAGGAAAATTAAGATGATGTGGGAACCTAATTCTGGAAAGTTACAAAAGGGGAAGTACCAAAGAATAACATGGGAACTAAGAATAAATTATGATATTTCACTTCTTATTTTTAGGATACTTGAATCTTCCTCTTTTTAAAAATTTTGGAAATATTTTACCATTTTAATTGTGATATTTTTAAACATACAGAAAATAATGAAACATCCATCTCCTAGATTTATTCAATATTAATTTTTACCCTTTTTTGTTTGTTTTAAAAAAATAGAATGTTAAGAGTATAACTGAAGCCCCACTCAGCCATTTTCTCCCTTTCTCAGGGATAACCACTATCTTGCAGTTGATGCCTATTATTCCTTTAGTTTTTTTTCCTTTTACTGTATTTGTGCATGTATATGTATGTATGTGTATATAATGAAAGCATCATTTAGTATCTTAAAATTTTACATAAATAGTATCATTGTATATATCCTTGTGCTGACTGTAACTCAACATTAGATTCTGGATAAATGAAGATTCTGTCATTTTAACTGTTGTGATAGTTTTCCCTTATTTATCCATAAATCCACAATTTATCATTATCCTACCTACTGAAGCACAGTTGGGTTTTTTTCATTTTTTTGCTACTTAAAAATCCTGCCCCAATTAATGTTTTTGTACATATCTCCTTGACATATGTCTTAAAGTTTTTTCTTTATCCAAAGTTTACATAGAAGCCTAGAAATGGAATTCCTCCTGGGTTATAGATTTCATGAGTCTTCAAAATTTTTTTTCCCCATGAGTCTTCAACTTTACTAGGCAATGCTGGGTTGTACATTCCTACCAACAACTCATATGAGTTCCTATTTTAGCACATCCATGTCAACGCTTGGTGTTATTAGACTCTAAAACCCTAATCTGTCGTAGATGAAATGGTATCATTGTTTTGATTTGCATTTCAGTGATTACTAGTAAGGTTGAGGTTGCTTCACATGGGTTTTGCCATTTGATTTTCCTCTTTCTATAGCCTTTTGTTTTTGTTTTTTCTTATTGATCTGTAGGGGGTCTTTATATGCTCTGGATACCAATTCTTTGTCAATTACTTATGTGCAAGTATCTCCACAGATAGGCAATGCTATCTATATACTTTGGATCTGGGAATTTTAGAAAACAGTCCTGATTTTTTTTTTTAATAGACTATTTTTTAGAGCAGTTTTAGATTCACAGCAAAATTAAGCAGAATGTACACAGAGTTCCTAATACCCCTGCTCCTCCTCCCCCCCACCACCCCATGCATAGCTTCCCCCATTATCAACATCCTCCAGGGACTTCCTAGGTGGTGTAGCGGTTGAAAGTCTGCCTGCCAATGCAAGGGACATGGGTTTGATCCCTGCTCCAGGAAGATCCCACATGGTGTAGAGCAACTAAGCCCATGTGCTACAACTATTGAACCTGTGCTTTAGAGCCCGTGTGCCACGCATCACAGTGAAGAGTAGCCCCCGCTTGCCACTAGACAAAGCCCATGTGCAGCAACGAAGACCCAATACAGCCAATAAATAAGTTTATTAAAAACATATATATATCCTCCACCAGAGTGGTCCATTTGTTACAACTGATGACCCTACACTGGCACATTATCACAAGTCCCTTGTTTACATAATGGTTCACTCTTGATGTTGTATACTCTTGGGTTTGGGCTAATGTATAATGACAAGTATCCACTATTATAGTATCATATAGGGTAGTTTCACTGTCCTAAAAATCACCTCTGCTTTGCCTATTCATCCCGCTCTTCCACCTAACCCTTGACGACCACTGATTTTTTCACTAGAGTTTTGCCTTTTCCAGAATATCATAGAATTGGAATCATAACAGTATGTAGCCTTTTCAGATTGGCTGCTTCCACCTGGTAATATGCATTTAAGTTTCCTTCATGTCTTTTCATAGTTAGATAGTTCATTTCTTGTTAGTGGTAAACAATATTCCATTGTTAAGATATACTATAGTTTATCCATTCATCTACTGAAGGACATCTTGGTTGCTTCTAAGTTCTGGCAGTTATGATGAAAGCTGCTGTAAATATCCATGTGCAAGTTTTTGTGTGGGCCTGAGTTTTCAACTCCTTTGGGTAAATACCAAAGAGAGTGATTGCTGGATCATATGGTAAGAGTATGTTTAGTTTTGTAAGAAATCACCAAACTATCTTCCTTCTAGCTTTCCACCTACCCAGTTCCAAAGACACATCTACAATTTTAGGTATTTGATATCACTCCACTTGCATTACTCAAATCTGTATTAGTTATCTATTGCTGCATAACAAATTACCACAAAATTTAGAGGCTTAAAGCAATGAACATCATTTCATAGTCTCTGTGGGTCAGGAATTTCAGGTGGCTTTACTGGGGCTAGAGGATCCACTCTCCAAATAGGTTATTCATATGACAGTTAGCAAGAAGCCTCAGTTCCTCTCTGGTTTTTGGTAGAAAGTCTCAGTTCCTCAAGTTAGGGACTTTTTCATAAGACTTCTTTAGTGTCCTCAGAACACAACAGCTGACTTCCTTCAGTGTGAGCAATCAGAGAGAGGAGTCCAAAATGTCTTTTGTGTCCTAGTCTTGGAAGTCAGACACCATTACTTCTTTGGCTACATTCTATATGTTAGAAGCAAGTGACTAAATATAACCCACAGTCAAGAGGAGGGTAATTAGTCTCCCCCAAAGGAAGGGAAGATTATTGAAGAATATGTAAACTGCCACATTAGTTTTATTTTTTATTAATTTTTAAAATATTTATTTATTTGGCTGAGCTGGGTCTTAGCTGAGGCATGCAGGATTTAGTTCCCTGACCAGGGCCCCCTGCATTGGGAGTGTGGAGTCTTACCCACTGGACCACCAGGGAAGTCCCCACACTACTTTTTTTTTTTTTAATTTGTTTTTCATTGGCTGTGTTGGGTCTTCTTTGCTGCGCATAGGCTTTCTCTAGTTGTGGCAAGCGGGGGCTACTCTTTGTTTTGTGTGGGCTTCTCATTGCAGTAGCTTCTTCTGTTGTGGAGCATGGGCTCTAGGCACACGGGCTTCAGTAGTTGTGGCATGTGGGCTCAATAGTTGTGACTTATGGGCTCTTGAGCACAGGCTTAGTAGTTGTGGTGCACAGGCTTAGTTGCTCTGTGGCATGTGGGATCTTCCTGGCCCGAGGATTGAACCCGTATTGCCTGAATTGGCAGGCGGATTCTTAACCACTTCGCCACCAGGCAAGTCCCCACACTACTTTTAAACTGAACAAAATGAGATGCCAGCTATAAAAACATTATATCCCATGTTTCTGATACATCATCTACCTTTTTGCAATCCCCACAGAAGTATTTTTTAAATTGTAGATTCTGTTCCATAGATAAGACATGAAGTCAACATATAGCATCTCTGAAATCTGCACAGCATAGAAGCAGCAGAAAGGAGAGGGCTCATAGTTTTGTAATTTCAGATCCCCCTTTTAAGATCTGTTTCATACTGTCCTATAACATAACTTTTTAATAGTAGAGGAATAGATTATATGAAATTATATTTAGTGAAGCTTAATTGAGAATAACACCTATTTTATCATTTTACCACACTGTAGATTTGTTCATTCCATACATCTTATCATGGTTGTTTTAAAAATTCTGTATCTGTTTTCAATTTTTATCTTTTTAATATAACTCTCGAAGTGACAGGAAGTCACTTTTTTTTTCTTTTTTAATAAAAGCGCATCTCTTTGAACGCAGCTAATCTGCTTGCTCCCTTGGTAATTCTCTCAATGCACCTATGGCTTAAGCAGGCAAGCGCTGTTACTCAGGCTTTGCAAATGAGCAAATTAACACCTGGGTCTTGACTTAAATTTTATAGAAAAACCAGGAAGAAACGGGAACAGAGGCTTGAAACTTTAGCCCAATGACATGTAAGCCACAAAAATAGGAAAACTCAGTGGAACCTAAAATATGACACAAACGAACCTACCTATGAAACAGAACAGATTTGTGGTTGCCAAGGGGGAGGAGGGGAGGGGAAGGATGGATTGGGAGTTTGGGGTTAGCAGATGCAAACAATTATATATGGAATGGATAAACAATAAGGTCCTACTGTATAGCACAAGGAACTATTCAATATCGTATGGTAAGACATATGGAAAAGAATATAAAAATGTATTTATGTGTGTATAACTGAATCACTTTGCTGTACAGGAGAAATTAAAACATTGTAAATCAATGATTCTTCAATTTAAAAAATGGGAAAAATCAGAGGTAGTGATGGTATATTCTAGTTGGGAAAAGGGACTGATGAAAGGGAACTTTCCAAGTTTCTCCTACACACTTACTCTACCGATAGACGACTGTGTTAACTATTAAAGAAGTTCCAGCCTTATTAAGTCTGGTGATTTTCCTAAGACTAACACGTTTTACCTCCCATACAGGGAACACAAAAAGGTGAGGATGCTTCAAGTTAATGATCCTGAAAGTGGAGTTTGGATTCTGACAGACCTGCTTTGAGCCTAGCTCACCAGCGATATGAACTCGGGCAAATTACATACTTCCTCATCAGGAAAACAGGGATGCGTCAGTAGAACCCATCTTCTGGCTTGTTTTGATGGTTAAATGAGACAGAGTGGACAAAAACACTTGGCACGTAAATGTTAGCTAACTTTTTAGCTTTTTAAAAGAAACTGAAAAGAAGTGGGACTGTTGGACTGAAAAAATTCTCCTTCCCCTTATAAAATCCAGATAAACCTTTGAAGAATTTAAATAAGAGTGAGTGAGGTGGGGGGGGGGGGGCCTTCCTACCACAATAGGACTCTCCTGGCCCCCTCTTCGCCGCTGAAAATCATTTTCTTAAACTTCCTCCTGACCGCCGCCGACGACACTCTCTCGGCCCAAGTGCGTAGGATGCGGCGGAGAGTGGCGATGCGAAGCCGGCGGCCGCATTTAGCGCCCCGGCGGGACCCGGAGCCGCGTGGCACCCTTGGCTGGGGGCGGGGGGTGCGGTGGCGTGGTATGGAGGCACTGGGGCGGGAAGCGCAGATGCGTGACTGCGGAGGCGGCTCCACTCGCCGTCCCGGTCCCGGGTGACTAGGCGGGCCAGGCGTCGCGCTGGCTCCGCTTGCAGCCCTCGCCGCTCCGCCCAGGCTCCTCCTCCCCCTCCTCCAGCGCTTCCCGCCGCGCGGGTAGCGGCCGCGGGAGTCCAATTGTGGCCGCCCGAGCTATGAGAGCCGCCGGCCCGAGCGCGCGCCCCGCGCTGGCGCTGCTGCTGCTGGCCGGGGCCGGGGTGTCGGCCGCCGCCTCGCCCCCAGCCCCGCCGGTCTTCAACGTGAGCCTGGACTTGGCCCCCGAGCTGCGCTGGCTGCCGGTGCTGCAGCACTTCGACCGGGACTTCTTGCGCACCGCTATGGCCCACATCATCGGGTGAGCGCAGGCGAGGGGGTGCGGGCGGGGGTCGCAGTGCTGCCCGGTGCTTGTCAAACTGAGATTCGTGACCTCTCCCCTCCCTGACAGTCTTGCCCTCCACTCCATCCCCCTCATCCCGGGAGACTGGAGTATGCAGGGGTGGCGGGGACCAGAACTGGCATTTGCTACCACTCCAGGAAGCGTCGGGGTTGGGGATGATCCGGCGCATCTGGTTTGACTGTCAAGTTCGGTGCCACCAGTGGCACGCCCGTCCACCAGCTGTTCTGGATCAGGGTGGCGCGCGGGATGTCGCCCGGGCTGTCGCCCCGGCTGCTCAGCTACCGAGTAGGGATGCAGCCCAGGCACTCCTGGCAGGCCTCGCGGGCCCCCAAGCGCACCCTTCTGGGGACCACTCTCGGTCGCCCTACTTCCCTCTCTCGGAGTATTCTGGACGCTGCGTTTTGGGTGATGCCGGCTGGACCTGGACTGTCGGCTTTCTGCGTAAGGGAGGCACCTAGAATTCACTCCTAAGGATGAGAGCTTTAGGTACCCCCTCCCACACTACACACACACACACTCGCACCCCTCCAACCTCTGAGTAGATCAGACACCCTCGTGGTTCTTCATTTCTAGGGATAATGTCCCCAAGTGGGTCCTCTCATTGATCCGAAATGCTGTCTGGGAGCTAGAGCTCTTCTTGCCCCAGCCCTTCACCGACGAGATCCGAGGCATGTGCGACGCCCTGAACTTCAACTTGGCCGACTGCATCCTGCTCAATCTGGCCTACGAGTCCACCGCGTGAGTGCCCCGCTCTAGCGCGGATTAATGTGAGATTTGACCGGGATTCCTGCCACATCTGAGTGGGAGGAGACATATGTTCAGTGTGATAAAAACAGGGTGGTGACCGGACTGCCCAGAAAGCTTCAGTGCTTTCTCTTCGCTTCTCTCGGTTAATCTGAGCAGCAGATTATGAGCTTCGAGAAGGAAAGCAGCTTCTCCGACCGCAACACTGAGCTGTTCCTCTACCTGAAGCCCCCTTTTTTCCCTTCACCAATCCGGGTAGCATCCCATTTTCAAAACTCTGCTCAACACGTACTTTCCCAGGAAGGTTTTGGAATAATCCCCCACTCAATTTAACCCAATGACGGTCCAGCTTTATAACGCAGGGGGTTTTCCCAGCGTTCATTTATCCCCCTGCATGTATCCCTCCACGTTCATCATGGCTAGTGATCACGACTCCTCTTTCCGAGCCTAGTCCCTCCAGGGCTGGGGTCACAGGCTACACTGTTCTGGCCAGTAGGGCCAGCCAGTATTTGGTACCCAGAATGGGCATGATCAGCTGTGGCGCACACAGGGGAATACGAGGTGTGAGGTTGATCCCGGGCAAAGTGCGGGGTGGGGGGAGCCTCAAGTCTGTGGGCTCAGTAGGCAGGTCTTGGAATTCAGAGAGATTTGACTTGGTTTCTGTCTTCAGTACTACCGTTTTGCCACCAGACCAGCCTCATCTAGTAACATCTTGTAGATACTTAAAGCTTCTGGCTGCCAAAAGATATTTTAAAAAGTTTTTCCCCTTCGGATAATGAAACTTTACTGCCTCCTGGCATCTTCCCAGAACACCTAGGAAGACTAGGTTAAGAAGCACTTGTGACTGCCTTCCTCTTCAGGGAAACGTTTTAAGGCACAGATGAGACACAGATGTATTAAATTAAAGTGCCTTTCAATTGACCTAAGTTAATTTTGCCATTCCTCATCTCCTACCCCTATCTTTTTCCTATTCTGACCTGTGGCTTCCTCAATGAAAAAATCAATTATTTTCATTTTCCTCTTTTGTTTGAGTCACTGTATTCAAACCGGCTAAAGCAAAAATTCTAGTAAAAAACATTCTAACTTTTGGATTTGATATTAAGCTATATACTGAATTGCCTGACAAGAAAAAGCACCCTCAGACTCCACTGGCATTAACAAAGGAAATGTTTTGTCCTCATTTCTGGTATAAGACTTTTAGAATCAGATTAAGTAACACTAGCTACCCTTTACTGAGCCTACTGGGTATGAGGCACTAGAGATGGTATTACCTTTTGTGATGCGGAAACCAAGCCTCAAAGGGGATAATTTGCTGAAAGTCAGGTGCATGGTGAGTGGTCAGAGCTGCTGCTAAAAGCACATGTTCCCAGTGCACCGCAGTGTGTCTCCCAAAGCAGAGCCTGGCTCGCTAGTTGTTCCTGTGCTTGTGGGCTACCTTACACCAAAACATTTGGGAATGACACCAAAGAACTGTTGTCTTGCCACACCTTTGAGAGAGAGTCTACAAACTTTGCTTTAGCTACTTCCAATATTTGATCAGTTCCCTTCTTGACATGAACTCTTTGAAGATCAGAGACCTTCAAAGGAAGGAAAAAATTAAAACCTGACCAAGCTTCCTTCTTTAAATAAAGAAGGAGGTAACATTTGTTTTCTCTTAATTATAAAAGTAATATGTAATCATTATAGAAAATTAGTAAATACAGAAAAATATAAAGAAAATTAACCACAATCCTGTTACTCAGAAATATCCTTCAGGATATTTCGTGTGTGTGTGTACATATCTTTCCCCTGTGCCAGAACTGGGCATGATGTATTCAAATATTTTTTGTGTAACATTACATATTCTCGGTGAATATGAACACTTAGATATCTTAAACCTCTTTCTGTTTTCCTCAAAATACATCTCTCTGGCTGGGCATTCTTAAAAGATCCCTTTGTCTTATTAGCTTTGTGCAGGGAGCTCTAAGGGGGACAGGAAAAGTGCCAAGCCCCTAAATAGTTCACCCTTTTCCCAAGGAGACAGAATGAAACAGTTTGTGGAGCAGAAAGGTCAGGTGCCATGGTACTTGCTCTAAGAAATTCAGACAGGAGAGAGTTGAGCTTGAGCCAGCTTTGAATGGTGTATTAAATAACTACATACTGCCAAGCAGAGGACTAAGCAAAGTTCAGTGAACTCCTGAGCCCAGAATGGGTCCATTTCAGACTTAGATTTAGGATGAAATTCTTATTCAGTATGTTTTCAATGTCTTCTGTGCTGAGGGCAAAGCTCTTGTAACATTGAACGAATGCGGTTGTGTCCAGTTGTCTTTTTCATCTTGAATTATGATCCACAAGGATTACATAGCGTATGTGTCTGTTACAAGGAAGAAAACTGTTTTACTTGGAGGACTTATTTTTAAAATGAAACACTCGTTTCCTTTTTCTTGTTTTTCTTGTTCACCCATGTTGAATTTTTTCCTTTTGCCAGATTCTGCACCAGTATTGTGGCTCAGGACTCCAAAGGCAACATTTACCATGGGCGGAATCTGGATTATGCTTTTGGAAATTTCTTACGCAAGTTGACTGTGGATGTGCAGTTCATAAAGAATGGGAAGGTATAGTCCGTACAGTGTAAGATTCAGAAATCATAGAGACTCACTAACCCAAGGTAGCCATCACTTGGATAGTCTGTACCTTAACTGTGTTATCAATTTAAGGTACAAAAAAATATCAATCTCCTGGAAAAACAAAACCACAAGAAAGATTTACATCAAGTATGCTTGTAGAAACAAGGTTCATTTATTGAGCATCTACTTACAGAGGTCCATTTTCCCTAGGGAAATTTCTGTGGGTGTGTGATCGATTTTCAACTTATGATGCTAAGTCAGCTGTTTCCTTTGCTTTCCCATGTTCAGGCTGCTTCTAGAATAGGGAGGGGTTAGGGAGCCGTAATGGTTAGGAACACCTAATTTTGGGATCTGACCGTCCTAGGTTTGAAGTTTGCTTCCATCACTTCCTTTGTGACCTTGGGAAATTACTTAAACCCATTTTGCAGATTATAGCTCAGAGAGGTTAATAACTACTTTATGGAGATAGTTATAAAGATTAAATGGAGTAATCTTTGCAAAGCATATGGTAGATGCTTGATAAATAGTGGCCAAATAGTCCTTCACTTTAAAAGTGTTATGGACCCACGCTACTCTCTTATTGTTGATCTTTAAGAAATTATACTTAGATCATTTCATTTGCATCACACTTCCTTTAAAAGTACAACCTAATATGTACTATTGTCACATTTCTGTGTAGATATCTAGAGAGAGAGCAGTAATCAATGTTCATTGTATATACAAACATGGCATTGCCATGAAACAGAACAGAGAATGCAAGTCAGATTTTGGCTTTGGGGGGACACTGTCTAAGGACTTTATTTCATTTGTTCTTTGCATTTAGGGGTTGAGTCACAAATACTAGAAACTCATTTACTAAATACTGTCGTCTGCTTTTACAAACAAAAACTGTTTCTCATAAAACATTCAAACAGTACAGAAATAGTTAAGGTGAAAGTTTCTCCTTTCCCAGTTTCATTCCTTTACTTCACCACTATTACCAGTTTATTTGTAGCTGAAGATTTACTTCAAAAATGGTTTTAAGTGGTAGCAATGACAGAATATCCATGAAAATAAATTCTGAAAGGACATCTGCTAAAATATTAATAATTATTACTGAATGAGGGGACAATAATTATTTTTACTACTTTATGCTTTTCTCCATTATTCTACAGTGAACAAAAATTCTTAAAAATCGACAAAGGGTCAAATGCAATAAACATAATTTCAGCTGTTCCCTCTAGACACACCCTAACAGTTGTTGCTTCATTTGTTTCTGTTTCTCTGGAGCTTCCATGGGAAAGGGTCTATTGGCCTGGCTTTTCTCAGTGCTCAGGCCATTATTACCAAATTTAACAGTTTACACTTGGGTATTGTCTTTCTTCTGAGGACTCATGGCTAATAAATTATTTTGCTAAATTAAGGACAGGTTATTCGCCCAATAATTAAGCTCTTATTCTTATCTAGTGTGCAGAGTTTTAAAAGTATTTTCAGGGCTTCCTAGGTGGCTCAGTAGTTGAGAATCCGCCTGCCAATGCAGGGGACACAGGTTCGATCCCTGCTCCAGGAAGATCCCACATGCCGCGGAGCAACTAAGCCCATGCACCACAACTGTTGAGCCCATGTGCTGCAACTACTGACGCCCACACGCCTAGAGCCCGTGCTCCACAACAAGAGAAGCCACAGCAGTGAGGAGCCCGCGCACCACAACGAAGAGTAGCCCCCACTTACCGCAACTAAAAGAAAGCCTGTGCACAGCAAACAAGACCCAACACAGCCAGTAAAATAAATAAATAAATAAATTTATAAAAGTATTTTCAGATACAGGACCTCCTCTGATCTTCAGGGCAGCCCCGTGAGGCAGGCGCAAGTCAACATTTCTATCCTCATGTTTCAGATGAGAGGGCTGAGACTTACCGAGACTAACTTGCTCCAGATCACGTGATGAGATGAGGCAGAGGTGGGACCAAACGGAGTCCTTCAGCCTTCAAGTAGCTTTCTCCCCAAAACTCCGACTGTAAATTAGTGTCTCCTGCCCCAGCTAAGGGTTTGTTTATGTTAACTAACATGTAACAGACAACTGGAAAGCATAGATACTTAGAAATAAAGACAGTTTTTCAGAGCTACAAGATACAATATCTCACAAATTATATCTTATAATTATTTATAATTACATGTTATAAAATATCGTGGAAACTACAAGTGATTTTGACTTTTGTAACTTTAATTTGCTGACTCTTCAAGAGTGACACTGATGTGAGTCAGTGTATCATGTGAATGAAGTGACCACGTGATTACTTTTTCCCCCTATAGTTTTGTTTTGTAGCATAACTTTACTTTAGTAGTGAGGTAGACTTGTTCCCATTTTACTGCTATGAATGGAAATGGGGAGAATTCATGGAAGGCCCTCAATGAGTCTCAGGGAAGAGGTCATTTATAAAATTAAGGCCACTGCATTTTTCCCCTTGTAATTTAGTCATTTTATTTTACAACCAGACAAGGTAGAAATAAACAATTAAGTGAAAAGTTACTGACTTAAAATTCAGCTTTCTAGGAAAAAATTAAGCTAGGCCTGTTCATTTCTCAAAATACAAAAATATTAGTTCATCTTTATTGAACCATATGAGCTGGGTATCTGGTATCTGAAATAACTGATATTTTCTCCTCAGGGATATAGTGATGTCTTGCAATGATTGGAATTCATTTCCTTAATTTAAAGTGGGAGCAAAGCAGAAAAAAAAAGTGGGAGTGATTCCCTACAACTCATGCAATAATCATGAGGATTAAGTGAAAGATGTTTGTAAGAGAATTTTTTAATATTTAAAATTTGAATTTGATTACTGATAAAGTCTCACTTGTTTCCCGTTACTTCACAGAGCTTGTAAGATGCATGATGTTAATCTCTTATAATCAAGTCAACACAAATTTTTATTTTTATTTTTTAATTTTTAAAAATTTTTTTCAATTTTTCAATTTTTTAATTTGTTTCAGAGTTAAACCCAAGACACACTGACTTCATAGGAAATCCACTGAGAAATGTTTTTCTAGGTTAAACACCTGTTTCCCCTTAGTCTCCCCCAACAGAGCACGTACATGTTAATTACTTTCATTTCATAATCACGGCTGTCCCACCACTATACCAAGATCACCTAAACTGTGTGTGTGGTATTCTGAATGTTCTTAGTTATACCCTAATTTCACTAATTGCAAAAGATTTTCTGGGATAACCTGTCACCTGAATTCTTTGGCTACTTTTGAAGATGAAGTCCAAAGAGCTCTTAAATGATTCTCCTTGGGGAGGGGTCAGTAATTTCATAGGTATTAGCAACAAGCACCTGGGGCTGCGCGGATCCCATCTGGCATCACTGGGAGACAACCCGTAAAACCAGAGAATCATTTGATGCGACAGCCAACTAAGTGACTCAAAACCGAAGCTTAAATTGAAAGAAAAAACTAATTTAGAGGGAAAAAAAGGCAATCCTAGAGGAACTCATTCTAAGCAGTCAGTCACTACGTGTGTGGAAGGCACAAGCGGATCGATTCAGTGCAGGCTGGTGGGTCCAAGATGACTCTCCTTTTTGGGAGACAGTGGTCTGAGGGAGCAGAACCTGGGAAGCGGCCAGTACCAGGGAAGAGCAGCCGTGAAGTGCTGAGGACATTCATATTCAACCCCCACCTGGAGTCGAACCTACGGGTTTGGGAATTCCCTGGCTGTCCAGTGGTTAAGACTCAGCACTGTCACTGCCAAGGGCCAGGGTTCAATCCCTGGTTAAGGAACTAAGATCTCACAAGCCCTGTGGCGCAGCTGTAAAAAGAGCAAAAACAAAAAAACAAACCAAAAAACAAAAACAAGTTCACTCAGAAGCTGACCGTAACGTGCTAACACGTCCTTAAATTTGATTGTTACTGGTAAACAGTCTCACTTGTTTCCCCTTACTTCACAGAGCTTGTAAGATGCAGGATATCCATCTCTTATAATCAAGTCAACACAAGTTTTTAAATGGAATCCCATTTGCTACTTCTACGATGGAGGTCCTTAACTTTTTTCTGCATGGAGCCCTTTGATGAAGCTTTTTGATCCCTTTTCAAAATAATGTTTCATAAATACGTAAAATAAAATTCATGAGATTGTGAAGAAAACCAGTTATGTTGAAATATAGCCATTTCAATATTACAATTTTTCTTAACACATTAACTGGTAAAATTTAGCAGTGGGTCTAATAACTACCATAAATTCAGAGTAGTGATAAGTATGAATGGTATTTCAAGATATGTGTGTATATCATATCAAGGTAGGTATGCCATTATGTATGTAACGATTCTCCTGGTGGTAGAGTAACAGGCACTGCTATGACTACATGAGTTCTTGCACGCATTCATTACAGAGGGAGTAAAATTTCAGTAGAGGTTAGTGAAAATAGAGATGTATCTTCTTTTTTTTCCATCCGAGGTCACAGATCCACGGACTTCTATCCATGAACCCCTAGAATTAAATCTTCTAGAAGACTATTTCAGAGTTTTTAATCTATTATGTTGGAACTTATAAGAAAAAAAAATCCATGAAATTGTGGGACAAAACAGGTGATTTCAAAGTACACGTGGTTGGATTGATGAGATGATGCCTTATCTCTTGATTTCAGATTGCCTTCACAGGAACCACATTTATTGGCTACGTAGGATTATGGACTGGTCAGAGTCCACACAAGTTTACGGTTTCTGGCGATGAACGAGGTAATCAAAGTCCTAAGCATTTTTAGCCCTACCCTTGTTCTGTTTTACCCAAGTACTTCATTCCCTCACCCAACAGAACATGTGGAACACCTTCCATGTTTCCATTCTAGTGGGGGAAGGTGGGCAGTGTGCATGTAAGCAGTGGAGGTGATTTCAGCCGGTGATAAGAGCTACCAAGAAAGTAGAACAGGAAGACGTGATCGAGAATGAAGGAGGGCGTGGAGCGGGTACTGCAGGTACGGGGTCAGGGAAGGCCTGGCTCACATGATCTCGGTGTGCAGAAGCTGGGGGAAGACCATTCCTGGTGGATTCCAGAAACAAAAGACTGGGATGTGGTTACAGGATGGAGTATAGGGGGAGTGACATTAGAGATGGCGAGGAAGGCTGAGGCCGTGGTGCCGGGTCGTGAGGAGGAGTTTGGGTTTTAAGCAATGCGGAAGCCCTAAGAAAATTTTAGGCTAGGGAGTCAACAGATCTGTTTTACCTTCATACCCTTAACTATAATCTGGCTGCTCTGGAGAGACTAGATCGTGTTGGGTTAAGATAGAAGCAGAAGACTGTCTGGAAGCTATTACAGTAATCAGAGGATATATGATGGCATTATACAAGCAACACCTGTAAAGCACTTTATGGTTTTCTGTGCACTTACTCAAAGTATTTTCATTAGACCCTCGCAACCGTCCTGTTAGATAGGCTCGGCTGATATTATTAACCACATCCATTATGCAGAGGAGGAAACTGAGGCTACAAGATGAAAGGACAGCTAGTAGATGGGAGAGATGGTTCTCAAATTGATCTCCTGGGTCCTTGCCTAGTTGCTGTATCATATAACCCCACTGCCATCCCCCAAATCTCAGGGACACCACTCAGTTTCCCAATATGTGGGAAGCCCTGAGTTAAGCCAGCTCTGGTCTCTGTTCTCAGGAATTTGCAACTGAATAAAGGAGAAAGAGACGTACATGGAGTGTACGTGTGTAGTCTTAGTCATCTGATGAACCCCTGATCTATTGTTGTTGTTGCTTCCTTTGATATATTCTTATCTTTTACATAGGGTTGGCCAGGAAGATGCTGGTTGAGGATATATCAATGTCCACAGTACTCAGTTCTTTATCCTTATGTACTACTTCATCATTTTCTCAAATGTCAGCTGTGAGAGAGACTAACTCTCAACCAGTACATAACCAAACCACAGCATAACAGTTCCTGAAGTGGAACCAAGAATGACTGTAGACATGTGTAACCACAAGGGGCTTTGTTTCCATCATTTTGTGATTCAAATTATTTAACTGATAGTTATGGTATGAGCAGTTTAAAAATAACTGAGTTACCGTATGCTAACACATATATATGGAATCTAAAAATATGGTATGGATGAACCCAATGACAGGGCAAGAATATAGATGCAGACGCAGAGAACGGACTTGAGAACACGGGGTGGGGCGGAGGGGGGGGGAAGGGGAAGTTGAGATGAAGTGAGAGAGTAGCACTGACATATATACACTACCAAATGCAAAATAGAGAGCTGGTGGGAAGCTGCTGCATAACACAGGGAGATCAACTCAATGACGGATGATGGACCTAGAGGGGTGGGAGGGTGGGAGGGAGACTCAAGAGGGAGGGGATATGGGGACATATGTATAAATACAGCTGATTCACTTTGTTGTATGGCAGAAACTGGCACAACAGTGTAAAGCAATTATACACCAATAAAAAAAAAACTGAGTTATTCCTTTACATACACATTTAATTAAATACTGTAAAATTTAAAAAGAACTTTTTTAAACCTTAAGCTAATGAAAACTAGTTGTAGTTTTAGTCTGCTAAGATTGAGTTAAAATGCCTGAACAATAAAATGACATTTCTTCATTAATAGAGATAATTAAGATCTTGAATTAGGTTTCTGAATATTATGGAGAGGGCCAACAGTACCTTTAGTATATGACTAAGGATAAGGAAAGGAGGAGGACTAACAAATGACATAGAGTGTGGGAGCCTTAACCACCTGTGGATAAGATCTCAGCCCGCAGAGCCAGGCCGCCCTGCCTGGTTTATACCTTGGTGCTGCCACTTGCTCGCTGATGATCATGCCCAGGGTGCCTACCCTTTCTGTGCTTCATTTTCATCTGGAAAACAGAGGTGATAATAGTCACTGTAAGGACGAAATGAGTTCATGTATGTAAGGTACCCGGAGCAATGCCTGGCACAGAGTGAGGGCCGTAGAAGTATTTGCTGTTGGTGTCACATCTCTGGGCTGGCCCTCTTCGGAGCCCCAGATTGGAGTGTCCAACTCCAGCTCAGCATCTCTACATTGATGTCTACTAGGCCTCCCAAACTTAACATGTTTAAGCACATCTCTTGCCTTTTTCTTTTCCCCTTTTCCTGCCCTTACTCCCCCTCCATCCAGATTTGTTCCTCTCCTAATTTTCCATGTCTCAGGGAATGGCACTTCTCAACCAGTTGTTACCAGGAGAATTCTTTGACCTCTCAGTCCCTAAGTTTTATCAGCTCTGCCACCAAAATGAGACTCTCCCTGTCCATTCCCTCCACCTCCCCTGCTAGGCTATGGCACCTGTGTTGCTGCCTGGCTGTCCATCTGATCTCCCCACTGCTGTTCTCACCCTCCTGTACCTTCTCCCCCCAGCAGCTGCATGATCAGGTTGTTCTTCTGCTTAAAACCTACTGTGACTTTCCATTTCACATGACAAATCCAGAGCCCTGACTCTGACCTCAAAACTCTATGTGGTCACCTCCAGCACTTCATTGCCTCTCCTTCTCCCTCACTCTACCTGTACCTCACTGACATTCTTTCTTTTCTTGACGTCTGCTGGGCTTGTCCCTGCCTTAGGGCCCTGACAGCTATGCCTTCTGCCTGGGATGCTCTGCCCACCTTAGCTAGGTGGTCACAGCTCAGAGGGGCTGTCCTTACACGCCTTGTGGAAGGAGTCCCCTCTCATCACTCATGATTACATTATTGTTTTACTTTCTTTATTATGGTTATCAAAACCTTGTTTATTTAATGGCACGCTAGTTTCTCTGTTCACTGTTAAATTCCAAGAGTCTGCACCAACTCTGGATATGAAAGTTAGTAGATGCTCAATGCTTATTTCTTGAATGAAATTTTCTCTTTGGAAATAAATCCCCTGCAGATAATTTTAATGTTAAAAAGCATTTAAAAAATGAGCCCAATCTTACTGAAAGTTCTGAAATACATATGTGCTCTACAGTCTTCCCAACACTATTGAGTCACTTTTCTTGACAGCTACATAATTTTATTTTGCGTGAAGTAATATATGAAATGATTTCCTTTAATGTAATTAGCATTGTTTCCAGGTAAAAGATTATACACACACACACACACACACATGAAGTACGTATATACATATACACTCACATATTTACATATACATGTTTATATGTTGCCATGAAATTTGGGCTTCATCTTTGAAAACTGGATGCTGATAAAATCACTCTTCACTCACCAACCTTTCTCCTCCATCAGCTTGTTCTATGGGGAAGAAACAAGATTTAGGAATTTTAAAACATGGCTCTGGGGCAGCAACTCGAGCATGTACTTACTGTTCCATCCTCTGCAGATCAAGGCTGGTGGTGGGAGAATATGGTCGCTGCCCTTTTTCAGAGACACTCACCCGTCAGCTGGCTTATCCGCACTGTGAGTATTTTCACTGTCGAGCCCACCTCCCCCTAATGTCATGTTCTAAACTGTGTTCATGTTGTGATGCTGTGTCATTTAACGATGTTGTTTTTAATGTAAGAAGCTCCTGACGAGAATAAGCATCTAAAGGTTTACAAAATGCATATCACCTTTTTTGATAATAGGTACGAAGGACAGATGTTTTTATCAGTAGGATAATGTTGCAATAGCGAAAAGTGTCCCGTGTGAATGGAACTAAAATTCGACTTGTACAGAGGTGACTGAGTGCTTTAAAGGGAGAATGAGGGATTAGGGAGGGGGTGAGGGGAGCACAGTAGAGTCAGAGAAGTGAAAAATTAGAAAAAGTAGAAAGGAGAGGGTTGTCTATGTGAAGTAAGTCAGCCTCCTACCCTCCCTCAGAGACTGGGACCCAGGGGCCCTATCTTCAGCTATTGGCTGCAAATTCTTTGGGGAGCTTTGAGTTTTTTCAGGCAGGCACTATAGGGGAGCTAGGGTCATTGTAAGGATGCGGCACCTTGAGCTGTCAGAAGCTATGACAGTGTTTGTCCAAGTCTTTATAGGCTGAGGTTAAGGCACAGTGGAGAAGACGGCTCCCAGGAGCCTGGCTAGAGTTTGGTCAAGAAGAGAATCTTTGTCATAGGCTAGAGTTTTCCACAATAGCTGATTGAGGTAAAAGATGTATGTTTTTCTACAGATACAGATGTGCCCTCCTTTTAGACTCTCCAGTTGCAAATATCTTAATCTCCATTTGCAAGTATCTGAGTTAGCAAAACAAATGCATTAGAAGGTGGCTCCACACACAACAAAAGGAATATCAGCGTCACTACCTATTAGACAGCAGAGTTCCAACCCACATATAAACTGTAATCTGACCACAGAAAGCACATTTTCAGGAGCACATCTCTGGTGAAAGGATCTGGCCCTCCTGGCTGAAGGCCTGGCTAAAGCCTTTTTGGCCCTTCCTTGTCCTGCTCTAAATGATCAAGCCCCTCTGGACTTGAAATTCTCCTAAACTTTTTACTTAAATACTCCCTAAAGCTGTTGACAAACTATGCATGCTTCACATATTTTTAAGATGATTTCTAAAGTATTTCATCATAAGATTGGAAAGCCACAAAAATCCAGTGTATTGTACATGTTGACATTTAAAAACAAAACTGTAATTTACAATCTGTCCAGGGGAGGGACTTCCCTGTCGGTCTAGTGGTTAAGACTCCACACTCCCAGTGCAGGGGGTCCGTCCGGGTTCAATCCCTGGTCAGGGAACTAGAATCCACCTGCTGCAACGCAACTAAAGATCCCACATGCCGCAGCTGAGACCCAGCAGAGCCAAATAAATAAATATTAAAAAAAAAAAATCTATCCAGGGGAATCTAAACACCAGTGATTTTTAAAAAAGATTTTAGATATAATTTACATACAGTGAAATGCACAGATATTAAGGGTTTAGTTCAGTGTGTTTTGACAATTTTACATACTCATTTATCCATGCATGTAACGACTAACAAAGCAAGATACAGAACATAGCGCCTGAAAAAAATGCACAATGTGAGAGTTGTGAGTTACGTTTTACTTGGGGGAAAACGAGGACTATAGCCTGGGAGACAACATCTCAGATGGCTCTGAGAAACGGCACCAGAGAGGTGGGGGAGGGTCAATGTATATGTGATTTTGGTGAAGGGGGTACATGCGGTCAAACATACATTTTGGCAGAGGCTTGCTGCTAACCATGAGGAGCAGATGTCACTGTTAATGATTTTAGTGCTTTTCTAGACACGAGGAGATAAAAGAATTGGGCTCACAAAATCTTCTTCTGAAAATATCTGACTATCTGAAGACCTTTTCTGCCAGTGTTTCCCAGAGCATAGCGTGCCTCATTCCTGATCTCCACCCTGCAGTCCTTTCAGGGGGTGTCAAGGTCAGCAACTACAGTGGCTAGTGACCTAATCCTCGTAGAGGCAGATGGTGAGTGACCATTTTTAGTTGGCAGACATTTCCAAATGTCCCTGGAAACTTCCCGAGTGCTCCCTTCTAGTCAATTTCTAACCTCCTCTGACACCCAACCTCCCTCCAGGCACCACTCTTGACTTCTATCACTATGGGAAGTTTGGCCTGTTCTAGAATTCATCTACATGAAATCGTAGTATATGAACTCCTTTTCATTCCCTAACCATAATGTTTTTCAGATTCATCCTTGTTTGTATCACTAGCTCATTCCTTTTTATTACTGAAGAAGATTCAGTTGTATGAGTATCCCACAATTTACTCATTTTATTGTCGATAGACATTGAGTTGTTTCCAGTTTGGGGCTATTGTGAGGAAGGCTGCTGTAGAAATTCTTGTACAAGTCTTTTTGTAAGCATACATCCATTTCAGTTGGTTACGAAGCACTTAAGAGTGGAATTGGTGGGTCATAAGGTAGATGTATATTTAATTGAGGTAATGCCATGCAATTCATCTACTTAAAGTATACAGCTCATTGGTTTTTAGTGTATTTACAGAGTTGTGCAACCATCACTACAATCAGTTTTAGAACGTCTTCATTTCCGTCAAGAGAAACCCTGTACCCATTAGCAGTCACTGCCCATTTCCTCCGTTCCCTGAGATAGATAAGGTACCTGTCTGCCCCTGGGTGTGCCGCTTGGGTGAATGAAATCAGGCACCACTGCCTTCTGTATTTCCCACTGATGTTCTTTTGCATTGTTCTCATAGAATTCTGTTAGAGGCCATGAATTCTTTGATAGTAGTTGGGGAATACTATAGGTGACATAATCCAAAAAATGTTCCATCACTCCTGTTGCCTCACTTCTAATTTTGCTGAGTTTAGAACAAACTGCCTCACGTCTAACCACCCCACCCTAACAGTGATTTGTATGAGGCAGGGAACAGTCCACAAAGCTCGCCGGGGTTAATGGTTCATGATGTTGAACGATGGCACCTTTGCAGACACCAATGTTTTGAGTCATTCTTTGGTTCGACCTCTCCCCACCCTTGACTCTGTGCTTAGGCACTGTTCAGGCTGGGTGAGCAGGATGGCTGTCCTTTCCAGAAGCGGTGGAAGAGTGTTAGAGAAAGTACAGGTGGGCGGGGCTGGCCCTCTCCCCAGGACGATCCTGAGCAGATCAGCTTGAGGGAGGAGCACACATGGTAGCTGAATATTTGGCAAGTAAGCCTCGTGACCCCCCCCCCCCAACCCCCGCTGCAGACCCGTGGAAGTGCTCACGCAGCCCAGTTCAGCTTGCTGCTCTAATGCAGCATGCCTTCATCTCCGACCCTTTGCTAGTCTATTCCACTGAGCTACAACTCTCTTCCCCACCCCCACTCCCAACCCCACAGGCACCGTTTCCTCTGGGCTAACTTCTGTTTGTCTCTCTGATCTCAGCTCATGCGGCACCTCCCTGGGAGGCCTCCTCAGTGGCCTGGGTAAGGATGGGTCCCCGCTGTGACTTCCGCAGCATCTTCTTCTCCTGTGTTGATACTCATTACATTGTGTCCCTATTGCCTGTTGACTTCACTCTCATCTTTGGAAGTTTGGGGAGAAAAGGGACTGGGTCCACCATCTTCACAGCTCTGTTCCCACACCAGTACAGGGCCTAGCCCATAGTAAGTATTCAAGAAATACCTGCTGGAAGAACAAATGGATGAAGAAACATGGGGAGACCTTTGCGAAGGTGATCTGCCTCAAAATCATGCAGCCTATGCTTGGTGAGCCAGGTCTCTCCCCAAAAGAGCTTGTCGAAGTTCTCTTCTTTTGTGAGAAAAATTCTGCTGCTGTTGGCTTTCCATTGAGCCTTCCTCCAGCTCAGGAGCCCTGATGACAAGAGAATGAGGTCAGAGCAATTCAAGATTTTAGCCGTGGCTTAATACAGCAGGAGAATGTGCTTTGGACCATCTGTCCATCAACGGGTGTGGATAACTGCCGTGTGTGATGATGCTAATGCAGGCTTGGTTTTTCCTGTTCAGACCCTGAGTGAGTCGGAAAACTTTGAAGCAGCTGTTTACAAATTGGCCAAGACCCCCCTCATTGCTGATGTTTATTACATTGTTGGTGGCACATCTCCCCGGGAGGGAATTGTCATCACGAGGAACAGAGATGGCCCGGCAGACATGTGGCCTCTAGATCCTTTAAATGGAGCGTGAGTAGAATTAATGACTCTGGCTCTGGTCATTTTGTATCAGTAATCTTTTTTTTTTTCTTTCATTGGTGAAACTAGAGGTGTTTTTAATCTTTCTACACTTTTTCTATAGCTGTGTCCCAAATGACCTTGGCTAAGAAAAGATGATGTGCTCTGTTGCAGGTGGTTCCGAGTTGAGACAAATTACGACCACTGGAAGCCAGTGCCTACGAGAGATGACCGAAGGTAGGCTCGAGACACTTGCTGCTTTGCAGTGTTTTCTTGTGGTCAGGAGATTGTGCCCCTCCTGCTACAGGAACTGGAGAGGACTACAGGTGCTGTCCCCTCCCAGAAAATGTACTGGGCCCTCGGCCAGGATGGGAGAGGGTAGTATGTGGTGGAGAGCATGGCAGGGAGCTTCCTGGCAGCTGGTTGGGTGTTGGGAAGACAAGGCTAGTTCTGGCCTCAGGGCCAGGAGTTCTAGATTCCACCACTAGCTCTGCTGATGACTCACTGGGTGGCCTCTTGGGCCTCTGTTCACCCACCTGTAAAAGGAAAGGATGGAACAGGTTCATGGTTTCCTATGTAAGACTTTGGGGGAAGGAAAACATTTCCCAGCATGTAAATAAATAAACTGGGGGCTTTAATTTCCCTTCTAATTTTGAAAATTCCATAATTATAAGTCAGTGCATCCCCAAAGAGCAAGTAGTTATCTATTTTTCCTTGGCTTTACTGACCCATATGTTTGGTGGCAACTATTCAATTCACAGCAAACATTTTCATCCTCCTGGCTTCCTCGAGGAGATGGTGTTGAATTAATTCCACCATGGTGGTCTGAGACAAGACAGCAAGCGTGTGGGGGCCAGAATCTGTTTGGGGGAAAGGAAGTTAATAGGGCTAGGCCTTGCATCGAGCCTCCCAAAATGAGAGCCAGTGGGATTCAGAGTTTCCTAAGGTGCCATCTCACCTTTGACCATTGTCCTTACAGAACACCTGCCATCAAAGCTCTTAATGCCACAGGCCAGGCAAACCTCAACCTGGAGACGCTCTTCCAGGTAACTTGTGTCACGACATCCAGCTTTTATTCAGGATGTTTAGTGTCTTCCTCAGTAGTGATTTTTTTTTTTAAATATTCTCCTCTGAAATCAAGCAATGTTGGAGTAAAAGTTTTACCTGGTTGAAAACATTTAAAGGAAAAGCCAGGTGAGATTTTCTGAACTTGTAACCGTGTGGATTAAAGCATCATCTTCACCTGAGTTTTTCTGCATGTTTAAAAAAAAAGAGCATAGATGTAACATGTGTTCACTTATTTAGGAGAGAAAAAAAGAGGTTTCAAAAGTCTAACTTTGTCACCCCAGGATATACCAAAGTGTTAAGAGGTTATTTTTTTCCTATAGATATTCTGTGTGTATTTCTCCTACCTTTTAATAGTCTTTTATTTATTTATTATTATTTTACTGATGTATGGTTGATAATACACAATATTATATAAATTTCAGGTGTACAACATAGAGACTTAAAGGTTATATTCCATTTATAGTTATTATGAGATATTGGCTATATTTTTTGTATTGTACAATATATTTGTAGCTTATTTTATACATAGTAGTTTGTATCTCTTAATCCCATACCCCTAATTTCCCTCCCCTCCTTCGCACCCACTAGTTTGTTCTCTATATCTGTGAGTCTGTTTTTTTGTTTGCTATATACATTCATTTGCATTACCTTTTAGATTCCGCATATAAGTGATAACCTGCAGCATTTGTCTTTCTCTGTCTGACTTATTTCACTAAGTATATTGCTCTCCAAGTCCATCCATGATGTTGCAAATGGCAAAATTTCATTTTTTCTTGCGGCTGAGTAGTGTTCCATTGTATATATACACCACATCTTCATTATCCATTCATCTGTTGACGGACACTTAGATTGCTTCCATATCTTGGCTATTGTGAATAGTGCTGCTATGACCATTGGGGTGCAAGTATCTTTTTGAATTTTTAATAGTCTTTTAATATGATTTTTCCTGTGCAGGTTTTGTCAGTGTTTCCGGTTTATAACAAGTAAGTGGCACGTTAAGCACTTCTGCTCATACATCAGCCTGGCACAGTAGACTCCCTCATGCACTCTTCGGCTCAGCAGGGATCTGAGGGCTCCCACAGAGCAGGGTTTCTAGGTGCTGTGGATACGACAGTGACAAAACAAAGCCTTTGCTTTTCTGGGACCAGCATTCTACTGGCAGGGAGGAGGCAGGAAGGGGCAAATAAACAAATGTATCATAAGTCAGTTGAGGAGTCCATGGAGAAAAACAAAGGTAAGGAAGATAGAGTGATCTGGAAGGAGGAGAGCATGAGGCGTTTATCCTAAATCCGTCTGCTAGCTGGGACCACCTTTGCTGCTTGTGAGCTCCTTAATTTCACTGTTAGTGCTAAGCTCTAGACACCTTTGGCTTTCCTTTATCTTCCCCGGGGAAGTTTCTCTTTTAGCCTGCTCTCTTGATAGTAGCAATGGCTTCTCTGGTCTACAGTCTGGGATTTTACCCACCTACTTTTCTGAGGTGAACTGCTGGGCCGTGACTGCCACTGCCGCAGGAAGCTGTTAGTTAAACTTGAGACGCAGCCCCCACCAAACTGGTACAGGAAGCTCTGCAGGTCCGCTGTCACCATCACAGCGAGGCTGAATAGGCCAACAGCCCGCATCTCCCTCGAGGGTGACTTACCTGTGCCTAAGACCAGCCCAGTGAGGTATGGGTTAAACTAACTAAAGCAGAAGAGGAGGCAAGTCATTAGAGTTCTTATCTCATTCTTTAACCTCCATAAATTCCCAAGCCCAGCATTTCCTACTTTCTCATCATCCTTACTTCTTTCTCTGAGGCAAGCATATCAAAAATGATATTCTTCAAGAAATAGCCTAGTACAGATAAAACTTGTAAAGTGATTTTTAGTGTCAAACAACCCATTGATTTTTTGCTTTGAAATGATCCTCTTCTACTCAAATATAAAACAGTAGTTTTCCTGACGGCCTCTAGAAGAACTTTTGTATATTTGGGTGCTCTAAGATTCCCTAGGTACAATGACATTTTCAAAACTGGTGTCACTCTTTTCACTTTGCACCATAATAGGAATATATCTCTTTGAAATTTTTTTCTTTAAGTATATCCAGATAAAAAAGATTATTGCTGCAAAATTAATTCCATAAACAATATTCTAACAGCCAAAACAATCTTCTACAGAAAAGCACATCAGTATTTTCCCACTCTAACAAATGAGCTATTTGGGTCACAATGATACCCCGGGCTATGCTAGTGAACTAGCTCTTTGAGGGCAGAGAGAGCAAAAACAAACAAAAGAGTCTCCTGATCTGTAGCATTGATTGATTTCCTTGGTGTAAATACTCACCCTGGCCTATTTCAAGCCTGCAGTTGGCTCATAAACTTCTTTCATATTTGACCATTCACTCTCACCAGCCTGTAGGAGTCAGCTCCAACCCACCATTGACCCCTTCCAGTAGGGCATAATTTTGCCTTTTTAATATTCATTAAAAAATAAACAACCTATTTTGTGTTCTTATAGTTTTTAAAACAGTTATATAAATGATAAATATTTCTTTTAAAGAGTAATAGTATAATCAAAGTTTTTATATTTATTTTAATAAAGCATTTTCCATGCTGTGAACAGCCCTTATAATTTTAAATAGCTACATCATAACCAATTGAATGTAGTATAATTGAATTAAACATTCTCCAGTTGTTAGTTCTTCCTCTATGAAAACTCTGAAATAAATATATTTGTACATATCCCCCCTGCTCTTGTATTATTTTCCTTGGCTGAATTCCCAGAAGTAGGATTACTGAGTTAAAGGCTATGAATGTTTCAATGGCAAATGTTTTGTTGAAATAGAATTGTCAAAAATTATAAACAGTTTACCAAGAAGCATTTTTCTTTATTGTATCGTTGAAAACCCGAGAGGAACTACATTTAAATGATAATCACCACTGAACCGGAAATAACACAGATCCCTGACTCTCAGGCCCTTTACATGTATGATTACCGTCAACTAAGTGTTCAGTGTGTGAGGTTGTTTAGAAATGTCTGAACAGAAGCAGTGATCTCTATGCTGCCCCCTTGTGCTGTGCTACAAAATTACACTCTCCTACGGTAGAATTCCATCCTCTGCTGTGGCTATAAACAGAGAAAATATTAAAACAGTGATGGAGAATAGAATTATGACTAAAGTAAATAAGCAACTGAGGTCCTGTTAAAGGAACCTTCATTCCCCTTGGCCGAGCTCTGCACGTTCTCATAGCGCTGTCTTCAGCCCAGGGTATGATTCAGCTGTGGGTGCCAGCGCCTATCCCTAAACAGCCCTGCTCTAGAAGCTTTGAGCATGCATCCCAGTTGGCGTCCGGGGCAAAAGGCAGATGAAGAGAGTGAAGGGGAGGGGCCTTAGTGTGTGTGTGCATCCGTGTGTGCACGTGCACAGGTTATCTGGGTCCCGTACTCTGCAGAATGTTGAATAAGTGCCATTGTATTTTCATACCTAGATCTGGGCAAGCGGGCCCCCTGTCTTGATCCCTGAGCTTTAGGGGCCCCACTCTGGCCTTCCTCTAACTCTCCTAAGATGTAAGGAACCCACTCAGAGTCTGGCCCAAGTACGCAGGACCCTGGGATTTTCACCCTGAACAGCACCCAAGCCATTTCCAGGGCCTGTGTTGTCCCCTTCCCTGGGTGGTATTCTCCTGAGGGCGGTGTGCAGCCATCGTGGACATCCTGTGCCTGGTGAGTGGCCAAGGGATGGCTGTTTGCTGGGGGTGGTGCGTGAAGCCGAGATACGAAGGCTGAGTGTCCACGTGTGGGCCACTTGTGGGGCGGGCAGAACAAGGCTGCAGGCCAAGGCCAGCTCATCCTCACTGCCACAGTGTGGAACTCTGGGCATTGTGACGTTGGCCTGCCGCAGTGTTATCAAAATAGGAAAGAACACTTTGTATGGTTGCTTGAATGATAACTTTTAAATAGCCTGACATATGTGGGTCTCTATTTGTATTCTTGTCCTGGGTCCCAAGTGTTAGGGAAAGGGCTTGGGATTTTTCCCCCTCTTTGGAATATTAGAGAAAATGAGGTATACGTTAAAATTCCTCTCGTTTTCAGCTACACAATTTATACTACGGTCATGAGCGCTGCCAGCCCAGACAAGTACATGACTAGGATCAGAACCTGAGTTAAAAGCGGAAGAGTGAATTCCCCTGTGCTATGAAGGTGTGCTAAAGGTTTTTTTCTTTGCGGGGGGTGGTGGTAGGGATGGGGAGAGGTGGATATATGCTGGTACTTCTCCTAGAAGATAACAGAATCCTTAATATTTATACATACATATTTTTTCCTGACAGGCATCTAGTGTATGATTGTCATTTGTGTCAGGTTAACGTCACTATTAGGTGTTTATTTTGAATTATTTGTATGAAAGCTAATCTTCTGATGCCCAGTACCCTTTGCCCCTGATTATAACCTGCTTTCAGGGCAAAGTGTTAACCTCTTCACTTACACAGAGAGGCAAATATCTGGTAAAACTTGTGTCTCCAAAGTAACAGTGAGGCAGGCCCAGCTCCTTTGCAGGATCAGACAGACATTGAAGGACCAAGAACACTCAGAATTTATTTCAGGCATCAGGGAGTCCATAGCTGAGAGGGAAATCGTGAAGGAAAAAGCAGGAGTCCTTTCTGCTGTCCCTAAAATCAAACCATCTCGGCAGCCACCTATCAACAGGACATCTTTTCCTATTGCAAGGATCTCCTGGAGTTTATAAACCTAGCCTGGTGTTTTGGTCATTCACTTAGGGGGATGTTTAAAATCAGTGTTTAAATTAAGCACATTTATTTATATTTTTTCCTTACAGATGATCTTGTAAATGAAATTTTTGAAGAGCTGCATTTTTAAAAATAAAATGAAAAGATTATATTTTATTTTATGACCAATACAGGCTCCTTCCTCATTAAACTTTTCAACAATGTGAAGCGGGGCAGGAGGATCAGTTTGGAGCTTGCTTTGGTAAAGGGTAATAGGTGTCCTCCATTCACCTTCCTTCAGGGTTTGCCTTGACCTTCTCTTAGCTTCTTCCACTCTGGCTTTAACAGCTCAAAGATAACTGGTCTCAGAGGGTGAGCCGTGTCCTCGGGCTTTATTCCCAGCTTCTCCCCATCACTTAAAGCGATGTTGTCATATCTCAGCTTATAAAGAAAAGAGTGGGGAAGACCCCTTTGTTCATCATGAAGTGCTTCTGGAAGAGTCTGCCAATCAAATAAAATTAACAACGATTATTATTATGGAGCAAAGATGAGTTTATTCGGGAATAGCAGAGGAATTGCAATTTGGGACAAGCGAACTGTGGTGAACCATGGGTGAGTCTGAGAAACAAAGGGAAGGTTAGCTTTTATTGGAATCTGGGAGGAAATTTGGGAGCATTGTTTTGAACAAAAGTTCGTTAGAGGAGAACAAGAGTTCAGGGTTGTTGTAGTTTCACATTGGTTGCAAGTGACAGTCAGTTTGCTGTTACTGAGAAATGCAAAAATCTTTCTTCCTGCTGGCTGTGTAAGTTGAAACCAAGGGTAAGAACTCTCCCTTCGTGACTTCCCCACTCCATTTAAAATCAAGCATGCTTTACCCATATTCACATTTCTCCCTTTTGATCAAGATCTTTCTCTGAAAGCATAACTGATGCAGCATCGGGTTGGTTTTTTGGTTGAAATATTTTTGTCTTTGTCCCTCCATGCCGGGAAGGACCTTTCCTGGGAGTTATGCTGAGGCGGAGAGAGCAAATAGCATTCGGAAACCACAGGGGCCACATTTGAGCAACAAGGAAGGTAGAAGGAGGAGCTCTCAGGCATCTCCCGTTCTTAAGTTATGTCTTATCAAGGTTGTAAGCTTTGGGAGATCATTTGAAAGCACTGAGCTGACATCACACTGTTTGGTGCATCATTTCTGTAGATTATTTGACAGGCAACAGGTACAAAGTTTTAAGATAATTATACAAATCAAAATTAAAAGTAATATGACAAATCCATTTTGTTTAATTGTCCTAAAGATCGAAGGACCATGGGGAATCAGGTGAAACTTGTAACCAGTGAGTGTACTTGTTCCCTGATTTTATGTAATTGAGTTTCTACTTCCCCAGAGAAAAATTTTCACATGCAACAAGTAGTGCTGGCTGCCAGCATATACTACCTTGCTCTGCTAGGAGGTAGCCAAGGGTGATTTGGTTATCTAATACCACCTTAGCCAAGAAATTGTGGAATTAATTAAAGAAACTACAGCTAAAATTGGAGCCGAGACAGACCTGTAGGGGGAGCCCCCCGACCAGTGCATCATTGATTACTCCAAATGGGAAGAGATATACCCCTACATCTCAGACAGTAAGGTGTCGCCTACTCTACTATCCAGCAGGAAGAAGAAAACTCTGCATCTGATGACAGCCCAACCAATCAGACTGTAGCTGCCCGACCAATGAGAAGTCTTCATACTTTGGACTCCTAGCTTCCTCCAGTGAACTCTTTCATTATTAAAACCCCTCCCAACTCCCTTCTTTTTCCTATGAAAGCAAACTCCTCTTTCTTGTTCTCTGGATTTGCCTATGGTCTACCATAGTTTGCACATCCCGAATTGTAATTCCTGTGGTTATTCCCAAATAAACTTGATTTGCTGGCAAAATAACTGGCTCTTTTATTACTAAAGTTGACAGAATCTAAGCCTGCTGTTGGGCAGCTATTGGTTTAGGGGTGGAGACAGCTGTGTTACCTAGGGTAATAGATTTCTAATCGTGTGCTCATTGATGTGTACTCCAAACCAAGAAAGGAGGAAAGATCTGCCAAGGAGGCAAACCTAGAGTCATGGACCCTGTCGGGCTGTTAACCTTAGGTTCTTTGATGTAGGCTTAAGGGGTTGGCCCGGTGATCGGTTTCAGATCAGTTATGAATGGACAGTGGAACAACTAGATATCCTAACGAGCATTGTCCACCCATTCGCCAACTATCCAGACATTTATAAGCCCAGGGATGATGCCATCCTTCACAAACAAAGATGAAACCAGATGAGCACAAAGGATTCCAGCTGAAGTGTCATTGTTAGTGAATTTGTAGGAATGGAGCATCTGGCATTAGTCAAACAGGAGTCAGTGATGTTTTGAGAGCATTCTAGAAGGATTCCTCCAAGCCAAAAAGACCATTCTCTAACATGATCAGGGTACTTGGGTGTAAGTTGTTTTTTGGACAAAGATTGTAAAAGTAAGGGTTGCGAGTGGGGTGGTTGCAGTAGTGTTGTAATTTTATCAGGAATGGTGCTATCGGTGCTATAGTTGGTGGGGGTGTTCAGGAAGAAACAGGGTGTGGGGAGGGATGTTGACAGAAGCTTCACTCTGTAGCTAACGTTGAGGGAAAGTGGAGTGAAATTAGTGGTGGCAATAGGGACAAATGAAAAATTGGCCACAGGATGGACTAGAGAGTCACTGCTGTCGGGTACAGACTGGAGTTTCTCACGGCAAATCCAACCATCAGATGTTTCCCTCTTTTGCAGCAAATCGAGAAATGCAGATAAGAACATTGTCTTTCCAAGAAAGAAAGAGAGAAAATAAAGGAAGAAAAAATGGGGAAAAGATATACAGCCTTGGTCTGGTCATCTTCGGAAAGCTGTCTCCTTCAGCTGTCATCAATTCCTGGAAATCTTTACTTTTAGGTCACCAGTTGGTATGCAGATCCACTCAGGGTTTTGTGCTTTCTTTAGATGTGCTACGTGGATCCAAGAGTCTGTTCCCTGGATCTTGGCAGCACGCAGGTTTGTTAGCAACAGTTGGTAAGGGCCCTTCCAGCAAGGTTGGAGGGATGTCTTTTTGAAGATGTCTTTTTGAAGATGTCTCTTCCAAGAGATGAAATCTCTAGGTTATAAGGGATGATGCTGAAGACCTTTGTCTCCCAAGAGCATGCTTGAAAAGATTGTTCTGCTAAATCATTGTAATTTTCAACAGAAACAAGTAGGTCTTTAAAATATTAGCGTGTATACCCTTTTGTTAGCTGTAGATCAAAAGAAGCAGGAGATAGGGGCATTGGGCATCCTGTGATTATCTCAAAAGGTGAGAGTTGATGGGTTGCAAAAGGGGTAGATTGACCCAAGATTTAGAAGGGCCAATGGCAGTGACTTTGGCCAGGGTATTTAAGAGTCTCTACAAATTTTGCCAATAGAGTCTTAATGGTGCCATTCATGCGTTTGATTGGCCCTGGGGATTTTGGCTGATAAGCACAGGGAAAGTGTAGACTGGCCAGACAGCACAGATTGTCCAAGCACCTGGCTGGTGAAGTTAATTCCCCAGTTGCTATGAAGTTCCAGGTGGGGTTTGCTGGGTAGGGATAATCTTTTCTAATAGAATTTTAGCCACAGAAGAGACAGTGGCCTATCTACAAGGGAACGCTTTGGTTCAGTGAGAAAACATACAGCCATTGCCAAAACATATTTATATGCACAGATGGGGGAAGCTGTAGGAAATCGGTTTGCCAAAACTCAAATGATCTATTGGGTAATTTAAGTGTTCTGGGTGGTGCAGATAGGTTTCCCAGGATTGTATTTTGGATGGGTGTGGCAAATAAAGTAGGTACTTTTAGTAGCTTTATTAATATTTTCCCACCAGTATTGATTCATAAAGTTTATCATTTTATCAGTAGATCAATGATTCAATGCATATACAGTACAGTTGACCCTTGAACAACGCAGGGGTTAGGGCACTGATCCTCCTCTACAGTTGAACACCTCCTTATAACTTTACAGTCGGCCCTCCGTATCCAAGATTCTGCATCAGCCAAGTTCAGATTGTGTAGTACTGCAGTATGTATTTATTGAAGAAAATCCACGTAAAAGTGGACCCTTGCAGTTCAAACCTGTGTTGTTTAAGGGTCAATTGTAGTCAATAATAGAATTTTAGAGTCTCCGGAAGGACTGGATCATCATTTGGCCCAAACCAGAGCTTTTTGTTTTTATCAAACCAACAGTAATTAGATTTCCAATATTGTTTTTCTGGGGCCAGTTGTTGGGTATCGCTAGTCAATTTGTCTAGATTGTCATTTGGGGAACATCTTTTTGGACCACGATAGAGGTTTGGTTGTTGGTTCCTGTGAGAGCAACATTTTTAGTGGAGCATTCAGTGAGGTGGTTGCCTTTAGCTTCCGGGGAGTCAAGTTTAGAATGCCCAGAACTTTAATAATAGCCATAGTGGCTGGTGGAAGTATAGCATCTAAAAAATCTTGAATATATGGGCCATTTTAAATTTTATCTGCATTAGAGGTAAGGAAATCTTGCTGTTTCCATAACATTCCAAAGTCATGGGCTACTCCAAAGGAATATCTACTGTCTGTATAAATATTTATAGCCTATACAAGCCTATATTTGCCCATGACTGAAATATAGGCTTGAGTAAGAGCGTGTGAGTCAGCCTATTGTGCCAAGGTAGCTAAAAGGCAATGATGCTGTCTTGATAACTTCAAAAGAAGCTGCAATTGCATACCTAGCATAATATGTACCATTTTCATCTTTTAAATAAGAACCATCAATAAACCATGAAGAATCAACATCTGTTAAAGGGATTTCTTGCAAGTCATAACGGGGAGTCAAGAGATGGTCTGTCAAAGTTAAGTAGTCATGAGGGGTTTGGCCCATAGAGGAGAAAGGAAGGGTGGCAAGGTTAGGGATATTACAGAGAGCAAGAGTGATAGGGCTGCAGTCAGCAGGAGGATTTCATAGGGAGTAAGACATCTTGCTGAAAGATGTTGGGTATGGTTGGAATTCAGAAGAGCTTTCAACAGCATGAAGAACAAAGATGGTCAGAGAGGAACTCATGACTATTTCTTTACTAAAAGGACAGGGGCAGGAATGGCTCAGAGGCAAGGGGGTATCCTTGCACTGCAAGGTCTAACTGCTGACTGTGATACCCTATTGGTGATGGTGATCTCTGTGTTTCTAAATAAGGACTCTGAGGGCATTTCCTTCCTTTTCATAGACTTAAAGGAAAAAGGGGAGTTGATATTTAGAGTGTCCAAGGGCAGAGGGTTTCATTAAGCTTTCCTTCAGGATTTTAAAACCTAGATCATGCTGATCTTCCCCAATAATAGGATCAGGCTTAGTGTTTTTCACCAAGATATCTACCTATCTATCTATATCTATCTGTCTGTCTATCTGTCTATCTATCTATCTATCTATCTATCATCTATCTATCTATCTATCTAGGGGCTGGACCATGAGAGGAAAATTTGGAACCCTGTTATGACAATAGCCAGCTAACCCAAGAAAGCCATATAACTGGCTTTTAGTTTTGGGCTTTGGGAAATTCAGGATGCCGTGGAGCCTTCCTGGATCTATGTGTAGTCCTTGTTCTGAAATCAGATGTCCTAAAAAGCAAACTTGAGTTTGAATAAACTGTAGCTTCTCCTTAGAGACACTATGTCTCTTTGAGGCTAAAAGCTTTGACAGGTGGATGCCGTCTTCCTGTAAGGAGGCCTGGGACGGGGAGCAGAGAAGCAAGTCATGTACATATTGAGATAGATTAGAGCCTCTAGGAAATTTTACACCATCTAAATAAGCTTTTAGGGTTTGTGAGAAATAAGAATAAGGTTTAGTTAAACCCTGGGCCATTGCTGTTCAGGTGTATTGTTGTCCTTCCCAATTAAAGGCAAAGAGATATTGATGGGCCTTATCCATGGGGATGCCTAAGAAGGCACTATGCAAATCAATCACAGTGAAAAGCTTACTTTCAGTAGGGGTGAGGGCTGGGAACAAGGTGAAGGGGGATAACAATATTGTTTATAGTGTGGAGGTCTTGGGCAAATCTCTATCCATGGCCATTGGGTTTCCTGATGGGTGAAATAGGGGTACTGCAGGGACTGATACAAGGGATTATAAGCCTCTGGGCTTTATGATCCTCTGTGATTGGTCTGATTCCCTGTAAGCCCTCTTTATTTATAGGGTATTGATTAATTCTGGGGAAAGGCTTTGAGGGATAAATTTGGATTTTTTTTTTAGTCATCACTTTTTTATTTGTTAAAGTATAGTTGATTTACAATATTATATGTTTTAGGTGTACAACATAGTGATTCACAATTTTTAAAGGTTATACACCATTTATAGTTATAAAATATTGGCTATATCCCCCATGTTGTACAATACATACGTAGCTTATTTTATGTCTAGTGGTTTGTGTGGGTGTGGGTTAGCTAAAAGAAGGAAGTCCTGCCATATGTGATAACGTGGCTACCCCTTGAAGACATTATGCTGAGTGAAATAAGCCAGTCACAGAAGGGAAAAATACTGCATGATTCCACTTAAATGAGTTGATGGGGTTTAGGACATGCGACCCCAAAATATGGCATCTTGATATATTGAATATTTTAAGCTGAAGGAGTTTGAAAAATGGCAGAAGATCACTCTGCCCTCCTCCCCTCCTTGCTCTTCTTCCCTGAAACAGACCATAAAACGCTCATGTGCTAAGTTTCTCCCAGTTTACTACAATTCCCTCACATGTTCCTCCAGCACTGCCCACTCGTCAGCAAACCCAGCATAAAATACTCAGGTCTAACTGTTGCTTTGGATCTTCATTCTCTTATGAAGGTTCCCATGTCATGTGAAACTTACATTAAATAACTTTGTATACGTCCCTCCCAGTAATCCATTTTTGTCAGCTTAATTTTCACACCCAGCCAAGAACCGTAAAAGGGCCAAGGAAAGCTTTTCCCTCCATTGTAAGATATCTAAAATAATCAGTCATAGAAGCTATGGGCTAGGAAGAAGGGGAAAGGGGAAGTTGCTAGTTAAGAGGGATAAAGTTTCAGTTCTGCAAGATGAATAAATTCTAGAGGCCTATTGTACAATACTGTGCCCACTTAATACTGTATTGTACACTTAAATTTTTCAAGAGGATAGAGCTCATATTAAGTGTTCTTGTCACACAAAACAAAACAAAACAACAAAAGAATTGTTTTGATAAAAAATTTAAAAAGTAAGAAGGCTTGGCCTATGGTGATTGTATAGGAGATGGAGAGAGCTGATTTTTTAAAATGTTCTATCTTGGGACTTCCCTGGTGGTGTAGTGGTTAAGAATCCACCTACCAATGCAGGGGACACAGTTTCTATCCCTGGTCTGGGAAGATACCACATGCTGCGGAGCAACTAAGCCCATGTGCCACAACTCCTGGGCCCACGTGCTGCAAGTACTGAAGCCCACTCGCCTAGAGCCTGTACTCCGCAACAAGAGAATCCACTGCACTGAGAAGCCTGCTCACTGCAAGGAAGAGTACCCCCACCACTGCAACTAGAGAAAGACCGTGCACAGCAACGAAGACCCAGCGCAGCCAAAAACAAAGTATGCAGATAAACCCCTTTAAAAAAATCCATATTATAAAATGTCCTATCTTTTAAAGTATACAAGTAACATATACCTATTATAAAAATAAACCAGACAGGGAATTCCCTGGCAGTCCAGTGGTTAGGACTCTGTGTGTCCACTGCTAGGGGCCCAGGTTCAATCCCTGGTTGGGGAATTAAGATACTGCAAGCTGTGTGGTGTGACCAAAAAAAAAAAAATTATTAAAAAAAATAATAAGTAAACCAGACAGTCCATAGTGTAATCCATGCCTCTCCTCCCCACTCAGAGCTAGCACTCTCCCCAGCAGCAACCCCTAGAGATACTTCTGTCTGTATTCAGTGAGACTTTTTATGCATTTATGTTTTAACATGTAGATTTTATTTTTATTCAGGTATGGTGAGGCCAACAGATCAGGATTTCCACTGAAAGAGTAGCTGATCACTCACAGTTCCCAAAAGGAGGGAGGTACACCACAGCTGCTCTGCAGGGCTACAGGAGAGAACTCTGAGCTTGGTTGGTCGCATGCAGAGAGAGATGGGGGAACTGTGTGCAAGAGCCTTTTTGTGATTTTTGAGGAAATGAATGTCTTCTGACACAGGGTAACAGGCTAAACAGGTCTAAAACTGGCTGGTTTGGATAATTTCATTGGCTCCAGCACGTAGGAGCTGCCCCTTGTTGTCTGATACTGGTCTTGGGTGGATAGGGCTGTGGGAATAGCGGCCCTGAGTGTAAAAGCCGATAAAGGAGGCAGTTGAGGGTGTGGGTCTGGATTCGTTGGTTTGCATATGAAAATCGCTCTCACAGCCCTTTGCTATCTCTAGGAATCAGCTGACCCTAGGAGAGGCGGTCCCTCTCTGGTCAGCAAAGCCCCAAGATGCCAAAGTATCAATAATGAAACTAGAAAACATTTCACTATACAATATAATTTTTTTCTTCCAAATTGAGGTTAGATTATATATATTTCAGCAGGTTGCCTTTTTCACATACACAAAATATGAAGATCTTTTCATGACAGAGGATATTGATCTGCTTTTTTTTTAATGACTACCTACTATTCTCCTGTATGTACAATTTATCTAACCATTCTGCAATTTATAAACTTTTAAGTTGTTTCCAATTTTTCATGATCATGAACAATGTGGTAGTGAAAATCCTTACCACTTTTTGTGTGGGTATATAGTTTTATAAGATACTTAAAAGTGGGATTTCTGGACCTAAGGGTTTACATGTTACAAATTTATAATTTAATAAATTAAATACATAATTTAATAAACCTCAATTAAAATTTAATCTAGTTTAATTCCAAAAAGGTAAAACAATATACATTCCCACCAGTAGTGTAAAGGAGAGGGCTCTTTTTCTCATACTCGCAATAATACAGGATTTTATCAGTCTTTTAACTTTTAGTCAATTTAGGGAAAATATCAGTATCTTAGCTGTTAACCATTAACAACAAGTAAGCCTATGTGAAAATATCAGACATAAGCGAATTCAAGGCAAAAAGGATTTAAAAGGGCAGGGTGATATTTTGATAAGTCATCTTCTACCAAGAAAATAGCTATAAACCTTCATATATTATATAATTTCCAATGTCAATGTCATATAGTTCAATCTAATATCTAATTGCATAGCTTCAAAATGTGTCACGAAAAGATTCAGAAATAGAAAGATAAATTGCTAAACCTGTACTTACCATAGAAATCTTTAAAACATTTCTTTCAAAAATGAGCAGATCAGGAAGAAGAAATAAGGACAGAGAGGACTGGAACAACAATTAACAAGCTTGACCTACAAAATACAGGTAAGTAAACAGAATATAAATTTTTTTGCAAATTCCCATGGGATATTTATCACCTACCAGCACACACATAAGCATCGTAGAGTTATTGAAAAGGCAAGTTTTCTGGGAATAGGGATTACTATTTTAACAAATTAATAGTTTAGGTTGTAACCTAAGGGAAAAAAATGTCCATAGTAGGCAAAAGCAAGAGAAGGCAGGATGTTTCAATCAAGTTTTGCAAACAGAGAAAAACAGCCACAAGGAAGAAGGCCTCGGCCTCTCGCGGGGCTCCAGCTGGGACCCCTTGAGCGCTGGAGCCCCCAGGCCCATCTGTCTCGTCAGCACTCTTCTGTTTCTAGGTTAAGGAGCTCAGCTGTCTCAGATGTGGCTTGAGAAACATAGCCTTCTAATCCGGGAGAGTAAGAAGACAGAAGTGGGGAGGGGGGCAGGAGTGCACAGTAGAGAAACGGGTCTCCAGGAGCTGGGCCTGAGTGTGAGGGAAACACCCCAACGGAGCAAGCTCCCCCTTCAGATCCTCCTTGAGGCCTAATCTGTCCGGGCTGCCTGCTGCCGGAAGCCGGAAGCCGGGGAGCCCTGAGTGCTTGGGCTGGGCTGTGGATATCCTCACTGGCTCTCTCCGGGAAGGCATGCAGGACTAGGCCTGCACCGAAGTTATCGGACTCTAGATCTGGAAGAAATCAGATCAGCCTGGGATCCCTCAGCCAACTCTGGAGACACGATGGGGATCACACCTGTGTGTTAAAGAGGTTTCTGCCTCCTGGTGGCTCATTGTAAAAAAAACCAAACAAGGTAAGAGCTTTCTTTCTAGCCTGAAGTACAGAAATGGGTGAGACCATGAGGGCAACAAACTTATGTTTCACATGGGAAACAGATACAGGTTTGGCCTGGGGACAGGGTCAGAGAAGGCTCCTTTGTTATCTCATCCATTTACGCAGGGAGGGTCTTTCCTATGTGTTTTGAGATCTTCAAGTCCTGGATGATGAATCTTCCACTTCTTGGGTTCACTTAGTGGGCAGATAAATAATCACCTACATTGAAAAAAAATGATAATATCAGATATGGATGATACTAAGTCAAATCCTAGAGGGACTAGGACTCTCACCCGTGCAGTAAATGTGCCAGTTACCCGAGAAGGTGGCTCACTTGGGGAATCAGCGGCCAGAGAAGCAGTTATTCGTTACCAAAAGGTGCTGATTCAACACTCCGAGGCCATATCAAGCTCATTTTTTGTTTTTGATCTTATGCAGTTTTCACCTTTTCAGTTTTTGCCCTGAGAATTATTTTACTCCTTTCTATTCTGTGCACTTCCAAAACCCAAACACAGCAGAACTCTCTAGGTAAGTTACCAATGATCAAAGCAAGCTGTGAGTCATTGGTGGACTCAATCATTGCTAAAGTCCCTTCCATCTCTAAAACTGCAGGTATCTGGGGGAGTTTGGTTGGTTTGGTCATGATGGCTTCTCACTTTACCCCATACTCAGATTCTTCTTTCATAACATCCCTTATATCTGGGAACCATTTTGTGGATTAAAAAAAAAAAGATATAGTGCTTTTTTTCTTTGATTATTATTTTTTATTGGGATATAGTTGTTTTACAATGTTGTGTTAGTTTTTACTGTACAGCAAAGTGAAGCAGAGTTCCCTGTGCTATACAGCAAGTTCTCATTAGTTATTATTTTATACATATCAGTGTATATATGTCAATATATAGTCAATATAGTGTCAATCCCAATCTCCCAATTCATCCCACCTCTCCTTTCCCCCCTTGGCGTCCATATGTTTGTTCTCTACATTTGTGTCTCTATTTCTGCTTTGCAAACTGGTTCATCTGTACCATTTTTCTAGATTCCACATATGTGTTAATATAAGATATTTGTTCTTCTCTTTCTGACTTACTTCACGCTGTGTGACAGTCTCTAGGTCCATCCACATCTCTACAAATGACCCAATTTCATGCCTTTTTATGGCTGAGTAATATTCCAGTGTATATACAGACCACATCTTCTTTATCCACTCATCTGTCGATGGACATGTAGGTTGCTTCCATGACCTGGATATTGTAAATAGTGCTGCAGTGAACACTGGGGTGCATGTGTCTTTTTTAATTATGATTTTCTCCAGGCATGTGCCCAGGAGTGGGATTGCTGGGTCACATGGTAATTCTATTTTTAGTTTTTTATGGAACCTCCGTACTGTTCTCCATAGTGGCTGTATCAATTTACATTCCCACCAACAGTGCAAGAGGGTTCCCTTTTTCCTTTTCTCCACACCATCTCCAGCATTTATTGTTTGTAGATTTTTTGATGATGGTGATTATTTATTATGTTAACCAACATAAGCAAGGTGAGCCTTTCATTTTGATTTGCAAGGGAAAAGATATCAACTCTTTGACAATCCTCGATACAATAAGCTTCAAAAATAGAGGAAAGAGAATGGGGTAGAATTAAGGGAGGGGAAAAATATAGATGTGGAATCCACTCTCAAATTTAGTCAGTACATTTCACAATGCTTCCTGAAAAAGAGCTAGAGAAAGATTCATCTACATTGTGTAAAAATAAATCTGGCATGAAGTTTATTCAATTACTATTTAATGAATCTCCACTCTGTGTCAGGTACTGTGCTAAGTCCTGGAGATAAAATGATGAATTTGCTTGCACACAGTCTTTGCTCTCAAGGAACTCACAGTCTAATGGTAGAGAGACACAAAATAGAAAACTGTAATATGGTATTGCAGTGATGAAAATGTTGACAAAAATTCGATTAACTATCAAGAAGGGAAAAAAAGGGAATTTTGTTTGAAACAAACTGAGGATTATAACCCAGGAAGCAGATTCTCAGAAAGCTCTGAGAACTGTTCTGCCTGTTAGAAGCTGAAGGCACATTCATATATATTTTGGAGACAAAGGATCGTACATCAAAATGACTAATAGAGTGCTTGGCAAGGACTGATAGTCAATTCTAGGTTGTGCAATAGGAATTTATGTCAATTTTGCCTGTATGTGCATTGTGCATGCCCATTGTTTTATATTGAACTATAGATATCATCAGTAGTTTCAACAGTTTCATTTAGACATCGTTACTTTAGTTGGCGTTTTGAACATACATTGAGAGGTACAAGAGATTATTACTCTATAAATGACACAGAGCACAAAACACAATCTATATAGCCAATAACAATAGCAGTCAGAAGCAAAGATTTAAGCCATGAACCCCCAGGGCTTAACCAGTTCCCCAGAATTTCGTTTAGACTAGAAAAGGGATTTTTCCATTCAGAAATTTGATTTTATATATGAGTCATTAGAGAGTTATATTAGCAGACTAATGTGTTATGAAAGCATAACGTTCAGTCTGGATTATAGAACAAGTTTCTCACTGCAAAGCAGTTTTAAAAATCAAGAGCCCTTCAGTTTTGCAACATCACTTTCCCATTATAGAAACTTCAGAATTGAGTAAACAAATGTAGTAAACAAATATGGAGGTATATGCTGACAGGGAAACATTTTATAGATTATAGGAACATCTGGAAGTTGACAAGTGACAAAGTCAGTGACAAGAATTATGAGGGGCCTGTATCAGCCTTTTATTGACGGAGGAATTTGATGACAGATCCAATAATCGGCAAAACTGCCTTCAGTAACTATACTTTGTGACAACTTTACTAAAGAATTTTCCTTCCATGTTAAACACTGGGGCAGAAGGATAACTAGAAGTAAAACAATAACTTTAAATTTTGATAGAGAGATAGATATTTGTACACACTATAATTGAACTAATAAGATGGGTCTTACAGGACTGGTGCAGACTCTTGGGTTAGCTGTCTGCTACTGTTGTCTTCTCATCCTAGTTTGGTGATGGCTGAATTAGTTAGTTGAAGCCAGGTGCTAGAAACAGGGCTCAAAGTCCACTCAAGTGGAGGGGACTTTTTAAAATGAGAGATGTGAATCCATGAATTAATGTCTTTCAGTTTGGCTGCACATGGATTAGTTAATAGTACCTGATAAGGTCCTTGCTATCATGGCTGCAAAGAATCTTTTATTTGATGTCCTTTCCAATAAGCAAAACCTTTATGTTGTAATCCATTATCCTGAAGGTTTTCATCTCCTAGAAGATTGCTGTAAAGGTGGTTAGTTACCAGTTTTTTTAAGTGTCTCAGTAAGACCCTGTCAATAATGTAATATATATTTTTTTGATGGCATGGGTGAAAGTTTCCAAGTATTGTTTTTTCCATAAAACCATTTTCTCGGATGCCCAATGGGTTAATGAATGTATATGCTGGAGTAATGGCAATTGTGCTTCAATAGACACTGTAAGGTTTTTTTTCTTTTGTTTTTTTATCAGTTCTAAACCATATTTGTGTTATGGGGTCCAAATTCCCCCTTTTTGTTCCTATGTCTGTTTCTCTTCTTTAGTGTTGGTTTCCTGAGCCTGTAGAAAGAAATCTTTTATTTCATCAGCAGGGTTACTAGAGAGCAGTGGACATTCTCGAGGCTGGGCAAAATGAGTGTTTAAAGCTGCATCAGCAAGCTGATTTCCTTTGGCTTCCACAGGGTCAGATTTGAAATGCTCTGGTGTTTTAATAATTGCTAACTGTTTTGGCAGTTGCATTACGATTAACAACTCTGCAACCTGTTTTCTTTTTCTTTTTCTTTTTTTTTTTTCGGCTGCACCACGCAGCTTGTGGGATCTTAGTTCCCTGACCAGGGACTGAACCCAGGCCCCGGCAGTGCATGTGCCGAGTTCTAACCACTGGAGCACTAGGGTTCCCCCCCCTTTTTTTTTTAATAGGTTGTCCTGAAGAGGTTAAAAACCTCATTGTTTCCATAGCATTCCAAAATTGTGTGCCACTCCAAAAGCATAGCAACTGTCAGTGTAAACATTTGTTATCTGGTCTTTAGCTAGGTGGCAACCTTAGGTTAAGACAATTAGTTCAGCTTGTTGTGCTGACTTTGTTTCTGGTAAATAAGAGCTTTCAGTTATGTCCACTGTGGATGTTATTGCATATCCCTGTTCATCCCTTAAGTAAGACCGATTTGTAAATCAAATAGATCAGTCTTATCAATTCTTGTAAGTCATTCGTGGGAGCCAAAGATAATCTGTTAACACAATGCAGTTTGCTTGTTTTCTTCCTGTAGTGCTGGAAGCAGAGTAGCGGGGTTAATGTTATTACATATAATAGAACCAAGATAGTGTTAGGTGCGAAAAGCAACAATACCTCGTAAGAAGTTAGTCAGCCTACAGAATAGTGCTAAGTGTGGTAAAAGGTTAGAAGAGACCCAACTGAGTGTGGGACATAAATAGTTAAAGGAGACCCCATTACCATTTCTTCAGAAGCCTTACATAAGAGAGCCCTTGCTGAAATAGCCCAATGTAGAAATCCTTTTCCTACTGAGTCTAATTTAGTTTGGGGGCATAAAAGCAAGTCATCTACAAGCATTTTTCTAAAAGTGTCAGAGTAAGACAATAGCTATCTATAAATGACAAAAGACTTAAAAAGCATGGTTAAATTTAAAGGCCTGATAACAATGCAATTGTCAAGGAAATTTGGCCATTTCTGTGACATGAAATTTTAACATAATAACTAGAATTATGACTGACAACATATCAGGACATTTCAAATTTTAGGAACTCCACATAATATCTAGAACATTTACATTAATAATGTTTATGCATAGACTATAACTTAAGAAGGTTTATCATTACTCATTTGACAATATTTCCCACATAATTTAACAGACCAAATAAACCTAATTAGTTTAATATCTCTCTCTGAGTTGTTCAGGGGCCCTCTGAAGCATCCCAGAGTTAGTTAGAGGTCAAAAGAACTTCATTTAGAATTTGATTTGAGGGCTTCCCTGGTGGAGCAGTGGTTAAGAATCAGCCTGCCAGTGCAGGGAACACAGGTTCGAGCCCTGCTCTGGGAAGATCCCACATGCTGCGGAGCTGCTAAGCCCGTGCACCGCAACGACTGAGCCTGCACTCTAGAGCCTGTGAGCCACAGCTTTTGAGCCCATGTGCCACAACTACTGAAGCCTGAGCACCTAGAGCCCGTGCTGCACAAGAGAAGCCACTGCAATGAGAAGCCTGCGCACCACAATGAAGATTAGCCTCCGCTCTCTGCAACTAGAGAAAGTCCGCACGCAGCAATGAAGACCCAACACAGCCAATAAATAAATAAATTTATAGAATTTGACTTGAAAAAGTTTGTCAAAGATATCAAAAGGTTTTAAATGTTTGGCCAAGTAGGATCATAAGTCACTTGGAAACAATATTTATTCACTTAACCAAAGTGAAAATAAAAGATTTCAAAGGCAAGTTCAGAAAGTCATTGGTAAAGAAACTTCACAATCTATTATTAAAAGCAGATTAACATTTCAAAGGGAACTTAACAGAGAAAAAAATAAAATTCTAACTTTATACTTTTTCACACTTAATATTAAAATTCACTTATTTAATTAAATTCAATCTAATCTGTCAGTCTTGACCATGCATAAAACTCTTTTTTCAAGTTTAGAATTAAGTTCTAGAAATATATGCCATTTTATAGTATAATCTTTCAATAAAGCACAAAATATTTATTAATATTCTCACATATTTAGTTTTGCTGTAATAAGAGGTCGAAAGTAAGTAAACATAGACTCCTTTAGCAATTAATATTTCAGTATTTTATCTTATTAAAAATGATCTAGAGAAAAAAATGATCTAGATATTCAATGAATTTCCATCATTTAACTTAATTTATCAGAACTCTAAAGTTGCAGTTGCCAAAAATCTGGAGAAACTGTTTTTAGGTAGACATACCATAAAACATAATTATTCTTAAATAGTTTACCCAGAAGCTTTTATCCCATTTATCTCTATTTCATTACTTATGAAAATATCATCAGACCATTAATTTTCTTGTGGACAAAGTTCATAACATAGATAAATGAGCTTATTGACTTTCAGTAATCCTATGTACAATAAAAATATTGTACCTGATGACTCTAAAGACATGTCTATGTTAATTAAACTATCAGTTTAAACTTTTTTCCAGTAAAGATTAATCCTAGGTCACGTGATCCTTTAAAAATTTGGGTTAAAGTTACATATAGAAATATTTGATTTGTAAGCACTTACTTTTAAGTCAATTAAATAGAACTCTTTTACAAATGAATTTTGATAACACCATCTGGAGGTAGGGTTATATTGTATTTATTACATACACACAGACATACATACATCAAGATAGACACAGACAGAGATCTCTCAGTTTTCTTGCTTGAGTTTTAAAAAGCTTCTCCTTCCCTTTTTTTTTTTCCCCTTTCAGTTTTAAGTTCTACTAATTGAGCCAAGGCTATAGTCTCAGGCAATGTGGGCTGTGTTTACATTTCAAGGACATGATAAGAGTTATAACTCTAAGCTTCTGCTAGAAATACTTTTGTTCTCTCAGGGTCAGAATTTTGAAAAGATGTTTTATCAAGCTGGCTTTCTCTACAGTTTTGGAATGTCAAAAGAGTTCTATCCTAGCCATTTAAAAGTTAAGATAGGGCTTCCTAGGTGGCACAGTGGTTGAGAATCCTCCTGCCAATGCAGAGGACATGGGTTCGATCCCTGCTCCAGGAAGATCCCACATGCCACGGAGCAACTAAGCCTGTGTGCCAAAAAAAAAAAAAAAAGAGTTAAGATAAATGCTTGCAAGCATGGACTTTGTTTCAATTGCACATGAAGCCAGCTGGGGTTCCAGGAGTGGGTGCACATATGGGAGCTGCTCCACCTTTGAGGCATGTTTCGCACTCTTCTTTTGGTAGCCTAATTCGGATATGATCTGCAAAGCTTTCTGAGGGCAGTGTGATGGAGCCAACATGTGCTCCTTCTGAGTCTAGCTTCTGAGTCTACCTACCCTTGGGTCTGTTCAACTCTCCTATGTGTCTGGGTTTCTCCCTCCAGCAGTCTAAAATTGCCATGGGTGCCCAGTGCGCTAGGTGATCAGCCTTATTGTGCCCCCCAGTGAGCAGAATTTACTCAATGATTGTAGTGGGATCTCCTCTAGGACAAATGCATGGCATGAGGATTGATTCTCAAACACTTTCGCTAGGTTCTCAGTCACCTGAGGACACATAATGGCTGGAAGGAGCAAAGTCCCTTTTCTCCGGAGCTGAGCAGGCTCAGTCTCTCATTTCACCAGCAACAGTTTGTTCAGACCATATATACATAATCTTTCCAATTTAAGCCACATTTTTAAAAAAGGACGGCCAATCCAGTTTACTTCAAAGTTCCTCCTAGGTGTCTGCCTCGGAATTTCCCCTTACGTCCCTGCCTAGGAAATATACCAGTATCCCCTCAGGACTCCAAGCCCCAAGAGAAACAGCTTGAATAAAATTCAGGCCGTCATTTAAAGCAGACGTCTGGATATCAGGAGAACTTACCAAATCACCTGAGGAATACTAAGACGTGGATGGGGCTCAAAGTGCCCATGCTGGTACCAAGCACTGGTTTGGGAGAGATTCCAGGTGTCCTCTGGTGGGTGTCTCTGATATTTTGCTGGCTACCCCAAGAAAATGTCAAGGAAAAGTCAGTTAACCCAGGAATCAGCTTCTCAGAAAGCTCTAAGAGCTGTTCCACTTGTTAGAAGTCAAGGCACAGTCATATACATTTCGGAGACAAAGAATTGTACATCAAAATGACTCACTCATGTTTCACATAAAGTTCATCCAGGATACATTGTCCCACGTAAGCATGTTGCCATGACCCCTACAGAGCTGGGAAAGAGCACTATTCTTTTAAGAAGTTACATTGTTAACATAAGAAAAAAGAAAAAAAATAATCTTTACGATTCAGAAAAATTTAATCTTTACGGTTCAGCAGGCACTCCCACCTTAGGGAGGGAAGGAGGAGGCACAAACAAACACAGAGAGGATTTTGTGTTTAGTTTTTCTTGTCCTGCCTTGAAATGTAAATTTTATTTCATCAGAGTTGTGACTAGGATATTCAGGGGTTCAGAGAAGGGGCATGTCAAATTGGCTTCTTTAAGGAACGTGATGCCTGAAGTAGGCTTTAAGGAATGAGTAAAGTTAGACAAGGGTGGGCTAGGAAGAACATTCCGGGTAAGAGCAAAAACACGGAAGTCATGGAGGTCAAGAAGTAGAGTTGAAGAAAGGAGAAAAGAGAGATGAGGCTGGAGGAGGAGATTTTGGGGAAGATGAGTTCTATTTGCGCTACATGGAGTCTGAGGCACCCCAAAGTTTAGCAGGAAGCTGGGTTTGCGGGGCTGAGGTTTAGAGTTAGTCTGAGATGGAGATGGAGATTTAAGAGGGAGGAAGTGCTAGCTGAAAATATGAGTTGATTCAGTCATTCAGGGAGCATGTATAGAGTGAGGAGAGCAGACATTTGATACTAGAATACAAATAAAATAGACATTTAAGGGCTGGATGGAGAAAAATGAGCTCAAGAAGGAGAGAGAATAAATAAAGTATGAAATAAAATTCATATTTTATGGCAAGACAAGAATTTAAACATAAAATTTTTTCTGCCCCCAGTCTCCTCTCTCCCCCGCTGCTGTGCCCTGTGTGTCTGCATTATGCATCAACCAGACGCCCCCCACCAGCAGGAATACCCGCTCAGCCATAAAGAGCAACATTCTCCCAGCATCCACACGACAACTGCTCAAAGAGAACATTCCTTCTCGCTTCTGTAAGGGGTCACATGATCCACCACTTTGTACTTGCAGATCTGGATTGTGTAAACTGCCAATAATACATCATCTGATGTACAGCCCTCTGTCTCAAAAAAACGTATATACCTGTGCCTTGATTTCTAACTGATGGAAAAGTTCTCAGAGCTTTCTGAAGCGCTCTTCCTGGGTTATAATCCTTAAATTTGGCTTGAATAAAATTTTCCAATTCTTTCTTAGATGGACTGATTCACTTTTTGTCAATAAGAGATAGAAGCAACGAAAGAGTGGCATCGCGGAAACCCAAGCAGTAGAATTTAAATCATGACTTCTGAGACCATGGCCTTGCTCGTCTGGCAAGGTCAGGGCTGAAAGGGTGAAGGCATTGGGAACATCAGCATGAAAACTTTTGGTCAATAGTGAGGATGAAAAACATGGTGTTAAGAGGAATTAAAGAGAAATTCTTTCTACTTGAGAGAAATCTGGATGAGAAGAAAAGAGAGGTTGGGTTATAGCTTGACAGATATAGGAGGTCAAAGGATGATGATGGTGATGAATTGCTCTGAGAAGAGACTTCAGTGTGTTTTCAGACGGAAAAGGAAAAGCTAGTAGAAAGGTTGAAAACATAGGGGAGAGATAACACGTGGAGGGAATTTTCAGGGGAGGAACGTCTCATGCAATGAGGCTGGGGAGGTGAGGGTGCTATCACATGATAGGCTCACCTTTTGTTTTTTTATGGTGTGGGAGCCAAGGTTTGTAGACAATTTGGTCTACCTGAACTAATATTCTGCCCAAATCTCCCTACTGCAGGTTCCTCCTTCCTTTTGTCAGCAAACAGTTCGCTCTCCCTTGGACCTGCTATCTGCGTCCAGCAGAAACATTGCACTTACGCTATGGGAAGTGGCACCTCAACCCAACATCATTTTGCTTTCCAGAATGCAGAGAAAGGTATGTGCTTCCCATCTCCATACTAACTGTGAGTACCCCAAAGCCTACACTGCATGGGGAGGGGCGTCTCAGGGTTGCCAGGAAATCATTACATTTGTCCTCAAGCTGACTCTTGAAAATTGGCTTCTTCTTCGTGTGATATGATCACCAGGATACTCAGCTGAATGTCTTGGAACTTGATGAACTATATTGAGTAGAATTAAAATTTACTCAAGGAGTCAGTGTTGTCCATTGGGGTTTATCCCAAACTACATCGTTACAAGTGAATGAAATAAGATTGGGCAAAAAGGGGATGAAAGAGCATTCTAGGTAGAGGGTACAAAGGTGGTGAAGTAACAAGAAGAGAGACATATTCAAGGAACTGAACGGTCTGAAGTGAATGAGATGGAGGGTGGCATGGCTTGAGGCTGCTGAGGTGTGTGGAGCCCGCCTCACTCAGGAGCTTGTAGGATTTTAAACTTTATCCTAAAGGCGGGAAGAACCATTGAAGAATTCAAAACAGGAAGTTCTAGAGTATCACATACAGAAAAGACCCTTCTGGCTTCCATGAAGAAGGGATTGAGGCGGAGTGGGGGCTGGGGGGCTGAGTAGAAGAGTAGAAGGAAGAACAATTTAGAAGCTATTAAAGTCATCTAAACAAGAGGTGATAATGCCTTGGTCCAGAGTTGGTGGCAGTAGAGGTGGAGAGAAGAGGGTAAATTCCAACAATATTTAGGAGGTGGAGTTGACAGGATCCACCTGATTACATGTGTGGGGTTGAGGAAAAGGATGAATCAAGAATGACCTCCAGATTCCTAGCTGGAAAACCTGGGTAGATGATAATGTCAGTTTCTGGCATAAAGATAAATGGAGAAGAACCAAGCTTGAGCAGAAGGAAGGTGTTGAGTTTATACACGCTGAGCCTGAGGTGCCCATGCAACATGTAGGTGGATGTACTGAGTAGGCAGTTGCATATTCAGACCTGGATTTTGGAGATGTTGGTGGAGATACATGCATTTGGAAGGCATCAGAGTACAGGTGATTGTGGAAGCCATGGGGGTCACTGAAGTAGCGTAAAGTGAGAGTAAAGACAGGTCAGAGACCGGGACCTAGACAGAGCCATGAGGGACTCCAGTACTTAAGCATCAGGTTAAAGAGGATGAGGCAGCAAAGGAGGCCAAGGAGAGGCAGCCAGAGATGTAGGAGGAAGCAAGGGAAGCATCTCGTTTATATGAGCCTAAGTACCTTTATAAGCTCATGGCTTCCTTTCTGGCTTGGCAATACGTCCCAGGCTCATCTTGCATATTTTTGGCTCCAGATCAGAAATAGCTATTTCTCCAGGGTTTGGGGTGTTTGCTACCAGGTTGGTCATTATCTCCTACATCTTTTCAGTGACCAGATCCATTAAGTATGTATTATTTTAATGACTAATTTATATTTATGATCACAATATTTTTACTTAACAACTTTGATATAATATTATGCTTATATCTCCTTTTTCTTTACTAAAAAAAGCCTTTTTCCTCTAATGATACTGATGTGGTATTATTTACTTTGTCCTGTAGTATATAAATAAGTTTCAGAAAAATGATAACAATACTATTATGACAATATGATTACTCTTAAGATTTCTTCGTAGTTCTTTTTGTCCTTTGGGTATATCCACTAGGGATATACAAACTACTGAATTTTCAAGTCATTTGAGAGAACTCCTTTCTGTGTGGTTATGCTTTTCCTGTATGGTTATGCTATCCACTTACAAAAGGTTAGATTCACTTGCTTAACTTTTACTTTTGGGTTTTAGAGATTGATTTTTTTATTTTGATTAAATTTGTTTAATAATTTTGTAAAACAGTTCTACAATTCCCATCCCAATTATCTAGTGCTACACAGCAAATGATCCCTAAACTGAGTGGCTTACGACAACCATTTTATTCTGCTCATGATTTTGTGGGTCATGAATTTGCAAAGAGCCCAGCTGGATGGTTTGTCTATAATCCTCAGGGCAGCTGAGGCTGGAGGTTCTGCTTCTAAGACGGCTCTTCACCTTGGCCTCTGTCTCCCTACATGGTTGCCTTGTCCTTAATGTGGAATTTTAACAGCCAGATGTATTTGTAACTTTTACCATAGGATTTAGTCTGCACAAGGCTGAGGAAGAGGAGCCCAAGCATGTCGTATTGCACTGATAGGAAGGGAGGATGGGGTAGAGGTCCTTAAACTGTGCTACACCTCACAGCTCCCATCTCAACGAAAGGTAACCCAGGCCCTAGACAGAGGATTGGGAGGGAGGGGAAAAAAAGGGAGAAACAGAGACAATTCCTGGTCTCCCTGCCCTGAGTAGGCAGAGTGGTACTGAGGATGCAAGCATGTCTAGTCGGCAGCACTTGCCAGACAGCGCTCGAGGGGAGGCATTACAAACGACATTCTCGCAGAAACCGGATGGTCGTGATATCCCACATGATGCTAGCACTTCAGCACCAGTCAGCGTCACCCGTGGAGCTTATTAAAACTGCAGGTTTCTGGGTTCCCTGTAGAGATTCTGATACTATAGGTCTAGGGTGAGGTGCAGATGTCTGTGTCTCCCATGAGTTGTTACTTTAGGTACTTACCGCCTACTCAGGGAGTTTCATTTCTGTAAATTTCTGGGCGTTCAATTCTGTAAACAGGGATTTACAGAATTCGATCTTTATCGCTTATTCTTTTGGAAGTGCCTTTGGGAGATACTTAGTGTATGACATTTTTTTCCTCACAGAAAACCAAATTCAGCTTTGCTTAAATTCCTCTCAAGTTATCTTTTCCCATTTGCCGTTGTATCTCCTCTTAGGGATCAGTAAGAATTCCATTAGCTCTCTAATGCAAGCTAAATATATTAAATCAATCTGTGTACTGTTCACGAGGTTGACCTGCGTGAACCTGCCGGGTTTCTTTTGTAATCCAGCTTTATCCACAAAGGCTCCATTCATCCCTGGCAGCACATTCCAGCCCAGGAGCTTAAGGGGAATCTAGTTGCCCATGTGGACAGCTGTCCTCTTCTCTGGCAGCAGTACTTGACTGCAGGTTCTAGAGCTCATAGGAAGAGTTCAACCTACTCATGCTATCCTGCGGTACATGGTCACCCAGCACAGGTCCTGGCAAAAGGAGACGCCCAAAGGCTGCCCTTCGGATTGGATAGTCAGCACCATGCTGGGTGTATTGTGATAGGGACACAAACTTGCAGGGATAGGAGGAATTTGGGGATAGCAAGCTCTGACCACCACCTGGCATGATAGTATGTAGTAATTGTGTGTGTGTGTTACTTCTCCCCAGTTATCATCTAGTTCATCTCTTTTTCCAGATGAGGACACTGAGGCCCAGAAGGGTGACTTGCCTGAGACTACATAGACGGTCAGGGCAGTTGCAGGCCCAGAAGGAGACTCCTGACATCCTGTCTGTTGTTACAGTATCAAAATGTCCTCCCACCCTCTGACCCCTGCATCACTTCACTCTTTTTTTAATACAATTTTTATTTATTTATTTTTATTTGTTTACTGTTTATTCATTTATTTGTTTGTTTATTTATTATTGGCTGTGTTGGGTCTTTTTTTGCTGTGCGTGGGCTTTCTTTTTAGTTGTGGTGAGTGGGGGCTACTCTTCGTTGTGGTGCGCAGGCTCTCTCTTGTTGCAGAGCACGGGCTCTAGGCACGTGGGCTTCCGTAGTTGCAGCACATGGGCTCAATAGTTGTGGCTCACGGGCACTAAAGCGCAGGCTCAATAGTTGTGGCACACAGGCTTAGTTGCTCCGCAGCATGTGGGATCTTCCTGGAGCAGGGATTGAGCCCGTGTCCCCTGCATTGGCAGGCGGATTCTCAACCACTGTGCCACCTAGGAAGCCCAATATAATTTTTAAAGGTTACTTTCCATTTACAGTAATTACAAAATATTGCCTATATTTCCTGTGTTGTACAATATATCCTTGTGGCTTATTGTATACCTAATAGTTTGCACCTCTTATTCCCCATCCTCTATCTTGCCCCTCCCCCCTGCCCTCTCCTCACTGGTAACCACTAGTTTGTTCTCAAGATCTGTCAGTCTGCTTCTTTTTTGTGATACTCACTAGTTTGTTGTATTGATATGTTTTAGATTCCATATATAAGTGCTATCACACAGTATTTACTTTTCTCTGACTTATTTCACTGAGCACAGTGCCCTCCAAGTCCATCCATGTTGCTGCACGTGGCAAATGTCACTCTTTTTTTATGGCCGAGTAGTATCTACATCATCCTACTCTTCAAGGATGCTGCGACCTTGCAGCCTCCCCAGTTTACATCTCCTTCTCAGGATCCCGCCTTTGCATCTCTACACATATAAATGTTTTCATCAAAAAGAGGAAATTCCAATCACCCTCCCGTGGTTTTAGTATAACTAATAGGTAGGAGTGGAGGAGGGACGGGGGCGGGAATGGGGAGAAGAGCACCCCTGTCAGCGGTGAGGCAAATCCTTCCTACTGCTGGCAAGATATAGTGCTTTCCTCACCATCTTGTCCCCGTGTTACAGCGGGAGAGGCACCCCCACCTCCCCTCCAGGCCCAGGGAGTCCCAGCTCACAGGCTTGCTTCTCCTTCTGTGTCACAGCCCTCAAGGCGGCGGCCCTGATCCAGAGGTGGTACCGGCGCTACATGGCCCGCCTGGAGATGAGGCGGCACTGCACCTGGAGCATCTTCCAGTCTATAGAGTATGCGGGGCAGCAGGACCAGGTCAAGGTGTGATGTGATGTGGGATGGGGCCACCTCCAGCCCCGCCTTCCAGCCCCCGGGCAGCAAGGCCCAGGTGCCAAGAAGGTGCAGCGGCTCTGGACCACTCCTGGGTTCCCTTTCTGTCTCTAAAGCCACGTCTTCTTGGGTTTTTCTGCAGCTCCACGATTTCTTCAGCTACCTTGTGGACCACTTCACCCCTAGCAGTCACAGCGAGAGTGAGTATGGACTGCCCCACAGCACGGGCTCCTGTCTCAGGGTCAGAGACATGGGGGTGAGGTGAGGGGTGCACAGGGAGGGAAAACGTGCATCTGGTGACAGCCAGGGAATGAGCGAGGAGGCCGACAAATAAATGGTTCTCCTCGAGGCACACCTGGAGACAAGGGTTTGAGTGCAAGTTTATTTGGTAAATACGGGAAACACTGGGAGGGAGGGAGTGGGGAAGGGATTCAGGAAAGGGGAGGCAGGCAGTAAAGGGTGGGTTACTAAACCTGCCGTTTGCCTGGGAAACAGTGCAAAACACAGCCTAGGGAGTATCCCACCTGAAGGCAGAGGGAATTGGGCTCTATATGTCAACTCCTGAGAGTCACTGGAAGAAGGCTGCTGGGAGGGGCCGATGCATTTCTGGCCTGCCAAGCAGGGCTCTCTGCAGATCCAGGGACAAAGCCTTCAGGCAGAGAGGCAGGGGCAGCATCTGGAAATTAAATGCCTGCAAGTCTGAGGCATCTGCCGCACTAAGTACACCAGAAATGCCTGTGAACTTTTTTCCCACCAGTTTTCGCTTTCCTCCTGTTTACCAACCTAGGCTTGTAAATTTCTGTACTTTCTAAGTCAGCCTTTTAAAATAAAAGTAGAATGGAACTGACATAATAACATAACCTTTCTCCCGCCCATCCTCATTTGTCATCACTTTGCCCTTTACTTTCTCCTCTCCTGTGTTGGAGCTGATGCCAGACTGGCTAGGTCCCACTTCAAGTGTGGTCCAGAGAATGAATCCTGTGTTGCCCAGGCCTGCAAGTCTGATCATAAGCTGGCCCACCCTTTCTGTCCTCACCAGGGGACTTCCTGAACCGCATGTTCACTGAGGAGAGATCCCTCCAGGAGTCTGAGATGGAGAATTGCAGTGACTATGAATCCATCAAAGTACCAGACAGTTACACAGGACCACACCTGTCCTTCCCACTCCTTCCCAACCATGCAACTGCCCTGGTGGAAGCGTTCAGACTGAAACAAGTAAGCTTCCCCGGGGGACCTGGGTCACTGCCAATTCCAAGGAATGTGTAGACATAGAGTAGGTTGCAAAAGGAATGGCCCTGGATTTAGGGTGTGTGTGTCAGGGATCCATCAGAGAGATCCACTTGCCCTTTTCTTAGCCAGAACCTTGTGGTTGACCAGCCAGTTTTTATGTATTGAAAACCCCTCCTTCTAGTCATGTAATCTCTTTGTTCATTCATTCCACAGATGACTATTGAGTACTTCTATGTGCAGGCACTGTTCTAGGCACTGAACAGTGAACAAGACAGACACAGATCTCCGCCGTCATGGGGCTGACATTTTAGTGGGGAGACATAATAAATAACAAATGAATAATATTTATATCTGTAATATATTAGGTGACAGAGCTATGTCAAAGCATAAGCTAAGTTCTAGGTGGCAGAGATGGTAGTTTTACAGAGTGGTCTGGGAAGATGTCACTGAAAAGGTGATTTTTGAGCAAAGGTCAAAGGTGGTGAGGGAGTGTGCTATATGGACGTCTGGGGAAAGCGTTCTAGGCAGAGGGAACAAATGGAAAGGCCCTGAGGCAGGACTTTGCCTGGACTGCTCAGCGACATCAGGAAGGCCATTGTGGCTGGAGAGGAGGGAACCGGGGAACAGCTATTAGGTGATGGAGGCAGAGAGGTGGGTAGGGTGGACTTTCATTCTTCTGAAAGACAGAGGGAGACCGTGAGCACAGAAACTATATAATCCTGCTTTCCTTTTAAAATAATCATTCTGCTTGCTTCATAGTGTAGGGAGCAAGAGCTGAAGCAAAGAGGCCAGTCAAGAGACTACTGCAATAGTCCAGGCAAAAGATGATAGTGGCTTGAAACCCTGGTGGTAGAGGTGGAGGTGGTGAGAAGTGGTCAGATTCTGGCCCTTATGACAGATTCCCATCCTTCCCCTTTTTCATTTGAAGATAATTCACTGCAGGAAGAGCTGGGATGATCTTCCCAGTAATGTCAGGATCACTAATACCATTGATATACAGGCACTTATTCATACTTTGTTGAGACAATCATGTGTTTCTCCCAAGCTCAAGGCAAGGAAGGGTTACATAGAGTAGGTAGGAAAGAGGACACAGGTTCAGTATTTGGGGGGGATGATGGAAAGCACAAACAAGGGCAGAAGATGGGTGAAAAAGAAAGGATCTGTGCGTAGGCTCCCAGGAGCAGTTTTCTAGGGTCACTTTTGCGGTCTTGGGGTCAGTAAGCAGTAAAGGTGAGGCCCATCTTCCCTCACAAACGTGTCGTTTTGCCCCTCCCTCCCCTTCCTCCTAGTAGAGGCTCCACGCTCGCTATGTCTTGAATCTTCTGCACGAAGCCAGGAAACATCTGGTACAACTGCCAAACATCAACCGGGTCTCCACTTGTTACAGCGAGGAAATCACAGTGTGTGGTGAGAGCCAGTGGGAAACGGCTTTTCACGAGCCAGAAATCTCTGCCTGTGACGGGGGGGGAAGAGCAGGAGGGCTGAGGGGGACCCGATGGCCATGTAGGCAGGCCAGGTTCATGCCTTCACACTGGTTACGTTTACATATTTACTCCACAGTTATGTAAGGTGGGGGTGGTGCCGTGAAGGAGAGCTGTGGGGCGAAAGGGCCCAGCCTCTGCTTTATTTTTCCAAGAGATTCAGATATGGCCTCAAACTCATGCTCTCCACTCAGAACAAAATCCCAGCAGGTAACCAGACCTTCCCTTGTTAGAAGACAGTTATTGTACTTGAACAGGCCTGAATGCCTAGCAATATTCCTTCTATCCACATTTATTCTTCTGCCAGAGAGAAATCCTATGGATGACAATCTTCTCTATCTCCTTATGTTTTCAATGAGGTTTTTTTTTTAAAGATTTTTTTTTTATATGGATTTTTTTTTGTTTTCACTGAATTTGTTACAATATTACTTTTGCTTTATGTTTTGGTTTTTTGGCCATGAGGCATGTGGGATCCCAGCTCCCCAATCAGGGATCAAACCCGCACTCCCTGCATTGGAAGGCAAAGTCTTAACCACTGTACTGCCAGGGAAGTCCCTTCAGTGATGTTTTAGTAACTATTATAGACCAACGCCCCACACCTGAACTTAGGGGAGACTGTGATACATCAGGGATTGTAAACTGGCAGCCTGCGATATGTCTTGTCTGCCCCAAACTGTTCTTAAATTTCTAACAGTTTCAAACATTTGAAAATTGGAGGGTTTCATATTAAAATCCAGATGTTCAACTTCTTAAAATCTTGTAACACTGACTCATAAGTGAGTAGCAGCTTCTTACTTTAGATGGGGCAAAAATCTCTCTGGTTCTTATCCAGGTTTTCAACCCTACACTATTCTGTCCCATCTTTGCTTCAGTAAAAATGTAAGTCACTTACTGTTTATGATAATCACACAGAAGAAATACTATGCTTTCTGCTTTCAATATTAACTATCCCTGTAAGAAGAGAGGTTAGTATTTTTTTTTATTTATTTATGTATTTTATTGGCTGTGTTGGGTCTTTTTTTGCTGTGCGCGGGCTTTCTTTTTAGTTGCGGTGAGTGGGGGCTACTCTTCGTTGTGGTGCGCAGGCTCCTCATTGCCATGGCTTCTCTTGTTGCAGAGCACGGGCTCTAGGCACGTGGGCTTCAGTAGTTGCAGCACTTGGGCTCAATAGTTGTGGCTCACGGGCTCTAAAGCACAGGCTCAATAGCTGTGGCGCATGGGCTTAGTTGCTCTGTAGCATGTGGGATCTTCCTGGAGCAGAGATCGAACCCGTGTCCCCTGCTTTGGCAGGCAGATTCTCAGCCACTGCGCCACCTAGGAAGCCCGAGAGGTTAGCATTTATCCCTCTCTTATATATGGAAAAATGAGTAACAAGTTTGTCAGGTTTTCCTGGGAATTTTCCTTTTAAATTGAGATATAACTGACATAATATTGCATTAGTTTTAGGTATATAATGGGTATTTTCCTTTTTATAGTAAAAATTAGAAACAATGGTGAAGACCAATCAAAACTGATTTTTTTCTGTCTTTGTTAGGAGATTTACACGGCCAGTTGGATGACTTAATATTCATATTTTATAAGGTATGAATGTTCAAATTATGTTTGTCTGAGGTTTAATTTGGAAGTTCAAATACAGTACCTACTAAAGAAATGCTTAAGTATTACTTGGATCTTAAAATATTTTAAAATACTGTTTGTTACTGTGTAGCAAATGCATAATGTAAAAGTCATCACTGTATTATATCCTAGTGTATTTTTCCAAACTGTTTTAAAAATACAAAATCTGGGGTTAATAAAGAGAAAGAATCATTATTTGGAACAAAGAAAATCAATTACTAAAGAGAAAATTGTTTATTATCAAAGCAATCAAAAGCTATTTTCATATCTATTTTTAGTTATCAAATACAGAGCATATAATAAGGTATATAAATATTCTATTAATGTAATTAACGCAAAGCATTTTCTGATGTATTGTCTTGTTAAATCCTGAGAAATCTATGGCGCTATTATTATTGCTAAAGACAGAGTGGCCAGAATTTAAAAACAGGCCTTGGAATTATAAGTTCAGTGCGCTTTGCACACACCACCTGGCAACACTGTGGCTTTGGGTAACACATTTATTTTGATGAGCATGTCACCACCTCAGCCTGGCTAGAAAGGAAACATAAGACCAATAGAAAATAGTTCCAATATTTCCATCTTTTACTGACATCTCATGTTTGGAAGAGAGCCAGACGGCACAGAATTGGCTTTCAGGCCTGATGTGATGGTCAAATGCACGTTGGCTTGACCCAGTTTCCTATTCCCTTCCTTCCACTGCCTCTCCTTGTATTTGTCTCCTTGTTGGGAAGAACGGCCTCCCATCACCAGAGCGGGCCTACGTGTTCAACGGCGACTTTGTGGATCGAGGGAAGGATTCAGTAGAGATTCTGATGATTCTTTTTGCCTTCATGTTGGTTTACCCAAAAGAGTTCCATCTCAACAGAGGAAACCATGAGGACCACATGGTGAACCTACGGTACAAACCAAGACATGCTTGGGGATTTGATCTTTACTTGTTGCAATTGTAAAGTTATTTTGCCAGAGCTTCTTATTTGTTAGCTGCCTTTTTAAAGTAGTCTTCCAATTTTATACAGTGGAATACACAACATAGACCATTTTAAAAGATTTTTAAAAAATGTACACATCATCCTACTGTTCTAATAAAACCATTACATTTGTTTTCACATATCCATATACTTTGTCATATAAACAAGAAGGGTTCAGTATAGAAAAAGTAGAAAATATAGATAAGCAAAAGAAAATTAAAATATCCCATATCTCTACCCACAGATAATATTATAATTTTAAACATTCTGGCAATTATTCCTCACTGTCTTTTCCATATATTTAAGTAGATGCATATAGAATACACATTTTTATAAAAAATGCAATCGTCATTAAACTTAATATCTGTTTCTGCTTCTAACTCTAGATATGGTTTCACCAAGGAAGTGATGAATAAATATAAGGTAGCTGCCTTTAAAAGTAAAAGTTTCTCTTAGTTCAGGTAAGTTGAGTGAATTATTTGAAACAATCATATTAATTTTTTTTTCAGATACATGGCAAAAAAATACTAAAACTACTGCAAGATGTGTTCTGCTGGCTTCCACTGGCCACTCTGGTTGATGAGAAAGTCCTGATTCTTCATGGTGGAGTGTCAGACATGACTGACTTGGAGCTCTTGGCTAAACTAGACAGGCACAAGGTACCGGCTGAGTGCTAAAACAATGCAGATTTCACTATAGTGCCAGGTGTCACTGCCAACATAAAACAAATGTCATCTTGCGCCATGCTGACTGCAGTTGACTAATCAGGGCTGTTAAGAGAAACCATTAAATCTTTGAACGGAGGATCAGGAATCCACAGCTGGAGCAAGTGAGCTGTGATCAATTAATGTTTGCCACGGACATGATCGTGGGGAGTGCCATCTGTTTGCCATCCCTGATCTAGGTAACCCCCGTCACTGCCCCTCAGTCACTGCCGCCCGATGTGCCTCCATTTCCTTGGTCATTCAGATCACCTTCAAGTGAACTCACAGGTGTACTGAGGGCCTGCTTCATGCAGGGAGGATGCTGTCGGCAGATACAAAGATTAATTGCAGTTAAACTCAGCAACCATGTTTTAAGAGCTTACTATATGCAAGGAAAGTGCTAGCCAAAACACAAAAATAACCAGAGATGGTACCTGCCTTAAAGGAACTTACAATAACCAGCAGGGGGAGGGTGAGAATGAAAGACAGAATACATTATACCCCAATAAGACTAGGTCTCTATTTTCTGTTTCATTTTGGAAGTGGACAACTAGAAAGCAAAGATTTTAGGGAGTTCCCTAGTGGTCTAGTGTTTAGGATTTGGTGCTTTCACTGCCGTGGTCTGGGTTCAATCCCTGGTCTGGGAACTGAGATCTCACAAGCTGCATGGTGTGGCCAAAAAAAAAAAAAAAGATTCTGTTTCCTTTTAATCATAGACTCTTACACTTGAATGGTATCTTCTTATAGCCTCTCTCCTCCAACTCCCATCCACACAGGAGTCCCAGCTATGACATCCTTGAGAACATTAGCCTGAGCAGTTCCAAAGACAGAGAACTCATTATACACAAGCCAGTCTACTTTAGGCAACTCTAATTATAAAAGTCTATGTTATATGAGATTTAAATGAAAGAGCGTGGCCTTGGAGTCAGACAGACCTGGGTTTGAATCTAGAACATGCACTTCTTGGCTGTATGCCAGCTTTGTTTACTAGGTTGTCCAGGGACAAGGCTTCTTAGATCTTGTTACTCTGCCATCCTCAGGGTGTCATCCCCATGCCCTCATCTACACAGCCCAAGATGGCTTGCCACCACATCTGTGTTCTAAGCAATGCAATAGAGGAATGAAGGGAAGAACAACATTCCTACCCTTTAAAGACACAGTGAAGAAGCTGCATACATCTCTTCTGCTCCCATCCCATTGGTCAGAACGTAGTACATTCCTGTAGGCAGGATGTGGTGAATCCATTGATCTCTGTGGGACCAGCTTAACTCAAGTGTGATGGATCCATGGCTTAATTCCCTTCAGCTTCACCAGGGAATGGGTAGCACCTCATAAGGTCCAACAGCAAGGACAGACCTGGTCTTCTGGATGTTTATTCTTCCAAGATTTCAGCAGGACCCAGTCTTCAGGACAGAAGTGGCACAGGCGAACATCTGTGGGAAAATATTAACGTGCTAGAAGCAAATTTATATAAAGCAGTTAGAGTAGCTTCCAGTGATTCTACATACTTGACAGTGTCTGCGCTCCTTGAGTTCCTTCTGCATCTCAAACCATACCTGGAACAATGGCAGGGTCTCTCGTACAACATTTCATAGTTGGCTCGACCGGAGCCTGCTTCTAGGGGCTACCTTCACTCAAAGCAGGGCAAATGGTGAGGCTTTATCCCAGGTTAAATTAACCTCCTGACAAACTTTTGTTATGGTCTTTTTAAGAGTACGATTCCTCTTTTCTGGTTTGCAAGTAGATTCGGGTCCCCAAGAAACATGTTTAAGACTCTAAATACTTCTTGAGTTGTTCTTGCTATAAAGGTCCCTCCATTGTTACTTTGCATGGACATGGATAACCCAAACCTAGGAATTATTTCCTTCAGGAGAGCTTTAACAACCTCAGGCTTTTCCAGACCAGCAAGGAAATGCTTCTACCCAACCAGTAAAGTGTCCACAGATACTAATAAGTATCTAAGGTTTCCAGTGGCTCTTGGCATCACAGTGAAGTCACTGACACTTTCTCAGTCCAGCACCTTGAGTCTGAACTCCTGTGATTAATGGCATTAGCCCAGTTTTAGGATTATTTTTAGCACATACCATGCATTTCTGTATCACATTTTGAACTGTCCTTTGCATAGGTGGTCCTGTAATGAATTTCTGAATCCACTAGAGGGTGGCATCTCTCCCACAGTGGGTATTCTGGTGCATGTAATGTATTACATCTTTCATAAGGTGTTCAGGTACAAGCACCTTGCTCTGTCTATTATAAATTCACCCTTCCTAGGGTCAGCATCCTGAGGATGGACAGGACTCCAATCAGATCCCCATTCAGTGGCCTTAAGTCTTCAGGGAAATACTTTGGATAGCACCTTGTCAGACCCACATCAGGGATCTGGGCCAGCGTTGGGGATTCTAGGTGATTTAGTCCTGGCTGCTAGCTTTGCTGCTTGATCTGCCCAATTATTCCCTGGAGCAGACAATCTGATTCCTGATGTCCTGGGCAGTGGACATTCATTCTTTTTGGCTCCATGACAGCTTCTAATAAGGTTAAAATTTCTTTGGCGGGTTTAATTTCCTTCTTCCCTGCAGTTAACATCCTCTCTCTCTCCAAATGGCCCCACGGGCACGGACCACCAAGAAAGCATATTTTAGAATCAGTGAAAACAGTTAGTCTCTTATCCTTACCTAGATGGAGGACTCTCGTCAGGGCTGTAAGTTCTGCCTTTTGTGCAGAGGTACCTGGGGGACGGGCTTCTGCTTCCAGTGTCTTTTGATGAGTTCACCACCATGTACCCAGCTCTGCACTGTTCCTAGTCCATAAAGCTGCCTCGATCTGTGAACATCTCAAGGTCCGGGGCCTCTAATGGCCAGTCCGTCAGGCCTGGGCGGCTGGAATAGACCTGTCCAATCATCTCAACACAATCACGCACAGGCTTTTCAGTATCAGTTGGCAGCAAAGTAGCAGGATTCAAGGTGGAGACTGCTTTCAGAGGAACATTAGGGTTATCCAAGAGTATAACCTGGTACTTCCCTCATCTTCCTGAAGTTAACAAATATCCTCCCTTCTGTTCTAGGAGGAGAGTACACAGTGAGGGGTATGCGTTGTGGTAGGTTGTTTTAGCATAACTTTTTCTGCCGCTTGTAAAAGATCACAGGTAGCTACCACAGCCCAATGTCAAACTGGCCATCCCTTAGTAACTGTATCTAATTGCTTTCGAGAAATATGCAGTAGGCCTCCTTATGCTGCCCAGGTTCCGAGTCAGGATTCCAAGGTTGATTCTTTGTCTCTCATGAACAAATAAGTCAGAGGGCTTTCTGATGATATCTGGAAGACCTAAAGCCAGGGCAGTTAGTAGTTTTTCCTTGATAACCTGGAATACCTTATGACATTTCCCTAGTCCAGTCTAGAAATTCACTTCTCCTCCTTTAAGAGCTTCCTAAAGGAGTTCTGGAATGAGTCCAAAGTTGGGGATCCAAATGAGGCAGAACCCAGCCCTTCCTAGGCATCCCTGCAGTTGTCTCTTGGTAGTGGGAATGGCAACCCTGACTAGAGCTTCCTCTGTCAGGGGGCAAGTCTCTCTATACTTGTGAGAGTTCAAAACCCAAATATTTAATAGAGGGCAGAAAATGTGTGCCTTCTTCTTGGACACCTTATAGCCTAATTCAACCAAAAAGTTCAAAGTCAAAACCATGTTCTGGTCTGAGGTGTCCTTTGCTTTACTAGCAATCAGAATACCATCCACATACTGCATCGAGGCTCCCTCAATTAGTTGAAGATCCCTCAGATCTTTTGCCGGGATTTCTCCAAATACTGTGGGGGAATTTTTTTTCCTTTATTTTTTTTGGCCATGCCGTGTGTCATGCAGGATCTTAGTTCCCTGACCAGGGATTGAACCTACACCCCCTGCAGTGGAAGAGCTGAGTCTTAACCACTGGACTGCCAGAAAAGTCCCTTTTGGGGAAATTTTAAATCCTTGAGGAAGTACTATCCAACGATACTGTAGTCTAACTCTTGTATCTAGATCTTACTATTCAAAAGCTAACAACTCTTGGAATTCAAAACTCATGGGTATACAGAAAAAGGGAATCCTTCAACTCTAATGCAGTAAACCAACAAAAATCTCTGGACAAAGTAGTGAGCAGAGTGTATGGGTTAGGACTACTGGATGAATATCTTCTACAATTTGATTAATTGCTCTTAAGTTGAGTACAAACAGATACTTATCTGTGCCTGGTTTTTGGACCATAAAATTGGAGTATTATAAGGTGGTGATGGCAGGGGTGTATTACATCATGTTCAAGGAAGGCCAGTAGAAAGGTTTGAATTCCACACTTTGTCTGCTCCTTTAATAAGTACTGCTCTAAGTTTGGAAATTTTGCTCCAGAGTGATGCCTAACCTGTCTTAGGCTTAGCCATCTTTGCTCTCCCTGGCCTTTCATCTGCCCATACCTCCAGACTCACCTCCTGCAGTATCTCTTTCAGAATGGTTGCTAGCTGTCCTCTTTAGGGTCAGAGGAATAGAGCTTGCAATGCACAGGCCTGCTCTGGTGGTACTTTAATGCCCATTGTCCAGATACAAAAGGTAACCTCGGCAATAAGTTTAGTTAGTAAACCTCATCCCAGAAGGGGAATGGGGCACTCAGGCATGTATAGAAAGCTATACTTCAGATGGGTTTTCTCCATCTGACAGTCTAGCAGCAGGAGAAAAGACTTTCAAGACTTCTCCAGACACCCCAGTTGCTAAAACACAGTCTCAGAAGAAAGTTTAGAAAGCTGGGTATTTAAAACCAAGTGAATGGGGCAGAGTCAAAATGGCAGAGTAGGAGGACTCAGAGTTCACGTTTCCTCACAACTAGGGCACCTACCAGGCACTAGTGGGGGACCTTGGACACTTAAGGAGATGAGAAGAATCCCCTAATGACCAGGCAAGGGGTCAGGCCTAAGCTCCTGTGGTGGGAGCACCAAGTCCAAACCACTGGACTAACAGAGAATCTCAGACCCTAGGGAATATTAATCTGAGTGAGGTCTCCCAGAGGCCCTCATCTTGGCACCAAGACCTGGTTCTACCCAACTGCATGCAAACTCCAGTGCTAGAAGCCTCAGGCCAAACAACCAGCAAGACAGGAACACAGCCCCACCCATCAAAAAAAATGAGATGGCAAAAAAATATGTTACAGACAAAGGAGCAAGGTAAAAACCCACAAGACCAAACAAATGATCAGGAAATAGGCAACCCACCTGAAAAAGAATTCAGAGTAATGATAGTAAAAATGATCCAAAATCTCAGAAATAGAATGGAGGCACAGATCGAGAAAATACAAGAAATGTGTAACAAAGACCTAGAAGAACTAAAGAACAAACAAACAATGATAAACAATACAGTAACTGAAATGAAGAATATACTAGAAGAAATCAATAGCAGAATAACTGAGGCAGAGGAACGAATAAGTGAGCTGGAAGACAGAATGGTGGAAATAACTGCTGAGGAGCAGAATAAAGAAAAAAGAATGAAAAGAACTGAGGACAGTCTCAGAGACCTCTGCAACAACATTAAATGCACCAACATTCACATTATAGGGGTCCCAGAAGAAGAAGAGAAAGAGAAAGGGTCTGAGAAAATATTTGAAGACATTTATAGTCAAAAACTTCCCTAACAAGGGAAAGGAAATACCACCCAAGTCCAGGAAGTGCAGAGACTCCCATACAGGATAAACCCTGGGAGAAACACACCGAGACACATATTAATCAAATGAACAAAAATTAAATTCAAGGAAAAAATATTAAAAGCAGCAAGGGAAAAGCAACAGCATACAAGAGAATCCCCATAAGTTTATCAGCTGATTTTTCAGCAGAAACTCTGCAGGCCAGAAGGGAGTGGCAGGATATATTTAAAGTGATGAAAGGGAAAAACCTACAACCAAGATTAATCTACCCAGCAAGGATCTCATTCAGATTTGATGGAGAAATCAAAAGCTTTATAGACAAGCAAGGGCTAAGAGATTTCAGCACCACCAAACCAGCTTTATAACAAATGCTAAAGGAACTTCTCTAGGCAGGAAACACAAGAGAAGAAAAAAACCCACAAAAACAAACCCGAAACAATTAAAATGGTAATAGGAACATACATATTGATAATTACCTTGAATGTAAATGGATTAAATGCTCCAAGAGACAGACTGACTGAATGGATACAAAAATAAAACCCATATATATGCTGTCTACAAGAGATCCACTTCAGACCTAGGAACACATACAGACTAAAAGTGAGGGGATGGAAAAAGATATTCCAAGCAAATGGAAATCAAAAGAAAGCTGTAGTAGTGATATTCATATCAGATAAAATAAACTTTAAAGACTTACAAGAGATAAAGAAGGACACTACATAATGATCAAGTAATCAATCCAAGAAGATATAACTATTGTAAATATACGCACCCAACATAGGAGCACCTCAATACATAAGGCAAATGCTAACAGCCATAAAAGGGGAAATCGACAATAATACAATAATAGTGGGGGACTTTAGCACACCCACTTACACCAATGGACAGATCATCCAGACAGAAAATAAGGAAACACGAGCTTTAAATAACACAATAGATCAGATAGATTTAATTGATATTTATAGAACATTCCACCTGAAAGCAACAGAATACACTTTCTTCTCAAGTGCACATGGAACATTCTCCAGGATAGATCACATCTTGGGTCACAAATCAAGTTTTGGAGAACTTAAGAAAACTGAAATCATATCAAGCATCTTTTCTGGCCACAACACTATGAGCTTAGAACTCAATTATAGGAAAAAAACTGTAAAAAAAAAAAACCCAAACACATGGCAGCTAAACAGTGCTCTGCTAAATAACCAAGAGATCACTGAGGAAATCAAAGAGGAAATTAAAAAAAAAAAGAAAGAAATTACAATGAAAACATGATGACCCAAAACCTATGGGACATAGCAAAAGTAGTTCTAAGAGGGAAGTACATAGCAATTCAATCTAACCTCAAGAAACAAGACAAATTTCAAATAAACAATCTAACCTCACACCTAAAGCAACTAGAGAAAGAACAAAGAAAACCTAAAGTTAGTAGAAGGAAAAAAAGCATAAAGATTAGAACAGAAATAAATGAAATAGAAATTAAGGAAACAATAGCAAAGATCAATAAAACTAAAAGTTCGTTCTTTGAGAAGATAAACAAAATTGATAAACCTTTAGCCAGACTCATCAAGAAAAAAAGGAGATGACTCAAATCAATAAAATTAGAAATGAAAAAGGAGAAATCACAACTGATACCACAGAAATACAAAGGACCATAAGAGACTACTATAAGCAACTATATGCCAATAAAATGGACAACCTGGAAGAAATGGACAAATTCTTGGAACATACAACTTTCCAAGACTGCACCAGGAAGAATTAGAAAATATAAACAGACTAATCACAAGTAATGAAATTGAAACTATAATTAAAAATCTTCCAGCAAACAAAAGTCCAGGACCAGATGACTTCACAAGCAAATTCTATCAAAAATTTAGAGAAGAGCTAACACATACACTTCTCAAACTCTTCCAAAAAATTGCAGAGGGAGGAACACTCCCAAACTTGTTCTATGAGGCCACCATTACCCTGATACCAAAACCAACAATATCACAAAAAAAGAAAATTACAGACCAATATCACTAATGAACATAGGTGCAAAAATCCTCAACAAAATACTAGCAAACAGAATTCAACAACACATTAAGAGGATCATACATCATGATCAAGTGGGAATGCAAAGATTCTTCAATATATACAAATCAATGTGATACACCATATTAACAAATTAAACAATAAAAAACATATGATCATCTCGATACAGAAAAAGCTTTTGACAAAATTCAGTACCCATTTATGATAAAAAAAAAAAAAACCCTCCAGAAAGTGGGCATAGAGGGAACCTACCTCAACATGATAAAGGCCATTATATGACAAACCTATAGCAAATGTCATTCTCAATGATGAAAAACTGAAAGCATTTCCTCTAAGATCAGGAACAAGAGAAAGAAATAAAAGGAAGAGAAGAGAAAGAAAGAAAAGGAATACAAATTGGAAAAGAAGACATAAAACTGTCACTGTTTGCAGATGACATGATACTATACATAGAAAATCCTAAAGATGCCACCAGAAAACTACTAGAGGTAATTAATGAATTTGGTAAAATTACAGGATACAAAATTAATACACAGAAATCGTAGAAGTGTGGATGGACCTAGAGTCTGTCATACAGAGTGAAGTATGTCAGAAAGAGAAAAACAAATATCACATATTAATGCATATATGTGGAATCTAGAAAAATGGTACAGATGAACCTATTTTCAGGACAGGAATAGAGATGCAGACGTAGAGAACAGGCATGTGGACACAGGTGGGGAAGGGTGGCACGAATTGGGAGATCAGGATTGACATATGAACACTACCATGTGTAAAATAGCTAGCGGGAACCTGCTGTATAGCACAGGGAGCTCAGCTCAGCACTCTGTGATGACCTAGATGGGTGGGATGGGGGTGGACAGTGGGAGGGAGGTCCCAGAGGGAGGGGATGTATGTATACATATAGCCGATTCACTTTGTTGTACAGTGGAAGCTAATAAAACATTGTAAAGCAATTATATTCCAACTAAAAACAAAACAAAACAAAACTGAGTGGCCCCATATCGGTCAGAAAATCCAAGACCCATCACCAGCATCACCACGGACTCTGTAGGAGAGATACTGATGGATTTCTGACGGGATTTAAAAGAACCCCTGAGCCCCATCATTCTTGGTCACTCATTCTCAGTTCAGGCATCTGGTGTGCCACTTGTTTACCTTCTTCAAAAGCCTTATTTAGGATGGGACACTCTTTTACAGTGTCTCTCCTGTTTACAATATGCAGACTGGAGGGGTCCCACTATGGGATGTTCCATTCAAGTGGAAGCTTGGGGCCTCCTAACTTTTTCTGAGTCCCTTGTGGGGGTCCTCAAGTTGGTCCAGCTCTTCCCTGTGTTAAGGCAACCTCCAGCAGAATGGCCTGTTGTTTCCTTATCTGTTGTTCCCTTTTCTCCTGAACCTGGTCTCTGCCAGTAAAAACTTTAAAGGCAATGTGAACAAGTTGAGATATAGACATCCCTAAAGCCCCTTCCACCTTTTGCACTTCCTTCTTTATATCAGGGGCACTCTGACCAATAAAAGTTGTTTTGGTACCCCTCTTCACAATCCTGCAAGAATGAAATCTCAATAATGTTCAAGTTTTGGGCTAACCCCAGTATTCACACCCCAATTAGGATCCACTGTTGGTACAGCTACGCTTGCTGCATCCCATACCTGGTTGCCAAGGGTTTCTGTTTGAAGCCAGTCTGCCTCCTCCCTAGCTTTATCCAGCACCATTCTAGTTGTCCAGTTCTTCTGAAATGAGGGGGGTATTTAACATATTTTGAACATCTGCCCAGGTTGGGTTGTGGGTTGCAAAAATTGATGAAAAAAGATTTTTCATTCTCTTTGGGTCATCTCTCTAAAGTTGGCATATTCTTCTAATTAAATACATCTAAAGTTGAAAAGGGGGAGTGGACCCAGATCAACCCATTGGCTGCCCGGCCTCAGCATCCACACCCCCAATGGGGCTTACCTTAATGGATATTGCCCCAGCTGAGCTTGGGTAGCTCCCTGGCCAAACTGAGTACCCTGGGCAGTATGCAGTGTGAGAGGGCGAGACCGTTCCTATTTCTGGATCTGATGGGGGCGGGGGTAGGGATGAACCTGAGGCTGTGACTCAGGCACTGGCAATGAAAGAGCAGCAGCACCATCACATAAGGGAGGGGCTCAACTGAATTAACAGCAAGTCATCATCCTTTTCATTAGAATCAAGCAAAACAGGTTTCTTTGCCTTCCCTTCCTGTTGTACCATAATCTTACAATAACATACCAATATTCCAATACGATAACATAAAAGACTATACATAAATGATTTCATCCTATTTTTCTTCCCATTTACAAAATCTAGTTGCAAAATTGTAACTTAAGGATCCATTCAGACCATTTTGCTCCAGAGTCTTAAGGATATTGTGGCCGTGCAGTGTTACCAAAAACAAAACCCAAAAAACCAAAAATGCTTTCCATGGATTCATAACTGAACGTCTCCCAGTTTTGGAGAATGCAGCCTAGAGGGCTGCAAGGGGGAACTGGATTAACATTTCCCCTTTTGAATGGGCTTTGTTTCCAGGTGGTCACAGCAATGAAGCGTTTCCAAGGGTCCTTGCTACGGTCACCAAGACGTAGAATCCCCAGCTGCCAATTCTTAACAATTTAAGACAATCAGACATAGATGGACATGGACAAAACAAGACCAAGACAAAACTAAACACCAGAGCCCCAGGCCTTTAACCTAGGTATGGAGGTCAGAACTGCCAAACAACCTAGGCACAGGTGCATTTCTCTAACGTGGTTACTCACCCAAAAGATGTCTTCCAACCCCAAATCCTCAGAACTGTCTCACTGCTGCAAAACTAAGCACTTGATGTCAGCAGCACCTCACTAGGGAAACCAGGGGATGGTCCCTGGAAAAAACAGACAAGGGAGCTGCTTGGAATCACCCAGAGGCTCTCAATACCAGCAACCGGCTGACCAACCATGGGCAAAAGGTCTGTCTGGACTTATCTCCTGGCTGGTTTGCCATATTTGTTACTGAACCAGGTTCCTTTTGCCCTAGTATAGCAGCCAAAACACTGAGACGCTGAGGTTTACAGCAAAGAGAGGGTTTACTCACAAGGCAACCAAGTGAGGAGATGGAGAACAAATCTCAAATCCACCTCCTTGAAGGCAAGGGGCTCAGGGTATTTATGGGAGAAAGTAGCAGGGCATCTGAGGTATGAGGAGTGTGGGGAAAGGTGATTAGAAAAAGGTGCGGTAATCGTGGTTCTGCGCCGGCGTAACCAGGCTACACACGCTCTGCACTTTCAAAAGGGCACTAATAGGACCCTCACGCATGCCTGTTTGAAAGCTAGTAGCCCCATGCATTCTTAATCAGCTCAGCTCTAACTAGACACAGCTGATTCCAAGTTCCGAGAAAACAACTCAGACAAACATTTAGGCTACGTGCTGCTTGGAGGACATTCAAGTCTTCTGTAGCAACAATTGAAAGGACCTTGATTAGTAAGGGCAGGTTATAAGTGAAATGGATTTAACTAATGATTACTCACAGTTTCAGAAAGTCGGAGAAGCAGGGGCTCTGGAGTCAGATATCCAGATTCAGTTCTGCTGCAGTCTTAGTATCTCTGTGCCTCAGTTTTCTTACCTGTACTGTAAGTGAGGATGCTGTCTCATAGGGGTGTGAGGGCTAATCAATGAATTCATGTAAAGGGCCAAGGATAGCACCTATTTGGAAAAGGCTTAATACATAGTAACACTATTATTCCCCTTAAGAATAAAAGTTAGCGATGCCTCTTGTGACAGATAACATCCTTTATAAAGTTACCTGCGGATCGTAAGGGTGGGACTGATGGACTGGCCCTCACTGTGAGTTGGCAACAAGGCGAGGTGGAGGTGGTTATGAGCCTGTTCACATTTTGTGGACTTTCACTTTCTATGCCCAGGGCTGGAACTGCCTAGGAAGTAATTAGTGCTTGTCCAATGTTAGAGAATAACCTCTGTTCTATTCTCTTCCATCTGGGTCCGTCTTCAAACATCAGGTACTGCCGAGCCACTCTGAGTGTCCATCTTTGCTCCCACCTGCTATCAGTCCACACCAGGATGTGGCTTTCTGGTACCACAGTCAGATCTGTTTGCAGAAAGTTCTCGCTCCTTGATTATGCACTTGCATAGAACTCCCCTTGTGAACCAGACCTTTATCTTGATATCCTTGTGGACCTCAGGCACCTCGGGAATGGCTGCTCTCTCCTTTGGCTGGAAGCCCTGGCTCTGCTCTGTGGCCTGAGCCCTCTCTTCCCACGATCAGAATTCTTCCTGCTTGTGTCCTCTACATTGTCGGCTCGGTCCCAGTACCATGATGACTCTGAGGCAGTTAGAGGGACCACATTCAGTCCCTTTGGCAAGAAGAGTTATCTTCCCGATTAGGTCCCTTCCCCTCCCCGTCCCTCTCCCAAGCAAGCATCCATGTTTTTCCCATTCCAACATTTCTCAACCATAGGCTGCATTGCTTCTCCTCTGTTTTTGCATCTGTGGAACAACAGGAAAGTCAATAAGGGCTCACCTTCCTGAGAGGTGCCCTTTCCCATCCTTGTCTAAAACTCACTAGGTTCCTAGAAACAATGACCTAGGTTAGCATTTCTCCAGTTATCTGTGGTGGATGAGGTTTCATAAACTTCTAATTTGTCACAGATCAATACTTTTGTAAAAATACAATAAATGTGAATTTTTAGAAAAATGAAATACAAACAAACAAGAAATAAGCCCACTGATCATATGCTTGAATGTTAGCAATATCAAATTGCTATAAAAGCTTCTAAAGGTTTACTCCCAGCTCTGCTGACCTTGTAACCCCCGGGACAATCCCTGAAGCGCAATGTGGGAAGCACCGACTTGATGCCAAAGGGCTGCTCAAAAAGGATCAACGGGCTCACTGAAGCATCTGTATCTTTTCTGGACATTTTTAGATTGTTTCCACCATGAGCTGCAAAACGAGAAAGGAGAATAAGAAACAGGCGGAGGAGAAGGGAAAAGCCAACCAGACGAGCTCTACCGGGAGACCCTCCCCGTGGTTTCTCCCCCAAAGCCGCTCTCTGCCCACCTCGCCGCTCCGCCCCAGCACCCAGAAGGCCCACAGAGCCGGGCGCTCCTCCAGCGTCCCCTGCAGCGTCCCCCTGGACCCCAAGGAGCTCTCCCGGCGGGTGCGGCGCTCCGTGGACCTGGAGCTGGAGAGGTGCCGGCAGCAAGCGGGCTTCCCGGTGATCAGCGAGAAGGAGGAGCCCTCGCCCTTGGCGTCAGAAGCGGACTCGGAAGCCGAGGAGCAGCTGGAGCCCACTCAGGAGGAGCGGAGGCAGGTGGGTGCGGCCGGCGCTGCTCCCTGCGACTCAGGAAGCTGCAAGGATTTAAAAAAAAAACCACGAACAAATCTCCTCCTTCCATGTAAATTCAGAGTGGGTTTTTTTTGCCCCTCTTCCTCTCCCTCCCTGCGGTTAGAACACCCCAGAAAGATATTGGTATTAGCCCAATGACATACTTTGTTTTAAAAAGGATGGGAAGACGTAGCAGGTGGGCTCTATTGTCTGAGTACACTTGGTTTAGTGACCTAGCATCATTGGGGTAAGAAGGTAAGCCACAATTTATTGGATGCTATTTTACATATAACTGACATATATATCAGATGGCTGCTGTGGCTCAAGGCCAAAAGGGCTACATCAGCAGCTCTGTCCTCTGTTTTCAGGCAACTAAAGCCTTTTCCAAAATCTTCAGAACTGCATCACATGGCCACCCCTTGCTGCAAGGGAGAGTGGGAAAGCAAGTATTTAGCCAGGCACGTTGCCATGCCACATACCCCAGTAAGAGTTCTGGTAGCAAGGACAGGGGAGAATGGATACTGAGTAGGCATGTGCGGTGCTTGCCAAAATAGATGACTCTGGCAGCCCAAGGTGGGGCTGTTTCACCAGGGCGAGACTGTGGCAGGGAGACCTGTAATCCAGGTGGGAGATGCTGCTGCTGGTGACCTTGTGTCCTCGTGTTCACAGGGCTATGTGAACTCATTGGTGTTCAGCCATTTTTGACCTATAAAAAAATGGCAGCTTCTTATGCCTCATTCAATAAAGAAAAGGAGAGAATTCAGAATTACTTAAGAGCTAAAACTAGCAGAACTTGCTGATTGGATGGAGGGTGGTGAGAAAGATGAGGAACCGCAGGTGACTCAGGCTAGAAACTTCCAAGAGACAGATGGTGAGTTTGGGTTACATTCTCCCTGAGTTATCGATCTGGACCTCAGCATCAACTTAGAACTGAAACTTTAAAATGCAAGTCTCTCCTTTTGCAAATATGCCTTTTCTCTCCAGGTGGTGGATATACTGTGGAGTGACCCCATGGCTCAGGAGGGCTGCAAGGCCAACACCGTTCGAGGAGGCGGCTGTTATTTTGGGCCTAATGTGACAGAGCAGTTGCTACAGAAATACAATCTGCGGTTCCTAATCCGCTCACATGAGTGCAAACCTGAAGGCTATGAATTCTGCCACAGCCGCAAGGTGGGCAGGCACAGGCAGGGTCCCTGTCGCCCCTCCAGGGCATGGGTGAGCTCAGGCTTGAGGCTTCTTCTCTCTGTCGGCTGTGCCTTGTGTTTGTTATCCACTTGCTGAGAGCAACTAGCTCATTTACAGTCATTTATCCTTGACTTTTGTAGCCTCTTTAAAACTCAAAATTTGATTGAGGCCACCACTTACCAATACCCTGAGATGAGAGTAAGGAGCAGATATGGTCCCATTTCATGGATGGAAATATGCCCAGTGTTTTCCCAGCCACATCTCTATTCTTTGTCACACAGCTCACTGTCACAGGTCTCAAACTACACTATAGGGTACCAGGATCTCTGCACTGCGCCCCAGGCAGGGATTCAGGATTGTCTGTCTCCTCAGGAGCAAATTATCCTGGCTAACTCTTTGGGCATCTCCAAATCATACGATGTTTGCTTAGCCTAATACCATCACTACAGGAGAAATACAGGTTTCCATGCTGGGGGAAAAAGTTTGACATCAACTCATGTAAGAAATGTTTAATAGGAATGTTAAACAGTTGTATAAGTTTCTTTATTGCAGGACTTCTGAGAGCCTTTAATTTCCTAATATTCATTGTAAATCTCCAAGAAGGGATACAGTGTCTAGCATTTCCCAATGTTTTGACAGTGGAAGCTTTTTTTCACAGAGCATCTCAGGAGGCCAACACTCCTTAGGGAACTCTGCTCTGAAGCTTCACACCAGCTTTAATAACTGATTTGTCTGCTAAATGTAACAACCAGCCCCATTTATCAGACCTAGCTTGCCTCTGAGTTGAACCCAATGAAGTGTTTTCTATGACCCCTGCTATTTTTTAAGGGATAAAAGTGTGAAGAAAATATGTTGTGGATGTCCTATCAGAATTTGAGTGTTTACTCCTTGAGTCATAACTCCTGCCCTACTAGCATTAATGTTAAAAAAAAAACAAAAAACAAAAAAAAACCTAGATGAGATCAAAAAGGAAGAGCCGCCTCCGAAATTGGGTTGGGGCCTATAGGATTGAGGGTGAAGAGTTCTTCAGTGTACCTGAATGCCCGTCTCTCTTCTGTTTTGATTTAGGTGTTAACCATCTTTTCTGCCTCCAACTACTACGAAGTTGGCAGTAACAGAGGAGCCTATGTCAAACTGGGGCCAGCCTTGACCCCACACATCGTGCAGTTTCAAACTAACAAGGCAACCCACACGCTTACCATGAGGCAAAGGCAAGACTTTTCAATGAATGATTTTCGAAGACAGAATTATAGTGACTGGAAGCTTTGAAGTGCAAATGTCATTACATTTATCCAAATTCTAAGTCAATTCAAAATTTAGCTATGTCGGCAGTAGGACCAAAATAGACATTAAAACAGGGCCTCTTCTTTCTCCTCCATACACTCTAAAATCTCTACCTACCCATCATTAATGGAAGTGACAAATTTGCTTCCTGAAGAAATTATTCTCAGTGGGTATATCTTGGGTGAAATCTATATACCAGGCCACTAAATCTTTCCAGGGTCACTCTTCCTTTTTCTTTCATCCTTGAAATGTTTGTGATACTTGGTCAACCACAGACAAAGTTTCTTTCACCATCTGGGGATTTGGCAGATGGATTTCAGTGCACACATTTGGTAACAGTGTCCCTTTCTTCCTGGGAAGGGAGCATATAGTATTACTTAAATGGCTTCTGTTGAGATAACTCTTGAGTTCTAATCTTAGTTGAGAGCTTACTACACACTGTTATTATAAAGAATTTATATATTGTTTCACAATGAGCTTTTGAAATACACAGTGTTACTAATTTCAGTTTTATAGATGAGATCATTAGGGAACAGAGGTTAAATCAGTGGCCACTGGTCACACAGCTAGTAAGTGATGAAAGTAAGCCTTGACCCAGACAGGCTTATTTCAGAACCCACATACTTAACAACTCTATACCACTGCCCACTGAGAAGCTGGCCCTGGAGTATATAAGCTGCTGAAAGACACAGCTGTAGTGCTGCTGAACAAGCTTCTTTTAATTATCAAACTAAATTAGATATCAAAACAATGTCAGCAGAAATCTAATGGGAAAAGAACACAGGAATATTTAGCATCTGCCTGTGTGAGTGCTATAAAAGTGCATTATTTGGACTTCCCTGGGGGCACAGTGGTTAAAAATCTGGTCCAGGAAGATCCCACATGCCGCAGAGCACCTAGGCCCGTGCACCACAACTACTGAAGCCCACACACCTCGAGTCTGTGATCCACAACAGAGACCACCACAATAAGCCAGCACACCACAACCAAGAGTAGCCCCTGCTCTCTGCAACTTGAGAAAAGCCCGCACGCAGCAACAAAGACCCAACGCAGCCAAAAATAAATTTAAAAAAAAATTTTTTATGTGCATTACTTTAAATCACTCTTGAGTTATTAAATACTCAAGTTATTAAACACTCAAGTTTTACACAATCAGAGCCAGGATCACTCAGAAAGAAGTATTACATGAAAATTTGAACTCATCAGATGATTGTTAAAGCTGCTATGCAGCAGAATCATCTCCAGAGCTTTATAAAAAATCAGCTATTGGAGCCTCATTCCAGCCCTCCCAAATCAGAATCTCCAGGGGTGGGCCCCAGGCACCTCGAATGCCATGATTCCATGTGATTTGGGTGTTGCCACTACAAGAGGAGCCACTGTGGGGAATCCTATAAATAACATGTTTTAATACCATAATTAAAGAACACTCAGCTTTTTAAAATATTCATTGATTGACTTAAAGCAGGTACAACATCTGCTAATTTATGCACAAGTCACTTGTCTAACAATTTCAACCATCTGGACCACAGTGGAGACCTAAGGGGGAAAATGTCTCTGACCAAATGTCTCATTGTCCATCAACTCAAGATCATGTGTTTTTCCTAGAGGAACCCTCATTCAAAATCCATTTGCTTTTGGTTTAAATCTACATCTCATGATTATAGTTTAGCCAGCCTGGAGTCCACCTGTCAAGACTGATTCCTGGCCCCATCATTTATTAGCTGGTTACATACACTGTAATAGGCATAATACTCGTACCTACCTCAGTGGGTGTTGGAGGATTAATCAGATGATCCATGCAGAGCTCAATATGTGCTGCTTGATGTAGAGACAGAGAGCCTTGTGCATCCAGACAGCTCTCAAGGATACTGCTATACTCCATCCTTGCATGACAGCCATCAACGAGTACAGTTTACCAGAAATAGTTTAAATGCTTTGCCAACCAGTGGTTCTTAAACTTTTAGGGGGTCCCATACTTCTCTTAGCCTATGATAGAACAACAGACTCTCCAAAAAAAAGTATATACACTGACATACTCATGAAATTTGAGATGAATTTTAGGCAGCTCATATTTTTGGGGGCCTATGGGACTATTATGCTAAGTACCTTAAACTTCAAGGAAGACTTTGATCAAACATGATTAAAATGGGTTTTTTGTTTGTTTGTTTTTAGCACTTCTAAAGATAGGTTATCTGGTCATCATTTATAGAATGACTGCTTCCTCAATGAGACCGGACAAAGTATATATTTACCTTTTATCTCTTATTATATTCTTGTTTCATTCAACTACAGGTATTTATTGAACAGATATTTATCAATATTTATTAGTTATTTTGGGCCAAGTACTGTGCCCAGTATTACTCTGTTGACCCAGTAAGAATAAGAAAATTAAATTAGTGTTATTTTGCTGTTCATTAATCCTGCCTTGTGACTGTTTAACATAATAATAAATTACAAGGAACGCATATGATTATGATAGATACCATTTGATGAGTGCTTTCTATGTGCCAGGCTTTCTTCTAAGTGCTTTACATGAATTTACTTATTTAATCTTCACAATAATCCTATGAGTTAAGTGCCATTTTTGTCACTATTTTGCAGATGGAAAAAATGAGGTACAGTGTAATTAGATAACTTTACCACAGAGGTGGAGCTTCTCTAGAATGTCTGCTCTAACCACTGTCCTACACTGGGAAGGACAGCAGCATTTCCCAGACCAAACCTGTTTGTGCACAGCAGGGAAAAGCAGGAGGGCACTGGGCAGAAATGAGAGATGGAGCTCTTGGGAGGCTGAAACATTAAGAAAAAGAAAGGAGAAATGTAGTAAAAACCCATGACTATTTCTTCTATACTAATTTTTTTAAATGTTTCTTTTCATCTCCTGTCCCAGGATTAGCAGAGTGGAGGAGTCAGCTCTGAGAGCCCTGCGGGAAAAGTTATTTGCCCATTCCTCAAATCTTCTTATTGAATTTAAGAAGTATGATGAAGATAAAACTGGTAAGACGAATCAAGTAAACTATTCATAGAGGAAGGGAGTTGGCCAAAAAACCTGTCTCACAGTAATTAGCAAATAAATATTTGTTTAAGGACTGAATTGACCAGAAGACCTCTCTGACTACTTCCTCCATTTTATTCAACTTAACATCCTAGCTATCTTTTCTAAATTTTTAAATTCTAAGCTTTTAATAGAATGTAAACTTTGCTAAATATAAACAAAGATGGTGAAAAGAAGTGGAGTCAAGGGAAGGGTGATAAGGCCATAAATAAGCAAAAAGCAACAGGGGGACAGGTTACAAGAGTGGGTCCAAGACTAACAAAGGATCAATGATTTGGTTTCTTGTTGTTAAGGGTGTGCTTATCTGCTCCGTGTTCTATTATCCAAGCTGGAAATTTTGTCTTTTCTCAACTCAGTGGAATGTCTAATGGACATTGACTATTTAAAAAATAGCAGTAACAGTCATAATATCATAGGACTATCTTTTCATACACATAGAATAACCAATTGCATGTATACATGTGTGTGTACACACACACACACAGTGTTTTATGATATTTACACAAGTCTTGTGTGACTTCCAGTAGTATTGCCAAATAGACTTGGCAAATAAAAACAGAATGCCTAATTACATTTAATTATAGACAACAAACAGTTTTTAAATATAAGTATGTCCCATGCACTATTTGGGACATACTTATACTCTGTAGCCTGTCTGAAAATCAGATCTACTGGGTATCCTGTATTTTATCTGGCAACGCTACTTTCCAGCCAACTCTACCGTAACCAACAAAAACGGTGACAGTACCCATTACTTCTATTACCAGCAGACAGTCAGAAGAACGTCAGGACACAAGCTCTACAGGTGATGTGTCGACAAGTTAGCTCTCTCCTGTAGGTCGCATCACCCTGAGTGACTGGGCAGCCGCCGTGGAGTCTGTGCTGCATCTAGGACTGCCCTGGCGGATGCTGAGGCCGCAGCTGGTGAGCAGCTCGGCAGATAACAAGCTGGAGTACAAGTCCTGGCTGGACAACTTGGCCAAAGAGCAGCTGAGCCACGAGGTGAGGGTGTGAACAGGGTGGATGAAGGCATATTGTGGACCATGCGGCCCCTTATGGAGAACTTTGAGTCAGGAACAACCAAACAGTGAGAACCCCAAAGGGAAGATGAATGGAAACAGCTATTTGTTGAGTTTCTATGTGTCAAACTTGGGTTAAGTGACCTACAAATGTTGCCTCAGTTCTTCCTCAAAACTGCCTCCGAGAGGTAGGTATAATCAGCACCAGCATCCCCAAGAGAACACTGCTCACAGGGGTTAGATAGCCTGCCTAGGATAATAGAGTTTCTAAGCGGTAGAACTGGAACTCAGACCCAGGTCTGCCTGACTTCCTTGAAACAATGCTCCTTTCCCTATTTCAAAAAGTATTTGTTCAGTAAATACTTACGTGTAATAGGCCCTGGGCTATGTATTTAAAAAAAAAAAAAAGCTTTATTGCAATATAATTCACACAGCATGCAGTTCACCCATGTAAAGGGCAGAGTTCAATGGTTTTCCGTATATTTGCAGATATGTGCAACCATCACCATGGTCAATTTTAGAATATTTTCGTCATGGGCTAGGTACTTCTTAAACCATCAGATTATTTAGTAGGCTGAAGGGGGTTGGGGTGGAGGGATTATAAAACAGCTTCAGGTTCTTTCAAGAGTCTTACTGTCAGAGTTGCTTGTGTGTTAATTATCTATCAGGAGAAGCCTAAACATAAGAGGTGGAAGGAAAATGAGTTTTTTCTTGCAGAACATACAGTCAAGTTTGCTGGAAACACTGTATCGAAACCGATCCAACCTGGAGACCATTTTTAGGATCATAGACAGTGATCATTCAGGTAAAGGCACTCATTATCCTGTCACTTCTGACACAGCAAGTATTTTACCTCCCACCTTTCAGTCTCCTTCCAGATTTTTTTTTCCTCCCTGATTATTTAGCTTTCTACTCAAGCACTTTCGGAGGAAAATGAGCGGCAGTGCTTATAAACGGGCGGAGACTAGGGCAGTATTTGGGCGACATGAGCTGGCCCTATAGAAGAGGGCTGAGCAGAGAAGAATGCAGACAAACCGAATGAGAACTTATAGGAAGAATGACAACAGCTGTGATATCCCTTATCCATTCTATCAAAGACAGCCACAAAGGAATGAAGAATGCCGAGAACAGGAGGGCTTTTGCAATCTTACTCCCAAAGTATTATTTTTTTTTAATTTTAAATTTTAAAATAATTATAGATTCACACGGAGTTACAAAAAAATGTACAGGGAGGTCCTGTATGCCCTGACCCTGTTTCCTCATTGTTCCAAAGGCCTTTTCAAATATTATGACTTTTTTTGAGATATAATTCACATACTTTATCCATTTAAAATGTGCAGCTCCACGCTTTTTTAGTGTATTCACAAGCTTGTGTAACTGTCTTCACTATCTAACTTTAGAACATTTTCATCACCCAAAGAAGAAACACATACCCATTAGCAGTCACTTCCCATTCCCTGTCCCTTCTCCACTCGGCCCTGGCAACCATGAATTTGCCTATTCTGGACATATCATACAAATAGGCTTGTATAATACATGGCCTTTGGTGTGTGGTTTCTTTCACTTAGCATGTTTTCAAGGTTCACCCATGTTGTAGCATGTATCAGTTTATTTCTTTTTATAGCTGGATAATATTCCACTGTATGAATATATCACATTTTGTTTATCCATTCATCAGTTGATAGACATTTGGATTTTTTCCACTTTTTGGCTGTTATGAATAATGTTGTTATGAACATTCATATACAACTTTGTGTGTGAACATATGTTTTCAATTCTCTTGGATGTATTCCCAGGACTGCAATTGCTGGACCATATGGTAAAACGATGTTTAACTTTTTGGGGAACTGCCAAACTGTTTTTCCACAGTGGGTATACAATTTTACATTCCTACTGACAGTGTATGAGGGTTCCAATTTCTCCACATTCTCACCAACACTTATCTTCCATTAAAAAAATTTTTTTATAGCCATCCTAGTAGGTGTGAAACATCTCATTGTGGTTTTAATTTGTATTTCCTTAATAACTAACGATGTTGAGCATCTTTCATGTGCTTATTAGAAATTTGTATATCTTCTTTGGAGAAATGTCTATTCAAATCCTTTGCCCTCTTTTAATTGGGTTTTCTTTTTATTGTTGAGTTGTATGAGCTCTTTATATATTCTGGATATTAGGCTGTTATCAGATCTATGATTTGCAAATATTTTCTCTGATTTTACAGGTTATCCCTACTTTTTTGGTAGTGTTTTCCGATGCGCAAAAAATTTTAATTTAAAGAAAAGTCCAACTTATGTTTTTTCTTTTGTTGTTTGTGTTTTTGGTGTCATATCTAAGAAAGTTAGTAACCGAAGGTCATAAAGTTTACACTTTTGTATTCTTCCAAGAGTTTTACAGTTTTAGCTCTTACAGTTGGGTCTTTTTTGATCCATTTTGAGTTAATTTTTATTTGCAGTGCAAGGTAGGGGGACTAGCTTCATTTTTTGCATGTGGATATCTCCATTTGTTGAAAAAATTATTCTTCACCTGTTGAATGGTCTCAGACCTCTTGTAAAAAGTCAACTGAGGGAATTCTCTGGCGGGCCAGTGGTTAGAACTCCATGCTTTCACTGCAGAAGGCACGAGTTTGATCCCCGGTCAGGAACTAAGGTCCTACAAGCGATGTGGTGTGGCCAAAAAAAAAGAAGAAAAAGAGTCAGCTAACCTTAGATGTACAGGTCCAAAGGTTTTTTATAAGCAGATTAAATTAGCATATGTTTGGGATGATTTAATGCAGGGTTTCTCAGCAATGACACTACTTACATTTTGCCTGAGTAATTCTTTGTTTTGGGGCTCATCTTGTACATTTTAAGATGTTAAGTAGCATCCCTGGCCTTTACCTACTAGATGCAGTAACACCCTACCCCCACCCCAGTCATGACAATCAAAAATGTCTCAAAACGTTTCTAAATGTCCCTATAAGGAGAGGAGCAAAATTGCTCCCAGCCCAGAACCACTCATCAAGTGGTTTAGTGCAATCCTCTTGGGAGTTTAAAGTGGATACTAGGCCTTGGGTGTCTTTGTTTAACAGTAAGGAGCGGGTATCCTTGTAAGAATGTCAGAGGAAATGAGCGCTGAAAACTAGACTGACTCACTAAAGTGACTTGCTCTCTCTGGTAAGGGTTCATCTCACTGGACGAGTTCAGGCAGACTTGGAAGCTATTCAGCTCTCATATGAACATTGACATCGCAGATGACTGCATCTGTGACCTTGCCCGGAGCATTGACTTCAACAAGGATGGCCACATTGACATCAATGAGTTCCTGGAGGCATTCCGCCTTGTGGAGCAATCCTGCTCAAAGAGTGATGCCTCAGATTGCCTGCAAGCCACAAACACTAGTAACTGCAGCAGCCCAGGTGCACACTAAGGCCAGTCTGGTCCCCATCATCCAAGGTGCATCGTAAGCTCATTGTGGGAATATCTCCTTATTCTCCATAGCTTTGTGGAACTTTATGCTGAGAATTTGCCTACCAATCTGTGTATTCAGGTGAATTCTACCAAACATACAAAGAACTTTTACTGATCCTTCTCAAACTTTTCCAAAAGATTAAAAGGAAGGAACACTCCTAAATACATTCTATGAAGCCACCAGCACCCTGATACCAAAACCAGATAGATACCACCAAAGAGAAAATAAACAGGCTGATATCTTTGATGAATATAGATGCAAACATTCTCAAAAAAATATTATCAAACTGAATCCAACAACACATTAAAAAAATCATACACCATGACAAGTGGGATTCATCCCAAATTCACAAGGTTGGTTCAACATATGCAAATCAATCAATGTGATACACCACATCAACAAAGGACAAAAATCACATAATCATCTCAATAGATACAGAAAAAGCATCTGACAAAATTCAACATTCATTCATGATAAAAGCTCTTACCAAAGTGGGTATAGCAGGAACATATCTCAACATAATAAAAGCTATTTATGACAAACCCACAGCCAATATAATACTCAATGGTGAAAAGCTGAAAGACTTACTGCTAAAATCTGGAATGAGAGAAGGATGTCCACTCTTACCACTTCTATTCAACACAGTATTGGAAGTCAAAGTCAAAACAATCAGACAAGAAAAAGAAATAAAAGGTATCCAAATTGTAAGGGAAGAGGTAAAATTGTCCTTATATGTAGATGACATGATACCATACATAGAAAACCCTAAAGACCACACAAAAACTACTAGAACTGATAAATGAATTCAGCAAGGTAGCAGGATACAAGATTAACATACAGAAATCGGTTGCACTTCTTTACACCAGCAATGAAATATCAGAAAGGGAATGTGAAAAAAAACAATACCTTTTAAAATCACACCAAAAAAAAAAAAACAAAAAAACAACCTTAGGAATAGACCTGACCAAGGAGATGAAAGACTTACATGCTGAGAACTATAAAACATTAATAAAGGAAATTAAAGATGATTAAAAGAAATGGGAAGATATCCCATGCTCTTGGATTGGAAGAATTAATATTGTTAAAATGGCCATACTACCCAAAGCAATCTGCAGATTTAATGTGATCCCTATCAAATTACCCATGACATTTTTCACAGAACTAGAACAAATAATCCTAAAATTCATATGGAACCATGAAAGACTCAGAATTGCTAAAGCAATCCTAAGGATAAAGAACAAAGCAGGAGGCATAAGCCTCCCAGACTTCAAACAAATCTACAGTAATCAAAACAGTGTGGTACTGGCACAAAACAGATATGTAGATCAGTGGGACAGAATAGAGAGCTCAAAAATAAACCTGCACACCTACTGTCAGTTGGACAAAGGAGGAAAGAATATAAAATGAGAAAAAGACAGTTTCTTTATCAAGTGGTACAAATAACAAATGATGGAGAGGGTGTGGAGAAAAGGGAATCCTCCTACACTGTTGGTGCAGCCACTATGGAAAACAGTATGGAGGTTCCTCAGAAAACTAAAAATAGAGCTACCATATGATCCAGCAATCCCACTCCTGGGCATATATCCAGACAAAACTATAATTCAAAAAGATATATGCACCCATATGTTCATAGCAGCACTATTCACAATAGCCAAGACATGGAAACAAACTAAATGTCCATCAACAGATGACTGGATAAAGAAGATGTGGTACATGTATACAATGGAATACTACTCAGCTGTTAAAAAAGAACAAAATAATGCCATTTTCAGCAACATGGATGCAACTAGAGATTATCATACTAAGTGAAGTAAGTCAGAAAGAGAAAGACAAATACCATATGATATCACTTATACGTAGAATCTAAAATATGGCACAAATGAACCTATCTATGAAACAGAAACAGACTCACAGACATAGAGATCAGATTTGCAGTTGCCAAGGGGATGGGAGGGCAGGGGAGAGATGGACTGGGAGTTTGGGATTAGCAGATGCAAACTATTACATATAGAATTGATAAACAACAAGGTCCTACTGTATAGCAGAGAACTATATTCAATATCCTGGGATAAACCGTAATGGAAAAGAATATAAAAAAAGAATGTATAAATGTGTATAACTGAGTTACTTTGCTGTACAGCAGAAATGAGCACAATATTATAAATCAACTATACTTCAATACAAAAAATAATCACCTGTGTATTTGGGGATGGGGGATGAGGTTAGAGTGTGTGTGTTATTTTTAAATACATAGGAGCCCTAGCCCCATCTCAGAATTTTCGCAAGGTAGGACCCAGGCATAAGTATTTTAAAATTCTGAAGTCTATCCCAGTTAAGAGGCACTGATAATGCAACCTCTCCATTGTTTTCATTGCATATCTTTTATTTACTGTTTTATAATGTCTTATTGGTAAAGCAAAGTTGTGAAAAATTGTGTAATCCCATGACTCAAACATATGGATTCTTTTCATTATTTACTGTTTCTTGTTAGAGCTATAATGTGTATATAATTTAATGTTCTGCTTTTGTTTTATAAATTCACATCTGTGTTGCTGCTCTTCATGATTATTCATTTAACGGCTGCATAATTTCAAATAGATGCAATATAATCTATTCAGCTATTCTCCAATTGTTAAACATGTGTACTGTTTCCAGTTTTTCATTATTATAAATAACACTATGGTTAATAACTTCGTGCATATAGCTTGTTTCATAAAAATCTTTTGAATTATACATTCTCTTAGGCTAGACTCCCAGGAATGGGATTACTTTGTCAAGTGTTAGATTAGTCTATAGAAAGACTTCCTGTAAGGCTCACATGATTATGGAAGCTGAGAAGTCACAAGATCTGCAGTCAGCAAGCTGGAGACCCCAGAGTTAACGGTGTGGTTCCAGTCTGAGTCTGAAGGTGGGAGAAGACCGATGTCCCAGCTTAAAGGCTGTCAAGCAGAGAAAGAATTTTTTCTTGCTCAGCCTTTTATTCTAGTCAGGGCTTCAACGAATTGGATGAGGCTCACCCACACTGGGGAGGGCAACCGGCTGCACTCAGTCTACTGATTCAAATGTCAACCTCATCCAGAAACACCCTCACAGGCATACCCAGGAATGCTGTTCCACCAAATAAACTATGTGCTGTTTACACACACCCACACACACACACACCCTCACCACCTGCCTTCTTTGTGATTAAAGGTAAACAAGGACTCAGGTTTCAAAATAAATCCAAGAGGATGATGAGTTTGAGCCCTGGGGGGTTAATGGAATCATTGCGGACAGCAGCCCATGAAGACCATCTCTCCAACCAAAGGCAAGGGTGGGGTTTATAAAGGCAAGAGCCACAGAGCCTCACAAGGTAACATGATGGGTCCGTCTAAACACGTCCTTGGCTTGTTAATTCAGGATTGGCTGGTCGTAGTGGAAGCTTGGAGGGTCAATGGCTGAACTCCGAGTTCCTTTCTTGAGTCTAGATAGCATAGTCACAGGTTCACATCAGGCCCTTCTGCTCACTCGAATCAGTTACCTGGGAAGCAGTTGCTCTGGCTCCTTCTTCAGGGGCCCTCACTGTTTGCCGTTTACACCTTTCAGGGTCTGTGTCCTGTGGGCAAGTCCCATTTGGACACTCAAGGCTCAGAGAAAATTCCCCTTATCAATTAGCATAGTGAATTAATAGGGGGTTGGCGTCAAGGGAGTTTTAATTTAAAAGGAATTTTTAGGGACTTCCTTGGTGGTCCAGTAATTAAGAATCCACCTTGTAATACAGGGGACATGGGTTCAATCCCTGGTCAGGGAACTAAGATCCCACATGCTGTGGGGTGCCCGTGCACCACAACTAGAGAGAAGCCTATGCACCACAACAAAAGATCCCATGTGCCGCAACTAAGAGCCGACACAGGCAAAAAAAATAAATAATTTTTTTTAAAAGGAGTTTTTAAATTGTGCTAGGAAGAAATAGCAAAATCATGACTCTCATCCAGTGATTTAGCCTTAATGGCTCATTCAAATCATCTGGGGGGCTTTTATTTATTTATTTTTAAATTATTTTTTTAACCCTGGGATCAACTTTATTGCTGATGGCTGTGGCCTCTTCCTCCCTATGCCCTCGTCTCTCCAGTGGTCCATAACCCAACCAGGATAGCACAGTGCTTAGGCTCTGCTGGGCCAGAGGCAAGGGAGACAATCTGCCTCCCACATCTGCCTCCAGCTCAGTCCCTCCCCTGCCCCCACCCCAGCCTACTGCACATCAAGCCATGTAAACATGGCTACAGGCATGGCCGGGAACAGCAGTGAGGCAGACTGACGTGTAAACGAATTTGGGACCAGAAGCCAGACCCAGTCACCCAGCCCCATCCCATGCTGGGACCCACAGTTAATCTGGAAAAGCAGGGGGCCTGGTCCCAAACTCTGGCTCAGATTATGCAACAGTGCAACGGCTCCGCTCCCCTCTGCCACCCACCCTCTCAGATTCCAGGTCCTGAGGTCCACCCACCCCTGGGCACCCCTCCAGGCCTGGGCAGCAGATGGCAGTGTCCAGTTTTCTCCCTTCCACCCCAGCTGGAGGTCACCGGTGCTGGGTCTTCCTGGATGCCCGGGGGAAACCGGAGACCGGCAATGGCAGTCTGTCCAGCCCAAAGGCCTGGATCAGCTCTACCCGCACAGCTGCGGTGAAGGTCTTCACCAAACAGAGGGTGGTGAGGCCCTCGAAGACTGCATTGTAGAGGAACACGATGTAGAAATTGCCCAGCCAGTTGAACCGTCCGAAGTCACCCAGAAGGTCAAAGCGAGTGAGCCCCAGGGTTCGAGAGAAGACAGGAAGTGCTGAGCTTAGGACCAGAAAACAGACACAGTTCCCAATTATCTGCGTCATGGCTGTATCACGCCACCTGGGCCGCAGTCCCTGGAAGGGTGGAGAGCTGTAGAATCCTACAACCGAGGATACCATCAGGTAAAAGATGAGTACGATCTGAATGATGGCACCAAAGGAGCCCAGCTTGGAGAAGGAGACCTGGCCCAGGGAGGCACCCTGCATGCCCCGGGGCATGGCAGCCTCATCGATGAGCAGCTCCAGCATGTGGATGGCCACAGTGAGCACAGACAGGCCCATCAGTATCAGCAAGCACAGCATGGCCAGGGGGTAGCCCAGGCTCCACTGCCAGGCTGAAGCGTTCTGCCGCTTCTCCAGCAGGACCCTCTGTGTCTGCAGAGCTAGGACCTGTCTGTGCAGCAATTCCATGTCCAAGGGAGGCCAGCAGGAGGTGGGACTGCAAATCCTGCAAGTCAAAGCTGCCTCCTCAAAGGCTGAGCAGTGCAGCTGCTCCTCCAGGTCCTCCAGTAGCCGGGGCTTGACCAGCAGCTTCCCAGTGACCGAGAACATGCGGGCGAGACCTAGCGGAGTACCCACCAGGAGCAGCAGGACCCCGAGGAAGGAGATGCAGGAATAGAGGTAGGGGAGGCAGTACTCCCAGAAGTCATAGAGAGACTCCCTGCTGGCCTTGGTGCCCACGATGGCTGCCGCCACCCACACCACGCCCAGGACCAGCAGAGTGAGAAGCATCGGCATCACCACCGTCTCGTAGACCCGGGCCAGGACACCCTTTCTGGAGCCAGCAAAGCCCTCAGACTCAGTGAGGAAGTATGCAGAGGGCATGCGGAAGATGAGGGACAAGTCGGAGAAGAGGAAAACGAGGTTCCAGAGGCCATGGATGAGGGAACCATTGAGCCACTGGATGTGGTAGTCCGCGGCAGTGAGAGCAGCACCTCGTCGCTGATGATGGAGAAGCGCAGGAGCAGGACAGCACCCAGGGCAACTGCCAAGGTGAAGGTGCACAGCTCGAGCGCAGTCTTGTTTACTGTGGCATCTTCATCACCCACTGTGGTGGACTCGGCAGGCTTCTTGAAGCGGGTCAGGACGATGTGGCAGAGGATGTAGAGTGTCGCAAACAGAAGTGTTGAGATAATGCACTCGCGGACCCTCTCGTGGACTAGCTGCTCTCGCACGGATAGCACTTCGTAGTCAGATGCTGCCATACTCTGTTCAGCATGACTGGGGCGGGGGTGTCTCCGGGCCCGGGGAGGACCGGCGGGGATGAAACCACCGCCGCCAAGCACCCGGACCCAGGGAAGGAGCCTTTCCTGGTCTGGGGAGCTTTTAAAACATAGGCTGCCTGTGGCCCCACTCCAGAACAATGAAATCAAAATCTGAGGAAGAGGCCATGCTATCAGAGTGTTGTAAATGCTCACAGGTGATTCTAACGTGCAGCCAGGCTCCAATACTGCCTATCTAATTGGTTTACCCTGCAATAGTGAAGGGTGATTATTTGGTAAGACATTAACTGCTATTTGTTCTGGTATAACTGTAAATATGAGAGGCCAAAGAGGCCAACTCAGAAACGTAACATTTTTAGATTTAAATGAGGAAACTTCCAAATAACCCCAAGTAGTATTAACAGATCCAAGAAAGCCTGATATAATCATATTAAAAACATACTTCTCCACTTGGATATTTAATGGGCATCTCAAAACTTTACATTTTTAAAATAAGCTCCTTATATTCCCCCCAAAATCTATTCCTCTTACTATCTTTCCTATCTGATTAAATGTCAGTTTCATTCTACCTGTTTCTTATGCAAAAAAACAAAACAAAACAGGCTTCCTAGGTGGCGCAGTGGTTGAGAATCCACCTGCCAATGCAGGGGACATGGGTTCGATCCCTGCCCCAGGAAGATCCCACATGCCACCGAGCAACTAAGCCAATGCACCACAACTATTGAGCCTGCGCTTTAGAGCCTGTGAGCCAAAACTATTGAGCCCATGTGCTGCAACTACTGAAGCCCACGCGCCTAGAGCCCGTGCTCCCCAACAAGAGAAGCCACGGCAATGAGGAGCCCGCGCACCACAACGAAGAGTAGCCCCCGCGCACCGCAACTAAAAAAAGCCCGTGCACAGCAAAAAAAGACCCAACACAGCCAATAAAATAAAATAAATACACAAATAAATAAACAAATAAATAAATTTATTAAAAACAAACACCTGTTTCTCTTGTTTCCCACATCCGATCCTTCAGCAAATCTTGTTGACTCTACCTTCAAAACACATCCAAAATTGGACACCTTCTTACTCCTCCATTGCTGCCTCCCTAGTCTAAGCCATATTATTTCTCACCAGTCTCCCCACTTCCTCCCTTACTTACACTGCAGTGATTCTCAAAGTTTTTGATCACAGGATCCTTTTACGCTGTTAAAAGTTATTGAAGATTCCAAAAAGCTTTTAGTTATGTGAGTTATAACTGTTGATGTTTACTGTATTAGAAATTGAAACTGAGAAATATTTTAGATGCTTATTAATCATGTTAAAAACTATACTTATATGTTAACACAAATAACATATTTTTAAACTTTTGCAGTAATTATAGACTCACAAGAATTTGAAAAATAATGCAAAGAGATCCCAGGTTTCCATCACCCAGCTTCCCCCAGTGGTGACATCTTACTTAACCACAGTACTTTATCAAAACCAAATTAATAAATAACATTTAAAGATTAATTATTTACCCCCAAACAAACAAAATTTAGTGAAAAGAGTGGCATTTTTACATATTTGCAAATCTCTTTAATGTCTGGCTTAATTGAAGACAGCTGGCTTCTCATATATGCTTCTGCAGTCAATCTGCCAAGATATGTTTTGTTGGCTGAAATATAGGAAAAAAATCTAGCATCATACAGATAACTACTGATAGCTGAAAAAGGATGGAGTATTTTAATAGCCTTTTCAGATAATTGTGGATATTCTTTGATACTATACCAAAACTTGACAAATGGTAGTTCTTAAAGGTTAGTATAAACAGGGAATTTGAAACCATATCAATAAACTTTTCATGCTGTCAATACTATACAGGCAAAGACCACCAGGAACCTACCTATAATTGAACAAAATTAGGTTTGCTGAATATTCCAGGCCAGCTAATGGTAGCTGCAGCTGATAACATGAGGAGCAGCAGAAACAAGTTGAGCTCAGTTAATCCACAGAACGGTGAAATATAAGTAGTTATTGTTTTTTAAAGCCACTGACTTTTGGGATAATTGGTTATCTAGCAATAGATAACCCAAGACATTGACAATCCCAGGAATTTAAGTTTCGCTGTGTTAATCAACAAAGGATAGTGTCTGGAAGGGCTCATACTTCTCAGAAACACTGTTTTCTAAGGATATACTAATAGTCTTTTTCTATTGTGGGATTTTTGACATCTTCAAGCTACAAATAAATATTTTGGAGGTTTGTTTTCTAAGCAATTACTACTGCTGCTGGACATATAACTCCCATGCAGTTATAATTAGGGTTCCATACATCTCTAACAATCATTGCTGTAAATTTGAATGTTTACTTCTACAGAACTCAAAACCTCCTGTAATCTGTATTTAATGATTAAGACAGTCATAAATGTATTCATCTCTGGACACTAAGTACAGCCTCAAGACCACTTCCCAGGTAGGTGTGTGCTGGAATGCTCCAGGCAGGAGGTCACTGCTCCGAAAGGCAGCCGAGTTCTGTTTTCAGAGAGATGTAAGTGTTAGAAAGTTTTCCCTTGTACCAAGCATGGGCCTGGTGTGAGGGTCTGGAGTCAGAAGACATGGATTTCGATTCCCAGCTACGGGATCTGAGAGGTCATCTGCGCTCCCTGCCATCCTGCTCTTTATGAGGCGGCGGGGTGGGGGGGTGGTGATAAAGACCCACACAGGTGTGGTGAGATCCCGGGGGCTAATTCACACAAAATCAGAAACACAGAATTGTCTTGACAGAACCGTCATCTTGGTCCGAAACGAAAGGACACAGCTGAATCTCTTTAATTACTGACTGATGATAAATTATTTTTTCCCAGATGAAATGAATTTTAGGGGCACATTTTTTATAACCATTAGATTCATTATTATTTTATTTTAATTTTAAACTATTTCAAATGTACTCACTTGGATTTTTTTTTTTTTACTAAAGTTGTTTTTATGGTATCTTACACTTATGGCAAAGGATATTGATTTTTCAGTTACAGCATTGAGGTAATATTTTCTTTTAAAATAAGAGAGTCCAGGGACTTCCCTGGAGGTCCAGCGGTTAAAAGTCTGTGCTTCCAATGCAGGGGGTGTGGATTTGATCCCTGGTCAGGAAACTAAGATCCCACATGCTGCAAGCACGGTCAAAACATTAAAAAATAATAATAAAATAAGACAGTCTAGAGTTTGAGAAACATAAGACTTGCAGACAAAGTCCAAACTCTATGGTCCAGCCTGTGCCCATCTCTACAGTCTCAAATATGAGCTTCTTCCAAACACTTTCTAGCCACTTGGACCTTCCTATGGTTCCCCCACGTATGCCCTACCTTTCACACACTGGTTCCCTGATCCTGAACTGCACACGTCCACCCAACTCTCCCCACCTGTTGGCCTTGCCTCATCCTTCAAGACCCAGCTCAGATGCCTTCTCCTGTGTGAGGCCTTCCAGGGACCCATCTTCTAAATCCAGCTTTCCTTGGATTCCTTCCACTAAAGCCCAACTTGCACACTCACAGTGACTCTGGCTTATGTGCCAGCTCCACCGGCTCCCTAGTAACACAGGGCAGGTTTCATGTCTTATTCACACTGTGTCTCCAGCAACCGGCCAGACACTCCACAAATATCACTTGAGTTAATGAATATTAATAAGGGTCAAAAATTTCCTTGTTTCTAGGATGGAATCGACCACTAGGATACAAATTCAGCATGAAATGTTTCTAGGAAGATTAACAGTCAGAAAAAACTGTTATCACACAGAACCCAACCTAGTCATGGCAACATGGCAATGAAAAAAATCCCTTGTTTTTTTTTAACAGAAAGATAAAAACAAGCCATGCAAATTTTTATGTAAATGATAATATGCTGATGTTGTGAGCACATGAAATGTACCCTTGCACATTGCCTGTAGAGGTGTAAATTGGTGCCCAAAAATGCTCATTCTCTTTTTTTTTTTACATGAATTTTATTTTATTTATTTTTGCTCATTCTCTTTGACCCAGTATTTCTACTTCTAGGTAACTATTTTCAGAAACACTCAAGTGATTCAAAAATCACATATATCATAGATTTTCTTGGCAGCATTGTTTGTAATAGCAAAAAAATTAGAATCTACCCCACAGTCCATTAATGAGGGATGGGGTAAAAAAAAATTATGAGGGGAAGCTGAGACGAAGCGAGAGAGTAGCACAGACATATATATACTACCAACTGTAAAATAGATAGCCAGTGGGAAGTTGTTATATAACAAAGGGTGTTCAACTGGAGGATGGAAGATGCCTTAGAGGACTGGGAGGGGGAGGATGGGGGGACTCGAGGGAGGGTGGGGGGGAGTCGAGGGAGGGAGGGAATACGGGGATATGTGTATAAAAACAGATGTTTGGGGGCTTCCTAGGTGGCGCAGTGGTTAAGAATCCACCTGCCAATGCAGGGGACACGGGTTCAAGCCCTGCTCCAGGAAGATCCCACATGCCGCGGAGCAACTAAGCCCATGCGCCAAGAAAAAAAAAAAAAAAAAAAAAAGAGTAAAAAAAAAGAATCCGCCTGCCAATGCAGAGGTCACGGGTTCGATCCCAGCTCCAGGAAGATCCCATGTGCCGCGGAGCAACTAAGCCCGTGTGCCAAAAAAAAAAAAAAAAAAGAGAACAGATGATTGAACTTGATGCACCCCACCAAAAAAATAATGAATAAATTTAAAAAATAAAAAAAATAAAAAAAAATTATGAAACACTATGCAGTCAGAGAATTAAAGAGAATTATGGACCTTTAGCTATGGTTATTCCTGGGGTGTGGGTTTATGTGAGACTTTCCACTTTCTATTCACACAGTGCACCAAGAAAGTTTTGAGTGGAATTCTGGAAGCAAATCTAATTGCCAAGGCTATTACTCTTCATTACCCTTTAAGGTTTTTTCTTATGATCACAAGATACTTTTTTTTTTTTTAATTTATTTGGCTGGGGTGGGTCTTCATTGCAGCAGGCGGGCTCCTTAGTTGTGGCATATGAACTCTTAGTTGTGGCATACGAACTCTTAGTTGTGGCATGCATGTGAGATCTAATTCCCTGACCAGAGATCAAACCCAGGCCTCCTGGATTGGGAGCACAGAGTCTTAACCACTGGACTCCCAGGTGAATCCCATCATCATGAGATATTTTTGTAATTAAAAAATACACACTTTAAAACCAAACTACAGTTTGATGTTCCTTTAAACAGGGGCCCCTACACCTCAATACATTATATTTTTAAAGCCACTAGATGTCACTCTGAGCAAATGCTCTGTGTCATAACCGCAGCTGCTAGAAAATGCTGATCCCTCATTACCAACTAGCTAGTAATAGAGATGTTATCCGGTCTCAGGGAAACGCTTACTTCCGAGGAAAGAGTCCCCACAGAACGTCAGCCAGTGCCACATACTGTGCCAAGCGGTGCAGATCAGGAAAGGAGAGATGCAAATGCACAGGTGGAGGCAGGACACCCGAGGGAGACAGGGCTGGACCTGGACCCTAATCTGGGAAAGGGATCCTCCCAGCAGAAGCTGGCCACACCATGGCCACAGTCATGCAGGTCCCGCCTTACTTCTGGGCCATGAGTTTATGTGTATTCGCTGCCTAACCCTGACAATTGACTTTGCTTCCAAAATTTCTACCTTCAGGCAAAGCCTGTCCAGCAGCTAGGAGGGAGTTTGGGGGTGGGAGGAAATCCAACCCCAATCTGATCAAACTTCTGGATCTACAGAGGTGCTACAGAGCCCAGAGGAATTTGTTAAAAGACAACAGGAGTTCACAGTCAGCAAAACCCAGACTGGGGACTCTACATGACAAATGACCTGCTTTCTTCAATAAATAAATTATAAGGAGTCAAACAAAAAGAGATGAAGGGGAAACCCTTAGATTAAAAGAGGGTTAAGAGCCACATCAAGCAACTGCAACGTATAGAGCTTATTTGGATCCCTAATCAAGAACCTGCTGGGGAAAAAAAAAAAAAAAGACAATCAGATGTGTGAATACTGTCTGGGTATTTGATGATATTCAGGAATTACTGTTAAGTTTTTAGGCATGATAATGATATTGAGGTTTTTTGTTTTTAAGTCCTTAGAGAGGCATACTGAAATATTTACTGGGATTTGTTTCAAACTAAGGAGCAGTGCGTGAGGGTGTAGATGAAATCACACTGGCCCCGAGTTGATCATTGTTGAAGCTGGGTGATTACATGAGTTAATTATACTGTTCTTTTTACTTTTTTGTTTGAATCTTACTATAAGCATTGTTTAAAATTAGACATCAGCATTAAGATGGGAGGAATAAATGACATACTTGCCAAAGCAAACAATCAGAGAAACTTTCTCAGGGCACAACTAGAGCCAGATGAGAACCACAGCAGTCAGTAAATTTTGCAGCGGGCAAGAGTTAAACACAGTTCGTTTATCAGTTTTGTGGGATTTGGGAGGGGAAATCACCTAATCTCATTAAGCCTCAGTTTCCTCATCTGTAAATGGGCATCACATCAGTATTTTCCAGGGAAATCAGGAGACTTAAATGAAAGAAGCCAATAAAAGAATATTTTGAAACCCATGACAAACTACCGGAGTGCTAACAGTAGTTTATGTGGTAACACTAGTTCATTTATTCACATGTATATTTCATAAACATTTTATGAAGGGCCAGATGCTGTGTTAGGCACTGTGAATACAAAGATAATGGCACATTAACCGGCTTTGTCTCATTCTGTGTTTCTCAACCCTGGGTACACATTAAAAATATCAATGCCTGGGCATAGCCTCAGACCAACTAAGTCAGAGTCTCTGGGTGTGGCTCTTGGCATAGGGATCTTGTTTGTTTAGAGCGTCACAAGTGATTGATTCCACTGTGTGGCCAGGGTTGAGAAGCATCCATCTAATCGATTTTTGATCAATGAGTATTTCTGAGCAACCTTTAAGAAGCCTGGGTCTTTAAAAAATGGTACAAATGAACTTACAAAACAGAAATAGAGTCACAGATATAGAAAAACTTACGGTTATCGGGGGGAAAAGGGGGTCAGGAGGGATAAGTTGAGAGATTGGGATTGACATATACACACTACTATATATAAAATAGATAACTAATAAGGACCTACTGTGTAGCACAGGGAACTCGTCTCAATACTCTGTAATGACCTATATGGGAAAAGAATCTAAAAAAGAGTGGACATATGTTATGTATAACTGATTCACTTTGCTGTACAGCAGAAACACACACAGCATTTGAAGTCAGTTATACTCCAATAAAAATTAAAAAACAAACCAAAGAAGCCTGGGTCTTGGTTTACATAATTTTCAAGCAACTTTTAATGACTAGAGACACCCTCTAGGTGTTCACTCTTAGAAAGGACAAGGACTTGTCCCACTGTGCACCAATTGTGGCCATCTGGCCTCACCTGACTCCCCAGTGGTTGACAAAAGTGGCAGGCAATTTCAGGGATTTCCTATGGAATTTTCCATTGTGTTTTTCTTCCTTACAGGGGATTTATCTTCTCTGATTATAAAAGCTTCGGGGTTTTGTAAACGTCCCAGTTTCAGATATGAACAAAGGAGACTGGTCAGGGTTCCTGACTCACATTGCAAGTCAGACCTTCCAGAGTTTGCACCCCTGAGTCACACTGAGCCCTGAAACCACAGGGTGTGAGGGAGGAGAGCAGTGAGCCTAGCCACATCAGTCTACCCAGCACGGAATTCCCCACAAACACTTCTAGTTTGACCTTCCAGTTTGTTCCAGAAGGTTCTAAAAAGAGAGAAATAGGATCCATTGAACGCTTGAGAATGGAAAGAAAATCAGGTTGAGAGTAAAGTTTCTGGAGAAACAAAGTAAAATAATGCCCTGAAAGCAGTGTCCCAGATTCTCCAAGTCTCTTTCCTGGATGCAGAATTTGTGGCATCTTATTTTACTTCTTAGCTTTACATATCCAGGCATCTTTCTTCCTCAATACATATTCTCAAATGCAAGCAGCTGGGTGGGATCTTTCTGGGTACCAAGGAAGTCCAGAAGAAGGAAAGCATATGTTCTGGAACCACAGAAGCTAAGCGATACCACCCCTTCCCCACTGTGCATTCTTGAGTAAAATGTTTAAATGTATCCCTATCTGTACAGTGAGGCTCCTGATAATACTTCATAAAGTTGCTGGGAGGACTACATGAGATAAAGCATAAAGGGGATTGAGACAAAGAATGCTTAGCACAGCATCTACTGCATAGTAAACTATGATTAAGTTTAATACAAGATCTACTGCCAGAAATCTGCCAGACCAGTGCTTCTTAAACTTTGTGCATGTGAATCACCTGGAGACCTTGAGTATTCAGGGTACAAGTTGCAGTTTGGGAAGATGAAAAGTTCTGCAGATGGACAGTAAGGTTGCACAACAATGTGAATTACCTAATGCCACCGAACTGTGCTTTTAACAATGGTTAAAATGGCAAATTTTGTTATGTATGTTTTATCACAATTTAAAACAAAAAAAAATTTTTAAAGCACTCTCAGTAGCATTTCTAGCCAGCTCTTAGGTGAGGCTGATGATGTTGGTTTGCGGACCATACTTTGAGTAGCAAGGTCCTCTGGGTAATGAACCATATTGCACTTTACAGTTTACATAAGGCATTTCTATATCCCTTGTCTCTGTGATCCTCACAGGAACAACATGATACTGTATTCAGAGCAAACACAATTCTTCTTTGCCTGCAGACAGCACCTTGATCTTGAGTTGTAACCCTTTATATCAAATCAGGGCTGCCTCTCTACATAGGCAGACAGATCTTACTTGAGGGCCTCTTCATTTTTTCCCTGTTTTGACTGCTTATTTTAGGCCAAGTCTCCCAAGCAAATGCTTCCCATACCAGCTCAGGCCTTCCTTCCCCATTTATGTTTATGGTTGGGGTACGGATAGGTTCTTCAGCCTAAATAAGGAGCATCTGCTTCACCCATTGGATGCCTGCCTTCCTCCCAATCTGGTTGGAGGGCATTTCAAATATTTCCTCTGTATTTACCACCTTACTGACGGGACACATGGAAAACTGCTTCGTCATGTCTGTCGAGTGTGGGACTTGACAGCATTCATTGGAATTCTAGTTTTTGTTTAATCGTCACTGCTACGTATCTGCAAACGGAAACAGCTGGGCGCTCTAAGCTATTGCGTGCGCTACATAACCATCGGCCCAAAACAACAGTTCTCCAAAAGTGCCTGTGTAAGCTAGTGAGAGTATGCTTCCCTGGAGAGCTATGAACATGGCCCTAATCAGTGCATTTGCTCACAGCTGTTTCTTGTGCCAGATGTTCATGCAGGTTCAGTCTTTGGGCTATCACTTGGCGTGGTCTGCAGGAATGTGCCCATTTCCCAAGCCACTGGGAACAAGAACAAGGTCACTGGGCATCCCTAACTCTACTTGAAAGAGTGAGTTGTCCTGTCAGCTTTCTCATCCAGGAAGAAACCATGTTGCAGAGGCCGAAGTGCCTGCCGTCAGCCCCTCCAACAAGAGGATTCCCTACAACCACTGGCAGGAATTCTCGGGTGTCTCAGATCTCAAAAGGAAAGGAGGCAGACAGGCACCCTAGACAGAAAGTCCCTTACAACGTGGTTCTCCACATTAGAATCATCTGGGGAGGCACGCGTTTTTAAAAAAAATTGACACCTGGGGCCCATTCTGGATCAACAGAACCAGAATGTCCAGGGGTGCAAACTGGGCATCAACAATTATTTTAAAAAGTACGTCCAATGTGTGGCCATGTTGAAAACCTCTACCTTAGAGGGTTTCTATTTTTTGTTTAGATCTTCATCAGAGCAAAAATTATAACGGACAAACAGGCTGGAGCCTCTCATTACAAAAAATAAGATTCTAATGTCTTTAATGACACAATGTGAACACAGTGTCTGAGCAAAGCAGCAGTTTTGGTGAAACTGCAATCATGTTGTGTGTTTACCCCAAGAGTGAGGATAATTCACTCTTCGGTGGGAGCACAGAACCAAGGGCCAGCTGGCATCTTGGAAAGGCCTGGACTTCTGACCCAGCCCCAAGGGGAGCACCTGGAGGAAGGAGGGTTTGGGGTGCCTCGTTCACAGGAATACTCACCAAATACGGGCTGGATGTATTAATTTTTGAAACAAGAAGTGTTGTAATTACAAAAAAATGCCAAAAATTAATCTCTTTATCTGAGAGATAAATTTGGAATTAACTGTTCCAGGAAGTAGATAGCAAACATGGCAGCACTTGGCAAAGTATTAACACATCAAATTCACTTAAAATGAGTATTACACAACTTTATTTCTGGATTTCCTGGTCACTCTGTCACACATTCTCCTTTATCAGGAGGAGTATTTGGTTGGACATGCTTTAGAAAAATGACATCTCCAAAAAGTCTTATCTACAAAAAGTGTTAAAGACTTACATTCTTTAGATACATTCTCCTACATGGATTTAAAGCATATTCTGAGCGGGGTTCCCCAAACCTGGACAAATATCAGATTTGTAAAAAATGCTGGATCAGAAGCACCTAGGATGGGGTCCCAGAACCTGTAGATGGCATATTTACTTTCTATTGCTAGTATAACAAATTACCAATATAGTGGCTTAAAACAACATAAATTTATTCTCTTACAGTTCAGTTGGTCAGGAATCCAGCACATGGCTCGGCAAGGCTGTCTTCCTTTCTGGAGGCTCTTGGAGAGAATCTGTTTCCTTGTGTTTTCCAGCTTCTAGAGGCTGCTCACATCCCTTGGCTCACAGCCCCTTCCTCTGTCTTCAAAGCCACCAACAGCACATTGAGTTCTTCTCATATCACCTCACTCTGACCTCCTCTTTTGCTCCCTCCTCCTTCTTTAAAGGCCTCTGTGATTACATTGGGCCCGTCTGGATAATGCAGGATGCTATCAACATCTCAAGGATCTTAACTTAATGACACCTGCAAAGTCCTTTTTGCCATGTAAGATAACACATTCACAGGTCCCAGTGATTAGGGTCTAGACACCTTTGGGGAGGGCCATTATTCAGCCCTGTACAGATGGTTAAATCTCCCCCAGATAAATCTGAAGCAGCTTGTCCATGCCCCTTCACTTGAGAACTACTGCTGGCTGTCAAAGCCTCTCTCCATCCCATATCGCCCAGTCCCAGCCTTGATCTCCTTCTGATGAAATTCTCATGGTTCTTTCCCTGTGGGCATTGTCATTCCTACCCGCAACCTCCACCACAGTGGAGAGTGAGGCCTCCAGATAATTTTCATTTACTCTCTCAGAAACGTTACTGAGTGTCTCTCTTTTTCACTTTCCTTGTTTTATTTTGAGAATAATTGGTTATAAGCCCTTACTAATCACAAATGTCTCCTTAGATATAATTCAGCTGATTCAGTTAAGAACAAGTTAATATAATAGTATATTTCCTAGAGTCTTGGTCAGAAAACATAACAGCATCTATATGCTTAAGAATCTAAATAAGTTAAACTATCATTTTTTTTAAATATCTGTTTTACCTGGGGTGTTTTGGTTGAAAAGAACTAGCTCTTGTTAACTCAAGTAAGTGGAGGAAGGGTGGGATTTCTTATAAAGATACAGGCAGAGCAACAAGAGCTGGAATTGAAGAGCAGAAAATGTAGTAGTTGGGCATCATTCACCTTGAAATTGAGAAGAGGGAGGATAATTCAGGATCCAAAGTCATCCTTGGAATATCAGCGGCAGTATGTTCTAAATCTTTCCTCTGAAGTGGTTTCCTGAATATTACTCTGCAAACTATCCTCACTTTGGGCAATAAATATAGTCTTTTCAAAACCCACTAAACTCAATGGCAACTACTGACATATATTTTCATATTTTTTATGAAGGTAATATATACAGTAAAAAAATTCAAAGAATATAAATAGGTGTAAAATGAAAAAATTCTTCTAGAGAGAGACCTTTGTTAACAGTTGGTATATATCCTTCCAGAATTGCTTAAATGTATGCATAAGCATATGGGAATATATCTTTTTTTTTTCTCATTGATTTGAGAAACTAGCTTTTTTTTTAAGCTCTTTATTGGAATATAATTGTTTTACACTGTTGTGCAAGTTTTTGCTGTACAACAAAGTGAATCAGCTGTATTTATACATATATCCCCATATCCCCTCCCTCTTGCGACTCCTTCCCACCCTCCCTATCCCAGCCCTCTAAGGCATCACCCATCATGGAGTTAATCTCCCTGTGCTATGCAGCAGCTTCCCACTAGCTATCTGTTTTACATTTGGTAGTTTATATATGTCAATGCTATTCTCTCACTTAGTCCCGGCTTCCCCTTCGCACCCCCCTGCCTGTCCCCCTGCCCTGTGTCCTCAAGTCCATTCTCTACATCTGCATCTTTATTCTTGCCCTATCACTTGGTTCATCTGTACCATTTTTTTTACATTCCATATATATGAGTTAGCATACAGTATTTGTTTTTCTCTTTCTGGCTTACTTCGCTCTGTATGACAGACTCTAAGTCCATCCACCTCACTACAAATAACTCAATTTCATTCCTTCTAATGGCTGAGTAATATTCCATTGTATATATGTGCCACATCTTCTTTATCCATTCATCTGTTGATGGACATTTAGGTTGCTTCCATGTCCTGGTTATTGTAAATAGTGCTGCAATGAACATTGTGGTACATGTTTCTTTTTGGATTATGGTTTTCTCTGGGTATATGCCCAGGAGTGGGATTGCTGGGTCATATGGTAGTTCTATTCTTAGTTTTTTGAGGAACCTCCATACTGTTTTCCATAGTGGCTGTACCAATTTACATTTTCACCAACAGTGCAGGAGGGTTCCCTTTTCTCTGCACCCTCTCCAGCATTTATTGTTTCTAGATTTTTTGATGATGGCCATTCTGACCAGTGTGAGGTGATACCTCATTGTGGCTTTGACTTGCATTTCTCCAATGATTGGTGATGTTGAGCATCTTTTCATGTAATCATTAGCCATCTGCATGTCTTCTTTGGAGAAATGTCTATTTAGGTCTTCCGCCCATTTGTGGATTGGGTTATTTGCTTTTTTGGTATTAAGCTGCATGAGCTGCTTGTATATTTTGGAGATTAATCCTTTGTCCATTGCTTCATTGGCAAATATTTTCTCCCATTCTGAGGGCTGTCTTCTTGTCTTGTTTATGGTTTCTTTTGCTGTGCAAAAGCTTTTAAGTTTCTTTAGGTCCCATTTGTTTATTTTTTATTTTATTTCCATTATTCTAGGAGGTGGGTCAAAAAGGATCTTGCTTTGATTTATGTCATAGAGTGTTCTGCCGATGTTTTTCTCTAAGAGTTTTATAGTGTCTGGCCTTACATTTAGGTCTTCAATCAATTTTGAGTTTATTTTTGTGTATGGTGTTAGGAAGTGTTCTAATTTCATTCTTTTAGAGGAATATATCTTTTTAAAAGCACATGTGAAGTTATATAATTTGTTCCTTGATTTTTTCACCAAGCAATATATTTTGGCGAGTTTTTCATATTCTTACACATGTCTACTTCATTCTTTTCAATGGTTTGTTTAATATATTCCACTATATGGATTACCATAATTTATTTAACTAGTCCCCAACTGAGGAACATTTAGATGACCAGATTTTTGCAAATATAAACAATAATGCAATAAACCCTCTTGTCCATTTTTCATTGCCCCCTTGTCTGATTATAGAAGCAAGGCAAATTCCTAGAAGTGGAATTGCTGAGTCAAAGGGTATGTGCATTTTAAATCTTGTCAGTTTGCTATCCATTGTATTTCTTCTGTGAACCACTTACGCATGTTCTTATTCTATTTCCTATTGTTACTCATTTTTTTCTTATTTATTTTAAAGCAATTTTTATATATGAAGGAACTTAGTCATCTGACATATGACATTTTGACATTTTTCTCTTGATATCATTAACTATTGAAGTTATCTCTTTCCTAACTAAAGAGTGAAAACCTGGAAGTTTTTTGCTTATCTGTTTTGGCTTCTGAATCACCCAGCTAGTTGGGATTCCTAGAACACCACTGTATGTGCAGACTTTCTTGCCACTTCCTGCCTCATCATCCTTTAGGAGGACTGGACTATCTGTGGTTCCACAAATCCACCATATTACTTCTCATTTCCATGTTTCTGCTTATACTGTCCCCTTTGTCTGGAATGTCTTTTCTGTCCTTTACATTAAATCTGGGTGAATACTGCTTATCATCTGAGATTTAGTGGAGTCATCTTTTCTTCCAGGAAGCCTTCTGAGCTAGGTGTTTCATGAGTCTGTCTTTCCAATTAGACTGTGATTTCCTTAAGGGCAGGAAATAGATATTGTTTTTATCGTTATTATTTGTATTCCCAGGCTCACAAGAAATGTTTGCTAAAGGAATGGGAAGGAAAGGAGGAAGGAAAATCAAGGCCAGGCCCCCCTCTGTGGTCTCTACCTTTTGTTTCCTTACTTCTGTGGCTTATCCTTCACTTACCAGAAAAGCATTTGAAAGTCATCACCTCCTTGGACTTCCCTGGTGGCACAGTGGTTAAGAATCTGCCTGCCAGTGCAGGGGACACAGGTTTGATCCCTGGTCTGGGAAGATCCCACATGCCACTCAGCCCATGCCCCACAACTACTGAGCCTGCACTCTAGAGCTGTGAGCCACAACTACTGAGTCCACTTGCCACAACTACTGAAGCCCCTGCACCCTATAGAGCCCGTACTTCACAGCAAGAGAAGCCACCACACTGAGAGGCCCGTGCACCACAGCAAAGAGTAGCCCCTACTCACCGCAACTAGAGAAAGCCTGCGTGCAGTAATGAAGACCCAATGCGGCCAATAATTTTAATTAATTAATTTTTTAAAATAAATTAAAAAAAGAAAAGAAAAGAAAGTCATCACCTTATGTTCCCAGAATAGACTCTCTAGGGCTGTGCAATACAGATAAGAAATTTGTCCTTCAAACCTTATTTCTCTTTTTTAAAGCCTTGTATTGCAGCATCTACAATAATAAAATATTTCTTTAGCTCATAATTTGGATCAGACATTATTTACTATATCTCCTACTTTTGTAAAGCATTTTACAATTTTCAAATCATATTTGTGTTAATTTTAGTTGGTTCTCACACAACCCTGTGAGGTAACTAGAACAGGAAGTAGAAACCCCTTCTCATAGATGGAGAAACTGAGGCTCAGAGAGATTTTACTTCCTTGCTTTTGGTCACACAACTATTACTTATGGAGCCAGGTCTGAAACTAGTACTTCTGACTCTAAATCCAGTGCTCTTTCTACTGCTTCATTCTGCCTGTTCATATCCTAGTGAAAATTTGATTTTGAGTATATAGCTATTTCAATCACTTGTTTCAGCATACCCATACAATTACATTTGCATCTGTTACGTACTTAAAACTCTGGGAAAGATCCAATGTCAGAAGTTTCTGTTTGTTACTTGTCAGCAGCAGCACCTCCCTCCCTCTAACCTAAGAATTACACATTTCCTTACAGGTAAGAATCTGGCCAGGTGGGAGAACTGTTGGAACCTGGTAGCTGGCAAGATATCTGTTCCTGGTCCCTTGGTCTGCTGTATTTCATCACACCTTATTTTCTCTTCTTGTCCTCTTACCTTTCAGCAAGTAAACTATTAAGCATCTGTTAAAATTAGTGTTTACAGAGGTGCCATATTATGTAAAATGTATCTTCATCAGTACTTCATTCCTTTTGTTTTTAATCTAACAAAAATATTTTTTGCAGGTTTCCTTGAAAATGCTAACTCTGTCACCAAATTAAAAATACTATTAGGCTTTATTATGACCACTTAGGGATAACCTGAAGTCTTACTCTAAAACAATTTTTTTTCATTAATGTCATGCTTCTTTCTAAGAACAGGGTAAAGTGTTCTGGTGTACTTTTTTTCCTCTCTGTAGTTATCATACATCCTGACTTACTACAATTTTTAATCCTCTCACCCCCCTCCCCCACCTCTGGCAACCACCAATCTGCTTTTTGTTTGTTTTATTTATTTTTTTTTAAGATTCCACATATAAGAGAGATCACATAGTATTCGTCTTTATCTGACTTATTTCACTTAGCATAATGCCCTCCGGGCCCATCCACATCGTCACAAATGGCAAGATTTCCTTCTTTTTTATGGCTGAATAATATTCCATTGTTCCATTTTTCTTTCCCTTCCTCCCTTCCTTCCTTCCTTCCTTCCTTCCTTCCTTCCTTCCTTCCATCTATCTCTATCTATCTATCTATCTATCTATCTATCTATCTATCTATCTATCATCTATCCTACATTTTCTTTTATCTATTCATCCATTGATAGACAATTAGGTCATTTAACTTACATATCATGGTTATTATAAATAATGCTTCAGTGAACATGGGGCTGCATGTATCTTTCTGAGTTAGTGTTTTCATCTTCTTTGAATAAACACCTAAATGTGGAATTGCTAGATCATATGGTAGTTCTATTTTTAGTTTTTTGAGGAGTCTCCATACTGTTTTCCATAGTGGCTGCACCAAGTTACATTCCTACTAAGATGTATAAGGGTTATGGGTCACCTGTTCTCCATATCCTCACCAACACATTATTTCTTGTCTTCTTGATACTAGCCATTTTAACAGGTGTGAAGTGATATCTTGTGGTTTTGATTTGTATTGCCCTGATGATTAATGACATTAAGCATTTTTTCATGTGCCTCTTGGCCATCTGTATGTCTTCTTTTGGAAAAACATCTATTCAGATCTTCTGCCCATTTTTGTTTGGGTGTTTTTTGTAGTTTGTTTTTTGTTTTGTTTGTTTGCTATTGAGTTGTGTGAGTTTATTTATATATTTTGGAGATTAACCCCTGATTAGATATATGATTTGCAAATATTTTCTCCCATTCAGTAGATTGCATTTTCATTTCAGTAATGGTTTCCTTTGCTGTGCAGAAGTTTTTTTATTTTTATTATTTTATTTTATTTTATTTATGCTAACGTTTTGTAGTGTGATGTAGTCCCACTTTATTTTTGCTTTTCTTTTGCTTTTGGTGCCAGATTTAAAAAAATCATCACCAAGACTAATGTCAAGGAGCTTACAACCTATGTTTTGTTCTAGGAGATTCATGGTTTCAGGTCTTACATTTGTCTTTAATTCACTTTGAGTTAGTTTTTGTGTATGATTTAAGACAGTGGTCAAGTTTCATTTTTTTGCATGTGGCTGTCTGGTTTTCCCAACACCATTTACTGAAGAGACTATCTTTTCCCCATTGTATATACTTGACTCCTTTGTTGTAAATTAATTGACCATATATGTGTGGGTTTATTTCTGGGCTCTCTATTCTGATTCATTGATCTATGTGTCTGTTTTTATGCCAATACAGTACTGTTTTAATTACTATGGCTTTATAATATAGTTTGAAATCAGGGAGCATGATCCCTCCAGCTTTGTTTGTCTTTCTCATAATTGCTTTAGCTATTTGAGGATTTTTGTGGTTCCATATAAATTTTAGAATTATTTGTTCTATATCTTTTAAAAATGCCATTGGTATTTTGATACAGATTGCTTTGAATCTGAAGGTTGCTGTAGGTATTATGGACATTTTAACAATAATGAGTCTTCCAATCCATGCGCATGAAATGTGTTTCCATTTATTTGTGTCTTCTTCAATTTATTTCATTAATGACTTGTAGTTTTCAATATATAGGTCTTTCACACCCTTGGTTAAATTTATTCCTAGGTATTTTATTCTTCTTGAGGCAATTGTAAATGGGATTGTTTTCATTTCTCTTTCTGATAGTTCATTATTAGTGTATAGAAATGCAACAGTTTTTGTATATTTAATTTGTATCCTGTGACTTTACTAAATTTGTTTACTAGTTCTAACAAATTTTCTTTGATGGAGTCCTTAGGGTTTTCTATATATAATATCATGTCATCTGCAAATAGTGGCAGTTTTACTCCTCCCTTTCCAATTTGGATGCCTTTTATTTCTTTTTCTTGCCTAACTGCTCTGGCTAGGACTTGCAATACTGTGTTGAATAAAAGTGGCAAGAGTGGGCATCCTTGTCTTCTTCCTGATCTTAGAGGAAAAGCTTTCAGCTTTTCACCACTGAGTATAATGTTATCTGTGGGCTTGTCATCTATGGCCTTTATTATGTTGAAGTACATTTCCTCTATAACCACTTTGTTGAGAGTTTTTATCAAAAATAGATGATGAATGTTTTCAAAAGCTTTTTCTGCATCTATTAAGATAATCATGATTTTTATCCTTCATGTTGTTAATGTGAATTTTGAAATATCCTTGCATCCCTGGAATAAATCCTACTTGATCATGCTATATGATCCTTTTAATGTATTGTTGATTTTGGTTTGCTAGTATTTTGTTGAACATTTTTTCATCTTGGTTCAACAGCGATATTGGCCTATAATTTTCTTTGCTTGTGGCATCCTTGTCTGGTTTTGGTATCAGGGTAATGTTGGCCTCATAAAGTGAATTTGGAAGAGTTCCTTCCTCTTCTGTTTTTTGGAAGAGCTTGAGAAGGATTCTTCGAATGTTTGGTAGAATTTATCAGTGAAGCTGTCTGGTCTGGGACTTCTGTTTATTGATTACTGATTCAATCTCTTTACTAGTAATTGGTCTATTCAAATTTTCTATTTCATCATGATTCAGTCTTGGTAGGTTGTATGATTTTAGGAATTTATCCATTTCTTCTAGGTTGTCAAATTTTTTGGTGTATAATTGTTCACAGTAGTCTCTTATGATCCTTTGTATTTCTGCAGTACCAGTTGTAATATCTCCTCTTTCGTTTCTAATTTATTTGAATCCTCTCCCTTTTTTTCTTGGTAAGTCTAGCTAGAGTCTTGTCAATTTTGTTTATCTTTTCAAAGAACCAGCTCTTAGTTTCACTGATCTAATTGTCTTTTCAGTCTCTATTTCATATTATTTCTGCTCCAATCTTTGTTATTTCCTTCCTTCTACTAACTTTGGGCTTTGTTTTTTCTTCTTCTTCCTTTTTTTCCTAGTTCTCTGTGGGGTAAAATTAGGTTGTTTATTTGAAATATTTCTTGTCTCTTGAGGTAGGCATTTATTACCATGAACTACCCTCTTAGAATGGCTGCATCCCACAAATTTTGGTATGCTATTTTCCACTTTCACTTTTCTCAAGGTATTTTTTTATTTCACTTTTTAATTCTTCTTTGATCCATTGGTTTTTCAGTAGAATGTTGCTTAATCTCCACATATTTGTGAATTTTCTAGTTTTCTTCATGTAATTTCTAGTTTCATATCTTTGTGGTCAGGAAAAATGCTTGATATGATTTTGATCTTCTTAAATTTATTGACTTGTTTTGTGTCCTAACATGTGATCTATCTTGGAGAATATCCCATGTGCACTTGAGAAGAATGTATATTCTGTTGCTTTTGGATAGAATGTTCTGTGTATATCTATTAAGCCAATCTTATCCACCATGTCATTTAAGGCCAAGGTTTACTTACTGATTTTCTGTTTGGATGATCTAGCCATTGATATAAGCGTAGTATCAAAAACTACTATTCTTGTATGGCTATTTCTCCCTTTAGGTCTGTTAATTTTTGCTTTACATATTTAGGTGCTCCTGTGTTGGATGCATAAATATTTACAAATGTTATATCTTTTTGTTGGATAAACCCCTTTATCATTATGTAAAACCCATCTTTGTCTCTTATTGTAATAAGAGACAACAACAATCTCTCTTTTAAAGTCTACTTTGGGGGACTTCCCTGGTGGTGCAGTGGTTAAGAGTCCACCTGCCAATGCAGGGGACACACGTTTGATCCCTGGTCCAGGAGGATCCCACGTGCTGTGGAGCAACTATGCCCATGTGCCACAACTACTGAGCATGTGCTCTAGAACCCACAACTACTGAAGCTCATGCACCTAGAGCCTGTGCTCCACAACAAGATAGGCCACTGCAGTGAGGGGCCCGTGCACCACAAAGAAGAGTAGCCCCCACTCACCACAACTAGAGAAAGGCCATGTGCAGCAACAAAGACCCAATGCAGCTAATAAATAAATAAATAAATTTATTTATTTATTTATTTAAAAAATAAAGTCTATTCTATCTGATATAAGTATGTCTACTCCAGCTTTCTTTAGGTTTCTATTTACATGGAATATCTTTTCCCAACCCTTCACTTTCAGTCTGTGTGTATCCCTACATCTACAGTGAGTTTCTTGTAGGCAGCAAAAAGATGGGTCTTGTTTTATTTGTCCATTCAGCCATTTTATGTCCTTTGATTGGAGAATTTAGTTCATTTACATTTTAAAATAATTATTGAGAGACATATACTTATTGTCTTTTTGTTAATTGTTTTCTGGCTGTTTTTATAGTTCCTCTCTGTTCCTTTCTTCTCTTGCTATTTTCCTTTGTAGTTTGGTGACTTTCCTTAGTGGAATTATTTTATTCCATTCTCTTTCTCTTTTGCATATTTATTATAGGTTTTTCCTTTGTGGTTACCATGAAGCTTACATTTAACAACTTATATCTATAACAGTATATTTTAAGTTGATAACCACTTAAGTTTGATTCCATTCTAAAGCTCAACATTTTGACTCTCCCCACTGACCACTTTATGTTTTTGATGTCACTTTTCCATCTTTTTATCTTGTGTATCCCTTAACTAATTATTGTAATCACAATTTTTTTTACTACTTTTGTCTTTTAACCTTTATACTAGCTTTATAAGTGATTAAGCCACTAACTCTATTATATACTGGGTTTTTTCTGTAAGATGTTATGGAAAAACCTGAATGAATTTTTTTGGCCAACCCAATATTTACCTTTCCAATGAGATGTATTGTTTCATATGTTTTTGTTGTTGTTGTTACTAGCCAGAACCCTTTCTTTTCAGCTTAAAGAAGTCCCTTTAGCATTTCTTGTAAAGCTGGTTTAGTGGTGAGGAATGCCTTTAGCTTTTGCTTGTCTGGAAACCTCTTTATCCTTCCTTCAATTCTGAATGATAACTCTTTGGGGTATTCCTGGTTGGAAGTTTTTTTTCTTTCAGTACTTTGAATATATTGTGCCATTCCTTTTTGTTGCTAAATAACATTGCATTGTGTAGATATACCACATTTTGTTTACTTATTCACAGTTGATGGATACCTGGGTTGTTTCCACTTTTCAGTTATTATGAATAATGCTGCTATGAACATTCATTTACCAGTGCTTATGTAGATATATGTTTTCCATTCTCTTGGCTAATCATAGGAGTGAAATTGCTGAATTGTAGCTCTTTTCTACATGATCCAAATTTTCTGAGGGGCATGTGTTGGTTTTACAAGATAAAATAAATTTTGTTCAAAAATTAAATGCACCTTTATCTTTCTATTTTGAAGAGAATGTACATTAGCAATGCAGACCACCTTCTTGATTTAGTCATATCTACCAAGCTCAAGAAAACCAACCCTTGTACAGTCTCAGCAAGAAAGCAGCCAGTGGTTAATAACACCACTCTAAATTGACTCAAAAACACAGAAAGAAAACACAACAATGACCTGAATATTATGTGCCTCTCAATGGATTTTCCAGTGTTGGCAGAAAAAAATTCAATCATCCTATATCTTTCTAAGTTACACTTATTATATCAATGCCTGCCTTTCTGCAGGGATAGAAAGTCTCCTCATGGTTAGGTGTTCCAAACAAATTCATCATAACGCCTACTTCCATCCCCTCATTCATTCTGCTTCCATCTTTCTGAAGGGCTGGCACGAGACATTTTCTCCTGTGCTCAAACCTCTCTTACCACTTAACTATCCAAGTGGGCTACCCTGTAATGGGCTAATCAGACACTCATTCTTCAAACTTCCCCTTACTATATTTTGTTCTACTTAAATATGCTTCTTTGCACACTGGCTTAGAAGCAATGAGGCTCCATAAACAAAGTCAAAAGACACAAACAGATCATTGCAACAGATAACAGATAAAATCTTCCATAAATGGACAAGAAAAAGATACATAACAATTTTTAAATGGGCGTCAAACACATCCACAGAAAGATAGATACATGTATAGATATGTGATAAAGCAAACAATATTAGTTCATTGTTAATAATAGAATCTCAGTGGTAAGTATGTGAATGTTCACTGTAAAATTTGTTCAACTTTACTCTGTTTCAAATTTTTCATAATAAAATATTGAGGGGTGAGGGAATTGGATTAAGGTGGTCAAAAGATACAAACTCCCAGTTATAAGATAAACAAGAACTGGGGATATAATATATAACATGATGACTATAGTTAACAATGCTGTATGGTATATTTGATAATTGTTAAGAGAGTAGATCCTGAGAGTTCTCATCACAAGGGAAGAAAAAACATTTAAAATATTTTTTTCTCTTTTTGTATCTGTATGAGATGATGGATATTAACTAAATTTATTATGGCAATCATTTCACAATATATAAAATTCAGGTCATTATGATATACACCTTAAACTTACACAGTGCTGTATGCCAATTATATCTCAATAAAACTGGGAAAAAAATACTGTATATACCCTTCCCCATCTTGCTTTTTTTTACTTAAGGTTAAATTTTGATGAGCACTTCTTAGTAGTGTATAGAGGGTAAACCTCATTCTTTTTTTATAGCTGTTGCAAGTTGTAATTGAAATTTAACTTATAATTTGTTTAAAACAAACACAAACAAAAATACTGGGGAGGTAGGAGATTGTCTTAAAGGATATCATGAGACCAGGAGCACATTAGGAAGTACATAATGCTTTAACTTCCTCTGAAGAAAATACTGTGAAAGGAAAAACATTCCCAAATACATTCCATGAGGCCATCATTACCCTGATACCCAAACCAGACAAAGATGCTACAAAAAAGGAAAATTACAGGTCAATATCTCTGATAGATATAGATGTCAAAATCCTCAACAAAATATTAGCAAACCAAATTCAACAATGCATAAAAAGGATCATATACCATGATCAAGTGGAGTTTATTCCAGGGATGTAAGAATGGTTCAATATCCACAAATCAATCCTTGTGATACACCACATTAACAAAATGAAGGATAAAAATCACACGATCATCTCAAAAGATGCAGAAAAAGCATCTGACAAAATTCAACATCCATTCATGATAAAAACTCTCATCAAAGTTGATGTAAAGGGAATATATCTTAATGCAATAAAGGTCATTTATGACAAACCCACAGCTAACATCATTTTCAGTAGTGAAAATCTGCAAGGTTTTCCTTTAAAGTCAGGAACATGACAAGGATGCCCACTCTTGCCACCTCTACTTAACATAATATTTCAAGTCCTATTCAGAGCAATAAGACAAAAAAAGAAGAAGAAGAGGGAGAAGAAGAAGAAGGAGAAGGAGAAGAATTTGGATAAAAGGCATCCAAATTAGAAGGGAAGAAGTAAAACTGTCACTATTCGCACATGATATGATACTATATATATAGAAAAGCCTAAAGTCTCCACTGAAAAAGTATTAGAACTAATAAATGAATTCAGTTAAGTTGAAGGATACAAGACTAATATGCAGAAATCTGTTGCTTTTCTACACACTAATAATGAACTAATAATATGAGAAAGAGAAAGCAAAAAAAAATAATCTCATTTACAATTGTATCAAAACCAATAAAATACCTAGGAATAAACTTAACCAATGAGTTGAAAGACCTATACTCTGAAAGCTTTAAAACATTGGTGAAGAAAACTGAAGATGATACAAAGAAATGGAAAGACATCCCATGTTCATGGATTGGAAGAATTAATATCATTAAAATGTCCATACTACCCAAAACAATCTGAAGATTTTATGCAATCCCTATCAAAATACCCATGACATTTTTCAAATAAATAGAACAAATAATCCTAAAATTTTATGGAACCACAAAAGACCTTGAATAGCCAAAGGAATCTTGAGAAAACAGAGCAAAGCTAGAGGAATCATGCTCCTTGACTTCAGACTATACTACAAAGCTACCGTAATCAAACAGTATGGTGCTGGCACGTAAATGGACATATAGATCAATGAAATAGTAGAAAACCCAGAAATAAACCCATGGTCATATAGTCAATTAATCTATGACAAAGGAGGCAAAAATATACAATGGGGAGAAGACAGTCTCTTCAATAAGTGGTGCTGGGAAAACTGGAAAGCTACATGTAAACAATGAAATTAGAATATTTTCTCACATTACATACAAAAATAAACTCAAAATGGATTAAAAAACTCAATGTAAGACCAAAACCCATAAAACTCTCAGAAGAAAACATAGTGCACTCTTTGACATAAGTCATACCAATATTTTTTTGGATATGTCCCCTTAGGCAAAGGAAACAAAAGCAAAAATAAATAAATAAGACATAATTAAACTGAAAAGTTTTTGTACAGCAAAGGAAACCATTGACAAAATGAAAAGACAACCTACTGAATGGGAGAAAATATTTGCAAATGATATGACTGGTAAGGAATTAATATTCAAAATATATGAACAGCCCATACACCTCAGTATAAAAAAAAACAAAACAAAAACAAAATAACCCATTTAACAAATGGGCAGAAGACTTGAATAGACATTTTTCCAAAGACATACAGATGGCCAACAGGCAGATGAAAAGATGCTCAACATTGCTAATCATCAGAGAAATACAGATCAAAGCCACAGTGAGCTATCACCTCACACCTGTCCAAATGGCTATCATCAAAAAGCCCACAAATAACAAATGTTGGTGAGGATGTGGAGAAAAGGGGACCCTCCTACACTGTTGGTGGGACTGTAAACTGGTGTACCATTATATAAAATAGTATGGAGATTCCTCAAAAAACTAAAAACAGAACTACCATATGATCCAGCAATTCTACTCCAAGGTATATATGCAAAGAAAATGAAAACACTAATTTGAAAAGATATATGCACCTCAATGTTCACAGCAGCTTTATTTATAATATCCAAGATATAGAAGCAACCTAAGTGCCCATCAATAGAGGAATAGATAAAGAAGATGTGCATGTATGTATGTATGTATATTCCACTGTGTGTGTGTGTGTGTCTGTATATGTGTGTATATGTATGTATACAGACAGAAACACACACTATGGAATATTACTTAGCCATAAAAAAGAGTGCAATTTTGCCATCTGTAACAACATGGATGGACCTAGAGGGGATCATGCTTAGTGAAATGAGGCAGAGAAAGAAATATACTGTATGTTATCACTTATATGTGGAATCTATAAAACAAATGAATGAATATAACAAAACAGACAGACTCACAGATACAGAGTAAAAACTAATGGTTACCAGTGGGGAGACAGAAGGGGCATGATAGTAGTAGGGGATTAAGTGGTACAAACTACTTTGTATAAAATAAGATACAAGAGCATACTGTATAGCACAGGGAATACAGCCAACATTTTATAATAACTTCAAGTGGAGTATAATCTATAAAATATTAAATCACTATGTTGTACGCCTGAAACTAATATAATATTGTAAATCAACTATACTTAAAAAAAAAAACAGAACAAAAGGCAAACTGATTAAGTGTATTACATTCTGCTCTGGATGGTGGTCTGGGTTTCTTAGTGCTCAGAGCTTGTGAATCTTCAAAGCGAAAGCACACACTCCTTTGGGATGCCAAATCCAAGAAAGCTGAAAGGTCCACACACTCAAATTTGTTCCTGAAGAACCAAACTTCTGACACCACTGTTGAAAAAGTGGTGAGTTAGTGCCTCAATTCAGGAGACACAGATAAGTTAACAAACAAGGTTCTGATACGGCTCCCAGACCATCCTGTTTGCTGCCGCTTAGTGTGGTAGTTGGGCCCCCATTGTGATGGATTCAGAAGTTTCTTTGACTTTTCTCACTTATCCATTATCTCTGTTCCAGGCAAGATGAAAGTGGAGAAAGGGTACTGCTTTAAAAAGAATCAATCTGTTTTATCCTCTAGAGAAAAAGGGTGCATTCTGGGCTGCAGGCAATGACACTATTCACATAGTTATGTAGCTAGAACGTGGTGGGAGGTCTGTGTGGTGAAGTTGTGAAGTTTGCATTTTATTTCATTTTGCACTTGAGTTTCAAAGTACTAGAACCTTTTCCCAGAACTAGGTTACACTATTTTTATTAGCCCAGTAAAGGAGTGCTCATTTAAAAAAAAAAGAAAGAAAGAAAAAATACTGTGAAAGGAATTGGGTTTGGCAAAATGATGCCTTGGCTGCTTATGGTGTCCCACAGGTGATGTTATTTAAGGCTGAATAATCTAGATTTTGGTAAAAATGCTGCAGACTGATCTGCCTGGACCATAGACGTGAAACCTATAGATGTGGAGAGTATAGGACTTCTCTGAAAGGAACTAAATATTTACCCTGTCAAACATATGGGAGCAAGAGATGAATGGGTTTTTGACAGAGGAAGGAAGAATTTCCTTTCTCTAGTACTGAGTTAGCTGGGACCTCAACTCTGGGATAAGGAGAGCCCTGGAGATTTTCTCTGTGGAAAAGCAAACTGACCTTCACCAGGTGTAGCCAGCAGAGGCAGCGGCTGAGCTTGGACTCAGTGGGGCTGACTCTTAGGCTAGTGCTTCCTCCACGTATCCAGGTCATAGCCTCTGTCTCCCCACTGAGTGAGATAGGGGAACAAGACTCTCTCTGTCAATGCATGATTCATGCAGATTTCAATGCTGTCTTTTAAGTTGAAATTCTCAAAGTTTATCTCCTAGCCAAAACTACTAATACAGTATGGTACCTTTCCAGTTGCTGCAATTATTTGTCCTGATTGTTCATTAGCAAAGCCCTAGGTTTCCTGAATTATTCATGTCTCAAGAATAACCACAAAAATGTATTCTGATCAGAGACAAGGGTTTTGGCCCTGCAAAGAATGAGGTATTGTCCTTGCACGGGAAACCCCTGTCCCATTCCTATGTAAATGAGGGTCATGAGGAGTCATTTTTCTTTTTTTAATGTGCTGATACTACACATCATCAGTATCCACATATATATATATCTTCCAATTATCCAGGTGATCTGGAAACGAGGCATCAAGGAAATCTTAACGACATTGGACATTTCATTCTTCCTGGTGTACAAGGTAACAAATGTTCTTTCAATTATAAATTACATTATCTTATAAAAGATATGGACAACTGGAAAGGTTGAGAATTAAAGAGTTTAGTTTAATTTATTGACAATAACATTTTAATTCTCTTTTATAGTCATGGCCTATGTTTTTAATTCTTTAAATACTGTCTCATGTACTCACATGTTTATATATTTTAAATATGTTACTCTAATGTTTATTCTGGGTTATATTAGGCCTTTAAAATAGTGACTGAAAACAAATTATAGAAAAAGAGCAGTGACAAAAGTCCTACATAAGTGGAATTTTAAATGTTATCCTGCAAATGTGCATTCCTGTTTCCCTCCTCCATATTTACGGCAATGCATGTAAGGAAAAATAAGGGAAACATCAACAGTTATAAGAGGCGAACATGAAGGACGCAAGCCTTCCAGTAGACAATAATATTTACATAAATTTGGTCTTCATATCAACCTGTTGAAGGCTCTCTTCCCATTTCAAATATTGTTTAACCTTGAAGATAGATTTTTAAAATCAGTCATTGGCATATACACACTACCAAATGTAAAACAGATGGCTAATGGGAAGCTGCTGCAGAGCACAGGGAGATCAGCTTGATGCTTGGTGACGACCTAGAGGGGTGGGATAGGGAGGGTGGGAAGGAGGCTCAGGAGAGAGGGGATATGGGGATGTATGTATACATACAGCTGATTCACTCTGCTGCACAGCAGAAACTAACACAACATTGTAAAGCAATTTTACTCCAAAAAAGATCTGAAAAAAAATAAAGTAAAATAAAATAAAATCAGTCACTGGCAGTTTGGTTCAGGGCGTGTTCTCTTACTGCATTTCACAGATCCAAGGCTACTGGGTATGTGTTGTCATTTTCTGTCTTGATTTGTTTTAAAATTATATTTATAGCTCTCTTTATAAAAAGTATTTCAAATGGCAGAATTAATTTTTATAATAAACATTTACCAAGAGTGACACCTCTTACAAAAATGAATCAATTAATATACTCTTGATGAAAATTATAGTATTCTTATGGAGAAATAAAACAATCATATATATCTTCAGAATGCTGATCTCTCTTCTCTTCCCTCAAAACAACAAAAAAGGCATTTCGTATATCATTTAAAAGATGTTTTAATAAGTGTGGAATTTTTCTCGTTTTCATGAAAAATTAAAATGATTGAAATAAAAGTTGCCATGATACAGTAGAAAACAGAAAAACTATGAACCTATTCGAATTTACTAACACCTCAAATAAACAACTTACGTGATAATAATAGGAGTGCAGACAAGACAAATACCTACTTCTAAGTGGATATTATACTAATGGTATCTACTTATCAAAGTCACTGTAAGAGTCAAATGAAATAATAACTATTTTAAAAGCTGTGTTTTTATAAGCAGTTAATAGACTAGACCAATATGCTTTTGAACTCGCTGGGGAAATATTCCTAATAAGCATGAAATGTTTTATACTCTACTGTACTTGAATGCGCATGTGTGTGTGATATAGATCTTGAATTAGAGCCACACACCATTCTTAAGGCATGTGAATCATAATCTATATTCCAATTGTTTAATATCTTCCAGAATCGCTAATCTGTACATCCTTTGGTTCCCAACAGCATGATCTTCGCCAAGTCCCTAATAACATGCCTGATTCTGTGTCACACTGCATAAGCAGGAAAGGGCTCCATATTTTCTAAGTTAAGAATTAATACTCTTGTTTTACTCCTAGAGTCGAAAGATGAAAGTGGTTTTTCTGATCACTTTCCTTTTGGTCACAGCTCACTGCACACCAGTAAGTAACCTCTTAATGTCTATTTCTGCACATCAGCCTTGGTTCATGCTTTCCAAACTCATATATTCAGGCCTCAGAAAAAAAAAAAAAGAAAAAAATCTTTGGAGTCAAAGCCACAGTCTCCACTTTAAGTTTCTTTGGAGCTAAAAGTAGCTCTTTTAACCTATTTTAAAAGACCTTGTTAGAAAAGCAATAGATTTGAGTCAAGCGCAACGGAGAATCTCGCCTGGCCTCAGAGCAGAGCAGTTGTCCTCAATCTTGGCTGCACTTTGGAATTGCTTGGGAAACTAGAGTCCTGATATCTGGGTCCCGCCCCCAAAACCTGCCTTAATTGGCCTGGGGTGCGATCCAGGCATCAGGATTCTTATAAGCTCCTCAGGTATTCATTCCACTGGGCACCCAAGCTTGAGAACCGCCAGCTGAGGGAGGGGCCGTCAGAGGGAGCTATGATTGCTCTGGAGAAGCCCTTGATAAAACCTGAGACAAACAGAAGCCCCCGGAAGTAGGTTAAGGAAGACGACAGCTCAGGTTGTTATTGTGAACAAAGCAGAGTGAGTAGGCTGAGAGAATTACAGGCTTACCTCAGAGATACTTCGAGTTTGCTTCCAGGCCACAACAATAAAGCAAATGTCGCAAGAAAGCGGGTCACACAAATTTCCCGGCTTCCCAGTGCATATAAAAGTTATGCTTACAGTATACTGTCATCTATTACATGTGCAATAGCATTATGCCTACAAAACAATGTGCACCTTTATTGAAAAATACTTTAGTGCTAAAAAATGCTAACCATCATCTGAGCCTTCAGCAAGTTGTAGTAGTAACATTAAAGATCACGGGGCACAGATCACCATGATAAATAATAATGAAAAAGCTTGAAATATTGCGAGAATTACCAAAATGTGACACAGAGACATGAAGTGAGCAAACGCTGCTAGAAAAAATGGATGACAGACTTGCCTGTTGCAGGGTTGCCACAAACCTTCACTGTAAAACAAAAAAATACAGTATCTGTGAATCACAATAAAACTAGGTATGCCCATATCTGAGATAATTTTTTGGTATTAAAAAGGATTAATGACCAGTGTTAACAGCTGCAACATTCATTTGCTTATTCTATAAACTAATTTTTCTTGAGATGGGCGATCACGGTAGGTGCCAGGATTTCACAGTTGACAAGACATAGTCCCTGCCTTCTGGGAACTCAAAGTCTAAGTCTCCTAGTTAATTACCATTATTATCATTACATCTACTTCCTCAGTCTCCATACTCTGCCTCTTAATTTTCACAGGTACGAGAATTTCATCCTGGAATTCACCATGATCACTTAAACTGGAAGGTAATTGTTCTTTTTTTTTTTTTTAAACCAAAATTAGGAATATTTGCTGTCTCCTAGGAAGATACAATTTTGGGAGAAAATATGTGACATTTTCAAGAAGTAATATTTTCAGAAATATAAAATATGATTATAAGATTTCCTCCAAGAAAAGGGAACCCTCTTACATTGTTGGTGGGAATGTAAATTAGTGCAGCCACTACGGAGAACAGTATAGAGGTTCCTCAAAAAACTAAAAGTAGAGTTGCCATATGATCCAGCAACCCCACTTCTGGGCATATATCCAGACAAAACTATAACTTGAAAAGATACATGCACCCCTATGTTCATAGCAGCAGTATTTACAATAGCCAGGATGTGGAAGCAACCTAAATGTCCATCGACAGATGAATGGATAAAGATGTGGTACATATATACAAGGGAATATTACTCAGCCATAAAAAAGAATGAAATAATGCCATTTGCAGCAACATGGATGCAGCTAGAAATTATCATACTAAGTCAGAAAGAGGAAGACAAATATATGATATCACTTACATGTGGAATCTAAAATATGACACAAATGAACATATCTACAAAACAGAAATAGACCCACAGAGATAGAAAACAGATTTGTGGTTGCCAAGGGGGAGGGGATGGAGGAGGGATGGAGTGGGAGTCTGGGGTTAGCAGATGCAAACTATTACATGTAGAATGGATAACAACAATGTTCTACTGTATAGCACAGGGAATTATATTCAATATCCTATAATAAAAAGTAATGGAAGAGAATATGAAAAAGAATATATATATGTATAACTGAGTCACTTTGCTGTACAGCAGAAATTAACACATTGTAAATCAACTATACTCAATGAAATAAAAAAAAAATATTTTCTCCAAGGTAAAAATGAAAAATCTAAGGTGGGAAGCATAGGAACCAGCCTCATTGGCATAGCTAGGAATTCTGTGGACAGTTCCTACCAGTTGGGAAATCATCTCCAGAGAAATAGACCATCTCTGGGCCCGTGAAAGTTAGAACACCAGCCTTGAATCACTTCTTGTCTGGGTGAACACCACCCTTTTCAATATACAGCTGGTTTAGATCCTTCTCTTTCACAAATAAGGGGATAACATAAGTCATGAAACTTCTTTTATAAGTTTAGCATAATCTGACAAATATCTAGAACCCAGAAATCACCAGAATATTTTGGTTTTTCAACTTAATATTATGTCCTTACTTTTCAGAGGATCCAGCAAAGCATGAGCCCATATAGACTGTTTCACATGGTAAACTCACTGACTACATCCATTATAATATCCAAAATTCCTCATTAAAAAGTTACATGTATTATTAATTCCTTTTAGAAGACTTTCTCTCAACTGACAAATGTCTGCTTTTTTTTGCCAAGCAAGCTCATAGATAAATTTATACTTATTTTCAGTAATTATCCTTAGTATAGATTTTGATCTGTAGATTGTGGCCTCTTGGTATATTGCTTGCTGCTTTGCATTTTCCAGAAGATGCTTGGAACGTCTGAAAGCTCAGGTTTCTGCTCAGAAAGAACTGCCAAAGCACACAGCTCTCTGTTCTTCACCTTGGCTCTCAACCTCCCTTTCCTTTCATAGTCTGATTAAAAAAGGCAAAGATAAATCTCTATGTTTCTATGGGCTCTGGTTGTTGTTTTTTAGTGGAGTTACTCTCTGGAAAATTTTTGTACTGATACTCATCTTAGCTAACTCCTAACTCCCTTCTCTTCTATATGATTGTCCAGTTTACATTACAACAAGCTTCTTTACTACTCACAGACCTTAAAGTAATTTCTGCAATTTCTTCTTGCAAGTATTTTTTTCAGAATTTAAAAAAATATATTTGAACTGAAACAAAAATTTCCTAACAATTAAATGTCAAGTAACTGGTTTTTTTTATTTTTTTTCCCTTGCAGTACCTTCAGAAGTTTTTTGAATTCTTGCATACCTGTGTAAGTTTTCATTCTTGATTCTTCTATCATTATCAACACTTGACAGAAGAATGAAGGTTCAGGAAAATTAAGGGAAAGACATAGGAAATGTGAAATCCTATTTGAGGGTTTTGTCATCATAATACTGGCTAATTTCACATTTATATCTTATTTTTAACAAAACTTTAAGTCACTGCTTATGAATTAAGAATGTTTCACATACTAACAAAATTGCTAATTAATGGAAGAACTAAAACTTGTTAATCTGTTTGAAAAGGATTACAATTTCTTGAAAATGTTGAAGACAGCTATTCAGCTGAAGTCCTCTCAAATTTTTATTACGTGTATCCTACTAAAAATATCTGAGAAGGAACGCCCATTTTTTAAAAAATATACATATATATTTATATATAAAATATGTGAAATTGTTTAAGAAATCATAATTTCTTAAAATTATTCTATTTCCTTCTATTTTTCAGCTCCAAAATGTCCATTTTATGCCAAAGTCATCATCTTATCCTTTAACTCCTTGAGCATTTTAATCATAGTTGTTCTAAAGTCAGTGTCTGGTAACTCCATTGTTTCGAGCTCCTGAGGGTCTGCTTCTATGATCTACTTTTTCTTTTCAGTGTCAGTTGAGCCTTGTTCCCCACCCACCCCGCTGGCCCCGATCCTTTTTTGTAACCTGGTTGTTTTTGATTGAGCATTGAACAGTGTTTTTGAAAATTGTAGAGACAACTTGAAGTTCTGGATGAAGTTATCTTCCTCCAGAGAGAATTTACTTTTGTTTCTAGACTATGTAGACTATGGGCACAACACTCACAGATCACCTTGATCCATCTGGAGACTGAGATGATTAGAACAAGTCCCCCTGGTTTACTCTTACTCCCGGGGTGAGGTCTTTGGGGTTCTAGCCATAATAAGCCTGGTTACTGACCAAGTCTCCTTCTCTCTGGCAGCCCCTGAACTCCTTTCTCTCTGTCCCCCAGCCCTGTGAGATTGTCAAAAGTTCTGCTCAACTTCCAGCCTTTCAGCCACTACTTTTGGAATTGCCAATTGCCTTGAGAAGAGTGCAGTCAAATGCCTCCCTGGGATTTTTACCTCCCCACAATCTCAAGTCCATAAAGCCTCACTTTCTTAGAATTCTGCTACCTTCAGAAGTATGCTTAAACATTGGCGGCGAGATGGATGGGGGGTGGTCCAATTCTTCTAGTTGTTCTTCCCAAAAAGATTGGCTGGAACAACAAGGTTGGAAAGAAAGTACTGTACTTGGTTTTCTTTTCAAAGATCAAATACAAATAGTTTGAAATTTCATTAATTAACTGTCATACACATACAGAGAAATAGAGCAAGTTGGCAATGTTAATGAAACTAAAAAAAAAAAGTTATTGGTTGAAAATTCTCACCTCTTATCTATATAAGCTTAAAAATATTTTATTACTTATGTAGTAGTTATGTAATATTTATATGTTGAGTATTTATAACTACATTTTTTGTCTTGATTTTTGTTTTATCAGTGGAAACCACCAATGAACCGGCTGACTACCATAGAGCCCACGCCTACCTTCCCACCAACAACAGGGACTTCTCCTCCTTTGACTCCTAACCCACCAGGCTCCTCTACCACTGGCAGACGGGGAGATTCATGATTCATGAAATTCTGCAAGAATTTCATAGCCAAACGCAGCTTCTTCCTCTAGCATTGTTTAACACCACAACCGATGATCAAAGACATCATCTCTCTTGTACCACAGTGCACCCTTTTCAGTATCCTGGATAAAATGGCAATGCTTCAGTAAAAATGCTTATTTCACTGTATTATTTCCCAGTGGAATGCCATTTTCCATCATTATCGACATTTAAAGAGAGATCAGGAAAACAAAGGACTCTAGGAGACAGGATCTCTTTTCCTCTGGGAAGTCATACGCCTAGCTAAGAACCAGAGGTTCTATGACGAAGGGGGAAAAAGAATATCGGGGAGGGGCATGCAGCCTGCAGTCTCTGCCAGTCGGGGAGGTGGTGGGTGACATGACTGTCCTCAGCCTACAGCCAAGCCCTTGACAGACTACTGGGATGTTTCCAGCAAGAGGAGATGGTGTTTGATCCTTTGAACTGGGATGGAAACGGATGAAGTCATGCAGAAATGCACTAAAAATTTCCCTTTGTCTTATCTGAGATGCAAAGTTACAAGTTTCTCCCTAATCTATCCATACAGATGTACAAGGCAAAAGGGAAGAAGAAAGATTTTACAGATGTTATTCACCCTCATCTCTGTAAATATGTAATCCACTTTTCAGGAAAGAGAATGGTAACTTTTGCACCTCTTAATTAAGAACAGTGATCACAGTCCATTAGTCCCTTCTGTTCCTCCCTGGTGGAAAAATCACTATATGGCATTCATAGGGGACTTGGCTTCATTTGGGAAGTTTCTGAAAGGTCTCTCCTTACAACTGGTTGCAACAGGGCTACACCTAGAAGTCAAAGGGCATGGAGTCTGCATAGGAGAGGACATGCATCTATTTCATGGCAACCAAAGTCTCAGACTTGGAAAGGACCTTAGAGGCCATTGAGTGGACATCACCTGGGAGCTTGTTAGAAATGCAAGAGAGATCAGGCTCCATTGGGGGCCCACTGAAGCAGTATCTGTGTTTAAGCAGGACCCCCAGTGCTCCTCCAGGATACCACTGACATTTAGACATCTGCCAGAATACCTCAACCTATGCAAGACAGTCATTCCATAGTCCTTTCTTGGCTAGCTTTCATCTTGGAAAAGTCATTATTTGCATGGAGTTAAATTTTGGTTCTAATCCAACTCTTTGGGGTCACATGAGATAAATCCAGCCTTTTTTCACAATGCTAACCTTTCAAATAAAGATAATTTTCACAGTCCCGAGTTCCTCCAAGCAAAATGCCCAAGTCTCCCCACTCATCCTCTGTATGACATGGTTTGATTTTTCCAATATTCTGGGGGTTGTTGCCTAATATTCTCTAGTTTTCATACTGTCCCCACTCTCAGTGATGGTTTTCAGACCAGCACATAATGCCACAGATGTGATCTGGAAAATGACAAAAATGGGGTGACTGCTTCTGACATTCCAGATCTTGTATCTATTAATATGATTTAGGGCTCTGTCTTTTTTTTTTTTTTTTATATTTAGTTATTTATCTGGCTGTGCCAGGTCTTAGTTGCAGCATACAGGATCTTTAGTTGTGGCATGCAGGATCTAGCTCCCTGACCAGGGATTGAAACCAGGGCCCCTGCATTGGGAGCTCGGAGTCTTAACCACTGGACCACCAGGGAAGTCCCTGTAACTGTCATTTTGGATAACCACTAAGTCCTTTTCGTGCATTGCTAAGAACATGTTAGATGTCTTATGTGCTTGTATCCTTGGACTGAAGGACAGGACCTTACATTTACCTCTGTTACCACTTAGGTGATTAGACCCAGCTCAGAATTCTCACACACAGATATTTCTAACCTAGACTCTATCATTAAATATATTTGAGTTCAGTAGTCCAATATATGTTCTTAACTCTCTGTTCGTTCACCTATCCATCCAACAAACAATTTTAAGTATCTCCTCAGTTCCAGGCACTGAGGAAACAGACATGAACAGGACAGTCTGGGCTTCTGTCCTCGTGGGATTTTCACTGCTTTGAAGCGGTATTTGCTATCCCTGGGGGGGGTGCTTTAAACATAATAAAATATATTTGATGGTATAGCAGATACCCTAAGGGCTGTAAATTACAGTTTCATGACCAAAGCACTGAGAACAAACAGAGGACTTAGTAAAGCAAATATTTACATGGCTAATAAAGTGTATGTTGTGTGCATCTTGACAGCTGGGGCCTGGACAGAAATGCTTACCCAGAACTTCCCAGCCCTGGCTCCACTTTAGAATCATTTGGGGACTTTAAGTACACCAAAGTCCCATCCCAGACCTACTGAATTGACATTTCTGGTTGTGGAAGGAACCAGAGCATCAGCATTTTAAAAATGCCTGGTGTGGTCCTAATGCATAGCCAGGTTTGAAAACTACAGCTCTACACGGATTCTCAGAAGCACAGTGGTCCCTCTGTATCGTGGAGATTGGTTCCAGGAACCCCCACAAACACCAAAACCTGTGGATGCTCAAGTCCTTTATATATAGTAAAATGGCCTAGTATTTGCAAACCACCTATGCACATTCTTCCTGTCTACTTTAAATCACCTCTAGATTACTTATAATACCTAATACAATGTAAATGCTATGTAAATAGTTTTTACACTGTATTGTTTAGGAAATAATGACAAGAAAAAGAAGTCTGCCTATGTTCAGTACAGACACAATCATCATTGGCCTAACTACCTAGTACATGTCAACAACAATGTAACATTTTCTTTCTTTCAACCCTTAGATTGCTTTTGTTTAACGGCCTGAAAGAAAACTACACAGAATAAAGCATAGAATATTTAAAACACCAGTACACATAGAAAATATAAATTGGGACTTCGCTGGTGGCGCAGTGGTTAAGAATCCGCCTGACAATGCAGGGGACCCAGGAACAATCCCTAGTTCCGGGAAGATCCCACATGCTGCGGAGCAAGTCAGCCCAGAGGCCACAACTACTGAGCCTGCGTGCCTAGAGCCCGAGCTCAGAGACAAGAAAAGCCACAGCCCTTAACAAAGACCCAACGCAGCCAAAAAAAAAAAAAAAAAAAAAAAAAGGAAAAAGAAAATATAGAGAAAATATAAATTCATTCCTTCTTTCTAACATACACACACACACACACACTCTCTCTCTCTCTCTCTCTCTCTCTCTGTGATAACACTTACCACAACCCCGGTTCTTCTCTCTTGACAACCCTAGTATGATGACGATGCCAACAACCACAGGTGCTATATGGTGCCTACAGCGCCCACATGGTGGGGCGATCAGATGTGTGGCACTGAGACCTCAGTTATCTGGTTCTGATTGCAGGTTGTCGACGCTTTGGAGGAGGCGCAGTAACTAGTCAAGACCTGTTATAGAAAACTTTCTTCTTCATAACATCAAACAAAGCTTACAGTGGTTCTGGAAGTGTTGCTACCCCACGGGTTTATTGAAGGGTTTTACTTCAGAATCAGGTTTTTCAACACTCGCACCTGTTGAAAATCTGCACCAAGCTTTTCCAATACCTCAAACTACGCAACTTCACTCTTCGAAAGCTCCCTCACCATCACGCTCGCCGTGGCTTGAGTTCTACACGTAGCCGGTACCCCACTTCCACCAGTTGAGTGCGCCCCTGGCACCACTCAACTCCAGATTCCCAACACTCCACATGCGGTCACTCTCTTCATGCAAGCGCTAAACCACCACTTACAAAAGAATGACTTCTTCGGACTTTTCATAGAAGCCAGGCAATAACATCTTGGATCCCAGAATATTTGCAAAAATTATAAATATATGAACAACGTGAATCAGGCCAGAAGACACTGCGCGTATTTACATATCCCTTTTAGTGACGTCACTCTCTAGCTCCTGACAAACCTGCAGGTTTTATTATTGATGTGGTAGTTTGGACACCAAACTGTCCACTTCCAGATCTCTGGGAGCCTCTGAATATGTTCCTAAGTGGAAAAAAGGAATTTGGAGGGTGTGATAAAGGATTTGAGGTGACTATCGCGAATTACTCATGGCTTTTTTTTTTTTTTTCCTTCTTTAATCTACTTATTTACTTATCGGCTGTATTGGGTCTTCAATGAGCGGGGGCGCGCGGGGGTCTCCTGTGCAGCGGGGGCTCTAGGCGTCTCGCTTTCAGTACTTGCAGCAGCACGCGGCTCTTCCCGGAATCCAGCCCCGGAGCAGGCGGATTCGTACGCCCGCGCCCCGCCCGCACCCCGCCCGCGCCCCGCCCGCGCCCCGCCCGCGCCCCGCCCGCGCCCCGCCCGCGCCCCGCCCGCGCCCCGCCCGCGCCCCTTTCTGAGAAAAAGAAAGACAAACACGAAGTAGTACACTTCAACAGAAACAAAACACCTGTATTGCCAGTTTTACAATTAAACAAAGTCTAAGAACAACGGTCACACATACAGACAACAGCTAAGAATTAAAAAACAACAAAAAAAAACGTATTATTTCATCCACTAACAATTAAGAGTTACACGCGCATGTTAGTTATTAGCACAGCTGCGTATAAATACAATAAGCTCCTAAACTTACTCCGTCAAAAAAAATCTTACTAATGTAACATCAAGACTTCGAAAACCCACATACGAGAATACATAATTCTTTTCTTAAACAGAAGAAACCAGGGGAGAGCGCGAACGCAGTCCCCCACTACCACAAATTATGCAGTCGAGTTTCCCACATTTGGGGAAATCGCAGGGGTCAGCACATCCGGAGTGCAATGGATAAGCCTCGCCCTGGGAAAACCACCTTCGTGATCATGGTATCTCCCCTGCCAGGTAAGTATGAGTTGCTAATGTTCGTCTGCCACCCCACCCTCACATTCAAATAACTCTTCACATAGGATCACTTTTCTTATGCAGTCTATAGACCCCCTTACCTCTGAAGTAAAGAGTTTCTAAGCTATAATTACCAGCAGCAATATTTTAATATCTGGATATTGCCAAAATTCTCAGGAAATATATGTGTAGCTTACGCATGACCAGAAGTCACTGCGCTCATCTACATATTCCACACCCCTTTTGTGATCTCATTTAGCCTGTCCTTTTCCTAGCATTGTTACCAGTGCCATGCCAATAAAACTTAAAGGTAAAGACGCTCTACAAATCTAAAGATAAACAACATAAATTAGCTCCTTCCTTCAAGTGCCTGAGGCAAATGACGTCGTTGTGATACCTGCCGTGGTTCAGCAAGCCTCTGTCCACGTAACTAAAAGTTAGTCTGAAAAAATGAAATTTGGAAAACTACGTTTGAAAACCCAGTCCTTGTATTGATAAAAAAAAAAAAAAAAAAGTGGTTGCCAGTTTAAAGCTTCAAGCACGAGGACAAAATATGCTTTATTTCAAATGTGCAGCAAATGACCGCCCTTAACCTGAAAGGTCAGTTGCACAATCATTCTAACTGTGAATCGAGCAAACTAGGGAAAAAGCTCACGCAGCGCCCCCTCCTACACACGCGTATTTGGAGAAGTCGCGGGATCTGCACAGCAGGAGTGATCACACTCTGCCAGTGGAAACCAGCTTCGTGATCAGAGTGTCATGCGTTCCCTTTTTCAACCGGTCTTTGAAATCCAGAACAAGACTGCTGGAGAATTCATCATGCAGGAAACGCCCTGAGTCCTCCTAGACTCATATTAGACTTCAAAAAGAGCAAATCCTGCCCCAGACAATGGTTAATAACTCACATTTCCATGTCCACATAATAAATATTATCAGTATCCCCAGTCCTCTCCTTCCTTCTTCACTGTGAATTAGAATTGGAGTTTCCAAGTTTACCTGTTCTTCAATTGTCTCTCTTGGGATTACACTAGAACCAGGACTCTTCCGGTATTCTCCTCTTGGCCAAAATAAATTAGCCAGACTTTTATATCTTTAAAACAGGAAGAAATAATGTTGTTTTAAAAAATCTTTTTAAAGATGAACCAGAATAACAGAATGAATGCAGAGGTGTCTGAGGTAGGGAGAGACACAAATATTGGGGCAAGAGGGGAGGGAACTCTGACGTGACCTGCAACTATTCCTGAAATCTGACCTTTAGACAGTCTACTAGTTTGATTTTTTTATAGACTTTTCTCCCCCAAAGATGAAAAAAGCATTATGTAATATATACATACATATTACACATATGTACGTCTCCATAAACATATACACATATGTAGAGAGACTCTATAAGCAAATTATCTATATATTGTTTGGTGACATAAAAGTTAAGATACCTGGAAATCTGGTTGGGAAGCACTCACATAAGGGAAAAAAGTGATGTCTATACACTAGACTACTGTTACCATCACACAGATCTTAAATCCCAAATGCCATTTTCAGATTTCTGACTAGTAGTGCTTTCTTAAACAAATAACAGAGGTGTTAAAAAGCCCATAGTCTTACAAGGCCAGTTTCAATATTTCACAAGATATTCATTGATATTGGCCTGGTAATCAAAATATTTATCTAAGTCTGTCTCAGGGCAAGAAGGTCCTCCACTGTCTTGTAGCTCAAGCAGGTTAAGAAAAGTGTTAGTGCTATGATCCTCACAGAAGCCCTGCAGACCTGAATATCCTTTGAGGAAAGCCACATTTGATTAGAAAAATATAAGGAAATATATGTGTGTGATAAACACGAACATAAGTTAGCATAGAGAAAGCAGAGAGGCTTCTTTCTTAGTCATTTTACAAAGGTTGAAAAACTCTTGCCAAAACCAGAGAAAGTAGACATAATCATCTCGAAGATAAATCTCATTTGTGAACAAAAATGCAAAACTCTTAACTAAATCTATAAAATCTTTATGAAGCTAGTAGGGTATTAAAAGAACATATACAATAATTAAATAGGTTTCACACCAGGAATATAGGACTGAAGTACATGTAAGTATACTGTACATGTGTGCAGGATATAAATTTGTTCTCTAGAAAGCTCTGTTGGAGCAACTTCCCTTGCAGGATGTGGATGTGTACACTTTCTGGTACATTTCTATTTGCCCACCAAGCATAACAGTGGAGCAAAGGCCAGCACAGGAGAAGATGGGTTGTAACTTAGATTCACTTAATTAGAATTTGACGTCTGCCTTGTATTTTTCTCTGACAACAATGGTAGTTTTTATTTGGATAAAAAATAAAACTGATAAACAAAACATTTCAAATGTTACTTGTCTACAGGATTTGGTTGTTTCTTTGAGGGTTTCTCTGGTGGTTAGGAATTCACCGTCCATGTAATGTACTGGCCTCACTCAGCTTCTGAAGTGCAGGTTCCCCCTCCAGCTTCGATATAATTATATATGATCAGGGGCGTGTGGTTGGCTGCAAAGCCGGGGGTAAGCGGTTCTCTCAAACACAAATCCTGAAAACAGACTGTCACTCCCCATCTGACGTCATGTTTTATAAGAGATCCCATCTAGAAAACACACAAAGCCACGGGCATTTTGTGGGGTTAAGAGAATGTCTGGTGGGTGTTGCTGTCTGGTGGAGTCTCCTGCCTGTCTTGCCATGCTCCAGCGGCAGCAGGTGAGTCTTGAGGGGTCTAGAGGGAAAAGCCTACCATCTGATTTATTGATTTATGAATTCAGGGCTTTGTTGAGCCTTCAGGCATCAGCTAGGGCAGGAGCTATTTCTGGTGGATATGGCAATGTGAAATGGTTACTGAAATAGAGTGGAATGTTTGTATCCTGGGGGGGGGTGACAAGACCCACTGGGGTAGGAAAAGATTTTAGAATTTTTATATTTTTAAATTCCATACTTTTAAACTTATTTTTTAGTGAGTTCTATAATGTACATAATAAATATGCAGTAGAACATGCTTAAAGTTGATAAATATATGATAAAATATATATGTATATGTGTATAAACATGTATATGACGCATACTCAAAATTTTTTACTGATGAAATGCATGGTAAAAAGAAAAAGAAAAGAAAAGAAGCAGAGACCACGGTGGTAGAAGTCTGTGAGGTGAGCGAGCGTGCTGATTTGCCCGCAAGGTATCCAATTCCATATTCTTCGTGGTCTCCCCTAGCAGTTTTGCTGAAGGAAAGAGGCAGAGACAGAATCAGCAAAGTTCATGGCTGGGAAAGATTTTCCCGCACATTTCTTTGTTATTCAAACTTGAAATGATAAGACTGTAGTCATTATATTATATATGTTTTCCCCTTTGCTAAACCTCTAGAGGAGTGCGTAGTTTAATAGAAGTGTTTAAGGAAACAAAACAACCCTCTACCTACAAGATGTTTTAAAAATTAGGATCTATTGGATAAAAGGGACATTTTACTCAGATTGTTTACTATAGCTTTCCTAAAGTCATTCCAGCAAGCTTTTGAAAAAATTTAACAGCGCAGGTAATTTAAACATGTACTAGTTATTAAAACCTATTTTGTAGCATTGTTGGGAAGATCAAATAGTGCAGTGCCTTGGCTGTAAGGAGAGCATGGTGAGGATTAGTTTTGTTATTATTGTCTTAGAAATATTATTTAAAAATTTTAAATTGTTATGACATAGCTCCCTACTTGGCCTAACTTTCTTGAGGTGGTTCTCTAGACTTCTGGAAGTTATTTGGAGCCCTGGGAAATGTATTCTCTCTGATGCTCTGTCCAGGCAGGCCTGCTTTCACTTCCCATTGTCCCTGACCAAATATGCTGCTTAATTCTCCTCTGATATGGAGTGTTCTTACTGAGCAGTTCCCTTATACGTGGCCAGACTGGCCAGGTTGCTTTTCCTTCATAAGGGGCCAATGTAACTGGCAGGACTGACAAGACTTTAATATAAAAGGTAATAACTTTCATCTCTTTATCCCTGCCACCTTGCACAATGCTCAATAAACGTTTATTGGATTGAACCAAATATTAGGAGAGGCAATAATTTAAGTCAAAGGAATGACTCTCTAAAGGTGGAATATCAGACAATATCACAGGGAAGGACCCAGAGGTCATCTTTGGGGGTTAGTATTCCTTAGACAATACTACAGAGTATCAGCATAATCTGCCTATATAAAGTCAGTCCAGCTGTCCTCCTTCATTAAAATAGAAAGCTGAGTGGTGGGTGGGGTTGCTAGTCAGGGGTGTGTCAAAGGAAGACCCTAGATTCATGGGAAAATGAAAGTAGACAGTATCATCGTACATGACAGAGAGGTGGCTCCCAGGTGCAGAGTACCCCAACGCCTGAAACTATACCATATATAGAATCAAGGGGCCTAAAATAAATTAAAAAATAAATAAAAACAAGAACCAAGGGGCCTAAAGGATAAATCTTGGGAGCAGTACAGTGGGCCTGTGTCTTAGCTTGGGCTCCTATAACACAATACCATAGACTGGGTGGACTAAGCAGCAGAAATTTATTTTTCACAGTTCTGAAGGCTGGACGTGGTCAGGTGCCAGCATGGTCCACTGCTGGTGAGGGTTGTTTTCTTAGCTTGCAGACAGCCACCTTCTTGCTGTGTATTCACATGGCAGAGAGAGACAGAGGGTGAGAGCAAGCAATCTCTCTGGTCTCTTCTTTTAAGGGCACTAATCTTATCATGAGGATCTCGGCGTTATGACTTCCTCTAAAGCTAAGTATCTCCCAAAGACCCACCTGTAAATATTATCACACTTGGGGGCAGGGCTTCAACGTATGAATTTGCGGGGGACTCAATTCAGTCCACAGCAGCCTATACTTGGGTTGGAATCCTGATCTTCATTTCATGGCCAGAACTTTGGGCACATTCTTCAACCTCACTTTGCTTCAGTTTCCTCATCCGTAAGATAGAAATAGAAATACCAGTCCCTACCTCAAGATGCCATTGTGAGGCATGAACAAATACAGTTAAAGAACCTGGACCAGTGTCTGCAGCGTGGCAAGTGTGAAATATAGTGTAAGTTCTTTCTGTTGTTACCTATTATTATCTGGGGAGGTGAGGGCAACCAAAAACACCTAATTAGGTGAAAGCTGAGCTTTGCACTTGAACCCAACCAGAGCGCCCACCTTAGCTAGGTCAGCATTTACCAGTGGCCTCGGGAGTTGGCAGCAAATGGCCTGGAACCAGCCTAGGTGCCGTCAGGGGTCTGCCCTGACACACCTGCTCTCCTGTGCAGAGAACATCAGGCTTCCTTTGCCACCACCTGTGTCTACCTGGTATCTCCTGTCCTCTCTTAACTGCCACCTTGTCTTAGCGTTTCTCTGTGTCTCTCATTTTCTCATTTCTCAGGGGAAATCTTTAAGGGTTCTTGACAGCCATTCGTTGGTGGCCAAAGAGCCCTATTTCCTCCTCAGGGTGGCTTCCTAAGCCTAGCTGCTGCCAAGGGGCTGACACTCATCATGGTTCTTCTTCTACTTGGATCCCCAAAGCAGGGATCAGCAGGGTGGCCACTGGGACAGGAAATGCTTGGGGTAGAGACCCACCCCCAGGGTAGGAAGTCCAGACAGTACTGCAGTCTTTTTTTTTTTTTTGGCACACAGGCTTAGTTGCTCCGCGGCATGTGGGATCTTCCTGGAGCTGGGATCGAACCCGTGACCTCTGCATTGGCAGGTGGATTCTTAACCACTGTGCCACCTAGGAAGCCCAGGACTGCAGTCTTTTTAAGCTTCCAGATTCTGTTTAGCTTGGTTCTCCCTTCTTCCTCCAGGCCTATCAGATCCAACACCCTCTTTTTTTTTTTGGCACACGGGCTTGGTTGCTCCGCGGCATGTGGGATCTTCCTGGAGCTGGGATCGAACCCGTGACCTCTGCATTGGCAGGCGGATTCTTAACCACTGCGCCACCTAGGAAGCCCAACAACACCCTCTTTTAAATACAAATATTTTGTAATTCTCAGGTGAGTCTCCAGTAATCAAATGCATAGATAAAACCATCTACCTGTATACTTACCTTCAAAGAACTAATATAATGCTCTAACTGTGCTATAAAGCAGAACTAAAGAGAGAGATTTGTACATATTGCAACATGTAGATGCTCAGGCATGACTCTGTTAGAAGACAGTGTTTGTCAGCTCCTTGGTTTCCAGGCAGACCACCATGAAGACAACAGGCACAGATGCAGGTGGCGGGAAGTTTGGCCATTGGCGACTCGACTTTCCAAAATGGTGGCCGATCCCTGGGAAAATTCCAAATAAAGTTTGATTTCGCCCAGATCTACCTGCAACCACTGGCCTAGGCTGTTTTGAGAAAAGCACTGTGTACATGGTAAAATGTTCACGCATGTCCGTTCCCCTGTCCAACTACAAAGGGCCAAGTAAGAAGCAGAGGCCTGGGGATCAGAAAGAATCAACTAGAGTCAAACAGACATTCCAGCCCTGCTGTACCACCCACCCCGCTGTGACCTTGGGGAAGCTATTAACCTTTCTAGCCTTGACTTCCTTATCTACAAAATATACATATAAAATACCCACCTGATGCAGTTACTGCAAGGACGAAATAATGTATGAAAAGCACACTACACAGGGCCTGGAATATAGAAAGCTCTCAATAAAGGATTTCAGGGTGACACGTTGGCAGGAAATAGTGTAGGGAAAGAAAAAAACTCCTTTTCCTCTACCCATCTTAGGTTCTCCAACTGGGGCCCTGTAAGACTGGCAAAGACAGATTAACAAGAGAAAAACAGAAGTTTATTAACATGTGCGTTGCACGCGTGCATCAGGGAGCACCCAGGGATGATAACCCAAAGGGCTGGTTAGAACTTGGGCTCACAGCCTATCTTAGGCTAAAGCCAAGGAAAGGAGTGTGGGGCTTCTGCATAGGAGATACCAGTCATGGGAAGGTGACCAGACAAAGCAGGGGACAAGGGCAGCTGCAACAAGGAAGCTTGTTATACAGATTCAGGTCATGCCCTCTCCATTGGTAAGAGAAGAGCCCTTCTCTTCCTGGTACCAGAGAGGGAGACAGCGTTCCCAGTTGGAAATCTCCTTTACGAAAGGAAATCTCATCCCCTGTTTTTAGAACTTTTCCTGCATCTACTGGTTCTCAATGGCCTTAGCTCAAAATAACTCAGATGCCAAAGAGGCATAATTTGGGGCATATTCTGGTGCCCTTCAAGAGTCAACAAACGTTCACAGCAGAGCTCTTCAGATGCTTCCTGCCTCCAAAGTCGTGATCGGCAGTGTCTCCCCGACACCAGGAACTAAGCCCAGGAGAACGACAAGTCCAGCTGGGGAGCTGTCCCTCTGGGAATCGGGTTCTCTGACTCGCAGGGCTTGATGGGTCTCCAGTGGCTCCTGGAGAAGGCTGTAGGGTCGCCCACCACCCTACAGAGTCAGGATCCCTGGAAAATACCTCAAGGGCCTCTGTGGATGGGAAATATTGAGCACCTACCATGGGGTTGGGGTGATATGGGTCAAGAAGCAGCCAGGATATTGGTGGTGTCAAGCGCTTAACGATGTTCTAGGACACATACGACCATCAGGTGCTTCTGCTTTAGGTGTTTTTTGCTCTTGAAATGTCCATCTTCTGACCTAGACAGCGGTGCAAGCCACTGTTCAGGTCAAACTCACCTCGGGTTGCGTCCAGTTTATGGGCGCTCTCGGCAAATGTTTAATGAGTAACCACTGCGAGCAAGGGACACAGCAGTAAGCAGTGGAGGCAGAGACCCCTCCTTTTATCTGATCTCTTAAAGAGACTATGAATTCCTCTCCATTTGGTGCTCAGCTCAGAGCATGGTAGAAATAATAAAAGCTAAGCCCATATAGAGGGCTGCCGTGTTCCATGCACTATTTTAAGTGCTTCATAGGCATGTCTTCATTCAAATTGCATAACCACTCTTGAACTAGCTTTTAATATTATCTCCATTTTATAGATGAGGAAGATGAGGCATGAAGAGGTTAAATAATCTGTCTCAGGTCACACAGCTAGCAAGCATCAAAGGCAGGATTTCAAGCTTGGCCTGCTCCAGTACTTCTGGGCTCTACCTCCCATGGTACACAGTGGCTGTTCAATAAATAAAGGAAAGGCTGAATGATCAAGACATCATCTATGTATATGCACGCACACGTTTATTTATATAAATAAAAAAGCTTCACCTGTGCTTTCAGCACCTCAGCATGGCACACCGTGTGGGTCTTCTGGTCTTTCTCCATGGAGTTCTCGCACTTCAGATGGTGAGTAGCCCCTGGTGTGTTCCCACCTCTTCCCCTTTCAGAGCATCGAGATTTACCTATAGGAACACAGAGGCACGTGACATCTAGATTTCCTATACTCTGGAGATAAGACTATGTTATTTCTTTTTCCCCCATTCTTGTACCCTTTTATATCCATTCCCTCTTTCAAGAAAGGATCTAAATTCATTTATGCTAAAATGAAGGTAACTAAGGGTAACTTAGGAATCAATAAATTTTCAGAAGTGATGTTTAAGGCACTGACCCCAAGGTAGGGAGAGAAAGAGACTAAAGTGGATAAGGGGAAGGTCTTTCTGCTCAAGGATAACTCCACAGTACATTCTACCTAAAAAATATTTAAGTTTATGTTTTTATTTGAAGAGGCAGAGAAGAGCCCATGGGTACAGAGAGAGATGGAAAAGGAGAGTGACAGAGATCTGACTCAGGGTCTCCAATGTGCTGCTTCTGTCGTCAGAAATATTTTCCCCGTCTACCCCTCCCCCAGAGCGGCTCTCCTCCCCCCTCAACACCCCTTAACTACTAGTCATCCTGGGCCTGCAGTTTAAACAGCACTTCCCTGACCCTCCTTCCTCACCCCCTGGTCAAGTCAGAGCATCCCAGACACGCGCGCATTCCCTGCCCTTCTTTGTAGCACTTCTAGCAGTGCTGACTGAATAGTCCGTGCTGTGCTTAGTTGTTTGATGTGTCTTCCCTGCTAGAACTTAAGTTCCCAAGGACGGGGTCTCTGTCTTGCTCAATAATATTACCCCTGTGCCTGGCACGTAGTAGGTGCTCAATAAATGTGTGAGTCATGAATGTTGAATGAACTTCCCGTTATTGATGATGGTGTCCAGGGACTCTGTGAATCCTCTTCCTGTGCCTCTGTCTGCCTTCAGTAGGACCTGTCCCAGAAGCATTGGTCTTGTAAGGCATGTTAGCATGGCAGGAAGTGGACATCTTCTGAAACCAGAACAGCATCCCTAGCACATCACTCACCAGGTCATTGTCACCTCAGGCAAACCTCCCAATCTCATCATTTATAAAATGGGTTGCTGTGAGAATCAAATGTGATCATGTACATGAAAGAGCTTTGTGTGCTGTAAGGCACCCTGTAGACATTGCTTTCTGTGGGGGTTCATTTACGTTGCATGGCTTAAATCCAGGCCTGCTCAAAGACTAAAGGTCCTAGCGTGGAATTCTTACAGGCAGGTAGGTAAGTGTCGGGTGATAATAAAGAGTCTTTTCTGTGCCCCTAAATCATACTGAATTTGTGGCCACTAACATAAGACCCGTCTCAAAGAAAATATCCTAAGAATAAAGACAGAGTAAGGAAAAAACGTAAAAGACTGAAATTTAGTGACATTCTGGCTAGTCTGGTTATCCCAGTTATTGTCACCTTTGTCTTTGACTATTCTAGAACTCTGGAGAGATAGAAGTTCACTTGTACAAAACTGATAGTAATGTAATTAAATGCTGTGCATAGAAATGCAAACTGTCTGGTAGGATGCAATTGATTATCGCCTGTGATATTGACCAGTTGTGCCAATTTAGCATTATCTGTAAATTCATTTCAGTTTCCCTTATCCGAGCATAAATGTGTGGTACATTGAGTTCTCTTTCAAACTGTCCTAACAGCTTGCCAGTCCCCTCATTAATTGAGTTAAATATAATCCTTGACACTTGTTCCTTTTATGTTTGTATAAGAATCATGTCTATGTTCCTAGGTGGCGCAGTGGTTAAGAATCCGCTTGCCAATGCAGAGGTCACGAGTTCGATCCCAGCTCCAGGAAGATCCCACATGCCACGGAGCAACTAAGCCCGTGTGCCAAATAAAAAAAAGTAAGAACAATAAAAATAGCCTTTAATGGCACACAGTAAAATAAAACACTCTCCCCTCTTTCTATAGAGATAAGGGTTAGGTAGTGGAGGAATTGAAATTGGATTCATTCACTGGGCTACTAGTGTTAAGACTGGGCTCAGGAGTGCTTTGGGGACACCACATGGGGTCTAAGGATGTGCTGAGGCACCAGGGTTATCCAGGGTTATTTGACATGCCCCAAGCCACTGTCTTCGCCTCTTTTGGCGTCATTGTCATATCCCTTTGAGAACCGATGAAACCCTGGATCTTCCATCCCCGTGTGTATATTTTGCATAAAATTTCAAGCAGACCCTCTAGAAATTCATGGCTTTCTAGGATTCAGGACTGCCCTATGGAAAGGCCAACTATTAACCCCTTCCCTCAGCGTGAAACAGAGAAATTTTGCTCACATCAGCACCTCTCTCACTGCCTTGGAGGATCAATCAGGTGCCATCTTCCTGGCCTCCAGGCAGCAGTCTGAGTGCCTCACAAGTAGGCTTCCTCACTGTCATTGAAATGTTGAAAGGGAGATATCTTAGAGGGGCCTGGCAGACGGAATTTCTGGATAAGATCTCGCTCATTCAGACTTGTGAGGAAGAGAAAGGGAGACCGGAGGGAGGGAGAGAGAGGAGAGGCCACCACGGGGACGGAGCATCTGCTGCTGATGGCTTTCTTACGATGCTAGTGCATCCGGGCAGTGCCATGTATTCACTGCTACCTTTTCCGCCGCCTAGAATCCCAGGAACCCAGAAAATACCAAACTTTGATGTAACTCTCAATGGAAATATCTTTCCAATTTCCTGTTCTTGACACAAACCACCTTCAACATTCATAACCTTTTGCTTTTCACATATACTGGGCATTTTGTATTTACGAAGTAGAAGATAAATGATTGATATATATTTATACTTGTGCCATTTTCTTTCCTTTTAAAAAATTATAACTGTTTATAGAATGGCATCCTATTTTGCTTTAATCTATGGCACTGAATATGAAGCGTTTATAGTTTCAAGTTATATGATGTCTTCTAGGAAAAAGAGCTGTAGTAATTCTGTTTTCTCCTGGTTTGTAGTCATGCTTCATTTTCTTCTCCCTCACACAGACACTTTCTTTTCTGCTTTTATTTACTTATTTAATTAATTTTTTGGAGGAGAAAGAAAGAGGGGCTTTATTTCTTTGCCAGGCAAAGAGGAAACACAGTGGGCTAGCGCCTCAAGAACTGGGGAATAGGGAGAGGTCTTATAGTCTTGTGGTTAAGGGTGTGTGATAAGGATCAAGGCCGGAACAGTCTTGCATTCTTCTTTCTTCTGCAGTTTCAAAAGGGTGGCGTTGCTGACAAGATTAGGGTGTGTGTAGGGTCTCAGGTGGTCAGGTCACCTCATCTTGATGAGCTTCTCTGGTCCCTTTAATCTTTTTTTTAAAATTAATTAATTTAATTGGCTGTGTTGGGTCTTTTTTTTTTTGCTGTGCATGTGCTTTCTTTTAGTTGCAGTGAGTGGGGGCTACTCTTCGTTGTGGTGCGTGGGCTCCTCATTGCTGTGGAGCACAGGCTCTAGGCGCATGGGCTTCAGTAGTTGCAGCACATGGGCTCAATAGTTGTGGCACACGGACTTAGTTGCTCCGCAGCATGTGTGATCTTCCCAGACCAGGGATCGAACCCGTGTCCCCTGCATTGGCAGACGGATTCTTAACCACCGTGCCACCCAGGAAGCCCCTGGTCCCTTTAACCTTGGCTCAGGTGGTTTCCTAGCTGCTCCTCCCTTGATTAGCAACTGTTTGAATCTGCCCTTTGGAACTCAGGGAAGGTCATGGAGGCTGAATGCAGGCTGTTTCCTGGTTTTAGGACTTAATGAAGCTCACGTTCTTGATGTCTCAACACAGAAAGAATTCAGTGAGAGGCAGAGTGATAGGTAAGAAGTGGACTTATTGAGAGAGAAACACACTCCACAGACAGAGTGTGGGCCCTCTCAGAAGATGAGAAAAGCCCTTTTCTGCTTTTAAATTGCGTCTAACCACCACTACACTCTTAGGAAAACAGCTTTTGGGGTCTTGAGTGTCTGTGGTTGCAAATGGGACCTCTTAGTGAAAGTGCAAGCATAGCCTCACAGAATGTTAAAGTTGGAACAGAACTTGGAAATAATATTTTCAAATTTTCTGCTATCAAGGATTCCTTTTTTTTTGCCTTTTGGCTACAACCAACTCTCCCTCCCTCAGAGGTTTGATATTTTAAGAATCCTATCTACCAACTGCATTTTCATCTATTATTTCATCCATTTTCTTCAAGCCTCTTAGTCAAATAATCTCTTACTAGACATGTTCAGTTTGGTTACTGGGCTTTAATGGGTTCATCAATTATACCCCATAAATTTCTATGTCAGTCTGTAGCCAGAGGTTCTGATTGTCAGGAGATCAGATAAACACAACACAACACACAGCCACACCACTCCTCTCCTTAGCCCTCTGTCACAAACCAAAATGTTGTTTGAACCTCAGTTTAGCATCATTTAGGGCAGGGGTGAATGAACATAACTGTGAACACCCTCCTGGGGCTATCACAGGATGGCTGTTATAGAGGCCCGAGGTTACCGATAAAATGCAAATTATGCTTAGTATGCTCTAGGTAAGATAACCTGGGAGTTTGCAACACTTATAGATGTTTCGAACACAAATTTAAAAATGTGCAAATACTGGTGCTGTTAAGAGTCCAGATTATTAATGTATGATCAGCTTATTTCCTAAGAGTACAAAGGCAGGCATTTTTATACCTTATTTTGGAAGTAATGACTGGAATATTCCAACCCTCATTACAATAAGATGCCCTAAGCTTTTCAGGCATTACTGACTGGGGCAGGATGGCAGCATGTTTCTTTCTTTGGGTTACACAATATATGCACTATGAAAACATTTCACTGTCATTCACATCCTATTTGAAGTTATTTTTTACTTTTAAAATTCACTATAGTTATTTTAAAATTTCTTAATTTTGCATGGGCATTTCTGTCAAGGTAAAACTGGAGTATTGGTCTTCTTTAGCAGTTAGCAAGAATAGATTACTACTGAAGATGTGGTATATATACACAGTGGAATATTACTCAGCCATAAAAAAGAATGAAATAATGCCATTTGCAGCAACATGGATGCAACTAGAGCTTATCATACTAAGTAAGTAAGAAAGAGAAAGACAAATACCATATGATATCACTTATATGTAAAATTTAAAATATGACACAAGTGAACTTATTTACAAAACAGAAACAGATTAACACACATAGAGAACAAACTTATGGTTACTAAAGGGGAAAGGAGATGGGGGAGGGATAAAGTAGGAGTTTGGGATTAGCAGACATAAGCTCCTATATATAAAATAAACAACAAGGTCCTTCTGTATAGCACAAGGAACTATAGTCAATATCCTGAAATAAACCATAATGGAAAATAATATGAAAAATAATATGTATATATGTATAATTGAATCACTTTGCTGTACACCAGGCATTAACGTAACATTGTAAATCAATTATACTTCAGTAGAAAAAAAATAGATCGCTATTCTTCCTAATTGAAAAAGGCAAAACAAACATTGCATCCTGATGTTTGTTCTTCTATTTTTAAAATAATGCTTATGATGTTCATTACAGAAGTAGTTGTAATAGCAAATGACAATCTAAATACCCACTAACAGGGAAACTCAAACATTGTGATTCAAGCACACAGTGAAATATCATGTGGTAGGTACTGCTGGGGAAAACTGTGTATAGTGCATTGCCAGATGAGAAAAGATAAGTGACTGAACAATATCTACAGTATGATCTCATTTGTATTTTTAAAAGCACATATTGTCTGTATGTTGTATTATAGGTATAGAGACAGAAGCAGGGGGACAGGAGTGAAAGAAGACTTACTTTCCCTGTAAATCCTTTCCCTTCCACTGCCTATCATTAAATTTTTTTCCTTAAAACCGACTTATGGAAGGACTAATTTTTAATTTTCTTTCGGATTGTAGAGAGGCTTTCTAAACAATTGAGTGTGTGTGTTTCCTGATGCATTGAATGAGAGGAATAAGAAAACTGTTTTAAGTTAAAATCCTTTAAAAATAACTTTTTCTGATTATAAAATTTCTACACTCTCATGGTAGAAAAATCATAAATAATTTATCATAAAAACTATCCATAATATTACCATATGATGGGGCATGTTTATCCAGATTTTTCTATGCATTTTTGTTACTTCCCAATTTGGTGTGGGTTTTCTTTTAGAAAGTGAAAAAACAGAACGGAGATCTAAATTAAATTCTGACCATATCCTTAAAGTCTCTCTCAGGCAGAAGCCCTTCCACAGTATCCTGTGTCTGCAAGCATGCCAGAAGCATTGTAGGATGGTTTTACTTCACAGCCACTTTTAAATAATTTCATAGTTAAATAATTTATTTTTAACATTTATTGTATTTAATTATTAGACGCCAACACTACCACGAAAGTGATTTTATTTTTTTATAAATTTATTTATTTTTAGCTGTGTTGGGTCTTTGATGCTGCACACGGGCTTTCTCTAGTTGCAGAGAGCAAGGACTAATCTTCGTTTCGGTGCGCAGGCTCCCCATTTCCGTGGCCTCTCTTGTTGCGGAGTACGGGCTCCAGGTGCGTGGGCTTCAGCAGTTGCGGCACATGGGCTCAATTGTTGTGGCTCACGGGCTCCAGAGCACAGGCTCAATAATTGTGGCACACGGGCTTAGTTGCTCCGCAGCTTGTGGGATCCTCCTGGAGCAGGGATCAAACCTGTGTCCCCTGCATTGGCAGGCAGACTCTTAACCACTGTGCCACCTAGGAAGCCCTAAAGTGATTTTAATAGACCCTTGTCATTTAAAAACAGCCTGGTGAAACAAACAGTGATCACACCAATTTCCTTGATGAAATTCAAGTAGGTTTTCTCCTGCAATCAGGAACACATTCTTATCTGCTTCTATCTTCATCATTTAAATCACAAATTGCTCCTTGCTCTGCTAGTCTTATGATGGTGCTTGGTTTAAACAATGTGATTTTGATCTGAAAGTATAGCTACTGTGTTCTGTTTGGAAAACTAACACTTTAGGAGATTATGTGGTATATCACAAGAATGAGTTTTTTAAATCCTATTTTTTTTCCACATAGTAAATTTATATCATTGGGCTAAATAAATTATTCATCAAGGGCTGCAACCACTCATTTAGAGTTTTTGCTTGAAGAACAACATAACAAGAGTACAGGAACATCCAGGATAAAAAAATTTTCCCGCTGTATCCATTTGGAAAGGCAGCAACGGACCAAAAGAAAAAAGGGGTTCTAAGACAACTTTGTTTTTCTGTTTATAGAAAGGGGTGCTTAGTTTGCCAGAAGAGAGCAGTGACAGCAGTCCTGGGTACAGAAAAAGCTACTATATAGTTCAGATGCTGGTAAGTCAACAACATTTATGTTTCCCAAAAGAATTGTTGCTTTGGATTGGGGTTTCTCAACAGCAGCACTATTGACTTTTGAGGCTGGATAATTGTTTGTTGCTGTGTTGCTCTGTGCATTGTAGGATGTTTAGTAGCACCTCTGACCTCTTCTCTCTAGATGCCAATAGCACGCAGATAAATTTAATATTTCCTGCCATATCAATAAACAAAGGATGTCACAGTCATCTACAATTGTAGCCCTTCAGCGTGAGCCGAGGGAGCTCAGGGCTGAAAAGAATGCCCGCCGTCTAGCAGCCATGAGACTGCAAGCCGCTCCCTGTGCTGAGCCCTGGGGAAACTCAGGATGTGAAAATACAGGCCTCAGATAGCTAAGGTGCATATCAAAGGAATGATTTCAGTGAGCCCAAAGCTTGCATCTTCCCATACATAGAAAAGTGCTAAATTCCTCAACTTGAGATATTTGGTTTCTTTAATTAAGGATAATCTTTTGACATTCCTGACTACCTGTCCTCTGTTGCAAAACTCCTCCATATCCTGGTTCCTCCCCTCACCTCCTCGGAGCAGTTTCTCAGAGTTATCTGAGATGCTGTCTCCCAGGCTGCAGTCCTCATTTTGCCCCAAATAAAACTTAACTCGCAACTCTCACATTGTGTATATATATTTTAAAGTCAACACCCCCTCTCCTCCATATGTGACAACCAACAATGTCTCCAGACATTGTCAAATGTCCCCTGGAGGGCAGAATTTCTCTCAGGTTAGGAACCCTTGTTTTAGATAATTTATGTTGCCCAGAAAAACCTGGCCTCTTTTCACTGATGCCGAATAGAAATACGGAGACAGAGCTTTGGAGGAGTAGAAAGGAATAGCTTTATTACTTTGCCAGGCAACAGGGGAACACAGTGGCTAGTGCCTCAAGAACTGTGCCCCTCTCTCTGGGGAATAGAAAGAGGTTTTTTTTTTTTTAATTAATTAATTAATTAGCTGTGTGCTGTCTTCTTTAGTTGCGGTGAGCGGGGGCTACTCTTCGTTGTGGTGCGCAGGCTCCTCATTGCCATGGCTTCTCTTGTTGTGCGGCACAAGCTCTAGGCGCGTGGGCTTCAGTAGTTGCAGCACATGGGCTCAATAGTTGTGGCTCACGGGCTTGAAAGCACAGGCTCAATAGTTGTGGCACACGGGCTTAGTTGCTCCGCAGCATGTGGGATCTTCCTGGAGCAGGGATTGAACCTGTGTCCCCTGCATTGGCAGGTGGATTCTCAACCACTGCGCCACCTAGGAAGCCCAGGGAGAGGTCTCATAGTTGGGACTTGTGGTCAGGGGTAGGCGATAAGGATCAAGGCAGTAACAGTCCTGCACTCTTCTGATGGGTTGGTGAGATCAACCTTCAGGTCCAACTGGACTGGGGTCTACATGCTTGTGGGCAGCGTACCATTGTTAATCATTAACTTCTTGCACCTGGAGGGAGTTTCAACTTCTGGAAAATAGCTCAAAGATAGTGTTGTGTGTATTGTTGCTGGGGAAACAGGACCTGCCCCAAGGCTGCTCTTGCCTGTTTCTCCCAGGTCTCTCATCCCCTCCTTTTGCTAATTAACAGCTGCTTGAATCTGCCCACTGGAACTCTGGGAAGGTCATGGAAGCTGTTTTCCTATAATCAAAGACAGACAGGGGACACAGAAAGGCTTTGTGCCTACGAGCCCCACAGGGCCCTGCTTGGTATCATTTACACGAGAAGTCCATACTTGAGTTGTTGAAACTTAGCACACTGGTAATATTTGAGGGACTGGTAAAATATGTGTCAAATTTTGCAGACCTCTTGGGTACTGAACCCAAATAGTGTTTTGGATTCAGGGAGAAAAGTTTTGTTTTTGTTTTTGTTTTTGCGTATAATATTCGTCTGTCATACCAGGAAAAGTTGGTACTGAGCTAAGTTCAGAAGATAAAAAGTTGAAAGTAACCATTTCAATTCTAATATCATCCTGAAGGAAATTCTAAGACTAAAATAACAATTACACCAACAAAAAAGTTAATCATTTAGGACACAATGACTAGGATGTTTGTAGGCTGTAACTCTTGCCTAAAAAGCTCTGTGGCTCCCTTAGCAAGACCAACAGAACTTGGGCTCAAGAAAAACCTTGACCTATTTATATTATTTGCTTGTGGCACTTTACTATTTTAATAGGAAACTGGTGATGAAAAATAGGTCAACAGAGACAAGAAGGATATAAAAATATTAGACCAAATGAAAGGACATTGATTAGTCATGGGGGTTGTGGAATATAGCACAGTTGTGCCCAAAACATTTCTTTGCTGAAAATGTCCTACCATTGTGACACATTGATAATAAAGGGGAGAAAAATGAAAAAGAAAGAAAATATCTAGCCGATCTTAACTTTTTAGTCAAAGTACCCCCGTAGAAATGACTCTGGTGGCAGTGGCCAGGGTACAGCAGGGATCTAAGTATACTTTAGGACTTTTCTACTTGGGGACATTGACATGGACCTGTCCCCAGGACTTGCTTCCCCATGTTCTAAGTTTGTATCTCAGAGGACAGACAGCATTGAAAATGTAGGCAAATCAGGCAAAAGCCAAACCAGTTTCCCAGTTTAGCCCAACTTCAACCACACCTACCAGTTGCATGTCACCCCAGCCTCAGACACTCCCTTTATCTACGGCAGAAGTCATCTGTGTACCGCTCCCTCAAAAAAAAAAAAAAAAAAAAAGAGAGAGAGAGAAGTTCTTTTAGGTCCAAATTGTCAATTAGCATGGAGCTGCCTGTATATTCCAGCCAGAAAGTGCTTTCTCTAACCGGTTTCTCTGTCCTTCTACTTACAGCCAATTCAAAGACTAAAAGAGCGACCAGAGAATGCTTATGACAGGAAGGCAGTGTGCTTGCCAGCTTCGTGGCCTTCCAGAGTTTTTGGAGCGCCAGATGGAATAAGACCCACTGTTAGCACAGTGGCACGCATCCAGCTTCAGCCAGTGCCCGTCATTCCTAAACAGAGTCCGTCCACCCTGGCTCCTCCCTTGCTGGGGAGCACAGCTCTGAGAGGCCCTGTCCTCGCCCCCTCTGCCCAGTCCAAGACATTGGAAGGACATGGAGAGGCTTCTGTACCTGGGAACCTGGGGACCTACTGTGGTATGTCAGCCAGGTTTCCCGACACCCCAGGTTCTGACTACTCCAGGTGTCCCAACAGAGGGACCACTTCACACCACCAGCTTCCCCACCTCCTCCCCAACTAAGGAGCCCCGAGGAGATGTGTAAGCTGAAGTGCTCAGTGCTCCCATCTCTTAGGAGAAGGCCCAGACCCACATCTGCCTGTGCTGTCTGTGTGTAGAAGCAACTTTCCAGGGAAGTATCCAAAGCTCAGGTGGTCCTGGTCATAGTCAATCACCCCTGGGGAGGTATCCTGTGAACCTGCCTATTTTTATTACAGGATTCACCTCAATCATCAACCCTGTAGAAATGAAGTTCTTCTATAAGGAAGCTCCACAGAACCAGGAAAGCGATTTTGGCACGTACACTTTGAGGCAATTTCTCACTGTTACCTAAAAATAAAACAGTGCAACTTCTAAACCATCTCTGAAATAAGTTTTTTTTAAGCCAATTGCAGGCAAAACTGAGAATCCATAGGAATTTGCCATCTGTTGCCCTGTCCTATCTTTTTATTTTTACTTTTTTTTCCTGCCCTAGGGATTGGAATCTCCTGTTTTCAAATTGTCTCTACCAAATCTGGGAAGATTTTTCTTTCTTTTTCTCTTTCTTTCTTTCTTCTCTTTCTTTCTTTTATTTTTTTTGGCACACGGGCTTAGCTGCTCCGCGGCCTGTGGGATCTTCCTGGAGCTGGGATCGAACCCGTGACCTCTGCATTGTCAGGCGGATTCTTAACCACTGCACCACCTAGGAAGCCCTCTTTCTTTCTTTTAATAGATCAAGTCTTATTAGTTTTTTTCTTTTTAAAAAATATTTATTATTTATTTATTTTGTCTGCTCCAGGTCTTAGCTGTGGCATGCATGAGGGATCTGGTTCCCTGATCACAGATTGAACCCAGGCTCCCTGCACTGGGAGCACAGAGTCTTGCCCACTGAACCACCAGGGAAATCCCTGGAAAGATTCTGATGTTGGTCATTTGTGCTTTTAATTCCTGCTCTTTAGACCACTGAGATAATCCTGATGTCGTTGGTTTCCAACACTTGAGCTGTGACCTCCACAGTAAAAGAGAAACCCCAGATGACAAAAAATAGGATAATTCTAAATTGAAAAATTCTTAAAAGAAAAGCCTCAGAAAAGGACTGTTTTAGCAGGAGATTTTAAAAAATACACCAGTTTTCTTCTCAGTTAAATCAAACAGAATCTCCTTCAAGTGGAAACAGCTGCACTGACAATGTGTCTTCAGAGAGTGAATTGGTAGAGATGATAAGGAAGAGGGAGCATGAATTAGAAACTAAGCTAGGCAGAGGACTGTCATTGAAAAGCTGCAGCAACTACTCAATTTGATTACGGTTCAACTAACAGAGATTCACTCAGAGAATTTAGTAGTGCTTGTCTGCAGTAAATGAAATGAAAAACTTAGAGCTGACCCAACGGAGGAAGCTCACCTACTCAATGAAATGAAAGCTGATCTGTTAGACAACTTCTGTTGTCTAAAAAGAAGGTAAAACCATCCTGTTTGGACAAGGTTGAAAGGACAAAGCATATGACTTGATAGGAACACTTCTATGAACTGGTTGCACAAATCTTAAGAATGATGTTAAACACAGCAAAAGTGAGGATTTGGTTACTAAAACAATATATGATCAAGCAGCATTTTATGGGCTTAGAGGGGTCCTGTGCTGGCAAATGTTTAACAGCTGGCTCTCTGGGGAGGATAAAACTCCAGTTTGTGGTTTTTGCCATGACATCACTAAATTCAGAGTTGGGAAGAGGTGTATACAGTGTTTCCTCCACACAGAGAGACAGAGTTGGCATAAACATCCTCAAGAGCATAGATGATAGTACAGTGAAATAATTAGGAAGTAGTGAGTTTAGAGTACTTATTACCTATGCGTTTAATATAATTTATTTAACTGTAAATTTATATAATTCAATTTTTAATAATGGCCATGTTTAAAAACCAGCTCACAAAATCCCTAAAAGATTAATGAGCAGCTCCAGCACACCACTAGGCATGAAGCTTAAATCTGAAGACAAAAAGAGGCAGACACAAGGGAATCCTGCAGTACCAGAATGATTTATATTTTTGTATTTCTAGACATAACACAGAAACATTAAGAAAAGTTGAAAAGTTTAAGTGGAAATAGAAATCCTAGTGCTTACAACTGTAAAGTACCACAGGAACTTTTCTGCACCTGTACTGCATGTGTATTAAAAAAGAATTCAGAAGAAGAAAGTAAAAGGAAATACACAGATGGGGCTGTCATCACCAAAACACGTGCTAGAGTGGGACGAAGAAACAGGAGAAAAGGAAGAAAAATATGCAGCTGGGCAAAAACAGAGCAACCTGAGAGATTTCACATGGCCCTTCTGTAATTTGGAATAGTTTTTTGTACTTCAGAGTCTTAGACATCACAAAAGCTCTTGTAGTAAGAAAGAAAATTTAGAATTGTAAGTTAATTCACTTGCTTTATAGACTTGCTGACTTTCAAGGGAGATTGAGAGGAGACGACATTTTCAAAATCAAAGTTAAGGAGCTGGGAAAACAATCACTTTCACTTTTTTCTTACAACGCCGTCCTCCACTCTGAAAAATAGGTTAGCATTTGAAGGGAATCACGATGGGCCATCCCCAGATACGCCACTTTGGCACAAGGATTATTTTAAGCTGAAGACAATTGAGAACCAACAGCTATAGGAAAGCTCTCTGCCTTCCCTTGTCTGCCTGAAAGCAGGCTATAAATTTCCCTTTAGGAAAGTGCGTCCCCACTGTACCAGGAAAAGAAGAGCCTCTTATCATCAGAGACTGGGAGTCAACACTGAGATGAGTTTGCATAAACAGACTTTACTAAAATAATCCTTATCTCCCATTAGTTCTCCCATAAATATCCTAATCACCTCTCCACAATTTATCGGCCTTTGAATGTCAACTCCCCTTTCCTTTGTTAAAATGGTATATAAGTCCCCAAGTCTAGTCACTTCTTTAACTTTTCTGTAAACTCCTGTGCACATAAAAAACTAATAAATTTGTATTCCTTCTCTCCTGTTACTCTGTCTTTTCTCTGTGAATTCGCAGACCCCATTCACTAGACAAACCTAAGAGAGAAGAGGAAAAAATTTCCTCCTCCACACATTAATGGTAACTTAGTGGCTTTCAAAGCTTGTCTGAAGGCTTAACTGGGCTTACTTGATGTCAGATGCACAGCCCATCACCAATATCCATTCTCTTCCCATGGCAGACATCACTAATCAAGCAGCATGTCTCTTGCCACTGAGCAAAAGGTGGTCTCATGATCTTAACCCAGTACACCAAGTTGCCATACAAGGTGCACCCTACTGGCCAATTCTGGCTAAGGTACATCATCAAAAAGACCTTGAATAAATGAAGATCTGGTAAAAAGGAAAAACAACAGAAATTTCATGTTATAAGAAACATACAGAAATAATCTAATCTACTATTGCAAACAGCTGCTTAAAGTCAAACTTAGAGCTGCAGGGACTTCAAAACCAAAAGCTTCTGCTGCACTAATTGCACAGTTTTCATCTGCTACCCAAGGGCTTGGAAAAGATCCTAATGGCTATTTTATCTCCATTAAAGGCAATTGGATAAGCAGGCCATTAACAGTAGGCTCAGCTTCTGTGCTTGTGCCCAAAAAGAAACATTTGTATTTCAAGCCTTTAAAAAATTTACCATCATTTAGACAGTCAATAGGTAATTGGTGAGGCTGATGCAGTAATAAATGATGAATAGATAAATCTTCCCCATCTGTAATTCTTTAATAACAGGGATAGAGTTCAGTGTACAGATTTCTAAAACACAGCAGTCCTCCAAGGTCACTCTCTATTCTAATATTCTTTTGACAATGAATACAATTTTTAATTCATGGAGATTTATAGTTCTCTCACAATTTGATTATATTTTAACTTAATCAGTTTTGGCGATTTCAATTAAACAAAATAAGAAAGTTAGTAAATAGAGACCAAAGCCCAAAACTTTCAAAGTTTTTTAAAATGCAAAGAGTGATAAAGAATCAAATTTGTTGCAATGAGGACTCAATTGTTAGGTAACAAATAGTAAGAAAACTTTCAAGTACAGTGACCAACAAAGGGTCCATTTTCATCCAAGATCCCGCAAATCACTTCTGAGAATGCTTTCAAGTCAATTACAACAAAACTAACCTCCGTTCTTAAAGAAAAGAAGAAGAAAAAAATATATATACACAATTATCACAAAAGCATAGGCATTATCACACTAACATAAAGCAAATGAAAGTCAGAATGAACGAAGAAAAAGTATGGAGAACATGGCTCAACAAAGTATTCATAAAAGAGGACTTCAAGTAAATGTTTATTTGCCCAAATAAACGTAAATACAGTGGAGCACGTCGACAGAGGAGCAGATCCTTGGTTTTGTAGTGAAGACAGGAACAAGCCGTGGTGTCCCAGGCTCCGTGCCTTGAGGAGTCATCACTCTCAGTAGACCCTCTGTAAAGCTCAATACGGGTCAGAAGGGCTTAAAATATTATCAAACATTTTGCCACATAGGAATCTAGAAAAATGGTACAGATGAACTTATTTGCAAAGCAGAAATAGAGTCACAGATGTAGAAAACAAACTTAAGGTTACCAAAGGGGGTGGGGATGGGGTGGGATGGATGGATTGGGAGATTGGGATTGACGTATATACACTACTATATATAAAACAGATAACTAACAAGGACCTACTGTATAGCACAGGGAACTCTACTCAATGCTCTGTGGTGACCTCAATGGGAAGGAAATTTAGAAAAAGAGTGGATATATGTATAACTGATTCACTTTGCTGTACAGCAGAAACTAATACAACATTGTAAAGCAAGTAAACTCCAATTAGAAAATAATAAAAAGGTTCTGTCACATAATTTGAAAGTGAGTTCTCTGGAAAAAACAATTATTCCCTCCCAAATGGGTTTAATCTGTTTCCAACACACCACACACATACACACACACACAGACGCACATGCACATGCACAGGAGAGAAAATTTAAAAGCTCAAAAAGAAGGAAACTTGGAGAAAAATGGACATAATAAATATTTTTGTTTTAAAAAGTCAAGGAGTACTTAAGTTTATTAAATGGCATTTTACCCCACAGAGAAATACTTGGCTCAGGAAGGTAAAGTTAGTGGACAACAAACCAAAATGAACCATACAGATCCATATTACTTCTTAACTAAGATGGGAAATCACTTATCTCTGTATTAACAAAGATCAAATACCTACCTGCAGAAAAATACTCATCACGGTCAAAACAGAGTTATCATTAATAAGCACTGGTGGATAATATAAGAAAAATTTTGGTTCATAACTATTAATTGCACAAAATGCCCATGTTAATTTGCTATTTATAATGGGCATTCCTTTGAACATTTTGGAAGAAAAAGGCCTTTTGAAGAAAGGATAATGAAAGTCACACATATTCTTGCAGAACTTGATCCCACGAAATCAAGCACCACACGCAGAAAGTTGGAGAACTCAGGTTTATTGAGCCGGCAGCACCAGACGAGCTAACGCTCCAAAAATTCTGGGCCCCGTTTCCGGCCAGTTTTCTCCTTTCTTAGATTAAGACATATAGCTACAGTTGGTACTAACTGCTTGGTTACACAGTTTCTATAAATTACAGGTGGTTACAGAAGGTGGGGGTTGCTAAGGGTTACAGGACACGGGAGTTCAGACAAAGGTGCGCAGAGGCAGGAACAGTACATTTTATACTTATATCAATCATTCCTATGCAATTATTAACAGGCAGGGTTCACATAGCAGGCCTCAAACTGTAGATTTCAAATCTTCCTCATCAATATAATCATGTAAGTCACACCTCAAGAACCAAGCAATTATATGCCTATGCCCCTGGGTTTCATGGTGAAGACAGGAACAAGACGGCTGCCCCCTCTCCTTTTCTTAAGGGCTCATCATCATCACCCCCGGCCTGACTGGAAGAAATCATCCCTGATCACTCTACATGATGATCCACGAAACCTGCCTTCTTGAAGGGATGCTATAATGCAACCCATGCCACACAATGCGCGTTCTTTATAATTTTTAAAGTCTCAGGCTTCAAAATTAATTACACGCAATTATTATTTGGTCAATGTCCCTAACTTTGTTAAATTTGTAATTACTCAAAGCAGATATTGACATCTTTGAAACAATGGGACAGAAGGTCTCAGATTTCTAATTTGAATGTGAACAAGTAAATAGAATTCATTTATCCAGTCAGTATTTATGGACTGCCCTCTAAATGCCAAGCAATGCTCTAGGCACTGGGATTCAAAGATGAGCAAGACAATGTTCCTGCCCTCACAGGGCTTACATTCATTCTTGTAGGTGTAGAGACACAAACACTTGTAGACAGTGATTCGTGCTATGAAGTGAATAAAACTGTGACAGGATGGAGGCTGCCGGGCTATTGGGTGGTAGGGTTGTCCTCCAACCCCTCTCTCATTCCCACCCCATCTTGCCTCGGCTTCATTCTGCAGTGAACGTTCTCCACCTCTCTGCTCCGCGTCTGGTGAAGATGGCTACTCCACAGCCCTCCAGTTCACATCTTTCTGGTTTAAGAAGCTGAAAAAGAATATGAATACAAATTCCTGGAGCAGAGAATTTGACATCTTGGGTCACTGGTGCAACCCCTAGTCCAATCAACTGCTATAGTCAAGACAGAAATATTTAGAAAAGGAAAGATAAAGTTTACCTGCAAAGAGTACAAGGCAATAGGCTTCCCAAATTAAAACAAAAATGAAAACAAACAAACGAACAAAAAACCACACAAGTATTTGAAGGAAAAGAAACTCAAATTACAAAGGTTATGACAGTTACACTAGTCTGCTCATGGTGAGAAAACAGCAACTTTATGACTATCAGTTTGACAAAGGTCATGTTATAGATATCAGCATGGTAGATATCAGGAGTAAATTATTTTGGCTAGGGAGTCCAGGTTTACAGCAAATAGTTAAGGCTTTATTATTGGGGATCAGAACCAGTCAGAATGACTCCATTTTTTTGGTTTATCTCAGGGTGCAAAGCTTTGTCCTGAATTTGATATGTAACGTGCTCAGTCATACTGGAACCAGGGCCAAGTGTCAGCTTTTGTATCTACAATTCGCAAGCTACAAACGCAGCAGCCAGGGCCCATCCCCACTTACAGGAGGCAGTTAAGGGGGTTGCTCTGAGCTGGACAGACTTCCAGAAGAAAATGTTTACTGCTGCCTGGGCATGCTAAGCCGGGTTAAGCATAATTACATAGTCATAGAAGACTATACTGCAGATTCCAAAGTCTTCACATTTGACTAGTATTTTCAATAAAACACTTTTTCACGCCTATTCATATAGTCAATCCTCAAAACTCTGTAAGAGAAGAATACTAGTTAAAACTTATTAAGCACTTCGAATATGTGCCATCAGTTCCTGAGCATTTACAAGCACTGTTCTAACACCTTCTCATATATTAACTCTTAGTAATTCACTTAATCCCCATAACGTTCCTATGAACATAAGGTACAATTACTATCACATTTTACAGGTAATGAAATTGAGGCACACAGGCATTAAGTAATTTGCCCAAAGTCGCACAGCTTAAAAATGGTGTTGCTGGAATCTGACCCCAAGCAGCCCAGCTCTGGAGTCCATACTTTTACTCATTGCTCTACATGGCCTCTCTAGAAATGAATGTTATTCCAATTTTACAGGTGAAGAAATAATCAGTTCTAAGAGATTAAGGTACTTGCTCAGTCAGTAATGGGATAAAGTGACCTCAAGTCACTTGAGTCTAGTAACCTAGAATATGCTGAGATTTTAAATCAAGTCCTTTGACTTCAAGCCAGGTTTCTTTCAGTAATAACAATAACAGCAGCAACAACAACAGTTAACAATTATATAGGGCTTTCTATGTGCCAGGCATTGTTCTATACATTTTATATACATAACTAATTTAATCCACAGCTCTAAGGCACAGACACTATTACAGAGGAGGAAATTGAAGCACAGAGAGGTTAAATAACTTGCTCAAGGCCACACAGCGGGAACGTGGCAGAGTCAGCTGTCTCTGGCAGCTAAGGGTGTCCTTATACCTCCAGATGCAAGGAGTGCACCTTTCACATGAGAGATTTAACTCCTGTTTCAGGGAGATAGAAAGGAAGGTCAAAGTGTCCCTTTTGCATTGGCCATTTCTTAAGTAATTTTAATTCAAAATAATCAATATGCCATTGAGGCACGTTTTGGTGGCCTACCCTGGGCCCCAACAGAACCAGCGAGTAAAAAGTAAATTGTTTAGGAAGAGACTTCCCTGGGTGCACAGTGGTTAAGGTTAAGAATCTGCCTGCCAATGCAGGGGATATGGGTTCCATCCCTGGTCCGGGAAGATCCCACATGCTGCGATGCAGCTAAGCCCATGCACCACAACTACTGAAGCCTATGCTCCCTAGAGCCCTGTGTGCTACAACTACTGAGACTGCGTTCTGCAACTACTGAAGCTTGTGTGCCTAGGGGCCATGCTCTGCAACAAGAGAAGCCACTGCATTGAGAAGCCCGTGCACCACAACAAAGAGTAGCCCCGATCACCACAACTAGAGAAGGCCTAAGCACAGCAGCGAAGACCCAATGCAGCCAAAAAAATTAAATAAAGAAATAAAGTAGATAACTAATGAGAACCTACTGTATAGCACAGGGAACTCTACTCAAATGCTCCTTGGTGACCTAAATGGGAAGGAAATCCAGAAGAGAGAGGGTATATGTATATGGATAGCTGATTCAGTTTGCTGTACAGTAGGAATTAATACAACATTGTAAAGCAACTATAATCCAAAAAAGAAAAGTTAAAAAATTTGTTTAGGAAGACACTGAAGTAATGCATTTTTCAACTAATCTTCAGGCACTGGTAATTTTATAGTGCTCTACACAGGCAATCACAAAAAAATATGTTAAATATAAATTATGTGATAGGACTTAGCATTCAAAATATTTTTAAAGCCATAACATGTGAATTTCATATGTCTGAACATTATATTGGAAAATGGGAAGACTGGGTTTAGTGCTTGGGTTACATATCTGGTCTGTGATATAATTCACGTCTAACACCAAACAGTCAATTTTAAGTAGCACTTTTGGACACCAATCCCTCTGTCTCAGCAAACAGCTACAGAGACCTGAGAGAAGGTTCTATTTTATCCTGATAGTGCATATGGCTTAAATACACACAGCAGATGCAATTGATCCTCTACCCAATCTCCTTTCACTGCCAGCCCTTGGTCCTTATCTTTTCTCCTTCTTAACATAAACTTCATTTTGTTCAGTATGTCCCTCCCATACAAAGCTGTGCGCTTTTTTTTAGAATTTTTGAACTTAGTTTATTTCTAAAAGTTAGCAAATTACATGGTGTGGTTGATCCTGTCATTTCTCACTTTACTCATCTTATAGCATTTTAAGATTGTTTAGTCAATTTATTTTTGATACTTCCCACATACTTCCCTACTCTTTTTAAAAATTATTTTTTACAGTAAACTGTTTATACTTAGAGTGTACAATTTGGTGTCCCTATCTCCCAGTTCATTCCCCCCCAACCCTCCCCACTTTCCCCACTTGGTGTCCATATGTTCGTTCTCTACATCTGGGTCTCTATTTCTGCCTTGCAAACTGGTTGATTTGTAACATTCTTCTATAGTCCACATATATGTGTTAATATATGATATTTGTTTTTCTCTTTCTGACTCACTTCACTCTGTATGACAGTCTCTAGGTCCATCCATGTCTCTACAAATGTCCCAGTTTCATTGCTTTTTACAGCTGAGTAATATTCCATTGTATGTATGTACCACATCTTCTTTATCCATTCATCTGTTGAGGGACATTTAAGTTGCCTCCATGTCCTGGCTATTGTAAATAGTGCTGCAATGAACACTGGAGTGCATGTGTCTTTTTGAATTACGGCGTTCTCTGGGTATGTGCCCAGTAGTGGGACTGCTGGATCATATGGTAGTTCTATTTTTAGTTTTGCAAGGAACCTCCATACTGTTCTCCATAGTGGCTGTATAAAGCTGTGTGCTTTTAGAAGCACGGCCCACTTATCCACCATACCCCAGGGGTGAATTACAATTAGTCAAGGCAATCACTATGGTCTTATTTCCTTTGCCAGTAATTGGGTCTGTGAGCCAATTCTGGCCATGCGACAGGAAGATACAAATTGAGTTAAGGATTTAAATACCAATCCTTCTTCAAATGCCAAGTTTTGACTGTCAATCAAACCCACATGATATAATAGACTTTATTCTAATACTTCATTTTTTTACTTTATAGAGGGATATAAGACAGGAATACTGACTGCATACCACCTTCATGCCATCAGGAGGCTCAGGGGCTACCCAAGCATACAGCTTCTTGGCCCCATCACCTACCCAGGTCACATATAGCTGCTAAGGAAATTCCAGGTTCATGGGTTCCCTTGATTGGTTTCTCACCAGTGTCTCTCTGAGTGCCAACTTACAGCTCTTGCAGTGCAGGTGCAATTCCACAGATTGGGGATTTCACAAAAAACAAGCCAGATAGCTTCCAGCACAAAGGATTGTTCTCTAGCTTAACATGGTAGTTGCCAAGGAAACAGTGCTGTGAGAAGGCAGATCCCAGGCAGACCTAAATCTGTTTGGAGATCCAGGCCTGATGTTAACCCTTACTCAGAGGAAATTGAGAGCTTTAAGGAAAGGTTTCAGGCTCTTAAGAAGGGACATAGAAGAAGATGAGCCTTCATTTCTCCACACATTTTTGTGTCTGAAGTTGATTCTTAGAACTACATTGGAACTTCCCTGGTGGCACAGTGGTTAAGAATCTACTGATAATGCAGGGGACACGGGTTTGATCCCTGGTGCGGGAAGATCCCACATGCCACGGAGCAAAGCCTGTGTGCCGCAGCTACTGAGCCCAAGTGCTGCAACTACTGAAGCCCGTGCACTTAGAGCCCATGCTCTGCAACAAGAAAAGCCACTGCAATGAGAAGCCATACACCGCAAGGAAGAGTAGCCCCCACTCGCCGCAACTAGAGGAAACCCATGCGCAGCAACGAAGACCTAACACAGCCAAAAAAAAAGAAAAAAAAAAAACCCCTACATTTTCCTATTTCCTGGTCCATTGAGTTTCCCAGCTCCACTCTAAGATGTCTGTTTTCACAACTTCTCCACCTTCCTCAAACCTCTTTCCCAGTTCTTTCAACTGGTATCTTGCTTCCTTACTTAACTGAGAAAATAGAAGCAATAAGAAGGGAACTTCTACACATCCCCACCACCACATACCAAATGATCTCCACATCCTCCACCTCCCTTCTTGTTACTGTGGATGTACTGTTCACTCTCACTCTAAGGCCACCCTCCACTTGTGCTTTAGCTCCTATCCCCATTCATCTATTCAAGGACATTACTTTAGCAACTGTAAACACTCCTATTCTCTAGCTGATTAGTCCCATCTGTGTAGTTTTTAGTATTTCCTATCTTAAAAATCTCTCACATTGGACCCCACATCCTAGTGCAGCTATGGCCCATTTTTCTACTCCCCATTAGACCAAAACATTTCAAAGCATGTTGTCTCCAATTCTTCCAGTCTTACTTTTCTGAATTGAGTTTTCTATTACTTACAACTCAAGGTAACTTAAATATGCTTGATAATTTTTTTGCATTGAATACTGGTAGTTACTATGACTCAAGATTACTAAATTGTGAGAAAGAGTGCTTCAATATGAGAAATCCATCACTGAATAACAGTATACTGGAATAACTTTCAAATACGACCAGAGTAAAGAAATGCTCATGTTCAAACTTGAACGAAGTTACTTCTTTGACTCTAATATCTATGTAATTTTTTCATAATTGATTTATTTATTTGTCCTAATGTGGGAGAATCTGAGAGATTATTATTAAGACAAAGTATAATATTAACCAAGTAACCCAATTATATGCTTTGTCATTTTTTTGAACACAAGATGCTTTTTAACTATTTATCAATGAGAAAAATACTATTTATACAATATTAGAAAATTTATTTAGATGTAAGTGATATATTAAATAAGGTAGTATAGGACTTCCTAGGTAGCACAGTGGTTAAGAATCCCGCTTGCCAATGCAGGGGACACGGGTTCAATTCCTGCTCCAGGAAGATCCCACATGTGGAGGGGCAACTAAGCCTGTGCACCACAACTATTGAGCCTGCGTTCTAGAGCCCGTGAGCCACAACTATTGAGCCCATGCACCACAACTACTGAGGCTGTGTGCCACAATCACTGAAGCCCAAGCCCGTGCTCCACAACAAGAGAACCCACCACAGTGAGGAGCCTGCACACCACAATGAAGAGCAGCCCCCACTCGCTGCAACTAGAGAAAGCCCAGGTGCAGCAATGAAGACCCAACACAGCCAATAAATAAATTAATTTATAAAAAATAAACAAATAAATAAACTCGGTAGTTTAAAATTAGCTTCAAAATTCTATTAGCTTTGTCACATATTTATTGTATATCTTTATTAGATATTTAACAGTTGCTTTAATCCATGAACAATATCAATTATAGAGTTTATAATTTTTCTTAAACTTGAAATTTTACGATGTTTTCCCATGTGTGAGCATGTTGAATTGTGGCAATAACCTGGTGAGGTCAGTAGAGCAAAATGATTTGTCCATTTTTTTTTAGAGATGGCAAAAATGAAGTGCTTATGATAAAAATCAGGATATAGTAAAGATCCGAAAAGGTTGCAGCAATGTAGAGGAACCTCACAAGTCTAAATTGAAGCAGGTATAAAAGATCTTATCCTTGGGAGTCCAAAGAACAACTGCACAATTACAGAATGGCTGAACCACAGCACTGATGGAAAACAGGCAAAGAAATGAGCCTGCGATTATATTGTATCTGCAGTTATACTGTCTCCCACAAAGCTAATAAAGTCTTACATTAAATTGAACATGACTTTTTTGTGTGCTTGGCCAACACTTACTGAGAATTGTACTGACCTTGCTTTACAAGGAGTAAGCAGCTGTCAGACAAGGAAAATACTCAGAACGTGGAGGTGACTGTTCTTTCCACTCAATTTGGGCACCATGTACATAGACAGGGTTTATCCCAGGAACCACTAAAGAACATCTGAAGGAGCAGAAAAGACTGCTTGGAGAGCAGACTCAGGGGATACATGTTTGCTGTTTAAGACTGCATGACAGTAGAGAAAAAGATGGCGGCGAAGTAGAGAGACGTGGAGTGCATCCCTCTCCACAGATGCATTGGGAATGCACGGAAGGACACAGTCATTCCCACAGAGAACCAGCTGAACACCAGCAGACGGCCTCGGACACCGGAAAGGGCTGCGGAGAACCTGACATAGCCGGTAGGGAGGCATCTACGAGGGCTCAAAGAGGGTGAAGCGGCGGAGCTGTGGCAGACGGGAGGGAGTGAGAAACATACGGAGGGTCCGCAGCGCAGCTCAGCGTTCCCGGACCGAGACATCGATCCGCGGCTGAACGGAGGGTCCAGGAGCGGGAGCGTGGGAACCGGAGAGCTGGTTCAGGGGGAGAAACATTGTTGCCGGTAGGGTGACGGACCGAGAGGACAGGAGGGAGGAGGTCCGCGGAGAGGAGTGCCGATCCCTGAGAGCTGCCCGGCCATGATGGCGGCTGGAGGCTGCAGGCTCCCGGGCGGGGGGGAGGAGCCGCGCGCATAGCCTCTCTCTCTCTTTCTGCGCCTCTGCAACAGGCAGCGGAGAGACGCCCTGCGGGGCCACATAAGGCACTCAGGGATAACAAGCACCCTCAGGCGCTCGGGCGGGGCTAGATTAAAACTCCTTGCAACGCCAGCAGCAGGGAGGCTGCCGAGAGAGAAAAAAAAAAAAAAAAAAAAAAACCAGCATCAAAAAGAAAAACCCCGAGAGAGGCCCAACTCTAAGACTTTCTGTGTACGCCTGAGCCACCAGCACCCTCTGCAACAGGCACCTCCAAGCCTGACTGAAGCAACAGTGCGCCACTGCTCACTCCCTCCCAGGAGAAGGAGCCACTATTGCACCCTCTCCCTCCCCACACACCGAGGCTTACAGACGAACAATAAAGGAACCTCTGCTGGTCACAGAATAACGCAAAAAAAAAAAACCCAAGGCAAGGAAAAGGACACTTACAGCTGAGACGCTAAGGAAACAGAAATAGTAGTATCAATACCTATTGAACTGGTCCATTCGGGGATCAGTTCTGGATTTTTTTTTTTTTTTTTGATTTATTAAACACGATCTTAGCCCTAAGGGATCTACAAGTTTTACAACATAATTTTATAAGGATATTTTTTACTCTTTTTTTTTTTTTTTTTGCCTTTTAAAATACTTCTATATCTAGCTAAGTTTTTGGTAGTACGGACAAAATATCTTTCATACTTTCCTTTCATCCCTTTCTTTTATACACTTCTATTCCTTTTTCTTTGCATATTTCCAACCACATTACGCTCTTCTGTTCCCCTTTCTTCCAACCATTTTAAGTGTATTTTATCTTAACATACTTATAAGCAACACTATCGGTCTGCTCAGACTCCTTGCTCTATTCTCCAGATGATGCACTGCCTTGGTATTAATATTAGGCTTTTGTCTTTATCTTAGTTCTTAGTACAGTTGTCTAATTACATTCTGAGAATCTCCATTCTCTCTGGTGGTACTCCAGCTCATTTCTATATTTGATCCTAGCTTACAAAATCTCCCTGGATTGATGTTTGTATGTGTAGGGTGTTATTTGTTGTTTGTTTGCTTTTGCTTTTGTCTCTGATTTGTTCTGTTTCAGTTGTCAATTTCTGCTGGGTTTCTCTCTGAATATCTGATAGCACACTGGGGTTCTGTCAGGTCTTTCTAGAGCCTTATGTCCTAACGGATTCAATAATTGTGTGTCTTATACATGTATGTGTTTCCTAGACTGAATATTCGTCTAATCCAATACTTGGACATTAGTCTGAGGCTTGGACAGTCTTCTATAAACACCTCTATCACCAGGACAAGCAACCCCAAAAGCTTGGACAACCATGAGGAAACAAAGAAACCCCATGCAGGCAAAGGAGCAGGAAAAAAACCCACAAGACCAAATAAATGAGGAGGAAATAGGAAAAATGCCTGAAAAAGAATTTAGAGTAATGATAGTAAAAATGATACAAAATCTCGATAACAAATTAGAGAAAGTACAAGAAACAGTTCATAAGAACTCAGAAAAACAAACAGCAATGGATAACAAAATAACTGAAATTAAAAATACTCTAGATGCTCTAACCAGCAGAATGACTGAGGCAGAAGAACGAATAAGTGAGTTGGAAGATAGAATGGAAGAAATAAACGCCACAGAGCAGGAAAAAGAAAAAAAAATAAAAAGACTAGAAGACAGCCTCAGAGACCTCAGTGATAACCTTAAACGTACCAACATTCGAATTATAGGCATCCCAGAAGAAGAAGAAAACAAGAAAGGGTCTGTGAAAATATTTGAAGAGGTTCTAGTGGAAAACTTCCCCAACATGGGAAAGGAAATAATGAACCAAGTCCAAGAAGCACAGAGAGTCCCATACAGAATAAACCCAAGGAGAAATACACCAAGACACATATTAATCAAACTAACGACAATTCAACACAAAGAAAAAATATTAAAAGCAGCAAGAGAAAAGCAACAAACAACATATAAGGGAAAACCCATCAGGATAACAGCTGACCTTTCTACAGAAACTCTGCAGGCCAGAAGGGAATGGCAGGATATACTGAAAGTCCTGAAAGAGAGAAACCTACAGCCAAGAATACTTTACCCAGCAAGAATCTCATTCAGATTTGAGGGAGAAATCAAAAGCTTTCCAGACAAGCAAAAGTTAAGAGAATTCAGCACCACCAAACCAGCCTTACAACAAGTGCTAAAGGAACTTCTCTAAGTAGGAAACACAAGAAAAGGAAAACACCTACAAATACAAACCCAAAACAATTCAGAAAATGGTAATTGGAACACACATGTCAATAATCACTTTAAATGTAAATGGATTAAATGCTCCAACCAAAAGACAGAGACTGGCTGAATGGATCCAAAAACAAGACCCTTCTATATGCTGCCTACAAGAAACCCACTTCAGACCAAGGGATACATATAGACTGAAAGTGAAGGGATGGAAAAAGATATTCCATGCAAATGGAAGTCAAAAGAAAGCTGGAGTAGCAATACTCATATCAGACAAATTAGACTTGAAAGTAAAGACTATTAAAAGAGACAAGGAAGGGCACTACATAATGATCAAGGGATCCATCCAAGAAGAACATATCACAATGGTAAATATCTATGCCCCCAATGTAGGAGCACCTCAATACATAAGGCAAATGCTAACAGCTATAAAAGGGGACATCGACAGTAACACAATTATAGTGGGAGACTTGAACACCCCACTTACATCAATGGACAGATCATCCAAACAGAAAATAAATAAAGACACACAAGCTTTAAATGACACATTAGACCATCTCGACTTAATTGATATTTATAGGACATTCCATCCAAAAACGACAGACTACACTTTCTTCTCAAGTGCACACGGAACATTTTCCAGGATAGATCACATCTTGGGTCACAAATCAAACCTCAGCAAATTCAAGAAAATTGAAATCATATCAAGCATCTTCTCAGACCACAACGCCATGAGACTAGATATCAGTTACAGGAAAAAAACTGCAAAAAATACAAACACATGGAGGCTAAACAATTCACTATTAAACAACCAAGGAATCACTACAGAAATCAAAGAGGAAATCAAAAAGTATCTAGAAACAAATGACAACGAAAACACAACAACCCAAAACCTATGGGACGCAGCAAAAGCAGTTCTAAGAGGGAAGTTTATAGCAATACAGTCCTACCTTAAGAAACAAGAAAATGATCGAATAAACAACCTAACCTTACACCTCAAACAACTAGAGAAAGAAGAACAAAGAAACCCCAAAGTGAGCAGAAGGAAAGAAATCATAAAGATCAGAGCAGAAATAAATGAAAAAGAAAGGAAAGAAACCATAAGAAAAATAAATAAAACTAAAAGCTGGTTCTTTGAGAAGATTAACAAAATTGATAAACCATTAGCCAGACTCATCAAGAAAAAAAGGGAGAAGATGCAAATCAACAGAATTAGAAATGAAAAAGGAGAAGTCACAACGGACACCTCAGAAATACAAAACATCATGAGAGACTACTACAAGCAACTATATGCCAATCAATTGGATAACCTGGAAGAAATGGATACATTCTTAGAAAAATACAATCTTCCAAGACTGAACCAGGAAGAAATAGAAACCATCAACAGACCAATCACAAGTACAGAAATTGAGGCAGTGATTAAAAATCTCCCAACACACAAAAGCCCAGGACCAGATGGATTCACAGGCGAATTCTATCAAACATTTCGAGAAGAGTTAACACCCATCCTTCTCAAACTCTTCCAAAATATTGCAGAAGGCGGAGCACTCCCAAACTCATTCTATGAGGCTACCATCACCCTGATACCAAAACCAGGCAAAGATGTCACAAAAAAAGAAAACTACAGACCAATATCACTGATGAATATAGATGCAAAAATCCTCAACAAAATACTAGCTAACAGACTGCAACAGCACATTAAAAAAATCATACACCACGATCAAGTGGGGTTTATCCCTGGGATGCAAGGATTCTTCAATATACGCAAATCAATCAACGTGATACATCATATCAACAAATTGAAGGATAAAAACCATATGATCATTTCAATAGATGCAGAAAAAGCTTTTGACAAAGTTCAACATCCATTTATGATAAAAGCTCTCCAGAAAATGGGCATAGAAGGAAATTACCTCAACATCATAAAAGCCATATATGACAAACCAAAAGCCAACATTGTTCTCAATGGAGAAAAACTGGAAGAATTCCCTCTAAGAACAGGAACAAGACAAGGGTGTCCACTCTCACCACTGTTATTCAACATAGTTTTGGAAGTGTTAGCCACAGCAATCAGAGAAGAAAAAGAAATTAAAGGAATCCAAATTGGAAAAGAAGAAGTAAAATTGTCACTCTTTGCAGATGACATGATACTATATATAGAAAACCCTAAAGACTCTACCAGAAAACTGCTAGCACTCATTGATGAGTTTAGTAAAGTAGCAGGATACAAAATTAATGCACAGAAATCTCTTGCATTCCTATACACTAACAACGGAAGAGCAGAAAGAGAAATTAAGGAAACTCTCCCATTCACCATTGCAACAAAAAGAATAAAATACCTAGGAATAAACCTGCCTAAGGAGGCAAAAGATCTGTATGCAGAAAACTTTAAGACATTGATGAAAGAAATCAAAGATGACATAAACAGATGGAGGGATATACCATGTTCCTGGATTGGAAGAATCAACATCGTGAAAATGACTGTACTACCCAAAGCAATTTACAGATTTAATGCAATCCCGATCAGATTACCAATGGCATTTTTCACAGAACTAGAGCAAGAAATCTTACGGTTTGTATGGAAACGCAAAAGACCCCGAATAGCCAAAGCCATCTTGAGAAGGAAAAATGGAGTTGGTGGAATCAGGCTTCCTGACTTCAAACTATACTACAAGGCCATAGTGATCAAGACAGTATGGTACTGGCACAAAAATAGAAAGGAAGATCAATGGAACAGAATAGAGAACTCAGAAGTAAGCCCAAACACATATGGGCACCTTATCTTTGGCAAAGGAGGCACGAGTATACAATGGAAAAAAGACAGCCTCTTCAATAAGTGGTGCTGGGAAAATTGGACAGCAACATGTAAAAGAATGAAATTAGAACACTTCCTAACACCATACACAAAAATAAACTCCAAATGGATTAAAGACCTACATATAAGGCCAGACACTATCAAACTCCTAGAGGAAAACATAGGCAGAACACTCTTTGACATACATCAAAGCAACATCCTTTTTGACCCACCTCCTAGAATCATGGAAATAAAATCAAGAATAAACGAATGGGACCTCATGAAACTTAAAAGCTTTTGCACAGCAAAAGAAACCATAAACAAGACTAAAAGGCAACCCTCAGAATGGGAAAAAATAATTGCCTATGAAACAACGGACAAAGGATTAACCTCCAAAATATACAAGCAGCTCATGCAGCTTCATACCAAAAAAGCAAATAACCCAATCCACAAATGGGCAGAAGACCTAAATAGACATTTCTCCAAAGAAGACATACAGATGGCCAACAAACACATGAAAAGATGCTCAACATCACTCATCATCAGAGAAATGCAAGTCAAAGCCACAATGAGGTATCACCTCACACCAATCAGAATGGCCATCATCACAAAGTCTGGAAACAACAAATGTTGGAGAGGGTGTGGAGAAAAGGGAACTCTCCTGCACTGTTGGTGGGACTGTAAGTTGGTACAGCCACTATGGAAAACAATTTGGAGGTTCCTTCAAAAACTGCAAATAGAACTACCATATGATCCAGTCATCCCACTCCTGGGCATATACCCAAAGAAAACCATAATCCCAAAAGAAACTTGTACCATAATGTTTATTGCAGCACTCTTTACAATAGCCAGGACATGGAAGCAACCTAAATGCCCATCAACAAATGAATGGATACAGAAGATGTGGCATATATATACAATGGAATATTACTCAGCTATAAAAAGGGATGAGATGGAGCTATATGTAATGAGGTGGATAGAACTACAATCTGTCATACAGAGTGAAGTAAGTCAGAAAGAGAAAGACAAATATTGTATGCTAACTCACATATACGGAATCTAAAAATGGTACTGATGAACTCAGTGACAAGAACAGGGAAGCAGATACAGGGAATGGACTGGAGAACTCGAGGTATGGGAGGGGGCGGGGGGTGAAGGGGAAACTGAGAAGAAGCGGGAGAGTAGTACAGACATATATATACTACCAACTGTAAAATAGTCAGTGGGAAGTTGTTGTATAACAAAGGGAGTCCAACTCGAGGATGGAAGATGCCTTAGAGGACTGGGGCAGGGAGGGTGGGGGGGAATCGAGGGGGGGGCGTCAAGGAAGGGAGGGAATATGGGGATATGTGTATAAAAACAGTTGATTGAACCTGGTGTACCCCCCAAAAAAATAAAATAAAAAAAAAAAAAAAAAAAAAAAAGACTGCATGACAGTAAGGATTCAAGCTATGATCAATGAACAGGGCCATGGGAAATTAGATTTCATCCCAATTTATATGGCAGAAATTAGGAATGGTAAAAACTACCAAAATTAGAAAGGAGACATGATAAAGGAACAGGAACTAGGTACTACATACCATACTATGTGGATGAGTTATTTATTGTTGCATAATAAATTATCCCAAAACTCAGTGGCTTAAAATAATATACACTTATCTCCCAGTTTCTGTACGTCAGGCATCTTGGCAGGGCTGTGCTGGGCCTTTTGCTTCAGGGTTTCCCGGAAGGCTGCAATCAGGCGGCGGCCAGGGCTGCAGTCATCTCAAGGTTCAACAGCAGGAACTGCTTCCAAGCTCATTTTGCGCTTGTTGGCAGGACTAAGTTCTTTTCTGGGCTGTTGGACCGAAGACCTCAGTTTCTGGCCAGCTGTTGGTTGAAGGCTGCCCTCAGTTTCTTGTTAGGTTGCTTCTGCATCAGAGCAAGCCATTGAGAACAGCCAGGGAAAGTATACCCCCCAAATGGAAGAAAATGGACAGAAATGAGAACTTCTTACAGATTAAAATCCAAAATAGAGGTAGGTACTAAGGATAAGACTGAGATTTCTTGTTTCTGCAACTGGAAAAGAGGATGGTACCAGTCTACCTGAGATGAACATGTAAGAGAACCAGGTTTAGGGAGGGAAGGAACATAAATTTGGTTTTTAACATGTATTTGAGACACCTTTGCGATACCAGTTGGAGACAATGAAGTGTATATGCAGCTCCAAGAAAAGAACTGGTCTGAGGACATAAATTTATGACATTATGTCTAGATTATGGTTGGTAACTTTATACTGGTATGTTTATTACCGATCACTGTGAGTTACTCTGACCTATGTAGTTCTCCATTTATAGGGATCCCAGCCTGGAATAAGGTCGGGTTTAACACACACACTTGCTGTTAAATTTATTACCCCCTTACAATTACACTCAACATGCCCCACGCCCCACCCCCAACACGCACACCTTACTTTGGAAAACACCTCACAGATTAAGAATTAGGGTTCAAGAAAATAAAAGTATGCAGCATCCCACGATCTCCACTTCCTGGTATACATGCCTCTGTGTAATTCCCTCCCAAGAGTGGACAGGACCTGATGTGCTTCTAACCAATAGACTATGGCACAGTGATAAGTGTCACTCCTGTGGTGATACTACTTTATATAAGACTCAGTTTCGCTGGCTGACTGGGGCTAGAGCGTCCCCTTGCTGGCTTGATGAAGTTAGGAAGCATGTTGAGGGACCCCGTGAGGCAAGGAAATAGGGGTGACCACCAGTTGCTGAGGGCAGACTTCAGCCAACTGCCAGTAAGAAACTGAAGCCCTCAGTTCTACAACTGTAAGGAAATGAATTCTACCAACAACCTGAATGAGTTTTGGAAGCTGATTCTCCTCCAGTTGAGCCTGCAGATGAGAATACAGCCTGGCTGCCATCTTGATTGCAGCCTTGGGACCAAAAGCAGAGCACCTAGTAAAGCTGTGCCCTGACTCCTGACCCAAACACTGTGGAGATAATAAATGTATTATTTTAAGCCACTAAATTTGTGGTGATTTGTAATGCAATATAGAAACCTAGGTAATACTTAGGCTTTTATTCAGCTCACCCTACTTTTAAAAATGCTAATCATTTTTGCTGCAAGACAGTTGCCTACTTTTTTTGTTTTACAGGCTTTATTTATGCAACCTCATTTTGGGTCTAGAACACCAGGGTGAAAAAGAATCAGAAAGCCCACCCCATGTTCAACACAGCAACTAGTTTGCATCTCACCTTCTTCCTGATATTAGGCAACAAGTTATTTCATAAGATACTAGCATGAAGTGTCACAGAGGGGTGAAAGAACTCGTTGAGAGTCACAAAATGGTGAGCTTAACCCCTACAGATATTCCACTAGATTCAGAGAATAATACATTTAAATAAATCTAGAATTAAAAGCCAGAGCTGAAAAACGACCAGCAAAGTAGATACTGGAACTCATTTGTTTACATTCTTATGGTAGAAAAACATAATTACAAAGTGGTTTCAAGTTTCTGTAATGAGCAAAATCAAAAGTAACATATAATTGTAGCGAAGTTGATGTGTAAAGCTTTTTCAAACTAAAACAACTAGTCACAGTTACTTAGAGTGAATATGGAAAAACCTATGTCTAGACAAAATGAGTCAATGCCCAGGGAGGGAAACCACATTTAAGATGGGTATGTGTCATACCTTAATTTTTTCCCTTTGGAAACATTTTAATTTTCATTTTGAAAGGTTATAGAAAAATACTAAAGTTTCTGAGTTGCAGACATAGAAAAACTGCAAGAATAATTTTAGAGTTTCTGGAAGGGAAGCAAGTCACTAATCCACAAAAGGGACAATATGATAAAATAACTTGCATTAAAATAAAAGCTTTCAAAGGATATATAATGTAATCGTAAGCAAATATTTTCTTTACTGATTTCTGTTTTTTAAAAAATTTATTTATTTATTGGCTGTGTTGGGTCTTTGTTGTTGTGCGCGGGCTTTCTCTAGTTGAGGCAAGTAGGGGCTACTCTGTTGCGGTGTGCGGGCTTCTCACTGCAGCAGCTTCTCTGGTTGGGGAGCATGGGCTTTAAGGTGTGCAGGCTTCAGTAGTTGTGGCTCGTGGGATTTAGAGCTCAGGCTCAATAGTTGTGTCGCACGGGCTTACTTGCTCCTCGGCATGTGGGATCTTCCCGGCCCAGGGATCGAACCCGTGTCCCCTGCATTGGCAGGTGGATTCTTAACCACTGCGCCACCAGGGAAGTCCAGATATTTTCTTTAGATACATACCTTCTATTTGGTTAACAGGGCAGATTCCTCAAAACAAACAAACACACACAAAACAAAAAGCAAGCAACCAACCAAAAAACCCCACAGGTTAATTAGGTTCACTAGTAAAGAAATAGCCTACATTAATAGAATACTGTGTCTCATTAAAGCTGTTTGAGAAGAATTAAGTTTTCATTTTCCAAAATGGCAGTAAGAAATCAGTTTATAAAGGTCAGAGCTTGCTCAGTTTTCCCCTTAATTTCAAGGCTCAAAAGCTCTGGGCTAAGATGATTTCATTGTTCATCTAATATTTCTTAAGCTGCTTCCCACCACTAAAGACTGACTTGCCCAAAGGCTCAGTTCTTGGCTGCCTTCTCTCTACATTCACCCTGTAAGAACTTTTCCTGCTGGGTTAACTTAAATTCCATCTGTATATTTTTACCAACCCTAATGAGTCCCAAACTGCCTACTCAATATCTATCTATTTGTATCTACTTGGGTCTCAGATTTAGCAAGCCTAATACACAATTCTAGATCCCACCCCAAACCTGCTCCTCCCGCCTTCCCCCAGGAGTTAGTCTCATCTTGTTCCTCTACTCCCCAGACACGTGCAATTCATCGCGTCCTCACAGCTCTTCCTGTAAAACATATCCCAAATCCTACCACTTTAGACACCTCCACCCCTACAGTGTAGTCTGAACTACATCCGCTTTTGCTTAGATGAGGGCAATAGCTTCCTACCTAGTCCCCTGGCTTTCTTTCTTTGCCTTCTCCCCATAGACAATTCTCGACATAGTGGAGAAAGTAATCTATGACTACAAATCAGATCTAATCACTCCTCTGGTTTTCTATCAAACTCAGAATAAAACGCAAACTCCTTTCCAGAAGCTACAAAGCATTTGACATTTTCCTATGTACTTGTTTACTGTTTTCTCCTCTAGAACGTAAGTTATATGGGGAAGGAACTTTGTCTCATTCACATCCCCAGTACCTACAGCAGTACTCAGCACATTATACACTCAGTAAATATTCATTGAATGAATTAATACATTTTGCTATAACAGTAAAGATTTTGGTCCTGATGAACATTATGTGGCCCTTACCTAGCTGCAAAAAAAAACCCCCCAAAACAAAAACCCTTTCAAACAATCAAACAAGGGTTTGATTTTTCTGTCAGCATCATTTCAAAGTAGTAACCTAAGACTTTAAAATGTGAGCTGTTACTTTACCTTTTGCACTAACTTTGGGTGATTATTCTTCTCTTTCCAGTGTGACAGAGGTGTAAACTATACTTGAATAAAACTTCAAATAAGGACAAGTATGTTCTGTGCTGTTTGACTGCTCCACTGTTGTAGCTCTCAATACACGGAAATAGCCTTTAATGTGAGGACTGACAAATGGGCAGAGGAAAGAACATGTGCAAAAGCAAAGTGAGAAATGAAAAAGCAGGATATATGCCATGACAGCAAATATCTTGGTATGGTTCTAAAATATACTCGAAGGGAGCTAAACTAGAAAGTGGTAGAGCACAAAGGGTCTTATCCACCCAGCTAAGGACTCCAAACAGTAGGCAACGGCAATCTCTTTGGCTCCTATCTGCATTTCAGAAAGCTTACTGTGGTGAATATGGAGGATGGCCTGGAGGGGCAACAACCACCTGGACGCGGAGAGACCAGTTTAGGAGGCTCCAGAGGTAATCCAGGCAAAGACAAACAAATAAACAAAACCCCAAAACACTATAGCTACGTTAGGAAGGTGTCCTCCTGGGCTGCAGGCTGGACTGTGCAGCTTGAGGCCTTATTGTGTCTTCTCTACTCCAAGCCAGCCTGTGTGACTCAACTTTGGCAAACTGTCACTGATTCTGCAGATGTTACTTTCTGAAGATCTCTGGTATTCCATTATTTCCGGAAGTCTTATTCTTCCTCCTGACCCATTTTTCTTTATCCTTATAACATCAGCCTGAAATGTTTATGACGTGGTGTCAACTTTAGGAAAACTTCACAGTCCGAGCTGGTCCAGTAACAATCATGCGGTTCTCTGATGACAGATGCCATCTCAGATGGAGGCATCACGAGGCAGCAGGGGGCTGGGCAGGGGCGCGGTGCAGTGTTCGTTCACGGGTGCTCTGTGACACACAGCCCTCTCCCCTTTCACGACACGTGAAGATACTTCTTTCAAAAGCCTGAGCCCCTTAGTGGACTGCTCAAATTACTCCTGAAGCCAGGAGGCAGGTCATACACATTATGCCCCAACTCTTGCCATCTTGCCTTTAAGTAAGTCCACTTCTTTAAACAGAAATCACTGTGAAGAAAGAACTCTAATTCTCAATTTAGAAACAACTCAACCCTTCTCCAACTTCTTCTGCTTTTGCTCCAATTAGCCTCCTCCAATCTTATGGAATCCTAATTATTAGCTTTAAATAAGATTGCTGTCATCATCCAGTTATAGCAAAGTCCACTTAGTAAGAGAAGGACTCCTCTCACCACTTCCCCCTGCCTCATCTTGTACAAAGAATACTACTCTCAAAATCTAGAAAAGGGAACCATGACCAGGGATTAAGTGAACATATCTATTTTTATTACGAAAACATTAAATTTTGACACCGCTTCATTGCTCTTTAAAAATCTATTATCTGACTTAAACCTATTCAGCAAAAATGCCAATAAATTATATAAACCATAGTTTGGGTCTTTTTAAAACTAGGAACATAATATGTTTAATAATAATCAAACAATAATACTAAATCTGAGTTGTATGAGCTGTTAACTTGTAATTTGTTTTAATGTTTAGCTTAAAAATAAAACCAAAACCAAACACATGCTAATACACTGTTGCAGAAGTTTCTCAGAAACACTATCCTCTTCACTGTGTGCTAACACCCTTCTTCACTGAGGTACAGAATGCAGCCATGTCAAGTGTCAAGGCACTCATTCTAAACTGTCCTATCCTGCTCATCTTAGGAGTCACACTGGATGGAGTACTGACAATAATGCTATCTTGCCTTTAAGTAAATCCATTTCTTTAAAAGGAAATCATTAGCTAAGAACTCCAATACTGAATTTAGAAACAATGATTCCAACACACATTAAATCAAATGTGTTAGTACTTAAAGTCACAAATTCTGAAAAGTAAAAACAGCAGACAAATACAGAACTAATATAAACAACCAATGAACTAAGGCAAATAGCACTGCCACCACATGCCTGAAAATGTTATATTTTTGGTGTCTGTAGCTTTTTGCAAATTATATTTTGGGACAGTTCAGTTCAATAAAAGATGTGTGTTCTACATAAAGTTAGAATAACAGGATTATCAACATGGGTGGCATCATTTAAAAAATACATCAATAGTCTTATTAGTGAATGTTTTCCACTTGGTTTCTAAATCTTTGTTTTCTGTGGAGGCAAACCAAAGCTCTGTCTTAAGACTCCATCTTCAAAGTTACAATATAATCTCTCTCATTCCTAGAGACAGTAAAGCTAGATATGACCCTGTTCCTTGCCATCATCTTCATCTTCGTCATCCTCATCATCTTGGTCTCCGGATTCAAGTTCATCCTCTTCTTCGACCTAAAGGGAAAATATACATTTAACACTGAGGATTTGTTCACTTCACATTCAACACATAATGATACACATACCCTGTTGATAAATTCTTTACTCTGGAAATTAAAGTAGATTATAGGCCATCTGATTTTCTTGATTTCATGTTTAAGGCTCCCTGTCATTTTCAACATGAGATGAGATACATAGGTAAACTTGCTACACCTCCTACACACAGACCTGAACCAACACAGCAAAAGATGGAAACTATCTAATCTGTGTCTTAAGTCAATTCACTGAATACCATGAGAGCAGTGCAGATGATACCATGTTCATGTACCTACAGGTCCATGCCTGATCTGTACACATCTATACAGGTACAACATCCCCATGTGACAGTACAATATTTAAAAATACATCATAAAGAAACAATATAAATCATTTTTGGAAACACTGCAATCTTACTGGATGACCAAGTTCCTTGAGTTTATTCTTTAATGAAAATATTTTCTGATCCTGATCAGCCAACAGCACCAAGAGATCATCTTGTTCTTTTTTAGAATCTGTAATGTCCACCTCAAGCTTGTTTTTCTCATTTTGTAAAATGGCAATGGTACTGTTAGATGAATCCAGTTGCTCTTTAATAGCAGTTCTTTCCTCAGACAGAGCTTTAATTTCATTCTAAGAAAAGAAAGGTGAAAATCACTAATCTAAAATTAGTATTCACTTTCCTACGGTTTTAACAAATATGTTCTTTCTATGATAAATTGCTGTACTTGTCCAATCTGAACAATCTGGGGTTAGAGGAACAGGAAGTTTAAAATACACACACACACACTCATCTAGTAAAATAAGAATTTATGTTAGGCTATACATCAAAGATGGTTACTGTGAAAAATAGAGTTCAACAACCAAAAAATAGTTTTAATTACCTATTCCTCAAAGAATCCTACCATTTCAGACAATCAGAGGAATAAAGACATAAAACATTTTACAGCAGAAGCCTGGTTAGCATCAGAATTAGAACTCAAGTTTAAAAAAAAATTCTACCCAACTTCACACATACAATTAAATGGGAAAGAAAAATAGCTTCAAGTAAAATCCATGTCTTAAAAATAAAATAATCTGACCACAATCCAAAAGGCAAAATCACACATTATCTTTTTCCACGTTTTAATTGCTATTTTTTATTTTTATTACTATTATCTCCTTTTCTTCTCCATGTTATCTATTTTGATTTCTCTGTCACACAAAGGCTGGCAGGATTTAATATGCCTGTGTTCCTTAGTCTATGGAAAACTTACAGGTGGCTTGTATATTAGCCAAATCTATACCCGTTTCTTAGTGTGATTAGTGATTGATAAGCAAACTTAACTATTTTTTACTTTTACTAAAATCTGTTTTTACTTTCAAAGTACATTCATATACAATCTTATTTTATATATTTAATACCACTATTTGAAATGGCATTTAAAAATCTTCATTTGTGCCGTCTTTAGTCATCAAAATAGAATGGACATATGTGAGATTAAATTACACCCCATTAACTTCCTTCATAAATCTAAGAATTTGAGAAATTAAGTGAAATAAAATCAAATTTCCTAGAGTTCATTTCATATAATAAGCAATGAATAAAAGTTTCACCAAAACCAACCTTTAATTCTTTAGTTTCTTGTAATAATGCTGACAGTCTTCCTTCTACATCAGTAGTTTTTGTAGCCATTACAGTTTCACTCTCTCCTGGTACAGGAACTGATTTTGCCTGAAAGTAGAAATTGGGAAAAAAATGTTCCTTTAAAGTTACAATCAACATGAATTTCCAAAGATGATTTCATTTTCTCGCTATTTTGAAATTTTATTTCCAATAACAGAAAATTTAATTCTTTATGTATTTACCTGCAATAAAGTGCTTTCCCTAGATAGATAAGCTGCCCCTACAGTGGAGCAGGAGGCTGAATCAGGAGTGTTATGGCATCAGTTCTCATCAGAGTATGAAGAAGGCTGGGTTAAGCAAATACCTTAAAATGTGGAAGGGGCTTTGGGGAGAGGCTAAAAGAATTTTGAGGTTCATGCTAGACAAAGTCTAAATTGCCTCGAAGAGACTGTTGGTGGAAATATGGACATTAAAGGCAATTCCAGTAAGGGTTCATAAAGCTTTCTGTAGAGAAAGCTTCTATGGTCTTAGAGAAAACATATATCACCATGAACAGAATGCTGGTAGAAGGATGGATGTTAAAGGTTTTGGTGAGGTCTCAGAGATGAGGAACATGTTATTGGAAAGTGGAGGAAAGGTGATCCTTGTTATAATGTGAAGAACTTGGCTGAACTGTATTCCAGTGTTGCGGAAGAACTATTTAGAAGAGCAGATTTCTAACTAAAGCATTAAAGTGTGGCCTGGTTTCTCTTTGCTGCTTATAGTAAAATGTGAGAGGACAGAGATAAACTGAAGAAGGAACTGTTAAGCAAAAGGGAATCAGAACTTGAAGACTTAGAAGATTCTCAGCCTATCCCTATTGCAATAAAGGACAGAGCATGTTCTAGTGAAACATCAAGGGTGTGGCTAGACAACCATTTCTGAAGCGGTTACTCGTGTGACACATGAACCTAATCAACCATGTCTGCGGAAGCTGGAACAGAGATATGGCTCCTGGGGAGGCATCCAAGAGGAGCTTCTTGCTTGGTGGCTTGGAACCCTGCAAACTGCATGGGTCGCCAACAAGGTTTTTGACAATTTTATACCTGCAGAAAACCTGTCAGGTTAGGCTGCAGGAGACAAAGATGGGGTAAAACATAAAATACCAACAAAATGAACCATAACTAACTGATTAAACTGACCTGGTGAGTCAGACTATAATACAAATGTCTGCATGACCAAGAAGCCTATGTGACTGAAACTCTGGTTAATGAATAACCTGAATAGAAGGTGCTATCTGACATCTTTGCTTCTTTCCACAGTGGCTGAGAAATAAGCTTTCAACTTTGTGTTTACTACCTTTCAGAACACAAAAATAATTAACTTACAAATGCTTCTGTTTTCTGTAACAGCTCCTGCTTTTCGGATTGTAGTTTGGTGATCTCTGCAGACTGTGAGTTTAACTGAGACTTTAAAGTTGCCAGTTCCTAGGAGACAAAAATAGTTAAGTCGTAATATGAAATAGCATTAATTTCATCAAGGAAATGTCTATTTACAGGAAGAAACAAAAAATTATTTCCTTTCTTGGCCCTTCTCTCTAAAATCACAACTTAAGTTTTAAAATTTAAGTGAAAGAACTATTTTTGAACTTTGGGTTCAAGATGGAGAATTAAATGTGTACATTAAACATGTTCACCTCTGCTTCCTTGTGAGATTCAGAATAAAAAATTATCAAGGGAAGGAGGAAGGGAAAGGGAAAGGAAGGTGGGGAGGAGTGAGGGAGAGAAGTATGGAGGAAGGGTGGGCAGAAGGGAGAAACCCACAAGGGAGGAGAATAAGAGAAGAGAAAAGAGCAATAAATTGGCAAATTTCAGAAAGCAAATGACAGCGGTAACTGACTCAGCATACCTGAGAGAGCTGAAACCTATGCTAACCTTTTAGAAAGCCACACTGCTTGCTACCTGACTTACAATGCATGACTACCAAAGGGCCTGGGAACTGGTACCACCAGATGTTTTGAAAAGTGTGAGTAAAAATGGAGTCAAAAACAGCAGGGTTGGTTGAAAGCCTGATTAGGAATAGACCACCAAATCCCTGTCCTAATCTCATACACCAGTTAATTTTTCCTTTTCTCCTGGTGGAAGACTAGAAGTATACTATTTGGAAAGAGCAAAATAGGATGGTTTTAGACTAGAGGGCTACCAAACATAGATGAAAGTAGTAGGGACCTCTCCAGTGGTCCAGGGGTTAAGACTCTGAGCTCCCAATGCAGGGGGCACAGGTTTGATCCCTGGTCGGGGAACTAAGATTTCACATGCTGCATGGTGTGGCCCCCCCCAAAAAACAAAAACAAAACAGGAAAAAATGTGGAAGTAGCAGTACTGCAGTGAAAGTGGCAGAATTGAAAGTTTATGTATTATTAATGTTGAAATTTCCAAACTTCTTGTTCTCTCCCCTCAAAATAAGTAATTACAACAGTGGTTCTCCACCAGGGGCAATCTTCCCCCACGACATCTAGCAGTGTCTGGAGATACTGGGTAAGTAGTGGTATGCTGTCATGTAAAAAGCTTTCTTATTCTCTAAAACTTTCTATCACTGTACATATGTACCTTTTCTTTGACTGTTTTGTTTTTTCAGTTATCATAATGAGTTATGTAAACATGGAAATTATGAACCTTTTTGGTTTTTGTTTTATACAGTGTTTTTACTATGTATTATAAAAAACAAAACTGTCATTTAAAATATATCTTTGGGAAACACAAAAAGTAAAAAATTTTACTTGGGATTTACAAACTAAGGGTATGTATTAATAACTGAATTTCCTTTAATTTTAATATAGTTCTAGAATTAATAAAATTGAAATAGCATATTACTCTTCCTCACAAGAACAAAACATTATGGACACATATTGGAGAGTTGTAAATTGTTAATACAAATTATTATAAATTTTTAAAATGTTTGATTGTAGAATCTACTCTGGGGTACACAGACATTATCAAAACAAGACATTTTGTTTCTCTCTGTTCAGTCATTCCCATCAGATCAGACATGTCAGTGAGTAAGGACCAGCTGACTACTGGAGGGAGAAGGAAGTCAATCCTAGCTTGGCCAGGCTGTTCACTTCTTTCTTTAATATTACTTAAAAAGAAAAAAAAAAGAAAAGAAAAGAAAAGAAAAGAAAGAAATATATTCTTTTTATAAGAAAGGAAGGAAGGAGAGGAGGATGGAAGAAAAAAAGGCTTTGCTTTTCTAAAAAATAAAAATTACTAGAGCAGAAAAATTTATTTTTCTTTTCAGCTAGAGTCATCTAATTCAGATATACACAAGTTTACTTCTTGTTTTTCCCTTTTCTAATTCTAAAAACCAACATTTTTCTGGATAGAATGATTTAAATGCCCAATACATTTAACCAAGCAGTTTTCATGAAAATTAGGCATAAGATTTTACATCTTCATATTTATGGCTTATAAATATACTTAAAATTTCCGTAATTGTTAGTTTACTGATAATATACAAATAATCTGGGTAAGATGCTGAGATCTGTTAAAAAGAACATCATTGAAAAATAAAAACAATAAAAAGCAAAATACCATTATTGTATAATTAAAACAGCTTCTGGATTTTCAAATGGCTGTCTTCACTATCAAAGTTTGCTTACACCTGACAAAGCAGTTCTTGATTAATGGAACTATAGGGCTGTTACGCTATTATAATTAAAACAAGACAAAACAGAGCTTGCATCAAGCTGAAAAATAACCTGCTTTAATTCTGCAATTTGTTCAGAATCTCTTGCTGAAGCTGTCACTGAAGACTGTTCATCTGTGCCAGGTGATGGTTGGGAAGATTTCTAGAAAGAGCATAGAAGTAAACTATGAAATAAATTCAGTTTAAAGAGACAGGAAAAAACCAAACTGTACAAATATAAGCTATGTCTGGTATACATTTACCAAAAAATTTCACATTGACATTTTAAATTTTATACCCAAAATAACATTTCAACATAGCACAGATTGTCTACAAATTTTCTATAGCTAATTTATTCTTATACCAAGTAATTTATTAAATCTAGGCATTTAACTGAGGTCTTACGAAGAAAGAGCATAAAAGCAGGTATTTATTGAGCGATTTCCGTGTATTAAAAGAGCTTTATACAGAATATCTCATTTAATTCTCACAGCAATGAGACAGAGATCACCACCACCAATTTATAGCTCAGGAAACATGTTTAAATAGGTTAACTAAGTTGCTCAAATTCAGTTAGCTAGGAAGCACTGAAGCTTTAGACAGTCTGACACCAGAGCTCATATTCTAAAACCTTAATATGATACTTTAGCTTAAGGGATTCAGAAAAATAAGCAAGCAGGATAATGAGAATTATTCTTGACCTCTTGTTTAAAACTTTTCAACATTCACTTACCAAATTTTCAATCAAAGAGTCTTTTTCAGCCAGCTGGTGTTGTAAAAGTTCCTGATTACTTTTTAATTCTCCTATCTCTTCTCGCAACCTACCAATTTCTTCTGGTTGAATACCATTCATCTGAGCCCCATCACTGTAAGAACCTTGATGCTGAGTCTCTTTTCCTATTAGACAGGAATAAAATTTGAAAAGCCAGCATGAAACTTTTCATTTTTTTAATTGACGATTCAAGTATAAAATAAATATACAATTTCCTTAATAATTACTTTGGCAGCATTTTTGTTAGCACATTTCATCTCTGCAAAATAGGTTTTTTCGTTTTTTTTTTGGGGGGGGGGTCATGCCGTGTGTGCAGCACGTGGGATTTTAGTTTCCTGACCAGGGATTAAACCTGTTCCCCACACACTGGGAGAGTGGAGTCTTAACTACCGGATCACCAGGGAAGTACTGCAAAATAGTGCATTGATAAAAATAATTAACTGATATTTTCAGGGTTTCTGGGAAGAAAACAGCATAGTCTTAAGACTAAACTGCATGGTTTAGTGATCAAGATTAGAATTATAGTAGTTTCAAGTCTAATTCTGTCAATTACCATAAGAGAAGATAAAATCCCTTTAAAAATCTTCACAGGAGACTTCCCTGGTGGTCTAGTGGCTAAAATTCTGAGCTTCCAATGCAGGGGGCCCATGTTCGATCCCTGGCCAGGAAACTAGATCCCACATGCCACAGCTAAGAGTTTGAACACCGCAACTATTTCCACATGTTGCAAGCTAAAGATCTCGGTGCTGCAACTAAGACCCAGCGCAGGCAAATAAATAAATATTAAAAAAAAAAAATTCACAAAGGAATAGCTTTCCATAAGGACAAAAAAGAACTGACAAATTATTGTCATAAATAGAGGAAATAAAAGGTATTTTCTCCTGAAAATTTTGGTCACCTTCATATAAATAAAATTAACTATATTTCTAATTAGCATTCTAGCATTCTCCAATCATAAGCAGTATGAAATGAGACTATTTACAAGTATATGAGCGCTTAGCATGTGCCAGGCACTGAACTAGAATTTTATGTATATTATTTCACTTAATTCTCAGATGACACAGGTGCTACTATCAGCTCCATTTTGTAGATAAGAAAATGAAAAGGTTAGACCAATCATTCTCAACTAGCTATACATTAGAATCACCTGGGGCGCTTGTAATAATCACTGATGCCTGGACTCAACCACCAACCAATTAAATGAGAAACCTCAGTGGGGTCTCAGTATTGGTACTAAAAAAATAAAAATCTCAGGGGATCTTAATGTATAGGTAGCTAAGGTTGACAATCAATGGATCAGATAATCAAACACAGAGCAGAGAGCTTGGACTTCAAACTCTTACATGTTTGTCACAGTGATTAATCTGTTAGAGAAAGACTAGTCCACAAAAATAATGTTTGACTTTGTCCAGCTCTTGTGGATACTAAAAGGAATGGCTAGCTACACTTACCTAGTTGTACTTTAAGAAGATTATACTGATCTTTGTGTTGCTGAATCTGAGATACCTGCTGTGTGACTGCTGTCTGGAGCTGTTCGTTTTGACATTTTAATGTAGACATCTGCTGCTTTAATTCCTCAAGTTGCAGATCCTGTGAAACAAAACATAATTGAAGTGTTTTAAATTCAAACTAGTTAGCATGAAGAGGATGAACAAATTAAAAATTAGAGATTATTTTGGGTGAGGATGTTAAACCACTCAACATTTCCAAAATCACTCAGTAATTAAGCAATAACTCATTAATATATGTACCAAGGCCAATTAACGTGCAGCAGAGCTGTAGGATTTCAAGGCTCCATTACATGGCACAGCCAGCAATCTCACTCTAATTTTTGGTTTGGGGGTGGGAGGTCAATTTTAAAAATTTCATTTTATGGGTCCATGAAACTATTTAAGAAATTTATACCAAATTATTTAAGAAGTTTAGTATATGTGTGCACCTGTATCACTTTTAATATTAAAAGACAATCATATAACAGAACATTTAGAATTCTGAAAAAAGAGCTTTCATCTCTTATTACCCTAGTGTAACTAGCTGGAATTTGATCTATGTCTTTATTTTCTTCGAACTTTTTCCAATCCAAGTTTTTTTAAACTTGTCATAATCAGTCCACATATAATTTTGTAACCTTTAATTTGCTTACTATTCAATCAAAATTTCCCAATATTAATCAGCAGATGCAATACAATTTATACTCAAAAGCAACACTGAGAGCTGCTCTTCATTTTTATAAATGATAATATTATTACAATAAACATTTTAGTCCATATAACTATGGTCCTGAATTTTGGAGAATTTCCTTAGGATGGATTCTAAAATGTAATTCAAAGTTTACATAAACATTTTATAGCTCTCGATGCTTGTTGCCTAATTGCCAAATGGCATTCGAAATGGTGAGAATATTTAAAATTAACATTTCTAAAGAAGAGTGATTATAGTAATTGCGTCAAATCACTCTTTTCTTCTTCCAAATCAACCATATTTATCAGCTCCCAGTGTAGGCTAAAATATCACATACCAAGTATTTATTTCCCATTGCTCTAAAGATTACATTTTTACCATCTGGAAATGACTCCAAATTTGTACTTAGATGTAAATTCCTAATAACTACGGGTAGTGTAATGATTCAAATTTGCATCATTCAAAGATGATTCTAATTTACTAATTTGCTTATAAGCTGAAAAGCTCAGATGGAATGCAAAACATACCACTAGGCTATTTTTATTCTTTCTTAGAATTTCATTCTCAACAATATAGGTTGTGGGGAAGAGAAGAATACACAGGTAGCTCTCATTTAGAAGGCTCTACCTAAAACCTCTTACTTGCCACACCTGCCTCAAGCTGTCACAGTCAGCAGGGAGTGGAGGGCACTGCAGGGAAGGGGTAGCAACCTGCCCCACGTGAAATGCCCCGTGTATTGTTTTCATGACACTGGAATTTTAACACCAGTAATCTCATTTTACAGATAATACTGCAGCATCTACTAGAATTCCATTCCAATAAAGGTATATATACCACAGTGAGGAATTAAATGAGAGAAGAAAACCAAGAAACACATCCTGAAGGAATGTAATGGAAGGCTTAAGGTGCTCAACACTATGCAAGTGCGGGGTTGATTGGTATTCTGCAAAGAAAATGTCAATTGATGATTTTGAAAATGTAGTTTCTACTTAACTCATCATTACCCACTCTAGTAAATCGGCTCCCTCTTGTTCTAATTTTTTTAAATTAATTATTTATTCGCCACGTTGGGTCGTCATTGCTGCACAAAGGCTTTCTCTAGTTGTTGCAAGCACGGGCTCCTCATCAAGGGGGCTTCTCTTGTGCAGCATGGGCTCTAGGCGCATGGGCTTCAGCAGTTGTGGCACATAGGCTCAACAGTTGTGGCACATGGGCTTAGTTCCTCTGCGGTATGTGGGATCTTCCTGGAGCAGGGATCAAACCCGTGTCCCCTGCATTGGCAGGTGGATTCTTAGCCACTGTGCAACCCAGGAAGTCCCTTGTTCTATCTAATTTAATATCATCTATCCGGTTGTGAAAGACAGAGATCTAAGGATCATATCTGACCCTTTCAGATCCCTCATCCCCACATCGGATCATTACCAAGTCCTGTCAGTTTTATCTTCTTTGGTTTCCACGTTTCTCAGGTCTGTACCCTCTACACCACCTAATGTGAGCTTTAGAATCCCAGTAACACACATGTATTTGAATTCTGTTCCACCAATCACTGAGTGACTCTGGACAAGTTTAAATTTTCTCAGTCTCAGACTCCTCATTTATTCTAAACTGAAGATATCAACTACTTTGTAGGGATGTCGTGAAAATTAAATGAGATAGTGTTTCAATGTGCTTAGTGAGCACCTAGAATGAAATAAACAAAAACCAGCAGCCACAATCATCGTTAACTGTCAGTTCCCCAATTTCCACCCACTACCACCACCTCCTTCTTGGGCTCCCTCCCTCTAGCCTTGCCGCTCAAATTCTCCTTTATGCAGCCAACAAGTGTTCTGTGTACATGCCAGCAACACCTCTCCTCCCTCTCTCTGCTTTTGCCTAGTATACTCACAGTTATCCTTTTAGGACTCAGCTTCTCTGTATTCTCCAAGCTCCTGCTGCTACCTAGCCAAATGAGGTGCCTCTCAGTGCTGCCATATGCCTCCGATCATCTTTACCACTAGACTTGCTTAGCACATACTAAGCTCTCAGTTTGTTGAATACTCAGATACTTTTGCATTATTTAGGAAAATGATGAGTGTTACTTTGTGTATCCTCCTACATTTGGAAATGCCAAGAGAAATTCTTCCCTAAAGTAGAGAAGTAGCTATAATTTTAGTATAACAGAGATTGTGTACAATTTATCAGTACATACTTGCTCTCGAATCATATTTTTGTAGTGAGTCACAATACTGTCATGCTGCTCTAATGTTTTCTTCACCTCTTCTTCTTTTTTATCTTCTTCACTGGACTTATAAATAGCCTTAGTTATCACACCTGTAAAAGAAGACTTACTTAAAATACTGTTTTATCATTAAGACAATCAGTAAAAACAAACGGCCTAATTGCATGACAGATAAGAAATCATCTTTCCAATCTTACTGAATGCCAAACGTCCTTAAGCGGGCCAAGCGCTAGGAAAAAAATACTTTTAGGCTTATCATACAATCTGTATGTATCCAGAACATACACACACAATATAATCATAGGTACTACTTTTCTTTCTTTCTTTTTTTTTTAATAAGTTTAGTTATTTTATTTGTTTATTTTATTGGCTGTGTTGGGTCTTTTTTGCTGTGTGCAGGCTTTCTTTTAGTTGCGGTGAGTGAGGGCTACTCTTCGTTGTGGTGCGCGGGGCTCCTCATTGCCGTGGCTTCTCTTTTTGTGAAGCACGAGCTCTAGGCGCGTGGGCTTCAGTAGTTGCGGCACATGGGCTCAACAGTTGTGGCTCACGGGCTCTAAAGCACAGGCTCAATAGTTGTGGCACATGGTCTTAGTTGCTCTGCGGCATATGGAATCTTCCTGGAGCAGGGACCGAACCTGTGTCCCCTGCAATGGCAGGCGGATTCTTAACCACTGCGCCACCTAGGAAGCCCCCATAGGTACTACTTTCTAATGAATATCAAGATAAACTTTGTTGTCTTACCTTCAAGTTCTTTTACCAGCTTTGTAAACTCATGATCAAATATCATGTATTCTGGACTGGGGAAGTTTGGCTGGGGTTTCTGAGATGCTCTGGAATACAACTCATGTTTGCTAATAAATCCTAGTTTCTCTATGAAATTCTCTTTGCCAATCCTCTTCTCTATCAGTTGTTTTAGTTTCTCTCTACAGAGATAAGCATATTGAGATGCTTTAAAAAAAAAGTCATAACAAAACATAAAAGCTTGGTCTACATTATACTTTGGCAGAAAAATTTTATCATTATCTCTTAATGACATTAGTAAGTCATTTTATCCTGGCACTTCCCCCTACTTACTTCATATAGCTCTCAAGTGAGTTATCATTGAAGTAAATCGAAATGCCCAACAGAAGAGCACATAAGCCTTGGACCAACTGTTCTTCCTCTCCAAGATTTTCTGCAATTTGTCCTGTAAGCTGAATCTTTGTTAAGAAAAGTACTGGTTCATAATACCTAGCGTACTTTGTTTTACAATTTCAATTTGACATGTATTTCATGTAAGGGTTTCTACAAGAAATTCTATACACAGTCCAAGCAAGCATAAAACAATGGTACATGTACACACACACACACACACACAGCTTAAGCAAGCATCATTATCACACATTAACAGTTTAAAAGGTCGCAACATAAAGAGAATTCAAATATTTGGGGCATGCAGCTACCTCTAATTGAGAAGAAACAGAAAAGATAAAAAAGATAAATACTTACATGTATCTTACTAAAACATAAAGGATACAAATGGAACATTGGCTGAATTGTGAAGAAAATGTGTTACTGCAATGGGGCAGTTGCTAAGCCAGGTACAAAGCAACATTAGTAATCCAACTCTTGTCTGTATTTTGCTTCCCTGCAACAAACAAGTTGGCAGAAATCTTGTTTTATCTTTTTCAAACTTACAGTTGCCCGAAGATCCTTCCCTATCTGCGTAAAAAGATATTTAACATCTTATAAAAGATGTGTCAGGAATCTGGATTTTAAAAATTGAACAAGAGAATGTTTTCTCGTGTCTTCTTTGGGCTGCACCTCCCAAGATAAACAGCAGAAATTAGACTTGATCCATGTTCGTAAGCATACACCAGGTTATCTAAAACACTATTAGCGCAAAATCTGATATGCTAAGGAAGTAATACATGATGTGGATGCTTAAAAAGATTTATCAATCCTAAAACCCTTTACAATAACATAAATTTACTGGCAAATTTATGATGTTTCAAGAGGAATTTTAAAAACAAGTCTCTCATAAAAGGACAAATTCTATCTCCTTCAAAAAACATCAACAAAAATACAAAGAAATAACCTCCTGAATTAGTCAAATTCCATTAAAGAATATATTTCTCTAACAAGAAAGTAAATGAACCATGTCACAAACCCCCTGAGGAATGCAAAATAATGAGAAATCACAAACATAATGAAGGAGAAAAGGATTTATTTAAACTAGCTAAGTGCCTCCAACCACTAACTACACTGCTGCCAAGTATGTTAAATAATACTGAAAACTAAGCATGTCCATCAACATTACCGTTTCCTAAATTTTAATACAACACATTTGCATCTCTTATATGAGATATTCTCTTAGCTCATAATATTGCCATTGCCCACATTATATTACATAACCTGTATTTTTGTTTAAGGAAAGCAAAACTTGCTTGAAACAAAATAATGGAAAACAGCACAGTAAATGAATCACTTTGGGAGTAATTGCAGAAAATATTCAAAACACAATTACTCAAAAATCTAGACAAGGAATGGATTTAAAGTAACCATTACTGTGTTTTGAAAAATTTCTATCACTCACCTAGACTGTTCTAATTTTATGAACCTTGGTGTCACTATTGCGGCCTTTCTATAATCTTTTTTCAAGTATATTTACTATTTAATTAAACACATTCACATTAGACCTCTTCAAAGGACTTACCAAGTAAGCATTAATCAGCATGAATTTAACTTTTACATAAGGCATTATTTTTATTTTTTCCTTGCCTTTATGTCATTATTGTCCACAATATATTTTCTTGTCACCCAAGTAAACTCAAAAGTTTAAAAATATAGCTATTCTCAACTGACAATGTGCCATAGAGAATTTACAACTAATTACTTAAGTTATAAATGTGAATGTTTTGTTGATTTCCCCTGGTTATATATAAAAAGTTTATTACTGGAATACCATTTGCAGGTACCAAATATACTGCCATTGTATATACAAGGTCATTCTATCAAATCACTGGCTGACGTCCGAGTAAACAAAAATGGAATGAGATTCAATTTTGAAAACTATGTCCTTTGGGGTCTAACTGAAGGTTAAGAAGAGCAAAGTCAAACATAACTAGTTAGAACCAGGCAGAAGATAGAATGGAACATCCTGTTTACTATAGCAACAAAAGAAGATAAAGTACTCAGGAATGAGCCTAATCAAAACTGTATAAAACCTAAAAACACTTCTAAAGAGCACAAAAGTAGACACAAATCAATAGGAGACACGTTCTTAGAGAGAAAAACTCAAGATCATGAAGGTATTGATTCTACATTAATTTGTAAAATTAATGTGCTCCAAATAAAAATATCAACAGGTTTTCTTTTTTTTTTTTTTGAATTAAACAACCTGGTTCTCAAGTTCACATGGAAAAATAAGCAAGAATAAAGAGGGAAATGGTAAAAAAATGAAAGAGAGCAATAAGATGATACTACCTCATGAACAGATAGAAATCAAGGAATGGAACGGAAAGTCCAGAAATGATCCAGGTACAAATGGAAATTTAGTATAAGAAAAAGATAGACTATAACCATCAGTGGGTTACAGACAGACTTCAAAAATTCTGGGAAAACTAGAGAGCAATTAAAAAGATCAGAGGATCCATATCTCACACGATTCAGAGAAAAATAGAACAGATTTAAATGCAAAAATGAAACCAGAAGGTATGAGATGGAAATATTGGCAAATTCCTTAACATATTGAAGTGGGGAAGGCCTACATATGACTTCAAATGTAGAAGCAATAAAACAATAGTGCCAAAAGAAAAAAAAAAATTTCAAAACACCAATATCATATCAGGAAAAATATATTTGTAACTTATCACAGGCAAGGGTTAAGTTCCTTAATACGAGTTCCTATAAAGAAGAAATGATTAACAAATCAATAGAAAAATGGGCAGATGATACAAGAGTTTATGAAGAAAACTTCAAATGATGTATAAATATATAGAAAGCTATTCAGCTTTTAGTGTGAAAAATGTAAATTAAAACTCCCTAAGATAACATTTTTCACCTATCAACAGACTGGCAAAAAAGATACAAGTTTGACAGCACGCTGTTAGTGAGGTTGTGGGGAAACACATAATTGAGTACACTGTAATCTCTTCTACTTTGCAAGTAGAAGTGCACAATGGTATTAAGTGAAAAAAACAAAACAAGACAAAACAAAACACCAAGGGACAGGACAGGGAATATACAGAAAAAATATACTTCCAGACGTAGAAGAAAAGAACAGGAGGTGGGGAACTAGGGCGGGGTGGGGCCAAGACTTCTTTTTTTTTTTAAATTAATTTATTTATTTTATTTATTTACTGGCTGTGTTGGGTCCTCATTGCTGCACATGGGCTTTCTCTACTTGCTGAGAGTGGGGGCTACTCTTCATTGTGGTGCGCGGGCTCCTCATTGTAGTGACTTCTCTTGTTGTGGAGCACGGGCTCTAGGCGCATGGGCTTCAATAGTTGCGGCACACGGGCTCAATAGTTGTGGCTCATGGGCTCCAGAGCACAGGCTCAATAGTTGTGGCATACGGGTTTAGTTGCTCCGCGGCATGTGGAATCTTCCCAGAGTAGGGCTCGAACCCATGTCCCCTGCATTGGCAGGCGGATTCTTAACCACTGCGCCACCTAGGAAGTCTGGGCCAAGACTTCTTATACCAGTTTGACTTTTAAACCATGTATTACCCACCTCAAATTTTAAGGACTGAAGTTTTAATTCTAAGAGTGGCAGTATGATATCAGTGAAAATGATATTTGGTTGAGAATTAGAAGAACCAAATCTCTACTGCCTTACCTTGTACAAGTTCAATATGCTACATGGGCCCTAATTTCTTCATTTAGTAAACAGTGGTAGTTGGATTAAATGATCTCAAAGAGGTTAAGAGGACAGGCTCTGAAGCCAGGATACCAGGATTTACATCCTGGTTCTAAAACTCAACAGCCATGAAACCTTAGGCAACTTACTTAACTGCTTGCTCTTCCTCATCCTTAAACAGGGGTAATAGTTAATACCTATCTCATGGATTAAATGGGTTAATACATGCAAAGAACTTAGAGAATAGCACATAGTACACAATGAATGCTCTGCAAATGTTATAAACTATTATCATCCTTTCTAGCTCTGTGACGCTACGACTATCTACTAGCAATACTAAAAGCAGTACTAATGCCCCCAATTTAAAAGAGATGGCAAAAGTTTGAACTGGGGAAAGAAAAAAACAATATAATTGCTGGGATTTTTTTTTTAAAGTGAGAAAAATACAGGCAGTCTTTGCTTTGCTGTGTTGACGGAAATCCATGCATACTGTAAACATGCAAAGTGAGGACTTTATAATAACGGTCTTTTGTGCAGACTACATTATTTTGGTGTTCATCAAACCATGATTTATACCAGGGAAAAAATGGGAGATAATTAAATGTGCAAAAATAAGGAGATGGTTAACTAACTATAGCTATTTAGTGAAATACTGGGTTAGGCAAAAAGTTTGTTTGGGTTTTTTCACGTCTTGCGGGAAAACCCGAATGAACTTTTTGGTCAACCCAGTACTATGCAACCATATAAAGTGATGTTGATTTAGTGTTTAATAACATGGAAAACACTTATAAGAAAAAATGCTGAATACAAAACAGAATCTAATGTATGATCACTGCTATGTAAATAACCAGTATAGGAAAAAAAAAAAGCATAGGAAAAAAAAAAAGCCTGAAATTTTACCAGTTTACCTTTGGGTAGTAGAATGAGGGACATTATTCTCTTTCTACTTTCTATTTTTTGAAATTTTCCAAAATTCAAAAGAAAAATCAACTATTAGAGAATGCAAAAATGTTATAGTATTTGTCCAGTGTACTATCATAAAATGTTGATAGTAAGATAAAACCAACAAAATCCTGATCAAGCTGCTCTATCCCTCCAAAAAATAAAATTAGAAATTGAGCAATAAAAGCTATCAAAATATACTATTTCAATGCTCTCTGATTTTCTGATGGATTCCTTACAAGATAAAACAGCTAAACAGCTGAAAGAATGCCACAGTTGGGAATTCCCTGGTGGTCCAGTGGTTAGGACTCGTCACTTCCATTACCCGAGGGCACAGGTTCAATCCCTGGTTGGGGAACTAAGATCTCAAAAGCCATGTGGCTCGCCCAAAAAAAAAAAAAAGAAAAAAGAAAAAAAAATTAAAAGTATACAAAAAAAGGAAAAGAATGCCACACCTTACTTTCTAACTAAAAGTATTCATTTTGTTTGTGTGTTTATATATTGTTTGTATGTTTGTTTACAGGTTTAAGTCAAGAAAAAGCACCTATCTCTTCTCAGCCCCCTAGAGTTTGTGAGCCACTGATGAGATCTGGAAAACAAACGAACACTGAAATTACAGTTTCAGAGCATTCTGAAGGTTTGGTTACTAGAAACCACAGATTTTCAGGATAGAAGAGAACCACAGACAAAATAAAACGAAGCTGAATCATCTTTAACATAAGCTATTAGGTTGCACCTATTATATCTTCTAAATAAAAATCTCTCATACTACTACTTTGTGGTTTTCAAGTTTAGTATTTTTTGCATTGGTCACTAAAAAAGTATGAAAAGCTAACATTTTAAACTTCTAGTGTTTAAATATTAAAATGAGGATCTAGAGTATTATGATCAATTCACTTTCTAGTGGTGGACTCTGGGGACCGAGAATTAATAGGAAAGGGACATGATGGAACTTTTTGGGATTCTGAATACTATACGGAATATCTTGTTTTGGGTGGTGGTTACAGAAGTATATTCAACCATCATAAATCATTAGATTGAACACTTAAGTTCTGTGCATTTTATTGTATATAAATTATACCTCTAAAAATTTCCCTTTTAAATGAATGACACGTATACTTAAATTCTGCCAGCTAACGCTGCCAAATATGTCTGTGTGTGAGTTATCAACATGTGTTAAATCATGCTCATACACAAAGATACAATTCCTAATAGGACCTCAGTTATTACTATCCGCACAGCATAATTGAACACATGACCAAATATGGAATTAAGATACGTCTTTTTTGCCAAATATTCCAGAAAACAAACCAAAACCAAACACAAATCACACTTTCCCCCAACACGCATCAAAAACTAATCCCTAATGATAGTTGTAGCATATGAGTTACATCCAGACTAACTCAAAATATTTAAACTCTTTCAAATTTCAAAATTATACTTACTATTGCATATTTTCAATAACCTAAGTAATATAAAAGTCATCACATTCTTTCATATACTGATTAAAGACAAAATTCTTAATCTTAAATTTTACTACCTTTGAAAAGGTTTCATTGGAAATAAAGAAGCAAGCTTGGGTGAAAAATCACATCAAAAAACACCAAAAACCCAAAATCAAGGAATTCCAGAAAGTGCAAGCATCCCCAAAGGAAGCACAAGTACAGCTTCAGATTCTCATTCCCATAGTCCTTAGTAACACCACTACAATACCCCGCAGAGAAAAACTGGAGAGTCATGATAGAGATTAACTTGCTGACACATACAAGTGTGAGTAGAATATAACTTCAAACAAGCAGTTAAAAAAACCAATCAGAAAAACCCAAGACAAAGAACAAGACTTGTTGTAGGAGGAAAATGCCTAAGCCCAAACAAGTAATACATACCCGTCGGTCGATCTTATCACCCTGCAAATTATACATTAAAAATTATTCATAAATATACCGCTTTAGAAAGATGTAAATCTAGAAAAATCCCTCAAATACAGTCTCTCTAGAAACCCAAGCCAAAAATTTGGGACAGGATAGTTCTAACCTTTTGTTATACAACAGTGTATACATACATTTTAGAGGAGAAAGGATAACTTTATACCACTGTGATTACTTAGAGTGGGAAGACACTTTCTCATTAGGCATTAATTGTAATTGTAATGTTAGAGCGAAGTATGTGATGATGATAGTTGGACAGTTAATTTGCTTGGCTTAAGAAAAGCTGTTACACGTTACTATACATAAAATAGATAACTAATAAGGACCTACTGTATTGCACAGGGAACTCTACTCAATATTCTGTAAAAACCTATATGGGAAAAGAATCTAAAAAAGGATATATGTATACATATAACTGATTCACTTTGCTGTATACCTGAAACTAACACAACATTGTAAATCAACTATACTCAAATAAAAAATTAACAAAAAAAAAAAAAGAAAAGAATAGCTGTTTTCCACACACAGCAAAAAGAGAATGACAAGTATTAAATAAGTAAGAATGTGAATATTTCGCGGTACTTCTAAAAAATCACTGAGAGATAAATGATAAAGATAAAATAGGCTTTCAATCAAAGTAAATCAATTCTAAGCAACAAAGGAAGTGTTCAACTCCCTTTTCACTAGTGACTCTTTAAGCTTTCATTTATAACTTCCTATGTATGGCACTGATGTTTCTCTCAAAGCTCACAATAAAACAAGTGTGGCAAAATTAAAAATTAACAAGGACTCCACATACCCTGGGGAAGGGGCAGGATAATAACAGTGGCAGAGCAATTTTAGACTTATGTACATTTTCACTCTCCTTGAGTGACTATGAATGTCAATAACTCTACAGTTTTGCTGAAGCATGAACTTGAATTGTTTAACAGCAAGGCTGGCACATGTGAGCAAATCACTTGAATTGTTTAACAGCAAGGCTGGCACATGTGAGAAAATAATAGTAAAGGACATTCCTAAATGCCTCAGCATCCATATTTTGATGACGCTTGGCTGTTTTCATTCGGAGTCTAAAGGAATGCAAACATTTTAAGTTATCCACGTCTTACTAGGTAAATTATATGCCTTGGGGTTTGAGGATTTGAGCGCTCACAAACATCAAGGGGCATACTGTTTAACTATACAAGCAATGGACTGGTATTTTATTTTTGTGTTCCGAGAGGAAGATCAATTGCTCTGAGAAGAGAAAGAGCGAGGTACACAGCTACGAACCACTCTATTCTATTCCCTCTCATAAATGATCCAAATTCAGCTATTAAGCAGACACAGAAAATGACGTGTAAGAATTGTGTAGATGATACAAAAAGAAAACAAATCCCCCAAAACCACCTTTCTGTCCAGAGCATGTGTTTCCATCATGATGCAGACCTTATTCACAATTTGGCAAAACCATTCTTATAAGAATATTTATTGCTTTCTCTCCACAAAACCATTTCTGGTGACAATGAGCTAATAGTAGTCCTTGCCTCTCTCCTTTTTCATCTGCATCTACTAAGGACATCCTTAAATCCCTGTATCACTGACATCAAAGTGAAACTTTCTTCCCCCCTTAGAGAAGTTTCGCTGGCTACTTTACCTGTGAAAGGATGTTGGTGCACTGCTGCAATAAAGAAACAGGAGGGTTGCCGATACTTGTAGCAAGTTGAACCCTGAGCAACTGTTCTTTCTGGGTAGCATTTTCTTGCAAAGCATGGGCAAGGGCCACAGCAGCACACCAGTTTGAAAGTGAATCAGCAGAAAATAAACCTCCGCATAACAACTGACCAGCTGAGACTGTATTACCTGTTGCTATAAAAACAACAGGCAAATAATAATGTAAAAATTAATTACGTTGTTTTCCAAACACACAAAAAGTAGTATGAAACAGTACTTAAAAATTTGTTAATTAGTAGTATTAAGAACACTTTCAAGAGTCTGTTTTTTCATAACAAAATGAAAGATGACAAAAAAACCACCTTGAAAGAAAAGTGGCAGAACAAAGAAATATTAGAATACTTTAGGCATCAAACTGATGATGATAAATTCCAGAAATTATTAGGTTTAATTAAAAACTACATTTCTAAAACAAATTCAAGGAAATGCCATATTTTAAATACTCTCTTACATTCTAATATTCTACATTTAAATATCTACTACACATTTATTTTACCATTAAAAGCTTAAAAGACAATTACTTTAAAACTGAAATTAGAATTAAATTATTTACCATCAATAGTGGAAGGTAGAAGTGTTGACACAATTTCTCCTTGTCCTTTCTGATTTTTATACAGGAAACACTGGAAACAGTAGAGAACAGCACAGCGCAATACAAATGGCTGCCTTTCATTAACCATGGACATAAGAAGTACTACGATGGCTGGTCTGTTGCATTTAAAAAGAAAAGAACAGAAAGAAACACTGCAATCCAGGTACACAAATCAATCACTAATCATTTTTTCTGACTGGAAAACCATAGCCAGAACACCAGCAAGTAACTATTTTCATCTCTAGTTCACAGAAAAGATAATTGCAGCTGTGAGAAACGAAGTGACCTGTTTGCTTAAGGAACATAGCTAGGAAGTGATATCTGAGTACAAATTCGTAAGTTCCAAAGACCACAAACTCTTAAAATACTAACATATTTATCTTGTCAGAGAATTGGTTTCAAAACACACAACTGAACTTCTTAAAAGAATAAGATATGTATATGAGCACACTAAAAAACCAAAGTAAGTTTTTCCTTTCTCTGTGGGATCTATCTTACTTTTCCTACCTTGGTGGGTTTGAAGGCGCATTTACAGAAGCAAAGTAGTCTTGGTTTACTTGGCAGCCTCGAATAACTTCTGATACAGTATTAATGGTCTGTAATGAATGGGGGTGGGGGAGAAAATTTAGAGAAAGTCAGTCAAGGGAGAAAATCTGTTTTCAAAAGAAGAAAATGTTATATTCTTTTGCTTTTTGCTTTTAAATGCCCAAACTTAGCACCCCCCCCCCCATCGGTGACAGCATTATAGTCTTGTAACACTTTCTTGAGATAACATTTTAAAACATTAAGTGTAGGCCTCCTAAAAGTAACACTTGACCACATGTATTTAAAATCTCAAAAAACTAAAATTAATAATAATATCTTCTAAGAGATAGAATCCATTCCTACAAAACAAGAAAAGGATGCTTAAAATCAAAATTAGAACAAATTTAAAATTCAGTTTAAGGATGAAGTTGAATAAACCTCCAAGAAAACAGAATAAAAAGACAAACTGGGTCCAGAAAGTCCAACAATTGATTCATAGTTGCAGAAACAGAAGAAAGGAAATTGTCAAGGAATAGGTAAAACATCCTTAGAACTGAAGTAATTATGTCTCTGGCTTGAAAGCGTCCAGTGAGTGCCAAAAATGATTGGGGGTGGGGGTGAGGTCTGTAGTACAGTGCATCATTAGTACACTTCAGAAAATCATAAACAAAGAAAGATTCCAGAGAGAGAAAGAAAGTTATACAAAAAGATTAAGATTCAAAATGGCTTCACACTCTTTAACAGCAACACTCGAATAATGTTCTAAAAGTTGAGTGTTAATGATTTCCAATTCTGAATTCCATTCCTAACCAAACATTAGGTTAATTCTGAAGGTGGAGGAATGACATGAAAGAGCTAAAAAAATTATCTTGCCATTTAACCCTCTTTTAGGAAGTTAAGTAAAATAAGATAATGAACCAAGGGGTGGGAGAAAAAGACACAGAATTGAGATCACCAAGGAATCCCCAAGTTAAGAGAGAGGTAAAAGGATCGTTGGAGAATGGTGAATGAAAGTTCCAGGATGAGAAATGTGTGCCAGAAATAGAGAATAAGCAGCCCATATTGGAGCAGGAGGATGGAGGACTTCCAGAAGAAGGTCTGGAATGGGGAACAATGTGTTAAACATATGATACGTACATAGAAAATCTGTAAAATGAAAAAAGAATACTATTATAACTCATGAAAGAAATAGGTTATTTAAAAAAAGATACAGGGCTCTGTTTGGCTTAGCAAGAAACAATATTGGAATAGTCATAAAACTATAAACCCTGATTATTGATTTAAATATAAATTACTGGTGAGACAAGGAGTTATATGGGGGTAAGTGGGGCTTAGGGGAGGGAAGAGGAAGTCCAAAGACAGTTTTGTTTTTTTTCGCATCTTTATTGGAGTATAATTGCTTTATAGTATTGTGTTAGTTTCTGCTGTACAACAAAGTGAATCAGTTATACGTATACACATATCCCCACATCCCCTCCCTCTTGAGTCCCCTTCCACCCTCCCTACCCCATCCCTTTAGGTCTTCACAAAGCATCGAGCTGATCTCCCTGTGCTCTGTAGCAGCTTCCCACTAGCCATCTATTTTACATTTGGTAGTGTGTATATGTCAATGCCACTCTCTCACTATGTCCCAGCTTCCCCTCCACCCCATCCCGTCCTCAAGTCTGTTCTCTACATCGGCATCTCTATTCCTGCCTTGCCACTAGGTTCATCAGCACCATTTGTTATAAAACTTTTACCATCATCTATGCTTTTTAATGTGCATGTTAATCTGAGAAAAAAATTAAAATAAACCTTTCTTTTCTTCAAACTAACTTCTTTTTCTTAATAGGCAGGAAATAGAAAATGCCATTTGTCAAGGAAAAATAATTTATTATTCTATGAATAAGACTCAAGTCTTACTTGACTAAGCTATACTGTTTTCAAAATTAAAAACATAAATCATACTGTACATTCCTTTGAATAAAATTAATGAGAAACCGTCTAAGCTTTAACATTATTTATATACTATTAAACTTGAGGAATGAATATACCTTTTGGAATCGATACTGTCATCATTATGCTAATTATATTTTATAGGGTCAATAAGGAATTTAATATATAAGAATGGTTAACAATTACTATTCTTCATTCAGCTGAAATCTAATTCTTCCTAGGCTTCCTGATTTCAACTTTAACAGAGTAGCCTCTGCCTTCATTTGGTTTACCTCAGTCAGGATATCAGCAGGAACTCCAGTGGCCATTAGGATGGTGCAAAGCTGCTGCAGTAAGCCACACTGGAACATAGCTTTTTGGCAGTTACTGGTGGCACCGGGAGGATTGTTAGGAGAAACCAGTACACGAACAAGCTGCAAAAGAAAGAGAACACAAAATCTGTCTTTTAAAGATTTGAAAAATCTGGAGCCAAATTTGATCTATATGAACAGAAAACCTATGTGAAGGATTCTCTCAACTGCTCAGCCAGATCTAGAGGCTCTTTCCTTCATGCTCTTGTGGCCATGGTTCTGTTACAGTGAATATCACATTATGCTGTTTAATTTAAAAAATTTTTTTAATTTAATTCAATTTAACTTTATTTTTTTTTGGCTGAGTTGGGTTTTCTTGCTGTGTGAGGGCTTTCTCTAGTTGCAGCAAGAGGGGGCTACTCTTTGCTGTGGTGCACAGGCTTCTCAGTGCAGTGGCTTTTCTTATTATGGAGCACAGGCTCTAGGCGCGAGGGCTACAGTAGTTGCAGTATGTGGGCTTAGTAGTTGTGGCTCGCTGGCTCTAGAGCACAGGCTCAGTAATTGCGGCACATGGGCTTAGCTGCTCCGAGGCATGTGGGATCTTCCCGGCCCAGGGATCAAACCTGTGTCCCCTGCATCGGCAGGTGCATTCTTAACCACTGTACCACCAGGGAAGTCCCAAAATGTATTTCTTAAATAATAAAACTTGTAAGTCAAAATTACTCCTTGATCCATGGGCTGCAGAGTGGAAGCTGGCATGAAAACAACATTAATCTCCTTGTATACCTCCATCAGTACTCTTGGGCGACCAAGTACATTATCAATGAGCAGTAACATTTTGAAAGGAATCTTTTTTTTTTTCTGAGCAGTAGGTCTCAACAGTGGGCTGAAAATATTCAGTAAACCATGTTGTAAACAGATGTGCTGTCATTCAGGCTTTGTCGTTCCATTTATAGAGCATAGGCAGAAAAGATTTAGCGTATAATTCTTAAGAACCATAGGATTTTTCGAATCGTAAATGAGCACTGGCTTTAAATTAAAGTCACCTTAACAAGAGAGTCAGCCTGTCCTTCAAACCTTTGAAGCCAGGCACTGACTTCTCTCTACCTACACAAGTCCTAGATCGCATCTTCTTCCAATAGAAAGCTACACTGAAAATCTGTTGTTTACTGTTGCCACCTTCAGTAATTATTTTAGCTAGATATTCTGGATAACTTGCTGCAGCTTCTACATCAGCACTTGCTGTTTCACCTTGTACTCTTATGTTACAAAGATGACTTCTTTCTTTAAACCTCACGAACCAAGCCTCTGCTAGCTTCAAACTTTTCTTCTGCAGCTTCCTCACCTTTCTCGACCTTCATAGAATTGATGAGAGTTAGGGCCTTGCTCTAGATTAGGCTCTGGCTTAAAGAAATGTTGTTGTTAGTTTGATTATCTTCGTATCTAGGCCACTAAAACTTTCTCCATATCAGCAATAAGGCTGTTTCACTTTCTTATCATTCATGTGTTCACTGGAGTAGCACTTATAATTTCCTTCAATAATTCTTCCTCTGCATTCACGACTTGGCTAACTCGTGCAAGAGGCCTAGCTTTGGCCTATAAAGGCTTTCAACATGCCTTCCTCACTAAGCTTAATCATTTCCACCTTTCGATTTAAAGTGAGAGACATGCAACTCTTGCTTTCACTTAAACACTTAGAGGCCACTGTAAGGTTATTAACTGGCCTAATTTCAATATTGTTATGTCTCAGGGAATAGGGAGACAGGGAACAGTCAGTCAGTGGTGCAAACACACACATTTATCAATGAAGTTCTCCCTCTTACACGGGTGTGATTTGTGGTGCCCCAAAACAATTACAATAGTTACATCAAAGATACTGACTGCAGATCACCATAACAAATATAATAATAATGAAAAGGAGTCTGTCATACGGTCACGAGCTTTCTGAGAGTCACTGGCAGTATCCATCCAAAAAATGGCATAGAAGGGATTCCTGTAGGTAGAACTAGTCATGAAATTGTCATTCCAGGAAAAAGTTTACAACTAAAAAATTTTTCAAAAAGATGTTTCCCCCAAATTTAATTTGCAAAATTTGAATGAATGATCCTCAAGCAGATCAATTTCAATTTTTAGTGGCTTAGAATTCCATCATAATCATAGTTGTGATGATGAATAATTCCAACTAGGATATATCTTTCCAAAAAGGATTGTTTATCATTATTTATAATGCACTGTCATTTGGTACATAATAGAGAACCTGAAATACAAGCAATCCTAAATATAAGCAATAAACCTATCAAGGAAGAGCCCTCTAACAGGTTGAAAAGCAGAAGATAACCTATGGCCTATGAAGCTATGATTATCTTAACTACTCAATCTTTGAGTGAAGAATATATTAAAGTGAATTAACCTCAATTTCTTTATTTTGAAGTTTATGCTCTTCAACATTAGTATCTAGTTTATCCACTTTCTAAAAGTAAAGAATACTTAAAGAACTAACTTACTATATAATAGAATACTGTGTTTTTCTGTTTATATGCAGCACTCTATTCTAAATTTTTTTGGGGGGTAAAATAGTACTTTCCCTTTTTAACAAGTGACATTTTCTTCAAAAATAATTCTTTAAAAAAAAAATATTTATTTATTTCGTTGCACTGGGTCTTAGTTGTGGCAGGCGGGCTCCTTAGTTGCAGCTTGCCTGCTCCTTAGTTGTAGCACACAAAAAATAATTCTTTACATAGTACCTTAAGCTAGAAAACATGAGTAAGCTGCTCAAGCAGAGAAAATGAAGCATCCCTTCATTTTCTCTAATCACATTCTGAAAATTACTTCTTTTCTAGAGGAATTTATTTTATTCTGGGAGTATAAACAGAAATTCTCTGCCCATGTTTCTTCTGTAAAATATTTTCCTAACTGTTTTTAGGCATATTCTAAATAGGCTAACTATATAATTTATTATCCAAACTGGAACACTTTTGAAGTGAAAGTGGACACTATTGGTAATTACAAAATGAATACTGGCCTGGCAAACTATGGTCACCCTAATTACCAATCAACCCTACGCAGGCAACATGCAACAATATGCAGATTATAACTCCCAGTCTGATTAACCATCTGGTTTTGAGAGCACAGCTTCAGAGATGCAGACACAATTCAGGGACACTCAAAGACCCATAAGAATTACTAGAGAGTCAGTAAGGTAGGAGACCAGTATAAACTTAAGGGTTTGGAGAAGGGGAATTCAATAAAGGAATAAATAAGTAAAATACTTATAAACTTCATAATTTTCTCTGATGTAGAATTCATTTGGGATTCTATTGTCTTCATTTTTACTATCTATTACCACCAAACTTTCACCATAAAGCTTAAATAAAATTACACCTGATTTGTCAATTTAACTTGTACTAGATTTAAAACTCAAGACTATTAATCTTTGGAAGCAGGATATTACCATTCATTTCCAAGCATCCAATGCCTGGCTCTCAGTAAATGTTTACTGAATTTAATATTCTGAATATTAAAATTTATGATATTAGAACCTTAATTGAAGAAAGCAGATTTTAAAAATTCAACTCAACAAACTAATCTATTATTTTCTTGTGAAAAACCTATCAGGAAACTGTATGTTTGAATTTGCTTTAAAATAATCCTGCAGGGCAAGGGACCGAGATAAAAGATGAAACAAAACTGCCAATGTTAATAATTACTGAAGCCAAGAGATGGGCATGTGTATGGGGATCTCTATATCTGCTCGTAACTGCAAATCTCCATATTAAAAGGCTTTTTTCCCCCCCTTAAAGCACATCTGAAACCAGCTCAACATCCTGGATTTATCAAACAGAAGCCATGGAATTCCTAGGTGGTGCAGTGGTTAAGAATCCGCCTGTCAATGGAGGGGACACGGGTTCAATCCCTGCCCCAGGAAGATACCACATGCCACGGAGCAACTAAGCCCATGTGCCACAACTATTGAGCCTGAGCTCTAGAGTCGGTGAGCCACAACTATTGAGCCCATGTGCCGCAACTACTGAAGCCCATGCACCTAGAGCCCGTGCTCCACAACAAGAGAGGCCACCACAATGACGAAACCACGCACCACAACAAAGAGTAGCCCCTGCTCTCCGCAACTAGAGAAAGCCCGTGTGCAGCAATGAAGACCCAACACAGCCAAATAAATAAATTAATTAATTACAAAAAAAAAAAACCCAACAACAAAAGAACACAAGCCATTTTCTTTTCTTTGAAAGGATCACTGGCAGAATTCTTATCACATTTATGTCTAAGGACAGTATACCTGTAGCATTAGGTGCAGATTAGTCACTTTCTGTGCAGACCAGCCAGAATTTTCATCTCCAACTTCAAACCAAGGTTTCATAGGCTGAATATATGAGCCTTCTTTAAAAAAATTTTGATTGGAATTGTTGTTTTTTAACAAGTTTTGGAGCAAAATCAGACAATCTTCCACTACTATACCTGGGGAAACAATGTAAAATGGAATGTTAAGGCTAATAAAACCTGGAGGAAAATTCAGTCCTCAAACATTTTAAAAAGAAAACTCTCAATGCTCAGCATCTCTTCAGTATGCATGCCAGTGAGCCTGCTCTTTCTCAGGGCCCCCAGTGATGTCTTGACTTCTATTTTCAACTACCCACTCACCTCAGTAACTCTCATTTTTTCTTCAAATCCAGCTCACACATCATTTCTTCAGGAATGATTAGCGAGATCAAATCAGTAGGTTAGGATCACCAGCTACATGCTTTCACAGTAGCCTGCTCCTTTTATTATTATGTAGTATCTGTCTTCTCCACTAGATTATAATTCATGAAGACAGGAATTTGTGAATGTCCTACTTACCTCTGTCTCCTCACCAGGTATAGAGCCAAGATCCCACATGCCACACAGTGCGGCCAAAATAAAAAAATATATATAATAATAAAATAAACACTGATGGGAAAGATAAGCAGGAATTATTCACATGAAGTGGGTGGGATGCAGAAAAGCATTCCAGGAAGAAAGTAAAATGGGCTTTTAAAGAAGTCTACATTTCAGGACTTCCCTGGCGGTCCAGCAGTTAAGAATCCACACTTCTACCACAGGCGGAGCGGGTTCGATCCCTGGTCAAGGAACTGAGATCCCTTATGCCACGTAGTGAGGCCAAAAAAAAGGACAAGATATCAGCTGTAGACAAGATATCAGATGTTACTACTAAATCTCTGTTGAATGAATGAAATCATGAATCTTCTCTAAGAAGCACTTGACATTGTTGTCTCTATGTCTCTTCCCTGAAACTTCCTCTTCCCTTGGTTTCTAAAACATTATTGACTCCCTCCTGGTCTTCCTTGCAGATGTCTGGCCACTCCTCAGGCTTCCTAACCAATGAGCTCTGTTTCCTCTGCAAAGCGTTTGACTAAGGCTGGATGCTCACAGTGAGTAGGTTTCTCTGTGTAGTACACCCACATTTTTGCTCTTACTAAACTGTATGATTATAAGAATTAATTGCTTTTTAAAAATTAACAGATTTTAGGGAATTCCCTGGTGGTCCAGTGGTTAGGCCTCTGCATTTTCACTGCTGAGGGCCTGGGTTCAATCCCTGGTTGGGGAACTAAGATCCCACAAGCCACACGGCAGGGCTGGAAAGAAAACAAAACAAAACACCCAAAAAACCCAGACCAGTTTTCAGAGCAGTTTCCGGTTTACAGAAAAACTGAGCAACAAATAAAGGGAATGCCCATATACTTTCTCCTTCCCAGTTTCCACTGCTATTATTGCTTAGCATTAGTGTGGTACACTTGTTAGACTGATGAATGAATACTGATACATTATAAACTCACAGTCATAGTTTACATTAGGGTTCACTCTATGTTGTAAGTTCTATAGGTTTCAACATACGTAGTATAAGTTCTATAGGTTTCAACATACGTATAATTTCATGTACCCACCATTACAGTATCATACAGAATAGTTCCACTGCTCTAAAAATCCCGTGTTCCACCTATTCATTCCTTTTTCTTCCTACCCCCAAATTTCCGGCAACCACTGGTTTTTCACTGTCTCTATATGGTTTTGCCTTTTCTGAAAGTCATACAGTTGGAATCATAGAGTATGTAGCCTCTGCAGACTGGCTTATTTCACTTAGCAATATGCATTTAAGATTCCTCCAGGACGTTTCAAGGCTTGGTAACTTTTTATCATTAAATAATATTCCATTATCTGGATGTACCACAGGTTATCCATTCACCTACAGGAGGACATCTTGGTGGCTTCCAAGTTTTGGCAATTATGAATAAAGCAGCCATGAATATTCATGTGCAGGATTTGTATGGCTATAAGTTTTCTACTCATTTGGGTAAATACCAAGGAGTGTGACTGCTGGACTTACGTTAAGAGTATGTTAAACTTGGTAAGAAACCACCACACTGCCTTCCAAAATAGTTGTATCATTTTGCATTCCCATCAGCAATGCATGAGAGTTCCATATCCTTGCTTACTTTTGGTGTTGTCAGTGTTCTGGATTTTTGCCTAATAGGCATATAGTGATATCTCATTGTTTTAATTTGCATTTCCTTAATGACATACGATGCTCAGTATCTTTTCATATGCTATATACCACCTATATATTTTCTTTGGTGACGTGTCTGCTCAGATCTTTTGTTCATTCTTTAACTGGGTTGTTTCTTTACTTATCGTTGAACTTTAAGAGTTCTTTGTATATTTTGGATACAAGTCATTTTTCAGATGTGTTTTGCAAATATTTTCTTCCAGTATGTGGCTTATCATTGCATTCTCTCAGCAGTGTCTTTTGCAGACTAAATTGTCAATTTAGTGAAGTCCCACTTACCCATTTTCTCTTTCATCTAAGATTAAATTACTTTTGCTCACTGAGGCTCAGGCCATCTGGCTGTACCATCTATTACCACTTCTCACTGCAGTTTTTTTTTATAACCTTTATTGAGATACAATTGACATGCAACTCACTGCAGTTTTGTAACAAATTCAGTCACTACTCTTCGTTCACAGAAAACCCTAGTGTCTTACTCAAAGTTTTCATTCTATCTCCATGTTCTGCAATCACTCTTGATTTCAATTTCAATGACAACCCATCTAATATCTGGACCCCTCAGTTCCCTGGCCTCATCTTCAGAGATAATCCTTACTCTGTTACTAAAACCTCCCACCTTTCCAGCTCAAGTTTTCTCAATATATCTGTTCTGTGGCTTCCCTGAGACTGTCAACCCATCAACAAGTCTTTCTGTTTTTTACTGCCTTCCTTATCTAGTTTAGCACATACAGATCTTCATTTCTTCTACGCTATAGGTAATTTGCTGAATTCTCTTGTCTCACTGTCTTTTTACAGCACCTGCATGGAAAAGGTGCTATCCTGTCAAAAACTGCTTGCCTGCCTTTTTTCTATATCTGTACCTAGACAGCTGAGTACTGGGGGAGATGAGAGAATCACATAATCAAGCAGCCTGCACTGCCATAAAATCATGGTGAACACCCTCAATGGGGCATTTATCCTTGCCTGGAAACCTTCCTAATTTCAATAGTCAACAAGCTCTCCTAATCTCCAAAAGACTATTTTCAGTCTTCTCCATGATTCTCAACTGTGTCCTTCTCTTTCACCCTCAGCATATGCCTCTACCTCCAACTCAATTCCCTGTCACCAAATCTGAAAAAGGGCCTGCATCTTCACCTATGCTTTCCCTCATTATGATGGAAGATGTGCTCTTTCTTCTCCTATCTCAAAAAGCCAGTTCCTACCTCTACTTTGGTCTCTCTATCATACCTCTGCCCCCTCTCTGCTTCCTTACAGTTGTTGCAGTCTCTTCTATTTTAAAGAAAAAGCCCTCTTAGTAAAGGAGAATAATCTGATAATTTCCAAAGACGTAGAAAAGAAAAAGTTGCTAAAATGCAAGACTCACTCATCATAAAAACTCTTAGCAAAAATAAAACAAAGGTGAAACATCAACATTCTCATTAAAGTCAGTAACTATTCAACACTGTACTAAAGATTCTAATCAGTGCAATGAGACGAAGAAAAGGAAAGTGGTATAAGAACTGAAAAGAAAGAAAAAAGATAACACTTATTTGTAGAAAATTTACATCTACACAGAAAGTCCAGTGAGAACTAATGGTTTAATAAGATGGTTGGATACAAGATCAGGATACAAAAATCAAGTAGTAACCAATTTTAAAATATAATTAAAAAAGATCCCATTCATATGTAACAAAAAGTATAAGATGCCTAGGAATGAATCTAATAAAAAAAAGGTGTACAACTCGTGCTCAAAATTATAAAACATTATTGAAAGACATAAAAGAAGACCTGAGTAGATAAAAATATATACCTGGGTTCATGGACAGAAAAAGTCAATGATGTTCTCCTTAATCTTTAAACTCAATATATTCCCAATCAAAATCCTAAGTGGGAAGGGGAAGCTGAGACGAAGGGAGAGAGTAGCACAGACATATATATACTACCAACTGTAAAATAGATAGTCAGTGGGAAGTTGTTGTATAACAAAGGGAGTCCAACTCGAGGATGGAAGATGCCTTAGAGGACTGGGGTGGGGAGGGTGGGGGGGACTCGAGGGCGGGGGGGGGAGTCAAGGAAGGGAGGGAATACGGGGATATGTGTATAAAAACAGATGATTGAACTTGGTGTACCCCCCCCAAAAAAAAAAAAAAAAAAAATCCCAAGTGGGATTTTCAGATAACTTGACAAGCAAATAAGTTTCATTCACGTGAAGAATAAAAGGAAAAGATGTGTAAGACAATTCTGAAGAGGGCCAAGATAGGACAGTTTTCCTATATTCTAACAGAGAGGAGATTATTGTGAAGCTTTAGTAATTAAGAGCATGGTTTTAGTGTAGAACTCGACAGACTAATGGAACATGATAGAGAACTCAGAAGCGTATCTTCACACATACGGAAATTTGATCACAAATCTTTTAACATCATTCAAATGCAAAATCCCTATTAATTAAATGTAAAAGGCACATTTTAAAAGTCTTCAGTATAAGAAAGTGACGGAAACTCTCTTTATGACCCTAAGGTAGAGATGGATTTCTTAAACAAAACATAAAAGCATAAACTATAAAAAGACCAACATGTGACTATAGTAAAATTTTAAACTTTAATAGAAACACTATAAACAAATAGAAGATAACTGAAACATGTATACTCAACAAATGATTAGTATCCAGAATATATAAAGAACCCTCAGTAATCAACTGGAAAAAAACGAATGATCTTATATAAAAATGATCAAAATGGTAATTTAGAGGGTAAAAGATAAACAAAAATAGATGGTGACTAACACCCATGTAAATATGCTTAAGCTCATTAATTTAAGAAAATGAAATAAAATCTCAATAAGATATCTCATACTCATCAAATTGGCAAGGAAGGATTGACAAGGATGAGAAGAAACAGGAACCTGAAAACACTGCTGATGGAGTATAGGTTGATAAAGCCATTTAAGAGAGCCATTTGACAATATCTGGTAATGGTAAAAAAAAGTACACCTCTATTTGTAGGTATACAGAGAAACTTAATACACAAGTAAATACATAAAGAACATTCACTGTAACAGTTTATATTAGCAAAAATATATACAACTTGTCAATTCAATAAGAAAATAATAGATCATAGTATATTCATAATACAGAATAATATATAGCACTTAAAATGAATAAACTAGAATAACATGTATCAACATGGATAAATCTCAAAAACACAATGTTGAATAAAAAACAGCAAGTTGTGGGACTTCCAGGTCAGTCTAGTGGTTAAGACTCTGTGCTTCCACTGCACGGGGAGTGGGTTCAATCCCTGGTCGGGGAACTTAAGATCCCACACGCCGTGTGGTGGAACAGCCAAAAAAATTAAAAAATTAAAAAAATTAAAAAACAGCAAATTGTGAGATTATATTCAGAAGGATACTTTATTTAAAAGAACTGGGTGGTAGGTACACAAGTGTTTGTTATGCCATTTTCTGTTGTTTGAAATATTTCATATCTCAATAAAAAATTTAAGAAGAGAAAAATAGTTCCTTGTCAACCTCCAGTTTCTGTTCACCTGGCTCTCCCCTGACTTTACCAAATTCCTGATACGAGTTTTCTCTACTATTCTATTTTCCCTCTTCTAACTCACTCCTCTGACACTGCAATCTGGATTCTGAGGCAACCACTAAACACAAATACTCTCCCCAAGGTCACCAATGGTGTCCATGTTTCAAGTCCTATAGAGATACATTTCTGTCCTTATCTTGATATCTCAGCGACTTCTAACAGTGCTACCCATTCCCCCAACCCTTCTAAGTGTGGTTCTCCTCTTGCTTCACAGACCGTTTTTTTCTCAGTCTCTTTTACCAACACCTCTTACTTTATGATCTCTTAATTTGTATACCTTAGGATTTGTCTTAGCATTTCCCTTCTCACTCTTCACTTACTCTAAGTGACTCATCTAATCCAGGGGTCCCCAACCTGTTAGGAACCAGGCAGCACAGAAGGAGTAAGCAGCACCCCTCCCCTCCCCCATCCATGGAAAAATTGTTTTCCATGAAACTGGTCCCTGGTGCCAAAAAGGTTGGGGACCGCTGATCTAATCTTTCTTGTTTATCTACTTTCGTTTTACCTATATTCTAAAGACTCTCAAATCTTTCTCTCCAGCCTGGCCCTGCCCTCCAGATTAGTAAGCCAACTGTCAATTTATACTATACTACTTGCTAACTCCAGTTCAGTGAATGCAAATAAACTCATATTTCTCTTCTGACTCTAGCTCTAAGTTTTCTGATAAATTTCTCCTTAAAAATGACTAAAAATGCTGAATTTAAAAAAAGAAAAAAAAAGCCTAGGAGCAATGAAGAACTGATAGTACAGCAGGCTACAATGAGGAGAAAATGGATACCTACACAGCTAGTTAAGTATAAAAGTATCTTTTGGCTGGCAGTACATTTCTCGATTTTGATGAATCTAAATTTTTCATTTTAAGAGTCTCATGGGACAGAGGGAAAATAAACCAAAGCCAAGGGTATACACAAGGTAGGGAAGGAATCTAACAGAAAACTCTTCACCTAATAAACTGGGACCTCAAAAGGATATATCCTCAGGGTGCACATAATAAAAAGTTAACTAGTCCTCACAGATTTTGTAGCTTGGGTTTGCATTGCCTGAATAGTCCAGGAAGTATCAAGTCTTCAATCTAGAATAAGGTAACCCCAGATAAACTGCACCCCCAGGGCTTGGCAAAAACACACATTTTATCTGAAAGAAATTACTTTCGTGCTAGGATCCAAATTCCTATAAGTAATTCTGTTAAGTACAGCACAAAACACAGTCAAAGAAAACCATGTACACAGAAAACGTTGTACCATGCGTAAGAACCAGCAGAGCAAAGTACCAGACCCATAAAAAGACTTAGAATATTGGGATTATTAGACAGAGATCATGAAGTAATTGTTTCTTATATTCAAATAAATAAGTTGAAAATATATGCACAGAAAAGCAAGTTATAAAAAATTTACCTAGCAAATCTGCCAAAGAACCAAGCAGAACTTCTAGAAAAGAAACATTAAAAACTTAATGGACAGGGACTTCCTAGGAGCAGTGGTTAAGAATCCGCCTCCCGGGACTTCCTAGGTGGCATGGTGGTTAAGAATCTGCCTGCAAATGCAGGGGACATGGGTTCAATCCCTGCCCCAGGAAGATACCACATGCTGTGGAGCAATTAAGCCTGTGAACCACAGTGAAGAGTAGCCCCCGCTCTCGGCAACTAGAGAAAGCCCCTGTATAGCAACGAAAACCCAACATAGCCAATAAAATAAACACATTAAAAAAAAAAAAAAGAATCTGCCTCCCACAGGAATAGAGACACAGATGTAGAGAACAAACATATGGACACCAAGTGGGGAAAGTGGGGAGGGTTGGGGGGGAGGAATGAATTGGGAGATTGGGATACCAAATTGTATACTCTGAATATATGCAGTTTATTGTAAAAATAAAATAAAAATAAAAAAATAAATAAAACACATGTTTATAGAAAAAAAAGAATCTGCCTCCCAATGCAGGGGGCATGCATTGGATCCCTGCCCCAGGAAGATACCACATGCTGTGGAGCAACTAAGCCTGTGCATCTGTGCACCACAACTATTGAGCCTGCACTCTAGAGCCCATGAGCTACAACTATTGAGCCCATGTGCCACAACTAGTAAAGCCCGTATGCCTAGAGCCCGTGCTTTGCAACAAGAGAGGCTACCACAATGAGGAGCCCACGCACCACAATGAAGAGTAGCCCCCACACGCCACAACTAGAGAAAGACTGTGTGCAGCAACGAAGACCCAACACAGCCAATAAAATAAATAAATAAATAAATAAATAAATAAATAAATAAATTTAAAGAAACAAAAAACAACTTAATGGACACATTCAAGAGCTGACCAAATACAGGTGAAGAGAGAACTGTTGAAACAGAAAACAGGTTAGAAGAAATAATCAAGAAAAAAGCCTAGAAAGATAAAAAGACAGAAAACACAGAAGAGAAAGTAAGATGATAAAGTGAGAATCTAATCAGATGACAGAGAACTGAATCTGAGTTCAGAAAGATAGGAAAAAATGTGACAGCGCAGTATTTGAAGAGAGCAGTATTTGAAGAGATATAGCAATATTTGAAGAAATTTTCCAGAAATGATGAAAGACACCAATAGATTCTGGAAGTCTAACAAATATTAAGCAGGATAAATAAAAAGAAATCCATACTCAACACACCACAATGGAAGAAAGAAAGAATATAAAGTATCTGCCCTCCCTCAGGGAAGCCTCTCTCAACATCTAACAAAACAACAAAAAAAGTATATGTCCTCATTTCTCCCTTCAATTGCATTCCTGAGAAGTTAATCCAGTGAGAACAAAAGGAATGTTTTCAAATCAATCTCTTCATACTATACCTCCATCACTGTTTCCCTCCTCTGTCATAATGTCCAGTAGTCTCTCAAAGGCATTTTCAAAAGCAACAATTTTCTGGATTGCTCCATTGTTTCTTGTTAGTGCCTGTAGTAGTAAGACGCCCTTATGGAGAAGAAAGACAATCTTTAGTGGAATACAACTTTTACAAGACATTTAAAAATTACTTTAAAAACCACAGAATGTTAGAAGTGACAGGAATTTCACAAGTCCAACTCCTTCACTTTATAGATAGGGAAAACAAGGACAGAGAAGGTGAGAACCAATTCAGTTCTCTTTTCACCATACAATATAAATATACAACAATTCTTACATATTCATCAATCATTACATGGCTTTCACTCTGGTCTAGAAGAGTTGAACACGATTACATCTGTCTCAGTAATGCCTTCGTACAGGGTTCACAACAGTAACAATAAGAAATTGTGAAATCAAGAATATAAATCAATAAACACCATCACATTCTAGCAGGGAAAGTTCAGATATTCTTGCAATTATCTGGCCCAGAAATTCCCAAAACTTGTTTCTAAGTTGATAGAAAAAAAGAAGAATGAGAATTCACGCCTCATGAACAGTATGCCTAGTATGAGACAATTCTCAGTAGTCTTTGCTTCTGATATTTAGTTTTTCTCAGCTCCTGTTGAGCTAAATTTAGTTTATATATTCTGCAACCTCTTTATCATTCAAGAAATATTCAATGTTAACAATTTGCTTATTTCACTATCAAACAACAAGTATTTTATCAGCTCACAGGAGCCCAACAATACCATAATGGTCAAAGAGACAGAAAATATTTAATGAAGAAAGCAGATATTTCTTAGAGGAAGAGGAAGGGCAACTAGGTAGTTCAAAAGTTCCAAAGAGGCAAATAAGCTGTTGGCTGTCAGTACTAGGCAAATAAGTATTCACATAAGACAAAAAATGCCACAGCCTTACTGGGCTTGTCCCATTCATTTTTCTGACTGTCCAGTCTCAACATTAAGATGAAAGAGAAAGCAAAAGTGGTTATTTTTACATGTCATATTCTCCTACTTAATGCTAACTTGAGTTTAACTGCTAACAAAGGGAGAAAGGAATACAGTGGAAAGAACACTAAGGCTATGAGTTAGATAAAGTGGGTTTTTTAAAGTTCTACTTACTAGCTGAGCAACTTGAAGCAAATTACATAAACTTTGTACGTAATTTATGTAATGTAAGTCTTAGTATACCCATGTGTAAAACATGGATGGTATCTTTGTCAAAGGGTTTTTATGAGAACTAAAGGAGATAAAATAACTCCTATAGAACCTAAGTTCTCAATACATACCAGTTTCTTTTCCCTGACTATTAAGAGACATATATCTCTAATCAAACACATCCACTAAAATGTTACTAAAAATAAAAGTATACTCATTGGTCATTGAAAGTTAAGTGGGCACCAATTCCTTACTTTAAAAGCTGGTAACTGGGACTTCCCTGGTGGCGCAGTGGTTAAGAATCTGCATGCCAATGCAGGAGACATGGGTTCTAGCCTGGCCCGGGAAGATCCCACATGCTGCGAGGCAACTAAGCCTGTGCGCCACAACTGCTGAACCTGCACTCTAGATCCCATGGGCCACAACTACTGAGCCTACGCACCGCAACTATTGTAACCCACGAGCCTAGAGCTCGTGCTCTGAAACAAGAGAAGCCACCACAATGAGCAACCCGTGCCTCACTAGGAAGAGTAGCCCTGCTCTCCGCAACTAGAGAAAGCCCGTGTGCAGCAACGAAGACTCAACGCAGCCAATAAAATAAACAATAAATTAATAAATTAATTAAAAAAAATAAAAGCTGGTAATTAAAGGGATTTATCTATTTATCCTCCCTTTCATATACGAATTATAATTCAGAGTAATAAAGATATACTGGGTGATGAAGTAAAGTTCTTCTTCGAGGAAGATTACAGCTGAATAAATGTAAAAGAATGACAATTATAGAAATCATCATTTTGAACCTCTTAACAAAATTACTGACTCAGGCAATGATCATTAATGAATGATCTGATGTAATGGATGAAGGAATCCATGGAGAGAGCTGGCTGTCACCACCTGAATCAAACCAACTGATCACTACAAGTGAGACAGCCGGATATTACATTTCCTGATGTGTTGCAAAATTAAGTACATTGCATCACTTATGAAATATCAAAGCAAAGAGGTGAACCAGAACCTAATCAAGCCCTTTAGAAAGTTTACAGACATTAACAATCAAATACAATGAGAGAACCTTGTCTGGATCCTGATTTGAGGAAACCAAACGCAAAAGACATTTATGAGACAACTGAGAAACTTGCGTACTGAATAGTTATTTATTTAAACTGAGGACTAAGACAAAGTTATCTCGTTAAATGTGATACTGGCATTGTAGTTATATTAGCAATCACATACACCTACACACACACATGTATACGGAGGTATGTAACAGTGAAATTATACAGATTATTTGATTCCTTTTAAATACTCTAGTCAAAGGACTTCCCCTGGTGGTTAAGAGTCCACGCTCCAAATGCAGGAGGCTGGGGTTCAATTCCTGGTGAGGGAACTGGCTCCCACATGCATGCCACAACTAAGAGTTCACATGCCACAACTAAGGAGCCCAGGTGCTGCAACTAAGGAGCCGGTGATCTGCAACTAAGAGGAGCCTGCCTGCCACATCTAAGACCTGGTGCAAACAAAAAGCAAACAAATAAATAAATATTAAAAAAGTAGTCTAGTCAAAAATAAAGAATGGTGAGGCGAGGGGAGGATGAAGCAAGTATCATAAAATCTTGAAAATCAGTGAGTTTAGGGGATGGGTCTGTCTATATCCGCTCTACTTTTGTGTTTACATTTCTCAAAATAAAAAACTAAAAACTAAAGAATGAAATTACAGTCTATTACTTAGAAGTGAGCTGGTAGTTACTCCCTAGAATTTTCTCAACCTTTCTTGCTAATTTGTAAGCACTAAGTAACATAAATAAATATGATAGTTCAGTGCATCTATGATAAATGACCAACTAATTCTCTAAATTCAGATCAAAATCAATGTTTCAAATATAAAACAAACTGAGGCTAAAAATCTTTACCAACAGGCTCCCAAAGAGGTTAGTCAATGTTGATAACTGTCATTGAATGCAATGAGAAATATTAAAAAAGAAAAGAAGGAAATGAAAGGAGAATTTTAAAAGAAGGAAAAAGAAAGAAAAAGATACAAAAGAGGGGTGGGGGGAAAGCAGTGTATTATTCTAGGCAGTCACAGAGTGCCACTAGTAATCACCAGGGGTGCCAGTTAGTTTCCTCTGGTTGCTGGAGTCAACTGTGGTATATTATGTGTTTTATTGCATAATGTTTGAAAATAAGTATCCACAAAAAATTCAAATGAATTTGTGAAACCAAACGAAAGATGGCTGTAAAACTCCAAAATCTAAACATTACAGCAAAAATAAAACTTAATCCCTAACCGTAAAATTAATGAAAACCAACACAGAGAATTATTTTATCTACCTCAAATAAAAACTGAGGAAAAAAGATTAGGAGCAGAAACAAAAAAAAAAAGAGTAGAGAGTTAAAGGAAATGGTATATTTAAGAACCAAAAGGACTTCCCCGGTGGTGCAGTGGTTAAGAATCCACCTGCCAATGCAGGGGACACAGGTTTGAGCTCTGGTCCAGGAAGATCCCACATGCCATGGAGCAACTAAACCCGTGCACCACAACTACTGAGTTGGCACTTTAGGGCCTTCAAATCAAAGCTATTGAAGCCTGAGCACCTAGATCCTGTGATCCGTAGCAAGAGAAGCCACCGTATTGAGAAGCCCGAGCACCACAGTGAAGAGTAGCCCCTGCCCACCACAACTAGAGAAAGCCTGCATGCAGCAACGAAGGCCCCACATTGTCAAAAAATAAACAACAAAAAGAGAAGTAAATCCTAAAACCGCCCCCCACCAAAAATCAAAAAACAAAACCAAGATAATGCAGTTACACACACACACACATATTATATTTGAAAATGAAAATAAATGATAATGAGACTAATAGCAATTCAGGAAGAGAGAATTTCTTTATTAAGTGGTTTGTACGGTATCATCTTATTTAAACTGAGGGCCAAGAGAGGAACAGAACAACAAATTCAGGTTTAAGATACATAGTAATATTTAGTCAAGAAAAGACACTCAAAATTCCTAATAGATAGGCACACAATTCTTAAAAGAATATTAAAGAATAAAAAAAGTCCTTCTCATGAGTTACATTACTATATCATTTCACCACTTATAATACTGCATTGACATATGCACCACAAAATTTTAAATGCAAAGCTAAAAAAAAACTGTCTGTGGATTAGAAGTCAAGAGCATTTTAGTTTTGTCTCTGCTTTGTCACGAAACAGTTGTGAGACTAAAAGCAATCCAAATGGTATTAATTAGCACTTAAGATGAGAAAGGTACAGGGCCACAAATACAAAGATGAATAACACATCACTAACAAAGAACAAGTCACTTGGTTTCTGTGAGTCTTGGGCTTCTCAGTGTAAATACAGGGACTGAATTAGCTTGATAAGATCCCCTAGTGCTAAATTTTAATTTTAAAGATTTTTCAAATTGCTGTCTAAAGTATTATGGTTTTCATCAAGTTGTAGATAACAAAAAAAAATGTTCAAGCAACAAAGCAATACTGCATCAATATAAAATACTCAAATGCATATGCAAATAAATAAATCAGAATGAAAAATTAACTCCAGAGCAAATCATGCTCTATAGTTAAATAGAGATTATAAGGAAAATCCTTTGAAATAGGTATTCAATCAATTAAGGGTGAGAATTCCAAATGTGACACTTTGTTAAGTTTATTACTCAGTTCAATGTCTTGGGATGTTTCCTCTACTCTTTCTGGAAGCAGAGTTTGGTGTCAGTACAACCTTTCAGAAAAGAACAGAAGAAATCCTAAACTTGTGGAAGGCATAAATTTGAATAGCAAAATCATTTGTCTAAGCCAAAATACTGAATAGGTAGGAAACAAAGAAATAATGTGGCCTTGTATATAACTTTAAAAGGTCTAAACCATTCCAGCTTTCCAAACCTTACTTCTTATCACAATGAATAAGGGTCAACAAAGATTTCATTTTCAAAAAGAGAAAAAAAGCTGCATATTCTTAGACTTTTTTTTTCAAATTTAACTTACATCATTACGTATAACTTCCCTGGAATCTGCTAATAAGTCCATCAATCTTGAAACACCTAGAACATATAACCATGTGAAAAACGCAGGCAGATCAAAAATACAAATAGTGATTCAAATTATAAACAATTTATTAACATATAATTTCAGTCCCCCCTCTTTAGGAATGATCCTCACTTTTATTTTTTTGTTTTTGGTTTGTTTTTGTTTTTTATATCCTTACTTTTAAATCAAAATAATATTAGGAAGATGAGTCACTTACCCATAGGACTGACTAAAATAATTTGCTGCACTTGAGGCCCTAGTTGTTTTAAAAGAGAAGTAAGAAGCTTCACACCAGGCCAGCGGACGTGGAAATCAAACTCCTACAATATAAGAATTTAAAATATTTAACATTTGTAATTCACATTTTCAAGCAAAACTTTTTTTTCAACTAGTAGTATGGTACCAGAAAGTATAAACAGGGACTTCCCTGGTGGTGCAGTGGTTGAGAATCTGCCTGCCAATGCAGGGGACATGGGTTCGATCCCCGGTCTGGGACGATCCCACATGCTGCAGAGCAACTAAGCCCATGAGCCACAACTACTGAAGCCCATGCACCTAGAGCCTGTGGTCCACAACAAGAGAAGCCACCGCACTGAGAAGCCTGCGCAGCACAAGAAAGAGTTGTCCCCGCTCACAACTAGACAAAAACCCTCACGTAGCAATGAAGACCCAACGCAGCCAATATATAAATAAATGAATATTAAAAAACAATACAAAACTATAAACAAACAAAAAAACTCTGGCAAACTTTAAAAAATCAATATATGCCAGAAAGAGAAAAACAAATACTGTATGCTAACTCACATATATGGAATCTAAAAAAAAAAAAATGGTACTGATGAACCCAGTGACAGGGCAAGAATAAGGATGCAGATGCAGAGAATGGACTGGAGGACACGGGGTTAGGGGGGCGGGGGGCAAAGGGGAAGGTGGGACGAAGTGAGAGAGTAGCATAGACATATATACACTACCAAATGTAAAATAGATAGCTAGTGGGAAGTTGCTGTATAACAAAGGGAGATCAACTCAATGATGGGTGATGCCTTAGAGGGCCAGGACAGGGAGAACAGGAGGGAGGGGATATGGGGATATATGCATAAATACAGCTGATTCACTTTGGTGTACCTCAAAAACTGGTACAAGAGTGTAAAGCAACTTTACTCCAATAAAGAGCTTAAAAAAAAAAAGGAAAGAAATAAATAAAAAGCAATAAAAAGAAGTTAATATAAATTGATCAAACTGATTAAACTGTTATTGAGTAGATATAACAGCACTTTGTAAAATGGAAATAAGAAGCAGACAGTATTTTAAGAGATTACATAGTTCTTAAAACACGTGAATCTCTTGTAATGATACAACAAATTTCACTATCTTAAGAAGATATATATACGCTGCTTCCTCAATAACACCCAAAAAAGCAACCAAAAAAAACTTATTAAGATGACAAAAATGGCAAGGTTCTTTACTTACCTCCAATAAAGATAATAGAAGAGTGACATTTTCTGGCTGCTTAATGAAAATTTCCGTAAACTGGCTTCCCAAATCCTCACTCTGTCTTGTGGAGTTTTCTTCTGTAATAGTCAAAGATAAAGTATTTGAATATGATGCTTTGTTATTTTAAAGTATCCTTTTTGTTGAAGAAGCTAAGCGGAAGTGATAATTTTGTTGGAACTGTGCCTGGAAGTGACACCACAATTATGCTGGAAAGACATGTCCTTAAAATAACTTTCAATGTCATGTAAATAAACTTTTATTTTTTAAATGTTTAAATACGATATTCAAAGAAAATATATTTAGGTTTTCACATTTTCTCAAGGTCATTTTTAAGTTAAACTTCTAATTAGAGTACAAGGGAACTTATTGAGGTGATGGAAATAGTCTATCTCAAATGTGATAGTGGTTATGCTACTATATACATTTGCCCAAACACATAGGACTATACAAACCCAAAGAATAAATTTTAATGCACATAAAGTATACCTCAACCGCCCCCCAACATTACTAAACATATAGTCCTCGCTGACCCGTAGTGTTATTGTGTTAATTTAATTTTAAAATTAAACCAATCATCTACAGATTTTTCAGTATCTTTTTCAAACAAATCAACATATATATCCTATAAGGTTATTTGGCAATAAAATCAGAATTTGCATTTAATTTTTACTTATTCTTGTAGTTGTTCTTAACACTTAGAAGTCTTCAAACTATTTGTTTTCTCAATATACTTTGTCAGAAAAAATGTAAAGGATCACTAAAAACTGAAGCAACAATTGCCAAAGCAAATTATCATTTAAAATCTGCCTACACTGTAAATGCAATTTAGAGATGGCAAATACACTACACTCCTATCCCCTTATCCACTCCAGACACAGCTCATCTTTTTCCACATATTGCTCCAGGCAGTGACTATAAACTAATGGAGTCGGCAGTCAGAATCAAACATATTTATTATCTCTCAAAGAGTTCTTTTTTAAATGTGAGATTTTAATATTAATATACTTTAGAAATGGAAAAAACCCAGCAGACGACAAGAAAAGCAACACAATCCAACAGTGACAGCGATAATCTCATCTAATTATTTGTAGAGAAAAGAGAAAAAGGAGCCCAAAGGAGAAAAGAAATATTTTAATATTCTGGGTTATTAATATAACCTAGTATTCTGGCATATTGATTAATATGCTATGTTTATTTCTCAGAAGCCCTAAGAAATATTTCTTTTATCATGTCTTGTATCAGTAAAAGAATTCATTGTTTCTGAACCTTAAAACTACATTACTTAAACAAAAAATACTTTACTTTAAAAGGACTAGTTTGGGCTTCCTAGGTGGCGCAGTGGTTAAGAATCCGCCTGCCAATGCAGGGAACACGGTTCGAGCCCTGCTCCAGGAGGATCCCACATGCTGCGGAGCAACTGAGCCAGTGCACCACAACTATTGAGCCTGCGCTTTAGAGCCCACGAGCCACAACTGTTAAGCCCATATGCCGCAATTGCTGAAACCCACGCGCCTAGAGCCTGTGCTCCACAACAAGAGAAGCCACGGCAATGAGGAGCCCACGCACCACAAGGAAGAGTGGCCCCCACTCACCGCAACTCAAAAAAGAAAACCCACGCACAGCAAAAAAGACCCAACGCAGCCAATAAAATAAATAAATAAATTTATTTAAAGAAAACGACAATAACCTGCAGATACTTGTATTAAAAAAAAAAAGAAGACTAGTCTGGCTGGGTTAAGATGATGTCAGGGAAAGAGGGAAGTAATAGGTAGATTGGTTAGGAGGCAATAATTAAGGTAAGTGGTGAAGGTGGCTTAGACAGTGGCCATAATTCTTATGAAAATAGAAGGAAAAGGATTTGTTGGCATACTCCTTAGAGGGGTACGAAAAGAGAAAAAAAAAAAAAAAAAAGGAAGAGTGATTCTAAGCTTTCAGCCTGAAGAAGTAGAAGGATGGCATTGCCACTTACTGAGACTGGAAACACTGGAAGAAGCAAGTTGAGAGTGTAGAGAGAATCGGAAGTTTAGTTTTGCATGTGTTAAGTTTGAGACATAAAAATTGGAGTGGCGATATCAATCAAGTAAGCACAAGCATAGCTGTCAGTGGATAAGTTTGGGTTGGACATATACGTTAGAATGATAAACATAATGATATGGAAAGTCATAAGACTGGATGACAAAGGGCATCTACAAAAAAACATAGCTAACATCAAACTTAATGGTAAAAGATTGAATGCTTTCCATTTAAGATGAGGAAAGAGGCAAGAATATCCACTTTCACCAATTCTAATCATCATCATACTGGAGATCTTAGTGCCATGGGGCAGGAAAAAGAATAAAAGGCATACAGACTGGAAAGAAAGAAGTAAAACTGTATTTACAGATGACATGTTTGTCTATGTAGAAAATCCTATGGAATCTACAAAAATCTTATTAGAGAGTCTAGCAAAACTGTGGAACAAAAGGCCAATATATAAAATCAACTGCATTTCTATATACTGGTGATGAACAATTAGAAATTCAAATTTAAAAACCAACACCAATTTAAACAGCATCAAAAAGTATTATAGACTCAGGGATAAATATGATAAAAGATGTATAAGACCTACATACTTTGAAAACTCCAAAGTGGTGCTGAGAGAAATTAAAGAATATTTAAATAATACATATACTGTGTTCTTGTATTAGAAGGCACAATATTGTTAAAAAGTCAGTTTGCCCCCAAATCAATCTGCAGTTTTAACAGAGTCCCAAATCTCAGTATGCTTTTTTCGTGTGTAGAAATTGACAAATTGACTCTAAAATTAATATAGGAGTCTAAGGGACCAAAAAGAGCCAAAAGAATTTTGAAAAAGAACAAAGTTGGAGGACTTACACTACATAATTTCAAGACATTATAAAGGTAGGGTAACCAGTGCATGTCATGTAGGCAAAAAAACAGACATAGAGACCAGCACAATAGTGAGTCCAGAAATAGACCCACTGGCTCACAGACCTAATCATAAGAGTTAAAACTATAAAACTTTTAAAAGAAAACACAGAAGAAAATCTTAGTGATTTTAGAGTTGGCAAAGATTTCATGAATAGGAAACAAAAGGCCCAAATTACATAAGAAAAAAACTGATAAACTGTAGTTAATCAAAATTAAAAATTCTCTTCAAAATACAAAATTAGGAAAATAAAAAGGCAGGTTACAGACTGGGAGAAAGTATTTGTGAAATATATATCACAAGGACTTATATCTAGAATATATACAGAACTCTTACAACTCAAGTATAAAAAGACAACCCAGTAAAAAATGCACAAAAGATCTGAATAAACACTTCACCAAAGAAAGGTATATGGATGGCAAATAATCACATAAAAAATTGTTCAATATAATTATTCATTATGAAAATACAAATTAAAACTACCATAGGATACTATTTCACACCTATTGGAACAGCCAAAATTTAAAAAGATAGACCATATCAAGCATTGGAGAGGATGTGGAGGAACTAAAATTCTCATACACAACCAGTGGGAATGTAAAATGGTACAATTACTTTGAATTAACAGTTTGGCAGTTTCTTATAAGGTTAAATTCACACCTAATATATCACTTAGTCATTCTATTCCTAGGTATTTACTCAAGAGAAAGGAAAGTATATGTTCACAAAAAGACTTGTACATAAAAGCTTCATGCAAACAGCTAAAAACCTGGAAACAACTCAAATGCCCACCAGTGGGTGAATGGATTAACAAATTGTTATATACTCATACAACAAAATATCAATACTACTCAGCAATAAAAAGGACTAAACTGTTGATATACACTATGAATGAAACAGAATAATTATGCTGAGTGAAAGAAGCCAGACCAAAAAAACCAAAAAGTATATATTGTATGATCTCATATACATAAAATTCTAGAAAAATGCAATGTAATCTAATCACAGATCTATGACTGAACGGGGATAGAAGGAGGAGAAATAGATTACAAACAAGCACAAGGAAACTTGGATATGTTCATCGTTTTGGTGGTGGTGATGATGGTTTCATGGGTTTATACGTATGTCAAAACTCATCAAATTGCACATCTGTACATTTATAATATTTCAATTATAATTCAATAGAACAGTGTGTGGGGAGAAGAAATCCAACTGGAGATACCAAGTAAGTATTTGAATATACAATTATGGATATCAGTGGAGAGGTCTGGTTGGACATATGTATTTGAGAGGCAAACATACTGACTATACTCAAAGTCACAAGCCTAGATGAGATCACCAAAGGAAAGAACAGAGAAGGAAAGAAATCTGTGCCCTGGGACAGTCCAATGTTAAGAGGCTGGGGAGACAAGAAAGAAGGCAGCAAAGGAGATAAAGAAAGAGTAGCCCAGTGAGACAGAAAGAAAATCAGGGGACAGCAGAGACTGAGAAATGGGTGAAGAAGTGTTTCAAGGAGAAAGGAGCAAATCCTGTCTCTGAACCTAACATGACTGAGAAACGAAGTAGCAATGCTAACACAGGCAGAAGTAATTTGTTTATGAACAGAATGGCTGGGGCATGGAGTAGTCAAGTAGTTTCCTGAGTGGCAATACAGTAAAAAGGAAGAAGTTCACAAAGGTTTCTGAGTCAGACCAATTAAGCCCATATTTATCCATTCAGTCACATTGTTGTTGACAATGACATTGTTGTGAGAGGCTCTCTATGCATTATAGGCTGTTTAGCAGCATTCCTGGCCTTCACCCACAAGATGTCAGTTGCACTCCCTTACCTATCCTCAAGTTATGACAACCAAAAATGTCTCCAGACGTTGATAAATGTCCTCTAGGTGGCGGGAGGGGTCAAATTGCCCTTAAGAATCACAGTAGTAAGATTTATAACATGCTATATATCTACATGTATTATGAAGTTTTTTTTTTTTTTTTTGGCTGTGCCACACAGCTTGCAGGATCTTAGTTCCCTGACCAAGGATTGAACCTGGGCCCTCGGCAGTGAAAGTGCGGAATCCTAACCACTGGACCACGAGGGAATTCCCTCAAATTTTAAAGTTATACAGAACATAACAATCTTCTTTTGATGATCCAAAAAAATTGAGATTCTTGTAAGGTTAATGAGTATTATTACCAAGATGTAAAAGATGTTTTAAAAAACACATATCTTATGATATTCCCAGAAACATGCTTGTCTATAAACAAATCCTGTTACTGATATTTTACCTTATAAATCTTTCTCATAAAATGTGTATGCAATCTACAAAAATATGTAGTTATTTGAGTTTATAACTATTTGGATGCCAAATAAAAATAAATTTGCTGCATTTTTAACATTAGTAAACTATTAATTTTTGCCCTTTAAGTTTAATTTTTTAGATTAATGGTGGCTTCAGAAGAATTGTTTTGGGAAGCAGTCATTATTTCCACTGAAATATTTCCATTATTTCAGGAAAAACAAGTAGAGAGTGGCGTGAAGGGATGAAAAAAAAACTACACTTGAAAGTTATCACCATGTTACTGCACAATTATTATGTCAAGGGTATTAAGTTAAGGTGGCAAAGGCTTGATGCTGCAAAGGCCTAATATTAATCAGAAGGAAGTCTAATACTCGAACATAACTAGCGTGGACTCAAGGGACAATATCTATGATTGATCTGCTTAAAAGATTTCCTGTTGTTGCACTGGGAGCAGATAAAATCCTGTGCCCTAATTATTCAAACACCTCTGAAAGTAAAATTTTGCATGGTACATTGTGGTTTTCAATGCTCAAAGGTGAATTTAACAGTAGAGTTGGAAAAAAACTCAGACTAGGTAAGTACCAAGAGTGCACACCATTCCCATTTTATTTGCAAGGTGATATGATGACAGAAAGGGAGATGACAAAGAAATTGGAAAAAATATGGGAATTTGGGAGCTAATAAAATCTTTTGAAAATCTCCCTCTTTGGAATCAACCATGAATAAAAGCCCTGATTCCCATGGTATGTAAATGCCGTGTATCCAATAAAATTTCACAAGATTCACTGGGCTAATGAGCCTATCTTGTTTTTAGCTATCCTGGAACTCTAACAAACCATGGCTTTGTGGGGGATGGTACCAATAACAAATACCTACCCAAATTCTAATGAAATTCTATAGATAATAAAGCAGATAAAGAAAGCTGTAGGGAATTCCCTGGTGGCGCAGTGGTTAAGAATCCGCCTGCCAATGCAGGGGACACGGGTTCGAGCTCTGGTCTGGGAAGATCCCACATTGCTGGGAGCCGTCCGGGGATTGCCTAAAGGCTCAGGCAAGGCCGAGCACTTCGGGAATGGCCTGCAAGGCGGGAATTCCGATGAAGGCATCTTCGGTTCGGGAGAGCTGCAAAGCAGGCATCTTGGAAGTACCGGAGTTCTCCGAGATTTAGTTTTACTATGAGTCTCCTTTGTGTACTTTTCTTTCTAGGAATGATGAGCTCTCTGCGTGAGGGGCGCCAACGCTGCCTTCAAGAATGGTGGCTACCCCCCGCTTTCTTGGTGTTGTGGAAATTCTATGGGCCACAAAGAAATCACATTTAGACCCTTAGGGGGCCCAGGTAATGGAGGAATGTTTAAACTTATTATCCCCACCCTTGGGCCATGCTGGCAATTAGGCCGTAATGGGCCATGCATTGTGATCAGGAATGCTGCCTCACCCAATCACAATTATCCCAAACCTCTGAAGTGAGGGTCCGTCAAACCAAAGTTGCCTATAAAATATCCCATGCACTCTTCCCTTATAAGAACGGAATATTACGGGTATCTATGTTATGTCCATGTCCTGTATGTCTGCTGTCACGGAGCATAGAGAATGTAGCCCACTAATTAAGTTTAACCTGCTAACAATGTGTCTGTCACTTCAAGCCTGGGCGCCTGAGAGGCCTGCCCTTAGAGATTGTTATCCTGTGCTCCCCTCCCCCTTGTAACCACTGGAAGGACAAAACAAGAACGCGAAGAACTGATAAGAACTAATGATTACATAGAAGACTCATCACCTGACTAAGGACGGGCCCCCGGCAGAATCAATGGGACATTTGGGGGAGGGATATGGGGCCCCTAATGGAAAAATCCACATAACAAGATGTAAGATATATAAGACCCGAGCAAAAATTAAAGTCACTCTCTCACACTCTCACACTCTCTCTCTCTCTCTCTCCTGTCTCTGTCTCTTTTTTTTCTCGCCGACTCTACCCCTCCCAAGGGACTCCCTGGATCCTGCCTGGGCTGGACCCCGGCACCACATGCCATGGAGCAACTAAGCCCATGCACTGCAACTACTGAGCCTGCGCTCTAGAGCCTGTGAACCATAACTGTTGAGCCTGTGTGCCACAACTACTGAAGCCTGTGCTCCGCAACAAGAGAAGCCACCGCACTGAGAAGCCCACACACCGCAATGAAGAGTAGCCCCTGCTCTCTGCAACTAGGGAAAAACCTGTGCACAGCAATGAAGACCCAATGCAGCTAATAAATAAATTAATTAAAAAAAAAGAAAAAAGAAAACTGTACAAAAAGTGGCCCATACATGCCAAGAGAATAGCTCTCCAAATACATGAGAAATCTATGTTGAAAAGACCAAGTAACTTAACTGTCTCCCCCTTAGAACTGTCTCCCCCTAGAAAGCACTATCACAGCAATGCAATGACCTAATTGTGATGCTCTGTAGGGCTATTTTGCATTTGCATATTTTCATATTTATTGCATGAGACAACACGTGGATACATAATTAATAAAATAATGCTTTTGAAATATAATTTATTTTACAATGGTTTTTATTTTATTTGAGTGGTATGAATATAGTAGAGAATATAAACTCAGGGGCAAGACAGTAATGTATGTGAATGAAGCAGGCCAGGTGTAAGACTACAGAAAGGATGGAGAGTCCGAATCCGTCCTAAGGGAAGCAGCAGTTACTCAGCTCCAGCTGACTGCTGCCATGGGAGAATGCAAGCCCAGGTGTTGTCAGTCTTCGGATTTTATAAAAAAAATAAGTTTAAAATCTAAGAATTGATGCAAAAGCTCCCAATTTTTAATATCTGGAACTTATTTATTATTTAAAATACTAAATGGCCAATCTTGTTTATAAGACAGATAATGCCCTTGGGCCCAAAGACTGTGTGTGACCTCTAGAGAAGAGCTCAAAATAAAATATTTTTAAAATGCTGAAATATTTTTATGTGGATAAATACAAACAATTAAGCTGTAGATTTAAGCCTTGGTTAGTATTTCTCAAAATGCAGGACTGTGTGGCACATTAACAGGTATCTCATGAAAGCAAGTAGAGGTGTACAAATGTATTTAGATTAAACAAAACTGAATAGATTTCTTTACTGCAGAATTCTCAGCATTTAGTATATTAATGTAAATTTTGTGAACTTTCAGAGGGGGATATAGTATGTTATGTTTAACTATAGACACCTTTTAATACAGAGAACTCTAGGACTTTTGTGCTATACTTTAAGGAACACAGGTTTAACCCAAGAAAAAGCTTAATTCAATGTATGCATTGAGCACAAGCTAATAATTTAGCAGAAAGTAGACTAACACTGTACATTCAATTTATTCTGTAGCTATACTGTATAAAATACTATAGCTTAGCAGTATATAATTAAGATCTATGTTTTGAACTGAACTAGTAAAATATGATCCTGTTCAAGGATCTATGTCTCCTTCTGGTTTAATATTATCAACTAAAAAAGTGTTAGTGAGAATATACTCCACTTCCTTTAAGTTACAGTCATAAGACAGCACTTCTGAAATTTTAATGTAGAGTCCTACAAAAATTTGCTAAGCAATTAAAGTAACATGCAAAGCTATTTTGATGTAGAAGTAAATTAAGCTAAAACTATTACACTAATTATATCTAAAGGTTGTAAACCAAAACTAGATTCATGAGATAGTGCATCTATTTTACATGCAACCAAAGGTATAAGACAAGCAAACCATCCTTTCTCATACAATATAATTATTTAAAAAATTCTAGAGCTAAGTCTAATTTTTACATCCTATAGCTTATGTACTATTTTTTATACTTATATAACCTGTAAAAGTAAATGTCCTTTTATTATAAGATAAATGAAAAATTAAATAAAGAACAAAACGGCCCTTTGATAGTATAGTGAAAATAAACCTAAGACAGGTATATGAAATGAAAGATTGCTTTTTAAAAAGTCCTTATATACCTTTGGAAACATTCCAGGCCTATTTATGTAACTGGCTTTTAACTAAATATGTGTATATACCTCTAATTTTCAAATGTATTTACAGTTGTATTTTTTACAGTTGTATTTTTTTCAAGTAGTATAAATAGTATTAAAAAACATTCTGGACCTTCTCTTTGAAACTCCACTCCATGCCAAGTTCATAACCCATATTATGGAGGACAAAACTGCTTTCTAGAAAGAGATATTCTAATAAAAGTAGTCCTAACTCAGAGTAAGGGAATATCAAGTAACCTTCTTTTACACTGTGGTCAATTAGTTAAACAAGTAGACCTATATTTTTTAACATTTGTCCACATCGTATAAACTAGTTATATAAATTACAAGATTTAATAAAGAATCTAGTCAGAAGAATGGCCATAATTTATTAAATCAGAAATCTATGGAATACAAAAAAAAGTATCAAAAAAAAAATTCTGTTACCCTACTTATTAGACAATAACTATGAAAGTTACATGATCTCTGGGTTTTCATTTTCTCATCTTTAGAAAAGACAAAAATATCACCTACCTCAAAGATTGCTATGAGGATCAAATAAGATAATGGACACAAAAACACTGTAAAATTTAAAGCTCTATACAAATAAGATGAAATAATAAGAGAAACAACAACTACTGATCTGCATTACTCATCAAGGAAATAGCATTGTCACAAGAGTCAAGGCATAATGCTCAATATTATCTGCTTTCAAACAAGGGGTTCAAATTTCACAAAAGGTAACTATACAGCTTTATAAGTTAGTTTCTTTGTTAGTTTCTCTTTAGGTAAAGGCAATTTTGTTATCTACTATTTTAAACCTACTTTAGATAAGGATTTTTTTCTTCCTCATTTTAAAAAGTTAAAGATCTCAGGAAAATTGGTAAAACGAAATAAAATGTGGTTACTTTAATTGAGGAAAAGAAGTATCAATGTTAAAAGTAAATGGAACTTAAGAACCACCAGAAAAAATAAACACAATATTGGTTAGTTTTACCAATTAATATAAAAAATGTCACTAACCGGGCATTACTGTGCACGCATTATTTTAAAGGGACAATATCAACACATAAGTATTCTCTGAACTGGGATACCTTCCAGTTCTTACTGAATACAGGTAAAATTTATATGTATACAAGGGTGAGTCAAAAATTATCAGTACCCTGGCTATAGAATTTATTATTAACTTTTAGAAAAGACAAATACATCATTTTTCAACATAATCTCCTTGCTTTTCAATACACTTTGTCCATCGTCAACAGGCTTTTGTATTCCCTCATTAAAAAATGTTTTAGGCTGAGCTGTGAGCCACAAATGCACTGATGTCTTCACTTTTTTATCAGAAGTGAATCTTCGTCCTCATAGGGGTGCTTTCAGGGGACCAACAGGTGAAAGTCCAATGGAGCAAGATCAGGACTATAGGGAGGATGCTTTAACACCTCAAAAAGAAGCGTTTGCAGTGTCGACAGTGTGGGCAGAAGTGTGTAGACATGCATTGTCATGCAAGATCACAACGTCCATAGTTAGCAGTCCTCTGCCTTTATTCCAAACTTTTTGAAACCTAAGTCTGTTGTGGATTATTTCATAGGCAGAGCCATGGCTGATTTGCAAGTGATTTGCCACACTTATCCACTGTTACTCGTCTTTTCTACACAATCATTTCACATGTATGCTCAATGTTGCCGTTAGCCGTGGATGGGCGTCTGGCTCCTTCATGATGGCTAACATTTGTGCTCCCTTCCTTAAACTTCTCTATCCATTCATACACATTTCTTTGCAACAAAACATTTTCTCCATACTGCACACAAAATCTTTGAAAAATAACGGTACCAGGTACACCCCCAGACCACAAAAAACAAACCACTGAACGCTGCTCTTCTTTCGTGCAAATCACAAGTGGGGCATCCATTTTTGCTCGCATCGCAGTTACAAATAAACTGATGTAACACATTCCACCTGCACAGCAGTGACACGAAGACAGTAGCCTTGAACGGAAAGCGCTGATAAGACAGTGAGGCCAATAGAAGTTTTAATATAACCGGAGTGTGGATAATTTTTGACTCATCTGCATACATCTATATGTATACATATTTAAACATTATTTTTATTTTTAAATAAACTGCTTCAAAATTTTTCCCCAGGAAGTATATAAAAAGTAATTCGAACAGATCATCCTATCAGAGAAAAAGCTTAATTTTCTTAAAATACGTATTAGAATATTTTCTGTGTTCTGGACATTAGATTTAGTAGCTATAGAAACAATAAATAGTAATATAAGATTATCAAATATTCCTCTTTAATGAAGGAATTCTTACATAGTGAAACAAATCTCAAGATTTTTTGTACCAGCCAGAAGAAACCCACTTGATGGTGTCCTTTTATATTATCAGAAATTATGCCTAAAAGCATCGTGCATATTAAATGTAATCTTTTACCTTCAACATCATCTGAAAAGGTAGACAGAAATTAATGAATAAAAAGTGGGTGATAAAGAACAGTTTCTTATGTAGTAGTATTCACAATAAAATAAATAAGAGCTTAAAAACATCAATAAGCAATATAATCTCTTGAAAGAAGAGACATACTCATTTTACGCAAATCTGAGATATCCTAACAGAGATACAGCATATGGTATATATATAGGATTATGAGACACGGTTATCAATAAATCGAAGGGTTATTAAAATATCCCCAAGGTAAAGAACTGTAAAATGAAGTTCATTATGTCAGCTCAGAATTATCTTTTGATGAAGCTGTAAAGAGAGTGTATCCATAATAGAACTGAAAGCCATATTTCTCAATATCTAGATTTTAAAAAATTGACTCTTTCAGGCTATCAGCCTAAGTTCATATTTTAATCTCTCCTAGAAAAAATGATTTATTACTGTTTCTTCAAAGAACCATTTATCCTGTTTCATCCAAAGAATCATTTTTAGATGCCGAATTAAAAATGAGCCCAAATACATTAAGAGAAGCAAAAATTTAGACTTTAAACATTATTAGATTGCAAATTTATAAAACAGGAAAACTACCTAATTGATGCTATACAGGGTTGTTTGTTTATTTATTTATCTATTTATTTATTTTACTGGGTGTAGTTGTTTTACAATGTTGTGTTAGTTTCTACTGTACAGCAAAGTGAGGCAGGATTCTCTGTGCTTTACAGCACATTCTCATTAGTTATCTATTTTATACATATTATATGTATATATGTCAACCTCAATCTCCCAATTCACAACCCCGCTATACACGTTTTTAAAACACAAAAATTATCCACGACAAACTAGAAAAGAGCTAAATTTTCAATCTGAAACAACTAAGAGAAAAAGTGTTTTCCTTTCGTGTTTTCTAACAAGTGTATTGCACCTAATTTTCTCATCTGAGAAATGACTAGGAGAAATATCGTTTACTTCAAAGTGTGTTCCTGTGTGTACTGTATTTAAGTATTGTCATGTGACTGACAGCCTCTTTTTCCATGGGAACCAAATTATGTTTACTGAAGATTTTTCACCCCTGAGAAATTAACAAAGTTAAGCTGTCAGCCAGACATCACAGAGAAATAAAAATTTAAGAAAAAGTATATTCAAGTCTAAGAAATTGTGACTATTCAACACAACCCAGTTTCAAATGTTCCTACTACTGGTATTTTGTGAAGTTAATATCTACATATATTTCTGTTCTTTTTTTATTTCAATAAAATATGTGCAAACAATATTATCTACATTTCTTTATGACTTGTGTACTTAAAGAGTTTGGAAGACCCTATAATTTCCATCTAAATTAAATTTATAAAATGCATGAACATCACCCTTCTGATTGCATAGAAGCTGCCATGTCCTATTGCAACAACCAATGTGATATGAGGAAAGCACTCTTCAATAGCATTGTAAAATGTTACTCAGGGCATGTTTTTATAATACATGGAGCAAAATGTATAGACTTCCAGTCAAGTATTTCACTTGCTGGGAGTTCCCTGGTGGGCCAGTGGTCAGAATTTCAGGCTTTCCCTGCTGTGGCCTGGGTTCAATCCCAGGTTGGGGAACTGAGATCCTGCAAGCCGTGCTGGCACCGCCAAAACAAAACAAACCTTCTAAATATAAAAAACTGTTGCTCTCTTAAGTTAACATACTATGTTAAAAGTTTAAGTATATATCAGGAAAAAACTCTCTAACTTCATACTGCTCACCAGGTAACATAAATAAAATAGTCTGATTTTTAATCGATAGCCAAAAATGATTATTTAATCTAGAGATTACTAACATCCATTCTGCTTAACTAAAATCAATACAAAGAGAGGGAAAAATATTTTTTAAAAAAGAAGACTCTAATTTCATCTCCAAATCACATACAAAGCAATCATCTTAAAGATACTTTTCTGGAACTAAGCTAATGTCTTCCCTTTATTGATTTCTGAAAACAAAAAAGGAAGAAAAAAAGAAAAAAGCCTTGTAAATACGTTTATAAAATAAACTCAACCTTAAAGCAGCAAAATTGGCACAATCCAGTTGATTTTACGTACAGAAAACACAGTGAAAGAAACTTACCTACTTCTTCTTCTTCATCATTAGATATTATGTTATATAGTGTGTCCAAAGCATAACCTATTATTTCAGAATCCGAACTGGAAGAAAGAAATTATTATACTTATACACTGCTAGTTAGAGTATAAGTTGTTATGACTATTTTAACTCTTATTTAACAAGACTGTATAAAACATTAATCCCACTTCTGAAAACCTACCCTAAGAAAATATCAGATTGCAAACTGTAAAGATGTATAAAGGTTTATTTTTATTTATAATAGTGAAAAATTAGAAGCAACCTAAATGTCTAATAACTTTTTTTTAAAAAGTGTGGTAAATTCATACATATAGCAGCAATTAAAAATATATTTTTAAAGAATGTTTAATGACATGGTAATTAAAACACCCCTGATTTAATGCCAGTAGGAAAAAATTGAATATTAACAATTAATGTGCAGAATGATCCCATCTAGCAAAAAATATATATTCATGTGTGTCTATATATTTTTTAAGAAAAACTTATAAATAAATTTGTAAAATAAACCCAACTTTAAAACCAGCAAAATTAGTATAAGCCAGGTAATTTTAAGTCTGTGTGCATGTTTATATATATGTTTTATAATATATATATAATGTTTATATAACACATATAATGCTTATATAAAAATAACACTTATATCTAGTTGGACCTCTAGAATTTGTTTCCCTGATCTATATTTTATTTTCTAAAAACAAAAATCTTATAGTAAACATGTACTATTTATAATATCAGGAAGTATAAGATTTTTCTTTTTTCTTTTGTTTCAGGAAGTATAAGATTTTTTAGTTGCTGATAGACAAATTTTGAAAGCATGATGGAGGATGATGGGATTTAGAGTGAAAAGCAGGAGTGAAAGACAGGTCAGAAAGATTCAGTGAATATGAAAAAGTGATTAGGAGTGAAAGCAAAGATGAGGGACAAAGGGATTCACAACCAGAGGATGTAAATCTCAAATGAAGTGGGTCATTAAAATTATTATTTATGTTTTTGAGAAATTTTGAAGGACATCTTTTAAGAAACTATTGAGAAAGTAGGAATAGAAGGGAACTACCTCAAAATGAAAATCCAACCATTAACATCATATGTAATGGTGAAAGACTAAATGCTTTACCCCTAAGATCAGGAAGAAGATAATGATGTCTCCTCTAGCCACTTCTATGCAACAATGAACTTGAGGTTCTAGCTAGAGCAACTAGGCAAGAAAAGGAAATAAAAGGCATACAGATGGGAAAGGAAGACCTAGAACTACTTCTATTCACAGATGACATGATTTTGTACATAGAAAATCCTAAGGAATCCACTAAAAATTTATTAGAACTAGTAAACAAATTCAGCAAAGTTGAAGGACACATGCTCAATATAAAAAAATCAACTGTATTCCGATACACTAGAAATGAACAACCAGAAAATAAAATTTTAAAAAATCCATTTAAATAACATAAAAAAGATTTAGATACTTTGGAATACATTTTACTAAAGTATAAGACTTGTACACTGAAAACTACAAAACACTGTTGAAAGAAATTACCTAAAACTCAAATAAATGAAAAGATATTCTGTGTTCATGAATAGGAAGATGTAATGTTGTTAACATGGCAATATACCCCAACTTGATTTATAGATTCACACAATCCCTATAAAAATCCCAGCTGCCAGCTGATCATAAATCTGTATGGGAATTCAAAGTATCCAGAATAGCCAAAATAATCTTCAAAAAGAAGAACACAGTTGAAGGACTCACATTTTCTGATTTCAAAACTTACTACAAAATCAAGACTGTGGCACTGGCATAAGGATAGACATATAGATCAATAGAACAGGGAACCTAAAAATAAAGTCTAACATTTATTTCAACTGATTTTTGGTAAGAATGCAAAGACCATTCAATGAGGAAAGAACAGTCTCTTCAACAAATGGTGCTAGGACAACTAGCTATCCACCAGCAAAAAAATGAAGCTGGACCCCTACTTTACACCATATGCAAAAGTTAATTCAAAATGGGATAAAAGCTCTAAATGTAAGAGCTAAAGCTATAAAACTTTTAGAAGAAAACACAGGTACAAATATTCAAAACCTTTGATTAGGCAATGGTTTCTTAGATTTGATACTAAAAGCATAAGCAAGGAAAAACAGATAAATTGCATTTTGTCAAAATTAAAAACTTTTGTCCTTCAAAGGACACTTTCTTGATAGTGTCCTTTTGACAACCTAAAGAACGGGAAAAAAAAATTTGCAAATCATATGTCTGTTAAGGGACTTGTATTCAGAATGTACATATAAATTGGAAAATAAAAAGACAAGTATCCAAATTAAAAGCAGGCAAAAGACTTAGACATTTTTCTAAAAAAATATACAAGGGAACTTCCCTGGTGATCCAGTGATTAAGACTATGTGTTTCCACTGCAGGGGGTATGGGTTGGATCCCTGGTCAGGGAACTGAGATCCCACATGCCTCAGGGCCAAATAATAATAATAATAATAATAATAATAATAATAATAATAATAATAATAATATTTTGAAATTTAGAAAAATTAAAAAAATAAAAAAGATACACAAATGGTAAATAAGTACATGGAAAGATGCTCAACGTCATTAGTCATTAGGTAAATGCAAATCAAAACCACAATAAGATGCCAAGTTAAAAAAAGGGACAGAAACACGCGTTGGTGAGGAGAAATTAGACCGTTATACACTGCAGATGAAGATACAAAATGGTGCAGCCTCATGCAAAAGAGTTTGGCAACTGCTCAAAAAGTTAAATCATGTGACCCAACAATTGCATTCCTTTGTATAAAAATATGTTCATACAAAAACTAGTACACAAATGTTTATAACAGCATTATTTATAACAGCCAATAAACGGAAATATCCCAAATGTCTGTCAACAGACGAATGAATAAACAAATATGGTATATCCACACAATGGAATATTATTCAGCCAAAAAAGGGATGCTATAACATGGATGGACCTTGAAATATTATGCTAAGTGAAAGAAGCCAGACACAAAAGCCACACGTTGTATGATTCCACTTATATGAAATGTCCCAAATAGTCAAATTTATATAGACAGAAGGGAGATTAGTGGTTGCTAGGCACTGGGTGGGAAGAGGGAATAGGCAATGACAACTACTGGATACTGCACTTCTTTTGAAGTGATGAAAATGTTCTGGAATTAGATAGTGGTGATAGTTGCACAACTTTATGAATATACTAAAACCACTTAAATGTACACTTGAAAAAAAAGTACTGAGGTGTCATGGTTTGGGAACATTAGTTTCCATCAGACAACTTTGAGGCCCTGAGTGTGGGACTTGGGAGAATGAGCAGTTTCTTCTCAAGATGGGCATAAGAGAAGCAGACCCATGGACAGATGGAGAGTTTCAAGCCAGGCCAAGAAAGAGAACACAGCTCTCTGTGATGCAGCCAAGGATGAAGGGGATTCAACTGAAGGATTCTGAGAGTGTTAGGCCAAGAGCAGAAGCATAAAAGAGTAATGAAGATGAGAAGTGGAAAAATGGCTGCAGAACATAGATCTCTGCAATCAATGAAGTTAAGAAAACATTCACAGAACATTTTGAGAACAGAAGATAACAGAAAAGTATTGGAGGCAAACGGAAAGGGAATTTAGCACAAGAGAAGGCATGAAACACAAGAAGGCTCAGAGAAGTTTGGCTTTGTTTGTTGTCTCAGAGGCATAATAAAACACCCATCAGCCTCTAACATGATCAATTATTAGTTCACACATTCACAAGACTATATGGTACACCCTATTTCTAAACATGGTGTCTGGCACATGGTAAATGTGCAATAATTGTTTTAAAAAATATATTTCTTAACCTTTATATTAAGAGTATCTACACATTTATTTTCTACTGTGCACTAAAAATGACAATAAGGGCCACTTTACATAAGAGGCAGATTCTGTTTTCCATATGAAGATGTTAGTCATTTCATTACCAACTTTATAAGACTAGGTGAGAAAATGTACATATAAAGACACATGAAATAAAAAAGACTATATGCATGTATAAAAATCACACTAAAGTTTTTCTGATCTAAGATCCATTTTCTCATAATCTGGAATATTGTTTAAAGTAGACAACTAACTTGGGTTACTTTATTAGTTTTCTATTGATGCTGTAACAAATAACTATAAACTCTGTGGCTTATACCACCCAAATAACATTATCTTATGGTTCTGGAAGTCAGAGGTCTGAAATGGGTCTCACTGGACTAAAATCAAGCTCTTGGCAGGGCTGCCTTCCTTTCCGATGGCTTTAAGGAGAGAATTCATCTCCTCGCCTTTTCTAGTTCTAGAGGCCCCCTTTCATCTTTAAAGCCAGAAAAGACAGGTTGAGTCTTCTCATGTTACCTCATTCTGACCTCTTCTTTTGCATTCCTCTTCCACTTTTAAGAAGCCTTAGGACTATATTGGACCTACCTGGATAAACCAACATAATCTCCCTTACCTCAAAATCCATAACCTAATCATATCTCCAAAGTTCCTTTTGCCCTCTAAGGTAACGATCATAGGTCATAGTGACAGAATATAAATATCTTTGGGGGATCATTATTCTGCCTACTGCAGTTGCCCACTCTGGTGTTAATAATGCAGACAGTCCTGACACATTCAGTGGATTTATCGAAACACATTGGAATTACTTGGCTTTGGGGACTTCCCTGGTGATGCAGTGGTTAAGAATCCACCTGCCAATGCAGGGGACACAGGTTTGATCCCTGGGCCAGGAAGATCCCACATGCCGCGGAGCAACTAAGCCCATGCACCACAACTACTGAGCCTGCGAGCCACAACTACTGAAGCCCGCGCGCCTAGAGCCCGTGCTCCACAATAAGAGAAGCCACTACAATGAGAAGCCCACGCACCAAAACGAAGAGTAGCCCCCACTCGCCACAACTAAAGAAAGCCCATGTGCAGCAACGAAGACCCAAAGCAGTCAATAAGTAAATAAATTTATTAAAAAGAAAAAAAGAATTAGCTTTGAAAGGTAGCCAATGTGGGTTACACTGGGGAGAATAGAAAAGTTTCTGACTGGTGTGAACGAGCAGCTGGGCATTGCTGAAATATAATTTAAAAAGGAGTTGTGAAGTTAGACAGGAAGCATCTTGATCTTTAAAAAGCTTATATGTTTTGTTTTGTTTAAGGAACTTGGACTTCACACTGCACTAAGCTGGTGAAATGCATTAAATAGGTGAGTGACAGAAGATTTACATTTCTGTTTGAAATGTAAATCTTCTGTCATTACATTTCAAACAGAACTGTAAATGAAATGAAATTCTTGAAATGAACAGAAGGACAAAGAGATCAGAGGTAAAGAATACAGTTTGAGGTGGTGGTGGTTTTAAAATATGTCAAAAAAACCTTTTTGATACAGCTCCTTTCAAAACGTGGACCCCAATTCTCCTCTTCTTAAGTGTAGGCTGTATTTATTAACTTGCTTCTAATAAAACAGAATGTGATGTGATGAGACTGATGATCTGTGACTTCTGAGACTAAGTCCTAAAAGGCATCGTGGCTTTCTCTCTGTTCTCTCTCTAGGATCGCTTGCTCTGGGAGAAGCCAGTTCCCATATCAAGAGGATGCTCAAGCAGTCCTATAGAGAGAGCAACAAGGTGAGGTACTGAGGCCTCTTGCCAACAGCAATGTGAGTGAGCCATCTTGGAATCAGATACTCCAGCCCCAGTCAAGTCTTCAGCTGTCCTGACTGACATCTTGCATGCAACCTCATGAGAGACCCTGAGCCAGAATCACCTAGCTAAGCCACTTCTGAATTCCTGAGCCACAGAAACTGTCACATAATTAATATTTGTTATTTTGAGCCAGTAAGTTTTGAGGTAACATGTTAAGCAGCAACAGGTAACTAATACAATGGCTATGAAAATGGCTTAAGTGATTGCTATTAAGAGCCAGAACTAAGACCAACAACGGAAATCAAAAGAATTCAAGGCTTCTAGCTTTTTTTTGGTCTGGATGGGCATAATGGGTTAAGAAGAGGGATGAGTTCAGCACAAATCCTCCAGTTTTCTGATTTAATGGAAAGGTGCTAACTGGGATGAACTTGGGTCAAAAGGCAGTTAAGTGAACTGGGTGGGTTGGGGGGATATGATGGAACAGGGGTAGGACAACTAGAGACAAATTAACTTTTAAACATTCTGAATTTAAGATACCTCTGAGAGATATTGATATGGTGGATATGGTCCACTGAGTAGCTAAAGCTTGTAGGATATATTTAACTAGAGGTAAGATTTGAAAGTTATTCATGTAGAGTTCTTAATTAAAACCAAAGATGCAGATTCTCTCTTAAAGAGAAACTGAAAGAGCAAAAACTGGGCTGAGTGATTTTTTTCCCTTAAGACTTCACTCTTTTAGCACAGTTTATTTCTCTCCCCTCAAAAAGAAAGTCTGGGTAACTGATATACCATAATATGCACATTATATTATAGAATAGTACATTAGAGTACATTTAAGTGAAATTCAACACATTCATTTGGTCAATCCAAACTCTAAATTTTAAGCCTTTAATTAGCAGTAACTTTATTCCATTTTTACATAATGGAAAACTTTCAACCCCTGAAGGTTGAGATTATGTCTGTCCTAATGCTTATTAGCACAGTGGTTTGCACCTAGTGTCCAATAACTGTTTATTGAAATGACAACTGAAAGTAAAAACTTAATAGCCTTCATATGTCAATCATTTCCGGAACAGTGACTCTAAAACTAATGAAATTTTCAAGAAAAATTTGGGAGAAAAATCATTAGAGACATACCGATCTGTTTGTAAAACATGGATGAGATGTTCCATAGCTTGAATTCCCACTTCCAAGCGATATTTCTGCACAAAAGAAAAATGTTATTTAAGTAACTAATATCCAACTTAATAAACTTAATAACTGATAAAGTGTTACAGACCTTAGATAGTGATTTGAGAGCACGCACAGCATTTCTTCGGTCATCCAGCAAAGTAGATGAAGCTACTCTATCACAAAGCTTTTGAATCTGTCAGGGAAAAATGAAATAGCATTAATAGGATAAAAAGAACAAAAAAGAAACATGAAATTTCCCCCAAACTTATACCATTTAATTTTGAAAAAAAAAAATCAATAAATGGGATGTCATGGAAATAGTATTTCACAAACTGAAATAACTATTTAGGCAGTATTATAATCTTGTTACAGAGATCAAATAGGTTTTTCACAGAGACCTGAAAAGTGGAAGTGGTGGAACAGAAGTCAAATAAAGTAAGTCATATAAATTGAGAAATTTGGAGAAATTAGTAGAACCAGAGCTTCCAAAATACCTATTACAGCTGTTTGAACCAAGAGGGGTGCATGATCCATCAGGGTTATGGTACAAGGTGAGAAGCTAATAAAAAATTTTTTAAAATAATGATTGTTTACATCATAATTTCACTAATATTTCCACTACATATTTGAATGAGAAAAGTCAGAACTGTTCATCAAAAACTTAAAGTTTTGAGTGTGCCTCGAAATCTAGAAGGGTGAGGGACTTCCCTGGTGGCACTGTGGTTAAGAATCTGCCTGCCAATGAAGGGGACACAGGTTCAAGCACTGGTCTGGGAAGATCCCATATGCTGAGGAGCAACTAAGCCCATGTGCCACAACTACTGAGCCTGCATGCCGCAACTACTGAAGCCCACATGCCTAAAGTCCATGCTCTACAACAAAAGAAGCCACTGCAATGAGAAGCCCACACACTGCAATGAAGAGTAGTACCCACTCGCTGCAACTAGAGAAAGCCCGTGCACAGCCACAAAGACCCAACGCAGCCAAGAAACTAAAAAACAAAAATCTAAAAGGGTGAAATGTTCCAAAATTTTAATAAATTTGCAGGAATTAAAACTTGAACTGAATTTTAAAATAAACCTTGGAGCATTATTTACAATAGGAAAAAATTGGAAACAACTATCCATCAAGAGAAGAAAAACTAAACAAATTGTGATACATTCTTCAGCTGAATACTATGCAGCTATTCAAAAGAATTAACTGTACTGACATGAAAATACTGTGATTTAATAAACAGTGGGAAAAAAAGAACAAGTTGTAAAACTATATGTAAACTGTGAGCCCACTGTAGCAAAAGTACCAAAGTGTGTGTGTATGTAAAACTGCATTACAAAAGAATCTGGAAACTTAAAAACTATAAAACTTCTAGAGAAAACAATGGAGAAAATCCTTGTGACCTTAAGTTGGTCAAAGTTTTCTCAGACACATACTCAGAGTACAATCCATAAAAGAAAAACATAATAATTTGGACTTCATCACTCCTGTTCTTCAAAAGACACTGTTAAGAGAATGAAAAGATAAGCCACAGAATAGATGAAAATACTCGGAAAACACCTGATAAAGAACAGTTTTTAAACATTTGATAAAGAACAGGTCCTTTATAGATCTAACAGTTTGGTACTATTTTATTATGTTATTACTCATTCTTCAATGACAGTTCTTACTAAGATTCTATAAATATAATTTTGGTATACCACAAACTTTCGCATCCTATGCATTGGAATTAATGGTGTTTAAATACATATAGTGTCTTCCAAATTATGTTCTATAGACTTCTAGTGTCTTAGAAGATATTAACAGACTTCCTATGATCACAGAACCAGTGAGAAACACAAGATTATACAAAATTAAATAGGTTTCTGCACCGCAGGATTTCTAAAAGTCTTTACTACAACTAATTGTATTGTTGTCATTATTTCACAATATATGTATGTCAAATCATAGGTCAATTATATCTCAATAAAACTGCAAAATGTTAAAAAAAAAAGTCTTTACAGGACTTCCTAGGTGGTGCAGTGGTTAGGAATCCACCTGCCAATGCATGGGACACGGGTTCGATCCCTGCCCCAGAAAGATACCACATGCTGTGGAGCAACTAAGCCCGTGTGCCACAATTATTGTGCCTGTGCTCTACAGCCCGTGAACTACAACTATTGTGCCCATGTGCCACAACTACTGAAGCCTACATGTCTAGAGCCCATGCTCCGCAACAAGAGAAGCCATCACAATGAGGAACTTGTGCACCACAATGAAGAGTAGCCCACGCTCGCTGCAACTAGAGAAAGCCCCTGTGCAGCAATGAAGACCCAACACAGCCAATAAAAATTTAAAAAACAAACAAAAAAGTCTTTACTGATTTGCATTTCTTCATGCTGCAAATACAGTATGTTAACCAAGCCTAGCTTTAATTCCTGATTTTATTCATTCTAATTGCTCACAATTAGAAATTATTCTTCCCTTAAATTGTATTTACTTCATAGTAATTATATTGACTTTTCAAAATGGAAATAATAAAACTTTATCTCTTTATTAAATAACTGGTTGATAGTTTTCTACTATAATTGTTTTCTTTTTACCATGAGAACAACTACATAAATCTCCTGAAAACATGAATCTCAGTACTCTCAGCTTGAAGAATTTCTTAGGCCAAAGAGAGTATTTCTGAGTATGATTATAATTTCTTCTACTTGGGTCTTACACATCTTTTGATAATTTTTTTCTAGGTAGTTTAGAGCTACCTAGAAAAAAGGAAGGCATTTTCCGCTTTCTCCTAGCCCTAAACCTCAAGCACTGGTTCTAAATCTGAGACTCTCATCTTGCTTAGAGTACTTAGCCCCAGTACCTTGCAAGGCTTGAACTCTAGGGTCGGCCCCATCTTTGGCTGGTGTACAGAGAGACTTGTGTCAAAACATGAACTTCCATGTCCAAAAGCTCTTATTAATCATTATTTGTTGAAGGTGGAAACATGAAAGCTATTTAATGCTGGTGGAGACACTTAACTTTAGGAATATTGGAGAGAGATGATCATAATCCTAGAGTTTGGAGGTTTGCTTCATTTTCACTTTCAATCTTTTATTTTGTGTTCTAACATGCTAACGTTTGAGCCTTGTTAAATTTTTTTTTTTTTTTGGCCGTGGTGTGTGGCATGTGGGATCTTAGTTCCCCAACCAGGGGTTAAACCTGCACCCCCACCCCCTGCATTGGAAGTGCGAATTCTTAACCACTGGACTACCAGGGAAGTCCCAAGCCTCGTTAATTTTTTTAAAAAGCTCTGAGATATACATAAAGATAATAATCTTAGTCATTATGAAGATAAATATTCAATACAAGTTAAAATAGCAATGATGTTATTTTTAATCTACCAGACTCACAAAAATTAAAATATACCACATATTAATAGTATGATTCCATTTTTATAACTTAGCCAGGCAAAACTAATCTAAGCTATTAGAAGTCAGGACGGTGGTTGCTCACGGGGGCAGGCAGTGACTGGAAGCACAAAAGGGACTTCTAGGGTGCTGGTAATGTTCTGTTCTTTGACCTGGGTGCTGGATACCTAGATGTGTTCAGGTTGTGAGGTTTACATATATGACGTGTACTTTTCTATATACATCAATAAAATGATTTTAAAAATAAAACAAATCTTAAAATTTTTTAAAAATAGAACTATATAGGATAGACAAAGATATAGATTAATGAACTTGCTTACATTCTATCAGAGGGAAAGTAACCTAAAAAAGTGTCAATTTGGCAAAAATTTTTTACAACTTAAAATGTTCATACCCTTCCCACCAGGCATTCTTATTTCTAGGAACTTATACTTTAAAAGTATGCCCACAACTACACAATGTTATATTCTAGAATGTTCTTTGTAGCAATATTTTAACAGCTAAAAAAAATAAATCTAGCTTCCATCACATAAGGATATAATAAATAAGCAATCTGTAACCCTGAAGAGGGCCCTCACCAAACCATGCTGGCACCCTGATCTCAGGCTTCCAGATTACAGAACTATGAGCAATAAATTTATGCTGTTTATTGGGGAAAAAAAGAAGGGGGGTGGAATCTAAAGGTTCATCCACCAATCAGAAAACAGTTAACTAACATATAGTACACATACACTATGCAATTAATCAAATGAGTAGAGCAGATCCATATGCACTGACATGAAAAGATGTCCAAGACATATTAAGTGAAAAAAAGAAAATAGTATATAGTATGTTCAGCATGAGCTCATTTTGGTTTAAAACTATACCATTAATAAACTATGTGAATACTATAAAATTCTTAGAAGAAAACACAGGCAGACACTCTCTGACATAAATCGTAGCAAGATCTTTTCTCGATCCACTCCCTAGAGCAATGAAAATAAAAAAAATTAAAAAATGGGACCTAATTAAAAGCTTCTGCACAGCGAAGGAAACCGTAAAGAAAATGAAGACAACCCACAGAATGGAAGAAAATATATGCAGAGTGACCAAAGAGAGATTAACCTCTAAAATATATAAACAGCTCATGCAGCTCAATATCAAAAAAAACAAACAACCTAATCACAAAATCAGCAGGTCTAAACAAACATTTCTCCAAAGAAGACATAGAGATGCCCAAAAAAGCACATAAAAAGATGCTCAACATCACTAATTATTAGAGAAGTGCAAATCAAAACTCAATGAGGTATCACCCCACACCAGTCAGAATGGCCATCATCAAAAAATCTACAAACAATAAATGTTGAAGACGGTGTGGAGAAAAGAGAACCCTCCTGCACTGTTGGTGAGAATATAAATTGGACAATCATTATGGAGAACAGCATGGAAATTCCTTAAAAAACTAAAAATAGAGCTACCATATGATCCTGCAGTCCCACTCCTGGGTATATATCTGGACAAAACCATAATTTGAAAAGATTCATGCACCCCAATGTTCACTGCAGCACTATTTACAATAGCCTGAACATGGAAGCAACCTAAATGTCCATCAACAGAGGAATGGATAAAGAAGATGTGGTGTACACACACACACACATATACATGGAATATTACTCAGTCATAAAAAAGAATGAAATAATGACATTTGCAGCAACATGGATGGATACAGATATTGTCATACTAAGTGAAGTACTTCAGACAAAGGCAAATATCATATGATATTGCTTATATGTGGAATCTAAAAAAATGATACAAATGAATTTGTTTACAAAACAGAAATAGAGTCATAGATACAGTCATAGATGTAGAAAACAAACATGGTTATTGGGGGGGAAGGTGGGAGAGAGAAAATCGGGAGATTGGGATTGACATATACACACTACTATATATAAAAGAGATAACTAATGGACTTCCCTGGTGGTGCAGTGGTTAAGAATCTGCCTGCCAATGTGGGGGACACAGGTTCAATCCCTGGTCCGAGAGGATCCCACATGCCTCGGAGCAACTAAGCCCGTGTGCCACAACTACTGAGCCTGTGCTCTATAGCCCGTGAGCCACAACTATTGAGCCCGCATGCCACAACTACTGAAGCCCACTCACCTAGAGCCTGTGCTCGACAACAAGAGAAGCCAACACAACGAGAAGCACATGCAGTGCAACGAAGAGTAGCCCCCACTTGCCACAACTAGAGAAAGCCCGCATGCAGCAATGAAGACCCAATACAGTCAATAAATAAGTAAATTTATTAAAATATAAAATAAAATAAAATAGATAACTAATAAGGACCTACTGTATGGCACAGGGAAGTCTTCTCAGTACTGTGTAATGACCTATATGGGAAAAGAATCTAAAAAAGAATGGATACATGCATATGTACAACTGATTCACTATGCTGTACAGCAGAAACTAACACATTTTTTAAAAATTTTTATTTATTTATTATTTTTTTGGGGGTACACCAGGTTCAATCAGCTGTTTTTATACACATATCCCCATATTCCCTCCCTTCCTTGACTCCCCCCACCTCAAGTCCCCCCCACCCTCCCCGCCCCAGTCCTCCAAGGCATCTTCCATCCTCGAGTTGGACTCCCTTTGTTATACAGCAACTTCCCACCGACTATCTATCCCACAGTTGGTAGTATACATATGTCTGTGCTACTCTCTCGCCTCGTCTCAGCTTCCCCTTCACCCCCCGCCCCCTCCCAAACCTCGAGTTCTCCAGTCCATTCTCTGTATCTGCTTCCCTGTTCTTGTCACTGAGTTCATCAGTACCATTTTTAGATTCCGTATATGTGAGTTAGCATACAATATTTGTCTTTCTCTTTCTGACTTACTTCACTCTGTATGACTGACTGTAGTTCTATCCATCTCATTACATATAGCTCCATCTCATCCCTTTTTATAGCTGAGTAATATTCCATTGTATATATATGCCACACCTTCTGTATCCATTCATTTGTGGATGGGCATTTAGGTTGCTTCCATGTCCTGGCTATTGTAAAGAGTGCTGCAATAAACATTATGGTACAAGTTTCTTTTGGGATTATGGTTTTCTTTGGGTATATGCCCAGGAGTGGGATTACTGGGTCATACGGTAGTTCTATTTGTAGTTTTTTAAGGAACCTCCAAATTGTTTTCCATAGTGGCTGTACCAACTTACAGTCTCACCAACAGTGCAGGAGAGTTCCCTTTTCTCCACACCCTCTCCAACATTTGTGGTTTCCAGATTTTGTGATGATGGCCATTCTGACTGGTGTGAGGTGATACCTCATTGTGGCTTTGACTTGCATTTCTCTGATGAGTAGTGATGTTGAGCATCTTTTCATGTGTTTGTTGGCCATTTGTATGTCTTCTTTGGAGAAATGTCTATTTAGGTCTTCTGCCCATTTGTAGATTGGGTTATTTGCTGTTTTGGTATTAAGCTTCATGAGCTGCTTGTATATTTTGGAGGTTAATCCTTTGTCTGTTGTTTCATAGGCAATTATTTTTTCCCATTCTGAGGGTTGCCTTTTAGTTTTGTTTATGGTTTCTTTCGCTGTGCAAAAGCTTTTAAGAGAAACTAACACATTTTAAATCAACTATACTCCAATAAAAATTTTTAAAAAAGAATAATTAATGTGATTCTACTGATAGAGTAAAAGTTATAAACATAAAAAGAAATACTTTTTTAGACTTCCCTTGTGGTGCAGTGGTTAAGACTCCATGCTTCCAGTGCAGGGGGCCCAGGTTTGATTCCTAGTCAGAGAACTATATCCCACATGCATGCTGCAACTAAGAATGTATGCCACAACTAAGGAGGTGGCAAGCCACAACTAAGGAGCCCACTGGCCACAACTAAGACCTGGTGCAACCAAATAAATAAATTAAAAAAAAATGAGGCTGACTTAAAAAAAATTTTTTTTTAAAGAAAAAAAACCTATGCAAACGTGTAGAAAAAATTAAGACTATGTACCATACTGTCTTTTAGTGGGTTGCTGGAAATGTTCATTTTCTACATTATTTCTGATGTTTGAGTTTTAATAAAGGACAACTATTACCTTTACAAACAGAAAAGAGCAATAATGGAATAAAGTGAACTGGTTTATGTTTTATTGGAATTTCTAGGATATTTTCATGACTGATTTAATGCATCTTTGAATTCATCTTTAAAAGATGCTATCTTTGCTGATCAAAATAATATGAAATCAACTCAATGTATAAAAATAAACATAATAAAAATATTCTCAATGGCTCCCTATTGCCTATAAAGTCCAATATTTTTTTAGACTAGAATGCACAGTCATCACTCAGTCAATAAACACACACTGAGCATGTATGTATTTGTTCTTGTGCTAACCAAAATAAGATACGGTCTCTGGCCACAAAGAACTTGCACAGGAAGACAGTATTGTAAATAAAGTATAATAATAAATTAAAGGTATGTAAGTATATGCTCATAAATCAGGTGCACAAAAGAAAAAGTAGTCAATTCTATCTGAAAGTGACACTGCTATGTTTAGTTTATTTCTCTGCAAAATGCATATGTTGAAATCCTAACCCATAATGTGATAGTATTAGGAGGTTGGGGCCTTTGGAAGGTGATTAGGGCATAGGTCATGAACGGGATTAGAGCCCTTATATGAGACCTCAAAGAGCTCCTTCATGCCTTCCGCCACACAAAGACACTAGAGAAGATGGCAGTATATGAACCAGGAAGCAGGCCTTCACTAGACAAAGGATCTGCCAGCACCTTGATCTTGGACTTCCTAGCCTCCAGAACTAAGAGAAATATGTTTATTGTTCAAACCACCTAATCTATTGTATTTTTGTTACAGCAGCCCAAACAGACTAAGACAGACACTGCTTAAGAATGGTATATTAAGGATGCCACTCTTGAGTCAAGAATTATGCCAGGCACAGAAAACGATTTCTTACTTTATAACTGTCTACACATATTTTAATGTAGAAAATAGCATTTCATATTCAGAATAAGAAAACTGGTCTGAGTCTATAAATTTTATATATCTATGAATAATTTTTGTATCACACACACATATATATATATACTTGTTCTATTAAAATAATACACCAAAGGAGATTTCTAAAATATGAAGGCTCGGGGACTTCCCTGGCAGTCCAGTGGTTAAGACTCTGCGCTTCCAACGCAGGGGGCACGTGACATGGCCAAAATAAAAAATAAGAAAAAGAAGGCTTTCCTTTTACAGTAATTTTATTTTACTATTATTATTTTTGGCCACACCACGTGGCTTGTGGGATCTTAGTTCCCCGACCAGGGATTGAACCTGTGTCCTCAGCAGTGAAAGTGCCAAGCCCTGACCACTGGATTGCCAGGGAATTTCCTACAATAATTTTAAAGGCTTGTTATTTCTGGGAATGATAATCAATCTAAAATAATGTGGGGAAAAATAGGATTATATAAGATTAAACTGTTAGCTAAAAATACATTTCTTTTCTAACGACTTCAATTGTGTTTCTGCTTCAATTGGCTCTGATTAATAAGCAAATCACTAGTTTTTTTTGGAAGGTTGCAGAACGGAACTTAAAAATTCATCACTAAAGTGTAGTATTTATATTTATGGAAATAAAATCCATTCATTCCTGAGTTTGGGTAAATATGTATCAAGACTATTTTTAAGACTATATCAACAGATGAATGGATAAAGAAGATGTGGTACATATGTACAATGGAATATTACTCAGCCATAAACAGGAATGAAATTGGGACATTTGTAGAGACATGGATGGACGTAGAGACTGTCATACAGACTGAAGTAAGTCAGAAAGAGAAAAACAAAAATCGTATATTAACGCATATATGTGGAATATAGAAAAATTGTTTGCAAGGCAAAAAGAGAGACACAGATGTAGAGAACCAAACATATGGACACCAAGGGGAGAAAGCGGGGGCGGGGGGTGGGATGAACTGGGAGATTGGGATTGCCATGTATACATTACTAATAAGAAAAAAATATCAAATTGTACACTTTATGTCAATTATATTTCAATGAAAGTTCTAAAAACAAAAAAAAGGCTATAAACATGCTGGGAGTTCCCTGGTGGCCTAGTGGTTGGGATTCTGGGCTTTCACTGCTGTGGACTGGGTTCAATCCCTGGTTGGGGAACTGAGATCCCGCAAGCTGCTCGATGCGGCCAAAGAAAGGAAAAAAAAAAAAAAAGGAAAAAAAAGAAAAAAAAAAGGGAAAAAAGACTATAAACATGCTTTTTATCTATTAAACTTGGGTTTTAGTAGCAAGTACATATTCTTCCCAACTGGAGATTTTAATCAGAACTTTCTCTCTATTGACTTAAGACAAACTAAAATCAACCATACTGTAAACCAGTAAGAGTCAAAAATGAATAGAAGAACAACTAATTTATCTGGAATCATAATTAAGCTATTTCAGATACTCTCTGTCAGGCACCAAAATGGTCTTTTCATTTTAGTGATTTCTGATAGCATCTAAGACTAATTACAACCTTCCCTGTCTTTTTTTTTTTATTTTCAAAAAATTTTATGATCTGAGTTTGAGGTGCTACTTGTGCATAATTTATCATTTTGGAAATCACCTGAGCGTTTCATTCAAAATCTACTTCATGAGACCAAAATGAAAGTAGTAAGAGTGCATAGGTATCTTTCTTTTATGTATTTTGCAGTAAGAAATCATAAAGAACTGAGCCTAAAGAGTTTTTATTAGAATGGGTCTTTTAGTTAGAATTAGAAAATTATTTCCATCTACTTAGTAAGAAAAGTATTGTTTTGAGATTATGTAGCTGTGTACAATTTTTTCTGCCACTGCAAACTAACACACAGACTAAGCATCAGGTGAATAATCATTATTAGGATACAGTAAATCCAGAGGCAGGAATTTATATAAAGAAAGTGGACATCAGGATAATAGCTAGCGGGTTAGAGCTATGTAGCCAAGAATAACTAACATAGCAAATACAGAAGAACTTAGGAGGGTATTAAATAGTCAGTGTTTCTGATTTTTCCCATGAGCTTGAAATACAGGACTACATAAACTCCCGTTTCCTTCCTACTGAAGTCCTTTTGTTCTCAATACTATTGAAGTTCAGTTATCAAAAAGAGCACTTCTTTCTCTTGATTATCACATCAGAGCAACAAGGAGCTGACATAGTAGGGCTGGTTATCCATTTGAAGAGTCTGCCCTTTCCTGTCTTTTTAAACAAAGAAGCTTTGTTTAAGCTTTCTTAGCATTTAAGCCTAAATTCTCTCTAATACCAGATATAAGGATGTCTTAGGTGTTAAATGAAGTAATGAATATAAACATTTTTGCATAGTACCTGGCACCTATAAATGCTCAATAAATGTTTAACAAACTTATCATTACCAAACTTCTATGATTCCTTTGTATTAATTTTCTATCCTATCAGGCTTTTCGCTGTCATTTCCATCATATATGTTTCTAACAGACCATTCAAATTTTGCAGATTTTAATTTGCTACTAAGAAATTTGATAATTAGGCTAGATAGTAATATATCTATAACTGCAAATTACCCAGGCTTGAAATCAAGATTGAGTACATGGACTCTACAACTTCTACTTTTGCTATGTGAAAGCCTTATTACCTCCTGATAATATTCCAGACAATATTCTGAATAAGTGATCTCTCCATAATAAAGTGGTATGTTGCTACCTTTTACAGACAACGGAAACCAAATGGAAGGAAAATATTATATATGTTTCAAACCCTACAAAGACTTAGCCAGGTTTTAGGCCAAACACAGGTCTATATTTTTCACTTGACATTTACCAAGAAAAAATTTTTTAGCAACAGTATAGAAGCTGAAGATTTCAAGACCATTATTCCATTTATTCCTGACTTGAAAAACCAACACAATGCAGTATGACTGCGCTTTATTATGCATTCTTTCCTTCTTTTAGTTATCAGAACCCTCTGTGTTTTAGCTGGGCACAAAGGTTGTCCACCTAACTACTTTCCAAGCTTTCCTTACTCTTAGGCATAGAAAGTGACTATACTCTGGCCAATGAGTTCTTTGTACCTTCCAAGTCACGTGCTTAAAAGGAAGCTATTTGTTCTTCATTCCTCTTTCTCCTTCCCCCACCCTGGAACTTGAACCAGCTGGTAATGAAGCACCTTCAACAATCCAAACAAGGGCACTATCCCAGGGGATGGCAGAACAAGATAAAAAGCAGCACCTGGGCCCCATACCACCCCGAGGAACATAACTAACCTACCCTAAGGATTGCCTTCCAATTGGACTTTTATTGGAGAAAGACACAAACTTTTAGCTTGGTTAGACCTCTGTTATAGCAGCTGATCCAATACCTAAACTAATAAACTCATTTTACAGGAGAGGAAACTAAGGTTCAGGGATAAAGCAATGCACTCCAAAATACCCTGCCAGTTTGGTGATACAGTCCAGATTCTAAGTGAGCTACAGATGCCTCACTTCAAAGCCCACATGCTTTCTACTATTCTACACTGCTTCTTATACAGACAAATGGGAGCCTGAGCACCTGTTGCAAACTATAGGGTCTACAAGATTTGTGTGTGTGTGTGTGTGTGTGTACAGGGGAACACTAATTCAGTTGCTGTGAATAGCATCCACTTGCACTACAGCCCAGTAAGGACCCTCATAAGCCTCGGACTTACCTACCCAGCCAGGGTTGTCCCTTGTTCTAAGGGAGCTGGAGCTTTACTTTGGGAAAGCTATAATCAGAAGCTACCAAGTATTTACAAAAAAGTCAGCCCTATATGTAAGTTCTTCAGAAATTAATATACTCACTTTTAAAGAATTAACCTGGCTGAGATAATAAGGACAAACTGGAACAGAAAGAAATTACGGAAAAAAATGTCAGCTCATTATAACAGACAAGGTAAAAAAAAAGGCATTAGGGTTGTGGCAATGGGAAAGGGCTGAAGATACAGATAAGACAAAAGAATATTTGAAAGAACTGAATTTAAAATGTCTGAAACAGCTGCTGTTTGGAATTCAACTTCTAGAAATTTGTCCTAGGGCAACATATGCACATATACAGTCATAATTACAAGAACAACCACTGTAGCACTGTAATAGAAAAAGAAACAAGGGACTTCCCTGGTGGCGCAGTGGTTAAGAATCCGCCTGCCAGCACTATTTACAATAGCCAGGACATGGAAGCAACCTAAACGTCCATCAACAGATGAATGGATAAAGAAGATGTGGTACATACATACAATGGAATATTACTCAGCTGTAAAAAGCAATGAAACTGGGACATTTGTAGAGACATGGATGGACCTGGAGACTGTCATACAGAGTGAAGTGAGTCAGAAAGAGAAAAACAAATATCATATATTAACACATATATGTGGACTATAGAAGAATGGAACAAATCAACTGGTTTGCAAGGCAGAAACAGAGACACAGATGTAGAGAACAAACATATGGACACCAAGTGTGGAAAGTGGGGAAGGTTGGGGGGAACGAATTGGGAGATTGGGATACCAAACAGTACACTCTAAATATATGCAGTTTATTGTTTAACTGTATCTCAATAAATGTTCTTAAAAAAAAAAACAGCCAAAAAGTGGAAACAATCCAAATGCCCATTAACTGATGAATGGATAAACAAAATGTGGTATATCCATTAAAAAAAAAAAAAAGAATCTGCCTGCCAATGCAGGGGACACAGGTTTGATTCCTGGTCGGGGAAGATCCCACATGCCGCAGAGCAACTAAGCCCGTGTGCCACAGCTACTGAGCCTGCGCTCTAGAGCCCATGAGCCACAACCACTGAGCCTGCATGCCACAACTACTGAAGCCCATGTGCCTATAGCCCGTGCTCTGCAATCAGAGAAGCCATTGCAATGAGAAGCCCACGCACTGCAACAGAGTATCCCCCATCCACCACAACTAGGGGAAAGCCCATGCACAGCAACAAAGACCCAATGTAGCCAAAAATAAAATTAATTAACTAATTAAATGTTAGAAAAAAAAGAAACAAAACAGAAGTACCTTAAATGCCTATTCATGGAGGACTTTCATTTTTCATTTTATACACTTCTCTACAGCTTTTCCTTAAACAAGCATGTATTCAAATGTCTCTTTTGTCATTTAAAAAAAAGAATCAGAGAATGAAAAAGCATCAGTGAATAGCCTAGTTGAAGTTCAATAGGAATCAGCAATCACTCTCCTATATCTCAGAATATTCTGGTTTCGGTAAGGTCAAAGAAATAATAGAGTCTGAAGAATTCAGTGCCATAATTTTGAAGTTGGTGATTCATTCATTCATTCATTCAACAAATGTTAGAATGCTGCTACCCAAATGGGGGCCATGGTCAGTGCAACCAGACAGCAGTGGTTTGTGACAAGGTAAGTTCAGAAATTGGACTAAGCAGGAGGGTGGGATGCATAAAATAGGTGAGGGAGATAAAGAGGTACAAACTTTCAGTTATAAAATAAATAAGTCACAGAGATGGGATATACAGCATAGGGAATACAGTCAATAATATTGTAATAACTTTGTATGATGACAGATGGTAACTAGATTTATAGCAGTGATCATTTTGCAATGTACAAAAATACCAAACCACTAGGTCATACACCTGAAACTAATATAATAAGTCAATTATACTTTAATAAAAAAGGAAAAAGAAACTGGGACTAAGCATCAGACACTTCTATAACAACTGGATACTTTTATGGTTGTTAAAAAAAAAAAACAAACAAACTGGGCTTGTATATTGTATGTCCATGAGTTTGTGTGTGTGTGTACTGTCATTTCTTTTCCCTAGAAATTAATTTTTATTATATTTTACAAAAGTATTGGTCTGTGATGAATTGGAAATTGGGGGGAAAAACAATCCAACTGGTCCTTCACCACAGTCGGTTTGAGAAATACTATTAAAGTGCTTAATATCTTGCTGGGCCCTGCAAAATTCTATTTTGGGGAAACAGCAGTGAATCACTATAGAAGGTACCTAACTCAAATGAAATTATAATAGTAAGGAGACAACAGAATAAATTAAAAACAAGATAAATACAGAAAATAATAAGCGCAATGAGGGAAATGATTAGGGGAATAAGACACACTAGGTGGAGAGTACTACTGTGGATGGTATAGCTGGTCAGAAGGCCCTAAGCTGAGCAATGATTTGGATATAGGTGGACGTCTGGGTAATGGGTAACAAGAATGAAATAAGTAGAAAAGTAGGGAAGCAGAGTGAATGAGGATGTTAACATCAGAAGGAAAAAGGACAGTTTTTTAGAACTGGAGGATATGTTTATTCAGTGTCCCAAAAGGGATCCTGAGGTGAGAGACTTTGTTACTAGCAACTCACTTACTCTCTCAGAAACTGACCAAAGAGGCTACTTAGTAGTTTAAAGCAAAATTTATAAATTTACCAGTTGTTTGAGGTCACAGACTCCTGTCCTAGTCCTCAACACTCTCATCTACATGATGGGAACATGGGAAAGGATGTACAAGTCTAAATCCCACAGATTTTAATATCATCTTGTTCCTTTTCAGTTAATATTTTGCTGCCATTATTGATCAAAAGAATGAGTTATAATACAGAAAAAATTAATCCAGTCTACTTTAATAAAAAGCCAGAAATATTTGTCCCTAGGCCTTTTACCAAAGTACTCATTATCACAGCATACTACCAAGGCACAATATTTCAGATGACCATTCTGTAGACTTGAAACAAGTAACCTTCTCAGAATTTTACTGCCTCAATCAACAGAAATGTAAATATGGTTAACTCCTGAACAACAGTTTTGAACTGTGCAGGTCCATTGAGACTCGGATTTTTTTCAATAGCAAATACTACAGTACTATGTGATCCTCGGTTGGTTGAATCCGAGGATATGGAGGAACCGTAGAGTCAACTATAAATTAAATTACATGAGGATTTTCCACTGTGCACAGGGTTGGTGTTGTTCAAAGATCAACTGTACAGTTAAGATATGTAAGGTTACAGAATAGAATACTGGTAACAAGAAAAGATACTTCAGCCTATTTGCTTGAAACAAAGAAATTTACAAATATTTTTAAAAGCTCTCTGGGAAAAAAACTATGTTCAGGGATTAGTAAATAGAAAAATTCTAATACATACTGTTAACATTTTAAAAAATCAAATATCTATGAATACGACTATTTCACTCTTATAAAGAAACTCATTTGTGAAACAAAAATATTGGTAAATGCAAAGAAAACACGCTGGAAGGATGTACACCAAACTTCATTAGAGATTACTCCCGGTAATGGGAAATGAGACTGTGAAGAGAGGAAGAAAGGGGCAATTTTAGACTATATACTGATTTGAATTATTTATAATAAGCATGTTTTGAACTACTGCTTCAATAACACAAACATCTAAAGAAATTTCCAGAATATACTAGACTTTGCTCTTATTCTATTACCTGCTCTAACATACCATGTGATTGACTCACTGTTCATCTACTTTCTGAACACAGCTGATTCTTGTTATTTGTGATAGTTATGTTCTCTAGTCACCATGAACATTGAATTAGCAGACTGTGCCTAAGGGAAATACAGGGCTATGTTCCTATGAGCCTCTGGTAACATTTTCATCAATGGATCCAATATATAACCTTGTTTAACGTGTGCTTCTGTTTAAAGACATCTTATTCAATATATACCCTTGATTCATTAACACGAACTCACAGCTACCAGCGCTATTACTCATTCCTGAGGGAAGCTTATCTAACACATATTTTCTCCATAAGGCACATCACAGCTTTCTTATACAACACTTTGGAACACAAGACAACAGTTCAGCAATACATCTGGGGCCAGTTTTAACAGAGGAAAAAAAAAAAAAAGCACAAAAATGCAAAACACATGACACTAAACAGACTGTGAAAAGGGCACCTGTTTACAGTATAAGAGTTGAAACAAGGGACTTGGTGGCACAGTGGTTAAGAATCTGCCTGCCAATGCAGGGTACACAGGTTTGATCCCTGGTCGGGGAAGATCTCACATGCTGTGCAGCAACTAAGCCCGTGTGCCACATCTGCTGAGCCTGTGCTCTAGAGCCCAAGAGCCACAACTACTGAGCCCATGTGCTTCAACTACCGAAGCCCATGGGCCTAGAGCCCATGCTCTGCAACAGGAGAAGCCATCCCAATGAGAAGCCTGAGCATCGCAACAAAGAGTAGCCCCCGCTTGTGCCAACTAGAGAAAAGCCTGCACACAGCAATGAAGACCCAATGCAGCCAAAAATAACTAAATAACTAAATAAATAAATCTCAATTAAAAAAAAGAGTTGACAAGAGGCAGAATATTTTTTTGTTTGACCTCAGTTAGGAATGCACACATCAGTGACTGATTTTTTGCTACCCTGCACCTGTCCACAAATCACTGTGAAACTGCTGCATGTATTAACTTTGGGGTTACAAACAAATTTTAGCGTGTAGGTGAATTCACAAACATGGAATCAATGAATAACAAGAATTGACTACATCTTAAATACAATCTTTCTAAGACAGTTTCATCATCTACAAGATGGAAGAATAAATTAAATTCCAAGGCTACTTAATACTCAAAACTTAGAATACATTAAAAATACTCAATTTTACCTCTTAATAATGTACTTATTTGCTATAAACCTTTGGAAAATCTATTTGGCCTATACAGTGTTTAAAATAATTTTTTAAAAAGATTTATTATTTACTTATTTATTTATTTTTGGCTGCATTGGGTCTTCATTGCTGTGCGTGGGCTTTCTCTAGCTGTGGTGAGCAGGGGCATTATAATCTTCATTGCGGTGGGTGGGCTTCTCATTGCAGTGGCTTCTCCTGTTGCTGAACACAGGCTCTAAGCATGCAGGCTTCAGTGGTTGTGGCACGTGTGCTCAACAGTTGTGGCACGTGGGCTCTAGACCACAGGCTCAATAGTTGTGGCACACAGGCTCTTTGGCATGTGGGAATCTTCCCAGACCAGGGACTGAACCCATGTCCCCTGCATTGGCAGGTAGATTCTTAATCACTGTGCCACCAGGGAAGTCCCTAAAATAATTTTTAAGCCAGCAGTTCAAAATCAAAAGACTTCATATAAAACTTCAGATTTCTAACTTGAAAAAAGATCAGGCTCATACCTAATGATAGCTAACACTATGTTTCATACAATTTAAGAAGTTATTGGGGACTTCCCTGGTGGCACAGTGGTTAAGATTCCAAAATCCCAATGCAGGGGGCCTGGGTTCAATCCCTGGCCAGGGAACTAGATCCCACATGTATGCCACAACTAAGGAGCCCTTGAGCTGCATCTAAGGAGCCCTCAAGCCACAACCAAGAAGCTCGCCTGCTCCCAACTAAGACCCAGCACAACCAAATAAATAAATATTAAAAAAAACCCCAACATTCTGTAAAAAGGAAAAAAAAAAAGCCATTGATTATAAGATCTACCATTTTTTAAATGTATTGCCAAGAAAAAAAAAAATACTGCCAATTACAACTACAAGATGCAACCTGATTTCAGAGATGTTTAAATGCTACAGTGCACCACAGAATTGTTAAAATATGGCATATATAGCACTATGTGCCATCTATATTCTAAAGTTCTTTATATTTTTAAATTTAATCTTCACCAAAATCCTATTGATAGGCACTATTACTAACCACATTTTAGAGATGAGGAAACAGAGGCACAGTGGGTAAATGACTTGTCCAAGTTCACAGAACTGTATGTGGTAGGATGGGATTCAAAGCCATTAAATTGGCTCTCTGTAACAACTGGCTGAAGCTGAGCACTAGCTACAGTCTCAAGGCAGGATATACAGGCTCAAGTTTCATCCCAGACCTCTGCTCTCTTCCTAACCTGACCTGCTTCCCTGAACAATGATGTTACCCAACCGACACTGTTGAGATTTGAGTCTGTGATTCTTGCATTAAACAACAGAATACTAAAGCTTAACAAAAAAGAGTTCTAAAGAGAAAAAAAAAAAGAAAAAAAAAAAAAGAGTTCTAAAGAGAAAAAATGTATATGAGTAAAATTTAACCCAGAGTTAGTTTTATTCAAAAGGATCAGAAAAGGGTGATAAGAAGCAAAAACTTAAGACAGCATAATTCATACTATGCTAACTAGGTATTACGAGATTGAGTCAAAAATTATCCACACTCCAGTTATATTAAAACTTCTGTTGGCCACACTGTCTTATCAGTGCTTTCCATTCAAGGCTACTGTCTCCCCAGTCACTGCTGTGCAGGTGTGAACATGTTACATCAGTTCCTTTGTAACTGTGGTGCAAGCAAAAATGGATGCCCCACTTGTGATTTGCACAAAAGAAGAGCAGTGATTCATTTTTTGTGGTCTGAAGGTGTGCACATCTGCACGCTTTTGCCCACACTGCTGACACTCTGCAAAAACTTTGTTTTTAGGTGTTAAAGCATCCTCCTTATAGTCTTGATCTTGCTCCATCGGACTTTTACGTGTTTGGTCCCCTGAAAGCAGCCCTATAAGGACGAAGATTCACTTCTGATGAAGTGAAGACAGCTGTGCATTTGTGGCTTGCAGCTCAGCCTAAAACATTTTTTATGAGGGACTACAAAAGCTTGTTGACAGACAGACAGACAAAGTGTATTGAAAAGCAAGGAGATTATGTCAAAAAATGATGTATTTGTCTTTTCTAAAAGTTAATTAAAGGGCTTCCCTGGTGGCAGAGCAGTTAAGAATCGCCTGCCAGTGCAGGGGACACAGGTTCCATCCCTGGGCCGGGAAGATCCCACATACCTCGGAGCAACTAAGCCTGTGCGCCACAACTAATGAGCCTGTGTTCCAGAGCCCACGACCCACAACTATTGAGCCCACGAGCCACAAGTACTAAAGCCTGTGCTCCACAACAAGAGAAGCCACTGCAATGAGAAGCCTGCGCACTGCAGCAAAAGGTTGCCCCTGCTCCCCAAAACTAGAGAAAGGCCTCGCACAGCAACAAAGACCGAACGCAGCCAATAAATAAATAAATAAATAAAATTAAAACAAAAAACCAAAAAGCTATCGTTTTTTAAAAAGAAAAAGAAAAAAAAGTTAATTAAAATAAATTCTATAGCCAGAGTGTGGATAACCTCATAGATTTAATCAGATATAAATACAATGATGGCCTTTTGGCTCTCTGAGCAGCACCATGGTGGTCGGCAAAAACAAGTGCCTTACGAAAGGCAGTAAAAAGGGAGCCAAGAAGAAAGTGGTTGACCCATTTTCTAAGAAAGATTGGTATGATGTGAAAGCACCAGCTATGTTCAATATAAGAAATATTGGAAAAACACTAGTCACGAGAACTCAAGGAACCAAAATTGCATCTGATGGCCTCAAGGGTCGTGTTTTTGAAGTGAGCCTTACTGATCTGCAGAATGATGAAGTTGCGTTTAGAAAATTCAAGCTTATTACTGAGGATGTTCACGGCAAAAACTGCCTGACTAATTTCCATGGCATGGATCTTACCCGTGCCAAAATGTGCTCCATGGTCAAAAAATGGCAGACCATGATTGAAGCTCACGTTGGTGTCAAGACTACGGATGGTTATTTGCTTTGTCTGTTCTGTGTGGGTTTTACTAAAAAATGAAACAATCAGATTCGGAAGACCTCATATGCCCAGCACCAGCAGGTCCACCAGATCCACAAGAAGATGATGGAAATCATGACCCGAGAGGTGCAGACAAATGACTTGAAAGAGGTGGTCAATAAATTGATTCCAGACAGCACTGGAAAAGACATAGAAAAGGCCTGCCAATCTATTTACCCGCTCCATGATGTCTTTGTTAGAAAAGTAAAAATGCTGAAGAAACCCAAGTTTGAACTGGGAAAACTCATGGAGCTACATGGTGAAGGTATTAGTTCTGGAAAAGCTACTGGGGATGAGACAGGTGCTAAAGGTGAATGAGCTGATGGATATGAGCCACCAGTCCAAGAATTTGTTTGAAAATCAGACTTTTAATGGTGACAAATGAAAGATATTATTTGTTAAAAAATAAATAAAATAAATAAACACAATGATGAATTAGATATGGATCCTGTTATCAAGATGCTTTTATAGTCTATTAGAAAAGGATATAGTGTTGGGGCTTCCTAGGTGGCGCAGTGGTTAAGAATCCGCCTGCCAATGCAGAGGTCATGGGTTCGATCCCAGCTCCAGGAAGATCCCACATGCTGCGGAGCAACTAAGCCCGTGTGCCAAAAAAAAAAAAAGGATATAGTGTAATTAAGAAAAGTAACTAAAAATCTGATATTTTAAATAACTTCTAATCAAGTAGCTGTATGTTTTAACATGCAAAGATCTCCAAGAAATATCAATCATTGAAAAAGATAAGCTGTAGAACACTATAAACAGTGTATCTTTGTGGAAAAGAGATAAATATGCTCATACAAATATATAATTCTATACTGCATGATTATTAATATTAATAAAGGTCTGGAAGGATTTATAACAAACTAATATATAGTGGTTATTTAAGGAAAGAGAACCAAAATTGCAGATGGTAGTCAGAGGACTTAAACTTTACTAGCATTGTTTGCCATTTTGTGTAATAAAATAAAAAGGTAATTAGTAAAATAAGATGTATAACATCATGTGTCTCATGCAGGTGATTATGTATCAGGACCCTTGTTTTCAGTAATTGCCATGTGAGATTCACAATCCCACTTATCAAGGAAAATACTGAGAAGTAAAAAGCGAAAAAAAGAAGGTGGCATAAAGCTAGGATGGTGAGGCACATTTAAAGGACACTGACATAATGTAGTTTGCAACATTTTCTCACAATTCCTAATAGAAATCCGTATTTTTTTAGTATTCAGTAACTATTTGACATGCAAAAATTAGTCACAAATGCCAATTTAAAAAATCAAATTCAACCAATCATGTATTCAACAAATATTTATCAAGTACCTAATACTTGATGTAACTTTACCTTCATGAAGCTTAAAACATAGTTATAACTTCTCTAGCGAAAACCTCCCCAACCATGACTTATAGGATTAAACTAATTCATGTTAGTCAACAGTCAATTCATTTATATTGTTTTAATGGAATAAAAAAATTATTGTTTTCAAATATAAGAAAGAGCCAGAAATTAGTTTTAAATTAAACTCTACAACTGAGAATATTTTTACCAAAAAAAAAAAAAAAAAAAAAAAGGCAAAAGCCAGACATCTTTAGATGACCTAAATTATTACAGTCTAAAAAAAAAAAAAAAAAAAAAAAAAGGGAACATTACAAAGTCAAACACCAGCCCCTTTGCAGATAAATCCATAAACCTAACACAATCTATTTCCATTACAATTACCAATAAATCAGCCAACATAATATACTACATTTATACTCCATGCTTTCTCTAAGAAATGAATTATGTTTTCCAAAAGCACACCCTCCTAAGCAAGGCATCATAACGAAACTTGTCTACCAAATAACCTATCATAAACGCTAGCATCTCAAAGTCTACCACTACAAAAGTTTTCAATTTAAAGGTGACTAACTTTTTACACAAAGAATGTTTACAGCATTTCTGCCTGAGGTATAAAAATATAAGCATGCCTTTTCTATGACAGAAAAATCAGGCAAAGCAGTATAATAAGAGGTAAATGTATAAAAAGAGAAACTAATTATATAAGAAATTCTCATATTCTCTCCTAAAAGATAATTCAAAGGTGATTACAATTACTTCTCAAATCATAAAGCATCAGGAATTATTTGTCTTTTAGGTATCCAAACAGGCAACACTTCATGAACTCCATAAAACTGATGATAATGAAAGACTTCTAAAATGTAGCATTCCATTAAAAAATATGTCCTCTAGGATGATATTACCCAAAATATGTTCCTCAGAACACTAGACCTACAAGGTTTCCTGGAGGAAAAATTAGGATATGATCATTTACATTTGGTAAACACAATTTATATCTTCACCTTGAAAATATCTGAAAACATAACATAGTGACTGTTTAATAAACTGTGTATAAACACCAGGTTTTTTGTTTTGTTTTTGACCAACACTCGGTACACTTCGTTAGTAACAAAACCCTTTCAAGTACATCTACTCACATTCTTTGGGACATGCTTTGGTATGTAAATTTTAAATGATACATATAATCTATACGTAATTAACCTTCAAAAAAGGCAGGTAGTTTTCAATAGATACTACTTAAAAAGAATATAAGAGACATCTTTGGCTGGGTATAGAAGTGATCAAAACACAAATCATTATTATAGCCTTCTCTCACACTGTTATTGTAAGAGAGCTAAGAGAGAAAACACATACCTGTTACTGACCTGGTTTTTAATGCAGAATTTATAAAACACGAATCCAGATACAGGAGATTCAGGCTACACATTTATAGTAACGTGGTGTACAATGTGCTTGACTAAACCAAAACTATGTCTAAATTTAAGTGCACATTCCTTAATAACAATTTTTATTAAAAGAAACTACAGCTGTGTCCATGTTGTTAGCCCTTTTGCTTTTTTAAGGCGGCTGACCAAAGTCTGATCTAAAAAGAGACATCTTAACAGTATAGTAATTCTGCATATCTTTTCTGGACTTTGCAACTTTCATGCCTTGGGACACAATCTGAGAAGAGAACCTGGCCTCCCCGCCCCCATTTATCATCAAATGTAGTTAACACTTTTCTTGGATTTTGCAAGAAACTCGCTTTGAAAAAAGATATTAGTTGGAAGGTAGATGGAAAATTAAACATCTGAGCGCTCAAAAGAATGAGTAGGATTTTTACTATAATTAGTATTTATTTGGATCTAGCAAAGTATGCCAAGGCTAAGGAGGCTTCAATCATCAGAATCAGTGCCTTTCTCTACTGCAGTGAAAAAAAGAAATCAAATCAAAAAATATTTGACTCTAGAAAATGAAAGGTTTAATGTGAATGAAATTCTGGACTTAAAATATTCCAAACTTTATAAAATTACTATCATGATACAAACACAAATATTTACTACTGTGTCTCTAAAGAACATCTTAATAACAGTCCAAAGCTACTTTTAAACTGAGAGTATGAAAAGCTAGGTACTATACAATCAAAAATAGAACTCACACATTTAGAAAACACTTTAGTTAAGAAAAAGCAGGAAAGTAGTCAAAGCACAGCAAAACTGAAAACTCCTTTAAGTAAAAAGTTTGACATAATGAATTTCAGTCATTCCAGAACTTTGATTCCTACAGGTTTTAAAAAGTATTGTTTTAGTACCTGGTAATTTGTAAGCTGCTATGATTACAGATCTGTGATTTCTTTCATAACACCATAATTAATTCACTTAAATATTTATTGAGTGCTACTATGGAAAAACAAAGATTAAAACATATATGAACATTGCCCAAAAGATGCCTAAGAGTCTAGAAGAGATGGGACAGATTTAAAGGGTAGAAAATGGTAGAGGGCCTAAGAAATGAACAATTTATTTAAAATGTGAAGATTACACAGAAGGGGGACTTCCTAGGTGGCGCAGTGGTTAAGAATCTGCCTGCCAATGCAGGGGATACGGGTTCCATTCCTGCTCCAGGAAGATCCCACATGCCACGGAGCAACTAAGCCCGTGAGCCACGACTACTGAGCCTGCGCTCCAGAGCCCATGAGCCACAACTATTGAAGCCCATGCGCCTAGAGCCTGTGCTCCACAACAAGAGAAGCCACCGCAATGAGAAGCCGGTGCACCACAACGAAGAGTAGCCTCCGCTTGCCGCAACTAGAGAAAACCCGTGTGCAGCATCGAAGACCCAATGCAGCCAATAAATAAATAAATTAAAAAAAAAAAGACTTAACGGTCTCCATGTTTAAAAAAAAAAGATTACACAGAGGGGAAAGAGACTATCTGCAGTTTGGTGGGGGAAAGAAGTAAAGGGTGCAAATTAGGGCAGGGATAGATGATGGATTTAAGGAAGAGGTAGAATTTAGACAAGGAAAAGAGGTTTTCCATAGGAAAGAGAAGAGAAAAGCAAAAAAGATGGAAAACCACAATAAAAATAATTTAATTTTGCAGAAATGGACAAACCTACAAAATACTGGTAATGCAGAAGTTAGAAATTCTAAGCTCTAGCAACCGGAATATCCAGGTCACATCAAATCACCAATTAAAAGATCTAATACTGTACCAAGATACTCTACTAATGCTCTATAAATACTTCTAAATTAGTGACCCATGACCCCTTATGCCTATTCTTCTTCCTGATGGAATGAGATGGTGAAATAAATTTTATTCATACTGTAACTCAGAATAAACTATTAATTCTCATCAGAAGACATTAGTTTTCCGATTTTGACTATACACATTCAAAGCCAGGCAAGAACAAGGATTCTCACTTTCCTTTCAGTTTATGTACACAAAGTACACATGTGATACTCAAGTATGACTTTGAAATCATGACATAAAAGCTATGTTGTTCCATTAACCGTGGCAAGATCAAATTCTAGTCTCAGCTCTGCGATATTGGGCAAGTTGCTTTAGTGCTCTGTGCCTCAAGTTTCCTAACTTGTAAAATGAGCGGGTTCCACCTGGATGATCTGCAAAGGGCCTTTCAGCTTTAAAATCCTACACCCAATTAGTTGCACATCATCTTTTCTTCAGAAGTCATTGTGACAAGGGTAACTATAACCAAAAAAGAAAGAGTATTCTTTCCCTATAAACATGTAATAAAAATTAGCCTTTATTAAGCACATACTAAGTCCTAGGCTCTATTTCTTATTTCACGTAATCTTCCTTACACCCAGAGTAGGCATTTTCCTTATTTTACTTACAGGGTTTTGGCCACCTCTCACCTGCTCAATCCAATTAGGGGTGGAAGACAAGGATTCAAATCAAGGTCTAACTCCAAAGCAAGCTCTAATAAACCACACTTTAAAACTTGGTGCCTCAAACAAAAATATCAGACAGGTAAAATACATGAACAGAAGCTGAAGAAGTGGTCTGTGACTATGCTAACTTGGAGAGAGCATGGTCTTCTAATAGTGCAACTCAGCTGCTTTGAAGCCACTGGTAGGAATGGACAAGAGAAGCCAAATATCAGTTTGTGTTTGTGTGTGTGTGCATGTGTGTGTGTGTATGAGAAATCTCCTGATTTTCAAATGAAGGAAAACAGAGTCACCAGCTTTCAGCTTCTGCTTTAAACAGTTTTAACTCAGATTTTATGAGGTAAAATTTTAATAATTATATAAATTTCCAAAATTCCCAGATAAGTATTAAAATACAGGCTATCAGCAGTAAAGCCTAGGCTTTGATGTAAGGCAAACTTTGGCTGAATCCTGGCTCATTACTAGCTGTGTGACCTAGGTCAGGTTACTTCACCTCTCTAAGCCTCATTTCTTCATTTGTGAAGTAAGGGTACTATCACCTATTTTGCAGGGTGGTTAGGGATCTAAAGAGAATGCGAACTATAAAGAGCACAGTACCCAGCACAAGGTAAGAGCCTGACAAATGAAAGCTATTATTTACCCTTCAGGGTCCTAGTAACACAGAACATGGGATACACGTTCATAGACAACCCAGTAATGTCCCCGAATACTATTCAAAGTTTACCTTTAAAATATCATACTTTGTTGCTTTTTTTGTAGCTCTAAAATCACTCTCAAATTAAAAACTTAGTTTAAAAAAAAGTCACACTCATTTCTCACAGACACTTAACCAAGCTTCCAAGTAGATTTATCCTAAACCTAAACTCGAACCAACTCATCAAATACTGTTTTCAGTAGCTAACAATTTTTTTAAAGTGACGCTGCAAATCCTGTTACCACGAGTTCAGACTTCTGAATGAGGTGAACGGAAGGGAAATGTGTTCCCAAAGTGCTGAGCGCGAAAGATCCTTACAACACCCAAGCGAGTATTTTCCAAATATTTGAGACTGAAAAACGGGGTCCGAGCAGAACGACCTGTCTCCAATTGAAGGGACAGGAGCAGGTAGCTTTGCGCTCCAAACTATCGTTTTATCTTTAGCCACCTGCTCTGGTCAACAGCTGGGTTGTAAACCTTCCTGCAGTGTTCCCCAAAGCCCCATTCCAGACCGCAAGGGAGGGCGCTGGGCTTTCCTCACCGCCAATGGAGACGCCAGCGAAACGCGAGGGCCAGGCCCGCGGCCCCTAGGGGCGTGGGAGACAGGTCGGGCCACCTCTGCCCCGGACCGATGCCTTCCCAGGCGGTACCACCCGCGGACCACCACCAAGTGGCCTGCGGCGCTGCTGTCAGCACGGCCAAGCCGCCTCTGGGTGTTGCGCTGGGGACGTGAGGGAATAACTCGGGGGTTTCAGGAGAGGAAGGGAGGCACGGGGTCACAGGGGGAGGCGCATGTGGACTCCCGGCCCACGGTGACGCGCGGGAGGTGACCTCCGGCCCCCGAGTCCTCCGTCCCGGTTCCTGCCCGGACCCTTCCTAAGTCCCGGACCCGCCGCTCCTCTCACCGTCTCGGCTTCTGTATGCTGGGGTCCGGCACTCTGACCCCCCATAACCCCGCGGAGGAAATTCATCTCGCCGCTCAGCCACCGCCTCTACCGGCCCTTTCGGGAAAGAAAAGATAACTTCTTCTGTCCTCCGCAGGGCCTTGGCCCCCAGGGCCGCACTCAGCACTCCCGGGCCGCCGCCACCACGGCCTCCTACTAGGCGGCCGCTCCAGCCCTCTAAGCCCGGAAACAGCCTCCAACACCAGTCGAGATGCGCATGCGCGGGGACGTGGCATTACGTGGCGGCTCGAAGGGCGAAGGCAAAGGTGGAGAGTAAGCGAGGGGAGGCCCGCAGCCTTGGTCCGCCCAAACTCCGCCCACGGCAAGGCCCCGCCTCCCTCCGCAAGGACACGCCTCCTACTCCCGCCCTTCTCTGGTCGCTCCTGCTGGCCTCAACCACCCACGTGGTCCGAGCCCGGCCCAGCGGGCTGGAAAGCATCCGGATACTGTACGCATTTTGGCTTGCAGGGTGTTTAATTCTCGCCGAGCGGGATTTAGTGCAAGCTGTCAAATCTGGGGTCGTATTTTGTTGAGTCGAAAGTGAAATTTTCCTTCGGCCGACGTGACAGGTAAGGGGTCCCGGCCCCCGGGAGGGTTCTTTTGGTTTTGCGGTGTAGCAGTTCCAGCGTTGTGGCCTTCTCATCCCCGCAAATTGCATTTCTTTACAGGGCTTTGTTTAGTGGTAAAAAGGGTGCTAGAGCCCCCTCATTCCACTGCCACGGGAGGGCGCATTTCTCAGCCCTTGCTCTTCCAACCTGCTAAAAGGAATTCCTGGATCTAAACACCAGGTGCACCGCTGTTTTCCAGTGGTGTGAGGAGGAAACCATTCGAACCTGCATTTAGCTTACTCGAGAAAATCCGTTGATCTGCAGTGTCAGTTTGGCAGCTAGTAGCATGATGTTTTGTTATTAACTCTAAACCCCTACATTTTCAATGTTGTTTGTTTGGGGGTTTTTTGCATGCAAAAGTGGCATTTTTCAAATCGGTATGCCTTGTTTCTTTCAAAATGAGAGTGCCAGGTACACACGCTTGTGCAGTAGTCTTGTAAATGTCTTGAACCTAAACAGCGCAGGGTCAAGTTAGCTAACTGATTCATACTCGGATGCCCCCCAGGTCTCAGATTCTCCAACCTCCCTTAAAGAAAACAAAATCAGTGTGCTTTCTTCTGCGTGTCCTGCCTCGCTCATTTGTACCACTAGCCAAATAATTGCCTAAGCTAGAAGGAGGAAGCTGGGAGGAATCTGAAACTCTGGATTTCACCCCCACCGTGTCCAGTAGTCAAATCCTGTCATGTCTATTTATAGAATATTTCTCAAATAGGCCTCTGCTCTCCATCTTCTCTGCCTCTGACATAGTTTATGTTATTTTTCACCAAGATTACAGCGATAGCTTCCTAACTAGTTTGTCGGCACTCAAGCCCGGCTTCCTTCCAGTCCAGTCTCCAGTTCACCCTTGGGTGAGCCTAACAGTGATAAAACATCTGTCCATGTTGGTCTTCTTCTGAAAATCCTCCAGTTGTTGCCCATTCTCTCCATAATAAAATCCAAACTCCTTACCCTGGTGTACAGGCCTGTTATGTTCTGGCTCTTGCCTGTCTTTCTAGCGCCTGCCTCCCCCACATACTCTGAATATACCCCTGGATATGCCCTTTGCCTCCCTCCACTTCATCAAGGAAACTCCTGCTAGCTCCTTAAGACTTAACTCTGGCATCTTCTGAAAGCTCTCCCTGAAATCCAGATACATATGAATGTGCTAGCACTTTGCAGTTGTTGATATGTGGGAAACTCTCAATAAATGCCTGTTGAGCCAGGCTGTTAAGACCACGACTATGTTGTTCATTTTTATATCTGTGTAGCGTAGCATTGTCCCATAAAAGGTGATATTGATGGATACATGAACAAAACATTAAAGGATATGTGACTATAATGCTGAGGAGAAAGGTCCTTTTTTCATCTGTAAGGTGGAATTGCAGATAACACATATCACAAAGGCTATGGTGCAAGTTCCTAGTGCCAAGGTTTTAAGCCTGGGTGACTTGGAGAATGGTGGGGATCATACTGCCAAAAATACTATACACTAAGCATTGTCCTTGTGCTTTAAAACTGAACACTTGACATTTTGCTTCAGACATTTTTCCATGGGGGAATTTCGTGGCAGCCTAAAAAAAGTAACCAATTAATGCTCAGCATTTTTATTACCAAGTAATGTGTGCAAAGAACTTCACCCAGCCCCCAAGCCTCACCCCTCTCTGAGCCTCTCCTCGCCGCCTCCCAGTGCCCTTTATCAGGGATAAAGCTCCGAGATGGAGTGGGGCTCACGAATCTATTACGTGTATTATTTGGTAATAAAAAGCAGCACCTTGACATCTTAGCAGAATTGTTTTAAGGTACTAGCCTTTTCAAAATGCCCTGCTTTGTTTTAAATTTTGGTGAGTGTAGTTAAGTCACTAACAGCATACTATGAGTTTTCCCTTCATTTGACCCATTTTCTTCCCTAGCAGCCTCCACTGGCCAGGAAGGACCATGGGCAGGAGGGATGGACAGTTTGGTGCAGAGGAGATGAGGGTGGAGCCCCCAGATTTCTGCTTGATCTCATAGTCTTGCCTCTCTCCTGGTGTTTGGGGAGGGGTGGAGCTGTTTGATGCTTCCAGGGTCAAGAGGAGGCAGAGAGGGCACAGTGGCTAATTTTAACCCCAGTAGGGGGTCTGAAAGGGGAGCAGCCACGAAATGGACTCAGAAGAGAAAGGAGATTACATGCAAATCCACTTCCACTGATTTTATAGAGAAAAGTCAGAGACCACGTCTTTTTCCTGTTTGTACCCTTTAATCATCTAGCATAATTTCTTTAACCTGGCAGATGCTTAAGAACCATTTCTTAAATAAAGAGAAAACAAAAAATTGTGGCTGCCTGACTTACGCCATTATACTTCTTACTTTCATAAGTCTAAAATATTCAGTATAAGAATGCCATGAATCATTAAAATACATATAATCCCAAATTTTAACTTGGGTAAATAAAAATGATTTTTCTGACAACAGAGCAACTAACAGAGTTCATTGGTTTGAAATCCAGTTTTAGAATTGCTTCCCACAGTCCCCTAGTTCAGTGGCCCACTTTCCTCATCCTTTCTTTTTTTTTTTTGGCTGCATTGGGTCTTCATTGCTGTGCATGGGCTTTCTCTAATTGTGGCGAATGGGGCTGCTCTTCATTGCAGTGCACGGGCTTCTCATTGCAGTGGCTTCTCTTGTTGCAGAGCATGGCCTCTAGGCACGTGGGCTTCAGAAGCTGTGGCTTGCAGGCTCAGTAGTTGTGGCTTACGGGCTCTAGAGCACAGGCTCAGTAGTTGTGGTGCATGGGCTTTGTTGCTTCTCGGCATGTGGGATCTTCCTGGACCAGGGCTCGAACCTGTGTCCTCTGCACTGGCAGGTGGATTTCTAACCAGTGCGCCACCAGGGAAGTCCCCCCCATCCTTTCTTACTTTCTAGTGGCAAACTCAACAATAACAATGAAATATCATTGCACAAGATTGTTTTATGGTTAAGGGTGATGGTGATGGGGTATGGTGTTGTCCATACCTGCTTAGGGGGATGAGTAGAGGTGATAATTTGTGTTTGAAATATATCACATACAGGTTTTTAAAGACTAGTTACTGGAAAATCAGGGTTCAAAAATATTGTTGATAACATTGTGCATTAATTTTATCCGTTAACCAAACAGACAGCCAAATAAATTGATAATGATAAAGCAGCTATTGAAATTCATAATGAATCAATAATAACAGTATCAAACACATTTGTGCTCTATCTTTGCTAGACTATCTGTTCAAAGGACTTTACACGAAATAATTTACTTAATCCTCACAACAGCCTTATGCGTAGTGTTATTAGCCCCATCTTTCAGGTGGCGAAACAGGCACAGAGAGCAACTTGTCTGATGTCATGCAGCTAGGAAGTGGCAGAGCTGGGACATAAATTGGCAATCTGACTCTGCAGCCTGTGCTCCTGTGTACTATGCTATCTGACCTCTCTAGACTCAAGGCAATGATCATGCACTAAGCAGAAAAGCGGTCTACAAATCCCTGTGTAATGTGGCCCCTCTGTTTTCTCCTTGACCTCACCTCCTGCTTTATTCCATCCACTCCAGCAACACTGGCTTCCTTGTGTTTCTGAAATTGGATTTCCCCTTATGACCTTTATACTTGTTTTTTCCTGTGTTTTGGATGCTTGCTACTCTACCCACATAGAGAAATGCCTCGCTCCCTTCACCTTATTTAAAGCTGCTCAAATGTTACCTGGGTCTCTCCTGACTGCTCTAAGTTGCAACCTCCCCATACTCTTTCCTCTGGTCTGCTTATTTTCCTCTGTAGCACTTATCAGTCTGGTACATTATTCTCCTATATATTATCATTTTCATGTATTTCATCAGATTTAAGATGCCATCAAATGCACCTCAGAGAAAGACTGACTGTAAGATGCCATCTACCAAAAGATGCATCCCAATTTTAGCTTCATAAAATGTGAAGACGTGTTCATCATAGGATTAATGGAATCTTGTTTATTATATATTTTCCCACCTGAATGTAAACCCATAAGGGTAGGGATTTGGGCCCTTTTGTAAATGGTCCTATCTTCAGTGCTTAAGCACAGTATCTGGCACACAGTCAGCGATTGGTAGCTCTTTAATGGATGAATGAACTCCCCACATGAGGAAATTCCCACTTTCAGCTTGTATGATTGGAAGCAGAAATTCTGCAGTGTTGCTGCATTGCATGGCAGCCAGACTTCCTCAACAGAGTCAGAAACAGGGTCCTTGGAAAATTTTATTAACTAATTTTAGTTTATGAATATTTTGTTGGCTTTCAGTAACCAACTTAGTAATTAACAGTTAGTCATATGTAAAGATAAACGTCAGTGGAAGAAAGGACTTAAATTTTTAGGATCAGATAGCAGCCCAATGGGAGAACCATCTCAGCCTCGCAGTGGCAAGCTCAGTTTTGTTTGAAATTCATTACACTAATGCAGTTATTGCTGTCAGCATCGGTTCCGTCTCCTTCTTTAAGACAGGTAATATATTCACATGGTTAAAATATAGAGTGCAAAAGGGTATTTAGCAAAAAGTTTCCCTACTACTCCTTGGCCACCCAGGCAATTAATATAAACAATTCTTGTTTATCCTTCCAGATATATGTATATGTATATGTACTCTCTTTTAATAACACAGATAAATGTAGCACATGGTACACACTGTTCTACACCTTACTTTTTCCCATTTAATATATCTTGGAAATTGTTCCATACAAGAAGAGGTGTTCTTCATCCTTTCTTATCATGTATCATGAAATACTTTAAAAAAATATTTTTTAAAGCCCTAGGAATTCCTTGGAAGAGAAGGTGCAAGAAAGAGGGTTCTGGTCCCCCATCCTTCTCCATTTGATTGATTTCATTTGTTTATACTTCCTATGTCATTTAAAAAAAATTTATTTATTTACTTATTGGCTGCGTTGGGTTTTCATTGCTGCACACTGGCTTTCTCTAGTTGCAGTGAGTGGGGGCTACTCTTCATTGTGGTGCACGGGCTCCTTATTGCGATGGCTTCTCTTGTTGTGGAACACGGGCTCTAGGCACAGGTTTAGTTGCTCTGTGGCACGTGGGATCTTCCTGAAGCAGGGATCGATCCCGTGTCCCCTGCATTGGCAGGCGGATTCTTAACCAATGTGCCACCTAGGAAGCCCTGTCCTATGTCATTTGAACAAAAAGATTCAGAGGCTAAAATGTTGGACAGCCACCTCTCTTAGGAGATGTGAAAGAGGACCAAGGCAAGGACTTAGAATAGTCAAGTAGTTTCACATGCACTAAAGTCCAGAATGCAAAGTCCTCCTCTACCTGTTTTGGGAACAATAATAGTATCCTTCTCATGTGGTTGTTGTTAGGATTTTATTAGATAATAGCTTTAATGTGCTTAGTATTTTAGTACATGAAACAGAGTAAGTACTCAATAAAGGTTAGAGTGGAGACTCAGGTATCTTTGGTATGTATCATCAATTTCTTAACAACCGAACATTTAAAGATACTACCCTGTAATAGTACTCAACTCAAACTTTATTGGCTCATGTTACTGGAAAGTCTGTTACTTCAGATATGGCTTGATCTGGGACATCAAGATAATCTCTCCAGGATCTGGGCTTTCATTATATCTGGACTCTGCCCTTTATATTGGTTTCTTTCTCTGGCTCTGTACAAGGGCAAGTTAGCTGTCAGTTGCTGCAGTCCTGTAATCTCCCAGGACCAAGTTCATAGAGGAACCTAACCTAACCTCTCTTCTTAGAATCATAGCAGAAGTCCTCTTATGACTGGTTGGATCTTATTGGAGCATGTGCCTTTGTGTTGGGCCATTTCCTATAGTCCTGTGTGTGAGATGCTCTGATTGGCCTTGATTCATACGCCCACCTCTAAAACAAGCAGTGGGAATCCTCCCCTCAGCTCATATGGCATAAGAACAAGGGAACAGGGGCTTTCTTCAAAGGAAAGCTGGACTACTGTGGCAGAAAAAAGTTTATCTGGATAGGAAAAATAGGATAGATGCTCACTATATCTCCTGGTGGACTTGACTGCTTGCCAATTTTTTTTTGAAAAATATTTTCCTAGCAGTGCCACTAGCATTTGCTTGCATCAGTGCTGTGAAAGGTTTTGCTCTGTGAAAGGTTCAAAAGATCATGTTGCATTATTTAATAAAAGTAATTTTACATTGCTTTGTATTTATATCTGCAAGCAAGCTATAGCTACACCTTCTTTTAAAAATGTACAGTCCAGGTGTGTTTCCATTCTTTGCAAAATACAATAAAGACAATTGCTTATTTATGAAACACCTAAACTAGGAAATCCCATTTTCAGTTCCAGCGGACTTTTTATAAGACTGTTTATTGAAGGACAAATTTATCCTCTCCAGCCCAGGGACTCTTACCTCCTATAGAGAATTTGACTGTCACCTCTCCATACTTGCTGTGTTCCCCCAACTAGCTGAACAGGCAAGTCCTGGATAGCCAGGATGGAGTAGAAGATTTTACTACCCCATTGCACAGCTAGGCTGAGTCCTTTGAAGTTCGCCTTAGTTGGTGATGCCAAGATTCCATGGAAGCTTAAGATGACTTATTATGGAGTCATTGCCACGTTCATCAGCAATTCATGACCCAGAGCAAGTTGCAGCTGACTGTCTCATTTGCCTGAATCTGTGGTCCAGGTGAGTACAAGAGCAGGGGACTCTGTAGGTTCTCTCTTGAGATCAGAGGCTGTCAGTGTAGATTGAGCTTCTAGGCTAGCAGGATGGTGACTGACCTGGACCAGAACTTTTCAAAGCCAGTCCATATCTCTAAGGTCCCCTCTCTCCCCAGTTCCAGTTATTTAATGATGTTGACTATAAGCAACCAATGGCCTGTGATTGGTGAACACATTGTATGTATAATTGAGGTAGGCTCAGTAACTCCCCTATTAGGTGGAGGGTCCAGAACTGGCATGCAGTTTGAGGAAAGAAGAGGGAGCTGGGTGTGGACATAATTGTCGCCAGCAGCTCAGGAGTCCATGGGCAGAGGAATGGAAGATGAGCAGATTATGAGCACAGAGAGGCAGAGGAGAGAAGTCTTCTCTTTGGCTTGACTATTCCCTGATGCTGCCTTGCCCGGGATCTCAAACACAACACTAGTAGTGAATAGTATGAAGAACTGGAAGAGCTCCAGCTTACGCTCTGCGCTACCCTGTCCCTACCTCCAATACCCCCATACACACATGGCCTTTCCAGGGCAGGGCCGCAGTTTGTGAAACCCAAAGTGACCCAGACCCAAGTCCTTAAACTGTTCCTTCTCTCCCATGTATGTGCACAGTGAGTCCTAAATAGCTCAGAATCCAAGGTCTCAATAGGTCATTGCTCGACATGGATGGACCTGGAGATTGTCATACTGAGTAAAGTAAGTTAGAAAGAGAAAGAGAAATATCTCATGATATCGTTTATATGCGGAATCTTAAAAATGATACAAATGAATTTATTTACAAAAGAGAAACAGAATCACAGACTTAGAGAACAAACTTGAACTTAGGGTTACCAGGGGGAAAGGTGGGGCGGCGGGAGGGTTAGTTAAGGAGGTTGTGATTGACAGTGTATGCACTGCTATATTTAAAATGGATAACCAACAAGGACCTACTGTATGGCACAGGGAACTCTGCTCAATACTCTGTAACAACCTCATTGGGAAAAGAATTTGAAAAAGAATAGATACATGTATAACTGAACACTTTGTTGTACACCTGAAACTAACACAACATTGTTAACCAACTATACTCCAATGTAAAATAAAAAGTTAAAAAAAAAAAAAAAATAGGTCATTGCTATAGCCAGCCTCCTTCCTGTGAGGGAGCTGCTATCTACGGCTGGTTCAGGTTTCTGGGTCAGAGCAAAATGACCATACTGGTATTGGGTACTTATTTCATGGTATAATAAATATCACGATCTTTTTTTAAATTCAAAATTCATAACCATTTAAAACAAATCAATGAAACTACAAATTTAACACGTTTCATTTTAATAGAATTAGTGATTCTAAGTTCTGCTGTGTCCTTCTACTTCAGGAGAGTTGCATATCTGATGGGTTGGTTGGACCTGAATTCAGTGCCTTCCTGTACCTTTCACTCTCCTGCCTGGAGCTTTCGGAATGTCGGTCTGTAGTAGCTACTTGGCTCTGGCCAGAGACTTGGGCTCCCTGTTTTTGATTTTTCCTTGACATTTTAGGGAGGATGGTCCTTCTTGTGGGCTAACTCCTGCCTTCCCTGGCAGAATGAACCACTTTGTTCATAGAGCTTTTCGCCCTCTTTTTGAGGGGTGGGGTGGGAGATGGAGTTGCAGGAGCCAACTGATAATGAGAGGGGGTTAGAAGGGCTTCTGTGAAGGAGAGAAGAGGCAAAGAAGAGGAAGGGGAGAGAGGCAGAAGAGATCCAAGAAACTGAATGAAACTGCTGACTAATATCTGCAGCTAGAGTATTACACCCACATAAATACAGCTTTTTTTTCTTCTTCAGTACTTAAAAATAGCTCGGTATAGCAAAATACTGAAAACAGATGTGTTTGGTTTCCTGAACCACTGATTCAGCAAACATTTGCATCTCTGTCCTCTCTGCCAGGCCCTGCTATAGGTTCTCTCCCACTATAGGCTCATTCTGGAGTGCTAAAATTCTTGTTCCTATTTCAGCATGGTATAGATCAAAATGGCATGTTTTGTTTGCAAACCTAAACAGAACTGGGTTTTCATTTTAGTCCTGCCACTTTTGAATGGTGTAGTCTTGCAAATTAAACTTAACTTTGCTGTATCTGTTTTGATTACCTTCTGCCTTGTGACAGAAAACCAAAGAATGCCTTAAAACAAATTGTCTGGCATCTAAGCTGGAATTTTTCTGCTAAGCCATACTTGGCTTGAGGTTTTCTTGTGTTTTGTTACAAGCTGGTCATAGTTGCATCCTTATCTGGAAAGAAAGAGGGAAAAGGTCAAGGACAAAGATTATCTATCAACAAGTTACCTATCCATCACCCTCTTTTTTTCTTGTAACTTTTATTCTGAACTAATTTTAGAATTGAAGAAAGATTGCAAAAATTGTACAAAGGATTCCCCAAAACTTCTCACCCAGGTTCCTCAGATGTTAACATTTTTACCCCTATTACTTTATCATTTTTTTCTCTCTAAATATATACATTTTTTTTCCCTGAACCATCTGGAAAAGAATTTATAGGCATGATGTCCCTTTACTTCAGTGTCTAATTCCTAACAACAAAAACGTTTTCTTAAATAACATAGTCCAATGGTCAAAACCAGGAAATTAATACTGATATCACTACAATTATCTAATCTACAGGCCTTATTCAGATTTTGCCAGGAGTCCCATTATTTTCTTTTCTGGCCCAGTATCCAAGCAAGGATTATACATTGCATTTCGATGTTATGTCTCTATAGTCACCTTCAATCTGGAACGGTTCCTCTGTCTTTCTTTGTCTTTTATGATTTTGGTATTTGGAAGAGTATAGAATATGTCAGTTATTTTGTGGAATGCCCCTCAATTGGGGTTTGTCTGATCTTCTTGATTACAGATGGTGCCTCTTTGGCATCTTTGCTAGGAATATCGCAGAAGTGCTGTCCTTCTCACAGTGCATCACCTCAGGAAGTACATAACATTTCTTTGTTCCACTGTTAGCAATGTTAATTTTGATCATCTGTTTGAGGTGTTGTCTGCCAAACTTCTCTACTGTACATTTAACTATTTTTCCCTTTAATATTAATAAATAACATTTGGGGGATATGTTTTAATATTGATAATATCCTGTTTCTTATCAAACTTTCACCCTCCAGTTTTAGCATCCATCGATAATTCTTACCTGAATCAATAGTAGTTGCCAGTCTGCTATTTGTGTAAAAACCTTTCCAGGAAGCTCCATCTTCCAACTTCTACCTATTTTATTAAGAACTGTGTCCACAGATGTAGAGAACAAACATATGGACACCAAGTGGGGAAAGCGGGGAGGGTTGGGGGGGGAATGAATTGGGAGATTGGGATACCAAATTGTACACTCTAAATATATGCAGTTTATTGTAAAAAATAAAAAAAGAAAAAGTTTAAAAAAAAAAAGAACTGTGTCCAACCTTAGTTGCAAGAGAGCCTGGGAAATGCATTATTTCATTTTGGTATAAGCATATTGCTACCTCCAATAAAATTGGGGTTTTCTTAGTAAAGAGGGGAGAATAAAAACTTACTACAACTTGCCAACCCAATAGCATCATTGTAAGGATTAAATTAAATGGTCTTTGTAAAACATCTGCCAAGGAGCCTGTAACATGGTTGATATTTTAAAATATCCCTCCCCAACCTGTGGGAACAGGGTTTTGTTTATTTGTTTTGTTTTTTTGATCACTTGTGGTCACATAGCTAGTAAATAGCAGATCAGGTCTACAAACCTTAGTCTGGTCCCTACACCATAGTTTCCTTTTGCTGGTTTTAGAAATTCTGTATTCGCTTAAATCTTTTCAGCTATATGACTAAAACTACCTCTACAGTATATTAATATATAAAACTATATTAATTGTAACTGTTGTGGAATGCTTCTATTTACTAGGTGAAGATAACATTATGTATATAGTAAATTAATAAAAACATGATTTAAATTTCTTTATATTTGGGTGTGTTCCTCTCCATGTAGTCCAAGGCATTTGTTCTCTTTTGGGGCAATGGCTATTAATTCCTCCAGGAATCATAATCTGGAAAGACTTGGGAGGGGAAAATGGTTAGAGAATAAGGGTGTTTGCTCAGCATTATAAATAAACACAACCACGTGTTTTATTGATTCTTTGCAGTTTTTAAAATATTTAACAGAAGGAGAGAATTGTAAAACTCTTTTGTCTCCTGCCAACGATAAGAATTGGAATTTTAAAATTCCCTTGTCACAGAATCTGTATGAAAGAGCATGAAATTTTAATACCAGTTGGCAGCAGAAAATCTCACTTCATTTAACTCAGAATTTTACACTGAACATCATGGAGAATAATAATATCAGTACATGACAGAAATAAAAACTGATGGAGTAGTTTTTAGAAAAGTGATAAATCAGGATACAAAATTGTATATACTGAATGATAATAGCTAAGTTTAAAATGTATATATGAGGAATTCCCTGATGGGCCAGTGGTTAGGACTCCGCGATTCCACTGCAGGGGGCACAGGTTCAATCCCTGGTCGGGGAACTAAGATACCACAAGCTAATTCCATTAGCTGCATGGGGCAGCCAAAGGAAAAATTAAAAAAAAAAAAGATAAAATAAAATAAATAAAATTGGGTAAGTATTTAAAATATATGCATTGGAAGAAGCCTAGAAAGGAATGTAGTAAGATGTGAATTCAGAGTGGTTATATTTTGGTGGAAAGATATGGGTCATGTTTTCTTCTTTCAACTGTTCCATAATTTCTTCTGGATAAATTTTTCTTTAAACAAAGATGCCCTTTTTTTCCTCTAAATACTCACAAATAATAACAAGCTTAGAAAATATATTAAGTAGAAACAGTTTCAGAAGAGAAACATCTGGAGCACCTGACAAAACTATTAGTTTGTTTTTGAGGAGAGACCCGAGGGGCCCCATGTTGCAGCTGATGCCTGAACCTGAATTTCATTTCATCAATCTTGGTACCATCTATTTTTCTCCCTCCCTTCCATTCTTTCTTTCCTTCTTCTCTTTCTTTTCCTTTTACTGTAAGTTAGATGAAGAGATTAATTATAAGAAAGAGATAGAGCTTCATATAGTAGAAAGAACATTACAGTTTAAAGCCAGACAGACTTAGATTTGAATCCTGGTATCATCATTTATTCATTCCATAGACATTAATTGAGCAATTACTATGCCATGTACTGTTGTAAACATTGGAGATTCAGCAATGATTGAAAACAGATAAAAATGTCTGTCTTTGTGAAACATATTCTAATAGGGGTAGACAGTGTGATTTAAAAGGTCCTGGAGGGACTTCCCTGATGGTGCAGTGGTTGAGAATCCATCGATCCCTGGTCCAGAAAGATCCCACAAGATGTGGAGCAATTAAGCCCATGCACCATAACTATTGAACCTGCGCTCTAGAGCCCGCGAGCCACAACTGCTGAGCCTACATGCTGCAACTACTGAAGCCCGAGCACCTAGAGCCTGTGCTCTGCAACAAGAGAAGCCACTGCACTGAGAAGCCTATGCCCTGCAGTGAAGAGTAGCCCCTACTTGCCAGAACTAGAGAAAACCCTTACGCAGCAATAAAGAAGCAATGCAGCCAAAAAATTAATTAATTAATTAAAAAAAAAAAAATAAAAGGTCCTGGAAAGACCCTTGGATCAAAAAATATCTTCCCAACAGATGTTTACAAGGCATAAAAGTGTGCCATGAAGGACTTAGCCTTTTGGATCAACAAACATCTTCTTTTAAAATGCAAATATGAATGAAAAGAGTATCTCATCATGCTTAACTGTCCTTCATATATTAGTGTGAATTAATTCTGTCATATACTTCAGGAGATAAATGAGAGCTATGCTTTTTGAGAATGAACACTTTAATTGAAAAGAGGACCATTGGGACTTCCCTGGTGGCTCTGGTTAAGAATCCACCTGCCAATGCAGGGGACATGGGTTCGAGCCCTGGTCTGGGAGGATTCCCATATGCCATGGAGCAACTAGGCCCGTGTGCCACAACTACTGAGCCTAAGCTCTAGAGCCCACGGAGCCGCAACTACTGAAGCCCGAGCACCTAGAGCCCATGCTCTGCAACAAGAGAAGCCACTGCCATGAGAAGCCCATGCACCACAATGAAGAGTAGCCCCTGCTTGCCACAACTAGAGAAAGCCTGTGCGCAGCAACAAAGACCCAATGCAGTCAAAAATAAATAAGTAAATAAATACACATAAAAAAAGAAAAGAGGACCATTAGATACTATCTGGGAAGGGTAGTTTTGAGTGGGTTTCAGAGTAAGCAGTATGAGGGACTTGTGGCAAGAGGTGATTTAGGAAGGGCAAGACAGATGAAAAAAGAACAGTGGTAGGATTCCGGGAATAAATTCAACCTTAACCTATATGAGTTTGTCTTGGGCAAAGATCCAGAAGCCTTCCCAGGTTTAGCCTCCCCTTCCTCCTTCCCTTCATAGCCAAGTTTTTCTTGGCTGCCTTGGGTCTTCGTTGCTGCACATGGGCTTTCCCTAGTTGTGGAGCGCGGGGGCTACTCTTCGTTGTGGTGCACGGGCTTCTCAGTGTGGTGGCTTCTCTCGTTGTGGAGCATAGGCTCTGGGCATGTGGGCTTCCGTGGTTGTAGCACGCAGCCTCAGTAGCTGCAACACACAGGCTTAGTTCCTCCACTGCATATGGGATCTTCCTGGACCAGGGATTGAACCCGTGTCCCCTGCATTGGCAGGCAGATTCTTAACCACTGCACCACCAAGGAAAGTCCAAGTTTTTCTTTTTTAAAAAGTGCCTTAGGAGCAGGACATTCCCCAGATATATATTTGTGACCTTTCTAAATCCCTCACATTGTCAAATACTCCTAGAATGTATCATCTCTCTCACAAAATGATTAAGGTATAAATGAGTGAATGAATAAAAAGTCAAGATCATGGGACTTCCCTCATGGTCCAGTGCGTAAGATTCTGAGCTCCCAGTGCACAGGGCCTGGGTTTGATCCCTAGTCAGGGAACTAGATCCCACATGCATGCCGCAACTAAACATGCTACACTGAAGATCCCACACGCCGCAAGACCTGGTGCAGCCAAAATAAATAAATAAATACATACTTTTAAAAAAAAGGTAAAGATCAGTAACAGGCCCACTGAGATGCAAATGCAGGTCCTCTGCTCATTCAGTAGCTTACCTCTTGCTCACATATTTTTTTTTAAGAACTTTTATTGAGATGCAATTGACATACAGTAAACTGCATATATTTAAAGTGTACAATTTGATTTTTTTTTCTTATTAGTAATGTACATATGGCAATCCCAATCTCCCAATTCATCCCTCCCCCCGGTTTTTCCCACTTGGTGTCCATATGTTTGTTCTCTACATCTGTGTCTCTATTTCTGCCTTGGAAACCGTTTGCTTTGTACCATTTTTCTATATTCTGCATATATGTGTTAATATATGGTATTTGTTTTTCTCTTTCTGACTCACTTCACTCTGTATGACAGCCTCTAGGTCCCTCCATCTCTCTACAAATGTCCCAATTTCGTTCCTTTTTATGGCTGAGTAATATTTCATTGTATATATGTACCACATCTTCTTTATCTGTTCATCTGTTGATGGACATTTAGGTTGTTTCCATGACCTGGCTATTGTAAATAGTGTTGCAGTGAACATTGGGGTGCATGTGTCTTTTTTTTTTTTAAGCTCTTTATTGGAATATAATTGCTTTACACTTTTGTACCAGCTTTTGAGGTTGTCTTTTTGAATTATGGTTTTCTCAGGGTATATGCCAAGTAGTGGGATTGCTGGGTCATATGGTAACTCTACTTTTAGTTTTTCAAGAAACCTCCATACTGTTCTCCATAGTGGCTTTATCAATTTACATTCCCACCAACAGTTCTTGCTCACATTTTTTGAATGACAGTTCACTAACTGTCAGAGACCTCTGGGTCTCTGAAAATAACAAAATTTAAAACATGTAGATACCAAGGTTTATACGTACATCTCTATCTCTACATCATCCATCCTCTCTCTGGTTCACTTTTCACCTCAACCACGATGGTGCTTCTATTCCTGTTATTCTGAAATTGCATCCCTTAAGGTTGTGAAGTTTTGTGAGAGTCTGGGGTCCATCCTGAGTCTTGCAAAAGAACTCAGGTCAAAGAAGGGTCTCTTGTAAGGATACAGGGGAACCTTCAAGGAAATCTTTAGGAAGTACAGCCTGGCCTCATGAGCACTGGAGAGTCAACGTGCAGGTAGCGTGGGTGTGTGTGTGGGTGTGTGTCCATGTCAGGCTTCATAATCTTGTCTGTGCTTTTTTCAGTGAATCTACTCCATTCTCCTGCTTTCTCTGCTGACTCTCGGTCTCTCTGCTTCCAGGCTTGCAGGTGGCTTTGGCCACTGCCCGGACCCCAGCCCATACTCAATGTAACCTCACAGCTCAGCTCCCAGTAACTGACTCAGGATGACTCTGGGGATCTGACTGGCTCAGTTTGGGTCAGGTGTCCATCCTGGCCCAGTTAGGAGCTATGCTTAATAAATATTGCCTCATTATTGTTGCCTGTGTTCTCCTTTATCTTGGCTTACAGAGTGTAAGGTAGGGTGGGAGGAAAGGAGATTTGGTGCATCCTGTTATGAAGACCCTTTGGCTTGTTCAGTTTTACTTGAGTTTCGTGGTAGTTGGTATTATTTCCTAACGACAACAATTACTACCAACAATTTCTTGTGCTACGCACTTTACATATATTGTCTCCATTAACTGTCTCAATCTCCTTACTTTCATCCCCTTTTGCAAAAGGAAACTGTTGAAAGAGCAGGGTTAAGTAACTTGGGAAGGTCACAAAGCTCAACTACTGTAATTTGAGCTGAAATTTTTCTGATTGCAGAGCCTGTGCCCTCTCCTGATTGTCCACATCTATCCCTGGCCACGTCGTTGGTTGCTCCTGACCACTGGTATAGCTTAACCCTGGTATTTCCCCCAGGTAAGCGCATCCACTTTGGAGAAGTAGATAATTTGTTAGAAGGGGAACTCTAACCAATGGGTTACAGAGGTCCACCCAGTAACAATGTTTCCCAGTTGTTTCCAGTCTGAGACAAAGCTGTGATCTTGCCAGAACATATGTAGACAAGAAGAGACTGCTATCCTGGTTTCTCATATTGAGTCATCTGCTAACTCAAGAAGAGGTCCAAACACACACTACACTTTGGCTTTTAAATAAGTTATAAGTTATGGTTAATGTTTAGTAATAGCTTAGTGCTTAGTACCTGGTATGTGGTGGTATGTTCAATAAGCTTTTTTTTCCCATTAAACTGAACTAGCCAACTTTAGCTTATATCCTCTCATAGAATTGAAGCTAAGGGTCTTCAGAGCTGGTTTGTTATTACCCAAGGGTCCTGCTCCATTTGAGCCACTGTACAGAATACCATAGACTCAGTGGCTTATAAGCAACAGGAATTTATTTCTCCCAGTTCTGAAGGCTGGAGCTCCAAGATCAAGGTGCTGGCATATTCTACATCTGGTGAGGATCCACTTCCTGGTTCATAACCTTCATCTTTTTGCTGTGTCTTCACAAGGCAGAAGGGACAAAGGAGGTTTCTTGGGCTTCCTTTACGAGGGCACTAATCCCATTTGGAGCCCTCATGACCTATTCACCTGCTAAAGCCCCCACCTACAGTGCCGTCACATTGGATATTATGATTTCAAATATGAATTTATGGTGGTACACAAGTATTCAGACTTTAGCACCAAGTTAGAGTTGAACGTAAGTTGATAGAACTGAAAGGAATCATGATTAATAGGTTAGCAATGTCTCGAAGAGAGATTCTGTAAAAAAAAAAATGACACTTTTTAAGTAAAAATGAGACACAGACTTTCAGACTTTATACTTGAAGAATAAGGTCCTGGTGGAGAGGGATCAACTGGACCATAATATCATCGTGTCCCCAGGTCTCTCACAAATTACTCCTGCCACCGACGTGTTGGCCTCTAGGAGGCACTGTTTCCCTTCGAAGGCTGTGGACCTGTCAGTGGCTGTGAATCAAATCTACAGCTGAGCCTCACTAAAGTTGTGTCCTATCTACTAGGAAATAACCACAGGGAAATAAACACCAAGAGTGAGAGTGATGCCAGTCTTTATAATCTGGTTTATAAAGAGAGTGTATTGATCCTGTCTTCCTGGCTCTTGGACTATTGATGCAGATTGGGCCCTCTTTAATCCCGACACTGAGGAATTATTTACCAGGCTGGGTGCTAGGGGTCGGGCAGAACAAAATGCAAGGTCCCTTCTCACATTCAAGTCTAGTGGGGGAGAGACATGGCAAAGGCAGCCTTCCTTAGATCCAGTAGGGACTAGCTGTTGCAGCACGTAGCACAGTCCTAACTCTTTTTGTCAATTCACGTACTTGATGATTGAAGGTCCGTTTGTTGCATATGCATTTCAATTTACTATGAAATAAATTTCTATTTTCTGTATAAATTGGCCAAAAAGCAGGTATTAATAGTAACAGCTAAGAAAACCAAGTAGCTAATTCATTCAGTTGGGATTATGTTTACATCTTTTTTCTCAAGATTCAATATTTAATATTGAATAATAGATTCTACTTTCATTAAATCCAGTTCTGCTCTGAATAAATGTCATAAAATTTGAATGACATAAGTTTATTTTATTTATTTATTATTAAAATATTTATTTATTTATTTTTAGCTGTGTTGGGTCTTCAATGCTGCACTTAGGCTTTCTCTAGTTGTGGTGAGCGGGGGCTACTCTGTGTTGCGGTGTGCGGGCTTCTCATTACTGTGGCTTCTCTTGTTGTGGGCCCTAGAGTGCAAGGGCTTCAGTAGTTGCAGCATGTGGGCTCAGTAGTTGTGGCTTGTGGGCTCTAGAGCGCAGGTTCGGTAGTTGTGTCGCACGGGCTTAGTTGCTCTGTGGCATGTGGGATCTTCTTGGACCAGGGCTTGAACCCGTGTCGCCTGCATTGGCGGGTGGTTTGTTAACCACTGTGCCACCAGGGAAGTCCCAAGTTTATTTTAATTTTATAATATTTATATTTTGCAAGAGTAAGGCCAATCAACATTTTTCTAAATTGATTTGTTAGACCCGAGGATTCTAATAAAGCTAACCAATAATGATCCTTTATAGAAGAAGTGTGAATGGCATCCTCATTCATCAATTCGATGATTGTTTGAAATATTATAGACATCATCTCAGGGTCATTCCTTCACCCTAGCCTGGTTGTGAATGTGCAGGACTGAAGGGCCACATGTCATGCACATATTTGTCTTTTATTGTGCTCTTCTCCCATCAAACACATTTCCACATATATAGTTGGTTGTTTATGCTTTTACATTTCCTTTTTGCTGTTAAGGTTGTTAGCTTTCAGTTCCCACTGCTATGCATGCTAGTCCTTTGCGCTCTGATTTGCTCCTTGTGATCTAATGTGGACCTTTAGTAGTGGCCAGCTTTTATCGAGTTTGTGCTGTGTTCCAGGCATTGTTCTAAGGACTTTGCAGGTATTAGCTAATAGAATCCTCATAACTACCCTTAGGTAGTTAGTAGAGTACCTACTATTATTATGCCCATTCTGTGATTATTTGGCCAAAGTCACACAGCCAGCAAGAGGCACAGCTTGGGATTCAAACCCAATTGGGCTACAGAGTCTACAGAGCTATGCAAAAATATACAATACTGCCTCAATATTCAGGTGTATTAGAATAGCTGAAGTTCAAGAGTAAGTGGGATCCTATTAGAGTTTCCAAAGGACTCAGCTGTGAGTTATGTCTTTTTACACGTATTTAAGCTCTCTGAGACTGTTTCCTCAACTATAAAGTAGATATAATAATAGAACTGGCCTGATGGGACTGCTTGAGGATTAAATGAGTGAGGTGTGTGTGTTTATGTATATGTATATGTATGTATGTATTTGTGCATATGTGACGAACCTTAAATAGGACCTGGCATATAGCAAGTACTCATTATGCTAAGCACTATTCCTGTGCTTAATAAATGAGAGCTGTTCTTATAATAATCTCTAGGTACTGAGAAGCCCCTCACACTCATTCCTCCTTCATAGCCCTCTTCCACAGCTCTTTTACCCTCTACCAACTCTTTTTTTTTTTTACCTTTTTTTTTAAATTATTAAAGTATAGTGAATTTACAATATTGTGTTAATTTCAGGTGTACAGCAAAGTGATTCAGTTACAAACACACACACACATATTTTTTCAGATTCTTTTCCATGATAGGTTATTACAAGATGTTGAATATAGTTCCCTATACTATATTGTAGGTCCTTGTTCACCCTCTATCAACTCTTAAGGACTCTGTCAGTATTCAGGTAGGAGCTCTCCTACGTGGCTGAAGAACAGTTCCAGGGTCCTACGGACTTTCTGCTCTATAGCCTTGGGACCTGCTCCACCCCCACTTGCCTTTTTTCCTGGCCAGCCTGCCCCCGCTTCCATTCTTTCTCAGGGGACCCCTCTCCCCAGGCTCAATGTGGGTGAGAAGTGCTCTCTGGCTGTTCTGCTTAGCACAAACCTTTTGTTTTCTAAATAAGCTTTACAGCTACTCTGCAGGGGAACAGACTGGAAACTAGCCATAGGAAAACTCATAAGAAAGTACAAAGGTGACTTAATTTGACTCTAAATTATAATCTTGACTTCTGTTGAAATGGTAAACTAGAATCCCCTTCAGGCTCCGCCTCTGTGCTTTTACTTTTGAGAATAAAACAGTTTTCTCTGGGTGGGCCTTTACCTCCTAGGTAGACTGAAGGTGCAACCCAGGCAGGTATAGGTGTTCTGTTTCCTCAGGTGGGCAATTTGCATCTTTGAGGAACTGCAGGTGGGGACCTCAGGCAATTAAAGGTACCTTCCCCTCCCTGGAGATTATCCCCTCTGGGTATTTCCTCCCTAAATTGGGCAAGGAGTTTAGGTGATCTCGGGACGGGGCTAGAGGTAAAAAAATAAATAAATAAAAAGCAAAAATGCATAGAAAAGTTATAGAGGACATTTTGCCTAAGGTCCAAATATATTTATCAAGAGAAGCATTTACTCTGAGATAGACAAGAGATGTTGCCATAAAATGAAATTATATTTAGATTAAAATTATCTTGTAATCCAACTCATAATAAGAAAATGAAATGACCTTGAAAACATTTTATGAGTCAAATGAGTGGCGAAAGAAGGGAGGGAATTATGAATGAAAGGTAAGTTGTTAGGCCAGCTGCCTAAGATATTAGTTAAAGGCACCTCTTGCCTTCTGTCTTCCTCTTGCCCCCTCTTTTGTTCTTGCTGGAGCCTGTGTGATATTTTAAAGAAGAAAACCGCATGTGGTTTCTCTATTGGCTAACAGACCTCAGTGCTTCCCCATTGCCTTCAGGATAAAATTCAAAATGTTTGATTTATATAAGTCCTTCAGGCTTCAAATTTGCCTTGTCATCGCCCCAACTTCCTGAACTCCAGCTTCGCTAAACAGCTTTCAGTTCCTAACTGTTCTTACCTCCAGGAGTTTGCCCGAGCTTACTCTCCACCTAGACCACTTCCCATCCACAAAGTTGGCTTCTACTTGTCTTTCTGTTTCAGTTCCCCACCCCCCAGAATCTGGTCCTCCCATCTGCCTCTCCTGTAGATGTTATCCCACTGCGTTAAACTTCCCTGCTGGCTAATCTGTATGTCCAGTTCAGCAGACCGCAGTCTACAGGCGGCTGAGAATCCTGTTTTGTCTGTCTCACAGGCCTCCTTCCAGATTAGTGTTTGGCTCTTGTAGACACTTAGTAAATAGTTGTTGAATGAAAGGATGGCCGGGGGAGGGGGTACCAGTGGAAGCTGCATGATTGGTAAGTGCTGTGGATGGGAGGACTGACAGGTGTAGTCTTGTGGGCTGGAGACTGCTCCCATGTTCTGTGTAAGGTCTCTGAGTGCCTGGTCCTCACAGCTGGACTGTAAATTGCTTGAAACCCTGGAAAACTGGCTTCTGCTAACTGAACCTTGCACCAACCTTAGGTTTGTTCATCTGTTAATATGTAAGAAGATACGTTGACTGTCAGGAGGCAGAGACTCCTTGTCAGCACTTTTTTCTCCCCACAGGAAGTTACAGGGAAGCCAGATTACAATCAGAAGGTTGCTTGTAGGAGCCTCTTTCTTTCCTTCCTTCTGCAAGCATTTACTGAGTGCCTGCTCTATTGGAACAAAAGCGTGTGAGTGATTTTAAGGACTGTCCTTTAGCTGAAGAAGTTAGGGGACTGTTCTCCCTGCTATGGAGGCATTACTGTTCCAGTAGAGTGGCCCTAGCCCTGGATTTGCAGGAATCACCCCAAGACTGGGCCCTGGGTGCCTTTCTTTTACCCTTTCAAGGTTAACCAACTGACCTTCTCACTGATCCCTTCTGTTTACTTATTAAGTCCGGTCATGTCCAGATTTACCTCCAGGAAGCACTTAGAAGTCTCTTCTGGGCCATTGACATACCTCTGCTGTGTCTGATGCCAATCTTATTTCCAAATTCCAGGGTGGGCCCAGTGGGCGGGGTGTCCAGGGCAGTCATCACCTTGCTTGTAGCTTCCAAGTATACTTCTGCTGATATAATCATAAATAATGCTTATTCTTATAGCAGGGCCCATGTGGAGATTTAAAATTTGAGTATTTGCAATGAAATATTGCAAATACTTGATCATCAGGTTGTCAGGGAGAAAGAATTGCTCTACACTCTTAGGTTCAGTTGTTGGAGGCCTTTGAATTAAACTGACAAAGGACAGATATGCAAGAGAAAATACAAAATTTAATCACGTGTTTTTATTAATGTGTGTTCAGAAGTTCACAGAAAATGTGACAGGGAGGCAGTTAGGATTTGGGGCTTATATACCATCTTAATGGAGAAAAGGGAAGGAGAGAAGGGCATTTACAGGAAAACAAAAGACTTTTAATTTTTTAAATTTGGTTGCAGTGGGTCTTAGTTGCGACAGATGGGCCCCTTAGTTGTGGCATGCTCACTGTTTGTTGCAGCATGCATGTGGGATCTAGTTCCCTGGCCAGGGATCGAACCTGGGCCCCCTGCATTGGGAGTGTGGAGTCTTACCACTGCACCACCAGGGAAGTCCCACAAAAGGCTTCTTAATAAGGGAAGGGGAGGGGGAGAAAGGGCATGTCTGAGAAAACAAGTGAGTTTTTGGAGAGGTAAATGGACCCTGAGGAGTATCATGGGAGATGTGATAGTTTTTGTGAGACTGTTTGTTTAGGTGTGGTGTGGCGACTTCTCGAGATCTCTGGTGGCAAGAATGTTCCTTGGTTGATTTCTGACAATTGGGTTCTTCGGGTTCTTTTGGGAGGCTCTGCTTTTTGGCAGATAAGAGATTTTAGGAACTCAAATGCCTTCTGATCAAAATAATTCTTATACCACAGTGACATATTCTGGACCCCTTCACTGTCTTTCTTTTTACTCTAGAGTATTCCATTGGGTAGGAGAGAATTGGATGAAATTATTTTCCCAAATTATATCAGTATTTATATTTGAGCCCAGAAACCTTCAAACAAGTGGCTAGACTATAAAACAAATACAAACAAACATAGTGACTAGGATATTATTTACTGGCTCCAGATGACACTGTTGTTCCAAGTGTAAAATATTGCTTACTCAACAAGATTCCTTTTAGCAAATTAAAGGGGATAAGAAAACAATTTTATGCAAACCAAATGCTTTAAAATTATTAGTCCAATTTTATTTAATCTTTTCCCAGTTTTAAGGGTGGCATTAATAAACTCTAATAGTGTATTTTCTGCATTCGTCTCTTTTTTTGACAATAAAAAATAATCTCATTCATTCAAGAAATATGTATCATACTAGCACTATTCTATTTGCTGGGAGTTTTATTTTATACCTGGTTTTGTGATGCCAAAGATGGACAAGGAAACTAAATACAGGATTAAAAAGACCAAGAACTTGTTATCCCAAGGGAGAAGAAGGGCATGAAAACTTTGAGGAAGTAGCCACTGAAAGAGAAAGGAAAAAACCAGAGGTGTAGGCCGAGCAGTCTTAACTCCTAAAAGGTTAGAACTGGTAAATTATGGCTAAAGCTGGAGAAAAGATTCAATACCCACAAAATAATGTAGCAGACCTTATCTTTTGAGGAAGTAGGACACAGAAGAATAAATATCCTTGATATGTTAGGTTGACAGAATGACCTCATCTCTTTGGAACCTAGAAATCGAGAGAGTAGTGAAGCTTTCTAGAATAGTGATGTCAGGTTAGAGAAGTCTGACCTGAGCTACAAAGGGCTGAATTAGAGAATGTAGGGTTGAGGAGATAAGCTGTTGTACAAATAATATGCTTTCTGATCAGTTGTATTTACTATGTTATATGCTTTCTAAACATTTTCTAATGTAGTTCTTAGAACAATCCCATAAAGTACTAGTATTATTTCGACTTTACAGAAGAGGAAACAAATTATGTAACTATTCTTTTATTGATGGATATTATTTCCTGTTTTTTTCCATGCTGAATTAAACATTCATATCATATGTCCTTAAGTAATCCTGCTTTTATTTATGTTGATTTCTTTGCATATTTTAATGGTTAATACAAGATTACTTTTCCATATTTGCTATGCTTATAACTAGGAAAAAAACATACATATTTAAACCTGGAAGGAAATAAAAGTGCTAACATTGTTTGTATTCGGTGGTGTAATTATGGCTGATGTATTTTTGCTTTCCATTGTCTACATTTTTGTACTGAGTATGTATTAATGGAAATGAAAGTAAGGAGTAAACTTAAGAATAAGTGATGTGGTATACTTAGGGAAATATTCATCCTTCCTAAAGGCAGTAATTACAAGAGAAAACATTATCTCAGTATAAGCCATGACACAGGCAGATAAAATCTGAAATACGTTAGTTTCAAAATCAATATAGTATGTTGTGGTTCGTAAACTAATTAGAACCAAATCTTATAAACACTTTGTAAGACATGCAAACAAAGCCAGGGTTATAAGAGGCTGGTTGGATAATCCAACTTGCAGGAGAAAATAAGAAAGGACAACGGGAGAGCCAGGCTGAAGCAGTGAATAGGAAGGGCCCAGCTTTCAGAGTCAGCTGTGCACTGATGTGTGGTTTTGAACAAGTTCCCTCTTCTGTAAATGGAAATAATGATTCCCACCATGCAGATCTGTGCTGAGAATGGAGCCAATTGGAGTGGGCTCAAAAAGGGTAGAAGAGGAATTAGCAAAACTCTTTTGAGGAATTTTCCTCTAAGGAGAAGCAGAGAAATGGAGTGGTAGCTAGAGGGGAATGTGGTAGGGAAAGTTCGTTATTGTTTTAAAGCGTGTTTATGTGCTGATGGGAATGATCCAATGGAGAGAGAAAAATTAGTGATGTGGGAGGACTGTAAGAGTGACGTTCTTGAGTAGGTGAGAGGGGAGCAGCAGATGCTGGTACGTGGGAGAGTTTGCAAGTGTCTTGGTTGCTCTTGACTGTGTTGTGGGATTAAGTCCCTCTAGAAAACAGCACCACCAAAGGGAATGCACTGGGGAGGTAAGTGGGGGAAGTTGGCAAATTGAGGAGAGCAGAGAAGCTGTGACATAGTCGTTTAGGAAAGTAAATTGATAGGAAATGTATAATTGCAGTGGCAGTGGAGGTAGGGTCACTGAGGGCCCGCTGGGAGTCAGTAGGCCAGCGAGATCAGCTGGCATTTTTGTGTGTTCTCCTCCAGGCACGGTGACTGGGCTGAAGTCAAGGTGTCAGCAGGGCTGCTTCCTTCTGGAGGCTCTGGGGGAGAATTGGTTTCTTTGCCTGTGCCAGCTTCGAGGGGCCACTTGGCTCATGGTCCCTTCCTCCATCTTCAAAGCCAGCAACTTAGTGCTGTTTAATCTCCTTCACTGACTCTGCTTCCTTCCTCACATTGCCTTCTCTCTGACACAGATCCTCTTGCCTCCCTCTCTTGAGGACCCTTGTGATTACTTTGGGCCCACCCAGATAATCCAGGACAATCTCCCCACCCCCAAATCCTTAATCACATCTGGGAAGTCCCTTTTTGCCATGTAAAGTAACATATTCACTGGTCTGCGGATTAGGACTCACTGGGACATCCGGGGGCGGGGGGTGGGGGGCGCATTATTCTGTCTCCCATAATTAGTGAAGCTGAATATGTTTTCATATGATTATTAGCTTTCTGTATTTCTTCTTTTGTGAATTACCCATTCCTGACATTTTTTCTATTAGCTGTTAGTCTTTCTCTCTTAAGAACATAAACCCTAACAGTGCAGCATTTTGCATATTCCCCCCTACTTCCCCTAAATTATTTGTTATATTGAACACCAGACATATCATTTCATCCACAAGTATTTCAGCAAAATACATTAATTTTATGATTTCAGTTTTCTTAGATTATTTTCTCTAATGTTTCTGGGTTCAGTGCAATGTACAAAAAAAGCCCAATTCACTTGTCTTTTTAAAGGGGATGAAAATAAAGTCTGAATATATGTTTTTGTACCTTTTAAGGAAGTCATGTTCCCTTTTTCTTAACTTCTTTTTATTAGGAATGACCATTTTCTGACTGCTTAAACAAGTATATTTGAGCACCTACCATGTGGAAAATGCTGTGAATTCAACTTCATATTACCCTTTGCGTGCGTGTGAACAGGGAACCGTGTAAAAGGATTATAATTATAAAATTAGCAGCCTGCCCATTGGTGTCCGCACTCCTGATTTAGTCCTCTTTCCATGACGACACTGATGATTGAGAACAACTGCTAGAAGGCTGGCAATTGTCTGCCACGCCTGCACCATTTATACTTTTCAGTGTTTTTTGCCAATGCCTCTGGGCACTGGGAAGTAAAAACAGGTACGAAACCGAGGGGAACACCATATCCCCTTCATCGTCAGTCTGCTGCTTGGTGACCCCATTCCTGTTCCCAAAGGGATGAGCCCCACGGTCCTTTGTTTAACACAGCCCTCACTATGATGGACTGTTGACAACCAGAGATGGAATTAGAGAGCCATCGGCTTCCACGTCAGAAAAGAAGAAATATAACCAGTACAGTTATTAATTAGGACTGGACAAGACGAGGTGATCCAGGTGATATCTTAGAGTTCCAGACATAAAAGGGGGAGGTGGGGCAGGAGTTCAGTGTGTGCTTGTCATAGCCTAGCAACTCTACAGCCGAAACAAACACAACTCAAACCTTCCTACCGTAAATACCAGCTGATTTGTTTGGCAGCCTCTGACTTCCTATTCTTAACTCCTTGCAATCTGGTTTTCACCCCTTGCTCTGAAAATTCTTCTTTTGAAGGTTGCCAGCCAGACCCTGAACATTATTTCAGTCTCTGTCCTGTGTGTCCTTTCCTTGGTAAGTGGCTGTTAATGGCCCCCTTCTTTAAACTTCTTCTTCTCTTACCTTTTGCGGTGCTGAGTGACTCTGTTGTACTCATTTTTCTGTGTGAATCTTTGACTACTCTGGTAGCTGCTTCCTCTCCCTTCATCCCTTAATTGTGGCTCCTCTGGAGGCCTTGAGAGTCACCTGTGCTTCTCTCTTGGCACTCACTCCTCAGCTTCAACTCTTTTCTTCCAAAGAGTTTTTGCTCCATTTTTAAGCCCAACTTCTTTGCTGAGCTCCTGACCCACGTCTCTGGCTAATTTCCAGGGATGGCCAGGTTGACTTGGCTTAATTCAGGCTTCTGAGCCCAACTTCTGCTTTGAACTTAAGACCCTGGATGCTAGTACCCAACATCTTCAGGCTCAGACCCACCAAGCTCAGGAGATGATCATGGCAGCAACCAAAAAGGATCACAGTTTGGTGACTCTTAGAATTGAATCTGATTGCTATAAACCAGACAGGCCTGAATTGAGCCTGTGGTACCTGAGAGGGGCTGCAGTCACACAGCCTTCCCGCCAGGGCACCTGGATGCTGCTTGTCTTTTCTTTTCAAGAACTTCACGTTCCCTCTAGGTCTGAAGCCTGTTTTGCTGAGGCCCTGAAAATGCTGATTAATTTTACCATGTCCCTTCGCAGACAATCAAATCTTGTTTTGTTTTTTTGCCAACCCACTAGTGCTGTGTCCCAACCTTCTTGGCAGAATTTTCTGGGTACTGGGCCTTAAGCCATAGAGCTATTCTGGACATTCATAGGTCTTGACCATTACCTCTTCTCAAAGTCCTGCCTTCTTCTGTGTTCTGCTGCCCCAGCTTTCCTTCATGCTTTTATTACTTCATGCTCATAATTTCTGAAAAATCCCTCCAACTGTTATTTCTGGATGTGGTACCTCACACTTCAGCTCATCCTACCTTCTAGTGCCATCTTAAATTCTTCCTGGAACTTGGTGAGGTATAAAGATATACTTACCTTTAAAGTAGGTTTTTTTTTTACAATTTTTAATTTATTAGCATTATTTTTATTGTTTATTCTCAAAAGGTTGGAGGACCTGGCTTTGCTAGTGTCCCATAAAGTCAAGCAAGCACTCTTTTGACATACGTGCTTATTTACTAAAGTTGTACCTAAAATATTTTCAAATACTCGCTTTATCATGTTGCCGCATGGGAAAATGCCTTCAGGTGCCTTTCACCCCAGGCCATAGTCCACACGCACTGGTATGCTATTGGAGGTCTTCTGCAGTTACTCTCTAGTATTTTTTTTTAGCCTCCCCTTTTTTTTTCAGTTTTATTGAGATACAGTTGGCATACAACATTGTGTACTTTAAGGTGTACAGTGTGAGGATTTAATATAACTCTTTAGTATTATTAATAGGGGGATTTTCTTCCCTCCTCTTCCTTTTCTTTTTCCTCTCTCTCTCCCATTCTAATTCATTCATTGACTAAATAATTATTGATCACCTAGAGAGTCAGGTCAGTAAATAAAGAGGTGATGTCAGCGACAGTGGGGGCTGCGGAAGACTGGAGGGATGATGCCCCATCCCAAGGGAGCAGCAGCTGCTGCTCTCCCCATTGTTTCCGTGTGGACTGTGGGTCCAGTGCTGTCAAATCATTATCTTTTTCAAGAGAAGCTGGACATCTAAATTTTGATGTGAAATCTCTCAATTTTAAATGTTAGCAACCAATTTAAAAACCTTTTCAAGGGACTTACCTTGGTGGCGCAGTGGTTAAGAATCCGCTTGCCAATGCAGGGGACATGGGTTTGAGCCCTGGGCCAGGAAGACACCACATGCCACAGAGCAACTAAGCCTGTGCGCCACAACTACTAAGCCTGTGCTCTAGAGCCCACGAGTCACAACCACTGAGCCCGAGTGCCACAACTACTGAAGCCCGTGCACCTAGAGCCCATGCTTTGCAATAAGAGAAGCCACTGCAATGAGAAGCCAGAGCATTGCAAAGAAGAGCAGCCCCTGCTCAGGACAACTAGAGAAAGCCTGTGGACAGCAACAAAGACCCAATGCAGCCAATTAAATAAATAAATAAATAAATAAATAAATAAATAAATAAATAAATTTAATAATTAAAACAAACAAACAAAAACCTTTTCAACCCTGTGAAGGCTAAGCAGAACAACCATAAGCTGGATCTGGCCTGCAGGCTCTTAGTTTGCACCTCTAGTCTCCAGATACCCCTCCAAGCCCTCCGTGTTCCCTGATACCTTGTGGTTCCTGGCTCTTACTTTTGTTTTTTGCATCCCATTAGCTGAACTGCCCAACCCCATTCTCTCCATTGATCCAAATCCTAACTCCTACCTGATCTTTAAGATCAAACTCAAAGTCTGCCGTGTGGCATGCTTGGCTTTTCAGCAGCAAGTAGGGGAATCCAAAAGCAGCAATGGGTTGACAGGTGGTCTAGATTCCAAATCCTGGGAGGTCAGCCAAGGCAGGGCTCACATTCTCGATCTGCAAGTCCAGGGGACAGGGAGCCAGAGGACAAGAGGTTCAGTGACTTGGGTGAAGGAGTCTGAGCAAGTACTAGGCACGGGACACCGAAGATCAGAATGGAGCTTCATGATAGTCCAAGACAACAGCTTTTAAAAATAAAACAGAATTCTCTCGTTTTTGAAGGGAAAGAAAAAAGGAAGGGCAGCTAACCTACTCTGTGCTAGGTATGTCTCAAAGTCATGCCAAAGTTTAGAGAGATCAGATAGCTTATGCATGTCATACAGCTAATAAAATGGCAGAGTGAGAATTTAGATTTTCAGTTCTTTGTGGAAACCACTACACTAGTGGTTCTCAATTTTGGCTGAATATTAGAATCACCTGGGGAGTGTGTGTGTGTGTGTGTGTGTGTGTGTGTGTGTGTGTGTGTGTGTGTGTCTGTGTGTGTGTGTTTAGGCAATATATCACTGTGTCTGGAGTTTGATCCCTGGGGAGCTTTAAAAAATTCAGGTACCTAGGTGGCACCCCATACCAATTAAACAGAATTTCTAGTGGTAGGATTTAGGCATTGATAGCTTTCACGGTTCCCCAGGTGATCTCAGTGTGCAGCCAAGGTGGAGAACAACTGAGTCCTTCCCACAGTATTGACCCCTGCTGGGTACAGGTCACAGAGAGAAGGGAAACTGTGAGTAATAAACAGGTAGGGGTCAAGGAGGCCAGTGGAACTCAAGTAGTAGTATTTTAATTAGCTCTTTCTTCCAGTGGAAATGTACATCTGAACTCATTCTACAACCAGATATCCAGTCTGGGAGTTGAGGGAATAATGGAATTAAGTCAGTGGAACTGAGCAATGAGAGTATAAAATGTTGGGTTTTGTTTTCATTTTTTAAAAGTATACAATTCAGTAGCTTTTACTATATTCATAGAGTTGTGTTTTACCATCACCACCAGTCAATTTTAGAACGTTTTCATTGCTTCAAAAAGAAACTCCGTACCCTTTAGCTGTCAATGACCAGCCCTAAGCAACCATTCATCTACTTTACTTCTCTGTAGATTTTCCTGTTCTGGACCCAAATGTTAGTTTTTAACCCAGGTGCTTCACTGATGCAGGACCCATGATGATCCTTGTTATTTCTATCTATTTTTTACCTTTCATTACACCATAACATATGTACAGGAAGAAAGCATAAACCATAAGTCTACAGCTCAAAACAGTTTTGCAAACTGAACTCACCATCTAACCAGTACCCAGGTCAAGAACAAAGGTTATCAGCATCTCAGAAGCTTCCCTTGTGCCCTCCTCCTTCAAGGGTAACCATTTTTTCTGACTTATACAAGCATAGATTAGTTTTGCCTCCTTTTGAACTTTGTACCAATGGACTTTTAGAATATGTCCTTTTTTTGTTTCTGGCTTATTTTACTCAACAATGTGTGTGAGATCCATCCTTGCCAGTAGCCATGGTGATCTTTTGATGTTAAATTCACCTAGTTTCCTGTAGAATAAATTATTTGGAAAGGTTCATTGAGACTCTAAAATATTCTTCAGATGATTTATTGAATAAGCCACCTCCTTTGGTCAGTATGAAAATAATCTATTCCTAGAAGATTTTTTTGGAAATTTAAATTCAGAAGACTGACATTGTTGAGGACAAGTAAAGCATCTTTGGCTTGTGGAGCTAGTTGGACTAGTTATTAAACTTGAACTGAATAAACTTTAATGTTTATAAACATTTAACAAACATAAGAAATTGAATTCCTTATCTAGGTCTTTCTTTCTGGGATCTTTTATTTTGGCCTGTCTTTGGGAACTGCTTACGATTTTTCTTCCTGTATATATATATATTTTCTTTCATATGTAATATCCAGTACTGTAGACCATTCCCTTTCTTTACTTAGGAATGTTTAAGACCAAACATAAGGCTAGGGGTGAAGTAGAGTTTTTATACCTGCAAGTGTTAGAAGTGCCTAGTTTCCTTTAGTGATTTCTTCTCCTCCTGCACACTCAAACAAGCTAAGCAGAATGCATGCTAAACATGGTGAAGAACTTTGCATAGAAATTTGTTCTCTGTGGAATTTCTTTTTATGTACCACTAAGGTTTGCCCTTCAGTATAAAGCACAAGGCAGGTCTTTGTGAATCAGGTCTTTCCTAAGGTATTTGAATTTTCAGGTGCCTTAGGGAGGCTCTGAAAGCGAGGGAGGGATGTGGGTCTTGGGTAGTGCTCTCTTTTCCAGAATATCACAGAGCAGCTGGGGTGTGAGGTCAGTGTCTTGATTTGAGACCAACCAGATCAGAAGCATTGAAAATGGAGGCACTGTGACGTTTAAAATACACACAACAAACACAGTAACTGATAAATGTGCTTCCTTCACTAGATACTAATTCCCTGTGTCCGTAAAATTAGCAATGATATTTAATCCTCAGATCAGAAATTTCCAAAAATGATTTGAAATATGTATCCCTAAGCCAACTGGCAGAAACCAATCACTTCCACAGATTTCTATGACTAAGTGTTGCTCCAGCTTCCTCTGTGATTCCCGTAAGACCCCACATTTTATAGGAAGGGTCATCAGACCCCTGCCTGTTCCAAGGGAAAGAAAAAGGGCTGCTTTCAAATGCTTAAAAACTCTATATTTTCTCAGTTTGTGGAGACAAGTAGAGAGGAAATGAAGAGTTTGTTCATGGAAATTAAGCCCAGCTTTTCTGAGACGTCTCTCTTGTCATCTTTGCTCATCACAGAAATAGGTTCTGGGATGAAAGTGCTTGTGCAAATATTTTTTCTAGGATTTATATACAGTGGGAAGGCTTAAAGGGCATTTGTCTTTAAATGCCATTTACTGTACCCCCGTCCTTTCTGAGATATCACGCCCAGCCTCGAAGTTGATGTTGTGGTAACACCAAACTGCCTAATCTTGCTGGCATGTCACCACTGCGCCACCTCTGTGCTTGTTCTTCCTTCTCGCTGGGACAGCTGTTGTCAACCATTGCACTTTCTTCACTGGCTCATCCTTACTTCGCCTCCAAGACTGAGCTCAGGTGTCATCTCCTCCAGGAATTCTGAACCTTGTTGGACGTCATTGCCCCTTCTGTTTGTTCTGACTGCACCCTGAGCAAATCTCTGCCTGAAACCTCAGCGTATACGCTCCTTGAAAGCAAACTGTTCATAAAAATGATGAATTATATAACTGTCCTTTTATTTTTCTTTTAAAAATCATAATATTTGGCCCATTTCCAAACTTTAGGTTTGGTTAAATCCTTAATGGAAAACATGCGGCTTGATGAAATGCACACTATCATTATTTTGTCTACTGTTAAACAGAAACAATTTAGATGAAGATTCTGTCTAACTCTAAACACATGTTGATGCTGAGCAAATATGGACTGGAATGCACATTTTAAAAAATTGTCTCATTCCCTGCTTTTGTTTTGTGTGTCTGTGTCCCTGACTTTACTTACCCGTTATGGTCTCTGTTACACTAGATTTTCTTTCTTCTGATTTCCAAAAAGCAGTTCCTTGTTTATGCTGTTTACTGTCATTTTATGGATTTGGGTTTCCAAGACTACCTCAAAGGAGGCAGTTTTATGTCCCCTTTCAGAACCACGTCTAAAAACTATGTACTTGTCACCCAGTGAAGGGTGATATCTGGGCTACGACCATATGGCCTAACAGTAATCATGATAGTTTATACCTGTGCTAAGAACTGTATATGCGACAGTTTGATGAGATAGGAATTGCAGTTGTGCCTTTTTACAGATGAGGAACAGATTCAGAGAACTTAATAACTTGCCCAGCATCATACAAGTTTTAAATGCAGAGCTGGGTTTAAGAACCAAACTTCACCAGATTCTAGAACTTATGCTTTAAATTTCTTTAATTGTTTTATTTTGAAAGAAAATAAATATAGATTAATAGGGAATTACAAAAAAACATATGTGGATGTCCTATGCAACCTTTACCCCATCTCCCCCTTTGACATTCTGCATCACTGTAGTATAATATCAAAACCAGGAAATAGTTCAGCATTCATTAGTAGGGTAAGCTGAGGCCATTGATTAGCACAGAATTTTAGTTAAATGTGGCTTTTGAAAAAAATAGCGTTTTTTATATTGTAAAGCCTTCATTTTAATAAACAACTCATTATTACCGTGATTTACACTGAAAAAGAATGTGGTTTAGATCACTGGTTCTTAACCTTTTAGGACATAGATGCAGTTTATTTTATTTTATTTTTAAAGATTTATTTATTTATTGGCTGCATTGGGTCTTCGTTGCTGCACATGGGATTTCTCTAATTGTGGTGAGCGGGGGATACTCTTCATTGCAGTGTGAGGGCTTCTCATTGTGGTGGCTTCTCTTGTTGCGGAGCACGGGCTCTAGGCGCGCAGACTTCATTAGTTGCAGCACGCAGGCTCAATAGTTGTGGCCCTTGGGCTCTAGAGTGCAGGCTCAGTAGTTGTGGCTTAGTTGCTCTGCGGCATGTGGGATCTTCCTGGCCCAGGGTTTGAACCCGTGTCCCTTGCACTGGCAGGCAGATTCTTAACATATATCTAGGGAAGTCCCTAGATATATTTTAGAAAGCAATGAAATATGGACCTTTTCAGCAAAAAAAGACAAATGCATACATATATACAAATCTTCATGGTTTCATAAACATTCTCTATCTCCACCCCTGAAAATATGCATAGACTCAGCTTAAAAACTTCTGGTTTAGAGCAGCATTTAAGGAAATTACATTTGAGAATTCCATGGTGGTCCAGTGGTTAGGACTCGGTGCTTTCACTGCCGGGGCCTGGGTTCAATCCCTGGTCTGGGGACTGAGATTCCGCAAGCTGCACTGTGTGGCCAAAAAAGAAAACAAACAACAACAACACAAAACCCCATTATACTTACTCAAATCTGAAACAGTCTTTCCTAGTGCTTTTTTATCTTTTCTCAACTCTGCTTATAGAAAAGCCTCCAAACCCTTTTATTACTCTTTTACTCAAGGGGCTGAAAGTTCCTTGGATTTTCTACAGCTCCGCCTCCAACATTATTGCTCCTATGAACACAATTTATCTGAGTCTGCTTTCTTGTGCATAAAAGTCCTTTGGTCAGTAACTTTTAAGCTGTCTTTCCCTTTTCAGGTCACCACCAGGAACATGGGTAATTTGGAGTCATGGCTCTGGAGTTAGGGATCAGGCCTGGGAGCTCTGAAGCCCAGCTAGATATGAGAATGTAACTGGGAGCTCCTGTCAGTTTTGAGCCAGCTGCCAGGAGCCAGGAAATATATAATATTTCCACAGCCAGGGCTGACCCAGAGAATGTGAGTCAACAAGGCATAGGTCAGAGCCACAATCCGGAAGTAGGAGGATAGAGATATATTAAAAAAAACGCCAAGCTGATGGTCTGACCAGAAGGGTGGGACAAATCTTGATTCTGAGGAAGATTCTTGCCTTAGTCATAAACCTGTTATATGCTTCCTGATGAGGTAAAGCTCAGAGAAGTGTTCTGCCGTGGAGCCAGAAGCCAGGGTTTAGCTACCCAAGAACCTACGAGGAAGTGGTCACACCTAGAAACGTGTGGGTGGAATTAAGGGCTGATGCTGACACTTTGCATGCGGAATTGGCTGTGTTTTGCTCTCAGTTGGTTAAGATAGAAGAAAGCCAGAATGCTTTCACTGTGTATCACCTACCTAATTATTTATGATGATCTTTTTCCGATCAGAGGACGTTTCACAACTGCTCTACCACTTTTAAGTTTTCTGTCTGCTGATAAATGTATTGTATTTTTTATACGGTTGGTTTTTTACTGCCCTGAATATGTCTATAGCCTGGTTGCTAAAAAAGACTAGTGGAACAAATTGCTTTCAAAGGTATGGTATCCATTTCCTCCTCCTGAATTTGTCTACTTAAGACAAAGTCTTTTGCCATGGTTTCTTTGCACTGTCAAACCAAGTATTTGACCTAAGAGGAGAATGGGGAGTGGAAGGATGGAGGGTGGTCCTGGGCTAGTGTCTGTTTATGACTTTATGCAGTGCTGTGTTGGGGTCCCCTGTTGTTGAAGGTCTGCCTCAGTTTTATAACAGGAATCAGACCATGCCAGACACTGTGCTAAACACTATAAATAATCCTCCCAACAACCATAAAGTTGGCTGGGTTTTTTAATTTGTTTTGGCTGCACCACGCAGCATACAGGATCTTAGTTCCCGGACCAGGGGTTGAACCCATGCCCGCTGCAGTGGAAGCACAGAGTCCTAACCACTGGACCACCAGCGAAGTCCCCTAAATTTGGCTGTTTATCCATAAGGAAACTGAAGGTCAAAGAAATGAACTAACCTGACCAGTGTTACAAAATGAGTCAGTGCAGAAAATGGGATTAGATCCCATGTGTTTCATCCTATATTTAAACGGAGGACTTGGTCCTCAACTCTGGCTTCTCACGGTACAACCTCTCTCGTCCCCCCTCCCCTCCATGAGGAAATCTGGTTCAGGGATAGGAGTTGACACTAACTTAATCCGTTGGAGACTGATTAACGACCCCAGAATGCCATTTCACAGAGGGAGAGGTGCCTTTCCAATAAACAGAATATCTGCTGACCACGGCCCTTCCTCTGGATCAGAGTGCTTAGGGAGAATTGGATAACCTCAAGGCATCTCATATCCAGAATGTAAGGCCTGAAGAATTAAACACACGCTGTAGCCCTGGGATGGCTAGATGTCTGCCAAATATAGTCTACCTTGAACAGTGCAAGATAAATGTTAATGAAGCTTCTTTCCAAAGTCATCATTTTCTGGACTCCTGGCAACTCAGGGCAGATGGCTCCTCTTTTATTTATACTATCTTCAGTTGTTACACTTGCCAGAATTACTGTACCTCTTAGATCGCTTAGCCTGAGGTGATTTTAGCTGTCATCATAACTTTCTGAGCGTTGGATAGAATCCATTAGAATTTACATACCATTATTCAGGGTGGGTTACTTTTGTAATCCCAAGCCTAATTCTTTGGGTGTTGATTTATGATGAGAGTTTTGTCTCTAAATGCTGAAGAAGTCTTCTCAGAGTTTGCAGGCTTTATTCTCTCAAGCTTGGGAGCTTTTAGAATCTCCTCTTCAGGAAGACTTTAATAGATATGATCAAAACCAGCTGCATAGCTAAAATCCACTACCTATAGCAGTCATTCATTTATTTACATTTAATACTTAACAACAAATGAGCAGGCTGTGCAAGTGTTTTACATATCTTTCTGGATGTGTGATATTTTCACATACAGCGCCCAAAAGGAGAGGAAGAACATCTCTTTAGACCCTAACCTGTCCCAGTCTCACAAAGATAATAGATGGAAAGATTTCAAGAGAAATGAACATTTGATTCTTTCTTCAGGCTGTAATAGTCTTTCTCCCTGTCTGCTCTAAACAGAATAGGTTCATCCTACTCCTGGGAGTAGGTTTCTCTTTGCATCAAAAAGCTTTGTAAAGAGCCAGCTGCACCAAGACAGCCCTGAAATTCTTGAGTAACAGGTTTTCAATTAGGAATATTTGCTCCAAGGCTAAGGAGGTTCATCATTTAGTTGTGGGCTATGGTATAGTGCCACAGGCCATGGGGGACTCTGGGGTCTCTTTCTAAATTGGCCACTTTTAACCCTGCGCAGCTTGCCTACTTGGTGAATTGCTTGTGAAACTGAAATGAGATAATGTGTTTGAAAGTGTTTTGAAAACTATAAAATGCTATATACAATTGTTAAGTTGTTATTTCAGAGCAAAGCAGTGAGCAGTTGTCATCAGTGAAAAAGGAAGCATTTGAAAGCAATTGGTGCATATACTTTTTCAAGCACCAAACATGAAGTGCTGATGTTTATTGAGCATTTACCATGTGCCAGTCACGGTATAAATGTTTTACTTCTATTAATTAACCTAATTTTTACTGTACCCAAATAAGGTATATACTATTGTTCCCATTTTACAGATGAGAAACACTGAAGCACAGAAAACTTAAGCATCCTGCCCAAAGTAATATACCTAGGAAATATACCCAGGCAATACATTTAATAAGTGATGAGATGACACTGGGATGCAAATCCAGGCAGCTTGGCTCCAGAGCCCAGACTACACTGCTGGCAGCATAATCCTTACTAACTGAATTAGTAGCAGGTCCAAGACATTTGTAATGCATGTCTCAAAAGGTTAAATGTTACATAAGTCTTGGAAGGTTAACATTGTGATGAATAAAGACACTCTCTAAGAAAAGCGAGTATCCTTTAAGGATTTGGAGTTGACTCCCTTCCAATGCCTAGTCTTCATAGTTTTGAGTCCTACCTTACTTATATAGAGCGTGTGGCCCTTAAACATGCATGTAAAGTCATCCCTTAAACACCTACATCATCAACAAAATGGTGGTAATGGAATTGGTTGATCCTTTAAGATCCAGTAAGGTTGAAAATGGTCAAATGAGAGGCTATAGAGGAAAAGCCTTGTAAAGTAAAACATCGGAGAAGTATTTTATGCTGAAATCTATAATAATAATAAGGAATCAGTTAATATATTTCTAATAATTTTATTCTTTTTAAAAATTCACCTGCTAACGGTGATTGGATCTGATTCTTTTCTTTTTTTTTGTAAAAAAAACTACCAACCGTATTTTCAACTTAAAATTGATTTATAAACATGTTTGATTTAAGATTGAAAATATAACAAAAATATATTCTTAAACATTTAAATCTATAGCTTTCGATGTATATGTGTAAAGGATATGTGTCATAATTTATTTAACTGTTCACTGTTATTGGATATTTAAGATGCCTCCAGTTTTTAAATGAAAATAAATAACATCACAATGAATTTCTTGGTGCATATTTTAAGAGGGATAAATACCCAGAAACAGAATTATTGATTCAAAAAGTACAAACATTTTAAAGCTTTTGATGTATCTTGCCAAATTGCTTTTTTAGAAGGATGAATTAATACCTACTTGCAACAGAAAGCTACAAAGGAGCTTTTTTTTTTTTTTTTTTTTGCATATTGGATGTTTTCATTTTATTTTATTTATATATTCATTTATTTATTTACTGGCTGTGTTGGGTCTTTGTTGCTTTGGGTGGGCTTTCTCTAGTTGCAGGGAGTGGGGGCTACTCTTTGTTGCGGTGTGTGGGCTTCTTATTGCAGTGGCTTCTCTTGCTGCAAAGCATGGGCTCTAGGCGAGCGGGCTTCGGTAGTTGTGGCACATGGGCTCAATAGCTGTGGCTCGAGGGCTCTAGAGCTCTGGCTCAGTAGTTGTGGCATGCGGGCTTAGTTGCTCTACGACATGTGGGATCTTCCTGGATGAGGGATCAAACCCATGTCCCCTGCATTGGCAGGCAGATCCTTAACCACTGCACCACCAGGGAAGTCCCATGGATGTTTTCATTTTAAAATATTTGCCAGTTTATAGTTAGCCATTGTTTCTGTTTAATAGCTCATCATATATTTTAATCCTATGTCCTTTTTTCTATATATGGAACATACTTTGCATATTTATTGATTAGGTTTACATACTGATTGCTTATCAAGTTTTGCTAGTGCTTTGATTCAAATTTGTGGCAGAAATGTGCAATTACATAGCTTGTATTTATTTTGATTACTTTCTCATAACTTTATTATTTAGTTTATTGCCTCTAAGCTTAGGATGTCATTCCCCACCTATGTAAGCATTGGAAAAAAAATTAAGTAGACCTGCTATGTACAAACATAAAATGATGTCCAAGTTATACTGTTCAGAGAAAAAAAGTAGAATCCTACAAAACAGTGTTTAATTATGATTCTATGTCTCTCTCTCCGCCCCCCTCCCATACACATTTATTTATTCACTAATTGATTTTGAATGTCTCCTTTGTGGCAGAGATATAGCATTGAACAAAACAGACAAAATCTGAGCCCTTATGGAACCTGGTTTATTGGAGAGGCCAACAATTATAAAAAACCCATCAAAGGATAAATAAAATGTCAGACAGTGGTAAGTGCTATCAATAAAAGTAGAGCAGGGTGAGAGATGGAGAAGATGGAAGAGTGACTGAGTGACTGACTCCTTTAGATTCAGTGGTCAGAGACCTTTCTAAAGTGGCATTAGATCAGAAAGTATTGAACGAAGTAGCTAGTATAATATTTTATATAAGCACGTGGATAGAAAAATACCAAAGTTCTGTAGTCCCCTTGTTAGTGAATATTACCCTTGGCTCTTTTGTCACCCAGACAAAACCAGCAAAGCATCCTATCCTAGACTTCTCATTTACTCCCCATAGCTAGTTAATCATCACATTTTTGCCACCTATATACTTCTAGATTTATTTTCTACTTGCCACTGTCTTCTCTTATGCCATTGTCAGTTTTTGTCCTTTTTCACTTTTTGAAAAGATATATTAGTTCATTTTTTTGTAATAAATAATGCACAATTAAATTATATAATGCATGAGAGCTAACTTGGTGGGGCTTCCACTGGCCAAATGGGGACAATGTGAGCATGAAAATAAATGTTGATAGTAATGGATTATCAGATAGGAATCCGTGAGTTCACACTGATATAAATAAAAGAATTTTAAAAAGTCAGAAAGGAGAAAAGGTCTTTCTTACAGTAGAATTGCAGCTGATAAATGTGGAAAGAATGATGGAGTTAGAAAAATCACAATTAGGTAGCCACCATAACAAAAACTGTTTTGGCTAAGAATCATCAGTGGTTGCTAAAACTCGGTGAAAGTATGATGATAAATGGGATATGTACGTAGTTTCAAAGTACCAGCCTACACAAGACACTTGTTAATTACAAAGGGAAAAAATAGTAATTGTATAGTGGAGAATCCTGTCAGACCCTGCATTACCCAGGAAGGGAACATCACCAGTAACAGGACACATGGACATCACGTGCCTCCATATGATGCACTGAGGACAGAACAGTACTTCTCTCGTATTTTTGCCAAAAATGCATAACCTAGATATAAATATCAGGAAGGTTACCAAATTCAGGGACATTCCTCAAAATAATTGTCCTGCACTCTTTAAAAATATCAAGGTCATAAGAAAGACTGAGAAACAGCTTTAGACTACAGAAGACTAAGGTGACATATGATAACTAGATTCATTTGTTATCCTGGACCAGAAAACAACTTTTCCTTTTGATATTAGCTGGACAATTCATGAAATTTGAGTGTCTATAGATTATAGTACTGTATAAATGTTAAGATTTTTTAAGACATACACAGTGAAGTGTTGAGGGGTAAAGGGATATCATGTCTAAAGAAAATTTCAACTAGAGCCTCTTCTAGATGCTTTTTTATGGACAGAGGTCACTTGACAACCTACCAGTTGTCTGACAGAGTATCCATGATAACCACTTATTGGTTTCTTTGAAACTCCTGGATTTGTTCATTCAGTAGCCACCATTGAGTGCCAGTGTATCAAGCACACTACTGGGCCCAGGATGAGGCAAAAACAATTGAAATGTGTCCTCAGGGAATTGACAGCCTGCAGGAAAGAAGCCAGAGAGAGAGAGAATTAATGAGAATGATAAAGCAAATGTAGTAAATATTCACATTTGAGGAATGCAGGTGATGGGAATTCATTTATTATTTTTGCAACCTTTCAGGATCTATGAAATTATTTCAAAATAAATAGATAAAAATGTATTGTAAAAACTATTAGAAAGATAAAAAGAAATTAAAAGACAGTGAAAGAAGATTTCAATAGATTAGAGTTTTATAGACAACTTAAAAAAATTGTACCTGTATTAGGCCACAAAGGAAGATCACAACAAATTCCACAAAGCACAGAAATGTACATGCTACACTCAGACTACAAGCACTAAAGCAAGCAAAAATACGTTTAAATTTAAAAATCCAAACTAGTTAGACAATCTCAACTCTTTCTAAACCATAACTGAATCAAAGAAGAAATACTATACTTCCAAACTATTTAGAATACAATAGTAGTGAATGAAACCTGTGGGATGTGGTCTAAACTATAGGCAAGGGAAAATCTGCCTATAGTTTGAAAACTGTTATTATTCATCAAGAAAGAATAAAAATAAATCATATACTGTTCTAGAAGTTAGGGTAAAAACATCAAAATTAGTAGACGCCCACGAGGAAGATTGTGGTGCCCTCCCTCTGTGCTCTCACAGTGGTCGTCAGCCAATTTATGGAGCAGTTTAGGGAGCATTTTCAGTGAGCCACTACCAAGTGCTGGATCAGAGAGACAAACAGTATCCCTTTGAGGAACTTCCATGGTGTGTGTGTGTGTGTGTGTGTACGAGAAGGGAAATACCGGATATTAAATTATAAATTCAAACATTCAGTGAAGGTCAGGAAGGAGAAGTACAAACTTCTATTCAGCTCCTAGTGTAGTCTCACTTAACAAGACCCTCTATTGTCATTTCCTCCCTCCTGTCTTTCTCTCCCAGTTTTCTGAAGACACTGTGTTTCGATTATTTTCGTGTCATCCTGAGCCTTGTGCTCTGCTTGATACTCTGGCATTCAATGGTGACCACTGAATAAATGAATTGAGGAATGAATGAATGAATGAGTCCTGTAAGCTATTGTTGAGTGGACACACTGCCACACAATCTGTAGATTACCATTTGAGTTACACTATTTATAAAAAACAACCTAGAAGAGAACCTAGGAAATATGTCATATAGAGAGATTACAAAATAACTGCGACATACGGTTTAGACAAGCTAGTAGACTATTTAAGCAGTATAAGGTTAATTGAAATTCTATGAAGGGTAGTTTGTGTCAGGGGAAATCATGCCTAACTCACTTTTAGAATGCCTGAGCGAGATATTTCAGTATGAGTTCTTGGGGAAATTGGTAGATGCAGTTTATTTTTCTTTTTCACAAACTTTTGATAAAGGTTCACATCCAAGATGCAAATTAGGGAAGGTCAAAGGAAGGTCAAGGTGTATAAGAGAAAAAGTAGTAAGAAAAGACGTGGAAGTGATAGGTAAGGACTAAATTAGAGACAGGACGCCTTGCACGGTAAGGACTTGGGATTTTATTGTGTTGCCTTTGGAGGGTTTTGAGACTGTCATCTGATTTATAGCTGTAAAGGATTTGGTTGCTGCGTGAATAGACTATAGCAGCATAAGAGTGGAACATCAAGGCTGTTGCAGTAGGCGAGGGTACGGTGAGGCCTGGAGTACGATAATAGCAGTAATAGTGATGAGAAGTGTTTACTCTAGAATAACTGTTGAAGGTAGAGGGAACAGAACTTTACTGGTGATTTGCTGTGTGGTGTGAGAACAGAGTCAAGAGGGACTTAAAAGTTTTTGGCTTGAGCCACTGAATGAATATGTTCATACTTGTGTCCTTGCCTTATTATCTGTCAGGGGAGGGGGTATTTCATGGAGGTTATCGTTGTAGGGCAGGAAGATTCCTTAGGAGGTTACTGCAGTCATTATGGAAAGATGAAAGGGCCCTGAACCTGGGCAGAAGCTATAAGTATGGAGAGGTATTCAGAGGGCACAGACTTGAGAGACATTTAGGAAGTAAAAATAACTACTTAGGAAAACAGTTTTGGGTATTTCAATAAAATTGGAAGATAATGAAGTCGTTTTCCCCAATAGCTCTACCTATTGATATATACCCTCAAGCAGGGGTTGCCTGAGTCCTGTTTTGATATAGCTCCAGAGCTAAGAATATTTCTTTTATTAATACATTTTTAAAGGATTTAAAAACGGGGATGGGTGGGTTGGATATGTAACAGAGACCATTTGTGGCCCTCAAAACCTAAAGTATTTACTGTCTGGTCCCTAACAGTGTAAGTTTGCCAATCCATGCTGTAGATCAGTGGTTTTTAAAGTGTGGTTCCTAGAGCAGCAACAACATCGCCTGGGAACTTGTTAGAAATGCAGATTCTCAGGCCTCAACACAGGCTTGCTGTATCAAAAACCCTGGGAGTGGGGCCCAGCATTCTGTGCTTTCACAAGCTCTTCAGGTGATTCTGATGCATGTTAATTTCTGAGAATCACTGCCCTAGAGAAATTTTGTACCTGGTTAAGAGTAACAGCGTTGTGCATAAGAGCTTCAAACTGGAAACAGTAGAAATTTCAATCAACAGAAGAGATAATAAGTTGTGACAATTAATACTATGAGAGTATTCCATAGCTTGTGGTTAAGGGCATGCCACGGAATGTAAAGGCAGACTCCTTGTGTTTGAATCCCAGCTCCACCCGAGTAGTAGCTGTGTGACCTTGGGCAAATTACCTTGACCTAAGCCTCAGTTTGCTCATATGTAAAATTGGTATAAAAATAGTAACTACTTTACAGGGTTATTGTAAGGATTAAACAATTAAAGTAGAGAGTGGCTGGTACATAAGTATTATATTTGAAGGGCAATCTGCATGTAATGTATTATGATACTTTAAGGAGAAACATGTCGGTTCATTTCATAAAAGTGATAGTCTGCCCATATAGTTTGCATATAACAAAATGATTGAACAACATAAGTAAAAAGCAGTGTAGATTTTGGAGTTTCAAATGCTGGCACTGCCCCGTAAACGTGTGAAAACACGTGGAAAATACCTTAAAATTACTCTAAAAGAATTGTGAAGAAAACTGGTGAAATGTGTTATGTCTGCGTTTTGTTTTGTATATGGGCATTTTCTTTCCTAATTGCCTTTTATTTCTTTCACCATTTCCTCAGCCCTTCCAAAATTCCTCAGCTGTCTTGATAGTCTCTGCGAAGCGCTGCCAAAACTAAGGTGCAAAGTGGCTTCCCTGACTGTAAGGAGACTTGGTTTTTTCCATGAATCAAGGTCATTAGAGTCAGGGTCTAGTGTTCTCCCAGCTATGCCCCTGGGGCCAAGTCTGGGCCTAGATCTAGGACAGGGCTGTAATCCTGATATCTCCTGGGATTTCAGCCTTTTAGCTGCTTTAGCATGTAAAATGCTTAGTTAGTATGTATTTAGCAACGCCTAAACATTGAACAGGGACACAAAGAAATAGAATTTTTTTTTCTCTGTGGAGACCACGTCTTATTTTTTCTATATCCCAGTACTTGGCACCCAGTAGGCCCCATAATATATACTGCGTTGAACGATTTCACCTTCTCGGTGGAGCTTAAAAATCTCCATTTTCTAGGCTGAGTTTAGGGTGCAAGCAGCTGAAACCACGGGCTGCATTTTAGGCTTGTCTAGAGCAACAACCTGCAGACACCTAGTTCAGAGAGAAAAATCACTAAATTCCCTTCCTCTTAATAATATAAAAGGACCAGAAAAATCAGTCCCCAAAAGACTGCGCGAAAGGCACAGCGCTGCAGAGACCCGCTTCCTGTTGGGGCGCGACCTCGAAGAGCGACGAGGCAGGAGAAAGGCAGCCTCCTTGTGACGTCAAATCAGCGGACTCTCGCCCCGGCTTCACGCCGGTTCCGGTTCCCCGGCTTTCCGGGCGCGAGAGTACGTGAGCGCGGCGGCGTTCTGCGCGTGCTCCGCAGAGGGACGCGAGAAGGTTGGGTCCAGCTCGCGGAGGAGATGTGTGATTGGCTGAAGCCGTGCTGGGGGGTTCCCCAGCCCTTTCGGCAGGGGTAAAACAATAAGAGGGGGCGGTGGCAAAGGGGGCGGGACGTCCGTGTTCCTTGTCGCTCGCCGCAGCGCCTGGCGCCCGGGAAGAGGTGGTTGTGAGGGGAAGCAGCTCACGGCTCTCCGGCTTCCGAGGCTTGCGGCTTCTCGGAGGGAGGGGGCGGCGAGCGAGAAGAATCCGCTGCAGCCGGTCCTCGGCGATTTACCCGCTGACCTCCGCGCGACGTACCGGCCGCTGCTGTTGGTTGGAGGTGTGTACGGGGGCCGGGAAGGGCGGTCGGTGTGGTGGTCGGAAGGGGACATTCCCGTCGCGCGCAGCGGCTCCAGGCAACCGTCCTGTGCGTGAGCCCCGGTGTCGGAGGTGTCGCGGCAGAGAGAGACATTGTTCTTGCCCGCTGCCTACGCTGCTGTGTTTGTGCGTGTGCGTGTGTGTGTGTGTGTGCGCGCGCGCGCGCGTGTGAGAGAGAAGCCAAGCCTTTCCTCTCAGGTGAGGGATGGGAGGCCTCGTGGGCAGAGGGGTGACTGGCGCGCGCCGTGCGGACGGAGGGCTCCGAGGGCACAGGTGGGGCTGGGGTTGGTTGGGGATGAGGTGGCGAGCTGGGAAAGGGGACACAGCGGCTCCCAAAGGCGCGCTGCTGGAGGCTTCGGACGGGACGTGGGGGGAGTGGGCTTGCCGGAGAGGCCGTTTCGAGTGCGGAGCCCACCAGCCTCGTCCCCGACTCTTGCGCCTCTTATTCCCGGTTCCCTGGCAGCGGGGAGGCCGCCGCCGCCCCGCCCGTGGGGGAGGGGAAAAGAGGCTGTGTCGGCGGAGGCAGAAGCGACGCAGATGCGAAAGTAGCGGCCTCCGGGCACCATTTATGTGCACGGAAACAGAATCCGGGTCTGAAGGCAGCCTCCGCTCTGCTTACCCAGTACCTGGTGTTCCGCGGTCTCTGACCCCCTCCGGTTTATCCCGAAGGAGTTCAGAAACCCGGGCTATATATAACGTACGCCTTCTCGGTGCCCTTTTTATGCAGGCGATCTCTTACTGATCCAGGAATAGAAGAGATGTTTGAGCGCTTTGAAGAGTGGGTCTCTTCCTCTTCCCTCATCTCTTCTTGGAAGGGGTGGGAAGGATAAGCAAGAGGAGGAACATAGCGTCCGTAGATTGTGTTAATTTTGTTAGTCGAATCTGATCGAATTTCACCTGCATCTCTAAAGGCAGATTTCTTAAGATGGCCCTGTGCCGCTTTGGGACGAGTATAGATTTGCATCTACAGTTTTCTGCACAGATCGATTTTTTTTTTCCTCCAAGGTATGCCTAATTTCTTAACAGACTTTTTTTCCCCCTCTTGGAGGGGCGGTACCTTTGCTCTCTTAAAAATCAAACAAAAACAAAAACTCATGAAAACCACACACGTGCACCAAAGCTGGAATAATAGCAAAGCCCCCCCCCCCCCCCCCCCGTATATAGTTGTTGTGGCAATAACGTGTTAAAATAGTGGTTTTAAACACCTCGTGCTAGTCTTCCAAATGTTGGCGTTGCATGTACCTAGATCTGTAAATCATTAACTGCAATTGGGGAGCCCCGTATGCTAGAGGGGAAGAAGTTGGGAATTCCTTGTCCACCTCCATATTTGGCAGTTAATATAGCTTTAGGCATTTGAACAAAGTTTCTAAGTAAACAGTTGGCCCTATTAGTATCCAGTCGTCTTTTTGGTGTCTGGAATTCCTGGTCTTAAAAAATAAACGGTATGATTAGTTTAAACTTCTTAGAAGTGAATTATGTGTTGTTTCTTTGGTGATATCTTCCCATTTTCTTAAATATTTAGAATTATTCATGTGTATCCTTGTGTTATGATTTGATCTCTAAAGGCTGTTTAATTCTGAAAGGTTATCAAGGAATTGTAGGGAGGATAAGGACCTCAGGTGCATTGCTTATTATTTAAGAGCTGTTACATTTCAGGTTGTTGAATATTCAGGGGTTGAAATATTTGTCAATGGTGAACAAATAGCAAGAGGAAAGAAAGGATGCTTATGGGGTGGAGGAGGATCAAAAATTGAAGAAGAAAATAAGTCTTTAATAATTTGATAGTCGAATTGAGTGAGTTAGCAGGTGAGCAGTTGAATTGTTAGCAACTACTCGAGTTTGAATAGTGTTGTCACTGTTGCTAGTACGATATATTTATTAGCCATATTTCACTTGTGAGATCAAAAATGAAAATTTACGCATCAGTTACTGAAAATCTATAAATACCAGTAGTGTCTTTAGGTTAACAGTTTCCTTGCCCTGAAGAATTATTGCTGTTGATTGCCCATTGTCAGGATTGAAAATTGTATCCTAGGATGCTTTAAATAAGACTTTTCCCCACATATTGTATACTGAGTGTGTGTGGAGGTGAGGAATGACCCCTTTTCAAGGATGGTTTTGATAGGTACAGACTGGAGGGTTGTTTCTGAACTTAATTGACAAACGTGACTTAACTCTCCACTGGGAAACATTTTTTAAATGTTTCTGACAGAACAAACAAGTTCTATCTCCCAGAACTTTGGACTGGCTTCAGAAACAGTAGAATCACTTGACTGCTGTTCCTCAGCTTATTTTTATCTTTTAATTTCTAGATATTTTACCCTATGTAGATATACTGTTGTAGGTATGTTGGGATGACTGTTTTGGGTTTCCTATTATGTTACTGTTTTCTGCCTTTTAGCGCCTTCCTACAGTATCAAATAAGCTAACAGTTAGACTTTAAATTTTTTTATATTCTTGCATCCCTGACAGTTCTTCAAAAGCGGTTGTTCTTAAACAGATGTAATGAAAACATCAGTAGAGGGAGGAGACCTGTTTTCAAATCCTGTCCTCATAAGTATAACAGAGGGACCTTGAACTCCTTTCCTTAGGCTCTCAAAACATCATGGTTTCCTTTTCTGTAAATGGAGCTAATAGCCTATCTATTTCAAGGAGGTAAAGGAATGTGTAGGCTACTTGTTAAAGCTTAAAGCATAACATAAATGCATGTTTTAATTTTTGTGGGGCAGCATTTGCATTTCTTTAATGCTTGGTCACTTTTAATAGCTTCTGAACTGCAAAGCTTGCCTCCTTAGACCTTTGGGGCCTGAGGAAAGAAAAGGCTTAATCCACAACTACCTTTTATTTCTGTGACTGGTGCTTAGATCTTGTTTGTGATGCTTTCATTCTGTGGTGTGCCACAACAGATTGAAGGTCGGTGCTCTAAATAGATATGCATTGCTTTTTTAAAAAATTTATTTATTCATTTATTTGTTGGCTGGGTCTTCGTTGCGGCGAGAGGGCTTTCTCTAGTTGCGGCGAGTGGCAGCTACTCAGTGTGATGGCTTCTCTTGTTGTGGAGCACAGGCTCTAGGCGGGCGGGCTTCAGTAGTTGTGCCACATGGGCTCAGTAGTTGTGGCTCGTGGGCTCTAGAGCGCAGGTTCAGTAGTGACATACGGGCTTAGTTGCTCCACAGCATGTGGAATCTTCCCAGACCAGGGCTTGAACCCGTGTCCTCTGCATTGCCAGGCAGATTCTTAACCACTGCACCACCAGGGAAGTCCACGCATTGCTATTTTGATTGGTAAAGTCATTTTAAGGAAAGACTATCTAGAATTTCCAGAGGTTTCAGTTTTAATATGCGGTTAGCTGTTGAGAACCGATATTACAATCCATAGTTCAGTGAGAATGGGCCCGGGCCTGACTTACTGTGAGCCCAGCCATGGGTGAGGTGCTTTAGAGAGAAAGGGTGGTAAGTATCCAATAGTAAGAGATTAGCGTGTCCTAGCATAGACATAGCCTTTGGTAACATAGTTTCTGGTAAGAGAACTGCATCCTGTTACTGCATCTTTACTCTTTTTATAGAAAGCAAGATAAAGTACTACATCCAACTTTACAGTACTGAAAAATTATTTTTGCAGTTTTCTATTTTTCAAAATGCCATTTTCTTTTAGTTTCTTGATTTCTCAGCAGTTTTCATTTTGCACGTTTTTTTTGCAAGAATTAAAATAGCCACCAAATTGTGACATGAAATTTCATGCAAGTAATTTGCAGTAAGTGAAATTCTACCTACCCCCTTCCCCTCGAACTGCTTGAGCCAGAGATACTGCATTTCTGATCACTCGTTATTGATGGTGGTCAGAAACATTCCAGGCCCCTCAGTGAATTTTTGATTGTGCGTTTTGATGCTTATGTATAGTGATGGTTGCAGCCAGGTGTTTAGGGTTAATAGTTTAGTATAATTAGATTTTATGATCATATGTAGATACAGCCATTTTATTACTGAATAGAGAATGGAGGTGCCGTTGCAGAGGTCTCTAAGATTAAAAAGAATTAGTGGAATACAAAATTATTTCACTTGAATTACCTGGTGTTTTGTATTGTAATGTACTCTAATAATTATTTTGCAGTAGTAAACCTAAGGAATTAATTTCATTTTCTTGTCCAAGTGCACACATTGCCTTCATGTTATTGAAATCATACCTTAGTTGCAAATTTTATACTGTTTCTATTTTTCCTATAGTTTTATATCTTTGACAATATTTTAATGATTGCATATGAACTGATGGTTCACAGTTGGGGTTCAGTGTATTGTATTTTTGTTTTTAAGACCATTAATTTAATAATAGGTTATCAAAAAAAATAGTGAGGGTGAGTCAAAAATTGTCCTCACTCCAGTTATATTCAAACTTCTGTTGGCCATACTGTCTTATCAGAGTTTTCCTGTTCAAGGGTACTGTCTCCCCAGTCACTGCTGTGCAGGTGTGAACGTGTTACATCAGTTCATTTATAACTGCAATAGAAGCAAAAATGGATGCCCCACTTGTCGTTTGCATGAAACAGCAGTGCGCATTGATTTGTTTTTTGTAGTCTGAAGGTGTACCTGGTGCGGTTATTTACCCAAGACTTTGTGCACAGTATGGAGAAAGTGTTTTGTCACGAAGTATGTATAAATGGATAGAGAAATTCAAAGAAGGTCACAAAAATGTTAGCCATCAACATCAAGAAGGAGCTGGATGCCTGTCCACATGAAGACAGTGGAGTTTTCATGGCTCACAGCTCAGCCTAAAACATTTTTTTAAGATTTATTTATTTATTTTTGGCTGCTTTGGGTCTTCATTGTTACACACGGGCTTTTTCTAGTTGTGGTGAGCAGGGGCTACTCTTGTTGCAGTGCGCAGGCTTCTCAGTGCAGTCAGTGGTTTCTCTTGTTGCAGAGCACAGGCTCAGTAGTGTGGCGCACAGGCTTACTTGCTCCGCAGCATGTGGGATCTTCCTGGACCAGGGCTCGAACCCGTGTCCTCTGCATTGGCAGGTGGATTTCTAACCAGTGAGCCACCAGGAAAGTGTCTAAAACATTTTTAAATGAGGGAATCCGGAAAACTTGTTGACAGATGGACAAAATGTATTGAAAAGCAAGGAGGTTATGTCAAACTGATGTATTTGTCTTTTCTAAAAGTTAAATTCTACAGCCAGAGTGCGGATAATTTTTGACTCTCTCGTACTATATCAGGTAAGCATATCAGATGGTTTTTAAATTACCTCTTGGAAACAACAAAGTTCAGGAGTGCACCTTAAGATCTAGGCAGTAAGTTTTTGTTTCTGTCTATGTAGCTGCTTATTTTAAATTCCAGCATGGTATCTTTATTAGTCTGTTTCCCCCATCTCCTCCTCCTCAATTTTATCTTCAGTTATTTGGTAGTAGTTAAGCACACTCAGACTTTAACTATAAATTGTCACTAATGTTGTAGGCATAATGTCAAGATTACTTTTTTGCTTTGGTAGTAGTGCTAAATGAATTTTCAAACTTTCAACATTTATTCTAGAGCCATGTTTTCTAACCAATAACATATATCTGTTAGATGGTTATTAGAAACTAAATGAAAATTTTAGTGTTTTTTAAAATTACAAAGTTAATATATACCCTTTGTTCGTTTCCTAGACCCACAACACATATTATCTTGTATATTTCTTTTCGTATCATGCCTTTTTTCCCCAAAGATGGGATTTGTAGCATTCTACAATTTGGTTATTACTTAACTTTTGTGGATAGTACTTTTTGTCTATGTTTATAACTTTCCTATTATCTTTGTGCAGTTGTGCACATTTTTCTTTTTAATATATCTTAGAAGTGGGATTACTGGTTATATGTATTTTTAATTAATTAGACTAAAACTGCAAAATTGCATCTCCAAAAGGTTGTAACTATATTTCCACCAACACTGTATGTGAAGGAGCCTGTTTCCCCCACCCCTTTAACAGTACTGGATATTATCAGTCATTTTCATTTTTGTTAATCTAATAAATGAAAACTGAATAAATTGTGTTTTTTGAACTGTTGAATATTGTCAATTTCCGGGCACCTAAAAAATGCTTGGTATGTGGTAGATTCTCCACAAATATTTGTGAAATGGTTCGTATAAAGCATAATTGTATTGCTGAATTTAAAAAATTGAGGAATAATTTAGAATCAGTAAAAACCAGTCTTTTCATGTGTTCAGTTGTATGACTTTGGATAGGCATACACAGTCATGAAACCACCAGTACAGTCAAAAGATATATTTCCTTCACCCCAGTATATGTCTCTAGCCCCTGATATGATTTAGCCCTATAGTTTTCATTTTAAAGAGTGACATATCAGTAGAATCATATAGCATTAACTTTATCTTTGGGTAGTATTTTGGAAACTCATTCATGTTATTGCATATATCAATAAGTTCTTTTTATTGCCAGGTAGTATTTCATTATTTGCATTTGCCAGTTTGTTCATTCACCTGGCTAATGGTCATTTTGTTGTTTCCAGGTTTTGAGTGTTTATTAATAAAGCTGCTGCAGACAACATACAGGTCTCAGTGTGAACACAGGCTTCATTTCTTTTGGATAAATATGCAGGAGTAGGATTGTTGAGTAATATGAGACATATGTTTAATTTTATGAGAAACTGCCATACGGTTTTCCAAAGTGACTGTACCATTTTTTTTGTTCCTACCAATTTTCCCCATCCTTGAAAGCACTTAGTATTTTTAGATTTTAATGTTAGCCATCATTCAAGGTGTTTAGTGGTATATCATAATGGTTTTAATTTGCAATTTTTGAAGGATTATTGATGTTGAGCATCTTTTCATCTTTATTTGCCATCTGTATATCTTGATGTGGATTGTAGATTCAGATCTTTTGCCCTTTTAAAATTGTATTTCTTATTAAGTTAGGAGAGGTCTATCTTCTTGGTATAAATCCTTTATTAGATGTGTATTCTACACATTTTCTTTCACAACGTGGCTTGTCTTCATTTTCTTAATGATGACTTGAAATGAGCAGACGTTTTACATTTTGCTTAAGTCCAATTTGTCAGTTTTTAAATTTTTTTTCTTTTTGTGTCTTATCTAAAATCTTTACTTAACCTAAGGTTATTAAGGTTTTTTTCCTGTCCTTTTCACTAGAAGCCTAGCATTAGGCTTTACATGTAGGTCCATGGTGCATTTCAAGGTAATTTTTGTACATGATGCAAAGTACGAGTCAAACTTTGTTTTAACGTATAGATATCAAGTGCTTCCAAAATCATTTTGTTGAAAAGAGAATTACTTTGGTACCTTTGAAAATAAATTGACTGTATTGTGTGGGTCTACTGTAATGCTAAATTTTTTAGATTTAGCTCTAAAAGTTCTTAGAATTTGTGCTAAAGCTGTTGTAGTTGTTTTGTTTGGACCTTTAGTTAATCTCAAAACTCTTAACTTCATATTGCAGCAGTATGTGTTCATGTAAATAGACGTATAGACATATATACATTTACATGTAAATAAGAACTAGAGTGTAGAAGATTGACTTTAAAAATATTTAGAAATTACACAATTAATGATTTGTTTATTCATTAGCATTCCCCCATAGCAGCTTTTTTTCCTTTCAGATTTATTGAGATATAATTGACATAGCAGTATGTTTATGTACAGTGTGATGATTGATGTACATCTTGAAATGATTATCAGGATTAAGTTTTTGAACATCCATCCTCTCGTGTAGATACAAAATTAAAGAAACAGAAAAAAATTTTGTGATAACTCTTTGGATTTACTCTTAACTTTCCATATATAACATACAGCAGTGTTAATTATATTTATCATGTCGTACATTACATACCTCATAGGAGCTTTACTCAGTAACTATTGAAATATCTGTATTTTGGTAGGTTGCTTCTCTTAAGAGGTCTTTTTTAATGGCCTTGCCACACAGAATGCGGGATCTTAGTTTCCTAACCAGGGATCAAATCTATGCCCCCTGCAGTGGAAGTGGGGAATCCTAACCACTGGACCGCCAGGGACTTTCTTTAAGAGATCTTTAGTATCACAGATTTGTTCAACAAATTTTTTTTAATCCTTTTATGTACAAAGTAATGGTAGATGCTACAAAAAATATCTATTGAGCATCTCCTGGAAGTGTAACATTGCCAGGCTTATGCTTAGCATTAACTTAAAGGAGCCTTCCAAACAGGAGAGAGTGTGCCTGTGCACAGGCACACATATTAATTACTAGGACTGAATGCATTAATAAAAGAGCTAAAGAAGATATGTAGTACTGAGAGAAGAAATGGTTAATCCTGTATGAGGGACTTAGCTAAGAAAGCCAGGGAGGGTTGGAATAGGATCTTGAGTAGGTTTTTGAAAAGTGCATGAGGGAGCATTTGGTAGTTTTGAGGAGACAGTCATCCCCTAAAAATTCTTTTCTCTTTTAGCTCTGGCTTGCAATACTCACTTCCTCATTTTTTGCATGTCATATTTCTACTCCTGTTCCATTTCAAGTGGTATATTCTTTGTGGTAGGGCTGTAGCATTTATCATATTAGATAATTGTGTTTAGGAATTCTATCTCCCAGTGGACTTTAAATTTCTTTGGAGCAGCAGATCAGGTCTGTCATGTTCACCTTTGTTTTTCCTTGCATAGTATCTGGCACATATATAGTAGATAATTCAATAAATGTTGAATGAATTTTTATTGTCCCATCTATTTACCCAGCCTGTGTTGAATGAAGTAAGACAGTGACTTAGAGTAATGATTATATTCTCAGCATAGAATTTGTTTAGAGAGCTGAGAAGTGTAGTGGAAGATATATTTGAAGTGTTGGTTAGGACCTTGTATGCCGGACTGGATTTCTGTGGAAGGCCTTTACTTCAAACCAAATGCAGCTGTTTGGATTTTACGTATACAGTGTATGCTACACATGATACAGAAGTTGAAGACTTTTGAGGAAGAACTGAAAGGGTCTGAATTGAGTGGGAACAGAAAGGATGGGACAAATTCCAAGAGATTTTTGAGTTGGCAAGATTTCACAGTTTGAAGTTTAAAGAGGGGAAAGTCACTTAGGACTGAGCTTTCAAGCAAAGAATATGGTGGCACCATTAACAGAAATAAGGAAGCTGCCTTCTCTGTGTAGGGGAGGGTGCATATTTAGGGTTACCTGTGAGTTCATGTGTGGGTATTCAGCAAGGGATTAAAAATGTCAAATTTGAGTTTGTGGCAGAGATTACATATAAATTTTAGTATATCTGAGAGCTGAAGCCATTTGACAGTTGAAATTGCCATATTGGAAGACAGACCTTAAGGACTTACGCATTTTGATGAGAAAGTTGTCTCATGATAGAAATCTAGATGCATTAGGAGGAGGTGAGCAACAGTGATAATGCAGACAGATGAAAGACTGAGGTCATTGAATTTTTGAAAATTGTGACCTTTCAGAGAAATACATTTAAGGGAGAACTCAGATTATATAATATTTGAGAGGGGGCTAGAGAAGGGGAAGACTAAAATAGATGCAGTTAGCAGTTTAGGTCAGAATATGATTAATAAAGTGCCATGATAAAGGCCCAAAGTACTTTGAGAATTCAAAGGGAAGACAATTATATTCTATTTGGGAATCAGGAAAGATTTTCAGGGGAACAGTACTTTGGGTGGGCCCAAATGAATGCATTTGTTGGACATATTATTTTATTACATTTCTGCTAAATTGTTTAGTCTCTGGAATAATTACCTGCAGTGACTGGCTATTCGTGAAGTAACTGTTCTGGTTATTCTTGCACTATATTGAAGCTAAATCTACCTTGCTATAGTTTCCATTCAATGTTCAACCACTATTTAACTTGCGTAAATGAGAACAGGACTGTGAGTTCATTTTAGACATTACATCCATATTAATGTAGCCTGAGATTGTTTGCTTTCGGGGAAGCCCCATTATACTAGTGATTCACTGAACTTACTTTTTTTTTATTGTGGGTCTCGAACAAGTTAGCATTTGTAAAGCTTGATTGATTGATGGCTGCTTTGGGTCTTTGTTGCTGTGCATGGGCTTTTCTCAAGTTGGGGCAAGCGAGGGCTACTCTTAGTTGCAGTGCATGGGCTTCTCATTGTAGTGGATTCTCTTGTGGAGGACAGGCTCTAGGCACATGAGCTTCAGTAGTTGTGGCACATGGGCTCAGTAGCTCTGTAGCATGTGGGATCTTCCTGGACCAGGAATAGAATCCGTGTCCCCTGCATTGGCAGGATTCTTAACCACTGCACCACCAGGGAAGTCCCCTGAACATACTTTTAACTAAAGAACAAATGAACAAAAACCCTTAAGTATTTAACTAATAGCTGAAGCTCTAGTTGAGGAAGGAAAAGAGCCATAACTTTTTCAAAAGACCTCTTGAAATTGAGGAAATTTGATCATATTGTAGGATATGAAGCACACTGTGACTTTCTTTGCTTTGTGTTTATAGTGTTACTTTCTTCCTCTGCTCCATTCCCCTCTCAGTGGATATAAAGAGCTTCAGAAAAGATGGTGACAATTGATAATAGAGCAATTTCCCATGAGAGCTGGGATAGATGTGCTTCAGAAATTAGTCCAGGCAAATGGAGAGGAAACATTTTAAGAGATAGGAATGAATAAAAAAGGATGTTGATTAATAAGATACATAGGAATTATGGGCAGTGTTAGTGAATGACCTCTGAAGTAGTCTAAGCTCTGTAAATAGTAAGGAAAGCTGGATATAATCATGTTGGTATCTCGATGAATAAATAGGATTGATTATTGCTTTTAACTGACAAGAAAAGAGTACATTTTATATTGTACATCCCAGTATGACAGCAGTCTCCACACATTCAAGTGTTTGGGGAAAGTGGGGCTTAATACATAGAATTTTCTTTTTTTTTTCTTTTTTTTAAAATAAATTTATTTTTTATTGGCTGTGTTGGGTCTTCATTGCTGCACACGGGCTTTCTCTAGTTGCGGCGAGTGGGGGCTTCTGTTCATTGTGGTGCATGGGCTCCTCACTGTGGTGGCTTCTCTTGTTGGGGAGCATGGGCTCTAGGTGTGTGGGCTTCAGTAGTTGGGGCACTGGCAGGCTCATCAGTAGTTGTGGCACATGGGCTTAGTTGCTCTGTGGCATGTGGGATCTTCCTGGGACAGGGATCAAACCCCTGTCCCCTGCATTGTCAGGTGGATTCTTGGCCACTGTGCCACTAGGAAGTCCCTATTTTCTATGAAAAGGTGTTAGATGATAATTGCTCTTATCTTTGAAGGTGATAGAGGCTAACAACCTTCTAAAGATTCTTTTTGTACATAAGTATCTTTAAATCTTGGCTGTCTTTGTAGAACTGTATAGTCTTTTAGGCTTGACCAGTGATTATTCCTCAGTTTGTGAATTAAGAAATCAAGATCTGGGACTTCCTTGGTGGCGCAGTGATTTAGAATCCGCCTGACAATGCAAGGGACATGAGTTCAATCCCTCGTCCAGGAAGATTCCCACATGCCATGGAGCAACTAAACCTGTGCGCCAGAGCTACTGAGCCTGTGCTCTAGAGCCTGCAAGCCACAACTACTGAGCCTGCATGCCACAACTGTTGAAGCCCATGTGCCTGGAACCCATACTCTGCAACAAGAGAAGCCGTGGCGATGAGAAGCCTGCGCACCGCAACTAAGAGCAGCCCCCGCTTGTCGCAACTAGAGAAAGCCCATGTGCAATGAATACCCAACATAGCCAGTAAATTGATTGATTGATTGATAAAAAAGAAATCAAGATCCAAAAAGGTCATGACTTTTTCATGGCCTTAGGTAGTTAAAACCTTTTTCTTACATTCATGTTTAGAGGTTTGTTTTGTATGTGTGTGTGTGTGTGTGTGTGTGTGTGTGTGTGTGCGCGCGCGCGCAGACCCAAATCCCAGAAATTGCTTACCTTTGACTTGGGATCTTTGCTGTGAATAAATTTCCTTACTCCAGGGAGGAAAACTGGAAGATGGCAATTGTTTGTGTAGAATACATAAATTAACCTGTCGTTAAAAGTAGGTGAGTGAGTGAGGTTGCTTTTGTCCCCCCCTATACTTTTGCTTTCTGGTTGATATAGTTGACTCCATCAGTCAGTTATATTTTAGCCTCTAAATTGAGTCACTTAAAATCAATTAGTTAAACAAGTAACTGATCTGTAAGTTATATGTCAGTATAATTAATTGAAACACCATCCTCTAAGTAACATCTTCATTTCACCATTCCCTGTGGGACCCTCCCCGTAACTTTAAAAAGTGAACTCTGCATAGTCTCTTATGTATAGCTATTTGTTTAAGCTTTTACCAGATTAGCATTGCCTTATCTCATTCACCATTTGAAGTTCACTTTTCAAGTTCCCTCTCTTGAATAAATACTAATTTATTGAGTGATAATCAAGTAAAAGTTACCTCAGTTGCCCATCTTCTTTGCCTGAGTCTCTGATCTAAATTGATGATATCATGGCCTTATGGCCATCCACTTTAGTGACTGTATAGGTACTGGGTAAGGTGAAGCCTCTCCTAAACTTTGTTGCAGTAACTCTAGTGTATTTTGACCTTTCTTTGATATTGATATGTGTAATTGCTACCTTTTTTTTACTTCGGTTATACGTGGGTGACAAAAATTGTAGGTGAATATGTACTTTACAAATGTGATGGGAATTTGGGATAAATGACAAAGTCTTGTTGTAGAAAATCTGGAAGTTGGGAGAAAAAAGAAGGGAAAAGGAGAATCCCCAAACCCAGAAATAATCCCTGATAGTATTTTTGATGAACTAAATTATGAACAAAGTCCATAATTATTTTATTCAGAGGACAAGTTAGTGTCTTCCCACAGCTTAAATCAGTTGTTACAGTATTTAAATGTGTATAATTTCCACATTTTTGTTATTTTATAAAATTTTTCTAGGTGAATGTACTGTTCTTCAACCTTCCCCATCATTCAAAATAAAAAATACTGTGTTTTCTTTGTTTCATTACTTTAAATGTAGCAAATGAGAGTCCTTTTATGCATTAGGATTTGTTAATCCTTATTGTTGGAGGTTTTTAGGTTTGGGGGAAACTAATGGCACCTGAAATGACAGTATTAGATTGTGCTTTGTGAATTAACTTTTTTTTTTTTTAATGAGTTGATTTAATTGTAGGTGTTACAGAATTCAAGGTAGAACAAATCTTGAAGAGCAGACTGGCAGGATTCTGGGCTGGTTTACTTTGACCTCACAGCTAAGGTAGAAATGGCTAAGGGTGAACTGAAGACATGAGCCACTGTATGAACATTTTTTTTCCTTAAATGTGCCACAGGCTCCAAGACAACACTTAATTCTAGCTATAGGTGGCAACAGATGTTATGGAAGAGAATTTAGGTGTTTAAACAGCAGTGGAAGTAAGGGTAACCATCACCTGAGGCATAAGGAACAGCTTACTTTTTGCCAGAATTCCTAATTCCAGCTGTGGCCAAGGGACCTTTACTTGTAGCCTTCCCTCTTAGCCCCTTCAGCTTTTATTGCTTGAAAACCTTACTGTCTTTTTCCATATCCTTGGCCTGCTTCAAGGGCTTCTTGCCATTGGCCCTTCCCCAGACCCTGCCACTGGGAGCAGTTAACTATTTTTGAAAGTGAGTTAGGCATTATATAAAAATGTAAACAGATTTTTTTTTAGTATCTACTGAGAGTTGCAAGACAGTTGCAAAAAGAGAAACAGGGAAAGGGAAACTAATAGAGCATTATGTAAAAGTTGAGTTGGGAGTCAATAGAATTGTAGGCTACATTATGGCTGGTATCTGATTTTTATTAAAAACAGCATCACACTTGTAATGATTATGGTGGGCTGTCTCTGTGAAATTATTTGTTTAAATGAAGCCTATGTTGAGGGAATTCCCTGGCAGTAGGACTCCACACTTTCACTGCCCACGGTGTGAGTCAGGGAACTAAGAACCTGCAAACCGTGTGGTGCAGCAAAAAAAAGGAAGGAAGGAAGGAGAAAAAAAAAGAAACCTATGTTGAAATTTGTTAACAGGAATTTAAACTGCATCCTGATACTACTCAGCCATAAAAAAGGAATGAAATTGAGTTATTTGTAGTGAGATGGGTGGACCTCGAGTCTGTCATACAGAGTGAAGTAAGCCAGAAAGAGGAAAACAAATACCGTATGCTAACTCATATATATGAAATCTAAAAAATTGGTACTGATGAACCCAGTGACAGGACAAGAATAAAAATGCAGATGTAGAGAATGAACTTGAGGACATGGGGCAGGGAAGCTGAGACAAGCAAGAGAGTAGCATTGACATGTATATACTACCAAATGTAAAATAGATAACTAGTGGGAAGCTGCTGCATAACACTGAGATCAACTGGATGATGGGTGATGACTTGGCTGGGATAGGGAGGGTGGGAGGGAGGGGATATGGGGATATATGTGTAAATGCAGGTGATTCACTTTGTTGTACGGCAAAAACTGGCACAACAGTGTAAAGCAGTTATATTCCAATAAAGAGCTTAAACTGCATCCTCATTTGCCCAGTAGATAAACACACACAAACGTGCGTATATAAATATGTGTTTAAACAAGTAATAATTCAGATTTTCTCTTTTTTTTTCTCTCCCTTTCCTCCAGCTCCTAATGTTATAATTTTTACTGTTTTGAGGGCTATAAACATAAAATCATTTACTTTAAGTGATGAAAGTTTGTGTTTCTATTTTTATTTTGTACTTGTTTTCCTTGACCTTATCTTTGAGATTTTGGGCTTAGAGGTACTTTATCATAGCACCTCACCCATTCTTTTCCCTGTTTGCTTGTCTATATTCCACGACAGATTATAAACTCCTGAGAGCTAGAGTCTTGTTCACTAGGGTATCCCATTTATTATAAACAGGTCCTAGCTATTAGATAATTAATAGCAAGAAAGGTTGGAAAGACATACACCAAATGTAAAAAACCATTATCTGAGTATTGAAGTTATTGCTGATTTTTAATGGTAATCATTATCGTTTTGAAAACAATGAAATTAATCCCTAGAATGAGGGTACAAAGAAGACAAAAATCAGTACTGTACTTGATAAGTGTAATCTCTAAGTCCCGACTTGTGCCCTTTACCTGATTTTCAAAAGTAAACCATTGGAATCCAAGAATGTAGGAGATAATGGTCCCTAAAGGAAAAAGATACTGTGAGTGGGAAGACTTTATTATGGTGCCCCTAGTCTGAGACAGTACTGGACTCTGGGGAATTATAAAGAGAACTGTGCTGCTTGTCCCTATTTTGAAGGATAGGGAGATCAAGAAATAGAGACGAAAGGGAGATGGCAAATGTTGGAGGTTATCAGTAGTTGCTGGGAATTTATTCTTTTCCTGTTTTACTCTTTTTAATAAATGATATTTTCTTCATTTTCATTTGAATGGCTAAGAAAATTTACTTCATGGAATTTAACAAAGATGACTTTTAATAGTAATTGTCCTTATGTTTGCTCCTTTAGCATTTGACATTGTGCAGCAAAGAAATGGTTATGGAGAAGCCCAGTCCGCTGCTTGTAGGGCGGGAGTTTGTGAGGCAATATTATACTTTACTGAATAAAGCTCCAGAATATTTACACAGGTAAATTTTAATTGCATTATTTAGTATTTTTATTTAGTTTTATTTTCTTGAATGTGACTACATATACTTTTTGTCTTTCCTGTCTCCTCATGTCCTGACAGTTTCTTTGCAAAGCACATCCAGTATTTTAGCAATCTGATGGCTTAAAACCAGTCTTTTTCAAGTTTTTTTTTTGACTGAACTCCACAGTAAGAATAACACCTCACATTATATCCCATTATATAACACATTCACATCTGTACACACACACTTACATACTGTGGTATTTTATATTTATTAAAAACAACAACAACAACACAGACTTGACCAACTAATGGGTTCCTGTCTTGATTGAAATCACAGGCTTAAATCATTTGTGGTGGGGTTTTTTTGTTTTTTGTGTTTTTTTGAGTCCCCTGTAGCAGGGTTAGGAAATGAATCTGTTACATGATTATACTTGTGAAAATTCCTTCTGATTGATCAACAAGATAGTATTCCTTGGTGAAACAGCAGCAGTAGCCTTGTTTACTATTTTGGCGAGAGTTGGGCATCTGTAAGCTTATTTTTTTTCTAGAGATTGAAATGAAATTGATTTATATTATGAGTAGTATTTATAATTTTTCTTCTACCTGGTGTATTTTAGCAGGTGGAAGATAAGTGAGACCTTTGTAAGGATTAGGCTCTGAAAGCATTTGTTGTAGAGCACACTGGCCAAGTGAGTTAAGGATAAATATATCATTGCCACTTCATGTGGGAAAGACTGTTAAAAGGACTTATTCTTTTATCTATAGGTTCTCTTTATAAATATGCTGGGCATTCTAAAGTTTTATTTTGCATTATGCACCTCCATTGTTAAAAATGTGTGTAATATTCCCTGTGTTATTCCACGGGACATTTTTATATAACCACTGCTGCCCCCTGCCCCCATCAAAATGAATACCTATACATTTTTCTAATTATAAAAATACAGACATTCTTTTTGACGGTGTATATGAGTTTGAGGGAGAATGGAATTAATAAGGTCTTTTGTATGAAATTTAGTCTTCACAATGTAGGCATTATCATTTTTAGCTTTTTTTTAAAAAATGGAGAAACAAGGCTCTACCATCATTTCAAATAATAGCACAGACTTTTGTTTTATACTTAGCTTATGTAACAGATTTCCCTATTAATGAAAATTTAGTTCATTTTTAATTTTTCACTTGTTGACACTAATGGATATCCTTACTCATGCATTTTTGTGCACCTTTCTGGTTATTTTCTTAGGATAAGTTTCTGAAAGTAGAATTGTTAAGTCAAAGGTATGATTATCTGTAAGGCTTTTCTTATACACACTTACCGCCAAGTTTCTTCCCAAAAAAATGATAGTTGTGTACATGCTTGCCAGTACTACACAAGAGAAAATGGTGTAAACTTAAACTGTGGGTAGTGGTTAAAAGCATGGACTCTGGAGCCAGCTGCCCCTACTTGATAGGTGTGTGAGTAAATATAATGTCTTCTGAACTTCAATTTGCTCATTTAGATAATAGCACTTACTGCTGAGGTTGTTAGCAGAGTAAAATGAATCAGTATAATACATAGTGCACTGAGACCATTGCTTGGCATAGAGGAAGTCATACATGTTTTATTAAAATAGGAGCTGAGTTCTCTTTATGAAAAAATTAACTTTGCATGTTTGATAACCTTAATTTAAGAAGACATTAATTCTAATTGCTTTAGGTAATATGAGAGAAACACTAATTTATCATGTACTTAAAAGCAGTATAAAAATATAATTGAGAAATTAGATGCTGAAATAATGTAGGTGTTTTTTTACTTCGTCTCTGAATTATTTCAGTTAATTTAAATCTAAACTTTTAACCTAAGTGTTTGAAATTACTAATCATTTGGAACTATCAGTAGAATGAATATTAAACAGTGTCTGATTTTCAAACAAATCTAGATAACTGAGTTTTTGTATCTGAAGGAAAAAAAATGGGTAAATTAACTACAGCATCAGCATTTACAATATATTTTGAATACCTCATTTTTCCACTTAACAAAATATAGATATGGTAAGAATTAGATGAGAATAGCTAATAACTAAGTATATATTTTGTGTGCCAGGCACACTAAGAATTCCGTGTCATTACTCATTTAATCATTAGAACAACTCTATGGAGAAGTTACTCTTGTTCTGTTTTATAACAAAGGAAACTGAACTTGAATACTGTTAGGTCTCGAGATTACATAGCTAATGAGTGACAGCCAGACCTGAAAACTAGGTCTCTTTGACACCAAAACTCTATTGCTTCTTAGACTTCTCTTCACAACTGAATGTTAATCATTATCAATGGTTTTACAGGTTTTATGGCAGGAATTCTTCTTATGTTCACGGTGGAGTAGATGCTAGTGGAAAGCCCCAGGAGGCTGTTTATGGCCAAAATGTAAGTATCAATTTCATATACATTTTAGTTTTTTTTTTTTTTTGAGGTAATATAGAGATTTGGAAAACAGCCATGGATTTCTTCTTGAATGTAATCAGCTCTACTAGAATTTGTTACAGTAATTGTCATGTGCTTTGACTTCTTATAAACATAGAAGCATGGTATTATACTGGTATGGGTATGAAAGAGAAAGTGGAACATTTTAATATCCTTGGTGTATTTTATACATGAAACAATTGAGACAGTGTATAACCTTTATGGAAATGTGGGCTAAATCTTATGTTGCAGAAATGCATAGGAGTATATACTCCTTAGGACTTTGTGGAGGATGTGGGACTTCCACTAGACTCTGAATTATAGGATTTGGCCTTACCAAACAAGAGGCAATTAAAATAGGAGAAGTGGCGTCAGCAGACAAGCAGTAAAGTAAAATTAGGTGTGAGTTCAAGAAGTAGTCAACATAGTTTACGTGAATGACTAAATACTTAATACAGAACAGTGGGAGAAAGCTGTATAAAGCCTATAATATGAGACAGCCATTGTGACTTCATGCATAGAGAGGTGACATGTTGAAACTAGTGGTTTTAGGAACATCAGTGTGTCTGTAATGCATAGTATGGTGGAGTGGTTTCAAATGAGGCACAGAGATTAAGTAGTTAATATTCTAGAATTAACGAGGAAATCAAAGTCTGTAGTATTGAATAGGTAATGTAGTATTGAATAGGTAATACAGTATTATGAGTTTGTATTTCCTCCCCACCTTCTTCTCCTAATAAAGGATATACACCACAAAGTATTATCTCTGAACTTCAGCGAATGTCATACTAAAATTCGTCATGTGGATGCTCATGCAACCTTGAGTGATGGAGTAGTGGTCCAGGTCATGGGTTTGCTGTCTAATAGTGGACAGCCAGAGAGGAAGTTTATGCAAACCTTTGTTCTGGCTCCTGAAGTAAGTTTTCATTTCAATTAATTTTCACTTCTGTGATTTCATTTTGCTGTTACTAGTTGCTTGAAGTGGCCAGAGTTTCTTCTTACAGGTATAGGTATGCATGTAGCTATTTTTGAGAAATCTATATTGGACCTGTTGATTAATTTATTTGAGCTTTGTGTGTTTACTTTTGACTATTGAGAAGTAAAAATGAGATCCTGATACAAATGTGTGAATAGATGATTAAGATTACAGAAATTGAGTTGCCGGAGGAAGGGGATATGGGGATGTATGTATAAATACAGCTGATTCACTTTGTTGTACAGCAAAAACTGGCACAACAGTGTAAAGCAATTATATTCCAATAATGAGCTTAAAAAAAGATTACAGAAATAATATTAAAAATATATTATTATATTCAATAGGTTACATATTAAATAAAATGGAAAAATTCTATTTGTATATTGATCCTGATTATTTTATATTAAGTAGCCATTTCTTGAGTTTCAGTATTCCTTAAGTGATCTTCTGTGATTTACTTTATATTAACATCATAGCATGTTCAACTTTGGAAAATTATATGTCTATATTCTGTATTATTAAAATAGAAATTGTGTTTATTTGTTCTTTTTATGTAATGCTATGTTTATGGGTATTTATGGAATATTTGAATGTTGTTTTCTTGTAGGGATCTGTTCCAAATAAGTTTTATGTTCACAATGATATGTTTCGTTATGAAGATGAAGTATTTGGTGATTCTGAACCAGAACTTGATGAAGGTGAGGTTACTTTCAAGATACAAGGATTTTATCAGTTCACTACTCTTTCAGGACATGGAAAGTGTGAAACTTAGAGAAATTTGCCTCTGTTGTAACTGAGTCAAACTCCCCTTTCTCCTTTTTGTTTTCTTTTTTTGTTGTTGATGTTGTCATAAAAGAAATAGTTCGTTATATGAAATTATATAAGAATCATACATGCAAAGTGAAAAAAATTTCCCTCAATCTCATCCTCTATGGATAACTAAGAGTTTGGTGCCTATTATAGAATTCTGTTGTATTTTATACTGACCAGTACTTTTATAAAAAGTGTAAGTATGCTGACTCAAAGCTTGCTTTTTTTCACGTAATGTATCTTTGGCTATTTTTTGTTTTGTTTTCTTGTTTTTTGTTTGGCTATACCTTAATCATTTAATTGATCTTCCATTGATATACATCAGTTGTTTCCTTTTCTTTATCATTTTTGCTCCATTGAATCGATGGGACAAAGGAAACTGAGTTAAGACTTTAATATTTTTTTCCTGCCCTTCCCTTTTCTTAATAGACCTTTTTAAAAAACAGAATAAATTCCAAAATTCATCTTGTCTTCTCTTCAGTTTTTTAAGAGAACAAGGAATATTGCAATTAAGTTTCTTTGTAAGAAATACGCTATACTTTTTACTATCATATGACTTCTTTAAACATTAAAAATACGTGTATCTAATTGTGTATTAAAGCCTCTTAAAAAGAGATGTGGTGTATTATGTATTATCAGAATCAGAAGATGAAGTAGAAGAGGAACAAGAAGAAAGGCAGCCATCCCCAGAACCTGTGCAAGAAAATGCTAACAGTGGTTACTATGAAGCTCACCCTGTGACGTAAGAATAGTGTCTGCAAGGCCAAATTTGGTCTAAACTTTAATGTAGTTGCAGGGTGGTTTTTGTTCCTAGAATTATTGTTAAAAGTAAATTTTTGATAAAGCTATGAAACTAGCTTTTGAGTATTTACTGTGTATATGCAAGAAATTTGGGAGGCATTGTTTTATTTAATCCGAAAATTGAATGTGGTTTGGTCCAACCTGATCACTTGCTGATAATGCATAGTGTTTGGGACAACACAGAGAGTAAGCATTTTATTTTTTAAATATGGGGTTTGTTTATAGTTAGTACTAAAGTAAACATTTTTAGTAATCTGGTTTTTAAATTAAGTTAAAGAAATGCTGCTTGAGAGTATTATTCCTTTCTGCCTTCTAGTTCTTAATGGACTTTTGCTTCAAAACAGCTTATTACTAGTTATGCCCATTAAATTAGAGAAATGCTGATTTTCTTTTATTTGAATTGACCATTTCACTCCTACTGAAAAGTGAACAAAATATTTTATTATAGTAATGGCATAGAGGAGACATTGGAAGAATCCTCTCATGAACCTGACCCTGAGCCAGAATCTGAAACAAAGACTGAAGAGCTGAAACCGCAAGTGGAGGAGAAGAACTTGGAAGAGTTGGAGGAGAAGTCTACTTCTCCTCCTCCTGCTGAGCCTGTTTCTCTGCCACAGGAACCACCAAAGGTTAGATCAAAGGAACTCTTTAGACCTGTAACATCACACTTTCATACTTGGTGCCATTAATGAAGCATGACCTTTGTTGTGTTATGTTAAATTATTTAATAGTAAACTATGCTTTTTTTTATGTATATGAAAGAAGCTGTGGGGGTTTTTTTTTGTAATTCTGAGGAAATTTTATTGTATTTTCACCCCCTAAAAAACACCCCTCAGAATAAAATTTAAGATTAATCCTTGTCTGTGTGCAGTGTTTAGTATCTTACGTGAAATTATTCGAGTCCATGTAATAAAGCTGAGAGTTGCTCTTCCATTCTGTATTATGTCCTCTATGCACAGATGCAACAGGAGTCATGCAGTTTCCCAACTTAAAACAACTTGGCCTATTGTTAATTTAAGGAAGTGATACATGTTATTTCTGGTTTAAATGGAAACAGTTTCCTTACTACACCAATTAAACTATCTTGGAAAGATGAGTGACACCATAGTATATCACTTAAATCTACCTAAAGCATCTTTTATCTTTCTGTAAAGTAGAAGGTTAAAGTATATTTGGGCAGTGAGAGGAGGAGATTCCTTGTTAAATTTGTGAATGTCTGTTAAAGCTTCCAGCTAGTACTCTCTTCTTTCCTATCCTTCCCCTCTCCCCTTAACACCATCACAACACCTTATCTTTCCCCAGAAGGAGAAAGAAATTGGTTCTATTAGGTTCTTATTTTTCTAGCATGTGTAGCTGTTAGTGGTTTTGTTTGCCACTTGCTCATCTACTTAGAGCATATAGGAACTTGCTTGCGGATTTATTTAGTAGTTCAGACAAAACAGTCAATCTTGCATAATGAGATTTTGAAAGCTGGCACATAGACTGGCATGTGTGTGTGTGCCTTTCTTTCAGGAGTCCGCCAATATAGAGCAATAGTTTAGAGATGAAAAGAAAATATATATTTGGAAGTTTCCCTATAGGAATGTTGGTGGTTTTCCATGATTAGTAGTCTAGGTTTGTTGCATTTCCTGCAGGCTTTCTCCTGGGCTTCAGTGACCAGTAAAAACCTGCCTCCTAGTGGTACTGTTTCTTCCTCTGGAATTCCACCCCATGTTAAAGCACCAGTCTCACAGGTAACCAATCTGTGAACACATTGGATTGTATCGTTACATTGCCAATTGCTTATCTTTTTTTATACTTTTTAAAATGAATCAATCAGATATTATGGATTAAATATACAAAAAATTGTATTAAATGTCAGTGCACCCACTTTAAATGCCAAATCTCCATTCATCATCTACATAGGTGGTATTTGGGGTTTGGGTGTGTGAAATACAGACTAAGTTAGTTTTACCAATATATATATTGTCATTTAAAAGCCTTCTTAAAATAACAAAAAAAATTCCTTTTAAAAGTTTAAAATTTTATTTAGCAAAAATATTTTAGGGAAGAAATTTGGAAAGGCACAAACTAATATGGCATTATAAAGAATCATTGTTTTTTAAAAATAGAAAACTATAAAAAATACACTGCCTAAACTCTCAGTCTGTAAGTGGTTCATACCATTTAATTGAAGCCTGTACCAACTTATGACTGTAGTGTTCACCTTAACTGATCGTTCTAGTATTCTGCTTTTTGTCTGTTTGTCATCTTACCCATTTCAGAGCTTTAAAAAACATTAAAAAAAGACACTGGCTACCTAATATGTTTATTAGGTATAGTGTAGAATTAACCAAATTCTAAAGTTAATAGGCACAGTTAAAGAGTGTCCAATTCTTTTCCCTACATTTTGAGCCAAACTTGATTCCACTAGAAAATTTATGTTTAAAATGGTTAGTGCACATAAAACTGTTTCATATACTCTAAACAGTAAAGCTTTGAGATTTCAAAAGTATCAGTAGCTAGTAATTACTAGACACTCTTTCTGGTGTTGGTGCAGATAGTTAGGAAATACTGAGTAATTATGTCAGATCACAAACTAGAATTCTGTCTTGAAGAAAACTAATTTGCCAAGTATTGATTGTGATTTTCTACCCATCTGAAGACTTGATAAGTGACTTCTGGATTTTCTTCTGAAATGCTTGATTTCTTATCAGATTTGCATTTGGAATCCTTTGGATTGTTACTTGATTTCAGAGAGCTGGCTACATTTATTTTAAACTCAATGCTAGTTAAAAGAGTAGCTAATGCCTGTTATGTCTTTAGTAAAGCACCTGGTATTGTGCAAAAGCGCTTCATGTTTATTCTTATCTAATTCTCGCAACCACCCTGTGAGAATGGTTACTATTATTATTCCTGTTTTACAGATAAGTAAATTGAGGCCTAGAGTACTTCACCTAAGGTGAGATAGCTACATAAATAAAATAGTAGGGCTTTGAATTCACGCAGTTGGACACTCATGCAAGCCTATAGGTTTCTTTAGCTCTTGGAGGGGAATGTATCTCTATTTACATCAAAGAAGAGGAGTGCTGTATCTAAGCCATGTCTAAATTACATTATATTAGATCCTAGCCTCTTGTCTAGGGCAAAAAATTTTTTTAAGTTTTAAGAAAAATTGTAAGAAACTGGATTGTTTCCCAACCTACCCCCTTATTAAAACAAATTTTAAACATTTATTATTTAAACTTTAAAAGAACTTTCTGATCTCTTTTCAGCTGTATTAGAATGGATTCATGATATTTTTCCACTTGGTTTAATAAACCTTTCAATTTTATTTTGTCACTTTGGTGTAGTATCCGTTTCCTTAACACTTTTAGCATAGATTGTTAATAAAAGGAGAATTAAATCTAATTCCAGGGTATTTGTAGGCATTAATTTAGAAGTAGGTAAGGTAATTTCTTGGTAAATTTCTTGGAAGTTGATCAGTTCATTTAAATAGCTTATGTTTGGTTGAAGTACCTCTTAGTTGTGATTTTATCTGCTGCTGTTGAGTCAATTTGGTGGTTTCATGTTTATTTCATATTCTATTTGATTTTCATTTGTGGAATTTGTCATATGAGCACACTTTCTGGTTTCATGGAATTAATTTTAAGGCCCTAAAGTTGTATGTGGTATCTTATTTTATCCCCTTGGAGCAAGTAGTTTTCATGAAATTGAGCCTGAAGAATTATAAGTGTACAGCTGGCTTAGTTGACCTATTAATCAGTTATTAAAAGAAATATTGATAAAATTTTTTTTGGTCTCATTTTTCCTGTATTGGCATTATCAAATATCTAAAAGTCAGGTTGCTAAATTAATGTATGGATTATTTGTAAGATGTTGGAACTTATTTAAATTTGTGTTTTTTAATTTTAAATCCTTAAAGGATAATGAAGAACTTTGTTTTGTCGTGTGTAGTTATTTTTGTTTCAGTAATCTGTTTTGAAAAGCATCTGAATCAATCAGCCAGAATTCTTTGTCTTGGATTGAATGAGTCGAGGTTTTTCTGAGATACTTAAATTAAAAGGTGTACATTTGTTATTTTTATTAATAAACATACTAGCTTCATCAAACTTTGTTAGAGCATATCTTTTAATTCTGTTTTACATTCATACTGAAGTAAGTTGTGCTTTTAGGTCCTGCCCCGCTTAGCTGAAATTTCTAAACTGCCTTTTTCAGGCATCACATTTTCGGTCAAATTATTATGTAGTCCTAAATTCTAAATACAGATAGCAGTGGTCTTAGGGCTGTAACTTAGGTCCCCTGGTCAGACATAGGACATTCTCCTACATGTTTTGGGTTAGAAAACTAAAAATATAATTTTAAATGAAACAACAGTTACTGAATATCTATGTCTAATAGCACTGTGCTTGGTTCTTCATCTGGTGTAGAAATAAATTAAGATATGGTCTTGCAGGAATAAATACATATTAAAAACCTGGGAGAGTAAAACATTAAAAATTTTTTTTTAACTAGCAAAATTCTAGAACATGGGAAGCAGCTTCATTTTGAGGGAAATGGGAAATCTATATGGAAGAAAAATAATTGGGGGCGACCCACAAATCTGTTAAAAACTGCTAAGATAGGAGATAATATACCTTTTGGTTTTAGTGGGTGAAATTATTCATAATAAATTGTTGTTTTTGAAAGAAACATAGCTCTTTGTCCTTACAAAATTTGTCCAAATTATAATATCCCAGTTATATAAATTGTGAAAGAGTTTGAGCCACTGCTTGGGCTGAGGTACTCAGAGATGATGAGTCATAAAGACTGGACTGATTTGAGGACACATTCTTCATATTACTGCTGAGTGTTTTCAGCATCCTTTGAAGGTGCTGTCTCTTCCTTGGACCATAAATATTTGGGCAGTAGACAGCCTGAAGAGGTTGGGAATACTGAAAATGCCAGTGTATTAAGGAAAAGGTAATAGTAGATCCAGATGTCATTTTGTTTTTAACAGTTACTTTATTATATGTGTTTAATTTAGCATTTAGCAGAAACTTTTGGAGGGTACCTTAAAATGATCTATTACTTCCCTTGCCAGCCCCAAGAAGCAATTAAGAAACATTGTTGGGGCCAGTCCTTAAATAAATGCACGCTTCTCCCATTAGGAAGAACAATAGGGAGCTAAAGGACTTCTTTGACTATTTGAGATACTATAAACATGTTCCTATCTTGCTTTTTATGTGCATTTTAACTTCAAGGTAGTATTTTTAAATGCTAGAGTACTCTAAATTGTATATTTTGAACTATTAAAACATTGATTTTTAAAAGAAAATTATTTGTGGGGTGAGGTTTAGAAGATATTGCTGCTCACTATTAAATTTGAAGGGCAGCAAGCTAGATAATTAGAAAGTATGTGTCATATATTCTTGTCTTCCTAAGATAAAGGTGGTTTTTTATTTTGTATATGTATTTACATGGAGTGGCTCATCTTGCATTTTTGTGAAATTTGTAGCAATACCTTTTATGCTGTCTCAATGTAGGTATAACTATTGAAAAAATATGATTGTAAAAACCAGCTTGTTGTGAGTTATAGACTTGAGTGAGAAAACAAAATTTACCCTACAGTCGTAGATTGGTACAGAATATCTTTATAAAAATTTATGTTTCACATATATACGACACTATGTTAAAAACATTCTAAACTTAAAATTACCATTATGTCTGCTAGTGACTTGGTTGTGGCTTTAGTTGCTTTTCTCCTGTGGAATGTTTCTTTATAATGTGTTTTTTTCCCTTGTGTTATAGCCGAGAGTGGAAGCTAAACCAGAAGTTCAATCTCAACCACCTCGTGTGCGTGAACAACGACCTAGAGAAAGACCTGGTTTCCCTCCTAGAGGACCAAGACCAGGTGAGTCAGCCCTTCTGTAGCCTTCAGCACTTAGCACTTGACACTTTGGAGAAGACTGAACTTAATTATTTAAAAAAAAATTGTATAATGTGTTTTATATCAAATCCTTTTAGTACCAAACTGCTTAAAGGCTTAAGTAACCTGCTAAATAGAGCCAGGGCAAAACAACTTTTAGGGGGAGATTAGTTGATATGCCATAGCGACATGTATTTTGAAGGTACAAAAGAATTTTGAGACACATTTTATTTGGTTATTGTCACTGGTTCTAAGAATTCAAAACCAAGCTGCCAATAACCTACTCTTGTACTTAGCACTCTTATCTCTTCACAGACAAACAGTAAGCACACCCTGATTGTTATTTTGATTGTCTTAGGTATTAAGTAAGTTGCCATGATTTTTGACTTGTTTCCATTGTTAGCAATATATGTAGAACCTCTATTTGAATTCTGTAAGTATGTTTAGATTGCTTTTGGGAGGAGATGGGAGATTGTATACATCAGATTTAGAAAATGTAATTTTTTCCCACAAAAGTAAAATAAGTGATGTGCTGTTAAATCAGAAGTCATGAGAGCTGGGGTTTATCCTAGCTTTGTCACTGATTGAGTTTATGATCTTGGGTGAGACCCTTAAATCATGAGCTTCTCTTCTACCATTCAGTTACTTCACAAATTTTCCATGTGTGATACCTTTCTTTATATGCCTCATTGTGTTCCTTGTGTTATTGGGAGGATCAAATAAGATCTTTATATATATATGAGCACTCTACTGTGTGTAAAAGGCTATGTAAATTAGATATTGCTATTAAATTTCCTGATGTGGCTGTAATTTTCATACAACCAAAGACTAATTTGTGAATTTCAAAATACTAAACACATATTTAGTACAAGTATACTTCACTATCTGAAATCTATTTGGTTTCTGGTTAATGGTGGGAGTTTGATTAGGGAGGAATACTTGCACTGCTAATATTTGGCTTTCATATAATCAGACCAGTAGGTCTAGAAGAAGGGACTTTAGCAATGTAGTTAATACCCTCACTTTACGCTTTAGTGTCATGTTGTTTTCTAACTAACCTACTAGTAACAGACACTTCCACCTCTGTTCCAGGAGCTCACTATCTTATTAAATAAACTAAAACAGGAATATCAAGTTTTGTTATTTTTTACATTCATTGCTTTGAATTAATTTTTATATGACACTGTAAACTTTAATATCTGCTCTGTTCCTTTTCTCAGGCAGAGGAGATATCGAACAGAATGAATCTGACAACCGCAGAATAATTCGCTATCCAGATAGTCATCAACTCTTTGTTGGTAACTTGCCACATGATATTGATGAAAATGAACTGAAAGAGTTCTTCATGAGTAAGTGGTTTATTTTGCTTTATTGTAAAATTAAGCAGGAGAAGAGAGCTTTTTTCATAATGTAATGAGGATTTTTTAAAAAAACATATACCTTTCTATGTACTGTGTAGGTACTAATCACTTTTAATTGATCAGAAGGGAATAGATTATATCAGAGGTTTCTCGATGACTATACTTAATGTTGCCTGGCCTGGTTCTGTAGGGGTTAGAAAAAAAGAGCTGGATGAATCAGTCTTAAATTTGGAAATGGGGTTCATTTGGCAAATTCAGGTCAGAAATAGAAAACAGCATTGTCTCTCTAAAACTGTGTAGGTAACTTTCCTTTTGAAAGGACTAATAAAGATGCAGAAGGAAGATGCAAAAGGGTAACAAAAAGAAGCTAGTTGTTTGGCATATTAAGTGAGTGATCTGTAAGAGTGAATGTACCTTGTCACTGGGTATAGCAGCTTGCAACTTTTGTTTTGAAATGGATCAAGGAGGTTAAGGTATTACATCCTGAACAATTAAAGTCACAAAATATTCTGTTAATATATTTAACCCTTGGTGTAATGTATATTTCCACAGGTTTTGGAAACGTTGTGGAACTTCGCATCAATACCAAGGGTGTTGGGGGAAAGCTTCCAAATTTTGGTTTTGTGGTTTTTGATGACTCTGAACCAGTTCAGAGAATCTTAATTGCCAAAGTAAGTGACTTAAAGGGCATAATTCAATACCTTATTATTCCTGTTGTATTTAATATTAATTAGAAAGCCTTTTTTAGATGGTAAAGATAAAAATAGTTTGCTATGAAATGGTATTTATGCAAAGAATAAAGATTTGTTAGTAGTTTTAAAGTCTGAGGTATGGATCCTTTTAAATTTATTTCATTATTTGCTCTGGTAAAGAAGGTTGGAGTAGATTGCATATTGAGAATTTCACGAAAAGTTTTTTTGCCTCTTAGGCTTTTCTTATGTATGATATACTACATTACTATTACTGTCCAACCTGCCCATGTAAAATTTTTTCTTCCCTTTTAAAGCCAATTATGTTTCGTGGGGAAGTACGTTTAAATGTGGAAGAGAAAAAGACAAGAGCTGCCAGAGAGCGAGAAACTCGAGGTGGTGGTGATGATCGCAGGGATATTAGGCGCAATGATCGAGGTCCTGGTGGTCCCCGTGGAATAGTGGGCGGTGGAATGATGCGGGACCGGGATGGAAGAGGACCCCCTCCAAGAGGTGGCATGGCACAGAAACTTGGCTCTGGGAGAGGAACCGGGCAGATGGAAGGCCGCTTCACAGGACAGCGTCGCTGAGGCTCCACTGTTGGCAAAGTCTTGGCAGTGGTACATTAGTCATCGTGTTTGCATTCTTGTTAATTTTTTTTTTGGCTTTGGAATGTGACACAGCCTTTTTGATCATTTCTTTGATGTGAAAAGCATCTTTTGGTTATCAGTTAAATTGAGGTGGACATTAATTCCCCAATTTTACAACAGGATTCGCATTGTTAATTTATAAATCTAGACTTGGAGAATTAAGGACTGAGAAATGACCATATCTTAAACTGTCTGCAACAAAATGAACTTAAAAGGACGTGCCCAACTGAATTCAGGTCCTTTGAGTCAAAAAAATCCTCTGCTGCACATTTTGTTTAAGTGTTACTGTTTCTGCCTGTTAATGTTGGAAACACAAGTAGTGCAATTTGTGCAATTGGAGAATCTTGCCTTTTTCCTTGGCTCCCCCCAAAAATACAAACCAACAGAAACTTGTTATGCACTCATCAAAATGCACTAATGGGTACTCTGAACTCATTAACATTGACATCTGCAACAGGAGGCAACAGGGGAAAAAAATCTTTCATCTTTTTTTCCAGTAGAGCATAGTTTGTGAAATGATGAGGGCATTTTTACCTGCTTGCTGTGACCAGCGTGTGTACACATAAACCTTAACAAGACTACAAATATATTCCAGAAGGAAATCATTTAGCTATGAACTAAATAACAAAATTCAGAACTTCAAATGCTATGGTCTTGAGTATTTGACCAGATTTAGTAGCTCCATATCTAAGATTTTTCTACCTGCCCCTCTTCAGTACAGGGATGGCTGGCTGCTCAACACACTCCTCCCCCTTTTCCTTTCTTTAAGCTGTGTACAGTGAAAATTGTCTTTACTGTATTTTTGTTCTCTGGTAATGTAATAAGCATGATGGTGCCTTCTATTAATACATCATTCCAGTCTTGCTGGTAATTTTGTACAGTATAGTGTATGAATTGCTGTGCTGCAAAGCCAAACAGCTGCAAAATGTTGAAAAATCATTGAGATGTATAAAAATTGCAGTATCTTTAAAATCAGTAAAATTGACTAGCATATTATTTACCTTGTTCTTCAGTTAACAACTTTGTGTTCTCTGTGGGAGGGAGTCTTGTGTGTTTGGGAGGGAGAGGGAAGGAGAAAGTTAGTTATTTGAGTAAGTCTCTTGTTGACTCTTCCGTTAGCCTGAATGTGAACGTTGAAGCGTATCACTTGAGAGGTGCTTGGAAAAGTCAATCAACTTGATGTACATTTTTAGTGACATTTTAAAAGCAGTCAGATTCCGTAAATGGCAAGTAAACCTGAAGTGAGGATACTGCAATTTTCAAAAGGAACAGCAGCTCTTAAGTGTTTGCATTTTCTATTTGGGGGGCAGGGAAGTGTCATTCATTTTGCACAATTCTTGAACTGATGTCAGCACCCGAGTGGCTCTGAATTTAAGTCTGGGACGACATCTTTTATTTTTACATGAATCTCTAAACAATTCTGTGAGCAAAGTTTGTAGCTGCTGGATTATTGTCTGTCTTTATAGCAAGTTCCAGTAAACCACAAGTATGACAAGGGATATCCAATTTTATGCTTGGAGCATTCGGTGCCTACCAGTTTCTGATGTTTCAGGCTAGGAGTGGGGTAAATACGTGTGACCACTTAAAGCTGCTTGTTAGCATGGAAGACTTCTCCATTCTATCTTAGTAAAAACAAACAAAAAAATGCACTTGACATAATAGCAAACTGATTCTGAATTATGGAACTGTTTGCTGTTTAGTAAACTAGCAAATGATGCACATATTTTCTTTTTCATGTACTGGGCAATATGAGTAAAATTAAATCTGTCCCTTTTTTTCCCCCTTGAATGAGGTCTTCCATGTTCAAGGAAAAGTCTTGCACTATTGCATATTTTTTGGGGACACAGATTTCTCAGTTTCCATTTTGGGGGGTTAAAGATTTTTTTCCTGTTGAAATACTTTTACACTTTCTGATGTATGGTACTTGAAGTTCTTACCAGAAAATTACTTTTGAGTTTTGAAGCCTTTATTCAAACTGCTTTTAAATAAGTGGTTTCTTGTCAGTGTTTTGTTTCCGTTTTTTTATAGCGTGATTTTCCTCTTTCATTTCTTTCTCCTTCCCATTTTATATATATATATAAAATATATATATAAAATTTTCAGCCTAAGATATTGCCCTGCCACCCATGAAAACTGTTACGGCACCAAAAGTAATGACAGATGTTAAGTGTAATAGAAAATTAAAGCAAAGAGCCATTCAGCTTCAGTCTTTACATAACATGAATAAAACACATTAAAACATCACATGGAGAAGTTTACATGGTGATTGTTCACCTGCAGTACTGTGGACTTTTAACATTTTGTTCCCTTTCAGTGAACCAGAGTAAAAATATTCACCTACCATTACTGTTATTTGCTGTTTTTGTTTTTGTTTTTCCTTTATTTTGTTCTATTTTTTTTGGATGGTAATATTCTATTCTATCCTTGTGACACTATTGCAACCAAATTGGCTTTACCATCTTGGCTTTAGTAGGTATAGAAGACAATGGATTACCATCTTTATTGCTGTAATGTGTTAAGCATTATATGCTAGTAGTATCTAGTTTAATTGTTTCAGGTGGAAAGTATTCTTTGAGTTTCCATTTTGAATGTGTTTGGACTAAACAAACAATAAACTACTGATGTCTGCAGCATTTATCTATGTCCCTAATTTAATCTGTAGGTTTGTGTTCCAAAATATTTTCTCCCAATTGCATTTTGCACAACCTAAGTAAAAATAAGGAATTATTCTAAAACCAACTGATTATTATTTGTGAAATTTAATGTATAAAATAAGTTATTTAAGTAAGTCTTGAATGTTGTTAGAGATCTATCCCAGTTCAGTTAGATAGCTGGTATACAAGATAAAGAATGTTAGAACAGAATAATAAGTGGTAAGGAAGGTGAGGATGATCTAAAGCAGGCTACTAAATGTTTATTTTTTTTTAAATCTTGGGTTTTCTGAAGGATTGCTACCTCATCTCAGAAGGAAAAGAAAAATGGGATGGGAAGATTGAGGTTGTCTGAAGTTATGGACATGATCCAATTCAGCATTTGGAACAAATTTGTCAAGCTCTAAAGGAATATTAAAAAGGAAAGGATAATTTAGTCATAGTTATGAATATATGCTTCAAATAAAAAATGAAGTCATAAGGTAAATGTAATTTCAGAACTTGAGACTTTTACTTTGTTAAAAGGGATGGTATAAGTGAATTTTTCCTGATATATTCATAACACTGTTTATGAAGATTTCTTAGATCAATCTTTACAGGTTTGTACTGGAGAAAAGCCAGAATAACCATTATTTAAATACTCTTAGGAAGTAAGACTTAAATGTATATTAAATTCACTTTCAGTGTTAATTATACTGTATAATAACTTACCTAATTTTATGCCTGTGGAAAAACATTTTCCAGAAGGGATAAAATGTATATGCCACATTATTGAAAACAGAGCCAAATTTGAAGGAGCAAAATATCATTTGGTCCAGGAAGTTTATATGGAACAAAGTATTTGAAAGTTTTATCCATACATGATGCTTTATTTTAATTGTTATATAGTCTTTGTATCAAGTGACTGAAAATTTAGTGGATAGATGTTCATATTTTTCCTTTAAATTAGGACAATTGCTCATCATTTATATTTAACTGCAGATAAAGACTTGATTTTTTTTTTCTTTTCATTTTGTGTTCATAAGACTTTCTAATGATTAAGTTTTGATCAGTTTAATGCCAGAATTTTAAGTTATTTTAAATTACTGGGTAAATGAATTATTTATTATATCCCGAAAAAGATTTCCCTTCGTGATAGATTTCAGTAGGTTCATATAGAGAGTAATTGTTTAAAACCATTTGCATAATAAGTCAGAATTCCTAAGTAATGAAGTTTCTGGGTATTTCTGACAAAGACTGAAATCTTTCAATCTGTGTATATAGTATATAAACACCTTATTACTTCAAAATTAATAGGAAATGAAGTCTTTGTAGCATTACCAAATACTGGGCAAAATACTATAAATGTGGGTTTAAAATTAAACTTTCACAGAAGGATTACTACTCTTGTCCTTGATCTCTTAAGAGTTTTGATAAAGCTGACTGCGTACTTTGAATGCGTTCAGTTTTGTGACATTAATAATCTTTTAACTGCTTCTGTTTTCTGTACTCATTCTTTAGCACTCCATAACCACCACCACCCACCCTCTACACACACACATCTCTTATGTCCTCAGTCTCTTTCCCTACAAATTTTCTCTGAATGGTTTCTTTTAGGCCAGGAACAACCTTAGCTTCAGTATATTGTCCATTCAGTAGAGATTCCATATAGTATGATGGTCAAGAGAAGGGCTCCGCTCCGGAGAGAGCCCGGCCTTGAATGGCAACTCCACCATTCAGTGGTTAGATATTTCCTGTGCTCCTGTTTAACTCATTTGTAAAATGAGGTGGATGATTGTGAGGATTCAGTGAGTTAATATAAAAAGCACCTAAAACAATGGACAGGGCACTTAGCAAGTGTTGCCTGATAATGTTTTTTACTCTGTTGAATTTCTACTGTTTCCCTATCCTGTGTTTCAAGCACTTCTTTTTTAAATCTTTTCTTGCCTTGTCATCCCCATTTGAAGTCCTTAGGTAATTCAGAATTCAAAAGTCCAAAACAATGTGTTTTCTCTTTCTAAGTGACATGCATACCTGGTTCTCTGATAATGAACGTCTCTATTTTTCTCACCTATTTAATCTAGAAATGTTCGATGTCTGTGTTCTACTTAATATTTTCTATTTGTCTCCATTCTATCCATTTTTCAGGCTGCAGAAATATTTGTTCGTGCTATTCTGATTAACTGTCACTGGCTCATTTAATTCATTAACTATTGAGCTTCTAAGTGCCAGGTACAGTTCTATGTACTGTTGATAAATGATGAGGTGAACAAGTTTCCTTGCTTTCAAGTTAAAAAGGTCTGAAACTTTGGAGTGAGTGGTTGCATATTTAAGAAGATAGCTAGGTTGGGGCACTCCATAAGGAGGTTTGTCCTTATCTCAAGAGCAGTAGGAAGTTGATGGTGAGTGGTGGGAGGGTAATTCTATTTTGAAATCTCTGGCTGCAGAGTAAACAAATTGGAGTCAAGTAATGAGTAAATGAGGTGGAAAGGATGCTGTAGTATTTCAGTCAAGAGCTGTGATAGTAGTGTGGTTGCACTGGCTTGGACTAGAGTGATGTTAGAAATCTAAAGAATTTGAAAGACTCATGGTGTAAAACAGCCAGGTCTTGGTGAGGAAGAAGGTGGTATAGTATCAGGAATCTGAAGTTCACTTGCATAATTGAAAACGTAAAGTGATATGTGGAACACAAATTTATTGGTAAAAAACCAGGGTTTCATGGTAGGAAGTCAAGAATGCTAGTGGAACCCTCTTGGATTTTGATGTGAACTGGACCTGAAAGGAGGAAGCTGTATAGGAGGGTATGTAATTTTGGCTTGTGCCTTTTAGTTTCAGAAACAGTATGTAGAAAGGCAAGTTTTTTGTTTTTGTTTTCTTTTAATAAAAAAAAATTTTTTTTTAAAGATTTTTTAAAAATTTATTTTTTGGCTGCATCAGGTCTTATTTGTGGCACGTGGGATCTTCATTGTGGCACATGGGCTTCTCTAGTTGTGGTGTGGGCTCTGTAGTTGCATCGTGGAGGCTTAGTTGCCCTTCGGCATGTGGGATCTTATCAGTTCCTTGACCAGGGATCAAACTTGCGTCCCCTGCACTGGAAGGCAGATTCTTAACTACTGGACCACCAGGGAAGTCCCTGAAATGTATGTATATTTTATTTTACGACAACGCAAGAGCATGCTTTGCACATTATAGAAAATAGAGCTAATCCAAAAGAATGAACACCCATAATCCAACCTGTGGGTGATCCCTATTAATACCTTGGGATGTGTGCGTGTGTGTGTTCCTTTATACTATTAAACATTGTTTTAATGAAGACAAAGCACTTAATGGCGTTTATCAAGTGTTTATTGAGCACCTCTGTGTGCCAGGCACTGTTATTTTTTTTTTATTATTATAGATTTACTTTTAAAATTATTTATTGGCTGCATTGGGTCTTCGTTGATGCACTCAGGCTTTCTCTAGTTGCAGAGAGTGGTGGTGCACAGGCTTTTCAGTGCAGTGGCTTCTCTTGTTGCAGAGCACGGGCTCTAGGCACACAGGCTTCAGTAGTTATAGCACACCGGCGGAGTAGTTGTGGTGCACGGGCTTAGTTGCTCCACGACCTGTGGAATCTTCCCGGACCAGAGATCGAACCTGTGTCCCCTGGATTGGCAGGCGGATTCTTAACCACTGCACCACCCGGAAAGTCTCAGGGCACTGTTCTTGATGTTGAGGATACACAAGCAAGACCAGTTGGTCTCCCTCCCAGCTTATGTACATGACAATGGAGAAGAGTAGTTGTAAATGTGATGTAAAATAATACAAAGCAACTGAGTGGCAACTTTAGAGAGGTGTTCCCTGGTTACCTAGAGTTGACATGAAACATAGGAACACTCCAGTCAGAGGGACTAGCTAGTGTGTAAAGCCTATAAAATTGGAAAAGCTTAGAGGGTAATAAGCTAGGATGGGTGAAGTTGGGTCAAGGGGTGACATAATGTTAAGAGGTGAACTAGATTAGAATATTAATCAGCCTGCATAAGCAGTTTATTTGGATATCTTTCTAATTGCAATATGAAGCCATTAAAGAGAATTAAGCATGGGAGTGATATGCTGTGTAGAGGTTAGAGGGTAGGAGGATAAGAATGGAAACGGGAGGCTGTTGTACTTCAAGACTACTATATCTGAGGGAGGGAAATAGATCTAAGTTATGTTTTGGCAGCTGAATTTGGGTGTCTGAAAGGAATTGAGAATGAATCAAGTTCTGAATAGTTAGCATAAACATACAAATCAATGAGAAGCAGGTATTTCCACTTTAGTGTAACCAGTAAAATAGTTACCTTTACACCTATTTTTATCTCTAAAATGAGTTTTCTCTAACGTTTGAGGATATACTATGAATCACTGCTGGCAGCTTTACACCTGATTTAATATTTAGGCAAACTAAGGTGTAGTTATCTATTTTACAGTCAGGGACAGTGAGGCTCAGAAAGTTTATTATAGTCAGACTAGTATGAAATGATTTGAAATACTGGATTAGCTAAAAATGTTGATCTGCTTTAAAAAATGAGTAATTTTAGAAAAAATGGGTTTTAAGCACTAAAAAATTTAAACTTTGAATGCAACACATTTTTATTCTGGCTTTATTTTAGAAAATTGAAAAATAGCCTCCAGCATTAGTAGGCCTAAAAATTAATTCAGGAACTACTACATTCGGGCAGTACAGCGTTAAGTAATGAGGCAGAGTATAGACTTGGAACAGAAATCAAATAGCTGTTAAATACTGTGAGTGTCTGAGCTGAGAAAAAGGAATTTTTGAGGGCTTATCATTTTACATATGTTATATCTTAATCTGATAATCTATTAAGTTCATTTATTGTTTGTTTTTAAAGAGGTGAACTAAAGCTTGGAGAGGTAAAAACAAAGCTCTGCCTGGTATGTGGTGATGAGGATAGTGACTTGGGATAGAAAACAGATGTGAGACATTTCAGTTGGTTGGTGACTTACCAGGAAGGAGTTAGTGATGTTTCAAAGCAGGCACTAAAATAACCAATATGTGTGAAGGAAGTGAGAAAGACTTGTACAGCAGTCAGTGTGCCAGAAACCTCCTTAGGTGCTGGCTGGCAGTACAGATACAGTCTACCCTCAGGAAACTTGTAGTTTTTGAGGGAGGGAGGCAACAAACAAGTAATTTCAGTCCTAATTAGTCCTGGGCATAATACAACTCATTTAGTTCCAACAGCAATCCTTTGAGGAGGAGTACTATATTTTGCATAAGGATAAATTCAGGCACAGTGGGGCTGGTTACTTTTCCAATAGCACATGGCTTATATAGGGGATAGAACTAGTAGAGAATGTAGTAGTAACTGGAGATGGGGTTGTTCCTTAATCACTACCAGAGATGGTAATGAAAGGCCTCAAGAAATCTGAAATGAAGAGAAGACAGCTTTGAGGAGGAAGAGTGTTCCAAATAGTACAAATGCAGAGGCCCTGTGTTTCGAAGGAGCTTGGTATGTACAAGGGCATTAATGCCAGTGTGGCCATAATAGTAAGCAGATGATATCAAGAGGTAGGTAACAGCTAAATGGAGGATGTCCTTGTAGTTGGATTTTACTCTTAACTGGGACTGTAGGGATCTGGGCAAGGAAGTGATGTGATCTGAATTAGTGGGGAGCCTGTCAGGAAGGGCTGTTGGGTGATGGCAGTGGTCGCTTGGATTAGGCTTGGAGCAGTGAAGATGGTGATAAAAGGTCAGTTAGTAAAATATTTGGGATACAACCTACAAGACTTTATTATGGATTGGATTTTGAATGTGAGAAAAAGGTAATATTCAAGGATGCCTACTTGATTTTTATGCAACTTGAGTTTTATGCAACTTGGTGGAAGGCAGTACTCTTGTTGAGATAGAGAATGAAATGTGGAGGGAAAATCAAAAGTTCTTATATCCATGTTAAGTTTCATATGCCAATTGAATATCCAAGAAGAAAAATCAGGTGGTATGATTTTGGAATTCTGAGGAGAGCTCTGTGCTATGATTGGTCATTATAGGTCTTTGCAGCTATTGGGTTAAATGAGATCATCTAGGAAGAGAGTGTACAGAAGAGAAGAGGCTGAGGACTGAGCCCTCAGACACTCCCAACATGTAGGGTTCTAGAACAAGAGAACCATGCAAAGAAAACAGACAGAATATGGCAAATATTGGTGTCATGGAAAGCTTAAGTTTCAAGAATTTGTCTTGGAAGTATAGCAAGTTGTGTCAAATGCTGCTGAGAGGTCAAAGAAGGTGGTAAATTAATTAGGGTGCACTAACTGCTAATATAAATAAACCCCAAAATGTCTAATGGCTCAAACACAATAGTTTCTCCCCCCCTCATGTTAAAAAAAAGAGGGAGTGGTGGTGAAGAGGTCAGTAGTCTGGCTCCCCCTCATTTAATCATTTAGGGACCCAGATAAATGAAGACTCTACCAGCTTCACAGTGTGGCTTCAAGATCATATAGTCATCTCCATTACAGCTAGCTGGAAGGGAAAAGGAAGATGGAGGATCTTGAATGGAGATTTTTGTGGGCCAGATCTGGAAATGGTACACATGTCATATTGCATTGGCTTGAATTCAGTTGCATAACCACCCCTAACTGCGGTGATTTCAGAAAATAAGCCATAGAGAAAAAAGGAACCAGCTTATTGTGAGTAGCTATGTAATCTCTGCCACAGATGGCTTTATGTAGGTCTTAGTGACTTATTTACAGCTGCACAGTACTCCATGTTTTAAAAAATTTATTATAGTTGATTTACAGTGTTGCGTTAGCTTCTGTTGTACAGCAAAATATATCAGTTATACATACATCCACTCTTTTTTAGATTCTTTACCCATATAGTCCCTTACAGAGTATTTAGAAGAGTTCCCTGTGCTATACAGTAGGTCCTTATTAGTTATCTATTTTATATATAGTAGTGTGTATTTGTCAATCAGTCTTCCAGTTTATGCTTCTGCCCAGTAACCATGAGTTTGTTTTCTACACCTGTGAATCTCTTTCTGTTTGTAAATAAGTTCAATTGTACCACTTTTTAAGATTCCACATGTAAGTGATATCATGATATTTGTCTTTGACTTACTTCACTCAAATGAAGTATGAGAATCTCTAGGTCCATCCATGTTGCTGCAAATGGCATTATTTCATTCTTTTTTATGGCTGAATAACATCCCATTGTATGTATGTACCATATTACCCATTCCTCTGTTAATGGACATTTAAATTGCTTCCATGTCCTGGCTATTGTAAATAGTGCTGCAATGAACATTGGGGTGCATGTATTGTTTCAAATTACCGTTTTCTCTGGATATATGCCCAGGAGTGGGATTGCAGGGTCATGTGTTAGGTCTACTTTTAGTTTTTTAAGGAAACTCCATACTACTGTTCTTCATAGTGGCTGTACCATTTTATGTTCCCAACAGTGTAGGAGGGTTCCCTTTTCTCCACACTCCAAATCTAACTGTCATAATCACTTTTAAATGTAGTAATGAGGTCATTGAATAAATTAGTAGGTTGTGAACAGAATTCTCTCTTCTATGGCAAATGTCCTTCCATCAAAGAACAAGAACTTCAAAAGGAATCAGTCCATTTTCTTAATAGAATGACAGAATGTATTCATAGCTGCATGTTCAATAATATAGTGAAAATAAAGCAGCTTACTTTTTGTAGTCTGAAGATTTTATGGTTCTTACATTCACTTGGTAACTCAACTGAAGTGATGCCAAAAACCCAGGATCAATCAGTATCTCATGAGACCTAAGTGAGAGATGTTTGTGTTTGTTTGTTTTTGGCAAGAAATTGAAGCACATTTTTTGGGATGTCCAGATGTATAGAGAATGATTGTTGCCAAGAGTTACTTCACAGAGATGACTGCTAAGGTGAGAAAGAGAATTGGGCTACTCTAAGCTAAAATATATAAATTTATATTTATAAATATATAAAAAGCTTTCTGGTCAGGCTATGTATTTCTTATCCTCCCGTAAGCCTATTGTTTTAAATTGCAGTATCATTCATATACGTAAAATTCACCCTTTTGAAGTGTAAAATTCAGTGTTCTTTGAGTATATTCACAAGGTTGTATTATAACTCATCACTATCTAATTCCAGAACATTTTCATTACCCTAAAAAGAGACCCCCAAGGAATTCCCTGGTGGTCCAGTGGTTAGGACTCAACCAGGTTCGATCCCTGGTCAGGGAACTAAGATCCTGCAAGCCACACAGTGGGGCCAAAAAAAGAAACCCCATACCCATAGGTAGTTACTCCTTATTCCCATCTCCCCCTCAGTCCATGGTAACTGCTAATCTACTTTCTCTTTGTATGGTTTTGTCTATGCTGGACACTTCATATAAGTGGAATCGTATAATATGTGACCTTTTGTGTCTGGAATCTTTCACCTAGCATACTGTTGTTGTTTTTTAATATTTATTTATTTGGCTATGCTGGGTCTTAGTTGTGGCACATGGGATCTAGTTCCCTGACCAGGGATTGAACCCAGACCCCCTGCATTGGGAGCACAGAGTCTTAACCAGTGGACTACGAGGGTAATCCCAGCATTCTGTTTTTTTAAGACTCATCCATGTTGTCGCATCTATGAGTACTCTATTCCTTTTTAATAGGTGAATAATATTCCATTATATGGATATAGCACAGTTTATCCATTCATCAATTGATGGAGATTTGAGTTTCACTTTTTGGCTGTTATTGGAAATCAATGCATATGAATATCAATACTACTATGAACATTCATGTACAAGTTTTTGTGTGAACATATGTTTTCATTTTTCTTGAGTCTATGCCTAGGAATGGAATTGCTGGGTCCTATGGTCCTTAGTCTCTTTTTAACCTTTGTTTTTTTGCTATCTCTCAGGCTCTCCTCTTGTTGGCAATCTCATACACTCCCACAGTGCTTTCTTGAGGTTTTTAGAACATTTCCCTTTCTTTAATGATTAAAATGTCCTTTTTAACCTCTTTCTCTTGTCCCACTTGTTCATGTTACGATTTTTTAGGAAAAGTTTATGACTTTTCATACTATGACATCAAGTTTCTTTGAATTCAGCTCCAATGACATTTTCCAGTAAACTTCAGCTCCCCTAAAGGAACAGCCAAACATTCCACTCTAGAACTAATCATCATCATCTTGTGCCATTTGTAACATCTTAAATTCACAGCTTGCTTTGACAGTAACTTTTTCTCCTATTTCACTTCCATTAAATTTACTTTTCATGCCTATGATGACCTCCACTTTCTCAGTGCCTCTGTATTTTCAGTTTATTAGCTAACTTCTGTCATAATTTGTCTTCGTATCTAACTGGAACCATGGCAAACCATTTCAATGGTGCTTTCTCCATCATCCTTGATTTCTTAACTTTTTTGTTTAATCTTGTTGTACTACCACTTCTCTAAGTAGCTTATGTACCACCTGTTTTCTCCATTTTTGACCCTGAGGATGCCAAGTCCTATGAAACGGTCAGTTTATTTCACTGTAAATTCATGGTGTCCGTGCTCAAGTGGGCACATTTTACTATTTTGTATTCCTTTCATATCAAAGTGTCTTCTTTAATAACTACCTATTTCAAGGTATTTCTGCTCACAAATCCTTGAGCCTCAGTCTCACCATTACCTTTTTTATCTGCAGAATTTTTTTTTACAGAGAAGATCTAAGCCAGCTAATGTGTTTGTCCTGCACTTTTCTGTTTTTCCTCTTTTCTCTGAACCTCTTCAAAGCTAAGCCCTTTTCATATTTTATTACCTTCTCTTCACTACCTGTCCTTGGTTTTTCATTAATTATTCCTTTTCTTGCCTCTGTAAAGCCCCTGTCAACTCCATTTCTTTTCCCTCCAAAAAATTTATTGTTTAAAAAGAAAAAAACAACTCAATCCCACTTCTACATAATACTACCTCCTCTTCAGCAAACATGTATCAATAGATGACTTTACCCAGGATGTGTAATTCTCCGCCTCCCCTCCCCCCTTGCCATCCCCCAGAAGATTTTAAGTTTTATAGCAAACTGTACTGTACGGACCTGGGGCTCAGGGGCTCAACCTGGCTGGGTCTCCCACTTGTCCCCTGCCAGGTTGCCTCCTCTCCATCCCCCAAGCAGCCCCATTCTCAAGCCTTTAGAGATCCCCAGGACTCCCTCCCCTCTGGCCCTTTCCCCATCCCATGCCTCCTGTGAATATATCCCCCCTTCCTACATAGTACAACCTGGCTCTCCTTGGAGGCCTAGGCTGAGGGGCAGGACCAGGCCCCAGGAATGTGTAATTCTTGAATACCCCATGTCTCCTTTACAGTTGGCTTTCAAACTCGATTCTTTCTGAAATTGTTTTCTCAAGCATCCATTACCTAATCACCAAATACAGTTTTTTTTAGTCTTTATCCTTTTCGTTGCCTGTGGGGTATAAACAGGTTGTTTTAAGCTTCAGGGCCTTTTGCTTAGAGGTACTTTTAAAATGTTTATGTTGTTGAATATTTTTGTAAAGTTACAAAAGTAACATTTTTACATTCTTGTTCTCAAGCTTCAGGCCCAACCAACCCGGATTTGCCACTTTATAAAAGGGAGTCTCATATAATATAAAAGAAGTTCATCACGTTCTGTTACAGCCTATAGAGGTGACTAAATGGGGCATAGCTCCCTCCAACTTGGTCACAGCTAAGGGTAGAGCTAATTACATCTTGCATTTCACGAAAGAATTATATTCTTTCCATACCCAGGTCCCAAGTCTGGTCCTCATTATTACAGTTTCAGGAATTGGACTTTAAGCAGTTTGATCAAGGTGATCCAGCAGTGGAAGACTAACTCATTCTAAACAAACTCACAAAAGCTTATTTATAAACCAGAATGTTTATTTCTTTTTATGCAAGAAGGAATTAATACCTTAATATTGACTATGGGTATAAATATCTGCTATCCAGGACAGTCTCCTAACTGGATCGAGGTATTATGGAAACCAAATATGATTATACAATGGTTAGTTTTCATGATTTAGTTATTTAAAATAACCGAGTGCTTAAGTCCTTCTTACTGCAGAGGTATGGCTTAAACTGTAAATTCCTTGAAAATGAGGAAAGCCCTGTTTCTTGTGTGACTTCAGCTTGTGTATGATTCTCACCTACAAGGCTTTGCCTAATCAAGGATTGAGTTGGTCTGTAGCTTAAACATGGCACCCCCAACTGCCCCCTGTTTGGCTGTCTGTCATACGCTAGTATTGCTCATGTCTTTTAGTTCCCCCACCGTCTTAGCCCTTTTCCTCTTATTTCATTCATGTCCTCTCTTGCCCTTCTGTTTTCTCCAAAGTATTTCCGTCACTTTCAGTGCCCAGGCTGACCTCCACAGGGTCCCTTCTAACATCAGTTCTGTCGTCATTTACCTACTCTCACCTTGCCTCGCCTACTTATCACCTCCTAAACTGTCACTCTCATCTCCTACCTGTCTTAGACTTGACCCCACTGCCCAGACCGAAAAGGAAGCGTCGAATCTTGGTCAGGCCCGAAACTTCCCGGATGAGCGCTTCAGAGCCCACTCCCCGGCCCAGCGGAGGAGCTTGAAGAACACTCCATCGAGCTCTTTACACGGTTCCCCCCTTCCATTTTCACCCAGTCCTACACAACCACCACCACTTTTAGCCTCTCCGTGAGCACCCGAATCGCCTCTTGCTCTCAGTCGCGAGGAGAAGTCTCCGGGAGAAGGCAGAAAGCTGCTTCCTTACTTGAGCATGTAGGTGTGTGCGGATGTTAGCGTCTGCGCATCAGTGATCAGAACCTGAGCCAAGCCCCAGGTGAACTGGCTGGGTGGTTGGCGCTAAGCCAATCAGGGGTCTTGACGACAGATCTCAGCCAATCAGAACACTGGAAGCCTGGAGCACTTGGGGGCGGGCCCGGGCGGGTAAAGATCCGCCCCCTTGCAGCTTGGTGGCCAACGCCTTCGCCGAGGGCTAGCTAGAGCAAAGCCGGTTCACAGACTCTAGGGACCCGGCACCTTACGAGCTGGGAGGCGGTGCCCTCGCACCGCACCTAATTTCCCTGCAGGCCTTGGCCTTAACAGGTGTTGGTGCCTGCCGTGGACGCATTTAGACCCCGACAGTCTCTCTCTCTGGAGACTTTGTGCCTATGGTTGGGGACAGAGTGAAGTCGTTGCCTTGACGACGACAGCATGCGGCCCCGCGGTCTTCCTGAGTGTGAGCTTGCGGCGGGTTGAGGCCAGTCTGCCTCTCTGCTTGCTTCACCTGGGACCCGTGACTGTGTCCGCGGAAGAAATCACGACAGCAGTAGAATTGCTAGTTTGCTAGTCAGCATCTTCTAGACCTGCGAACGAGATGCAGTTCACCTCAATTTTGTTTCCAAGTTGAAAACCTTTGGGGCTTTCCAAGGATTTAAAAGAAACAGTAAGTAGAATAGTTTTTAAAACTTCTATTATCTCGTTCTTTTCTCTATAATAGATTTCAACCTGTCTTTAACAAAATAAAAAATAGCATTATTTTTTTTTTTATCTAAATTATTGGTATGAGAACCATTCGCTTCCATGGCGCATGTCCAGAACTACCGCATTGCCAGTTGGCCAGGTTTCCTTTTAGTTTGTGTTACCCTTGACATTCACAAGTAGAAGGCCTGAGAAGTTATGGTTTATTAGTAACTGTTTCAGGAAACAGGAGGCTTTTTAAGCTTTGGTAGTTTTAAGGTATTTGTGGGCAGTGCCACTTGAAAAAGCAGGTGTGTTCAGTGTGCTGTGACCAAAAGTGCAGTTCGTTGGAGAATACGCCTGGAGTAGTCAACTTGCAGAATGTTGTCTTCTGCCATGCTTCAAAACCTCTTAGACATGCTTCAGGTAATTTTAATTTTGCTCACTTTGCATTTCCAAATATTGAGGACACCAATTGCAAACGTTTTTAAATGATCCAGGTTATAAATTCTAGCTATTTTTGTCCATGGTATGATAAGCCTAAAGTTTAATCCTTAATCAAATAAGCTATCTTAGTGGAAGGAAAACAGATTAAAGAAAGCAGAGAGAGAATTACATTGAGAATTTTTTTTCAAACACTGATATTTTATTTAAAAGTTAATAGAGGTTAAATGGAAGTTAAAATGTCAAATATATAGTGTCAGGAACACTGCTCTGTAAACAGTTTTTATAGTAGAACCTACTATCAAAGCTGGTAGTAAAATAATGAAATAATTGTGTTGTCGTTGACTGCGATTTATTTGTTTTTCCTCCAGAAGATCCATCTTCTGACTTTCCATGTATATCTACTATACATGGAAAGTATATATAGTATATACTACTATATTAGGTATGGAATACACACCTAAATTGTCAAATATAAACTGTCGAAAATGTATTGTGTACATTGGATTATCACAGTTTGCTAGAACAAAGAGAGTATTTGTTTTGTCTTTGTCATCAGTATACCAATAGGGAAGCAAGGAAAACATCACAATTCACAGACTGGGTAAATTAATTTTGTGTGCCTATGTGTGCCATAGGTACACAACTAATGTTATAGGTAAGAATTTGTTTTTCCTTTCCAAGTTTTATGAATGAGTGTTTTTATATTGTCAGGTTAAAAAAAGTTCAACTATGAATCACTATTTGAATATACAGTTACCAAAAGACTATTTTTTTCCTCACAAAACTTTTAGAACCACATTAAGATTAACAGCGATATTTATTCTTTGCTTCTGGAATTTAATTTCAAAATCAGATTGTAAAAATAAATTTAACTCTGAAGTTGTAGTTTATTAGCTTTTATATTTCATGGCAATCAAAACTTATGAATTAAAATCTCACCATATCTGGACAGAAAAGTTTTTATACCAAAATATATAGTGAAATCATTGCTGGTCCTTCACCAATCATTAGTAAAGTAAGACAGATTTTGTTAGGATTGCCTTCATCCAGAAAATGTCATATAATGGGATGTAAAGAATCCTAAACACAAAATTCAAATAATCATACTTATAATGATTAATCATTAAAAGGATTTTTTGAAATACTATATTTGATACACTAACATTTAATTATTAAAAAGCTGTTTACATACTGTGATGTCATTGCTGTTATTTTATATGTTCAATATAGGAATTTAATTACTATGGTAATAAAAGTAAAGAAAAATAGTTTATCAGGAGTTGTTAGTATTAACTTGGTAATATTTTTCCCAGTTGACTAGAAAGCACATAAAGATTGTCAATTTTGATCTTTTAAACCTGATGTAAAAAAATAAATTTTATTTTCACTGAAACCAAATTCACTTGTGACTTTTTCACCCTTGAGTGAAAAGGAATTGTGGTTTTCTAAAGTAAACTGTAACTTTTCTATAACAGTTCAAGTATTTCCTTATCTGAATTAAAAATATGTTGAAATTTCATTAACATGACATTTAGTAATTTAAATTTGAAGTTAATGGCTTCAATTCCGTTTGCCTTGCCTATTATGAAATATATGTGAATATTTTGAAAACGTAGCTTAGATGCAGAAACAATACACAGGACAGCCATCAATGCAGTGTCTGTTTAATATGGAAAACAAGTGGGGAAGAATTAATTTGGGAGGTGGAGGAAATTAATGTACTCAACATAATTAACTCTATGTTTTGATTTCCACAGCAAGAAAAATTCCTACTGGTTTTTAATTAAAATGGAAAAATATGAGAACCTAGGGTTGGTTGGAGAAGGGAGCTATGGAATGGTGATGAAGTGTAGGAATAAAGATAGTGGAAGAATTGTGGCCATCAAGAAGTTCTTAGAAAGTGATGATGACAAAATGGTTAAAAAAATTGCTATGCGAGAAATCAAGTTACTAAAGGTGAGTAAACACATATGTTGAATTGAAAAAAAATTGAGTTGTTTCTTGAATGACAGTAATTTTTTAAATGCAGTTTTTATATTTGTTTTATTTCCATAGCTAGTTTTATTTATTTTTAAAAAATTTATTTACTATTTATTATTTGGCTGTGTCAGGTCTTAGTTGTGGATTCTTTGTGGCGGCATGCAGAATCTTTTAAACGTTGTGGCATGTGGGCTCTTTGTTGTGGCACGCTTCTCTCTAGTTGTGGCATGCAGGCTTAGCTGCCCCTCAGCATATGGGATCTTAGTTCCCCAACCAGGGATGGAACCCGGGTCCCCTGCATTGGAAGGTGGATTATTAACTTCTGGATTACCAGGGAAGTCCCTCCATAACTAGTTTTAAATTTCTTCTTTAGGATTACATATGCATATTCATTTATCTCATGAATATAAACATGATTTTAAAATTATTTATTGCTTCTCTATCTGCTTATCTATCTACCAACAACTGTGTTGGGGGTCCTAAAGACCCCCCAAGCTTTGATGATTCACTAGGAGGACTCACAGAACTCAGCAAACAGTTGTACTCTTGGCTATGATTCATTACAGTGAAAAGACGTAAAGTAAAATCAGCAAAGGGAAAAGGCACATGGGGTGAATTCCAGAGGAAACCTGTCACTCCTCTTCCAGTGGATTAACACAGGATGCACTTATTTCCTCCAGCAATGAGTTATGACAACACATGTGAAATATTGTCTATCAAGGGAATTCATTAGAGACTGAGTGCCTAGAATTTTTACTGGGGGCTTGTCACAGAGGTACCCCCTACGTGGCTCATACCAAAATTCCAGACTCCCAGAAGAAATGCAGATATACAGCATAAACCATATTGTTTGCATAGTGAGCCACTTTATCAGTTCTGGAAATGAAGGAACACTTGTGAAATTCAAGTACCCAGGCACCAGCCAAGGGCTCACTTTGCAAGCCAACTTTCTAAGGATGAGAGTCTCAGACGCTGCTATGTTAACTTCCTCCCCACCACCCCTCATCCCCCTCATCAGTCTAACCTGAAGTTTATCAATTTTATTTATCTTTAGAAAGAACCAAGTTTGGCTTTGTTGATCTTTCCTGTTGTGTATTTCTTTTCTATTTCATTAATTTTTGTTCTTTAGTATTTCATACCTTCTACTTATTTTGGATGGGTTTATTTTACAGTTCTTTTTCCTAACATTTTGAGTTACATGCTTACTTCTTTAATTTCTAGGTTTGTTTGTTTTTTCTCACATATGCATTTAAGGTTGTAACTTTCCTTCTAAGAACAGCTTAGTATGTATCCTAGAAATTTTGATTAGCAATTCAAAATATTTTCTCATTTTCCTTAGTTGCCAAACCTGGAAAATTTTTAGGTTTTTCTCCCTTGGTTATTTACTTTTTTTTTCAAGCTCTTTATTGGAGTATAATTGCTTTACACTGTTGTGCCAGTGTTTGCTGTACAATAAAGTCAATCAGATGTATTTATACATATAGACCCGTATCCCCTCCCTCCCGAGGTTCCTTCCCACCCTCCCTATACCACCCCTCTAAGTCATCACCCATCATCAAGTTGATCTCCTTGTGTTATGCAGCAGCTTCCCACTAGCTATGTATTTTACATTTGGTAGTGTATATATATCAATACTACTCTCTCACTTCATCCCAGCTTCCTCTTTGCCCCCCACCCCGTGTCCTCAAGTCCATTCTCTACATCTGCATCTTTATTCTTACCCTGTCACTGGGTTCATCAGTACCATTTTTTTTTTTTTTTTAGATTCCATACACATAAGTTAAAATATAGTATTTGTTTTTCTCTTTCTGGCTTACTTTGCTCTGTGTGACAGACTCTAGGTCCATCCGCCTCACTACACATAGCTCAGTTGCATTCCTTTCTATGGCTGAGTAATATTCCATTGTATATATGTGCCACATCTTCTTTATCCATTCATCTGTTGATGGGTATTTAGGTTGCTTCCATGTCCTGGCTATTGTAAATAGTGCTGCAATGAACATTGTAGTACATGTTTTTTTTGGATTATGGTTTTCTCAGGATATATGCCCAGTAGTGGGATTGCTGGGTCATATGGTAGTTCTATTTTTAGTTTTTTAAGGAACGTCCATACTGTTTTCCTTAGTGGCTGTACCAATTTACATTCCTATCAGCAGTGCAGGAGGGTTCCCTTTTCTCTGCAGCCTCTCCAACATTTACTGTTTTTATATCATGTGATGATTGCTGTTCTCACTGGTGTGAGGTGATACCTCATTGTGGCTTTGGCTTCATTTCTCTAATGATTAGTGATGTTGAGCATCTTTTCATGTGTTTGTTAGCCATCTGCATGTCTTCTTTGGAGAAAGTCTCTTTAGGTCTCCTGCCCATTTTTGGATTGGGTTATTTGCTTTTTTGATATTGAGCTGCATGAGCTGCTTGTATATTTTGGAGATTAATCCTGGTTATTTACTTTTGACCCAATTGCCCTGTGATCTGAGTATATGCCATGTAAGATTTTATTCCTTTAAATAAATACCTAATATTTATCCTTTCCATTATTTATAAATTATGCCTGCATTTCTGAGCTTCCATCTGGGATCATTTTCCTTGTACTTAAATCACATCCTTTATTTTCTTTAAAGCAGATCTGCTGGTAAGAAATGGTGTCCATTTGTGTTTGTCTTTCAAAAACAGTCTTCACTTTCTGTTTAAGAGACTATTTTCACAGGATATAGAACTCTAAGTTGGCAGTTAATTACATTCAGTACATTCAGGATATCATTACACTTTTCTGCTGGCTTTCATTGCTTCAATTGAAAGGTCAGACATTCCTTAGTGTCTTTTTCTTTTTTTTTCTTCTGGATGTATTTAAGCTTTCTCTTTGACTTTGGCTTTCAGCAATTTTACAATAATTAGCCTGGGTGTGGGTTTCTTTGTATTTATTTTGCTTGGATTTTATGGCCCTTGCATCTATAAAATAATGTCATTTGTCACTTTTAGAAAATGCTCAGCTATTACTGTATCATGTATTGCTACTGTCCCATTCTTCCTCTTCTCCATTTAAGATTTTAGTTTCATATAATAGACGTCCCCATATGTCTCATACTCTTTTCTGTTTTTTCATCCTTTCATTTTTCCTTACTTCATTCTATAGATTTTCTTCTGACCTACCCTCCAATTCAGTAGTTCTGTTTCAGCTATGTCTAATCTATTGTTAAACTCAACCACTGATTTTTTAATTAAAGATATATTTTTATGTTCTAGTATTTTCATTAGATATTTTTCGTATAGTTTCCATTTCGCTACCAGGCTCTCTATTCTCCTTTCTTGACTATTTAAATCACAGGCTTTTCTAAAGTCTGTATCCAATAACTAGATCTCCCACATATTTATTTCCATTGTCTGTTTTTTTCTCTTGGTTTTTGCTCAAGTCTTATCTCTTGATATGCCAGTATTAATTTCTAAAAATTCTGTAAATAGTTTGAGTTTCTGGATGATGTTATCTTCCCCCTGAGAGGAGTTATGTTTGCTTCTGTGAGGCTCTTGAGGGTACCCTTGAGGGTACTGGGTGGCACTGACATTCAGAAATTATACTTTTATGTTCTAGAATTTTTATTTGGGTCCAAATCTGCTATATCACTTTTTATGGTTTCAAGTTCCCTGAATTTCTTAAAGTTGGCTTTTTAAGCATAGTAGCTTGTATGTGATAATTCCAATATCTGAACTCATTCTGCATCTGTTTTGATTAACTTTATCCTCTGATGTTTTTTACTTATAGTATCTTATTTCTTTGCATGCCTGATTATCTTTGAATTTTTTTTTATTGGACATTACATTTGAAACATTATTTTTTAGGGATAATTTGAGGCTAAAGTGAAGATGTTTTCTTCCCAAGAAGATTTTTATTTTCTTCTTGCATGTTCACAGGCACTGTGCCAGCAATCGATTCATTGTTTTTCAACTTCAAATCACTCCTTTTTGCCCTGCTTTGTGAAACTGGAGCTGAACTGTCTAAACATTTCTCCTTTGCCAACTTGTTTGATTTTAGGCTTTGTCAGTGGAGGCTTCCCTTCCTGGTTCTGTTTTGGTGGTGGTGTTTTTTTGTTTTTTTTTTTTCGGCACGAGGTGAGCAGATCACCACATGGGGGACCTTCTAGTTTACATCAGCATCATTCATGGACTGCTCTCGCCTGCCTGTGCTTTTTCCACCACTTGGCTGGCTTATGTCCTATGGCAAATGTCTTCACCACTGGCAGCCTGTACATTCCTGTGGCAGCTGTGCCTTCTCTGATGAAGTCTGAATCTCAGCCTTGGTGGTGGTTGGGGGCTCTTCTAAATTTTTAGTTACTTCCTATGCATTTTCCCTCAGTCCTAAAACTAGTAGTTACTCTGTATTTGCTATATTTTTAAATATCCCTTGGATTCCTCTTATCCCTCTTAGTAATTAACTGCCTTTACTAGTTAACATTTGTGTACATTAAAATTTTCCCTCTCCTGGTACAGGCACACTACTGGCCCAGGACCTCCTTAATAAGTTCAAAGTACTTGCTTATAGTGTCTTATTTTCTTGTGTTCTTCATTATTATTTGTATTGGATATTGTTTTTGGAAATTTATTTGCAGAAATATTTTGAGGCTAAAAGCTATATTCCTCCAGAGAGGGTATTCATTTGCTTCTGCCAGGTGCATGGGGATGCTCCCAGTCTAGTACATTAGTCCAAATTCAAGGAACAGGTGATGTGAAGCCTAGTGAAGACTGGTTCATTTCTGTCCATTTTCACTGGGGAAGGTGTAGTCCTTAGGGTCCCAGCTTAAACTGAAGGTGGTTTCTCAAAGACCTCACCTTTGCAAGGCATTTAGACTTGACTTTTCCTTCCCTCTTAGCTCCAAGAGGCCACAAAAATCCAACCTCATTTCCATATCTGTTAACTTTATAGCAAAATCAGCTTTGAGCCTTGAGATTAATTCTCTGAGTTCTCCTGTTATTATTTTTGACCCAGTAATTCCTCACTATTTTCTTAGGTCTTCTATATGTTTAAGAAGATTTTAAAATATTTTGTCCAACTTTTAAGGAATTCTCTATAGGAGGGTTGGTCTGAGTTACCTAACCTACTACTACCAAATGTGGTAGTCATCTGCTTTTAAAAAGATAAGCAGAGGGGGACTTCCCTGGTTGTCCGGTGGTTAGGACTCAGCACTTTTACTGCGTTGGCCCTGATTTCAATCCCTGGTCAGGGAACTAAGATCCTGCAAGCCACCTGGCCAAAAAAAAAAAAAAAAAATGAGAAATAGAGGGAGAGAGGCACAGATAGAGGAAAATATGGAACTGATAGTCTGTGTTTTAATTTAGTTTAGAAGTGTGCTGTCCCATCTGCACATATTTTGAGATTTTCCAATTATCTCTATGCTATTAATTTCTAGTTTAATTCCATATGGTCTGACAGCAGACATTGCACAATTTCTAGTCATTTAAATTTGTTAAGATGTGTTCTGTAGCCCACAATGTGGTGTATCTTGGTGAATATTCCATATGAGCTTGAGAAAAATGTTATTTCTGCCATTGCTGGATGAAGTAGTCTATAGATGTCAATTATATGCTGTTTGATGATGTTGTTGAGTGGTGTTGTTTGATGGTGTTGTTGAGCTCAACTATGTCCTTACTGATTTGTCTATTTCTTTTTTTTTTCTTTAAGAACTTTTATTGAGATACAATTGACATACAATAAACTACATATATTTAAAGTGTACAATTTGATATTTTTTTCTTATTAGTAATGTATATATGGCAATCCCAATTTCCCAGTCATCCCCACCCCCACCACCACGCCTTCCCCACTTGCTTTCCATATGTTTGTTCTCTACATCTGTGTCTCTATTTCTGTCTTGCAAACCAGTTGATTTGTACCATTTCTCTATATTCTGCATATATGTGTTAATATACTGTCTATTTCTGAGAGAGGAATGTTGAAGTTTCCAACTATGATAGTGGATTTGTTTATTTCTCCTTGCATTTCTCAGTTTTTGCCTCATATAGTTTGATTCTCTTTGTTGCTGCCTGTGGGCTCTTAGTTGTAGCACCTGGGATCTAGTTCCTGACCAGAGATTGAACCTGGGCCCCTTGCACTGGGAGCACAGAGTTTTAACCACTGGACCACCAGAGGAATCCCTGTTTTTTATTTTTTTAATCTCCAGCATTTCTTTTGGTTTTTTTATTAGGATTTCCATCTCTCTGCTTACATTGTCCATCTGTTCCTGCATGCTGTCTACCTTTCCCATTAGAGCCCTAAGCATATTAATCATAGTTGTTTTAAAATTCTTGGTCTGATAATTCCTACATCTGTGCCATGTCTGCTTCTGATGCTTTTTCTGTGTCTTCAAATCGTGGTTTTTGTCTTTTAGTATGCCTTGTAATTTTTTCCTTGATAGCTGGGCATGATGTACCAGGTGAAAGGAACTGCTGTAAATAGGCTTTCAGTAATGTGGTAGTGAAGTGCGGGGAAGGGAAGTGTTCTATAGTCCCATGATTAGGTCTCAGTCTTTTAGTGAGCCTATGCCTCTATATAAATTTATTTATTTATTTTATTGTCTGTGTTGGGTCTTCGTTGCTGCACCTGGGCTTTCTCTACTCGTGGCAAGCAGGGGCTACTCTTTGTTGTGGTGCGCAGCCTTCTCATTGCGGTGGCCTATCTTGTTGCAGAGCACGGGCTCTAGGCACTTGGGCTTCAGTAGTTGCAGCACATGGGCTCAATAGTTGTGGCTTACGGACTCTAGAGCGCAGGCTCAATAGTTTTGGTGCATGGGCTTAGTTGCTTCGCGGCATGTGGTATCTTCCTGGGGCAGGATTGAACCCGTGTCCCCTGCATTGGCAGGCAGATTCTTACCCACTGCACCACCTAGGAATTCTGAGCCTATGCGTCTAGACTGAATTTTACAAGTGTTCTGTAGGTTTTTCTCCCCCTCTTAGGTGGGATAGGTTGGCTGGAGTAGGCTGGAGTTGGCTCTGATAAACTGTTTTCCACCAAGGGAGGCCCTTGTTAAGGACAAAGTGCTCTGTCACATTTCAGAATGGTTCCTTTTTTCCTCTCCCTGTGAAAGCTGGAGGAGATTTTCCCCTGAAATTTACTGTGGGAACCTGGCTGAGCTCCTAGAGATAAATCTTACAATATTGTGTGGGCACCCCGTGACTGGGTTTCCCTGGAGTTTTTAACTCTCAGGCTTGACCACATTGAACTTCCAGTAACTCATCACTTACAGTTCAGGTTTTCCTACCTTGGCATTGGTTCCCACAGAGGTTTCCCCTTGTGAGTCTCTGCTCCAGTAAGCAGAGATTCCCTGCCAGTTTGTCTCTCCAGTCTTTGAGCCAGTGGTTTGCCCTATATCCTCCCATCTCTTGTGACTCTGAAAAGAGTTGGGAAATTTTAGTCTATTCATTTTTTTAATTGTTAGGATGGAGTGGAGACTTCCAAGCTCCTTACATGTGAAACGGGAAACTGGAAGTCTACATACCTTTTATTTATTTGTTTTAAATTCTTTTTTAATTTAATTTAATTTTTTACTTTTGGCTGTGTTGGGTCTTTGTTGTTGTGCGCAGGCTTTTCCTAGTTTTGGTGAGCGGGGGGCTACTCTTTGTTGCGGTGCTCAGTCTTCTCATTATGGTGGCTTCTCTTGTTGTGGAGCATGGACTCTAGGCATGCGGGCTTTGGTAGTTGTAGCACGCGGGCTCAGTAGTTGTGGGGCTTGCGGGCTCTAGAGTGCAAGGTCAGTAGTTGTGCACGTGCTTAGTTGCTCTGCGGGATGTGGGATCTTCCCAGACCAGGGCTCGAACCCGTGTCCCCTGCATTGGCAGGTGGATTCTTTTATTTATTTATTTATTTGTTTGTTTGTTTATTTATTTATTATTTTTTGGGGGTACACCAGGTTCAATCATCTGTTTTTATACACATATCCCCGTATTCCCTCCCTTCCTTGACTCCCCCCCCCCGAGTCCCCCCCACCCTCCCCGCCCCAGTCCTCTAAGGCATATTCCATCCTCGAGTTGGACTCCTTTGTTATACAACAACTTCCCACTGACTATCTATTTTACAGTTGGTAGTATATATATGTCTGTGCTACTCTCTCGCTTCGTTGGCAGGTGGATTCTTAACCACTGTGCCACCAGGGAAGTCCCCTACATACCTTTTAAAATTTAAATTTACTAGAACTCTGTGTGTGTGTGTACTTATAGTATAAAAAGGCTAGTGAAACAATAGGCCATTAGACTGCAGTGGCTCTAATGCCTTGGCACGCTATGTAAACAAATCAAAGGAAGCCTAAACCAGACTCAATTCCTGTAAATGCTCAAGGTTAAGACATTGTAAGTTAAGAACAACCAATGACAAATAGTCAACTAGGCTTTCCCAAGCAAAACAACCACTTAAGCTGGAACCAATCAGATAATTTACTTGCTTTGCATCTGTGTCAGCTCTCTAAAAGCCTTTACCGTAGCTCCTACCAGTAGTGCTCCTAACCTCTTTCAGTATGGTGCAGCCCAGTTCAAGTCAATGTTTGCTCAAATAAACTCTTGTCCATTTTAACGTGTTTATCTTTTAACACACTAATACAAATTTTATTCATCTACTTATTTTACTTTTTGAAAAGGTAACATATAAATATGCTATAAAATTAAAATGCATTTCCCTGCCACCTTTGTGTACCAGCTATTTAGTTACACCTTCCATAAGCAACTATAACCATGAGAGGAATTCTATTCATATACAGACATAAGGGTGTACATGGAGCAGTGTGTGTACACATATCAAATGACAGCATACTCCACACACGGACCCGCATCTTGCTTTTTTTCCCGCTTAATGTAGCTTAGTGATTATTGCATTCCACTGGACATAAAACTGCTTTGTTCTTTTTAACTGCCACATTTTATTTCATTGTATGGCTATACCTTAATTCACTTAATATATTTGGAAAATGCTTTGTGATCCAATCTGGAATCTTTTGTTTTAATAGCTAAGTTTAGCCCATTTATAGTTATGACGTAACAGATAAGTTTGGTGGTAGTTTTCATTTTTTTCCCCTCTGGAGTCAGAGTGGCTTAGTGATTAAGAATAAGAAATCTAAATATTTTGTATACCAGTCACCTGCAGGTCTAGGTGTGTTTATAAGGCAGATGTTCTGGACATGAAGGAGGAACTGAAGAAAAACCAAATATTTTCAGAAAAAGACAGAGGCTACAATTCCTGGGTTCTAATCCTCCTCTGCCGCTTATTGCTATGTGACCTTGAACAAGTTGCTTAACCTCTATGTGCTTTAGTTTCCTCATCTGTAAAACAGGATAATAATTGCAACTATTTTTTAGGGGTTTTGTGCTTAGACTAAAGTAATAGAACACCACCCTGGCCTCCACCAACTTGCAAAAAAATAAAATAAAGTAATAGAACATAGTGAGCACTATGTATGGGTTAGTTATTATTTATAATATTATGTATTTTATTACTATTTAAAAATATTTTTCTGTATAGTATAATTCCTTTTTAAACATTGAATGTGCTTCCTTTGGTAATTTGCAAAGATTTTTTTTCTTATAAATGCAAATCTTTATTTCTTATTTTAATCTATAATGATTTCTCTGAATCTTCAGAAGTAACTTACATAAACTATTAAATAACAATTATAAATGATAATTTGTTGGAAAGGTTTTATTTTGTACTTTTTGTTACCTTTATAACTATAGCGTTATATAATTAATCCTTCATAAAGTAATTATTATATTTCTGTTTCCTCCTCTCTCCCATTCATCCACCATCTGATTTTAGAAGATATCTTCTTTATCTAGTGCTTACCATTAAACCTGTAAATGTAATTAGACCTTATAATGAAAACTTTCAGGTCAAAAATATAATTCTGACCCATTGACAAGGAAATCAGCATACATATTCTTATTTTGTTTGCATCTTCTCTTCTTTCTGCTGTTTGTTACTAGTATCATTTGTACATTGTTAGGTTTTAAATATTCACTTTCTAATTTATAACTGTGATGCCCACATTTGTATAAGACTTAGTCCTGCACTAATAGATTTACTGTTCATGTTCAGAAATTTTTCTCTATTGTCTTTTACTTGAATGACAATTTTGTTGCATATAAAGTTTCTTTCTTATCTTGAGGATTTTGAGGACTGTATTCTAGTAGTTTCCTCCTGTTTATTTTTAAAAATTTTTTATTTATTTTATATGTATTTGGTTGTGCCAGGTCTTGGTTGTGGCAGGTGGGCTGCTTAGTTGTGGCAGGCTTACTATTAGTTGCAGCATGCATGTGGGATCTAGTTCCCTGACTAGGGATCCAACCCAGGGCCCCTGCATTGGGAGCTCAGAGTCTTAACTACTGTGCCACTAGGGAAGTCCCTCCTCCTCTTTAAAAAAGAGGCAACAGGGAATTCCCTGGCCATCCAGTGGTTAGGACTCCACGCTTTCACTGCTGAGGGCACCCATCCCTGGTCAGGGAACTAAGATCCCACAAGGCACGGCCACAAAAAAAAAAAAAAAAAAAAAGCAACATTTTCTGGTGAGTTGTGTTTCTGCCAGTTGTGTTTCATTCTCTTTTCTTATAGTATCTTTGAATAGATTCTGGATTCATTCCTTTTTGATTGTTTCTTATCTTATAACAAAGTGAGCCCCTCCTGGACCAGCTATTTGTAGAAGGTTCATTTTCAGGAGAATCTGTGGTTTTGTACCAGGCTGGCAGGAGTCCACTATAGTTCACAATGATGTTCCTTACAACACAAGCCTGAGTGTGGGACTGACTTATGTTATTCTTAATTTCTCTGAAACTTGTAGTTGTGTTGCTGAGAAAAACCTGGCCTCTGTTCACGGATGCCTAATAGAAATATGGAGACAGAGCTTTGGAGGAGTAGAAAGGAATAGCTTATTGCTTTGTCAGGCAAAGGGGGAACACAGTAGGCTAGCGCCTCAACAACCATGCCCCCCTCCCTGGGGAATAGGGAGAGGTCTTGTAGTGGGGCTCCTGGTCAGGGGTAGGCGATAAGGATCAAGGCAGTCACAGTCTTGCATTCTTCTGATGGGTTGGTGGTGAGCTAAGTAGGAGTCAGCATCAGCAGCCTTCAAGTCCAACTGGTCTGGAGTCTACATGTTTGTGGGCAGCGTACCATTGTTAATCATTAACTTCTCACACCTGGAGGGGTTTCAACTTCTGGAAAATAGCTCAAAGATATTGTTGTGTGTATTGTTGCTGGGGAAACAGGACCTGCCCCAAGGCTGCCCTTGACTGTTTCTCCCAGGTCTCATGCATCCCCTCCCTTCACGAATTAACAGCTGCTTGAATCTGTCCGTTGGAACTCAGGGAAGGTCATGGAGGCTGAATGAAGGCTGTTTCCTCTAATCAAAGAAATAGGGGACACAGAAAGGCTTTGTGCCTACGAGCCCCACAGGGCCCTGCTTGGTATCAGTTGCAGGTTTGCTCGTAATGAATTGTTTTGCCTTCCACTTGGCTTCACTGACAGATTGCTTCCAGCACAAGAGTTCCTCTGTGATTATGCAGATCCCCTCCCCTCCTGTTCCCTGGTGCCGTTCAGTTCTAGGGATGCTTTCACTGACAGTCTGTGAACCCTGTTCCCATTATACCAAAGGAGCTTTCTTATTTTTGTTGTTGTTGTTGTTGTTTTTCTTTTCAGGGTATGTTACCCACTTTGGAAAACTCTGCTCTGCCAGCTTGTAGCCACAGATGATCTCTTGGTATCTTGATAGTGCCATCTCGTTTGTTGTGGGTAGGGGTCATAGATCCTTCTTAGTTTCATCAAAGATGGAGCTACATTTCTCTTTCTCATTGACTTTATTGTGTTCTCTGAGAGGAGAATGGGGCAATATGGTCTTTTGACTATAATTTAAAAACCAGGGTATATTTTCACAATTTATACTGTTTATACATTTTCTTTATGTTTTCCTTATGCTAAGATTTATTTTAGACTGTGATTAATTACTCATAATTTGATCTTATAAAAACTATTTTGTATTTTTTTTAAATAACAGCAACTGAGACATGAAAATCTGGTGAATCTGTTGGAAGTGTGTAAGAAAAAAAAGCGATGGTACCTAGTCTTTGAATTTGTTGACCATACAGTTCTTGATGACTTGGAGCTCTTTCCAAATGGACTAGACTACCAACTAGTTCAAAAGTATTTGTTTCAGATTATCAATGGAATTGGATTTTGTCACAGTCACAATGTAAGTGTTTAAACAATTATTTAAAAAGTTGAAAAGTTAGAAGAGTATACAGTGAACACCCATATACCCACCACTGAATTCCATACTTGTTAACATTTTGCTGTATTTGTTTTATAACATATTTATTCATCTGTTCATCCATTTATCTACTTATTAATCTGTCTTACTTATGCATTTTTTAAAGTAAGTTGCAGACATCAGTTCACTTCAACTCTAAATATTTCAGCTATGCGTGTCATTAACTAGAGTTTGTTTGCAGGTTTTGTTTTGTTTTTTATTTTTTTTGAGCTAACATTTACTGAGTGAAAAGCACAAACTTTAAGTAATGAGTTTTGACAAATACATACACCTACGGATCCATTTATTTGTTAGTTCAGATTCTGTTGCCTGGTTGTAAAATATGAAAATCCCTGCTATTACTCTGTTGTCTGTCACAACAATTTTATGTCCTTTGACAATCATATAGGAGCAGTTCTAGGTAAAATGACACTTATAAAGTATGAAATGAATAACTCAACACATTGATTCTGCCAGTTTTACAAAATATTTTAAATGACATTTTTGGTATGATTATAAAAGTAAATGCTAACAGTAGATGTGGGGCTGGCCCTGTGACCTTTACCGTGGATGAATAGGATGTAATAGAAGTTGGTTGCTTATGAAAAATGCTCAGCAATGCCAATTAGGATGCTGGTCCTCTGAAAGAGTTTACAATAAATATGTTTTTTAAAGTTTCAAAATACAGTTTACTTGTATTAGAGAATTAGACCTAATAATTTGTTTTGCCCAGCTCTAGAATTTTTTAGTATTGTCTCCCAGTGGCCTGTTTTCTTATTCCATAGCCTCTCTTTTAGAAATCTTAACCAGCTGACCTTGTCTTTACATTTATAATTGCTTGATGAATGCCTCTACCTGGGTGCTCAGAAATCCACCTAAAAGCCCATATGGCTAAAACTAAACTACTAATTATTCTTAATCAAAACTAACTTTTTCCTGACTTTTCTATTTTTGCTAATGGATGCACTATTCTTTTAGATTCTGAGGTTTAAGTAAAATATCTGACATTACTTCATAAATTCTGTTGATTCTTGATTTAAAATATTTCTACACTGTACCTCTTCCTTTCCATTCCTTTGAGCACCAAATTAGTGTAGGCCCTTATCACCTTCTAATTGTCCCACTGCTCTTCTCCCCATTTCTAGCCCCCCTCTCTGCTTTACCTTGTTCATGGCCAACGTCTTCTTTAAACACCATGTTGGTCATGTCACTTTCCATGGGTTCCCATGGCCTTGACACAAACTCAGGCTGGCAGTTGAGGCATAACCTAGTACATAACCTCTACTCCAGAAAAAACATTTCCCCAGGGTCTCCTCATCTATTCCTATTTTCACTCTTTTGCTCTTTTTGTTACTCTCACTTGGATTGCCCTTTCATCTCTACATTTATCCAGGTCATACGAGTGTTAAGGACCTGTCTTAGGGCCCACCCTTTTCCACAGAAATTTTCCCTGACCAGCCTTGTCTTCAATAATAGCTTAACTCTCTTAGTCTAAAGAGCAGTCATTATCAGAGCAATTAATTTGGTAATTAATAATATATATTTCATCCAATATCTTTGATCGTTTAAACAAAATTTCAAGCATACATGTTCTGTTTTTCCCAACTAGGTCCCAGGTTCTTTAAAGCCAGGAACAATTTCATATGCTTTTATTTGTACTTACTATAGGGATAAAAACAGTGCCCTGCATATGACAGGTGCTCAAAAAAATAATTAATTTGCTTAACTTGATGTGGCAATATATGTCATACTCTGCTTTTTGTCTTAGATCATACACAGAGATATAAAGCCAGAGAATATATTGGTCTCCCAGTCTGGTGTTGTCAAGTTATGTGATTTTGGATTTGCGCGGACACTGGCGGCTCCTGGGGAGGTTTATACTGATTATGTGGCAACCCGGTGGTACAGAGCTCCGGAACTGTTGGTTGGTGATGTCAAGTATGGCAAGTAAGACATCTGCAAGGTTGGGACTGGGGAGGGCAGATTTAACTCTCTTTTCTTGATAAAATGAAACATGTTTTTAATATGATGAAAGATCACTCTAACAGTGAAAGCAAGTTTTCAGTTTAGAGAACTTTATGAAGTTATTTGTAATCATTTTTGGTGCTTCCCCTTTAAACATTCTTGAGAAACAAGTTGGTGTGAGTATAATTATTTTAAAGGCAGGGAAATCAAGGTGAGTTAGTAGTCTGTTTTTAATGTTAAGTTAGAAATAGGTATATTTATCACTTGTAAAGGAAGGTAACACTGATTGGGTAAGTGTGACACTTGCAATGAGGTGACGTACAGTGGGCAAGGGTGAGGGTAGAAACGGAATTGAGTGAATAGTTTTAAAAACGAATTGTCTTCATAAATGAACTCTTCAAAGAAGAAGAGATTGTAAGTTTTACTGGTTTTGATAGAAGTTGTTCTAAAATATTTTCTACAGTTTCTCTATTTTCAGAGCACACATCATTTAATATTTTCTTAATTACTCTGAGCTCTCATTTGACCATCATACTGTAACTTTTGTACCATGTTATAATTCAGCCATGACCTTAAGCCATTTCAAGGTAGTTGTCCCTATGGTAATGATGTCAGAATATTCTTTAAGTTCTTGTGACCGATTTTTAAGATGGTTTTTCTATTTTCCCCATACAGGCTTTCAGTTCTTGTTGTTTATGTCCCCAACAACCATCTCCTTCTGGTATGCTGTTTTCAGTGTACAGTGGGACAGACTGATGAACCTTGTTAAAATTATGTGTAAACAAATAATGAATAGCCACAGAATGGAAACCCAAAAGGCTTATTTTCAGAATAAAATATACTTAACTGTTTTGACTCTTCAGAAGCCTTTTCCCTCTTACGTCACATCATTGAAGTTTCTGGAAATCTGATTTATGTAAAATTGGAAGTTAGCACTTTAAGTTTATAGGGAAATGTATTTTGGGGGGTAATTTAAGGCTTACTACTACTACTTTTCTCAATACCAAGAATATCAAATAGTAATATGCAGAACAGATTCAGTGATAGTAAACATTTGGATGCCAGATTTTACACCACATTGGTTTTCTTTCAGGGCTGTTGATGTGTGGGCCATTGGCTGTCTGGTAACTGAAATGCTCATGGGGGAACCCCTTTTCCCTGGAGATTCTGATATTGATCAGCTATATCATATTATGGTGTGTTTGGGTAAGATTAAACATCTGCATTTTAAATGTTAGTGATGTTTTCCCTATGTTTTTGTTTATATTGATTTTACAAGCTGTTGGTACATTAAAGATAATACGTGTTTTGAAGGAATGTAGGGAGCAAATAGGAAAACCTCATCTATGTCTCTCTCTATATATATTCACTCGTTCATTCTCAGTTTGGCTTTTGTCTATCTGACATATGGTCCTGATCATGCTCTCACCTGCCCTCCTGCCCTCCTGCCCCCTAAAGAAAAGAGCAAACAGTGTACATTCTCTCTGCACTTTTGCATTCAGTAAATCACATGCAGAGAGAATACAAATGATCATATTATCTTTGGGTCAGCAAGCATTTGGCATAATATAACTATTACCCTCATTCCCATCTTCAAACTGTGAGATGCAGGGACTTGCAAAGTAATTTAATCTTGCTGCAGTTCTGAATTTTGTTGCTAGTGCTTTGGACAGAATTTCAGACCTAGACTATCAGAGTTGTCTTACATTTGTTGAAATATCAATTTTCTGTTGGGTGAGGGAGTTTGGAAAATGGAAATAATGGGTATTTACTTGAGGTTTAGTTACCTCTTAGATTTTAGTTTCCAGGTTAGAAATTCAATAAACAATACAATGGTTTCTTATAGAAGAATTTTCATATATATTTTATATTAGGTTAGGTATTAAAGTTGAGAGAAAAGATGAAAGTGATCAAACTAGACCTTAGATACAGGTACACCTGGCAAAAATTAAATTCTTAAAGGGTGGAACTTATTTATCTAGATTAGATTCTGACCATATGACTATTAATATTTTCAGTTTTGGTCAGCACTTTATGCTTTGTTGTTAGAAATGAAGTGCTAGTACGTATATCTAAGAAATTATAAAATGTTCTTTACCTGTCCTTTTCCTATGTTCCCTCATGTCTTCAGTTCTATGTATAGTAGCATGTGAACTTTTCTGAATGAGTGTGTTGAGATAAGAATGTTAATTTCTTTTGAGTTGACTTATGTCAAAACCACCATAAAGACTGCCAGGCACCACCGCAATAAGAGCACTGTGTTTGGTTGCCTTTGCATGCTGAGAGAGTCCCCGTTCTACAAGCTATGTCATACTCTTCTCTATTCCACACCGCCTGTTCCGTGATGCATAGTGACAGAGATATGTGCCATTCTCACTGCCAGGTAATCTAATTCCAAGACATCAGGAGCTGTTTTATAAAAATCCTGTGTTTGCTGGAGTAAGGTTGCCTGAAATCAAAGAAACGGTTCCTCTTGAAAGACGCTATCCCAGGCTCTCTGAAGTTGTGATAGATTTAGCAAAGGTAATCATACTTTTTCTTTGCACTTTCTGACAGAGAATTTACATTATGGAGATTTGATTTTCTCTTCTTTTTTTCTTGTCTGGTTGATCTTTTAGGTTAATTTCCTCCAATGATTTAAATTTTCATACATTAAGAAAGAATTTAATTTCGTGCAGGTGGGTGGGGATGGAGGGACTTCAGAGATAAAGGCCAAAAATTTTGCTTATTTTAAGAAACCATTTCATGTTATCTAGCATGTCTCATGTGTGAAAACATTCTCATAATGATATGTTTTTAATGCTTAACCTTTAAAATGGGAGCCTTGTATAATTGGAAAAGAGAAGAAAAATAGGATAAGAAAATAAAAAGAAGGGTAGAGAAGTAGGAAAATATTAAGTCTAAGGCGTAGAATCATGACCTGTAGTGTATTGTTAAAAACAGGCTTTTGTTTAACCACTAGATTCGCTGAAGCTGATTTTTAAATGATCATCACCTTTGCCTTGTATTTTATTGAAGAAGATATTAGGAGATTCCTACTGGATCAAATTGTCTCTAAAAGCGGACCTTTTGGAATTATTAGCTCAAAAAATTATTATTAGTTAGGATTGTCCTAAAGTGTTGATAAAAATAAGTGTCTCTAAAAGAGCAGGGTCACATAACATTTATTTTTTGCTTTTTTACTTCCTTAAATAACTCATTAAAAAAAAAGTTTAGTAAGCTTATAACTAATTATAACAATTAGAATAATACATTGTTCTTAGAATAATACATTGTTAGCTTTCTACATAGTCCTCTAACAAATACAGATATTTTTCATTGAGACTAGCTTTATGATCTGTGAAGAGATTTAGAGGGAATAAAGGTACAGCTGTTGTCCAACTTATGTCCCTTATGGTAGAATAATATAACTTTTTAAACGTTTTATTATAGGAAATCTCAAACATGGGAAAGAAAGTAGAAAAAACAGTGGTGTAATGAACCCTCAGCAGTTAGTCATTAGCTACAGCAATTAACAATCTTTGGAAAATATTTCATCCATCCTGTCCACACACTCAGCAACTTTTTTTTTTTTTGGTGTATTTTGAAGCAAATCCCAGATATTATATTATTTCACTTATAAATGCCTTAATTATTTGTTGAACTTTCTTGTTCATTTAAAGCTACTTATTGAGTGCCTTCTACTCTTACTGGCAGTGAGTGGTTCTGAATCAGAACAAGATATAATAAAAATCTATAGTAAAATGAAAGAACATAGATAAAATAAAATCATCAATGTCAAGTACCTATCACAGTAATAAGCACAGAGTAGGTTCTTTCCCTTCCATTCTGCAAGTACTTTAAATGTTAAAGATTCACAAAAATTCCTCAATATCATAAAATGTCTAACCAGTGTTCAAAGTTTCATTGATTTTCTCATAATTTCTTTTTATAGTTTGAATTAGGATCCACATGAAGTCTAGAAATGGCAATTGGTTAATGTCTTTTAGGAGTCTTAATTTACAAGCTCCTTTTCATCTCTTTGTTTTTTGCTTGAACCTTGCCATTTATCTGTTAAAGAAAATAGGTTGTTTGCCCCTTAGAATTTTCCACATAGCGTCGTTTAATATGTTCCTCTGTGTCCTGTATTTCTTATAAATTCATAGTAGAGCTAGAGCCTGATCAGAATCAGGTTGATGTTTTTGGCAAGGCTACTTCACAAGAGGTTTGTATATTTCTGTCCAGAGACACTGAGTGTCTGGTGGTCTTGCTTTTTGTGATATTAGCAATCATTGGTGGTCACTGTCAAGATTTGTGCTTTATTCTTTTATTTTTGACAGTTCATTTTTTAATTTTAATTTTAATTTTTTAAAGCTCTTTATTGGAATATAGTTGCTTTACACTTTTTAACCAGCTTTTGAGGTACACCAAAGTCACATATTATAGGTGTTTAAAACTCACTGACTATGAAAAGGAATTTTCTATATTTAGAAATGTAAACGTAGGCAGTTTTTCTTGATATGAACTGTATATTTTCCTTGATTTCCCAGAAATGCTTACATATTGACCCAGACAAAAGGCCCTTCTGTGCTGAGCTCCTGCACCATGATTTCTTTCATATGGATGGATTTGCTGAGAGGTATAGTACTGTGTTTTCCTAGAGTCGAAGTAAGGCCCGCATAACAGTACAAACACGAGCAGTATTTCTCTTATTTCTTTACCCACATACTATTACTGGATCTTAAATATTTACCACCCTCCCTCCATTCACCCTTAGCAATAATGCATTCACTAAATTAGGGCTCTTGGTTTTCACAAAGCAGTCCCTTCATGCTGTTCTTTCTGTCTCCCCGTGGTGACGTCTACCACGCAGGTCACTGATTTCTGTGTTGCTACCAGCTGTGTGATGCCATCATCTTGGGTGCTGATGTGTTTGCAAAGGTGCTGTCTCCTGTTGCTGCTGAACTCGCACCACACCCAGTCCTTTGACACTGTTGACACTGCTGATGTGCTGGAGACCCAAACCTGTAGGTGCCAGAGCGGCTGGCATGGTCTCCTGTGCTGTTCCAGCTGCTGGCATCAGTGCAGCTGACAAAAACAGTGAGATGAGTGACAATGACATGCTTTATATTTTTGCAAATCTATTTTCTATCTAGCTTAATAAAAGATAGCTGGGTTCTTGTATTTGCTTCTGTATTCGATTAGTTGTGATATGTTGTTATGGTTGAAGTATATGGAGAAACTCTGGCGTCACACAAATACGTAGCTGGAAAATAGAAAAGTATTTTAATAGTCCTTTTAGATCACTGTTGGTATTCTTCTTTGATTCTATACCAAAAACTTTGATACTATATCAAAACTGAGAGTGGCAGTTTCTTAAAGGTTGCTTGCATTGTGGAATCTGAAACCATATCAATGAACTTCTTACCCCATTATACTTAAGTCAACTTGTCTAACTTGCACTTTGAATTAACCTTTTACCCATGCATGCTTTTGTAGCATCATACATTAGTCATTTGGAAATTGTTTTGCTAAATTACGCAGAACTTTTAAAATGTTGACATTTCAATATACAGTATCAAAAAGACATATTCTCTCTCATTAGAGAAGTCTTTAGTATTAGGAATCTGCTAAGTTCATGGTAGTGGAGACAAGCTGAACAGAATTCTAATATTGCATAAAAATTTGAATTTTATCATTGATGCAAATATTATCGGTTGTTTTCCTTGAAGTAACAAGCTCCTTCATTTTTTTTTAAAAGAAAATATCTGCGGAATACCCTGTCTGAATAATAATAATAAGTATAATAAATAATAATTTTTCTGTTAGTCTTTCAAGTAATAATGTTGTTCCATGCAGAAAGTGGCTAGTTTAGCTTGTATCTCAACCAGTTACACAAGTGCTCTTCTTAAGACAACCATTGCACTTTGATTTGTAGCAGAGGTACTTTATGCACAGTCCTATTTTTTCACACTGAATGTGGAAGAAGCTGTGTTCAGGGGTTTAGATTGAATAAAATAAATACTTTTTTTTTTTACTGCTCCATCAGGGACATTCTTAAACAAAACTGCCCTCCCTCCCTTTTTAACCTGAGAATGTGTGGCTAGGAAGAATACAATAACTGTTAGTACAGTTTGGTGCCACTGCTTCAATTCTTGGTAAGGCACCTGCAGTTTTACCCTTATTGCTTTTTATACCATCAGTGCAAATGTTAATATGGTGAAAAAGAAGTCACCTTTGTAATAAGGTAAGAGCTTTGACCTTATGAAACTCCTGAAAGATTCTCAGGGATTCCCCGGGGTCTGCAGACTACCTCATTTCTTGTTTAGAATAACACAGTCTAGTTTAATTTTAATTTTAAAAAATAAATATCTTGAAAACCAATTTTTTTCCAGATTTATCTGCCTCCTACAATCTTACTTTATCGACAAATGTATTTTTATGTAGGTTTTCTCAGGAACTGCAGCTAAAAGTACAGAAAGATGCCAGAAACATTTCTTTATCTAAAAAACCACAAAGCAGAAAGAAGGAAAAGGAAAAAGAAGATTCCTTGGGTGAAGAGAGAAAAACCCTTGTGATTCAGGTAAATTTCCATGTTTTAATGAATATTAAATTTTACATTTAATATATCCTTAAATTTGGGGGGGTGGCAGGGAATAATGAAGATCTTAAAAATTTCCTGAATGGTTAACAAGTTAACTTTTAGCTTAGCTGTAAATATGTATCTTCTCTGTAGACATTACCTATTTAACAAAAAAACTTAGCATATTATGTATTGAGTGCCTGCTGTATACCAGCCTGTGCAATAGGGCTTGTCAGGAAATCATACTCATCTAAGAACATTTAGACCTACGTGTATGCACACCCCACATGCATGCGCACCCCACATGCAAACACATGCACACACCATTTTTTTTGCCATAAATGATAGGAGAGAAAAATACAATTTTTAGAATTTTACATAAAGTAAAGCACTTAAAAATTGAGATTTGGGCACTCAATTTATTTGAAGTTTCCTTTTCTTGATAACTTATCCAGAATCTGTTCTTGGTAAGATAATTCAAATCTGTCACCAGCCCACTCCCATTTTCTCAAGTGAACCCAAAGAAGGAAGAGTCCTCAATTTTGTGTTCCTTGAGTCTAAATATATAAAACAAAAATGAGCACGCTTGAGTCCTCTCCCATTGTTTTCCACTGAAATATGAATGTGATATGCGTGTATATCAGTAAATTTGATATATCAGAGCTTGCATGAGTTGCATTTTCATTTGAAATAGATGTCTGACTGAGAATCCCAGGTTTATAATTCCATAAGCAGAATAAGAAAAACTGGAGCACGAGAAGGTGGTATCTCTGGAATTCTGCTTTCGTTGATAAATACTTTATAGGAAAAGGTGACTTTTCATTCTCAGATCATTAATGTTATAAACATTTTTATAACAGGATACCAATGCTGATCCCAAAATTAAGGATTCTAAAGTATTTAAAATAAAAGGGTCAAAAATGGATGGAGAAAAAGTTGAAAAAGTCAGTCGAGCTTCAAATGCCAGCTGTCTCAATGACAATGGGACGAACCACGTCAAAACAGTGCCTTCAACAAGCCTTGGAGAGTGCAGCAGTGGCAGTGTGGACCACACAAGACATCCAGGCATGGCAATTCCCCCACTTACGCACAATCTTTCTGCAGTGGCTCCCACGATTAATTCTGGAATGGGAACTCTCTCAGGAGTTCAGAGTTACAGGTATGAATTAGGAAGATAAGAACAAAATGTCATTTAAGGACATATTTACAAACTGCAGATATTTATCAGTTCAGCCATGTATATTGTTACCCTCAGGCTTCTGGATGCTCTTCATTCTTGTCAGGTTGCTGTTTCAAAAGACTTCTTGGCCAATGTGATGAAGATTATTAGCACTTGATCAAAAAATTTACCTGAGTCCTAAGAAAATAGGGTTCTGTTATTTAAGGTGAAGAGAATCTATAGCTATGTAGTCTAGTAACACAAAAGGAGGCTGTCATAATAGAAGAGATAGTTGGTTTTGAGCATCTGCTGCTGCGTGGCGTGGGTGTGGGCATCTCGTCGTGCAAAGAACCTCCTTTGGGGAATTTTGCTGAAATGAAGCATTGAAGGCTGGGTGGGAGTCATGAGGGTGGTGGTAAAGGATAGAATGTTTCACCAGATCTGTGAGCATCATATATTCAAGAATAGGCATTAAATTCTGATTAAACTGCATGTCACTTGGTGTTGGGTTATTTGACCTTGCGCTTGAAGAAAATAATTGCTGTTGGTTGTAACATAAATTTTTTTGTTGTTTTTGCTACAGAGTGGATGAGAAAACCAAGAAGTATTGTATTCCACTTGTTAAACCAAATAAACATTCTCCACCAGGAGTTTATAACATTAATGTGACCACATTGGTAAGTGATCTGTCCTCAGTGGTAGAAGAGCGAGCACTAGTTGTTTCTAGACTTGTATTAATACTAAACATGAGAGTGAAGAACTGAGAGTTTTATTGGGAGATGTATCATAAAGCAGAAGCTTAATTATGTATATATCATCCCAGCCAGTCAAAATCACAAATGTGAAAGTCAAGTTTAAGTTTTATAAGTCTAGAAATTTAAATATAAGATGTTATTATTATATAGAATAGATAAACAACAAGGTCCTACTGTATAGCACAAGGAGCTATATTCAATATCATGAGATACTGGAAAAGAATATAAAAAAGAATGTTTATATATGTATAACTGAATCACTTTGCTGTACAGCAGAAATTAGCACATTGTAAATCAATTGTACTTCAATAAAAAAGATATTATTAAAATGACATCTGTTTTAATTTTTCAACAATGGTAAATTTTCTTAACCTAATGCTTGGTGATCAGTTTTTTTTTTTAGAAGAGATGAGAAGACAAGTTATCTTATCTCACCCGTACCAGATTTCTGGTGGAAGTATTCTATTTATTCATTTAATAAATACTTATTGACTAGCTATAATGTTTAAGACACTGGAGAAGAATAAATCAGTCTTTCTCTTCAAGAATCTCATGGTCTAGTAGAGAATCAACAGATTAAAACCAAGTGTCAGGTTGCAGTGGTAGAAGCACGTCAAGATTCAGAGGTCTTCTGAAGTTTCAGAGGAGCTCAGCAGTAGCTGCCAGAAAGCTTCTTTTTAAAGTTAAGTTGAATCATTCTTCCGCTCCAAACCCTCCATTGGCTTCTCATCTCTGAGTAAAGACCAGAGTGCTTTTAGGGCTACTGTCATTTTTCATCACTCTATTCCAACCACGTTGATTTCCTTGTTATTCCTGGAACATGGCAAGACACGTTGCCACATTGGGGTTTTTGCGCTTGCTATTTCCTCTGTTTTTGAACATTCTTTCCCCAGATAATCCAAAGAATTTGCTTTTTCTCCTCCTTGGCTTACATGAAAGCTTGCTGTGAGGTCTTCCCAAATATTTTGACTCATTTTGTCTCCTATTATTCTCTCCCCTCCCCTTGCTTAATTCTTTTTTTTTTCCATATTCTTACCTGACATCCTCTGTAGTTTCTTATTTATATATTGTCCATCTCTCCCTCCCCCTGCCCCCCATCCCAAATGTAAACTTCCAAGGAGGAGATTTGTGTTTTGTTTTCCTCACTGCTGTGCCCTACACCTAGAACAGTGTGTAGCGCATTGAAGCTGCTTAAGAAATGTGGTGAATGTATTCTCCTGTCAGGGAAGGGGAGGTATGAACGTATTCCCAAAGAGTATTTTTCTCACAAATTTCCCCTCTCTACCCCCTTCCATTATCCTCAGAGCTGAAAAATATAGCCTTCTTTTCACAGCTCTCATGATTTAGACATTGCATTTGTTTTTCTTTTAACTATTCTTAGCCAATAATTTCTGTACCCATAGTATATACCCTATTCATTTATTTGTGGATATTTTTGTTTTACATTCCTGGTCTGCTTTGGAAGATTATTTTGATGAGCAAGACTTTTCAAAGTAGCTGGCTTAATACCATTTTGCTGGAATGGATATTAGCCTTCTTTCAGGCATTGCGTAACCAATGCTGGCTGACAATTTTAGATCTCATTTCTGTTTATCCTTTTTTGGAACATGAAATCAAGAAAGGAGGTAAAGATTAGTGGGGAGAAGACCCACTGGAATCTTTTCTTAATGAAAATTAACAGAGGCAGAACTAAGCCTAAACTTTCTTCAACTTCTAGGTTGAATATCAATAGCCTTCTCCCATGCTTTATGCCCTAATTCTGAAATGTGAATACATATATTATTATAAACATCTCATGTATTTTACTTGTCACTTTTTCAGCATCTAAATCTAGTAGCTTAGACTCATTATTTTATGTTGTTTTATACTTGCAGATAGTTTTTTTTAAACTAATTATTTTATTTTGTAGCTGATTTGAACCTTGAGCCTTAGCACTTATTCTGTTAAAAGAGCAAATAGAAACATCCAAAAGAAAGACACTCAAAAGTTCACTACAGGACTTCTGAAAACTTTCTGGGAGGCAAAGTAGCATAATTCACAGAATATTAAACTTGAGGTATCTGGAATTTCAGTGGCTTAATAGTGTCATCATAGTCTTTGTGTGTGTATTTCAGTATACATACATGGACATACATATGATTTCATTATCTATATGTGTTTTTTTTCCTTTAGCAAATCATATAATCTCTCTGTGTATCATCTGTTTTGAAAATGTGGAAAAGAATATAGAGTTTCTGTGATTCTCAAATGAAACAGACTGGGAAAGTGTCAGATTCATAAAGGTGCAGAACTGAAGTGCTACTGCTGTTCTTCTCTGTATTATTTTTCCAGACTTTATCAAATATGAAGTAATAGTCCTAAGAAAGATTAGGAAAATAATTGAAATTATAATTTTATACTTCATAAACTGTGTTTCTAGGAAGATAATATTTGCTAACACTGAGGAGCAAGATAAGGGCAAATGTTAAAAAATGAGTAACAAGATTATTATTGGGAAAGTGAAAAATGTGCTAGGAGATGTGATATACATGACAAGAGGAACTATTCAGAATTCATGTGGCGAGGGCAACTATATGCGGAAAAGCCCAGCAAGTGTCATAAGACCTGACCTTGCTGGCCTGCGAGACCAGGACATTGATGCCCAGCTTTTAACCTTGTACTACTTGCCAGGACTTACACTGTAGGTTGGTGGAGAGAGAAAGAGAAACTCATGGCAACTAACCAATCCACTTGTTAGTAATTTTAATACATTTAATGAGGAAGAGGTTTGACATATCTGGGTGAAATTGTTTTGTTTGTTATCAGTGTTCTTCAAATTTTGTATTATTCTAGCTTTTCAGTTCTATAAATTTTAGGAGAGGAACATAGTAGTTATGAAATGGGGCAAACTTACCTGGAAGCTAATCCGTTTGTGTTAACCTTTCTGATGATATTAGGTTGCTAGTGAAAAGAGCCTACTTCAGGCAAGTAAGAAAAGAAGGGAATACTCAAAGACAGATGTCCATTTGCCTGAACTAAACCATAACCATCTCCCTGAGCTAAAAGCCTTGGAAGGCATTGGTATGTTTCTAATGCTTTCACTTTTGTTTACATTATTTAAAATGCATGTTAAATAAACTAATAGAATGTTAAAAATTTATAGTAATGACATATTTAAGTATGTGAAAATGTGCAGACTTATGTGCAATAAGTACATACTGAGGGACAGATACAGAAAGTGAAGAGCTGACAAAAACATCTAATTTTCTCACTGTGTTTATGGTTATTTTTATCTAGCTCGAAATTCCAGGCTAATAAAGAAAGAGAACAAAAATCTTACAGAATCTCGGATTCCTTCTCTGGCCGCTATTGACTTGTACACCCCCAGTATTGCGTTACGTCAGGTACGGAAATACTGTCTGTAGGACGCGTGGAACTCGGGTCTCTCTCATATTTCCTTTTAAAGTGTCTTATGGAGAGTTTGCTCTTAAGGGTTTGTTAGTGGCATCTATACAACTTTACAGGTTAAATTTTGTTTTATGGTTCATTGCATTAAGCACCCTTATTGCATATATATTTACATAAACATTTCCCAGCTTACAGTGATCAGGTTTTCACAGGTTAAAAAATTGGGGGTGTGTGTGTGTGTAGCCTAGCTGTGGCTTTTATATAACTATAGGCTTCATGGTAGTTTATGGTATTTCACTGCATTAATACCAAAGTTATTACCTGTCTTTCAAAGAGTGAAACTCTGGAATTGTTTTTATTCTTTTTAAATGTACTGTCTATTTGACACTTTTCCCCAGGGCAGTCCATTCCATCCATGCTAAAGATTTTCTATTCTGTATAGTCTTTTTCTATAATTCCTCTTATCTTCAGAATATTTATGTTTCTGCTACTTTTATATCAACAACAGTCATATCACTAAGAAAACTGGCAAACTTTTTAATCTCCTGAGCCATCCATAACTAACTACAAACTTGAGATATGAGTCATTGAACTTTCCCTTAGCTTCTTCAAACAGATTTGCTCCTTTGCTCGATGCTAGGCAACTTTTGTTTTGGAATTCTCCATCCTCATTGTTTGAGTATTTCCATTTCATAGTCAGCTCCTGTATGCAGCCCCCTTCTCTATGTGGATGCTTTCTCCTACTATTACACTTTAAATGATTTTGTAGAGCTCTGCAAACAAGGGGAATGATATTGTCGAGGATAACAAATTACAGAGGCAGTTACCCGGTGATTCTGAAAAAAAACATTTATAGACTGCTGTTGCTTTTGCCTCATCTCTTGCCAGCAATTTCGGGAGCAACATCGTCAAAGCTAAGCAAATTCCCCTTGTGTGAAGATGAATCACTGCTGCAGACTTTACGTTTAGGAACTACAGAGTTTCAGGAATTTCCTGTATGCGTCTAAACTTAAATGTGGATTTGAAGGCTGCAGAATTTCACACTTGCTCTTCGTGAGCGCACAGTTGTTCAAACCATTTTTCAGGGTTGACATAGCTCAGTCTAGTTCCATGCCATGGAAGAAAGGCTTTGGCTGCCTTCCCACTTTTTCAATATTTTTATTTCTCGTTCTGAACTCATCTTTTTCTATTTATAAACCGGTTCTGTATTTTCACTCTCAGTGTATTTGTTTAGAATACAATAAAGGAGAAAGTAGGTGTAGCGAAAAACACAAATTAACACCAAAATAACATGAGCTTAGGTGTGGAAAATCTGAGTGGCAAGAGAAACAACAGGGGACTGAAAGCAAAAGGCCTGCTGGCGGAGGCTGTGAGCGGCCTTGCGCCCTTCCTTTGTGGTTTTCACCAACGCACTGAGCTACATTTTGTTCCTGTACATAACACAAACATCTTCACATGTATAAAAGTCTGTTATCTACCTTCTGGAACAATCTGTAAGGTAGATTTTGTAAGTAAAGTATTGCTTAATCCATGGAATCTGTCTCCACTCCCTCATCCCCTACCTGCGTACACATCTTGTGCACTTACAGACATAGCTTCAGATTTTTCCCTCTAAACGTTGTTTTCTTCACCCCACAGATTTCGATATGTTGTATTTTCGTTATCGCTGTATTCAAACATTTAAAAAAATTTCCTTGTAATTTCTTCTTTAACCCAGTAATTCTTTAGAAATGTGTGGTTTACTAGTTAGGTGTTTGGGTGTTCCTTAGATATTTTATTATTAATTTGTAATTTAATTCCATGTGGTCAGAGAATACACTCTGTATGATTTCGATTTTTGTAGATTCACTGAGATGGGTTTTCTGGACCAGCACACGGTCTATCTTGGTGAATGAACCTTGTTCTCTTGAAAATAATGTATATCCTTACTTGTTGGATGTAGTGTTCTATAAATGTGAAATTCAATTAAGATTGATAGTATTGTGCAGACATTCTATATCCTTGATGATTTTTTTGTTTAGTTCCGTCAGTTCCTGAAAGAGTGCTGTCAAAATCTTTTACTATGATTGAGGAATTGTCTGTTTTTCTCCTATATCTGTTTATTTTTGCTTCGTGTATTTTAAACCTGTCTTATTAGGTACATATACACTTATACTTGTTTCGTCTTCCTGATACATTGTCCCTTTTATCATTATGAAGTGTCTCTCTCTCATGGTGCTCTGCTCTGTGCCTTGAGGTCTATTTTATCTGAGATTAAAATAGTCACTCCAGCCTGCTTACACTTATTTGTTTCCATAGTATATCTTTCTACTTTCATTTACCTTCAACTTATCTGGTTTTATATTTAAAATGTTTCTTTTGCCAACAGCATGTAAGTTAGGGTCTTCCCTTTGTATCTATTCTGTCAATGCTGATTCTTTTCATTAGAATGTCTGTTTGTTTTCTATTTCTGCTAACAAATTACTACCAATGTAAAACAATCTCCAGGCACAGCTGCTGCTCCCCTTAGGAGTCTCATAGGCTGAAATTAAGTAGTCAGCAGGGCTGCATTTCTCTTTGGAGGCTCTAGGGGGTATCCGTTTCCAGGCTCATTCAAGTTGTTGGCGGCATCTAGTTCCATGTGGTTGTGGGACTGAGGTCCCTGTTTCATTGCTGGCTGGCACCTGGGAGTTGTTCTCAGCTTGTAGAGGCCACTCACATTCCTTGCCTCATGGTCTGATTCCACCATCCTCAAAGCCAGTAACAGTGGTCAAACCTTTTTTACTCCTCGATGCTCTCTTACCTCTCCTTCTGCCTCATCTCTCTGATGTTCTTTCAATTTTAAGGGCACGTGGTTTCTTGGGCTCGCCAGGATAATCTATCTTAGGGTCAACTGATTAGTAACATTAATTCCATGTGCAAAGTCCTTTCACAGCAGTAGCTAAATTAGTTTGATTGACTAACCAGGGATAGGAATCTTAGGGGAATATCTTTAGAATCCTGCCTACCACTAAATTTTTAGGCCATTAACATTAATGTGACTATTGATATGTTTGGATCTAGCTCTGTCTTTTTATTAGTTGTTTTTTGTTCCTCTGTTTTCCCTTGCCAGTCTTTTTCTTGTATTTGAATATTTTTAGTATTGGCTTTTTGGAGATACCTCTTTGCATTATTTTTTAGTGACTTCTCTAGGGATTATAATATGCACAGCTAATCTTTCACAGTCTACTTAGAGTAAATACTGTACCACTTATAAAATGTAGAAGCCTTGCAAATGTATTTCCCTTCCCCTACCTGAACTTTATGTTAGAGTTAGCATTTATATTTTATTCACAAAATTGAAAACCTCACTATACTGTGTTATATTTTTTTGCTTTAAATAGTCATAAGTATTTTATGAGAAAAAAGTTGTTTTCTATATTTACCTAGCTACTTACTGTTTCTGTTGTTCTTCCTTCTTTCTTAAAGAGTACAGTTTTATTTTCTGGTATTATTTTCCTTCAGTCTGAGAAACCTCCTTTAGCGTTTCTTGCAGATCAGGTCTGATGGTGACAAACTCTTTTAATTTTCTTTCATTTGAGAATGACATTATTTTGCTTCTTTCCTGAAATACATTTTCACTGGATATAGAATTTGAGTTGGTAGGTTTAAAAAATTTTTTTTCCTCTCAGGACTATAAAGATATTTCTCTGTCTTCTAATCTCTACGATTTCTAGTGGGAAATTCTCAGGTATTTTAATTGTTCCCCTATACGTAGTGTTTCATTTTTCTCTAGCTGCTTTCCAGATCTGATCTTTATCTTTTGTTTGAATTAGTTTGAATATGATGTATCTAGGCATAGTTTTCTTTGAGTAGATCCTTTTGGAATTTGCTGAGCTTCTTGAGTCTGTAAACTTGTCTCTGTTACTAAATTTGGGAAGTTTTTAGTCACTGTTTCTTCAACCATTTTTTTCCTGCCACAATTTCTTTCTCTTCTCCTTTTGAAATTCTAATGAATGACATATATGTTAGACTTTTGGTAGGTATTTTCTCACAGGTTCCTGAGACTGTTCGCTTTCTTCAATCTTTTTTCTCTTTATTTTTCAGATTGGGTAAATTCTGTTGATCTGTCTTCAAGTTCTTTGACTCTTTACTTTGTCATTTCCACTCCGCTATTATTTTTAAAGTTTCAGATACTGTATTTTTTAGTCCTAAAATATCCACTTAGCTCTTTTGTAGAGATTCTGTTTCTCTACTAAGAATTTCTGTCCCTTCATTCATTCCAAGTATGTGTAAATTTCCAACATCTGGGCCACCTCAGGGTTGACATCTTTGATTGCCTTTTCCCTTGAGAACGAATCACACTTTCCTGGATCTTTTTATGTCCAGTAATTTTGAACTGTATCTCGGATATTGTAAATGTTGTATAGTCTCTGGGTCTTGTTATAATCCTCAGGAGAATGTTGAAATCTTTATTTTAGTAGGCAGTCACCCAAGTTTTGTTTGCACTGCAAATTCTGCCTTACCTTCTGGGAGAGGTGGTTTAAATCTCAGTTCTCTAAGTCTTTGTCATCCTAGCTTGCATCTGCCCTGCAGTTGTGTAGTTCAGGGCTTAGTTGGAGGCTTGTACGAGTGATTTAAATCTCATTCAATTCTGTAAGCCTTTGCTTTGCTGTTTGGAGCTATCCCATACATGCATACCTCAGGAACTGGACTGAGACTTCTGTGGGTTTATACACAGAATTAGAGGATCCCCTTCTCTAGTTCTCTTCCCTCCAGAATTTCTCCCCCTACTCCCATAATTTTTGCCTTGTAGGGACCCCTTTTCCTGGTTTCTCTGGTTGTAAAGATGGGGTTCCTTTCAAACTTTTAGCTTCTTGCACTTCCTTAATAATACTCTGAGACGAGGGCCTGCCCTTTGGACAAAGTCATAAGAGTGAAAAGCAAACAAAATTGGAAACCTACCCCCACATGAAGGGGTTTTGACTCTTGTCCTTAATCCTCAGTCGCTTTCTGTATTTTTTTCTGAAGGGTTTTGTTTGTTTGTTCATTTGTTCTGGTGATAGGTAGGAGACGTGGGTTGTAGTGGGTTTACATTGCCCTGGCACATCAGAAGTATCTTCTAACATGTGCATCAACAAAGGAGTCGAAGAGTAAGATGAAGCCCTTACTTCATCTTCTTCTTTGTTAGCAACTTGAGCTATGAGTAGGTATTTCTAATCATCTGATATTTGAAGAAGAATTGGGATTTGGGGGGAATAGGGCTTTTACAATTACTGAGAATCTTTAATGCTCAATTATTACCTTGTAGGTATCAGGGTCTCCCCTGTCAGATGCTTCAGAGGCTGATTTGCCTCGAGTGGACCACCAGCACTGAGTGTCATTTTGGTTCTGAACTGGGTAGGTCTGATTTCTCACACTTGAAGCTGTGTAGTCTTTCATGAGAAATATTTTGTAGCTTGCTGAAGCTCCAAATTCTGCAGCTGAAACAGTCTCCAGTGACTGACTCTATGAGAACTCCTGATAAAGAGTTATGCTGCTAAAAAAACAGGAGTAGCGTCTGTCTCCAGGATGAAATCCCTTTTCATAGAGCTTGCTTTTAAACTAATCTCCTGTATTTTATTGGATACAGTCATGTGAACTTAGGGTGACAAGTGCTCCAGAAGGATATATACTGATCTCCCTTATCAGTCATTTGCCCTTTGGGCTTGTAAAGCAAGAAAGAGTAAATGTGTGCTTGGTAATCTTTTTCCTAATAAAGAGGGATCAGCACTACACCAAGTGATTCCTTCCTTTTAAATATAGCTTTTTAGTACTAAAAAAAAAAACAACAACAGACCTTTTTGGTTGCTAGTTTGCTATGTGAGCTCATACAAGTCATTCAAAAATAAAATCCCACATTCTCATAACTGTGTTGTCTGAATTAATCTGTTAACCTCCACAAAGCATTTTGGATGCCTGTGACATCACATGTGAATTTACTGTGACGGGAACAAATATTAAGTTTTAATTTCTCATTTTTACAGGTCCCTTCCAAAGCCCTGGTAGACATCATTGCAGTGCATTCGCTCTACTACATAAACTGCAGGCTCTATAAGACTTGGATCTATTTCGTCAAAATTAGTCATTATTTACACAAAAGGAGATGTTGGGCTACACATGATAGTTTTGGTGTGTAATTATCCTGAAGACTGTCTTTAAAATCTTGTTTTTGATACATATGATCTAAGGTTTTCTTAGACCACATAATACCTACCAATACTATCAATATATACAATGTGAGAAAGCAAGAGAGGTAGAAATCAATTTCTAGAAAGCATTTATGTAAACTACTTGGTGGCATATATCCTTCTTTGCATTTAGATGCTGCTCTAGCACTTAAGACGACATCCTTGTGCAACAGAAGTGCTGATATCCTAGAAGCAGAGATTCGTGGTTTTGAGAATTGACTTCTGAACTGCCTAAATTTTCTGAGAAAGGCCTCACAGCAGAACAAAAGACAAAGACATCCATGTGTTTCAAAGGAAGACTGAAGAACTGCCCCTTTCCAACTGTTATCTCATCACCTTTCAAGTCCACTGATGCTGTTTCAAGATATACCCAATGAAAGAATCATGATAGGGTTCTTGTTACACAAATGTCTATTTAGTATTAGTAGATTGTGTGTTTAAAGTGCATAAAAAAGGGAGAAAAAAAGAAGAATTTAAAAAGTCATGTTATTTATGCATTGAATCTTGTGTGTTATCTGTATAAATGTGTACATTTATTTGGGCATGGGTTTGGTGGAGGTAGGTGATAAAAGCTAGAATCAGTTGAAGAAAATGAAAAAAAAAAACTAGGATCAGTAAGAGAAAAAGTTTCCTTTACCCTAACTTAACTATAAAACACATTTAAAAATCTTGCTTGTTTCTAGGCTTTAAGGAGAAATGTAACTGCTCTCTATGAATAAATGTACAGCTTTGGTTTCTGTGATTATTGTTGATGTTTGATCAGTGTTATTGTGGGAATCTGGTCTCTCTGCTGATCTTCGAAGAACCACACTAAAGCAAATTTCGCAAAGAAACCTTTTATTTCTAATGACCTAGTATGACTCTGGCATTGGATAGTCCTCTGTTTTGTAAGATTCTGGTGCTAATGTTCCTGTGTATAGGAACGTGACTGGAACAAGGGTGGTGAAGGAGAATTCTGTAAGTTTACCTTGGAGCTGAGTACCGTGCTTCTCATTGGAAAAAAAGAGGTAGACATACAAAATTTGGGGATGGAAGCCGGGTTACCAAGTGTCTAGGGCTGATTACTCTTTTCTGGGCCAGTTGCTATGGAACTCCCCAGTTGGAGAGGCTTTGGGGAGGGGATGTCCACTGTTAGGACTTCACTCTTGTCCCACTGATAGTTTGAAGGTGATATTGGACAGAACCTAGAGATGTTCCTGTCTCCTTGTTTCCTCAAGCACTTAGGCCTTCCCCAAAGCTTTTCACCAAGGTGCAAAATCATTTACCTACAGCCCACACGTCTTTTCTAATGTACTTGTCCACAGCTTTTAGGTGGGAGAGGTAAACCAACTGGACAGCACGTTTTTGGTTTCTGGGTTGTAAGTCATGCTCTGCATTCATCGTTTTAGAGAATGGTTGTTAAGGGGACCAGAATTTGTGTGGACGTTTTTGCCTTAACCAATTAACAATATGTTGTTTTTTCCAAAAGGCATGGGCTAGAACTTGGCCTAAAAATGTAACTAGTGCTTTTCTCTATTACTCTACGGAGCTTCATATTGAAATTCCGACCTTAGACATTTGGGCTTCAAAAGAGTAGGACATTCTGGAGGAGGCAAAATAAGGGGCTCCAATGTAGAGTCTGTAGGTGGTTCAACTAAAATTTGGCCTTGATTTTGAAGCCCTGTCTTTAACCTCTGACCAGGTGTTTGACTAGCTTGTTATGACTAACATGCTGAACAAAATTAGTGTATAAGTAGTAATAGGCTTCACATTAAAATATTATTATTTTTACTTTTACTTTGAAAAATATTGTCAACAGGCTCTGTAGCACGGAAAGCAGATAATACTTAAAAGCCAAGTGTTTCTCCAGCTTATTTCAATGTTACTTTTAGTTAAAGATCAGTGTGAAAATAGCACCTCAATGTCTGAGGGCCCCAAATCAATTACCTTCTCAATTCTATATTTGCTTTCGGTATTTTTTGTGTATTGAAACGTTTTGTGAACTTTAGAATTAAAGTCTCAACGTGGAATTAAGTCCACGTTGAGACTTGAGGATCATATCTGGTTAGAACCTTGGCAGAACTACTTGAAAAAGAAGATTTTGCAAACTGGGGCCATAGATACTGAACCAAAATAATCCCTTTTTTCAGTTTAAGGTTACTTTACCTTGTCTCACCTACAAGCATATGATTAAGCCACTTACTAATAGAAAATATGTGTATGTACTGGTGGGAGGAAATGGACTTGCTGTGTACGTGTATGTTTTAAAATTAATAAATAGTATATCTTACTGAGCTCCATATATGGTTTTTAGTTGAATTTATTGAGATCATGAATAATGTATATGACCCGGCACAGTTTTAATAAACTTGAAATAATCTGTTAATTCTCTTTTTGAAACTGTGGATATAGGGGTGGCAAGTTAATTTTCTTGTGTAGCTAGTGATACAAGCAACCTGGTCCTAAAGTAGCATGTCTTGTAGAGACCCAGTGAAAGTACTGGCAGACTCACACTTCTGATTGAGAATCCCTCGCTCAGTTAGAATAGCTGACTTCTTTTAGACGTGGGGACAAAGAAGATATGTTTTCTTATGTGACTCTCTCAGTTTTGATTCCTTTATTTTTGTTGTGCTACAATATAAGGCTGGATCTGTACTAAATTATGAGTCAGACTAAATGGAAAAATGTGCTTCACTTGTTTTCTAAGCCCTCCTCTATATAACTGAACCATTGGCAGGAATTAGAAACACCAGCATCACTGCACATAAGGTTTTAAGGCTAGTCCTAGAGAATTGGACTAGATGGATTTTTCTCTATTGTTTCATGTGTTTTAGAATTAGAAGTGGGGCCTTAACACTCCTCTATGTGAATCAAAAACTATGTTTTCACGTTGCTTTTTTTTTTAATTAATTTATTGGCTGCGTTAGGCCTTCGTTGCTGAGTGGGCTTTCTCTAGTTGTGGTGAGCAGGGGCTACTCTTCGTTGCAGTGCACAGGCTTCTCATTGCCGTGGCTTCTCTTGTTGCGGAGCATGGGCTCTAGGTGTGCAGGCTTCAGTAGTTATGGCACGAGGGCTCAATAGTTGTGTCTCATGGGCTCTGGAGTGCAGGCTCAGTAGTTGTGGCACATGGGCTTAGTTGCTCTTTGGCATGTGGAATCTTCCCAGCCCAGGGGTCAAACCTATGTCCCCTGCATTGGAAGGCAGATTCTTAACCACTGTGGCACCAGGAAAGTCCCAACATGTCTTTCTGAGAAGTGCCTTACCACAAATCACTTGTCATCACTTGTAAGTAACTTGTGATTTAGAGCTTTGTGTTTGTAGATGTTTGTGGATATCCGATGTTGACTACTAAATACTGAGAAACAGAAAACAAAACAAAACAAAAACCCATCCATGAAATGTCATTTTCCTTTGCTTTCAGTTAAATTTTATCTCCTCCCATTGCATAGCCTTATTTAATCCCTTCTTGTTCTACTTTGGCATGCAGGATCATCTCCTGTGGAAGTGAAGAAGGTTCTAGCAAAATTTTGGAAACTGCATTGTTGGTTAACATGAATTAAATAAGAAAGAGTCAGGGAAATGAAACCAAAATATTTCAATTCAGCGCGTTTTCCTGTCCCTGTACTAGGGTAGGATCTCTTATCAGTTAAGAGAACAGGTTTTTATGTCAGTTTATGTCCATTTAGCTATCATCTCCAGGCCTCTAGTTCTGGAAAGTGATCTCCACTAACACTGCTCCTAGAATTTAAAACAATTCTTCCATTCCATAACAATGTCTATTGGTTACTTCCCTCCTGAACCTGTGTTTAGTCTTCCTTAGATCATCACTCCTTTTGCTTGCATGTATACCTACCTGTCTGTCTCCTCCACTGTATATTTTTTTAAGTAGAAAAGCTGTTGATTAAATTGCTCCTAGACCCTCCAAAAGAGTCAGGGCCAGATTCTGAAGGCACACGGACAAGAACAATACCCAGTGTCCCTGCCCCCACCAAAATTTCTGTGTCTCTAAAGATTGGGGACCACATCTTATTTATCTATTTCCGTTCCACACTGTCTAGCTCTGTGATTTCTACATGACAATAGAAATAGTAATTCCTATGAAGGTAGGAATGTTAGTCATGGTTTATTGGCAAAGTACAGTGAGTCCCCTACATACAAACCTTCAAGTTGCAAACTTCCAAAGATGTAAACATGCGTTTGCATGTCCAGTCACATAAGTTAGTTCACATATTCGGCATACATTGTCACATGCGTGCATCCTCTACAAGTGGTGGTGCTTTTGTGTACTTTACTGTACAGTACTGTATAGAATACAGTAGTACAGTGTCTTTATTTCAAGCCCAGGGTGTCTGGAAGCAAAAGTAAAAGCAGTGGTGATGTAGCTGGTACTACTGTACTTTTCAGGGTACTGTACTGTAAGATTAAAAATGTTTTCTTTATATTCTGTGTGTTTTTTATGTATTATTTGTGTGAAAAGTATTATAAACCTATTACTGTATAGTACTATATAGCTGATTGTGTTAGTTGGGTACCTAGGCTAACTTTGTTGGACTTAGGAACAAACTGGACTTACGAACACACTCTCGGAATGGAACTTGTTTGTATGTAGGGGACTTGCTGTATAGGCTTCGAAAGTTTAAGAAATTTACTCAGTGTCACTCAATAAATGATAGAGCCATGGATGTTTGTTGAAATAAATATATGGTCATGATTACATAGATCTGGAACCAATTAAAATTTTTTTGTTTAGATAATAAAAACTTTGAGAGCTTAGAGGAGGAAGCATGTTTCTCCAGCCATAAACAAAACTTCACTTTAATTAAACCAGATTTGGATACTGCTTACCTTGAATCAGGCATTGTAGCCAGGGTAATGGTGTGTACCGATTGGCTCGGGTCTCTGTTAAATTCCTTTGTCTGAATTAATAACAAGCACAAAAGGAAATGGGATTATACTGATTGGTTTAGGTTGATGACAGCCTACCCATGGAACCACCCAGCTTCTACACAGCTGGGGAGGTGTACAGGAAATAGATGCTGGAGAAACAGTCACAGTGCTCCAGGGACGTTTTGAAGCAGCAAAAGATATGCTTCCTTTTAGATTTTCACTGATTCTGCCAAATTGTTCTCCAAAAATACCTACCAATTTACATTCTCACTAACAATGTATGAGAAAGTAAGTCCCCATGCCTGGACCATATTAGATAATACTATAATAATTTACATGTGGACCAATCTCCTGGGTGAAAATGCTTTCGCTTTAGTTTACATTTTTTTGATTACTAACGAGGTTACACATATTTTCATTTTTTTTCTTTTTACATATTTATTGGTCATTTGGGTTCCTTTTTTGAATAAAGGATACTAAAGGTCTTAAAAAGTGAAGCAGATTTTAGCTCAAGTATTGGAGATTTTCCTTTGTAGATGGGTTTCGTACTTTCTGAAGACAAAGGCAAACACCCGATTCAGATAATATAGTTTGGCTTAAAGTATATTGTAGATCAAAAATTAATTTAAATTGGGAAATACAATCCAGCCAGAAGAATGTGTTTTTAATTATACTTATCCTAAGTAAGGTGGTCAGGTCTCTTTCTTCTGTTGAGTCTTGGGAGGAGATCAGTTGATGAGAGAGAAACACTTTTTCCCTTCTAGGGTAGAGGAATGAAGAAGTCAGTTCTGTTTGGATGGACAGGAATTATTTAAGGAGTGTTAGGAAAGTTCTGAGCTCAGGGGTTGCTGCAGTTGGCTGCACATCCATTTCACTACGATGACACCTTACTCCTTTGGCTCTGCCTAGGACTGCCCAGTGCTGCCCAGCGTGGTCCAGGAGGTGGCGGTAAAACCCCACTCACTGCAAGCCATTTCCTTCCCATGAGGAAAAGTGCTAGAACCTGTGACGAAGTTCACCTGAGGTGTATTAGCTGCTCTTTCGTCCATACAATAAGCGGTCTTCTTTCCCTGTTTTTAAGGGTCCAGTGTTAAGGATTACTTAATCCATTTGAACATCAGGGGTGGCAAGGAAGAACTGTAATAGACGGGCCATCAGTTGCTGCCGGCCGTGGAGCGGCGCACCCTGGTGGACATTGATAGTTGAAAACACTCTATGAGTCCCCTCCTAGAGGTTTGGGAAGCACAGTGGGAGCAGAAGGGACCCAAGGCACGTGGACTTTGTCTCTCTGATTGGGTCAGGGCTCCCCTCCTGTCAGCAGGTGGCTGGTGACTCAGAGGTCAGCAAGGCAGAACTAGTGGCTGGAGGAGAGCTGGGGTGGTGGGAGCGTGGGGGTGGTGAAGAGGGGCTATGAACGTCACTGAGTATCCTGAGTAAAAGAAAAAGAACTTGGAGAATTAGGAGTGTAAATTTGCCTCACAATGGTGAAATGTGAGCATATGGGCAAAGGCAGAGCGGCAGGAAGGTCGATCAGACTACTTCCAACAGTGCTAATCCAAAAAGGGCACGGAACATGTTTGGAATGAATTGGAAATATGGTTTTCAAGTGTGACTTACAAGCAGCAAAATGTAAGTTGGTGCTCACAGTGAATGGAAATTGAAAAATTAGTCCACACTGGCACTGATTATATTGGAACGCAGCGTAGAGAGCCTGTGTGGTCCAGCCCCAGACACACTTCCAACCTTGGCATCAGTCAGCTAACATGTATGTCAAGTCAGTGGTCAGTCCATTGGAGTTCTGAATTTACAAAAGTGCAGGGCATGTTGCTTAGGGGAAATGTTGTCTGTTACATCTAAAATTAAGTCCTCAGTGTATCTCTCAACATGTTGGTTTGAAAAAAAAATCACCAGTGAAAACTGGAAAGAGACTATAGAGAGAAATACTTTGCCAGTATGGAAACAGAAACTTAAAACACATTTTATACACAATTTTATTACTATGACTATATGAAATCTACCTCTATTCTGAGTGAGGGTGGGCATCTAATTCCCCAAGGGAAGAAACATGGTGAATGATATTTCCAAAAACGAGTGTTTATTATGTGCAGAACATAATAAATCTCCTATTGAGAACATAAGCCAAGATATCTATAAATTTTGTTGTTGGAAAATCAGTTTCTCCTTGCCTGCTGAACAAATATTTAAAGAATAACAGTTTGAAGGATCATCTCAAATAATAGCTTTCCCAGTAAATCTATATGTCTTGACCTGGCCTGGAGACATTTTACAAAGAGGATTGGACTCAGATTTTGAAAAAAGTGATAGATGCTGCTAATAAAAGCCTGAAAAAATTACAAAATTAAGTGAGCAATGAAACTGGAGGATTCTCTGTCTCTGGTTACCATTCTGACCTATTCTCTAACGAACTACTGAAAGGGAAAACTTTTATCAGCTCTAAAAAGAGAAAGATTCAAGTGAAAATTCCTCAAAGAAGGTTGAAAGCATCAGTGGCCAGTAACTTATTTGAAGGAGATGTTTACACCTTATCTTTCTCTCCTCAATAGAAGTTCTTTTTTGCTGGAGAAGATTTTAAAGTCCTGAGACTTCGCCTGACATGGGGGAATTGATTTGGAAGCAAATAGGGTTAACATACTAGAAGGCTTAAAAGTTCATGTATGTAACAAATCTTTATTGAATCCCTACTATATGCAGGTATTGTTTTAAGTCCTAGGGGTAAAGGAATGAACACAGTAGATACAAATCACCGCTTTTAAAGAGCTTTCTTTCTGATGTAAAAGGCAAATAACAAAAGAGGTAACTAAGAATGCATATATAAAATGATTGGATGTAGTTCATGCTAGGGATGAAAATAAAGCTGGGAAGGGGAAGAGGAAGTAGCTCTGTGTGTGCACATTTAAACAGAGTGGCCGGGAATGGAGAGGTGGCAATTTATGAATGTCCTGAAAGAAGTGAGGGGAGGACTCCTATGGATAACGTGGATTATCTGGGCAAGGGCACCATGGCCAGAGGCACAGACCCTGAGGAGGGAGAGAGCCTGGTCTGCGTGAGGACCAGCAAGCAGGGCCGTGTGTCTGGAGTGGAGTGAGACGGGAAGGGCGGAGTGTGAGATGAGGTCAGAGAGGAAGTGAGATGAGATCGGAGAGGGAGAGGCTGGGGATGAGGCCTGGGGAGGCCGAGTCACGCAGGCCACTGTGAGGACCTGGACAGCTGTGTCAGGAGGTTTCAGATGTGTTAGCGTAGATGGCCCCTTCTATACAAATCACTGAACTGCTACTGTTCAGTTCATGCTGATCATAAATTTCCAGGGTCGACACTGAGGGAGATATTTTCTGTTTGGAATGTGTGTTTGTCTCTTTGTATGGTTCTTTTGATAGTTAACTCTATGGTTATATTTAAGGCTGTTAAAAAATTTCTGGTTTACATTTGCCTTAGTTTGGAAGGACAAATACTTATTGTTTCATGCTAAAAAACATGCAGTCTTCTGCTTACTGTTGGAGGTGATACTGCAGTGAAATATTGCCTCCCCCAACCACCCACCCCCACTGCACTTTGTTGAGATGTGATTGACATATAACATTGTGTACGTTTAAGGTGTACAACATGCTGCTTTTGCAACACTTACGTATTGCAAAATGGTCACCACCAAAGCCTTAGCTAATGCCTCCAGCCCGTCACATAATTACCATTTCTTTTTTGTGATGAAAACACTTAAGACCTACTCTCTTAGCAACTTTCAAATATATAATACAGTATTATTAGCTATAATCACCATGCCGTACATGAGATCCCCAAAACTTGTTAATCTTATAACTGGAAGATTGTACCTTTTGACCAGTATCTCCTCATTTCCCCTGCCTCCCCCAATTGCTTTACTCTCTGTTTCTGTGAGTTTGGCTTTTTTTAGATTTCACGTATAGGTGATATTATACAGTACTTGTCTTTCTATGTCTGACTTACTGAAATATTACTTAATATAACCCTGCTAACTACCAGTCAATGAATATTTGATGCTTGTTTAATAAATGAAATCTACAATTATAATTGGTATACATTTACTGATTTCCTTTATACTGCAGCATTTAAAATATTTTCAACTGATATGTAACTTACATATTGTAAAATACATAAATCTTAAGCATGCAGCTTGATGAAGTTTTATAAATGCGTACACCTTGTGTAACCATCACCCCCATCAAGCTATGGAATATCTTCAGCTCGTAGCAGGCTCCTTCGTGCCCTCACTCAGCCAATTACCCATCAAAAGTCATAACTATTCTGAACTCCAACACTATGGGTTGGTTTTGCCAGTTCCTGAATTTCACGTAAATGGAGTCCTAATACGTATTGTGTCTGGCTTCTTCCACTCAACACGAAATTGTGAGATTCATTTATGCTGTTGTGTGAAGCAGCAGTCCATTGTTTTTCATTGCTGTGTTGTAGTCCAGGGTATGATACAATAACTATTTATCCTTTCTACTGTTGATGGACATTCATGCTGTTTCCAATTTAGAGCTATTTTATGATGACTCAGTGGTTTTACTTGGTGGTGACAACTCTAGGCATTGCTGAATTATGTAAAATTGCCCCAAATACATTGTTTCAGCTGTGTCCGCTCTTTTGTACCTCCCACTGCTTGATTCTTTTGTCTCTCCGGTGTGATTTTTTTTTTTTTTTAATCTTTTGGCCATACCACACACCTTGTGGGATCTTAGTTCCCTGACCAGGGTACGAACTGACTTTCCAAGAGTAGCTGCTGTTTTCCAGAGAAGTAGTGAGTTCTGTGCAGAGGTGGGGAGAAGGGCCTTCTTCTCCAATCTGTGTGATACTTCGTCATGTTGGCCCCAAAGCAGCTCTGCTGTGTTCAGAAGCTCCTAAAGTTCTTTTAAAAGACGTTTTGAAGAGCTTCCGCTGCTCACTGCTGACTACCTTGGCTCCAGTTCAGTCCAAGTGGTGGTTGTGGAAGTACATGCCATCTTATTCCTTCTTTTTCTCCCTTTGAGACCCAAACTTCCCCTCCTTCCCCAATTAAAAACTACCCTCCCCAAATATCAGTGAATGTGAGTCCCAGCTCAACCAATCTATATGCCCCATAACTTTTATAACCAGTGAGTGAGTCATTACAAGGTTGGTGGTATTGTGGGCTGTAGGAATAGGGTTTTATTTTTAACTTATCTTCAAGGCATGGATAAATTCAAGAGTAATTTTTTGTGAATTTTTTGGGGGGTTTAGAACTCAAACCTTTATGCTGTCAAGGGGAAGAAAATGATTAGTAATTATGTTGAAAGAAGCACTTTCAATGCAGCTTTTCCCAGAACATTTCCCCCAAAATCTAGTCTTCTTTTTAACCTTCCTTCTCTTTGTCCCCACTCCCCAGTCTCATCTAACTCTGTCATGTCCCCATCTGTCCCCTGAGGCCCTGAATTGCCAACTTCCTCCCCTACAACTAAACCCCTGTTGCTAAATCTTGTGTTGTTTTTAATAATGTCTTTTTACTTTTGTTTTGAAATAATTTCAGACTACAGAAAAGTTGCATGAATGGTACAAAGAACTGCTATATGCCTTTCACCCAAATATGAGGGTGAGTCAAAAATTATTCGCACTCTGGCTGTAGAATTTATTTTAATTAACTTTTAGAAAAGACACATCATTTTTTGACATAATTTCCTTGCTTTTCAATACACTTTGTCCATCTGTCAACAAGCTTTTGTATTCCCTCATTAAAAAATGTGTTAGGCTGAGCTGTGAGCCATAAATGCACCACTGTCTTCACTTTATCAGAAGTGAAACTTCATCCTCGTAGGACTGCTTTCAGGGGACCAAACAGGTGAAAGTCCGATGGAGCAAGATCAAGACTACAGGGAGGATGCTTTAACACCTAAAAACAAAGTTTTTGCTGAGTGTCGACAGTGTGGGCAGAAGTGTGCGGACATGTATACCCTCAGACCACAAAAAACGAATCACTGCACGTTGCTCTTCTTTGGTGCAGATCACAAGTGGGGCATCCATTTTTGCTCACATCACAGTTACAAATGAACTGATTTAACATGTTCACACCCACACAGCAGTGACTGGGGAGACAGTAGCCTTGAATGGAAAGCGCTGATGCGACAGTGCGGCCAACAGAAGTTTTAATATAACCAGAGTGCAGATATTTTTTGACTCACCCTTGTACATCAATAGTAAAAACATTTGCCATGTTTTTTTACTCTCCTTCCTTCCCTCTCTCCCTCTCTCCCTCCTTCTCCCTTCCTCCACCACACACATTTTTCCTGAATAAGTTAAGAAAGTTGTAGAACTCATATTCCTTTACTTTCAAATACTACAGATTTTTATGTAAAGATCTTCTCTTACATAATTATCAAACTCAGAAAATTTAGCACTGATATAAGACTGTTACCTACAACATGATTCACATAAAAAATTTGCCAGTTGTCCCAATAATATCCTTTATAGCAATCCTTTTCCTCCTGACCTCCAGGACCATGTTACATTTAGTTGTCACATCTCTTTAATCACCTTTAAACTTTGTCTACCATGACATCTACGTTTTTTGGAGATTACAGGGCAGTTGTTTTGTAAATGTCGTTCAATTTGGGTTTGCTGGATGATTCGATTCAGGTTATGCCTTTTTAGCATCATTAGACTTTAGACTTGCATAGGCTATTTCTGCCACAGAGCAAAAGATGCATTTAAGCATGTATAAAAGGTTATAAAAGATGCAGAAAAAAACACATGCTCCCAACAGACTGCCATTGCTTCAAAAGCAGACAATCCCACCTACATGCTAAGAGGAACATATGTGATAAACTAGTTCACTTTGACATATTAGTGCTTGAAAACTATCCCCCCTGAGTCAATAAACCTGCTAAGTACCAGGTTTTAAAAGAAAAATTTACTAACCCAAAGTCACAAAGACATATGCTTTTAATTGTAGTTTGTGGGCTGCTTCTCATGAAGGCCACTCTATGCATATTTAAGGGTGAGGAATGGTGTAATTTTACCTGGAGTTATTTTGAAAAAGACCCTCACTATGAAACATGCCAGGAGTAGCCCACTTTCTATAACAGATGCACTGAAGCTGCTACTCCCTCTTCAGTTTGTCTTAGTTTTCCTGAGGTTTATGTATTACCTAGCAAGGCCTTCAGGGACTGGATTGTAGAGCAGTTAAGTTTTGGACTGCAAAAGTTCTCATGTTTGGGGAGAGAAAGCCCAGTCAAAGGCAGGTTGGTTTTGGGCAGTGGAGTGCCGTGAGCTCACTGAACAGCTGGTGAGCAGTGAGAGGCAATGAAGGAGGGGGTCCAGGGAGGGAGGTGAGGTTCAAATACAGCACTGACCTGTCTTCAAATTTGCCCAGGGTTGGCCCTTTTCTGATTATGCCCCATGAACCAAAAAGAAAGCAAAAGAATGAGCAAGTTTATTACAAAATATAGAATTTTTTACTTAATGAGGATTTCAAACACAGGTTTTATTTAAGCCTGTAATTTTGAAGCACATATCTGTTCTTAGAATGAAAGTTTGCTATGAAGTGAGTAAAGGAAATAGTATTTTTCTTTTTATCTTTTCATATGGCGAGGAAACAGAGCATCCATTTCCCAGGCAACATTCCCAGCATCTTCATGTCTTTATGTCTCCCATGTAGAAGAAGCAGCAGCAACTTTGCACAGCTTTTGGGAGCAACAGGTGTAAGCCACTGACCACATATGAGAAACCAAAGTTCCTATGTTACAGGCAAGGTGAGTAGCACAAAAAGGAGGCAGTGTTTTACAGAATGGCTAAAGAAATAGCCAAGGAATGTAGCCTGAGGGATTTGTTACTCACATGGCATCCTCTGAATACAAGGTTCTTATAGTTGAGTGAACTTGTGTCTGTGGAGTCCTACAGATATGAGAACATCCCTGTAAACTTTTTTTTTTAATAAATTTATTTATTTATTTATTGACTGCGTTGGGTCTTTGATGCTCCACATGGGCTTTCTCTAGTTGCGGTGAGCAGGGGCTGCTCTTCACTGTGGTGTGCAGGCTTCTCATTGCAGTGGCCTATCTTGTTGCAGAGCACAGGCTCTAGGCATGCAGGCTTCAGTAGTTGCGGCATTTAGGCTCAATAGTTGTGGCTCACAGGCTCTAGAGCGCAGGCTCAATTGTTGTGGCACACGGGCTTAGTTGCTCCATGGCATGTGGGATCTTCCTGGAGCAGGGATCGAACACATGTCTCTGCATTGGCAGGCAGATTCTTAACCACCGCGCCACCTAGGAAGTCCCCCCTGTAAACTTTTAATCAGAATTTTGAGCCTGGAATCATGTTGAAAGTTTTAGGGGAAGCATATCATTTAAACTAGTATCTATATGACGATAACAGGAGAAACAGTGAGATACTCATCAAACTAATTTTTATCGGTTGCTTAAACAGTTAACATTAAAATACACAGATATTACAGTTAAAAAAGAGGTTTTTGGTTAAGTAAATTAGTTTATAATGTCTTTAAAGTATTAGCTATAGTCAGACTCCCCATAACTATTTTGTTTTAATCTTTATAATTTCTTTTGCTGCTGTTGTTGTTGTTGTTAGAAAACAGAGTGGATCTTGAAAGTTCTCATCAAAAGAAAAAGTTTTGTAACTATGTATGGTGACAGATGTTAACTGAACTTATTGTGGCAATCACTTTGCAATATATACAAATATTGAATCATTATGTTATATAATCTGAAACTAATAAACTATTACATCAATTATATCCCAATTAAAAATGAATAAATAATCACTGCCAGAGAATAAAATAAAGCTTTCAGTTTTTTATAATTTCTTTTAAAGTTCACTTTGTAAATGCGTCTTGCTTTGTACGTTTTCCAGTGAGTATAAAAGGGTGTCATTAATGTCTCCATTTGGTTTATAACAATCTCAATTTATTTAAATGCTCTTCACTGTAATTTAGAAGATGGAGCTGATTCTCCTGGTATTGCAGGATGATAGGAATTATTGGAGCCACCAATTTTAGAAAGTTTTCTTGCATAAATATCCTGTGCTCATAAAAAGTAAGGGATAAGAATAACGTAGTTATTGCTTCTATTTTGCAAACACGAATAAGCTATAAACCAATACGTTCACTGCTGACAAGGAGAACAATTTCTAGTCAATGGAGTTTAAGATGCTTAATTTTCCAGTCCAGTAGTTGAAGTTTGGAAATTGAAAACAGAAATCTTTTTCCAGTCTTTTTCTGAGGCCTTGGCTTCTTTTACTTCAGCATGTTTAGGGCTCCTCTCTTTTCTCTGCTTTCCTCAGAGGAGCTTCCCTTCCAGAATCTTCTTCTGGGGAAATAATTATAATAAGGAGGAAGGCGACTGCGTGGCCAAAAAAATGGTTGGAACTGAAAATGGTGGTTGCACGTTGGAGGGAGGAAAGGTCTGTATGGGAACCTAATGTGGACTCTGGGCCTTCGTGGCGGGAAAAAATGGATGGGACACTTGGGTGTCCTGGTGACAGGCTGGATCCTTGTCACCGGTTTCCTTGTGGTGGGGGGAGGGGTTAGTGTAAAGATCTGGCAGTCTGTAGGTCCCGCATTATTTTGTGAGTCTCCAGGAGGGGTGAACACCTCTTCTTGTCCTGTGGGGAGAAAAGTGCAAGTCAGGAAACGGGCCTGATGGCAGGAGAAGAGGGGAGAGTCGTCAGGTAAAGACAGGGGAGAAAGAGGGAAAGAGCAAATTCTAGATTCTGAAAGCTTGTTTGAGAGAACCACCCAAGTCAGTAAAATGAGACATGGACACTCCTTATGGCCCAGAAATTCCACTCTGGGGAATTTACCCAAGAGAAATGAGTGCTTATGCCTACAAGAGACTAGTTCAAGAACGTTCAAGCAGTCTTATTCATATTAACCCAAACTTGGAAACGATGCCAGTGTCCATTAATAGGAGAATGGATAAACAAATGGTGTATTCATACAAGGAAAGACTACTCAGCAATGAAAAGGAAGAATTACTGATACAACAACATGGATGTATCCTATGATGTTAAGTTGAGCAAAAGAAGGTAGACACAACAGAGTACATACTGTAAGATTCCATTTATATGAAGTTCAAGAACAAGCAAAACTAACCTATGGTAAAAAAAAAAAAACCTAAAATAGTTACCTTACGGTTAGTGTAGGTGTTATTTAGTGGAAAAAGTAACCAGTGAATTCTTTAGATCTTGATCTGGGTGGTGGTTACGTGAATATGGAGATATACACACACATTTATATTTACACGCATACATAGATACACAAAAACACATATGTATACACATATGTTTACACACACGTATGTAAAATGTGATCAATCTGTACCTTTGTGCATTTTACTGTGCATATATTATAAATAAATAAAGAAAATGTGATGGAAAAAAATGTAATAAGAAAAGAAAAGGCCTGCTTCACTTCCCCAGCAGTGAAATCTTTCCCTGAAGAGGAAGGGAGGGAACATCTACATGCAACAGGGGAATGAGCACTGAGGACCAGGATGACATTAGTTTCTGAGAAGAAATTTGGATCAGTCTCCAGTGTCAAGGTCTTCCCTCTAGCTGTATCGCATAATCAAATTGGCTATGAAAAAGCAAGCTTTCCTTTAGGAAATTATTCCTTCACTCACTTAGAAACTTACCAAAACAGGCCTGGAAAGGGCTGCTGAGCGTGAATGATGGGAACATGAATTCCTCACAGTAAGCTGAGAGCTAGATTCCCCTCACCTTTTAAACAGCTAAATTCAGCTTTCTTGGTTGTACTGGATATGGTTATTGACTCCCTATGTTCATAGCCCCTTCTAGAGATTCTGTTTCACCCATAATACCTGGAAAGGTCAGTGCTACACCCCTTTGGCTATGGCTGATTGGACTGTTGTTAGACACTCAACTCATTCATTGGCTGACCAGTGACCAATCAATTCTCACTCAAGAATTTCAACAAAGAAACACAGCTAGTGGAAGATGTTAGTGGAAGGTGTAGGGCAGGGGCTGGAGTGTCAGGGGTTGGCCGATTCAATGTTGAATAAACACAGAAACCAATCTTTCCATAGCTGTAAAATGGGGAAGACCTCTCAGAGAGAAAAAGAGACAAGTGCCTATGTGGTAACAGAGTGATGATGAGAGCAACCTTGGCTCTTGACTTTCCAGGGCTGGTCTTTTTGAGGGCTGGCTGTACTTAAGCTTCTTGGAAATATACCTATAGTTATCACTTCACCTCCAGCTCTTTTATTTTTTTAAACTAGCTTGAATGGGTGTCTGTTTCTTGAATTAAATACTGACCCTTTCTCCCATACCCACACAGGCTACTGAGTATTAAATCTTATGGTCGAAACTAGATTAAGACATTTCAAACTACAGAGGATGATTAAATCCCATATTACTCATTCTTTCCTCTTCAACAGCCTCATTCTTCTTCATTCATTTGAAGAATTCTCTTCACAATTCTCCCTACCTTTCTAAGTAGATTACTTTGCTTCATATTTCAGAGAGAAAACTTCAGTGATCTGCCATGAACTTCTTTGGTTCTACTACTCACACTTCAAAGAGTAGTTTGTACACTTCTGAGTCTATTTCTTCCCACCTATTTAATCCACTGGAATCTGACTCTGTTTCCTCCATTTCACAAAAACTACTTTGCAAAAATCATCAATGGTCCTGGGCTTTTATTTATTTTTATTTTTTATTTTTAAATTTATTTGTTTATTGGCTGCGTTGGGTCCTCATTGCTGTGCGCAGGTTTTCTCTAGTTGCAGTTACAGTGAGCAGGGGCTACTTTTCATTGTGGTACGTGGGCTTCTCATTGCAGTGGCTTCTCTTGTTGCAGAGCATGAGCTCTAGGCTTCAGTAGTTGTGGCTCGTGGGCTCTAGAGCGCAGGCTCAGTAGCTGTGGCACATGGGCTTAGCTGCTCCGCAGCATGTGTGATCTTCCTGGACTAGGGATTGAACCCATGTCCCCTGCATTGGCAGGTGGATTCTTAACCACTGCGCCACCAGGGAAGTCTTGGTCCTGGGCTTTTAGAAAGTCGGTTCCAAATGCCTAGAGCACCACTTCCTGCCCTCTTTGCCTGTTTTACTCCTATGCAGATTTCACATCCCATTTCCTCAGGGAGACCTTGCCTCCCCTGAGGCTGGCTTAAGGTCCCTGGCAATCTGCTTCCCTAGTCCCCTTTCCTCCTATTCACCAGTCATGTGGTTACTATTCAGTGGTTATGTTCCTCCTCCAACGAAGTATCTGCATGATCATCTTGTATACCTGGTCTCCTCATCGCTAGTCCAGTGCCTCCATTAGACTTGAACAGATTGAGAGAAATCTCAGCTTCCATAATTGCAAAAGTTACCACGTTCCTACCTCTCAGGGATAATGTGATCATTAATATGCAAATATTTCTCATTATGAAACATACTGACACGACACCAAAGATACTGAATATCAAAAAAGAAGAGCTCTTCTGCAACCTTAATTAGACCAAAGTGGGGCAAATATTTAAACGCAGGTTGGAAACATTTTGAAAGGCAGAACAGCATAGTGTTTAAAAGCATAGGATCCTTGAGCTCTGCTGCTTAACAACTGTGTGATCCTTGACAGCTTCCTTAACGTCTCCCAATCTTCTTTTCCTTATTTGTAAAATGGAGCAAATAATACTACCTATCTCATTGGCTTGTTGTAGTGTCTAAAAAAAGGTATGTAAAGCGCTCAGAACATTCCTGACACACAGTATGCATTTAGTAGGTCTTAGCTATTGTGATTGGGCCTCCATAAGACAAGGACTGTTGACTCTGCTGGTCATTGCTCTGTCCCTAGTACCCAGAACAGTGCCTGGCTTAGCCTTGTGCCCAGTACATAGCTGATGAATTGGATGAATGGCCAGACAGATGTTGGGTGTACGTGCTGAGTTCCTCTCTGTAGATGTCTGTGAAGCTCAATGAGTAGTTCATTCCAGTCCCAGAAAAAATTTTTTTTAAGTTTTTTTTTTATTTTTTGGCTGAGCTGCACAGCACGCGGGATCTTAGTTCCCCAACTAGGAACCGAACCTGTGCCCCCTTGCAGTGGGAGTGTGGAGTCTTACCCACTGCACTGCCAGGGAAATTGGCAATTATAACGTAGTCCCAGAAAATTGGCAATTATAATGTACATTAAAAATTAGAGGATAATAAAATAATCAAGCCAAAATATTGTTTGGAGTTTGGACATCAATTTTAAGTGGGTTTATTATAGTCTAGACATGAAATTCATGGTATGCCAACAACTGGTACTTTAAAAAAAAAAGTAAGGATGAGATGACCTTTTAAAAAAATATGTAATTACCTGTAGTCTGTGGTTATTTGGTCAGACAATAGCTGGTTTGTAGTGAACTACCCTGATTTTTAAGAGAAGTAAGTTTTATATATGATGTATAAGTATGGAGTATCAGAAAAATTCTCAGGTGCCTTCAGAGTTGAACCAAAAAGAAATATAAGTCCTGTGATTAATTTGCTTACAATAACTGCAATTTAATTCATTTTGTAGCCTCACAGAACGACTGGCTTTTTTGGTCAAATCTTTAGTTTTACTTTGAAGCCCAGTTTACACACGTTCACATAGGCCTCTTTCAATCGTATGCTGTAAGTCTAGTCATTTCAACAGGTTACTGTGTTCAGTGCTGTGGCAAATGCAGAAATGATAAAGACACAGGGCCTGCCCTTGAGAAGTGGGGAGACGCTACAAATACGTGGATCTATAACACAGAGCAGAATGCAGTAAGTACTGTGGGAGAAGTACAAATTGCTGTAACCATTCAAAGATGTCAGAGAGGAGTTTGCAGTTTTAAAGCTATGTGTCTTAAGAAAGCCTCTGTGAAGGTAATACTATAGTGATATTAAACGTCATCATGTGAAGCAGAATTGCAATAAACAGAGGTGAAAGCAGGAAGGAGGGCTGTCATAGCTGCTGCTGTGGAGGAGAGAGAGAACCGGGTGAATTTGGAGACCCACACGTGACCCCATAGTGGGTGATGACCTGCAACCAGGGCTGACTGGAGAGAGTGAAGCTGCATTTGAAGGTCGTTGAGGTTAGTGTGAGGGACAGTGGGGAAGAGTGAGCCCAAATCAGAAATCACATTTTAATGGTGTTTTTTAAAAAATGTGAGTAAACCTCTAATTGCATTATAACTTATTTAGCTATGTGTTTACAGGATTTCCTAAAGCGTGGTTCACTTTCTGGAAAGATATCAGGTGGCAAGTTTTGTTTTATGGTGCCACTTTCAGATGTCACTTTTAGCAGGTGATGCTTTCAGATCTTGTCTTGGAAATTGGGCAGGTGTTCTTTGTAATCTATGTCTCCTTGCCCTCTGATCACCTGAGTTCATGCAGGGATTGGACAAGGTGATCTCTGGTGACCTCACCACCAGCTCTGACGTTCCTGCCCCTCCCTGCTCTGTTGTGAGCTTTGGTGGATGGACGCAGAAAACTTACTAGGGGCTGACTAGGGTCTGACTGAGCCCCTGCAAAGCCCCAGGGCACGTGAAAGGGGTGGAGGACTCAGATCGACTCCTGGAGCTCTCCTCCTTTTCTTTCCTGTCCCTGGGGTTTTCAAACCAATTCTCCGGCTCAGGCTACCTGGAAATTTTGTAGTGGGGGGAAAGGAAAGAGAAAGGAGTAGTAGAGAAATTGAATCAAATAGAATCTTAAAAAAGCAAGTCTAGGCTCACCTCCGTAGCACCAAGACACAACTGACTAGACGTGATTTATTAAAGCAATTAACAATCAGAGACTGAACACCCACCATGTGCAAATTACCATGGTGCTGGGGATATGAAGAGGTGGACATTGCTGTAATTCAGGGTGGAAATTGTTAGCTTTATAAGAATAATACCTGGTATTCATGATAGCGCTTGAAGGATGAAGAGCTTTTCCTGCATGATAGCCCATTTGGTCCTCACAACTCATATGATAATGGACATCATTAATGCTGTCACTTCACACTTGAGGAAACAGATATCAGAGCAGTTAACCTTGTCTAAAGTTACATAGCTAGGGCAGAGACTAGGACCACGGTCTTCCGATAATAAAATTCAGCCTCTTTCTCTTTAACCACACAAGCTGATGAAAGCTGACGTAAATATTTCCAATTCATGATATGTATAATCATGGAGCCAAATTTTGTCTTTTCACACAACTTATTAATTACTGGACCCACAGTAGAATAAAAACAAAATCCTTACCTTCTGCCACATTTACCACCAACCAGCAAACCAATAGCCAGTAGGAGAAGCAGAGTCTGTGAGCCATGGCTTCTACCCCAAGCAGTCACGGCCTTGAACCCAAGGTGGCTTTAAAGGGGTTGGTGAGTCACCTGCAGCCTGATTCAGGGAGACTGCATTTGCATAGTGGACCACAGCGATTAGGGCCTGCGGTGTGAGGGTAAGAAATCAGCAAGGAAATACCAGACAGTATTTAACAACCAGAGCTTCTTGTAATGACAGCCAAACATCATTCATCTGTCCTTGGTTGGAGCTGGATTGTGGAGAACCACGCCCTCATTATCCTTTTAATTCCTTCAAATCTTTTCCTCTTAGTGCCTTCTCGTTACTTGTATGTATAGGTCTTCCTCAGCAAGAGAATCTGTCCAGGACATATTCAGCACCGCTTCCCTCTGTGTAGCTTCCTTACTTAACAAAGCCAAACAGGACAAGGAGGACATTATCACAGGCTATGTGACCCCGGCGATTTTAAGAGGTTGTTTACAGACCTCGGATCAGGGATTACGACTTCTCTGCTTTTGTCGAAGAGCCAAGAGCAGCAGAGTCAGAAAACTATCTTCTCTAGTAGCCACCATGGTCGCTGTCTAAACAAATGAAAATTTTGGAAGATTAATTTAGTGAGTTGTCCTTCCAGGGTGCCCTCTGATTCATCAAATTGCCCACAGGATGCCCAGTTTGTTTCCCATCAGCTGCTGGAGGAATGGGAGGGGATGGTCACAAGTGCCTAAGAGCACAGACCTTGGAGTTAGAGATTATCATACTAAGTGAAGGTAGAGAAAAACAAATACCATATGATACCACTTATTTGTGGAATCCAAAATACGACACAAATGAACTGATCTATGAAACAGAAATGGACTCACAGACACAGAGAACAGACTTGTGGTTGCCAAAGGGGAGGGGGGTTGGGGGAGGGATGAATTGGGAGTTTGGGATTAGCAGATGCAAACTGGTATATACAGGATGGATTAACAACAGGGTTCTACTGTACAGCACAGGGAACTATATTCAGTATCCTGTGATAAACCACAATAGAAAAGAATATGAAAAAGAATGTGTGTGTATATATATATGTATAACTGAATCACTTTGCTGTACAGTAGAAATTAACACAACATTGTAAATCAACTATACATCAATAAAATAAATGAAAAAAAAAAAGAGCATGGACCTTGTAATTAGGACAAACTGGTTCCAACCTTGGTTCCTTTTCTTACTATCTGGGTGACTTGAAGCCTCAGGTGTCTCATCTGTAAAATGGGGCTTGTAGTATTTCCCTCAGAGATTGTTGTGATGAGTAAAAGAGGTAATTGACATAAAGCTCCAACCACAGTGCCTGGCACATGAAAGGGAGCTGCTGTGGCTGCAGTTAAATTACAGTGACTCCAATTCTCTTAGGAGGTTGTACTTGCCAACTCATTCAATCACTCAAAGGTCTCCATGTTGAGCAGAGACCTTTTCTTGGCTGTTGCAGAAAGAACAAAACAGAACACAGTCCCTGGGCTGACCATCTAACGAGGGAGACTGTGCAAACTGAGAACCAAAGTGAAGAAGAATGCAAACATTCACCAACGAGAAAATGGTAATTTCCACAGGCTTGACGATAATCCTAGGCAAAATTCCAGAAACAGATGACTAAATGGACGATTTGCCAGCAGTTTGGAAAGGAAGTAGGGAACAAACTCAGTTCCTTAGATTCAGTGGCTCTGTTGACGTTGTGTTCTGTGCCATGTCTAGGTCTGGTGTAGGTGCTGGGGCTAAAGATAGGGTTCCTGCTCTCATGGAGCTTCCAGTCTGTCGGGGACATTAAATATTAACTAAGGAACAACAGGAAAGGGTTTGAGTGTTAAGATGAAGGAAGTACTGGGGCCTATGCAGCAGAGAAACAATTAATTTTACGTCACTGGGTGTGTATTACATGTACTCCTTTGCCCCCTGAATTGGAATCACATTGCCATGCCAAAAAAATTAGACCCACACATTCTCTTTAATTACCACCCAGTGTTCTGTTTTATGGATTTGTTGCAAATTATTTAACCACATTTTTTGTTGATGGACATTTGTATTATTTCTTCTGATCCTCTTTCTTTTCTGTATTGGATTTCTGATGACCTTTCATTTGAAATGTTGATGAAAATAAATAACGAAAGCAAAATGGTTTAATTTCTTTTTCTGTTTGCATCCATTGTCCTGAAATTTATAAAATAAAGGAATAAAACTTCAAAGGGAATGAAATTTTTAAAAGTTTTATCGAATTCTTTTTTTTTTTAATTTTTTTGGTTGTGTGGCATGCGAGATCTTATTTTCCCTACCAGGGGTCAAACCTGTGCCCCTTACAGTGGAAGTGCAGATTCGTAACCACTGGACCATCAGGGAAGTCCCTCCTTGAATTCTTTTTTAAAAATTGAAAAAAAAATTTAAATTATTTTCTTTATTTTTGGCTGTGTTAGATCTTTGTTGCTATGTGCAGCCTTTCTCTAGTTGTGGTGCACGGGCTTCTCATTGCAGTGGCTTCTCCTGTTGAAGAGCAGCGGCTCTAGGCTCGTGGGCTTCAGTAGTTGTGGCACTTGGGCTCAGTAGTTGTGGTGCATGGGCTTAGTTGCTCTGTGGCATGTGGGATCTTCCCGGACCAGGGCTCGAACCTGGGTCCCCTGAATTGGCAGGCAGATTCCTAACCAGTGGACTGTCAGGGAAGTCCCCATTGAATTCTTATTTGACAGAAGATTCTAACATATCTTTTTTTTTTTAATTAATTAATTAATTTATTTTTATTGGTTGTGTTGGGTCTTCGTTGCTGCATACAGACTTTCTCTAGTTGTGGCAAGCGGAGGCCACTCTTCATTGTGGTGCATGGGCCTCTCATTCTGGTGGCCTCTCTTGTTGCACGCTCTAGGCACATAGGCTTCAGTAGTTGCGACACATGGGCTCAATAGTTGTGCCTTATGGGCTCTAGAGCACAGGCTCAATAGTTGTGGCACACGGGCTTAGTTGCTCTGCAGCACGTGGGATCTTCCTGGGGCAGGGATTGAACCCTTGTCCCCTGCATTGGCAGGTGGATTCTTAACCACTGTGCCACCTAGGAAGTCCCACTGACATATCTTTACTGTTGGTTTATAGAGTAAGTCTTGACAATTTATTTTATTTGTATGTTGCATTTTATATCAGCGATGTTCAGAAAGGCTGGACTTCTCTAGCTGTGCACCTGCAGCTTTGAGGGCCACTCAGCAGAACCGCCTTTCACATGCTCAAGGACTCCCAGGATATCCGCTTGAGGGAAGATCAGCTGCACCTTGCCTTGCTCATCTCTGCAGTCCTGTGGGGATGAAGTCCTCATTTTGCTACCAGGCCTTCGAGAACCAAAGGCAAGCTACAGTTACATCCAGTGAGGCTGGTCTCCTGCTGCAGAAACCGCTGAAGCTGTCTGGGGGAGGCGGTTCCCCTTACATGGCCGTGTGAATAATCCCAAAAGCTGCCATCAGAGCTGCTGTGAGTCAGGATTACTGGTAGCGTGGAGAGTGATGTGTACCGGGCCTGACCCCTGAGTCAGAGTAGCGCCTGGCGCTGGGAGGCTTATTTCCTGGAGGCCTGGGGGTGGATTTGTGTTCTCTTTTGGAAGGACATACTCCTTCAGGAAATCTAAAGGTTCTGTGGTTGGCGCCGATTTGAAGGCGCTGCTTCTGGAGTGGCCTGTATGACTCTCCTGTTAGGCTTGCTAGAGTATCTTCTGCTGGGATTTCTCCTAAAAGGGATTTCAGGCACCTTAGACATATCTCCAACTCCACCATTTTGCAGATCCAGAGACGGAGGCCTGAAGAAAGTTCCTAAAGTCATCCCAATGATTTAACAGCAGAAAGGCAAGAACATCCTGATCAGGGTCAGCGTGATGCCCACTACATGAGAGCCCTCATTTCTCAATGGTTTGAAACAGTATTAAACCAGTGGGATAAATCAGTGTTCCAGTCTGTGCCTTGCCACGCATTAGCTATGAGACCTTGGACCAGTCAGCCTCACTGACCCTCAATTTCCTCATCTGTATAATATATCACTTGCTATGTTCTAAGCACCGCTGTTCTAATTATTGTACATACATTAAGCCATTTAATTCTCAAAATAACGCAATGGGGTAGGTACTATTGTCATCTTCACTTAAAAATGAGAAAATTGAGGCACAGAGAGGTTGTGTGGCTGATATGTGGCAGAGGCATGATATGAACACAGGCAATATGGCTCTAGAATTCTTGCTTTCATTGCTGTGCTAGGTGGGCTCTGAGCCCCTGGTCATCAGCTTACTGCTGGAAAAGCTCTGTGAAAGTATCCTGAAAATCCACCAGAGTGTTGTAGGACAAAAGATTTGGTTTGTTAAAACAATTTTTTTTTCCCAAGGCAAAATAAATACATAAAAAAAAGGTAGAGGGAGAACTTACATATTAAAAGAGATTTAAGAGACACATCAAACAATTACAACGTTTGGAACTTATTTGGATCCTACTTCAAATACATTGTTAAAGAAAATACAATTGGGGAAATATAAACACTGATGGGATATTTGATGATATTAAGTGATTAGTGTAATTGTGATAATGATGACTGTCAAAAACATAGAGTCCTTACCTTTCAGAGATAGATGCTGAAATATTTATAGATTATATGTTGTCTGGGATTTACTTCAAAATAATCAGAGGATGGAGAGTGAGTGGGGGGTATAGATAAAACAAGATTGTCCATGTTGAATAATTGTTTAAGCTGGGTGATGGGTGCATTTGAATTTATTATATTCTCTACTTTTGTTTGGAACTTTCCATTATAAAAAGTTTTAAACAATCACCCTGTATAAATGTTTGTTTTATTCTCTCAGAAATGTCAAAGGAGGGATGGTGGGAAGAATGACAGCCCATAGGGAGAGAGGGGGTGGGACGCTTCTTCAGAGATTTGCCTTCCAGGGGGTCATTGATTTGAGGGTGACCCCCAGTACTTCCCACGTGGCAGATTCTTAGTGGATTCTTCTGAACGATGTGAATGCATGAGGATATGGATGAATGAATGTAAATGAATCTGGTTCACAATGAGTTGGAGAACCATTCTGTCACGAGATCAGGAATAGAATCTAATTTCTGGGCCAAATATAATGATGAAGTGATTCTGTATGTTTCTGTTAACCAAATCGTGCATTTAAAGGCATCTTTATTTATCACAATCATACCAAGGACCAAAATACTCCTATACCTTATCCTGCTGGACAAATGTACGTGAAGAGATTTACTAACACAGAAACCTTCACTCTGAAGCTATGTCCCCACCACCACGCCTCCCAGAGGCAACACTGCTCTGATCTCCATTGCCATTGTTTTTGCTTGCCCAGCCCAGCATCCATCCCAGTTCCACTGATTACCCTGAGTTCCCCCTGGGGAACCATCATTTCTCTACTCTCCTGGCTTCAGGATTGTCTATAACCTACACTTACCAATCACAGCATAGCTTTCCTATGGTCACTGTGATTGGGTTAGGGATGGGCGTTTGAGTCAACTGGGCTCAGTTAAAACTAGTTGGGGGCTTTTGTATAAGTGATTGGAAAAGAGGCACACATTTTGCCTTTGGACTTGAAGTTGGGAAGAGACATACCTATATGAAGAGAGAGTCTGCTCAATAAAACAGAGTGGAGAGATATCAGATTCTGACAACATCATTTGAACCCCTGGATCCAGCTATACCTGAAGCCATACACAGTGCATGGCATGTGGTATGCTAACAATGGATTCTAAAGTATTACCAACATAGACTTATAGTAGCAAATCACAATAGAGAATAAAGATTCTATTTTAAGTCTAGTGTTGCTAAACGGAAAGAAGAGCTATTAACTTTTATATTCTTGTATTTGATTACAAACTATAGAAGTAGACAGGGAGTAGAAAATTATGTCAGTTCCAGTGGTTGGATAGGCATTTGCAGAGATTAAGACCAATCTTTTTTTTCATTCCATGCATTCTTCCTGAGAGCTGAGAGAAACCCGGTGACTAGACAGACTCCCGCGCAGGTGGAAGCTGTGGCTACCTGAATGTCTTGGCGATATATGCGGTGAGGTGACTTCACCCTGCATACTCAGCCGCCCTGTTTATGCTTGGCGGTAGCATCAGACAGATCCAGATTGTGGCGATGAGTCACTATGGGCTTTTCCAGCTTCAGACACAGGGCGAGTTCACATTTTGTCCTTCAGCCTTTAACTGCTCCAGTGGGAGCTCCTGATTCAGCATTTAGGGAATCGAAATCTCTGGGTCTGGAGTTGTAGATCAGGGCTGACAACAATGTGTCTCTGTATAATGACGAAAAAATGTGTCATTATACCAGCTGTGAGACCACGGGCAAGTTACCTGACTTTTCTCGGTCTAATTTCCTCATCTATAAAATGAGAATAACAACAGTACCTACCTCCTAGTGTTGTTGGGAGGTTAAATGAGTTAATACCATTCAAGCGCTTTCAGTGGAGATGGGCGCCATGTAAATGTTAGCTATCATTGCTACTGGAAAATAATACCTTTCTGCCTGAGACAAACATTTCCTCTAGAACCTAGATATCCGAAACAAAACAAAGGCAGAAGGTGAGGATTTATGAAAACTGTGAACATTTCTGTGAGAGTGTGCAATACTTCTCAGATAGCAGTACTTTGAAGGTCTGTTTTTTTAGTTTTCTGAGGTATTGAGTCAGTTGGAAAGCTGAATGGGAAGGTTCTTAACAGGAAATGAAGGGGGTTTTCTTCAGGGTTCTGCTAGGTGACCAGTCAGACACAAGCTAACTAAAATCTTGTCATCATACCTTCCCAGACAGTGGTTTCTGTGAATCGCAATAGTTAAGCTGGCAGGGCTTTGAGAGCGTTCTTTGAGATATACAGGAGTTACAGGAAATGGTAGTAATTTAAGCCTTGGATCCCACTTTAGCCAATGTCTCCAGGAGATGATGAGGGTAATGGTAAAAAGCAACTCCCAGTTTTTCAGAAATGGCATAGTTGTGATTTAAAGTTGTAGAATGCTGTTAATGTTTTCTTTCCCTCCCTGCCCCCCGCCTGCCTTTTTCCTTCCTCTCCTTCCTCTCTTTCACATACCCCCAACCCCTCCCCCACCCCGCCATGCACAGGAAGTATACACTCCCCTCTCTAGAGTGGGACTCAGGCTCAGTAGTTGTGGCGCAGGGGCTTAGTTGCTCCTCGGCATGTGGGATCTTCCTGGACCAGGGATCGAACCTGTGTCCCCTGCATTGGCAGGCGGATTCTCAACCACTGTACCACCAGGGAAGTCTGAACTAACCACTTTTAACAGTTTGCTATATACCCTTCCATTCCTTTTTCTATATATTTACACACACACACACTCAGAAATTGTTTTGTAGGTGGGTTTAAAAAGTTTTTGTATAAATGGGATAATATTTTGAGTTGCCTTCTAAATTATTTCTTTTCACTTAAAATATGTCTTTTCTTTCCATGCCAGTCCATAGAGATCCGTCTCTTTCTTTTGAATTGTTGCTTGTTATTGCCTTGTTTGGGTGCACCATAGTTTTATTTATCAGTTCACCACTTGATGGAATTTGGGTTGCTTTCCATTTTCTGCTCTTACACACAATCCTCTCACAGCCCTCTTTGGACGCATGCAGAGTACCTTTGCCATAAGGTACATTTAAAAGTAACTTGCTGAAACTGTTTTTAGATTTACATTATGGAACACATTTTCATTTCACTCTAAAATTTTCCAGTGCCTGTGGGCCTTGGTGAGTTTGATCCTTCGGATAGCCACATTTCATTGCTGGCTAAAACCATTTCCTATCTTTTCAACAAAATATGTTCAGATAATGGTGATGGCCACAGAAGGGTGAAATGTACATCTCAATAAGGCATTCCCTACTCTTAAGACTCACCCACAAGTGTCACAGTGAGAGTGGCAGCCAAAACATTGTTTTAAATCCTCAGGACTTCCGAGATCATTCCCTTCAGCTGCGTAGCTTGGCAGCACTTTGGACCATTATAAAGTCTATCTCTTTTATAAGCACTCGTACCCTTCATTTCTAGTTAAATTCTGTGTGGAGTACACCTTGCTGACAAGTCTGCGGCTGATGCCCGTCTCCACAAGGTGCTCACCGCCGGTGTTTGTGGTTAGCACCCTGCATGGCCTGTGTGCTTCCTTACCTTTGTTTAATAAGACACTTCTAAAAAGCATGAGGCCAGATTTGCTGAGTCAGATGTGATGGTACTTTTTTCAACTTTTTTCAAGCTCTACCATAAGGATTTGGGGACTTTATTATCCGACACAAATCTGTCGGGGACTCCTCAGCTATCAACTGACCACAAACCATGGAGCTAAGGTTAGTTCAAAGACTGTCTATTTAGTAAGTGACTGGATACTCTCAGACACTGCTATTCAAAGTAGCTAGTCCAGAATGAGATAAGGCACTCTTTCTAGAATGTAAATCAACACACGGTTTCATTCATGGAGAAAACCTTCCTGTGAAAAAATGACTAAATAGTGGGCTTGGTGATATAGCTGATTTACTTTCTGGTGTGAGCTCCATCACTTGGACACTGGTCTCTGACCCACATGATGAGAAGCACTGTCTAAAGTGCTTTATGAAATTGAATGAATAAATGAATGAGACATATCTAAGATGGATTAAATGACTTCTCAGGGTTGACATGGGAGGATGTGATTAAATAAAATTTTCCCTTTCAGTGGGACAATGTTCCTTGCCTGCTTCTGAGCTGCCACAGAGAGGGAAGGTTTATTTAAGGCACAGCTAGCTCAGCTGGCCACTGTTGCCTATACTATTATTCCCTATCAAGTGCATTATCTCTTCTTGTGTTTTGCCCTCCTTCTGTTCTTATCTCCTTTCCCCATGCTCCTGCCATGGCATTTAAAGAGAGAAAAATAATGTATAGAAAGCTCATTGTATGGTCTATGTTTTACAACCAGTTAAATATAATTCTCACTACAACAGCGTGAAGAAGGTATTATTGTCTATTTTGTAAATGTTCAGAGATGTTCAGTAACTTGGCCCAGGTCGCATATGTAATAAATTGGCAGGCTTGACTTGAACCCAGGTTTGTTTGGTTCTCCCCAGGTGGTTGGGTCACATCTCAGGAGCGTGCTAACATAATCCAGGCCCTGGGACAGAACCTTAAAAGTGCCCACACTGACACGTAAGTTCCATTTTGGAACCTGGAGGCTCCGATAATTCCATAGTCATCTACTTTAACTGCCCCAGTCCTGACACGTTGCCCACTTCTCTGTGTTTGTGTCCCTGTAGGCTGTGAGCTCCATCTTATCATCTTTGCATCCCTCACAATAGTGTCTGGGGCTTTGAAGGCAGCACACTCAATGGGTTATGATGTTAAATACGCTAGTCTATAAACTTTTTTATGTGCCTAAGATAAATAGTAAATGAATGAGACCAAGACTCAAACACTTAAGATGTTGTGGTATGAATTCTGTTGCGCATGTGTGTCTACTAATAAAGCAGTGCACAGTGAGGAGAAACGCATCAGGCAGCCCATCCTTCTGAAATATACTCCTTGGTGTTCCTGAATTATGGATTTTGGAACGTCTCACTAGTCTCTAACCTGCTTGTGGGCAGGAACTGGCCTTGTTTTTTCTCTAGTGCCTAGCACATTTTCTGGCATACAGTTCCTGAAACTTGAAAAATAACTTGTAAAATTGTTGAATGTGCTAAGTTCTTAGCATTTCCTCTTAAACTGCTGTTACTGGTGCTAAGGACCCCCACATGATTCTTAGATTACAGATTGCATCTGGTTTCTGCTCCTGGGTTTCCTTGTCCTGGTCCAACATTTCCTTCTTCCAATTCCATCTCTTCTACCTCCTGCTTTGCATCAGGCATAATTCTATGATCATAAGTACAGCTGGGAGTAAGGTGAGGGATGTGAGAGCATGGGCACCACTGTTTCTCCTGAGCACATCTGCAAAAAGATGTGATAGTTATAGTTGTCAGAAGTATGGCGAAATGAAGTTTGAGGAAGCAAAGTCTGGAGGTAATCAGGTGTAAGCTTCCAAGAGCCCTCTCAGCATAGCACTTAATTCCTATAGTATAGAATTGAGACAATACATATGAAAGCCTGCCTACCAAGGAAGCTCATGAAAAATTCAATGTCCAAGTTTTACTGGGGGCTGGTCACGTAGGCACTCTTTGCCTAAGACACTCCCCAATTCCAGACTCCCGAAAGGAAAGCAGGTGTTCAGTATAAACCACATTGTTTCTACAAACTGTTAAGGCACAGAGAGCCCCTCTTATCAGTTAGGGAATGGTGGAAACCCTTCTCAAAGCCAAATTCCCAGATGCCAGTCAAGAGCCAACCTCACAATCAGGCCTAAGGATAGCAGTCTCAGACCTGCTACGTTAATTTCTTTTTTTCGGATCCCTCGGCTTCGATTTGTGTGGGGTTGGCAAAGTGCCACCGGTACAGATCTTACAGGATGTAGGAGCAGTGGCCCCCAACATATCTCCATTTAATTCACCACTCTGGCTCTTGGAAAACTTAGACAGATGCTGCAAGATGACAGCACACTAAAGCAAATTCAACAAAGTAGTAGACCAGACTACAGCTGTGTGCCAGATGTGACATCCTGCTAGAGTTGATTAACATGGCTCTGGGTACATAGTACGCGATCAGTGATCAGTTGGGTGCATGCTTTGCCATCCCTATAATAAAACAAGATCAGAAACAGTTCACATTCACCTGGAATTAATAAAAAGCGATGTTAACAGCCTGCATTATAACTCTCTTGCTTCTGCTATAACTGAAAGAGACCTAGACCAGGTAGACATTCTACAGAAGATCACTTAGTTTACTTTATTGATGGATTATGTTAATCAAATGGGATGAGCAAGATGTAACTAGTAAATTTGAGGCCTTGATAAAATATATATGCTCTAGAGGGTGGGATAAAACTCATGTAATTCAAGGGGCTACAACATGAGTAAACTTTTGGGGGAGGAGTGTCCAGTGACCAGGGGCACATTAGGACATCCCCTGTAAAGTAAAAGACAAATTAGTACAACTTGCATCTCCCACTATGAATAAGGAAGCACAATGCCTAATAAGCCTTCTGGGTTCTGACGGCACAAACCTAAGAATACCGTTCTCAGCTATATACTGGTGATGTGAAGGCTGCCAGTTTCGAGTAAGGCCAAAAGCAGGAAGGAGGTATATGGCAGATCCATAGTGGTAGAAGCAGCCCTGACACTTGGGTCACCTAACCTAGCAGACTCTAAGATATTACAGTTATTGGTAGAGGAAAAAAAGTAGCAGAAATTAAAGTAAAACCATCGTATACATACTTTTGATTTTTCTCTGCTCATTATATTGAATAATTGAATATATAAAAACCACACAGAGCACATTCATGGAAAAATATTTTATTTTTCAAATATATAATGAATTCTTTACCACTCAATTATTTCTATAATTTTATCTTTTTATTAAAACAAAATACATATTTTTAATACATTTCATCTTTTCTCAAAGGAATGACTATGGTATAATTGTGATTATCTTTACTAACCAAAGTCTATTTCCAGAAATTTAAACTTGATATGGAGAAAAATGCCATATCAAGTCCTTTGTACCTGATTTGGTGTTGAGGTTGAACTGGTGTATTGGTTTGTTCCAGGATCCAGAGGCTATTCTGAGCTTGAAAGCAAAGTGAAATCCAAAGGTTGGCCTTGGCTGCTTAAGGAACCTCTGGATGGGGTGTGACAGGTTCTGCTCTGCACAGGACAGTTCTTCCTCAGGCTAAGCTGGAATCTCTAGGAACAGTGGACTGAGGTATGTACTGTGTTCAGGCATTTGTTTGGGTGGCAGGTGGGGAGGACCCTATTTCTTCTGTCAGATTTCTATTGGTAGCCATCCACAAAAATAAAGGGCAAGTGGGTAGCTTCTGGTTCTTGATGATACAATATTTTGCCCACAGTTCTCTCTGTCTCAATGATACCAAGACCAACACAAAAGAAGACAAAAGCCAAGTTCAGTGTGAACACTGAATACAAGTAGTAAAAGTGACTGTGGCAAGTGTGATGATAGTGGCAGAAACTGGGAACTGACTCTTGGAAAGGTCTTCTGGGCTTGATTTATTCTAAGCAGCCAGTAGAGATCGAGGATTTGGACACACTGTGTTTGGATCTATCCTCTTACTTTTCTCCACTGTCCACTGACTTTAATCTTTTTACTCAAAAACAGGGTGGGAGAAAGAGTCTCCATCTCTATCACAGAATCTCCATAAAACTTAAGATCATACCCAAACTTCCCATTAGAGTGTCTACTATGAATTCAAAATTAAATGTAAATCAAATAAGTAATGGGTAGCTAATGAGTTTTTTTTTTAAGGTAGTAAAAAGATAGGACCTCAGTGATATCTTCTTAGCATAACGCTAATCTTTCAAATGTGTGTAAAATCCCATTTAGAGGGAAGGTTTGGAATCCTACATAAACATATAATGTGTTAAAACAGAAAATTCTTAAATATAAAAAAATTCAAGTGACCATAACCTTACTGATATTAATATAACACAAAACTACAATAAACATTTTAGCACAAAATGCACTTCATTTCTAGTTAACATACTGAAATAACTGATATTCAAATTGTAACTATAATAGCATAGACGAGTGAATGAAATTCATGTATGTACATATGCTTCAAAGTAGAATCTGGCTTTGGACTAGTAATTTTTATTCTAATCCACAGTACCTATGACTCTTCATTTCAGTTGTTTTTACTAAGAAATTAGGAGATAAACCTAAATTTCTGACCACTGGATCAATCAGAAAATAACTAAGAGTTATTCTTCTATAAATTCAGTAAGAAGCTATTCTAAAATTGCTGTTTACTTATCTATTTCTCTAAATAAAAGTTCCTGGATAGTGATCTACTGTCCTAATTAAAGGAAAATATTATATCCCTCTCTCCAATTCCTATTTTAACTAGAAGAGCCACATCATTATTTTTAATGGTTTCTTCTGTATTTTGTATTTTAAAAAGATGTTAGTAATACTGCTTTCTGTAAAAGTATCCAGTTACTATTAAAGTATTCAAAGTATTGTAAGTATCCAGTTACTACTGGCATTCAGATTTTGAAGATATAACTTAAGATATACCTTTATGATGAAATAACATTCATGAAACAAACTGTTCAGAAGAACTGTCAGAGTAACCGTTTAAAAATCAGATTTATGACCCTCTTTAAAAATTTGTTAAAGCTATGCTGGTTTACAACAAAGTACTCCTAATGAGAAGAAATGATGTGTTGTACTGAAAAAACAGGACCTCATCAGGGGTCTTCTTAACTTGGCTCTGAACAACTTTAAAAGCCAAAAGATCTGCACCATATGTTGTTCTCAAGGTCAGTACCATGGAATGCCCTGTAAAAAGATCCTTTGGTATTACTGATAACAAAAGCACCTTGGAATGGATCCAAGATGGACATGTGTTACAAATGAATTCTGCTTTGTAGTAAAGTACAGTTAAAGTACAATTCAACATACTTACCATAAAGCCTACATAAGCAAAGGTACTCATTTGAAGCCAAAAATCTGATGCTGCTGAAGTGTCCAGTTTCTACTACAGCTTAACATGCCTTATTTGCAATCATTTCCTTAGTCCTACAGAATTTTCTTGATCTTTTAACATCTTACAGCAGTGACCTGGCACTAGTTTAGGTCTATAAAAACATAATTGTCACAAGTCACCCAAAAACATGATAATCAGCACAAATTTCTGCACATCTTTAAAGAAAGCCTTTGGATACTAACGCTAACGCATAATGCTGCAGAGAAGCAAAATAGATGATGGGTATTATTTCATAATGGTAAATGAGAATTACTTTGTAAAAACCTGTACCAATATCAGTTTTAGGTAGAATATAACATGAAATTATTTCATGAAATATACTCTTGTTCTATGCTCTCCTGACACCACTCCCAACAGAAAGCTTCCAGTCTATTTGCTGTTTCTTGGCTGATGAGACATTCATCCTTTAATTCCCTGATTGTCTTCCTTAATGATTTTTGGAAACGTTTTTCTCGGTCTAAAACATTCCGCAGACTTTTCTTGGTATCCTCTAGCTCGCTGATCACATGATCTAATTTATGCTTAAGTTTCTTTGGACTGTCCATTACACTGTAGCTATGTTCCTAAAAACATAAACACCAAGTTATTAAACCAGACAGACAAACAGTGAGATAAAAAATTATAACTAGGCCTCAGCTATTTTTCCACTTACTATGCTTAGAGAAGAACTTTAAGTTGGTGATACTAAGCGGTTTAAAGAACATAGGAAAAGGATGGGGGTAGAACAGTATATCAGGTGCCTAGGGCCTCCCTCCTTGCCTAAGGCCAGGCATACACAAGGAGTGCAGAATCCTGTGGATGGGAAGCATCTCTCACCTGGAGGTAGGTATCTGCTTATGAACAGCATGACGTTTGAAATGACTATACAGCTTTTGGTCCCTAAGTGTGGAGCTGCTAGGTTTAAGTTTTACCTATCAAAAAAACTTAAATTTTTAAACTTTTAACTGAATTGCTTTATTTTGATGTATATTTCACTTTATAAAGTATGACAGGAAAGGAGCACTGAAGCAGGTCCTCAGTCTGGGTGTTATGGATTTAGAGAGGACTCTGGTCTTGGATTTTTAAAGAGATACTTTAATCTCTCAATATTTATTATGGTTATGTTTATATTTGCTGGGTATAATTTTTTTCATTCAGAAACAACACTGACATATCTTATAAATGTAACATAAAATAATTTTGAAAAGCTGTTACTTAATATTAAAATTAGTGACGAGGACTTTGCGTTCAGCCAAGATGAAATAACAGAGACTGGACTGACTCCTATCTAAAAAACCCCAACACATGGGCCAAAAGATGTAAAAGTTTTGAAGATAAATGGACATCAGGCAAGGAAGGCAGAGACTGCAGAGAGATGGGAAACAAAGAGGTGAGCCCTATGACTGTCCAACTTCTGCCCTGAGAGAGTTCTAGGCCTCAGTGCAAGGAGAGGAAAACCAGGCAGAGCTTGGTAGATTGAGTTGAGGAGATAGTGCAGAGTACCCAGAGAGACCAAGGTGGCAACAGTTCACAGGGCAAAGTACTAGAGAGGAAAGAGCTGCACAGAGAGAAAACCCTGGAGATCTTCAGAGGCTCCCCCTCAAGTACTCCTCTGAATAAGATCAGAGGATGTGTGCAGGAAACTGCTCAATGCTGAGGAAAGAGTGACCAGGAAAGATCAGGAGTGCCCTGAGCTCACAAGGCATAGACACTACTCCCACCAGCCAGACCAGATTCTTGGGGCACTGAGTAGATTATACAAAAGTCTTGCTTCAGTGGTGGAGAAAAAATAGCCAAAGACTGAGCACTGTTCCAGTCCTGCCTAACAAAGCAAAATCTGAAAGGATCAAATTGTTTCCAAATCTAACTATACCCCATAACAAAGCTCAAGAATACAGGATACAGGGCTTCCTTGGTAGCACAGTGGTTAAGAATCCACCTGCCAATGCAGGAGATACAGGTTCAATCCCTAGTCTGGGAAGATCCCACATGCCATGGAGCAAATAAGCCCATGCACCACAACTACTGAGCCTGTGCTCTACAGCCCATGAGCCACAACTAATGAGCCCTTGTGCCACAACTACTGAAGCCCACATGCCTAGAGCCTGTGCTCTGCAACAAGAGAAGCCACCACAGTGAGAAGCCCACACACTGCAATGAAGAGTAGCTCCTGCTCTCTGCAACTACAGAAAGCCCGAACACAGCAACGAAGATGCAACGCAGCCAATAAATTAAAAAAAAAAAAAAAAAAAAAAAAAAAAAAGAATATAAGACACAGAATACCCAACATCCAGTAAAATAAAATCCATAGTGTGTGGCACACAAAATTTACCAGGCATGCAAAGCAGCAGGAAAATATGAGCTATGATAAGAGATAAACCAACCCAGAACTAGCAAATGTTAGAATTAGCAGACAAGGGAATTAAAGTTATTAAAACTGTATTATTGCGTATAAAAACAGATGATTGAACTTGGTGTACCCCCCAAAAAAATAATAAAAAAAATAAAATAAAATAAAAAAAAAACAACTGTATTATATATGTTAAAAAGTTAGGCAGAGACGTGAAAGATACAAAAAAGAATCAAATAGACACCTAGACATAAAAATTACAAGGTGTGAGGTGAAAAATACATTGGCGAGGGTTAATGGCAGATTAGATATTTCAGAAGAAAAGAGTAGTGAAGGTGAAAATATAGCAATAGGAACTATTCAGAGTGGACTACAGAGAGAAAAAGAGAATATTTAAAACACAAAAAAATGAACAGAGCATCAGTGAGAGATGGCACAACTTCAGACAGCCTAACAGACATGTAATTAAGACTCCCCAAAGGAAAAGGAAGAAAAGTTGATGTAGAAAGAAATATTTGAAGAAATCATGGCCAAAATTTTTCCAACTTTGATAAAAACCATAAACCCACACAGATAAAGAAGCTCAACAAATCCCAAGCACAGGAAACACGAAGAAAGCTAAACTAGGGTATATCACAATCAAATTATTTAAAACCACTGGAAAAGAAAAATTCTTGAAAGCCAAGAAAAAAAAAAGAACTGTTAGGTACAGAGGATAAAGATGACAGTAGATTCCTGATTAGCAACAACGCATGTGAGAATACAGTGCAGCAACATCTTAAAAAAATTAAAAATGACAAACAAATCCCAAAACTTCAACCTAGAATTTGATACCTAGTGAAAGTATCTTTCAAAAATAAATAATGATTTCTCAGCTTAAATAATGATTATTTAGAAGACTGAATAATGATTTTATAAAAGCTAGCTGCACTGTAAAGAATGTTAAAGCACAGCTTTACATCATCAGCATAGCTGCACTGCGAAGACTGTTAAAGAAATCCTTCGGACATAATGATACCAGATGGAAATATGGACTTACACATAGGAATGAAAAGCCCTGCAATGGAAAACATGGGTAACATGTAAGTTTTTTTCTTATTATTTAAATCTCTTTAAAAGATAATTTACTGTTTAAACAAAAATAATATAATGTAGTGTGGGGTTCACAGCATATGTAAAGTGAAATGTATGATAGCAGTAGCAAAAAAGGTTGGAAAGGAGAAATAAAAGCATACTGTGATGACTCATATACTATATGCTAAGGGGAATAATATCACTTATCATGTAGCCTGTGATAAGTTAAAAATGGATGCTGTAGACCCCAAAGCAACTAACAAAGAGTTATGGCTAATGAGTCAAAAAAAAGGAGATAAAATGGAAGTGTAAAAAAAATTCAGTTAATCCAAAAGAAGGCAAAAAAAAAAAGACGAAAATGAGAACAAAGAACAAATGGAACAAAGAGGAAATAAATAAGATGACAGATTTAAACCAAATCATATCACATTAAGTAGTGATATAAAGTATATAAAGAAATGTGATAATAATCACATTAAGTATAAAGAGTTTAAATAATCCAATTAAAAGGCAGAAATTATCAGGTTAAATTAAAAAAAATCAAGACCCAAGAGTACAGGTTGCCCAGAAAAAATGCACTTTAAAGATAAAAAGACACAAAGAGGTTGAAAGTAAAAGACTGGAAAAAGATATACTACAATAACAGTAATAAACAGAGAGCTAGAGTGGGTATATTACTATCAGAGAAAGCAGATTTCAGAGCAAAGAATATTACCAGGGATAAAGAAGGCCATTTGTTACTAATAAAGGGGTTAATTTATCAAGACATAAGAATACTAAATATTTAGTACCTAATAACAGCTGCAAAATGTAACAAGCAAAAACTGACAATTGTAAGAAGAATTAGACAAATCCACAATTATACTAGAAGATTAACAGCTCTCTCTCAGTAAAAGATAGAACAAGTAGACAGAAGTTAAGAATGCGATTTGAACATTATCGATTTGACCTGACATTTATAGAACATTAGAGCTGACATCAGCAAACTATACATTCGCCATGACAGACAATATTGTAGGCTATAAGTCTCAAAAAAAAAAATAAAAGTATTCAAGCCATACAACGTATACTCTCTGACCACAACATAATTAAGTTAGAAATTAATAATAGAAAGATATCAGGGAAATTCCCCAATATTTGAAAACTATATAACGCACTTCCAAATAACCCATGGATCAAAGAATAAATAAAAATGGAATTTGGAAGTATCTGAACTAAATGAAAATGAAAACATATTTAATTTGTGGAATGCTGTTAAAGCAATACTTAGGGAGAAATTAATATCACTAAATGCTAACATTAGAAAGGAAGAAGCCTCAAATCAATGACCTCGGCTTCCATCTTAAGAAATTAGAAAGATGAGCACATTTTACTAAAATTAGTAGAAGGAAATAATAAAGATGAGTGAAAATCAGTGAAGTTGAAAATAAAAACAATGAAAAGAAACAAATAAAAACAATAAAAGCAAAGAAAAATGAGAAAAATCAGTGAAAGCTAGTTCTTGACAAGATCAATAAAACTGATAACTCTCTAAGCAGACAGACAAGCAATAAAAGAGAACAGCAACAAATTACTGATATTAGAAATGAGACAGATGGTATCACTACAGATTCTATATTGAAAAGATAGTAAGAAAATGTTTTGAATAATTTTAAGCTGATAAACTCGACAACTGAAATAAAATGCACAAATCCCTTGGAAGATACAAGCTCCTAAAAAAACTTTCCCACAAAGAAAATTATGGTCCCAGATAGTTTTACTGGGGAATTCTACCAAATATTTATAGAAGAAATAATTGCAAATCTATACAAACTTCTCAAGAAAACTGAAAAATAAGGCAATATTTTCTAACTTGCTCTTTGAGGTTAGCATTATGCTGATGCTGAAACCAAAGACATTCAAAGGAAAGAGAGCTATAGGTCATTATTCTTCGTGAACATACAAGGAATGATTTTAAACAAAATTTTAAATTTAATCCAATAATATATAAAAGGGATAACATCATGAAGAAGTAGGGTTTATTCCAGGATGCAAGGTTAGTTTAACATTAAGAAATTAACTGGGGAACTCCCTGGTGGTCCAGTGGTTTGGACTCTGTGCTTTCACTGCCGAGGGCCCGGGTTCAAATCCCTGGTGGGGTAACTAAGATCCCACAAAGCATGCAGTGTGGCCAAAAGGAAAAAAAAAAAAGAAATCAATCAGTGTAACTAGTGACATTAACAAATTAAAAAATAAAAGCCATATGATCTCTCAATAGACATAGAAAAAGCATTTGACAAAACTAACATTCCTTTCTGATAGAAATTCTCAGCAAAGTAGGAATAGAAAGGAACTTCCTGAGTAACAATATGGATGGACCTAGAGGGTATTATGCTAAGTGAAATAAGTCAGAATGAGAAAGACAAATACTGTATGATTTCACTTACATGTGGAATCTATAACACAAAGCAAATGAACAAAAATAAAGCAGAAACAGAGCTGTAGATACAAACAGGTGATTGCTAGAGGGAGAGGGGAGGAAAGAAATAGGTGAGGAAGTAAGAGAAACAAACTTCCAGTCAAAGGTATGAAATGTACAGTGTGGGGAATACAGTCAATAATCATGTAATATCTTTGTATGGTGATATATTGTAACTATACTTACTGTGATCAGTTTGAAATGTAGAGAAATACGGAATCACTATGTTGTATAACAGGAAGTAACATAATGTTCTTGGTCAATTATACTCCAAAACAGACAAACTCATAGAAAAAGAATTCAGATTTGTGGTTACCAGAGGCAGGGGATAGGGGAAGGGAGAATTGGATGAAGGCAGTCAAAAGGTACAAACTTCCAGTTATAGGAGAAATAAGTACTAGGGATATAATGTACAACATGATAAATATAATTAGCACTGCTGTATGTTATATATGAAAGTTAAGAAAGTAAATCCTAAGACTTCTCATCACAAGAAAACATTTTTTTCTGTTTATTTAATTTTGTTTTTATGAGATGATGAATGTTCACTAAACTTACTGTGATAATCACTTCATGATGAATGTAAATCAAATCATTACTGTGCACTTTAAACTTACACAGTGCTATATGTCAATTATACCTCAATGAAACTGGAAGAAAAAAAATACAAAATTACTTCCTCAATCTGATAAAGGGCAGTTACAAAAAACCTACAGTTAACATCATATGAATATTTTTAATAGTGAAAGACTGAATGCCTTCCTCCCAGAATCAGGAGCAAAGCATAAAGATCATTTCTCAGTACTTCTATTGAGCATAACCTTGGAGGTTCAAGGTAATGCAATAAAGCAAGAAAAAGAAATGAAAGGCATTCATATTGGAAAGGAAGAATTAACACTTTGTTTTTTTTTTTGGCCACGCAGTGTAGCTTGTGGGATCCTAGTTCCCTGACCAGAAAGTGAACCCCGGGCCCTCAGCAGTGAAAGCTCAATTCATTCCCATACATTAATAGTAAATAAAACAATACTGTTTATAATAGCATCCAAATATATAAAATACTTAGGCATAAATCTGATAAGAGAAATGAAAGACCTGTACACGGAAAACTACAAAACACTGATGAGTGAATTTAAAGGTCTAAATAAATGAAGTGATACAATGAATTCATGGGTTAGAAGGCTTAAAATAGTCTCTTAGTAGATGTTAAAATTGTAATACGCGTCAATTCTTCCCAAAGGGATCTGCAGACTCAACATAATCCCAGTTAAAACTCCAGTAGGATTTGTGTAGAAATTTACAAAGTGATTCTAAAATTCATATAAAAATGCAAAAGACCTAGAATATCCAAAACAACTTTGAAAAAGAACAAAGTTGGAAGATTAACACTGCCTAATTTCAAGAATTATTATAAAGCTATAGTAATCAAGATAGTAAAACAGATCTGGATTCCAGGCCTGGTTCCAACATGAACAGGCAATGAGATGGATAAATAAATGCAAGCTTCAATAACGTGTATGTGTATGACTGTCCTTCAAGAAAACCTAAAGACATGACTACTTTTTAAATTAGATATTTCCATACAGAAACTACAGTACTTAAAGGGAGGAATTTATTTTATTGGTTGAAATATCCTTGTGAAAGCATTCTTTGAACTAACTATGTAACAAAAGATTAACTACCTATGGATCGTTATTGCAAATATATAAATTATAATGGCCCAGGGAAACAAATATTTTTGGATATTACATATTTTAAAAAAAAATCTGAAACACCTAAACTCCTAGTTTTTAAATAAGATTTTGAAAAGCTTAATCCTAATGGACAGGACGTGGTCATCTTAAAAATATTAACATTAGCCCAGTAAGTAACTTTACTTACAAAAACGAACTGGGACTGGAATTCTTCGATACACGAGGAAGCACCAACAAGCTGGTGATCGTGGTTTGTAACTGGAAGGGCTTCGAGGGTGAAGTTTTTCCTACAATGAAGTTTTTCTCTTTTTCCCTGTTAAGAATAGTTAATAACAATCATTGTAGATTTTCTGTCCTTCTGAAAATTTTTAATCTTATTAATTCTTAACTTTGTGTAGTAAAATTAACATATTTCTTTTTATGGGAATTGCTTTTAAAAGTCAGTAAAATTTAAGTTCATTGAGATTACTTTAAACAAACTTCCCCAAAATAACTCTAAAGTTTATCTGGAAACATGAATTTTCCTGGAAAAAAAAAGTGATAATGAGGGAAGATATACCCTACAAAGTATTAAAAATATCCTACACAGTAACAATAGTTAAAATAGCATACTACTCTCTTTGAAAAATCTGAATAGATCATGTAGATAAAAGCCTTTAGGATAAAAAATGGCATTCTAAATAAGTGGAGAAAGGCTATAAATCATGAAAAAAGGAACTAATTATGAAAAACAGTTATATCTTTCATGTATAATAAATCACAAAGAAACTATATATACTGAAAATTTATGTAAGAATGAAAACAATGAGGAAGTAAAAAAAAAAATACATGGGAAATACATAATCTTAAGGGGGAAGGCTAAATTCAGACAGCACAAGAGAAAATATAGGACTACTTAAAAAAAAAGTCTGAATTTCAAACAAAACAAAACAAACCAACCCTATTATTAGAACTAAAGACAAATAACAAAAAGTAACTGCAACATAGATGGCAGTTAAATGACTCATATCTTCAATATCTAGTGTTCTTACAAAACAGCCTAGAAAAAGACAAAAATAGAAGAGGACCTAGATAAATAATTCACAAAAGAAGAGATAAAAATCTATAATAAACACATGAAAAAAAAGGCAGAAACACACTAATACTCAGAAATAAATTAAAACAGTAAGATGCCATTTTTACCTAACAATTTTAGCAAAGGTTAAAAACACAAATTACACTGAGGATTAGGGTGAGCAGACACTTTTATATATAACTTATAGGGGAGGAGATTGGTATAAGCTTTATGGTGGGCCTTTGGAAGGACTGTATCAAAAGCAAAAACCTTAAAAATGTGTATAGGGGCTTCCTAGGTGGCGCAGTGGTTAAGAATCTGCCTGACAATGCAGAGGTCACGGGTTCGATCCCAGCTCCAGGAAGATCCCACATGCCACGGAGCAACTAAGCCCGTGTGCCAAAAAAAAAAAAAAAAAAAAAAAAAAAAAAAATGTGTATAACTTTAGATCCAACAATTTTACTTTCAGAAATTTAGTTTGAGGAAATAAGGATATGTACATAGATTCAGCTAAAATAATGTTCATTATAATGCTTTTTAAAACAGTGAAAGATGATAACCTATATACAACAGTGAGGACTGATTACATAAACTACTTATTGTTCACACACAGGATCAACCATTATATGGTCATTAAAAATATTCTATAAAGATGACATCACCATGTACTAGCAAGGATATAGAACCAGAGGAACTTTTATAAGCTAATGGTGGGACTATAAATTGGCAAAGCCACTTTGGAAAACTATGGCAACATCTACTCAAGCTGACCCTACGACCCAGCAATTTTAACTTCTAACAGAAGTGTACATATACCCTGTAGAAATGTGTACATTTAAGTGCATCAGAAGACATGGACAAAAATGTTTGTAGTTGCACCATTCATAACAGCCCCAAAGTGAAAATAATTCAAATGTTCATCAACATCAGAACAGAAATTATAGTTTATTTATATAATGGAACATTACAGTGCAAAGAAAATGTGTGGCCTAGCATCACATGCTACAATGTGGATGAATCATAAGAACGAAATGTTGAGCTAAAGGAGCCCGAGTACAGACTATGTACCACATGACTCCATTTACATAACTGACAGTGATAGAAGTGAGGACAGTGGCACTTTTGGGGGTGTAGTGACTGAGAAAGAGCATGAGGGAGGCTTCTGGGGCACTGGTCTGAGAGGAGTTACATGAGTGTATTCACTTTGTGAAAATCCATTAGTCTATACACCTATCATGTGTGCACTCTGTCATATATATGTTGACATCACCATAAAGTTTAGTTAAAAAATTGATGTTCCATATTAAGTTCCTCTTAAAAATGTGATCCACTGAGCTGCAACACAATCATGTGGGGGTGCTTGTTAAAAAGTGCAGATTCCTAGACTCCAAACCAAACTTGCTGAATCAAATTCTTTGGGAAAAGGGGCACCGGATTCTGTATTTTAAGCAAGCTCCCTGGATAATACTTACATAGACTAAAGTCTGAAAGCCACTGTTGTGGGAAAAAAAATATATTTTTAAGAGGACATTTGTCATACCTTCCTCTTGTTCCTTTTTTTATGGCCACATGGCTTGCAGGATTAGTTCCTCGACCGGGGATTGAACCTGTGCCCCTTGCAGTGGAAGTGCGGAGTCTTAACCACTGGACCACCAGGGAAGTCTCCTTGCAGAAAAATGTTTAACAGCATGGAAAATAGTAGTTAAGAGTGAATTTTGGAGTCAAAATGCCTGGGTTCAAATCCAGCCTCTGCCATTTAACAGCACTGTGACTTGGGGAATGTATTCCAGCTTTCTGAGCCTAAGTCATCTCAAGTGGTCAAATGAGAATAGTTGTATTTAACTCTTATAGTTGTTTTGAAGACTAAAAGAGTTAATATATATGTAAAGTGGTTAGAACAGGGGTCTGGCACACAGCAAGCATTATATGAATGTTGAAAGAGTGAAGCAAATAATAAAAAGGATATACAGTATAATTCTATTTTGTAAGAATATATAAATATAGATGAATTTATATATAAACATACACATACAAATGACTGGAAAGATATACATCAAAAGTGTTAACAGTACCAGGACTTCCCTGGTGTTGCAGTGGTTAAGAATCCGCCAGCCAATGCGGGGGACATGGGCTTGATCCTGGGTCCGGAAGATCCCACCTGCCTCGGAGCAACTAAGCCCGTGAGCCACAACTACCAAGCCTGTGTGCCACAACTACGAAAGTTTGCTCATCTAGAGCCCGTGCTCCACAACAAGAGAAACCACTGCAATGAGAAGTCCGTGCACCGCAACGAAGAGTAGCCCCTGCTCGCCACAACTAGAAAAAGCCTGTGTGCAGCAACGAAGACCCAACGAAGCCAAAAATAAATAAATAAAATGTTAAAAAAAAAATGTTAACAGTTATTTCTGGATTGTGTGATTATTGTTAATTTTAATTTTTTTGATTGTTTCATCTAATTTCCTATAATAATAAATTCGCTGTTATTAGGAAATGGTTTTTGAAAGTTAGTAATTTATGGTCTATTTATTATGCCCATATTTCTTAAGGTCCTCTTAACATTACAGATGACACCCTGCTATATGAAACAAACCCTTTAGAGCAAATTGCACCCTTTAGAGCGAATTTATTAATATGGAAGAAAGTGAGGCAGACCACCTGGGAGTAGGCACTCTTCTAAACTACTTCCCTTGTTTCCAGCTGTCAGGAAGGAGACACCTTTCAATGGAGGTTCACTACTACTGTGGGAACCCACAGGCTCTCCCTAAACTTTCCACTTTAGAATCAGTCAGTCTCTAAAGTATCTGGAAACAAATACACTTTCAGGTATGTGAAGTCAAGGGAGATACTGAGGGTGAAGCAGCCCACCCATGGCACTACTATCACTGAGAAAAAACAGAGAATTCAACTAGAGTTTACTTAAACAATCCTTTAGTTTTCTTTTTCTGACCTCTTCTCTCCTTTCTGTCTCCTGTTCTTATCTCTTTTGGTTTTCCACCTTCTAGTCCTACCTTGGCTTTAAGCTTGAATGTATGTGGCTCTAAAAAGTAAACTTTGGGCTTGTTAGAGGCTCTGCTTTTGACTTCTGCTCCAGTGTGAGGAACACTGCCTGCATGGAACTTCAGTTCAACCCTCTCATGTTCCGCCATTTTTTAGACACAAATCTTGAGCTATACCAACTCCTAAGGTAGCCTGCTTCACCAAACCTTAGTAATGTACAGATATTTCTGAGTGGCTACTGGTAAAATACTCCTACTACTCATTACGAAAGCTTAAGCAGCAGTTTACAAATCTAAAAACTTAAAGTTTTCAAATTCAGATTAATAAGCAAACAATAAAAATGGTAGCAAGTGTGCTGAAGTTTCTTAAATACTACCATAAAAAGTGAGTAACGATGGTAAGCAGTACCTCATAAACAAACCTGTAAGTGAGATGGGGAATCAAAGATAGAAGGTATGACTCCAGGTTTCAGTTTAATATTTGGAGCGCTTCTGTCAAAATCTGTCTTCTTAAAGTGCCTTGAACACAACACATCTCCTTTTTTAGGCTCCCAGATGCCTGCAGCATTCACATCAAGTCTTTTCATTGCTAATACCCATTTTCTTTTGACATTTTCATCTGTGGGGAATCTAGAAAAAAATATTTTAAAGTTAAACACTATGCATATATATGTGAATTGAGGCTGTGCCTAAATTGATTTTTTGTTATTACTCTTAGGAACTGGAATTCAGGAAGCCATCATGATTCATGCTTTCATAACTTTCAGTTTTAATAGTTAATTTTTATACCAAACATGCTGCAGGCATATGGCCCTCATTTAAATCTTTCTCATATTATAAAGAAGAAAAGTTTCAAAGGACATTTAACACCTTACAGTAAGATCCACAATTGAAGGTTTTTCTTCCTCTATAGATGATAAAGAATATCACCTGGGCCTTTTCCTATCTGAGGAATTTATCCCAGATGAGCAGAGAGACCTGTACTTTCACTCTTCTGCCAGTATCAAAAAGTTGCTTAGTAAAGCATTTAATACAAAACAGGGGTATAAACGCTTAGTGAATGAATGCAGAGAACGCCTGCAGAGTTTGGAATTCTGGAGATCAAAACTATTTTGAGATCTGGAGGCCAATAACCATATCTTTTCCAATTTTCCAAGCTGCTTCAAATCCTTTCTTGAATAAGGTAGGGTATACACACTCATTTTTGATTTCCTTATACCTAGCAAAGTAGGTAGCAGATCTTCCTCTGGCAAATAGCATAGTGCCTGGCACAAAACAAATGTATAATTATAAATCTTATTGCTCCTTCTTTCCTATGCTGTCAGAAGAATGACTAAAATTCTAAATTAGGACCATCTTGGTTTGTCTGCAATATAGCTAAAGAATCCTTGGCCTGAACTTGTAATTTATATTTTTTCTCTATAACACAACCTTGATCTATTTCTAAACATCAACAGAAACATGAGCTTGATCTATTTTTAAAAGACAATATATTTGGGCAAAGATACTTCAGATTGTAAACCATATGTAAACAACACTGAATTTCTTTGATGGTATGTTAAAATACAAAGTAATAATAGCAAAAATGAGTTTGATGATATTTTTGTTAATCAGCCTGTGATACCTCTGCAGGTATCTTAAACTTCTAAACTAAATTATGAAAGTGTGAAAGTATCACTGTCACTTCAAATTCAACTAAAAAGGTTATTTAAAAAGAACCTGAGAACTAAAGTTCAAAACTGAAGATCTAGGGGGTATAGCTCAGGGGCATAGCATTTGGCTGCAAAATTGATGATTTAAACAGAACTATCTTTTGCTTTTTCTAACAGTCAGAAGTACTTGGCTTAACCACAGCAGAATCTTACACGTGAAACGTCAGTCCTTTTAACTTGGAATTCGGTAAACATCGAGAAGCACACCCAATGGCCGAGCAACATTTCACCATGGTTTTAGCAACTCATACCAGAACTGAAAGAAAATTAAAAGGGTAAGCGTTAGTAACTTCAAAGCTAAGGGGAACACATTCACCTGTCCCAGTACATTCCAGTGTATTTTAGGTAACATGAAATCATGTTAGAAAGCCAAAGGCAAATATTTTCTTCCAAATCCTGCAGCTCTGCTCATAAAATTTTCCAGGGGTTTGGCTCTTTAATAAGACAAGTCATATTTAGCTATGCATTGAAGCGCCGGATTTCAGTTTAGGAAGCTGGTACATTTCCCTTCCACCGCTTCTTACGGCACCATGTTCCCTCTGCCACCAGGCCTTGGCACACTGACTCTTCCTGGCACCCTATCTCATCCTGAGCTCTCAGCTCATGTGGTGCTTCCCCAGGGAAACCTTCCTTGACACCCAGATCCCCTCTAGTATTAGCTCTCGGGGAACACACATTTCTCCTTCCTAGCACTTCTCAAAGCTGCAATCCTACATTTATTTCAGAGACTCTGTGATGGACGTCTTTCTCCTCCACCAGTCTGTGAGTTCCCTGAGGGCACGGTGGGGCGTGCGTCTTTTCTCACTTTTGCCCCCACGGCGTAGATGGTGACTGGCACAAAGTAAATGCTAATATATACATTGAAGGAATTAGGACGTAAAGGAGAAGAGGACGTAAGCAAGGAGCTCGGGGCGCTGGCGAGCGCCTGGCTACCCAGCTGACGCGGCGCGCGCAGTGACCCGCTCAGAGCCTGGAGGCCAGGCCAGGCCGAGCTCCGCCCCCTTCTCGAGGCTCCGGCCGCCACGGGGAGAGGGAGGGGCCACCCTGTCACAGGTGCGGATGTGGCCGGAGAGCGGCCCTTCCTCAGGGGTGACCCGGCATCTCCGCGCCGCCGCGGTCCTCCAAGGCCCGAACCACGCCCAGGGCGTGGGCGGGTAGCGATGGGAGGAAAAGAGGAAGCCACCTAAGAATCATTACCGTTAGCGGCGAAGGCAGCTACTAACGCCGACGACGATTACGCCTCCCCTCGCTTCCGCCCCGTCGGCCCGGGAACCGGAAATCCGGCTGCCCCGGGTCACGTGCCCCGCTGCCATATTGGCTCCGGTGGTAGCTGTAGCCCGGAGGGGGTGGGCCAGAGCGGCGCTGCTTTTCAGGGCGTAGTTTTCATCCTGGGGAAGGGTCTGTTGAGTTTGAGGGGAGGTGGAGGAGATGGCGGCCTCGGCGCGGGAAGATGGCGCCAGCGGTCAAGCGCAAGGGCGGCGGGGCTGCGAGCACTATGACAGAGGATGTCTCTTGAAGGTGACGACTTTAATGGGCTCTTCCCCTACGAGCTTCCGCCGGGCTGGGGGCGGGTGAGCAGGGCGGTTAGGCTTGGGCTTAAGTTTGAGGTTAAGCTGTTGTCAGGATATCTTCACCTCTGACTGGGTATCTGCTGTAGAGAACGTTTTTGGCAAGGCGACCACAGGCCCCACCTTTCCTCGTGCTTTGCGACAGAGCTCTTGCTTGGGAAGAGCCTGGCCTTGCACATTGGTTACTTTATCAGTGGGTTCATTTGTTTAGTTTTTCGCTGCTGGAAGTAGACGGAGGCAGCCCCAGGCCTGTGCCGGCTTTTCTCCAGGATCTCTTTCAGGTGTGTGATGAAGTAATGGAAGAAGGGTAAGAAAGTGGAGAGTCAGCATACGACTTCATCTCCTGCAGTAAATAAGTTTTACAGCTTGCCAGCTTCATTTGAGAGTCAGTGAGTATGCCTGAGCCTGTCAAGAGAAAACATGTGTGAAATAGGAAGACAGTTATGTAATTGCCACTGAATAGGGAATTATGTATAGGAGAGTGTCAAGTATGCGTATATTGTTACTTCTGCTGTTTGAGAATAATTCTTAGTCAATCTAGAATTTTACAAGTTGGCATCCGTTCAATTAAAGTTCATTAATTTTTCTTGCAAGAAGAGGTTTAAAGATTTTGCTTAGAAAGCTTGAGCTTTGCAGTCCCACAGCGCTATCCCTAAACTTTAGCTCTGCTGGTTAATAGCGCAGTACTTTTGAGAAAACTACTGTTTAATGCCCTACATATAAAATATGGGTGAGAGAAGGTCCTGTAAGTATGAGGCCTGTAGGGATAACGTAAAGCCTTTTCTGCAGGCTGTGGTTTGGTGACCATTCCTCCACTGTACTGGATGAGGAAGCTCTTTTCATTCACCAAGTATTGTTTAAGGAAATTGAATGCAATCCGTATGATTCCATCTCCATTGAGATGTGTTAGAGTTTCAAACTTGAGGTCTAAAACTGAATTCAGCATCCTGGTCTGCCTCTCATTTCCCCCAAGAAACCACACAAATATCTCTGTTTCATAGCACTCAGATAGTTGACCCTGAGTATCAAATGCTTTTTTGCCCATGCTCCCCTTCCCTTAAATACCGGAGACCAAGTGAAGAGTTTTAAGAAGGAACTAATCAACTAAATTAAATGCTGCTGTTTACATTTGGCAAGGAGGTCACTGCTGATCTTAACGGGAAAAGTTTGGGACAAAGCCTGATTGGAGTGGATTCAAGAGAATGGGATTAGTGGAAATGGAAATAGCCTTTATAGACAATTGTTGGAGTTTTGCTGTAAAACAGAACAAAAAAAAAATAATGAGGCTGTAGTTGTTGGGAGATGTGGGATCATGGGATTTTTTTTTCCCCTTAAGAATGGAGGTGCTGCAGCATGTTTATATATTCTTAGAAATGGCCCCCCAAAATGAGAACATTTATCATTCAGGAGGGAGAGGAAAAATTGTAGGAGCCCTGTCTTTGAGTAGCCAAACAGAAGATGGGATCCAGTGCACAAGGAGAATTGGCCTTAGATGAAAACCTGGACTGTAGACTGTAACAAAAGGACAGAATGTGAGGTATATTTGCAAGTAGATTGATAGGGTTTGTGGGAGAATATTCTCTTTTGATTATCTCTGTTTTCGTAGTGAAATAAGAAGCAAGGGTGTAAGAGAGGAAGAAGAGGTTTTTGAGGTTTGAAGAGAGAGAAGATGTGAAATAATCATCTAGGTGTTAGGCCCTGGGCTCTGCAAGAATGAAGGAATTGACTAGGGAAACATGGTAGTAAGGGCCTACTTTTTCTTAGTGGTTGTGATTTATATCTGAGAACAGCCAGTGTGGTGGGGCTTTTGCTCTAGCCATAGTCAGGTGTTCCTATGCAGGTTAAGTAAGAGAGAATTGGATTTAACCAAAGCTGGGATTCTGGGTAGGTGAATATGTAAAGAGAGAAGGAAGGAACTAGGGTGTGTGCAAGAGAATTGGAATGAGTTGGAAAGGGAGGAGGTAGTGGTTAGAGAATTTAATGCTTGAAATTAAGATACAAACGGGATTCAGTTCTTGTTCTAGAGCAGTGGTTCTTAAGGTGTGGGTGCTTGGACCCCTGGGAATTCCTGAGGCCCACTGGAAGACTGTTTTCTAGTACTAAGACATTATTTGTCTTTTTCAGCATGTGTGAAACTAATGACTAAAACTGCTGGCATCTTAGCATGAATCAAGGCAGTGGCACTGAACTGTACTACACCTGTAGTTTAAAAAAAAAAAGAAAAGCCAGTTTCACTTAGGAATGTCATTGATAAAGCAGTAAAATTATTAATTGTATAAATTATCAAGCATTGAATACATGTCTTTTGTATGTTTGAAATGGGACTTTTTAAAAAAATTATGTGCAGAATGTTGTGTTTTTTTTTTTTTGACAACTGAGATAATCACATTTTAATCTGTTCAATTAAACACAGTAGGATTACTTTTTTTTTTTTTTTATAATTATTGGGTGGTCATCTGCCTTTTTATTTTATTTTTTTTATTTTTTTAATTATTTTTTGGGGGGTACACCAAGTTCAGTCATCTGTTTTTATACACATATCCCCGTGTTTTTTTTTTTTTTTTAAATTACTTATTTATTTACGTATTGGCTGCTTTGGGTCTTCCTTAGGCTTTTCTCTAGTTGTGGCGAGCGGGGGCTACTCTTCGCTGCGGAGCACAGGCTCTAGGTGCATGGGCTCAGTACTTGTGGCACACGGGCTTAGCTGCTCCACAGCATGTGGGATCTTCCCAGACCAGGGATTGAACCCATGTCCCCTGCATTGGCAGGTGGATTCTTAACCACTGCACCACTAGGGAGGTCCCATGAAATGGGATATTTTTATCAGGCACGTTTGCAAACTTACATTACGTGGTTGTTATGAGGAAGAGCTGTTGTGCAATTGGGTTATGAACTGGACTGGTTTCTTTTTTAATGGGACATTTTTTATTTGAACTATGGTTATTCAGACTTCGGTATTTGGTGGACATTTTCTTGACTAGGAAGGAAGTGAGACTGTTATTACAAGGAAAACAATCAGCGGTGATAAAATTCAAGCTTTAATGTAAAAATTAGAATTTTGGAGAACTTGTGTTAGCCTCTGTGAGCTTGAAAGCTTCGCAGTACTTAAAGACTTTTCTGATAAGATGGCTAGTGATGTTAACAAATGTGATTTTTTGATATGGCATGTCAAATGTGGGAGCATTTGGAAGATCTGCATACTTCATTGAACTGATATTTTCCAAATGACCAGGGGATGGATAAAAGGTCCATTCAAAATGCAAGATAGACCAATGGATTTTAATGTAACAAAGGGAGAAAAGTTCACTGATTAATTTCAGATTCCATGTTGCAACTACCTGTTCTTAAGAGTTGTTGAGTTTTGGTTTTAGTATCAGAGAAGAATATCCATAATTTTCTGAAAAGGTTATTAAAATACTCCTCTCTTTTCCAGCTATGTGTTTGTGTGAGGCCGAAATTTCTTTATATACTTCAGCCAAAACTGAGTGAGTGCAGAAACAGATATGAGAATCTACCTATTTGGGGGAAAATATAGCTATTTTTCATTAAAATATGTTATGTATGTTAACATGTAATTGGTGTGTTGCTATTATTTTAAAAGTAATAAATATTTTAAAAACCTGTAAGTTTTAATTTATAATATGGTAGGCGTCAATAGATATAAATTCACATAAATAAAAGCTCTTTGGGATCCTCTGTAATTTTTAAGACTGTGTATAAAGGGATTCTGAGACCAAAATGTTTGAGAACCACTGTTCCGTGGTATGACTGAGAATATGTGATTGAGGAGGGTTGGAGGACCAAGGCCATTGGAAGTGAGAAAGGGAGCTGAGAGTTCAGGGTATTGGAGGGCTTATCACTGTGGATGTGCAGATCACTAAGATTTAGGACAAGAGTAATATTGGAAAGAAAAGGAGCCAATTGAATGATAAAATAAGGAAAGAACTGGGTTATGGAAAGTCATGGCTTAGAAAGTCTTCAGAAATGAGTGAATCTGAAAGGTCACAGTGTACTGGAAAGTGTAAGGTTAGCTTACTGGCCTGGAGACTTCTCGATTGTACTAGTTATGGTAAGGGTTAATTTGTTGAAACAAAAAGACCCAGTTGTAATGTGAATTAAAGAATAAAGAGTTTATTTCTTTTCACCTAACAATTCAAGGTGAATGATCCAGTTTGGTAATGAGGCTCTGTATCACATGATCACCCTAGGGACAAGTTTTTTCCATTGTATTATTTTGCCACGGAGGAGGCGGCATGCCTGGTTTCTTAATACACAGGCCCAGGAGTGGCACTCATTTCTTCTGTTTGTATTCTTAGTAAGAACTGAGTCATTTGGTCACAGGTAACACCAAGGAAACTAGTAGAGCTGGGCAGTCATGTGCCCAGGAAGAAGGAGACAGCAGATTTTGTTGGACAGATGGTAGTCTTTGCCACTCTTGAAAATAAGGATTGTCCTTTACCCTTATTGCATCCTCTAAAGTATCAGACACATAGTTGATGGTTAGTAAACTTAAGTGGACTAAAATATAAACTTTATAATATTTAATGCTTTGGGGTTGAAGCTGGTACATGAACTTATCTGGAATGTCTAAAAAAAGCTGCCTGCCTGCCATTTAGGCTGAGAATGAGTTTAGGGTGCTGTAGGATTAGATTTTCAGTCTAGGGACTTCAATCCTTCACAGTTCTTCTGTCTTTAACTACGAGGCTGTGTTCAACTTGGTGCAGGCATATAGGTGTTGAAGGGAAAACAGTGAAATGTTCTGTTTAGTGTCAATTTACCAAATGATCCATTGGTTGTAATCTTTTGACCTTGTTCCAGGAGGAGGAGGAAAGAAATTTCTTTTTGTGTTGCAAACTTGTCTTTTCTTGCTGCTTATAACACTTTTTCTCCCCTGGGGAGTAGGCACCTTGCTGTGACAAGCTTTATACTTGCCGGTTGTGTCATGATAACAAAGAAGATCATCAGCTAGATCGGTTTAAAGTAAAGGAAGTGCAGTGCATAACCTGTGAAAAAATTCAACGTGTAAGATTTTATCACATATTTCTATTTTCTTTCTTTTAAAAAAAATTATCCCAAGGTGGTTTTAAAAATTTAATCAAAAATATTGCTAATATGACTTCTTAGATCTTTTTTAAAAAGAACTTTTATTGAGATATAATTATATAATTGACACAACAAACTGCATATATTTAAAGTGTGCAATTTGATTTTGATATTTTTTCTTATTAGTAATGTTTACATGGCAATCCCAATCTCCCAGTTCACCCCACCCCCCGTGCTTTCCCCGCTTGCTCTTTAGCTCTTAAAGTAAGCCATATCTTGGATTTAAATGTATAAAAACTTATAAAACTACATGTACATTAATAAAAATTCTGGATATTTAAGTAGTAATTCAAAATGTTTTGGTAAGTTTATTCTGATTTTTTAGTTACATGTGTTTTTTTTAGGCACAACAGACTTGTGAAGAATGTAGCACATTGTTTGGAGAATATTATTGCAGTATATGCCATCTGTTTGACAAAGACAAGAAGCAGTATCATTGTGAAAACTGTGGAATTTGTAGGTACTGTATGTAAAATGTTCTTTTCTAATTACTTCTAATATAACTGAGCAATAATAGTTTTTAAAATCAATTTAATTGGAATATAATTATTGATATATCTTATAAAATGCATTCATTTTAAGTGCCCTGTTCAGTAATTTTTGACATATATGCTGTTACTACCAACACAAATCAAGATAAAAAAGTTTCCATTATTCTAGGAAGTTTCTTCATGCCTTCATCATTTAACTAGCCCAACAACAATTGTGTGCCTATTTAAATTTTAATTTTGGGGTAGAAAATATGCTTTTATATGAAGTGTTTTATAGGCAACTAAGGTAAAAAATTAGGGTAGACCTTTCCTTTTTGAAAATTAGTTTAAAAAATTATCAAAAGTTTTGATAAAATCTGTACAGGCTTAAAAATTGGAAAATGCAGAAAAGTAGAAAGAATGAAAATATTGATAAAACAGCCTGAAGTCCAGTCACCCACTGACAAACTACTAATTGACATGTTGGTATATAGGAATCTTTTTCTTTCTAAAAATCCTGAAGTGTTAGATATATACATAAACATGTATGTAACATATGCATGTTTTAAAGTATGCTAATAGAACAAGCCACTCATTTTAAGAAATAGAATGTTACCAATACTGCTGGAGCTCTAAGTGTTCCATGTTAATCCTTTTTCCTTGTTTCCATTGGAAAATTTTAAATCACTTTCTTTTCTTTTATGTAGTTGTTTTTAAGGAAGGATAACAAACATACCAAAAGATGTAGCAATCATAAACAAACAACCTTTTCTAGTTTTTAACTCTGGAAGTTTGATTTGGGTCTTTTTTTTTTATATCTTTCATGTTTTGGGTCTTTTTTTATATCTTTCATGTCTATACTCTTTGAACATATGGAATATAATAATAATTGGTTTAACATCCTTCTCTGCTAATTCTAACATCTATGTCAGTTCTGGATTGATTTTGATTGATTGATTATTCTTTTTCGGTTGGGTTTTCCTGCCTCTTTCTGTGACTGGTCATTGTTGGATACCAGACATTGTGATTTTTACCTTGTTGGGATCTTTTCATACTCCTGCAAGTCTTCTTGAGCTTTATTTTGTGATGCAGGTAAGTTACTTGGAAGCAGTTTGGTACGTCTGGGACTTGCTTTTGTAATTTGTTAGATGGATCTGGAGGTGTGTTTATTCTGGGAATAATTATTCCTCACTACTGAGGTACTACTGAGTACCTTCCTGAGTGCTCTACCCAGTATTCCATGAATAAGGTTTTCCAGTCTGCCTGATGAGAGTAAGCACTGATCCTGGCCATTTCTGAGTGCTGAGCACTGTTCCTTCCAGTTCCCTTGGATGGTTCTCTCCCTGGCCTCAGGTAATTTCCTCGCATGCATGCATGGATGTGTGTGCTGCTAAATACTTGAGGGGGCTCCCCTGTGCAGCTCTGTCCTCTCTGGTACTGTGTGCTGTGAACTCTAGCCATCTTGGTTAACTTGGACTCTCATCTTCTCAATGAGGAAGTCTTTCTGGTTATGCCTTAGTTCCTCCAACTCGTTCTGCCTGAAAGTGCTGTAGGCAGTAAACTGGCGCAGTTATAGGGCTCACTTAATTTACTTCCTGTATCTCACAGATCACTGTCCTTCATTGCCTAACGTTCAGTGAAACTTGTTTTATGTATATATTTTGGGTTTTGTGGTGGTGGTTTTAGGCAGGAGGGTAGATCCAGTCTCTGTCTGTTATTCTGTCTTGGACAGTAGTGGAAGCCTCCCTGCAGGGTTTTACTTGTGGAATTTGACAGGCTGATTCTAAATTTCACCTGGAAGAGAAAATTCACATAGCTAAGCAGAGTTTGAAAAGGAAGAACAACAAGGAAGGGGATTGCCTTTCCACATACTCAAAACATGATAAAGTTAGAGTAATTCAAGTGGTACATTCTTTGTACAGAAATAGACAAATAGATAAAGGGAAAAACAGTGTGTTTGTGAGAGAGAGTGTGTGTGTGTGTGTACATTCACATATTAACACATATGAATTTATAACAAAAGTGGCATTTCAGATCAGGGGAAAGGATATTAGGATAATTGATTATCCATTTGGGAACAGAAAATTGATTACTAAAACTGTTCATTCATTAGAATATGGTTTTAGCATGTTGTGACAGAAACCTTAAATAACAAGTGGCTCAAAAAAGGTAGATGTTTATATTTCTTATGGAAAGTCTGAACCATGTAGTTAATTAAATAGAAGTCCAGGTTCCTCTTATTTTTTTTGCCCTGCCATCCATAAGATATTTTCTTGTCTACGTAGTTTAGAAGAATTCATATTCTGGTCAGTGGAAAGAGGGAAATAGGTGAAGGGAAGGTACACCCTTTTCTCCTAAGGGCACAGACAGAATTTTCATTTGTTTCTTCTGTTCACACCTCCAGAGAAGTTAAAAAATAGTTTTTATTCAGAACAGCCCTGTGCTTAGCTAAATGTCCTATTGTTATACAAGAAGAGGGTAAGAGAAATTTGGGGACAACTAGCAATCTCACCTTTATACTATATTTCAAATGGATGAAAGAAAAATATAAGAATTGTGTATATAAAATTTAAAAATACAAAAGTTTTAAAAATATAAAATTTATATATATATAAAATATAAAAAGTATATAGAGAAAGATGTTCATGACGTATAGGTTTCAAAAGTCTTTTGAAAACCAGAGGCAGAAGCATAAACCTTAAAGGGAAATATGTCTTTTTTATTACATAGGAATTAAAATGACTGTATGACAAAAGATGTAAAAAAAAAAAGATTGATGACATACCAGAAAAATAATTGTAACGTTCAAGTGAAAATGATTAATATCCAAGATATGTAAAGAGCTCCTTTATGTTAGGTTACATGAAAAACTAAAACTACCACATGATACCATATGCAATTCTGCTCTTGGCTACATATTCAGGAAAAATGAAAACACTAACTTGAAAAGGTACATGTACCTAAAGTAGCCTAGATATGGAAGCAACCCAAATGTTCACTAACAGATGAATACATAAAGAAGATGTAGTGTACTCTCTCTCTCTCTCTGGAATATTACTCAGCCATTTAGAAAAAGAATGAAATTCTGCCATATGCAATGCCTTGGGTGGACCTAAAGAGTATTATGCTTAGTGAAAAGCCAGACAAAGACAAATGCTGTATGTTATCATTTATATGTAGAATCTAAAAAAAAAAACAATGAATGTATACAACAAAACAGAAACAGACTCACAAATATAGAAAACAAACTAGTGGATACCAGTGGGGAGAGCGAAGGGGGGAGGGGCAAGATATAGGGGTAAGGGGTTAAGAGATAAAAAGTACTACATATAAAATAGCTAAGCAACAAGGATCTATTGTATAGCACAGGGAAATAATAGCCATTATTTTGTAATAACTTTAAATGAAGTATAATCTGTGAAAATATTGAATCACTGTGCTGTACATTTGAAACTAATATAATGTAAATTGAGTATATTGGTCAGTTAAAAAAAAAGAGCTCCTTTTTTTTTTTTTATATTTATTTGGCTGTCTTGGGTTTTAGTAGCGGTATCTTTAGTTGGGATCTTTGTTGCAGCATGTGGGATCTTTTAGTTGTAGCATATGGAATCTAGTTCCCTGACCAGGGGTTGAAGCTGGGCCCTCAGCATTGGAAGCATGGAGTCTTAACCACTAGACTACCAGGGAGGTCCCCAAAAGAGCTCCTTTAAATGGATAAAAGACAAACACTAGTAGAAAAATGAACCTAGCATATCAGCAATCTGCGGGAGAAATTCAAATGGCTCATGAACATTAAAATATGCTCCATGTCTCATCATTTGAGAAATGCAAATTAAAATAACTTTTTTTATTTGTCTGTCATATAGGTAACCAGTGTTGGCTAGGTTGTGGGGAACATGGGTGCTGTAACACACTGTTGGTGGGAGTATAAATTGCTGATATGTTTGGAGGTCAGTTTGGCTGTATCAGAACTGATGATGCAATGTCCTCTGACCGCATTGTTTCACTTTTCGGAATCTTATAAAAATCATCATGTTGGTTGAGTGATGTCTGTATACAGATATTTATTATTGTATAAACTAAAGATAGTAAATTATATCAATAAAAGAATGTTAAAAAAATTATGGTATATGCATACCATGTAATACTGTAGAACTATGAAGAGGAGTAAAGTGGTTCTGTGTAGTCATACAGAGAATACTCTTCAGGAAATATTGTTCAGTGAAGAAACAAAGTTTCAGAACAGGATACACAGAAAGAATCCATTGGCCTCCCAGCCCAGCGTTCTTGGCCCCACTGGCCCAACTCCTGAGCCTGGACACCCAGGCCAGGCTGTGACTGCCAGCGGGCTGGGGAGAATGCAGCACCAGGCCTAGGGCTTCCTGCGCTGCCCTCTCTCTATCCCGCCTTCAGTCCTAAGTCGTTAGCCCCCTCCCTCTGTTTCCAGCAGTTGTCTTTCAGCTCTCAACTTGGTGCTGTCATAGACCCCGACCAGCCCCTTCCAACCCTGATAAACATTGTCGTCATGTCCCAGCCCAGGATACTGGCCTCTGGCAGTGTCCCCACTGGCCTCCAGGCCCAGAGTAGGGCCGACCTGGCCTCCGGGTCTCCCTACATCACCTATGCTTTTGAAAATTACGAAGAACTTCTCTGGTGGTGCAGTGAATAAGACTTCATGCTCCCAGTGCAAGGGGCACGGGTTTGATCCCTGGTCAGGGAACTAGATCCCACATGCATGCTGCAACTAAGAGTTCACATGCCACAACTAAGGACCCTGGAGTCACAACTAAGGAGCTCGCCTGCCACAACTAAGGAACCCTGGAGCTGCAACTAAGGAACCCATGTGCTGCAACTAAGGAGCCCTGGAGCTGCAACTAGGGAGCTCTGGAGCTGCAACTAAGGAGCCGGCACTCCACAACTAAGTAGCCTGCCTACCAGAGCTAAGACCCGGTGCAATCAAATAAATAAATGTTGAAAAAAAAAGAGAAAAAATTACAAGCCAGTTATCTTGTAAAACAAAAAAAAAAAGAATCCATCTGCGTAAAAAATAAAACCCAAAGTGTGTGTGTCTGTGTGTGTGTGCGTGTGTTTGTGTATGCAGTTTTACAGAAAAAAGACGTGAAAGGTTAGATACCATTCGGTTCATAGTGCTAACCTTTGGGGAGTGATGTTGGGGAGGTAGGGGTTTGCCTCATATTCGTCAGTGTGATTTGAACTTTGTTTGCAGTGAAATGAAACATATATAATGAACAAATTATCGCTGTACTAAACGTGTCAAATCTTTTGTTTTTCATGTGTTTTTTTTTTTTTTTAGGATTGGTCCAAAGGAGGATTTTTTCCACTGTTTGAAATGTAACTTATGCCTTGCAGTGAATCTCCAAGGAAAGCACAAGGTGTGTGATTCAGTTTGCATGATTTAAAAAGCATTAGTGTTTTTGAAAACAGCTGAAATCATGATTTGTTTAAAAGCATGCTAATTTTCAGATATTAGTATAATCATGTGAGCTTTTATTTTTAAGCAGTATTAAGTAGATGTTCTAAAGTATACACCTTAGAATATCTGATCTGCAATTCCTTTTCTTCTCTGTAGTGTGTAAGAATACTTACATCAGTTATTAGTATAATGTAGACAACTTCTGATGTGGCTTATGGATTCTTATTGGTACTAGTTTTAAGGATAGCTTTTAAAAAGTATGGTACAAGAGAAATACAGGGCAGTGTAACCTTTTGTTAACACAACACTCCAAGAAAATTCAGTATTCCTTTCATAATTAGACTGAAATATTTTTTATTTGGTTGTAGAAATTTTATGTCATGATTGTAGGCCCTTTAAAAATTGTTTTTCATTAGGAGAAAATCTAATAAACTATAATTTATAGTACTGATTCTGTTGAATAACTTAGAGAATGGAGAGACTAATGAGGGTGTTTTAAAAATAGATACTAGATAATAACTGGCCTAAAATACTAAGGTGGTAAGATGAATAATGAACATAGGGGATATTGTGACAAGTATAAAGGGGAAACAGTGGAGCTGAATAAAGATGACTCCCAAGGTTTTTAGTGCTGGCTTACAATACTTGATTAATAGATTATGAATTTGTAGGAGATAAAAGATCAGATTTGGTTTTACAGACTTGAGTTTAGGGCGATAGCAAGATATTCTGTGTTGTCTTAGAAAACTGTATACTCATTTTCCCTTGTGGTATTTTTGTTTTGTTTCTTAGTTATTTTTTATTGTTTATATTAGTAACTGGTCTTATCATCTACTCAGGTGCTTACTTAAAAAACCCGGGCATCATGCATGGCTTTCTCTTACCTCCTCACACCTAATCAGACACTCTCTTGTCAAGTTAAGAACTCAGGCCTTGTGGGCAGCCTTTTGGAGCTAATATAGTTCCACCTCTTGCTAATATGTAATTTGGGTAGTTCTTTAGCTTCTCTAGGCCTCAAATACCTCATCTGTAAAATGGGGTAATAATTATACCTGTTTCATTTAGTGTTGTGGGAATTAATTGAGGTAATACAGGTAATGACCTTGGCATATGGCATGTAGTACAATCTCTATAATATGAACTGTTATTACTTATCTATAAAATGAAGATAATTTGAATCATTAAGATGTATTAAGCAATTTCATTGTTTCAGGTAATGTGCAAAGCCTGAAATAGTTGTGAGAGTTAACTGTTCAGTTCTTGTCTGACATATAAGAAACGTGTATTAATGTTCATTATTACCTTTAGTAAGTTGGTATTACTGTTTTCTTTTGTTAGTTTTTATTATTAATACTATTGTTATATCATTTCCATCTAGTTAAGCTTTTGATAATTTTAGTTTTGCTTTTAAACAGTGTATTGAAAATGTTTCCCGGCAGAATTGTCCAATATGTTTGGAGGTAAGCTTTAAATATTTTTTACTTTGAAAACATCCCCTCTTGAATTTAAAATACTGGGTATTTATAGAGTCTTCATGTAATTAAGCAACAGCATTTATTTTCTTTTACAGGACATTCACACATCCCGTATTGTTGCTCATGTCTTGCCATGTGGACATCTTTTACATAGGTAAAGTAACTTTGGTTTTTTTCCTCAAAAATGTTTGGAAATAGTGGGGATACTTTTTGCTTCATTAAAATAATGTTACATTTTCTTTCAGAACGTGTTATGAAGAAATGTTGAAAGAGTGAGTGTTTCATGGGATTTTAAAAAAATGTAATTGTAAAATGTCTGTTTTCTTTTTTCTTTTTCTTTCTTTTTTTTTCTTTTTTGTTTTTTTGAGGGGAAGGGGAAATGGGCCAACCTTGCAGTTACTTATGCCATATTGGATATGGTAGATATTTCTCTTGAGATGGGTAGGGTAGATGAGTAGTGTTAGATTGAGCAAAGCATGTTGGGGGACATACCTTTGTCCTCATATTTCTGTTATGCCTTATCCCATCCTGCAACTTGAGACAGACACCTCTCATTTTCTGGCTGTACTTACTGGGAACCTCAGTCTGTCGTAGTGTTGTAAGAAATAAAAATGCTGAGGTGTGTTGCTCAAAATTCTTAGTTGTTGTATTGGCACAATATAATGACCTGCGGAAAAAAGCTGATAACAAGATTGATCTAATGCTGACTTTGTTGAAGGGAAAGGATGCCAAAGTGAGATGCAAATAGTTAGGAAAGAGGAGACTGTGTAAATGTATTTTGGTCCTGCAAACTAATAAGCAGAAATTTTAATTTAAGATCCAAATAGAAGGGAATTTTTTCAGAATTTTTAGAAAGGAAATAATATGATCTGAGTAAGTTTAAGAAATACAATCTCTCCTTTGCTTGAATATATTAAGAAATTGAGGCTGTTTTGCTAAAAAGTAGTTTAATTGGTTTTTAAAATATATTGAGTATATTCTACAAAGAATGTTGAGTAATTCCTCTCCAGTTTAGTGAACTGATGAAAAAGAAGTAGGTTTAAAAAATACCCTATGATACAGGATTTAATTGAAAACTTTTATATAATGAAAGCTTTTGAATTTGTAAGATGATCTTGAATATAAAATAATGCCTGTCTTGGATGGTTTTTGTACCAGTTAGCATGTATCTTCTTGTATACCTGAGTTGATATGCTCCCCACTTAATGTCTGGAAAATAACTCTTTTATCTTTCCTAGAGGCTACAGATGTCCACTGTGTATGCACTCTGCTTTAGATATGACTAGGTACTGGAGACAGCTGGATGATGAGGTAGCACAGACTCCTATGCCATCAGAATATCAGAACATGACTGTGGATGTGAGTAGAATCAATGCTTAAAAAACTTCAGGTTCCTTGTAGATGTTCATGTTTATTTTTGCCCTTTTGCTCAAATCTGTCTAAAAAGTACCATTTGGGCATAGATGCCAATGTGATGATTAATGGGAAGGACAAAATCATCTTTAAATTTTGGTTACTCTGAACTCAAAAGACCAGGAAAAAAATCTAAGAATATTTTTGTGGAATTCTTCCCAACACTAGATGGCAGGCAAAAACTTTATTCTGAATTATTTACATATTATTTAGCAGAGTCAGTTGGTAACGTAACTGAGTAGAGGTGGATTACTCGTCTGATGTTTTAATTATTTTAAATTTTATTTCAAGCAAACATGTTTACTGGGTTTTGCTTTTTTTTTTTTTTTTTTCTTGAAGATTACTTTTTGGTTTTTAATGTTTATTACCCTTATTATTCTAAGACTTTATTTGGTCTTAGCCTGTAATCTAAAATATAAGAAGTATTTCTGTGCCTTTTGCCTTGTGGAGAATGATCATCTTTTCTCCATTAATTGAGATGTGCTGCTATGTAGTCTCAGCACAGTATATTCAATTACAGATTAGAATTGGAAAGTAGATAGCTTCCTGGTGCTTTCATAATTTTTGAACATATGGATTTTCAAAACATCTTCATTTCAGATACTTTTGCACAAAAAGATAAGTACCACTTAACAAAGCCAAATAAAAATTATGTTTTGGTTTATTCACACTGGAGCATTTCATAGTTCATGTGGATAATTGAATTGTTAGTAAGGTCAATGAAAGATCACTTTTGTAATACTGATAGTTGTGTCATGTTTTACTCGCGGCTGTAGTGTGCTATGTTCTGTTTAGATCATTTTTTAAAATAACAGCCTAATTGAGATATACTTCACATACCATACAACTCGTCCATTTAAAATGTACAGTTCAGTGCTTTTTGGTGTATTCTTGGAGTTGTGCGAACATAATCACCATCAATTTTAGAATATTTTCATCACCCCAGAAGGAAACTCCATACCCATTAGCAGTCATTCCTTAATCCTCTAGCTGCAGATAACGAGTAATCTACTTTTACAGTTAGATCATATTCTTTTTTTTTTTTTTTCTTTTTCTTTTTTTTTTTTTTTTTTTTCCTTTTTGGCACACGGGCTTAGTTGCTCCGTGGCATGTGGGATCTTCCTGGAGCAGGGATCGAACCCATGTCCTCAGCATTGGCAGGCAGATTCTTAACCACTGCGCCACCTAGGAAGCCCTAGATCATATTCTTAAAAGAAATACTTTCCAAATTATAATTTAGAGAAAATTTGGATGTTTTCTATTTATTATGGTGTGGCTATTCTAAAGCTAATGCTTTTCTCACAAAGTAATGTATTGATCTATTTTCAGGTTAACAACTATTTTATTTTTCAGAATCTCAGTACTAGAAGAGATTAGTTCCTAAGTGTTGTCATTTTAGGGACAAGCCGAAAGCTTTTCTTTGTTCAACTTCAGAAAGTACTCTTTTGGACTTTAATTCATTCTTAAGGCATGGAAGACCAGGAACTTTGTATATTAAAGAATAAGCAAAAATATTATAAGCATGTAAAAATTAGTTTTATTAACTAAGATAATTTTCTGTGTCAATGAAAAATAATGAAATTATGTGTTATTTTGAATAGTATAGGTGTTGATCTGATTATGCCTATGTTAATTTTTGTGCTAGTACTATTTATGCTATTTGGGAACTATTTTAAAATAAAACTTCTTAGCTGAAATCCACATTTTCATTTTCTAAATTCAAAGCTACCCTCTTATTAGAGGTTTCAGTGAACAAATAAAAGGTATTTCTATTTATGGAAATGTTTACATTTACATATGTATGCTTTCATATCTTCAGTGTGATTTTTAAGGAATTGTTTTGAGCAGACAATGCCACTTTCTATCTATAAGGTGTAATATACTTAATTTGACTTCATCTCTTTTCAGATTCTCTGCAATGATTGCAATGGAAGATCTACAGTCCAGTTCCATATATTAGGCATGAAATGTAATATTTGTGACTCCTACAATACTGCTCAGGCTGGAGGATGCAGAATTTCAGTAAATCAGCAATGACGAGCCTATACTGCACTGGAAAACTCAGCATTTTCTGATACAGAAAAAGGCTATCTTTTGTCGTAATGCATCAGAATCTATGCATTAGAGTTGATGTGTTTTGTATTAGTGTCACAGCATAAACTCATATTACAAGACAAGGATTCAGGGTCTCTTTGTAGAATTATCATAGCTCTACATTGAATAAAAGCCACCATGCGTATGTTTTGATTGGAAATTCCTTTGGTATCAGTTGTTTGGAAGTCAGTGATGTTTGCCACTGAAATTCACATCCGTAAATGTATTGTACTTCCAGGGAACTTTAAGTGACACTGCACACAGGATTCATTTCTAGTTCTTGATAGAACTGTACTTAATTCTCAGTATTATTCTTGACTCTTTAAGGGCTGTGCTATGATGAGAATATGTTCTGTTAAAGTTTAATTACATATACTTTAGAATTTTCTAAGACAGTCCTTTGGATCCTGTAAATGTGAATTTTGATGTAGTAACTGCTAATAAAATTATATTGAAACAGTATTTTATAGAAAGTTTTTTCCAAGGCTGTCTGTTTTTGGTTCAGAGCAGTCCTCTTTGTTTTGAAGTATTTTTCTATAAGAGTAGTTGGGAAAATTGTAAAATAATAGAACTCTCCTAAGCCTTAAGAAAACCCATCAACATTGAAAATAATTGTTTTGGTTGCCCAAAGTTATTTTTGCAAAGAATAATTTATTCTTTCAGTCAGCAAGTATTTAGTGAGCAACTGTTGTGTGCTGGGGATGGTTCTAGATGCTATAGATACAACAGTGAACAATATAGACGAAAGGCCTTGATCTCATGGTGTTACATTCTAATGTTCCTTGTACTTGACTAGCTTTTCCCTTGTTTTTCTCTATGTATGCATTGGTTGTCTTTGTTGTGAATGGGGTGGATTCTTCTCTAAATGTTTGAAAGTAGGTGTGGATTAGTGGAAGGGGTATGGAATGTAACTGTTTCAGGGACTTGTGATGGAATTAAATATACTTCTTAATTCAGGAACATGTTACACAAAAATGTTTGATGATCCTGAGCTTTTTTACAGTAGTGTCCCAGTATCCAACTTAGTCTGTTTATGAAAAGCTTTAGGTTAGGAAGTAAAAAGTGTACATATCAGTCGACAGGTACTTACTTAATTAAACACTAATTATGTTTCCAATTTTGAGCTAATGGTATCTCCTGTGAATAAGGAAGATAGCCTTTTAAGTAAAAATCCTAACATTTCTGGTACATTTGTTTCTTTGTTGAAATCTCTTTACTTGGATAAATGCAGCAGTATTTGTTTGTTTTGGCAGCTGATTGTGGCCTGTGGGAATCTTAGTTCCCCGACCAGGGATTGAACCTGCACCCTCTGCAATGGAAGTGCGGAGTTTTAACCACTGGACCACCAGGGAAGTCAAGGCAGTAGTATTGATTTCCAGTTATGGGCCCAGATCGTCTTTATTCTGTCCTGTCTTCCTGTCTTCCGTGTTCCGATCTTCTTGTGTTGCCTGCCTTTGTCTGTTTACTCAGCCTGGGCAGAGCACTGGTGCTGATCTTTTTTTTTTTTTTTAAGTTATTTTATTTATTGGCTGCAGTGGGTCTTTGTCGCTGCGTGTGGGCTTTCTGTAGTTGCGGAGAGTGGGAGCTGCTCTTCGTTGTGGTTCGAGGGCTTCTCATTGCAGTGGTTTCTCTTGTTGCAGAGTATGGGCTTCAGTAGTTGCAGCACATGGGCTGAGCAGTTGTGGCTGTCAGGCTGTAGAGGGCAGGGTCAGTAGTTGTGGTGCATGGGCTCAGTTGCTCCACGGCATGTGGGATCTTCCCAGACCAGAGCTCAAACCTGTGTTCCCTGCATTGGCAGGCAGATTCTTTTTTTTTTTTTTTTTTAATTTTATTTATTTATTTATTATTTTTTGGGGGTACACCGAGTTCAATCATCTGTTTTTATACACATATCCCCGTATTCCCTCCCTCCCTTGACTCCCCCCCACCCTCCCCGTCCCAGTCCTCTAAGGCATCTTCCATCCTCGAGTTGAACTCCCTTTGTTATACAACAACTTCCCACTGGCTATCTATTTTACAGTTGGTAGTATATATATGTCTGTGCTAGGCAGGCAGATTCTTAACTACCGTGCCACTAGGGAAGCCCACTAGTGCTGATCTTGATTTGGGGAAGGAATGGGATATCTTGCTAGGTATTACCAGTCAGTATACAAATAGGAAAAGACTAGTTTTCCAGTTGTATTACTTTTTATTTCTGTTATCTAATCCTGCTAAACTAATTTAAATCATACTGTTGCTTTTAATCATAGAATCATTGGCTCTTTAAATAGGAGTATTCTAATAGTAACAAAGCTCTGATTTGAACATTTGCTGTTTGCCAGGCTTATACATTAGTGTTATTCGTGATCATTCTGTAGGGAAGGTGTTGTCTTCATTTCATAGGTGAGAAAGCTGAAGTTCAGAGGTTAAATGACGTGCTTGAGTAAGTGAAAGGTACTCAGTTTTGGAGCTGGGAATCAGATCCAGGCCTCTGATCCTAAACCCACTATACCATGCTGCCTTTGACTGAAACTTCGATTTTGCTAAACTGCCCTTGATAGCTAAGTCATCTGTCATGGAGGAGCTCATGATCTGATAGACCTTCCATGTTTAGATATCTTCTTTTAACTCTAAATCTGGTTAGTTATATCTTCTACCCAGGATGCAAATTTGTCCAAAATAATGCAGAATTGGTATGTAAAAGCTTGTTTATGACATCCAGTCATGTGCTTGAAGCAGTTTTCAAATATCTTTGAAGTTTACGTACCAAGGGTTTCTTCAAGGATTCGTCCATGCCATGTCAATTTAGTGCTTAATATCCTTCAGCAGTTCTCATTCACAATCAGAAGTTCCTTAGCATTCAATATGTAATACTTAGAATGGAAAATCTTAAAAATGTTTTTGATTTGTCCTGATTCAAAAATATCTTTTTTGTAGGAAAGAGGTAGGCAAAAAAAAAAAAAACCTTTCAGAGATAACTACTGTTAATGTTTTTTAATGGGTAGCTTCATTGTTTTCTTGTTCATAGAAACTTTAAAAAGCTTGGAGGAATGTTAAAAATGCTTAGTCTCATCTAAGGTATGGTAGTGTGGTTGAATTGTCTGTCCCTTAAATAAGCTAGAGCAGAATTGTCTGTCCGTAAAATAAGTCAAATTGCCTTGCCACAAATTTGTATATATAGTGTACTTACTTTAAAAACTGGTAACTCATATATTTATTTCTTGGTGCATAGAAGTTTGTTGTCCCCTTTTATCGTTAATGAAGTGTGTATCAAGTTGTTTACTTTTTAACTCTTGTAGTTTCTAGAGTCTTCTTAAACAGTATGTGGAGTTCTGTATGGTATTAACTTTAGCTCATATTTGAAGTAGTAGTATGTTTATGGTGTCATAGATTTTAATTTTAAACTCTTTTTTTTCCACTAAAACCTATTTTCATATTGTACACATATTTAATTTTCTTTTAATTAAAAAAATTTTGGTCATGAATCAAATGTGAGTAATGAGCCAACATCCTGTCTTGTAAGTGCTTGATACCTAATAGGTGTTCAGTCGTGAATAAATTAATTTGAAGTGAATTAACTTAAAATGGATGTTTATAAATCTGTGCCATTTCTTTAATAATCTCTGCTAAGTTCTCTTACAGTTTTTGGCATTTGTATTATTTCACTGAATTTATTTCTTACTAAGTGGATTTATTTCTTACTGTCATCTTCATGTGGATTTTTTCCCATGTGCTTGTCCCGTTAATCCTTTGTATTACATGCCAGCTGTGGGCAGGTCTGCTTTTGTAATTTGATCTTATACATCCCTTTTCATTCCCATAATAGTTTCATACCTACTTGGTTATCTTCCATCCGATTTCAGTTTCTGTCTCTCTCGTCCATCCTGCCAGATTACTTTTCCTAAACTTAAACTTGTTATAATGTAAGTCAAAATAATGTACAGGTTCCTTACCATATATTTGATTAAGCCCAGATTCCTCTCATTGAAGTCTTCACAGTATTGTTCCAGTTTTATTTTTCAGTTTTATTCATTATTCATTTACGTATATTTCTTAAACACACCTCCTTTGAATTTTTGCTCTTCGCCTTTGCACAAGTGGTTCCTTCAGGAACAGTCATCCTCAGAAAAATATATTTGTCAAAGGCCTGCCTCTTGCTAGTTCAGCTCAAAGTTTACCTTCTCCATGACTGCTCATTAACATCCAGAACTCTTTTTTAACCTCTTCTTCTAAACTGTAGCACTTTGTGTGAGTCTTAAAAGGACTTAGCATTTCCTTTATTATCGTTGCCTTTCTCCTCATTCCAGCGTTGTGTATGAGAAGGCATGTATATAAAGCCTCCCGTGGACAAAGCTGGGGTAGGGGTACAACTAAAGCTACTGAAAGCCCAGTTGCCTTGCGGAGGACAAATGCAGGTGGAGGTAAGCGAGGTTGGCTGTGGCAGCACACTAACCCAGTGGGTTTGTGGGTAACAGAGCCTATATTACTTTTTGAGGACAGTGGTGGAGCTTTTCATCTCTTCAAACACCTTGCTCATAAGAATTAATTGAATTTCTAGTGAAATTAAAAAAGAAACTTGTTCCCAAGTGTTACTGGGAATTTGATACAAGTCTGTGTGTGTACATGTATGCAAAAATTCCTTGAAAAGACCCCCAGAAATGGTTAGTACTAGAATATATTGATTGAAGTATGATGATATCATATCTTTCTCAAACTAGAAGACAGGAACCAAGTCATACTGGAATCTGATGTGTAGGTTCATCTACTCATTTATCCCATTTACCAAACATTTACTTTGTACCAAGTACGTGCCAGGCACAATATCTAGAGCTGGATTATTAAAAAAAAATGAGTAAGACAGTAAATGACCTCAAGTTGTTCCTGGTGTAGGAGAGGTGGGTGTGTGGCTGGTGGTGGTACAGGAGTGCTTTTGCTGATTTCTAACAGCCTCAAATGGCTCAGTAAGTCGTGAGCCCTTTAGAAACAGCCTCTTCAGGACAACTTTTTGGCTTGGTTCTGCCACACAGGGACCACAAAATTATGGTCTTTGGGAGGTTTGTAAGCCTGTGACTTAAACATGTTCCCTATTTTAGAGTAAGCAATTAAACTTAAATTCCTGTGGATGGAAACTAACAGGCACACTCTGTGATAGGTGATACACAGGGTCCCTGGTGTAACACCTGTCATTCCTCAGTCCATTAAGGATTGTCCTTGTTCAGATTTTGTTGCTTAGGCATGCCAAGCATCTACTCTTGTAAACCTCTGATCAGGATCAAAGTATCAGGCTGTAGCATTTTTTTTTCCTCCCCCAGAGGCAAACAATATGATACTCAAATTGAAGTCAAAACTTCCCTTAATCACCCACCTGCTTTCAACTATTCTAATTTTCACTTTGTCCTTTTTCCCATCTTGCATATTTTATTTTTCTAGAGTCAGAATTCAGAATGAGCTAAGTATGGTAAACATTGCTTTAGCCTCTTTAGAGGACCTGCTGTAATTTCAACCATTGCTCCTCATCCCCTTATGTGTGTGGGGACCCGGAGGAGCTGAGCCTGCCTAAACGTGGAGAACCTTGAAAGGAAAAGATAGTTCTGGATCTCCCCCCCACCTCAGTCTGGTCACAACATCAAAAGATTTCTTTTGGAAACCCAGCCACGAATGCCCTGGACTGTTGTCCACCCCCCACCCCACTTGGCATCACAACAGCATTTACTTGAAATCTCTGATTGGCATTTGTCTGCAATCAGTCTGCATTGCTTAGATTATTTACACTTTAATCTTGTAGAGTTCTAATTTCCTTTAGAGCAAATTGTACAGTGCCAAGTATTGAACTTAATATGATCTGTGCCTTAAAGTTTTAGAGAGTTATATTCCTCTGGAGTTCTGAATCAAGTTCTGAATCAATTGAGAAGTAAATAGGGGAATCAGATATTGCTGCTAAAGCTGGAAAGGAGATTGAGGCTTGGAACTAAGACCAAAATGAGTTTTCCCTTCCTTGTTCTAAGCTGAATTTACCCAGTCATTGATGGCGGGCTTTACTCCACAGGGGAGTCTGTGTCCTGGGGAGCGGACCAGTGAGTCCTAAACATTGCAACAGCTGGGGATGAGACTAGAGCCAAGAAAGGATTTAGGCCATGCATGTGCAATGGCGTTTTCCCAAATCTCACCATGTATGTGCAATGACTCCCAAATCTCACCAGTATCAGATAACTCCCTCTGATTAGGGTAGGGTGAATGTGGAAGCCATGGAGAGAAGGATGGAGGCTTTCTTAATACTTCCACCAAAGGGGGCAGAATGGATTACCTGAGAAAAGAATATGGAGAAATCTCTGTTCCAAAGACCCTGAGATACCCTATTGTCCTGATATCCATGGGCTGGAAGGTAATCTGAATCTGGTCATACCCTGTGGGCCAAACGGAACTTGTAGAGGATGAGATAAACAACCTCTTCCTGTTATAGACTCTAAATTTGGCCTGACCTCCAGGGATGATGACACCAGGCAAAACCTACCTTCTGCTCTGTCATCTTGAGAGGCAAGCAGTGCTGGCTGGAGTAAGTCTGTGCCCTTTTTTTTGGTTTGTTTGTTTTTAAAGTCAAATCATTGATATTCTAGGAAAAAGCAGTATTTGTTAGAATTAATCTATCTCCTTTTGACGTTTTTCTTTATGAGCTGATGTATTTCTTTGGGGCTATTTCAGTTGTGAAGATCAACAGATTTTTAAAAAAATAATGGAATCATAGATTTTAGAGCTGAAAGACCATATAGTCCAGCCCACTCTTGGTTTTGCTTGATCAGACTGAAGCCCAGCAATCTTCAATTTACTTGCCCAAGCTTTCTATGAAGGCCTGTAAAGGAAAAGTTTCTTGTTATTTTCTGTACCATTATCTCCTCTGAGGCTCTGTATAATGCACATGCGTTGGAGGTAGGAATACATAGTGTTGTCCCCTTTGGTAAACATCAACCCAAGACATATAGACCAAAAGAGGTGATCTGGGTTGGGCAAAGATGGGAAACATGGAGGAGTAAACAGAAGTAGTATCTTCTCGAAGCTATACTTCCCGATGTCATAGTGGGCATTGCAATCTAGGTGTATTTGTTTATCCAGACATTTGGACTCTTAGGCTAGACTAAAATTTTTGGAGAGGGGCCAGGAACAACTCTGAGTTACCCAGTGTCATGAATTATATGTTGTGTGAGCAGTTTGATGTAATAGAAATTGCTTGAACTTTGCAAGCAGAGGGACAGAAGTTCAAATTCTGTCAATCTAATCTAACACATCCTGTGACCTTGGGTCAGTTCTCAACTTCCCAGACATATTACTCTTTGTGCAATAGGGATGGTAGTGATAGCCTCATAGGGTTCATGTGGTGAGGTTTAAATAAGATAAAGTCTAAAGCACTAAAAATAGTGCCTGTGTGTACTGGGCCTTCAGTAGACATCAAAGCTCATATTCTTCCTGTTTGCAGTATTGAGGTGATCTCCGGCATGTGCTCGCAGTGCACTGTAACAATGTCCCCAAGTCTCCAGTGACTGAAACCAAGTCTGGGCTCTACCATTATCACCTGGATTCTAGCTGAGGAGGGTTTGGGAGTATGCTCAGGGACAAATCGCTTCAAGTGGATTGGGCCATGCTCTTTGCTCTGCCTAGAGGGCCTCATAGCCATGAGACTCTTCTAGCACAATACCAGGAATGTGGTCCTGTTCCATTCAGCCTGCAGCCCAGAGCTCTCTAACCCCTTGAACATCCCTCTGACCCTGCCCCAGAGCTGTTAGACTCATTTTTCCACTGAGGAGGACAGAAACTGGTTGCTTTGTCCTTTATGAGGAAAGGTTTTTTTCTTCTCTCCCCACATACAGGTTTCACTTGGCAGGTGAACCAGTCTTTGGATTTGGAACATTCCGAGTGACTCTGCTCAGCTGATTAGTTGGTTGGTGGATCAGTCATTCCAGTTGTGTAGACCTTGAACTTTTTATAGGGGGAATCCATCCTCTTTGTAAAAGTAGCTGATGGATTTTAGTGAGGTTGTGATGAGAGACATTACTTTTGGGATCACTGTAATACATTTTGATTTCTCAAAAGAACAAAATCGTTCCTAAATTTAGAAGAGAAAGAATCTTCTGAACTTCAAAATGGTTTTATTGTGGATAGGAGACTTGGATTACTTCCTAATTTCTCTGCTGAGCTTGGGGCAAGTAATTTTCCTGGCAATCAGTTTTCTTTTAGGTAAGAGCAATAATTTCTAATAATAATTCTTGATACATTTAAAGATGTAACTCTCCCCACACCCCCCACCCCCAGCAGTCATAGTTATTTCTTGGGCAGTAGAGCAGAGTGGTTAAGGACACAGACTTTGAAGACAGATCACTGGGACTTGTATCCTGGCTCTGCCTTTACTTGCTATGTGACGCTGGGCAACTTGTTTAACCTTTCCGTGTTTCATGGGTTATTTGCGGAGATTAACCTTACTTACGTAAAGGGTTTAGATGAAGATCGCTGTATTATGATATCTTTGATATCTGCTGCCTCTTGAGATTCTCTGCCTGGCTCCCCTTTCCCTTTCCTACTTATTACCATTCAGCTACACACCCTGATTGGATTTGCATTCTCTACCATCTTGCCCAAATTAAGCCCCACAATTTTCCTCTCTTTTCTGATTTATCTTTTTACATCTGGATAAGATGTTTGGCAGCCTATGGTACAAGGATGCTGGAGACTCCTGCAGGGAAAATGAACCCAGAGTACCTTAAACTTTGTTTCCTGACAGCAGAGGGTGCCACAATGTTTCTGGTGACAGGAATGTTTTGTACAGAATGATTTTTTTTTTCTACCTGGTACTTAAAAGTAAGAGCTTTCCCAGGATACTGACATTGGGAAATTTTATTGTCCATTATATAATAGTGACACAAACATCAAGAATGCACAGTCTTTGAACAGTTTTAAAATTTAATTAAGCATGTCTATTACCACAATATTTCATATCTGCCTGTTTGTAATTCCTTGGGCCAGGTTTGTAAAGGTAGAGTATCTTGACGAATATAGGCCAGTGTAATCTACTGCTATGTCCTTATACATTTTGGGATGGGCAAGAGAGAAGGGAGGAGGAATCGTGAGCAGTCAGGGGTGCAGGCAGAAGTCTGGGAGCAGGCAGCACCAGTGCTGGAATGATGTAAATCTTGGTGCCAAGAGGAATCTACCAGCTGAGAAGGGCCAGATGGATGATAGCGCTAAGCGGAAAAGTGCTGTTGCTGACAATTGGGAACTGGTCAGAGCCAGAGAAACAATTGTGCATGCCAAGGGGGACCAAGAGTGTGGCAGATTGAGTTTTCTAAGATGGCTGCAAAAAGATCTTCATTCCACATGCTCATCTTCCAGTGTGACATTGATACTCCTCTCATCAAGACTTGGGACCTTCTTTTCTCCCCTTGAATACGTATGACCAGTGACTATGGTTGAAGTGATGTTTCCTAAACTAGGTTATAAAGGTGATAGACTTGCTACCTGGGATATTACTGGGATGCTAGCCCTTGGTACCTCACTACCACGCTGTGTGGAAGCCCAGGTCACATGGAGAGCCCACTTGTAGGTGTTCTGGCTGACAGTCTCAGCTGACATCCCAACCAAGAGCCAGCAATGATTGCCAGATTTAGGAGTGAGGAAACCTTCTGATTGTAACTATGTGACAGACTGTGAGTGAGAACAGTCCAGCTTAACCTAGTCTGCTTCAATCCACCGAGTTTTGGGATGATTTGTTCCCCAGCATTAGTAACTGAAATACGAAGTTAAGGTCTATCAGCCAGAGGGGCTGGTATAAGAGAGTTAAGTCATGGCTGAATTTCCAAAGTAAGAGCTAAACAATGGAAAGGAGCTTGAGCATAGAAGAAGGAGGGAGAGGGAGGATGGGTAGGTGATAAGGAAGTCTGTAATGAGGTGTGACTGGTCAGGGTTCTGTGACATGGCAGACTGCTTACCATCCTGCTCTTCTTAACAGTAAGCCTGGTTGTAGCCTCCTCCACCCTGCTTCTAACTTTTTATCATTGAAAATATAAAACATGCAAATGTGGAGCAATTAATACCGTGAACCCCATATTCATTGCCCAGTTTCAACATGATCAACACATGGCCAGCTTTATTTATACCCTTACTTACTCTCTTTACCCATTCACATTATCTTGAAGCAAATCTTAGGCATAATATCATATTATCCCTACATATTTCAGATACAGCTCTAAAAGATAAAAACACAACCACAATACTATTATTATACCTAAAGCAATGAAGAAATGAACAATTATATCTATACCTCTCTCTATATATATCAACTTTTGTGTTTAAATCAGAATCTGAATAATATCTGTATCAGTACTGCCATATAAATATAGTGCAATCTACATATGAATTTTAAATTCTGATTAAAAAAGTAAAAATAAAATTAACTTTAATAGGCTTTATTTAATCTGTTGTATTTAATCTAGAAGCTTGATCAGATTTAAGTTGAATTTGTGTCAAGACTACTTGTATGTTATGTTGTGTTTTTCCATTAGGAGACACATAATGACTGACAGTCAATGATGAACATTGTCTTATACCCAGTACATTATTAGGGGTTGAAGATTATTTTACTATTCATCTTTTGTTTATGCCTGAACATTACTATAAAGGGAAAACATTATTGTAAGGAGAAAACTCCCTCATCCATTTGATAATGTAAATAACAACTCTGGCTTGATTTTTTCATTTTGTAAACTATTGCTTCAAAATCACATAAAAATCAGTAAAAGTGCCTCCTTTTTTATGGTGAGAGTTCTATGCAGATTATAGTTTTTCTTAAAGTTATTTTTGTTTCTTATCATAAGAGTAACACATGTTCATGATAGAAAATATGCAAAAGTAGAAAGAAGAAGAGAGAAAAACAGTTGCCTTGAGTTATCTCACCCAAAGACAACGCTGCAAACATTTTGGTTTATTTTCTCACAATCTCTCCTCTAAGCATTAAAAAAAAAAACACCCTATTTGTAACCATAGTGTCATACATATTTGTATCCTGCTCTTTTTCATGTAATAGAGCAAACATGCTTGTGGTAGTACAATCATTTAAAAGTCTTGCACAATATTTCAATTTATAGACATTAAGCATTTAGAGTGTTGCTGATATCTTTTCATTTGTAAATGTGTGATGAAGAGTGATGTATTTCACTCTTCTGTGTTTCAGAGACCATTCTTAGGAAATGCAATTTATTTCAAAAAGCTATGAAAGGTTATGTGCAATGTAGCATAACAAAATCAAATAAGAACTCCACAATCTATTCACTCAATCACCAAGTATTTATTGAATTTCTGCTATGTCTCTATTCTAGGCACTGGGATACAGTGCTAAACAAAAAGACACTGTCTCTTCCTTTCATGGGGCTAATACAGTCTGCCCTCTGTATCTGTGGGTTCCACATCTGTGAATTCAACCAAACACAGATCAAAATATTTGGGAAAAAAATTCCGGAAAGTTCAAAAAGCAAAGTTGAATTTGTTGCACACTGACAACTATTTACATAGCTTTTACATTGCATTTATGGCTATTTATGTAGCATTTGCATTGCTTTAGTTATTACAGATAATATAGAGATAGTTTAAAGCATATGAGAGCATGTGTGTAGATTATATGCAAATACTGTGCCGCTTTACAGAAAAGACTTTTGGTATTCTTGGGGCACGGATGGGGGTGGTGGTGGTCCTGGAACCGACACCTGTGGATACCAGGGGATGACTGTGTTTCAGAGTGTGTGTGGGAAGACAGACAATAAACAAGTAAAGATGATTACTTTAGACAGTGATAAATACTATGAAGGAAATAAAACATGGAGGGGCTATTTTAGAAGGAGTAGCTCTTTATGGGGTCTCTGGCTAGAGACTGTTGGGAAGAGTTGGAAGTGTGGGGAACAGGGATGAAGCAGGCAGGGAGGGAATACGGGGATATGTGTATAAAAACAGATGATTGAACCTGGTGTACCCCCCCCAAAAAAAAAATAAAAAAAAAAAAGGAAAAAGGATACTAAACTGTATGAACATTCTATTGGTAGGAGAGAGAACAAACATTTTAGAATTAAAAGAGGTTTAAAACTGCCAGGCATATAACAAGGTTCTCAACATCATAAGCCATCAGGGAAATGAGAATCAAAACCACAATGAGATACTACTTCACACCTGCTAGGATGGCTATGATCAAAAAGACAGATAACAAGAGTTGATGAGTATGTGAAGAAATTGGAGCCCTCATACATTGATGGTGGATATGTGATAAGGTGCCACTGCTTTGGAAGAACAGACTGGCAGTTCCTGAAAAGGTTAAACTTAGGGCTACCAGCAATTTCACTCCTAGGTGTGTACCCAAGAGAAATGAAAACATATGTTCACATTAAAACTTGTACATGAATGTTCATAGTAGCTTTACTCATGTTAGCCAAAAAAGTGAAAACAGCCTAAATGTCTATCAACTGATGAATGGATAAACAAATGTGGTATATCCATATAATGGAATATTATGCAACCACAAAGAGGAATGAAGTACTGATATGCAGTACAACATGGATGAACCTTGAAAACATTAAGCTAGGTGGAAGAAGCCAGTCGCAAAGGACCACATACAGTATGATTCCATTTATATGGTGTCCAGAATAGACAAATCCATAGAGATAGAAAGTAGATTGGTGATTGCCAGGGGCTGGGAAGTGACTATTAGTGGTTATGGAGCTTCTTTTTGGAATGATACAAATGTTCTAATATTGATTATGGTACTAACTGTGCAACTTTGTGAATATACTGAAAACCATTGAAATGTACATTTAAATGGGTAAATTTTATGATTATGTGAGTTACCTCTCAATTAAGCTGTTATTAAAAAAGATCTGCCAGCATTGCACTCCAAAATGTTTCCAGATAATACGATGCCTGGCATTTCCTTCAAAATAATCCATTACTGGGGGCTAAGATTCTAGACGAATCACAATTGGGAGCTGAGCTGTGGGTTATGAGGGAGTTCATTATAGTGTTTTCTCTGGTTTTCTATTTATTTGCTATTTTCCATAATAAACAAAGTATTTTTTATTTAAAGAACTTTGGTTCTGGGGTAGTTGTTATTGCAGGTCATAGCCAGAATGAGAGTCAGAATGGCTTGGTTAATAGCCAGGCCTCTTTCTGGAGGCAGTCTTTGTATTTTATTTTATTTATCTATTTTGTTTTTCTAAATTTTATTTTATGTTAGAGTATAATCGATTTACAGTGTTGTGTTAGTTTCAAGTGTATAGCAAAGTGATTCATTTATATATATACATATATCCATTCTTTTTCAGATTTTCCCATATAGGTTATTATAGAATGTTGAGTAGCGTCCCCTGTGCTATACAGTCCTTGTTGATTATCTATTCTAGAATAATCTATAATTCTATAATGGATTATCCATTCTATAATAGATAATCAGCTATCTATCTAAGATAATCAACTTCTATCTAAGTCCAAACTCCTAATTTATCCCTCCCCCTCATGTTTCCCCTTTGGTAACCATAAGTGTTTTTTTTTTTTTAAAGATTGATTGATTGATTGATTTTTGGCTGCATTAGGTCTTCTTTGCTCTGCATGGGCTTTCTCTAGTTGTGGTGAGCAGGGGCTACTCTTCATTGTGGTGCGTGGGCTTCTCATTGTGGTTTCTTCTCTTGTGGATCATGGGCTTTAGGTACACGAGCTTCAGTAGTTGCAGCATGCAGGCTCTGTGGTTGTGGTACATGGGCTCTAGAGCACAGACTCAGTAATTGTGGCACACGGGCTTAGTTGCTCCAAGGCATGTGGGATCTTCCCCGACTAGGTATCCAACCCGTGTGCCCTGAATTGGCAGATGGATTCTTAACTACTGCACCACCAGGGAAGCCCACATGTATCATTTTGAACTATGGTTTTCTCCTAATATATGTCCAGGAGTGGGATTGCTGGATCCTATGGTAGTTCTATTTTTAGTTTTTTAAGGAACCTCCATACTATTCTCCATAGTGGCTGTACCAATTTACATTCCTACCAAGTGTAGGAGGGTTCCCTTGTTTCCACACTGTCTTCAGCGTTTATTGTTTGTAGACTTTCTGATGGTGGCCATTCTGACCTGTGTGATGTAATACCTCACTGTAGTTTTGATTTTTTTAAAAATTAATAGATTATTTATTGACTGCTTTGGGTCTTTGTTGCTGCACGCAGTCTTTCTCTAGTTGTGGTGAGTGGGGCTACTCTTCGTTGTGGTGTGTGGGCTTCTCATTGCAGAGCACAGGCTCAAGGCTCGTGGGCTTCAGTAGTTGTGGCACATGGGCTCAGTAGTTGTGGCTTGCGGGCTCTAGAGCACAGGCTCAATAGTTGTGCACAGGCTCAGTTGTTCTGCGGCCTGTGGGATCTTCCCGGCTCAGGACTTGAACCTGTGTCCCCTGTATTGGCAGGTGGATACTTAACCACTGTACCACGAGGGAAGTCCCTGCAGTTTTGATTTGCCTTTCTTTAATTATTAGTGATGTTGAGCATCTTTTCATGTGCTTTTTGGCCATCTGTATGTCTTTGGAGAAATGTCTATTTAGATCTTCTGCCTTTTTTTTTTAATTGGGTTGTTTGCTTTTTTGATATAGAGCTGCATGAACTGTTGGTATATTTTGGAGGTTAATCCCTTGTCAGTTGCTTCATTTGCAAATATTTTCTCCCAGTCTTTGTATTTTAAATCCTGGTTTTGCTTCATAACTCTAGGCAAGCCATGTAACTTCTATATGCCTCAGTTTCATCATCTATGAAATGGAGGCATAAAATATGCATTTAGGGATGTTACAAGGATTAAATGAGTTAATATTCACAAAGTGCTTGGAACACTCTGATATTTAGTAAGCATTACTGTATGTTTACCTTTTCATTAAAAAGAAGAAAGAAGGGATACTGGTTGCAACCCATTAAATTGATTATATAACAAAGAATTCAGTTTTGGCAACATCACCACCATCTTGGAACTCTGCTGTTTCCTTCTCAAAATGCATTTCATTTTATATTTCTGGTATCTTGTGCATAGGGCTGGTGTTAGCACCTGCACCTCCATCCTCTTCCTTCCCTGAGTGTGGGTGTCCTCAGTGACCTGAAATATATTGGCTTGGAGACAGGATCATCTCTCTCAAGTGAAACCCTTTTGATTGACCACACATAGTTGATCACAAAGAGAATGAGTTCTTTCCTATTTTTTTAAAAAAGAACTTTATCTTTCCTCCTTTCTCGCTTTAAAATTGAGAATATGATTTTGCTTTTGAAACATCCATACTTGCTACTCATCTACTGGGAGACGAGTGCTGTTGACATGCCCAAAGGAAAGTGTTGCTCGTGTGCTAAAGCAGATCAGGAAGTGATGGGAAGCCTGTCCTCCTCAGTCAGCTGTTCCCAGACACTTAGCATCATTTGTCAGATGCTCTGTGAATGCTTCTCCATAGACTGTGTTGAATTAGACAGGTCCCCTCTGGCTGCCGTTCAGTGCCACCTTACACTTACAGTTGACCCTGGTACCCATTTTCCTGCTTGCTGTGGAGTAGGAGGAGAGAGGAGATAATTGTGCTTCTCAGCCCATCATTATGTTAAGTGTTTTCTGCTCTGGTGCTTGAAAATTCTCTCTGCCCTAAAAGCATGCAGTAGCTCCAGTTAGAGGGTCAGGTACAGGTTTCCTTTTTTCTACAACGATAAGTACTTTTGGTGTCACTTGTTCTTGTCAGGAAAGATTTTCCACTGCCTTTTCCTCTGTGGCTGAAGCATGACTCTTGGTTCTGACTCTGGCCTTGGGTTGGGTCCATGGACGACCTCCATGGAGATACTCTTGACTTTGCAGAAGGAGGCATCAACTTTTCCTTGCCATCCACTAACCCGCCTCTCACCCACTTTCAACCCCATGAGCCATAGACATGCATCCATTCCTTTAATTGTTCAGTAAGCATTTATTGATTTTCTACTACATGTGGAATGCTGCATTCAAGGCTTTCGGGTCTCCACCAAAGTGAAGGAAGGAAGAAAAGAGAAAAGGTGGTTTTTGTCTTTGGGGAAAACCCAGTTTCTAGTTGGAGAACTAAAATGTATATGAAAAGTTTTAATAGCAAATTATCAGTGTCTATAAACACCTTTCTTGCTTACTTGTAACCCTTATAACATCCTCTATCAGGCATTGTAATTTTCCACGTGCAATAGAAACTTACCCTGTCCTTTGTTCTACTTCTATGAGAAGCAAGGGTCTTTACTTTGATGCTTTTGTATACTCCACCCACCCTGACACATGGTCACCACACGCCAAGTGTTTCCTTTCCCTCTTTTCTCCCTTCCTCCCTCTTCCCATTCTCCTCCCTCCCTCCTTCCCCTCCCTCCTTTTCTTTTCTTCCCTTCTTTTCTTCCTTCCTTCCTTCTTCTTTTCTTCCTTCCTTCTGTCTTCCCTTCTTTCTTTCTTCCATCCTTTCTGGTATTTGGATTGTGGTAAAGATTTTATGTGAAGCATTGACATACATAGAGTTACTCTTTTAAGCTCATCGGACCACCACTACCTCATATTGACTCCTGGTTGCATCCTGGCAGGGAGTGGAGAAGCAGGAGATGAGCCTGAAGACATGAGCCAGGTCAGATGATGTAGCACTCAACTGGCATAATAAGTTTGGATTTTACCCAGAAAGTAACAGGTGATTAGTCACACATATTTATTGAATATTTGCTATGGGCAGGCAACTGTTCTAGGCACTAAGGATATAGATGGGGTCCCTACCTTTAGGGTGTTTATATTCCAGTGGGGGAAGACAGATAATAAACACAGAAATAGGTAGTGATAAGTGTTATGAAGAAGGTAAAATAGAATATTGTCAAAGAGAGTGCCTGGGGTTGGGGATGGTTGTTCTAGCTAGAGTCGTCAGATCAGGCCTTTCTGAGGTGGCAACATTTGAGGTAAGAACTGAAAAATAGAGAAGAGGAAATGTATTCCAAGCACAAAGAACAGCAGATCCAAAGGACCTGAGGTGGAAGCAAGTTTGGCATCTTCAGGGAGAGAGAAAGAGGGCAGAGTGTTTGGACCGTGATGGCTGGGGTATGAGTAGAGTGAGATGTGTATGAAGAGTTTGAAGGGTGGCCAGTTCATGTAGGGTTTTGAATGTGGTGTTAAGAAATGCAGATATTTTTTTCTGGTTCAATGGGAAACTTTGGAAAGTTTTAAGTATGATAGTTCATCTAATTTATACTATTAAAGAATATTCCAGTGGTTGGCCGGAGGATAGACAGTAGTAGGGCAAGTCGCAGGGGGACCAGTTAAGAGGCTATTACAGTCCAGGGATGAGATTAGAGTGGCTTGATCATCTGTCATAGCAGAAGGCCACATGGCCAGTAAGTGGTGCATAGAAACTTGCAGATGTCTCACCCATTCCCCTGACCAGTCTATAGCAGCAATCGAAGGCCTTGCAGGAACTCAGATTGATGATGGAGGGGAACAGTCTTTACAACTAGAGAAGCTGCTGCATTTCTGAGGCTGGCTCTTATTTTATTTCTCTGTTTTAACTCATGATCATGCAATTTCATTATGACAAATTTGAAAAACTAGAGAGAATGTTTATTTCCCAGAAAAATATCAACAATCAAAATTGAAAAAAAAAGAAATGGAAAATTACTATTGATGAGAATGAAAAGATGATTCAAGATCTATTGAAAAGACCCAGGCACAGATGGTTTCAGGGCAATTATCTAATCTTTAATAAATGAATAATTCCATTGTTTTTCAAGTGATTCCAGGCCCTGTAGAAAAGACAGATATCTCTCTAACTGATTTCATGAAATCACGATAATTATAATACTGAAACCTGAGAAAGGTAGGAAAAAATATAGACAAATCTCATTTATGAATATAGATGCAAAAATTAAAAATAAAATATTAGCAAAAATAATCTGGTAATGAATCAAAAGAATTTTGATCAAATATTTTTATTTTAGGAATTTAAGGATAATTAATAGTAAGAAATCTGACAACATACTTTATTATATCAACAAATCATATGATTATTTTAATAGATACAGAGGGGTATTCAATAAAAGTTAACTTTCATTCCCAATTAAATTAGAAGTAAAATGGAAACAAGGGAATTCTTTGGGGTAGTACATTTTAGCTGACAACCATTATTTGTCCCATTATTAAAAAAATTAAGCTTTCTTACCTTTATGATAAAAAACAAATATTCTGAGCTTGCTAACCAGCTGATTGCTAACAACTGGCCAGCTAACCATATAAATTTCCAGAGAACCAGTTAGCCAGACAAGTTCTCCTTTTTTAGCTAACCACCAAACTCTTTTATGTTACAAAATGCTCATGACATTCTCCTAATTACTGTGATATGAGATGCTATGAGACCTCAGTTGTTTGCCTAACAGTAGGAAACTGTACACTGTCTAGACTGAAGGTCAAGGGGACGAATGCAGCCTACCCTGATGATTGACTCTCCCCTGCAGTCCTATGTCTTTGTTTACATACTAATTACCAGTGTGACTGGTTATTTCCAGTTTTATTACACAATTAATGAAAATAAAAATCATGCACCAAAACCTGACAATTCTAAAATCAAATTATAAAAACTATTTCTATTAAAATTTGAAACTAATTAGGGATGTCCACTCTCACAATCATAATTAAAACTGATTGGGAGGTACTAGTGATATAGTGAGACAATAATATACAGTAATTGATATAAATATTAGAAAAAAGAGTGAAAATTATCACTTTTTGCTGATGATATGATTTTGTATTTAGAAAATTCAATTAAAAAAAAAAAGAAAAGAAAACCCAAGATACCAGTAAATAAAAACACAAAAGAATTAATAAGAAAATGTGGTTAGGTGACTGCTACAAGATTCTTATACTGATACAAGAATTGGTCATTTCCTCTATTTTAATAATAAGCACTGAGTAAGGGAAGTAGAAGAAATAGCATTTATACATGAGTGACAAAGACTACAAAGTACTTAGGAATAAGTTTAAAAGGAAAAGTGCAGGAATACTATAAAGAAAATTATAAAATCTTCTTGTATGACCTAAAACAAGGTTTGAACAAATGGTTAAAACAATGTTTTAAATGAGAAGGAAATATAACAAAAATGTCAATTTTCCCTAAATTAATATAAGCTGATGAAATTTAGATTAGAATACCAACAGGGCATTAAAAAAAAAACTCTTTGGGACTAGGTAAAATTATCTTAAAGTTTAGGAGTTAGAATCGGTGCCTAATAATAATCACGATAAGTTTAAAACATAGACTAGCAAAGGAGGGGCTCTCTTATCAGTTGTTAGAACGTACTATAAAGCCACTGAAGTCAAAATGATATGGCAGTGGCATAAGAATAGACAAATAGATAAATGGATCAAATGGAGAATACAGAAATAGAACTTAGTGTATTAAAGAATTTAAAATGCAAGAAACTGGTATTTTACTACATGGGGAGAAGTTAGAATTATTTAATAAATACTAAATCTAGAAGAAATCTAGAAGAAAGTAAGATTTACCCTTATATTATGCCATATACAAATATATTTTAAGATTATTTAATATTGTAAATGAAGAAAAATACTGTAATGAAAATTCTGGGAATTTAGAAGTTGTATTGTGTGTGTATGTACTTGTGTGTATTTTTTTCCCTTAAATATTTTTGACTACATTTACATATTTAATATAACTACCTATTTTAAAAGCATCTTTTGTCAATGGTTTCTTTTGCTATGCAAAAGCTTTTAAGTTTAATTAGGCCCCATTTGTTTGTATTTCCATTACTCTTGGAGACAGGTCCAAAAAATATTACTGCAATTTATGTCAGAGTGTTCTGCCTATGTTTTCCTTTAGGAGTTTTACAGTATCTCATCTTACATCTAAGTCTTTAATTCATTTTGAATTTATTTTTGTATGTGGTATGAGAAAATGTTCTAATTTCATTCTTTTACATGAAGCTGTCCAGTTTTCTCAACACCACTTATTGAAGAGACTGTCTTTTCATCATTGTATATTCTTGCCTCCTTTGTTGCAGATTAATTGACCATATGTGTATGGGTTTATTTTCTGGGATCTCTATTCTGTTCCATTGACCTACATGTTTGTTTTTATGTCAGTACCATGCTGTTTTGATTTCTGTAGCTTTGAAGTGTAGTCTGAAGTCATGGAGCATGATACCTTTAGCTTTATTCTTTTTCCTCAAGGTTGCTTTGGAAATTCTTGGTCTTTAGTGGTTCCATATAAATTATTTATTTTTAGTTTTTTAGGATTATTTATTCTAGTTCTTTGAAAAATGTCATGAGTATTTTGATAGGGATTGCATTAAATCTGTAGATGGCTTTGGGTAATATGGTCATTTTAACACTATTAATGATCCAATCCATGAACATGGGATATTTTTCCAACACATCTATTAATTTCCGTATTTATAAATTGAAGACCATGATTTTGCACCAATATCTTCATTTCCAATCCAATATCACAGATATAATCTAGTTTTTTTCCTTTCCATACTCATTTGAAAGTTTAATTGTTAAATTTCTTTTACACATACTTTTGGTGTGAATGTTGAATAATGCATTTTATTTTTATCCCATTTTGGTTATTTGCCATCTTCAATCAGAGAAATGGAAAAGAAAATTAAAAATTAAATATTTATTGTTCAAAATATACAAACTTAAATGAGTATAGAAAAATTTTAAACACTCAGACATTCAGATTAAATTTTTATAAGTTTGTAGAATTTATGGTTCTGAAGTTATTAAAGCTTAAAATTGCATGAAGACTTCAGGGACATCCTTTATTTACTTATTTGATTAATCCTCCTTATGCAATCAATTTCTCATCTCTGCCATCATGCTCACCCCTGTGTGATGCCCTCCTTGCTGTGCCCATTATCCCAACCTCCCATGCCAGGCTGCCCTTCCATGGGGACGCCCTGCTCACCCCGCTGGAACTCTGACTCCCTGTGCCTCAAGGTGGAGGTGACTTCTCACCCTGCCTGACTAAGAAGCTTCTTGTCCTTCTTATCTTCCTAAGATGCCAACTCCATGCTCTGGGCTGCCATGGCTCACTCTCTCCCAGTTCCTGAGGTGTGAATGCCTACATCTCTTAGAAGTGGGCTCATCTAATACATTTAGGACTAAATTGTTCAGGAAAGGAAGGCAGGAAAAAAATGAAAGAGAAAGAGGAAGATGAAGAGAAATAGTTAATTTGTTTTTAACCTTCCATGAGTTTATTCAAAGACATTAATTTCCCTCTAAGTACTATTTAGGTGCATCTCACAGATTTTAATATATGGTACTTTCATTGCCATTTAGTTCTAAGTAGCTTTTAATTTTCTGTTTAACCCAAGCGTTATTCATTTATTTAAATAAGACGAGACTTTCAATCAAACTCTGTGTAAAATGGAAATCTAAAAGTCTTTTTATTTGTTTTCTCTGGGCATGTTAAGTGCCAATGATCCCTTTTTGGCTTAACAAAGAAAATCAACAAGTATTTATATCTTTAAGATACAATTTTAAATATTATCACCAGGGCAACACATTATAAAACAACCAATCAGCATTATAAGCCTCATAGAGATGAGGACTATTTCCCCAGGATATAACAACAGTTTCTGAAGTCTGGATGTCTTACAAATCTTTGTTAGTATTAAAGTTGTCAGGTCAGTTTTACGATGCAGAATATTCTGTGCTTTTCTGGCAGCTTCTCGGAGAAGTGGAAATATTTGCTTCTTATTTTGCAAAGACTTTTCACCAGAGTTAGAAGAATCTCTAGTTTTTCAAGACTGAGTGTTAAAATGTATGAAAAGGAAAAGAAGCAGTTCTGAAAATCCCCAAATTCAGTTTGGAATGAGTTATATAAATTTTGCATCTATTCTAGTAACTTTTTTAGTTTTAATCTGAGAATAAAGTGTTCTATATCTTTGCTCTTTTGTTTTCTACTTAAGCTATTAATTTCTGGAAATGGTGACAAAAATTTCCAAGAAGAAGATTAATTTATTTCATTTTTCTATCAGTTCTCGTTCCATATATTTTTAGCTATATTACTAAGTACATATATGTTTATGATCGTTACATCTTCTTGGTCCTTTGTTCCTGATGCTAATATATACTAACCATATATATCCCATATGATGTTTTTCATATTATATTTTTTTTGGCTAGTATTAAAATTTTTACACTGGATTTCTTCTGGTTTATATTTAACTTGTTTAGCTTTTCTCATCCGTTTTAAAAAATAGATTAAAAAAATTTTAACTAACCACCTGACTCAAGAACTAAAGCAGTAACAATTAAATCTACCTAGTGCTTCTCTTCCCCATCCTCCTATCCCATTTATCTATTTTCCTCAAAGGTAAGAGCTATGCTAAAATTTGTGTATATTGTTACCTTGTTTTAAAAAATTATTTTATGATATATATGTATACATGTATCATACATACATATATGTACCATATATATGTAAACAAAATATTGTTTTTAATTATCTGATTTTGAATTGCAGAAAGAGTGTACACATTGTGTATAGTCTTCTGGGACCTGCTTTTATCACTCAACATTATGCTACTCATATTCATCCATATTCTGTGTTACTGCATCTCATTTTACTGCTGTAAAGTATTTCACCATTTGAAAATATCATCCTATCAAAGGATTTTAAATTTTTTTGCTATTACAAACAGTGCTGTCATGATCTCTTCTTGTAGAAGAGTTTCTTTAGGACACACAATTAGGAGTGGTATTGGTAAAGCATAAGTTATGCAAATATTCAACTTGACAAGCTGATTTTACTTTGTCCTTTATTATCGTCTGTCTGTCTATCTATCTATCTATCTATCTATCTATCTATCTATCTATCTAGCTATCTAGCTATCTAGCTATCTAGCTATCTAGCTATCTAGCTATCTAGCTATCTAGCTATCTGTCTATCTATCATCTACCTGTCTGTCTATCTATCATCTATCTATGTATTATCTATCTATCATCTATCTATCTATCTATCTATCTATCTATCTATCTATCTATCTACCTATCCATCTATCTATTATCTATCTATCTATCTATCTATCTATCTATCTATCTATCTATTGTCTATCTATCCATCCATCTATCTATTATCTATCTATCTATCTATCTATCTATCTATCTATCTATCTATCTATCTAATCTATCTACCTATCTATGCTGCATACAAAATGTTGTGTGTAATCATCACTTTTTTCAGTCTTTCCATATTGTTTTGTTTTCAGTATGGCTCTTGTAACAGCTGTTGGATTTTTTTCCCACCATATAAACCAAGAGTTCAGCTTATATTTGTAATAACGGCTATTATTTAGAGCTTTTTCTTGCTCTTTTATTTTATGCTTTCAACATTTTTTATTTTAGCTTTCTGATAAGTATGCAGTAATATCTCATTGTGGTTTTAGTTTGTATTTTCCCAATGGCTAATGATATTAAACATCTTTTCATCTGTTTATTTGCTATCTGTATGTCTTATTTGGTAATATGTCTCTTCATGTATTTTACCCACGTTCTAACTGGATAGTTTTTTTTTATTTTTGAGTTTTGTGTGTTCCTTATATATCCTAGACACCCATCCTTTGTCAGATACATGATTTTCAAATATTTTCTCCCAATTTGTAGCTTATCTTTTCATCCTCTTACCTGGGTGTTTTGCAGAGCAGAAGTTTTAAACTTTAATGATGTACAATTTATCAATTTTTTCTTTTATGTATCATGCTTCTTGTTTCAAGTCTAAGAACTTGTCGCTAGCTCCAGATTCCAAGGATTTCTTCTATCTTTCTTTCTAAAAGTTTTTATACTTTTATGTCTTACATTTAAGTCTGTGATTTATTTTCCTTAATTTCTGTATAAGGTATGCAACTTAAGTCATGGTTTTTTTTTTTTTTTTTTTTTTGTCTATGAATGGCTAATTGTTCTAGCATCATTTGGTGAAAGGGCTATCATTCTTCCATTGAATTGCTTTTGTATCTTTATCAAAAATCCATTAGACATATTTGTCTGAGTCTATAGCTGGATTCTGTGATCTGTTCCATTAGTCTATGAATCTATCCCTCTGCCAATGCCATACAGTCTTGATTACTGTAGTTATATAATAAATCTTGAAATTGGGTAGACTGATACTTCTACTTTTTTCTTCTTTTTCAAAATTGTTCTGGCTATTCCAATTCCTCTACCTTTATATATGAATTTTTAACATAATCTTGCCTATATATACAATAGATCTTGCTGAGATTTCTAATAGGAATTACATTAAATTTGTATATCTATTTGGGGAAAATTGACATCTTTACTATGTCGAGTTTTCTAGTTTATGAACATGGTGTGTCTCTATATTTCTTGAGGTCTTCTTTGACTTTTTTCGTTAGTGTTGTGTAGTTTTCAGCATCAAGTCCCAGGCATGGTTTGCTAGATTTATACCTGAATGTTGAAGCAATGTCAGTGATATTGTGTTTTTAAATTTTGTTGTCTATGTGTTCATGCTAGTGTATAGAAATAAAACTGATTTTCAATATTTATCTTGTACTCTGTGAGCTGGCTGAATAACATATTAGTTCAAGAGGGTTTTTTATTGTTTTGTTTTGTTTTGTTTTTAGTTTTGTAGATTCCTACAAAGTTCCTTTTCTTGAGTTCCTTTTCACTGGTTAGAAATTCCAGCCCTATGTTGAATAAAAATGGTGAGAGTGGACTTTTTTTTTGTCTTATTTCTGATCTTAGGTGAAAGCATTTAATCTATTACCTTTAAGCATGATGTTAGTGGTGGGGTTTTGTTAGATGTTTTTTATTAAGTTGAGGATGTTCCCCTCTATTTCTATTTTTCCGAGAGCTTTTTTTTTTAATCATGAATGAGTGTTGAATTTTGTCAAATATCTTTTATGCATTGATAAGATCATATGATTTTTTCCTCTTAGCCTGTTAATCTGCTGGTCTACACTGATTAATTTTTGAATATTGAACCAGCCTTGTATACCTGGAATAAAATCTACTTAAACATGGTGTATAATTGTTTTTGCACAACGCTTAATTCTAAATGCTAATATTTTGTTAAGGACTTTCATGTCTATATTCATGAGCAAACTTGGTGTGTAGTATCTTTTTTTTTTTTTTGTACTGACCCTGTCTGGTTTCTGGTATTAGGATAATACTTGCTTCCTAAAGCGAATTGGAAGCAAGTATTATCTCTTCTATGTTCCAGAAGAGATTGTATATAGATTTGAGGTTAAGTTTTCTTTAAAAATTTGGTAGAATCCTTCAGAAAATCCATCCTTTTAAAAATAGACTCTATTTTTAAAATAGACTTTATTTTAAGAATAGGTTTAAATTCATAGCAATATTGTGCAGAAACTGCAGAGTTCCCCACATACCCCCTGCCCCTTACGTGTATAGCCTCCCCCATTATTAGCAATCGTCACTAAAGTGGTACATATGTTACAACTGATAAAGTAATGATACATCATTATCACTCAGAGCCTGTGGTTTACATTAGGGTTCACTTGTACACTCTATGGGTTTGGACAAATTTATAATGACATGTGTCCGGAATTATAGTATCATTGCCCTAAAAATTTATATGCTCTACATATTCATCTTTCCCTCCCCCTTAACTCCTGGCAATCTGTGATCTTTTTACTGTCTCCATAGTTTTGCTTTTTCCAGGATGTCATATAGTTGAACTCATGTAAGTACGTAGAATTTTAAGATTGGTTTATTTCACTTAGTACTATGCATTTAAATTTCCTCCACATCTTTTCATGGCTTGATAGCTAATTTCTTTTTTAGCACTGAAAAATATTCCATTGTCTGGATGTATCACAGTTTATTCATTTACTTACTGACAAATATCTTGACTTCTTCCAAGGTTTGGCAATTATGAATAAAGCTGCCATAAATATCTGTGTACAGATTTCTGTCTGGATATAAGTTTTCAATTCCTTTGGATAAATACCAAAGAGTGTGATTGTTGGGCCGTATGGTAAGAATGTGTTTAGTTTTACAAGGAACCACCAAACTGTTTTCCAAAGTAGTACTATTTCTTTTTTGGAAGTGTTAAAATTATGAATTCAGTTTCCTTAATAGTTATAGGGCTATTTAAATTGTTTACCTAATTTTGGATGAGTTGTGATTTCTTCTTTCTCTGTCCCCTCCATTCTGCTATGAACCATCCACTGAGTTTTTATTTTGGCTTTCTTATTTTATAATTCTAAAATTTTCATTTGTGTTACCTTTATATCTTCTAATTTTTTTTTTGCTGAGGTATAGTTTTGCATTTGTTTTAAGCATGTTAGTAACGCTTTGATGAAGCATTTTTATGATGACTCCTTTAAGATCCGACATCTCTGTCATCTTTTTTTGGCATTTGCTGATTGACGTTTTTCATTCAATTTGAGATCTTTTTGGATCTTGATATCATGAATGATTTTCAATTGTAACTTAGACATTTTTTGTTTTATATTATATGACCTTGGCTCTTATTCAAACCTTCTGTTTTACCTAGCCTTTTATGACACTGCTCTGCAGATGTCACACCATTGCTTCTAAGTGGAGGTAGGAGTCCAGGTTCTCCATCTGGTCTCCACTGACACACAAGGTGAGGAGGGAGCTCCTCTTTACCCCTGGATGGGGGTGGGAATTATGTCACCCCACATGGTCTCTGCTGACACAATAGTGGGGCCTCAATGTTGTTAGTGGGTGATGAGGAAAGTTCTGACTCTATTAGGAGATACCATTGATACCACCCCTGAGGGGAGGATGGGGATAGCTGGTTACTGCCAGGTGGAGGTGGAAGTTCTGACTCACCCCGTGGTCCCCATTGACACAGTTGGGGAGAGGGCTTGTTATTGCCTGGCTCTCTAGTTGGCTTTCTGCCCCGGTGGTTGTGTTGGGGTGCCTCATTACATCCTTGCAAGGGTGGAAGACTAGACTTCCCACTCTACTTTTTCCAGCATGGATAGTGCTGGGACCACAATATTTTCTGTGGTGTTTTGCTGGACTAAAGCAGTCATTGTCTGAAAGCTTTCTCATTTGCTAGATTATCCCCTTCCCGGTCCTTTGGCTAGAGTGAGCAAAGTTTTATTTTATTTTTATTTATTTATGCATTTGTCAGTGCTCATTGGTATTGTCAGGTTGCCATCTTCTTTAGCTCCAAGTCTGGGTTATGTGAGGCAAAAAGAAAACCCATGGAATTCACCACCGGGTCATTCTTTAGGTCATGAGGTCCCTAGCTTGTCTGCCTTCTCTCTATATTTCAGAGTTTTCTTATATTAGTTTTATATCTAATATCCAGGACTTCTAGTCATACTTAGTGGGAAGAATAGAGAAAATCTAGAAGTAGAGGACCAGGGTGGGTTTTAACATTTTCATCTTACAGAAGAAAGAGCTGATGTTAAAAGATGTTAATGAATATGTTTAAGGTCACTCAGAAGTGAGAGAGAGAGCAGGAGCAAACTCAGGCTGTGAAGTCCTGAATGTCAGACTTGAGGAGCCATCCTTTTCTAGTACCTTTTCCAATACTTGAATCCTCTCCCTAATGTCCCTATCAAATGGTCATCATTGAGGTCAGACAAGAAAGTTCTGTGACTCCTAATTTCCTGCTGCTTGCACCAAAACATGGTCCCTCACTGGGTACCATAAACCTCAGTTTATTGGATAGGATAGTACGTCCTGTTATTTGATGTTTCCATAATTCCTACTCCTGTGCAAGGCACAATGTTGATGATCAGTAGCTGCCAGTTGACTGTGGTATTAAAGCCCAGCCTTGAAAACTCTAGGCAAACGCTGTCTGAGACATATGAGAAAGAAAGTGTGGTCAACTTCACCTTTTCTTTTATAACCATCTCTCCACAGTTCACTAGTCTTCTTCGGTGTAGAGGGTAATGGTGATCCTCTGCTCAGATCCCCTTGGATACCATTTTACTATTTTTGTGCACCACCTGGGTTTTCCATGTTTTCCAAAGACAGTATTTATAGCCTTTCTCTGGACTCTCTAGCTCCCAGAGTCTAGTTTTCCTCAAATGCAGAAAGCTGAAATTACATGGGAATTATGTCCCCTGGGGTAACCCTTAACTAATAACATTTATGATTGGGCAACTCTGGGGTGTGACTTATACTCTGACTTCCTCCCTGGGAGCAGGCTGAAGCTACTGTCTATGGGATTGTGCCCAGGGTGACATTGCTGCTTCACTTTACCCCCTTTCCCATCCCATCCCTGCTTCCTTCCTGGTTTCCCTTGGGAGCACTTCTTTAATAAATCACACAAATCTTCTCAGGGTCTGCATCTGCGGAACCTGACCAAAACAACCATCAAAGTTTCAAGGTGGATGCTTGTCTCTCTGTAATGTGAGGGTGTGTAGCATAGTTACTGTGGTCACTACTGAGGAGGAATAGGGAGGAGTCATGGCCAAGTTGCCTTGCTCTTGTCGTTATGGAGACAGACGAGCCGGGCTTCATCACAGGGCTGCTTTCCTCCAGGTACGATGTTGCTGTGGAAACACAGAGCCTGTAGCCTCAAAGAACACTCTGTTCTAATCCCAGCTGCTTTATCCATCTGCTTTCTGTCTCATTAGCAGACAGAGCCTAGTGAGACAGGAGGCTTTGACCACATCTCTGTTCAACCTCATTCTCTAGAGAAGGGCCCCACCCCTGGACTTTTTCCTGGGTGAGTAGGAATTTGGGGGTATTTTTAGGCGATATTTGCTAAATTAGATGAAAACAAAACCTTATTGTGCTGCATCGTTTTCAAAATGACTGCTGGGAATCATTTATTTCAATCTAAGTTCAAGTGGACCCATCTTAGACTCAGTCTTATTTTGAGCTTGTAGATTCTTTCAGCATTAAGCTCCCTGTTCCCAGAAATGAGAATAATTATGCTAACTCATGGTTAATGTTTCCTACAGTCAAGAAAGCACAATTTTAAGCAGGGTAGTTATGGGATGTGTTATCTCTCCATGGTAATGGCACTGATGCTGGATTCTTTGACCACAGATAGAAATGTGGCCCAAGGCTATCTCCGCAATGGGTGACAGTGGTTCTCAATTACAGGAAGATACAACCTCATGGTTAAAAGCATGGGCTTTGGTGTTAGATGCTGTCTTAGTGTGAGCAGTAGCTATAACAAAATAACATAGCCTGGGTGGCTTATATTACAAACATTTATTTCTTACAGTCTGGAGGCTGGGAGTCCAAGATCAAGGTGCTGGCAGATTTAGTGCCTGATTAGAGCCCTCTTTCTGGTTCGCAGACAGTTGCCTTCTTGCCGTGTTCTCACATGGGGGAGAGAGGACTCCGGGATCTTCCTCTTCTTATAAGGGCACTAATCCCATCATGAGTACCCTACCCTCATTACCTCACCTAAACCTTATTATCCCCCAAAGGCCTCACCTCCAAATATCATCATATTGGGGATTAGGGCTTCAATATGTGAATGTTGCAGGGGACACAACATTCAGTTTGTAGCAGATGGTTTTAGGTTGATTCTTTTTTTTTAATTATTCAGGACTTATTTAATTATTATTATTTTTTTCTTTAAGAACTTTTATTGAGATACAGTTGATATTCAACAATGATGATATGATTTTTTTTCTTATTAGTAATGTATATATGGCAATCCCGATCTCCCAATTCAATCCTCTCCGCCCCCCTCCCCCCCCACCAGCTTGCCCCACTTGGTGTCCATATGTTTGTTCTCTACATCTGTGTCTCTATTTCTGTCTTGCAAACCAGTTGATTTGTAACATTTTTCTATAGTCCACATACATGTGTTAATATACAATATTTGTTTTTCTCTTTCTGACTCACTTCACTCTGTATGGCAGTCTCTAGGTTCATCCATGTCTCTATAAATGTCCCAGTTTTGTTCCTTTTTACAGCTGAGTAATGTCCCATTGTATATATGTACCACATCTTCTTTATCCATTCATCTGTTGATGGACATTTAGGTTGCTAAATGAGACAGAAATGGCTATTGTAAATGTGCTGCAATGAACATTGGAGTGTGTGTGTCTTTTTGAATTATGGTGTTCTCTGGGTATATGCCTAGGAGTGGGATTGCTGGGTCATATGGTAACTCTATTTTTAGTTTTGCAAGGAAACTCCATACTATTCTCCATAGTGGCTGTATCAATTTACATTCCCACCAACAGTGCAAGAGCGTTCCCCTTTCTCTACACCCTCTCTAGCATTTACTGTTTGTAGATTTTCTGATGATGCCCATTCTAACCGGTGTGAGATGATACCTCATTGTAGTTTTGATTTGCATTTTTCTAATAATTAGTGATGTTGAGCAGCTTTTCATGTGCCTCTTGGCCATCTGTATGTCTTCTTTGGAGACATGCCTATTTAGGTCTTCTGACCATTCTTTGATTGGGTTTTTTGTTCTTTTGATATTGAGCTGCATGAACTGTTTATATATTTTAGAGATTAATCCTTTGTCTGTTGATTCATTTGCAAATATTTTCTCCCATTCTGAGGGATGTCTTTCCATCTTGCTTATAGTTTCCTTTGCTGTGCAGAAGCTTTGAAGTTTCATTAGGTCCCACTTATTTATTTTTGTTTTTATTTCCATTACTCTAGGGGGTGGATCAAAAAAGATCTGGCTGTGATTTATGTTGAAGAGTGTTCTTCCTATGTTTTCCTCTAGGAGTTTTATAGTGTCTGGCCTTACGTTTAGGTCTTTAATCCATTTTGAGTTTGTTTTTGTGTATGGTGTTAGGGATTGTTCTAATTTCATTCTTTTACATGTAGCTGTCCAGTTTTCCCAACACCACTCATTGAAGAGGCTGCCTTTTCTCCATTGTATATCCTTGGCTCCTTTGTCATAGATTAGTTGACCATAGTTGATCTCTGGGCTTTCTATCCTGTTCCATTGATCTATATTTCTGTTTTTGTGCCAGTACCATATTGTCTTGATTACAGTAGCTTTGTAGTATAGTCTGAGGTCAGGGAGTCTGATTCCTCTAGCTCCACTTTTTTCCCTCAAGATTGCTTTGGCTATTTGGGGTCTTTTGTGTCTCTAGGTTGACTCTTGAGTTAAGGAGAGAGTCAAGGAAAAGAGATCTCTTTTATTGTAAAAAGTTATTTACTTTGTCATTTAGAAATGGCAATAACTGCTACTTTTCATTGTTGTTGTTACTACTGTTGAAATCAAACTTTGCCAGCTAATTAGAATTTCTAAAGTTAATTCCTGACATTTTATTGCCTGCATCTCTTACAGGCATCAGCTAGAACTGAGAGTCAAGATTAATTTTCAGAGAAAAGCAGCAATATCAGTTAGGGTTCAGGCAGGTGAACAAATCATTCTAGGTATGTCAAATAGAACAGTACTTAATATGGGGAATAAGCTGCCTACAGAAATCATTGAGAAGAAGCCAAAGTCTAGAGGACAGCCACAGCTATGGTCCATCCAAGGGGCCAGAGAGATTCTGATGCCGTGCTAGCCTCATAGCTTCCCTGAAGCCCTAAGGGAGTGAATTTCAAGGGAATATGGAAGATAGTATTAAAATCCCTCATTTATGAAGCCCGCATATCTGCTACAGCTAGCAGAGGGAGAAGAGTAATCCTATCCCCTTTCTGTCTTCTGTGACTTGCATGAGTATATCTCATCGTTGTAGACTAAACTATGCCCAGTAACCTGCTGTCAACTATGTGACATTTTGTTCCCAGGCTTTCCACCCTTGTGATATAAGGGAGAACAGAGAAGGAAATGGAAGAGTGTGCATGGCCAATAGACAGTATCTGGTTATTGTTCATCTTACATGCCTAGTCCCCAGCATCCTAATTTTATTTCCCAGCACTTATAATTGTGAATGGGATTGTGAAGTTTGTGAACTGGATGTTTTTAACTAGGCTACTGTAATTACACTTTTGCCCTTGGATGGTTCTATGTTTTGAATAGAGAAAATTAGTTATTATAAGCATAATGGATTGTTTGATTTTAGGTCATCTAAAAGTCAGCATGTATTTAGTTAAAGCTGAGGACCTGAGACTCAGTGATTACACTACCATTAACTGTCTGGGCTGGTAGAATAACAACAGCAATAGTGATAATGATGATAATTATAGCTACTGCTTGTCTTTACTTTTGGCCCCGGTCTAAGCACTTTACATCTACTAACTCATTGCTCCTCACCACAGTCACATGCAGTACTATTCAGTACTATTCCCGTTTTACAGATGAAAGAACTGAAATCTCAAGAGGTTAAATAAATTTCCCAATCTCATATAGCAGAAGCAGGATTTGAATCTCAAACCAGCTCTTAAGCACTACAAAACACACAGAAATGCTAACAGTCATACACGATTTTTATTCATTTGTTACTTTGTTCTAAATTATTTTATTGGGTTCCACCAAAGTGTGAGTTTTCTATGACTCTTCCTCCTGTCTACCCTCTTATTTTGTGATAAAATTAGTGGTTAAAGTTTATTGGGAGCTTTCTATGTGTCAGACTATGCTAAAGGATTTGCAGGTAATACATCATTTAACATGTAAAACAGCGTTATGAGACCTGGACAGGTTAAGTAATCAATTCAGTATTGTCCAGTAAGGAAGTGGCAGAGCCTGGATTCAACCTCTAAAGCTGCACCGACTGGTCAATTCAGTAGCTACCAGCCAGATGTCACGACTGAGCACTTGAAGTGTGGCTAGTCTGAGTTACCATGTGCTATAAGTATAAAATGCATACCCAATTTCAAAGACTTTTCACACTGCAGTACACCTGGGAGATACTGTGGTGTGAAATAAGACTTAAAACCTCATTTCCAGCCTCAATCTCTTCTTAGGAGCTCATCTGAAAGTTATGGAGGCATGTTGGCTGCTGTGACTAGTGAAGACTTTATTGAGCTCAAGGGACTTGAGTTGGAGGTGGGGTCAACCTGGGGGGTGGGACTCTGGAAGGATAAGATACATTGCATTTCTGAGAATGCCAATGGCATTTTGGAGTTTCTTCTTGCTGGAGTGGTGTGTTGTAGTTGAGTATTATTTATGACAAATCACTCACCCCGGCTTGCCAAAAGAGGGTGTTTATTGTATGGATGCCAAGTTGTCTCCCATAACACAGGAAGGTAGTACAGCTGGGTCTTAGGTGGGACGGAACCTAGGGCTTTGGAACCTGCCAGGAACAAAGAGGCCACTCTTTCTTTTTTCCTGAAGTTGCCTGCTCCAGCAACTCAGTTTCTCTCTCTGTTTTGTTGCCCTTTTCCTCTGTTGATCGGCTTTTTCTGCCTTCCAGCACATAATGGAAAAAACTTTGATTGACTCGGAGATGCTGGATCTCCGTTCAAAATTAGTTGATGGGGGAACCTGATTGGCTGGGCTTTGCTCAAATATTCTCCCCTAGTCCAAATAATGAGTCAAAATAAGCAAATTAAATAATATAACTGATACAGAAACAACTGCCTCTGTATATTTTACCTGCTCTTCTATCAAATCTTTGCCTCTCAAAATACTTTAAAAAATACTTTTCTGCTCCATAATTGTCACAGCTCTTAACCAAGTAAAGCAATATAGTTAGCTATTTTACTCAAGGATGTTCCCAATCCAGGTGTCCTGAGAAGTCCTTCTGGGTTTGGTCAATGTAAGTACTGTTTATTGTTCCTATCTTTTATGTATAAATTCAATCAAACTCAATAGCTTTGTTCTCCTCTTTTATTTTCCCAATACTCTTACATTCTATTTTTTTATAAAGATGGCTTTATGATATTTTATACATTTGTCTTTAGATAGAGTGTACTGTGCAGTTCTGGAAGGCAAGGACTATGTTTTAATTGTTTTTACCTTCCTAATGCTGGTGCGTAATACACTTTCCAAAAACATGTGTTGAATGAAAGAAAGAATGAATGGCACTACATTTTCTTTCCAAAAAAAGAAAGGGTTTGTATTTTTATAATCCCATCTTTATCACATGTCCTGTGATCCTTTTCTAACGTACCCAGTATTGCTTTTTTAAAAAATTGAAGTATAGTTAATTTACAATGTTGTGTTAGTTTCAAGTGTACAGCAAAAGTGATTCAGTTATACATATGTACATACACACACACACACACACATATATTTCCAGATTCTTTTCCCTTATAGGTTATCACAAAATATTAAGTATGGTTCTCTGTGCTGGTAGGTCCTTGTTGGTTATCTATTTTATATATAGCAGTGTGTCAGTATTGCTTTTTAAATAACTTGTGCTTTGGACTGTTTCTTAGATGCAGAAAATATTCACATAAGGTAATTTTTAAATACTCAAAACTCATTCATGTAAGTGATGAGAATTGGCAGTTGAATCGCACATTCCCCCTGGAAGGACTTTTCTCAGCAGGGATCACCTACAGAAATGCTCTACAAATGGTTTCTCTGAAGGGAGCCTGTAAACTAGAGAGCACTGATTCAATTCCCTGTTGATCTCTGCCTTGTGAAAGGTTTCTGAACTGAATTATGCAACCATCTCTTACTGTCAGGTCTGTCTACTCTAAGCCTTCTTCTCAGCTGTGTTCCTGGGCATGATTATTGCCCATAAAAATTCAGGATGGAGTGGCCAATTCAAAGTCTGCCGCCATAGGTTTAGCTACAGAAGTGGATGTTTTGACCTATTTTCTGACTATAGGATCGGTCTCTCCAGACAGTAGCCAAATATCTGCTCCACGTTATGCCATGGCACTAAAACTCGAGTAAAATAACACTCTTGCCAATTTCAGAGCTTTGAAACCTCAACAGAAATTATTAAAAACTATTAATAGTCCAAATTCTTTGGCAGTTTAATGCCATAAAAGTTAAGCTGAACCTTAATTAAGGGTTTCTAACATAATCTCTCTTGCTACATTTGTCGTTAAAAAGTGAGTTTCACTACTACACATATTATATGTAAATTAACCAGGATGGAATTGCTATATTATTATTATGAGAAATTGGTTCATTTTATCCTCAAAGTAAGGAAATTTCCATCTAGACGAGTAAATTGAATTATTTTCCTGGTTTATTCCAAACATACAATATTGATAATTTTTTTAAAATTTTATTTTATTTTATTTTTCTTGGCTGTGTTGGGTCTTTGTTGCTGCACACAGGCTTTCCCTAGTTGCGGCGAGAAGGGGCTACTCTTCATTGTGGTGCGGGGGCTTCTCATTGTGGTGGCTTTTCTTGTTGCAGAGCACGGGCTCTAGGCACGTGAGCTTCAGTAGTTGTGGTGCATAGGCTTAGTTGCTCCGCGGAATGTGGGATCTTCCTAGACCAGGGATCGAACCTGTGTCCCCTGCATTGGCGGGCGGATTCTTATCCACTGAGCCACCAGGAAAGTCCCCAATATTGATAATTGCCATTACTCATTTACTGTTGAAAGACATGGCTCAATTGTTTAAATAGTGAAAAAAAACGAATACACATAACATGTATTGAATGCTTTCTATGAGCTAGGAGCTTTATATACTTCATACTGCTTAACATCCCAGCAACTCACAACAAGATTGTCCTCATTTTACAGATGAAGGAACTGACACCCTCAAGTTAGTAAGTAGCATAGCTGGTGTTTGAACCTTCATCTGCGTGGTTTTAAAGACTGCTCTTTCTAATTTCCTAAGTTACCTCCTTTGCCAGTTCTCCCCCCACCCCTTTTTTCTTTAAACTCCTTAAAAATTAAAATATAGAGATTTAGTATATTTATATATATATATATAATGAAATCTAAGGGTAATTTTTTTGGATATGATGAAAATATGGTATATTTACAAAATACAATTCAAACTATAGTGATAGGAGCCTCCACTAGCTTTATGGCCAAAGTCATAGTGTTCCTAAGCTAGTTATGCATGTCCTGGGAACAGAGAGGGGCCCCTGGGTCCTTCTGCCCCCAACCCCATCTGTGTCTCCACACTGAGTCTCTTCTATGTTTCAAGTTCTCCGTCTCTTCACATCGGGCCCTGAATTTGGATAGGAGACCTGTTGAGGCTGTGCATTCAGTTTTCTTTGCAGCTCTGCTGCCCTTACAGTTAAATCCTATACCTGAACTTCAGCACAGACTGCAGGACTTAAGGGTCTCTTTAAACTCTACAAGGGAGATTTTATGACTTTTACAATGTACTTTGGATTGCTAGTTAGCTGACCCGAACCTATCATTTTCTTTTGTCAAGGTTTCTTAATGTATTAAATTAAACCAGGCAGCTACAGAATCGTGATCGTTACCCTGGGCCCCACGCTGTTTGTCACTGCTGGCGCATACTCCGATGCTGCACTTCCTTTGGCTCCTTTCCTCAGCCCCCTACGAGCACGTGGCAGTGGTTGTGATGCTACTGCATGCCAGAGCCACTACCTCCTCACTTGCCAACAGCTATGTGGTCCTTATCTCTGTCTGACCACAAGAGAGTCAGAATCCAAAATCCCATCTTGAGGGTCTGCTTTGTAGAGTCGTTTACTGTGGGGTCACAAAAGTGACCCTGTCACTTTTGGTAACAGCCATTAGTCTGGATTCTTCCTGAAAGCTGTGTCCAAGACAAGGTCTTGCATTCAGAATGTTTATATTGGGAAGTGTGAAAGTGCGAAGGTGAAAAAGTCAATCCAAGGGTGCTTAGTGGTCCTCAGTATGGGCTCCAGGCCTTGACCATTCCAGGGGCCCTTGAGGAGCTGTGTGGAAATGTACCCCAGGATTGTCTCCCTGAGGGACAGACAAGGGGAGAATTTGTTTTCTGCCTCTTGTCCCCAGTTGGCCAAGGGTTGCTTTCTGTCTCCTGCTTCCAGACATCTGTGGGATCAGAAGGGCCGGTCTGCAGCATCTTACATGGCCTGACAGTGGCAGGTAAGCCTGGGGGCAGAAAGTGGGCAGTATATTTGGGGCAACTGATGTAATGTGCGGTCTGGTTACACCTGAGCACAGTTGATTGTGTCAGGAATGACTGGAGTAAAAAGGTGGGCTGAGAGCATGTGACATGGGGCACCAGTGGTGTCAGATACAGAGATGATCTTGTTCTATGGCTCCAACAAGTCATGACACAGTAGTCAAACAGCAGGACCTTTCCTAAAGTCTGGATTAGAGGGCATCAGATCGCACCACATATGGGCATTCGTGATGCCATGTTGGTTGGAGTGCGCTACTTCTCCTCACTTCCTCCCTTGGAGCACTCACAAGTGTGGTGGTACAGACTCAAGGTCACATTGAACACACAAATATCTAGTGCTTTATCTAAACTAGGGTTTATGTACATTCCTGTGACTGGTGCCATGTACATGTTTTTTGGCATGTTACTCATGGGGTTGCTGATGCTTTCCGAGCAGTGGTGTAAAATGTGCTCCCCTCTGGGTCAGAGAAGGTAGACCTAGACTTCCTTGAACTCCAAGTTGTGCGAGAGCCCAGAACAAAGATGTATGGCTCCAGTGATGGGGGTGGCTTCAGTCAGATCCACTTGGGAAGATTTTCCTACAATGGCATGCTCTCGGTAGAGGGAAGCGGAGGGGATGGAAGCGGGAGAGTCTGTGTTGCTTGAAGTTGCTTAATAGGTGATTCTGCCACAACCCACCCATTTTCTATTGGGAATAGTGAAGTGAGTTAATTTGCCCAGTGGCTAGCTGGCGTTTTGCCGGTTGGTTGGCATCCCTCTCACTGCTCCGTCAGATTCCTGCAGCAACATCCAAGGCTAGGAGAGGCAGTGTAGAATGAGGGCAGCTGTAGACAAAGCTGGTGGAACACAGAAGTGATGGGATTTGATTAGGAAGCAGGCAGAATACTTGCACAGACTTATGCATCAGTCAGCTTTAAAAACTCTTGACTGCCTTCTTGGCCTCTTGGCCGCATGTACTAAAGGTCTCCTCAGTCCTCACCTCTAAAGGACCTGAACCTGATGCTTTCCTAAGCATCAGGCTGATCTTGAGGCTGGCAGCAGGCCATCTCTACTGCAGACCATCTGCAGGCACTGGGAGTCCTGCCTGCCACCTACCCAGCTGGGGCGGCCTCCCGGGATGCTTCCCTTGGCAGGAGTATCTTACAGCTGGGCCAATTATTAGTGAGTTTCTGAATTATTTATGTCAATGCTTCCTTTCATTAGTGTGAATTGTCATGAATTGGATGTAATCAGAATGATTTAGGTTTGAGGTACAAAGGAGGGAGGTGCATTTTTTGGTTCAATGTTATAACTTGTTGGGCTTTGTTACTGCTCTTAAGCTGCTACCAGCATTGTTAGGAGAAGCCATTTGGTGTGTTGGAAGGACCCTAGACCTGGGTCTGGAGACTAAGGTTCTTGGAACTGCCCTCCTGGCCTGGACTCAGCCTTGCGGTACCTTGTTGATCACCTGTTTAATGTTTGATAAGTCAGCTGAGCAGAGGCCCAGGGAACCTAGTAGTAGAACCAGAATGAGAAGCCAGGTGGTAGCGTTCCCTCTTCGCTCTGATCCGCATGCTCTCGTTGACCTGTTGGACATTTTATTTAATTTGTCAGGTCGCAGCTGGAAGATAGCTGTCTGCAAAGTGAAAGAGAGTTGTCACCAGAAACCGACCATGCTGGCCCCCGATCTTGGACTTCCAGCCTCTAAAACTTGGGAGAAAATTAATTTCTGTTGATTAATTTCTGTTAAACAATTTCTGTTAAACCACCCAGTCTATGGTATTTTGTTATGGCAGCCTGCACAGACTAATAAAAGGGGCTAGACTAGAGAACATAGACTATCAGAAGTGGAAGGCAACTTGTCTTCGATTGAATTCTTCCAAAAGCAGATCTGAGACAAGGATCAGAGTGAAAGCAGTTTGTTTGGGATGTGAGTCCAGGAAGCAATGCTGAGGGTGCGGGGCAGTGAGACAGAGGAGGATAGGAAAGCCAACGTGGGTTACTTCTATGGGCAACTGAAGACTAGTATCCCTGGGGGACCCTCTGAAAAACCATGTGGAATATGCCTTGGCATTTTCCTGGTTAAGGTCAGGAAAACTGTGATGCTCATACATCAACTCACTATCCCCATGAAGGCATGAAGTTCTCAGCACTTCTGGTCTGCTGGGCACACATCAGTCTAGCAGCAGTTTTGCTGGGTCAGAGAGCCACCAGGGAGAGCTGTGCAGCGGGGCATGCATGGGAGCCATCTCAGGGCACCTCAGGGTGGGCTGAAGGGACGAGAACGCAGCACAGGTGACATCTGCTACAGCAGATCTCTCACACTTTAAGGTGGACGCTGAACATCCGGGGGTCTTGTGAAAATACAGGGTCTGTTTTGTAGGTCTGGAATGAGACCAGAGAGTCTGCATTTCTAACAAGTTCCCCATAATGACGACGCAGCTCATTCATGGACCAGACTTTGAGTAGAAAGAGTTACATACTCTTTCGTGAATTCAGTTCAGTTCAGCATGTATTTACTGGTCACCTGCTGAGCTGGATTCTGGGGCCACGCATGCTCGCCATGGGGACTAGAGAGAACAGAACATGATACCAAGCAAGATTCTGTGGGCACAAACTTTTCTGTGTCCCCCACTTCTTGATTACAGGAAGTAGGCTATATTCAGCCTCCGTGACCTTCCCTGAGTTCCAAACTCAGGCAGGTTCAAACACTTGCTAATTAGGGAAGGGAGGGGATGCAGAGACAAGAAAGGAACAGTCGAAAGAAGGGTGCAGCCTTGGGGCAGGGGCCTGGTTCCACATCTAGGGATATTCTCCCCTGTTTTGCAGATACTGAAACCCCCACCAGGTGGGAGAAGTTAACGGTATGCTGCCCACAAGCACGGAGACCCCTGACTGGTTGGAACCAGAAGGTTGATGACGCTGACTCCCACTGACCTTATCACCAGCCAGTGAGGAGAATGTCCATGAGCTGATCATGCCCTCTTTGAACCATTACTTTCAAACTCCTTACTACGCCCCACCAGGTTGGGACACACAGTATTGAGGACATTAGCTCACTTTGACCCTCTTGGCCTGCAAAGCAATAAAGCTACTCTTCTCTGCTTCACCCAAAACTCTGTCTCTGAGCTTTAATTTGGTGTTGGGTACAGAGGCTGGATTTGGCTTCAAACAGATGGATCAGGTGTGGCATCCATTTTACAGATGATCTAAGGATTTATCCTGCTTCAGTTGTCCAGGGTTGGAAGTGCTCACCACATATTTGTCTTAAGAAACAGAAGAAGGTGCAATTCCTGTACTGTTGCTGTTTCTTGGACAGACTTGTAGCCTATAGAGATGGTAAAACTATCAGCACAGATTTACCTCTAGGTATGCTCCCCGATGTCTTAGTAGCAACCTCTCTGGAACCATGGGAGGGTTTTCATAAAGCCATTGTTCACTTTAACATTTTAAAAAAAAATCTAGAGTTGTAATAAAAATAGCAACATTTTTGTAGCACTTCACAGCTTACAAAATGCTTTCCACCACATTATCTCATTATATCTTTTGCAGGCTTGAGAGAAATCATCTACAAATGGCATTTAAAAATAAATGCATTGCACATTAGGGCAGGTACATTACACAGCTGGGTACATGATATTCCAGATCCCAGATAATGAAAAATGACCATGAAGAAGGCTGCATATAAACATCCACTGTGTCCTGGGGCACTTGGGTAAACTCTGCATTAGCTGGGAAAAGCAATTCAGCCTCACTGTTGCTGGCTTCTCAGTTTTAAACTTTCCACAAGAGTCTTATGGACATCTTTGCTCTGTGTGCTAATCTTCCAGTTTGACCACTTGGCTTTTCATCCTGTTGAGATGCTTTGGGCCATCTGTACGCCCACACTGAAGTTAAGCACAAAGAGTGTGGCTCATACTCAATGGACACAACACCTGGCTGTCAACCTCTTTGGCTAGACAGTCAATGGATTCAGCCAGTCAGATAAGAAAATGAAAATGAGATGGTAAAGACTTTCTTTACGCACTGCAAAATGACCTGGCTGTGATGACCTTTGTAAAGATTTAGCTTCATATACCCAAGAACTCTGATTATACAAAAGTTATTAGTAGAGATTATGAATTATATCTAATTTATAATTACACCTAAATAAAAGTGAAGATTCTATTTATAATAATATTCAATGATTTCATTTATAATAACTTCAATATCCTTGAAATATTGTGTGAAAGAAAAGCAAATGGATGTCATTTATGACTATTTTATCAGTTAGAATGCTTTTTGCTACATGAAATAGAATATTTAATCAAACCTAAAAATAAGAGTTTATTGTTTACATAACCCAAATCTAGAAATAATGGTTCTGAGTTTGGTTAATTTAGCAGCACGGTTGATGTGTGGGTTCTGGGTCAGCTTCTCTGTGATTCTTTTAATTTTAATTTCATGGTCACAAAATGGCTGCCACAGCTCTAAGCATCATGTCCTCACACAGCTGAATCCAAACAAGAAGGAGAGTGCTTCCTTTATGCCTTTTTTTCCCCCCAATTATGTAGAACAATCATTCTGAAAAGTCCCTCATAAGTTCCTCTCAGGCCCTTTTGACCAGAAGTGGGTCATATGCCCATTTGCACAACAATCACTGGTAAAGGAAAAGAGATTAGCGTGACTGACCAGACTAATGATGTTTAATCTTCTAGGGCTGGGGTGGGGTCCAGACTTCTTGGAGCGTATTTCTTCCTGAAACCTGAACAAAATAAGTGTTATTCATAAGGAAAAAAAAAAAAGAGGAAATGGCTTTTGGGGAGGGAAGCAATATTGTCCGAGTTACACATTTTCTTTTGTTTCTTTACAGATCCTTTGGTTGCCTATTAATTGAAATGGAGACACATTCAGGGGTTAAAATGAAAGATTAAGATTGAACATTACCTCTTTCTGAATTCTACGGAAGTATAAAAGTGTTTTATAGTACAAGTTGTGTTTCTTGCTGGTTTTGTTAGGGGAACCACTGACTGAAACCACCCGCCCTGGCCAGGCATGAAAGTAACCACTTGCATGAGTTATCTTACATCAGGAGGTCCTAGTAAGGAATGAGGAACTAACAGGCTACCACCCACTAGAAGAATTTGGGAAAGGTCAAAAGGAGAGAGAAGACGCCAATCCATAAGTCCTACCAATCTCCCAGAATCCTCTCTGGAATCCGTCTTGGCTGAGCGATGCGTGGACCACCAGGAAGGACCCAGAGTCACAGTGATTGGCCAGAGACAACCTAGAAGCTAACCCCATTACCATAAAACCTGAGGTTGTGAGCCAATGGCAGAGCAGTCCTTGTGGGTTCCCTTTCCCTCCTGCTCTCCACCTGGGCGCCCCTTCCCAATAAAGTCTCTTGCTTTGTCAGCACGTGTGTCTCCTCGGATTATTCATTTCTGAGTGTTAGACAAGAGCCCACTCTTGGGTCCTGGAAAGTGGTCCCACTTCCTGCAACAGTTTGGGTTTCTTATGGATTGGAAACCTTCCTGTCCAGAGCTTAGCCCCCTATAGGGTGACATGTGTCCCCATCATACTGCTGCCTTCCTAGGGTCTTCAGAGGGATAGAAGGAGAAATGGCAAGAAGGATAAAGCTACTGGAAAAGCTTTTAGGAGGAAATTTTCAGGGGAATTTGGAGGTTGGGGGAGAATAGAGCTTTGGGGAGGAAAGCAGATATGAGGGGAAGGAGGATTTGAACCAGTGTTACTATAAGCAGGTATCCACTCCCTTCATATATTCAAAAAACACAGCTAAGAATGTGGACTAACCTAGGATTGATCTCTGTTTGGTAGCCTGTGTCTCTTTACAACATTGCTCTGAGGGTTGTGGCTTCAGTAGGGCACATTCTCATCATTGATAGTAAGTGATAGGTATAGTATTTTCCCCATGGACCCCACTTCCGACTGAAAACGCAATCTAGATCTGTGGGAAGGTTCTATGGAAATATAGGATGTTGGTATCTCTATGCCCTAGGTCATCTCAAGTTCCCAGATGGCAGCTCAAGCTTCAGCTACTACATCCACTTTCTAGCATGCAGGAAGGAAGAAAAGGGAAGAAGTAGAGGAGACTAAAGGCAGTGCTAATTGGTTTCTTAAGGATGATCCTTAGTAGGTCTCATTATACACCTGCACACATCCCATTAATCAGAACTTAGTCTTGTGGTCCATCTAGCTATCTGAGAGTCTGGAAATGTAGTCTTTAGTTGGATTGGCTATGTGTACTTAGCTAAAGATTCTATTACTATGGAAGAAAGGAAAAATGGATACTGGGGGACTGAGAAAAAGGAGCCTCTTCCACACCCATACCCCTCTCTATGAACGGGAGATGGACTAGCATTTTTATGCCTGTTTACTTTTGTTGTTTGTTCAGCATGGAATGTCCATTTCCCCCTCTTGCATCTCACCTATCTCCCTAATTCCTTTGTTGCCCACTGAATTTTTTCCCCACCTTTAAGCTTAATTCAGTGTCACTTCCTCAGAGGAGTCTTCTTGGACTCTACCAATTAGAACTAACTTCTGTCTTCCCTAGCCCCCTTTTCCTACTTTCATTATAGCAAAGTGTTCATTCTGTTTCCCATTATCAGGAGTTGTTTAGTTTTTCCTTTAGATTGTAAATTTCCTGAGGGCTGGATCCTGGATTTAGTCATCACCAAACCCATAGAGTGCCTACATGAAAGAGAAGTAAACTCATGTCTTGTTTAAGCCAATGTAATTTTGTACTTTTAATCACTCACAGCCAAGTATAACCCTAACTAATGTAAGATCTTTCCCCCTTGCCTTTACAGAGTTGAACACCAATCTGTTTCTGAACTGATGGTCATATAGATAACATGTAAGAAGGGCTAACACATTAAAAGAAGTTAAATGAATGGAAGAAGATTGGGAAATAGTCTTACATTGGTGCTGTGTTCTCAGTTTTCAGCATAAGAAGGGTTTGTAGGGTGTGGAGGAAGGAAGAAGGCTTTGTAATCTGACATATCTGATTTAAAGTCTTGGTCGAGTGACTTATAGACGTGTGACCTTAGGTAAGGAAATTATTCTCCCTAAGCCAGAGTTTCCGGATCTGTGAAAGGGAAATGAGAGTACTTACTTTGCATGGTTGTTTTGAGAATTAGGTAAAATGTCTGCAACGAGCCTGGTACTCAGAGGATACTCGTTCTTGGGCATTATTATAATCATCTTACTGCAGATTTGGAATGATTAAGGGAAAACTCTGTTACCCTATCCCAGAGCCACAAAGCTGATTACACATGGGTCAGGGGTTCTTGGAAAGGGATTTGCTACAGAAGGCAAGGAATGTTATTACTGGTAACAGAAATTGAGAGCATGTCATTTATACCCCTGTAATTGAGATGAAATTTGGCATATTGACATCCACAATATTCATCCAACATCCATTTTAAAAGTCTCCAGATGAAAAACTTAGACACAAAGTACAAGCATTCATTGATGCTCTTAATAGTTATTGCAATATGTAAGGTAATAGTAAAAATGATGAAAGTGGAAATTTCATTGAAATGTGGACTGAAGCATACCTATTAAATTGAATCCATAGTTAAAACAGCCTGGGCTTTTCATAGTTCTCTAAGGAGGAGCAGTTAAACCCCAGATATTGTCTTTATTGACAGCAATATAGGAGTTATGCCTATCACAGACCAAAAGCAATCAGTGACACAGCTGTAGGAACTTCAAGGTCAGAATAAAAGAGTAGATGCTGTAATTTTAAGGAAAATTGGAGAAGTTTGTGTGAAGACTGGGTTAAAAAATGGCTTGTGGATTTGCCAAAACACATGAGTAACTTTTTTGACTTTGTACCATGTGAAGGCTCCACAAAATCTTTGGTATATATTGAGGCTAACATGTTCCAGTTTCTTATGTGATTTGACATATCTTAACTAATTTACTTATTGTATTCATTTTCCAGTACCACATAACAAATTACTACAAATTTGACTGTTTAAAACAGCACACATTTATTCTCTCACAGTTTCTATGCGTCAGAAGTCTGGGTACAACTTAGCTGGGTTCTCTGCTTAGGGTCTCACAAGGGTGTAATTAAGGTGTCACCTAGGCTGCATTTCCATCTGGAGGGTCAACTGGGAAAGAACTTGCTTTCAAGCTCACCCAGATTATTTGGCAGAATTAATTTCCTGTGGTTGTAGGACTGAGAGCCCTGGTTTCTTGCTGAGCCCTGAGTTACCAGACACTCAGCTCCTGGAGGCCACCATCAGCTCCTGGAGGCACATGAGCTTTCTCAACTTGCCCATTGACTTCACCAAGCTGGTAAAGAGAGTTTCTAGAGAGAGTCTACTAGCAAGATGGAGACGTATATAACATAATATAATCATAGAGTAACCTGTAATTTCCTCATATTCAATTGGTAAACCACATGTCCTGCCTACACTTAAGGGGAGGGGATTAAAGGCATGGACACCAGGAAGAAGGGATCATAGTGGGTCACCTGGAGTGTGTCAGCCACAAAGTATCAACACAGCCGTTTGAGAAGGCTGAGTAGATGTTCTTACTTTTATTGTACTGGTGAAGACACTGATTTTCAATTAGAAAGGTTAAATGAGTGGATACTGAAGATTACACAGTTAATAGGAGGTAAGGTTAAACCCAGGATCCCTAAGTCTTAGTTCTATGCTCTAACCATCAGTATCTGTCTTATATAGCTTTGTATCTACCCATCTATCCAGTTATGCATCTAGCCACCCTAGTCCAAATATTCTTTTCACTACATTATGACACTTCTTGTATAAATGTGAGTAATAGTCAGCAAACTCATCTCTTTGAACTCAGCAGAATTTCCTCTTTGTCACTATATTAGACAGGCCAGGTTTGAGTCTCCTGTGGTAACAAATAACTTCAAAAATCTCAATTACTTAACACAACGAAGGTTTATTTCTTGCTCATATTATACATCCACTGCAGGTCAATTTGGTACTTGGCTCCACATTTTCTTGCTTGAGGACCCAGGCTGATGTTGTAGTCACTATCATGAATGTTGCCAATCCCCATTCTAGAGGAAAAAGAGAGCTCTGGTGAGTCTTGCAATGGCAATGAAATGCACTGACCTGGAAGGGAAACGTATATTTGCTTAAAACTCAGTTCAGAACCTGTCAAATGGCTCTACCCAAACATAACAGAGCCAAAAATTCTGATTCAATGCTATTCCCAGGAGGGAGGAGACACAGAGGGCAGCACATAGTTAACTTCCTCCACTTGGGGGGGTTGCCCTGTCTGTGAAACAGCTCGAAGGCCATGGCTCAGAATATTATCTATAGTCCTTGAGGAGGAAATAAAAGTCCTTGATGGCCAAACTATTATTATTTTGTCATGCTTGACTGTTTCCCTTTGTTTCTGCATTTTCTCCCTTCTCCGATTAAATTAATTCTTTGTAACTGGGAGAAGGCCTAAGAGGGCTAAAGTATTTCTACAAATGAGAGGCAGGTGGAGGACATGGTGTGGGGGTGATCTCTCCCAGGAATGCCCCATAGTGTCCCGCTCGGTTACACTTCTCCAGTCTGGTTTCTACTTTCCATCTTGATCACAATTTGTATTTTGTATTCTTAATGACATTGTTTTCAGCCATTCTAGGTAAACAATTCACCAAACCTTGTTGCACTCCTGGGACCCTAAACTCAGATCCAGACCTTATAAACTAATGCCTCTGTGAAGTTGAGTAAGTCATTGATAATACCATGATGAATGCCACGTGGGGAGAAAAATATGATATTATTAAATATTATATACTTAAGTATTCCCCTGAGTGTCTTTCTTCAGAGATACTGTAGACTAAATTCAATTAGCAAGTGTCACAAAAAAGGGAAACATCAATGGAAAAGATGGATCAAAGGATTAGACATGACTAAACCCAGCAGGAAAGTAGAGCTGAGCATTCTCAAAGGGAATAATTATCTGAAGAAAGGTGGACAACAACAACACAACCTATCAGTTGCACACCCATTTTGGCTCCATGTGAAATTTGCAACAAGTGAGATAAAATATTAATGCCACAGTAAACCATCTCAGAAGAATACTGTATTATACAACCTTCTCAGTGGGGGCCTGCACTGTTGGAACAAGTTATTAAAGAATAAAGAAGCAGCTGGACTAAATGTATATTCACAGCAGAAGGAATATTTTTCATCCTACAACTGTATTCTATTGCATCATTTTGAGTATTTCTTTCAACTTATGGACTAAATTGTACTCAACTTTGTTGTGTATAAAATTTCATCATCACTATAGCACAGTAAAGATACTTGCTTGAAAACAAGGAAAGTGGTGGATTAGAAGAGGCAAATTCTGTGGCATATCTTCTTTATTAGTAAAACTCTCACCTCTAAGATTTAGCCTCCAATAGAGTATTTGCTGGTCAGGAGGTGACTGGATCAAGTAAGCCTCCTTCTGCCTCTGAGAAGTTCCCATTTTGATTCTTGTGACCATAGTCAGGCCAGGCAGCCCTTGGGTTTCTGCAGCTCTTCTGGTTCAGCTTTTAGGCTGTGGTTCGTACCTAAGCAAAAGCTCCTTCCCTTGGTTTTCTCCAGCACAGCGAAAGTTGTCTGGGACTTATTACAAACTGTAAAAATGAAAGAGATACATAAACCTTTACGAGTTATCTTATAAGCAGAGGTTTCTGATCTTTTCCATAGTTTGCTCATTGCTAGGGCTTGTCAGCCCCATCACCTTGCACTCTCTCTTTTTTAAGACTTTTTAAAAAATTGTAGTATAGTTGCTTTCAATATTGTGTTAGTTTATACTGTACAGCAAAGTGAATCAGCTATATGTATACATATATCCCCTCTTGTTTGGATTTCCTTCTCATTTAGGTCACCACAGAGCATTGAGTAGAGTTCCCTGTGCTGTACAGTAGGTTCTCATTAGTTATCGATTTTATACATAGTATCAATAGTGTATATATGTCAATCCCAATCTCCCAATTCACCCTCCCCCCTTTCCCCTTGATATCCATACATTTGTACTCTATATCTGTATCACCTTGCACCCTTTGTCTTGCTGTCTTCATCTGAGCTTCCCCTCACATAGACCCTAAAACATGGCTTGATTTGGGAGGTTAACTCAGGAACAGGACAAGGAAGTGAAGAAGTGAGGCCAACAAGAGAGGGAAGCGAAGACAGTTAATGAATGAGTTGCCGCACAGGGATCCTCTGGGACAGCGTAGAGCACACCCCAGAGATGTCCTACTGAGGGGAGCAGAAGATGGGATATTGATCCCCCAGCTCCCATCCCTTACTGTTGAGACTTCGTCCTGGGGGGTGGTACTCTCCAGCATTTCCAGCCTGCCCTGCATGTGTGCTAGATACACTCCCCGAGAAAGCCTTCAACAGACAGGGGGAAGTGTTTGAGGAAGAAAGCCATCAGGGGAGTGAACTTTCCACCAAAGCTGCAGGTGACCTCCAGCATGGGCCCAGGGGATATGGGCGGGGCATCGACAGCATCAGCTTCAAGGAGCCCTAATGGGTGAGCACAACGTCACAGGCTCCTCACCAAGGTCCCTCACTGCCCTACTCCTGGTTTCTCTCTTAGCCACCTTACATCTCTATCTCACAAGAGCTAGCCTCTTGCAATGAATAGTTCTCAATGAATGGTGTACACATACACACACACATGCACTCAGACACTTACATTTTGTAGAAGTAGTTTATATGACATTCAAGATTTCAGTTTCTCATAATTTCCCATTTGCCCTGCTGCTGGAAAGCATCTTTGATAAGCTACAGTGAGGAAATTTACTTCTGCAAGTACTGCTACAACTGGTTACATTCTTAAATTTCACCAGAAATGAAACTGTAATAATAAAATGTCTATAACACAGAAGCTTTTTGCTTGTAATGTGGTTGCCAATTTTTTCACGCTATGGGTATGTGTATAAAGTAAACATAAACTGATTTGATGATTTTTGTCAGTCCTCTGCCCTATTGGGTAGTAGGTGAGAACTAAATTTTAGGTCAATATGATACACTCAGGCTGAGCCTATAATTCAAACAGTCTCTTTAGATTAGCTCAGTCTCTATGGATGATTTGGCATTATGGATTTTTTTCATCAACTTGTTCCTCTCCAAGATGAGGCTGCTAAGGTGACCTCATAGTGTTGGTGGCTCAGGGCAGTCCTTGGTGTGCTCTGGCCGGCAGCCACTGAGAAGTGATTGGTCTGATCCCATCTCTGGACATCCTGTTAGTTTCTACTTCTGATATTGTCCATTTTTTAAAAAAATTAGCTTTCTTGGGTCCTTCCAACTGTGAGTCCTAGCCAGTACCTGGCCCAGACCATTTGCCCTGTAGCCTTCAGGCCAGGATCACTGTCCCTTTGTCATAGTGACCTCCTTGGAGGGCTGAAATCACCAGTACTGCCCTCCACGGAGCATATGGGAACTTCTGGGCACTTCCATGCCAACTGGAAGCTGGGAGAGAGCTGCAGGAGACAGGCCTTCCCTTTGTATATGACACCTTCCTGCTTGTTTTATACTCTTCAATATTCACCTGAGATGTCTCTACGGAGGATAATAGACAAGCAAAAACAGAGTCTCCAAGACGATAAAGCCAGAGGCCGGGAGAACTGTAGGCAAGAAAATTCTTTTCAGAGGGCAGAACACGGGGTCTGCCAGACTAGCTACCTGTCAAAATCAAGGCTTTCCCGAGAAACAGAATCAATGGAATATACATTGATATATAGAAAGATATTTGTGATGAAGGAGTGGCCCATGTGATTACGGAGACTGAGAAGACCCACCATCTGCTGGCTGCAGGCTGGGGTGTAGTTCCAGTCCAAACCCGAAAGCCTGAGAACTAGGGGAGCCAATGGTGTTAAGTCCCAGCTTGAGTCCAAAAGCCCAAGGACCAGAGAGGCCGAGGTTTAAAGAATTCATCTAAGTCCAAAGATCTGAGAACTAGGAGCAATGGTGTCTGAGGGCAGGAGAAGATGGATGTCTCAGCTCAAGGAGGCAGCAAAGTCACCCTTCCTCCACCTTTTTGTTCTATTCAGGCTCTCAACAGATTGGGTGATGCCCACTTGCATTGGTGAGAGTGATCTTCTTTGTCTACTAATTCAAATGTTAACCTCTTACAGAAACATCCAAAAATTATGTTTTCCCAGCTATCTGGGCATCTCTGAGTCCAGTCAAGTTAACATATAATAAACCATCACACTAACAAAAAAAGTTACTCGGCTGCCAGGGCAGAGCTTACAGTTGCTATCTTAGTCTACAACCCTATGCACTGGGTATGGTGGGGGCAGCTAACTTGATTCTCAGTTGGAAGGTTGCGAGCCCATGAGGAGCTGCATTTAGACCTGATTGGGAAGACTTCATGGCACTGAGATCCTAGAGTTTGAGCTGAATGCTAACTTGATCAGATTTTGTGGTTACTGTCTGTCCCCTGGGTACTCAGGTACTCAAGGAGACTGAGAAGGGCAGTCTGACAGATATTGCTAATTTCCTCCCATTGTTACTGTGCCTGTATAATTTACCGTCTAAAATGGACACTTTTGAGGGCGAGAGGGGACTCTCAAAACAATTAACGTTATGCAATTATAATTACTTAAAATTATTACCAATCAAATCAACAGTTGTAGATTTACCCCAAACATTAAGTGCCTGTAGCAAGAGAGTTCAGACAACTTCCTGCACACCCCACGTCAAGACTGCGAAGTCTCCATTTGTGCACACTTATTTCATGTGCGTTTGCTGGAACATTTCCCACCGGCTCCATTGACCAATGACCTAGAGGCTTTGTATACCGCACAGCCTGTGGCGTGAGTCACAACACATCTGGCCAATCCATCAAGTGGCTGGCGGGGACAGAAACACTGAATACTTTGCCCAGTGTTACCAGAGATCAGGAGGAGTCTGAACCTGCTTTTTTCTGAACATACTGTGTTTTATCAACGAGTTCCCTGCATCTGGGCTCTTGCAGGTAGGTGTTCGCTCTGCTGCATCTGCAAAGGATGAAGAAGAGAGAAATGGGTTATTGCTGGCTGCCTTCTGGATCTCACTGTGTGTTTATGTGAGGTTCGCATGAATCTCACATACGACTGGACAGGCCCCTGGTACAGAAATGAAAAGTGGAACTCTAGCAAACCCTTCCTGGCTTATTTTAATACAATGTTTGACAATAATTAAATTCCATAAAAAAAGGAAAATTCCAGGACAAATGGGAAACTGTTAGGGACATAGGGGTAATATGAGCAATGGACGACACCTGGAACAGTCCCAGGCCAACCGGGACACACGGTCAGCCTGCCTGAAATCCATTTTCTCCTCATTCTTCAGCAACAGACTCCTCACTTTGCAGCTGAATACATGACCACCCAGGAAGAATTCTTTCCAGTGGGGTGGCAACTGAGCCATCTAGTTTCCAGGTTTAGAGTGGCAGTGGCGACAGTTGTGTCATCTGGGGTCCAACGCAGGGGTACCAGCTGCAGTACCAGTATTTGGCAATGGCTTTCTAGCATGATTTTAGCTGTGGTGTTGGTGTCCCTCCTGTTTTCTGAGCCTTATTCTCTGGCTTTCCTGCTAATTCTGTTAGCATTCTAATATTATTTCAATAAATATCTTTCTCTGCAATTCGATGTCTGTTCTGTTCAAATAAGAGCGTTGACTAATTTAGGGAGCAGATCCATCCTAGATAACATTTTGGGATGGATTAAAAATTTTCCCTAACCTTCTCTATGTCCAGTATATGGGCATTTGCTGTTTTGGTCCCTTTAGCATCCACACTGCCTTGGCATGTAACACAGGCTTGGCCAGTCATAGCACTTCATTCTCTGGCCATGGGTGTTTGCCGAGCTTGAACACATGTCTGAGCCAGGCCAACTAAAGCCTTTCCCAAGAATTAAGAATTTCAGCCATGAAACTGGGTGAGATGAACTCATGCTCTCTCTCTTCTTGGACCATTAGCTACGTGGAGTCTAGAGTGTTGGCTGCAACATCTTGGGCAGACTGATAAAGAATGTCTATGGAGGAGGCTCTTGATGGAGAGAGAGAGAAAAATAGAGAGATAGAAGGGGGAGTGGGGAGAAAGTAAAGAGAAGGGGGGAGAAAGGAAAGGAAGTGTTTTGACAATCTCATTTGAATCCCTGGACCCAGCTGAGTCTGAAAACCCTATCCAATCTGTACTTCCTGGTTATGTGAACCACTGTTTTCCCTTTTGTATTACGCCATTTGAGTTGTTTCTATAATTCTCAATGGAGAGAATTCTGATGATCGTAGCTGGATTTGTCTGAGTCCTTGGCTACACAAGATCCTCTCAGGCTGGGAAGCAGCTGCTGGGGGTGCTGGTAATGAACTAATTTTTTCTTTCTATTTAATTTGTGCATCTGATTAACACGCCTATTTATTAAGGATTATGTGGGGTTTTTTTGTTTGTTTTCCAGTTCTATCAGCATAATTAAGAAGAGATCCCCCCCCTTTTAAAACAGCTTTATTGAGATATAATTCACATACCATACAATTCACCCATGTAAAATGTAAATGGTTTTTAGTGTATTCACAGATATGTGCAACCATCACCATAGTCAATTTTAGAACATTTTAATTTTCTCAAAAAAAAAAAGAAACCCACAAAAACTCTGTACCCTTTACCTGTCATCTTTTATCCCTAATCCTCCTTGCCAGCCCTAAGCAACCATTAATCTACTTTCTGTCTATAGATTTCTCTATTCTGGACTTTCATATGAATGGAATCATATAGTATGTGGTCTTTTGTGACACCCTTCTCTCACTCAGCATAATCTTTTCAAGGTTCATCAGCATGTATCAGTATCACATATTCCTTTTTATGGCTGAATAATATTCCACGGTAGGGATATACCACATTTGGTTTATCCATTCTAGTGCCAGTGGACATTGGGGCTGTTTTCACCTTTTGGCCTTTATGAATAATGCTGCCATAAATATCCATCCACAAATTTTTATGTGGACATATGTTTCCATTTCTCATGGGAATACACCCAGGGGTGGAATTGCTGGCTCACATGGTAACTCTACGTTGAATCATTTGAAGAACTGCAAGCCAGTTTGTTTTCCCAATGGCTGCATCATTTTTTACATTCCCATCTGCAGTGTAGGAGGGTTCCAGTCTCTCCGTATCCTCACCAATACTCATTATTATCTGCCTTTTCTGATTCTAGCCATCCTAGTGGGTCTTAAGTGGTATTTCATCGAGGTTTTGATTTGTATTCTCCTAATGACTAGTGGTGTTGAGCATCTTTTTTTGGAGCTTACTGGCTATTTGTATATCTTCCTTGGAGAAATGCCTATCGAAATCCTCTGTCCATTTTAAAATTGAGATATTCAGGTTTTTATTATTATTATTATTATTGAGTTGTAAGAGTTCTTTATATATTCTAGATACAAGTCACTTATCTGATATATGATTTACAGATATTTTCTCCCATTCTGTGGGTTGACCTTTTGCTTAATGGTGCTTTTTGTTTTCCAGTTCTGATTAGCATAATTAAGCAGAAGAGGTCCTAATACTCTTTGTTTCATATCTTTTTAAGTATTTCTCTACTTTTAGAGTCTGGAGTCAAGCAGAGCCCTTTGGGTCAAAAAGTACTTAATCATTTTTCTAATCCAGGAAAAGTGTGAAACCTACAGAGCAAACTTTGGAATAAGAAGACGCTCATCCTGGCCTGGTGTTTTGCATAGGCCTTCCAGGGTGGGGAGGGACACAAGAGGGGACAAAAAGCCATTTCTCGCTTTCCTTCACATTTTATCTTCACAACATGAGCAGAAATTTGTTCGGAAATTTCCAGAATATTCAAATCACTTGTACAGTGAGTGATATTTGTGAAACCTCTGCATTGTTACCGGATTAGATTGGATAATCACCACCTGATACCATGAACAGCGAGGAAGAGGAAAACAGACTTCAGCATAAAAGTCCAGGATAAAGGAGTAACTCCAACAGCTCTGTCAAGTATATTTACCCAATTCAACAATTTATAATGTAATTCAATAAACAGATTTTGAGCCCTGGGAAGCGAGAGGCTCTGTTGGCTGCTTTTGTGGTGGGGGTGGGGGTGGGGGTATGAACATGCAGGAAATTCTGCCTTGGAGTACACAGTTTATGACAAAAGAAGTGAGAAGAGAATGTAGGCAACTACAGAGCAGGGGAGAATGCGATGAGGGCAATTACAGAGGCACGAGACCTGGAGTCATCGCGATCGGAGAAATCCTGCCCAGATAGGGAACCAGGAGAAAGCTCAGGATGTTCTGGAAAGCTCCAGCATTTTAGCCGAGTCTTGAGGTGGTGTTGGGATTTCTAGAGATAGAAAGAGCACTGCTAGAGTCTGTAGAGTTCGGAGGAAAGGATTGTGGGTTGGTTCCGCTAGAGGTCAGGGTGCCTGTAGGGGAGAGGCTGGAGGTGAGGTGGGGAAGCTGCTTGCCCCAGAACAAAAGAGGCTGTAAATATTAGATGAGAACACTTTCCCATAATTATTGAGACAACGAGTAGCCACTGAGTGGCTAGCAAGACGCGTTTGGCAGCTGGCTGTAGGATGAGTGGAGAGAGCCCAGATATAGGGCGGCAGAGAAGACTTCTTCAGGGACAGTATGGGAGACCAGTATGGGAGACCAGTGTGAAAATAGACTTGTGGAATGACAGGCTGCCCAAACCCAGCACCAATGACTAGGATGTACTCCCTGGCTGAAGTTGCCAACCCTGTTATCAGGAAGGTGGCAGATACAGAAGAAAAGATGACAGCAGATGGAAGATAGACAGCATCCATTGTCCCTGAGCTCAAAACTAATCACGCGTATTAAGTCACATGGGAGCTTTACAATCAGGGCCAGGGCTTTGGAAGTGCCAGCTGGCAGAGCACAACAGGCGATAGAATAAAAGACTGCATGCAACTAGCTATGCTGAAACAGAGTCCCCTCCCGGGGGGACCTTGCCAGGGAAACAGGTGAAGGTGGTGGTGGTGAGGAGGGGCAGGAGGTCCTTCTGCCATCTGAGCTGCCTACACATGACATCAAAGCTACGGGAATGAAATTCGGCAACTCCAGCAAACTGGATCTCTGTGAGAGGTCTTCAGAACAGAGCCTTAGCTTCTTCACCTGTAAAATGGCAGGTATTTTGAGGATTAAATTAAATAATTCACATGCAGACTTGGCAGAGGGCCTTGGAACGTAGCATACTGTCACCGTTCCCTAGGGCTGCCTCTGGGACAGCGGGAGTTTGGAGCTGGGGAGGACTCTTCATTTCAGAGCCCTGTGCTTCTGCCCCTGGGAGGTGTTGGGATACCTGGTTGTTCTGTGTTTGAGGTTGGAGCACACAGGCAGCCACCTGCATTGATTTGATGCCTCTGCTTCCTGGTTTGGGCATGACACTTTCATGTAAGTCACTTTATCTATTGTGTGACTTCCCCATCCCGTCCTCAGTCTGGCCTGACTCTTGTTTCTGCCCTATTTCCTGGCTCCCCTCTCTCTGCCGTCAATAAACTGCTGGCTCCCTGCTGAAGGCTCAGGGGTCTGGCATCCTAATATGGGACCCAGTCTGTTTTCAGTTGTTAATTAGCGAGGAAAGAAGAAAGTAGAAAACATAACGGCACCACATTTTGGAAAGACATGGAAAGTCTAGGCGGGCAGGAAAGCAGGAATGAAGTTTGTCAGGGGACTACTCAGGGCATTAGGGCTGCTTAGGTGCCAGGGTACTAGGCAGAGTCCTTTCTTTCTCTTGCTCCCCTCCCTTCTACCTGCCACGGGATAAAGAATAAGACAGACCTTACCTTGCAGCAAACGCTAAGAGGGAGAGAGGCATGCACAAATGACCCCAATGGGGAGGGATGAGTCCCAGAAGAGACTCAGATGATGTGATCTGTGAATTCAGAATGGGGAGCAGTGCTGATTGGAAGGGTTTCTGAGGGCTTCAAGAAGGAAGTGGTAATGAATTGGATTCTGAAGGATTTGTAAGATTTAGACATTTAAAATAAAGGAGGAAGGTAACAGCCCAAAAAAGGTACAGAAAGGGAAAAATGTTGGGTGTATAAAGGAATGAGTCCTTTATTTTGATCAGATTTCCAAGAGCGTGAAGGGAACAGGGGGCCAGATCAGGGAGCAGTTTGGAAACTCTGGGGATTGGGACTTTAGTCCACAGCAATAGGGAGCAGGTGGTGCTATCCTCAGAATTGTTTTAGGAGGATTAATCCGTCAGCATCAGGTAGAATGGATGGGTAAGGGGAAAGGAGCAGGGAGATGGCTTGAAAGTATGCGATGGTCCAGGAACAGCTATTGCTATGAGCTCAGCACTGTCAGGGAAATGAAGAGGAGTTAGAGATGAATGGGGTGCATGCTGTGGAGTTAGAATTAGTAGACATTGGTAACTGATTGAATATAGGGCCTAAGCAGAAAAGAGGAATCAAGAATGACTTTTCTGCCTCTTCTCCCCTGAGGTTGTCCAACTCCACTTGTTCCTTAAGGATTCTGGCCCCTCTTGGATGAACAAATAATCTCATAAGCGTCCCCTTGTGAGGACTCCACCCTATTTCCCTCCTCCATCCCTACTCACCACCTGCTCTGATGATGGTGTGGAAATCTTACCCATTTATCATCATAGCCATATACAAAGAGGTATTCTGGTTTTATAATGGACCAGGGCCCTTTTACTGTCCCTGTTCATGAGGATTTCGCATCTAGAAAGGATTTCACAATACATTTACACTGTGGGAAAAGAATCAAGTTTTTATCAGTCCTAATGCTGGTACATGGACTGTTAGGTTGAACTTTCATTTTTGGTGGGATGGAAGGGGGAGAGAAGAGGTTGCTTGGGGGTGTTGCTGACAAAAGGCTTTTTGAGTGTGATGGTTTTTCACTTGTTCACTGTAATGTCTCCTTCAGAACCGTAATCAGTTAGGCCAGGGCAGCAGCTGCTTGTCTGAGTCGACCTGCCCATCCAGCTTCCATTGGAATGCTCCCATTTGCTCACTTGTTGGCATCCACTTGGTGACAGACCATAAGCCAAACATCCCTCTTCCTTTGAAATTTCTTGTCATTGATATTCTAAACATTTTCTTCCTCTCATCCTTTCTCTGTATCCCTTCTTCTCTTCTTTTCTCCCACAGATAACGAAGATGTGTAAATATATCATTTCAAACTTTTGGTGGGGGGCGGGGGTGCTTAAAACCACAAAGGTGCATTGCTCAGTCCGTGTCATGGCTATGGCTCTGTGGTTGGCCCCATATGTCTTCTTCATTCTGGGATCCAGGCTGAGAAGCTGCTCCAATCTTGGTCTCATAGCAGAGGAAAGAAAAGCAATGATGGATGGACGTGTGCAATGGCTCTCAAGCTCCTGCTCAGAGACAGCACTGTCACTTCAAAAAAGTTTCTTACCACCTGTCACCTGGTCCCAAAGACAATGCCACATAGTTTACGTTTTCATTTGTTCTTGTAGCAACAACCCATTTCTGTATGTGTCAGCCTTTCTGGGTTTACTGTAGTGGAAACAACCCCCATAGCTCAGAGGATTGCAACAACAAAGCTCTCATTCTTGCTACAGGCTATGCCAGTCTGCCAACTCTGGGTCAAAGTAGGCTCTCAGCTTGTGACTCTGCTCAAGTGACGTCTTCATTCAGGCATCGGGGCTGAAGGAATAGCCCTCTCTTGGAATAAAACTCTTTGCGTATACTGTGGTAGGGCATGCTTTGTTTTTTTCCTTCCTGTTCTCTTTCCTTATGAGATCTCTGTCTTGGAACCCTGGTCCATACCAGTCTGGGATAGCGGAAAAGGGTATTTGCCGGGGGTGAAAAGATTTAGAACCTCTGTTGGCGTGCTAATGCCTTTAGGTTTGCTATCAAGGCTAGCGATGTTAGGAGAGCAAGGTTTTTCTTGTGGGTATTTCACTTTGAGTCTGGAAGCAGAAAGTTCTTTCCTTTCATCTTCTCTACTTCCAGAAGGACTGAATGTGTGATGCCTCCTCCTCAACTCTCCCCACCCTCCCCACCCCACTTTTCCCAGAGGTGAGGGGAAGAAGAATTCTAGGGGGAGGGTAGTGGGTTGAAGAGATGGAGGGGACAGTGAGGGCAGAAGACGACGAGGGAGGGAGACCAGAGAGGCTGGGTTCGCTGATCTCTCTCTCTGAGGGACTTAGGACCCAAGGGAATAACTAAAGAGCTCTTTTGCTCCGCCCGTGTCTCTCTCTCTCTCTCTCTGGGTGTGTGTGTGTGTATGATTATCTAATAGTAGGGATTCTGTTTGGAAATGACTGTATCTTGCTACCTTTCTTGCTACCTTAGTTAAGGGCATAGGTACATAACCCTAGTGCATTACACAGATAAAAGCAGGGCTTCTTTGGTGGCGGGATGGAACACACTACCATCCCCCCACCCAACTGCTCTGCAGAATTCTGAAACTCTGAAAAATGTAGACTGACCAGCTGAAGAAGAAAGCCATAATGCTCTGGTCCAAGATCACAGAACCATCAAAACTGACTTCTAGGAAAAAAAAATACTAGGGTTTTTTGCTGTGGTGGCTGGAAAATGAGGTGCAATTATAACACCATCCCTTGAAGAATTCCAGAAGAGGGAGGACATGTGCTAGAAGGCAAGGATTCTCTTCTATATAATTTATGCTTCGATAAATATAACTAATCTACAATGAGAAGATTTTGTAGTTTTGGCCTCATCGAGAGGAATTCTGGCCACTAAAGGGGTCTTATACATACTCAGTGCACTCAGAGAAGCAGCTGTCTGCAGATGCGGTGGGTTTGGAAAAGAACCAAGAGATCAGTTAGGAAACTGGACAGAGAGGAGAGAAACAACTCTTCCCAGGCTGAGGAAGCCTTCATGGCTGGCTTCAGCGAGTGAAGCCAGGACTGCTGGCTTGAGTTTGTTTTTGCGGACCTGTAGGTAGTGAGGACACGTCCTGTTTTCTTGCAAGTGGGTAAATCTTGATCATGATGAACCCTGGACCCAGGGAAAGGGAACCAACATGCAACAGTGTGGACTTGTAATCTTTTACCTCACAGTGGGCTGTGACGAGGTGTGTGGTCTGGGAAACACAGAACTGTGGCAAGGCAGCCCAGGGGGTTGAATTTCTTTTTCTTTCTGCCAACTGCCAATTCTGGGAAAACAGGGCTTGTTCTTTCCCACTGAGCCTCCTTCAGAGAAACGTGTATTTCGTGTCTGTAGAGGGAAAAAAGAGAACCTCGGTTTCTATCTCTTCCTTCTGTGGGGATGTGCTAACTGGTGAGGAGGAGGAGGTGGCATCTTTTTATGAGGCTTATGCCGGCAGCTCAGGGGCAGCACGTAATGAAGGGGGTTTGCAGATTTGCTGTCGAAAGCTGTGGATATCTGTGCATACTGTTCCCAGCTGAGGGAAAGCTCGGGCTGGCTGCTACAAAGGTCAATGCCAAATTTAAATGCATCTTTTTTTTTTAAAGATCATTTCCATAGCATTTTATTCACAAACATTGAATGACTTTCTGTTCCTGGGAAAAAATAGTCATTAACATTTTTATTTCTCTCTCATGGGTTATAATTATGTTGTTATAAATACGGACACTTTAAAGAGATCTTGCTGAGGAAAAATGGGCATTTTTTTCGTGCTAATGAGGAGAAAACAGGGGTGACTGCTCCCACTCAGCCATGATTTCAAACAACTGGCTTTGCACTTGAGGTTGGTAGAAGAGTCTACGTCCACTTAGTAGGAGTTTTGAGCTATTAAAAAAGAAAGAGTGGGACTTCTCGGGTGGCACAGTGGTTAAGAATCTGCCTGCCAATGCAGGGGACATGGGTTCAAGCCCCTGCCCAGGAAGATCCCACATACCGCAGCAACTAAGCCGGTGCGCCACAATTACTGAGCCCGAGTGCCACACTGAAGCCCACGTGCCTAGAGCCCATGCTCCACAACAAGAGAAGCCACCACAATGAAATGCCTGCTCACCACAACGAAGAGCAGTCCCTGCTCGCCACAACTAGAGAAAGCCTGCGTGCAGCAATGAAGACCCAACACAGCCAAAAATAAAGGGGGAAAAAAAAAAGAAAAAGAAAAAAGAGAGAGTAATGGCAGAGTTAAAAAACTGAAGAAAAGTGTCATAATTCAAATTGGTCATAATTATTTACATGAAGAAGTTTATGCAGTAGATTGGACACTTGAAAACATAGAGCTGTTCCTTCAATAAAATCATAGGGAAATGGCAAACATGCAGGGCATATCAGAGACAGCTGCTCTGGGTGAAGGGAGGCCTGATGCTTAAAGCCATCTTGTTTGTCACCCTTCCTTGACTCTGGGGTGACCACTGGGGCAACTTTGTGGGGTCCCTGGAGTCCTCAGGATTCCAGTGTGAACACGCTGGGTTGAAGAGCAGGTTTTCTTTGAATCCCAAGCCCATGGCATTTGGCCGATAGCCTCCAGAGCCTGATGGGGCGACATGAGCCATTTCGTGTTTGGGCACAGCCAGTGCGAACCCTCCTGTCCAGCGTGTGGGGAGCCCCAGCGTTTCAGCACAGATCCAGATTCTGGAGATGAATGTGGGTGTGGAGTGGGACCCAGCCACAGCGGCAGTCCTTGGAGTGAAGGGGAATGAAGACAACCTCCTGCGTGAAGGACAGTCCAAGGTCCACAGGAACTGTCCAAAGTCTCAAGTCCAGAGGGACTTCGCAGTGGATCAAGGACAGAGTCTGAAACAAAGGATCTGCACCTGAGGTTGAGTGAGACTGGGCTAGGGTCTGAGAGTGGGGACAGGAGGCAGAAGGTGGGTTTTGGAACATAGGGAGAACGCCTTTATGACATCCTGTGGTCTTGCAGGGAGGAAGCTGCAAGGGCCCCAGAGGGTCTGGAGAGGGCCCTGGCTGTGGAGTGATGGGGCATCCTTATCCTACAGTCACTTGGGATCTTGAACACACTGTGAGCCAGCACGCTTGGAGGCCTACTCATGGGTCCATCCTGCCCGCTTCTTCTATCTCACTGATTGAGGCTGGGGATCTGATCACAGATCAGCTTTACCTCTGACAAGGATTCAAATTAATGCCCCCTAACACTGAATGTCATTTAACCATCCTGAATAGATCAAACAAACATGAGCGCTGTCCACTTCTGTACTGTAGGTGTCTGTGTCATTGGGAGGTTACTGTTGCGGCAGTTTTCTTGTATTGTCCTGATGGGGCTGTAGAGCTGTAGGGTAGCACCCACCTCATAGCCTGAAGTCATGTACAGGCAAGGACTCTCCCAAGGCTGAGGGGGAGGGGCGCCTGCTGTGAGGCATGAAAGTGGGCACTGTCCACCTCACTGTGTGCCTGGGAGGGTCATCACCCAGGACAGCCAGAGAGGGGAGAGAGAGTTGCATGGGGAGAAACAGAAGCTTATGAAGCCTAATTTTCTTTCTACTCTGGGTTTGAGAATTACTTCCTTTTGTAAATGTCTTTAAAAAGCAGGAAGCTCCACTGAGGCTCAACATGACAGACTCTGGGGTAGGTGAAAGCATTAGTCTCTGAGATACAACCTCATGCCACTGTGATGAGCTCAAGCTTCTCTTAATGAGTTCTTTACCCTTCCTGCTGCCTGTGGCTTACACAAAACTGTGGCGAGAACCCTAGAAACCAGTAAATCATTTTCACCTAAGACTAGAAATTACTAAATAGAGTTTTAAATTTAAAGGGAAATTAGAGATCTGTTGTCAGTTTAGAGAATGAGGTCTCAAAGCCCAGAGCCTGATACTTCCTGGTTTTCATGTCTGGGGCTAATTGTTGTGGCAATTTGAGGCTTCTGGGGCAATTTTTCCAGAACCCTCTGGGGGGCAGAGGAATATCTGAATAAGGAAGAGAGTCCTGGGGCACGGAACTGGCTAGGAGGTTTGGCTGGCCTTTGACTAGTTGGGGTCACATTTCTAAGACCCAAATGCTGTAGGAAGTCTTGAGTAGAGGCCTCAAATCTCAGGGACCCTTTGGAGTTGATTGACACAGGTCTGTCCAGAGCGAACCAAGCATAATCTAAAATCAATTACGTTATAGGAAAAGCAGAAGGGAGAGGAGTGTCTAGATAACCCTGATGAAATCTGGATTCCATTTCTCAGACCATGGGGCTATAAAGAGATTTGGGACAGACTGTCTCAAATTCATGTGGCAAACTGGTGGCAGAGTCAGGTTTAGAGCTCCTGGCTTTTGACTGATTCCTTTTTCAGTAATTTTCCATCTCTACAATGCTACCTCTATCTCCAGCTGGCTAGTATGTGCCCCGCATTTGCCTTTGTAGGAACCAATCTCTCTTCCCTCCCTCCCTCATTCCTTCCCTCTCTCCCTTCTTCCCTGCTTCTCCTCCTTTCTTCTTTCTTTCTTTCCTTCCTTGTGCCTTCAAACATTTGATGCTCACCGTGTGTGTGGATCTGTGTCATTTTTGGGAAGATGAAAATGAGTAACACTCAGTTTTACTATCTTAAAATCTTAACTTCAAAAAAAAAAATCATCCATCAATAAAATGGAGAAAGCCTCTCCTAAGAACTTATGAGATCAAGGGTCTTTCTAGCCATGCATTCTATTATCATTTACCAAAGGTCATACCCAGGGGTCTAGAATCAAGTCTAGAACCAAGCACATATGTCTTTGCCCATGGGACGGTGCTCCTAATAGGGTTGGCCATGTCTCATTTCGGCTGATGGAAATGTTTCGATGGGAACACATTTTCCAGCCATGGGGTTGTGTGAACTTCTCCCTCACCCACCCATCATCATGGCCCCAGCAAGTAAATGACTGGTAGTAGCAAGGGACAGTTGGTTGTTGGAAAGAAGGAGGCAAGGGTGAGAGACAGGTGGGTAAATGATTGGGCAGCCGTAGGTCAGAGGAGACAAGGCTAGAGCCAGGACAGAGCATGTCACGGCAGACACTGGGGACACAAGGTAGAGCACTGTGGTAAGAGCTTAGTGAGAATTCAGAGAACCATGAAGAGTGAGCCCTAGTCAGGAGGCAAGGAGGGAGCAGAAGCTGATGGGCAAGACAAACGTGGGTCAGAGTCGAGTGTGCAGAAGCCACGGTAGTCCTTGAGCCAGAGCTGCTGTGTTGAGGAAAGACTGGCCTCAGGAAAGGTTTATATTCTTGCCTGTGGCTCAGTCAGATGCAGGGCCTGAATCCTCTGGGTGGTGGATCATGGAGCAAAACAGACAGCTTGTGCAGACTGCCTCCAAGCTTTCCTGGGCTCCTTGGAGGTTGTCATGGCTACTGACTTATTAAGGAGGAGATGTAGATTGGGGTCCCAGGAAGGGCATCGATCTCACAAAGTTGCTTTTGCCTCCCCCACAACCTGCCTCATGACTGCAAAGAGAAAACTCTTCATGGGCATTTCATCAGAGAAGTAATTTCAACCCACTTACACAAGGTGACAGGAGAACAAATGTATAGCATGGTGACATGCCCGCAATTTGAGAGCTTTGTTATTAAAAAAAAAAAAAAAAAAAAAAAGATCTACAGTGTCCTCCTCGTATAGTAAACAAAAATGTGTACAATGGATGTGGAGATGAAAAAAGCCCATCTAAGGAGAGCACTGAAGAGAAGGCATTTTCTTAGAAAAGGCATTTCCTTAGCTTTGCAGCCATTATTTGGGAAAAAGAAAAAGAAGAGAGATGTATGGCCCCCAAGTTACTGGCTAAAGAAACTGTGCTGTTACTTAGGGAGGAGCCATTAAATCAGTTTGATATTTTGGGGATAAAAGAACTAATTGGTGCAGTCGGTAACTTTAGAAATTCTCCAGCATTTGTCTAGGTGTTGGGTGGACTTGTTTTTAAGTTTGACCTCCTCCCACATTTGCAGGCACCATCATCTCCATTCATAAGAAAAAGCTAACTTTTCCTTTCTGGTTCTGTGAGGAGACCTATTGGCTCCCACACAAAATCCATCATGCTGATTACTGATAGGGACCCTGCCCTCTGGTTGTGTCCTCAAGTCACGTGGTCAGACATCAAAAACGGGATAAACGAGAAGAGACTTGCTGGGGAGTTGCACGGTTAGATCTCCTCCTCTTAGAGTTGGCCTATATGCCTGCCATTTACCTGTCTTCTCTCGGATCCAATTCCCACCCTTCCCTTTCTCTGCTCTGTATCCCAGGGAATCGTATCCCCAGGTAGGTTTGGCTAGTGGGAGATGCTAGCAGAAGATTGTAGGGCAAGAGGAGAGGAGAAGTCACGTATCTCTTCTCTTGCTCTGTCCTGGATGAGGCTCATCTCCCGTGAAGCAGCCCTTCATGATGCCCAGCTGCAGCCCGTGGCAGCCCCCACCCCTCACCAGCGCTAACTCTTCCAGTAGCCTGTGCTTCTGGGCTCTGACGACGTCACATCCTTGTACAATTTCTCCTGCCCTAGGGTGACAGTGGATCCCTGCTGTGGCCTCGCCTTTTCTTCTTTGCTTCCTGGGCTCTTCTATTACCTGTTTAATCAATCCCCTGAATTCAGTTTCCTCTATTTCTAAGATCCAGAGTAGTTTCTGGTTTCTTAAGAGGCACCTGTCTGATGATATATATTTTGTCTGATGGATACCGAGAACGTAGATAATAGGCCATCAGCTTATAAAGTCCTGCATTTTCTGTCTCTACTCTACTGCTCTGACTTCCTCACCTGTAGCTTTCCTTCTTGCTCTCTCCTTGTCTGCACATTAATGTCCTTTTTGTTTGATGGCAAGTCAAAGTCAATCCCTGCTCAGGGCATTTGCATCATTGTCTTCTCTGCCACGAAAGCTTTGCCTAGATCTACACAAAACACCTCATTCCAAAATCAACTGGATGTCTAGCTTCACAGTTTTTATTTTCTTTTTTTTCGATCTTTATTGGAGTATAATAGCTTTACACTGTTGTTCCGCTGTACAATGAAGCGAATAAGCTGTATTTATACATATACTCCCATATCCCCTCCCTCTTGAGCCTCCCTCCCGCGCATCCCTCCCACCCTCCCTATCCCACCCCTCTAGGTCATCAGCAATCATTGAGTTGATCTCCCTATGTTAGGCAGTTGCTTCCCACTAGCTATCTATTTTACATTTGATAGCATATAAACGTCAATACTACTCTTCCACTTTGTTCTAGCTTCTCCTTTCCCACCTCCCCAGGTCCTCAAGTCTGTTCTCTACATCTGCATCTTTATTCTTCTTCTGCCACTGAGTTCATGAATACCATTTTTTTAGATTCCATATATATGAGTTAGCATACATTATTTGTTCTTCTCGTTCTGACTTACTTCACTCTGTATGACAGCCTCTAGGTCCATCCACCTCACTACAACTAACTCAATTTCATTCCTTTTTATGGCTGAGTAATATTCCATTGTATATATGTGCCACATCTTTATCCATTCATCTGTTGATGGACATTTATGTTGCTTCCATGTCCTGGCTATTGTAAATAGTGCAGCAGTGAAGATTGTGGTACATGTTTCTTTTTGGATTATGGTTTTCTCCGGGTATATGCCCAGTAGTAGTGGGATTGCTGGGTCATATGGTAGTTCTATTTGTAGTTTTTTAAGGCACCGCCATACTGTTTTCCATACCAATTTACATTCCCACCAACAGTGCAGGAGGGTTCCCTTTTCTGCACACCCTCTCCAGCATTTATTGTTCCTAGATTTTTTGATGACGGACAATCTAACTGGTGTGAGGTGATACCTCATTGTAGTTTTGATTTGCATTTCTCTAATGATTAGTGATGTTGAGCATCTTTTCATGTGTTTGTTGGCCATCTGCATGTCTTTGGAGAAATGTCTATTTAGGTCTTCCACCCATTTTTGGATTGGGCTATTTGTTTTTTTGATATTGAGCTGCATGAGCTGCTTATATGTTTTGGACATTAATCTTTTGTCAGTTGCTTCATTGGCAAATATTTTTTCCCATTCCAAGGGTTGTCTTTTTGTCATATTTATGGTTTCCTTTGCTGTGCAAAAGCTTCTGTTTCATTAGGTCCCATTTGTTTATTTTTGTTTTTACTTTCTTTACTCTAGGACGTGGGTCAAGAAAGATCTTGCTGTCATTTATGTCATAGAGTGTTCTGCCTATGCTTTCCTCTAAGAGTTTTATATTGTCAAGCCTTACATGTAGGTCTTTGATCCATTTTAAGTTTATTTTTGTGTATGGTGTTCGGGAATGTTCTAAATTCATTCTTTTACAAGTAGCTGTCCAGTTTTCCCAGCACCACTTATTGAAGAGGCTGTCTTTTTTCCATTGTATATTCTTGCCTCCTTTGTTGAAGATAAGGTCATACGTGGGTTTGTCTCTGGGCTTTCTATCCTGTTCCATCGATCTATAGTTCTGTTTTTGTGCCAGTACCATACTGTCTTGATTGCTGTAGCTTTGCAGTATAGTTTGAAGTCAGGGAGCTTGATTCCTCCAGCTCCATCTTTTCTTCTCAAGATTGCTTTGGCTATTCAGGGTCTTTTGTGTTTCCATATAAATTGTATAATTTTTTGTTCTAGTTCTATGAAAAATGCTATTGTTAATTTGATAGGGATTGCATTGAATCTGTAGATTGTTTTGAGTACTATAGTCATTTTCACAATATTGATTCTTCCAATCCAAAAACATGGTATATCTCTCCATCTGTTTGTGTAATCTTTGATTTCTTTCATCAGTGTCTTATATTTTTCTGCATACAGGTCTTTTGCCTCCTTAGGTAGGTTTATTCCTAGGTATTTTATTCTTTTTGTTGCAATGGTAAATGGAAGTGTTTCCTTAATTTCTCTTTCTGATTTTTCATTGTTGGTGTATAGGCATGCAGAGCTTCACAGTTTTAACAGGTCTACTCTGAGGCTCTTCTCCATTGGATTGGATAATCAAGACTTCCCCAAATTAGCTTCTTTGCACATCCTGTTTCCAGAAAGCAAACCCACAAGCATGTAGTTTGGAGAGTCTATCAGGTGTATTTGGAGTTCTGTTGAGTTTTATGACTCTTTAATAGCATAGGCCTTTGAACTTTACACACCAGAAGGAGCTGTCAAATTTCATGCATTAACTGACCTTTCTCAGCAGTTGAGGAGAAAAAAAAGTCTCTATTTTGTTTGCAGCTTATAATATTTTCTGGATGTATTGTGGAATGTCTTTGTTTTGGTTAAAATGCCTTAGTTGGAGAACAGTAAAAATATTTGACAAAGCTTTTTTTTTTTTTTTTTAAATAGATAGAGAAAGCTATAATGAGAGGAGACCAGAAAGTCTCCTCTGATAGAGCATATTTTGCCTGAGGGTCTGCTGTTAGATTTCCATTTATTTGGAATAAGTCATGCCTTTAAAATGAAACTGCTCTTCGAGAGGTCCTATCAATCCTTCTCCTGCTGGTGGAAATAGTACAATTAACTTTCTTTCCGGCTCTGGGTAGATCAGATTCTGAGGACACTAGGAGTTTAGAGGGAGTGGTAAAGCAAAGTAGGGTTGATTTTTCAGGAACAGGGACTCATCCAAAGAAGGTTGACCAGGGCACGTTGGGATGTGTGTGTGTGTGTGTGTGTGTGTGTGTGTGTGTGTGTGTGTTTGTATGCCCTTTGAGTGAGCAGATGCCAAAAAGGGTGGTGGGCAGAAATCAGGGCTTTTCTTTTGCTATTTTGCCTAGGTCCATCTCTAGAGGATGGCATCCTTTCCAGAGGACTAAACATTCTGGTCCATGTTTTATTCATCTGTGTTTCATTTTACTGCCTCTTGCCCTCCTCCCCTAAACAGAAATTCTACTTTGGAGATCCTTGACTTTGATAAAGGGAAGAACGACTTCTTGGAATGAACAGAGTTAGGTTTCTCACCCTGTTTATACATTCCAATGGCCATTTATATACATTAATACAGTAATTTCCTCAAGTGGTTGAGTGTAAATGAATCATTAATAATAAATATGCAAATCTCATTCCTGAGTTTACAGGTGCTGGTGGAAAATAGTCAAGGGCTAACCTACTTGTCTATGAAAAAAGACAAGTATATTGATATACACAAATAAACTTAGGTGTACTGCCTTCCATCTGGGGAAATCAAGATGCTATTCTATCAGCAAGCCCAGACTAGATGGCTATTTCAATATCCAGCCTGTTTACTTTGGGGGAGAAACAGCTGTTCATAAAGCAATTTATATTAAACAGGTGCACTGTGGCTCTAACTAACGGACGTGAAAGGTACAGTGGAGATAATTTGTAGACTGCCATTCCTCCATTGCCTCTTGGACCACACAAAGTTTCTAAAGAAAATGCCATTTGCAAACTATTGTTTAGGTTTTTACATATTTAATGACTATTTGCTTGATTTTTTGGAACTAGGAGATGATCCAGCTAGCAATCAAGACTGTATTTTTATTTTTCTTACCACCCGTATGATAACTGGATGGAGAGAGAAGAAGGGGTTTATACATTTTTGGTACTTATCCTCTTTGTTAAATTAATGAATTTCATATAATTATTGATTTTTGATATATTGGAGTTTAGGAGAACAATTTTAGTGATTAAAGTGGGATGGCAAATGGCAGTTTAGTTGAATAACTGACATATACCCTGAAATTTGTAACGTGAGGTGACAAGCATGAGGACAAAATGCCAACATGCTAAGAATGGTGGAATAAAGGATAGACTGAGCCTGCATCCTTGATATTGTTGAACCACTTTGCTGACCTGGCGTGCATTTTCCTGGATTTCATATTGTGGTAGTTAAATGTCTGTTGCTTGAATTCTGCTGTTTGAGGTTGTCTCTTGCAGCCAAACACATTACTAACTGATCTGATGTCTCAAACCAAATTCCTACCTTCCCATCTCCTCTCCTATCCTGCTCCTTTTCTTATATCCCCTCAGTTAATGGCATCCACAAATTGCGTAAGTCAGAATCTCAGGCATCTTTCTCAACTTCTTTCCCTTATTTACCTATTTCCTTGAATATAGGGACTATTTCTTGTTCATCCTTTTTATCTCTGATCCCTAATACAATGCCTAGTACACAGAAGAAGCTCAAAATGTTTCTTGAACTAAATTAAAGTGACTAGATATTTGATTTCATGGATTAGTACACAGATGCCAAGTAAAGTGAAGAGGATAATTTTGGGAGATATTTAATAGGCTATGGTGAGTTTTGATAAGACAGCCTTTCCTCTTATCATAGAATAATTTTCTACTGACTAAAATCTTTTGCCCTCTTAATTATGTTTTTCACACAGACAATGTGGGATGAGTACGGTCCTATTTTTCATCTTGGACACTTGCTTTAAAATTTTCCATGTTGAAATTCCCCTCTCATGACATCTCTGCTCCATAAATCAATACTATTGATTATTACAGTTAGTGTTGTTCTTTCTATGTTTACCCTGGCAGGCATTCTGCATCTTTATAATGGCTTCTGCTAATGTCTGCTCTCTTCTCTTACACTGGTCAATTACATTAATCTTATTCTCAGGATCTTGGGTAAGTTCTCTGTCTTTCTGTATACAGGGTGAGATATAATAAGTGAAGGGGTTCACAATCTAGTAGGGAAATGGAGAGAATACAAGATTTGAAGTGTAAAAGAACTCCAAGGTTTGTGTAGTAGTAGCTCCTGTATGTATGATTTTAATAATCAAGAAACCCAATCAATTTTAAAATTTTTATTTTATTTATTTATTTATTTATTTATTTATTTATTTAAGCTCTTTATTGGAATATAATTGCTTTATACTTTTGTGCCAGTTTTTGCTGTACAACAAAGTGAATCAGCTGTATTTATACATATATCCCTATATCCCCTTTCTCCGGTGACTCCCTCCCACACTCCCTATCCCAGCCCTCTAAGTCATCACCCATCATCGAGCTGATCTCCCTGTGTTATGTAGCAGCTTCCCACTAGCTATCTATTTTACATTTGGTAGTGTATATACGTCAATGCCACTCTCTTACTTAGTCCCACCTTCCCCTTCGCTGCACCCCCGCCATGTCCTCAAGTCTGTTTTCTACATCTGCATCTTTACTCTTGCCCTGTCACTGGGTTCATCAGTACCATTTTTTTAGATTCCATATATATGACTTAGCATATGGTATTTGTTTTTTTCTTTCTGGCTTACTTTGCTCTGTATGACAGACTCTAGGTCCATCTACCTCACTACAAATAACTCCATTTCATTCCTTTTTATGGCTGAGTAATATTCCGTTGTATTTATGTACCACATCTTCTTTATCCTATCATCTGTTGATGGGCATTTAGGTTGCTTCCATGTGCTGGCTATTGTAAATAGTGCAGCAGTGAAGATTGTGGTACATGTTTCTTTTTGGATTATGGTTTTCTCAGGGTACATGCCCAGTAGTAGTGGGATTGCTGGGTCATATGGTAGTTCTATTTGTAGTTTTTTAAGGAACCTCCATACTGTTTTCCATAGTGGCTGTACCAATTTACATTCCCACCAACAGTGCAGGAGGGTTCTCTTTTCTCCGCACCCTCTCCAGCATTTATTTACTTATTTTTAAATATAAATTCAGGTGGTGCTTTTTTTAAAAAAAATAAGTTTATTTATTTGTTTTTATTTTTGGCTGCAGTGGGTCTTCGGTGCTGCATGCAGGCTCTCTCTAGTTGCGGAGAGCTGGGGCTACTATTCGTTGTGGTGCACGGGCTTCTCAGTGCGGTGGCTTCTCTTCTTGTGAAGCATGGGCTCTAGGTGGGTGGACTCCAGTAGTTGTGGCTAGTGGGCTCTAGAGTGCAGGCTCAGTAGTTGTGGGACATGGGCTTAGTTGCTCCATGGCATGTGGAATCTTCCCGGACAAGGGATTGAACCCATCTCCCCTGCATTGGCAGGCGGATTCTTAACCACGTCACCGCCTAGAAAGTCCTATTTATTTATTTTTAATTTTTAAAAATTGAAGTATAGTTGATTTACAATGCTGGGTTAGTTTTAGGTGTACAGCAAAGTGATTCAGTTATATATATCTATTCTTCCTTAGATTCTTTCCCCTTATAGGTTATTACAAAATATTGAGTATAGTTCCCTGTGCTGTACAGTAGATCCTTGTTGGTTATCTATTTTTTATATAGTAATGTGTATGTGTTAATCCCAAACTTTTGATTTATTCCTCCCCTCTGGGGATTTATCTATCTTTTTTCCTCTTTGGTAACCATAAATTTGTTTTCTATGTCTGTGAGTCTATTTCTGTTTTGAAAATAAGTTCACTTGTATCATTTTTTGATTCTACATATAAACAATAGCATATGATATTTGTCTTTCTCTGTCTGTCTTACTTCACTTAGATGGTTATCTCTAGGTCCATGTGTGTTGTTGCAAATGGCATTATTTCATTCTTTTTTAAAGCTAAATTATATTCTATTGTGTATATATACCACATCTTTATCCATTCATCAGTCGATGGGCATTTATTGTAAATAATGATGCATCAAACATTGGGTTGTGTGTGTCTTTTTGAGTTACAGTTTTCCCCAGATATATGCCCAGGAGTGGGATTGCTGGATCATATTGTAGCTCTATTTTTAGTTTTTCAAGGAATTTCCATACTGTTCTCCATAGTGGCTGCACTAATTTACATTCCCACAAACAGTGTAGGAGAAAACCTATCAATTTTGTTTCCTTACATTTACAACAGGAAGCAGAATTACAGCTGTCCTATCCACCTCACAAAACTGTTGTGAGAATCAAGAGTCCTGCAAGTGTAAGGCTTATGTTATATGTCTATTCTAGGGTGCAGTGACTTGCACTTGAACCACAAAGACTGAGCAAGATTATTATAGAAAAGGAGAAGATGGATCCCCAGTGGGAGGAAGGTTGGGCAAACAATAAATAAATTTCCCAAAGAGCTAGCTTACAGAACCCAGGCATACTACGAGATCTCTTGCGCTTAAGAAAAGTTGCCAATTTACTCTTTTCTATATAATGTAGGAGAAGTTACTAAAAGAAGAGATGGGAGAATAAATTGTTTTCAGAGATATAAAACCCCTTGATAATCTCCAAGTCCTGTTTAGCTTTTCCTGGGATGGCCACACTTAGCTTCTAACCTCAGAATCCAAGGATCTAAACTGGACCTCAGGTAGGGTAATTAGAACTGAAGTGGGACCCTTGTCCATACTTCTCATGTTACAATAAAGAAACTGAGATTCAATGAAGGGAAATGACTTTCTTTAGATCATAGGGCTAATCAGTGTATGATCGGGACCTAGAACCCATGTCTCTTAGCCGCTGTGATGAGAGATCCAACCATGGCCCGATCATTTGTAATTCATTTCCAAATAATTCATTACTAGTAAGAGTTCAAGCACCAAGAATTATTGAAAGACTTACTTTTTTGTTTTAAAAGAATGAGAGAAAATTCAAGGTTATCCTACAGTCATGCTCATATCCCTTATTTACAATCCATCATTTTGTGAAAAGAGAAAGTGGTGGAGATTACATTTCCTATTGGATGCAACCATGAGAGTGTTTTGCCTATGTGAACATCAGTTGTGTCCCAACAGAAAAAAATTAAATACTACAATGCCAGATCATATGATGCTCAAGAGAGCCTCTGAGCATCTGCCTTTCTGTGATTTCTTTTTACTTTAAAGGGGAAAATGTGACAATTTTCCCTGGACACAATGTTGGATGGAAGAAGACGCTATGCCCCTGAACACCCACTGCTCAAGAGGCATCAGCTAATTTTTAATAGTCTTTTTTTCATCTGGAGCCTGAGATCTCATTGGATATTCTTGCTACAAACTTCTGCATACTTGTTTATTAATTTCATTCATACTTTCATTTCTTAGCAAATATTTAGAGAGCCTAGATGTGTCTGACACCAAAAAATATAGATTACCAAATAAAGAGATAATTTGCTGGTGTTTATACTTCTGTACTGTAAGGTTCCAAAACTGAGTAAAAATGGTTATTTTTTTTAAAAAGTACTGGAACAGTATTAAGACTCTAGTGTGTTATTTTCGTGATTAGTCTTCTTTGGCAAGCTGTGCTGTAGGACACATCAGAACACATAGGGAAGTAGAGTACATTGAAGTGGGCATTTAATAACTATTGATGATGATTGATGATGACAGTGACAAGGATGACATAATCACAGCACCTTGCAATTTGTGGTAAACAATGGCAATTACATAGCAACTTCTGTTGTTGCTGTCTTCCAGACAAGTGCCTGAAAACATTAATTAACTGGAGAGATTGCTGCAAAGTCTCTTGGTAACAGAAGCCTTTAATCCAGGCAAAGAGTAAAAATCAGTATTAGCTGGATGTCTGGAATAAACCATAAATTGTATGAATTACAGTGTTTCATGGTAACTCTCAATCTCCAAAGAGGGACCTTTTGGGAGATAAATATCTTTGGGGGATTTTGGGGCGAGGCCAGTGTGGTACTGAGAACTGGACAGGGTCAATGTGGACTCTCGTGTTTGATTCAGCAGCCATTAAGCTGTGTCTTTGATGAATCATCATAGAATTGGATCCCAGTGGTCCCACGGCATTTGCTGTTGTTGTTAGCTCCTCTGAGGCCGTGGGTAATTGGTAACAGGACTATGAGTCAAGTGCAAAGGAAGAGTAGCTGCTCTAATTGTGTTACCGAGGAACCGGGATCTGTTGTAAAATCTGGGGCTTGTCTGTTCCCATCTCACGTAATGATTTGTTGGAGGGACGGATGAATGCTTGCTTCTCAGATGACTAGTGTAATAGAATCCTTGGCCAGCCTAACAGACTAGGATTTTATACACAAATCTACAACATCTTGTATAACATGGCATTTTGGCTAAGCACATTTTCTCTTCACTTTAACTTACTTCACACGGGGGGCTACTTTAAATCATACATCAAGCAAAACAGGGTCACTTGATATGAGTCTGTCCTCCCAAGTCTTGGGCAAGAACACATCTTCCTCAAATTTAGGCCTTTGGAGTATTTATTTCAAATGAAGACTTGAATAAAGGAGTGAAATATTATTAATATTGTTTTGTTACTTGCCATATATGCCTTCTGCAGGGGCAGCCAGGGCTAATGAAAGTGAGGGGTGGAGATTGAAAAAGCAGGAAATGCTCAGTTTTGTTGGGGGGCGGGGAGACATGGACTGAAGTCTATGTTGACATGGAATCAACTCACTGGTCTGAGAAGACAATGTAAAGGGGTCCAGGTGTCTGATCAGTAGGGAAGAATGGCTAGACATAAATTATAACACGACACCTTTTTTTTCCCCAGAAAAAAGTTATTTTACGGTTATGCCATGTGTTATCACAGCTCAGGTGCCCATACCCCACCCGATCAGCTCCAACAGCTGCCTGGAGAAGGCAGCGAATCTTTATACCCACCATTTAAGGCAGGGAGTTTTTACCCTCTTCAGAGGCGAAAATAATAGATAAGAGAATTTACAAGTGAGTGATGATGTCATTTAACCCTCCAAACACACTTGTGATGCAGGTTGCATTACTAACTTCATTTTACATGTGAGGAAACTGAGGCTTAGAGATGTTACATCAATTACCCGAGGTTTCACAGGCACCCCAATCAGTCTTCCCTGAAAGTCTGTCTTGCTGATCCTTTGTTGGTCCAGGTGGGGAAATGAGGCTCAGAGAGGTTCAGTGAATTACTCAAGATCATACAGTATGTAACAGAATTAGGAGTAAATTTAGGTGAAATATTTCTAAGTTTAATGCGGTGGTGTTCTATTTTTCCCATCTTTACAAACTTGAAGGACATGACTTAGAAAAATGGTACCAATGGTGGCATCCTCATCATTTGAAACAGACCCCTGACTCTCATAAACTTTTCAACACATATTCCCTAGAAAACAGAAAATTGGGCAAAGCTTATAGGCTAAAGTTTTATTGGGAAGTGTAATTGAAGGATACTAAGAAGGAAAAGGGGCGTGAGGCATGGAGGGAGGGGAAGCAGATACAAAGTGGTGTTTATTTATCGGTTTGGCCGCAGCTCCATGAGAAAACACCAGCAGGTACTCACTTACGTGGCATGCTTCCAGCCAAACCATAAAGGACCACAGCACCTCAGAGAAAGGAAGGGAGAAGAATTCTTCTGACAGCTCTTTCCCATTTTCTGTCTCTTACTGTTTTCTGTTTGCCCCATGAGGCATGAACTAACTCCCTTGCAGTTCTGGGTTTGTTACCTGGCTTCTGTGGGCAGCTGCTGGAGAAGTTAGAGCTTTTGTGTGTCTGGTTGGGTTAGATCCTGGCACCTGAGCTGTTGCTTCTAGCAGAGTGTGGCCTTTACCTGGAGAGAAGCCAAGACAGCCAACAAAGCTGGGACCCAGGAGGCAGACAAGGCTGAACAGATCTGGGGAGACACGTAGCTGTGTGTCATACACTGTCAGACGGTCCTCTGTGCTCTGGCTCCCAGGCCACAGCAGTGAGCCTTCTTTCAAGACCATTTTGCTCTCATTTTGTCCCTGAGAGGGGAGGTACAAACTCAATTGGTCACAGAATCCACGTCGCTTGCAACCTCCTAAAAACACTGAAAGTGGGTTAGTGAACTAAGATACTAGCTATAGCTGACTCCAAGGACATACTTGATACCCATCACCAGCCTCCTTAACCACCCATTTTAGATTTCCTTCCTTCTAGGCAAACACATCAGCTGGTGTTTGTTGCTAGTCTGGTAGGAATTCCAGCCCTCCCTCCCTAAGTGGTCCAAGTGCTTAATCACTTTGTCTTTGTGGTCTGTAGGAGTTACCCTTAACTGTCTGTGAATAGTTATTACTGAGCAATGTGAGTATTAAGGAATGACCTCCTGAATCCCCTGGGTTCAATAAATAATCCTTTCATTTTATTGTATTGTAGCAACCTGAATGCCTCATGGTAATCATTGTTGATTACGTCAGTAGGAAGTACCTTTTTCTCTGCCTGCTGATTCATGATCATGAGGAGTGCAAAGTGGCCAGGTGCTGATAATCACAGCTTCCAAGTCAATGAAATCCTTCTGGCATCACCGGTGGAAGTGTTCTCCACCTTCCCCCACTCCCCACCCCAAAGAGAAATAGAAACTCTAAATTCACAGAGCTTGATATTTTAGGACTGGAAATAAAAATTCTTCTAGAGAGAGTAAGAGTGGGAGGAGCAACTCTTGCCTCCATGCCTTGGTTCCTAGATCCATGGGATTTAGCTATTGGAGACAGAGAATGATATATTACATTACCCTTTGATCCTGTGCATATATTGAACCCTGGAGAGCAATGCCCCAACCGTGTATCCCCAGCAGCCTCTTTATCTGAGTCTTCCATAGGCTCTGCCATTGTTCTTTCAGGTCGTCTGCTTCTGGTCACGGGGTACATAGTAGGACTAGTGAATCCTGTGGTCATGGGCCCATTGTCGCACCTCCTTTACCTTACAATGGACTCCTTTGTCCGAGGTGATATAGTATGGAATACCATGTTGATAGATTAGGCATCCTGTAAACCCCTGATGCTGGAGCTGACAGAGGCCAATGCAGACAGGGAACATGATCTGGAGTAAATATTGATTTCGATAAAGATAAACCGTTGTCCCTTTAAGGCGGAAGGTGTCTAATGAGGACTGGTGCCATAGTGAGGGCTCAGTGTTGGTCTCTGCATGTGGGGGTTGAGGGCTCAGCAGTGGCAGTAGCTGGATTCATCTTGTGGGAGAGAACCTATGTTTTTGAGCCCATGCAGAGCTGGCATCCCTGCCACCACAGTCACTTGGTTCATTCACTTGGTTCATATTGAAGTGTCCCTCAGAGCTTGGCTGACACCCACAGGGCAGGTCATCTTGTCCATTGCTCTTTGAGCCCTTCCTCTGTGGTGGATAATTTCTGGTGAGCAATCCCAGAGACACAAACATTTGCTTTGTGCCAACTCTCATCGGCCCATCCATAGCCCTTCTCACCAGAACACACTATAACTGATCTTTCAGACATGTTGCCATCAAGGCCCTGAACAATTAGCCAAACCATTTGTTCATGTCCAAGTGCCTGTTGATATCCATATCTCAGGCCAACTCTCCAACCAAGTGTAATTCTTGGAAAGCTGCCCACTGGAGGATTTCCGCTCACCAGTGCTTTCTGAGGCACCCCCGAGTGAAGCTGTGATGTGGCAGCAGAACATTTCCAATTAACACCAACATATCATGCTGACTCCTCTGTGAGCTAAGTCTTTCCTTCCTCTGATGTTTGTTCACAGAAAGCTTCTCAAGAAGCAGGACATGTGGAGAGGGAGAGGCATCAGTCCAAAAGCGGTAGGAATCTGGGTCTCCTGTTGATGTGAGTTATACCTTCTGGACCTGCCTAAGCCTGGTCCCCAAGTATCACGGACACTGTGACTCAATGAATCAAACATTGCCCAGCTTGCCATGGGCACCTCAGGTTGTTTTGTGCCATGTGGATGCTCAGCTCTAGCTAGTAGAATGTCAAGAGATGTGTTTCAAACTGAGAGCCGTTCTCTGCTAGAGGTCATAGGTTTGCTCCAGGGCTGTGGGGATCTGCTCTGTATTGCCCGGAAATGCAATCCCGCTTTCTCTCATCTCTCTTTGGTTATTTAAATTGTGTTTATAACTGGTTTGCTCCTCCAAACATAATGTCATCATTCTGTATGACATTACTATAAATTATTGGAAAAGTCTAAGACCCTTTACTGGTGACCATTTACAGAGTATTGGTACTTTATTTTAGACCTATTTTGTCATCCATCAAGTAAATTAGCATACGCATTTCATTTGGAGGGAACAACATGTTTGCATGTAAATACAAACAAAAAAGGGGAGAGAGGACTGGGAAAGAGAGAAGATGAAAGAGACGTTTTGCAGTTTATCAAGATATGATAACTCTCCTTATGCTCTTAATCTTGGAAGAGCAGGGTGGTAGAAAGCATTACTGGGGGAAAGTTTTATTTTAGTAGATCCAGGTGATGTGCAGGCAGATCTTTACTGCAGGCTGAAATCAGTGGTCACTGATCCACGTTAAGACCCTTCTTGGGGTGGGAAAGTGTGAGTGGTTCAATTACTTCGTTCAGCTCATTCCACCCCATCCTGAATGGGTGTGGTGCTCCTTCACTAGATACTATGTGGTCCCTAATGCTGCCACCTCTTCCCATCTAGTCCAGAAGCAAGCATCTTCCTTATGTGTTCCTCGTCTTCACCTTGATCCACTTGTCTCCTCAAAGCCCTCTTCCCATGACCCCAGCTCTAAATCTTAATCCCTACTCTATTTTTGACCCTGAGTATTAGTCACTCAGCTGCATTTGATTTTCCCCCAGGATGAAACTGGAATAAAAAAGGATGAATAGAAATGTCATTCATTGGTCTAGCCTTAAGATCAAGTATCTATACAATCTTTGGTTCTTTCATAATATCGGCATGTTTCCTGGGTGTTTTATGGAAATAGCGTGATGATTAAATTGATGAGGTCTGGAACCAGATTGCTTGGGTCCAAATCCCAGCTCTGCCAATTAGCTGTGTGACCTGCGGCAAGACTTTAATTTCTGTTCTTCAGTCTTTTCTTCTGTAAAATGAGTAAAATAAATACATCCATAATGTAAGATTTTGTGAGGATTACTTAGAAGGGTGTCTGGCATATCCTGAGTGACTTAAAAGTGTTTGCCATCATGTCTTCTTCTTCTTCTTCTTCTGCTAAAAGTTAGTAAGTTTCTTTTTTTCCCCAGTTGTATTTTGAAAGATCCTCTTCTGCTATCTCACATAATGTGGAGCCAGGCCTTAGAAAGAGGGTGGATATATACCATGTCCAAAATTGGGAGTGGAGGAGAGGAAACAAATCCTAGTACTAGAAAAAGCATTGGCAAGTCAATATGTAAAGTAATAGGAAAGACTATAACACTTTGTTAGGCCCTGGAATGTGTAGACATTAATTTGCTTAAAAGCACTAATGAATCTAGATAGTCAAGGGTGGAACTATAAATGATTTAATCTGCTAAGCTTGATCATGAATGTATTAATCATTTGAACACTTAATGATTTATACATTTGGAGAGAGACTGGAAGGTCCCAGAACAGTTAGATTCTTTTCCAATTTCCATCATTATTTATTATTTCTATTGTCCAGTGGAGGAAAAAAGTCAAGTTACTCTTTTATTGTTGAAGATGATGTGACTGGTATATTGCAAAGTTTGGTTTAGTACATTGTGAAGACGTTCATGGCAAGTTAAAAAACATCAGGAGATAAAATTTCTTTTTGCTTTACACATTTAAAATGAAACTAGAATTTTATTTTGTAGCTTTATTTAGAGAGGAATTAAAATTCAAGAATAAGCTCAGCCTGTTGCCATAGACAGAAAAGATTGAGGGTCAATTGGCTGAATTTGATGGTTTGCTATCACATGTGTTCAGATGTTCTCCCACAAACACACAATAACTAACAGCAAAAGAATTCATTTCTCTCTAAAAGTATTCTTTTTAAATAAAGTTTTGAATTTCAAAAGGAAAAAGAAAAAGAAAAGCCATTTTGTATAGAATTGGCATTTAGTAAGTACTTAAATATTTGTTTGATATTTAGATTTAAGACATATTAACTTATATATTAACTTAATGTTGTAGATTATTTATATAAATGACTGCAGGTCTTCTTCCTCCCTGTACGCATGCTGTTTTGCAAAGTGTCTCTCAGTCCTCCCATCAGGAAGTGAAGACTACATCCCCACTCTTTGAATATGAGCTAGTCTTGTGTTTGTTTCAATAAAATACACTGGACGTGATGCGGTTGAAACTCCAAGCCTAGATAGACATTAAGAAGGCTTCCTCATTTCAATCTCTTTAGAAACCTCTAACTGCCATGTGAAAAGCTAAGCTAACCTGGTGGGGAATAAGAGGCTTACTAAATGCAACATGGCCCAGTGGCCATGGTGACAGGTAGCCAGTCCTGGATCAGGCAACCTGCAGAAACAGTTACCTAAAATTTGGCCTGCAGCTGTTTGCAGCTGCAAGAGCAAGTCAGAAGCCAATATCAGAAGAACCACCCTGCTGAACTCAGGCCAAATTGTCTGCCCATTAGAATAATGTGATAAGTAAATGGTAGTTGGTATCAGATTTGGAGCAAGAACTAACATTCACTGAGCACTTAGTATGTGCCAGGCACCGTTCTACGTGCTTTACAGTTATTGGCTCACTTCATTCTCATGACAACCCTGAGATGGGGTTACAGATGAAAGTAGCCTGAGGCCATCTGTTGGTCACAAGCAGAAGTCACATCTCAGCAAGACAACCTGTGCTCCTTCTTCCTGCTGATAATGAGGCAAAGGCCAAGCTGGACAAAGCCACGTCTCTTTATAGACCTTCTCACTAAGGTTTCTCTAAAGTGGTGTTGGCAAACTTTTCCCTTAGAGGGACAGATAGTAAACATTTGAGGTTTTGCCAGCCATCTCTGCCATAACTACTCAACTCTGCCTTTGCAGTGTGAAAGCAACCACAGGAATATGTAACCAAGTGAGCCTGGGATTCCAATAAAACAGGTGGTGGACTGGATTTGGCCTGTGGGTCATGGTGTGTTGAGGCCCGCCTCCCGGAAATTAAGCTCTAACGACATAAGGCATCCACTGCATGTAATAAATTAGCTTATCCCCTATGCAACTAGCATGTTCCCTAGCTTTGTACATCCTTGGGAGAACTGAGAAAGAAGTCACACATCGCACTTTTAGCAAGCCTTAATTCTCGTGCAGAATCCCAGGAGAAAGGCAGCATGGTTGCTGGTTTCATCTTAAATCTGGCTCTTTTTGTGGCTGTCGGGTGACTGCTATAGCAATGGCCAGTATTTCTCATCTTTGTTTCCAATGGAAGGAAGAGATTCAGTCCAGGGAAAGTCAGGAGGGATTTTTCCAGAGGCCCAGCAGATATTTCCTGGTGTCTCAGCCGAAATATGTCACCTATCATTTCAAAGCCCAGCCCTAGCAAGAGAGTGGATTGCTCTGATAGTCTAGAACCAATCAGGTCCTTCCCATGGAGCTGCAGTTGGATCAAGTTATTTAACTACTACCTGATACCATTTCTGGCATCATACCAATTTGCCCTCTCACTTGAATTATAGATTTTGTAGCTCAAAAATAACTTTTCCTTAAACTTTGAGCATATTGCTCCATTGTTTTCTTGCCTCCGGTAGTGTAAATGTGAAGTGTAACGTTAATCTAATTTTTTGTTGTTTTGAAGTGTAACCTTTATTTTTTATTTTGGATACTTATAAAATCTTTGTCTTTGTTCTTATTGACAGGTTTTATCACAATTTGACTATGAGCTGGCCTTTTGTTTAATTCATCTTGCCTGGTACTCAATGGGTTCTTTCTGCATATAGACACGCCGTTCTTTGGCTCAGGGAAATTTTCTGCTATTTTTTATTTTTTTAAAATATTTTTATTCCTTAATTCTGTCTGTCCTCACCTTTGAGTGCTTCTATGGCATGGATATGAGGGCTTCTCTTCCCTCCTTGTGTTTAGCTGCTGTTATGGATTGAATTTGGCCCCCTCTCCAAATTCGTAAGTTAAAGTCCCATCCCTCAGTACTTCAGACTGTGACCTTAATTGGAAATAGTGTTGTTGCAGATATAATTAGTTAAGATCATGTCATACTGGACCTTAATCCAATATGACTAGTGCTCTTATAAAAAGGGGAAATTTGGATAAAGATATACACACAGGAAGAATGTCATGTGAACATGAAGGCAGAGATTGGGGTGATGCATACCAAAGTTTTCCAGTAAACCAGGGGAGAGGCATAGAACAGATTTTTCCTTATAGACCTCAGAAGGAGTAACCTTGTTGATGCTTTGATTTGGACTTCTAGCTTCCAGCACTGAGAATAAATTTTTGTTGTTTAAGCTACCCAGATGGTGGTACTTTATTACTGTACCCTAGAAAAACAATACAACTGTGTTGATATTCTCCATTTCTTTTGCTGTTTCACTATGATACAGAATTCCTCACTCTGCTCTCAGAGTGCATTAATTTGTTCTACAGCAATGTCCATTCAGTTTGTCATTTTGGCCATTTACATTTTCAAGATCTGATTACAATTTAGTTTCATAACAACCTGTTCTTATTTCATGGATGCAACAAACAATTTTTTTCAAAGCTCTTTTCCTTTGAGATCTATTAGATAGCATGGTATTCAGATTTAACTAAAAGAAATCACAATAAACTGTAACTTGAACAAATAATAGGTTTATTATCCTCATGAATTAAAAAGTCCATAAATGAGCATCCAGGGCTGTCATCCAGGGATTAGGCTCCTTCCATCTTTTTATCCTATACTTCTGAGTATGTGGACTTCATTCTCATGGATGTAAGATGGCTCTTGCACTTCACAGCATTGGGTACGCATTTCAGGCCAGAAGAAAGATGACAGAATACAAAGGAAGGGTTGATGTCTATATTAGTATAAAAAAATCATGACAAAAGTCCAAAATTATAGTGACTTAAAGACAAAACTTACCTGTCTCACATATTAATGAATTCTGCAGGTACGTGGTTCAGAGCTGCCATTCCACCACATAGTGCCGGAACCTAGGTTTCTTTAATCTTTTCGTTCTTCCATCCAAAATATGTGGTTTTAAAAATGTGATCCAACATGGCTGCTCAAGATCCAGCCATCATTTCTTTATTCCAGTTACCAAGAAAGTGGGAGAATGAGGAGGACATGAACTTACATCCACTGGCCAGGACTTAGTCCCCTCTCCCCTGAGGCTGTTATCGGCTTGGCTAAAATTAGGGGTTCTGAAATGAATTAAAGAAGAGAAGAATGAATATTAGAGACAACTGGTCAGCTCAGTTACAATCAGGAAAGCAAAACTTACCCAGAAATATCCAGCAGACTTTCATCTTAATGGCCAAATTTTGTCCTCTGACATGTTTGAGAGGTAGAATTCTGTTAAATTATTCAATCAATCAATCAAGATTCTGGAAGTAACAAAAAAGGGAGAGTAGATGTTGGTCAGGCAACTAGCAAGTCAGTCACACTTGTGTACAAATTTTTCAATTTCTGCAGTGATGCTTCTTTCACGGTATTTGCTTTTCTACATTATTAGTGACTCCTGGTTATATGACTCCTCCCCTTATAGTTGGTGTGCTAATTTATGAATGTGGGAGTTCCTGTTATCATGCCTCTGGATGTTGCATCTGTTTATCGCAGACTGCCTCCAGTGATTTCAGGAGGGTGGAAGGATTCCCTGCAAGGCAGAATATTCTGGTCTCCTGGAGGTGGAGATTTCACCCTCCAACCTGGGTCCTGGCCAAGATCCCATAGTCACTGCTCTACCTGAGAACTAACAACTTCACTAGTTCACTATTTGCCCATGAGGAGAATGACTGACCTCCTGAGTGGACCTTTGGTGGAGCCTCAATGAATCACTCCAAGAGTTCATCTTCAGGCTCCTGTAGGCTCTCCTTATTCTCCTTTTCAGAACTGAGTGTCCACGGGGTAGCTACTATCTTTTGCAGAAGTTGTCTGTTGTACAGGTTTGGGTCATTTTTTTTAAGCTCTTTATTGGAATATAATTTCTTTACACTCTTGTACCAGCTTTTGAGATACACCAAAGTGAATCAGCTGTATTTATATATATATCCCCATATTCCCTCCCTCCCATAACTCCCTCCCATGCTCCCTGTCCTGGCCCTCTAAGGCATCATCACCCATCATTGAGTGGATCTCCCTTTGTTATACAGCAACTTCCCACTAGCTATCTATTTTACATTAGGTAACGTACCTATGTCTATGCTACTCTCTCGCTTCATCCCAGATTCCCCTTTGCGCCCTGCCCCCCCCCAACCCCGTGTCCTCCAGTCCATTCTCTGCATCTGCATCCTTATTCTTGCCCTGTCACTGGGTTCATCAGTACCATTTTTTTTTTCTTTTTAGATTCCGTATATATGAGTTAGCATACAGTATTTGTTTTTTCTCTTTCTGGCTTACTTCACTTTGTATGACAGACTCTAGGTCTATCCACCTCATTACATATAGCTCCATTTCATTCCTTTTTATGGCTGAGTAATATTCCATTGTATATATGTGCCACATCTTCTTTATCCATTCATCAGTTGATGGGCATTTAGGTGGCTTCCATTTCCTGGCTAATGTAAATAGTGCTGCAATGAATATTATGGTACATGTTTCTTTTTGGATTATGGTTTTCTCTGGGTATATGCCCAGTAGTGGGATTACTGGATCATATGGCAGTTCTATTTGTAGTTTTTTAAGGAACCTCCAAACTGTTTTCCATAGTGGCTGTACCAATTTACATTCCCACCAACAGTGCAGGAGGTTTCCCTTTTCTGCACACCCTCTCCAGCATTTATTGTTTCTAGATTTTGTGATGATGGCCATTCTGACCAGTGTGAGGTGATACCTCATTGTGGCTTTGACTTGCATTTCTCTGATGATTAGTGATGTTGAGCATCTTTTCATGTGTTTGTTGGCCATCTGTATGTCTTCTTTGGAGAAATGTCTGTTTAGGTCTTCTGCCCATGTATGGATTGGGTTTTTTGCGTTCTTGGTATTAAGCTGCATGAGCTGCTTATATATTTTGGAAATTAATCCTTTGTCCGTTGCTTTGTTGGCAAGTATTTTCTCCCATTCTGAGTGTTTCCTTCTGGTCTTGTTTATGGTTTCTTTTGCTGTGTAAAAGCTTTTAAGTTTCATGAGGTCCCATTTGTTTATTCTTGATTTTATTTCCATTATTCTAGGAGATGGGTCAAAAAGGATCTTGCTTTGATGCATGGTATAGAGTGTTCTAAATATGTTTTCCTCTTGGAGTTTTACAGTGTCTGGCCTCACATTTAGGTCTTTAATCCATTTAGAGTTTATTTTTGTGTATGGTGTTAGGAAGTATTCTAGTTTCATTCTTTTACATGTAGCTGTCCAATTTTCCCAGCACCACTTATTGAAGAGGCTATCTTTTTTTCCATTGTATATTCTTGCCTCCTTTGTCAAAGATAAGGTGCCCATATGTGCTTGGGTTTACCTCTGAGTTCTCTATTCTGTTCCATTGATCTTCCTTTCTATTTTTGTGCCAGTACCATACTGTCCTGATCACTGTAGCCTTGTAGTATAGTTTGAAGTCAGGAAGCCTAATTCCACCAACTCCATCTTTCCTTCTCAAGATTGCTTTGGCTATTCAGAGTCTTTTGCGTTTCCATACAAATTGGAAGATTTCTTGCTCTAGTTCTGTGAAAAATGCCATTGGTAATTTGATCGGGATTGCATTGAATCTGTAAATTTTGGGTAGTACAGTCATTTTCACAATTTTGATTCTTCCAATCCAGGAACATGGTATGTCTCTCCATCTGTTTGTATCGTCTTTGAATTCTTTCATCAGTGTCTTACAGTTTTCTGCATACAGGTCTTTTGCCTCCTTAGGCATGTTTATTCCTAGGTATTTTATTCTGTTTGTTGCAATGGTAAATGGGAGAGTTTCCTTAATTTCTCTTTCTGCGTTTTTGTTGTTAGTGTATAGGAATGCAAGAGATTTCTTTGCATTAATTTTGTATCCTGCTACTTTACTATTTTCATTGATTAGTGCTAGCAATTTTCTGGTAGAGTCTTCAGGGTTTTCTATATATAATATCATGTCATCTGAAAATGGTGACAATTTGACTTCTTCTTTTCCAATTTGGATTCCTTTTATTTCATTTTCTTCTCTGATTGCTGTGGCTAAAACTTCCAAAACTATGTTGAATAATAATGGGAGAGTGGGCACCCTTGTCTTGTTCCTGTTCTTAGAGGGAATTATTTCAGTTTTTCACCATCTAGAATGATGTTAGCTTTTGGTTTCGCATATATGGCTTTTATTATGTTGAAGTAATTTCCTTCTATGCCCGTTTTCTGGAGAGTTTTTTCATAAATGGATGTTGAATTTTGTCAAAAGCTTTTTCTGCATCTATTGAGATGATCATATGGTTTTTATCCTTCAATTTGTTGATATGATGTATCACGTTGATTGATTTGCGTATATTGAAGAATCCTTGCATCCCAGGGATAAACCCCACTTGATCATGGTGTATGATGTTTTTAATGTGCTGTTGGATTCTGTTAGCTAGTATTTTGTTGAGGATTTTTGCATCTATATTCATCAGTGATATTGGCCTGTAATTTTCTTTTTTTTTGTGACATCTTATCCTGGTTTTGGTATCAGGGTGATGGTGGCCTCGTAGAATGAGTTTGGGAGTGTTCCTCCTTCTGCTATATTTTGGAAGAGTTTGAGAAGGATAGGTGTTAGCTCTTCTCTAAATGTTTGATAGAATTTGCCTGTGAATCTATCTGGCCCTGGGCTTTTGTTTGTTGGGAGATTTTTAATCACAGTCTCAATTTCCGTACTTGTGATTTGTCTATTCATATTTTCTATTTCTTCCTGGTTCAGTCCTGGAAGATTGTATTTTTCTAAGTATTTATCCATTTCTTCCAGGTTATCCAATTTATTGGCCTATAGTTGCTTATAGTAGTCTCTCATGATGTTTTGTATTTCTGTGGTGTCTGTTGTTACTTCTCCTTTTTCATTTCTAATTCTGTTGAGTTGTATCTTCTCCCTTTTCTTCATGATAAGTTTGGCTAATGGTTTATCAATTTTGTTAATCTTCCCAAAGTACCAGCTTTTAGTTTCATAGATCTTTGCTATTGTTTCCTCCCTTTCTTTTTCATTTATTTCTGCTCTGATCTTTATGATTTCTTTCCTTCTGCTCACTTTGGGGTTTCTTTGTTCTTCTTTCTCTACTTGTTTTAGGTGTGAGGTTAGGTTGTTTATTCGATCATTTTCTTGTTTCTTGAGGTAGGACTGTATTGCTATAAACTTCCCTCTTAGAACTACTTTTGCTGCATCCCATAGGTTTTGGGGTGTTGTGTTTTCATTGTCATTTGTTTCTAGATATTTTTTGATTTCCCCTTTGATTTCTTTAGTGATTTCTTGGTTGTTTAATAGTGTATTGTTTAGTCTCCATGTGTTTGTATTTTTTACATTTTTTTTTCAGGTAATTGATATCTAGTCTCATGACTTTGTGGTCAGAAAAAATGCTTTATACCATTTCAAGTTTTCTGAATTTACCGAGGCTTGATTTGTGACCCAAGATGTGATCTATCCTGGAGAATGTTCCATGTGCACTTGAGAAGAAAGTGTATTCTGCAGTTTTTGGATGGAATGTCCAATAAATATCAATTAAGTCGAGATGGTCTAATGTGTCATTTAAAGCTTGTGTGTCCTTATTTATTTTCTGTTTGGATGATCTGCCCATTGATGTAAGTGGGGTGTTCAAGTCTCCTACTATTATTGTATTCCTGTCAATGTCCCCTTTTATGGCTGTTAGCATTTGCCTTATGTATTGAGGTGCTCCTATGTTGGGGGCATAGATATTTACAATTGCTATATCTTCTTCTTGGATGGATCCCTTGATCATTATGTAGTGTCCTTCCTTGTCTCTTGTAACAGTCTTTACTTTAAAATCTAATTGGTCTGATATGAGTATTGCTACTCCAGCTTTCTTTTGACTTCCATTTGCATGGAATATCTTTTTCCATCCCTTTACTTTCAGTCTATGTGTGTTCCTTGTTCTCAAGTGGGTTTCTTGTAGGCAGCATATAGAAAAGTCTTGTTTTTGTATCCATTCAGCCAATCTGTGTCTTTTGGTTGGAGCATTTAATCCATTTACATTTAAGGTGATTATTGACATGTGTGTTCCTATTATCATTTTCTTAATTGTTTTGGGTTTGTTTTTGTAGGTCTTTTCCTTCTCTTGTGTTTCCTACTTAGAAAATTTCCTTTAGCAATTGTTGTAAGGCTGGTTTGGTGGTGTTGAATTCTCTTAACTTTTGCTTGTCTGTAAAGCTTTTGATTTCTCTGTTGAATCAGAATGAGATTCTTGCTGGGTAGAGTATTCTTGGCTGTAGGTTTTTCTCTTTCAGGACTTTCAGTATATCCTGCCATTCCCATCTGGCCTGCAGTGCTTCTGCAGAAAGATCAGCTGTTATTCTTATGGGTTTTCCCTTATATGTTATTTGTTGCTTTTCTCTTGCTGTTTTTAATATTTTTTCTTGGTGTTTAATTGTCATTAGTTTGATTAACATGTGCCTCAGTGTATTTCTCTTTGGGTTTATTCTGTATGGGACTCTCTGTGCTTCTTGGACTTGATTAATTATTTCCTTTCCCATGTTGGGGAAGTTTTCCACTAAAACCTCTTCAAATATTTTCCCAGACCCTTTCTTTTTTTCTTCTTCTTCTGGGATGCCTATGATTCGAATGTTGCTGTGCTTAATGTTGCCACCAAGGTCTCTGAGACTGTCTTCCAATCTTTTTTTTCTTTTTTCTTTTTCCTGCTCTGTGGCAGTTATTTCCTCCATTCTATCTTCCAACTCACTTATTCGTTCTTCTGCCTCAGTTATTCTGCTGTTTATACCATTTAGAGTATTTTTACTTTCAGTTATTTTGTTTTCCATTACTGTTTGTTTGCTCTTTAGTTCTTCTGAGTCCTTATTAAGGACTTGTATTTTCTGTATTTTTTTATCGAGATTTTGTATCATCTTTACTATTGTTACTCTGAAATCTTTTTCAGGCAGTTTTCCTATTTCCTCTTCATTTATCTGGTCTTGTGGGTTTTTCCCCCACTCCTTTGCCTGCATGGTATTTCTTTGTTTTCTCATTTTGTCTAATTTATAGGATTTGCTGTCTCCTTTCCCTATGCTGCCTAGTAGTAATTCCTCTTGTTTCTGCCCTTTGCCCCCTGTGGTGAGGTTTGTCCAGTGTCTTGAGTAGGCTTCCTGGTTGGGGGGGGGGGGTCTGATGTCTGCTTTCCAGTGTGTGGCTCTGTGTCTTTTCTCTCTGATGACCTGGGACATGTCGGGAGGTGCTTTTTAGGGTATCTGTGAGGTTAATATGGCTTTAGGTAGTCTGTGTGCTGATGGGTGGGTTTGTATTCCTGTCTTGTTTGTAGTTTGATGTGAAGTGTCCAGCACTGGCAGTTTCAGACAGTCAGATGAAGCCAAATCTTAGACTCTGATACAGGGCTCTGTGAGAGTTCGCTGCAGTTAATCTTCCGTGTGTCTGAGGACTCCCTAGTAGTCTAGCATCTGGGATTCAGTGCTCCTTCCCCAGATCCTCCTACTTGACTTCTGATGGAGTAGTCCAGACTTCAGAGGTTGCTTGTCCCAGCAATAAAAGGGGTTTAAAGAAGACTGTCCAAGCCCCAGACTAATGGCAGAGTGTTGAGTCAGACAAATACTAAGTCAAGGAAACACATACATGTATAAGACACACAAATACTGAATCCAATAGAACATAAGTCACTAGAAAGACCTGAGAGAAGAACCCCAGTGTGCCATCAGGCAATCAAAGAGAAAACCAACAGAAATTCAAAACCAAAAAAAAAAAAAAAAAAAACACCACACCAAAATACCGCCCCCCCCCCCAACACACACACATACAAACACAAATTCAGGGAGATTTTGAAAGCTAGGATCAAATATAATAAAGAGCAAGAGTACCACCAGACAGACTGAAGATTCTCAGAACAAAATCAGACAATTATACTTAGAACTAAGATAAACACCAAACCTAATAATAAAAACCAAAGCAGTGTGTCATCTGGAGAATAAAGCATGGAAATAGTGCAGACCGATATTATTGTTTATAAGTATATTAAGATAAAATAAACTAAAAAAGGATAGAAGACAGGGCAACAGAAGAGCATAGTGTGACTGGAAATATGAAAAGAAAAAGAGAGAAATAGAAGTGTATAAAAGATAGAGATGAAAAGATGGTAGGAGAGATACAGTCAGCATACAAAAAACTTAGCTAGAAATAGAAATTTATAAAAAGGCTAAAAATAAAAATAGAATAAAAAAATATGTTATGAAACGTGTAGATCCCTTAGCATTAAGATCTTAATTAATAAACAAAACAAAACAAAAAAACTAGGGCTGACCCCAGAATGGACCAGATCAATAGAATTAATAATAATATTTCTGCTTCCTTGGGGTCTCAGCTGTACGTGTCCTTCTACCCGCCTTGGGTTTTTTGTATTACTCTGCAACCAGCAGAGCTTCCTTTATTGTTCATCTGTAAGCACCAGTGTGTGGGGAGAGAGAGGGTACAATAGTGGCTCCTTTCCCTGGGAGTGAGTGAGCAGTGGCGCCCTGCCTGGGTCACAGCAGCTTGGGCAGCTCAGGCCAAGAGAGTGACTCCAACTGTGGCTCCTCCCCCCTGCTACAACTTCACCAAGGCACCCAGCCTGGGTCACGGCAGCTCAGTTGGCTGTGGTAGTGCCTGTTGCAGAGGGACACTGGCAGCTCAGGTGTAAACAGAATGTCTCCAGAGCTGGGCCACTCTGCAGACTTTTAGCTCTCGGTTGCAGGCACTCTAGGCCAGCCCTGACCAGGGGGCCTTTTTTATCCCTGAGTGCATTAGCCAGGCTCAGAGGGGTCCTTTCTTTGTCTGTCACAGGCACCTAGAGAGAGGCTACACCCGGTGCTCCTTCCCCCTGCTTCTGAGTCAGCAATATCGAGCTGCCACCATGGCCGCCCAGCTTTCCATGGTAGGCACTCTCCGCTGTGGATTTCTTCTCTCCTGTCCTCTCCATCCGTCTCCCTACTGCTAACAATGTTTCTCACCCTGAACCAGTTCTCTGGTTCCCATGTTCCAGCTCCCAGACCTCCTGTTCAGCTGTGAACCGATGTCTCAGTCCAGACATGCTGAGCTGTGGTGCAGACCGTCTGTGTGTTTCTCACTCTTTCCTGTCTGCCACAGCTCAGCTGCCTCACCCTCTTTGAACAGTCCCAAATGCCTCCCTTGTGACCCAGGGAAATTGCCCTTTGGAGAAAGGGCTTCCCTGTCAGATAAGGGACATTTCCCCAAATTTGGCAATCTCCCCTCTGTTTCAGATCCCTCTGCCCTAGGGTGTGGGACCCATCCCTTTCCTTTCTTCTCCTCCTCTTTCTCCTTTTTTTCTTCCCCCTGTCCTACCCAGTTATGTTGGGATCTTTGCAGTCCTTTCTGGTGTCTGAGGTCATTTGCTGGTGTTCAGCTGGTTCTCTGTGGGAATTATTGCGTCTTTTGGTGTATTCCTGATGCATCTGTGGAGAGGGATGCATTCCACATCCTTCTACTTCGCCGCCATCTTCGTTCCCCCAGGGCCATTCATTTTTACATCACAGAAGTTTTCACTGTCTGAAGTCACTTCTTTGAGTTAAGGTGGTATCTCCAGAAGGCCACTGTTAAATGCATGTTACCTGGACTCAGGGTGTCGCCAACTCTTTGGTCTCTTGACTAAGATGGCAGCCGGTCCCGAGCCTGGACCACAGCTACTGGGTCATTTTTTTGAAATTAATTAACGCCCCTAGCTTTATAGAGGTGTAATTGACATATAATATTGTGTAAGTTTAAAGTATACAATGTGTTGATTTGATCCACTTACCCATTGCAAAATGATTACCACCATAGCGTTACCTAACACCTCCACCCCCTCGCACAATTACCATTTCGTTTTTTGTGATGAGAACATTTAAGATCTACTCTTTCAGCAACTTTCAAATATATAATACAGTATTCACATTAGGTACCTGGAACTTGTTAATCATATAGCTGGAAGTTTGTACACTTTGACAAACATCTCCCCTTTTCCCTCACCCCCACCCCCTGGTAACCACCACTCTACTCTCTGTTTCTATGAGTTTGGATTTTTTTAGATTCTACATGTGAGTGATACCATAACAGCGTTTCTATCTCTGACTTATTTCACTTAGCATAATGCTCCCAAGTTTCATACGTGTTGCAAATGGCAGGATTTCCTTCTTTCTCATGGCCAAATAATATGCCATTACATATCTGTATCACATCTTCCTTATCTATTCATCCATTCATTGACACTTAGGTTGTTTCCATATCTTGGCTATTCTGAACAATGCTGCCATGAACATAGGGACCAGGGCAGGCAGCAGTGATGGCTGGAGCTGGTAGTGTGCACATCCTTGGCTGCAAGTGTCTGTGTAGTGGCAGGGGCTGGATACAGACACACATATTGTGATGGGGGCCAGGGCAGTTATCAAGGGCTGTGTCCAACTACTGGTTCACTGGCAGCTGTGAAGTCCTGGCTGTCAGTGTGCTTTCCTGTGGCTGCACAGTCTCCTGGAGGTCGGGGGGGGGGGGGGCGGTTTGTGGCTGTAGGTATAGATGGAGGACCTAGCCCTGAGTTTGTGCATGGCAATGGGGATCAGCTGCAGGGGTCTGGCTTCGTGTCTTGTACTCATGTACACACAGAGGCCTGGGCAATGCAAACCCCAGGCTCCAGTGCATGTGCGGGGGTGGGGGCATCAGCGAACATGAATACCTGTGGGGCAAAAGCTGATGAAATCTGCAGGGGGTCCAAGGTAGTTGTGCTGGCTCTTAGCATCTTCATTGGTGAAATCTGCTGGGTTTGTCTGCAGGCCACTGTGAACTGCAATCACTCCAGCTCTGTGACTGCTCTTGGAAGCCCCTGCTTTTCTCTCTTGTTCTTAGCCATCTTTATACCTTTCAGCTTTGCCCATTTGGGTGGAGTGAAACAAAAGCAGGACTGTTGTGGATGCCCCAAAGGCTGGGGAAGCTAGTCACTCACCCCGCTCTTCCTTTCTGGAGAGGAGAACTCTTTCTAGCTAGGAAGTTTCCTCTTGGTACTAAGCAATGGCATGGATGATGAAGGCAAAATGAAGCAGTCTTCCTTCTTTTGTTATGTGGTTATTCCCAGATTTTTTGTTCCACTGTCCTGCTAAAGTTTTTTAAGTGGACTCCAGGGTTCTCCCAGAACTGTTTTTGTTTGTGGATAGCTGTCTAGTTGTTGATTTTTGTTGGGGGACAGAAGCTAAGGTCTTGTGTGTTGGCATTGCCATTTTGGTGACATCACTCCTCTTGGGGCTTTGGTTTTTATTTGAAATCAATCTCATTTTATTTTTATATATGGGTTATTTATAAAAGTAATTTATGGCTCCCTGAGAGTACCTCTGTGGTAGATAAAATAAACACAAAACTTTTTATGTCATTCCTAGGGATTTGGGGCAGATCCGTGTATGTACTTAGCCCACCCACCCTCTTAAGCCAATCCTCCAGGGTAATTCTCTACTGTGTTGATCAATAATAGGTTAAATATAGTGTTGATGTCATAATGGGTGTATTAGTTTCATTTGGCTGATATAACAAATTACTATAAACTTGGTGGCTTGAAACAGCAGAAACTATGTTATCAAAGTTCTGGAGGTCAGAGGTCTGAAATCAAGGTTGTGCTCCCTCTAAAGGCTCTAGATTCCTTCCTTGCCTATCTGTTCCAGCTTCTGATGGCTCTAGGTATTCCTTGGCTTGTGGCCACATCACTACAATCTCTGCCTCTGTCTTCACATGGCCTTCTGCTCTTTGTCTTTGTGTGTCTGTATCACCTCTTCCATCTCTTATAAAGACACTTGTCATTAGGTTCAGCACTTTTCTGGATAATCCAGGGAGATCTCATCTAAATATCCTTAACTTAGTCATATCTGCAAACACCCCTTTTCCAAATAACGTCACATTCACAGAGTCTGGGTGTTTAGGATGTGGACATATGTTTTGGGGGGCCACCATTCAACCATGTTGACCTTTGGAAAGCAAAGTTAGAAATACTCTAGTGTTACACATTGCAGCGTGAGGTAACTTCTGGAGTTGGTTAACATTAACATTATATGTCACACAATGAATATCATCTCCCACAGATGTGTTTAAACTTCTCTCCAACTTCTCTCACATTGTTACCGTATCTGCAGAGGTATCTCATAGAAAAGAAAAGAAAAGTATGCTCACTTGCTTACCAGAAACCTTTAACTGCCAGTTTGCTGTATCCTTATGTCCTGAGAGGAATAGATAATAGTAACCAAACTACTCATTCTTTTCCGTACATCGTACTAAGTCCTACGTCAGCTTTCACTCAGTAATCACACGTGATTTTCTCTTGTGAGTCTAAGGAGAGAGATGTGAAAGGAATTAAATAATAGTGAACCCCAGGGGAGCCTTGCCTTGCAGGTGACTCAATTACAAGTAAGACTTTTCAAATTCTTGAGGCAAGGTCACTGTGGACAATGCCAAGCTGCCATTCTACCTAGCACCTGATTCTCTTACAGCAGGTTCTCTTCGGCTTTTGTTTAACCCAGCTTGGGGGTCATTTCTTCCTTGTGTGAGAGGCAGTCAGTATCCTGCTGTGAGAATTTCTTTTGGATGGTCTGGACTCTCTGTAGTCCTATGCAGAATCCCATGAAGTGCTCTTTTCCCTGGGGGCAGTTTGCAGGTAGAAGAATTGAGGTGATGGGATAAAGTTTGAAAGGACTTTACTGATAAGAAAACTTCTGGGAAATGTGAGGCCCCTCAGGGAACTGGAAAGTTGGATTTGGTGTGATCAGACCACCTGGCAGGGTCTAGTTTCCTTCCCAGCAACTAAATAGTCATTAATTTATTCTTGACTTTAAATCCCAGGAGGTTTAGCTCCCTTATTGGATGGAACCTGGCATTTCTGGCCCAATAGTGTGGCTGGTTACCAAAGGTGGTAACCATGTGATGGAATTGGAAGATGGGACCATTTATGATTAAAGAGCCTGTTTCAGGGGCTTCCTAGGTGGCGCAGTGGTTAAGAATCCGCCTGCCAATGCAGAGGTCACAGGTTCGATCCCAGCTCCAGGAAGATCCCACATGCTGCGGAGCAACTAAGCCCGTGTGCCAAAAAAATAAAATAAAATAAAATAAAAAAATAAAAAAAAATAAATAAAAAAAGAGCCTGTTTCAGCAAGAGTTCATGGTGTTTCCCTCTCACCTCTCTCAGGCATACCACCAGGCAGAGGCAAGGGTTGCAGGGACTGTGAAGGTTGACAGGAGAAAAGGCAGGTCCATTTCATTGCTCAGGGTTCATTGAGCCTTGAACTAGGGGATAGAATCAAAGAATGAACTTACTGTTTAAGTAGATGATGCAGGATTCATGGAGAAACCATTATGTATTTGTAATAGGATGTTGAACTGGACTTTTCACCTTGGTTTAGAATTTTTGGCAAAGCACAAAACAGAGAACATTATAACAAGGGCCACCTTTGAGCAGGATGTCCTAAGATATGGCATAACTGGTATCTACCACGAACCACCAGCCCACTGCCCCAGCTCAGCCTGTACAACAAGGGGACTGGGAGAAGGAGTGAGTCATCTGAGAGCCGCGTCTTCTGGAGGATGCGGTATTTTTTTTTTTTTTTTTTTTTGAGGATGCGGTATTTGAGAGGAGAGGTTTACCATCTTCCCGAAGCTCAGGGTGGGGACAGAGGGAAGAGACTCGTTCTTAAAAATTAGAAGGTGCCCGTGAATGGAGGAGGCTAGCTCCTTATTCCCTGTTTGGACATCTGCTTGGGCAGTGGAACTGACAATCTACACATGTCCCTACCTGAGTGGAGGATACGAATACGTGAATTGGAAAGAGATGGCAGGGCCAGGTGAGGGGGCGGGTTGGTCCGAGAGGGCTGTGCTCACAGGTGGCACGGCCAACTAATGAGGTACCCATGGGTCATCTGGACCTTGAGCCATTCGCTGGGCTTCACTCTCCCAAGAGTTTACCAGCTGGACCTTCTGGAACTCTGGCAACAGAGGCCGTAGGTGGATCACAGGTGATGGAGCCAAGGAGAAGGGTGAGTGAAAGATTTTGAGGGAAGTTGCTCTCCCACAGCAGGGAACCATGCTGGGCAGGGAGGCCTTGGTCAGCATTTGGATGTTTGCTTTTGAGGGCTCAGTGGGTCAGAGGGGTTGTGACAACTAACAAGAAAGAAGAGTGACTTCTCCCAATCACAGAATGAGACAGTCTCTGGTTCCCCCGGTTTCCTCTGCACTGGAAAATCTAGAAGCTTTAAAAGTGTGAACAGGAGGTGTATAAAGAAGAGACTTTGTCCCTTTCCTGTTCCAAGTTGCTGGAGCCACAAGCATGGTGTGTTTTGGGGAGAGGGAAAACCTGAATTATATATGAAATTGACTGGACTAAGTCTTCACAGATGAAAATATTTGGAAACAAATGGAATCTGACCACGATGTCCTCTGGTATCCTGCAGAGATACAGGTGGTGACTAGAACTCCAATGAGCAGGTTAAATAGAAGAGCTTAGTACTTCTGTCCATTTTCCAAGTCAATAGTGGGTTTAAGGCTGGGTGGAGGCTTACACTCAAAGCTCTTTGGAAAGCATAGAGTGCTTTTTTGTGTAGCAGTTAATAATAGATTTCATCTAACTTATGACTAGGTGGGGAGAATAATAGCATTGATGCAGGAGTTAGGATTATTTTTTCACTTGAAATCTGATGTTTAGAGATAATATAGTATTTTCAGAACTCTTCCATGAGTTTTTTGTCATTTTTTTTAGGAATTTAAAATGTGGAGCCCCTCAACCATCTTCACATGTAGTACCTGAAAATATTATTTTATTTTCTATGTTATTTGTATTTTCAAAGTTGCTCTTGATCAATTCCACTTATTTTACTAATTTGTTAATTTCTACTTTTGTGAATTTCTTTCTCTCTTCTTACATTGTTTTTTTTCCCATTGATTTTGTTTTTTCTTTGCTTCTTTAGTTCAATACTTAATTTATTGTCAGCCACCTTCTTCTCTACAAACCTTTAGTGGCATAAATTTCCCTCAGATAACAGCTACGGTTGCTTTCACACAGTTTAGGATGTAGTGTTATTATTATTACTTGGTATTAAACATTATGTAAGAGTTGATTTTCCTCTTTGACCTAAGAGTTACTTAAGAGAATGGCCTTTAATTAATTTCTAAGTGGTTAAATTTTGTTTCTTTCATTTTCAAAACCTTACTTTTTCTTTCTTTTTTTTTTTTGCATTGTGAACAAAGAAGTTGACTTGGACAATTTCTGCTCTTTGAAATTTATAAGAACTTCCTTTGTAGTATAATATGTGACACATTTTTATGTTTTTTTCATGGGTGTTGAAAAGTAAGTTGTTTTGTCTGTGGAGTTGAGGGTTAATTACCAGCAAGTACATCAGACCCACTAACGACAGAGGTTAAACTATCTTCATCCTCATGTTTGCCCAGCCGGTCTGCTGAAAATTAGAATGGTAAGTAGCGAAATCCTTCTGCTCACATTAGATTTATGTGACTTTAGTCTTGCCCTATGAAATGCTTTTGCTTTATATAAAGAAGGTTCATGGAAATAACATCCCTAATTTGAGTTGTACTCCTCATCGATACAAAATCATTTGATTTCCCTTGAGTTATTTAAAAACACTTATGCAGCAGCTATTTCATTATGGTAAATGTTGTGGTAAAATTTTAAAATAATATAGGCTTGCATAAGTGGAAGCCAAGATCTTCTCCTTGCTCCCAAGAATTTTATCCCCCTGATGTTCCATTATTAAAAGTCTGCTGTATAATCTTCCAGACTTTAAAAATCCATATATAGATAATTATTTTTTCATATTGTATTATGTAATCTACTTTTGAAATTCAATACTATGATTTGGATAGCTGTGTCCTTCCTTAGTGGCTACCCATTACTTAATCTTATAAATTTACCATAGTTTATTTAACAATTCTCCTTTTAATAAGTCTTTAAGTTAGCAATTTTTTTTGCTATTATAAACAACTTTAGATCTGTTTTTGTCTGATAATAATTTTATGAACTCTATTTCTATTTTCATGAGCCTGATATAACTTTGCCCATTCATTTAAAAAATACTGCTTTTGAAAACTTACAAGTATGTTTTTATTACCTTCTCTGTTCACATGTCACCTTATCCATGAGGACTTCCCTAAGCATGCTTTAAGAAATAGCAATCCCCTCCTCCCCTTCTCCACCTACTCCTGATTCCTTTTCCTTGTTTAATTTTTCCACATGACATTTGTCAGCAGTTGACACTTGTTTGTATATTTATTGTTCCTCCTTATCCCCTCTGAACTAAAGCGTAGGCTCCATGAGGAGAGGGACTTGGATCTGTTTGGTTTATTACTTTACCCTCTGCTCCTGCCATAATGTCTGGCATGAGTGAATACATGAATCCCTTTAGTTTTAAACTTTTTCTCTTTATTTTTTGCAATTATTATATTAAAAATTATTAAGGTTCTAAAGTTTAAGCTTTGGTCTCACTATATGCCATTTAAACTGTGGCTTTGGTGTTCAATTTTAGAAGACACAACCAGCAAATGCCCACTCCAGTGTCATTTCTGGAATCCCTGAACTGACCACATATGGCTTACTAGCTTGTTGAGAGATGCCAGGATCTCAAATAGTTGACAACATAGCAAATCTGATAGAAGAAATATTCTTAAAAAGGAAATTCAGTGCAACATCATGTACTGTCATTGACATTGCAAAAATACCATGAAGGGTATGAATGATTTAAGACTTAGAAGACATGATGCAATGTTTATGTCCTTAACTTGTGTGTTCGGAAAGGAATTACCATATGAGGTACCATCATAAGATTACTGTAAGGTAGTGGGCCACTTACTATCCTTCCTCAGCAGACAAACACCTTCCAAGAGGTTTTGGAATTGCCTTGTCAAATACTCACACAAAATATCAAATAGAATGGAGAAGCTACTACACATTTAAAAGTCTACCTGAACACATAACAATACCAACAAGCAAGACTTAGAATCAATGGGTTTCTTGAAGATAAAACAGTTCATTTCCTGATGAACTGCATGCTGCTGAAGAAGGAACATAACGGATGAGCTTAAGAGTGCAGGTATTTCTGCATGATACCTGCCATAAGGATTCCTTTCTTATGCTTCTCCAGGGAAGATGCTGAAATTGCTGTGCATCCAATGAAAACTAAGATTGCAAATAGAAATTCAGAGACTATTTTGCCACATTTTTAGATCCAAGGTTTAAGGGCAAATTAAAGTAGTAAGTTCATGCATAATATTAAAAATAAAAAAAATAAGTGAGAGCAAAAAAATTCCTTTGCTTCTGAAAATGTTCAGAAAGCATCTTCTTCAAGCAATGCACAGAGATTCTGTTCGTGAAGTGGCTTCAATGAGATTGCATAATTACTATTGCCCAAAGTTTTAAGTCCAGAAGGTGCAGAGGAGACAAGGTGACTTGAATCTAGTTGCTACTAGAGTGGAAGGGCAACTTTACTACCAGTGGTAGCCTATTCTGACTAGAGTTGGCAAAAAATTTCTTCCCCTTTTGCTAACCTATTTGATATTGTCAGTATGTGGTATATTGACCACACATAGGAGCAATCTAGCAGTCAGTGGAGCTAGGAAATGATTATTTCTGCACTATAATGCCAACATTAAACATTTGAGAAGTAATATGTTAAGCAGTAAGATTGAAGCAAAGATTTAATTTATTTTGTGGAAAAATTTTCAGATGTATTCTTTTCTCAAGAATTTCATTCTGTGATGGTGACCCCAGCTTTGATTTGACTTCATCTGAACACTGAATTCACACTTGGCCCTTCAGTATTGGGCTAATGTGTACATTTGTTACATTTCTATTACCTTGTGAATAGATATGAAAGAATAATCAGAATACAAGGACTATCTAGCACCTACCACCTGATTTAAGAAAAAAGAACAACACGCTATTATTGTTCAGTGCATTTCCTCATTCCATACTTCCTCCCCAGAGGTATCCACCCTTCTACATTTTGTATTTATCAGTTCCTTACTTTTCTGTAGTTTTATGATATGTGTTTACATCTTTGAACAATATATTTTTAGTTTTGCATGTTTTTATTTTGTATAAGTAGAACCATGTTTTTGTTTTTCTGTAACCAAATTTTTTAACATTATGTTTGAGATTAATCTGTGTTGTAACATTCATTTTCATGGCACTGTAGTACTTCATTGGATAAACATTCCACACTTTATATCTTCATTCTACTCTTTATGGACTTGTGTTGTTTTGATTTTAAAACATTTTACTCTTACACACAGTATTGCCATGAACATTCTTATGTCATGTGTCCAAATGTAGGAATGCAAGAGATTATTTAATGTGTGTGTGTAACATGCAGGTAATGATGGAGTATGAGGTTGGAAGTCATGAGCCCATGAATAAGCCCATGCCTAGTCTCTATTCTGTTACGTAGGTTTATTTTGTGTCTTGGGGTATTGATACAATATTCATCTTTCAATCCGTGAACATGATATATCTCTCCATTTATTTAGGTCTCCTCTACTGTCTCTCAATGAAGCTTTACAAATTTCCCTATCAGAAGTACTTACTCCACATTTTGTTCCTCTGGCCCTGTGAAGATGCCAAAATTACTGCTAAGTCTCTCAGCTGCCTCTCCTAGATTGGCCAACATGCTTGTGGCAAAATGCCAAACTCATACCTCTGGATTTCTATTTTCTTGTAGATTTTGGCTTGGTAATTGCACACTCTCTTTTTAGCTTTTTGATACTTTAAAGATCATGATTTTTATATTTTGCAGAGATATTTTAGTTTCCTCCAGCAGGAGAGTTGGCCCAAATTACCCAGTCTGCCACCACTGGGAGGAAGTCCCTAAATCTTCTTGTACTTGCATTGTCTAGGTCTTTCCATATTATCTCCCCTTTCTTTCCCCTCATTCATGGTTTATCTCTTCTAGACCAAGCTTCACTTTATTCTTCACTTCTTTCTTCTTGTTTGCTTAAATTTCTTTCAGCTTCTCTGATGGCCTTTCCTTTCCCCCTTTCTTTGTATTTTAATTAAAATATAGCATATTTTATGATCAAGCAAAACAGAAATGAGCTTGGTGGAAGCTAAGAACATTAGTACCTCCATCAAAACAAAACAACAAACCCCACTGTTCATTACAGCACTATTTACAATAGCTAGGACATGGAAACAACCTAAATTCCACCAACAGATGAATGGATAAAGAAGATGTGGTACATATTTACAATGGAATATTACTCAGCCATAAAAAGGAATAAAATTGGCTCATTTGTAGAGATGTGGATGGACCTAGAGTCTGTCATACAGAGGGAAGTAAGCCAGAAAGAGAAAAACAAATATCATATATTAATGCATACATATGGAATCTAGGAAAGTGGTACCGATGAACCTATTTGCAGGGCAGGAATAGAGATGTAGACGTAGAGAACGAACGTGGACACAGGTGGGAAGGGGAGGGTGGAACGAATTGGGAGATTAAGACTGCCATATATACACTACATGCATAAAATAGATAGCTAGCAGGAACATGCTATAAAGCACAGGAAGCTCAGCACAGTGCTCTGTGATGACCTAGATGGGTGGGATGGGGGGGATGGGAGGGAGGTCCATGAGGGAGGGGATATATGTATACATATAGCTGATTTACTTCATTGTACAGCAGAAACTAACACAACAATGTAAACCAATTATACTCCAATAAAACAAAAGCAAAAACAAAACAACACAACAATAATCCAACCAGGATTCAGCTGTAAAGCACATTTACTTATCACTTCATAGATCAGACGAAAACTCAAAGGAGAAAATCAGGAGGCAGTGTGGCAGTGTTGAGAGAACCCGACTTCAGATTAGGATAGACTTGGACTTCTGTCTCTCTCCACAGTTTGTAGCTGTGGGAACATGGGCAGATCTAAGGTCTGTGATTAATTAATGTAAGTTGACCTCTTTCCCTCCTTTTGATTGGTTAATAGATCTATATTTTGTCCATCTAGGCTGAGTAACTGCCCTGATGCTCTTTTATTCCTCCATGGACAGAATAGTTCAATTTTTTTTTAAAAAAGAAAGATCACTGCATGTACTTTATCTGAAGTTCCAACAGGTAAATATTATTGGCCGTCGGATATTTCAGGTCCTTTGAGTTACTCTGAAGTTTGTAGTGTCTAGTTTTCTGGATTGGCTGATGGCACCATACTACCTAATTAAGTAAATGTCTGTTCTTTGGTATTTCTTTGGTTGGAACTAGGATAAAGAGTTATGGTTTTGATGTAGGAAACTTCTGGGAGAGGTCACTCAAGATGAATTACAGAAGATTTAGGGTGGGGAGGAAGAGAGGACTTTTGAGAGATTAACATTTCAGGAACTGAAAATGCTTATAGCCCTTGCCAGAGGGCTGTAAGTCAATCTACACAAAAGATCGAATTCTGAAAATCTGTATATGCATTAACTTTTAACAAGAGCAATCACATTAGAATTCCCAAAGGGTCTTAGTGAAACCTGGTTGTGAGTCTTTTTGTAAAGTGAAAAATGTTCTTCTTTTCTTATTTTTAAAATATCAAATTCTATTAAAACAAATGTTGTATGGACTTGAAATGTTAACTATTAAAAATATACTTGAAGTATAAACATATTCATTTATCAAGGAGCAGATTTTTCCAAAATAGACCAGGATGAAAAGTAGCATATTGTTACCTACTTGAATTCTGGCATATGCATTTTTCTAAGGAATATATTTTCAGTTCAAATTTTAGCAGATCAAGTATTTAGGTTTTCTTCTCCCTCTCCCCCTCTTTCTCTTTTTCCTTAATTTAGCAGTTAGTTTTCAAAGCTGAGAACTACATTTTGCTTCTTCCACTAGTACAGACTGTACATGTAGTACCATGTACAGACAGCTATCCAAGAAACATAGATGTCATCATAGTCTTATATAATATCTTATATTTTTTCTAATAATTTAATTACTTCTTTCTTCCATTTCCCTAAGATTACTGGGGAATTTGTACAATCTTGAGTAAGTAAACTATAAGGATGTAAAGTATAGTTTTGTTATTTTAGGAAGCTTAATTCCAAATTATAACTTGGCATGCAGTGTCTTCTTTGAATGGTGTGTGCCAGTGCAGCACACTAGCACCTTTTGTTCAGAGCTAAATTGACAGAGATCTGCTTAAATTAATTACCATTCCCATCTCAACTAATACCTCAGCAGGAACATGAGATTGTAAACTAGTGGAAATATGAAAGGGGGAATCAGTGCAGGTAAAAGAATGGGGTAGAAGGAATATTTTATATGTTTTCAAGACAGGAGTATTGACACTTCAGACTGAATGGAACCTTGCCTTTGAAACTGGCCTTGGAAATTTGAAGCTCTCTGGGAAAGAAAATATAAGCTCTGGAATCTAACTGTGGTGAAATTAACAGATAAAGATTTGATCCACCCTGGTGTTTACAAAGAACAGATATTCATGGCTAATGGCGGCTCTCTTTCAGGAGGTCACTTCTGAACTCTTCTGCCTCCTGGAAAGTGCTATTTATCTTAGAGAAGTTTCATCTCTGCAATACCCTGCCTGTGTTGTCAATCTGTCAAATTAGGAGTTTCCATTCCAGAGCTCCATCAAGAGAAAAAGACAAGGATGATAATGCAGCCAAGAATAATGTCATTCACTTATTTTATCCAGATCCCCAAAGTGCTACACAAATAGGACAAATTAGAGAAAGAATGCCAATGATTTCTACATTAACTGTACTTGATGGTAGATGACAGTTTTCTTTGGAGTCCCTTCAAGGCCAAAGTATGCAGATTTATCACATCTGGTTGCATTATTTACATCAAATCGTATCATATAATTTTATAGGCATTGTAAACTCACTTTTGGTATGGACTAACGCAACCCATTCCTTTGAAGGCAGCATGAAATGCCAGGGAAAATGATTCGACTCATAATGAGGATCAGGACACACAGGAAGAATACAGTTCCTGCCTTGTGATTCAGTAGGCTAACCTCGGAAGTCCTCACTCTCCCAGAAGTAAGTGTTCCTCTGGGATTTGATTCATAGCAGGGGGCTTTGGGCATGGGGGATGATGTCTTTGATTCTCTCAGTGACTAGTGAGCACTACTGAGATTTAGCAGGTAAGGGCCAGTGATGCTGAATGTCCTGCACAACATGAGGCAGCCCCACAAATGAGGCATTGTTCTGCCTGATGTGCAAATTACATTCCTCTTAAGGAAAAGACAGCAAGAACCACAGAAACACTCTGTCTACACGTTGTCTCAGTTACTGATTCTGTGCTATAAACTACTCTGAAACTTAGTAAATTAAAACAATGATGCTGTATTATTTCTCATGAGTCTGTGGGTTGATTGGGCTCAGCTGGGCTGTTCTTCTGTTCCCAGTGGTGCAGCTGAGGACATTTTTGCAGCTGCATTCATCTGGGAGCTGAACTGGTCTTGAAACATTCAAGATGGCCTCCCACTCTCTAGAGTCTTTCTCTTAAGTGGCTTCTCCTTATTCTGTAGTCTAGCCTGAGCTTCCTTATTGCATGGTGGCTGGCTTCCAAGAAATTTTCCAGAAGTGCAAATATGGATGCTACAAGGTCTCTTGTAAGCTAAGCTTGGAACCCACACATTGTTCTGTCCCATTCTACTGGACAAAGCAATTCCCAGGGCCAGCCCATGTTCAAAGGGATGGTAAATAGAAGAGAGGAGCAGCAGTCTCATTGCAACAGCCATGTGGATGGGAGGGTTTGTTGTAGTGTCTTAAGAAACGATCCTTACATGTATGATCACATTTAATTCTCTGTGAGATAGGAATTATCATCAATCCCCATTTTACAGAAGGTAGAACTGAGGGTTTCAGAGGTTAAGTGACATGCTCAAGACCACACCACGGGTAAGCGGTGGGACTCAAAGCCAGGTTGCCTCATCTAAGATTCTTTTGTCTTATTTTATTTTCTATTTTCTTAATTTAGAGGTTATTTCAGGGTTAGCAAAGTGAATGAGGCTTGTGAATTTGGTGAGTGCTCTCCTATCAATGACTGTTGAATATCTTCTGGAATTTCATCCTAAAATGTCATGCAAATTGTCCATGACCCCTGTGCTGTGGTGTCCCCTCTAAGTCCTACTTCCTTGGTCTGTAATTGAAGCCTTGAACACTCTCATCTATTCAAATGATGACATTCTTTCCCCTGTCCTGCTCTCAGCTAACAGTGAATCAGAAAGCAGCTAATAATCTGACTTGAGTGTCACCCAAGTATAGTGATTGCCTGATATTGCCTCCCTACCCAGGATCTGTTTTCCCTCCTGGTAACAGAATCCCAATTTTCCTCAGGGAATCCATTTCTCCCTTTCTTTTCTTTCATGTGGTTCGAATGGCACTGAATGCAATCCCTACTCTAGGAGTTGGCAGGTGCTGAGGGCAGGCTAATCAGAGATTTGCATTTCTCTTGTTATAGTCATTGATTCACAGGTGACACATGACTTGAACTAGGTAAGTAATAAGCCACTAAAATTAAATTCAGTCCAGGACCTTTGGAAGGAGATGTAGAGAAGAAGCATTTTCTTTTCTACTGGCGTTTCTGGGAAGATGAGAGGTAAGCCTGGAGCTGCTGGGAGCCACCTTGTCCCCGCAAGGCAAGAGTATGCAGGAGAATAAAGTCAACTGGGAGACAGAGGGGAAGTGGTAATGAGGGTGAGACAGTCCAACAGCCTCATTTGAGGATCCTGGAAAGGGCCAAAGCCAGATTTACACCTGGATTTTTCAGAATATTAGCCAATAAATCCCCCTTTGTGTTTGCTTCAACTAGTTGCAATAGTTTCCTATCAACTACAGTGGAAAGAGTCCTGATTGATAGATCATTTATGGTGATCAAAAGGACTCTTAGAAAAACACTCCACAATAAATATGCCTATGAAAAAGAAATAACAGTTCAGGAATTCCATTGTGATTCAAATGATGGAGATTCTAAGGTAGTATAATGATAAAATTCTAGGTAAATACAGACAAATGTGATGTGAGATCAGAAATTCTATTCATAACAAGCAAAATAGCAATAAGTGCTGTTATATTGTATCCTGTAGCCAGCTGAGATACTGATTGGTACATTTTGTTTCTGAATGCAAGATTTCTAGTTCATTACCTTGTACATAGTCATTACTAAAGCAATAACAACAACTCTAAACCCCAAGGCATGGAACAGAGAACCTTTCCTGAAGAGATGGCAGATAGGTTTTTCTGTCATTTGCCAACTCTGATCATTGCTAGTGCCTCCCTGGGGCACAGGCTGGAGAAGACTTTTGAAGCCTGGTGCAGACTATGGGAAAGGGTGAAGGAGTATAGTGTCTGCTCTGGGTGGGGAGTGTACAGGACAGCAGCATCTAGTTTCTAGTATATGGTGGCAACAAAAGGAAAGAGAGGAGAACTACTTTTTCCATAAAAAAGAAATTAGGTGATTTCTTTGTTTAGTTACATAAGCCTTAGGTCCCAAGGTATGTTTGGGGGTTACTGTTCACCTGGGTCATTTGGTAACCCATATCAAGAGATTTACCCGAAAGAAAAATATTTTCTGCCATTTTATTTGGTTGGTTTGGTTTAGATAGAGACTGAGTCTCAAGTAACACTTGGAGGCCTGGTATACGCTTACCAAATCCTTATTCTCTCCCCTGTGATCTTTAGAGAAGGCAGAGTCATGTACCAACTTGAACTTTGGGATGTACTGGCGGTATTTGTCAGAATGCCACTGGGGTAGTCAGAATAATGCTCCTCTCCTCCCCTCACTCCAAGTCATCCATGTCCTAATCCCTGGGACATCTGAATTTGTTAGGTTACATGGAAAAGGGGAATCAAGTTTACAAATGGAATTATAATTGCTAATCAAGACCTTAACACAGAGACTATCCTGGATTATCTGGGTGGGCCCAACGTGATCACAAAGGTCTTGAAGAATGAAGGAGAGGCAGATGAGGAGGGTGGAGTGACATGATATGAGAGAGATTTGGCCTGCCATTGTGGCTTTGAAGATGGAGGAGGGGGGCCGTGAGCCAAGAAGCTGGCAAAGACAAGGAAGTGGATTCTCCCCTAGAGCCTCCAGAAAGGAAGGAAGTCCTGCTGACACCTTGATTTAAGCCCCATGAAACCTGTGTCAGACTTCTACAGAATGGTATTGTTTTAAGCCACTAAATATGTGGTAATTTGTTATGGCAAGTAGGAAACCAATACAGATTTCCTTGCAATGAGAGAAAACTATTGCTTGCACTTAGAGCCATAGAATCAGAGTTGAATGAGGTCTTGGAAGGCTTTAGCCTGCTGTTAATTCCTCATCCATAAATCTCCTCTGCCAGATACTTGATAAATGGTCTTCCAGGCTGTGTGAACCTATCAACAATGGGAATTGCCAGTATTCAGCAGCAGTTTGTTCCATTTTTGGATGGTTCGAACTATCAAAAGTTCTTTCCCACAGCAAAAGCAGAAATGAGCTTTCCTGTAGCATTGCTTCTTTAGTTTTGGCTTTGTTTTCTAGAGTTGCACAGAAATTTTCAAGGCTCTTGTTCATAAACGATAACCCTTTAAGTATTTGAAGATTTAACCTTGATTTTTTTTTAAATGTACAATTTGATATTGTTTTCTTATTAGTAATGTATATACGGCAATCCCAATCTCCCAATTCATCCCATCCCCCCACTTTCCCCCCTTGGTGTCTATAGGTTTGTTCTCTACATCTGTGTCTCTATTTCTGCCTTGCAGACTGGTTGATCTGTACCATTTTTTCTAGATTCTGCATATATGCGTTAATATATGATATTTGTTTTTCTTTCTGACTTACTTCACTCTGTATGACAGTCTCTAGGTCCACCCATGTCTCTACAAATGTCCCAATTTCATTCCTTTTTATGGCTGAGTAACATTCCATTGTATATATGTACCACATCTTTATCCATTCACCTGTTGATGGGCATTTAGGTTGCTTCCATGTCCTGGCTATTGTAAATAGTGCTGCACTGAACATTGGGGTGCATGTGGTTTTTTTGAATTATGGTTTTCTCTGGGTATATGCCCAGTACAACCATGATTCTTAAAGGGTTCTTTTTTCTTGGCTGAATATCTTCAAGCTCTTCTTGTGGATTCCACAGCACATATCCCCTGGTGACTAAAATTGCAGTAAACACTACAGTTGTGGTTTGATCAACAGAGAGTCTGCAGAGGCTTAATTATCTTCCTTGTCCTGGGTATCACACTCCATACTGCATTTGCTCTGTCAGGAGCATCTCCACCACATGCCCAGTGCTGTGTAAACAGCTCTTTCTCCTGCCATAATGTACACTCTCCTCTCCCTTCTCCAAAGCTCTGAGTGCTCTGCTTTACACCTAATAGATTCCTGATATGTTTACTCTTAAAACATGCCATGGTTTTCATATCCTTCATCTTCCTGGTCTCATTCCTTGTATGACCTGGGCTTGGGCATGAAGTAGAAGAGGAGCTAAAACGGATTCCATAATGTAGAGAAAAGAGCAGGGATTGTGTAGTCAGAAACCTGAGTTCAAGCGCTGACTTTTTGTTTCCCTGCTGTGAGCTTTGGGCAAGTTTCTTAGCCTCTTGCGAACCTCAGTCTTTTCATCTGGAAAAAGGTGAAGAATAATTTTTGCTTGTGGTTTGTGGTGAGGATTAAATGAGATTGATCATGAAATATGCAAAATATAGTCCTTGGTATGTTTTACTGTGTCTTCTCTCCAGCTTCTCTCACTAGGTCCCACTTTGTTCCTCCTTTACCTTATACAACTAGAGAACAGTAAAAAATTGAGCCACATAGGCTCAACTAAGAGAGTTCAAGATGATCATTACTGTGGGCTGGACTAGTAGCTGACTTCCGAGCGGCAGGGCCTGGACTCAACCTTGTAGGTTAGGTGGGAGTGGGATGATTACAGGGATGAATCGGAAAGTTTGTTCCCTGACTTTGAAATTGATGTTCATTTTTAAGCCTTCTGGAGATGCAGACAAAGCTGCTAGCATTCTATGTGGGAAGGAACATTTTGTTTCTAACTCATTAGTTCTGAAATCTAGCTTAAAGGAGTTGGGACATGAGTTGACTGCTCTGATGAGACAAACGTGAAAAAACAAACAACAAACAAACAGGCTAAGATTTAAATTGCCTAGGTTCTGAGCAGGCACTGCAAATACTCTGCTGAGTATTTGCAAGCGAGAAGAGTTCATTTTCTATTTCCTTAAGGCAACTTTTTTTTTCTTCTAAACTTAGCAGGCCTGGTTTGGATATTGAAGTCCAGACCCCTGATGTTACCATGTCACCAGGATGATGGAACATGAGCTTCAGGAGGGAACACTCAGAATGGCCAGGAAAAATGGGAAAGTTCTACGTTATTGAGAGGACCTAGACTCTACAGACTTATCGATGTTTAGTTTCTAAGTTTTCCCAGAATTTGTCCTTTTTATATGGCTTGGCAAGCAATTATTTTATTTTTTTCTTATGAAATCATAATCTGAGACATCATTTTGGAAGGCTTGCCAGTAGCTATTCCTTGGTCTGCTCTGCCTCCGCTAGTTTTATTTTTAACCCTCTCTTGATTATTTCTAAACCCCTTAATCATAAAAGCTCATTTTCTTTTATTAGGAGGGATTTATTCACAAGGCTAACTCAGACATACATAGCATCTTTTAATATACATTACTGAATGCTGACATGGTTCTGCAAGCATTCAAAAAGGCTTTCCGATACAAGGTACACAAACCATGTGGAGAAATAAAGAAGCTCATACCTAAGCCCATAATTTGAAACAGTTTAGTTTTATATATGCTGAAGAAATTCTTTTGACAATAACAGTGAACTCAGCAGCAATGGGACTGACAACAAGAACCTCTTACTAGGTGCCAGGTGACAGGTTATGTGCTAAAGAGAAAACAAGAAATGCTCTAGGAGAGGCCCCTGGCCTCAGAAAATTATGTTCCAGTATGGAAGGTCATCCCTCCAACACCACTGGTAAATAGCAAATAAATGAAGTAATTGCAAATTGTATAAATATTATGATGACAGCAAAAATGAAGAAGAGATTGAAATTAATGAATTGTGCTATGGACTGAATGTTTGTGTCCCCCCACAAATTCATATGTTGAAACCTAATCACCAATGTAATGGTATTTGTTTTTTGTTTGTTTTATAAATTTATTTATTTTATTTATTTTTATTTTTTGGCTGCGTTGGGTCTTCATTGCTGCTGCACAGGCTTTCTCTAGTTGCAGAGAGCAGGGGCTACTCTTCCTTGCAGTACTCGGGCTTATCATTGTGGTGGCTTCTCTTCTAGAGCACGGGCTCTAGGTGTGCAGGCTTCAGTAGTTGCAGCATGTGGGCTCAGTAATTGTGGCATGTGGGCTCAGTAGTTATGGCTCACAGCCTCTAGAGTGCAGGCCCAGTAGTTGTGGCTCACGGGCTTAGTTGCTCTGGGGCATGTGGGATCTTCCCGGACCAGGGATCGAACCCATGTCCCCCCATGTCCCCTGCATTGGCAGGCAGATTCTTAACTGCTGCACCACCAGGGAAGTCCCTGTAATGGTATTTGGAGATGGGGCCTTTGGCAGGTGATTAGGCCGTGAGGGCAGAGCTCTCACAAATGGGATTAGTGCCCTTATGAAAGAGACCCCGGTGAGCTTACTGGCCCCTCCCAATATGTGAGGACACAGCCAGAAAACAGCTATCTATGAACCAGGAAGTGGCTTTTCATCAGATGCCAAAGCTAGCACCTTGATCTTGGACTTCCCAGCCTCTAGAACTGCAAGAAATAAATTTCTGTTGTTCATAAGCCACCCAGTCTCTGGCACTTTGTTACAGCATAATGCCAAACAGACTGAAATAGGCTGTGATGGGGGCACCTACTTGCAATAACGTGGAGAAGAAAAGCTTCAATGAAGATTAACATTTAAACGAAGATCTACAGAGAAGAAGTAGTTTATCTTTCAAAGTGTAGGTAGAAGAATACTCAGGGCAGAGGAAATGGCATGTCCAAAGGCCCTGAGGCAGGAAAGAACTTGGCATAGTCAACAAACTGAGAGAAGGCCGAGGGGCCTGGAGGACATTAAGTGAGGAAGGAAAAAAATTAAGTTGGAGAGATTTCATCAGGTCAATGGTATTTGAACTGATCCTTCCCCAATAACAAATGCCACTTCACTTTCCTCCCATCCACCTGGCACTTCCAAAATTTCCCCAACCCTTGCCACGACAGGGTAATGGAAGAATCAGCCCACTGCAAATACTGTCAGTTTGCCTGGCTTCTGTCTCTGCTACCCAGCATTGAGGCTGCAGAACTTTCATCTATAAACTCAATTTCATCTCAAAACCTGAGACCAACTTTGATTCTGGTAGCAGCATTTTAAGGAGCAGTTGCCCAGGACTCTCGGACTCAATCTCTTACATCTATCAATGGTCCAGCTCTGGTTTTGTGCCTGTTCTGATAAATAACTTCTGCCTCTTCTTGAAGATCTGGTCCCAAACAATTCTCATCAATGCATTCATTCATTCAGTTTATTTATTCAGTGTATATGGAGGGACCTACTTTAGGCAAGGCACTGCCTTAGGCCCTGGGGATATAAAGATAAATCAGATGGCTCTGTCCTCTGGGTCCTGGCAGGGTAGCAGGGAGGCAGGTGTTGTGGTGAGTGCAGGGGCAGGGAGCACAGTCAATGGGGTTCAGGGAGGGCTTCCTAGAAGAGGAGCAAAGATCAATAAATTTAGCCAAGCACGGGGACAAGGTGAGAGGAGCAGAGTAGACAGTGGGGTAGAGCCTTCCCAGCAGAAGGGATGGTAGAAATAGAGAAGATGGTATGATGAACTCTCTGTGGCAAGCAGATCCTTGCCATGTGTCTGTAATGCCAGGAACGGGACTTCGGTTGCCCCCACCAAGGTCCCAGTTGTGCACCTGAACTCAGATCCACTTTTCTGGTACAGATTTGGTGCCCTTTGGAACCTGCTCCGGGATCCCCCTTTGTCATCTTCTGCCCATTTCTTGGGGCACAGTGGCCTGTCATCTGCTGTGCTCTGATACTGCACTGACCTCCTTCCCTGCACTTATGGGAAAACTTCCTGATTCTTGGGATGTTCTACCCTCTTATTGCTATTATTAAGTCATCTGGGAGTTGAGTCAGAGGGGCAGTGACTCTGATTGCACCCCAGAAGACGTTTTTCTTCCCTTCTTAGGGTGGGAAGAGGGTTCTTGGCTTCTTGTTGACAGGGGGTTTCCACTGACCTCCTCTGCTCTGGGGCAGGGTTGTCATCCTTTCAGAGTGACGAGGACAAGAGGAAAGAAAGGGGAGGAGAACATAGGCAGTTTGGCAGTGACAGAGATCATCTCTGCCTTTAGAACAAGAAAGGTTATTGTGAGAACTTTCCTTCCTTCCTCAGGAAGGAAACCAAAAAGCTAGGATTAAACTGGGTGTCCTCCCACACAAAACAAGCAAACAAAACGACCACTGGGGCACGGCCAGCAGAGATGCAGAGAATGGAAAACCTGGGGACAACTCTAGTAACCAACTGACACTTTTTTCTTCCTGGAAAGGCCCAGGCAAGAGATCCTGGAGAGAAAGCTCTGGAATAATCACTCTGCAGGCAACATGTAGTGAGAAGGGAGTAGGACCTCTTGAGCAAAGTAGACTTTCAGGTAGATTTGAGTGACGACAGATGCTTTTGTCTTCCTCATCCATTCATTTGTTCCTCATTCACTCATTAATCTGTTTAACAAGATGCGTTCATTAACTTTTGTGCTGGGCACTATGCTAGGTTTGGGGAATACATCTGTTAATGTAAGAGCAAGTTTATCTACTACCAACTGTAAAATAGATAGCCAGTGGGAAGTTGCTGTATAACAAAGGGAATTCAACTCGAGGATGGATGATGCCTTAGAGGACTGGGATGGGGAGGGTGGGGGGGAGTCGAGGGAGGGAGGGAATACTGGAATATGTGTATAAATACAGATGATTGAACTTGGTGTACCTCAAAAAAATATAGTAAATAAATAAATTGCTTTGGAAAAAAAATAAAAGATAAGAGGGCTGGGATAAGGAGGGTAGGAGGGAATTGCGGGAGGGAGGGGATATGGGGATATATGTATAAATACAGCTGATTCACTTTGTTGTACAGCAGAAACTGGCACAACAGTGTAAAGCAATTATACCCCAATAAAGAGCTTTAAAAAATAAAATAAAAAAAAAAAATAAAAAAATTTTTATTTTTTAATTGAAGTATAGTTGCTGTACAATAGTATATAAATTATAGGTGTACAATATAGTGATTCAAAATTTTAAAAGGTTATACTCCATTTATAGTTGCAAAATATTGGCTATATTCCCTGTGTTGTACAACATATCCTTGTAGCTTATTTTATACCTAATGGTTTGTACCTCTCAGTCCCATCCCCCTATATTGCCCCTCCCCCCTTTCACCCTCCCCCCTGGTAACCACTGGTTTGTTCTCTATGAGTCTGTAAGAGCAAATCTCTTGACCTCATTGCACTGATAGATTGTATGGTGTGTGTGTGTGTGTGTGTGTGCATGCACGCATGCATGTGTGTACATGATTAGAGAAATGGATATTTAAAAAATACATATGTGTATAAATTGTGATAAATAGCAAAACAAGCCACACAGTGTTCCTTGAATGCACATAGCTTGGGCAACCGATCTCCCCTAGGGGTCCAGGAAATCTTCTGGGAACATATAATTTTTAAACTGAGTCCAGACAGCACAGCAAGGTGGGAAAGAGTGGGCAGGGAGAGCGTTCTAAACATCAGCAGTAGTATGGTCAAAGGCTTACACATGAAGGAACGTGATTCTTCAAGGTCATCCAGCCGTTATGGTTTCAAATAAGGGAAGTGATGCTCAGGTGTTGTTTGCCACCTCTGAGAATTGGATGCTCAGGTGTTGTTTGCCACCTCTGAGAATTGGATGACCAAGGGTACGCTGTGAGAGAGTCTCAGGTTGGGGTAGGAAGCACTCTGGTGCCCCCATCGAAGCCCCTCAGACCCCACTGACCTTAGCCTCAGCTGTGGAAGCAGGCTCCACGGAGTGCACATTACTGGGCTGGGGGGTGTGGTGTGCCTGGAATCCTGCCTTGAGCTCTCAACCTGAGTTTCTCCTCATCCCGCCCAGACCCTCTCCGGCTGCAACAGGATCTTGCTAGAATACGTGCCTGTGGGGCAAACTTCAGCCAATGGGGACTGGAGTGATGGATAAATTACTCTGCCATTTTTCAGTAGGCCCTCTGGGAGACTTTCTGTACTCTTATCAGGGATCCTGATGCAATGGAGCCCCAGTTGCTCACATCAGTGACCTTGGTAATGAAACTTTGCATTGGCTTCCCCTCCTTTTCTGACTCTCCCCAATCCCTCTCTCTTACTTCCTTGGGTCACATGCTAAATAAGCCACCTGTGCTCCAATCCCTGGGGAAGCCCAAATTTAGAGAGTTGGCCACCTAAAGTCAAGTGAAACTTCCATTAACTTTTAATTGGGTCCTTCTTTATCAAGTGCTTAATTGGGTTCCTCAAGCACCTGTGATACCACCTTCTCTAAGGAATGCTCTGCTCTCCCCGCCCCACCCAATTTTGCAAGTGGGTGAAGCTAAGGCTCAGCCCACTTAAAGTAAAGCCCAGGGTTAAACCTCAGGATTTCTGATTTCAAATGAAATACCTTCTGGACTGCTCTATTCTGGGACATTATGGTACTTCTTCTCAGGGGAGTGACCCATTCTGTGTACCCATTCCCTGAGTTTTATTCTACCTCTTCATCAGAATTCATGCCCTCAAAGGAATAATCCAGTCAAATGTGAAGCATCTGAAAATGCTACCTGGTTCTCATTCATGATGTTTTGGAGTTATCAATGCACAGAAGACCACACCACTATGTTTTAGGGAGCTCTAAACAAGAGAATCCAGAAATTATTTTGTTTCAGAGATGCTAGCTTCCACCCAAATTTCATGTCCTGAGATACCAAGTCATTGAGTGCCATCCCATACTAAGACTTAGCAGTGTGGTGACACATGCAACACACCTGCTCCAGTTCAGAGGGATGTTCTAGGTTTCAAATGGGGTCTTTCCATTCATATTTTGCAGGGGAAATGCCATAGTTTCCACAATGCCGAAAACAAGCTTAAACTCCTTCTTGGGTTGACTGTAGTTTGACTGGTCTGAGTGGTCCAGCTTCTTGTAAATTTTCATCAGCAGCATCACAATGAGATACTCTGGGTCTGCTCTCTCCTTTCTCAATCTGTCTTAAATGCTTGATTTATACTGATGGAAAAGAAAATCCCTTGGCCTAACTAGTATATCAGAAAGAAGAATGAAATAGAATTTTTGGCTCTCGGGCCATTCCAGTTTGTCATTTTGTGAAATTAGAGACAGATGGGTGCTGTCTGTGTGTTGTGGGAAATTCTGTCCTACATTCCAGCCAATGCTGGGAGTTTTGGAAGAGGATAGAGAGGGGAAGGAGAAAACTATTTGGATGAGGCAGAATATATGCTAATACTGTGACAAAAATAGCATCAAATCTGCAAACATTAATTTTTGGCAAGTCTCATTCTTAGCCTGTGTTCTTTCCCTTTTTCAGATTTCGCAGTAGAAGACGAATTTAAACTGGTTGCTAATGGAAGAGGATTCAGAGGTCATCTGGCTTGTCTCTTACTGCAGAATATCAGTTTATTATAAGTTTCTAGGAGGTAGAAAAGACCACTGATGGTCAAATAATCAACCTATATTTAAGGCAGATCCTACCTAATTTGATCAGATTGTTGCTCCAAAGGCTCAGGTAGGTGGCAGTAGGTGGGAAAGGGGCTGTTGTGTGGAAAGAGCTGGGGTTTGCAGAAGAATGGGGTCCACGCTGCAGGGTTTCCACAGCAGAGTGGCTCTCTCTACAAATAATCCCCTCCCTCCTTACAGGCATCCTGAGGCTTCTGGGATCACGTTCTGGGGCTGAGGTGAAAGGGATCGCTAGTTAAGAGTGAGGAAAGATACAGACAGTGAGGTGTTATAGGGGGACTGGCAAGGTGCTGAGGAGGCTCAAGGAGCATGGGTTTAGGCAGAAGCACATAAAAAGGACCCAAGCACTAAATGTTGAGGATTCAGGAGCCTTGCAGGATTCAGGGTCTGGGATGATCCTGGCATGGTCCCTGCCTGGTACAAGACAGTTAGATGTCTGATTCACAGAGCAAGGAAAGGGGATAAAAACAAATCAAGGTCCGAGGAGTCTCTGCCAGTATTGACTGAAAGAGAGTGAAGGGAAGCCTTCACAGGGAAAGACAAAGAGTCAGTATAAGATCAATTACAGAGAGAATAATTCAATCTCCATGGAAGGGAAGTAGAAAGAGGCCGTGTGTCCTTGGTTCAACATTTTTTTGAGCCTCAGTTCCTCATTTGTGAAATAGACACAAAAATTCTTCCTACATCCCATATTGGGAATGAAAATCAAATGAGATCAATTTGTACACAATAAAAAATAGTTATATCAAGTTCAGTGATGTTCTATCACAGGGCTGACAGGTGGCAGAAAAGAGGCATTCCCCTGGTGAACTGCACACTTTCTTGGGTAGGAGATGGACTCCCCACCCCACAGTAGATCCTAAAGGGGGCTTCTGGGCTATTCTGCAGTTCTGAACATAGAATTCTTTTTACTAGTGAAAATTTTTGCTAATTCATATTAATGTTCAGAAATATCCCATTATAAAGTTAAAAAAGGAATTTTCCAAGGATAGGGACTTTCACAATGGGGTTAAAAACTATTGGCCCTCTGCCCAGGAAAATATCTGGACAGGATAATCTCTTTTTAACCATTATTGATGCTTAGATTGGGCAAAACCAGGCAAGCAGACTCCTTTGCAGAATTCTGTCAGACTGCCCGGAGCACGGTGTGTGATGAGCGGGGCCAAGAAGGGAACAATCTGGGGTAGCCAGGGCTTGCTGGGATCCAGCACATCCCCCTTACAGGAAGAGAATCAAATGGAAGACAAGGGATTTCTTAGTAACTGTTGCGAAACGCCTGCTTCCCTAGGCTGCGCGGGAAAGGCCTGACCACTAGTGGGGAACCACCGTAATAAATCACACAGCCTTGAATGATTTGGTAGTTCTCTGAAAAAGGCTGCTTATATGTGATAAGAAGTCTTCCTTAGTGGGCTGATTGGAAATAATCGCAGCGTGTCATTCTTTCATGATGTCTCCCTTGAAAAAGTTCCACACTCTTTAATTGAAGGACTTGCAGTAGAAAGCTGTTAAGATAAAGGGTTTGGTTTTGACCTATAATACAAGCTTAAAAGGGCTCCTAATGATACCTGAGAAGCCATGTAAGTAGCTGGGTCATGCCTGCTCGTCCCAATTTCGTCTACTGTCTATAAAATAATAGGCTTTCTAGAAAGTGGTCATTAGGGATCAAAAAGGTTCAAATACAACACAGCTCCTGTTATAGATATGTTTTTTAGTCATAACTCTTCTGACACCAAAGGTATAGGTTTTTCCACAGCACACAATCCTCCAATTCTCTGCAGATACCCACTGGGTGTCCTAAAATTTACTTTTTTTTTTTGAAGATAAAAAAAGAATGTTTATTGAGTTTTCATGAATAAATCACTCTGAGAGGTGTTTTACATATATTATCCTAATTAGTTTTTAATTAGTAGCCCTTATTAGGTAGATATTATTCACCCTGTTTTTTTTTCAGATGTTTTTCGGAGTATAATTGCTTTACACTGTTGTGCCAGTTGCTGCTGTACAAGAAAGTGAATCAGCAGTGTTTTTACATATATCCCCATATCCCCTCCCTCTTGAGCCTCCCTCCCAACCTCCATAGCCCACCCCTCTAGGTCACCAGCAATCATCTAGTTGATCTCCCCGTGTTATGCAGCAGCTTCCCACTAGCTATCTATTTTACATTTGGTAGTGTATGTATATCTATGCTACTCTCTCACTTCGTCCCAGCTTCCCCTTTGCCCCCTCCCAACCCTGTGTCCTCAAGTCTGTTCTCTACATCTGCATCTTTATTCTTGCCCTGCCACTGTGTTTATCAGTACCATTTTTTTTAGATTCTACATATATGTGTTAGCATACAGTATTTGTGTTTCTCTTTCTGGCTTACTTCACACTGTATGACAGACTCTAGGTCCATCCACCTTACTACAAATAATTCGATTTTATTCCTTTTTATGGCTGAGTAGTATTCCATTGTATATATGTGCCACATCTTCTTTATCCATTCATCTGTTGATGGGCATTTAGGTTGCTTCCTATTGTAAATAGTGCTGCAATGAACATTGTGGTACATGTATCATATAAAATTTACTTTAATTCTGACACTAACTACCTGGAGTTAGCACAGACCCCATAGGTTAAGGGCTCAGTCACACAAGACTGCTCCCCACTTCAGATTCCAATCACAGGTCCCCAGGTTACCCAGATTTCTGTCCAACCTGGCTAAAATTGGGGGTTTTTTAGCCAATTTAGCTAATGACCCCCTCCTCAGATTTGAAAATTTGCTATAATGGCTCATAAAACTCAGGCAAACACTTTACTTACTATTACTGGTCTATTAGAAAGGGTATTATAAAGGTACAGATGAACAGCCAGATGAAGAGGTATGTAGAGAGAGGTCCAGAGGGGTCCTGGGTTCAGGAGCTTCTATTCCCATGGAGTTTGGGATAAACCACCCTCCAAGCACATGACGTGTTCACCAACTCAAAAGCTCTCTGAACCCTGCTGTTTAGGGTTTTTATGGAGGTTTCATTACGTAGGCATGAATAATCACATCATTGGCCGTTGGTGATTAACTCAATCTCCAGCCCCTGACTTGGGGAGTCAGGCTGAAAGTTCCAACCCTCTAACCCCATGGTTGGTTCATCTGGCAACCAGCCCCCATCCTGAAGCTATATAAGGGTCCATCAAGAATCACCTATTAGCATAAACTCAGGGATGGTTGAAAGGAGCTTATTATGAATAACAACACACACTCCACTCATCCCTCAGGAAATTACAGAGGTTTGAGGAGCTCTGTGCCAGGAATTGGGGATGAAGTTCAAGTATTTATTTCTTATTATATATTTCCCTACTTAAAATTTTATTTGTTAGTGTATAGTTGTTAGTAATGATATTGAAAAACCTATGCTAAAATTTAATATATATTTTAAAAGGTAACTTACCACTAGTCATTAATATCTTATTAAGAATTATTTAGTTATACTCTCTTGGAAGGAAAAGAAACCTGAGGATTTGATGACGCAGACTTGTGAAGAAAGGTTCTGAACTTAGCAGGAGACTTCATTGGATCTCCTGCTAAGTGAATTGGTGGAGGGACTTCATTGATCACTGGTTGATCAATATGCTAGTCGTGGGGTGGTGAGAGGTTGAGGGTAGGAGGGTAATATGCGTGTGTATTAAGACAAATATGATATGGTTTCTGACTTTAACAAGCTCTCCATCCAGTAGGAGAGCTAGACATATAAAACTATAATTAGCAATTTAATTTTATTTTAAGCAGATAATATCAGTATAATATGATACAAAATACATAGATACCAGGTACTATATAAACTAAAGGGAAGTCGCTCCACCCAGTCTGTGAGTTGGATGGAGTCATGAAAGGCTTCCTGTATAGATGAGCCTGAACTGAGTTTTTACTTGTTTCTTTTTTAAAGCAGCATTTATCGAGATAACATTTACAGACAGCAAGAGTTATCCATTTTAGGTGTACAATTTTATGAATTTTAACAAATGTACATAGTTACATTGCCACCACCTCAATGAAGAGATAGAATATTTCCATCCTCTTAAAATGTTCCCTTAAGCCCTTTTGTAGTCAACCCCTTTCCTTCATACTGAGACCCTGGCAATTCCTGATCCAATTTCTTTTTTAAAAAAAATTAATCAATTTACTTAATTGGCTGCATTGGGCTGCATTGGGTCTTGGTTGCGGTGCACAGGCTTTCTGTAGTTATGGAGAGTGGGGGCTACTCTTCATTGTGGTGCGCAGGCTTCAGTAGTTGCAGCATGGAGGCTTCCCTAGTTGTGGCTTGCAGGCTGTAGGGCACCGGCTCAGTAGTTGTGGTGTATGGGCTTAGTTGCTCCGCGACATGTGGGATCTTCCCAGACCAGGGCTCGAACCCGAATCACCTGCATTGGCAGGTGGATTCTTAACCACTGCACCACCAGGGAAGCCCCCCCCCCCCCATCCAATTTCCAACCTTATAGTTTTGCCTTTTCCAGAATGTCCTATAAAGGGAATCAGAGAATACGCAGCCTTTTGTGTCTAGTCTCTTTTATTCACTATAAATGCTTTTGAGATTTATCCGTGTTGTTGCACTTCTCAGTAGTTTGTTCCTTTTTATTGTTGAGTAATATTCCATTGTATGCATGTACCCCAGTTTGTTTATCCATTCATCAGTTGAGGGATATTTGGATTGTTTCTGGTTTTCGGCAATTATAAATAAAGCTGCTATAAACATTTGTGTCCAGGTCTTTGTGTGGACACATGCTTTCATTTCTCTTGAACACATGCCTAGGAGTGAGATTTCTGGGTCATATATTAAGTATATGTTTATAAGAAACTCCTTGTTTCCACCAGCAATGTGTGACAGCCCCAGTGTATAACAAAAAGGGCTTATCTTTATTGTGGTGTGAAGAAGAGAAGTAGAGAAGACATCTTTGGCCTCGTGTCATTTAGGCTGAGACTTGAAAGAGATGAATTTTTCAGGCAAACAGGCTGGGGGACAGTATTCCTGGCAGCAAGAAGTCAGCAAAGAGGTTTTTAAAAATAAGAATGCAAAATGTCCATTGTACGTGACATGATGAAGATTCTGAGTGATATTTGCAAGAGCAGTTTCAGTAGGTGGAAGCAAATTTGTCAATATTTGACTGCACAGGAAGTGGAGGGAGGTGTCTAGAGCCTCCTAAGAAATGTTAGCTACGAGTGAAAGGAGAAAGAGGGGGTGGTAGCTAGAGGTGGTCCGCAGGGTCCAGGAAGGTGGCTAAGGCTGGGGGAGACTGGAGCACGATGAGGAAGAGGGTATAGGTGCAGACAAGGAAGGTGGCAAAGAAGGGACTTGGCTTAGAGGAGAGTGGAGGAAATAAAACCAGGGCAGCCTTTGACCTGGTTGTCGGACAGTGCCTTCTTGGCAGCGTAGGGAAAGGGAGACAGGTGTGGAGACAGCAGGAAGCTGAGGTAGTCATGTCTGACCTACCTCCTACTTTGTTATGAAAACTGAAGAAGGTACCATAGAAAAGAAAGTGGATTCCAAGTAAAGAATTTAGAGGTTCTGTCTAGGCTTCTCCACAAAAAGCAGATTCATAGAACTATGCAAATGGGTTTTTACTATATTAAAAAATTGGTACATGTTTTGGGTAAATATCATACAAATACAATAAAGTTTATAAAAATCACTCACAATCCTAAAATACATCATTATTTTGTTGGATTTCCTCCCAATCATTTACTTATCCATGCACGTTTCATGTAATCGAGATGATACTATGTGGGGGGCTATATGTAAATATCTCATTCAGGATATTACTTTCTTCAGTCAATGTGCCGCTTGTTACTTTATGCCCACTAGACGATACTTCCATGAGGCCAGTGACCGTGCAGCCTTGTTGACTAATCAGAGCCTCAAGTTAAGACTGTGACTTGCACATGTTAAATGCTTCATGCATATTTATTAAATTAGCATGTGTTTGTTAACATTACAGCATGAGCATTTCTCCCATGTTATTAACATTATTTAAAGGCGTTTTTAATGATATCACAGTGTTTCTTGGCATATCCATACTGTCATTATTTAATAATTCCTTGTTTGTTAGAGGCATAATTAGCTTTTACAGTTGGTCTAATGATGTTAGTTATGGTAGTGATGGCTTTTGTTTATTGAATGCTTGCTGTTATAAGCATTCATTACTGTGCTTTCTACACATTATTTCCTTTTATCTTCCCAACATCCCAGTTACTTAAGTAGTATTATTATCCCCATTTTACAGCTGAGGAAAATGAAGCTAAGAGAGGTTTGGTAACTTGCCTAAAATCTTAAAGATAATGAATAGTATAAATAGACCTGATCCAAGGGCTGTTGACCCCAAGCCTGTGCTTCACGGTTCTTCTCTGTGGCCTCTGGGCAGAGGCTAGCTCCTGTCATTCAATCACTGAACATTTACGAAGCACCTATAATGCATGAAGCAGTGTGTGGGCATGAAGAAGGTAAAGACAGAAGAGACCGGTGACAGTCCTAGACCACCTTCTGGATTTGAATGGACATAGATGTAAGGTGTGCACCAGAAACAGAGAAAACAAAAACTTTATTCCTGCTCCCCAGCAGGTTCAAAAATCCAATTTGATTTAATTATGAAAAGTTCACTGGCCATTGTTTATGTGCCAGGATTTGTACTAGGCACTGAAGACACTGAGATAGACTGGTGCCCTGAACTCATAAAGTCCACAGACTATTGGAGAAGAGGCCCTTAAATCAACAAATCCAAGGGCACGCACCATGGACTAGGGGAGCAGGCAGCAAAAATAATGAGCCTCATCTCCGGGGTTGCAGAGGGTCTCCTGGAAGCAGTATTTCAGTTGAGATTTGAAGATAAGTAGGAGCTATCCATATGGAAGAGGAGAGGAGGCAGCATGGTGGGACCACACAGAGGGAAGGCTGGAACCAAAGAGGATCAGAGCAGACAGACTGAGGTACATAAAGCAGTCCAACGTGGCTGGAGCAGAGAGGAGAGGGTGAGCAGGGTTCAGGGAGCAGAAGGAAAGGAGAGTGTGGGAGTAGGAGTGGCTAGGTGGTGCTGAGCCAGGAAATCCATGTCTGAGTTTTCCCCTTCATCCTAAGAAGCAATGGGAACCCACTGGAGGATGTGAAGGGGGGTAGGATGTGGTCAGATTTGTAGAGAGAGTGTCGAGTTGATTGGAGGGGACAAGTGAGGGGCTGTGGCAGTAGCCCAGGGGATGAGGAGGGAAGGTCAGATGGGTTGAGGTAGGATATGGGCTAGGCTGGATTGAGTGATTGTCTGGAGAAAGGAGTATGGGTAGAGAGGGGCTCGTCCCTGATTCCTTGAGCAAATGAGTGGATACAGGGTCATTACTGAGACTGGGAAGAAGGGAGTGTTTGGAGGGATGATTAGGAATTCATTTGTGAATGTTTTGAATTGGACTTGCCAAACGACCACGCAAATGGAATGTCTAGGAGGCTGTTGGATATATAGATTCTAGACAAAGATATCTGGGCAAAGAAATACTTGGGAGTTATTGATCTATTGATAGTAATTGAATCTCTAAAGTAGGGCGAGGGTGCTAAATGAAGAGAGTAAGGGGTTTAGGAGAGAGGAGGGCCAATAGTTTAAGAGGCTGGAGGAGTAAAAACAGCAGAGACTGAAATGAAAACCAGATACAGGGGGAGATATTTTGGAACTCAACCGAGGAGAGTATTTTTCTCGTAGAAGGGACTAATCAAATGTTACATCCTCCTTAGAGATCAGAAAAAATAATGGTGAAAGTTGCCTGTTGGATTATGCAGCTTCTAGGTCTGGCGACCTTAGCAGGAGCAGTGTTGGTGGCAGGGAGGGCACTCTGGGTGGGTGGGGTCCCGGCGCCCGCACCCTAAGAGTGAGGGGAGGTGCATGGTTAACGAGTGCCGGCAGGCAGTGAGTTGTGGCAGCTGCGGTCCTGGAGGAGGGCTGTCGTGAATTTTCCTGTTGGCCATTATAATTTTATGCGGGTAATTTGTTTTGCTTTGTGACTTTTTAAGAACTGGCACTAAAAGAAAAATGAGAGGCTTTCCAGGGACAGCTTCTTTGACAGCTTAGTGGCACCACGCACACTCTGAGAAAGTTAAGCCTTAAAGGGGATGAGAAAAACTTACAGGCAATTTATTAGTTGTGTTTCAAGCTGTGCACAGTGCCAACAGACTAACGGTATATTAATGCCTTCCTGGGAGGCTGCCATTCACCTAGTGGTAGAAATATGGGGATAAAAATGGTCTGTGAAGTGAGAAACTCACTCAGGATATACAGTGGGGCTCTTGGAAGAAATGACCCTCGCACTCATATGACAAGCTTCTGGCTTTTTATTGAGAATCATTCTTCAGAGAAGCCAGCTTTATTCTTTAAAAAATTGCTGGGAGTAACGTAGTGGGGCTGTGATCAGAGTCACTGGGACCCTCTCTCAGCAAATGGGGATTGTTGACTGGGGAGAGTGTGTGTATATAGTTGCTCCTAAAATTAGGAGAACTGAAAATCTCAGATTAATTTTTTTTGACTTTGGTATACACCATGATATTTTCCCTTGCACATTAAGTTTTCTAATTATGTTTCCTTCAGCCTAGTATTGAAATAACTTGGCTTGTCTAAACACACTTTTTTGGACTGAGAAAAAGGCAGCCCAGGAGCTCCTTGGGTGATGAGGGGAAGTCAAACTGGCTGAAGTTGTAATTTTGCTGTGGAGATTCCACACGTGGAAAACCCGTAGCCTGATGATATAAACTAGCAATGGGTGTGACAAGCCAGGCAGGACCAAAGAGTGTGTAGGGGAGGTGATGTACATCTCAAGAACCAGGAGCTGAGCTGATAGCTAGGGTACAAGTGTGTGTCCAGACTATGGTCCAACCAAATCAATCATTTTGAATGTCTTACTGTCAATGAAGATGGCAGGTGATAAGTTTAGTTTCTAAATCCCTATACGAGTTCTGTAGGCTCATTCATTGCTATGGGCTGCAAGTGGTTGATTTAACTATAGGTCTTCAGTTTATTTTAGCATCTGGGAGTATGAATTAATTCAAGACCCGCCATACAGGGAAAACAGAGGTATCTGTTGAGATTGGCTAAGTAATTGGGTGGGGGTGAGGGAGACTGAGACTTCAGGCCCTGGTTATTAGCAGTCTTAGCTGTGAGGACGAGGACCAACTCCCTAAAATCTCTAAAATACTCTATAGCTATGGAATTGAGAGATAGGAGTGAACTGGTCACATTTTCTTAAGTGTGAGTGGTCAGTCCTGAGCCTCAAAGTGAAAAACTCCTGACTTTATTCTAAAAGGCTATCTTCTTATGTAATTTTTTATGATTATCTTTTTTAGACTTCTCTTGAGCCCAGATATTTTGTTGTGCTCTAAAGAAGCTCCATTATGGAATTAGTTTCAGAGCACAGATTTGAAATTGAGTCCTAGATTTCAAATGGGAACAGGTTTAGCAGCCTAAGCTATAATAGGAAGCTTCACCCACTTTTAACACTTTTCCTTCATAATCTTTCCTTTAAAGCCAAACTCTTTAAGAAAAGGAATTTCCATACATTTGTCAAATGCCTTCAGATTGAAAATCTCATCAGAATCCAAATGAATGTGAAAATAACACCAACGTTCAGGTGAAGCAGCTATCTCAAACTCTAAACTATAGTTTTCGTTGCTAGGAAATGATCCGATGCTCACAACTCAAAAGTTTGGGGAAACTAATAAAAATTAAATGAGACCACTGCTGTGTAGTTTGGCTAACTTTGAAATTTGTCTTAAAATTGAATAATGAGATCTATCTATTATATATTTAGTTGCATAAAAAACACAATCCTAAAGAAGATTTTTTTCATTAAGAAGCTTATTCAGACCCACTTCAAAATTGAATGTCTTAGAAATGGGAATTAGGTTAAGCAAGAAGATGGTAAAAATTCTAAAATGCTATTTATTTATTTATATAAATTTATTTATTTATTTATTGGCTGCGTTGGGTCTTTGTTGCTGTGGGTGGGTTTTCTCTAGTTGCGTTGAGTGGGGGCTACTCTTCGTTGCAGTGCGCAGGCTTCTCATTGCGGTGGCTTCTCTTGTTGCAGAGCATGGGCTCTAGGTGTGAGGGCTTCAGTAGCTGTGGCACGAGGGCTGAGTAGTTGTGCCACAAGGGCTTAGTTGTTCCACGCCATGTGGGATCTTCCCAGACCAGAGATTGAAACTGTGTCCCCTGCCTTGGCAGCTGGACTCTCAACAACTGCACTACCAAGGAAGTCCCACCAGGGAAGTTTTTAAAAAATTAAAATTTTTAATTTAAAAATTAAAAAAAAAAGCTTTTTGTGTACTCATACAAACATATACATGGATATATGGACAGAGAGGGGAGGGAGAGAGACAGGACATGCAGATTAGAAAAGGAGCGAGCAAGACAGCACAGGTAAGAGTGAATTTACAGGTGCACATAAAATCGCCAGCTTTCTGAACTGTATTCTTCATTCATTCAAATCATTCGTGAAAACATTCCTTTAGTCCTCCTGGGTTCGGTGACATTAGGATGCATCTTGAGAATTTGCAAGAGATTTGCCTTGTCCCCAGCGGTCTCTGGGATAATTACTTTGGATGATTTTCCTTAATCCTTCTCCTTGGTGATTCTGGAAGGTGCCACATTATGCCTCTTTGCTGACATTCTGCCTGCTCTTTGTAATTGCTTCCTGTTCTGTGCTCCTTTATCAGAGACCCTGAAGCCAAATGAGGAATAGTAATTGTTACTAATCTCCTAACTTGTCCTCTGAGAAGCAATGTTATAAACAGACCTCATACTTCAAATACTGCATTATGTATTGCTGGTGCCAAGTAATGTACTCAGGGTCTAAATATAATGCATGCCTTTCCAAATGGTGGGAATTAAGGAAGAGTTTGATGTATTCCGCAAGCACATAGGCATTTGAAAAGTTGGGTCATTCAGGGGTACAGCAGATGTTGCTTAAATAGGAAGAAATACAAGGGAAAAGAGAGCTGTCAGAATTTTTGCTCTATTAAAAGGGTCATTTTCTGCCCTGAGAATTGTAGAATTTGAGAGTTGAAGGGGTAGTTTTGAGAACACCTCTAAACTCACATTCAGTGCTTTAGCCCCCTGTTTTTTAAAGAACAAGAATTCTCCTTAGAACCAAAGGCTTAAAAAACTAAGACAAAATGCCATATCTAAAAATCAGAAGTGACAATTTTAAAAAATGAAACTGAAAATCTGGTTTCCTGGAAAGATTGATCAGGAGAATTATTCTCGATTGATTTTGCAGGTCACTCTTGAACAGAGTTCCTTTCCCTGTGGACAATTCGACAGTCATAAGTAATTGGATTTCTTTTTTTTACCCCAGAATCTGGATACCTTGAGAAAAATAAAATTTAGCTGTTTACACAGTCCAGATCTAGACCTATTTCTGTTTATTTTCTCTTAACGATAATTTTTACCTTCGAAATGTGTTAGAAATTTTGGTATCTTGCTTTTATTGGCTTGAAATGCTACTTTGTCTCCATGAACTCATTTTCTTTGATTTGTTTCAAAAGTTTAATGTTTTCATTTAAGAAGTCAGTTGCTTCCTGAAAAATGTGAACGTAGTTAGATTCCACTATCCAGTACGAGTTAAATCTTGTGGTTACTGGGATCAGATTGTGGATATGATGGTAGACAGGTTTTAAGAAGGCCAAAGTAGGAAGCATGCCTAGATTGTCGAATTAGGTTTGCATATTCCATCCTGTTCTTCCTCTAGCCCCAGACTACACCTCTACATACAGATACCCATGCAGCATTGGGCATAGCCCTCGGCTCACAGATTAATTTTTCCCTTATTCCCCATCACCTCCCATGGCTTCAAGTTTTTTGATTTATTTATAACCTGTACTACGCCACTTAGCATCCCAAGGAAGAAAATGCTGTTCATGGCCACTAATCTCATGATATTACAACATATGCACTGATCATAAAGGAAAAGGGTAAACAGAGTTTTTCAAGCACTATTGACATTTTGGGCTGGATAAGTCTTCATCGCAGAGAATCATCCTGTGCACTGTAGGATGTTTAGCAGCATTTCAGACCTCCATCCACTACATGCTAGTAACAAACCCCAGTCATGCCGACCAAAAACATCTCTAGATAGTGCCGGATGTCCCCTGGAGGGCAAATCAAACTCTGGTTGAAAAACATTGGGCTAAGAAAATATGAATGATTTTAAGGAACATCATCCTCTTCACCACTGTATCCCCACAATGTAGAGCAGTTCCTGGTACACGATAGGGTTTAGGGATACTTACGGGCTTTACTATACAGGGGACAGGATATGGTGTATCATGTGAGAGTGATAGAACCTGTGCGCTTCTATTTTTCTGGCTTACAGTAGGTGCTTAATTAATAGATGTATATTTCAATGACTATGTAATGAAAGAATGAATGAGGGAGGGAATGACTTTCCCACCTGGGACTTTGATCTTGAGAGGAGGGTAGATCTAAGCTGATGCTACTATAATTCAGTGATTCTTGAAGTTGGGGGTCACACTCCTACCCTCTTTAGGAATCTGTGAATGGCATGGTGGGATGCTGTTTACTATGTCACAGCTACGGCTGCAGTGAACAGGTTCGCAGTGGCCCTTCATCCCCTCCAGCTCTGTACCTCTTTTTTTTTTAATAAATTTATTTGTTTGTTTATGCATTTTTATTGGCTGCATTGAGTCTTTGTTGCTGCTCATGGGCTTTCTCTAGTTGTGAGGAGTGGGGGCTACTCTTCGTGGTGGTGCACAGGCTTCTCAGTGTGGTGGCTTCTCTTGTTGTGGAGCATGGGCTCTAGGCATGCATGCTTCAGTAGCTGCAGCACTAAGGCTCAGTCGTTGTGGCGCATTGGCTTAGTTGCTCTGTGGTATGTGGGATCGTCCCAGCCCAGGAATCGAACCTGTATCCCCTGCATTGGCAGGTGGATTCTTAACCACTGAGCCTGTATCTCTTTTCTTATGATGAGATATTCATCCTCATAATATCTTTCTCCTTCCCGTGTTACTCCTCATGCACAGATGAAGGCAGTTTTCTTCAACCTGAGGTCTGTGACCCATTATTGAATTCTGAAATTTTGATTGCATGGGTCTTGGCCAGCACTAAAAAAAACAAAAAAAACAAAACAAAACAAAAAAACAAACAGAAATAGGAAAAAACAGAAGAGAAAATATTAAAGTATATCTCATGTTGTCTGGGTAAGTATTGTCTCTTAAAATTTTTGTTTTAGTCATTTTGTGTTTGTGTAGATCCTCGGTTGTATGGTAAAAATATTGTTTTTGTGGGCCCCTTTCAGAACAGTTTAAAAGTCACTTGCCGGTGGAGTAGCCCAGGTACATGGTAACCAGAGCAGAAAGCTCTCTTTCCCAAAAGCTGGATTGGTAAATTAAGGGTAAGAGAATGCTAAGGGGTGTGTAGATCAATGTAGCAGAGACCTTGGGCTTTGTGGGCAGTGTCTGCCCTTATGACAACACAGGAAGGCATGGCTGTCTTTTGGAGTGAAGCGGTGGGACCTGATGGGAAGTAAGGTCAGATAACCCCAGGTTTAAGCCCAGATTTCTAGTGAAGGTAGTGTCTGTTCCCTTTGTGTGCTCTTTTTTAAAGTATAAAAAGAATACAGCTGTTCTGCCTGCAGAATTTCTTTTCTTGGCCCCATGAAAAATGATATCAGAGCATTTCACTGGTCTTCTATTTACCCAAGTTGAAGGAGTTCAGTGTTTCATTAGTCTGATCAAATGTCCCTTGCAACAATATTGACTCAGTTGATGGCGAATGAAGATATTTCCTCTAAGATAAAAACCTGTCACTCATGACATTTAGAACAAGCAAGGGCTAGCTGGAAATGCCTCTTTTTAACATTGCTGACATGAAGAACAAACAGATTTGAAAAACATATGTGCTCTTGGTGGATCTTTTTCCTATGTAAAAGACAATTTAGTTCAAATTCAGAAAGTGATTGATTTTATAGACAATAATGCTATGATTAAATTACATAAAACCAAATACTGGTATGTTACTCATAAAAAAGATGATAACCACATTTCCCTTTTTACTTTATTTTAAAAGCCAGAGGGAAAAAGAACTACCAAAAAACATACAGAATTAACAGCCAGGAACATTATAAAGGAGGTGCCTGGATTAAGCAAAGAGTACTAAAAAAAGGCATTTGCTAATTTGAATATGCTCTTCTGAAAGTGTCTACATAAAGCCAGTTTTCCTTTTAAAAATGTGCACAGAGCTTCCCAGACTCTGGATGCTTGATTTTGTACAGGTTTCCAACACCATCATCAGTACCAAATAGACTTAGGCCTTGAGCATCCTTGCCAGGACTACAGCTTTGTCCTGAGAAAACTTTTCCTGACCTATTTTTAGTTCCCCATCGTAACCTGCTTCCAGACCCTCTGTCTTCTTACCTTGTTACCAATCCTTTTCAATGCTATCTCATCTCAGTCCTGATCTACAGCACTTTCCCCTGTGATCCTAATTATATTTTTCCATTGTCTCATTTTCCCATTGCCTCTTTTGGATTATATTTTTTCCAGATCTAGCGTATCTCCAGAGACTTTTACATTTAGACAATCTCCTTGTGGATGGCATTTCTGTAGGGCTCTTTCTTTTCTCTTGGGTACAACTTAAATAGTGTGGCAGAGGAAGACTTTTCCCTTTTTCCCTACTAGGTTCTTTGACTGGTCTAATAATAGAAACGATGTAAGACAGATTAACAGGAGAAAAACAAATTTAATTTTGTATGTATGGGAACACCACAAAGACAATGAGACTCAAAGGCAAGTCGGGCAGTTGAGGGTTATATGCGGTCCTGAGCTAAGGAATAGGATGGGATCTGGGGCTCCAGGCGGGAGGAGGGTCATTCACATGATGATAGGAAGAACAGATGTTTGGTAAGTAGATGTTTTCCCTGCCATGTAGGTAGGTCTTTCAGATAAAAAAGTTATCTCTGGTAATAGCTCTCTTTCTGGGCCGGGCCCCCTGTCTAAACTCTTTTAGGCACTTAAAGGAGAGGTAAAAGTTTTTCCTGAGTCTGCTAGGTCTTGATTGCCTTCAGCTCGAAATAGTAATAATAATCCACACACCAAAGTGGCGTATTTTGGGGTGGCATATTCTGAATCCCTTCAATAGACAAAAATAAGTACATCTACAAGCAAGTTTTAGAGCACTAAGAAAAAGAAAATATTGAGTGTGTTAAAAGATAGGTTGTCAGGTGATGTAAGTGCTTATATACAGAAAAGAAATCATGTGGACTCTTGGTTTGTTTTTACTCTGAAAGCATTCTGGGACCGGAAAAAGATCAAACCAATGTGAAATCAAATGGACTATTAAAAATAATGAGAATTTTGTAAGGCATTTGTATACAAGATAAAGATGTAAAAATCAAAGGTCTTTCTCTGTTCTAGCAAAAATCACCCAAAAATGGAAATGCGAAAAAATGTCCCATGTTTGACATAGCAATAAGATCTAAAAAGTGCTTAGCAATAAAATAACAAAATAAAGGACCTATATAAAGAAAATCATAAAATTTTTATTGAAAGACATAACGCAAGAGCAGAACAAATGGAAAGCTACACCATGTTCTAAGATAGAGGGCTTAAAATAACAAATATCAATTTTATCAAACTTAATAGAGAAATCTACAGTGTTCAATAAAATTCCAAAAGGGATTTTCTTTTTAGAGTTGGATAAAATGATCTTAAAGTTTATATGAAAAGATAAATACTCATGAATAGAGGAGAAATTTTGAAAAATAAAACTAATCAAAAGCTGCTGTCTTCTCAAGCATCAGGTCATACTATAATGCTACAGTTAGCAAATCAATGATCTTGGCAAAGGAATCGACTAATAGTTCAGGAAAGCTGCATAGAGAGTCAAGGGGTAGAACTGAGTACATATAGAAATATACCAAACTCATCTAAAGTATATTTACTGCATGCCTATTCTATAGCAAGTTTTATTCTAGGCATGGAAAAGTTAAGTATCACTATTTAGAGAGGAAAGGATAGATTATTCAGAGCTGGCACAAACGATCATTCATGTAGAGGAAAATAAAATTAAACCTCTCTCGCATCATATACAAAAATACGTTCCAGTTTCAAAGCATAAAAAGTTAAAACATGACACTCATATGACTATAAATTGGACACCAGTCAAAGATTTATGTAACTTGTGAATGAGGGAGCCAGCAGGATGGTAAAACTGGTTCAAAAAGCATTTGGAGAACAGAGATTTAAACAATTAGTTGAGAAAGGCAGGCTGGAACAAGCTTACTAAGTTAGAGACAAGAGTGGTTAATGTCCTATAAGGAAATAAAACTGTGACTTATATTCTCTATTGGACAGAAATAATTTGCACCTCTATTGGAGAAAAACCTGCAAGTTAACGTGAAAAGTCATAGAGTCTGGGTCTTAACCAATAGTAAATCACAAATCAAGAATGGCACATTTCGGGACTTCCCTGGTGGCACAGTGGTTAAGAATCTGCCTGCCAATGCAGGGGACACGGGTTCGAGTCCTGATCTGGGAAGATCCCAAGTGCTGAGGAGCAACTAAGGCTATGCACCACAACTACTGAGCCTGAGCTCTAGAGCCCTCAAGCCGCAACTACTGAGCCCACGTGCCGCAACTATTGAAGCCCACACGCCTAGAGCCTGTACTCTGCAACAAGAGAAGTCACCTCAATGAGAAGCCCCCACACCACAATGAAGAGTAGCCCCCACTTGCAGAGAAAAGCCCGCGCAGCGATGAAGACACAATGCAGCCAATAAAATAAATAAATAAATAAAATTTAAAAAACAAACAAAAGAATAGCACATCTCCTCATCTCTAGGACCTGGAGAATTAAATAATTACTTAAAGGGTCTGTTAGTGCTCTCATAGGACAATGAAGGGACATGCAGTCTTTCTTTTGCTGTATTTCCAAGTTTTGGACAACTTTTCTTAAACCATATAGATTGAAATTTTAAATGTAGGTAATAAAACAAATTTAAAAAGTACCTGCAAGAAAAGCTAAGAGATACCAACATGCACATTTTGAACGTGAGAATATTTTAAACAAGACAACATTCTGAAGTTATAAAAAAAAGATAAACTATATAAAACGGAAAAAGAAAAATGCTTTTGCATGGAAAGAGCTACTATCAACAAAGTCAATAAATAAAAAATAGATTTGGAAAAATACTTGTAATGTAAAGGATGAACAAAGGGTAAATGCAAAAAGAACTCTTACAGATTGACAGGGAGATAAACACTTCATTGAAAAATGACAAAGGATATTCAGAGGTAATTTGTGAAAGAATGAAGATGCTCAAACTCACTAGAGCCTGAGGAAATGCAAATTAAAGCAACAAGGTGAAAGCCTTACACCTAACAGAATGTCTGAACTTTATAAGTGACATCCATTCTTGCCGGGCATACGGGGAAAAAAAAAAAATTCTCATACTTTGCTGTTGGAAATGTGGATTGTTATAGGTTTTTTTTTTGGAAAATAAACTAGAAATAGCTATTAAAATAAAAAATACATATATCCCTTGACCTAGCAAATCTTACTTCTGAGACTGTTCAAAGGAAAAGTGCCAGGATTTAAGAAAATATGCTCAAGGATGTTTCTAACAGCATTAACTGGGTAAAAACTGGAAGAAAATGAATATAGGACAATGGTGAATAAACTGTGGAACACTGACCTCCTGTGATATAATGTTTCCATTAAACAAAGAAGAATTAGAGCCATGCCAGGTGATTGCAAGGGATTTCCATGAGTTATAGTTGCATGAGAAAAGCAAGGTTCAGAAAAATTTGTAAACAGTGATCTCATCCTTATAAAACAAAAATGCATTCCCTGCCACAGGTTTATATATATAGAAATGTTTACATATAATTGTATAAGCATGAAGAGAAATGGAGAAAGATAAATATCCTAGGCAGTTAACATGGATAACAATGAGGGAAGGAGGGAAAAAGAGAAAACCAAGCAATATACAGAAAGAAAAATTGAAAGCATCGTACTAGAAACAACTCTAGTATGATCACATCAATGCATTTATAGAAAACCATATTTGTGTATATGTAAAAGAAAATTAAAAAAAAGACTTCTGACTTTCAGGGGAAAGAAAGATATTCACACAATAAGTATCCCTTTTTTTCTTTTTCTATTTCTTATTGAAATATAGTTGATTTACAATCTTGTGTTAATTTCAGGTGTACAGCAAAGTGATTCAGTTATATATATATTCCTTTTTAGATTATTTTCCATGATAGGTTACACAATACATATCCTTAAAGGAAGGGTAAGGGCTGGGTGAGAGAAGAAGAGATGAATAACTGTTACTGGGACTGGACACTCCACAGACATGTCCTGGGTCTCCTTAGAGACACTGGGAGAAGGACAGCTCTTGGTTGACAACTGTGGTAAGTCCTTGCAGGCTGTGATTCATAGCTGTGGCATACTCCTGGATTTGTAACCTGTCTGCTCCTCCCCAGTAAGCTTTTAGATCCCAGAGATGGAGGAGAGATGAATTCCTTCCATAAAGAAAGAGGTGGAAATTTGGGGGTGGAAGGTGGCTAGGGATTCTGAAAGGGAGGGGTCCCAGAGGACGGCAGAGCTGTGAGAGAGGACGGCTAAGTGACAGGCAGAGCAGCAAAGGACTCGAATACAGGATGCCTCAAGCTGATTCTAATTCTTTGGCTACAATGCCCCCCCTCACTGGCACACGTACATCTATAAAGATAGCTGTGCAGCAGCAGAAACAAAATGGTAGAAGCGGTTGGATGGATAACAATGTGGGGAGGTGGAGTAGATGTGTAGGCTGGTATTCGTGGTCCTCGTATTGCCTGGGACGTGTCTTAGAAAGTCTGGAATAGGGCATAAAGCAACATGAGTTTGAATGTCTTTGGGTGGAATGCTCTTTTCTTGAGATCACTGTGCATGTACCCAACGTCCTTCCTCCCTCCTTCTGTTCCTCCCTTCCTTCCTCCCAGCCCTTCTTCCTTTTCTTTGCCAGATACTGTGATATCACATCATGATAGGACATCATCATGGAATACAACAAATAATCAGACACTGGGATTCCTGTCCTGGAGTTTATACCTCGTCAGAGGAGACAAGTAATACATAGTGGTTTGTAACTGTGATGAGTACCGTGAGGAAATATAAGTGTCTTTGAGAGTTTATGACAGGGAAGCTGGGTGGAGGTCGGGGTGGTGCTCCTCATTGGTCCTACTTGCCAGCCATCCTACAGAGACCTTAAGAAAATAGGACAAAAGACTGGGAAGATGGGAAGGGGTCAGGAAGAAAATAAACGGATTCAGAGGGAGCCACAACGTGTTTGGATGTAAGAATGCTAAAATGAAGTTGTGGTTTTGCCTAGGGCCGGTCCCTAAGGGAAACAGAAGCGCTCAGAGGGCCGCCAGTGTCCAGTTACTTTTTTTATAGTTGAACCGACCGGCCAAGGGTCCTGCGTCTAGCGAAGAAGGAAGGCAGGCACCGGTATTGTGCACCCAGGCTGTGCCAAGTGCTTTACTTAGGTTACCTTGTTTAGCTGTCTATGACAAATACGGTGAAGTAGGTATCCTTACCACCTCTTACTTGTGTGAAGGATAAAAGAAAAACCCAGTAAATGATGCATGTTTAAAATCCATTTTGGGGGTTTGTTTTGCATTGATTGCCTGGTCAGCAGCTGGCCCTTTGTCATGGTGATAAGTGAGAAGTGGAGGGAAGGTCAGAAGAGGCCACGCTGAGCTGAGTTGCACAGTAAAGTGTGCAGATCCCCGGGGAAAATATCTGAGAGTGGGAGGAAAAGCTGGCCCCGGGGCGGGGGGGAGGAAAGCCAGCTGGGGCGGGAATTCTGAGGTGGGCAACCGCAACAAATGCAGTCAGGCGCAGGGCTTCAAGGAGGGAGATGTGAAAGAGACTTTCAGGGCATCTGTCGAGGGGCTCTGCCAGTGGAATACCCCTCCTCCTTTGCTCTCTGTCGCACACGATCGACTTTATTCTTCAAGGCCTTCAGACTTGTGTCTCTTTAGGATGCTGAGATGAACCATAAGTTAGTTGGGTAGACTAAGGCCAATCTTATTCGGGTTCCAGACGGATAAAGAAATAAGGTTCAGATGGTTTAAGTAACATTCCAAAAGTCACTTCACCCCTCTGCCCTTCAGTTTCTTCCTGGAAAATGAGGCACGGACTAGGCAATCTCCACAAGTTCTTTGTTGGAGAACAAGCTGACTTTTCACACGGGTTAGGCCGGCAGCTCTGCATCAGTTAGTCCTTGTACTTTTCAGTTCCCTGCTTTCTTGGCAGCGGCCGCAGGAGGAGCTGGAAGTAAGTAACCCTGAGAGGCTGGGTTGGGAGGTGTTCCCCCACAGCGGGCCTGGGAGCCCCTGTCCTGCCTCTGTTCTCTTCACATCAGTGGAGAATAGCTTTGAACAAGCTCTTTCTTCCCAGGAGCCCCTGCTCCCCAGGTGGCCTGATTTGGGCTGGAGGAGGCAACTTAGCCTTTCACCATCCCCAGGGCCTCTCAGGGGTGGGGGGAAATCTGCTGATTGCTGTCAAGGGAACTTGAAACAGCCTAATTTTTCTTTCCATCAAAACACAAAATACTCATTTTCTTATGAAGCTTCTTTAAAAGTAAGATTGCTTTTCTGATTTTAAAAGTAACAGATTTATGGTAGAATATTTTAAAATTCAGAAAAATATATTAAGGAAAAAATTAGAAATTTCTGCACTCTCAAATTGAGAGATGATTGTCTTTAGTATTTGGTGTGTATAGTTTCTGTTAACAAGTGTTATTATGTGACATACAAAGCATAGTTTCATTCATAACTAAATGTACAGTTTCATGTAACAAGGATTTTTTGAGCATCTATAATGTGCCAGGCACATCTCCAATGTGCTCAGATAAAACCGTGAATAAGGTGAAGTTTCTGCCTTAATCAAGTCTATACTGAGCGTACCTTTTTACCATGATTATCGTACTACAGATATATTTAGTATCCTGCTATTTATTTATTTATTTTTATTGGCCGTGTTGGGTCTTCGTTGCTGCACATGGGCTTTCTCTAGTTGGGGTGAGTGGGGGCTACTCTTTGTTGTGATGCATGGGCTGCTCAGTGCGGTGGCTTCTCTTGTTGTGGATCAAGGGCTCTAGGCCCATGGGCTTCAGTAGTTGTGGCACTCAGGCTCGGTAGTTGTGGCTCTCAGGCTCTAGAGTGCAGGCTCAGTAATTGTGGCTCACGGGCTTAGTTGCTCCACAGCATGTGGGATCTTCAAACTCGTGTTCCCTGCATTGGCAGGTGGATTCTTAACCACTGCACCACCAGGGAAGTCCCCTGCTATTTTAAGTGAATACGATTGCCAGATTGCTCCGGGATCTCTAACTAGTCTTTATGAACATGAGTTGTATAGCCTGCAAGTGTGGCCTCTTATGGACGCTGCTTCCTCTGTCTAACCCCTTTGGTTGAATGGATGGTTCTGTCCTCTTCCAGATCCACTTCTTGGTTACTGTTGGTTTTTCCAGGGATGATCCTCGGAACTAAGCTGGACCAAACAATGCCTTTCTCTAGCGGTTTTGAACTTTGGGCCAGGGGGCGTAACTAGCATTTCCATTCTGGGAATGGAGATAGGAGAGTTTGGAGGATTCAGCATTTAGGTCTCTTGCCAAGCTGGAGTAGGAGAAAATGAGACTGAAAGGTAGATATTGGCAGAAGTGTGTGTGTGTGTGCGCGCGTGCACATGCGAGTGACAGAGAGAGAAAGAGTAATGGACTGAATGTTTGTGTCCCCTGAAGGTCATATTTGAAGCCCTAACTCCCAATGTGATAGTATTAGGGGTGGGACCTTTGGGAGATTAGGTTTAGATGAGGGCATAACAATGGGGTCCTCATTATGGGATTAGTGCCCTTACAGGAAGAGGAAGAGGAGAAAGCTATGTCCCTCTCTCCAAGTGTACATACCAGGAAAGCCACATGAATTTACAGTGAGAACGTGGCCATCTGCAAGCCAGGATGATAGCTCTCACCAGAACCCAATCATGCTAGCACCCTGATCTTGGACCTCCAGCCTTCAGCAATGTGAGAGAGTAAATGTTTTAGCCACCCAGTCTTCGGCATCTCCGCGCCTGTTTATTTTCAGCTAGTTCGACTTGGGTTTCTGTCACTGACCAGCATGAGACTTGGTTCAGAATAGAGGAGTACATACTTGCTTATTTATATTTTGGATATATTTTGTGTTTCATTTAGTAGAGTTTTTGTGTTTTTAATAGGAATGTGGAAGGTAAAGGGGTAAAATGAAAGCCAGTAATGAGATGAATAGACAGAGGGCACACTGTTTAGGCAGAATTTGATTAAGTTCATAGGGATCACCCTGATGTCAGAAGTCATAGGACTGAGAAACACCTCGGTGTAGCCACCATCAAACTTCTAAAAACTATAGAATTCTTTGAGAGAATATTTAATCCCACATAACTCAACTCATGTTAAAACATAATAGCAAATTGCCAAAACCCTTACTTAATATATTTCCTTAAAATCTTAGTTCATTAAAAAATGAGAAAAGAGAAAGAAGGAACTATTATTACCCTCAAACCAAATACTGCTGGTGGTAAGAAATAATCAGTTAACCTTCATGGAGCCCCACGGACTCTCGGCAGACCCGCAGTTGAGAGAAGAGAGGTGGAAGAACACAATTTGAAAAGCATAGCACTTCTGGATTTGGCCCTGACCAGAAATCAACAGCTTTTGATTTCAGGGACTTAATTCTGCCCCGTGCTTTGGTTCCCCCTTGCCTATAAACAGAAAGAAATTGGAAAAGAATGTATTTTTATATTTGGCAAGAGTGTGTTTTATATGTGCAAAGCCCAAGTGCTTAGATCCTTGTCTCTGTCACAAATTCTGGCTCTAATCAATGTGCACCAACCACTCTGTCCCAGGTGTTCCCTGGAAAGTTGTCAGTGACCACAGAGCCATAAAGGGATCCGGGAAGGGCCATTTTCTTTATGTTCACCCCATTTCTTTGAATGTAAAATGAGGTTGAGACTATCAAATTACTTAGTAAGTCATGAATAAGTTGCTGCTGTTTGAAATCCCTTAACCATGAGGAGTTTTATGATGCTGTGGAAATAAATGTAAGGGGGAGAGAAGAAAATTCCCACTGATGTGAATGGGAAAAAAAAATACAACAGGTCTGAAGATTCTTGGCAGCCTGGGGAGAATTAGGCATTTCTAACGTGTAACGGCTTGTGGAAGAGGATTAGGTGTCTGATCTTACTTTCTGAGGGAACACGCAGGAGCAGCTGTATCACGCCAACATCAAAGGCACACAGGCAGCCCCATGACCAGGCCACCCCAGCAATGTTACGGTCCTAATGAGTTCCATACACTCCTACAGACACACATCAACTTCTTCCTGAAGCCAAAGGATTTGATCCTCTTCTCCCAACATTAGCAGCAAACTGTGTTTTGTCCTGTGGGGAGGGCACAGCGATTCCTATGCCAAGTGATGGAGCTGGGGAAGTTAGTTTTCAGTGTTCTTAGTATTTCCCACTTCCTGTCTTTTTGCTGTCCTTCAGGTCTCTGTCCTCTTGGTCTGTCGTTCCAGGTTTCTCAGAGCAACAGGGCCAGTGACCTACCCATGTCCCTGGCCCTCAGTTTAATGGACTCAATCTTAATTCCCACTTGGGGGCAGAAGAGAAAGAGTCCACCCCTCATGAACTCCCCAAATTCTGTATTTCAGACCCTTAACTGGCAATACCCCATTGCCAGGAACCAATATTTCTATATGTTGGAATTGTTTCTATTGAAAGTTCCAAATCCAATTCAAACTGTTTAAGCAAAAAAAGGAATTTGTTGTTATATTTTCATGAAAGGTCTATGGGTGGGCTCTCAGTCAAGGCTAAATCCAAGTGTAAAAATAATGTCACTATGGAGGCATCACAGGAAGGATTAGGTGCGGGCCAGGCAACCATAATGCATGCTGATCAGTGTCTCCTAGACGCTACAAAGCACAAGGAACAAGACAGGCAGGAATCTAGAACATAGGGGAGATCTACATAAATGCGCAATTACAATATGACATGATAAATGTTGAGATGGAGAATTACAACATGCTATGAGCACACAGCAGGGGCACCCAACCCAGCTGGGAGCAGGGTAGGATCAGAGAAACCTTTACAGAGTACAGGATATTTAATAAAGTATGTATTAGAGTTAGATGAGAGGGGACTGATGACAGGATTTGAGGAGATGGCGATGAATATCTTCTTTCTCATATGAAATTGCCAGGTCATCCATCTAAGAATGATGGTGTTCTCTAAATAAGAATGCATTGTGTAATAGGTACACCTAGCCAGAGAAGGACTGTGCCAGAAAGTTTGGTATGTGTAATAGCCATCTCTCTTCCCGCTCTTCTGCTGTTAAGAAAATAAACAGCCAATCCCATGAGTGGGTCCCACTGTCAGTGGTGAACAGGAACTAACATAAATTGAGCACCAATCAGGTGACAGATGCTTTCCTCACATTTGCTCTTTCATCCTCAGTGTCACTCCAGGAGATAACTACTGTTTCCAATCTATAGATGTAAATGAAACAAGATGACAATCATCAAAACAACCTAGCAAAAAAAACCCATGAGGATTCAGAAATTTAAGCAACTAATTTGTAAGTGTAGGAGCCAGGATTCAAGCCTAGGTGTGCCTGGTTCTGGATACACGTTCCATTATTCTGCCTCTCAGCATATATTCTATGTTTTATTGGAGTCTTCCAGAACTGATTCTCTAATCTTGGTTGTTTAACCAACATGAGATTCTACTAATGAAAATTTAAATTCCAGCAGGAAGAGAGTCATTTTGATGTTTTGGGAAAAAACAATTGGGAGGGTATCCACCTACCCCATCCAAGTACGGTGAATAATGCTGTTTGTCATAGTCTCTAATCTCTTAGAGCAGGGATTCTCCACCCATGTGCCACTACATTTTTCTCAGTGTGGTAAATTGAATTCTTTACTTCTCACTAACTGAATTATACATCCATATTTTCATGGCTTCATAATGGAGGGAGTATACTTCTTTCCTTTCATCTTAATTTTTAGGATTGACCATATGACTTCTTTTGCCCATTGAGATGTAGTCAGATGTGACATAAACAGATGCTTGAAATGTGCTTGTGTGATTGGGCTTGCTCCTCTTGGATTCTGGTCATCTGTTACAAGAAAACGTGCCCCTTTTACCTGGGTGCCACGATATGATGTGTAGAGTAGTTCTGCAGTTCACAGCCTGGAGCCATGCCTAGCTGATCTGGGACATGAAACAGAGCTGCTCAGCTGCCCTACCTATATTAGTCCAACTGTAGCTGCCCTGCCATCCCAGAGCAGGAGAAGAAATGCTTGTTATCGTAAACTGCTGAGTTTGGGGGGGTATTGTTACAAATATTATTATAGAAACAGTGGACTAATGCAACCAGTGAATAATGTTTCCTTTTGCTAAAACTGAGTTTACTTACTGTCCTGAAGATATCCATCAGATATAACTTTGAATGGAGAGCTATGACTTACATATGGGGAGAGTAGAATTTGTGTTAGTAAGAGGTAAAAATGGCATTGAAAATCCGTTGAATGCTTATTGGAATGTGCGAGAACTTTGTCTCCTGAGTTTATGAGAGAGGAAATTAAAGGAAACTAAGAATTATTTTAGAACAGGGACTTCCCTAGTGGCACAGTGGTTAAGAATCTGCCTGCCAATGCAGGGGACATGGGTTCGATCCCTGGTCAGGGAAGATCCCACATGCTGTGGAGCAACTAAGCCCGTGTGCTGCAACTGCTGAGCCTGCCCTTTAGAGCCAGAGAGCCACAACTACTGAGCCTGAGTGCCACAGCTACTGCAGCTCGTACACCTAGAGCCCGTGCTCTGCAACATGAGAAGCCACCACAATGAGAAGCCTGCGCACCGCAACGAAGAGTAGCCTCCACTCGCCACAACTGGAGAAAGACTGCGCGCAGCAACAAACACCAAATGCAACCAATACATACATGCATACATACATACATACATAAATAAATTTATTAAAAAAAAGAATTCTTCTAGAACAGTGATAGTCTGTTATAAGACTGAGTAAATGATTGGATAACCAAGTGAATTTTTATAAATCTTGTGAGACGCTTTTCAGCCATAATAATGATTATATTATAATTGTTTCTGGCTTATTTGTTGTTGATCTGAAGCTTTGAATTCCATCTTGAATGTGGACAAAATTTCTTGTGTTCATAAGTATATTTTGAAGACAAAAAGGTTGAGCGCCACTCTTCTAGTGTAAGTTTCTTAGAACTTGTTGCAAAAGCTGTCCTTAGTTGATTTACTGATTAAAGAGAATGATCTACTTCTTATTTTACCCCAAATAATACAATGATGACTGCAAAGGCACATCCTCTGGTTGCTTGGAAATTAGATATGGAAGCTTTGGGGTGCTCAACTTTCTATCCAGACACTGGACTTTTCTTGGCTTATAAATGCTCCAAGTATTCGTATTTGTTGTACCTTGGAATATGTTGAACAGATAGACCTTGTTTTTTATTCATTCATTCAACATGTATATTGAGTGCTTTCCCTGTACTGAGTACTGGGTTAGGTCCTGGGTATGCAGTGGTGAACAAAATAGATACAAGCCCTTACCTACAACACACTTCAAGTGAGTTTTAATCCTGATGGCATGTGACATTAACCAAGAGAGCATTAAAAGTGTAGGTGCCTACACCCCACCCCAAGAGATTCCAATTCCATTGGAATGGGAAGGGGCCTGGGTTAGGTACTTGTAAAAGCTACCCAGGTTCTAAGACATAGCCAGGTTGAGAGCTGGGATTTAGTGGGCAGTTAACATTTCTTGAATATTATTCTGGAGAAGGCACTGTACTGGGCACTTTACATGCAGGAGTTTACTTTATCCTCACTGAGTCCAGAAGGGCTGAGTATGATGATGGCTTCTTTACTGATGAACAGATAGATAACTTTTGTAAATTACCCAGAATATGGGACAGAGCCAGGTTCTAACACAGATCTGTCTTAACCACTATGCTACACCATCTTTGAAATATAGTTTATGTGGAGCATTCATGAAAAATTAAAATAAAAATTCATATGGAAACCCAATGAAGCATTTCTGAATAATGCTATAAATCTGTGGAGAAATATTTAAGTGATTTCCTAAAATTTGGTTTGATTTGTACTTAATTTTTCAAGAATTTTATCTACTTTGGAAGTTTATGTTTTCATGTGCAAACCTCTTCTTTCATCCTTCCCTTCTCCCTCTCTCCCTCCCTTCCCTCCTCTTTTTCTTTCTTTCTGACAGACAGCCTGTACTGGAGAGAACTGATCAGTCTAGGATTGATAGTGAGTGGTTCTGTGTGTGTGTGCGTGTGCTCACTCACTCATCAAGCCTAGTCATTGAAAAGCTCCCCCATTCAACCTTGATCTGAGAAACTTTTAAGTCACTTTTAAGTCACGTAAATTCTCAATGTGGAATTTGTAAACGTACTAAGTCAAATGTAATATTACCTAACCTGATGGTTTCAGGCAAGAACACCAACGGTCAAAATCCCCTTCTTTATATACTCCTGTGTTCAAGACATTGAGAATTGACAGCCTACTTCAAAATCAAAGAGCCTTAAACCAAGTGCAAAACATGAAAGTGCTCTGATAAATGAGTGTTAAAACTTTTTCAAAGACATGTTTGTGGGACAACGTGAGTCATGATCATTCTTTGGTTCTCAGCCCCACACCCTGCCCCATCTGTTGAGTAGGATATGTCACTAGTACAGAAGGAGATGCATGGACATATGCTTACATGTTACACTGAGCCAAAATCAAATTTTCACCCATCCTCTTGTCACTAAGACTGCCAGACCTACATTTGTAGACAAGAGTGTCAAATGTCCATCAAGCATGTCATCCAAGATAGAACTGTATATTTCAAAACACTGCCGACAAATGTTTCTCCATCAGCTCTGGCTAAAAATTTTGTAGCCACATGTATATGCACGATTATGGGTACACCGGGCCACCAGGTCTCACGTGCCAGATAAACCACACTGCAGACAATCTGTGGTCTCTGTGACCACCTAACAGAGAGACTAAGTAGCTTTATTTATTTATTAAAAATTTATTTTATTAGTTATCTATTTTATACATATTAGCATATGTATGTCAACCTCAATCTCCCAATTCATCCTACTGACCACCCTCCCTTCCCGCCTTGGTGTCCATACGTTTGTGAGAGAGACTAAGTAACTTTAAATTCAATAGATCTGAATTACTGGCTGTCTCCATGTTTCCTCTCTTGGAGTGGTAGATAATTTGTAGTTGCACCTTCCTTCTTACACTATGTAATTTCACTTGAGAAGAACAAATCCTTGCCTCTTATAAGAATTATTTTCCTTTTACCCTCTCAGCAAAAACTCTACCTAATTTTTCTTGTCTCTGATTTATGCAACAATGTGGTTGTTTTTCTTCTCTGTTCTTTTTTTTCTTTTCTCTGTTCTTTTTATGATGATGGAGTTGAATGGGAGCCATAGCAGTGGAACAGTTTCCCAGCAGAAGTCAGCATCAAAGCTTTCTACTCTGATTCTTTTTTCTACAGGGAAATGCTACAATACCAAGTTTGATCCTGGACAGGTCGAAGATGCCACTTTCTGAAGAATCTTTTTAAGTAGCTGCATATGTTCCTAGTGCTGAATGTATGCTGGTGGTTAAATTTTCACAAGAGTTCTCTGGGAACAGTAGTTGTTCCTTATTTAATCCTTGTTCCATTTCATCAGTTTGTAGCATTCACCAAAGTACGGTCTCTCCCTCACCATTAATTTTTTCTGCTTTCTATACGCCCACCTCTATGACATAAACATTTCTTTTATGGCCAGGCATACCCTGATTTCTATTAATAGTGTCTAGAACTTTTGGCATAGCAAGGGAAAAACAGGAGCATCTAGCATATACCTGGCAAAAAGGAAGTCACCAATACGTTAAAAATCAATCAATTCATTCATTAAGTTAAGGCAAGAGATTAGATGTGAAAAGTACATCTGGCCTATGGCATCATAATTTTCAGGAAGTGTCACTACTGAATACCTGATCCTACTCTTCTAAGTTCTTTTGTTGCTGTGGTTTATGTAAATTCAATTTTCTCAACTTAATTCTGGAAGTTCATAATTAAGGTTATTGAACGTGCTTATATTCAGGGATTCCTGTACCTGACCCTTGGATAAGGGGAGAACATCATTTTGGTTCTACTTTTTTACATGCTTTTGTTGCACCTTCATCATCACCATCATCAATACCACCATCAGTAATTTTGTGATTGCTACTATTTATTGAGCAACTAGTATGTCCCAGGCATTACAAAAGCACTTACTAGTATTTAATTTAATCATCACTACAAGGCTCTGAGGTAGATAATATTATTTCCATCCTACAAGTGAGAAAATGGAACCTTTTTAAAGTCTAAGCCATTACATCACAAGAAAACATCTAATAAATGGCAGGGCTGGAATTTGAACAACATCAAAATATCCCCATAGCCAAACAGCTGCATCAAAGGGGCAAAGTCATGATGGCTGGTCAAAATCACTCTAATCAAGCTGTTGTGATAGCTGAGATATGTGAGGCGTAGGCAGGTGTTTCCCATGAGCGCAAGGAAAATGTTTCTGTGACGCTAATTAAAAATTATATTTGGTACCCGAGAAATAACTTTTTACAAGGAATTTGAATATGTTACTTGAGATATAAGCTCAAAGAAAGCTCTGAAAGATGAAGGTGCTATTTATGTGGATGTTTTTGCAAACCAGAACACTGAATACACTAAATCCTTTTAATGCTACAGCAGGATTCTCAACAGTGTACAGAAGGAACGATTTATGCCTGTAATAGTCAAAGCAAACCTGGGTATGCGTGCAAAGCTAATGGTGTCTTGTTTCAAATGCTGGGCTGGAAATTAATTTCACCAAACATTGTACTTCAGCCAAATACTATGTAGCTTCACATTTCCTGATATATAAACTTGATGAATTAACTTTAAATTGACTCTATTCCAGACTATTTCTTTTTCTATTATATTTGTTTATCAGTTGGCATTGGCTACTTTCTAAATAATTCAATTTGCTTTCCAAAATAGTTCAACCTTTAACATTAAGCACAGTAATTTGTCTTGTATTTTTGTAAGTATTGCAACGTAAGAAAATGCTATTAGAAAAAACCTTCTAAAGATATGTATATACATTACTATAGAATTGTGTAAAGAAATATACACCAAAGTGTTAACATTAATGGTAATTATTTCAGAGTGGTATCACTTACATTTTTTTAGTCTTTGCTAATTGGTATTTTCTACAATAATTTAAATTTCCTTGAAAATAAGAAAACTCACTCCATAAAGATCTTCGGAAAAAATTGACTAAGAAGGTAAGGATGGATTAGAGAGAGAAATTGGAGCTAATGTAAGTGTCAGAGCAAGAGTAGACATGATCTCAAAGTCTAGATATGCGCCCTTTCAGCTTGAACTTGCAGCCTTATCTAAGGGGCTCAGCACCCTTTTCTCCACTTCTTGTCTCTCACTGGGATAGGTACCTAGCTCTTTGCTGGAAGTGCCCACTTATCACTATAGACGCTGAAAATTCCAGAGCTTGTTTCCCCTGCCTCCTCACAGCTTGAGCTTGGCCATGAGAACTATCCTTGTCAGCAGTCCCTGAGGGGGCCTTCTGGGAAAGTTTCCAGGGAGGGACATCTGGGAAAGATTATCCCCCTGGTAAAAAGAGGTGGGCAAAATAAGCTGCCTTCTTTTGCCTTTGGATGTGACTGTGATATTGTGGTCTTCTTGAACCATGAAGCTGGTTGGCTTTTGATATCCCTTCTGCCATAGATTTTTCAGGGCCTGGTCCCAGATGGCACTTGGCTGGTAGTGAAGGCTGTGTAATCTAGGGTTTGGTTTAGGAGAACATTTATCTTTATCTACCTTTCTACTCTCAGCTTTATCAGCAATAAAGGTGATGTCTGACTCTGTTCTTATTCCTTGACTTTCTCCTAATTAGTTCAGAACTCGCCTGGGGAAGAAGGGTGTGTCAGTGTCCTATTCCTGCTGTAACATATTACTACAAACTTTGTAGCTTAAGACAATGCAAATTTATTATGTTATAATTCTGGAGATCAGAAGCAGAAGTTGGTCTCATTGGGCTAAAATCTAGGAGTCAATGGCTGCGTTCTATTTGGAGGCTCTGGAAGCTTTGAGAGCCTTTTCCTTGCTATTTCAACTTCTAGAGGCTACCCGCATTCCTTGGTTCATGGCCCTTTCCTCGATTTTCAAATCCAGCAGCGTAGCATCTTTAAATATTTTAACTCTGACATTCTTCCTTCTTGTTCTATCCTTTAAAGACTCTCGTGGTTAAATTGGGTCCACCTGGATATCCCAGGATAACCTGCCCATCTCAAGATCTTTAACAAAGTTTCTTTTGCCATGTAAGGTAACATATTCACAGGTTCCGGGAATTAGGAAGAGGACGTCTTTGGTAGCGGCATTATTCTGCCTACCACAAGGGAATTACTGATTAACTACTCCTCAACCTCCTGACTGTACTTACTTATTAAAACTCTTCCACCAATAAATGGACTCACATTATTAATGATTGTTTTATATTTCACTGAAGCTCAGTGCAATCTAGACCCAAGGCTGGGCCCTGACCTCTGTTTCCTGGTCATTATCTTGCATATAATTATTTGTCTGAAGGTCCTCACTGCCGTGGCACTGGGCCAGGTTATATCTACCAAATGAAGTAGAAAATTCACAATGACTTGGCAAAGTCAGTGCTACTCGGTAGAGCTGCCACTCGTGTATGCTGCAATTCAGACCACTGACTTCCTTATCTCTTTAATGGCAATTTTTACTCGCTTCTCTCCTCTAGATGCTAAAGGCAGGAGTAATGTAAATAGAAAGTGTGCGTGTGCATGCACGTGTGTGGATGTGTATGATATTTGAAGTAAGGAGTTGACCTCACGTATTTATCATATGTTTATTTCCTGGGAGGGATAATATTTCTCATGTCCCTCCTCCTGGGAGCTGGAATGTTCTGACATAATTGCAGTTACGACTCAACAGCCCCTCCTACCATGCAAAGAGTCAGATGAACTGGGTTGGTCACAATGGAAGCTTCAACAATCGATTTGTAAGAAATGGATTCAGTGCAGTAGATCAATAACTTTTCCATACAGAGAACTGTGAACAGTGATGGGAGGGTAGGAGAGGTGGCCATAAGGAGCAGATAGCCAAAAGAATAGTGCTGCTAATAGTCTTATTCTGAGGCTGGGGTGAGCTAGGAGGGATGGCCTCCTGGGATTAGCCAGTAGGGACAAGAGGGCACTAGTGAGGATGATGCCAAGGTGAGAAGGCAGGCAGGTGGTTGAAAAGATATACATAGGTAAGATGAAGGAGGCAAAGAGGAAAAGCATGTTATTGACTGGGGAACTTCAAAACTATTGAATGACTCTAGACTTAGGCCATGAATGAAGTGTTTTGCTGCAGTCACTCCATTTGCATGGTACCTGGTGCTTGTCTTAGAGGTGGAGATGATGCTGAAAGGGGCTGTGGTCGACAGAATAGAGAGATGAAAGCAATGAGCACCCCAGGAAGGGAGCTCAGAGAAGAGTCCTGGAGCAATGATATCTGCTGTGGAATATTAAGTTACTTCCTATCTGATGTTGTGAGAACTCTATATTTTCAGCAAAGGCTGGAGAATTGAAGAAGGTGGTGAGAATTGGGAGAAATATGGCAACATATGTTGGATGGGCTGGAGGTGATGGGGAATTGGGTTGGTTGTGAAATGAGATAGGTAATCAGAGGAGACTATTTCTCCTTCTCACAGCCCCAAACCTTTGAAAATATTGGGTATGTTGCTGGATTTCCTACAATACTGTGGGATGGGAGCATGCGCTATTTTACTTGAAAATTAAGGAAAAGAAGGATTGTGGAAGATGGAGTGCTTGGGGCAGGGAAACATTTGGGTTATATTATTAATTTCTGACTGATTAGGGACTGGAGGTTAAAACCAGTATTTTAACACAGCGTGGCTGCTTCCTGGTAAAGAAAATCATCATTTTGCCACCAACATTATAATAGTCAATGCAGGAAAATGTGCTCCTTGGTGTTTATCCAAAGGAGTTTAAAACTTATGTCCACACAGAATCCTGTACAGAGATTTTATAACAGCTTTATTCATAATGGCCAAAACATGGTGTCCTTCAGTAAGTGAATGGATAAATAAACTGTAGTATATCTAGATGATGGAATATCATTCAGCATTAAAATGAAATGAGATATGCAACCTAAGTGCCCATCAACAGGTGAGTGGATAAAGAAGATGTGGTATATATACATATATAATAGAATATTACTCAGCCATAAAAAGAATGAAATCTTGCCACTGCAACAACAGAGATGGACCTAGAGGGTATTATGCTAAGTGAAATAAGACAGAGAAAGACAAATACTGTGTGATTTCACTTGTATGTAGAATCTGAAAAGCAAAACAAATGAACAAATATAACAAAACAGAAACAGACTCACAGATACAGAGAACAAATTAGTGGTTGGCAGAGGGGAGAGGGGTAGGGAGATGGGGAAAATAGATGAAGGGGATTAAGAGGTGCAGACTGCCAGTTATAAAAATAGATAAGTCACAGAAATATAATGTATAGCACAGGGAATATAATCAATAATACCTTAGTAACTCTGTGTGGTGTGTAATCTATAAAAATACCAAATCACTATGTTGTACATCTGAAACTAATATAATATTGTAAGTCAACTATACTTGCATTGAAAAAAAGACAGGGACGAATTTTAAGTGCATATTACTAAGGGTAATAAGTCAATCTGGAAAGGCTACCCACTGTATGATTCCAGCTATATGACATTCTGGAAAAGGTGCAACTATGGAGACAGTAAAAAATCAGTTGCCAGGGTTCGTGGAGAGGGAAAGGTGAGCGCAGAGGACTTTTAGGGCAGTGAAACTACTCTGTATGGTACTATAATGGCGGATCCATGTCATTATATGTTTCTCCAAACTCACAGAATGTAAGCTATGAACTTTAGGTGATAATGATGTGTTAATGTAGGATCATCAATTGTAATAAATGGACCCATCTGGTGGGAGATTTTGATAATGGGGGAGATAATGCATGTGTGGGGGGAGGGATTACATGGGAAACCTCTGTGTCTTCTACTCAATGTTGCTGTGAACCTCAAACTGCTCTAAAAAGGTCACATATGTGTGTGTGTGAATATGCACATCATCTCAAAGTGTCATTTATTGTTTTAGTTATTACAAAGGGTAAAAGTACCTTTCCAATGAAAAAATATGGCAGACTCTAACCAGGCGATCAGACTTAGCATCATGAATAATGAGACAGTTTATGTCTCCTAATGTGATGTAATGGGGATGACACAACAGCACTTACATAATACTGCCAAAATCTTGCCAAAAATTCAACTTGAATTGAATCATAGGGAAATGATCAGGTAAATCCTGGTTGTGGAACACTGTACAAAACAACTGACCTGGACGTACTAATGTGATAAAAGACCAAAAAAAATTAAAAAGTTGGGGGAGAGGGAGAATTGTTCCACATGAAAGGAAACTAGAAAGACATGGTAACAAAATGCAATGCATTACCCTTGATTGGATCCTGGATTTAAAAAAAAGAAAAACAGCTTTAAGGAATTTATCAGGTCAGTTGGGAAAGTTTGAACATGGACTGTGTGTTTGATGATATTATGTCAAGATTAAATACTTTGAGTACAATAATAATATGCTTATGTAGGAGAATGTTATTATTGAGAGATAAGTGATGAAATACTTAGGGTTGAAGTATCATACTGTCTGCAACTTTTTTTTAAGTAAATTTATTTATTTATTTATTTATTGGCTGTGTTGGGTCTTCATTGCTGCACATGGGCTTTCTCTAGTTGTGGCGAGCGGGGGCTACTCTTCCTTACTTGGGCCCTTCATTGCTGTGACTTCTCTTGCTGCGGAGCACAGGCTCTAGGTGTCTGGGCTTCAGTAGTTGTGGCATGTGGCTCAATAGTTGTGGCTCATGGGCTTTAAAGTACAGGCTCAATAGTTGTGGCACACAAGCTTAGTTGCTCTACAGCATGTGGGATCTTCCTGGAGCAGGGATCAAACCCGTGTCCCCTGCATTGGCAGGCAGACTCTTAACCACTGCAGCACCTAGGAAACCCTGCAACTTATGTTTTTTTAAATTTATTTATTTTTATTTTATTTATTTTTTTATTTTATTGGCTGTGTTGGTCTTTTTTTTTGTTTTTCTTTTGCTGTGTGTGGGCTTTCTTCTTTAGTTGCGGTGAGTGGGGGCTACTCATCGTTGTGGTGTGTGGGCTCCTCATTGCCGTGGCTTCTCTTGTTGCGGAGCACGGGCTCTAGGTGTGTGGGCTTCAGTAGTTGCAGCACATGAGCTCAATAGTTGTGGCTCATGGGCTCTAAAGTGCAGGCTCAATCGTTGTGGCGCACGGGCTTAGTTGCTCCGTGGCATATGGGATCTTCCTGGAGCAGGGATCGAACCTGTGTCCCCTGCATTGACAGGCAGATTCTTAACCACTGTGCCACCTAGGAAGCCCCCCTGCAACCTATTTTTAAACAGTATTACATACACACACACACACACAGACATGCCCCGAGAGAGAGAGAGAAAGCAAATGTGAAAAAATGTTTAAAATGGGTGAATCTAGAGGAAAGGTATATCCTTATACTATTCCCTCAATTTTTCTGTAGGTTTGAAAATTTTCAAAATAACACATTCAGGTATTATCCAGAGTTGGATATCTGAAACCAGGTGGTTTTAATAAATTATCAAGACCCAATACTAATATCCTGCCAAACTGTTCCTGTGATTCTGCAAGAGTGTCCTGGCAGGTATTGTATTACATGCCAGTACCCCCAAAGGGGAAAGCGTAGCAAATGAATTAGTTAATGTCTGCTGAATGCTCAGCGGACACTCTGTTATGACTGGTGTGCAAATGCCTGGATTAAAGGGTTTAGACAAGAAAACCCTGCAAAAACGAAACTTCGTGAGCTTGAGCTAAGGAAGTAATGTTATTGACAGTCCCAGCTGCCAAAAGCTAACCCTAAGGAGACGTCGGGGAGGCTGTGCTGGCGACAGTTAAGGGTGCACAAGGTCCTATTTGTGTCAGAGGGAGAGTTTCATTTGAGGGAGCCGCCTGAAACGTACTTATGATAGAAAGGTAGAAAGAGAAATCAATATCAAGTTAATCAATTGGAATAATCTCACTTATAACAGATAAATTATTTTATACTTTGCTGGGATCTGTATTCTTCTGTGATCTAGATTCTGAGTAGGGGAAGTTCAAAGAGGTAGGTTGCGTATCTGCTGCATTGGGAAAGACTTGATTTTGAATTGCAATTTTATATACACTGTGAGATCCAGTAAAGAAAACAATGAAGGAATGTAAAATAAGTGAGTGCTTTCCATGTGGACTGTTATAATCTCATGTAATCAACTGTCGCATACAAGAGCTCCATGAGATCTGATGTAATCCAGATAAGTGTCACTTACTGTGTTGTCTATGATTCACCGTGGGAAATCTGGCTGGGCCTGTGAGCAAGGCCAGCTGCACATGACGGCCAGACGCTGGCTCTGGATTGGAGGGAAAAGAGATGGCCCACATGCTTCATCTGGTCTCTCAAGTTTGTTCTTATTCATGGGCTTAAACCTTTTCATAAATTTCTCTCTGCAGGTCCAAGGCTGTCCTTGTGCTGAGGGCACCCTGAAGGTACAATGTGTGTGGTGGGGCTTGACATGACCCCGTTCAGCCTAGTTACAGTCTGCAGGTTTGGCCTCAGCTCCAGGGCTTTCACATGCCGTACCCTCTGTGGGTGGCCTTTTGAGGCCCACCAATCATGGGGCTCTAGCGTACCTGGAGAGAGTCCTGGTGAAGCAGAATGTTTTGACATGGTTCTCTTCAAAGTTGTACAGCATAAAAAAGATTACGCTGCTTTTATTTATTCCTTAATTACCAAGTGATGTGTGCTGTGGCGCTCCTAATTCCCACCCCTCACCACTCTTGACTCTCACCTTGACCTTGAGCCTCACTCATCGAGCCTCTGTGATGGAACGAGGTTATCTATTGCCCACATTATTTTGTCATTTTTTAAGACTAATTTTTTTAAATTATGGAAAATATTTAATTTAGAATGGGTGATAAAGAGATATGTGCATTACAGAAAAATGATAGAATTCTAGGCGGCAATTCTGTATTTCATTTTTTTTGAAAAATAGCTTAATTGACAGAATGTGACACATAATTAAAGTGTATAACATGATGTTTTTAAGTTAATTCTTTAAAAAATTTTTTGTTGTGGTAAGAACACCTAACATAAACCCTACCCTTTTAATTTTTAAGTGTACAATACAGTATTGTTGACTGTAGGTAAATGTTGTACAGCAGATCTCTACAACTTATTCACCTTATTAGCTGGAACTTTATGCCCATAGATTAGTAACAATTTCTCCCTCCCTGCAGCCCCTGGCAACTACCATTCTACTCTTTGAGTCTATGAACTGACTATTTTAAATAATACCTCAAATGAGTGGAAGCATGTAGTATCTGTCTTTCTGTGATTGGCTTATTTCACTTAGTATAAGGTCCTCAAGATACATCCATGTTGTTATCTATTGCACAGTTTCCTTTTTTTTAAAGGTTGAATAATATTCTCTCGTATGTATATACCACATTTTCTCCATCCATTCACCTGTTGAAGGACGTGTGAATAGTGCTGCGATGAACATAGAGTACTAATGTCTCTTAGAGATCCTAATTTCAATTCTGCACTCCGGTTGTAAAATCCTTTCAATTAATTTCTGGACTTCTCATGAAGGGAATTTGTGAATTGGTGCTGAATCTCAGTGTCTTTGTGGGAGGAAGGAGGGTCCAGGGCTTCCTGCTCTGCCATCTTGCTGATGTCACTTTAAAGACCAAAATTTTCATAGTTTGTTTTATAGGCCATGTTTAAAATGACATTTCATCAGAAGATCATCTCAAAATGTGGGCCCAGTTTGAGGGTTCCATGTAACTCTTGACAGTATATCTTTTTCTTCTTATAAATTGGTCCTGGGCTGGAGGATGTTTTCCTTTATTCCTTAACAGTTCTTTTCTATTTACATAATCCTCTGTGGGACCAGTACTCAACCCTGAACACCATATTAGTACCCCCGGTCCTTCTTGGTGTTAGTTCCCATATCCTGTATTTATCCCTGCTCTTGCTCTCTGACGGGACCCTGCCATGTCTGGGCAGGTTTGCTGGGGCCCCCCTGGATTAAACAGTACTGTATCTGGTTAGATTTTCTAGTGCTGAATCCTATCTGTTGGTTTGAACCTCTCAGTCATGTCCATTGCTTGCTTCGTGCTGGGGCTTTGTCAATCTGCTTGGTTGGAGTTGATCTCTGAGGCCAGGAGAATTTCCTCCAGTGCAGTCCCTTCAGCATGGATTCCTCCTAGTCTTGATTTCCTCCAAGTTGAGACATTGACTTGGAGGAATCCACATGCTGGTGTCAGGTTAAATATCAAGAATGCAGAAGTCTTTGAAGTCCATTGAGAGAAACAATGTGTGCTAAAGGAGAATTGACGAAAATTGTGATGGTTTGATCAACTCCACTCACCTCCTCAACTTGTAGTGACTGACATCCTCAGGAATAACAAAAAGTAGAAAATAAAAGAAAGACAGGAAGAGAAAAAAGCAAAGAGGAAGAAGTTATAAGAATGTAACATCTGTGGATGCTGTGTGGTTATTGAACAGTGAAGTGGAATTAGAACTTAAAAAAAAAGGTGCATCAGCAGGTCACCTACTGCTTATTCTGAACTCAAGCACTTAACAGCAAAACCTGATAAAGCCTAGGAAGCTGGAATCAATGCTGGAGGTTGAGGCCACCTACAATCACTTTTGATTCATTTTCCTTTATCTCTAGAAGGGTGGATACTTTGGGTAAAATACAGCTCTTCCACTCTGGTCCTTCGAGGACCAAATATAAAAATAAATGCATGAAGAAACACTGTGGGTTCCAGGAGAAAGGGACTTTAAACAGTGTAACGGTCTATAGCAATAGAAACCAGCTTTAGCTAATTCTAGAAGAAAGAGGATTTATTGTTAGGAAATGCAGATGGCCTCACACAAAGGGGAAGATGATAAACTTCCCTTGTAAGAAGATAAATGAAATTTAAGACTACATTAAGATATAATTTTTTACCTATCAGAATGGCAAAAGTCCAAAATTGGACAACATACTCTGTTGGCTAGGTTGTGGAGGAATAGGAACCCCCAGACATTGCTGGTAGGGGTGCAAAATGATAAACCTCTATGCAGGGCAATTTGGCAATATTTATCAAAATTACAAATGCATTTATACTTTGAGCCAGCAATCCTGTTTCTGGGAATTTCTTCTAAAGGCAAATCTACATACATAATAAATGACATATGCAGTGCTGTTTACAATAGCAAAAAAATTGGGAATAAGCCAAAGAAACATCAATAGAGACTGGTTATAATAAACTGTAGTACATTCACACAATGGAAGTCTGTGCCACTGTAAAAAAGAATGGGAAAGTACTATGTGTACTCATGCGGATATTTCGGTAAGTAAAAAAATGTAAGGTGCAAAAGAATGCACGTAGACACACATGGTGTGCAGATAGTATACTATCATTTGTATAAGAAAAGGAAGTTATAAAAATATTTATTTGTGTTCATTATGTCTGCAAAAAGAAAAGCTGGGAAGATACATAAACGTTGAGTGGTTACGTAAAGGTTTGAGGGCCAGTGGGGTACAAAGGGAAAAGGAAACGTCTTTGCATCCCTTGTTGTTTCGTTTTGAATTTAGAACAATGTGAATGAATTTGGAACATTAAATAAAAATATTATCTACAATGCTATACTTTCCTAGAGGGCCTGGGTAAAACCAGGCTCGGGGGCTACTCGTTGGGAAATAACAGACCAAAACACTCTGATGGCTCCATGAAATAAACCGCACACGATCCATTCTGAGACGGCAGCCGTGGTGGCCACAGTGACATCCAGTTTCCAAAGGCACGGAGGCTCTGGTTCTAGTGGCAGCCTCCTGGGTCCACTGCTCAGTGTCAGTGTCAGGGATGTGGGCACTACATGCCCCGTGTCTATGTTCAGCACTGGTGTCTTCACTGAGTCACACAAACGGATGCCCTGTGCCAAGGTACTACAGATGATTTTGGGATGGAGCCCCCAGGCTGGTTGTCCGTAGCAACCAACAGCCTCAACTATTTGTTCTGCTGTGTACTACACATAGTATATTTTTCCACTTATGCTTTCTTTTGAAAAAGTTTGGGAAGCAATGGATTAGAGAACAAGCTTTAGAAGAAAAGACCGCTCCCTATCCCTCAGCTTGCCTCCAGTGAGGATAATAAGTCACAAGGATCAAAGCACTCAGATTTGTTAAAGGAAAAGCACTCATTTGTTCTGTTGTGCTTAGAGTGGATTTGCTGCTGTTGATGTTCAAAGTACTCAAGGCTCTGCCCTGGCGGCTGGTTTCCAAGGAAATGAAAGCTTCATTAAAGCTGCTTTCCACCAAAGAATTAGAATGCTTACCTGAGAGTTCACAATTAGTGAAAGTCTCCACAAGATGTACAGGGGAACTTTGGGAAGAGTGATATTTACTTCTATATTCTCTTAAAGGAGCATTCAGAAAAAATATGTTTTGAAGCTAGGGGAGGGGGAAAGCCAAGAAAGGGGATAGTGTTCCTCAGAGTGCCCTAGCTCAGTGTTCTTTAAGTCCCTTGATGTTACCCATATAGGTCAGCCTCCTGAGGTGCCAAGTGGAATGAAGACGGGTTGGTATTTGATCTGGAGGGGCAAATGGAAAATACCCAGCATAACCCCTAAAAATACAGGACAGTGTTAGTTGCACATGGTTGTGTTGGCTTATTGAATGACAGATGCTATCATTAACAAAATCTTCTTTGACAATTTTGACTGTTTTCTCTGCTCTCTCACCAACAGTGTCAAAAGATAGAAAACAACAGGAAGTGGAGTCCTCTGCCCTGACTCCAATCCCATTTTCATGTTCTTGATAAATCTTTTCTGGATTTCACTCACTTATCCATCCATCCATCCATCCATCCATCCATCCATCCATCCATCCATCCATCTTTCCAAATATTCATACAACAAGCATTTTTTTCAAACATTGGCACAAATTATTTTGTACCAGTTTCTATGTATGTGAAGAACTGAGAATAAAGAGGGCAATATGATTACTTTCATGAATCTCTCAGTCTTATGGGAAGACAGATATGCAAATAAACTAATACAATGTGATAAGTGTTAATTGCAGACATGTTTAAAAATCATGAAGAGAGGGAAGCCTAAACCTTCATGGTGTACATAAGGTAAGGCTGAAGCTTAGACTCATATTAGAGTAAATGCTTCCTATATGGTCCCTTTTAATGAAATAGAAAAAGGCACTCTGAACAGAAAAATAGACAAAGGTGCCTCGTCCAGTTGGACACAGTCCTGAGCTAGGCATGTGATTGGTGAGTGGAACTTAAGCCAGATTTCACCTTGCTGGCTAGGAGCCTTTGCGCATCTCAGACTGTTTAGTCTTATGGGGCAGCCCTGTCCCTTAGATGTGATTTTCCAAATGCTACTATGTCAGAGTCAGAGCTTCTCTTTCATTGGGACCCATCCAGAGAAGTGAGTGGGTGGATGGGTGGGGGTGATCTAATTGTTATCAGCTCAATTTCCTCCCCTACCTTCCTTAAGAAGAAAAATTTTAACCAAAACCAGGAATCAAAAGGTTTTTGGAGCCAGGTAGTACCAATCAGCACTATATTGTTATTCTTCCTGCTTCGCGGGTGTGCCAGCAGACGCGAAATAGCTGAGCTCACCCTGTCTTCCTCGTCTTCTCACTACTGATGATACAATAAAGTACATTTGCAAACTTCCTGTATAGTAACTATATGAGTGAATTCACACCTCAATACTTCTGGTGTTTCTTCTCATTTGCCCTTTGAGGACTCGGAGTAATAGCTTCTCTTGCGTGAGGCAAATCTGCAGTCCTTATTCTCAATAAACCACCAAAAGGATATAGTCGAAGGGAACTTATTGACAGGGTCCTGTTGGAAGTTTGTGCTACAGATTAAAAAAAAAAAAAACCCAGGCCAAGAAACAACCCCTGCACCTGTTTGTGAGTGACTGCAGAGAGATGCAGTTTTCCATTATTTTCTTTTGCAGGATGTTGGTGTTTGAATATTGGAGAAATGCTCAGCTTATATAAATTAATAGTACCCTTTGTGGTGGACTGGCCAGGGAACCAAAACACCATTTGGAATCATCTGAGTCATTTTTACACATTCGACCATCCTTGCAGCAGTGAGAAACTGGGATCTATTTTTAAAACTTAATTTTGGCATTATTAAATACATTTCTGATATGTTTTAATTTAGATGCCTGCCTTCTCTCTACACAGTGCCAGCAATCATTGTTTTAAATTTTTATTTCTATCTCATTTTTCTCCTCAAGAGCTTGAAGGAATCCAAATCAGTTTTCCAGCCTAGAGAGTAGGAAAGGGCTGGCAAAGTGACAACTGCAGGAATGTGGGAGGGGCAGGGAGGCCAAGGGGCCAGAGATGTGACAATTGTTACTACGGGCTGCAGTGGCAGCAAACGGCTTCCTTATATGGGCAAGCCACACAGACTCTTGAGATTAGCTGTCTGTAAAATTACACAAATTATGCTAGAATTCATTGCTTTCTCACCATCACTGGCTTGATGCCAGTGTCATGTATGCTAAAGAAATATGTTTGAGGAAAGCAAGACAATAGTCAGCAAACAAATGGATTGAAAGCTGGAACAACAGAATTCTTATTTTAGAAAGTATAATTTCATATGGCAGCCCTGGTGTGATTGGTGTTCATTCATAAATTTTGATGATCTATTAAGATCAATGCTTCTTGCTTTTTCTTTAGGGAGATGCTCCCTCCATACTTTACAACTCTCTCTGCCTATACAAGGTACAAGTTAGTCATTTATTGGTCAATTTGCTCATTAATAACAAACAACAGCTCACATTGACCACGTGAGAAGTCCCCATTGACTAAATTAACTGGATAACTGGAAAGGCGCTGCTTGTCTTGGGGCCGTTAGAGGAGGTCTCTCTCATTATCGGCTAGTGGTTGGCCATCTGCAGCACCATGAGCTTCATATTGCCTTCACGGTCTACTTTTCTGCTCACCACAGCCTTGTTCAGATGCCTGTTAACCTATCATAGATGAGCACAATTTGAGAAAAGTTAGTTGGGAAAGGAGAGTAAGTTTTTTCTTCCCCAATACATAATTTCTGATTTGGTTTGCAGTTGGCATGTTTTAAAAAAATTAATTTATCCGACAAATATTTATTGATCTCTACTATATGCTGGGCACAAGAGGATGTGGCAGTGAACTCTCAGTCAAGGGCTCAGTTCTCATAAACCTTGCAATCTAGAGGAAGGAGACAGACAATAAACAGCTATTAAAATAAACAATGCAATTCTAGATAGTGATAAATATCATAAAAAATAAAATAGGAATGTGCTGATGGGAGACCACTTTAGGTTGGGTGGTTAGGGAAAGGCTTTGAGGAGGTGACTTTTGCTTTCTTAAGCTGTGCTTTATTGGATGCTTTCTATGCTAGTTCTGGCCTAAACATTTTATTTAGATTAATTCATTCAGTCCACACAGTAACCCTATGAGAAAGTATGATTGTCTCCTCTTTACAAACAGGAAACTGAAAGATGGAGCCATTTGGAGACTGGCCCAGGACCACACAGATGGGAAATAGTAGAGCCAAATTTGAACCCAGGGAGTTTAGCTCCAGAATCTGTCCCTTTACTTACAGTAGGTGCGCTCTGTCTGCCTTAAGGTGAAACCCCAAGGACCCAAAGAAGCCAGCCATATATAGAGTTGGAGGTAGCTGTGCTAGGCTGAGGGAACAGCAAGTACAAAGTTCTTGAGCAGAAAGGAGATTGTGGTCAGAGGAGCAGACCAGAAACCACTGGTCTGAACAAGGGCAGGAGGAGAGGGTGACAGGGGCTCAGCTGAGCAGAAGCCAGAACTTACAAGAAGGCCTTGTAAGCCTTGTGGTCCTTGGCAAGGAGTTAGGCTTAATTCTAAGCGAACCCATTTAAGGGTTATAAGAAGGGAGGCAGTTCTGCCTTTAGACTAAGAGGGGTTCCTGTCCTGGGCTCCATCCTTTAATGGGCACTGTATATGACACACACATACACACACTTGTATACACACACACACATGCACTCATGCACAGGTACACACAAGAAACAGATTCTTCAAGGTCTGGGTATTGCTTTATGGGGAAAATAGTGATATAAATGGTGACAATTTATACAAAATAATTAAAATGTTTTGCAATGCTTTATGCAATAATAATAATTATTATATGCAACCCCAGTAAAATATCTGAACATGACATATAAAATCTGAGATTTATTTTTGAATCTAAATTATAGATTAAGAATTTTGACAATTCTGGTTGCTTTCTGGGGAAAGTTTCTCTGAGTTCAGATTAATTAAAAAGAGCAAAGAAGTATGTAATAACTAGAGAAAGGAGATCTAATTTGACATTACTGTCAATAGAAGACAAATTAAGTGAAAATCTTGATTATAATAATATAATTATTGATTTTATTGGAATGAAGGCAAGAAAAATAAATTTTATTCTGCAAATAGATAATTTAATGACCTATATACATTTTTACTTTTTACTCATGCAAATATTGCTGGCCTATCAACAGAAAACCCAGATGTGTGTAATAATAATTAAATTTATTTTAGATATTTTGCCAACTTTTAATCACATAAAAACAGTACACATATCTTTTGATTTGGGAACTTTTTAATGAACTATAGATTTACAATGTTGTGTTAGTTTCAGGTACACAACAAAGTGACTCAGTTATTTATATATATATTTTTCGGGTCCTTTTTCATTATAGGTTATTACAAGATATTGCATATAGTTCCCTGTGCTATAAAGTAAACCCTTGCTGTTTATCTATTTCATGTATAGTAGTGTGTATCTGTTAATCCCATACTCCTAATTTATGCCCCTGACTTTCTTGTTGGATAATCATGTTTGTTTTCTATGTTTGTGAGTCTGTTTCTGTTTTGTAAATAAACTCATTTGTATTTTTTTTTAGATTCCACATATAAGTGATATCATACAATATTTGTCTTTCTCTGTCTGACTTATTTCACTTAGTATGATAATCTCTAGGTCCATCCATGTTGCTGCAAATGGCATTATTTCATTCTTTTTCATGGCTGAGTAATATTCTTTATCCATCTTCTTTATCCATTCATCTGTCGATGGACATTTAGGTTGCTTCCATGTCTTGGCTATTGTGAATAGTGCTGCTATTAACATAGGGGTGCATGTATCTTTTTGAATTATAGTTTTGTCTAGATATATGTCCAGGAATGGGATGGCTGGATCATATGGTAGTTCTATTTTTAGTTTTATAAGGAACCTTCATACTCTTCTCCACAGTGGTTACAACTATTTACATTCCCACCAACAGTGTAGGAGGGTTCCTTTTTCTTCACACTCTCTCCAGCATTATTATTATTATTATTTTTAAAATTTATTTATTTATTTATTTTTATTTATTGGCTGCGTTGAGTCTTCATTGCTTTGCGTGGGCTTTCTATAGCTGTGGAGAGCAGGGGCTACTCTTCGTTGCAGTGTGCAGGCTTCTCATTGTGGTGGCTTCTTTTGTTGCAGAGCATGGGCTCCAGGCACGCGGGCTTCAGCAGTTGTGCAGCATGGGCTCATTAGTTGCAGCTCGTGGGTTCTAGAACACTGGCTCAGTAGTTGTGGCATGTGGGCTTAGGTGCTCTGACACATGTGGGATCTTCCTGAACCAGGGCTCGAACCCGTGTCTCCTTCATTGACAGGCAGATTCTTAACCACTGTGCTACTAGAGAAGCCCCTCCAGCATTTATTATTTGTAGACTTTTTGATGATAGCTATTCTGACCAATTGTGAGGTGATATCTCATTGCAGTTTTGATTTGCACTTCTCTAATAATTAACAATGTTGAGCACTTGTGAAAGTAGGAGGATGGAATAAATTTTATTTAACAAGTTAGTAGCTTGATCTATCACTTTAAGCATTTAAATAAACGGTATGTGGCTTCCATTTGTCCCTCTGCCCAGGCCTTGCAAATGTAAGGAGTGTTCCTTCAGGGAAGTGACATCATATGATTCATGTTTTTAAATGATGAGGAAAGTCAACAAAGCTATACTCATTTCTAAAACTGATATTATCTGATTTATGTTTTAAAAAAGATTAAAAAACCAATGAAACTATAATCCTTTCTGAAACACAAACATTTTAAAAAAGGATCTTTCATTCATTGATTTTTTTTTTTCCCTTAAATGTTTAGCTTAGAGAAAAGTTAGACATTTTAGTATGGAAAAGAAGACACAGTTTTCTTGGATTAATCTTTGTCAAACAGCATGTCAGATATGGATTCTTGGATGCTGAAAGGTCCACACCAGCCCTCTCATGTTTCCTCAAGCAGTGGTTCTCTGTGCTGCACATTAGAAATACTGTACTTGTAGAGTTTTTAAAGCATCCCTTTGCCTGGGTCCCCATGGCAGAGATATGTGTTAATTGATGTGGATGGGGATCTTTAGTCTATAAGAACTGTGGGTGACTCTACTGAGAGGTCAAGGTTGAGAACTGTTGTTTCAGAGGCTCCTTGCTGTCTTTTATTTGGTAAGTTCAGTGATCTCTCCCACCTTTTCTTTTACAGGCTTTTCTGGTAGGTACCATCTCTTTATTTCCCTGGCAATTTTCTTCCTTTAACTGGATGCAAAGAAAATTATTATCACTTTATTGGACTGTGATTGCTTGGAAAAATAAAGTCACATGTGGGTTAAAAATATAATTGACTTAATCGGGAGGCAACGTCAGTGGGATTTGAGCCCATAACCTATTGTACCAGCTTCAGGGAGATGGCATATGATATGACTAAAAATATTATTGGACAGTATAAATATAGTGTATATATATATAAATCCACAAATCTGATTTACACTACTCATGAGAGGCTGTTCACAGAATCCCGGATCTAAAATGTGGCCATCCATGCCAAGGTTTCTCTGAATACATTTCATGTTGGACTTAGGACCAAGTTCATTTCTGAGCCTTATAGCAGACTGAGTGATGGTGTTATAATGAAGGACAGAGCACCTGAGCCTGTAAACAAGGTGCAACACAGGGGATGTGGGGCAGGTTGGGAAAGACTTTCAGGAGAGAGAATCATAAAACTGCTTGCAAGAGGCCTCTGCTAAAAAATATGGCTGTTGTTAGCATGGTTGTTGAACAGATTTCAGGCTGAGCAGCAACCTTTATGATCCGAGGCAGTAAATTCCCTTTATTAACATAAACAAGTCTCCTGAAAGGACAGAGTCAAAGAAGCTTCAGAATACAAGTGGTCCTCTGGGTGAGGAGTCCTCCCCTGGACCCCAGATCATTATTTCTGGAGTTATGCTGACTTTTTGTTTATACATCCTTCCTAACAATTTACATTCTGCTTTTTAATATTTTTTTTTCTCATTTCATTGAATGCTTTCATTGTGGGTTGGCTCTTCATATATGTTAATTTTTTTCCCTTTCTTTCCTTCCCTGCCACCACTATTACAGTCCAAGCTACCAGCCTCTCCTGTCTGAATTGCTGTAACAGCCTCCAACTGCTCTCCCTGCCTCCTATCTTTGACCCCACTAGTCCATTCTCTACATTCCACCTTCCTGATCTTCCTAAAAGTCTAAATCTATTAGGTAACTCCTCTGCTTAAAAGCTCAATTATTCCCCACTACTCTTAGGATAAAAATTAAATCCCCAAGAGGGCTTACAAAGCACTTCATACCCATCCTCGCCTGCTTCTGCTACTTTCTCTTCTCTCATCTGATCCCTGCCCTTCGCCCTCTCCCTACCAGCTGAGGGTGATCCATCAGCATCCTGTATCAGAATTACCTCAAGGTGCTTGCTAAGAAATCCAAATCTCTGCATTCCAACCAGTACTGATTGGACCAGAACCCCAGGGGGTTCCCAAGGGGAGTCTTCTAAGTGCCATTTTGAGAACTATCTGCTATGCCATTGAAATTGCTGTGAGAGATAAAATGCAAGGCATCTGGGCTGCAGTGGATGAACTCAGCTTCTTTGCTCAGAGCAGCCATCAGAAGATGATTTCAAAGGTCACAGGGGTCTGGTTGGACAGAGATATTGCTGGCTCTCTGTGGCTATTGTCTCTTATATTACCACACTTAGAAATCTGAGAATCCTTTGAATACCCTTGAAAGTCCCCTGTTAAGATACAAGCTGTCTTAGACACGTAACTTGCAAAAAGGTTTTAACTTAGACCTTCGGAGATCTAGGTAGAGTACAATGAAAAGAGAATGGAATTTAGAGTCAGACAACCTGAATAAGGCTTGAATCTGTCTTCATTGATATTTCAACCTTGCGCAAGTTGTTTTAATCTCCTGATTAAATTATAGTTTCCTCATCTGTGAAATGAAGCTAATGGTACTGTGAGGTTTAAAGGAAGTGAAGGAATGTTTTGTAAACTGTTGATTGCCATTACTCAGGTTTGTTGTTCTGGTTTCCCTGGCCTTCATTTAAGAAGGAGGTGAGTAATGGACTCCAAAGTGGGAAACTTAGGATTCAGAAGCTATTTTGAAGTGGATTTCAATGACATCATCATATATCAAATTTTGTGGGATACAGCATACAGAGAAATTTACAGCACTAAAATTGAAAACGTTTGCTCTTCAAAAGGAGACTGTTAAGAAAATGAAAACACAAGGCACAGAGTGTGAGATAATATTTGTAAAACATATATCTGACAAAGGGCTTGTATCTCGAATATATAAATTACTCCTAAAACTGAATAATAGGATGATAAATAACCTAGTAAAAATAGGGAAAATATTTGAACAAACACTTAACCAAAGAAAATATGTAGATGACTAGTAACCACATGAAAAGATGCTCATCATCATTAGCTATTAGGAAGATGCAGACTGAAGCCACGACTTAGCCACTAGAATGGCAAAATTAAAGTTTGACCATATCAAGTGTTGGCAAGGATGCAGGGCAACCAGAACTCTTATCCATTGATGGTGGGAATGCAAAATAGCACAACCACTTAGGGAAAGACCTTGGCAGTATGGGAACCCACTTGGAACCCCAGAGTTGGTATAGAGATTATTTTAAGCTGAAAACATTTGGGATTCAACAGATGCAGAAAGAAGCCTTCTCAGAGCTTTCTTTATCTGACTAAAAGTGGACACTTCTGAGAAATGAGGATTGCCATAAATTTCCTCTTCAGGGCAGCTTCTATTCCCAGGAGGGAGACCAAGAATAAACCTATTATAAATCCCTCTCTGGGGGACCATTATGATAGCAACTGGGAACAAGTCATGATAGCAAAATTTATAATCCACTGAATAAAATAAAAATCCATAAGTCCACCCTGATATAAATAAGTAAATAAATAGATATAACTGGAATATTTGATTAAAATAAGATAGTTACATAGTTTCAAAGTAGCTCCCCCACAAAATTATTAATTATAGGGAAGAAGAGGATAACTTCAGGGTGGAGAAGCCTGGCACACAACCTTCATCAAATGATCTAAGTGAACATCACCAGCATGAGGACAAATCAAAAGTAGGAGGCTGATGGAAAGTATTTCTGTGATTTTCCTGCCAAAGGTTAGTAATCTGAATCTAATCATGTGGAAACATCAGACAAAGCAAATAAAGGGACATTCTTTAAAAAATAAAACAAAACAAAACCTGCTTTATAATCTTTAAAAGTATCAAGGTCATAAAAATAAAAGAAAGACTGAGGAATCATGCCAGATTGTTAGAAACTAAAGGGACATGAAAAATAAACGCAACACATAATTCTGGATTGGATCTTTTCTTATAAATGACTTGCTGGGAGAAATGGTGAAACTTGAATGGGGTCTGCAGATTAGGTGGTAGCAATGTATCAGTGTTAATTTCCTGGTTTTGATAGGTGTATTTTGATTATATAGGCTAATTCTCTTCTTTGTAAGAAATTTACATTAAAATATTCAGAGATGATAAGTATTATACTTACTATAAAATGGTTCAGACAAATAAAGTTCTTTGTACTACACTTGCAACTTTATTTTTATAAATTTGAGATTGTTCAAAATAAAAATTGAAAAAATTTATACAAAGGAAATCATTTTGTAGAATGGATTGGTGTAGGGTAAGGGGAGTCAGGCCACCAGGTATGATGCCTTCGCAGTAAACTATAGACAAAAGACAGTTGTTTCAAACAGAATAGTAGCAATAGAAATGGAAAGAAGTGAAGAAAATTTTAATATGTTTAGGAGATGCAACTGATGGCAAGTGAAGCTTGCTAGAAAGAGATAATTTAAGGATGATTTCTAGGTTTGGGGACTAGACACCAGGGTGGTTAGTGATGCCATTTTCTGAGATGAGGAAGACTGGTTTGGGACTGGGTTTGGGAATGAAACTAAGGGTTCTGATCTAGACATGTCATGTAGGAGGTGTCCACAAGATATCCAAGTGAAGATGCTGAATAAGCAGTTGGAAATATGAATCTGGCACTTAGTGGAGAGGTATAAACTTTGGAGTCACCAACACATACATGATTTCAGCCATGGGATTGAATAAGATCACTGTTGCAAACAAGGTTCTTGACTGAAAACCTCTGGATCTCCCCTAGCGTAAAGGTCAGGTAGAGTAGTGTCAGCCTTTCAACTTTGTTCTCCTCCTTCAATATTGTGTTGGCTATTCTGGGTAATTCTCCTTCCCCTTCCCCTCCTGCTCTTCCTCTTGCTCCTCCTCCTCCTCCTCCTCCTCCTTCTTTTTGTCTTTAGAGCAGTTGGTTTTCCCTCAATGATACCCTTAACCTCAACATTTGGGGTTTACTTTTTCAAACAGAAATCTTTGCATTCTGACAGAAGAGAATGGGGGTGGCTCTTTGATCTTTACTTTTATGCTATTATTAAATCCACAGATATGAATTTCCTGTATCCTGTGATCCTGAGAACTTAGGACTCGGAAGGGCATCATGAAAAATTGCATCTGCTGGTAACATTTCCACCCTTCTCTTATTACGTAGAGGCTTCAGTATGAGAAGTATATTTTAGAAATTCATCTGGAAAATAATTTTTTTAAATGTTGCTATTTTGCCTTCAAGTAAAGCTAGAGTTCTCCTGGGCTGACATCATAGCCATTTCCTTACCCTTGGTTGTAAAGGCCTCCAGGAGAAAATTATGTGATTGTGATTGTATGTGTAAATCAGGCAGTGGGAACAGATCAACTCTTTAGATTAAAAAACAATGTTTGCCTGATGGCTGCAGCTCCCTGTCCTTCATTCTAAAGGGCTCTTAAGAAAAGTGCCGGACGGGGATATGTGAATAAAAACAGATGATTGAACTTGGTGTACCCACCCCCCCAAATAATAAATAAATAAATAAATAAATAAATAAATAAAAAGAAAAGTGACAGATTTTTTCTATGTTGTATTTGCCTTTACTTATGTTACCTGGGTTTGACTTTTTGAATAAGAACTTCACCAATCTATCTCTGCCTAAAATACTGCTAGTTCACCGTTGCAAGTAAGGAAACCTATTCTTACCTCCTTTTTCCAGAAGAATCAGCACTTCAAATTTCAGGTATCAGTGCCGGATTTCGAGTCAGATTGTTAGGGTTTAAACCCTGTTAAAAACCTGTGTGATCTTGGGTAATTCACATGATCTAAGTCCTTGTTTCCTCATTTGTTAAAAAGGAATGTTGTGAGGATCAAATAAGATAACTCTTGGGAAGTTCCTAACACAGAGCTGGCCCATGGTAGGTACTAAACATGAAAATTTTGTCATTACAGTAAGTCCCCTACACACAAACCTTCACGTTGCGAACTTTCAAAGATTCAAGCATGTGTTCCATCAGTGTCAGTTGTGAGTGAAACTGCAGCTTGCCCACCGTGTCCTATTGCTGGTGATCCTTCAGCTCTACCATCTCCCACCTCCTCTCCCTCTTCCAGTCAGTAACTCTTCTTGCCTGTTCACTCGATGCCAGCCCCTGGATGCCAGCTGTTGTACTTGCTACTGTACTTCTCAAGATACTGTACTTTAAGATTAAAAATTTATTTTTTTGTGTTTGTTTTTTATGTATTATTTGTGTTTGTTTTTTATGCATTATTTGTGTGAGAAGTATTATAAACCTATTATAGTACAGTACTCTATAGCCGATTGTGTTAGTTGGATACCCAGGCTAAATTTGTTGGACTTACGAACAAATTGGACTTACGAACTCACTCTTGGAATGGAACTCGTTTGTATGTAGGGGACTTACTGTAACTTTATTATTATTCACTATACTATTCTAAAACCATCCTTCTTGAAGGGCCAGAATTCTGACCATGTCATAGCTTGAGATTTTCCTAAACTTCCATAGCATCTTCTAGAAACCTCTGCTACCATTCTTATCACATGGTAGTAGAGGAAGGGCTGGCCTGCAGCCAGGATGCCCATGTACACTGGGCAACATCTTTCTGACTGGTTGGTGTCCATAGTACCAGTTAATTATATATTTTGAATATCTCCCCAATTATAAATGCTACATTTCTGTCTCCCCTGTTGGATTAAGAGCTCCCAAGGGCAGGGTTTGTGGCCTTATTGACTGCCCATGCCTAAGACCATGCTTGGCATGTAGTAGATTCTATATAACTCTTTGTTGAATCAAAAGAACTAGTGGGACCTTGAGTTACCCTAGTGAACTTGAGGTGTTATAGGAAAGCTAGCTACCCTTTGGGTGGAACCGTCAAAACAAATTATGTGGAGGCGCTGCATCTAGGGAAGAAGGGGACCCTGAGCTCTGTCTCAAGTCAGATCGGCACGAGTGCCTCCAACCATGCTGTGCTCCAGCCATAGCATTTTCCCATCAGCTATAACCACTCAGACGTTCACTCTCAGACGACTGGAGGTTCACTTTGGGAGGCATTTACTACTTGTCTCCTTTGAGGTGTTTAGCAGTGCAAACTGGCTACCAGCTGCTGCTTAACGCCCTGTGCCCTGTTGTCACGTGTGCCCTTCTTGCCTCTATTTCCACCTCCCTGCCTCCCAACCACCTCCTGCACGCGATTAATTTCAAGGATGCAGACGGTGTGTGTTCCTTATCTTCCACCACCCCAGTATAGCCAGAGGAGAGTAGAGATTCTAAGATGTTTTCAAAATATGTAAGAGGAAGGAACAAAAAATTCCCAGCTTGTTCAACTGGTTGAAAGAGCCTACATACAGTCTTAATTGTGAGAGGAGGTACACGAACAATAAAAGAATCCTTTCAATTCCGTAGTCCTGTGGTTGGGGTTGTGTTGGGTAGTTTCTAGGCTGGAAACTTCTCAGAGCAGTGCTTTTCATTTTGGGGGCGTGAAGGTGAGGTCTAAACCCAAAGCAAGGCAAACGTAGGATAAGGGCGGCTGTCACTAATGCCAAGAAGGCATAGTAAGAGCTAATTCATGTCTGAAATGAGACTGTAGATGCCACTGATGATAAAAACTAATAATAGGAGCCTGAAGGCAGGCAGAATGCCAGGATGAGTTTTGTGAGACACCTCTGAACTGCAGGACCCTCTTTAGAAACCATTATCACAATGATAATGAGACTATCTGAGGCCACATGAATAGGGTGCAAAGCAAGACAAAGTGTGTGTGTGTGTGTGTGTGTGTGTGTGTGAGTGCACATAAAACAAACAGAAATGGAAAGAGAAAGAGACAAAGAGAAAAACTGAAATATATATAATTCCTTAAGGTAATTTTTTCTTCTTCGGGAAGGAGACTGAATGAATGGAGAGAAGTTTGGACCAGGAATCAGGAGACTTGGGTTTAGGCCTGGAGCTGGGTCCCCGCTGAGCCTATTGCTTACTTACCTGAGCCTTGGCTTCATCAGCCAGAAAAGACCTCACAGGGTTACCGTGAGGTGGTAACAGAGGTACAGCTGCCTTCAAAGTAAACTGGATAAGTAATGTGAGCTATTGTTGCTATTATTACAGAGGTAATAATACCGCGATTAATAATGAACAAAAGGTGATGTGGTAGACCTGCATACACTATCGTAGGCAGGCTGCTTACTCAAAGCTGTTTCTATCATGTCGGAAGCATGTGCCAAGTCACATCATAACAAAAGGGTATAATCATGTTGCTAACATTATACATCAGCAGTTCTCTCCCAAAAGGAGACTGATAAGAGAATTAACGCAGCACCCCAAGAACAACCTGGGAATATTTTAGAAAATAAACACTGTAAGATGCCTCGTGGTAAAAATTTAATAGCAGAAGTTGTATTTCCCCCTCCCTTCTTCCCTCCCTCCCTTTTTTCCTTCCTTTCTCTCTCTCTCTTCCTTCCTGCCTCTCTCTCTCTCTTCCTTCCATCTCACTTCATACTCTCTAACTCACTTTAAACAACAATCAAGCACCATCTCTGTAAGATACTGCTGGGCTCTGGGAGGACTCCCAAATAAATAGGTCTTGATCTCTGCCCTCAAGGAGCGTCTCGTCTACTCTGGAAGCACTGGAGGTGTCCCACTGCAGTGTATTGGTAAGATCAAATCAGGGCCAGGGCACAACATAATCATACCTTTGTCTCTATGACTCTTTCCACACTAAATGCCATGCTTTTTCCTTGTTAGATGGTGGGCTCCTCACAGATCAGGTTAAGCAGCAGCTCCTCTGAAATGTCTTCACTGCTCACCCAGACAGAGTTAGTTAGAAACCTCCTTCTTTTCATTTCCACAGTACCTGGGGTCACAAAGACCCGGTTTCAGATGTGGGCTCTGCAGCAATTTACCCATGTCTGTGAGTAAGTTACTTGATCTTTTGGATCATCAGTTACATTGCCTATAAATGAAGGTAATAATACTCCCCTCCAGGTGGTGGCGCTGTGAAGGTTAAATGAGATAATATAATGTAGATGCCTAGAACCATTGGTAATCCTCAGAACATGTGTTCAAAGAATAAATGATAACATTTATAATTCTCTGTTAAAAATATTTGTAAAGCCTGACTCCCGTACTATCTCAGCGCCATGCTTTCTACCTGCATCTCTGAGGCTTTGTGCATAGAAACTCTTCATAAATATTTGATGAACAAACTAATGAAAGGAGGGATGAAAAGTGATCTTAGTGGGCAAATAAAAGAGATGACAGAATTAATTTACCACTATGTTCATGATAAAATTATAATTTTGTGAATTCATTAACAAAGTGGGAATGTGGTGGGTGCAAGTAATTGATTTTGTTAGAAAACATAAAGCAAATATCTACAAGCCAGCAATGTTGCCGACAGAGCTGACCGACTGTCTTGAAAGCTGGAGAGAATTAGCTTCAAGCTGGATATCTCATGTGTCTGAGGAGCTGCAGCAATATTTGGGTGAAGAAGGTAGTTCTTCTAAAACATGGCACTTTTTCGTGTCACCAGATTGTTTTCTCTCCTAAACACAGATTATTTTAATGTTTTGGTGTGAAAGTACTCCTCCTATTATAATAAGTTTATAATAGATTAGAATGAGCTACACAAATGTGATCATCATAATTACAGCGACTTCGAGTTTATGATTTCTTCTATTAATCATTCTTTAGTGGTTTAGCATTACAAGAGTTCAAGATATCAAAGATGGCTCTGGCTTTATGTATTACCACCCCCTCTTTTTACTTCCTAGCAGTAAACATTTATTAAATGGATATACACTACAGTGAAAATATCCTCATCGTCAGTGCTAGCACTGTAATTTCTCATATGGAGGGAACTATCTTTGATTAGGAAAATGTCTTGATAAATCACTCGGGGGCAAAGTGAGATCCTGTGAGTATGGGATGGCAGGAACTAAAGAAACAAAAAGACAGCAGGATTGGACGGGAATTTGAGGATGAGACAAGAGAGGGAGTGGGGAAGGATGCAGAGAGGAGAGCTGAGCAACAGGGTGGGAGGCTAGAGCCCAAGTTAGAAACTGCCCAGGGACTGGTGGAAACAGAATTGTTTAAAACTAAATTACAAGTTGTTACCATTACTGGGCTGTAAATCGTATCTCTGGAAACCTTCAAATCTTTGGGTGGAAATTACGGGCAGCCTGAGTTCAATTCTGGGTTGATATAGTCCCAAACAGGGAGACTGTGAGCAGAAGATTAGAGTCAGAGGGAACCCTTAGTGGAAAAGTGCCCCTTGCACCCCCTGCCCTGTCCCACCCCCGGGATTTTATAGGAATCCTGGGGAGGGATTCATACTTTCCGCATGTCTCTGAAAAGATGAAATCTCTTCTGGATCTTAAAAGAGGGGAGAGTAAAGAAGTGGCTAAGAGTGTGAGTTCAAATCTTTTACTATCCTATATTAACTGGGGCAAGTTACTTAGCTTTTATCTGTAAAATGATGAAAATCATAATAATAGCACCTACTTTGCAGGCAAGATTAAATTAGATAAAACTAGTAAAGTGCTTAGAAGAGACCTTGGCACATAACAAGTATTTCATAAATGTTAGATAGTGGTGTAGTTATTTTTTTTTTAATTTTAAGAACTTTTATTGATATATAATTGACATACAGTAAACTGCATATATTTAAATTGTACAATTTGATTTTTTTTCTTATTAGTAATGTATATATGGCAATCCCAAACTCCCAATTCATCCCACAGTAGTGTAGTTATTATATATATGAAAATAATATATTTCCATTGTATTTCTGGTCAAAATTATTCTTTTGATTAGAAGTTTCAGGTAGTGAACCCTGCCAGGACTTATACCTTCCAGAGCAATAATGAGGGCAGGTCTCAGTTCCTGGCAGAGTCTTTTTCCTTTACTATATTTTCAGGGTGGCAACACACGTGTTACATGCAGAAAATATCTTCCTTCCTTAGGCCAGGGGCTTTGACTATGGCTCATCAACCCATAGTTCCCAACTTTTTGACGGTGATGATAGTGTTTTGGAAATGTGCCTGGATCATCATACTAATGGTCCTTTATATTTATGTAACCTTTCAGAGGTTACAAAGGACTATGCACACCAGCTCTGTGAATAAACATACCCTTATCCTCATTTTGCAAATGAGAGACTGACTCGGAAAGGCTGGTTATCCACATCACCAGATTCAAGGGAGCTGCAAATTAGAGCCCAGGTTTTGGACTCCTTTTTCATTGATTTTTGGGAGTATGAGGGGATATTCTTTATCATTTAAAGTGGCTCTAATATGTGCAAACTCCTGCCCAGAAAGAGAAAAGCAGAGGAGGATAGTTTTGAGCTATTTTGCATATCAAAGGAGTTAGTTCTGCCTGGTTAAGATCAGAAGTTTATGCCCAAATTAAATGCAAACTTCCAGTACTAATCTTATATATCTCCTTCATTTGAATCTCTTTGGAATTTGTGATTTGCTTTAGTCAGTGAACTAATTTAATGAAAAGAAAATCATAGACTCTATCCTTGGAGCGATTATAGCAAGGTCTCCTTTATGTACCAAAAGACACTATTCCCTTGAGCTTTACATTTCCCCTCTTCTCATAGCTCAAAATAACTATCCAACCCTGGTGCCAGAGTGCATGTGCTTTCTGAATTAAAAAGGAGATGCCAGTGGCTGCTGCACTTACTCTATGTCACCTGCCCTCTATTTTTATCTTGTTTATGTGATCATGAGATAACAAGGCTATAATCCATAACACTTTAGAAGACAAAATATTTGGGGAGGAAGTTTTGGTGTATGGTGGGAAAGAAGGGTAGACTAAGGAGAAGAGGGTCCCCAGAGAGGGCGATGACTTTAACTGGTGAAGAAGCCTGATTGGAGGAGAAACTAGAAACTTGCTTTGTAAAATATTACTGTAAGTATCTGTTAAGAAAATTGAAACTGAAACTTTAAAAACTCAGGTGGGGACTTCCCTGGTGATCCAGTGGTTAAGACTCTGTGCTCCCAATGCAGGTTTAATGCTGGGTCAGTGAACTAGATCCCACATGCCGCAGCTAAGACTTGGCACAGCCAGAAAAAAAGTCTATCTCATAAAAAAAGATGAGAGCTAAATAAAATAAAATAAAATAAAATAAAAACTCAAGTAGAGCCAGAAACTGAGGGCTAGAATAGGTATCTCTTGGAATTATTGTCTAACATTTGGCAAATGTAGAGTGAGAATGCTATGCTAGGGAGGATGGCTGTTCAATAATTGTAACACCTCTACCCTGGTGATCTGAATTGTTTAGGACAACTTTGTTTGTTATGCATATTGCTACCCCCAGCTGTATGTTTTTTGTTTACATTTGTATGGAATTTTTTCCATTAGGTCACTTTCAATCTGTATGTATCTTTAGATCTGACATGAGTCTCTTGTAGGCAGTCTCATTTTTTTTTTTTTTTGCCCATTTAGCCACTCTGTCTTTTGATTGTAGCATTTAATTTATTTACATTAAAAATGATTACTGGTAGGTGTTGCTTGGATGATTTCCACTATTTTGTCTTCAAGATTGCTGATTCATTCTTCTGTAGTATCTAATTGGCTGCTGATTCCCTCTAGGGTTCAGGTGATCTTAACAGGTTCTTGTGGTGTCATTTCCACACACTGGAGAATATGGCTACTTAAAGACTTAAAGATAGTGAAGGGTGTGTGTGTGTGTGTGTGTGTGTGTGGTGGGCTGGTTCACACTGAAAGAAGGAGTAGAGGTGGGAAAGGGTCAGAGAGGCCTGGTCAAGAGGAAGTTATGAAAAGCTGACAAATCCCAGAGAGCATTTAACTTCTACAAAGGACAGTTTACTTCAAAAAAATGTATATGTGTAGATTCACCTTGTGTTTTCATTTAACATCTTCTCTGGTTTTCTCTCTTTAGGGATGTGTTAATATGTGGAGAATGACAAAGCAGATACTAATGGATAGGGTTTCATGTTGTTGTTGTGGTTGTTATTCTGTATCTATAAAAGATATGTCTTCTACCTTTGGCATTGCAAACTATTTGTGTCACTCTGCTTTACTACCCTAACTGAAGGAGGGAGAATAAAGAAGAATGACCCCAGAACAGAATGCTATTCTGCCATCTCTTGATTTCAGCAGTATAGAAATGGTTTAAATTATTAGGATTTTTAGAATAAATTGAATCTATTCCCATTGTTCTGAATATGTAATTAATGACAGCAAAGCCTTTTGAACAAAAAAAGATGGCAATACCTGGCAATGTTAATTAACAATATATAGATTTGAAATGTGCTCTTCCAAAGCTTTCAAATCAAATGGAAATGATGCTAAGGGTCTTCAAAAGCAATTAGGGGAAAATATATCAACTTGACCTTCATCATCTTCACTAATTAATATTTATTGGGTGTCTAGATATCTTGCTTGGTGTTGAAAAAGGAAAAGAAACTGGAATTTTATGAGAGTCGATGAAATACTTATGAGTTCAGTGACAAGGTAAAAAAGGGAATAAATGAACTATTTGAGCAGGATGTGAACTATTTGAAGAATTTTGGAATTTGTCGAGGAGATCTCATTAGCAGAATCCTGAAAATATCTTCTCAGAACTAATGGGTTATGCTTCTGAAGTATCACTTTATTTCTTTAAGAAGAAATACAGTTAAACCATGGCAGAATCTTTGGCTAGTGTTTGAATGTCAGCAACTAACCCTCTCTCTGCTCTCTATAACTCTTCAATTCAATTCAATTCAATTCAATTCAATTCAATTCACCTTTATTACATGTATCATGGACCAAAGTCCAGTGCTAGCCTTTGCTGGGGAGATAGAAATTAATAAAATAAGATCATTTACTCAAATAAAGGATCTAGTGGTTAAGAGACTTGGGTCCTGAGGAGTCCAGCTCCTGGCCAGCTCCTGGCCAGAAAACCAACCACAAGGCAATTACAAAGGTTCTACCTGACAGGTCTCACATGTGCACAGCCTGTACAAAACAGTCTCTCTGAAAGGAAATGCAGTCAAAGGCTTCCCCCTCTGGCTGGTCATGCTCTTTGCGTCTGTGCATTCCTAGCCCAGGCACCTTTAATCGTAGGTCTCTTAATTGAGGACTTGGTCTGGGGCCTTCTTCAGATGCCTCTGCCGAGGCCTCCTTACGGGTGGGGGTACAAGGAACGGGAATCCTTGAAGATACTTTTCCCCACTCTGACTCAGGATTTTCATATTCCTAGCTCTTCCCACCTCTGCTCAGGCCCCAGGGTCCATAACACTACAGGAGTATTTTGTTTGGGGCCCCTCATCAGTGAGGCAAACCCACATCTGCACTAGTTCACCTGACTCTTGACCAGTGCGCCATTTCAAGGGGAAATAGAAATAGGGGGCACTTGGTGCTTTCTCTGGTTTCAGCCTCTTGTACTGTGATAATGAGTGATTAAACGTTCACTGCTACTTTCTTTTTCGTTTGTTGGTGTAATTGGTCGCTTTGACAGCTGACAGGTACTAGTCCAGCTTCTATCACTTCCTAGCTGTATAAGATTGGGCAAGTTACTGAAATTTCCCAACCTTTATTATCCTACTATAAAATGAATGCAATACTGTAATAGTACCTATTCCAGAGGGTTGTTGGGAAGACTGCATGAGATAATGCATGTGGTTGGCATACGGTGAAGTTTTTAACAAATATTCTTATAATATATACTATTATATAAATATAATAATTGGCATACAGTGAAGTTTTTTAACAAACATCCTTATAATATGTACTATTATATAAATATAATAGTATTGATAGAAATCTTACAACCTTCTGAGGAGATTGACACATGAACAATCATTCATTCAACATGCCTGGTGTCTGTACTCTGTATCAGACTCTGGTTCTAAAGAGATAAGATGCACTGTGTCCTCTTGGCTCTCAAAAAGGCTTGGAGTCTAGAGGGAAAATAGACGTGCAGCCAATGACAGGTGAAAATGAGGTGCATATAAGATGATATAGGAGCTTGGGGATAAAGGTAGTTCATTGGTGAGAATATTTTTGGCTGAAAGAACTAGAAACTCAAATTGTCTAAAGTACTTTGAAAATTTATTATTGCACAGGACTGTGTTGAGAGACTCTGCTGCCCAAGGATACCACCAAGGACCCAGATTCTTTTTATCTTTCTGTTCTAACAGTGTTGGCTTCATTTTCAGACTGTTAGTGAGGAGACACAATACCAAAGCACATCCAAAGATGATAATGTATAGGAGAAGAAAAACCATTTCTTTCTGTATCTCTTTTTAGGAGCAAAGAAACTTTTTCTGGAAGTCCACTAGCCAACTTCTCTCATCTCATTGGCCAGACATGGTTTATGTGCCTATCGTGTACAAGTCACTGCCAAGCAGAATGAAATTACCCTTAGAATCTGGAGCAAGGGTGAGATTAGCCTCTCTTGAAGTACATGGATAAATGGGGAAGGGTTATGTTAGAATGAAGTTTATGTTAGAAGTGGGGAGATGGTGCATGTTTGCAGGAATCAATCATGCCCACTATAGGTACCCAAATGTGCATGAGAGGATCAAGAAAAACTTACATATGAGTAAATGACCTGAACTGAGACGTGAAAGACGTAAATTTTGACAGTTGGTGATAAGATGGGGCTGTTTTTGGTGGTGGAGTGTATACCAAACAGAGGGAAGAGTAAGTGTAAAGTCAAGGAACCATAAAGCAGCATGGGACTTTTACTCCCTTCCAAGATGGAATAACAGGAACTAGATTTACTCTCCCACCTGGACCAACCAATAAAACTAGAGAAAATATATAGAACAACAATTTTCAAGGCACACAACATCAGGCAAGAAAGGATAGTGATCCCTGAGAGATGGGAAACGAACAAGTCATACAATTGTTTCAGCTGTTTTAAGTTTCCAGGTCATGACATAGGGAGGATGTGGGATTATAGAGAAAATATTTTTATGTTTCCACACAGTTAGGGATTTCTGAACAAATTTTACTGAAACTTGGAATCTGATCTGAAAGCTAGTCTTAGAAGTTAATTTACAACTGTGTAGAGAGTGAGAACTCCAGAGAGATTTACCTAATGCCAGAGATACGTGTTTACATTTCAAGAAGGGATGAAACCTGGAACTTGGAAACATCTCTGAGTTGTAAATCTGGAGACATAGGGATTATTTTTTCCCTGGAGAGATTTATTTACATTCCAAAGGGTTAGAGCAAGACCTTTCCAAGGAGACTTTCAGATGTGGAAGGGGAGGCAGCTGCCTCTTTCTCCTGTATATAAGAACAGGCAACTTAGTTTTCTGTGTTCCTCACCTATGGGCTGAGCCATCCATGTAGGACAAATTTTTGTATCTGGTTCTCTTCATGTTACTGTGGAGACCTGGGGGGGGGGGGGGGGGTGACACTGCAATATTACTTTATTGATCTTGCTGGGAGTATAATAAGAAATCTGTCTCTGATCCAAAAACCTCAGTGTGCGTTAAGGACAAAATTAATAAGGGTGAGTATTATAAACACAACAGAGGGGGAACCCAGGCAGAGTTTGGCAGACTCCCTAAGTTGAGGAGATGAAACCATGAGTCTGGGGGGACCAAGGTAGCTAGAGTTTGCAAGACCAAGTAACAGAGACGAGAAGCTGCACAGAGGGAGAACCCTGGAGATTTGCAGAAGCTTTCCTTTGAATAATCAGCAGATTACTTATCATTGCATGTGCCCAAGAAAACTACTCAAGGGGGTTAAGAGAGGGAAACAATTCAGATGGATTAGAAAACAGTCCCTGGCACTAACACAGTTCCAGGAATATTGTTTATTCCCATAAGCCAGACTGGAAAAATTTATAGTTTATGGACCATCGTGTTGAAAACTCAGTAGCAGGGATTAATTAACCCTAGATGGGAGCACCACTTGGGACCTGCACAGCAAATCATAAAAGCAAGACCCAATAAAGATCAAACTGTTTCTGAGTAACTAAACTGCATCCTGGGCACAGTTAGTGAATATTTATATGAGTACAAAAATATTCGGCACCCAGCAAGTTAAAATTCATGTCTGTCATTAAAACAAAGATACATACAAAGAAGCAGGAAAGGCATACAAAGGAAAGGCATACAAAGAAGCAGGAAAACATGACCTATAACAAGGAAAATAATTAATCAATCAAAACCAATCTGGAACTGGCACAGGTGTTAGAATTAGCAAACAAATACATTTAAACAGTTATAGCTATTCCATATGTTCAAACAGTTAAGTAGAGCAATGGAAAACATGAGAAAGACCCAAACTGAGCTTCTAGAGATGAAAACTATAGGGCTTGAGACAAAAACCACAGTGTATTTATTGGCAGATTATACATAAGAAAAAAAGATAAGTAAACGTGAAGACATTGAAATAGAAACTATCCAAAATGAAACCAGAGAGAAAAAATTGTTTTAAATGAAAAGAGCATCAATAGCTGTGGGAGAACTTCATAGGAGAGAAGGGGTTGGGGGTGGGGACAAAAATATTTGAAGAAATAATTGCTGAAAAATTTCCAAATTTAATAAAAACTGTAAATGAAATCTGAGCACAAGAAATATGAAGAAAGCTACACGAAGGCATGTAATAATCAAATGGTTCAAACCAATGATAAAGACAAAATCTTACAAGCAGACAGAGAAAAATGACATGTTAAATACAGAGGAACAAAGATAGGAGTGGCAGCAGATTACTTGTCAGAAAAAATGAAGAAACCTGGAGTTAGTATGTTTAGTGAATTACAAGCAATGGGTGTTGGTAATATTTCAGGCATGGGGAGGGCATGAGGAAATGGGCAGGGCGCTATGACAAGAGGTATGTCTGCTTTGATTTGCTGAGATCAGATGATAAAAAGTGTTAAGTGCCCTATTACGGCTGCTAGGATTTATCCTGGAGGTAATAGGGAGCCATTAAAGAATTTTGGGCAGGAAAATATCATGAGGTTTGCAAGTTAGATCACTCTTAGAGTATTGATTGCATGAACATATTGATAAATGGATGAATGAATGAATGGAAGAGGATGGTTTGGAAGATTGAAAGCCTGGAGGAAGGGAGTGCAACCACATGGTAGCTATTGTATTCATTTCATTTCATTAACTCATTTGTTTAAAATGTATTTGTTACCTCCCATAAACAGACTTTAAGCCAGCTCCTTAAGATACTATAGCTAGCAAAGTTACTATTTTTCTAAAAGGCATACGACTCTGTAAGAATATTGTAGACATCTTTTTTGGGTCAATATAAGTAGAGTTGTGGTTTCACTTTCCAAAATTTCAGTTACCCTTGGCCAACGGCAGTACAAAAATATTAAATGGAAAAATGCAGAAATAAACAATGCATAAATTTTAATTTGTGCACTGTGCTGAGCAGTATGATGAAATCTCTTGCTGTCCTGTTTTGTCCCACCTGGGACATGAATCATCCCTTTGTCCAGTGTATCCCACCCAGTAGTCACTTAGTAGCGGTCTGGGTCATCAGGTTGACTCTTGCGGTATCACAGTGCCTGTGTTCAAGTTGCCCTTATTTTATGTAATAAAGGCCCTAAAGTGCAAGAGTAGTGATGCTGGCAGTTCATATATGCCAAAGAGAAGACTCTAAGTGTTTCCTGTAAGTGAAAAGGTGAAAGTTCTTGACTTAAAAGGAAAAGAGAAAAAAAAAAAAAAAAAAAGAAACCCTTATGCTGAGTTTGCTAAGATCTACATAAGAATGGATATTCTAAATTCATTCTTTGAATTGTGAAGAAGGAAATTGTGAGGAAGGAAAAAGAAATTCATGCTAGTTTTGCTGTCACACCTCAAACTGCGAAAGTTAAGGCCACAGTGCAGGATAAGTGCTTAGTTAAGATGGAAAAGGCATTAAATTTGTACAATAAGATATTTTGAGAGAGTGAGAGGGAGAGGGGGATCACATTCACATAACTTTTATTACAGTATATCTTTAAAATTGTTCTATTTTATTATTATTGTTAACCTGTTGTGTCTAATTTATAAATTAAACTTTATCAGAGGTATTATGTATAGGAAAATACATAGTATATATATATAGGGTTTGATGCTATCCATGGTTTGAGGCATTGACTGTGGGGGTCTTAGCATGTATCCCCTGTGGATAAGGGGGGACTATCGTAGATAGATTTTTTTTCCCCTCATCTGGCACGGCTTAGGCCCGGCCCGGGAGAGCATGACATCACCACGTCGATCTCATAGATAGCTTTTATTCTTATAACAGCTGCATAGTATTCATTCATTCATTTGCCAAATTTTTTATTGAGTGTCTTTTATGTGCTTGGCTTTGGGCAAGACACCAGATACAGCAATGAATAAAAAAACTCCCTGCATTCATGAAGCTTACATCTTAGGAGTGAGAATACACACACACGCACACACACACACACACACAGAGGAGTGTCCCAGAGGTCATCCTTTGGTGTGCAGCCAAGATCTCCTCTTCATCTTGGACTCTCACCTCCTTCACTGTCATTCCTGGCATCTCTGAACTTTGTGTGACCAATGACCTCATATATGTTACTATTATGTGTAGTTAGGAAAACTAAGTAATTCAAGGAGGTATGAATTTCAGATTTATGGTTAATGTATAAAATCACTATCAAATATCAGCAAGTACTTTTTTGGAGGGAAAATTTTGCTATGTGTTTTATATGCTGACATTTTATCAGTTGATTGAAGTATAAATGTACTTGTATTATTAGGAGTAAAATAGTGACGGTGGTCAAAGTTGTTAATTTTATGTAAAAAAATATTTTCAAATGCTTTAATAAGGAAAAGGATTGACAACTAATGTGAATTATGAGAAAGGGTGTTATCTATATAATTTTAGGAAGAATATTATACATATGTATTTGTACTAACAAATGTTTACAAAAATATTGAATATTATTAAACTGCTAATAATAGTTGAGTTGTAGGAATAGCAATAATGATGAGGATGCTTAGGATATACCATTATTACAATCTTTGTAGTTTATACGCTAGTATTCATAACATTAAGCAAAATGACTTTTAAGAATTGTATTCAAGTTTTAGTTACTTTGTTCCATTTAGGCCATGAGCGTTTCATAAAGATGGCTTATTTGGGATTTCTTCACATCTTGTGAGGATGGATTAAAAGCAGGATGTTAATTTCAGTGTCTTAAAATTGCATGGGAATGAAAGACTCCATGGTCATGCTCAACAACATCCATGAAGAATAAGCTTCGATTAAGACATAATAAAGAATAGGAAGAAAATCAAACGCTAGAGAAAAATAAAGTACCTAAAACACATTTTGTTTATATAACAAATCTAGAAACACAGACTCTGTTAGAATCTTTTCAGAAGATGATTCCTTAGAGTTATGAGCCTGTGAAGACTAAGCATTTAAATAAAAGAATTGTTAAAATGACTGTGATAGCCTTCTACAATTTTCAATAGTTAGAGATGAAGGATTTTTAAGGCGTGCACGTGAATCTTAGATAAAAGTTCCTTCTACAAAACACACTACTGTACTGAAAATCTCTTTTCCTGAATTATATCTGCTTTGAACACAAAGGCAATAACATCATTAAGTGTACTACTTTTGTAAATCATACATCAGAACATTTGGGCATGCAGAGATAACCAGATGTCTTTTTTAAAGTTTGACAGCCTGGTGGATTAATGATGAATTCAACTCTGTTTCAGTTTAGTAGTTTGCTGAAAGATGTTAAGTCTCTCAACAGCCAACAACATAGTGAATCTCACTGAAGAAATATTTATTGAATAGACAATGAGAAAAGAAATTGTCATGTGATTGACACTGAGAATGGAATAGACATGGTGCAGGCTGTGTGTGATTCAGGAATCATGATCAATATCTTGAATCACACCTTTTGGTTGTATGTCCAGAAACTAATTAGGGCACAGAAGAATATAACAAGATCACTGAGCCATCAGCAGGAGATGGTGGGCACTGCTAACATTCCTCTTCAGCCAAAGACAGGTTTCATTGACCTACAAGAAATTTTTAAACTACCTTGTCAAGAACTCATGCAGGGACTTCCCTGGTGGCACAGTGGTTAAGACTCTGAGCTCCCAAGGCAGGGGGCCCCGGTTCAATCCCTGATAGGGGAATTAGATCCTACATGCATATTGCAGCTAAGTGTTCACATGCCACAACTAAGGAGCCCGCCTGCTGCAACTAAGACCCAGGGCAACCAAATAAATAAATATTTAAAAAAATACTCAAGCAGGTAGAGAGTTCTCCGGTGGTCTAGTGCTTAGGACTCAGTACGCTCACTGCTGTGGCCTGGGTTCAATCCCTGGTTGGGGAACTGAGATCCCACAAACCATGTAGCATGGCCAAAATAAAACAAAAGCAAACAAACAAACAAAAAGAACTTATGCAAAGTGTTCAAACAGGATGGAACAGGAAATATTATATCTTAAAAAAAGCTACTTAAAACAAAGGTTTGCTATGATATTTGGCAGACAAAAATATCAACATGACAGGATTCACTATCAGTCAAACGGTTGCTTGAAGAGAAAGTAGTTTGTGTTTAGACCCCATTGAAGAAATGACCAATATGAAGTATATTGATTTTGCAAATATCTTACACGATACCTTACATGATTGTACTAAGTATTCGAGTACAGAGAAGCGGCTGATAAGCTGAAATGCAGATGGAAAGTCAGAGCTAATTTTGTTACCTCAAAGAATGTTACAGTATTCTGTTACCATTTTTCTAGATCCAAGGTTTAAGGACAGACTTTTTTATGTGATTGTGTGAAACAGTAAACACATGCAAAAATATTAGACATACCAGGTACCAGCAAGGGCAACAACCTTACAAAGAGTTTTTGAAGTTGGTCAGAAATCATCTCTCTCAGGCAACACCTAGAGTTCACAAGACTGGTTCAATGACGTGTTATCACCACCCTCAACCAAATCTTCAAATTCAGGAGTTGAGGAGGTAAGTCTTATGTGAGCTACTGTCAGAAAAGAAGGAAAGATGTTACCTTGGAGGTAACACCTCTATCAGCAATGTCCTAAATTGGAAGAGTTTGCCCTTGAATACCACCCTCAGTTAAAAGTGGGATCCCTTTGGAATTGCAAATGTGCCTTATAGTGACAAGAAATCATAATTATTATACGATAATGTATAAAACTTTAAACATGTGACTACTAAATTTTTAAATAATGAAAAAAATAATTTCTGAGATCAAGTTTAATATTTACTGTTTAGCCCGGGAGTTCATTTTCTGTGGATTTTAGCCATTAATTTTAATAGAAAAAAATAGTGATTTGGATAGAGAGAGCGGCATTGAACTGAGTGAGAAATGATTACATTCTCAGTCATTCTGAGTAGAATTGATAATGTTTGTGATAATTAGGTGTGGGATGTAACAGAAGGAGGGAGCCCAGATGACTTGAAAGTTTTTGGCTTGAGCAACTGATTGAACAGAATTTCTATACCCTGAGAAATAGAAGATAAGAGATACTTTGGATTGGGGGTGAGATGATGGATGCAGGAGTTTGGTTCTGGACATGTCAAGTTTGAGACTTTGAGCTGAGCTCAGCATCTTTCCTTGACCATCTTCACATCTCCAGTGAAAATGTGCCAAATGGAATGACTCATCTTCTTAAACTTGTCTAACCTGATGTCTTCTCTGTATCAGTTGATGGCAACTCTATCCTTCAAGTTGGCTCAGACCACCAACCTTAGAGTCAGCATTCAATTCTTCCCTTCCCCCGTGCCCCCCCGCCCTGTCTCCTTCCCTCTTCCTTCCCTCCCTCCCTACTGTTTTCCCTTCCTTCTTTCTCTCTTTTCCTTCCTTCCTTCCCTCCTTCCTTCCTTCCCTCCTTCCTTCCTTCCTTCCTTCCTTCCTTCCTTCCTTCCTTCCTTCCTTTCTTCCTTCTCTTCCTTCCCTCCTTCTTTCTTTCTCACATCCAATATGTCAAGAACTCTTGTGGCCTTTACTCTTAGGACTACATCCATAACTTGATAAATTCTCATCACTTCAATTGCCAAAACCCTGCTTCCCAGCCACCAGGATCTCGCTGCAGAATGTTGCAAAGGACTCCTAAATGGTGTCCTTGCTTCTCCCTTCCTCTTCCAGAGCTTACTTTCAACATGACTGGTAGAATTATATTCTTAAAACACGAATCGACCAGGTCATATCATTCATGGGCTTCAAATCCTCTAAGGCCTCCCTATTTTACAGTATTCAGAAAAAAATCAAAATCCTCTGTTGGTCTACAAGACCCTATGTAGTCTGGCTCCTCGATGCCCCTGCCCCCACCTCTCTGACTTCATCCCCTCTTCCTGCCCTCTTCTTCCTCGCTATTCCTCTGAGGTGTTGGGCACTTTCCCACATGGGGCCCACCTGGCTCTTTCCTCTGCCAGGAATTCTTCTCCCATTTATGGCCAGGCTCAGTCTTCACCTCTCTCGAGCCTTTGTTCAGAGGGCACCTTCTCAAAGAGGTCGGTCTGATTGTCCCGTGGAAACCGCAGTCTTGTACAGATACCCTCGCCTGCCACACATTCCACCCTCCTCGCTCTGTTCTATTTTTACTGTTGCTGTAGCCCTTTTCCTCATAACATACTTTATAATTTATTTTAACATATTTTAAATTTATTCTGTGTCTCCTTCCACCAAACTGTAGTATAATTCCCAAGGGCAAGGGCATCTGTCTGTCCGCGGATGTATTCCCCGGACCTGGAATAGCATCGGGCATACAGTAGGTGCTCTATAAATACGCACTGAATAGTGAACATTGGGCCTGACTCTCCTGAAGCACTAATGTCTTTAGTCAGGATGACACCAAGACACGTGAGAAGCCGAGGCTGATGATTAATTGGTTTCCCCTTTAAGCGGACATTAAAAAAAAAATTATGTTTGTTGAGAAGCGAGGATGAGTATGGCCGGGCTATATGTGGGAAGGACCAAACACAGGAGTGGCGCTCAAACTTTCTTTTCTTATCCCAGGCAATTCAGCTCTGGCCCTAAATGTATTGTATCTAAAACAATGAAAAAACAGAGCCCTGCAGTGACCCCCACGCTCCTTACACAGATCAGTCGCTCAAGCACGCACTTGGCGGGCGGGGTCTCACTGTGCCCACTCCAGGCTGTATCCAAATCCAGTACCCTCCATGAGAAGCCATCTGGCAGGTAGAGATTTTCCAATTTGGGAATATTCTCAGGGATGTCTAAATCGGTGGCCCTGGTAGCTGGCTGTGTCTCTGCATTTAGCCGCAGGAGATCTCGTTGTGCAGTGCATGCTGTTCAATCTGAGCATTTGAAAAGCCCTAATTTACTTTTTCAGCATCCTGCTCTGAGACCTCCTGCTTCTTTTCTCTACAGGTCTCTGCGGAAAAGTAATAATAGCTGCAAAGGGTGTCCCTGTGATTGAGAAAGACAGACACTCTCTACGCCCTAGGTTTTCCTCAGTGGCAGAATGTTCCTGTCAGTTTTACTCACCTTTTTGGAAATACAGATTCTCATTTCTCCCCTCCCACAGGTGCTCGCACTGGCAAATCCTTTTTCATTATTTTACATCAAATCTACTTTACTTCTTCAATAACATGTTGCTCCTAGCAAGGTTTGAGTAGAATCTAATATTAACTAGATGTTAACATAATTAGATGTTAACAATGTTCTTTATTGTCTTTCCTTGTAAAAATGGGGCATTGTGAGTAAAATTAATATTTGAACAGTGAAGCTGATTTCATTTTCTTCACCTGTAAAAAGAGGGTGAAATCTCATTTCCTACAGCTCAGAATTATTTTGAAGCTCACCTGAGATGAAATAGTAAATGGATCTAAGTATAATCTTGTTTGTTTTATTGAGGAGATTCTCTACTGAACTGGAAAGAAATCAGTATATGGACTAGAATTACTTTAAACTGAGGAGTTGAGAGAAGGGGGCCGTGGTTTAAACTCCTTTGTTTCTAGAGAAACGTCCCTGTTCCCTTTTCATTGAGTGTGAAATGGGGGTGGATGGGATGGGGGATGTGTGTAAGATAGGGCCTGGAAGGGGTCACTTGGACACCCTTGGGCTTCCTTGGAAACTGCCCTACTGCTCCCAGACACCTGCCCAACCCCACTCCCACCTCAGGCTGAGAGAGAGGGAAGCTGGTGGGGTGAGGCCAAGAAGGGAAGCTCACAGCTTCCGCAGGAGTTTGCAAATCATTGTTGTGAGCAGGAGAAAATAGATTCTTAACCCCTAAGTATTTCTTTTCTCACCCCTCATATATCTTTAAGCTCTTTTTTTCTCACTAATCTTAAATCTTGTGCGGCTCTTACTAGTCCTTTTCTCCTCATGAATCTCTAGTCACACACAATAAATTGAAAGTAGCAAAGGCTTGAGGCTGCTTCACGTATTATATTTCCAGTCACTTGTCTCTCAGGATGTGTCCTCTAGGGACAATTCTAGTAAACTGTTTATCACCATTTTTCTGTGAATAATTGCCCCACCTCCAATCACTGGCTTCTTTTTAGACTCCACGGTTCACTGGCTTTGGCTTCTAAGTGTTCATGCAGGTCATCAGCCCCTGTGAACTACTAGGATCACAGGTCCTCCTGAACGAGAATCAGCTGCAGCCCATTGTCCCCCATTTCTTTCCTCTTCCTTTTGGCGCCTTAGAGTTTAAGAACCCTGTTCTTAAGGGCTCACCTAGAGGACAGAATGTAGAATATGCTGTTTGGATGAGAACCACAGTTACACCATGGAAAGAACCGGAGAGGAAGCCAGGACAGGAGTCAGAGAAAAGAGAAAAGAAAGAGAAATTTAGTCTTTGGAGTTATCAGAAGGTTTAGGATATGGGGAGGTGCATGTGTGAGTGTATGTGTGTGTGTGTGAAATGATTATTACTCCACTGGACTTAAGAAGGTGTAAAAGGAAAAAAAAAAAGGAGAAGAGATGCTCTTCCCTCACTCACTGAGGGTGGGTAGCCTGTAAGGAGGCAACAAGAGAAACATGGAAAATTTTCCTGGAATTCCACCTGAACCTGCTTTGGGAGAATGAAGACCGTGTATCGTTCTTTTCCATGTTTCAGAATTGCTGAGTAAGAGGTGTGTGCTTTGTTATCTCTACCCCCCTAACCGGAGTGGGTCTTCCTCAGATGAGCTGAGCGTGTTGCACTAAACCTGAGATTTGTCTCTGGAAAGTTAGTCTCCATTTTCTTCTGTACTTTAAGTTGAGATAATCAGCTTGTGGGTTTTGCATCCTTTACTTCCTCACTTGTCTCTCTCTTTCTTTTTGGGAATTTGTCGCTGATCCCACCCCAGGGCAGAGGAGTCAGCAACAGAGCTGTCTCAAAAACCAGATGCTTGAGAATAAGACCAAGTAACACATCTGCTGAATGAAATTATGGAAAAGATGATATGATGCTAATTGTTGCATTTGGGAATGGTGGAATTAGCACATCACCCACCATCTTCATAAAATTTATTTATTTAATAAGCAACTAATAAATTATTAGGGTAATTAATATATGCACATGGTACTAATTCCAAAAGCACAAAGGTGTTTCCAATGGAAGGCAGGTTTTCTTACTGAGTCCAAGCTTGCTCTGCTTGCTGCACGACAGGCCAAAAAATCAGAAGACAAGGTGTTCAGGCAAGGAATATGACTTTATTTGGAAAGTCGGCAGACCAAGAAGATAGCAGACTAATGTCTCCAAAAAACCTTCTTATTGGGGTCTGGATGCCAGTTCCTTTTTTATGGCGGGGGGGGGGAGGAGGAGATGAGGAAGTAAAGTAAAAAGGCCATAAGTTTTGCAAATATCCCCTGGAATGGCCATCCTCTGGGAGAGGATGTGTTAATTTCTTCTTTCTTGCAGCCATCCACAGGTGGACAGGGTCTGGATGATTCCCTAAACAAAGGCACTTTGGTTTAACATGCAGGCAGAGGGTTCCCCAAAGCAGGTCATTATGTATAGACAGTATCCTTTTAGTGAACAAAAGGTTGAAGTAAAACAGATCCAACATGTAGTCAGATTTGGCTCTTCCCTGCTACAGTTTCTCTCCCACTCCTGTCCCTGCAACCACCTAGTTTTCCCTTCTGCTGCAACCACAGTTACCATGAAAAGCAGTTTTAAAATATGAATGAGAAAATTATTCACTTTACAATAGCTAAGACACGGAAGCAACCTAAATGCTAATCAGCAGGAGAGTGGATAAAGAAAATGTGGTACATATAGAATGGAATATTACTCAGCCATAAAAAGAATGAAATAATGCCATTTGCAGCAGCATGGGTGGACCTAGAGATTGTCATACTGAGTGAAGTAAGTCAGACAAAGACAAATCTCATATGATACCGCTTATATGTGGAATCAAAAAAAAACGGTACAGGGAAAAAGATGGCGGCGAAGTAGAGAGACGTGGAGTGCATCCCTCTCCACAGATGCATTGGGAATGCACGGAAGGACACAGTCATTCCCACAGAGAACCAGCTGAACACCAGCAGACGGCCTCGGACACCGGAAAGGGCTGCGGAGAACCTGACATAGCCGGTAGGGAGGCATCTACGAGGGCTCAAAGAGGGTGAAGCGGCGGAGCTGTGGCAGACGGGAGGGAGTGAGAAACATACGGAGGGTCCGCAGCGCAGCTCAGCGTTCCCGGACCAAGACATCCATCCGCGGCTGAACGGAGGGTCCAGGAGCGGGAGCGTGGGAACCGGAGAGCTGGTTCAGGGGGAGAAACATTGTTGCCGGTAGGGTGACGGACCGAGAGGACAGGAGGGAGGAGGTCCGCGGAGAGGAGTGCTGATCCCTGAGAGCTGCCCGGCCATGATGGCGGCTGGAGGCTGCAGGCTCCCGGGCGGGGGGGAGGAGCCGCGCGCATAGCCTCTCTCTCTCTTTCTGTGCCTCTGCAACAGGCAGCGGAGAGACGCCCTGCGGGGCCACATAAGGCGCTCAGGGATAACAAGCACCCTCAGGCGCTCGGGCGGGGCTAGATTAAAACTCCTTGCAACGCCAGCAGCAGGGAGGCTGCCGAGAGAAAAAAAAAAAAAAAAACCAGCATCAAAAAGAAAAAACCCCGGGGCTTCCTAGGTGGCGCAGTGGTTAAGAATCCGCCTGCCAATGCAGAGGTCGCGGGTTTGATCCCAGCTCCAGGAAGATCCCACATGCCGCGGAGCAACTAAGCCCGTGTGCCCAAAAAAAAAAAAAAAAAAAAAAAAAAAGAAAAAACCCCGAGAGAGGCCCAACTCTAAGACTTTCTGTGTACGCCTGAGCCACCAGCGCCCTCTGCAACAGGCACCTCCAAGCCTGACTGAAGCAACAGTGTGCCACTGCTCACTCCCTCCCAGGAGAAGGAGCCACTATTGCACCCTCTCCCTCCCCACACACCGAGGCTTACAGACGAACAATAAAGGAACCTCTGCTGGTCACAGAATAACGCAAAAAAAAAAACCCAAGGCAAGGAAAAGGACACTTACAGCTGAGACGCTAAGGAAACAGAAATAGTAGCATCAATACCTATTGAACTGGTCCATTCGGGGATCAGTTCTGGATTTTTTTTTTTTTTTTTTGATTTATTAAATACGATCTTAGCCCTAAGGGATTTACAAGTTTTACAACATAATTTTATAAGGATATTTTTTACTCTTTTTTTTTTTGTTTTTTTGTTTTTGTTTTTTTGTTTTTTTTTGCCTTTTAAAATACTTCTATATCTAGCTAAGTTTTTGGTAGTACGGACAAAATATCTTTCATACTTTCCTTTCATCCCTTTCTTTTATACACTTCTATTCCTTTCTTTTTCTTTGCATATTTCCAACCATATTACGCTCTTCTGTTCCCCTTTCTTCCAGCCATTTTAAGTGTATTTTATCTTAACATACTTATAAGCAACACTATCGGTCTGCTCAGACTCCTTGCTCTATTCTCCAGATGATGCACTGCCTTGGTATTAATATTAGGCTTTTGTCTTTATCTTAGTTCTTAGTACAGTTGTCTAATTACATTCTGAGAATCTCCATTCTCTCTGGTGGTACTCCAGCTCATTTCTATATTTGATCCTAGCTTACAAAATCTCCCTGGATTGATGTTTGTATGTGTAGGGTGTTATTTGTTGTTTGTTTGCTTTTGCTTTTGTCTCTGATTTGTTCTGTTTCAGTTGTCAATTTCTGCTGGGTTTCTCTCTGAATATCTGATAGCACACTGGGGTTCTGTCAGGTCTTTCTAGAGCCTTATGTCCTAACGGATTCAATAATTGTGTGTCTTATACATGTATGTGTTTCCTAGACTGAATATTCGTCTAATCCAATACTTGGACATTAGTCTGAGGCTTGGACAGTCTTCTATAAACACCTCTATCACCAGGACAAGCAACCCCAAAAGCTTGGACAACCATGAGGAAACAAAGAAACACCATGCAGGCAAAGGAGCAGGAAAAAAACCCACAAGACCAAATAAATGAGGAGGAAATAGGAAAAATGCCTGAAAAAGAATTTAGAGTAATGATAGTAAAAATGATACAAAATCTCGATAACAAATTAGAGAAAGTACAAGAAACAGTTCATAAGAACTCAGAAAAACAAACAGCAATGGATAACAAAATAACTGAAATTAAAAATACTCTAGATGCTCTAACCAGCAGAATGACTGAGGCAGAAGAACGAATAAGTGAGTTGGAAGATAGAATGGAAGAAATAAACGCCACAGAGCAGGAAAAAGATAAAAAAATAAAAAGACTAGAAGACAGCCTCAGAGACCTCAGTGATAACCTTAAACGTACCAACATTCGAATTATAGGCATCCCAGAAGAAGAAGAAAACAAGAAAGGGTCTGTGAAAATATTTGAAGAGGTTCTAGTGGAAAACTTCCCCAACGTGGGAAAGGAAATAATGAACCAAGTCCAAGAAGCACAGAGAGTCCCATACAGAATAAACCCAAGGAGAAATACACCAAGACACATATTAATCAAACTAACGACAATTCAACACAAAGAAAAAATATTAAAAGCAGCAAGAGAAAAGCAACAAACAACATATAAGGGAAAACCCATCAGGATAACAGCTGACCTTTCTACAGAAACTCTGCAGGCCAGAAGGGAATGGCAGGATATCCTGAAAGTCCTGAAAGAGAGAAACCTACAGCCAAGAATACTTTACCCAGCAAGAATCTCATTCAGATTTGAGGGAGAAATCAAAAGCTTTCCAGACAAGCAAAAGTTAAGAGAATTCAGCACCACCAAACCAGCCTTACAACAAGTGATAAAGGAACTTCTCTAAGTAGGAAACACAAGAAAAGGAAAACACCTACAAATACAAACCCAAAACAATTAAGAAAATGGTAATTGGAACACACATGTCAATAATCACTTTAAATGTAAATGGATTAAATGCTCCAACCAAAAGACACAGACTGGCTGAATGGATACAAAAACAAGACCCTTCTATATGCTGCCTACAAGAAACCCACTTCAGACCAAGGGATACATATAGACTGAAAGTGAAGGGATGGAAAAAGATATTCCATGCAAATGGAAGTCAAAAGAAAGCTGGAGTAGCAATACTCATATCAGACAAATTAGACTTGAAAGTAAAGACTATTAAAAGAGACAAGGAAGGACACTACCTAATGATCAAGGGATCCATCCAAGAAGAACATATCACAATGGTAAATATCTATGCCCCCAATATAGGAGCACCTCAATACATAAGGCAAATGCTAACAGCTATAAAAGGGGACATCGACAGGAACACAATAATAGTGGGAGACTTGAACACCCCACTTACATCAATGGACAGATCATCCAAACAGAAAATAAATAAAGACACACAAGCTTTAAATGACACATTAGACCATCTTGACTTAATTGATATTTATAGGACATTCCATCCAAAAACGACAGACTACACTTTCTTCTCAAGTGCACACGGAACATTTTCCAGGATAGATCACATCTTGGGTCACAAATCAAACCTCAGCAAATTCAAGAAAATTGAAATCATATCAAGCATCTTCTCAGACCACAACGCCATGAGACTAGATATCAATTACAGGAAAAAAACTGCAAAAAATACAAACACATGGAGGCTAAACAATTCACTATTAAACAACCAAGGAATCACTACAGAAATCAAAGAGGAAATCAAAAAGTATCTAGAAACAAATGACAACGAAAACATAACAACCCAAAACCTATGGGATGCAGCAAAAGCAGTTCTAAGAGGGAAGTTTATAGCAATACAGTCCTACCTTAAGAAACAAGAAAATGATCGAATAAACAACCTAACCTTACACCTCAAACAACTAGAGAAAGAAGAACAAAGAAACCCCAAAGTGAGCAGAAGGAAAGAAATCGTAAAGATCAGAGCAGAAATAAATGAAAAAGAAAGGAAAGAAACCATAAGAAAAATAAATAAAACTAAAAGCTGGTTCTTTGAGAAGATTAACAAAATTGATAAACCATTAGCCAGACTCATCAAGAAAAAAAGGGAGAAGATGCAAATCAACAGAATTAGAAATGAAAAAGGAGAAGTCACAACGGACACCTCAGAAATACAAAACATCATGAGAGACTACTACAAGCAACTATATGCCAATCAATTGGATAACCTGGAAGAAATGGATACATTCTTAGAAAAATACAATCTTCCAAGACTGAACCAGGAAGAAATAGAAACCATGAACAGACCAATCACAAGTACAGAAATTGAGGCAGTGATTAAAAATCTCCCAACACACAAAAGCCCAGGACCAGATGGATTCACAGGCGAATTCTATCAAACATTTCGAGAAGAGTTAACACCTATCCTTCTCAAACTCTTCCAAAATATTGCAGAAGGCGGAGCACTCCCAAACTCATTCTATGAGGCTACCATCACCCTGATACCAAAACCAGGCAAAGATGTCACAAAAAAAGAAAACTACAGACCAATATCACTGATGAATATAGATGCAAAAATCCTCAACAAAATACTAGCTAACAGACTGCAACAGCACATTAGAAAAATCATACACCACGATCAAGTGGGGTTTATCCCTGGGATGCAAGGATTCTTCAATATATGCAAATCAATCAACGTGATACATCATATCAACAAATTGAAGGATAAAAACCATATGATCATTTCAATAGATGCAGAAAAAGCTTTTGACAAAGTTCAACATCCATTTATGATAAAAGCTCTCCAGAAAATGGGCATAGAAGGAAATTACCTCAACATCATAAAAGCCATATATGACAAACCAAAAACCAACATTGTTCTCAATGGAGAAAAACTGGAAGAATTCCCTCTAAGAACAGGAACAAGACAAGGGTGTCCACTCTCACCACTGTTATTCAACATAGTTTTGGAAGTGTTAGCCACAGCAATCAGAGAAGAAAAAGAAATTAAAGGAATCCAAATTGGAAAAGAAGAAGTAAAATTATCACTCTTTGCAGATGACATGATACTATATATAGAAAACCCTAAAGACTCTACCAGAAAACTGCTAGCACTCATTGATGAGTTTAGTAAAGTAGCAGGATACAAAATGAATGCACAGAAATCTCTTGCATTCCTATACACTAACAACAGAAGAGCAGAAAGAGAAATTAAGGAAACTCTCCCATTCACCATTGCAACCAAAAGAATAAAATACCTAGGAATAAACCTGCCTAAGGAGGCAAAAGATCTGTATGCAGAAAACTTTAAGACATTGATGAAAGAAATCAAAGATGACATAAACAGATGGAGGGATATACCATGTTCCTGGATTGGAAGAATCAACATCGTGAAAATGACTGTACTACCCAAAGCAATTTACAGATTTAATGCAATCCCGATCAGATTACCAATGGCATTTTTCACAGAACTAGAGCAAGAAATCTTACGATTTGTATGGAAACGCAAAAGACCCCGAATAGCCAAAGCAATCTTGAGAAGGAAAAATGGAGTTGGTGGAATCAGGCTTCCTGACTTCAAACTATACTACAAGGCCATAGTGATCAAGACAGTATGGTACTGGCACAAAAATAGAAAGGAAGATCAATGGAACAGAATAGAGAACTCAGAAGTAAGCCCAAACACATATGGGCACCTTATCTTTGACAAAGGAGGCACGAGTATACAATGGAAAAAAGACAGCCTCTTCAATAAGTGGTGCTGGGAAAATTGGACAGCAACATGTAAAAGAATGAAATTAGAACACTTCCTAACACCATACACAAAAATAAACTCCAAATGGATTAAAGACCTACATATAAGGCCAGACACTATCAAACTCCTAGAGGAAAACATAGGCAGAACACTCTTTGACATACATCAAAGCAACATCCTTTTTGACCCACCTCCTAGAATCATGGAAATAAAATCAAGAATAAACGAATGGGACCTCATGAAACTTAAAAGCTTTTGCACAGCAAAAGAAACCATAAACAAGACTAAAAGGCAACCCTCAGAATGGGAAAAAATAATTGCCTATGAAACAACGGACAAAGGATTAACCTCCAAAATATACAAGCAGCTCATGCAGCTTCATACCAAAAAAGCAAATAACCCAATCCACAAATGGGCAGAAGACCTAAATAGACATTTCTCCAAAGAAGACATACAGATGGCCAACAAACACATGAAAAGATGCTCAACATCACTCATCATCAGAGAAATGCAAGTCAAAGCCACAATGAGGTATCACCTCACACCAATCAGAATGGCCATCATCACAAAGTCTGGAAACAACAAATGTTGGAGAGGGTGTGGAGAAAAGGGAACTCTCCTGCACTGTTGGTGGGACTGTAAGTTGGTACAGCCACTATGGAAAACAATTTGGAGGTTCCTTCAAAAACTACAAATAGAACTACCATATGATCCAGTAATCCCACTCCTGGGCATATACCCAAAGAAAACCATAATCCCAAAAGAAACTTGTACCATAATGTTTATTGCAGCACTCTTTACAATAGCCAGGACATGGAAGCAACCTAAATGCCCATCAACAAATGAATGGATACAGAAGATGTGGCACATATATACAATGGAATATTACTCAGCTATAAAAAGGGATGAGATGGAGCTATATGTAATGAGGTGGATAGAACTACAGTCTGTCATACAGAGTGAAGTAAGTCAGAAAGAGAAAGACAAATATTGTATGCTAACTCACATATACGGAATCTAAAAATGGTACTGATGAACTCAGTGACAAGAACAGGGAAGCAGATACAGGGAATGGACTGGAGAACTCGAGGTATGGGAGGGGGCGGGGGGTGAAGGGGAAACTGAGAAGAAGCGGGAGAGTAGTACAGACATATATATACTACCAACTGTAAAATAGTCAGTGGGAAGTTGTTGTATAACAAAGGGAGTCCAACTCGAGGATGGAAGATGCCTTAGAGGACTGGGGCAGGGAGGGTGGGGGGGAATCGAGGGGGGGGCGTCAAGGAAGGGAGGGAATATGGGGATATGTGTATAAAAACAGTTGATTGAACCTGGTGTACCCCCCAAAAAAATAAAATAAAATAATAATAAAAAAAAAAAAAAAAAAAAAAGATTATCTTTTAGAAGAATAGGATACAATTTGCTCTATGGATAATATGATTAAAAACTGGAAGTTGTTAATAATATAGTGAATAGAAATACCTATTGTAAAAGAGAAGAGAAAATTGAAATTAAAAGAAACAATCATATAGGAAGGTCATGGCCCAAATATGATGCAAATACAAACTGTGAGTGATTTTGATCACTTGGAGGAATAAAAGGAAAGAGAATTCATTTAATCTTGATGTGTGTAATATTCTAATAAAGCAGGGGTTTAGTGCAAAAAAAAAAAAAAAAAAAAAAAAGGTACAAATGAACTTATTTACAAAAAAGAAATAGAGTCACAGATGTAGAAGATAAACTTATGGTTACCAAGGGGGAAAGAATGGGGGAGAGATAAATTGGATACCAGGATTGACACATACACAGTACTATGTATAAAATAGATATCTAATAAGGACCTACTGTATAACACAGGGAACTCTACTCAATACTCTGTAATGACCTATATGGGAAAAGAATCTAAAAAGGAGTGGATATATGTGTATGTATAACTGATTTACTTTGCTGTGCACCTGAAACTAACACATCATTGTAAATCAACTATACTTCAATAGAAAGTACTAAAAAAAGAGAAAATTATTCACAAACTTAGTTATTTGATTTAAAATTGGAAATAGCCTCTTGCTTCCCGAATGATTATTGCAGAAATGGTTTCTAGTTTGATTTAATAGTTCCTTTGTGTTTTATATTCTCCACCCTCTTTAATATAACTGTCTTTAATATAATGTCCCTTGAGTTCAAAATTACCTCTATTCTGGGATAATCCCTAGAAATACCTTAAGGGTACTGAAAGTGTCTCCTTCTACTCAAAACAAATTATAAGATTTTCTTTCAGACTTCGGACTCATGGACAAAAACTCAAACTTCCTAATTCAGCCCAAGTACAAAGCAATCAAGAACTTAAAAAGGATTAGAGTTTTGAAAATCACAGGAACCCAGTTTGACACTTGCTCTCTGCTAAAAATGTGTGAAATAGCCTCTTTCATTCTAATAGTTTGTAGGAATGTTTTCCCTCAGGTTAATTGGATATCCTACCCTCTCTTTTCTTCTAGGGATTCTAGGGAAAGAGAGCATGGTTTACAGTATTTTGTGAACTTTTTTTTTTATCACCAATATTGATGTTTCTTAAGGTACCATGGGTCAGACTTCCCACTCCTTGTGTCCCTTGTACTGAGGCTATTAGGGAGGAAGTGATTGCACTGAAGAGTGGAGACTAGATTTGCTGCTCTGGGACCTCTGTTTAATTTGCATCTAAGCCTGATACCAGGGCACTGGAGCAGAGGGTTAACATCCCTGAAAGTAGTGTGAGTATGAGACAATGAAAAGGTTATAAAATTGGACTTCTGGTTTCCAGCCCAGCAGCAGGCATGTAAGGAGCTTGGAAGCTGTCACTCCCATTTTTATAACAACAACAAAAAAGTGCTGTACAAACTAAAAATCAACAACTCTTCTTATATTCCTCAGAGAATTGTGATCAGAGCAAACTGCTGCCTCCCAAATTGGAGAGACAGACAGGTGGATACAGAGGACCACAATTCATCAGAGCAGAAATCCATGAGCAGAAGCCTCTGTGGGTACTAGCATGAGGGTGGAAAAACCATAAGCAGAATCAGTGAATTTTTGGAGGCTCAGTGTGGACACGTTTTAGAGTAAAAAAACTCCAGAAGGGTCTAAGCTTAGTGAGGGCCCCACATTGTTGTAAGTTTTACCTCTAGGAGCTCTACCACATTCTCACAGTCAAGATTGGAGTAGCCATTCTGAGATATGCCTAGAGTATTCTGTTCTTAGCAATGCGTACATCAGGGGAAACTATTTTATAAGAGCCTAACAGACTGGGGTTTTACTGGAGCCTAATCCACCTGGAGGAAAGGTAATAGCCAGTCCTGCCCATTGTAACCTTGTTGTCTCACCTAAGGGAGGAGAAAAACAAAACTAAGAAGCCCTTGTGAAGGTGCTTAGCTGGGGCACAGGCTCACTAAAAAGCTAAGCTCTAGCCGTAAGACCCCCATACTTGACCACCAGTTCAACAGGACTCCTGTAAGATCACAGGGATTTCAGCTGAAAGAACTGCATGTCTCAGATCTTGTTTAAGAAGAAATCTTCAGGGGAACTCAAAGACAACAGGGGCTACAAAAAACAAGGACACCAGAGGAAATTTTAGCCTCTGATACCTACAGCTTCAGCAAACATTAAACACAGCCTAATTCCTAGCCAGATACACCAAACACACAGAAGGCCTATTTACTACATTTCCTTTTACTCAATCAAAGCTTTCAATGAAAAATTACAAGGAATACTAACAGAAACACACACACACACACGTACAGAGTTTGACCAGGTGGAGCAAGATTCAGGATGAGCCTCAGATGTGGCAGAGATTTTGGACTGATCAGACCTGGAATTTAAAACACCTGTGCTTAGTAAGCTATGGGTGCTAATGGAGAAAATGGACAACGTGCAAGAACAGATGGGTATTAATAATGTCCAGGGCTTTTAGTTGCACTTAGAAGAAGGGATGTGGAAAAGTGTATCTGTTCCATCTTCCTGGAAATGGAACTCCTAACTATAATTCAAAAATAGTTTATCCTGTTTTTCTTCATTGTCTGTTTTCTCTGAGTTCCTGTTTCTGTGTATTTTTTTCTTTCTTTCTTTCCTTTTTTTTTTTTTTTTAATGTTAAAGACTTTCCTCAGTTGTGCGGTGATCCCTGGATCTCCACTCCTATTTACGATTGCGTACTATAAAACTGATAAATTACATCAAGAAGAGGGATGGGACCTGACCCTCACTGTAAGGTTATTGGACAGGGATCCAGCCATTTCTTGAGAGAAGGTGTAAATTTATCAAATGCCAATTTCTAAAGGTCTTTTCTCTTAGGATTGTCCATTTTTTTCAGATAGTCATCCTCAAATATCCTGCCTGGGGCTGAGTATGACATTGTAATACCTGAAGGAGGAAGAGAGCTGAATATCTCACTGTAGGGTATTCAGACTTTTATTTAATCTCTCTGCTTTTAGTACAGCCACTTACTCTGCTTTTCTCTCTAGGGTTATGTTATAGTTCTGCTGTCTTATGGAGTGCAAAGGTGACAGGGGTAGGAGGATGTTTTCTGGTCCTTGATCATCAGACCACATGGGTCACTGCTGAGACATCCATCGTCCCTGTCTACACAGTGTTGGGAGACAATGCTCTACCAATTGTGGTTTCACGTATTCTACCGTGTTACGAGCCGAGGCATAGATAGTTTATTCTAGATGATCTTTGCGAGGATGTTCATATAGCAAGTAGCCTTGGAAGATAGAGATAGTATCTCTCTCTGGGATAAAGAGAATTGTTTGCTTCCTGGTATAATAAAGATAATGACATTCTCCAGGATGAAGGCTGGGCAGGTTTTCTGGCAGCCTCTTTAACATATTGGGGTTTCCTAAAATTGAGAATCTTCAGCTGCGATGCAAACACACCACATGTTCAACATCCATTTGTGCTGTTCCTTGTAGTCCCTGAGGGACTGAGAAACAAGGTAAAGCAATGTGTTCATGAAGATAATGCTGCCTGCTGTGCTTGGAATAATAACATCCTTAGCCTTTGTCCCAGGTGACTTGTGTTTTCTGCCAGCATGAGTGGAACTGTGGCCATTTAACCTGTAAGCTTGCAAGTAGAGTAAAATCTCAGATGCTCAATTGTGTGGTTTTCCAGTGCTACATTTATACCATATGTGGGGCTCAGGAATCTTTACGAGCCTGCCTCTGTTCTGTCTTCCTTGATACCCCATGCAGCTGTTGTAATGCTGGCCTTACTGCCTCCTCAGTCTCTAACTGGAAGACTGGGTTCAATCCTGCTGCTCTGGGACCCTCTATCTCTCCGTTTCCCTCCCCCAGCTTGGGGATATCTCTTTTAAATATGAGACATATCCTTCTCCTTTCATGTTTCTTCAAGCTGCTCCTTCTACTCTCACAAATTCCCATATCCTAAAGATTTAGGTTTTGCTAAACAAAAGCCAAAAACATCTTCTAGAACTTTTCTGCTTCTAACCCTACCACTCAGCTATTCTGAGACAAAGAGCAACCTCTCTGATGTTTGAGTGTGGGACAAGAAGGGGAAAGACAGGGAGAAAAAGGCTCCTGTACACTACCATTTCAAAATGTCATTCAGCCACAGTTATTCTGTGTTTGACAAGTGTCTCCAGTTCTCATGAGCACTCTCACACAACCGGAATCCAAGGTACCCACACACCCTCCTGTCAACTTTTCCATGGGGGTTTGGTAATTCTCTAATAACTTTCCAAAACCTGGAGTAGGGACAGAGACAGGAACAGCGCTGAACACTTTGCCACCCTCCCCGATTTCCACAGCTACACCCTTCCTGCTTTATTCCCATCAGTCTTTGAACCAAGGGGTGGGACTCTGTAGAGGTCGACGCAGTTAGAGCTTGATATATTCTGGAACAGTTTGAGTCATCAGCCCCCTTGCAGGCAGAGCAGAGCCCTCTGAGGATAAGACAAAGCTAGGAGCAGGAAGTGGGGGAAAGTCACTATGTTTTTCTGGGAAAACAAAGAATGAAATGAGGAGTAGATGGTGTGGAGATATTTTGGCTCATTTGGCAGACTAGAAAGGGAAAGATGGGGTGGCATCCACTGGGTTTGAGCAGTGTGGGACCAGGAAGGTTAAAGAGAAAAGAATTACCAGTCTTTCATGTGCCCCTTAGGGAGGTGGCCTTTGACCTCAAATCAGGGAGAAAATGGCAGCAGGGAGGTCAGGCTTATAATTTAGCTAGAGCTGGAAAAAACAAGTATGTAAATGAGAGTTGGGAGGTGGATGCTAAAGAGCTTATAATTATGTCATTTTTGTGTCCCCCAACTGGCCCTGTGACTTCCTAGAAGGAATTGGCCTGTTATCCTCTTTGACATTAGGTTTCAAGAAATAAGTTAATGTTTTCCTGATTATACTTCAAATTGAGACATTTAGTAAATTCACTAAATTTAGACATTTAGTGAAGAATTTTTTTTTGTCTATGTTTTGAGAAAAGTTATCATCTCAATATTTTGACAGTTAAAATGAACACAATTCATCCTGAGCCATTTAACCTGAGTTTTAATTTCCAGATTGTCCTCTGGGCTGTTGGAAGATCATCTTCCCTTAGGGACCTCTGCATGTGGGGCGATCGGATTTCACCATCTTGAGATGTATGCGCCTCTGACCTCTAACCTATGGACAGAAAATTGGGCTCCTTAACTGAACTTGCCTACAGAGAAATGAAAGGGCTAATACTGATATATGATTAGGAAGGTAAAATGAAATTCTTCAGGAGTCTAATCTCAATGCCTCTTTTTGACTAAAATATTTGATGACTTATATTTTCTGATAGACTGTGGGAATATTTTCTAGGTTTGGTTGATGTCTAGTTGGTCTTTTCTCAGTATAGGGCATAGAAAGGAAAGAAGATGTAATTAAAATAGTAATTTGATTTCAGCTCTCATCACTAATATAAGGCTTCCTCGTGGTCCCCAAGCTTCTGTGTCTCCTTGCTCCCCCTCCTTACTCTCTGGGGGCCGAGTCTCCTGCTTTGTACCCAGGTCCATGGCTCCTCTGTTACAGCATAATTCTCATGCATTTTTAGGTCAACAAAATATTTCCTTTCAATCTGTCTTAACAAATCCTGCTCCCCACTAGGAATATAGAAAAGAAGAAAGGAAGTAAGTGATTGGGGAAGAAAAATCCTGCTTTGCCTCTCTAGAATATCTGAATTTTATTTATTTTCTCCCAAGTCAGATCTAGACAACCTAAGGGAGAACCACGTGCTGGCAGGTGGGAGGGGTCGTAGCAGAGGCAGAAAAAGGCAGAAAGGAATCTTGTTCTTAGAGGGCTGTATTCATTTGCTGGGCTTCATAACAAAATACCACAGAGTGGGTGGTTTACAGAACAAAACTGTATTTCGTCACAGTTCTGGAGGCTACAAGTCCAAGATCAAAGTGTTGACTGGCTTCCTTCTGAGGTTTCGCCTTGGCTTGTGGATGCCTGTCTTCTCTCCCTGTCTTCACATGGTCTTTTCTCTGTGAGTCCACATGTCTGTGTCCTAATCTCTCCTCTTATAAGGACACCAGTCATATTAGATTGGAACTCACCCAAATGACCTCATTTTCCCTTGATTACTTCTTTAAAGGCCCTCTTTCCAAATACACTCGCATTCTGAGGTGCTAGGAGTTAGGACTTCAGTACATAATTTGGGAAGAATACAACTCAGCCCATAACAAGACCTGGGGGTGGGAGGATGAGGAGCTGGGACGTCTGTGCAGCCTCCTTTGTTTGTTGGTTGGAGGAGGGAAATTCACCTATCTGGGACCTGGGGACATTTTACAACCTTAAGTTTTAGAGTCTCAGCCCTTCTATCAGTACAGTTTAAGAGCTTGGGGTTACAAATATGCTACATACGCCTTAAAAATTTACCAAAAAAGGTGGAAAGAAGTAAATATATATCCATCAGAATGGCTCCGCCTTAGAAGGAAAAGGGCTGAGCTGATAGGTCAGGTAGGATGATTTGGGGCGAATTTTTTCTTACGGTGCTTCACATATCTTTTTCTCTCCTGTCTTTTAAAATGGAGATGTTACTGGAGAGCACAATGACTTTTATAGTTCAGAGCTGAGGGGAATTGACATTTCAATTGTTTTAAAATCAGTGGTTCTTTCTACTGCTTGGGAGGCTTACTTAATTCCCTTGGGAATCCCTAGGACTGGTATTTTTAAAAACTTGCCCTGGTGATTCTCATGTGTAACTGGACTGGAGGACTAACAAGTCACAGTCCCTTTGATTTTCTACTTTCATAGCCGTAGAGAGCAGCATGAAGGCTCCCAGAATCTGGAGTAGGAGCGAATCCCTTCACGAGAACACCTGCAGGGAGGGAAAGCCACATATGCCCAGAGACGTTCCATGTTATCTTCCTTTGCGATGCACCCGAGATCTACCTTGGACACAGCAGATACACATTTGGTTTTCTTCCGGTTGACTGAGCAAAAGTCATGGTGAGGATCGTTGAGATTTATGACCATAGACATGTTTTCTGTTACGCCTGTTAAACATGTAAAATGGCCCCTTTCCTGCTTAGCACGGGCTTAGAGACATGTTTTTGAAGTTCTTTGGCTCACCCCTTTGAGGTGGACAGTCTCTCTTATTTCACGTTTCCAGGCTGGCCCCACCCTGGAGGAGAGGGGATGGGTGTGAGTGCCCCAGACCCATGGGGAAGGAGACGAGATGAAGCTCCGGTTCCCCAAGCATCACTCCATTTCTAGCCAGGGTATGTGTTGTATGCCTTCCTCCCAAGTTTCTATACAGAAGCTAGGGATGTTCTGGGCCCTCTGGATGCACTGAGACCTTGGAGAAAACAGATCTAAGAGCTCAGGGGAGCTTGTGACAAGAGCAGGAAGGGGCTAGGAGAATTTTGTTTGGGAAAGAACAGACTTGGTGGACACCAGAGAGCGCTGTGTTTTCTTGCCTTACAGCAGCACACAGACCTCTAGTTTTAAGAACAAGAGGGGCTGGGGAACCTTCCTTGAGGAAGTGAGCCAGGACCACAGCCCAAAGTCTGAGCCCGAGGATGTGTTGCCATCAGATATAAATTTTGAAGGAGTGTAACATTTTCTGTTTTTGTATTATAAATAGGTATAACAAGATACTCACTGATATTGGTGGGGGTGGGATGGAATAAAAGACAGCTGGTGTCTTCCTTCATCTTTTCTCTAGAATAGGAACTTCCTTAAATGCAGAGTCAAATAAGCTTCTCTCTGCATTCCCTGCCCCACCTCCCATCCTTTTTTGGCTTTTAAAAATAATCTTACTTTGGCACCCATTTTCTTTCCTCCCTAATGTTTTTCAAGACCGAGATGTCCTTTGGAACTTGTTTAGTTCGAAAAGGCAGTTGTTTATAATTCTGGGAATAAATTTGCTCTTTTGAAATGAAAAGGCCTGGTGTGTTGATCTTGACACATCCCTGAGGATCTCTGCCTGAGGCTCTGAGGAGCCCCTCCCAGTCCAGTCTGGAGCAGTAAAAGGCAGGAGTCGGGGTGGGGGTGGAGGACTCTGTCCATGTGTCCATGAGGCCTTTTCTGCCAGGAAGGCCAGAGAACTGGAGAATTGGGATCCTTGAGAGACTTGAGTGTAAAACAGTGATGACACGAATGTAACTGAAATTTTAAAACATGCTGTAAGAATCTAACTTCCATTCAAACTGTTTGAAATGGTCCCTTTATCTCAGAATATGAATTTTGGGATGTTTCCTAGGTAAAGTTGTTGTTTATTTGGGGTTTGATGGTCCCTCCTGTTTCTGCTATCTCTGCCTGAAATATTCTTAGGGCTCAGGTTACCCACTTCCATTCCTTTGGGGCCAGAATAGTAGCATTTTCCCCCACAGGAGATTTTTCCTCCAAGTTTATGATAGAGAAAATGCAATGAAATTGTACTGATGCTGCCTGTCCCCTAATCTACAAAAGTAATTAATCTATTATTTATATGGCTATTTGACAAAGCTATCATAACCCATGAGACATTTTAATTTGGCCTAAAACTAAACTGTTAAAAATTTAGCTATTTTTTACCCCAGCTGTCAATTCAGATCATAGGCCTTTTATAAACCCTTCCTTCACTCTGTCCTTTTATCTATGGGTATCATGAAGAAAACTTTGCATATAATACTGGTTTATTTAAAAAAAGAAGTGTTTCAACAGTTTGACTTGGCGAGTTGGGTAGTGCCAAATTATCTGCACTAGGTGTCCTGTCTTAAGTAATCTGCTGAAGAATGGCAGGAGCAAGAAGTTGATCAGCGGAATCTTGATTTTGGAAAGATTGAGAATGGAGTTTGTTAGTGGGGGTGGTGGGAGAGGTGGGGTGATAATAAGAGGAGTTTGGATGATTTCCTTTCTCCATCCTCACAATTCCTATGGATTTTGGTGAAAATGACGTATACCATGGGATAGAAAACATCCCCTATTTCCTCATTGGAGAATCACCTCTGTTCTTGGACAGAAAAGGGATTACAAGAAATGAACCATTCATAGACCATGTTTATGTTATGGATCTGTTTTTGAAAGACGTGCACAGTGTTGTAAACCTTCCTCTGCTGTTTTGGGGGGAATATTGGGGAAGAAAGGATTGAAGGAAATCTCCATTTTCTCTAGCTGGTGGGAGCTCCAGGGAGGCTGGGCTGTGACATTTTGACCTCAAAAAGTTAGGACTTGGTTTTTTTGTTTATTTGTTTGTTCTTCAGATGAGGACAGTAAATGAGTAAAAACAGATCACCATAAGTGCCTTTGGTTTTCACTGGGAGGCAATTTATTATTTCAAACGTTTTATAATGAAAAATCCAGGTTAACTCTCCTTGTATTGTCTGTCCTAAATCTCTCCTTTCCAGACTTTCCAAGTAAAGAGTAGCTTTAAACCTTTCATCACCAGCCTTGGAAGAGAATCCTCCCTCAGGGAATCATTCCTGTGGGAAGGAGAATGAGTGACAGATGAGGTTCTGTACCAAGAGTAAATCCCATCTGTAACATATCCAAGCCTGACCCCTGACCCTTGAACAGAGAATGGGCTTTTAATAGAGCCCACACATAGAATAATGAAAGGGCTAATGTAAGTTCAAGATCAATGAGAGAAAATAAAAATGTAGCTAACCTAAGTTCTTCCCATTGCCTAAAACTTCTGAAAAAAGCTTTTCCCCATCTTGAAGAGTAGAAAGAAGTGGCACCTTGCCTTTATGATCATAGACAGGAGCTCACAGGTTATAAAACAGTGATTTATAGTCAGAACTTAACGAAATATATTTTCTACAACACGTCTGTCTTTTAGCTTTACTGTAAAATGGGAGCAGTAGGATTCTCCCCTCCATGTGAGGATTCTAATTCGGGTGAGGTTTAATATTAGACTAGTGGTGTATGCACAGAGGAACTTCAAGATCAAGAATCAGGTGTGCTCTAGTCCTTTACTCTGGATTTTCATAGCGAGACATTTCTTTTCCTTAAAACAACACTTATTATAGTTTATAAAATTAAAGAACTGAAACGTGCTCAAAAGCAACAACAACCATGACATATGAAAAAATAGAAGGGCACAAAGAAAAAAATCTCTCCAGGGAAATCTTCCTGAGAGCTCATCTTGAATATAAGACTGTGTTCCAACCCCAGGTGCCTACAGAGGGTAGAGTGCAGTGTGGAGGCAGAAGCAGCAGTGGGAAGGATGAATTCTGTTCTTGACTCTGGGATTGGGTAAGGAAAACCCTTGTGTTTGAATAGAGGACATGGAATATCATTTCCATGGTCTAGGAAGAGTTTTCACTTAGAGAAGAAGAGGGAATATATTCTATTCTATTTCTCACTTTCCTTCCATCTTGGCAGAATAGCAAGAATTTCAGCCTGGGTGTAAGGTCAGCAGCACACTGAGTTTCTGAAGGTGAAATTCATGTGGAACATTGGGCTGAACTCAGGTCAGAAAAACTAGTAAGTACTATAAATTCCTTAAGGATATAGACTTATTTCTGAAGTTATTAAATAAATATATAAATAATATATAATATAAAAGATACCTTTTAACTTAAAAGTGCAACATATACATTCATTTAGTTCTCTCTATTATCTTGTTTGTTTTTTTTTTTTGGCTGCAATGCACAGCTTGTGGGATCTTAGTTCCCTGACCAAATCTGTGGGATCAAATCTGTGCCGCCTGCGGTGGACGTGCAGAGTCTTAACCCTTGGACCACCAGGGCAGTCCCATAACTTTCTAAAGTGAAATAGTTTTCTGTGGCAAAGATAAATAGTTATGGGCATATATATATATATATATACACACACACACATATACACACACACACACACACCCCCCATATATGTATATATATCAATATATATAAATTTATTTCTATACATTTATAGACAGGAGAAATGTTTTACCAATGAGCTATTTAATAATGTCCAAGCTAACTCACCACATACTGTTCCTTTTAACTTTTCCTCATTTTCTCTACTTCCAGATCCGTGAGATACCTCATGGTTACATAGAAATCCTTTCACTACAGTTCTTACCTCCCTGTTCTCAGAATGATTCCCTAAAGTCTTCTTCCGTGATGGACCGAAGCCTGACCTCTGACCTATGAAGAGAAAATTGAACTCCTTAATGGGATCTCTGCATACATTATTCATTGGGCAACCCTCAACCTTAATTATTCTCTGTGTAGGAGGCCCACTTATATCCCTTCTTATGTTTAGTACATTTTAAACAGTCTCTTTTCTTCATTTTATTTTGTTTTTTATTATATAGTCAATTTTACTTTGTTTTCTTTTGCAATTACTCTCTGTTTTAAATGATATGACTCTAATGGTCTCAAGGCTTAAGTCTTACACTCTTCAGGGTCTGATGAATTTCTCTCTACTTTCCCAGTTCCCTGGGACGTGCATGATGAATTTCAGGGATGGAGAAGAAGAGAAGAGAGAGAAAGCTGATGTCTGTGTTTTTGTTCTCCAGTTTCAAACTCCAGAATCTATAAAAGTCCAAGAAACACGTTCTGTGCAGAGTCACTTCTAAGACTACCTATGAACTCTGACCTATGAAGAGAAAATTGAACTCCTTAAAGGATAAAATCCAATGAAAGAAATTTGTATGAAGAAAGGGATGAGTGAGAGGAGGAAGTATTGAAGAACATTTCGAGGTAGGGAGGGAGCTGGATATTCCACTCTGGGGAGGTGATGGGGAGATGGGAGTCCCTTCCATTGTATCTTGCCCTTAGGGTGGGGAAAAATGACACAACCCAGGAGGGAAAGCGCAGTGACTGAGAAAACCCTGGTGGCCACCCATAAGACAGGTTGGTGTGAAGGAGACGCAGTTATTGCCGTGTGGGTAAAGCCTTTGGTGAGACTGTTGGGCGATTAACTTGCAGACTTTCCAAAGGCATCTGTCGGCTGAAATAGCTGTTGTTAGGCATGCTTGAAAAGGCTTCAGAGAACACTTTAGTAGCCATGAGTACAGGCAGGACCCAGGTCTTAGTTTCTAAATATCCTTCTCCACTGAAAGAATCCAGGGCTCCTTTGAGAAGTGGCTAACTCCAGGTCTGAAACAGGAAAAGTGCAACGTGAACTTGGAACACCTCTTGTGCCAAAATGCAAGGAAGTGTTCATAGGAGGGGGGTATGTGCAAAGGACACAGGAGGCAGCTTGAAGGGGCTTCCACTGGCCAAATCCAAGGCAGTTCAAACCTCATAAGGACTTTGGACAGTAAGGGAGTATAACCCAAAGAATAAAATAAAAATCCTGAGTCCATACTGATACAAGTCAATGAATAAATAAATAAAGGGCGGGGGGTGGAGGGGGGAGAAGAAAATGCTCTTCCTTACAATAGAGTTCCAATGAATAAAGTCAAAAAGACTGATGGAGTTAGAAAATCACTTTTTGGCAGCCACTACAATAATAATTTGTTTCAGGCAAAAATCACCAGTGACTCTTAAAACCAGAGGGTGGAAGTGCAATGAAAAACAAAATATTTACAGAGTTTCAAAGTATCTCCTCATGATATAGTTATTAATTAAAAAAAAAAGTCTCATTGCAGTGGAGAAATCTGACAGAAATCATCTTAACCATGTGATCAAAGTTAACATCATTAGAAATGGGACACATGGACATCTGGTGCTCCTGAGGCATAACAACGTGCATATGATATTGTTGACAAAAATGTGCAACCTGAATCTAGTCAGGAGGGAATATGAGACAAAACCAAATTAAGGAACAGTCTGCAAAATAACTAGCTTGAACTCTTCAATCTACCAAAGTTATGAAAGATAAAAAAGAAGGAACTTGTTCCAGATTAAAGAAGACCAAAGAGACAGGACAACCATCTGTAACTGGTGCTCCTGGATTTACCCCTGGAAGATATAAAGCACATTAGTGGGATAATTGGCAAACTTTGCTCAAGATCTGTTTATAATCAGATAACGATATTGGTATTAGTAATGGTAATGGTATTGCATCAATGTTAATTTCTTGACTTTGGTAATTGCACTGAGATCATGTGTGAGAATGTCCCTATTTTTAGGAAATACAGCTGAAGGATTTAAAGGTAAAGGGGTATCCCATCTAAAACTTACTTACAGGTGTGTCAGAAGATAAATTTTATATCAATGGGTATGAGAATAAGACAAATGTGATAAAATGATACTATTCGAGGAATCTTGGTGTTATACGTCAAGAGTCTCTGTATTATTTTAAAATCTTCCCTGGAAGTCTGAAATTATTTTAAAATTAAGTTACCTATAAAGGTCTTAGAGAGGCAGTTTTAAGAGTGTCAGCTCTGAAGCCATAAGAAATGTAGTTTTATATGATGTTGGGCTAGAGATTCCAGGGATGAAAGGAGACAAGTTTATGCTTTAAAGACAGATTTTCCTGCCTCTGGGCAAGATTATATTGCTTTTATAATTAAAGAAAACAATGATTAAAAAATAGGACAACATGTACTATTCAAGTTTAAAAACAACAAAAATACCAAGTTTAACAATGTGAAATGTGGATGAAAATGATTTAAAAACGTAAAAACAATTTGAAGGCATATATTGGTTACCAATGGGCTCTAACTAATAACAATGTTCAGAGGCACCCCTCTCCTTACTGCCATTAGTATGTCTGGGGTCTATCAAGTCAGAGAGAGATGAGAAAGATGGAGAATTCAATCAGACATGATTTAAATATCTATCAGATTTGTGGTGGGAGCCACAGCAAAATATAAAAAGTGTTCAGGATGAAACCAGGCAGTAAATGGATTAGTTAAATCTAATCAAGTGCTGAAACAATCTTGGTGGGGATTTGCAGACTCAAATCATATTGAAGAAATAGAAAATGTGTAACTTAAATTCGGGGGGCCATGAAGCTGACCTATTTGGAGGGCGTGGGCCTGGACTCCCTCTTGGCAGAGAGTTTCTAGGAAAGGGTTCCCCTTGTCCATCAGTGGCCTGTGGAAAGTCAGTCCTGGCCAAAGCCTTGGGCCAAAAAGCAACCTCACTACACCAAGACAGTCACTGAAATTCACTTGAGATGACAAACTCTAATTTGATTTCTTTAGTGTGTATACAAAATTCATTTCACCCAAGGGAAGCATAGAGTAATCTTAGAGATAACAAATCAAAATTATAATATTAATATTTTTCTGTTAAGTAAGCTAGAATAGGTGCACATTTGGATTTAAGGAAAATTGAATAAACACATCAGCCTCGTGATTCTCATTTAAAATATGTAATTCAGTAGCTGATTTAGACATGATTTTTAAGTTAAATGCATAAAATATTTTACTATGTTTGTAAGTATTACTATTTAAAACAGCTTAGAATTCACCTATTTTATATTTAATATATTGAATTTAGTTGAATTTTTAAGTGCTTGGGAAGATTTTTCTTATGGTGGCATTCAAAAAGTGCTTTTAAAAAATGCAGTTATATAAAATATGTAAATGTAGTAAAAAATGTTTAAGAGATCTTAAATTTATAGCAGAAACCAAACAAACTAAGCCAATAGAAGATTAATCAAATATTTGATTTGACTTCTTGGAGGCAATTGTTGAAATTAACTGTTTTATTTTTTAATTTATTTTTTCTAGTTTTATTGAGATATAATGACATAAAACATTATATTAGTTTAATGTATATGATATAATGATTTGATACATGTATATACTGCAAAATAATTACCACAAACTGTTTAGTTAGCATTCATCATCTCACATAGTTACAATTTTTTTTCTTGTAATAGAACTTTTAAGATCTATTCTCTTGGAAACTTTCAAATATACAATAAAATATTGTTGGCTATGGTCACCATGCTGTTCATTTTATCCCCAGAATTTATTTATCTTGTAACTGGGAATTTGTACCTTTTGATCACCTTCACCCATTTGCCCACCCTCCACCCCTGCCTCTGACAGCCACTAATCTGTTCTCTGTTTCTATAAATTCAGTTTTTTTTAGATTCCACATATAATTGAGATGATAGACTATTTGTCTTTTTGACTTATTTCACTGAGCATGCTGTCCTCAAGATCGATCCATTTATAAATAGAATAAAACATAAATTGAAATTAAAAGCTTAAGGAAAACTATGTTTTTGACTTGGTTACTTTAATAAACTGAATAATAGTTAGGAAAAAAACCACCTTGAAATGTTGAAGTAACAACTCAAAAAACCCACATTGATACCTACAATAAATCTCATACAGATATATTTGAGGAAATTTATCTTTCAAATGGAAAGTAAAATTATAAATAAAACATTAACAATAGTGAACTAAAATGCCCACTAGGGTATTTAAAGATGTATAGTGTATACCAAATGTTCAAATGAAATTTGTTATTGGTGAAATAAGCTATACAACACATGGAAAATGTACATGAATACCTCTTTGCTTCTCCAAACCTAGACTTTATCCCTAACTAGTTATGTCACTGAAAATAAGGAAGGAATAAATAAGATTAAAAAGCAGACATAGTATACATCATCATCATTCAGAAATGTGGAATTCTGGTACAGAAAAGCTATATGGAAATCAAGAAAATGGATGCCAGCTAAGTCCAAAGTCCTATATCAGATTAATATGAATCATCTGTGGAAAAATTACTTTTTGGGGATGAGGTCACTACTTCTTTACAAAGTAACAAAATATAGCCTTAAGGTGAAACCTATACACTAGTGAGCATGTACTTTACTTATTTGCCCACCTGGCTTGCCTGGATCTCAGTTCCCCGACCAGGGATTGAACCCAGGCCTCGGCAGCGAATGCCTAGAAGAGTAACCACCAGGCCAGCAGAGAATTCCTGAGTGTGCACTTTAAAAAGGAAAACAAAAAAGGATTAGAATCAAAGGATTGTAACAACTCTTGCATAAGGCTAAATCTAAAATCAGGACGGAAGTAAATTCCTTTAAAAAGAACACAAAAATAGATGAGTGTATTAGGTAGGAGGTAGATTAAGCTCATGTAAAAGAGACCCTAACTGAGAGTGGATTGAACCTTTTACATTATTTGTGATTGATGTACAGTCCCAAGGGAGGGGCCCAGGGCTGCTGCAGGAGCTCTGCTTTGTTAGCTTCTCAGAGACTCAGGCTCCCTCCATTTGTTGCTTCTCTATCTCTGGATGTTGCTCTTACCCACACGGTCCGAGTTATCTTGCCACCAAAACTACATTCTAAGCCACAGTTCAGAGGAGGGCAAAAAAGAGATGGCTCTCCCTTTAAGGACACAATCTAGAAGTGATGAGGTGAGCATCACTTACATTCACCTCCTACTGGCCAGAACTCAGCGACGTGGTGTCACCAAACTGGACGAGAGGCTGGAAAATGTCGTCTTTGTTCTAGCTAAAATTCTACTGCGGTGGAAGAGGGAAGAATGGATTTTGAGGAACAATTAGCCGTGTCTGTGATAGTGAGCAACCTGAGATTGAAAAGGGAAGAAAAAACACACCTGAAGAGAGGAAGTCCCTTGTACCTTCCCAACAACACCAACTGGACTTTGAGGTCCATGCTGCCACATCACCCAGATAGTGCCGGAGGTTGGGGGTGGGGATGCAGAGGGGATTTCTGAGGCTTTTTGATCACGCACAGGCTCTTAGAGACAGATTTGACTTGCGATTCGACTAACCAGTGTTACCTATTATGAGGGTTATTTCTGGAAATTTAGAACCATTTCTGTCTAGAGGAAAGTCTGACCTTTTAAGAGAAAAACTGCTACATCCACAGCCTGCCTATGGGAATAAGATAGGGTCCGACGCTATGCTGTCAGATTTGAGTGTGGTTCTGAGGAAGGGAGGAGAGGAAGAAGTAGTGGATGATGAATTTTATTTGATTAGAGCCCTCTGAAGGAGACTGTTAGGGAATGAGGATGTCTCAGCATAAAAGAGTCACTCCTTTGAGATGGAGGGAGGGGGATTGTTTGGAGTAGTAAAAACAGCAAACATTTAATGTGTTTTAGGAACTGTTTCAAGCCTCTGCTTGAATTCACTTAATTTTTTGCAATACTATGAATTAGGTGCCATTATTATTTGCATTTTGTAGATAAATGGGATATCAAGTTATTAATCAATTTACTCGAGGACACACACATGGTTGAAAATGGAATTTGAACCTAAGCATTTTGGCTCCAGTATCTATGCGTGTAACTGCTTTACTGCACGACTCAGCAACCTTTTTTAAAGAAGGGAAATGATCTCATGTTTACCCGAGACCAGCCTGTGCATAGTTCAATGCTGGGAGACATGGTTGCTGCACTGAAAGCCTAGGCTAGAATAAAAACTGGATTGTGAGTTAACTGGGGGAGTGTGAGAGTGAAGGAGTTTAGGAAGAAACAATTAAACCTTCAAGGCTATGAACTGTCTGCCCTGCAGCAAGGCATATCAAACCAGAGTTCAGAAACCTGGGCAGCATACCTGGTTACTCCAGTCATTTTCTGTTTCGTTAACTCCAACAGTGCACTTAGCCAAGTGCTAGGACATTTTAGTTTTGTAACTTCTCTGTGCCTCAGTCTTTGCATCTGTAAAATGGAAATACCTCTTCTCCCCACAGGCATATTGTAATAGAAATAAATGCTGGAAAGTCTTCTGAGATGTTACTCATAGCATTTAAAGCAGTTACTCTAAGTAGTCACATTAGTTCGGTAAAAAAAGGGTTGCCCAAACAAGCACACTTGTGTTTGATAAATTCCAGAGGTCCTGGCAAAAGCATGGGACGAAGAAAAGGAGATGGGTGGAGAACTATGGAAAGGTATACTTCTAGCTACAGGGATGGCTTGTTGTTTAGTGATGGGTGGACGAGGCTCAGAATGTGAGTGCTGGCTTCAAACTTTCCAAGCAGGTAATCAAGGTGGTTGATAATTTACTGGCCTTCATACTTGAGAGGGCAAACATGAAGATACCACAGCCCCTACCCAGGAGGACTCTGAGTGTGACAGTGCCAAGTTCTCTGGATTTCTTGATTCTGTTGGCAAAGAAACATTTGGACAGTGCTTGGTTTGGGGTTGAGGCAGTCATCCATGGTTTAGAACAGTTCTCCTCTGTGCATAGATATTTAACTGTGTGTGGAACATAGCTTTTACCAAGTGGTGAGCAGGGGTCATTCAGCTTGACCTTGATTTCTGGTCCCTCCCATCAGCCAAATGACCTTGAAGAAATGACTCATCTTCTCTAAGCTTCAGTTTCCCTGATTGTAAAATGAAAATAAGAGGCCCTACCTCTTAAGATTGTTGGGAGGGTTACAGGAGGGTGTAAAGTGCTTAGCACTGCGATGGAGTCATAGTAAGTGCTAAAATCATGTTAGCTATTATTTTTAATATTATCATTCTTAGGCGACCAAGGGCCAATTCAAGTAGCACTAGATTTTAACCAATTCTATTATCACTTTGGAAATAAGAGTTACCTACATGTGAAGAGTATGGCCCAGGATTTTTAGGTGCCTCCTGCCCACTCAGCAAGGGACTAAAGGAGCTTGTGGTAATACCAGCTACCCACGTGTCTTCCATGAGCATGTGCAAAAGTATGATAAATTACCCAAACTGTGGCAAAGTCTCTGTACCTACTGCAAGACCTAGGGATAGGAAGGTGAGTTAGCCAAAGCAATCTATAACAATTTTGAAGTTACTGGCACATGTTGGAGCTATAGATTATCTTGATCCTCTGAGAACATTTTGCAAGTGTTTTGCTATAATTATACGTAAATCTGAGACTTGGCACCGGCATATTTCCATTTAGCAAATGTGTCTAAATAAATTGATCCACCTTGTCTAAGACAGAATGGGTATCTCCAACCATTATTATTTTTCTGCCACTGGGTTGATTTTTTTCTAGCCTGGTGTAATTCCAGGCAGCACGCCATCGTCCCAAATGCATTTCTGATTGATTTTCTGCCTAACAACTGACAACTTAACTTTTCAGCAGGAGGTCTGAGCTCAGGCCTCCCTTTTAATGCTTTGGAATGTAAAATGATCCTGATGGATGGTTCTGAAGAACAACTGGCTTTAGTGATGGAAAAGAAAGTGGAGGACTTGGTTCCCAAACACACACTGACTTCTCCCATATGGACTACATTACTGTACATTAGAGAGGGGTAGGGGCAGGGAAGAGGATGGTTGCTTTTATGGGAAAGGTCAGGATTTAATTCTATTATTATCTTCTTGCTTATGATTTAAAGAATTCTGCTCCCACTTGAATTCACTGATTTATGAAAGTGCTTGGTGAAGGCGGTTGTGTAATCTACGTGATTCCTTATGTAACTTTGCAAAAGGCATTTAAAATCCTGTTTTAAAACCTGATTCTAACCAGGTATCAAAAGTCACCAATTGCTTAGTGGTTAGTTTCGGTGCTTAATTGCTGTATTTTGTTTGAAACTTGTATTTTGCTTGAAATTGATTTGATTCTAGATATTTGATTCTAATTAAGCAGCCTACTATTGGCTCCTGAGGATTTTTCCACCCAGTAGTTGCACTTGGTATTTGCAGCTGAGTCATTCCTGAAGGATGGAAACTTCTTGGACAAACCTCCAAGTCAATCGAAAGGATTACCAGGATATTAATCCCAAATATCAAATCCCCAGCTGTTGGTAGCAATGTCTGAGCTATGCTTCTAAATGATCACAGTTGAGTGACACTTGAGTTTAAAGCTCCTTTTAAGTGGCAGATGGAATTCCAATTGGTTTAACTATTTATAAGTTCATAGGAGTCTGGGTTCTACTTAGGTAGCCAACCTAGGAGAACCTAATGGCAAACTCAGATTAATTGCTACCAATGGACATACATGCCAAAATCTATCGTTCCATTTCCATGATTTTGTTCATGCTGCTTTTCAATCTGGACAGTTTTCCATCATTCTCTCCCCATATTTAAATCCTTTCAAATCCACTTCATAATCTACTGTGAAGCCCTGGTTACTTTGACCTCATGACCTCTTCTATTTTTCACTTCCTAATGCATTTGTGGTCTACACCATCCAGCTCAGTTTATAATTATATTATGTTTCATGTGTTTCTCTTATTAATATTTGTACACTGGCTCTTCCTCTCTCAACCACAATTCCTTGAGGGTAGGGATACCATCCTTCTCTCCTTGAGTGTCCAGCTCATTGCCAAACATCCACAAATCAACCAAACATTTATATACAATTTAAAATATAACTATTAGGACTTCCCTGGTGGTCCAGCGGTTAGGACTCCACACTTCCACTGCAGGGAGCATGGGTCCTATCCCTGGTCAGGGAACGAAGATCTCTCATGCCCTGAAATGTGACCAAACAAACAAACAAAAAACAAAGCAAAACCAAAACCAAAAAACACCAAAATCATAACTATTGAGAGCCTTTGAAAAAGGTAAAAACAATTGAGAGTTTTATACTTTAAGCCATTATCCGTTGATACCGTAATTGGAAATTAACACTCACTAGGAGAAGGGATGACACAGATAGGGCTATGGAGGACAGAACGGATTGTTTCACGTACTTCATATTGTTGCCTCTGTTTTCTCAAATCTTTTAGAGCAGACATAAGAGATCAATAAGAGAAAGCACCCCAGTAGATATTTCAACAGAGAGAATTTAACATAAAAAACTGGGTAAATAACTGTTGCAAACTGGAAAAACAAGAAGGGGACACTCGGGTATCAACAGAGGCAGTAATGGTAGGAAGCACTCCCACCTCCCAGCCCTGGGTGAAACAAGGCAAGAGACTATGGTGATGAGAACCTAGAAGCTGGGAGGAGAGGTCCCATGGACCTGCTGAGGGGGGGCAAGGTGAGATGGTTCTGAGGATGCCGAAAAAAAGATGCTGGACCTCCCTCCCACCACCCCCTCCCCATCTCACCCATCTAGGTCATCACAGAGTACCGGAGCTGAGCTCCCTGTGCCATACAGCACCTTCCCACTAGCTATCTATTTCACACATGGTAGTGTCTCCAAGGCGGGGGGGGGGGGGGGGGGGTGGATATAAGTATACATATAGCTGATGTACTTCGTTGTACGGCAGAAACTAAACACAACATTGTAAAGCAATTATACTTCAATAAAAAAAAAATAAAAAAACACTGGAGCCTGGGACCCACTGCCTCGCCAGGGCAAAAAGCTGTTGCTGAGGGCACTGACCAAATAGCAAGCAAACAGGGGAGGAACACGACTGGCTCCTCTTCCCTAGCCTTCCAGCCTCCCTCTACTGCCTCCTGTCGGTAAGAACCTATAGGAACAGCTGGCAAAGAAAAGTTGTTTTCAGAATCCCCGCCACAGTAGTGGGGCCGAGAGCAAAATGAACTTGGAGTTGAGATAATAGCTTTATAACTGGCACAAATAGTAATAATACATATTCCCTTCCTACCTTATGGGAGGCTGAAGTGGATGATGAAGAGAACAGAAATGCACCAGAAGCACAGGCAGGAGAGAGACAGGCTCTTTGGTGTTTGTCAGAACTGAAAGGTGAGTCGTGGGGGCAGCCGTCAAACGGCCCTTTGTTGAGGGCCCAGCCGGGCCACCAACAGGGAGCCCCGAGCTCCTTTCTTTCTATTCCTCTAAAGGAAACGGCTTTCATTGGCTGATGTTGGGGGCTCTCATTGGCTTTAGAGAGCACATGCTCTGTCATCTCATTAACCTCCATGTTTGTGGTGCCTCCTCCACCTTCCCTGGAGAGAATGTGATGGAAACGCCAAGGTGACACTTTTGGCATCTTACGCAAATCTGGAGGAGCTCTGGCTGATTAAATCAAATGTTAGCGTTCCCTGAAATTCAGCTCTTAAAGAGCCCTATTAATAGCCACTCAGGATTGACTCCAACAGGGAAACACACTCAGAGAAGTGTGATGATTCCTTCGTTATGATTTACCTACTTCATATAAACCCAGCACCTTTATTAGAGGAAGGAGCTCATTTTACATTAAAATAAGTCCACAGTAAAGAAAACATCTATTGTGAATATATAAATAAGATCAGACGCGCTACAAGAGTCTCTGGGTGGGAATTCTCCAAATAATGAGTCTGGAACTGCGATACTGTTACAAGGTCTGGCACATAGTGGGCTCTAAAATTAATCCACGTTCATGGATGAGCTGTATCTGTGCTGATCACACTGCTGCCACGGCAGGCCCGCTTCCAGTCAACAAGCTGTAAATGGATTCACTTTCTTAAGGAATCTTCATGGAAACTCCTTCATCATGAAAGTGGACTCCTCCATTGTGAAAAATGAACCTGAATTTCTCTGTTTTCTAGAGTTGAAATCATAGAATAATGGTCTTACCTTCAATGGAATGGTTACTGTGTATAAAGCACTGTTTTAAATTCCTTCCTGGATTAGGTCATTTAATTCTAACAACCCTAAGAGAAAATGTTTTTATTAACCCTCATTCTGCAGCTAAGAAAACTTAAGCAGAGATGGATTAAGCAAAATTTCCAAGGTCAGGCAGCCGGTGGGTGGCAGAGTCAGGTTTCAAACCCAGGGAGGATAGCCTGAGAGCCCACAGTCTTCCACACTGTGCCCCATGCTGCACTTCTTTCTGGGGCCCCCAACTTCCTGTTGGTGGCAAGGAGGGAGTTACACCAATAGACAGCAGAGAGATGGGCAAAACTTACCACTTACTCCTAGAGGAATGTCCAATGTCTTCACATTGCAGAACACACTGGTACTCTCCAAGGTTTTTCTCATCTCTAAGACGGTGGAGGGGGAAGAGAGATGGAACTCTACTACTATGCAAGCAAGTGTGTGTTTAGCATTTTCACATATCCTGCAAGTCAGCTATTATTAGACCCATTTTTCAGATAAGAGACTTGGAGGCTCAAAGACAGTAAGTAACTTGGCCAAATCTTTGAACCAGTAAGTGATAGAGCTGATATTTGGGTCCATAGATCTTGAACACTCATGTTCTAGCTGCTCTTAATACTTGGAATTTCTTTCAAGAATTATTTAAACCTTTGACAACACCCATACTTCAGGTAATAAAGGTCTTAGAGAATAAGCAAGAGGAGGATCGTTTACTTCTATTCAGTTTTTAATTTTGCTTCTTATTCATGACATGAGCCATGCCTACCACCCATATCTATCTACAGCCTAAGCCCCCATCTCTCCTCTTTGATATGTTTGTTCTAATTGGAAGCCACAGAGGTCATTCTTTTGCTGTACCTATTAACTTCTGTTTCATTTACAACATTGCCCTATTAGACTTGTGGAGATTATTAACTTGGATTTTCAAATCAGATTTCCTGAAACTTTGCTCAAGGCAACCTTATTTTCCCAGTAGAACAATCGTGTATTTTCAGTGAGTGGTCATAAATATTGAAGAGTTAGTTCCTGGCCAATTTAAAAGAATAAAGGATGGACCATCCTTCAAATTTCATCCTGATCTAATTTTGGTTGAGTAAGCTGTTTGCAAAGGTCACATCTGAAAACAATGTCATAGAGAGCTCTAAGGGGAGCGTTTACAGGTTTGGCTGTGTGTGTGTGTGTGTGTGTGTGTGTGTGTGTGTATGTGTGTGTTTCAGTGCATTTCTACATTTGTAAAAGAAATAATAAATTAAAAAAATGAGAGCATTAAAATAACCCCAGAGAATAAAATGCCCAATTCTTTTTTTGTAGTACTATACGGTGAGTGTTGATTATCCCACTAATCACCTGAGGCTCTGGAAGCTTCTGAGAGTTTCTGAATTACCAAAGAAGGAATAAAGTTTCTCTCCACTTGGTTTGTTTGTTTGTTTTTTTCCACCTGGTTTTATGGTCATTTATGTTTTCTTATGTTTATAAGCTCTGCAAGTTAGAGATGATAGAAATTGTATACATTCAGTAATATTATTAAGAATATTTTAAAACCTAGATGACCCCACCCTATAACTTTTTTTTGAATTAAATGCAGTTTATTAAGCCGTGATTGAGATAGTGTCATCTATCTTATATTTTAATATTCTAACTTATATGTCTTTATCAATTGCTATGGAGCAGTTGTTATTAACGCCAATTTAAGTGTTTCTCCTACTTGTCTTTTCCCATTCTGCCGCTACCTGCCTGGTGCGAACCCCTCTCTGTGTATATGGGTTCATGTGTGTGTGTGTTTCTGTTTGTGTTTTCATTGAAAACAAGTTTCTTGCTGGTGCATACAGTTTCTTTGCTGGAATTAGAAAAACGTGCCCCCTCTGGGTGGACAAATTAGAAAAGTTGCTCTTTCCTTCACTTCCTTTCTCAAATGGGTCCCTTTCCGTTATACCTGTGCAACAGTATACTTTTGATTATAAATGGTGACGTATTTATAAGCCCTTCAAATTCATGCCTGAATTAGTAAATGACCTCATAATTGGTCTCCCTGCCTTCAGCCTTTTGCCATTCCAATTTGTTTTATGTCTCCTTCATTATCCTTCACCTTCAAACAGCTTTTGCCATCTCATCTCCTTATGCAATGTCTTCAGTATCTCCTTATGCCTCACCTGATGCTCAGAACCCTCCAGAGTCTGGCTCCATCACCTCCTTTTGTAGCCTTAATTCTCACTTCTCCCTGGTGTGGACCCTACCCTCTTATCACACTGGTTTAGTTAGCACTTAGCAAGCACGTCTTATCATACCTACCCCTAAGATGCCATCCCTTTCATCTGGAACCCTCCCCTCCATTTCATATGTCTAGCTAATTTAAAGAATAGAGGATGGGGGCATCTTTCAAATTTCAGCAGTGCCATGCGTTCTGGCACCAAGTTTTTATTAATGGACAAAATTAACTTTCATTACAACTAAGTATACATGTGATTCTGACAGTGTGAAAGATTCTGCCGAAGCATAGTACATCCCTAAGTCAATATCAAGGAAAGAGGACAGATTTAGCAGACTGTTCAAGAACTTTGCTTCCTGAGAACATGGTCAGGACAGTAAACAAGTCTCCTCTGGGAGGCATACCATGCTGAGAGGTGAATGAGGGGATAATTGTAGAAGAACTTTTTAACTTAGTAAAACTTGCTTTAAATAGAAAATGCTGTTAACTTTTTAAGACCTTCAAGTATGTTGGTGAAAAGAGCCAGTATTAGAAAGGGAACCTTGAAGACAAAAGAGGTTTCCTGCTTCTAATCTGTCTCAGATCTTTGCACCCTTAAAGAACCAGATGAAAGCTTGCCTTGATTTCTTTTGCCCATGGCTGTGTGTCCCTCCCCTGACACCAATGTCACAGATCTTCTGCATCACTCTGCAGTGGATGATGTCAGCTCTCTGCCACACGCCTCCACCTGGCCCAGAAGTCACCTCTCACACACAGATAGCGTCCTGCATCTCTCTTTCTGATGATGTCCTCTCACCTGGGTGCATCTCTGGTCCATGTGCAGCATAGGTCAGAGTGTTGGGAAATTAACATCCCAGGAGTTACCCTCAAAAAGCGGGGGATAAGAGTCAGCAAATACTGCATTTGCTCACCCTGCAGTGATATTCTTCAAACGTGTCCCACACAGTCTCTTAGAAGGTCTCCAGTAGCATTGATCCTGTTACCCACAGTAGTCACCTGCTCAATCACACACCCTACTGGCTGTCCCTCCCCATCATGCTGTTCCACTTCCTCCCAGCCCTTCCTGGAGCCATCTTCTAAATATTAAGCTGTTTGCACCCAGATTCTTGTTCCTATACCTTCATTAGTATTATGGCTCAGTTTCTTCCTCTTTCTTTCTTTCTTGTTTTGTGTCCTTGAGGATTAATCCAGTCCCAACCACCATATGCACACTTCATATAGCATCGTGGTCATAGTAGCTCATGAAGATGTATTTGTTGATCAAATCAACACTGGAACAAAGAAAATCCTGGTGGATTTTTCTGGGAATTGATTCCAGTGGAGTTTTGAATATAAAGGAATTTTATTTCTAAAGTACAGGATTTCATCTTGTACTGCTTTCTAAGAAAGGTTTTCAAATATCAAATGATTTGAAAGATTCCTTTTTTCATACCTGACTGCATCCTCCACAGCTTGTTATCCAAATCATTTGGATTCAAGTGCTGTTATTAATTCTCTTGCTGTTTATGTATTTCATCCTGCCTCCTGCCTCAGGCAGAAGTTGACAGTCAGAATTAGTGGGCCAAGGCACAGCAGGGACTCCAGGTGTCCTCAGCTCTGTGGGCTACAGGCTGGGTGACAGCCTGGAGAGCCCTTGGACAGGGAACCTGTGTGCCCCCTCTTCTAGAAAAGCATTATGCACAATACGATTTTCTGGCAGCATCTAGAAAATCTGATTAGAAACCCATCCAAGGTAGGTATTTGTCTACTGCATTTCAAGTCCATCTCTTTTGTCACGGCAGATATTTGACTACAAGAGGGACAGGGATGATAGTTGCTTAATTGCCATTTTAGAATGCAGGCACGCACAGTTGAGAAAACGAAAAGACTGCCTTGGAGCTATTCTCGATTTGTTTTCTTATGACTATTAGATCTTCAAGGCGATTTTAAAATTTGCATTTATTTACATTGTGTTCTTGTCACGAGCCACAGTAAAAGGGTGAAATACACAGGATTCTCTTATTACTCCTTGGTTGAGGCAATGCCTATCAGGCCTAATTAGTCTCTCTGAGGCAATCTAATAGTGAATGTTTACTTTCACATCTTGCGTTAGTTTAGTTTTGAGTACATTGCAGTGTCATGTGGCCATCTACCATTTTTAGTGTGCTGACTGGTGGGAGTTCTCAAACGTGACATTGTACACGGAACAGAGCTCATCTGGATTTGGATTTTCCTTTTCTCTCCCCTCCACTCCCCTCCTTCATCTTTCCTTCCCTTTCCCCTCCTTTTTATTTTTATCTTTATTTTTTAGCTTCTTTTACAGGAGAATGGGCATCTTACTCCTAGGAATGAAACTCAAAATATTTCTCATTATTTTTGATTAGATTCTTTCAAATAACCAGCACAATGATTCTTGCACATAGTCAGCTCTCAACAAATACCTTGAATAAATTAATAGCATGAAGAATGGATCTTGGCAACCAAGTGTAAGATAAATACCCACATGTACGTAACTGTGCTTTTCATGCCCACCTATCTCTTGGAGGCCATTGCTACCCATTGCATTTACCAGCAGAAATTGTGATGGTTACATCTGAATTTAGAAATCTGAGACTTCCCATCTGAGTTTATGATCAGATATGAAGGACTTAGAGCAACTGTTTGCTTTCAGAGATGCCCTAAGGGGGGGCAAAACTGTGCTTTAAATAGAAGTCAAGAAAGCTGTGTTCTGGTTCTGTCACTAAAAATCTGTGATTGCTTTTGCTTCAGAGACCTTAGTTGTAAAATGAGATTAGCGTCAATTACCTGTACTAACTCCCATAAAAGAATCAATGACTTTATGACCTTCTGTAAAGAACAAGAAGAGACAGGCTTTAAAAATGTCCAGTCTTCTGAGAACAAGAAGGAAGTTACTAACACACAGTAACCAGGATAGTTCTCAGTTGTTCTTCCACTTGACATATGGGTCTTCCCAGTCATCTGCATTGAAAGAGTGTGGTTTCTCCCCTTGCACTGTTTGCTAGTTGTATTGAAAAGCTGGAAAGGAGAAAAGAGCAGAAATCCTGTTTCCTGAAACATTTCTTAGGGAGAAAGAGGAAATTAACTTGTTCGATGTTTTGTTGTCAGGAAAACATTTACTTAATCCTTTCAGCACACAGTCTGATTACTCTTATTCTTTTTCAGCTCCATAGTTCTACTTCAGATGCTCAAGTGGAATTTCCAGATGGTTGCCTTCTCTAAGGTATGATGCTTTTTTCCATAAGCAATCTTTCCTTCCCTCCCACGTGCAATATGTTTCCAGCATACTTGACCTTTAAATTGTTTTCTTTTATGTTTTAAAAATAATAGCTAATGGTTTTGATTTGTTCCTTGACACTTGTGAGGGGTGTTTTGTTTCTATATCCCAAGTGACGCCACAGTCTCAGGAGAAATCTGCTTTAGAGGTTGATAGGGAATTCTTCCATCAGTCACTGCGATGTCGTGACAGTGATAAATCCATCATCCTTGCCCTTCATTTTGATTTAGTTAAGACTCCACAGCATCCTTTGGTCCCTCATGTATAATCTGGTTCAGAGGAACAGAGACAACTGTGGCTTTGGCTGTAAGCCGGAAAATGGGCACACTTCATTGTGCTGACTGCTGCTGCCTACAGCTCCAAAGCCAGCGTATATCATCTTTTTTTTTTTTTTTTCTTAAGGTATAAGGGAAGGAATTTGCTGGATATGGTGGCTGATGTTTATTATAGTCCTTCAAAGAGCATCTGTCATTGGAATGAAGGTAGGAAAATGGAGATAAGCATACCTGGTCTTGCACTATGAGTTGGGTTCCCAGCAAAATTTTTGCTGGCAGACTTTGATTTTAAAACCCATTGACTCTTCTATAGACCCATAGCCCACCACCCACACTATCACAGCCACCCTACCAGCACCAGAGCTTCCACCATTTTCAATCTCACGACCATCATTTTGGCTACAGCATCATTACCATCCACTCTTCACCCTACAATGTTTTTTTTTTTAAATATATATATATATTTTTAATGCATTTATTTATTTATTTATTGGCTGCATTGGGTCTTCGTTGCTGCCTGTGGGTTTTCTCTAGTTGCAGCGGGAAGGGGCTACTCTTCATTGTGGTGCTCGGGCTCCTCATTGCGATGCCTTCTCTTGTTGCGGAGCATGAGCACTAAGCACGCGGGCTTCAGTAGTTGCGGCACCCAGGCTCAATAGTTGTAGCTCACGGGCTTAGTTGCTCATGGCATGTGGGATCTTCCTGGAGCAGGGATCGGACCCATGTCCACTGCATTGGCAGGTGGATTCTTAACCACTGCGCCACTTAGGAAGTCCCAGCCTGCAATCTTGATATCACTTTAATTCAATTTTTTAAAGAGCACCATGACAAAAATTTTTAAATGATACTCTCTAAAATAATAATAATGATATTGATTGTGTCCATTGTGTTTTATATGTGTTAACTCGTTTAATCCTCGCAACAGCTTTATGAACTGAGTAATACTATTAACTGCATATTGTAGATACAGAAATTGAGGCTCGTGGAGTTAAGTAAGCTACCCAAAGTTATATAGCTAGTACATGCAGGAGTCTGGATTTTTAACGTAGGCTCAGAATCAGAATTTTTAGCCACTAATCTAAACAAAGATTTGTTCACTGAGAATACTTGGATTTGAAGTTTGAATGGGTTTGTCACACACAAACACACAAAAGAACTGCTTTGGATGATAGCTTGTAAACTCATGAAGTGTAATTCCCTCTGAACTTGTCAAGCTAGGGTAAACTATGCATCAGGAACAAATGAACCCTGAACTGTCAGTAGCTAAGCATTGCGAAGGTTTGTTTCTTGCTACCAGAAAGTCCAATGCAAAGTGCCTGGCACTCCAGGGCACTGCACCACCCTACAGCAGCTTGGGAATGCCAGCTCTGTGCAGGTTTAGTGATGCAAGGGGAGAGAGCATGAAAAACTCACCTACTTTTAAGGACCTCAAATGGAGAGTGACACAATTCCCATCTGATCATAGCCATTAGCTAGAACCAGGAACAGGGTCCCAACCTAACCACAAGGAGGCTGGGATGTGTAGGAAAGGAAAGCATATGGAATGTTCGAGAGCACTACCATCTCTGTTGTATTGCTAGACAAACATAATCCATTCAAGTAAATAGTTCAGTCATAATTAGTATATCCATAATCGGAATGCCAGGAGACCCTGAATAATTCTACTTTAGGAATCCAAGTCTCTTACTCATTTGTGACAATCCTTTTTTCATCTGAAAAATGTATGGACTTGATAAACTCTTGTAGGATATTATAGTGCCCCAAGGCTTGGACTGCTGCATTCCTTACTGGTGATTTACATAATTAACCATAGGGGGAGGAAAGAAGCATGAAATCTGTGAAATTTTTCTATCTTGCTCTGTCATGTCACTTGCTATTCTTTGATATTTCTAGATGTTGGAGAATAGAAGACGTCCCACCTCTCAGAGCTCCACATGAGGAAAGAAGAGTTATAACTGGATCTCATTACTGTCATTTCTGTTTGGTATAAAAGAGGGAGACATGTCATCTAGCCTACAGGGAAGAAGAAACCAGGTTATGTCCACAGAGCTTGCTGAAGGGCAAACCTGTCTTTGTCCAACGTTCCTGATTTGGTGGAGTGGTCTTCACTGTTTAGCCTTTGGGAATAAATCAAGGGAAGAAATTTCACCAGCAGAAAGCTGAAAAAACAGAAATGGAAATATTTGATTATTATTTAATATTATTTTGAGTAGAGAATTAAAAGCACTATGTTGTAAACTTCTGACTAATATCTGTTTCCTAGAGGTCTAATTCTTTTATTCACTGCCTTAAACTAGGGCCTGGCAAAGAGAAAGGAATTGACTCTAAGCTTTGGGTAAAGAAAACGCACCGAAAGTTCTCAGGGTGCTTCCCAGTCTCTGTGGACAGTGCCATGGAGGGCAGAACTGCTGTGCTCACACTCAAGCCATCTCAAGGTCAGGCTGCGTTGGTTTCTGGTCTGACCCTCTGAGAAATCACCCATGCTCTTATGTTCCACACCTCTAAGTGAAGAAGGCATAGGCCTCCAAGCTTTGCCCCAAGGATAGAGCCACATCTCTTGGCTCAAACTTAGCAATTTTAAATACTGACATCCCTCCAAAAGTGATATAGCATAATCTAGAGTAAATGTGCCCTGCCTGTTTCTCAAACAGATAAGTGACTGGTTGCACTGCTTGTAGATTTGCTGCTGTGGTGCTACGTCTCAGAGCTTCTTTCTTGGAGATGGAGTTTCGGAGAATGCAAAGGTGCTCCTCAACCCTGCTCCTTGTGATCGTTCGCATTTGGTTGGCTGACTAGGCCGCAGCACTGCTTTCTATGCTGTGAAAATGTCTCATGGTACAACTATTTTCAGGAAGATAAGTTACCCATGCATGGTCATGTACTTAAACTAGCTTGCTGTCTTTATCTTCAAGCTCTTCTTTCTAGCCATCACACATTGCCTTTTCCAGTTACTCTGTAACAGCTTTATTTTCTCTCTCACCATCAATCCCTTCTTCCAGAATTGCACAAAAGAGTCTCCAGTCCTCTGTCTTGTTTACTCCTGGCCCATCAAGTGAGGTTTTTTCTCAAGAGAAGTGCTCTGACTATGGCAATCTCTTCTCTATGAAGTGCCTTAAACACATTCACATTTAGTTACAATATATAAACATTGTTGTTAAATAGTAGACATTTCATCAATCGTTGTTGTGAGTCAGTCTTAGGTTATGTCTGTACATAGGCTAGAACTACTTGAACACTTTAAATACTGTAAATGGAATCAGAGAGAATAGAAACAAACACTGTACTTGGCAGGGTGGAGGTTCCTGTAAATAGGAAGCTGGGTAAATATTATTACGCAGAGATGAATGACATAAGCTTGAAAGGAAGGTCCAGGAAATGAAACAGACAGAGGAATCATCCTTCCTTAATGTCCAATGAAGCTGAAAGAGAAAAAATTTATTTTTCTCTTTCAGCTTCATTGAGGTATAATTTACAAACAAAATTGTAAGATAAACTGTAAAAGGTGATGATTTGATAATTGAATTCATGGAAACAGAGCATTGAAAGTGGCTACCAGGCTCTGGTGGGTGGGGGAGGGGGGCGAGCTTAGTAAAAGGGCACAAACTTTCAGCTATAAGATGAATAAAATCTGAGGATCTAGTGTATAACATTAGACTGCAGCTGCTAACACTGTTGTATAATAGAAATAATTTTAATTCGGCTTCCAGAATAGGAACGTGGGAAGACTAGTGATGGAAATTGGGGATATCTAAGGAGTTAAGCTAAGAAAAATACAAGTATAATTACGATTGAGAAATAAAATAACAAACTAGGAAAGCTGATTTAAAAAGTTTCGCCGTGTCCAACTTCTGTAAGTACCAGACTGGATACTCAATAGTAGTATTTTTGCAAGTAAATTAAATTTTTTAGTCTATCCGTCTAGTTTCTATCACTCTGTTTGCCTAATCTGAAGCACAAGGATCAAATGAAAGCAAAGCCTCTCGTTATAGACTTTAAAGTGGGCTTAGGAAGAAGTATCAAACTTGTCTCTCACACATGACTAGGCTGACCAAGGGCAGATAGGACCATGTCCATGTGCACAATCGGCTCAAGAACCAGCCCCTCTACAGTGTGACTGAGGCCATGGACATTCCTGCAATCGAGCCGGTAACAAAGCCAAGTTTGTGACCAGCATGGGTCCATTGTGAGAAAATCCCAGTTGGAGGAATTCTTTAGTGACTGCTTTGCCACCATGTATGTGAATATATCATAAGGACTGTCAAATATAGTTATTTCATTAACTTTATTATTGCCTTTATGGTAGGACTTTTCACTGTATCTGGGTTTGCATTCCTGTTGGTTACAGAGTAGTTCTAAGCTTCAAAAATTACTCTGGAAGAGAAGAATGTTCTGCCTCTCCCCTTGTCATTTCATTTCCCTAAAACTGGGATCTTTTAGTTTACAAACAAGGGATTCTTTTTCTGCAACAGGAAGATTAGTTAACTGACTCAGTCATATTTTCCCATAAATGGCAACATGAGCTGCCCTGAGATTTATTTTTAGATATTAGATTAGTCTTAGAATGTGAGTTCTGCACTGTGGGAAAGAATGACATGACCCTGTTAAGATGTGAACTCTACTTTCTGTCACCACGGTTACCATTTGATCATCCTAACTTGCATACTTGGAGTCCAAAGGAATAAATCTAAATAACATCCTCTGTAGAAGACAGGAGTCAAACTACAAAATACGTTGTCTTTTATACGGGCAAATATAAACCATGCATGGACTGTAGGATAAAAATCCAGCAGAACAAAAAGGAGCAGAGGTATGTTTTGCTAGAAAATACAGAATTTGGATTGGCCTTTATAATTTATTGTTTAGGAAATGTAGGTTTCAGAACTGCTTACTAAAAGTAAAAATATGATGATAAATGCAGCAGCCCACATGTTTTATGCAGTGGGCCATTTAGAGCATTTTTACCTGTATCTTGTTGCATTTTAAAAAATCATCTATAGCATCTAGGCCAATATCTTGTTATCTGAATGACTGCACTGGCATCCTGTTTCCTTTGTATTCCTTATTAAAAACATCACCATGACAATGGAATAAAAACAGACTTTATTAAAAGCTATAAACCTGACCTTAAAATACACTAATTCTAAAACATCCGAAGCATGACCACGGTTTCATGAACATTCGTCCAGTCCCTAGCTTTTGTGGGCATGACTCTGTGACATCAAAAGTACGATTCTTATTCTCTCAAAGCTACTTTTCATGGAAGAGAATTGAAAAAAAAAGAATATAGATTTATACATATTTATACATGTAACTGAATCACTTTTCTATACACCTGAAGATAGCAGAATACTGTAAATCAACTATACTTCAATTAAAAAAAAAGAGAAAGGGAAATGCAAACAAAGCACCTAGCAAAGTGTATAGTATTTAGTGGATATTCAATAAAAAACAGTTATGAAAAAATCCTACTTTTTAGTGATTAAATTTGAGGAAAAGAAAATAATAATACAACTCATCCCTTTTCCCCAATAAATAGCTACTTACAAGGAAGCAGTCAAATTTATACCCTCACAATTTGTAATATTGAAAACATCATCACCTAACATTCACCTGCGCCCCCTGCAGTGGAAGCGTGGAGTCTTAACCACTGGACCTCCAGGGAAGTCTCCCTGACATTCTTATTTTACAAAGCAAACCTCCCCCCTTAGTGACAATCATAACAAAGTTGCACATTTGAATATATTTTACAGTTTAGGTTCTTCTTTGAACCTAGTACTCACTAGGCAAGAAGACAAATTGAGAGTACAAATTCTGCTTTCCTGAGAAGACAAATTTTTAGTAATTAATAATTAATTAATTAATTAATTAATATTTATTTTAATTATTGGCTGCATTTCATTGCTGTACGTGGTCTTTCAGTAGTTGCAGAGTGTGGGGGTTACTCTTCGTTGTGGTGCACAGGCTTCTTACTGTGGTGGCTTCTCTTGTTGTGGAACATGGGCTCGAGGCACGTGGGCTTCAGTAGCTGTGGCCCGTGGGTTCCTTAGTCGTGGCTCTCAGGCTCTAGAGTGCAGGCTCAGTAGTTGTGATGCACATGCTTAGTTGCTCCGTGTCATGTGGGATCTTCCTGGGCCAGGGCTAGAACCCGTGTCCCCTGCATTGGCAGGCAGAATCTTAACCACTGCACGACAGGGATGCCCCTGAGAAGACAAACTTTTGAATTGTCCTCTGTTTCAGGATTATGGAAGTGCTAGTTGGCCAACACTTTGAGTAGACTGGCCCCATTTTTCATCACTTGTTTTCTGTGGCATTAGCATGCATTCATGAATCTCAGGATGTGCTCACAATGGAGTTTAGATGAGTAAGGGCCTTGGTTTCTCTTGAAGAGAGGAGTTCAGTCCTAGAACACATGTTGGAGGCTGATCCAGGATTTCCTTTCACTGGGTTTAATGGCTTTCATTCAGGAAGCAGTGGTGCTGGACAGTTCCCTTCCAAACAAGCAATGAGTGGCCAGGACCAGGTCCAGGATTTGGGGGTCAGAATAATAAAACAGGTGGTGTTACTGTGGTCTTGGACAATAACTTTCTCCTTTGATTCATCATACATTTCAAGTTGAAATGATATTTTAAAATTTGTTTCTGACACTGATCTATTTTTGCAACCTTGTTGAATAATAAAACGTTTGAATGTTGGAGCTAGGACTTTTGAAACAGTGCCAGTTGTTTCTGGAGTGGTCAGGAAATGAGATTTCTCAATTCACGCTCAGGTTGCTCTAATGTCCAGGGCACTCAGCACACGTAAACCACTGGCCTTCTCCAGGGCAGTGTGTCCACCATTCTTTTGGGTTTGGCATAGTTATTCCAGGACCATTGTGTGTGTGTGTGTGTGTGTGTCTAGAAATCTGAATTTTAACAAGCATATCAGGAGTTTCCAAATGCAGGCAGTAGCTGAGAAACAGTGACATTTACAGAACAAGCTTCTGCTTTGCATTTGTCAACTCTATTAAGGAGATTTTTCCAGTTACTATTGCTGTGCAACAAACCACCCTAATATAGTGGCATAAAACAGCAATTATACTATGCTCCTGGATTCTGGGGTTCAGAAACTCAAACAGGGCACAACAGGAAAAATTTTTCTCTGTTCTGTGCTGTCTGGGCCTCAACCAGTGAGATTTGAAGGCTGAAGGTGATACTACTGCTTTTGGCTGGAATCATCTGGAGTCCTCTTCATTCCTGGTAGTTGATGAAGGCTGTTGGCTAAGGCCTCAACAGCACCGTTGACTGTAATACCTTCAAATGGCCCCTCCATGTGTCTCTTCATGGGATAGTTTGGGCTTCTTCCCAACATGGCAGGTGAATTCTAAGAGTGAATATCTCAGGAGAGAACAAAGTGGGAGTGTGTGTTATTTTTACAACCTAGCTTGGAAGTCACATAATGTCACATCTCTCATACTCCATCAGGTTGAGGGGGTTACAAAGATCTGTCCAGCTTCGTGGACTATCAAGGGGACTTTATAAGAAACCATGTGGTATGGGAGAATTGTGGCTATCTCTGGAAGACAAAATCTGCCATTGAGACCAATCACTTAACTGAAAACTATTGAAAAATTGGTTAAGACAAATCAAGCCCAATATAGTTGAAAACATTATAGTAGAACACTTTTCTTGCTGTGAATGAGTTAAAACCTCTTCACCCAGATGAATTACATCCTATGGTACTAAGAAAATTCACAAATCATATTACTGAGACATTTCACCACCCTTGAAGAAATATGAAAAATAAGAGACATTGGCACACTGGGAAATTGGTACATATCATTCTGTCCACAGGAGGAAAAAGATGGACTTGATAAATGGTAGGCCAAATAAGATTCTAAAGTCCAGTAAAGTAAGGGCTAGATTTTCAAAATCCAGGCCAAGGATGACATACAAATCTGTCACAAGTGTGCTATCACTTTCTTACCTCGTATATTCATGGAAGATATTGCAAAATAATCAGATCATGGCATCCTTGATTGCTGTGTTTGGACCAGATCTAGAATCATTGTCAGAATTATGTTCTAGGCAGCCACAGCCAATTAATTGTTGTTGATACATGAGTTAAAACCTACTTCTTATTTAGAAGCAAAAAGTGGAGTTCCTAGATCCCAATATCATTTCAATAAAAGTAAATCATGTCATACTAATTTTATTTTTTTTCTTTATAAAAATTATCAAAGTTGCTTTGGTAGACATGGTGTTCTTTGGCCTGCATCAAGAAATTTGACACATTCTTGCCCATGATAGTTTTGTAGAAAAAATGGAAAATTACTAGTTGAATGTAACGACAATGGAAGAGACCAGTTATTGGCAGGACAACCCCTCACAAAAGGTGATGACTCCAACTTGGTCAGAACATTCTGGTATGTTCAACATTTTGTAAAATCAAAGACTTGAAAAATTTAAGGGTATACTAATCATATTTAGAGATGATATGAAGTTGGAGGAGACCAAATAGGTTGCATGACAGAATAAGAATTCAAAAATATCTTAATATGTTGCATTCAACAAGATGAAATTCAATAGGATATATAGTCTTGCAACTGTTTCCCCCACAAAAGTACAGAACATATGAACTTGACCTTGCAAGAGCATGTATAAGGAATACATCTGTATTTTAATTGAGTAAGATCATATCAACCACGTGAAATGATCTCCAAAAATATCTGCTGTAATTTTAGTGTTTGTTGAAGTTCTTTCTAGAACAATGATGATAATAATTCTGTTCTCTAATTCCCTATTCAGATCAAAATTGGGAGAGTTCATTCAGTGGTGAAGACTCCTATTTAAAGGGGTATAGAAAAATCAGAGTATTATCCAGGATTCGTGTTCCCTGGAGAAGAGAAAACTCAGGATATCTCATATAAATTTAAGTCATAATATATGAAAATCATTGTGCTGAGAACTTTACTTTTAAAACCTAAATTAACTCTTACACTAATCTGGTAAGGTAGGTACTATTCTGACCATTGTACCGATGAGGAAACAGAATCACAGTGTTTAAATAAAGTACATAGCTATAAAGTGGAAGATCCAGGATTCTAACATGAGTCTGTTCCCCCCAGAGTCCTCGGAACGTCTGTGACAGTGGTTCACAAAATTCTAGCACGCATATGCATCATATGACTATCTTGTATAAAAATGCAGATTTTCAGGCCCAGGTATTCTGAGTCAGTAGGTCTTGGATAATTTTCTTTAAAATACTTCAGCATAGACTTTGTGATAAACATGTATGTCTGATTTAGTTTTAATCTAGACCCTTGTTGTGGTTAGTTTTCTGAATCAGAAATATATACTCCAGGGTGATTAGCTAGCATTTAATAGAAGTTCCACAAACCAGAGGAATTAAATTATATTCATCTCCAAGGAATACCAGAAATTCTGTTATTTGACTAACGCATGTCAGAACTGGGTCTTTCTTGATTAAATTATTAGTTTCCATTATATATGGATTTTCTGGCAGTATTGTAGAGATCCTCACTGCCTTGCATACATGGGACTTAAAAACACAGCAGGCCCAGCAGCCTGCAGCCCCAGAAATGGCACTCAGAGCTTGATTCCTCGATGGCCTGTGTCAGCTACTAATTTGGAGACTTCTTGGTCTCCTGACTCTGACTAGATAGTTGGCTGAATCCTGCTTCTTTTGCCTCCAGTGAACTGTCCATGGAATGTTCTGTTGGAGTTCTTAGAGGAAGGAATTGAGAGCTGGAATTCCATTGGGTTTTGCCAAATTGGTGGTGTGATTGTCGCATGTTTGCTGAGAAATGCTGGTGTGTGTGCCAGGTTTCAGTCTGAGACTTGCTTTCAGGGGATTGTGGGGAGGAAACCCATAACTTTCACCTATAACTAAGTGTTGGTGTTTTACCAAAAATCCCGTGAAAATTGTGCATAACCAAGCTGGTCAGGATCTGAATTGTTAGAAGAAAGTTAGATGATTCTGATTTGAGAAGTGCTGAATTATATCTCTTTCTCTGTTTAAATGGAGGACCAATGAATATTTGGTAGTGGGATGTGGGAGTGCTAAACATTGAATGAAGGCCAGATCTTTCTTTTTAAAAAGTCCTTTATAATCTTGACGTTTAATCAATTAAAAAAAAAGAGATTTAATAAAAAGTGTTTGTTCCGGTTGGTAAAAAGAAAAAAAGCTTTGTGATCCTCAACAGCTATTTGAAGCCCCATAGCTAGATAAGGTTTTCTGAGTGCTCCAGACTGAATCACTGCAAAAAACACCCCCATCTGTCATCCAATGAACTTTGCAAAATCCCTGTAATTTCACAAGCAAACACAATTAAGTGAATCACATGCTTTTTTTTTGAAAAATTATTTTCCTATCTTAAAGTGATATCAGGAAGCTAGATATATCTGGAGAAAAATAATGTTTCATTAAAATGCTGTGCTTATGATTCTATTATTATTGTTTGTGTTTGAAATTATGTTAAGTATGACATTTCAAGGCTAGTCTAGAAAAAAACCATGGCCTATCATTATTTTTGCAAATTTCTCATGATGAAAAAGCATTGGAATGCTTTTTGGAATAAATCTTATAGGAACAGATAATATCAATTTTTGAAATATTTAAGCTTATTCCTTCATACTCAGACTATAAATGCAATGAAAATTATATGCCTTACATATGATGGGAACTGTATTAATGTTTGTGGACAAGCTTTTTGATATAGAGCAAATGAAGGAAGTATTAAATGTAGCAAAATTTGAACAGGAATATAACAATGATAATACAAAACTAGTGTGTGGAGATTCAGAATATAAAAGACTATAGAAACTTCTGAATCTTGAGAAATTAATGACTAGGAAGAGATTTTAGTGTAGAAGACAAAATCATCAAGGAAGACATCCCTTCAACCTTAGATAGAAAAATGACAGTAGCTGGAAGCCACGGAGGCCATTTTCTGCTTGGGAGTTTGTACTAAAGAGAGAAAGGGCATCATTAAACCAATAGAGGGGGTTTTTCAAATTTTAAAGTGGTGCCCTTTTTTTTCACAAGATCACATCAAGCCTGTTTGCATCTCAGCATTGTTCAGTAGCAAATGCTGTCATGTTTATCAGAGACAGTGCAAAATTTTATGGTGGCTACTAAGCAACCAAAAGAGGGTAAATTATACTGCATACACTTTTAGTAGGTGTAATGATAAATTATTTGGGTTGTTTGGCTATCAAAATCCAACATCGAGTCCAGTTCTGTCACGACTGATGAACCTGAACACTCCCTGGACTTCTCAAATCCTACAGGTGAGGGTAACTACATACTCTTTTTTAACTGTTTCTTGCATGTGGCTTTCTTTAATAATATTTACTGCTCCTAGAAAAAAATCTACATTGAAAAAGACATCCTTTTTTTCAGGAAAGAGTAAAGGCTGCTAATTTGATATAATAGATTACCCAGCTTGTTGATATTTTAACACTGATTATATATTTGATGCCAAATAAGCTACTCAATTTAGTTTGATGACTAAAAGCATGCTGGTTATTTGGTGATGTGAAAACCAAACAACAATTTGACTAAAATTTTCATTTCTTAATCAGTTGCTTGGGTTTTTCCCTTCTAAAATGGTAAATTGTATCAAAGAACTTCCTGTTTTGTGTGTTGCAGTTTCCCCCGAGAGCAGAACCTTAAGAACAAGAATAGTTTAACAATGAAAAGAGACCGGAAAATGAGGGGGTGTGGTAGGTGTACTATGTCAAGAAGGTAGCAGAAATGCTGGTTAGCTTTCCTGATTTATAGCGAACAAAATATACTGCTTAATCACACTATTCTATAGAATATTTCTTTAACCCATCATGACTTTAATGATGAGCATACCATTGCTTTTTTTCCTTTCAAATTATTTCTTTGTTCATCTCATAGCATGTTATGTTTGATACGTGACTAGGTTTGTGTGTGTGTGTGTGTGTTTCAATGGTATTTACAGAGACTCTTTATGTAAAGTTCCCTCTCTGCTATGGTAGCCTGATTCTTCAGATGGTCCCTGCTGTTTCAAAGGCTGTTGTAGAATGGGAGCAGCTCTGGAATCACTCAGCTGTTGAACTCACAGGGACTTTGGAGATGATCTTGTCCAACCCCATTTCACAGATGGTGAAACAGAATGAAAGAGGTTGAACGACTTGGTGCGTGCTTCTTTTTGGCAGGCCTTGAGCTAGAGCTTGGTTTTGTCAGTCTCAATCCAACGATTTCTCTTTTTTTTTCCTCTTAAATTAAGTTTTTTATTTTGAGATTGTTGTATGTTCACATATAGTCGTAAGAAATAGTAGAGATCCCTTGTATCCTTCACCTAGTTTTCCCTAGTGGTAACATCATGCAAAACAATAGTACAAGTACTATAATAGTACTACAATAGTACTATAGTACAATGTTGCAACCAGGATATTTCTTTTTAAACTTTTATTTTATTTATTTATTTATTGGCTGTGTTGGGTCTTTGTTGCTGGGTGTGGGCTTTCTTTAGCTGCAGCGAGCAGGGGCTATCTTTTGTTGCAGTGCATGGGCTTCTCACTGTGGTGGCTTCTCTTGTTGTGGAGCATGGGCTTTGGGCTCGCAGGTTTCAGTAGTTGTGGCAGGTGGGCTCAATAGTTGTGGCACGTGGGCTCAATAGTTGTGACTCATGGGCTCTAGAGCACAGGCTCAGTAGTTGTGGCACACGGGCTTAGTGGCTCCATGGCATGTGGGATCTTCCCAGATCATGGATTGAACCCGTGTCCCCTGCATTGGCACATGAATTCTTAACCACTGTGCCACAAGGGAAGTCCCGCAACCAGGATATTGACCTTGATTCAGTCAAGATACAGAATAGTTTTATCACCACAAGGATCCCCCATACTGCTTTTTTATAGCTACATCCACTTTCTTCCCCCCCACCCACTCTTTAACTGTTGGCACCCACTCTAACCTGTTCTCTATTTCTATAATTTTGTCATTTCAAGAATGTTATATAACTGGAAACATACAGTATGTAATCTTTTGAGATTGACTTTTTTCCGCTCAACATAATGCTCTGCGGATTCATCTAGAGTGTTGTGTATATCAGTTTGCTTAATTGCTGAGGAGTAGGGATGGACCACATCAATACTTTTCTCACTGGTGGTTTCTAATCTTGGGGAATTCTCAGCCATTTCCACTTTCAAGGTTAAAAAACATATTTTTAAAGAAATAGTTTGATTTTGACAACACTCCTCTTATGCTTGGAGAGTCTTAGGAAGAGTAATTGTAGAGACAGCAGAGAGTACAAAGGGTAATTTTGGTGGCACCCCAGCTTCCTTGTTTTGTGCTAAGAGTGGGGAGGACTTCAGGGAGGGCCTCCAAACTTCAGAAAACGCTTCCTGAAGGTATGATGAGAAGAAACCATGTCCATGTGAGGCCGTCTCCTCGGGGACCAACAACTTAGCTATTAAACAGGGAGAAACAATTGCAGATCTCATCTCCACGTCACAAAGGGGATTTGAGGGTGTCAATCATTGCTGAAAGTGGAGTGTAGCCAGAAGACAGGATTTAGCACCTGTACACTCCCCAAATGTGCTGCACGTTTTAATGACCTGAAATAGTTGAGATTTGGCTCCTGCTGTAAACTCTAAAGGTAGGTTCATTAGAAAGGGAAGATGCTTGTAGGTGAAGAATGTGTTTTAATTCTTGAATTAAATTTTAGTTCAATACACAGTGAGCTTCATGGCATGTGTCCCATGGACATTTGGAGGTATACTCAGAGGTCAGAAAAACATCCAGAATTTCAGAACTGCCAATTAGGAGATGGGAGTTCACAAAGCCATACCCCAACCCTTCTTCTCTCAGTGTTTTTACCTGTTCTAACCATCTGTAGATGACTTGACAAAACAGTAGTGGAGAGAGGAAGAAGTGGTCTAGAGAATATTGGAATTAAAGTATGGGGTTGGGAGAGCACAGTTACTTGAAGAACTATTAGATAAAAAGACAAAGACTCTGGAAACATAAAACAAGTAAAGGGGGATGTAATATAGCTTACAAAATCTGATAGACAATTTTTAAGAAAACGTTTCTTATGTAAAGTGAGGTACTCATTTGGTGTGAACCCAAGAAAGTTTGGGAATGAAAGGGTAGGGATGTAGGGGGCATGGGAGAGACACTTGTGCGGGGCATGAGGGACTCTTATAGCTAAATTGGGTAGATCTCAGGCACTAGAAAGGACTAGAAAGAACCAGAAGGAAAATACTGATTCATTTGGATTTTTAGTTTCACATCAGCAGTTTTAATTTGAAGTTGCCTGTCTAAGACTCAGTCATTTAATGTCTTTTTAATGCTGATAGATTTTCCTGCCAGTGCTGTGAAATCCGTTGTGAAGCTGAAGGGGTAATCAGACTGGTATTAAAAAATGAACAGTTTGGAGAATCATTTCTGTAACTTCCCTGACTTCAGAAATAATTTATTGTCCTTCAGAAAGCCAGGATGCTCGTATCCCTGCCTGCTCTGATTTCAGCTAGCCGTCCCTGTGGTGCGAGCTGGCTTTGAATTTTGCCTATAAACACAGACATGATTTTTATGCAACTTGTTCCTGTCTTTAGTGTCCCTCACTCCCAGAGGCCTGTGCTCATCAGAGTTAACTCCAGTCTTCCTGGAGTACAAAGTCACAACATAAGAAGTCTTTAAAAAATCTGGGCTGCTGGTTGGTTAAGGCAGCCGGGTGTGACATTTCAGGTGAGATTATGACAAATTCCCTGGCTCTTTCCGCATTGAATGGTAAGTATGAAGGGTTCATCCAATTCCCCTCTGGGAGTCTGGCTCAAATCACTCTATCCTCACCCTCCCATAAGTCCAAGTGAGCTACTTCAGGGGGCGCCCCCAGGCGGCTGCTGTGGAATTGCTGCTGAGTATTTACACAGTTCCTGCCTTCAGGCTTCAGATTTAACAACAAAACTTGTTGGTTTGGTAAAGCACCCTAGAGAAATTGGTGTTCTCCAGAGGTGCACTCTAGGGTCAGGTAGGGTAGGTAAATCTTCTAGGTAAAGGAGATGATGCAGATGGGAATGGAGTCAAATGAATGGCTTCTCTGGGGCCGCCTCCAGCACCAGCTCCTGGCATTGCAGGTGTAGAAACGAACTGGTGCTAGTTTCCCAAGAGGTTTATAATAGCCCAGTCTCCTAGGTAGGGATGGAGACTCCTGGCTAAAGGAATTTTGAATTGATGGATGCCATCTGCTTGAAAAAACAGTCCCTTTCCCACCACTTCCAGCACTGATTTTTCACCTTTCCTCGCTCTCCCTGTTTATTTATTTATTTATTTATTTATTTATTTTTTATAGGGAAGAGGGACATAAAAGAAGCAGCATAGAGATTAAAAGCATAAACTAATAAACCAGATTTCTTGGGTTTGAAACCAAGCTCTGCCACTTAACTTGTGCACATGACCTAACCATTCAATGCCCTAGCTTTCCCTCATCTGTAAAGCAGGAATAATAATATCTATTTCATGGGTTTTTATAAAGATTAAATAAGTTTATAAATATATCCCAATGATCTATTACTGTATAATAACTCCAAATTCAGTGTGTTAAAACAAGAACAATTATTTTCCTTTGTTGCTCATGGTTTTAGCCGTTGATTGGGTTCAGCTGCATCATTCCTATTGTGGGTCTGTTTTGCAGTTGCAGTCAGATGGTGGCTGTGGCTGGAGTCACTGTGGCCTCAGCTGGGGCTGTTGGTTGGAATACTTCCATCTGGCCCCTCCATGTGGCTTGGGCTTCCTGGCAGCATGGAGACTGGGTTCCAAGATCAAGTGTTCCAATAGACCTACAAGGAAGGTGTATCACCTTTAATGAACTAGCCTCAGAACTCACATGGTGTCACGTCTTCCATATGCCGTTGAATGAAGTACCCACAAAGGTCCATTCTGGTTCAAGGGGAAAGGTCACAGATCCTACTACTGAATAGAAGGAGGGTCGACATCACTCTGTAAGAAGATTATAGAAGACGGGGTAGATTGTGGTAGCCATCTTTTGAAAAACCGATATGCTGCAGAATGCAGAACACATAGGACGGTATCTGGTTCAGGTGAAGATCCAGTAAGCATTAGTTATCATCATTTATTGGATTCCAATCCTGCTGATCCCCATATGGATCATACCTTATCCCAGCCTCATTCCTGAGGAAAATTTGGGGGAAAGTTACTCTTAGCCTTGTGGTTTTAATGATGCTACTACACACTTGTGTCTATGGCTCCGTGAGGGAGATCTCCTGGGTCTGAGGCTATTGTCCTCTGGCAGTGAACCTGGAGGTGAAGGACAAGGAAGAAATTCAAGCCAGCCTGGAAAATGTACCTGGATCATTTGGTCATAGCATGATGATGGCAATGTAGGAAAGCAGGTCCATTTCACTCCAGCACAGGTCACCTATCACTCTCCAAGTGACCCAGCATAATTAGTCCCACCTTCATGTTCACTGAGGCTTGTAAACTTAGGATAAAGTTGAGTAAAGTGTTCCTTGGTACTGGGCAGCATCTCTCTGAGCTTGAATGCCCCAGAAGCCAATCACCTGGTGGACATCCTGGGAAGTGTTTGTTTGACTTTGGGGTGATCCTTTTCTGAACCTGAATCTCAAAGGCGAGTGGATTAGGTAGCTTAGTCATGAGAACCCCCGTCCAAAACCAGAGTTTTAGTGCTTTTGTTGCAAGCAAATGAAACAGAGGAAACAGCTTCTTATGGGCCATCTGCTTCTTTATAGACCAAATAGCACCAGTAACAAGCCTTGACTCCTGGGCGGTGTTGACAGACCAAAGCAGCTTTCTCCAGATGTGTGTGGAAACTCCATGACTCCTTTACCTTTTCCTAATATAATATCTGCCAATTTTAAACAAAAAATTAAACAATAGCCTTGTTCTTCTTCTTTGCAGAGTAAGGAATCTATATGACCAAAACAGAAAAGCAAAGCAACTAAAAACTTTAGAGTGGCCCCAAAAATATTCAAATGTGAAAATCACCAGGAAGGCTTGCATTGTCTCTGTAGATAGCATTCAGCTATGTGTAAAGTTACCCAAGGTTTTGGTCACTTACATATAGCTCTTCTAAAGATCCTCATGGAGACTTTGGGATTAGATTAAGTACTTGTTAAATTTGGTAGCAACTCAGTAGTTCATTGTTTAGTCCCTGTGGATGGATTGTATTGGCTCAATATTGTTATGCAGGGAGAGAGTAAAAGCAAACTGCACAGACCTCCAGATGAGAGTCCATTGGCTTTTTCCTTCCGCTGGTGGCCTCAAAGGCATCCCAGGAAGAACTGCCTTTCTGTAGACTGGCTGAGGGAGAATCAGAAGAGCTCATGGGTAGGAGAATGATTCTAATTAACTCATGTTCACAGAACAGAGGCCAACCAAGGATGAAGGGGGAACAAGGAATAGGAATTTAAAAATAACAAGGGAGTTTACTGTATGAGATGGCATTGCCTCTGAAGACTGAGAACATTTGATTATTGTTCTAGGCTGATATTTCAGGCTGCAGTTCTTATCCCAAACCAAAACAAAGATTAATATGTGATATTTTTATAGCATCTGTGTCTTGGTTTGATTTCACCCCAAAACAACACTGAGATAAAGACTTGGGTGCAAGTGGTTTATTTGAGAGTCAGTAAGCACAAGTGAGGGAGTAAAGGAAAATCAATAAAAAGTATGTTAATGAGCTGTGGACATGTAGATCTCAACCCTCCTGGGGACCCTTTGAGGAGCCATGTACAGCACGTCTCAAAATTGTCCCACATAGAGATAAAAATCTGGGACATTTAGTCTTTGATTCTAGTCCCTATTGGTTGAGGTTTGCCCCGATGATATTAAATTTCCATCTTTCCCTTCCTTCCTTCCTTCCTTCCTTCCTTCCTTCCTTCCTCCCTCCCTCCCTCCCTCCCTCCCCCTCTCTTCTTTCCATTCATCCATATACTTTAGGCTTGTATGTTAATTGACTAGACTCTAGTGATAATATAAAAACCATGCCCAGTTAAAATTTAATTGAATGTATCTAGATAGATAAATAAGTAAATATCAGTGGAATGATTTAGAGAAGAATAGGTGGCCTGTTCACAGTTTATCTTATGAAACAGTATTATCTCATCGATACGGAAAAAGGAGAGAAGATATTTTACCTTTCCACCACCATTTTGTCTCTAGACAAAATCTCCAGAGTTTGTTCAAAAAGATAACTGGCCACTCATTCCCCTGCTCCATGGATTTTACTTTGGAAAGAGCCAATGTATTATACCTTCCCAAATTCACACTGCTTCTTCTGGACCCATTCAGAACCTGAAACTTTTAGAAAAGAACAAAGCAGGATGCATTTAAGGGACTGAGATAGAGCATCGAATCATGAGAGATTTGGGCCTCTTGAATAAGACTAGGGAACTAGGGGAAGAGATCAGGCAGCATTATACCCTGGGTATTGTCATTTTCAGCAGTAATTCAGAGTATCAAAGACTATCAAAGAATCAGTGGGGTTAGAGGTTCACTTTAATTCAGTGTAATAAAGCTGCATATGATGAAGGCCTGCTCAACACAAGAAATGAGAAAGAGGGCTTTGTTTATCATGCTGCTTTCCAGATGTTGATTTAAGAACCAGCACTCAGGAGGACAGGCAAACACTGAGGACTCTTTCCTCCTTTGGTGATGAACACAGAAAGAGAAAATACAACAGCAATATAGAATCTATGGGAAGGTGAGGGAAGGGAAATATTCTGAATTCTCAGAGAAGGTATGTAGTTTCAAAAATAGAGACTGTATATACCTAAGGTTATATAAGGATATTTATGAATAAGGAACCAGAAAAAGTTTTAAAAAAATTGGGAATTCTCAGTATCATTCAGGAAGACTCATACTCTATGAAATAGAAATAGAAAATTATAAGGAGAGAAAAACCTGAGATAGGAAGAAAAGGCACTTATGGAAACAATACAATCCCTCTTTTATAACGGGAAAATATGAAATCAGAAATACATGTCTTTTTTAAAAAAGAGAGTTTGCTTTAAGGAATACTAAAAGGCAAATCTTTTGAACCTAAATGTTTATTTAGATGCTGTGCTGCAAATTCCCTGTCCTGTTTTATAAGGACACTGAGTTTATGAATTAGTAAACTATATAAGAGCCTTTGTTAGTTGACTAATTAGCTAGAGGGAATGTTCTCTACTACTTAGGTTTGATTCATCTCTCTTTACCATAAGCGACAAAGTCCTCTATTGTGTTTTCCTGTCATTCAAGGAAAAGCAAAATGGATGCCCGTGTCAAATTATTTTGTTAAAGAGTTTGTATTCATCAGTCTGAAATTTAAACATTACTGTTTTTATAAATATTAAAGTTGGTAAGACAAATTTTAGAGAATTGAAAAAAGATGAGGAACTTGGCTAGTATAGGAGACAGTAACAGTTACTTTATGATGACTATGTAATTTATTTCATATGTAAGAAAGTTACATTGAACTTACTGGATTTCTCTGCTTTCTCCTATACTGCTTCTTTTTTGGGTTTTTTTCCCCTTAACATAGATATACAGTGTAATTTCTGAAATTTGAGACAACAGACTACTCTCATATGTTCTCTACAATGGTTTAAAAATAAAATTGCTTCCAGAATTTCCTAAACCAAAAATATAATGATGGGACACCGGAAGTTAATGAAGAAATGAACAATACAATGGCAATGAAAGCAGAATTTATACTGCAGAAACCTGATTCAAACATGAGAGATTTTCCAAGGTTCATAGGAAAAAATGTAAATTCAAAGAAAAAAACCCCCAGCATCATGACAGTGAAGGTTATTGGCATGGAAATAGAGAATCAGTGATTCATCTTTAGAATCATAGGTGTTCCATGGGGGCAGAAACAAAAACAATGAGGACAAAAAGCTGTGATCAACGAAAAACTATATGGAACTTGAGAGAGAATGAGAGAGAGAGAGAGAGAGGGAGAGAGAGAGAGAGAGAAAGAGATTAGAGAGATGCAGACTGATTGCACTCCTCACATTCCAGGCTAAACCATCGCGAAGAGCCCAGCGTAGGGCCACACCTAATGATGTGCTGGAGAAACCTCATACTAGCTTGTGAGAGCTGATTTTTAAATTTTAAACTTTCAGAAATTCTATGAGCTGGTCATTAAACACAGCCATTATTAAAAGTGAAAAGTTTTTAAGTTACAATGAAGTAAATTGTATTAAAAACAAAGGTAGACATTTAGGTTGCTTCCATGACTTGGCTGTTGTAAATAGTGCTGCTGTGAACATTGGGGTGTGGTATATATACAATGGAATGTTACTCAGCCATAAAAAAGAATGAAATAATGCCATTTGTAGCAAAATGGATGTACCTAGAGATTATCATACTAAGTGAAGTAAACCAGACAGAGAAAGACAAGTATCATATGATATTGCTATATATGGAATCAAAAAACAAAAAACAAAAAAACAAAGAGATGCAAATGAATTTATTTCTGAAACAGAAAGAGACTCACAGACATAGAAATCAAACTATGGTTACCAAAGGGGAAAGTGGTGGAAGGATAAGTTAGGAGGTTGGGATTAACAAATACACATTACTATATACAAAATAAATAACCAACAAGGACCTACTGTATAGCACAGAGAGCTATACTCAATATTTTGCAGTAACCTATAAGGGAAAAGAATCTGAAAAAGCATATGTGTGTGTGTGTGTGTGTGTGTGTGTATCTGAACCACTGTGCTGTACACCTAATATGACGTTGTAAATCAACTATACTTCAATTTAAATAAATAAACCATTAAAAAACAAAACAAAGGTAATAAATGCTCAAAACATCACTCCATAATTATCTCACTACACGTTACTATTACCCATGCTCCTGAGGTCATTTAGGCCTATGTAACTGTACAGAGGAAACACTGTGCAACGGTGTGCTGCCACACTTCTCTTCCCTACCCTGGGCACAGTTATGTCACAGTGGTAATTTGAAATCAGCCATGCTGGGAGTATTTACACCATTGAAATCAATAAATGCTACAAATCAGGGCTTGGTTTCTCATTTTGTTGATCGTCTAGACCAGAAGGTCGATGGAGAAAACATTAATGATGAGGATCAAACTTAAAAGCATGCCATGTCTGTTGTCATCACGTGTCGTGAATAGTGCACAAAACACTGAAGAAACATTCTCCCAGTATTCAAAAATTATCTGTTAAGAAAAGAATTCACTCAGGTCACTGACAGATAAGTGACGTTCTGACATAAGTTTTTGTGGTTTCACTTCTTATTAACATAAAAGAAACTATCAACCAACATTCATGTTGGAACTACACTAATTCCTTGATTGCAACCACAGGATATCTATATAACAAGTGCTCAGTAAACATCAGAGAAATCATTCAGTAAGAGCCAATTAGCTACATGAGATTTAGTATAAAGAGAATTATAATGTTTATTATTATTTACCACTTGCGTGGTATGCATTCTCTCTATCATTAAAATTTACAATAAACACACAGAAGTATGTACACATTCTTTCTTTGGAGAGCTTGTTTTTAAACTTTTACCAGGACACTAGCTCCCCTGCTTATTTGCAGTTTCACTTTCAGTGGTTTAAGTTACCTGCAATCAACTGTGTCTGGGAATAGTAAATGGAAAATTCCAAAAATAAACAATTCCTAAGTTTTAAATTATTAGTGGTTGTTAATCTCTTGCTGTGCCTAATTTATTAAACTTTATCATACATAGGTATGTATAGGAAAAAACATAGTATATACATATATATGTGTGTATATATATATGGTGTTTGGTACTATTTGTGAATTCAGGTATCCACTGGGGGTCTTGGAACACATCCCCTGAGGATAAAGGGGGATGACTGTACATAAATTGCCATATTCTCTCAATTTTCATGGATTGCAAGGACAAGGGGAAAAAATTCCTTATGCAACAAGGTAGGGAAAAGATGACACGAACAAAGGGAACAAAAATGACGCCTTTCTCAGATGATTTTTGGAAACACCAAAAGCTAAGAGACAATGAAGGCAGCTACAGAGTTTGGGGAGGACATTTTGTGATCCAAGAAGAAACATACAGTCAGGGTATCCTTTGTATGTGAAAGCCATGGAATGACATCTTATGTTATCCAGGGACTCCAGAAGGATTTCAGCAGCATATTCTTCTTGAAAAACTTACACGACTGTGTCTTCTAAGTAGCCAAGAAATAAATCAAAATGAGGAGTTCAAGAATGGGAAAACTTCTTAAGAGGAAGTCCTGAAACAAGCTAATAACAGAAGAGGAAATGATTGCTCTACATTTTGTTACAAGCCAAATACAAGTAAAATATTAAAAATTATTGTTAGAGGATAGAATAAAAATAACTTAATAACAATTAAAAAGAACAGAATTGAATCATGATCATAATTTTTTAGTGGTGTATTGATTTCCTGGTTCAAGATGTCTAATTTATAGAGAGAGTCAGGCTTTATAAGCCCTGTAATGTTATTTCTTGAATGTTTTAAAAAAGAATTTGCTTTATTCCCTCAGTTTCCTACGAAACAGCAGTTTTTCTTATTGTGTTCTGCTTGCCATCTTTTTGTCTTGGATTGTTTGTAAGTTGACATAGTTCTACTTTCTATGGCACTTTTGTTAAATGACTCCATTCCCTTTAATTTCGAACCATATTGTGGCTCCTATCCTTTTCCATTTGCAATATATTGATTTATTTATTTTGTTCACCATAAAGATCGTGTTTGTTTGCTTTCAGTAACCTTATTCAGATATTCTTTTTTGAAATTTCATTAATATAATTTTTTAGAGCAGTTTTAGGTTCACAGCAACATTGAATAGAAGGTACTGAGATTTCCCATATGATGCCTGTCCCTGCACATGCATCACCTCCCCCATTGTCAACATCTCTCACCAGATGGGTCCATTTATCACAACTGATGACCCTACATTTGATGAATCATTATCACCCAAAGTCCACAGCTGACATTCCTCTTTACTCTTGATGTTGTACATTCTATGGTTTTGGGCAAATGATGGACATGTGTCCATCATTATGGTATGGTGCGGAGTATTTTAGCAGCCCTCAAAATCCTCTGTGCTTCAATTGTTTATTTCTCCTCTCACCCCCAACCCTGGGGAATCATTGATCTTTCTACTGTCCCCATAGTTTTGCTTTTCCAGAATGTTGTGTAGTTGGAATCACACAGTATACAGCCTTTTCAGACTGGCTTCTTTCACTCAGTAATATGCATTGAAGTTTCCTCCATGTCTTTTCATGGCTTAATAGTTCATTTCTTTTTAGTGCTGAATAATATTTCATTGTCTGGATGTACCACAGTTTATTTATCTATTCACCTACTGAAAGACATCTTGTTTGCTTCCAAGTTTTGGCAGTTATGAACAAAGTTACTATAACATTTGTGTGCAGGTCTTGTTTGAACATACGTTTTCAACCCCTTCTGATAAATACCAAGGAATATGATTGCTGGATTTTGTGGTAAAAGCATGTTTATTTTTGTAAGCAACTGCCAAGTGTCCTCTAAGTGTCTGTACCATGTTGCATTCCTACCATCAAAGAATGAAACTTCTGTTGCCACATCCTTGTCAGCATTTGGTGTTGTCAGTGTTCCAGATTTTGGCCAGTCCAATAGGTGGACTGTGGTATCTTACTGTTGTTTTAATTTGCATTTCCCTGATAACATATGATGTGGAGCATCTTTCATTTGCTTTTTTGCAATCTTATCTGCTTTGGTGAGGTGTCTGTTAAGATCTTTGACCCACTTTTCTTTTTTGGGCGATAAATGCATTTCATCATTTATTTAATGTTTAAGCTCTCGCACTAGATTTTTACAAGCTGGTGAACACTGACAAATTATTTCTCCCACAGAACGATAACCACATGTTCCTGGACGCTATAAATATGAGCTAACGTTAAAGCACATCACCATTTTATCAATTACATAATAAAACAAATTGTCAAGTATCCAAATATTGTTATACAACTCAAAAGACATATAAAATGTTAAATGTCTGCTCAATTCATTAGCAGAAACCCACTTTTTTTTTTTGCAAGAGAAGATGGGAATCACACTTCAAACAAGAATAAGCTGGTAAACAACTTCAGATTAGTATGAAAAAAATCACAAGAATTTCAGAAATTTTATGATTAAATATTATTTTAGCTACAATAACAAAGTATTTCTACCTTTTAAAAAATATTTACTAAATTAAAGCACATATTCTATATGTTCTGCACAAGACAAAGGCAACATTTCACTAAAAATATTACTTAATAGCCCCCATCCATTCTTTTTCAGGCCCTCCCTGTAAGTTGCACCCCAAAGTGCAAACATTAAAATTAACTGTAAGTCTTTTTTGTCTGGAGACATTAAAGACATGTGCTTCTGTACAATGCAGATTTTTCAAAATGGAGGTCTTCTATAACAGCACAAAATGAGATTTATAGAAAGACATTAAATAATCCCTGTAAGACTTGGTTAATTAAAAAAGACAAAAGGAGCAAATCTGATGTATACTGGTATGAGTGTGGGAGATGTAAACATATTGTGAACAAATAACTGTATAGGCCCTACTTTCTATGTTTGAAATGACGGAAGGAATAAACCACATAAGGTCCAGAGTGTTCATAGTTACTGAGATTTTAGTTCCATACGACACTAAAAATATACAAGTATTGTGCTGGGTATTTTGGCACCTAGTCTTTCTAAATTTCTTATATATTGATAAGATTCTGGCATGGAAACAGATTTAAAGACATGATTCACTACTTGATGATTTCAGGAAAGGTCAATTGGTACAAACGATAAGCACATTTAAAATGTGAACAGCAAGAATCCTTTGTTAAGTGTCCAAATAGGTTGATCATACCCAAACATAGAGGTTGCATTCTGCTAGGCTTGTGGCCAAGTAAAACCACTTTTCAACACTGCTATGGAAACTTCATTAGACTTATTTACCAAGCCAACATGCTGGCTAACATGTATGACAAATTCTGCCCTGCCTCAGTTTCTACTTCCAGGCAATGACATCAGGCACCCCAGTTTTACTGAATGCAACAGTTGTTTCTATGATTTTTGGAGTCTTTGAAGCGCAGCTGCATTTTAGGACGATACTTCTCCAAATACAAAAGTTGCTTGCTGTTAAAAGCTCCACGCCACTTTTGTCTTATGAACTATACCGCATCTTCATATTTCATTCCACCTTCAATTAATCCTGGCTTTAACCCACTTTTTAGTTGGGTTGTGTTCTTATTGCTGAGTTTTAAGAGTACTTTGTAAAAACATATCTATGTATTTTTTTCTATTGCTCCCACTTCATCATATCATCTGTAAGGTTTAAGATATATTATTTCTCACACTTCATTTTTCCTGAATGCCTAAAACCCAGGTGACACTGAATAGGCTCACCTCCCCCCAGGTATAATTTGAAGATCTCTTCTCTACGAAGTGTCAGGTAGCATGTTATTCAGGTGGAGGAGATGAGGCAGAGAGCCAACTAGCATAACAAACTTCGTTATTCTTCGTCTGGCCAATCAGTACCTACTGACACAGGAAGAGGTCCAAGACCCCAGGGTGTCCAGCTCTTGCTTTAGAGATAAAGAGATGGGGAGAAAACATTTTCAAGGGGAACTGTTTGTTAATCAGAGGCCAGAATCTAAGGCTCCTGACTCTGAGTTAACTGATTGAAAATTGGCCTTGGTTTTTTTCTTAGAAGTGAGAACTAAAAATGATGAAACTTTGAAGAGGGAGGAGATGGTAAGGGCTAGCAGGGGACTGCTGATGAGCCTCTGTGTGCTACGGTCTAGCCAGTGGTTAAAGTACCTCTGCACCTTGTGTGCCTCTGCACCTTGTTCGCTGTCCCTCCACTAAGCCTACTATGGTCTGGTCCACATTCTACTATCAGAGCCATCTCCTCATATAAGTGACTTGCTTGGTATTTGATGTTTTTACATCCCTTGTTAAGGCGTCCCTTTGTTTCTCCTCACAATTTCATTCGCTTCATTTTTATTCTGAGTTACCTTATGTTCCTCTTAACAGGCTTATCTCCAAAAAGCATTAGCTGGATGCATCTTTGAATGTATGTGACGTGCTTTCTCTATTTCCTTTTCTTCTTTGCTTTTTTCCCAGGTTTATTTCAATCCAAGATTATTGGAGGCTCTTCAGATTTAACTTCCAACACCTCCTAGTTTGGGCTTGATTTTTTTTTTAACCATGTTAACAGCCTTTAAGTGTACAGTTCAGTGGTGTTAAGTTTATTCACATTGTTGTGCAATGGATCTCCAGAACTTTTTCATCTTACAAAACTGAAACCCTACACACATGAAATAACAACTCTCTCTTTCCCCATTATGTTTGATTTTACATTATGGAATAACAATATGTAACAATTCTCAAGGAAGGAAGCAGCTCTCAATTCCTAGGACCTAGTCTTTTGTAAAGATGGGGATGTTAGGATGGTTACTTTTAAATTATGGAGAAAAGGCGAAAGATTTATTTGATCTGAAGAGAAACCACAGGATTTTCTTTTCTGAAAAAATTTTACTGAAGTATAGTTGATTTACAATTTGTGTTAATTTCTACTTCACAGTAAAGTGACTCAAACATATATATATTCTTTTTCATATTCTTTTCCATTATGGTTTATCATAGGATCTTGAATATAGCTCCCTGTGCTATACCGTAGGACCTTGTTTATCCATCCTGTGTATAATAGTTTGTATCTGCTAATACCAAACTCCTAATCCTCCCGCACACACTGTTCTCCTTGACAACCACAAATCTGTTCTCTATATCTGTGAGTCTGTTTCTGTTTCGTGGATATGTTTGTTTGTGTTGTATTTTAGATTCCACATATAAGTGATATCATATGGTAAATTATGGGGAAAAAACCTCATCCTTTAGAAATTTTAATCCTTTTGAGTGCAATAGTCATCACATATCTATATCTGTATCTATCTATATCATCTATATGTATATCTATATCATCTATATGTATATCTATATCATCTATATCTATATCTATATCTATATCATCTACTGGTTGAATGATACTTAGCCTCTGAGTCATCAATATTTTAAATACAAAAGCACCATAGCCATGAATGATGGACAGCACACAGGACCCAGACCATTTTTGCAGGAATTCTTAAATGTATTTGTAGTTACAACACCCACTCCTCCTGGGGTCCTAACTTTATGCAATTTCTATCTATGAGACAGCCCTAAATCTTTCCATTCCCAGAGGAAGCCTGCCATCTGTTCATCAAACTTAGAGTAGTTGGAGGGAGCAGCTGCAGTTTCTATCTGGATTTGAATGTGTATGTGTTAGTCATTAAGAAAAGAATTTATGCTCATTTGTGTTTTGAGTCATAACTATGCCATTAGTTGGCTCTAACAAAACTGTCAATGCCAGTCTCAAGGGAGCAAGATCTGGGTTCTGTTCCCAGCAATACTTTCCTGGTGGATTTTGGGCAACGCATATCAAATTCTTTCTTGTCTCTATCTAAAAATAGAAAATGTTTTGTTTTTTTTTTAAATCACCTTTTCCTCTTGTTGAGAATAAAGAGGTAGCTCTTTGATCTCCTTCCTTATTGTTTTGAATAGGATACCTTAAGTTTAGCTCTGGGAGCCAAATTCTCCTTGAAGAGAGAGCCTAAGGAAATATCGTGGCTGAAGGCTGGGAAGAAACTTGGAGATTCAGTGGTCCTGTGCTTCTCAGGCTTCAGAATTGGGTTTCATCTTGCTAATTTTTGTAGTACCTTTGTATCACCTATTATATACTGAATATACATTTAAATAGATTTCAGACTGACATTTTAAACACTCATCTTTGTCCTATGTAAGAATATCGGTAAGTTATAGTTTAGATGTGCCATTAAGCTTATATTACAAACTAAAAAATGCAGAATTTATAAATACACATACTCCATGAATTGTATTAAAATAAACACGATTCTTAAAGTTATTTTTAAATGTTTTGATACGTAATTGACAAATAATATTACATTAGGTTCAAGTGTACAACAATTTATGTGTGTATATTGTAAAATGATCAGACAATATGTCTAGTTACCATCCATCACTACACATAGTTAAAATTTTTTCCCTTTGATGAGAACTTTTAAGATCTACTCTCTTAGCAACTTTCAAATATACAATACAGTTTTGATAACTACAGTCACTGTGCTGTATATTACATCCCCGTGACATTTATTTTATAACCGGAAGTTTGTATATTTTGACCAGTTTCACTCATTTCACCCACCCCTCTGCTTCTGGAAGCCACCTATCTGTTCTCTGCAAACACAGAGTTTTATTCTTAAAATAAAGAATAATGGATTGTGTGCCACCTAAAATCAGTGTCTCACATATCATATTTTGGGAAATACTGATCTAAACCAGCTCTGTCAATTTGTATACATGGAAACTGAGCTTCAGAAAATATAAATAACTTAATAAAGTCCTTTAGCTAATTAGAATCCAGGCTTTCTGACTTCAGTTTTATCAGGCATGGAAAAGTAAACAGGAAAAGCATTCTGGGTGACAAATCTGTTTGAATTTGTTAGGAGAATCTGGGGAGATGAGATAGCTGAGAAACATAGTTTGGGAAAATTGCAGAGGACCTTGGATGCTAGGTGTAGAGGTAGAAACTTCTCCCTGGGCTACAAAGTCTTAACCCTGGGATCCAAAAGGAACATAGAAGATTGTATGTGAAGTTTCACGGATTTATGCACATGGATATTTGGGTGGGACGAGAGAAGTCCTTCATACAAAGTTAACAATCGCTGCTCTTGGTAATGGAAGCTATTTTGGTTTTCAAATGGGGGAATGCATGTGTTTTAGAAAGATCACTTTGGTACAAAATGGGAAATGGAACAGAGTGAGGAGAGCCTGAAAGAGAGACAGCAGCAGATGACTGAAGCCATCCCAGCAAAGGGTACCTGAACAGGGCTTAGGGAGTCATCCCTTTAGGGTGGACTCAGGAACACAGATGCAGGTAGCAGTGAACCAGAAAGGACTCACATTGATTTTCTTCCTCTGTTTTCTGAGGCTCACCCAAGCAACCAAACTGAGTGAGAAAGTTACACAATGTAAATATTATAGAAACAACTCGATTTTTGTGTGTGCTTGGAGATGGGGGTAGGGCAAAGGAAGGAGAAGAAAAGATGGTCAAGGGAGAAGCTTCTCAATCATTGGAGTGCTGCTTATTTTGCAACTAACAGGGGCACACAGGGAGGGTTGTTTTCTGTTACTTTTGCTTGAGGGTTAATAATTTTAAAGCAACTGTTAGCACCTACCTCTGAGAGTGTTGTAGTGCCCTGAGGGTGAAAAACATATTTAACAAATGAGGTAGCCCCATGAGTCTCCGGCTGTGCTGGGTGCTTCTGCAGGTTGTTTTACTTGGAAAGCACAACTGAAGAAAATTGTTTCTATTGAACATTGAGCAATGCAGAGTAAGGATTTATGCATTCACTCACTAAATGTTTATTGAGTATCTACTATGCTCATGGCATTGATGGGCACTAGAGCCACAGAGAAGGGGAAGTCAGAGTCCTTACCTCTAAGAAGCTTACAATGTTTTAGGAGTAGCAAAACAAATGAATGCATTTATCTACATACACACGTGGACACATTGCATAGCAAGTTAAATTAAGAAATAAAACTAGTCATACACCTGATGACTAATTATATATCATCTTGTGATAGCTTTTCTTAGGAGGAGCACCAGTGCTTTTATTCTCCACAGAGATGATTATCCTAATTTTTCATTGCAGTTTTATTGGAAAACTGAAAAAATAGACTATACAAAGGATGACTGAGAAGAGTGAATGTAAAAGGAGACAGTCTTTTGGGGACTTATTGATTAATGACACAGCCTTCACTTTGAGTAAATAGCTTTGCATCTACCTCAGATTGCTACCGATAGAAAGCCACCACAATTATTATTTAATACTTTGGAGGTGACATCTATATTCAAGAGACTGTTTCATAAATAACAGGCTCCCATAAATAATGAGGACCTAGTCTGCTTTAGAAAATTGCAACTGAAAATCATAAGTGGCTCAGAGTAAGAGAAAATAAAAGATGGGGCATTCAGTAAAGTCATTTGTGGCTGGGCTGACTGGACTTAGGAAACACTGATGGAGGAGACCACAGCAGGTAACAGAAAGCTAAGATTGAAGCTGGGGAAACTAAGGTGAAAATTCAGATTGGGAAAATCAGGAATAGATTTTCTCCTCCTCAAATATAAGATATCAAATATCCCAATGATCCTTTTTGACTTCTCAGCAATACTTTTAAGAACTTTCTCAAAAATATCATTTGCAGCTGATCTACTGTGTTACCACCTTCACGACTGCAGAAGCAAGTCTTTTTAATGAGAGTAATATGAATAATGTCAGGCTCAATCTGTTGTGACCATGTGCATCAGTTAGCTATTGCTGCAAAACAAATTAACCCAAAACTAAGTGGCTAACAATGACAATCATTTAATATTATAGCTTTTATTTCTACAGATTAGCTCTGGGTTTGGTGGGGGGCTAGGCTTGGCTGGGGTGGCTCTACTCCATGTGACTCTCCTCTTTGGAAATACCTGAACATGTACTCTCCACCGTGAAGGCAGAGGTCCAGCAAGGCAAGCAGAAAGCATGCAAGGCCTCTGAAGACCATGGTACTTCATTACTTTCCCCTCATTTTACTGGCCACAACAAGTGAAGGGGTGGGAAGATATACTTCACCTACATAATGGGAGGAAGTATGAAGCTATATGCAAAGGGTGTGGATATAGGGAAGTGGATATATTGTGGTAAAGAATTGAGGGATAGTAATTCTGTCTTCCTAGTATGTCAAGATGGGAAAGACTTAGATACAAATTTCAGCTATATTGTTTATAATTAAATGTCTCTCTGAGTCTTCATTTACTTATCTTTAAAACTAAATAACAAAATGTTCAGGTTTTGTTTGTAAAACTGGGACTTTAAATTATCTTTTTTCTTTTTCCTATTTTCTGTATATGACCATATGTTTGCTATCATCAAATTCTTGTAATGATGCCCATATCCACTCTTTTATGCTGCTCAGGACTGACTCTCTCACCTTTCAAGCATATGCTACTGACAAAAAGAAAAAGGAAAAAAGGAGAAAGTGGAATTGTTCTCCAGGAATGTAGTGTCTAATAATGCAAACCTGGTTAGGTGAAGGCATTCTCTCAGTTTTCAGAGTGACTATCAACATCATATAATAGCTCACGCTCCTACCCAGAAATCCAAAGAGTTTACTTTTTCCTGAATAATTCGTACGTTTTCAATATGTCCTACAATGATTAACATCAGAACACTATTTGGTACTGGCAAGACAATAATGTCAGCCTTACTTCCTTGTCCAGTCCAATGGGAGGTCGCCAAGGAAATGTATAACTTCTGCATGGAGGATCATTTTATGAGTGTCTCCTACGGAGACAGTAAATTCAGAGATTAGGAACATCAGTTAAGTGGCTGAGTGTGTCATATCTTTTATCTCATTTAATCCTCAAAACAGCCCTGGGAGGTACTTATTTTACAGGTGCAGACTTTCAAGTTTAGAGGGGCTGGGTAACTAGCCCAATGTCATATAATTAGTAAGTTGCAGTAGCTAGTCTCAAATACAGATCTAATTTTAAAGTCTGTTACTAAGCACTCTTTTTTTTTTTTTTTAATAATCTGGAGTTGAATTCCTGATTTAAGATTTAGAATTAAATAAATCGTAGATACTATCTTTCACGTCAAAAAGAAAAAATATAACATCACCAAACACTAGCTACAATGAGTGTCACAAACATTTAAGTCACAATAATTTTGCTTATCTTTGAAAAAAATGTTAAAGCCTGTTTGAAAATGATTTGAATCATCCAGTTCTCTTTTTAAAGCAGGGGACTCCCGAACTGATACTTTTCCCTTTTCTTTGTAAATTTTCCTGAGGCAAATAGAGGCCTTCTAAATTATTTGATTGACCTTAGGCTGTATGCCAAATTGAGATCATTCTTTTCCAAAATATCCATTTCAGCATGTAAAGATTTGAAAGCCTGGCTAAAAGATTTTAATGATGAGAATCTGGTAGAAGAGACATGTCTCTAAAGTGATTCTCTCTCTCTCTCTTTTTCTTTGTCTTTTATTCTTTGCTTTCGAACATCTCTCTTTTAGCTCCTCTCCTGCACCAACTCCTCACTCAAGAATGTTACAAGGTTAAATTTGGGGGTCTGGGTATGGAAGTGATTTGAAGCTATGAGCTTTGTCTTAGACCAATTGGTAGCCTTTGGGGCCTTATCTTCTTTGTTTTCTTGAGCAAATGCCCAACATAATTTGTATTGCCTGCAACCCAACTGAGGAATGAGCAGGCAAAGTCAGTGAAATGTGAAGATTTATAGGTTAGCAGAGCGTAGAGAATTATTAGTACCCAGAATATGCCAAATGTGGGCTGAGTTAGCTCCCACCTCTGAGAACCAGATCTATTTCCTAAAAGCAAATAGGGAGCAAATTGTTTTCTTTTTGGATTTCAGGGCACTAAGGTCCTACTCTTCTTCTCCCTCTCAAGCCGGCACTCCTCATTGTCTTTCACATTCTCTCTCTCTGCCTCTCTGTCTGTCTCCCTCTTCTCTTCCTCTAAACGTAGACATTCTTAGGATTCAGTCCTGGGCTTTCTTTTCAGTTCAGTTTACACTTTTTTTGCTGGGTAATCTTATCATCTAATGAAGTTCTACACATAATTTATATTCCAACAATTGAAAGTTGTTTTCTATCTCTAGCTTGGATCTTTCTTCTAAACTTCAGATCTTCATATACAACTGCCAAATTGATCTCCCCACCCAGGTACCTCACAGGCATCTTAAATGCTACATGTTTGAAACCTGTTTATCCTCTCTCATCTGCCCCCTTCGGACTGTGCTGTCTGAATAAATGCTAACTCCATCTACCTGGTTGCTTGTGCCAGAAACCCGGGAGTCATTCTTTTCCTTTACTTTCTCTTTTAAAACAGTAATTTAGAGTTTATTCCAGCTATAATATCGGTTTCTCTGGCATGCTTCAGAGCCCATTACCATGACACTCTGTTATACTTGTCTGTCTGATTTATGGATCTATGTGATTTCTGACACTAGGGCATCATCTGGGTTTGGACCAGACAGCAGTGATAAAATGGGCAGAATAACTTTAGAAATAGTTAAAGCAAGAGACCACACTGCGTTTCTAAGACAAATGCTCTCATTATTATTTCGTGTTTGGGTGATAAATTAGAATCATTATCATTTAAATTTTTAAATATTATTTAAATTTTAATATTATGTTAATATTTGGATGATGAATTCTTGCTGTAAGTGCAATTGTCAAAAAGAATATACATTGCTTAGGGCTGTCATTTGGGCCTGTAATTGTGGCTTGCCAATCAGTCACAGGCCAAATGGCTATGTTCCTTATTAGTGGTTTTAGTGCCAGGTCTGTGCTTTTCTCTTTACTTTCCCAACTCTCTCAGTGTGGGTATCCAAACTCTCGGGGTAGACAGAGGCTGTCATTTTGCCTCACACCATCTTTGTTGAACTCAAGTGCTAAATGGATGGTAGGTTGGAGAGGAGCTGGGTTGAGAAGTGGATCAGGGCTGAGGGCAAAGAAGGGAAAGTGGAAACCTCTGTACAGTGGGAGTCATCCTCAACACCTCTTCCCCTCAGCCCACTCTCCACATCTAATCCATCACTAGACCTGGCAAAATAAAGCTCAACCTCACCAGTCTTCCCCATCCCACCAGCCACCATGATCTCTCTGGACCATTGTAATAGCTCGGTAGCTATCTGGGGCATTTTCTCTCTTTCATTCTCGCCCACCTTGATCTATTCCTTAAACTGTAGCCAAAGCGAGCATTCAAAAAACATAAATCAAACTGTCTCCTCCTTCAAATTGTTTCATGGTTCCCCACTGAACTTATGATATAATCCAAAATTCTTAGAGTGTCTTCCAAAGCCCTTCATAACCTGACTGGTTGCCAGACTCCTTTACCGGAGCCCTCCCTTTTCCTCTTTACACTCCAGTCACATTTTCTTTAACATACCCAAGGCTTCCCACCTCCAGCGGGGGGCGTGTTGCCCTTCTCCTGTTCTCTGCAGAGCTAATTAACTCCCACTCCTCCTCCAGGGCTAGGCTTAAATGTTACTTCCTCAGAGGGACAGTTGCTAAATTTATTAATCTAAATTGTTATTCTCTGTTATATCCTCACACAATGTTTTTCTTCATAATGCTTATCAAAATTTGTAATTTCATATTTATTTATGTGATAACTGTCTCCCCAGTGGCTCCAGAGGGAAGAAGCAGTTTCCACTTTGTTATCACTACATGTGGTAGATTGGCAATAAATATTAGTTGGAATAAAGGTAATAGAATTTTTATTATAAATTAAAAAATATTTTTTTCCTGAAAAATCTAACTTTTAGGGGGATCTTTGAGGAATTTATCATGTAAGTCCTCATATAAAAGACATTATTAGATAGTACAACAGATAATGTATGCAGTTAGGATTTATAAGAAATATGGAAATATTCATTAAATTGATATTAAAATTAAATATTGACTGCATTTTAATCATAGAAAGAAATACTTGTGTAATTGGTACCTTGAAAAGCAGGACTCTTGGGATATATTCAAAAAGTATATTTATTTTTTATTTGTTTGCTTAAAATATATTCAGTGGAGGAAGTGTTTCCCTGCCCTGGTTTACTTTTGCATACCAACAATAAAATATAATTGTACAATCACAACCTCAGTTTCAATTCAGAGAGTAAGATATCTAGTTCCAAGTAATGATCCAAACTCTGAACTCATTTTAAAGATAAAGTGTTTCCACTTCCCTGGCTGGTAGTTTTTCTCCAGGCAGGAAAGCAGGGAAGGGAAGGTTTCACCCTTCTCTCTCCTTTCCCAAGTTAGGTTTCCATCCCTCCTTTTTCCATCCCTCTTCCTTTTTTGAGAATTCTTAGATGCATGTCCTGTGAGGTGGGCAATGCACATATATACATGGAGAGGGAGAGAGGGAGGGAAGGAGAGGAAAAGAGAGAGAGAGTAATTTTAAGGAATTGGCTCATGTGATCATGGGAAGTCCTTACTACTTATCTCATCATTTTTTTTCTGAGCTCTTTATTGGAATATAATTGCTTTACACTCTTGTACCAGCTTTTGAGGTACACCAAAGTCAATCAGCCGTATTTACACATATATCCCCATATCCCCTTCCTCCCACGACTCCCTCCCATCCTCCCTGTCCTGGCCCTCTAAGGCATCACCCATCATCGAATTGATCTCCCTTTGTTATACAGCAACTTCCCACTAGCTATCTATTTTACAGTTCGTAGTGTATATATGTCTATGCTACTCTCTCACTTCTTCCCAGCTTCCCCTTCGTGCCCCCCTCCCAACCCCATGTCCTCCAGTCTGTTCTCTGCACCTTCATCCTTATGCTTGCCCTGTCACTGGGTTCATCAGTACCACTTTTTTAGATTCCGTATATATGAGTTAGCATACAGTATTTGTTTTTCTCTTTCTGGCTTACTTCACTCTGTATGATAGTCTCTAGGTCTAGCCACCTCATTACATATAGCTCAATTTCATTCCTTTTTATGGCTGTATCTCTTGTCATTTTGATGATAGTCATTCTAATAGGTATGAGGTAGTATCTCACTGTGGTTTTTATTGACATTTCCCTGATGATTACTGTTGTTGAACCCCTTTCCATGTACCTGTATGTCTTCTTTGGAAAAATGTCTATTCAGTTCCCATTTTTTAATCAGATTGTTTGAATTTTGCTACTGAGTTGTAAGAGTTCTTTATATGTTTTGGATTTTAACCCTTATCAGATATGTGATTTCCAAATATTTTCTCCCATTTCATAGCTTGCCTTTTTATTTTGTTGATTTTTGTTTTCTTTTCCTGTGCAGAAACTTTTTAATTTGATGTAGTCCCTCTTGTTTATTTTTGCTTTTGTTGCTTTTGCTTTGGGTCAACTCCTTGACATTGAAAAGGCCAATGACATTGAAAAGACCAATGTCAAGGAGCTGATCCCCTATGTTTTCTTCTAGGAGTTTTACGATTTCAGATATTAAATATAATCCCTTAGTCCATTTTGAGTTGATTTTTGTGTGTAGTGTAAAATAGTAGTCCAGTTTCATTCTTTTGCATATGACTATCCAGTTTCCCCAATATCATTTATTGAAAAGACTAACTTTTTCTCATTGTATATTCTAGGCTCCTTTGTCATAAATTAATCAACTATATATCCATGGGTTTACTTATGGGCTCTCTATTTTGTTTCACTGATCTATGTGTCTGTTTTTATTCCAATACCATACTGTTTTGATTACTATAGTTTTGTAATATAGTTTGAAACCAGAAAATGTGACATCTCCAGCTTTCTTCTTCTTTCTCAAGATTGTTTTGGCTGTTGGGGGTCTTTTGTGGTTCCATGTGAATATTAGGATTGTTTGTTCTATTTCTATGAAAAACACAATTAGGATTTTGATAGAGATTGCATTGAATCTGTAGATTGCTTTGGGTAGTATGGACATTTTAACAACATTTGTTCTTTCAACCCACGAGGAAGGCTATCACTCCATTTATTTGTGTCTTTTTCAATTTCTTTCATCAATGTTTTATAGTTTTCAGTGTACAGATCTTTCACCTTCTTGATTAATTTATTTCTAAGCATTTGACTCTTTTGATGCAATTATAAATGGGATTTTTCTTAAGGGTTCAACAATACATGATTTTTATTCTCTTGCTCTGAGAGCATGTATCAAAATATATATATATTAAACCAAGGAAAATAACTGAAGATTTTTGGGCCTCTTGTGCTTTAAAAAGGAAAAAAAAAAAAGGAGCCACTAATTTGCTCAGATACAGCAGGCTTAGTGGTCCTGTATTTTGAAGATTTTAAGAATGTTTCTTAAGGTAAAAGGAAAGGGAAAACATTCACTACCCCTTTCCAGAATTTAAACAGAGGGCAGTAGACATTCTTTTTCTTTTTCTTTTTTTTTTTTTTTTTGGCACACGGGCTTAGTTGCTCTGCGGTATGTGGGATCTTCCTGGAGCTGGGATCGAACCCGTGACCTCTGCATTGGCAGGTGGATTCTTAACCACTGCGCCACCTAGGAAGCCCCAGTAGACATTCTTTACACCCAAATAAAACTATGGCAGCAGTGCACATGTGACCAAGGTGGATGCAGAATGGAGATGTTCTAAACACAGCTAGGACTCTCAGCAAAGCTAATACACTAAAATCATATGATTACATTTTGAAAGAAAATGTACAAAAACCAAATAGGAATTTCGAGATTTTTCATTTGAAGGTAAATCTTAATGCTATTAAATTCACAAATATGCTAATTTAAATACCCAATTCTATTATCTAAAACACACATTGCACACATAAAAATATCTATTCTCTCCACATGTCAGAACCCATTCATTTCATGGTTTGGAAATGGGGAGAACAGTTTCCTCTTAAACTGCAAGTCAGCAGGTGTTTCTTTACAGTTAACTTTAGCAAAATTCATACAAAATAGTAATTAACTATGATCTTCTTTGCTTGTTAACTCACAAGGAAACACCTTCAAAACTGCATTTTGTTAAAGTTTCTATACTAAAATGTAGAAAAACTGAACTATACAAATAGTGAAAAGTTAAAAATTCCTTAATTTTTTATTCCTGGTACCACTACCACAATTTACAGGGCAATATACCTGATGTAATGAAAAGAAAAAGAAAAAGACAAAGCTACAACAGATAAAAGACCTCAGGAATGTACATGTAATTGACACTAGATTGCATTAATCAATAGCTGTACTTTTTGCAAACTGTGGCTATGACAGTCCTGAACAAGAAGGGCTTCCTGTTTAAGCTGCAGTAACTTTTCTGACTATGGATCATCGTTCCTCCCGTGGTAGATTTTTACATTTCCTCTAATGCATTTTGGACAACTGTCTCAAAGTAACCTGCAGCTTTCCTGACAACACCTTGCTCTCTCTCCTGCTGAGAACTGTAGCCCTTTTCTTCTGAGCTTAGAACCTTCTGCTACCATATCCACCACTTCCACCACCAGATCCATAACCACCACCATAGGGACTGCCTGAGCTTCTTCCACCAAAACTGCCCCCCTTCATGGGTCCATAATTTGATTGCTGTTGTCCACTATAATTTCTGAAATCATTATAGTTCCCACCACCACCATAGTTACCTCCAAAATTTCCTCCTTCATTGTAACCATCATATCCTCCACCACCGCCACCATATCCACCATCTTGGTTTCCATATCCTGGTCCACCACCATAGCCTCCTCTATTACTATAACCAGGTCCACCACCATGGTTGCCACCATCACCTCCTCCATAACTACCTCTACTGCCACCACCTCTACCACCATAGCCTCCTCTTCCACTAAAGCTTCCACCACCGCCAAAGTTACCTCCACCACTGTCAAAGTTTCCTCCACGACCCATAAAGTTGCCAGAACCACCTCCACGACCTTTTTATGATCCAGCAGATTGCATTTCTTGTTTAGAAAGGGTCTTTTTCACGTCACAATTATGCCCATTAGTAGTGTGGTATTTCTGAACAACAATTTTATGAACTGTATCATGATCATCAAAAGTTACAAAAGCAAATCCTCTCTTTTTTCCACTCTGCCTGTCTTCCATAACTTCTATGGTTTCAATGTTGCCATACTTTTCAAAGTAGTCTCTCAAATTATATTCTTCTATATGTTCTTTAATACCATCAACAAACATTTTTTTCAGTGTTAGATGGGCAGCAGGCTTTACAGAATCCTCTCTAGAAACAGCTCTCTTTGGTTCCACTACACGCCCATCAGCCTTGTGCTGTTGAGCACACATTGCTGCATCCCCCTCTTCAACACAGGAGTAAGTCACAAAACAAAAGTCCCTGGAAAGTTTTGTTTGGGGGTCTCTCATCACCACACAATCTGTAAGTGTGCTCCATTTCTCAAAATGTTCTCTTAAGCTATCGTCTGTAGTTTCACAGCTCAGACCACCAATAAACAGTTTTCTCAACTGTTCTGGTTCCTTTGGATCATGGCCCTCCTCCCCACAGCGGCGGCAGTGACAGCCCGGAGTTGGACTGGGGGCGACCGGGCGGCGGTTTTACCTCCATTTTGAGACTGGACTCATCTCTTCCAACTAGACTTCGATATGGGCCAGATTGTTTTCTTAATTTCTGTTTCTGATAATTAGTTATTATTTACATATATCAAAATCCAATCAAAAGTTGAAGTCATATGGATGGAGGTTATAGACTCTAGGCTAAGAAGACATAATATTATGAGCAAATTTAGGGGACATAGGTTATATGCACTGCTTCTTTAAATTTTGGCATCATTAAAGCATTGGCTATAAATAAGACTGCTCCTATCAGTATAACAAGGCAAAGATTTCGTCCTGTCCAAGGCTAATGTCCTCTGGTTATTAGGACACTTCAGCAACCTAAGAAGACAATCAATATCCCTTCCCCCAATTATTTGGAATGACACATTTGCTTCCTTACTGAATATGCTGGCATATTCTCTTATTCTGTTTACTCCTAAGGTTCATTCTTCTCTTCTCTTCACTTTCCTTTGTATTCTAGGAGGTTGACATGTATCAACTGGACCAGCCAGGCTCCTTTCCTTCCTGAAGTGCAGAGGGTACCAGAGGAGGTAGAGGCAAAGTACTTTTTTCCCCATATCTCCCTCCCTGCCAGGAGTCAGGTTGGTAGTGGCAGAGTTCCCTACCAAGGCCACAGTTCCTGTCAGGTGACTCTCCAATAACTACAGGTCTTACTGCACTCTGCTAACCGCTCCATTTCTTGAGACCTAGGTACGCTATTCAACCTCTTGTTGCTAGCCCTGTGGTTCTTCACCATTCTTGTGGGCTACTACCACACTTTTGCCTTAGCCTTAACTAAATAGTGCCTTAACTAAACTCTTTTCTATTACCCTATTTGAATATGCCATCTGTATCCTGCCAGTCACCCTAATGGATTACATAATTGGTACCAGGAGGCGTCCCTGTAATGAGCTTTTAAAATGGGTTTCTGGGACTGAGAGTCTGACTTATTTCATGAATATATGAATAGATTTTTCCTTGCTTTTTGAGGGAATGGGACATTGGTAATCCAAAGTATGTGATGCTATCATGATTACTCAAAGTACCACCAGTCGCAGCATATGGTGGAGTACAGATGGAAGGCAAGGTACTGGGAGACCAAGTTATCCAATTCTCCTGACACCATTTATTGAATAACCTTATCTTTCTTACTGATTGAAATCATCTTCTTTACCATAAACTAAATTCTTTTGTATACTGAGGACAGTTCCTGGGCTGTCTATTTTGTTCCATGTATTTGGGTAAGTCTCCCATGATCACTTTATTTTATTGACCCTCTATGTGAGACAATGACAGAACCCTGATGCATAATAATAATAGTCCCCACTTTGATAGTGCTTATACCAGGCACTGTTCTAAGTGCTTTAGGTATATTAACTCATTTCCTTTTCAGAACAACTCTATGAATAGAAGTTGTTATTATCTATGTTTTGCAGGTGGAAAGTGAGATACAGAAAAGTTAAGTGACTGGCACCAGATCCCGCAGCCTGAAAGTAGAGGAGCTGAGATGTGAGCTTAAAAATTCTGGACTCAGAGTCTGCACTCCTAACAACTACGCAACTCTACCTCTAACCAAGAGTGTGGGCATCTCTTTTGGGAACTAAAAAGATACAGTCCAGGTGCACTGCTCCTGTTGATTTAAATTAATCAGATAGAACTTAGATAACGTAGAAAAATTGGTAGTTATGATATCTCCTAGACTGTCTCTTTCAATTAACTGTTTCTCAAGTAAACTTCTAGTTACTGTCAGACTTCATCTGCATCAGACTAGCAAATCAAGTCCAAAGTATTTTATACCTGCCCATCTTCCCTGCTGTTCATATCATTGAGTTAGCCAAATAAATTCAATTTTTTTCTATTGCAGCTTTCTCACAAATTGTGACTGGCATCTGTATATTTATGAAGTTTCTACTGCATTGCTAGTTTCTCGTATTATTAAAATACATCACAGAGTATATTGATAAATGCCATGATGAGACATGATAAACACAGTCCATTTTGATGGGGTAAAGTTGTCTTTAATTTTCCTGGTCTATAAAACAAGGATTAGAACAACTGACTCATAGCATCGGGGTGAATATTAGAAGATCATGTATGTGAGCGCAATTAAGAATGCCTGGCATATGGTAGGTATTCAGGTAATGTTGGTAGAGTCTGAATCATTAGAGGCTATGGTTATTATAGGGCTCAGACTAAAAGCAGAGAGGAGATGTGGAGTGATGTATATTTATTGAGCATTTTTCATAGTCCAGGCACTATGCTTGGTGGTTTATATGCATATCATTTCATATGGTGGAATCAGTAAGTACTTTTATAAGATGACATCCCCATGTAGTCCAAAATTACAGTCCAAATACTACGTGCTACTTTGACATCTGGTGAAATGAAGAACGCAGGCTGGGGATGGGGGGCTCGAGTATTCTAACTACAAAATCCCCTCCCACTCTATTCCTCAGGTAAGCGTCCCAAGCCATACAACCCTCCTTATTAGCAAATGGACCAAGTACAGTTACCATGTCTCCCCAAGTAGCAGGTTTCAATTCCTGGCCAGACCACAGAATTATTCAAACAAGCCAATTGCATCTTCGAATGGGAAACAGAGGTAGCATCACCTTCTTGTTACTGCAACCAGGGGCTTACCTCCCACAGCCCCTGGTTGTTCACTCTGTCACTGAGTACAACATTCATGTGGCCTGTGAGGTTTGTGGTATCTGCAACTGGGCTCTAAGTATATGTGACTAACAAACTGCTGTGATTCGTCTGTCCAGTGTTGGGTGTTGGCCATCCCCATAGTCTCAGGACCAGAATTCCTCTTTCACCAACAGAGTGAATAGGAGGTGGTCAAAAACCCAAAAAGAAACTGAACTGAATGAGTCCCACTGATTGCCCTAGATCATTGCTTCTCAAACTTTAATGCGGAAACAATGATCTGAAGATCTTGTTTAAATGTCCATTCTGACTTTGTAGGTCTATAAAAGGTCTTAAGTGGGGCCTGAGATTTTGCCTTTCTCAAAGGCTCCCAGGTGATGCAGCTGCTCCTCAGACCACACAGTGAATAATAAAACCCCAAAGAAAACAGAATCCAGGCCAGGGAGACCTGGAATGGTCACTGCATCACTCATCAATGACCTTCCAGTCATCTGGGAATCTGGCACATCAAGGAATGACGGATAGTACTTTCTAGGAACAGGGACATTCAGCCTGAGGGATTGGAAACTGACTAGGATGTGTGTAAGATGGAACAATCCACTGGAACCAGAAGAAAGAAACTGCTTAGAGGTCACATGGCCAAGGAGACCCACTTGTAGCTGGGAGAAAAGGGACTCACCAATCTCTGCCTTGCTCTAGCCATTGTGTGATCCAATATTACTGCTATTTTAAAGAAGAAATATTGGTCTCCATAAAGCTTATCACTGGACTTCTTAGGATTAAAGAACTTTGCTTATTTCTATTAGTTTTTTAGTGAGGTTCATTGGGAAATGTCTGATTCAGGGAAAGGGGGAAAGGAGACAAAGGATTTGTTGCAAAGGGCCCTAATAACAAGCATGCCAGATACTTCTCATTGAGAAGGACAGGAGGAGAAGGAGAGAAGCAGAAGGAGAAGGGCCGGATGAAATCAAACCATGTTTTCTCCAGGAAGCCTGACCTCAGTGAAAGTCCAAAAGCAGAGGCTCCTGAGGAGTCCTTCTGCTCCTAGGAGACAGTGCAGATTAGATTGGTCTTATGCTTAGCAGACAGGCCTTGATGTTAATTTCTCTTGACCTTCTCATGTGATTCTTGTCAGCCTGGCCCTCATTTGTTAAGCTGGCTTTAATTATGTGCATAATGGCTCATTATTTTTTATAAAGGAAACAGCAAAGGAAACGATTATGCAAATGAATGAGGTTTGTTGTTTACTGTAGAGTTGTGAGCTAATTGGGCACTGGTACAAAAACACCAGCGCCAAACTCAGTGCCAGAAAGAATCCCACTAATCTCTACCTCTGAGATCTCTTTCAGCACATCAGCACCTACGAGACAAACTTATTGTCCAAGAACAAAGGTAAGATACCAGAAGAACTCATCTAGTGTAGGCAGATAGGTTAAGGGGTCCCCAGAAAAAGAGAACAAGGCATGGCTTTCTTGACGTAAGAGAAGCCATTTGGCCTAGGCCATTTGGGGATCTAAGCCTGGCTAAAGTGCCTACCCTTGAATAGGTCTCAGTAATTAATGATCTTGGGGAACAAAGGATTGCAGGAACAGAGAAAAGGCAGTCAAACAAAAGTGCAGGGATAAAGCAGAGTCCTAGTTCCTCCTCAAGGGATATAGATGATAATGAAATGATGCTGTTGACCCTTCTGACTTCAATCAACTAAAGCTTGGACTCTATTGACCTTTGTCCTAATTCTATGCTGAATTATCCTCTGCTCAAGCCCCTTCATGAATATGCATGTTCCCTTAGCCTAGACTTCCTCAATTTTGCTGTTCGGGGAGACACTGCTTTGAGAAAGATCCCTGGTGTTCTTCTTACTTGCTGCAAATGATATAAATCCTTTCTTCTCCTGATGTTTGGCTTCGTTGTGTCTATTGGCCTGACACTCACCAAGAGGCAAACCCAATTTTAGGGTAACACTAGGGCAGGGGCTTTGATCAGAACAGCTACTGTTCCTTGCTAAGGTTGAAGGCTTACCAAGGTGTCCAAGATCATGCCTCTTCAGGTAGTACCTCTTCTTTGGTTTGGTCTTCAATTGTTGTCAGACGGAAAAGATTTCTGTGTTTGGACCTAGTGTTCTTTCTTCTGGTCTCTGCTTTGGAATGTCTTATTTACTTGTTCATTCATTTGTTCATTTGTTTTGCCTGCTTTAGTTCCATCTGGTTAAATCTTTGCCTAAAGCCCCATGAAATTGGCTCCTTCTTGTCTTAACCAATGTCACCTCTTCTTGACACAGCTCACTCATCACAAGTGGCCTTCTTTTGGCCTTAAATATTCCAACCTTCCTTGATCTTTTGTCTTTTACCTACAATGGATTAATTTCCCTCCATCCTCATGTATCTAATCCTTCAGAATCTAACTGATTTATTAGATTAGACCAGGGACAGACGTCATATGCTTCCAAGCTACCCTATATTTCTCCCCTAGGGCATTTATAACATTTGAAATTAAATGCTGTTGTAAAATGACCTAAGCTAACTTGATCATTTATAATTACTACATTTTCTCTAGAACTCACAACCAGCAGGGATATTACACTGAAGGCAAATCTCCAAATGGATTCTGCACAACAAACATCATCAAGCAGGCACAAAATGCATCACATGGCCTGTTCTGTAAGCTCAGTGAAATCCTAGCACTCTGTCTTTTCATGCACCCAGACAAGCTCTTAAAGGGTTCATTTGAGGTGAATGTGAAAATATTCTAGCAGCAGGACTCAGCTAAAGTTCTAATCAGTATCAAATACTGCCTAAATGGTAGGATATGGAACCAGAAGAAATACCGATGCCTAGGGCATCATTTCAAAAGATATAAGGCTACTAGATTTGCTAGGTTCCTAGATTTTTTAATGTAATGGTGGCAGAGGCTATATGATATTCTTAGTCATTTCTTAAAACTGGAAGATCATTTATCTCACCAAAGAAAAATTATCTCCAATATCCATTATACCAAGTTACATATTTTCTGCTGTTGATCAAATATTAAGGCAACTGTAGCTTTATGGTAGCTGTCCCCGGAGGGTGGGTTTTTATTAGAGTCTTTCAAATACCACCCTGGACTGTGTATTTCTGATTCGAGTTGTTTAGGTATTAACCAACCACCTCCAGGATATAAATTAGAATGTCCATCTATATATCACACAGTATAAGTAATTTAAAATCAATTGCAGACAATATAGCAATTGTTAAATTTGCAGGTTCATGTCTGGTTTGCTTACTGGAGTATAAGTTCCATGGCGGTGGTGGGAGGGACTTAACTCGTATCATATACCCAGAGACTGTGCAGTTCCAGACGCAGAGCAGGTGACCAAGAATTGTGGTTGGGCTAAATGGAGCTCATTTGCCAAATTCTCCCCATTTCCTCCCAATTCAGCCTTTTTACTTTTCATTTTCTTCTATCATTCTCCTTCCCTCCCTTCCTCCCTCCCTCCCTTCCTCCCTCCTTTCCTTCCTTCCTTCCACCCTCCCTTTCTCATTTCCTTATCTCTTTCCCATTCTTTCTTCTTCTCTGTTTTTTTTTTCTCCCTTTGTGTCTCTCTCTTGTCATCTTCCTCTCTCACTTTCTCTTTTTATTTGTGTGGGAAAGTCATGTGGCTTCTTCAGAATTCTGACTAAATATCCTCCCATTGAAGAACTAGAGTGTTTGAAGACTTGCATTAGCTTGATTTAGTTGCTTTGAAGCTTTGTACTTTCTTTGTCTCCTAATCTGTAAAAGAATAGCAGTGATATCTCCCTCAGGAGGTTTTTGTGAGAATTTGTGGAGTATTGCCAGCACTCTTGATTCTCCCCCATTCCCCACCTTTAATTTAGCCTTAGCTCCAGTTTCATTAGTGATTATATTACTTTAATTTCCTTAGCCATGATGTCATTCATTTATTTCCCCAACTGGTCTTGAGAAGGTGAAAGTGTACCATCTTCTCTGCCACTTGTATTTGTGTGCGTGAGGCGTGTGGGGCGGGGGCTGGCAGTCGAGGAGAAATGCTTTGCTCCACTCTTCTCTCTTTCCAAGCTGAGTTCTCTTAGATGAGCCGGTTAACCCCTCTCAGTTTCTGTTTTCCTGCCTGTGAGAGGGAGTCACGGTGCCGATCTCACATAGATGTCATGAGGATAGAGTGAGATTAGTATATGTGAAGGCAGCTGGCCCAGACGGATGCTTGACAAAGGTGAATGGAATTGAAACAATCCTTTCTAACTGATTGTAACATCAGAGTTCAACCAGGAAGCTGACCTCTCTGAGCTGTGGATGAGGAACAACTACATGAAGCGGACACCATGCAATTGTGGGAGGCTGGGGAAGTGAAGGTGTGCAGGGTGAGTTGGAGGATCACGGAAGATATCAGTCAGTCGACCTGAAAGCCAGGCATGTACACCTGCCAAAGTGGGACTGAAAGGGGAGATGATGGCAGGGCTGTGGGCAACTGTTGCCTGTCTGGGTCCACAAGCACACACCTGTTGAGGAACCTGGGGTCTCTGTTAAACGGTAGGGTGAGCAGCCAGGTGGAAGCGCTTGACCTTGAGTGGAGGAGAGTGACAACAATGTGGAGCCTGCTGGCACCTGCATCAGTCTGTCACTCATGTCTAAACCAGATGCACTTAGAGATAATGGCTGATGCTCTATTTCCATCTTCCAAATTTCATGCAAATTCCAATTTTGACCAACTCTAACTCTGTATAATACCCAGAATTCTGGGAAATGCAATTTCAGTTTTACCAAGTTGACCTGGAAAAAACACCATACCAATGTTTTCCATTTTACAGCTAACTCCTTTTGACTTTGATGTAAATTACTTTTTTTTTTCCAAGAAATGCTAAAAGTACTCCTTAATCATGCTCTTAAGTTTGTGGAGTTACATAAAGTAGTATTATAATTGGGTCAGGCCCTCTCCTTTGCACTTGAAATGCAATGTCACATAGGAGAAGCATTTTTAATGTAACCTTACAAATGGGAAAGGGAGATTTTTATTGAATGTAATTTGGGTTTAAATTTCAAATATACACTAGCAATGACCATATCTAGGCTCTGTGTAGTTTATTTATTTGTTTGTTATTTGTTTCCACCTCTAGATCTGAAGTTTCATTGTCTGTCTTGCTGGCTCTTCTCTGAGCCTCTTGGGACTATGACATGAGAAACCTAGGCTCTTTCAAACCTGTTCTTTTATATCTCCAGTGGGCTCAGAACACTTGCATGTAATGACTAAAATAATAAGTACCATCTCCAATTTGTTGAAGAGAAATAATTGTTAAGCTTCTTAAGTACTTAAGGTTAGGTCCTTAAAATTTTCTTAATATAATTTTCTTCCCTTTCTTGAGGCTAATAGCACACCTGTGAGGCTGCTTACTTCAGGAGTTCAATGTAGTTTAAAGCATGAATCATCTTCCTTGTTAAGCAATGGAGAATGGAAAGATGAATAAGATGCTGGCACTGTCTCAAGGGATTTAAAATCTAGTGTATTTGGGGGAAGGGGAGCAAAAATAGTAAGGTGACTTTACAAGTGAGGTACCCTGGAGGAAAACATGGCCCTTCTTAGCGAGGAGAGGGCAGAAATCAGGGACAACAAACAAGTTGTCACCCCTCTAAGATTTCATTAAGCATTAGGCACATTAAAGAAAGTAGGCAGGGTGTTTATTCCCAGTAGAGGAAACTCAAGGAGAGCTGAACATTTAATTAATCTTTTAACAGTCCTGATTGAGTGAACTCAGAAGTTTCATTCTTATTTTAACAAATTAAAGTCTGACAAGAATGGATATGGTAAAAGAGAGAGAGTAAGCAAAATAGAATGAGTTTGTGATTGCAAAGGTCAATGGTTAAGGGGATGAAGTTTATTTTTAGCATCACCATTTATCCTCTGGGGCCCCCCAACCCCCTTTGCACTGGGGTCTTGGTGACCTTCTACTGTATCTGGTCACTCCCCCTGCCTTGATGACATTCCTTGACTCACCAGGATTCTTTGTGCCAGTAAACCTTGCCTTTCCTTACCTTAATTGTCTTTGCCTTATTCTTTTGAGGCTGTGTTTATTAGAGTACCTCTTTACCAGGCTCTCACCATCATCATCCAAATACCTTATGTTTGTAGAGGTCCTTAAAGTTTGCTAAGTGTTTTTAAGTATACTGCCTCATTTAATCAACTTATTTCAATGGATTAATATATTAATGAATTCATCTCTCTAGGTAACATATTGATATGTTAACGGGGGCTACTGGAAAGAGTATCATACTTCCCCAAGTCCCTTAGATTTGCATAGTTTTTTATACTTTGTAGAGTCTTTTTACATCTGTTTTTTTTAAGCTCTTTATTGGAATTTAATTGCTTTACACTGTTGTGCCAGTTTTTGCTATACAACAAAGTGAATCAGCTTTATTTATACATATATCTCCATACCCCCTTCTTCCTGTGATTCCTTCCCACTCTCCCTATCCCAATCCTTTAAGTCATCACCCATCATCGAGTTCATCTGCCTGTGTTATGAAGCAGCTTCCCACTAGCTAGCTATTTTACATTTGGTAGTGTATATATGTTAATGTTACTCTTTTTTTTCTTTAAGAACTTTTATTGAGATACAGTTAACAGACAATAAACAGCATATATTTAGAGTGTACAATTTGGTATCCCAATCTCCCAATTCATTCCCCCAACCTTCCCCGCTTTCCCCACTTGGTGTCCATGTGTTTGTTCTCTACATCTGTGTCTCTATTTCTGCCTTGCATTTCCTCTTTCACAGTTGTTAGCATTTGCCTTGTGTATTTAGGTGCGCCTATATTGGGTGCATATATATTTATAATTGTTATCTCCTCTTCTTGAATGGATCCCTTGGTCTTTATGTAATGTCCTTTCTTGTCTCTTGTAACATTTTTTATTTTAAAGTCTATTTTATCTGATGTGACTATTGCTACTCCAGCTTTCTTTTGATTTTCATTTGCATGGAATATCTTTTTCCATCCCCTCACTTTCAGTCTGTATGTGTCCCTAGGTCTGAAGTGGGTCTCTTGTAGACAGCATATATATGGGTCTTGTTTTTGTGTCCATTCAGCCAGTCTGTGTCTTTTGGTTGGTGCATTTAGTCCATTTACATTCAAGGTAATTATCGATATGTATGTTCCTATTACCATTTTCTTAATTGTTTTGTTTTTGTTTTTGTAGATCATTTTCTTCTCTTATGTTTCCCACTTAGAGAAGTTCCTTTAGCATTTGTTGTAGGGCTGGTTTGGTGGTGCTGAATTCTCTTAGCTGTTGCTTGTCTGTAAAGCTTTTGATTTCTCTTTCGAATCTGAATGAGATCCTTGCTGGGTAGAGTATTCTTGGTTGTAGGTTCTTCCCTTTCATCACTTGAAATATATCATGCCACTCCCTTCTGGCTTGCAGAGTTTCTGCTGAGAAATCAGCTGTTACCCTTATGGGAGTTCCCTTGTATGTTATTTGTCATGTTTCCCTTGTTGCTTTTAATAACGTTTCTCTGTCTTTAATTTTTGTCAATTTGACTACTATATGTCTTGGCGTGTTTCTCCTTGGGTTTATCCTGCCTGGGACTCTCTGCGCTTCCTGCACTTGGGTAGCTATTTCCTTTCCCATGTTAGGGAAGTTTTCAACTATAATCTCTTCCAGTATTTTCTCAGGTCCTTTCTCTCTTCTCCTTCTGGGACCCCTATAATGCGAATGTTGGCACGTTTAACATTGTCCCAGAGGTCTCTTAGGCTGTCTTCAGTTCTTTTCATTCTTTTTTCCTTATTCTTTTCTGCATCAGTGATTATTACCATTCTGTCTTCCAGGTCACTTATTCGCCCTTCTGCCTCAGTTAATCTGCTATTGGTTCCTTCTAGTGTATTTTTCATTTCTGTTATTGTGTTGCATATCTCTGTTTGTTTGCTCTTTAATTCTTCTAGGTCTTTGGTAAACTTTTTGATCTTTGCATCCAGTCTTTTTTCAAAGTCCTGGATCATCTTCACCATCATTATTCTGAATTCTTTTTCTGGAAGGGTGCCTATCTCCTCTTCATTTAGTTGTTTGTCTGGGGTTTTATCCTGTCCCTTCTTCTGGTACAAAGTTCTCTCCTTTTTCATTTTCTCTATCTTTCTCTGACTGTAGTTTTCAGTTCCACAAAACGAAATACTGCTGATACTGCTTGATATTGCTGTCTGCCCTCTTGTGGAGGAAGCTATCTAGGAGGCTTGTGCGTGCTTCCTGATGGGAGGGACTCAATGTTAGTCTTTCATGCCATCCCCGCTTCCTCTTCCCACCCCCATGCCCATGTCCTCAAGTCCGTTCTCTACATCTGTATCTTCATTCTTGCCCTGTCAGTGGGTTCATCAGTACCTTTTTTAAGATTCCATATATATGAATTAGCATACGGTATTTGTTTTTCTCTTTCTGGCTTACTTCACTCTGTATAACAGACTCTAGGTCCATCCAGCTCACTCCAGATAACTCAATTTCATTCCTTTTTATGGCTGAGTAATATTCCATTGTATATATGTGCCACATCTTCTTTATCCATTCATCTGTTGATGGGCATTTAGGTTGCTTCCATGTCCTGGCTATTGTAAATAGTGCTGCAATGAACATTGTGGTACACATATCTTTTTGGATTATGGTACACATATCTTTTTGGATTATGGTATTCTCAGTGTACATGCCCAGTAGTAGTGGGATTGCTGTGTCATATGGTAGTTCCATTTTTAGTTTTTTAAGGAACCTCCAAACTGTTTTCCATAGCAGCTGTACCAATTTACATTCCTACCAACAGTGCAGGAGGTTCCCTTTTCTCCACATCCTCTCCAACATTTATTGTTTTTAGATTTTTTGGTGATGGCCATTCTGACCGGTGTGAGGTGATACCTCATTGTGACTTTGATCTGAATTTCTCTAATGATTAGTGACGTTGAGCATCTTTTCATGTGTTCATTAGCCATCTGCATGTCTTCTTTGAAGAAATGTCTGTTTAGGTCTTCTGCCCATTTGTGGATTGGGTTATTTGTTTTTTTTTGATACTGAGCTGTATGAGCTGCTTATATATTTTGGAGATTAATCCTTTGTCAGTTGCTTCATTAGCAAATATTTTCTCCCATTCTGAGGGTTGTCTTCTTGTCTTGTTTTTGGTTTCTTTTGCTGTGCAAAAGCTTTTAAGTTTCATCAGGTCCCCTTTGTATATTTTTGTTTTTATTTCCATTATTTTAGGAGGTGGGTCAAAAAGGATCTTGCTTTGATGTATGTCATAGAGTATTCTGCCTATGTTTTCCTCTAAAAGTTTTATAGTGTCTGGCCTTACATTTAGCCCTGTAATCCATTTTGAGTTTATTTTTATGTATGGTGTTAGGAAGTGTTCTAATTTCATTCTTTTACATGTAGCTGTCCAGTTTTCCCAGCACCACTTATTGAAGAGGCCGTCTTTCTCCATTGTATATTCTTGCCTCCTTTGTCAAAGATAAGGTGCCCATATGTGCGTGGGTTTATCTCTGGGCTCTCTATTCTGTTCCATTGATCTTCCTTTCTATTTTTGTGCCAGTACCATACTGTGTTGATCACTGTGGCCTTGTAGTATAGTTTGAAGTCAGGGAGTCTGATTCCTCTAGCTCCATCTTTCCTTCTCAAGATTGCTTTGGCTATTCGGGGTCTTTTGTATTTCCATACAAGTCGTAAAATTTCTTATTCTAGTTCTGTGAAAAATGCCATTGGTAATTTGATAGGGATTGCCTGAATCTGTAAATTGCTTTGGGTAGTGTAGTCATTGTCACAGTGTTGATTCTTCCAATCCAAGAACATGGTATGTCCCTCCATCTGTTTGTATGGTCTTTGATTTCTTTCATCGGTGTCTTATAGTTTTCTGCATACAGGTCTTTTGCCTCCTTAGGTAGGCTTATTCCTAGGTATTTTACTCTTTTTGTTGCAATGGTAAATGGGAGTGTTTCCTTAATTTCTAAGAGAAGGTATCTTAAGGCAGAAGGTCCTTTGGGGCCAGACCCACTGCACTGCACAGCCCCAAGGGGTGCCGTTGACACTATTGACCCTGGGATGGCACCTCTGCAGCTGTATATGGGACTGCCTGTGAGTAGTGACACCTCTGTTTGTGGTCTTCAATTCACTCTCCTGGTGCCTCTGCCCATGCCGAAGATGATGGCTTATACTGGTAATGACTAGGAAGGGGATGGATGGAGGGACTCCTAACCCTACACTTCCTAGAGTGGAATAACTAAAACCCCTACAGCACGCCATTCATCCTCAAGTCCAGGGGCAGTCATAAAACTATGCTTGACAGAGACATTTTTCTCTCAATGCTCATAGTAAACCTTCCTGGAGTTATGATCAGAGCAGAGGCCAGAGATATAAATCCATATATAGCACAACAGGATTTTTTCCTCTTAAAGTATAATTCCTTCTCCTAGGTGGCTGTTGTTTACAACCCAGTTGCTATACTCATGTTGCCAAGGACCTGCACACAGGCTGCTGCAATTTTCAGTTTTCCCAGTGAATTCAGATGTTGCCCTAGTTTTTGAACTAGTTTGTTTGAGTGCTGTGCACTGGCTGTCAGAGCCCCTTCTTATCAATGTTTTACACCAAAGTTTTATTTCCAGAGTTTCTTGTAATTCTTCCACTGTAAACTTACTCTCTCACTGTGATATTTCTGCTTCATAGGGTCGGGGGATCTGAATGGGCTTCCCAGACCACTGGTTGGCCCAGCAGTTTACCAAGAAGCCTTTAGAAAGTGTGACACATTTACAGGAAAAAGCAATGAACCTTTTTTTCCATATCTATTTCACATATTTGCAATGTAAGATTAATTATATGCTTCAGAGAAATCCTGTTATATTCCCAGCAAACCAAAATATTCTAAAAGTGTTGCCTGTGTCAAAAGGTCATGTGAGTCAGCTGTACCTGCTAACATTTGGTTCATCTTCATTACTGTGTTTGTGCTGGGTGTAAATTTCAAAAAGTGTGCAATCACTACTTCATACACAGACAGATCTTGCTCCAGACTACATAAGGACCAAAAATGAATGGCATAAGCAAGAGTTCTTTTTATACATTTAGGCATCCCCTCCTTCTCACACCTCTCTTTACCCAGGTAGGGGATGCAGAGGCGTGTGACCTTTTCTTAATCTAGGCTGGAAGCATGGAGACTCATAGAGATAATGTTCTACAGTTATGAGGGGCTGGATGCACCAGATGCTCTTCACAAATACTTAAGTGGAAAGTGTCCATAATGTCGCTTGATTTGAGGATGGTTTTGACACTTTGAAGGGAGAAGGGTCTGGGGGTTGTAGGAGCCTGACCTGTAGTCCCAGCTGCCATAGCCTTGCCAGAATGGAGATTCCATCCTCCTCTATCTGTTCACAACTGTTTTCTTCGGGCTGTACTCTAATACGATTCAATTCCTGCCAACACTTAAATGGATTTTACTTAATATTACAGATTGAAAAGTATATAGATGTTATCTTATCGATCAATTTCTGATCAATGTTCTAATTAATGTCATTCTTTGTCATCATCTTAGGTAGTTTATGGAGGTGAGCTTATATTACACACACGCATACCTTTGTGCCCTCATACCAAGAACGTCTTACTTTACGCTTGTCAAACAAGCTCTCTACCCACCTCACACCTAAATTGGACGGAAGACCATTACAAACTATTGTGCATAGAAAACCTGGCAAGTTGAATGTTTTTCCCCAACCCCTCTTTACAGTTGCATTTTATTTGGTGTTATTGTTCATGTTTGTTATTTTCGATTTTGGCTGTTGCATGATATTTTGGTTTGACCAAAATAATTCAAAGGCTTAAAAGGATTTATCAAAGTATAAATATAATGATAACAGTGGCCACATCGATGCTGTAACTCAGAGTATATGAACAGATCTTCTCAATAGAAAATGTGAATATTATGAACATACACTGTGAACTTCTATCAACCAGGACAAGAAAATCCATGGGAACGATGAATTTTCACATGCACAAAAAGATATTGTTTGAAAGCATAACAATAATTATCTGAAATTTGAGTGTTACTGGACTGACAACTTAATTTCCCCTAGTACGTAGTGTATTATATATCAAAAAACATCAAATAGAGGCACGAAGACATAGTACCCTTTGCATCTTTTTAAAACAAAGTATAATAATATATCCACTACAAATGATTCCAGCTGGATTTAAGAAATTAACCCCCAAATAACAGTGGCTCGAACAAAGAGAGATTAATTTCTTTTTCTCAAAGAAGTCTGGGGGCAAGCAGTCTGGGGTTGCTATAGCAAGCACATTGGATCATCAGAGTCCCAGGCTCTTTTCTCTTTATTCTACCGTCTGAGTCCTAGCTTCTGTTCTTATAGTTACTTAATGGTCAAAGATGGCTGTTGGAATTCCAGACATCACAATCCTACTCTAGCCAGCAAAAAGAAGTAAGGATAGGCACACCCATTCCTTTTCAAGGAGACTTCCCAAAAGTCCTACACAAACACATCTATTTATATTTCACTGACTGGAACTTAGTCACATGACCATCCTAGCTGCAAGGAAGGTGGGTGGGTAGTCCTCCATCTAAGCAGCATAGCGTCTATCTAGAATGTGAGGTTCTGATTCTAAGGAGGAAGGGGAAAATTGGCATTGTATAGCAGTTTCTTCCACAAATGACCTCCAAAGCCAACGAATACATTTTCCAAGGATAAGCACACAATGATGCTCTCTAGTATAATATCAATAAATTTTGCTGCTAAAGGCAAAGAAGAGACCAAAAAAGAAGAATAATTAAAGTAGTACTACTCACGATAAAAATGAGCATCTCTTGTATAAATCACAGGAATTTGTAAAACTAGTCACAAAGTTAATGATAAATGTTATGTTTGAGGGTGATTGGTAAAATTTCTTTATGACATGCTTCTGTTGTGTATTACTCATTATCAATGAAGTGTAATGTGAAGGGGCAATTACTATCACCAGTGCATAATAATAGTAAATATTTTGCTTTGCTGCTTTATAAAACCACTGATTTTAGAGTTTTAAAAAGCTCCTGACATGTGTCACATTAAGGGACAAATGAGAGAGAATTGCTTGACAAGCTTTTGTTCTCTTTATTCCTGAAAACCCATGATGTAGGAGGATTTTGTTCCTTTAGTTAATAATAACTTTGTGAGTCATGATGTAGATAGGAAAATATACATTGAGATTCGTTCTGAAGGAGGACCAGTTATGTTTATAGCTAGTAAAAGAGGTGCCTTTGAAAAGTGAAATCACTTTCTGTTTTATTCACATGGAATAGTTGGCCGTGAAGTAGGCCACAGGTTTTAATTTTAGAGAGTAAAGTTGTAAACACAAATAGTGTCCACTTAGTGCATTAAGTTCAATGTATTACTCAAAACATTGGGCAGCAAGTAAAACCTACTGATAGTAGTCAGAACACAGAGAGCCTGTTGCACGTGGTGGCAGTGGAATTGTTTTATGAGTTAACAGTGGTGACCTGGGATGCTCCGTAGCTGACACCATGATTTTGGCCTTGTGAGACCCCAAGCAGAGAATCCAGTTGGGTCTGCCTAGTCTTCCAACCTATAGAACTGGATGTTGTTTTAAGCTGTTAAATTTATGGTAATTTTTTGCAACAATAGAAAACAAATACAAATGAATACAATTTGTTGCAGAGGGTGGGAAATAAACCCTAAGGAGATTCAGGAGGCAACAGCATTAACGTAATTTTGTAATTCTAATGATCTGAAGCAAGGGTCTCCGACCCCAGGCCACAGACCAGTACGGGTCCGGAGGCCTGTTTGGAACCAGGCTGCACTGCAGGAGGTGAGTGGCAGGCAAGTGAGGGAAGCCTCATCTGCTGTTCCCCATTGCTCCGCATCGCCCACATTACTGCCTTAACCATGTACCCCTCCCCACCATCTGTGGGAAAATCGTCTTCCACGAAACTGGTCCCTGGTGTCAGAAAGGTTGGGGACCGCTGGTCTGAAGCACTGTGGAACATTCTCTCTAGTTGTGGGTAGATTATTGCATCTTGCACTTCCCATGACCAGGAAAGAAGACAATGCCTGTTAGGTGTCTCTGATATCTGGGGGCAGCACCCTGGGAATGCTGATTCAATCCATTTACAGGGTGATGTGGAAGATCACCAGCCCTGTGTGGGTCTCAGAGCAGAAAAGGGATCTGCAGTAGGTCCAGGTGGATGGACGCTTCCACACTGGGTTTGGCAGCTATTCCAAATACAGGTTTGCCTTTTCTGCTTGTAGGGCCTCGGCCAGTACCACTGACCGAGGCTTAGAAAGCGCTTGATCCGTAAACACGAGATCCCACATAAAATTGCATTGGATTAAGAGACCAACATCTAGCAAAGGAAATAAGCGATGGGTACATGACCATGGTGTCTGTAGTCCCAACACATACCCCACCCCCCACAGGCTGCTGGACTGACAGAGCTCGGGCAGTGTCTGTTGCAGGTCCTGCTGAGGTGCCATCTTGGAGTGAACACTGGGCAGATGGAACGCTATCCTCTAAGATGGAGCAGACACCTCGAGTTATTACGTATTACATGATGCTGTGTTTACAACATGTGGAAGGTACGGATCCTGGAAGCAAAAGGTGAAAGTAGTAGTGACTCTGCTAACATCAGCCCCAGTGGCCCCTTTGCGGGGTTTGTGCTTCTCTTCTCTGCAACTTTGGATTCTAACATTTCATAGTGTTGGTTTTTAAAGGGGTAGTGGATCTACCAAGGAACACAGTAGGATCCTATTAAGGTAATTAATAGGATTAAGCTCCTGCTCAGTTACTTTAAAGACCTTTCTCCGAGAGACCAGAGGGCAAAGAGAGTAGTCACCATACTGGCAGGAGTAATTGACCCTGACCATCCGGCAGAGGTAGGGCAGCTAGGGGCAGGAAGAATGTATCTGACACTCAGAAGATAAACTTGGGATGCTCTTGTAACCATTTTCCCAGTTTTGATGATAAATGTGGCAGCAAACACAGCCTGGGAAGGTCATGGTGACCCGTGGCCCATGGCCACTCTCTTTTTAAAAAATGTATCTTATTGAAGTATAGTTGAATTGCAATGTTGTGTTAATTTCTGCTGTACAGCAAAGTGATTAAGTTATACGTATATATCATTCTTTTTCATAGTCTTTTCCATTATGGTTTATCACAGGATATTGAATATAGCTCCCTGTGCTATACAGTAGGACCTTGTTGTTCATCCATCGTATATATAATAGTTTGTATCTGCTAATTCCAAAATCTCAATTCATCCCTTCCTGCCCCCAGCCCCAGGCAACCACAAGTCTGTTCTCTATATCTGTGAGTCTGTTTCTGTTTTGTACATAAGTTCATTTGTGTCGTATTTTAGATTCCATATGTAAGTGATATCATATGGTATTTCTTTCTCCTTCTGACTTACTTTACTTAGTATGATAATCTCTAAATCCATCCATATTGCTGCAAATGGCATTATTTCATTCTTTTTTAATGGCTGAGTAGTACTCCACTGTATGTATGTACAAAACATCTTCTTTATCCATTCCTTTGTCGATGGACATTTAGGTTGTTCCCATGTCTTGGCTATTGTGAATAGTGCTGCTATGAACATAGGGGAGCGTGTACATTTTTGAATTACAGTTTTGTATGGATATATGCCAAAGATCTGTATTGCTGGATCATATGGCAACTCTATTTTTAGTTTTTTGAGGAACCTCCATACTGTTCTCATAGTACTGTAGCTGCACCAATTTACATTCCCACCAACAGTGTAGGAGGACTCCGTTTTCTCCATACCCTCTCCAGCATTTGCTATTTGTAGATTTTTTAATGGTGGCTATTCTGACTGGTGTGAGGAGGTACATCATTGTAGTTTTGATTTGCATTTCTCTAATAATCAGTGATATTGAGCATATTTTCATGTGCCTCTTGGCCATGGCCACTGTTATTCAGAGATAAGTGTCTGCATCATCTCAGTAACCTAGCCACCTAGACCAGCATAAGTGCTAGTTGAGGGCAGAGAGATTCTAGAACAGATGGTGGAGGACAGGCAGAACAAGTGTCTGTTACTGCCTATTCAATGGCAGGGATGGTAGTTTTTCTTACTAACCTTCCCCTTGTAAGATTCTCCCAGGAAAAGAAACCAAACAGAATCCTGGGAGATCTTCTCCCACAATTTATTACATGAAGCAAGTGGATCCAAAGGCACCAAGGAGTTGTCTACGCAGGGTCCACAGTGTGCCCCCCAGATCCCCCTCTGGCTTGTTTCATTCATTCCCCCAGCTGGTGAGAGTGTTGGTGGCAGGTAGCTCTCAGATGAGTTCCCTTTCTGGGACTTTCTATAGGATGGAGAGAGCTGCCTTGCCCAAAGTTATGAAAAGGAGAGCCTGTAATTAATACCCCCGTTTGAGACAACTTTGGAGGATGGCCTCAGCCGCAGAACTTCCTGAGGGATATACCGAGCCCTTTGCTGCAATGGTATTGCAATTTCAATTTATCTTCTCCCCATCCCCAGATCACTCCCCAACAAGCCTCCCACACACAAATCTCTGTCCTGGAGTATGATTCTTGGACATCTGACCTTGGATTTCTGAAGGTTTGTGTCAATTTACATCCCACTAGAAATACATGAAATGATAGTTCATCACAGAATTTCTGGTATTGGATACCTTGGGTTTTTAAAGTTGAGAATTTTTTATTGTGGTTATCTAAATTTGCACTAGTTTTATTTAGAATTTTAAAAAATACTAGCGATGTTGAAAATATTCTTACATGTTCATTTGTAAAACATCTGTAGGCATGACTGCTGTTGGACCTGGTCTTTATATGTCATCTGGGTCAAAGGCCATTTCTTTGTCACTTTCCTCCTTTCACGTGGTGCACAGCAGATGATTTTGGAGTGTGCTGGTCTTGTTTATCATCAAATAAGACACTACTCTTTCCTTCAATTTCCCAAATTCCTAGAAGGGCCAATTCATGAAATTGGGTTGGAAATAGGCTCAATATAAATAGGCTCTTTATTAAAGGACTGTAAACATACCACATGGCTTCTCTTTGTATGTTTAAGCTTCTCAAGCTTGTGACTTCAACTTTTCCGAGGTGAGGCTATTTTCTCTGGATGCAGGGCTACATATTTTAGGACTAAGTGTGCAGCCATTTCACTCAGCACTCATGGCTCTGTATCAGGATCCCCTTCAGATTGACAAAAACTTCAGCTTTTATCTAACTTCATTAGGAAAGATTAAACAATCTTAGGATATTTAGAAGCCTTTTCAAAAGTCAGAAATACTTTAATAACCTTCCAAACCGCTCCTGACATTTAAAAACTTGATTATGCAAAGAATTTCATCTATGGGACATGGGATTACTGACTGCCAAAAATAATTCAGTTGAGACCTGGAATCTTTTTTCTAGCTCCAAGAGAAGTACTATTAGTAGGATTAGTTAACAGACCTGTATCCCCATTTTGAGAAAAGACATCATATGTGATTAATGAAATATTTGGAAACAGACACCATATGACTTAGGATGGCTTAACTTGAGAAGTTCAAATCTTTATAGGCTTATCATAAATAGCACTTTAACCATAATGAACTAACTTTGTATTTATGAATATTTCATAGCTGAAGCTGATGTGCTTTTCAAATAGACTTAAGTCAATGCAAATAATCAGTGACGAGACGGTGTGTTGATTTGAAATGTGAAAAAACTTTTGATTATATGAATTCAGGTTGTCTAGAGAGCATGCATGCTCAGAACTAAGCTATAAATCCTTAGCTTATCAATAAGGCACTGATTGTCACTTTTAAAAACTCCTATGAGCAGAGCTTGGGAAACCATCAGAAAAAGGTGATAAGTGGAGTAAAGGCTGGGTTAGTCGTTCAGAAAGATATCTGGCTGGCAAATTTCAGATTTCAGGGGAAGCTGAATGGGTTGATATAAAGACAGGGAAGGCTTCACTGGAGAAGGGAGCTGATATCATCAAAGATGAAGGCTACTGTTAAGATAGGTGCTTCATGCTTTTGAGAAGGGAGCAGGATGAATGAGAAATCACGTTTGAAACTCCTCCCTTAGAACTGACCATTCACACATATTCACTCATCAATTGGGAAAATTTTTCCCCACGTGAACCAAATATTGAACATTTCCAGGGTCCTTAGAGCAATGAAAACTGCTGATTCTGATTACTAAGAAAATTACCAGGAAAAGACAACATCTTCAGTCCAATTTTCAGGAACCAAACAGCCTCTGCCCACCACCACCCTTTAGATATTTTATTTAATTTATTTTTTTAAAGCTCTTTATTGGAATATAATTGCTTTATACTCCTGTGCCAGTTTTTGTAGTACACCAAAGTGAATCAGCTGTATTTATACATATATCCCCATAGCCCCTCCCTCCCGCGACTCCCTCCCACCCTCCCTGTCCTGGCCCTCTAAGGCATCACCCATCATCGAGTTTATCTCCCTGTGTTATGCAGCAACTTCCCACTAGCTATCTATTTTACATTTGGTAGTGTATATATGTCAAAGCTACTCTCTCACTTCATCCCAGCTTCCCCATTGCCACCCCCCCCACCAGCCCTGTGTCCTCAAGTCTGTTCTCTGCATCTGCATCCTTATTCTTGTCCTGTCACTGGGTTCATCAGTACCATTTTGTTTTTTTTAGATACCATATATATGAGTTAGCATATGGTATTTGTTTTTCTCTTTCTGGCATACTTTGCTCTTTATGACAGGCTCTAGGTCTATTCACCTCATTAGAAATAACCCGATTTCATTCTTTTTTATGGCTGAGTAATATTCTGTTGTATATATGTGCCATGTTTTCTTTATCCATTCGTCTGTTGATGGGCATTTAGGTTGCTTCCATGTCCTGGCTATTGTAAATAATGCTGCAATGAACACTATGGTACATGTATCTTTTTGATTTATGGTTTTCTCCAGGTATATGCCCAGTAGTGGGATAGCTGAATCATATGGTAGTTCCATTTTTAGTTTTTTAAGGAACCTCCAAACTGTTTTCCATAGTGGCTGTACCAGCTTACATTCCCACCAACAGTGCAGGAGGGTTCCCTTTTCTCTGCACCCTCTCTAGCATTTATTGTTTTTAGATTTTTTGATGGTGGCCATTCTGACCGATGTGAGGTGATACCTCATTGTGGCTTTGATTTGAATTTCTCTAATGATTAGTGATGTTGAGCATCTTTTCATGTGTTTGTTGGCCATCTGCATGTCTTTGGAGAAGTGTCTATGTAGGTCTTCTGCCCATTTGTGGATTGGGTTATTTGCTTTTTTGGTATTAAGCTGCATGAGCTGCTTCTATATTTTGGAGATTAATCCTTTGTCTGTTGCTTCATTGGCAAGTATTTTCTCCCATTCTGAGGGTTGTCTTCTTGTCTTGTTTATGGTTTCTTTTGCTGTGTAAAAGCTTTTAAGTTTCATTAGGTCCCATTTGTTTATTTGTGATTTTATTTCCATTATTCTAGGAGGTGGGTCAAAAAGGATCTTGCTTTGGTTTGTGAGATTTTTTAAAATATAGACTTGTTATGTGTTTGTTTTTACATATGAAATATATTTGTCAAAGTGTGTATCCAAAGCGAGGGTTTTTTCATGATTATTTGATATTTTAATTATATGAAATGGATGTTATGGAGTGAAACTCCCATTCAGGAGTCAACTCTGGTACTCATTTAGCTGTCATCCAGAAACTTTATTGTAAACCATGTGTCAATAATATCTACATTTCTAATTCCAGTTTGTCATTTCTTCTGAGGCACAGAGAAAGGAAAAGAAGAAATAAGGGTTAGCAGCCATTGAGCAGTGCTCAGTATGCAGACAGTAGGCATAAAGGATCTTATTTAGTCTTTATAAACTCCATTGCCAAGTAAGTATTAGCATCGTCTACATTTTTTTTAGGTGAGGAATCTGAGGCTCAGAGAGATTAAGTAGTGTGCCCAGGGTACTGCAGGTTTATTTTTGGATTCTGCTTTTACCAATAATCTACTCTATAAGAAGATAAACATATGGCATTACATTATTAATTTGAAAGTGACCTTTGTGACTTTTACTTCTTTTTATCCAAAATATGCCTAGCTCAGTGCCAGGCACACAGTAGAAGACCAAGAGGGGTAGGTGAGGAAATGGATGAAACATGACATTTGGAACTGTAGTTCTCATGCTCCAAAGCCAACCCCCGGGCTCAATTCCTGGATTCACCACTAAACAAATACGTACCCTCTGGCAAGTCAGTTTATTCATATGGCAAAATGGGGGTAATAATACTTATCTTTTAGGGTGGTTATAAGGAATAATTGAGTCGATGCTACTAAATTACTTAAAATATATCTGGTACATAATCAATTCTCAGTGAATATTAGTTTTTATTATGATTGATCATATAGATTCTGCCAGATTGTAGGTGTGTGAACTTGGGTAAGACTCAGTTTCCTCATCCTTAAAATATGGAAAAATAATTTATCTTACATGGCTATTTTATTTAGCAAGCATAGCTTTTGTCTGTGTTCTGCAGGTATTAATTCATTTAACTTTTATAGCAGCCTAAAGAGGCAAGTACCCTTCTGATCCCCATTTCACAGACAAAGAAACTGAGGCACTGAGAGGGTAAATATTTTTTTCAAGGTAATATAACTGGTAATTAGTTGAGTTGAGATTCAAACCCAGACACTCCAGCTCAGAGTTTCAGTCTGTGAGGACAACTCCACCCTACATATGCAATGAAGTAATATTTGTAAAGCATCTGCCCAGTTCCTGGCATGTAGCAGAAGCTTCGTAGATATCAGCTCCTCTCCCATCTTCTCAATAAGTATCTTCTGAAATTCTCGTGGAATGCAAAATGATGTGAGTTTATCAGGGGGCCTACTTGCCTTCCTAACACGTCCAAGTCTGTGTGATAGCAGCATTCCTGTGCTCTTCGGGGGTGCCCAGAAACATGCGAACATACCTCTCTCTGATTAGGCCCATCTTGGATCATCTTTTCTGTTGACGTGTTGGAGTACCAGGAAGCAAGATATCAACATGCACTCACGCATGTGCGGTGATATCCTGGAGAGCAGCTGCTAGTGATGACAGTTTGCAGCAGAACAGCTGGAGGGCAAAGCTGATGTTTCTAATGACTGATAACAAGTAACGGAGATAAGGCAGCCAAAGAGATGGTGTCTGACAGCAGGGTCCCCCCCCACCACCGCTTCCCCCGCCCCACCCCCCCACCCCGCGCGCTGGGGTTTGGAGTCCCCTGATGAAGAAGCGCTTGTAAGAATTTCAGGTGGGGTAACTCTGTGCTGTGCAGGACTGTCCTTAGAAAATCAACCTGGATTATTTCATACGTTGCCGGATTTGTAGCATCCTTGAAGCTCAGATACGAAATGCCAGTAACTCCATTGTCATAGCAACAACTAAAAATCAGAACTAATCTATGCTTCCACACATTGCTTCCCTGGGGTTAAGTGGTGGTGGGTCACCTCTGTTGAAAACTGCTTCTGGTCAGGCCCATGGGGCTTACCTGGGATTATGAGCAGAAGGCTTCATTTTGTACTACCTTGCTGCTTACAATCAAGGGGCAGCCTGGAACCCTTAGCAGCAGCACCACCTGGGAGCTTATTACAGATGCAGACGTTAGGCCTCACCCTCTATGGGGTGACTCAACCTATGACTCAAAATCTGCATTTTAGCAAGATCCTCTGTGATTTGCATGCACATTCACATCTGAGAAGTATTATCATACTAAATAGAAGATGGGCTTTGGAGTAGGAAGGACCGAGTTGAAATCGAGACTGCTTCTTATAGCTTTGTGATCGTGGGAGGGTCACTTAACCTTTCTGAGCCTCAGCTTCCTGGTCTCTAAACAGGTCTTAATACCTTCGTCATGGTGCAGGCACATAACCCGTACGCAACCCTGTCGTTCCCCTTCTCCTGTCTCCCTTCCTTCAGAGAGCACAGTCAGGAAAAGCGGTTTGGCTCTTTGGCAATCATAATAAAATTGTGGCAAGATGAAGGAAGGATGAATTTCTCTCTCTCCCTCCCTCCCTCTCTCCTCATTCTCCTGCTTTCTTTCCGCAGTTAGAGACACAATACTAATCAGGTTCCAGCTGGGGCATTGCTGGGACATGATGAAGGATAGAAGAGGGAGCCGACCTGGGTGTGACCAGGATCTGAGAGGCCAGGACTCCTGGTTCAAATGGATCAGTCAGGAGGAACAAAGCAAATTTCCAAGATAAAATCTGGGACTGATGGCAAAGGGTGGATCTGCACAGAAAGTTGCCCAGGGGCAAGTTCATGTTCAGGGAATTGATTAGGCAGACAGGGGGGAATGAAGGTCAGAGAGCCGTCTGGGTAGAAGAAAGGTGAAAATAAACCTGTCAGGACATTTTCCATCCCTTCACTATGCCCTCTTCTGTGCTCCCACCGTCCCCTGCCCACTACTCTACCAAGGCACCCCCTGCTCTGAATGGAATCACAGATGTGACACTGTGATTAGATGGAAGGCATTCTGAGGATGAATATTATCCTAGGGATTATGTCTTGTTTCACTGGTTTCTGGAATGTAGAAGTGATTACTGTTTGCTGAATGGTGAATAAATGAATGAAATTGTTGCTTCCAATGCTATAGTTCCATCACAGTCTGTTCCTTAGGGGAATCACGGGGCCTTTCACAAGGCAAGCGCGAGGCTCTCCCTGAGCCAGTGCATCACGGTTGGTCTCCAATCCCGCATGCCTCCATCAGGCAGCAGCCAGGGTTTCCCACTGCCCCTCTCGTTTTACAGCTGATGTCTGAAGCTGATGTGGAGAAGGACCAACGCGGGAAGGGTGGGAAGCTGGCAGAATCTCTACGCTTCCAGTTTTCCCTTTGCTCATGGTTTTGACGATGGTTGGTTTGACATTCTGTTACTTTCCAGGGAATGAGCTACCAAGCACAAAGAGGCTTTGAGAGGATGACGGTGCCTTTCCTTACTGAAGAGCTACCTGTTAGCCCCCTGTGATGACTCGGGAGGTCAGTCCCTCAGGCACCAGCTCAGGAATGTAGCCGAACTCTGATGGGGGTGTTGAACCTGGCCTACGGGAGACAGGCAGAGAGTCCAGCCTCTCCATTGTGGAGGAGAAGAGGCCAACAGCCAGGTGATGCTGGGAGCCCTTGAAAGGCAACAGAAGTCTCAAAACTGTGCCCCCATGAGGAGGGCTGCTCAGGGCGCTTGCCTGCTTTCCAGACATGGATGTTCAGGAGGAGACAGCACAACCGCTCAAATAGCCCCCGGGCCTCAGGACCTGAGATTTAATCACCACTGGGGGTTACTTATCCTGTATTTCACTTTATCACGTACCAGCTCCAGAGCCTGTGTTTTCGTCTCAGCAAACCCATCTTCAGCCTGGAGTTTCCTCACCAGAAGGAGGGCGGTTTGGTGGGATGCGGAGGGCGATATGGCTGTTGGAACGTCCATGTTGAAAGTGAATAAATGAAAGGAAACTCTGCTCTTACTCTCCCCTGCTCATCCCAGCAGGTCTTTTTATCATGCTGCAGCTTCCTGAAGCCTGCATCCTTCTCCTCAGAAGATGCCAAACAGAGGTGGGGAGCTGGGAGGCACTGGAGGGTGGATGGGGCGGGATGACCATGGCTCTGCCTGCAGCAAGCAAAGTGCTGAGACAGACTTTGAACACTTTCTCTGTCTTCTCCCCTAAACTTTTTTTTTTTTTTTTTCTATTTTCTGGGAGTGGATGAGGTGGACTGGAGGGCTAGTGGGAGGAGAGAGGGAAGGGCAATGGAAGTGGGGGGGGAGAGTATTTGGCACATTATATGCAATGTGAGCTGTTTCTCTCTCTCTCTCTCTCTCTCTCGTGTTCATTTAAAATTTAGGTCAAAATAAAAATATATGCATTTTGTGGTTTCATACAACTTCATTTGCCATGACTTTAAAGGAAACAGAAGTAAAAACAGTAATATATAAAAGGAATGATTTAATGACTATAAGCAAGACAAAGCAATAGCATTATAAAAAGCGTCCAGTTCAGTAGCTCCCTTTCTTTTTTCCAGTCCCCAAGTTGTACTCGCATTTCGACAGAACATTTGCATCATCCTGCACGTAAAGAACCAAAACCAGAGGAGATGTTGGCTGAGGACCAAAGGAGCCTGCGATGGCGGGTGGGAGAAGAAAGCGATGGAGAGCAACGTGTCACATGACTAGCTGCAGAAAGGAAGTTTTTCATAACTATGTAGTCTCCTTCTTGCTTTGCTAGGTATATAGGTACACATATTAATCAGTTCCTTTCTCTCTTCCTCATCCCCCCTCTATCCAATATAAAGCAGTTAACCCTATAATTGGGCATTTAAGTCACAGAAAAGTCAAAGGAATATTGCGTCTGAACTAGGAGTGAATATTCTGGGCGATAAAGTGACATGTGGGAGGCAGTGTCTTTCTCTTTCAGGGGCAGGTGAGCGCATCCTCAGTTGTGTATGGGACAGTTGCATCACAGTAGAGATAACATGATGTTATGTCTTCTGGGGGAAGTTCTAATCTGGGGTAAGGCAAATGCACTGTACACTCTATGTTCAGCCCAGCATCGTGACTAGCTTGTGCTCTGCAACACAGAGAAGGCGAGAACCATGTTTCTTGCAACCCCTCTTCCCGTAAGGTTCTGACTACAGCTCATCCACAACTCAGGCACAGTATGGAAAAGGCAAAGCCATCCTCCAGAAACCATTGCTCTCAGGTATGTAGGCAGCTGTGGCTTCCCCGTGAGCTCTCGAGAGCCACCTGCCTCACTGCTGCAGCCTGAGACGTCGCAGCCTCCCAGAGACCTAAGAGTGTCAGCAGCTACCTGGCACAGCTTCCCTAACCTTTTCTCTTCCTGCTCTCACCAAGCTTGTGTAAGACTCACTTCTATCTGAAATCCGTAATGTCATATTAAGATTTTAAAATACATCCCAGAAATTCAAGGAAAAGTGGTTTTTGTTTTTGTTTTTCCCTGATTGCACCCCCATTACGGGGCTGAATGTCCTGGCACCGGGGCAGAGCTGTGGGCGTTTGTCTCTCACACCATCTGACAACACCTGGCTTCTGACCGACTGGAACTTCTCAACGCTCTGCCCAGCAGTGTTTGTTGCAGTGACTTCTGTTCAAGTGCCAAGGGAGACACAGTCAGTGGGAGAACAAGGGGGAGGTCTGGACCGTCTCACCGTAGCTGCTGCGTGGTCTGGTGACAGGGAAGGCTCAGCCTGGAGTGCCCTGCTGTTGATCAGAGTGCTTGTCAGCTGGGTGACCTTGGCTGGCAGTGCCAGAATCTACATAGAGGCAGGCCAGAGTCTGGTCAGCCGGGTGCCCTAAGCACGGACCCCTCCACCTACTCTAGAAACCTTCCTACAGGTAAGGGTCTTGCCTCTGCAGTGGGAGCCCAGCCTTGGCCTCAGGCTGCCCCACTGGGTCCACTGGGATGGCTGGCCCAGTGCATGTGCACAGAGTGAGGGCTCTGTGGAAGTGGCCGAGAGCATGGACTCTGGAGGTCTACGGGTGACCTTTGGATTCTGTCCCACACTTACCTGCTGCACGACCTGGGGCAAATTTCTAGACCTTTTGGCCCTTAGTTTTCTCATCTGTACAAAGGAGAACATTAACAATATCTACCTCACAGGGATGTTAATCCATGTAAAATGCTTAGAACAGTAGCTTCCTCACAGTAAGGCTATGTGAGGATAGCATCATTATGACGACACCAAGGAAGGACAAGTTAGTGCAATGATGGAGCCTGGGACAAGAGCAGGCAGTGACTCCAAGGGCAGCATCCCTAGTCCAGGCTGCTGTGGACTCACACTCGACTCTTGCGGAGAGCTGGGAGGCCGCAAGTGGACAATAAGAGAGAGGTTTTCACTAAAACTCTGGGTGACAGTGGGGACCTATGCCCTTGCAGAATGAGGGGAAGGGGAGGCAGTTTCCCCCTTGGCAGAGCACGTAGCCCAGCAGGGCAGCAGGAGTCAGCAGAAAGGTGACGGTGCCTGGCAGGGGGACATGTGCTCAGGAGCTGACTGCGCTTGCTCTGGGCTGCATGCCAGGCACCCTCGAGATTGTCCAAAATAGCTGAGGGGGCCTTTGCAAGGGGTGCGAGAGTCTTAAGACCTGGGCTGTATTTATATCAGATACCAGTCCCTTGGGTGGAAAGGGCTCTGGTGACAGACAGACCTGGGTTGAATTCCACCTCTGCCACTTACTCAATTGTGAATACTTGGAGAGTGGGGGCATCTTATTCATTATGGAGCACACCGAAGGATTCAGTCCATGCATGAATGAATTTAATATCCCGGAACCTCAGCTTCCCCATCTGCAAGATGGTGAGAGTGCAATGACCGCTAAAGCTGATGCAAGAATTACATTAGACAACCACCCACAGGCACCTAAAATTCCTATGAATATAGGTTACTTCTTTCTTTTTTTTATAGTAAATATTCAGCATCTTGCTTAAATAGAAACACATTTGTTGACTAGAACCAATTAATGCTATTTTAGTGCAGAAAATGCAGTCCATTCTACACTTGCCAAAGACTACATCCTTTAAGAGATCATACCTCTTATAGGTGTTTTCCCAATTTGATCAGTGTTTTTTTAAATTAATTAATTAATTAATTTTTATTGGCTGAGTCTTCGTTGGGTCTTTGTTGCTGTACACGAGCTTTCTCTAGCTGCAATGGGCATGGGCTACTCTTCATTGCAGTGCGTGGGCTCCTTATTGTGGTGGCTTCTCTTGTTGTGGAGCAAGGGCTCTAGGCATGCAGACTCAGTAGTTGCAGCATATGGGCTCAGTAGTTGTGGCTCACAGGCTCTTGAGTGCAGGCTCATTAGTTGTGCCGCATGGGCTTAGTTGTTCTGTGGCATGTGGGATGTTCCCGGACCAGGGATTAAACCCGTGTCCCCTGCATTGGCGGGCAGATTCTTAACCACTAGGAAGTCCCTGATCAGTGTTTTTAAGTGTCATTCATGACTCAATCCTTTCTGACAAAAATCAAAATATAGCTGCTAGCTATTGGTGCATAGTATTGAATATTAGGAGAGTAAAAGGTTGAAGATAGGTTACTCAGTAATTGAAAGAGATTATGACCTGACTTGGAAAAGCTATGATACAGAGAAAAAAATTGATCTGGACCCAATAATTCATAATATGTACACACTATGCATTATTATTAGGCTTCTTCTTTTTTCTTTTTTAAAAAATTGTATTTGTTTATTTTATTTTTTAAAAATTTATTGGCTGTGTTGGGTCTTCGTTACTGCGTGTGGGCTTTCTCTAGTTGCGGCAAGCAGGGGCTACTCTTCGTTGTGGTGCGCAGGCTTCTCATTGCGGTGGCTTCTCTTGTTGCAGAGCATGGGCTCTAGAGTGCAGGCTTCAGTGGTGCATGGGCTTTGTTGTTCCGTGGCATGTGGGATCTTCCCCAACTGGGGATTGAACCTTTGTCCCCTGCATCGGCAGGCGAATTCTTAACCACTGTGCTACCAGGGAAGCCCTAGGCTTTTTCTTTCTATGTACACTTAGTGTGCTTTCTGACCAATCCTGTTAGGCAAGCTTGGAATAATGGAGTTGTTACTTGCTGTCGTGCCCATGGCATGTCCTCGAGAAATGACCAAATGATCAATGGGGAAGGGCCTGTTTCATGTCTGGTTCTCTTTGTCCAACTTGAGTCCTCCCCATCAGTCCTCCGTGTTGTGCCACTAGAAGCCAGGTACCTAAACATATTAAATCTGACCTCAATTTTAAATCCATCATCAAATCAACTTGCTCTAGTTTGCAGGTGGATCCACTGCTCTCCTATGTTGCAAGATGCATGGGCTTTGCTATTGCTTTCTTCTTCAGAATCAGAATAGTCTTTGGTTGGCTTCTGGGGGTGAAAATGATATTCTGGATGATTGAAATTGCTTGCTATTTAACTGTCAGATGGGTGGGTATGCCAAATTTTTGGAAGGGGAACAGAGCAAGTATCAAATGTACCGCTACTGCCTTAATATGACTTATTATGTATCACTACCTATTTATTGAATCAAAGTGTTTATTTATTTATAACTATTTTATAAGGCATGGTATATAGTTAAGAGTAAAATCATTGCTTGGAAAGTTTCTTCATTTCTGACATCCTTCAATTCTGTTTCAAGATCAGAGAGAACTTCCCACTCCGCAGAAAGTATCGTTTATTGATGTGGGATAAATTTTCTCTAAGAACAAGCCAGGACTACTTAATACAAGCAGTACTGAACATAGCAACTGAATGGCTTGAATAACAAAACATATCAAAATGTGAATCACCACTGTCAGATGCAAGCTTTTAAGAACTTTAATTGAAATAATTATCATTAGTATGCAATGTCTTACAACAAGTGTAGATACAATGAGATCAAATATCAAAGAAGTTGCACATTTTTCCATCTTTAAATGATGTCAGCTAACTCACCCCAAGAAAGCAATCTGGCATTGGTCTCTTGGTTAGCACTATTACCAATATCAACCAGCACTTTAAAATCAAAGTTGAAATGGTACATTCATTTGCCAAAAAGAGGTAAAAGGCAAAAAAGGTGAATCAACGTGCAAATTAGCATCTGGCCCAGTTGCAAAATTCATTTCCCAGACGCAAGGGATTGAACCATGCACGCTTGCAAACAAGATAAAGGGCAAACAGGTGAGTAAACCAAAATCAACTCCACAAAGAAGAACTCAGAAGACTTTGGGATGGTAAAGGTCAGGTCTACTGCTATTAGTGCTCAGGTATCCATATGTGTTACCCTAACTCAACAGTCTGTGAGACCTATGTCCTGGGCCATCCTTTCATTCAGGGATGGAAACCACCCTTCATGGTCCCAGGAAGTCAGGCAGTGGCATTGGGGGTTAGCTCAGAGCTGTAACAGCTGTCTGTATGTAGCTACTATACAGTTGTCGTTTTATAGATTTAAGTAAAAACAACACACCAGTTAAACGAGAAACTGAGATCACTTACACATCTATGTAATACTTAAAATGTCTATAAATATTTTTCTCCAGAAACTGAAAACACTGTAGACATGATTTCATTAATCCTCACAACACATTTGTGAGGTAGCATGGGGTAAGGTCCATCAGACAGCATCACGCCTGCCTAAGAAATGAAGACACAGATGTCCAGGGTGGGCAGGAGACTTCATCAGGGTCACGGGGAAAGAAAACAAAGTTGAACCTCATTCTGTCATCATTTGCAATCTGTGATCTAGAAGAGGCTGCTGGCCTCCCTCCTGCTCTGACATTCTCTCTAACGCTTTATGACTAGTCTGGTCCCTGGATGGTACGTGGTTGTTTCAGATCCACTGGAGCCACTTCCCTTGAGTAGACCTAAACAGACTTGCTCCCTGAGGTAAAGGACATCAGTTATTGGCATATATGTCAGGGGTGTGTGTGTGTGTATGTGTTAAGCAGTATTTGTTGAATGCAGTTGTTAACATTTTTGGCCAACTCAAAAACAGAAAAATGCACTTGGCAAAAGAAGGTTCAACCCATAGGTATTTTACACTAACATAACAAGGAGTGTTAGAGTGTTTGTGGGAAGCTGTTGCCTTGCTGAATGCATCTGTTGTAGGTCCACATTCCTCTCTTTACCAGAAGGATCTGGAAGTTAATACGAGCAACCAACCCATCAGGTGCTCTTGTGCAACAGCAGCCTTGGTAAGGAAAGATGCTTGCTGAGGCAGGATTCCCTGGGAAGAGGTTGGTCCCCCTTACCCAGTATTTATGACTGAAGCAATATCCAGAAGCCCACCTCTCCAAAGGCGCTTCCTGGACGTTCTGTCAACACATTTGTGGCTGAGGGAGGAAAAAAAAATGTGGAATGTCTTGTCTTTATTGAATTGTCCTTTGCCAAACCGAAAGCCTATAAAGGGGGTGAGGGTAGGAAAGAGGGATAATTATTCAGGCCAAGCACAGTCAGAATGGGCTCCCTTGGTCATTCCTGCCCATTTTTCTAAGAACGTCTACTTTAGTTTTGCTTTTTAATAATCAGAGATATGAGAATTCCTGGAAGTCTGCTTCTCACTCCCCACTCCTGTTGTAAAATACCTCTGGGGGCTGCTTGTTCTCCTTTGGTACCTAAGGAGTTTAGGAATAGTTTCTTTCAGAGCGGGGGATTGGCAGGTTGTGGAAAGTGTCACCGGTCCTAATGTCTCTGCCATCAGAGAAGTTTAGAACAGCATGGCAACGGCTGTTTTCATGTCAGTACTTTGTTGGGCCACAGCGAGTGACAGGAGGAGTTGAAGGTCAAGTTTCTGGAAACTAAACAGTCATGGCAGCAGGTCCAAGTTTAGAAATAAAAAATGATGCAGTTTCAAGTTCTTTATGGTAGCATAGGACAATATAACACATTCTGAAACAGAACCCAATGTATATTTTGTATTCTATGAGATCAGGACATAAGATGCCAGTTGCTAATACCAGGTGTTTCAGGAGCACAGGTTTAGAGCCATGAAATAAAGCTATCTAGAAAACACACAGAAATAAAAAGGCAACCATGCATAGCAAAAACAACCCACCAGCCAACAAACTAAATACTTTTAAGATAAAAATTTAGCAAATCATTTCATTTAGTTAAAAGTAAAAACTATCACAAACCTGGTGTGTCTTGTTTTGTCACAACGGGCATCACAATAAATTAGGGTTTCTCACACTCAGCACTATTGACCTTTGAGGCCAGGTAACTCTTCGTTGGGGTGGGCTGTCCTGTACATTGTGGGATGTTTAGTGCATCTGTGGCCTCTACCCAGTGGTAGTGCCCCTAACTTGTGACACCAGTGGTGTCACAATATCGCCAGGCATTTTCAAATGTTCCCTGGGTGGGGGAGGGGGAGCAAAATTATCCCCTGTTGAGAACCGCTGCTGGAAATGGGTGCCCGCAAAGATGATTCGTTCTTTCTCAAAAATCATGATGCAGGATTTTAAAACTGTGTAGCCAGGGGTGTTCATTTATTAAACAGCAGAATTAGTAAGGGAAAAGTGAAAAATAAATGGATTAATCACGGAGTCTGTATGGAAAAGCTTCACTGAGCAATTGCAGGCAAACGAGTGCCTTTAAAAAATTAAAGAAAAAAAGAAAAACACAATTAAAAAAAACCCCAGTTTGCAGCCATTATCCAGCAGACAGTAAGGCAGTGAACCTGTTGCTTTGTGGGTAGAAAGCAAGGATTCTACAGGCTCCTCCACGCAGTGGATGTCTCTGACAGTTATTGAGGGCTGATCCTACCTTCCCTAATGAGGTATGTCATGCACGTTACCCCCTCTTCCCTGCCACCCTCCTCCACGGCCCCCACTGTACACTCACTCCATATGCCTCTCCCTTTCTCCTCTACAACTAAACTCATCTGACAGCTTTCTCCTATGGAACCGCAACTCTGCTGAGAGCTTGTGGGCTGGGGGTCCCAGCTGCGGTTGACTAGCACAGGCGTCCTTAGCAGAGACAGGTGGCCTGGAGGGGAGAACAGGTAGCAGGCAGGCTGAGATCTGACAGCAGCCTGCTACTCTGCCCCTCGGCCTACTGGCCTCCCCCAGGGCACCTTCTAGGTTCCTCTTTCCTTAATTAGGCAGCTAAGGAGCTGGCATCCAGCTCGCAGAGCCGAGCAGGCATCCTGTCAGACACAACCAGATAAATCGAGATTAAAAAGGAATCTGAGAAACCCCTGCTTCCTTACCTGCAGGGCGAACTCCTCCCAGCACTCATTGCCTTTCCCCTCATGGAGATTTAATGTAATTTCCTAAAGAAAAGTTTAAGAAATACCACACACAGAAAGTTCCCCTAAAAGTAACCCTTGACGACACAACTTCATCCCTCTTCCTGGTTCTTCTCTCGGTGGGACCTGTTCTGGGTACAGACACCTCCACCGTGGCGTCCCGCCTGGACGGCTCAGGATTGGCCCATGTCAGCTGCATATCAGACTCCACTCACTTTTAAATAATTTTCTTTTCTTTCTTTTTCTTTTTTTGGTACCAGAAAGGGGAAGTTGTAGCAGCCAGAGGAGAGGGAGGAAAACAAAACAACCAAACCAACAAAACAGGGCTTAGGATTGTCGCTCAATGTGCATCAGGTACTTGTTATTAATTCTACTGGATAAGCGCTGATAAATAGAGACAGTCATTCCTCATCCCAGGCCACCTTCCTTTGTTAGGAGTCGTCGTAGAGAGGGTTGTTGTAGTTTCCCCAGGACCCGTAATCGTGGTCATCCAAGAGCCGTCCGTAAGAGGAATGCCTGGGGGGAAGGAGAAGAGGGTCGTGGTTATTGGGAGAAGTTGCCCATCTGTGGACAGCCCCGTGCCCTGGGGCCTGACCGGGGAGCGAAGACACAGTTCTTCACTAGGAAAACCCCTCGGCAGCAGACCCACCAAGTGAGGAAGCCCCCGTCCACAGACACCCTGTAAATGATGACCGATCCCCTGGGAGCCCGACTGGCGCCTTCCGCTGAGATCAGCTGGGTCCTTGTCTCTCTCCTTGACCTCCAGTGCTGGAGAAGGAAGAGGCCCCCTTTCCATGGCTATTTAATAGGAAGTAATGGGAAAGGGAAGGTTGCAATCCTGGCATTTTGGCTTAGGTCCTGGACTTCATTTCCCCTGAAATGATGAGGACACAACCAGAGCCACTGTTGCTTTCACCACCCCTCCTGACCTTTATACGATGTTGTATAACCTACAAAATTCTTCTATGTTCTGTGTTCACTTGATCCTCAAGATAAAGCTGTGGGCCAGGTACTGTTTATCTTTACTTCTCTGATGAGGAAAGTGGGGCTCGGAGATGTTAACTGACACACCCAGAGTCACCCAACTGAGCTATGAGTCGGGCCCCCACCTCCGGGCTCTGAACCCAGTGCTCCGAGCTCAGCCTCCTGGAGTCTGATGAGCACCTTCGCTCAATGGCAACAGGGGTTTTATCGGCTTTGCTGGGTCATTCTGGCAACCGGTTCCACAATTAATATTATTTGGAAAAGAAACTGAAATCAGATTGTTATCACTCTTCCGTTTAAAACCTTTGAGTGGCCCCTCATCTCACACAGAGTAAAAGCCAATGTCACCACAATGGTGTGCAAAGCCCTACAGGGTCCGGCTCCTGTTACTCTCCTGAGCTCATCCAGCAGCTGCTATGCCAGGGCCTCTTGCTCCCTCGACTCCAACAGCACTGACCTCCTTGCTCTCCCCTCTCGTGGCTGACACGCGCTTGCCTCCAGGTCTTTGCACTTACTGTTCCCTCAGCTTAGAGCAGTTGTCTTCCAGATCTCCACACAGCTCATTCCTTCATTCCCTTCAAGTCTGCACAAATGTCAGCTTCTCAGGGAGGCCTTTCTTAGGAACTCTATTTAAACTTGCAACTCTCACCCCAAAGCACCCCCTGCTTAAGTTTTCTCATAGCACTCATCACCTTCTAACATACTATCCGATTTACTATTTATTTTGTTACTGCCTCTCTCCTTGAATTAGACTGTACGTATGGTTTATCTCTCTGTCTTGTTGGCTCTTAACTCTGTCTCTGGCACCTATAAGAGTAAGTCCTCAATAAATGTTTGTGGAAGAAACAGTGATTGGAAAAATACATCCTGAAACTCCAATCTGTTCATAAGATGGGAGCTTCCTGGAAAGGATCATGGCATTTTAAGAATAAAACTAATGACAGGATTTGGAGAACACCGCAAAATGAGCATCTGGTTTCTCTGAGGTTCAGGCTAGCTCGTGAATTTTTCCACCTTGCCACTGGAAATCAGGTATGCTATATACAGTACAGATAAACATACTCACTCCCCCTAACTTTTTTCTCACCTAGATATGGAAATTAAACAAAATGAAAATATAGCTCGAGAGGCACAGAAAGCATTTGCTGTATACTTCTATCTGCTGCTAAAATAAGTGCTGTCACTCTTCTAAGCTTATTTACATCTGTCAGGTAGTTGAAAAGAGATGATCTGCTGACAATAACCAGATGCTTGATATGCTGGCTTTAGACTCGTAGCTTTCGAAATTCTGATTTCTGTCCTGAAGGCTGGCTCAGTTGATCTGGTCTATACCCCTGGAAGATTCCAAATATATTTTGTTTTCCCTAAAGGTCCACATTTATTTCTGTGGGTGTGAGAAGGAAAGAGGTCACAAATAACACACCACTGATCTCCTGATCAGCAGGAAGAGGGGAAGTCAGTGTTGGTAAATGAGGTTACTGCCCATCCTTTGCCAATACCTCCCCACACTTAAAACTGCCAGTTCCAATCAAATTCTTTAACAGGATGGTTGAGAAATGGAAGCTATAGAATGAAAAAGTAAAAACCTAGGGATTACAAGACTGGAGCTGGGCCTAAATTTCAGCATGACTTACTGCGGCAAGTCTGACCAGCAGGGACCCAATAAACATGTTCTTTTATTGATAGGATACTCTGCCTCATCTTTGTATGGTAAGTTAACTTCTCATAGCATTTTTATATCTATCATACATTTTTATTCTCATAAAATGTCAGTTGGGCCTATAGATGGATGACCTCGAATCTATTTTTAACTCCCTGTTTCTTCACTTATAAACAGAGAATCTTAAAAAAATTGCCTTAGGATTGTTGGGTGGATTAAATTAGGTAATGCAGAGAAAACACCTGGCTCATAGTAAATGCACAATAAATGTTGGCCAATATTGCCTTTTAATTTTTATTATAAGGAAACTTATACAAGCTCATGGCACATCTGCAAATAATAAAAAAGGATACTGAGTGAAAATAAGCCTCCCTCACCTTCACCAGGAACTCCTGACACTATGCCCCAGGCATATTTATAAAACCAGCTTCTCATACTATAACTTAAAAAATTATTATCATGCTAGAGTGGGGTCAGAGGATTAAAACTCTTCTGGGCTTCAGGTCTTACTGTTTGTGGTTATTGTAGGCAAGACTATTTGATCAGAGCTATACCTAATCTGCTGTATTATAAAAGATATCTACTACACATACTCTAGTAAAATACAGGAAAAAGATGGAGCTTTCATTTTTCTTTGTCTTCTCATTTGAATGAACTGTGAGTTGAACAAAATACTGATAAAAGAGGAAAGCAAAGCAAGAGGTAGAGAAACCATATTTGGGCATGCACCAGACCCATAGGTCATGTTTTAATACATTAATGAGCCTAAACAAGAAGGATTGGGTGTGCTGGGATTCAAGCCAGGTTTAGCTAAATCCCGTAACATTGTGGAAAGAGGAAGACAAACACATTGTGTGTGTGTGTCTGATAAGGACAGAATCATTAATGATCGCTTTAAACTATCTCTCTAGGTCAGAACTTCTTAAAGCAGGGCATGTTTTAGATGGAAATGGAGTTTTTCAGACTGGCCTTTGTGGAGTCTAAAGTGGTGAAAAAACACCCTCAAGATTAGGAAGGTGGGGCTTGGCTCAAGGGATCTGGAAGACTGTCATTGTGATGTAATGGGAGAGCTGGTACTAAAACTGAGGCCTGTTGGCTCTGTACTGCAAGGCTGCTGCATCTAATTGCAACCTGAAGAGCACTCTGTATGAATGACATCATCGTCAGGTCAAGGCAGTTTTGTTTACTCCATTTCTTCATACAGACTGGCACCCAGCCAGCATAGCTAAGTTTTCCATTTGCTGTGCGTTGGTTCCCTTAGATGGTAAACCTCCCGGGGGCAGACTATGTCTTACTTTGCTTCTGATTTTCTGAATGTCTGATATGTTGCTCTTAATGCAGTAGTACTTTTATAAATACTTGATAATAACTGTCTACATGCAGTAGCATATAAACAGTACACGGAGTAAACATACAGAGTTTACTTGGTCAATACCAGCAGGGATTAGTATGTTCTGTGGCAATTCACTGTGCAGTATAACCATGGCAAAGTGAAAATGCCTTATTAAAGAACGCAAAAGGCCAGAGCCACCATCTTAACCTTAAAGATGGGAAGAAGGAAGAGAATTACAACTAAATTTCTCCCGTGTGATGGCATGGCTATAAAGCACTCAGCATAGGCTCATAGTCCCTGTAAATCAATGACACTGTGCTTATTGTCACAGTTGTTCTATATCAAACGGTTTAGTTAGCCAAAAGCAGAACCCAAGGGGACAAAATAGGAAATGATTTATGTGAAGCCCTTGCCTCATTGCTTCCTTCTCAAGTGGTTTTGCTCTAACAAAGCAACACTCCCCACTCCCTCTGTCCCAGTTGGTAATGTCTTGTTGGTGATTAACTGGTAAATGTAGTGGTGACATTTGTGGTTTGAGGCCTTCTCCACAACTGTGAAAAGGTACCTGTTTTAAGCTAGCTATAGCATCAATACTTAATGGAACCCAATGCTCTTTGAAAATGAATGAGGTGTGTAACTTTTTCCTATGTCGAGACAAACACGTTTTAGAAAACACCTTCTCCCCTGTAAGGGTCAACCCCAGTTCTCCATCAAGTCTCCAACTTTGTTTATTGTTACTCCTCCCAAAGTCCTCTTGTCCCTAGTGAAGCGAGTCTTGCTATTCAATCACTGATGCTGCTTATGTGCTAAGAAGGAGATTATAAAGATGGATAAGAAATGGCTTTCGGCTGGGAAAACACAACTGAACTTGCAGCTCATCAGTCATTAGCCATTAAGCCTTAGACTCTTATCATCCATTAGCAAAGCTAGTTTGGTGCAGCTGTCACTCTCGCCTTTGTTTTCACTGGTGGCTTTCTTTTGCTGATTGTCATTTCCCTGCCTGGCTTCCTTCATTTATTCATTGAAAAGTTACCATCGATCAGGCCTTATTTTGGGGTTTGGGGAATACTTCAGTGAATAAAAGACAGAAATACCTGTCCTAAGGGAGCTTACATTCTAATGGGGGAAAATGCAATAAATAAGACATGAAAAATAATATGGCAGATGGTAATAAATACAATGGAGGAAAATAAAGCAAGGAAGGGGAATGAGGAGTTCCATATGGGAGGTGGGGATTGTAATTTTGAATATGGCGATCAGGAAAGTCTCACTAAGATGTCATTTGAGCAGACACATAAAGGAGATGTGGATGAGGCAGACCCTACAGACAGAGAGAACAGCATATGCAAAGGCACTGGGGCAGAAGCAAACAACACATCTGTGTGGTAGCTACTGAACTGTAATTAAAAATCTTTCTCTATTGGGATGGTTTTAGATTTATAGAAAAATTGCAAAGATGGTACAAAGAATTCCCATAAGCCCTTCACCCAACTTCCCTTGATGTTAACATCTTACATAACCATGGGACATTAGTCAAAACTAAGAAATTAACATTGTGAACTACCAGTTTGAAGCTAAGAAATCTGTGACCATTAGTGGTGAATTTATTTGCCCACAGTTAACCACTGCAAGTTAGTGGCAATAATTAGAGTATCATAATTCAGTATCTTTAAATAATCACCTTTACTTTGAAGAGGCAGATAAAATTTATTTTATATTTTAAAACCATCTGCCAGTATCATGCTAGCAGACCCTCATCACAGAAAAAGCCTGCACTTTGGAATGCCTGCCTATTTGTCAACAAGTTCAGAGTCATGAGATAACTAGGGGAAGTCTATGGTTTAACAGATTCCCATGGCTTCTCCTTCTCTAAACCTAGTTTCTCCTGATTTGGAATAAACCAGCACTGCTGCTGCATCCCAAACTTTCCAACCCAGAATCATTCACTCAGCCAGCAAGTATCTATAAAGCAACTATTACATATCAGGTATTGCCAGGGGCTTTCTGTCCTTCTAGTGGAGGAGACTGGCAGAGGACACAGTGATTCCAGTACAGGGAAGTGAATGGTACGCAGGAGGCACAGGCAGCATGAAACTCACCGTGGAGAGGGTGAGGGTGGGGGCTTCCGAGAGAAGATCTCTTTTGAGCTAGACAGCTTGGAATTAGCCAGATACAAAAGAGGTGAACCAAACACCTCTGGCCAGGAATCAGCATGTTCAAAAAACCAAAGGCATGGAAGAGCAAAGCATTATACCTGGGCAACTTTAGAGCCAAGTGCGTTTGCAGTGTTGGGAGGAGAGGGTAGAATGGGGTTATTCAAAGTCTGGTCCTTGGACCAGCAGCATTGGTATCACCTGTGAGTTGGTGAGAGCTGCCAGTGCACGGGGCCCCACCCCAACACATTGAGTCAGAACCTATGGGGCTGAGACCCAGGAAACTGTTTTTAAGAAGTTCACCCATTGGTTCTTCTGCATGTTGAAGTTTGAGAACCACTGAGGTAGAGAATTAAGTCAATTAGACCTACAGAGCGCCAAAAGCTGACCTGGAAAGGTCAACCTGTAGCTAATAAACTCTAGAAGATCTTAGACTTCATGGCTGTCTCTTTATGGGCCTACTTTTCAACCTAACAACAACCAGGAAGAATCCAGTTGTAGAAAATGTCATCACTAGAAGACTTAAAGCAAAAGAGGTGACATACCAAGATGTCTTAAGAGCCAGGCCCAGTTGTGTGTAAAATCAAGATCAAATTTATTTTCGCGCAGGGAACAGCCTGTGTTGTCTGTCTAGCTTACCAGCACACCTAATTATAGCAGCATCCACATTGCTGGCAATAGCAGATATGGTCTCCTGCCCAGGAGATTTTCTCGTGGCTGAACAGCTTTGAGCCAATTTAAACAAAACAAAACTGACTTACCTCATTTTTCAATCATCACTAATTAAAGACACTATTCTGCTGGAGGTAGGCAGGGCTTTTGCTTTCTTTTAAAGTTGCAAACAAGCCCTGGAATAAAGACTTCTCAGAGATAGCTTCTATTAATGAATGTATGACGTGGATGCCACTTCACAGGTGTTTAGAAAAAACACAACTGGGATCGCCAAGATGGAACATGAAAGTCTGCACATCAACACATAATTAGAAAACTGAGCTTCTGTGCCATCTTCCTCCTCTTCCTCATCTCTTCTCTCCTTTGAATCCCTGATGCCTACAGAATGAGGCTATTGGTGGCTACCATTTTGCTGAGCACCTAAGTAGGAAGCACTGTTTTAAGAACAATTACAATGATGACAGCAGTTGGCCCTTCCATGGCCCTCGCTTAACCCCGGAACTGCGTGTTTATCTGTATCGCAATTTAATCCTCATAACAAACCTGAGTTAGGTATTAGCATTTTAGTCCTATCTTACAAACAAAGAAACTGAGCACAGGGTGATTAATAAACGTGCCCTAGAGTCCATATTCTTAACCACCATGTTATCCGGTCTTTCCAGGTCATCTACATTCATTATTTCATTTCATCTTCAAGACAACCTTGAAAGATGGGTGTTATCAGCTCTATTTTTGCAGGCGAAGAAATGAAGGATCAGGGAGATTACAATTTGCCCAAGGCCACCTAAATAGTAAGGAGAAGGGTCAGTATAGAAACTGATTGCAAAGTCCACATTCCTCCCTCCACACCACAACTGCTGCCGGCCACAGTGCTGGGGTGGATAGTGATTTAAAAGCCTTGCGAGGTTCTGGGCAGTTCGTTTTTAGATGTTGCATCCAGAAGTGGCTTAGGTTACAAGAGATGAGGTCCTCCAGGCAGGAGATACTGTGACAAAACTAGAGGTCACGGATCCCTGAAGAGTAGGAGTGTGAAAATGGATGGATGGTCTGTTTACTGATGCCTTCAGAGGGCGCTAGAATTTGGGAAAGAGGTGAAACTCCTGAGCCACTGTTTAGCAGAGCTCACAAGGAATGCCCTTTTTCTGGCAGTGAGGCTGCGCCTTGAAAGGGCGGATCTGCTTTTGCATTTGCCGGGACATTGGCTGGGCCTGGGCAATAGCCCGTGGTTGCAGGCCAGAAGCTAGTGGTTCCCTCATGGGCTGTGATTTCGGTCACTTGCTGCTCCAGCCAAGTGAGCTAAAAAACCACAGACAACATACCTCTTGTCATGTTATTATTCTCAGAAATCTGGGACAATAGGAATGGAAGAAATTTGCAGCTAAGACAAAACTCAACCTTAGGTGTACACACATACACACACACACACACACACACACACACACACAGAGGCACGCACATTTGTCAATTGAGCCAAATGTATTTTTGACGAATGATTAGTGGGGCTTTCCAAGAATCTGGCAAAATAACACTTGAAGGTGTTTTAGCACAGCCTTAAGATTCATAAGCGTTATTAACCTCCTTATGTTATTTTTTCTTCTGAAATAACCAACACAGCAGCAGAAAAGGGTTTTCTTTAGGGAGTTTCTAAACAGGGGGTCTGATCACTTCGTCCATCCTTAAGTTTGTAGGGCCAAAGATAAATAACAATCTTATACCACGGGGGGCCTTTCTACATTAAGAGGGAGGACCTACATCACAGGGGAGAGAAACAACGACTAGTTCAATTTAATCATTCACTGAATTTATCTAGTGTTGAGAACGCTTGGAGAAAAAAATATACTTTAAAATTTTTAAGTAAAATGTTATACAATTTTAATCAGCGCTCATTAGAACCAATTTTAATGGCGTGCTAACAAAATTCTCCAAACCCAGTAAGTTCTGAGATGGCAGAACTGTGTCTCATCACTGATGTTTGGTCCCAGTGCTTAGAAGAGTGCCTGGCACAGGGCTAATGCTCAGGAACTATCTATCGAGCAGCCATCCTACTGGCGTTACGTCCAGCTGACCACTTTGATGACGGCGATGATGGCAGTGCTATGTAGTTGGCAAGCAGCATCCATTAACCCTCCCAATGATGCTACCAAGTAGTGAAAATTACAGCCCTCATCTTACAAGGGGAGGGGAGTGAGGCGTAGTGAAGCTCCGTTACATGCCCATGTGATGGTAGAAGCTGCTAGAAAGTGGTAGGGCTGGGATTGGAACTGAGGTCTCCCTGATCCTGGAGTCTGAATTCTTAGTCACTGTGTTAGTCTGCCTATCTGTCATCAGTGGTAGGCTTCAGGTGGTGAACTTGAATTCTTGCCTGGAGTCAAGAAGAAGAGTCCTGAGGTTATTTCAACATCATGTAGGTGAGAGGAAGTGTTTCTATTTTGTTTCACACTCCATGGAGGTTGTATTTTTGGTGACACAGCCCTTCAGAACACACACTGTGATTCCAGACTGTCTCTAAGGTTTCTCTGTAAGTTCCCTTTTTTGAGCCCCACCCCGAATCTCTCAAACACAAAGAGAAACTCTGTTACAAAGTAGGAATGAGGTACCCAGACTAGTTCATAAAAGCAATTTAACTCATAATTAAAATATAGTGTATCTATGGTGACAAACTAGTAATTAAACCAGATGGAAAAAGGTAGCATTCAGTAAGATATAATTCATAAAACTGTTTGATGCTCAAGGAAATAGAGACTTAATGAAGAGAAAGATTGTCTTCTTAATTGGAAGACCTCTGGATCCTTTCATGAAGGCTTTTAGACACAGGTATGTTGGCACTTTAATTCTAATTTCTCTTTGAAACTTGGCTTTCCTGTTCTTGGTACCTTAGATAGGGGTGATATTACAAGGCACTCTCATCCTTGACACCATCATTAGATTGATTTGGTTCATATGCAGAACAAAAGATGGAGGGAGATAAAAGGAAAGGGGGAGAGGAGGTTCCCCAGTGGGTGCTGGTCTGGGCTGGGGTGACTGCAGGAGATGAGACAGGGCAGCAGAGGGGGTGTGTGCATAGAGATGAGAAACCACATACGTGAGCTCCATGTGGGGAACCAGGGCATGCCTCTTGAGGAAGAAGCACAGCTGTGATGAGAAAAAGTTAAGAGCGTGCACGTGTATGCAACTGTGCCTGTGTGACTATGTGTTCTTACGTTTAGTTGGGCATTTATTCAATCTATTCAGCATCTTCTTTGTGCCAGCACTGTGCTCACAGATGAAGTCTGGGTCCTCATGCAGCTTACATTTTTTGTGGGGGAAAAGAGGCAATAGACAAGCAAACAAATATATAAAAAAACAAGTAAAGTCACAGACAGTGATACCAGCCAGCATGAAACTAATTGAGACACTAGGGGAAAAAATAACAAGGGCACCAAACGGGAAGGGAAGTCTCCCGAAGGACATGACGTGAAAGCCATGTATGAGGAAGAACTAGGAGAAAAACATTTCAGGGAGAGGGACCAACAAGAACCAAGGGCCTGGAGGGACAAAGAACCTGCTGTGTTCCAAGAACTGGACGGAAAGCCAGTGTGACTGCAGCTCAGAGGTTAACGGGGAGAGAAATGTGTGATGAGCAAGAAGGTGTGGGCAGGGCAGGTCCAGGAGGGAACTCAGGCCAAGCTGAAGGGTCAACTGAATTCTAAGGGCAGAGGGAAACGCCACTGGGGCTGTTAGAAGGAGGGAGTGACAGGTTGAAGGAGCTTCCACGAAGATGGGCCATTGGGAGGAGGATGTGTTGGGGGTCAGGGACTGGCTTTGCTCATCAAGGTGGCATGCGTCCTCCTGTCCCTGTTCCAGGCACTGCACAGACTGGCTTGCCTTCTGGCATTTTACAGCTGGGAGGACACAGTGTGAATAATGTGGTTTTTGAGAGTTGGGGATTTTACAGAGCGGTAGACAACAGAAGTGGGGGACTCACAGAGTACTGCAACTTTGGCTAAGGAAAGGAAAAACTCAGCTACCATCTGTAATCACCTTCTTTTCATAAGAGAAAGGATATTTAAAAACCCAAACTATAAGGCTAAAACCTCAGGGGGAAAAATCTATACTGTAGAAAATACTACACCTTCTTTGCATTTTTAACAGTTTGCTTCAGAAGCAGTGAGAACCTCCTTCCAAGCTGAGTATACACCCCCACATCAGTGTTCAGAACACCAGTGTTTAGGAAACATGGAGCCTGCCTGTCTTGCCCATTTCACGAGGGAGACAAGGTAAGGCTCAAGAGGCATGTGGCTTTCTCAGGGTGACGACGTGAGTTAAGGACAGAGGGCCAAGGCCCCAGTGCCCCGACCCCAGGTTCATTCTCCCTCCATTACATCATCACGCTGTATATCCCAGCTGATTTCTTCTGCTTTGCCAACTTTCAGATACCGCCCCATCTATTCCTGTCCAGGGTGCAGTATGCCGGCCATTTTCATTTCCTTGCCAAGATTTCCGAGAGCTAAGATACTTATCAAGAAACAAGTACTCAGCAAAACAGCTCTCAGCCCAGAGCCTGACAAAATGAATTCCATTCTTTATAAAGAAGGGGAAGGTGCTATCTTACCTGATCTTTAGATATGCTGCAACTCCAAACACCAGCAACACCACAGCAATGACTGTTACCGTAATGGCGGCGATGCTGCCTGGGAAGAGGAAAAGGCACAGAAAGAAGATGAAGGAAGGGTGTTCATTTCAGATCATTCTGTGACGCAAAACCCAGGAGCTTAATTCTATTATCAAAATGTTTCCCAGGCTAGGCTGAGTTCGGCAAATGGCCAATATTTATGAAGACCTATTGGCTGGCCTGGAGTTCAGAAAACAGTCCACAGTCATATTGGATTATCTTTTTGAGAATGCCACCAGTCTGTTGCTGCTGCTACTGCTGCTGTTTGCAGGGGTAGTGGGTTTAAACTCTCCGGAAGTACTATTTTCTTCTTTTATATGCTTTAGCTCGTCTTTCTAGCATTTGCAAAATATTGGAAGGCCTAGGATGCTTAATCAAGGGTCGTGACAAAATAATGCGGTTGGTTTTTCAATAAAGCAGAACCACACAGCTAGGTCAGTAGTGTCCACCTCAAAAGGGTCATCTTGATAGGAGATGCACTAATTTTAATGATGCTCTCAAATCAAAGCGTTTTAAAAAAAACCTTCTCTTTGAGACATGTGTGCAGTTTTCATCCATGAAAGACGAATTTGATTTTGCAGAGGCTGAAGTCAAGTTTCGTTTATAAAATAAGGTCAAGTATGGTAGGTAACACTATGTTTTGTTTGTAGCAATAACCAGGTACAATTACAAAGTAACGTGAATGTTTTATTGTGAAGTTTAAAACCTGTTTCCAAAGGCAACTAGTAATGGGCAGTTTGGAAAAAACCCTTTGAGCACGTAGCCTTGTAAGAATAACCATACTGCTTCCAGAGATTACTACTTTGGGGCACAACACTCTTTTTGTGTTAGCTGGTGACTAATAATGTATATATTTCAGTTTGATTTCACCTCAGAAACGCCAAGAATCAATTGGGCTCTTGTCTCCTCACAGTTACAGTGACTTTGGGGCACTGAAGTTGGTATCGGGGACCCCATTTACTCTTTCAGGCCACTGAGAAATTATTTTCTACTTCAACAAATGAATGGGGCTTTTAAACACATTGGAAAGAGCATCAAAGTCTGAATATGTGGATTCAAGTGTGGTCCTATCATTATTAGCTTCTGACTGCGGGCTATTTACTTAACCGTGTCGACTCATACACCGCTCACCTGCTGTGACAGAGAAAGAAGAGCTGTTCTACCTGCCCACATAATTTTAAGAAAATTAAATGAGATGCCTTGTGTACCAAGCTAAAGTCCTATCCAGAAATACCTTCCTGGACCACTGCCCGTCTTTCATGGACTATATCTCAAAGGTGATGAATCTGCCCCACATTTTTGGAGATTTACTGTTTGTAGATTATTTTGCCACTTCTCCTCCTATTTCCCCCCCTCTCTTATGAATGGCTTTTGTATATTGTTCTTCTTGTTAGCCTGTCCACCAAAAGAATTAGAGCAGAGCTAAGACACAAATCAGTCTACTCATTAACTCTTCAGTAACTCCCCCAAGGGCCTGGGCGGAAGAAGGCCACAGCAGACATCCACGGTCCCCCTGGTTATAGTTTCTAAAAGGCCAAGGAGGTATTGCTAAGATCAAGACGAAGACCAGAGCTTAATGAGTCTACACAGGCTGACCATAACACACCATTTCAGAGCTTCCGCACTACTGGGCACTCACACGCCCATCTCTTTGCTCCTAGAATCCTTTAGAGCCAGACTGCCGTAATCATCAGTACCTTTCTTTTTCCCTTTTTACTGTTGTCAAGGTAGAATTATGGCACCAAACACTTAAATATGCAGACTGATCAAGTAGAGAAAGTTTGAGGTGAGATCCCCTTATGGATAACCTCTACTCATTCTTTGAAAGGCTGCACTTAGCTTGTCAGCCTCCAAACTGCACTGAAATTAGAACAATTCAAAGTTCACTGAAGCCTCTTAACAGCTCTTAAGAGCTTGTGAAATGAGGATTATCACTGCAAGGTAAGGTGACAGGGGTATTTCAAGATTCAGAAAGATACGCTGATTGCAATTAGGAGTTTTGAAAACTGACCTTTTTAATTTCCTCTTTTTAAAAAAATGGGAGAAGAGAAAGAATATAGCTGATTTCTCTATAAGATCCTTCTTTTTTGCCCCAAGATACATTTAATATAGGAAATCAAAGGTTTGACCCTTTTCCAAGTTTCTTCCCTAACTCTAGGCAGTTGGATCTCTTCCGACTCTGCGATTTACTGGATATATTTATATATCACCTCTTACTGAAGATAAACAGGCAGTTCCCCAACTCAAGTGCTGTTTTTGTGTTTTTTTTTTTCAAACAGCAAGTAGACTTGCTTCCTCTCTATGTGACCAGTGGCTGTCTGGCTCTCGGTGTAGACCAGTCTTCAAACCGGGCTCTTCAAGGCCACCCTTCTTGCTCTCAAAGGACAGCCGTGCCACAAGAGCTGGAATTCACAGGTGATTTCTCTTCATGGGCCCTTGAGGGCAGCTGAACAAAGGGCCATTTCTGAGGGTTCTCATTGCCCCAAAGGCAGCCAGAACGTGTGAGGTAAAATAAATGGTTTAAGTATTCGGGCCACCTCATTAACTATTCTGCCACCCACCAGCTCTTCTCAGAGGTCGCCACCATGGGGGCAAGGGTCTTCTGGAACTAGAAGGCTTTCATCAGGCCTCCAGCCTGGGAGGTCTTGTGTCCTGAGCTCACCCTCACCTCCACGGCAGCTGCCACCTTCAGAAGCAGCCGGGAAGCTCAGGCTGGGAAGCTCCACACCCCCGGGCAACGCGGTTTGAGCATCTGGGGCGGTTGCTGAGCCGACATTAGCTCAACTTCATGCAGTCACTGAAAAGGCTTGATTTCCTCCTTGTGAAAACAAATGCCGTTTCCCCTTGAGTTTTGTTTAAAGTAAGCTGGAATTCCCCTTCTCCTCCTCCTCTTTCTTCTTTCGCGGCAGGGCAGGGAGGGAAAACACGAGGAAGGTGTGGCTGGGGCAGGGGAAGCTCTGTGCTGTGAGGAAGGTGTGCACACTTGGTGGGCAGTGCCCTGGGGTTGGGGAGGGGAGGTGGCTGGCATTTCTGTCTTCTGAATCTTCCCTGTTGGGATATGTGAGTTTCAGACTGGGTGTGACTCACACTGTAAAGCCCTGGAACCAGAAGAAATTAAGAGAGGACCAGAGGAAACGTCTCTGTGTATTTTCTAAGCCGAGATGCCAGAATATTCCACTGTGCCCACATATGCTGCCTGACCAGAGGGCCATTGAAGAGCCACGAGCCAAAGCCTCCTTGAAGTTTGGGCCTCTCTGAAGGCTACGGTTTCCCAGGGGGCCATTTCCCCACTTTCGTAACAACTCAGAACAAAAAGCAGAACAGGCTAAAGCATAACGTATTCTACACTCGCAGGTGGTTGCCTGGGTCTGGCACTGGGCCTAGAACTTTACAGCTCCCTGCTCACTGAATGCTCCCTATGAGATGAGGAGGAGGATTCCCATCTGATGGATGAAGGGTTAAGGCTCAGAGATTTAAGAACGCGACTCAGGTTTTACAAGCTGGTAAATGATTAAGCTAAATTTGAACCCAGGACTATTTCCTGGGTTTTGCATGTTTAATCAGTAACGTACTGGTTACATCCTTGGCCCCTTTCCTCAGCTTGGCCAACGCGTATGCTTTCTTCATGACAACTAGACATCAGCGCTTCTGGAAGGTTTTCCTGACACCCCCCAAGCAAGTTGTAGTGTTGTTGTGTGTTCTCAGCTCTTTGTGTCTGCTTCTCTTAAACACCCTGTGTTGTATTTATGAGCTTCCCCAGACAGATTCTAATCAGATTCATTTTGCATCTTTTCCCCCTTCTCCCTGAACTCTCAGCACTGGGCACAGTCTCTGGCCCATAGTGGGTATTTAAATTATTTTTTTTGGATGTTGAATGATTAAATGTAGCATTTGCAAAGAAAATGAAAATAAAACTGGCAGTTTTTGAGATCAGTCACTGTGCTAACAAAGTTCCCAAGCAGCAGCCTCCCCACCTGTCCATCCTGGAACGCCCTGCTCCAGGTCTCTCCTGAGTATCTACTCCTATGACTCTACAGCGATGGTCCAAGCACCCCAGTGTGTGCTTGCGAGTCCCCGTGGACGACTGAGCTGGAGGAGAGTTATTTTAAGAGTATCTATCTGAACAGAGTCAGATAATAACCTTGAAGTAGTCAGAACAAAATCCCAGAAGGCCACACTTCTGTTTGGACCTGGTCAGACTAACCGAGGGAGAGGGCTTCCCTGGAGGGCATCGCTTACCCTGTTTTGACTCTAGTCTGTGCCCGTGCAGTCCTGTAACAAACTGTGGCATCATTTTACGGGCTCTCTCTCCCCCATGCCTGCTTCTCTTTATTACATTCCTGCTAATCCTTCGCAGACATAGGAAGTCCACCACACTCAGAAGGGCCTCTGCTCCTGTCCAAACTACCCCCCCAACCCCCGTCACTTGTCTTAAAGGTGCCCTCTTGTCTTCTTGGGCTTAGCAATGTTCCCAAACCTCAAATGTTCCCCTGGGGACTCTTCTCATTAGGATTTTCCCCCCATTTTATTTATTTATTTATTTTAAATTTATTTTTCCCTCCATTTTAAACATGAAAGAAACATTAGTCTGACTTCTTTGGCAGGATACTTGCCAATCGTATACAAAAATGAGAATATTATCGTGATAGGGATGAACCTGAACGACCTCTGAAAAGAAAGAGCTTTCCTAGGCTCTTTAAAAAAGTTGTTATTGTTCTGAGAGAGTCGGGGGGCAGGAGGTGATGGTGGGATGTTCCCAGGATGACAAAAGGTGAGCATCTCACTGCTATCTGTGGATGACTCCTGAACTACATCCTCCTTGCAAATTCGTCAGTCAGCTTGTTTAGAATGCATGTGTAAGTGCTTCGACCAAGTTCCTGGGTATGTGTGTGTGTGTCTGATCTATATTGAGATGTCTTTAACAAACTTCTTGACTGTTTTTCAGCGTTCTTGCTCTTTTCTTTTATCTTCCCCATCTAGAGGATAGGTAAGAAATGCACAAGAGAAGCAAGTGGCCGCTTCAGAGTGTGCAGTGGCTCCTTCAGTCAAGGTCACCGAAAGGAAAGGAACAGTCTGTCTCAGAGGAATTCTTCCTCTTTGAAAGCACGTGTCTGCGTGTGTGCTGGAGGATGGAAGCAGGTGACCCGTGAGGAAAGGGGCTAGAGGGTTGATCCCTGCGTGTGCCCAAATCTCTGTTTATTACACTAGGGAAAGGCTCTTCCCTCTTTACAGCAATAGTCTCACATCACAACTGCTTCCTCCAAACGACAGTGGTAATAGTAATCAACAATAAGAATAAAAATTACAGCAAACTACACTTTTACTTACTCTGTGCCAGGGATTATTCTATGAGCTTCACTTATTTGAATTCAAGGAATCCTCACAAGAACTCTATAAGGTAGGTCCTTTTATTATTTCCATTTTATGGATGAGGAAGCTGAGGCACAGAGGAACTAAGGGCTCAGAGCCCGTGGCTGGTAATCAGAAGGACTGGGACACAAGGGCTGGCTCCAGAGTCCGTGCTGTTACCTGCTGGGCTCTCCTGCCGCCTGGACCCTAGTGTCAGATCCCAGTCCACTTGCGCATAAAACCAGCCTCTCTGGCACGTCCTGTTTGCTTTCTGCTGACTGTCCAGGAGTCAGGGCCCAACTCGGGGCCACGTGGGGGTTTGGGTCCTCATATGGGTGGGTCAAAGCTCCATGATTCTGGTTAACTGGGAGGGGGACTAGTCAGGAGCAGACGACAGTTGGAACAGCAGCCTAAGAAGGGCCATGTCATGGGTTTCTAGCGTGTGTTGAGGTCCAGAACACTGCTGGGAGTGTTGCCTACAGCATACATTGTAGCCTGTGGTTGCGATCTGCTTTGGGACGCGTGTCTGTGGGCGTGTGGGTGCATGCGTGCATGTGCACGCAGGCTGTGATATGGGGGAGGAAGAGTGGAAGAGAAAACCTCCGTTTTTGAATACTATCACCTAGGTGGACCCTAATTTTACCATTATTGAAGATGGCTTTGACTTCTGGCCTTGAGCGCTGCTTGGCTTCTTCTCCTGTTTTTCCTCCCACTCTATCCCACACCAGCAGAAACTAAGCTTCTCTCCCGCTGACCTCAGATCAATCCCACAGCCTCTCCTGACAGCTCCCCAGGCTCCTCTTGAGCTAAGACAGTGCGGGTTGAGGGAAGCAATGGGCAGGGCATGAGGTTTCACTACCCAGTGGCGGAGACAAGAGTCAGGCCCAGGGACCACATAGGGGAGAGTCGCATTGGATGGACACACAGGTGGGTACTTAAGGGGAAAGGGGGGTGGCACCAAACGCTGTATTTCTGCCTCTAACTTGGGGGAGGATGTGTGCCCATAAAAGCCAGAGGAGGGAAGAGGTGGGGATGAAGCTGTTCTGTAAAGGACGGGCTGGAGCTGGACAGACAGCAAAGACGTTTTGAGGCAAGAACTAGCTAGATGGAGGAACATATATACACTGGAATGTTACTCAGCCATAAAAAGAAACAAAATTGGGTCATTTGTAGAGACGTGGATGGGCACAGAGACCGTCATACAAAGTGAAGTAAGTCAGGAAGAGAAAAACAAATGTATATTAACGCATACATGTGGAATCTAGAAAAATGGTATAGATGAACCTGTTTGCAGGGCAGAAACAGAGACACAGACGTAGAGAACAACGTATGGACACCAAGGGGGGAAAGGGGGGAGTGGGATGAACTGGGAGATTGGGATTGACATATATACCCAAATACATATAAAATAGATAACTAATGAGAACCTACTGTATAGCACAGGGACATCTACTCAGTGCTCTGTGGTGACCTAAATGGGAAGGAAATCCAAAAAAGAGGGGATATATGTATACATAAAGCTGATTCACTTTGCTGTACAGCAGAAACTGACACAACATTGAAAAGCGACTATACTCTAATTAAAAAAAAAAGAACCAGCTAGGTGGAGAAAACCACCTAACATTTCCAGGCTTGAAAGATTAGCACTGAATTTGGAGACAGAAGCACCTCAGCTGGTGGTGTCATCTGAAAAACAGGATAATTCCTGTCCTCTCCACTTTATGGGGCTGCTGGGAGGGTCAGATGAGGGGAAGTGCTTTGCGCATGATCACCAATGAAGGGCACTGTGGAGGTCGTTGCACAGCCCAGTCCCTTCACACTGTGAATCAGGAGACTGCGATGCTGACGAACTGAAGGAGGGATTTGCCTTATCCAAGGTCACACAATTTACAGAGGGGACAAAACTAAGGCCACAGTCGGCATAAGAGGGCGTAATGGAAGTGAAAAGGGACCATGAAATGGCTGGGTACTTGGGATCAGGTCATGGAGAATTCTGAAAGCCAGATGTGGTGTCTGCGCTTGACAGTGGGGAAGGGGGGACCACAGGAGTGCTTTGGGCAGAGGCATGATTGGCAAGAAACTTTTCAAGTCCACCTTCTCTTGGAAATCGTCCCCAATGACATCTGCTTAACTTTTTTGTTTTTAATTGGGGCATTATTGTTTTACATGTCTGCTCATCTTGAACCCCCTTTTTTCTAGATGTTTGCCCTTTTACTTTGGCATAATTCTGTGAATTTATTCTAGCATAGAACTAATGGTGACATATGTAGCTGTGGGTAGGTAGGCTTACACATCTAAGATAAAGACGTATGAAATACACTGTTAGACTAATGGTTTTATGTGAATATGTTCTGCAAGCTCTCTTGACCGAAAGTCCCTTAAAAGCCAAGGATACCAAGTATACTTCTTTATTTGTCTAGACCCAAAGCAAGTAACTCATAAAATAACTGATTCTTCTGAAAGTGTAGCTATTTGTTAAATTGAACTTTATGAGTAGTTATGATGCGAAATTAAAACTCCTTTATAAGGCATACAGCTTGCAGGCAGATATGCTACAGAATTGTTTTTAATTAGCACAATCTAAGTTTGTCTCCATGTTAATCCTTCTCTCTGCTGCCCCATCCCCTCAAATCTTTAAATCATTAAATTAACTGCTTAGTCATTTCTTCACGCAGTGGCACAGGTAAACTTTATCAAAATTGGTCAAATATTATCACAATTGGAATCTTTCACTTCATGTAAAAGCTAGTTAGTTTGCAGAATTGGTCAGTGGGCAGATTCGGGACTCATACTTCCGGAAGGATCCTTAATATCTGTACTTTCCACCTCCTGTAATCAGAAGCCCAGGCTTGGAGACTGGCTTTACTTTTATCTAAAAGCATTTTACCTACTTGGGTAGCAGATAGTTAAAAATGTATATTAGAAACATGAATCTCTGTTGAGATGATAAGAGATCTGCATTCGCCCAAGCAAGTGTGTGTTTCTTTTTTCTTCATTTCTCTCTCCTGCAGGCGTATCAGCTGCACGTTAAGGATGCAGGGAGCACAGGTTTGTAATTAATGCCAACTGGGGCACACAGGTCGGCACTGTTCTTGGTTACCATGGTTTTAAAGTTTCTTTACTTCACTTACAATTACAATCCTTTCCAACACAAATGCAGCCTCTTTCCCAGCTGGAGTTTGTTGTAACTACCTGTTTAGGTCACCCCACCCCAGCTCTCCTTTGACACCTGTAATGCAAACTAGGCTGGGTTTCTAAGAACAGCAAACAGTGCTCCTCATCCCCTTTCCCTATACCATCCCAACAAGCTCATCGCCACACAGCAGCTTCCCATCAGCAACATGTCAGGGAGCGTTCCTCTCATTCAGCGCTCCCCAGAGCAAAAGGAGCCCACAGGGAGTAAGAATTCTTCCCCAAACAGGGGTGACCCCTACATCTGAATGCTATTAACAGAGTCTCCTTAAAGACTGAATTCAGTCTTGGTCTAACAACAGTTCTTGGGGGATAGCTCTAGTATTGTGCCAAGAACAGTAATAAAAGCATTAAGAAAAACAATCATGGTCATAAAAGTCACGGCAGCCTCCTTTACTGCCGCTACCCTGTGCCAGGCACAGCGGGGTATGTATCTCCACTTAGGAGTTTAGCAAAAGCAGTTAACAAAAATCTATTCGATTGGTTAGTGTGTAAAAAGGGGAGTCAACCTTTGAGGCTGGACTCCCCAAACTTATGCTTCTCTACTTTTTGTGATCAGAAGACCTGGCGTGGAGACTGGCTGTACACATGCACTAGCTGAACGGTCTTGGGCAAGTCGCTTTACGCCTCCCCACCTCCATGGCCACGTTTGTGTCCTTATTTCTACCTGTGAAGTGGGAATTTGTTCAATCATTCACACAGCTTATGTTTATTGTTTATTATGTGCCCACTTTGATGAATCGCTCGCTTCCTCTCAGAGTGCTTTTACAAATAGTGTATTTAAAATGCTTTGTCCATTAGGAAATGCAGTACAAAGGTCTCAGTCCCTGGGTGTCTCTTATCCATAAAAACTCTGAAGCCAGGAAGAAACTTGAATCCAGAAGAGATTTGAGCCAACCTGAGTATTCTAAACGACTGCGGATCTCAAGCACAAGTGTTGCTTCCATCCTGATCGTGACCAATGGAATAATGTAATTTTCTTGTTGAAAGGAAATTAAGAAGGTTCATTGACTATAACCCCTTCATTTTACAGATGATAAAATAGAAATTCAGAGATTTGGTTGAGATCAGACTCCACCGGTAGCAGAGCTGGGACTAGATGAATCTGAATTCTTGGTTTGCTTCCTTTTAAATTTTCTACCTGTTGTTCTCATCAGAAGTAAAAGCCTTAAGGCACTGATAGCTGAGGCAATAAACAAAGATGAGACCCCAACCTGTACGTCAGGACAATGTTTTCAAAATTCAAACATCTCCACACCACTCTCATGTTTTTTGCCATGTCCACATCACTAACACTATTGTTTTCTTAATATCTGTCTTTAAATTAAGTCATTTTCTTTAGATGGTTACTGCATATAGCCACACCCTGAGCAAGAATAGCTATGAAATCGTGAGTTCAATGTACTATTTTGGTTTTTTTTTTTTTAAATTCGTATTGAAACAAAAGCATAGTCTGTCATACACAGTGAAGTAAGCCAAAAAGAGAAAAACAAATACCGTATGCTAACACATATTTACAGAATCTAGAAAAATGGTACTGATGAACCTAGTGGCAGGGTAGGAATAGAGATGCAGATGTAGAGAATGGACTTAGAGGACACCGGGGGCAGGGGAAGCTGGGACATAGTGAGAGAGTAGCATCGACATATACACACTACCAAACGTAAAATAGATGGCTAGCGGGAAGCTACTACAGAGCACTGGGAGACCAGCTTGATGCTTTGTGAAGACTTAAAGGGGTGGGATAGGGAGGTTGGGAGGGAGGCTCAAGAGGGATGGGATGTGGGGATATATGTATACATGTGGCTCTTTCACTTTGTTGTACAGCAGAAACTGACATGACACTGTAAAGCAATTATACTCCAATAAAGATTAAAAGAAAAAAAAAGGTTCGTCCTCTTGCATACTACCTGTGTAGGGACTTAAATCATACTTTTGGGAACACTGCTCCCAGGAAGCCCATTTTCACAAAGAAACTGGGGATGAGATGCTGGAATTGAGGGTGAGTCCCAGCCCTCAGAGCCCCTGGGGGAGGCCACGAAGAATGGAAGGCAGATAGTCGGGGGCGGCAGGGCCAGTGTCAACAGCTGCCCCTGCCTTAGGGGCTGTGGCGGCTTCATGAGCACTGCTTGCTGGTAGAGGCCAACGTGGAGGAAATGTGGTACAGGAGGGACAGCTGTCCTGACTTCGCCACCCCCTGGGTAGCAGTGCAGACGTGAACAGGGGCTGTATTTCTAAGGCCCTGACACTAACTAAGCCCTGATGATTGTCCCTAAACATGCTCCGTGGCAGTTTCTGCTTCTCATTCTCTCCTGCAGGACAGATTCGTGGTGCCTGGCCTTCTAAGCCTATCATAACTCTTTAAAAATTACTTTATACTCAGCTTGGGCTGAATTATAGCTTCTACTTGGCTGAGAGAACCACACATTGACATGAGTGGGGATCTCAACTCTGAGTCAGCCCTACCCTGGATCCCTTGACGGATAGGGGGACAGTGTTGGAGAGATTTCTGGTGAACAATTTCAAAAGAGATCAGAGAATCCCCTCTACTGTTTGTTCTGGATGAGGAGAAGTCTCCTCCTCTTGTGAAAATTCTGCTCTTCAGTGTAAGTGGGTGAGTGGTGTCATGTTAGGTCATCAAATCCCTTTGATGGACAAAGATATTTCTGTTCAGGAGTCAAGTCAGAAAGAGGGAAATAACTCCCAACATCTCTCTGCTATCTGAGTATCTTTAATGCAATTAGCCTTGAAAGTATCAAAAAAGATACTGGAAACCCTGCACACTTGGGGGTTTTTCAGCTGGGGACAACTAGCTGCATGGGAGTGGGCAGGAGGAGGTACGTGTAGGCTGAGAAGTCAGCCTTTTGTAGCCTCTGACTTTCAACTTGAGGGGCCAAGTTGGGGATCTCAACTCTGAAGTCATCCCTTTGCGAATGCCCCACATAGAGGGGAGAATAATGTATCACAGGTACCATTTATCTCCATGAAGACTGAAAAAGAAGGTTTTTGGGTTGTTTTTATCTCTTTAGTATTTTCTCTGTCTCCTCAGTATTCCAGTGATGGAAATGAGACATGACCACAGATAAAACAATACTGGAGGGAAAAAACCAGAAGAGTTGGTATATGCCCTTTTTGAGACTCATCTAGTCTGCAGGTGAAGGCTCAGATCCCTTTGGGGTTCACCAGCCTTGTGAGGAGGGCCTTCTGTGCTGGCATTTTCTTGGTTCCAAAGACACAGCAAGAAGGAAGGGAGGAACCTCTCAGGGCCTGAGACAGAGTCCTAACCCTGTCTGCCAAGCAGTGTGCAAGTTCATCATTTTTGTCACGGAAAAATGACTCTTGGCTGGGGAGCAGAAAGTCAGTGTCTCAACACTTTGACCAAGGGCAGTGACGCCAGTATAATTACTGCAGCCTAAGGACTTGGGGATCTCTGTGGAACGATCAGTTAATTTAGCTTTGCCTCCATGTAATTAATCACCAAGGCCGGGTAGGAACCTGCTTTTGTAGACTGTATTTTACCAGGCTTTAATTTCTCCCAGACTCAGGTTCCCAAGGTTTTCAAGTTAAAAACCTTGAAAAGAAAATAATTTCCAAGCTTTGATGTCAGTTAAGGGAAGAAGGCAACCTCTAGCTCTTAATCCTCTACCCTCGGGTACAAGTGGAGCCTGGGCAAAATCCTATAAACTCAGCTTTTGTATCCTTCCTCCTCCATAATTTATTTTCTCCCAGCTAGAAATCTCTAGTTGTTTGCACTCTTTAACCCTTTTCTTTGGATTTTCCAAGTTTCATGAAAGCGTTACTGTTTCCAATGTGAACATAGTTACTTTTCTCTTTCACACTGTTGGATTATCCTTTTCTGTATTGTGTTACAGGCAGGTGCTAAGATGGATCTTGATTACCTAATATTTACAGTAATAATCCTTTCGGGAGTCTTGAAGTGTTGTCACAAACACTTTATTTTTCTAGTTAAAAAAAAAATCAAAGTCTAGAAGAGTCAAACTCTTGCTGGTATCTACACTGAGAATTAGGGACCCAACTGTAATAATAACAGCCAACGTTTATTTAGTGCTAACTATGTAAGGGACTCTTTATATACTTGTCTCATTTAATTCTAAAAAGAATCCTATAAGGCAATTACACTACTATTATTACTGTCATTTTATAGATGAGGAAAATGTGACATTCAGTGATGAATAAACTTGTCAGGTCTTCCATCTAGTAAATGGCATTGGTGAGATCTGAACCAGGCAGTCTGATGCCAAAGTTTGTACTATGAGTAGTAACATTCTTACCCTCCTAGAGCTGGCTTTGAAATGACCCCATAATTTCACCAAACAGAAATATGGCAGTGTTTTTGATGGCCCACTTCCATGGACTTACTGAGATTTTATGACTTTAACCTAAGTTCACCTTAAATTTTGAGCCCATGTTCTATCCCTGAAAGCCTGCAGGTTTGATGATAAAAGCAAGATACTGTTAAATAAAATGCTGTCTCTTACTGGCCAATATTTTTTCTTTCCCAAGATCTGAGAAACAAGGCATACTGAGGACAATATCAACTTAGTATCCATTATGTGTTCCTAATGCAATACTCCTGACTCAACCCACTCAGGTGGGAGTTCTAAAACATTTTCTGATGAAGACAATGGGTTAGTGCTGATCTAGTCTCACTTTCCTGTTATTATTTTGTGACTAAAAAGACATGCTCTTTTGAGTCAGAAGATTACAGTAAGAAATTCAGTATGGATATGGAATGGGGTACATTCCAACCAGTTTTCCCAGTGAGCCAGCAAGCCATAGATTCATTTATGACATCAGCTGTGCTTACAAGCTAAATTCCACTTTCTCAGTGAAGCACTTCCAAAATCACTTTAGTCATATGTGACTAGTGAAAATATTTGAAGCAGAAAAAAAGGAAAGCATTCCACGGAGACAAACTCTGTAAATGTAATGAAAGGTGAGACAAAGTACGTGATGAAGTCGCGCTGCTACTAGATAGCAACACCAAGGGTAGCTAGCCGATTTTACTACCTTGCCATATATTTTTCAAAAGGTACTTTGGAAATATTTTAAAACCAGACTAAGATTTAGGCAGTAAAAGTAAACCAAAGAAGAAATAAAACAGTAGAGACAAGAATTCAGAATATTACCTAAAATATTATCTGACAGTTGGAGCTCCTTATGGGAGTTTACTTGGTGTTAGCAAGCCTAAAGGTTTAGCTTAAGTTTCAAGAATTGGGCACAAAAGAGAAAAATGTGAGTGAGGGTTTACAACAATCCATTTCCTTGGCAGTCTTGCAGTCCATGGGGACCAAAGATAGGAGCCAGCATGATGGGAAAAGAGAGGTGCGATGGGAATGGGGGTGGACAGAAGCCCATAGTGGCAGCAGAGAGCCCTTTAGGCAGCCTATAATGATGGTGGTGTATTAGAGGGGTGTCTTTGTGTGCACAGGTCTTCAGGACTGAATGTGTCCCTGCAAATTTTTATGTTAACATCCTAACCTCCACTGTGATAGTATTAGGAGGTGGGGCGTTTGGGAAATGTTTATGTCATGAGGGTGGAGCCCTCATGAGTGGGATTAGTGCCCTTATTAAACAGACCCCACAGAGCACCCTCACCCCTTTTGCCATGTGAGGACATAGCAGGAAGCCACTGGCTATGAACCAGGAATGCTGATGCCTTGATCTTGAACTTCCCAGCTTCCAGAACTGTGAGAAATAAATTGTTGTTAAACCAACCAGTCTATGGTATTTTTGTCATAGCAGCCTGAATAGATTATGATAACAGGTTGAAGATGTTTATTTTTTCTTCATTTTCAATTCAAAGGCTAGGATTTATGAGGCTAAGAAAATATGTGTCTTTATGGTCTAAAGCTTGATATTTAGTCATGTCATTCATTTCTCATTCATCAAACATTTATTGGGCATCTACACTGAGCCAGACACTGTTAGGTGCTGGGAACATATTTGTGAATCCAAATAGACAAGGACTGTCCCATCGTGTACCTGGAAATGCATTGTAAGCAATGAACAAAGCCACACAAGTAAGTGTATAACATACACTGTGAAGAAGAGATACAACTGAATTGTGACAGTTTGTAACTGAGAAACCAGAGCTGGACTGAGGGGTCCAGCAGACACTTCCTGAACAAGTGATGTTTGAGCCTAGACCTGAAGGATGAATTGGAATTAACTGGATGAAGTGATGTGTTCTATCACTTGCGGGAAGGTTCCAAGAAGAAGCATCCAGGTGAGGAAAGGCCCTGTGACAAGAGGGAGATCCACAGGTACTTGGAACCAGGAGAGAGCAGGCACTGGAGGCGCAGAGAGGGAGGGGTAGGAGCTGAGATGAGGCAGGCATGGTGGACAGAGGCCTGACCCTGAGGGATGCTGTGCGCTTGTGGATTTCATCCCAAGAGCAGTGGACATTCCAGAGTGGCTGGGATGTTGGCGGTAATGAGGTTATGTGTATACTGATCAGATTTGTGTTTAATCATCATTCTGGCTACTGTGTGGAGAACCAGCAAGATGGGGAGACTGGTGCAGGGGAGGACCTGAACAGACCAGGTAGGAGGCTATCACAGTGGGATTATGGAGGCTTTGACATGAGAATGGGAGTGAAGAGAAGTGGATAAATTTGGGAGCTACTAAGAGTTCAAACCAACAGTACTCGGTGATGGAAAGAACACAGAGAGGGAAGGTGGACTGGACTAAAAGGTGTTGGCACTATTCACTGTTTAGAGGCCAGGCCTGGGCATGTACCATGATTTAATATTTGTAAAACTGAGTCTAAGACAGATACAATATTTTTTAGGATTATTGCTTTCCGATATATTTTGGGCAGTCTGAAAATCTGATCAATAAATGTTCAATATTCCCTTAAGTGTTTTTGTTAAATCATCATTTTCCCCTTTAATACATTTTGAATATATCATCTAAATATAATGGTCATTAACTTAATACAATACATATTTTCTTTCTTACTTTTAAAATCTTTTTTTTCCTTTTATGCTCTTCATTGGAATATAATTGCTTTACACTCTTGTACCAGCTTTTGAGGTACACCAAAGTGAATCAGCTGTATTTATACATATATCCCCATATCCCCTCCCTCCCGCAACTCCCTCCAGCGACTCCCTCCCATTCTCCCTGTCCTGGCCCTCTAAGGCATCACCCATCATCAAATTGATCTCCCTTTGTTATACAGCAACTTCCCACTAGCTATCTATTTTACAGTTCGTAGTGTATCTATGTCTATGCTACTCTCTCACTTCTTCCCAGCTTCCCCTTCACCCCCTGCCCCCCCAACCCCATGTCCTCCAGTCCATTCTCTGCATCTGCATCCTTATGCTTGACCTGTCACTGGGTTCATCAGTACCATTTTTTTTTAGGTTCCATATATATGAGTTAGCATACAGTATTTGTTTTTCTCTTTCTGACTTACTTCACTCTGTATGACAGACTCTAAGTCTATCCACCTCATTACATGTAGCTCCATTTCATTCCTTTTTATGGCTGAGTAATATTCCTTTGTATATATGTGCCATATCTTCTTTATCCATTCATCTGTTGATGGGCATTTAGGTTGCTTCCAAGTCTTGGCTATTGTAAATAGTGCTGCAATGAGCACTGTGGTACATGTTTCTTTTGGGATTATGGTTTTCTCTGGGTATATGCCCAGGAGTGGGATTACTGGATCATATGGTAGTTCTATTTTTAGTTTTTTAAGGAACCTCCAAACTGTTTTCCATAGTGGCTATACCAACTTACATTCCCACCAACAGTGCTGGAGAGTTCCCTTTTCTCCATATCCTCTCCAACATTTCTTGTTTCTAGATTTTTTGATGATGGCCATACTGATCGGTGTGAGGTGATACCTCACTGTGGCTTTAACTTGCATTTCTCTGATGATTAGTGATGTTGAGCATTTTTTCATGTGTTTGTTGGTGATCTGTATGTCTTCTTTGGAGAAATGTCTATTTAGGTCTTCCGCCCATTTGTGGATTGGGTTATTTGCTTTTTTGGTATTAAGCTGCATGAGCTGCTTCTATATTTTGGAAATTAATCCTTTGTCTGTTGCTTCGTTGGCAAGTATTTTCTCCTATTCTGAGGGATGCCTTCTGGTCTTGTTTATGGTTTCTTTTGCTGAGTAAAAGCTTTTAAGTTTCATGAGGTCCTATTTGTTTATTCTTGATTTTATTTCCATTGTTCTAGGAGGTGGGTCAAAAAGGATCTTCCTTTGATGGATGTCATAGAGTGTTCTGCCTATGTTTTCCTCTCAGAGTTTTATAGTGCCTGGCCTCACATTTAGGTCTTTAATCCATTTTGAGTTTTTGTGTATGGTGTTAGGAAGTGTTCTAATTTCATTCTTTAATATGTTGCTGTCTAATTTTCCCAGCACCACTTATTGAAGAGGCTGTCTTTTTTCCATTGTACATTCTTGCCTCCTTTGTCAAAGATAAGATGCCCACATGTGCTTGGGTTTACCTCTGAGTTCTCTATTCTGTTCCATTGACCTACCTTTCTATTTTTGTGCCAGTACCATACTGTCTTGATCACTGTGGCCTTGTAGTATAGTTTGAAGTCAGGAAGCCTAATTCCACCAACTCCATCTTTCCTTCTCAAGATTGCTTTGGCTATTCGGGGTCTTTTGCGTTTCCATACAAATCGTAAGATCTAAAATCTTTTTTTTAAAATAAACTTATTTATTTATTTATTGGCTGTGTTGGGTCTTCCTTGTCATGCGTGGGCTTTCTCTAGTTGTTGAGAGCAGGGGCTACTCTTCATTGCGATGCATGGGCTGCTCACTGCAGTGGCTTCTCTTGTTGTGGAGCATGGGCTCTAGGTGTGCAGGCTTCAGTAGCTGTGGCATGCTGGCTCAACAGTTGTGGCTCGCAGGCTCTAGAGCACAGGCTCAGTAGCTGTGATGCAGGCGCTTAGTAGCTCTGCAGCATATAGGATCTTCCCAGACCAGGGCTTGAACCCGTGTTCCCTGCATTGGCAGGCGAATTCTCAATCACTGCACCACCAGGGAAGCCCCTAAAATCTTTCTATGAATACTTTAAAAATGATTCTTCCTCCTTTTCTAGGAGTTACCTCATTTTTCAAACCTGTATTCATCCTAAGAGTTAGTCTGGAATAAGGAGGTGTTTTGACATCTGCAAGCCCCTTACAGGTTTGGATGCCGGGGGAACTATATGTATGTGTCTGGCTGCTGTCCTTTCTTTCAGGGTATTTATTAGCACAGTTCGTACTGAATATATCTGGAGCCAGACTAGCAATTTACAGTTCAAAGGCCTTCACCCATTTTCATAATTATGAATCCTTCTCTTTGCAATGGAAAGCGTAGGACAGTATAAGACCAGTGGCCACTTGGATTTTACAGACAAAAAAAAAAAATACCCCGTCTGCAACAAGCAGAGTAACTATAATTTTAAAGTTTGCATGTGCAGGAATTGGGGATGATTTGAGTATAATTTGGCATGCAATATCAGTTCATCCCTTAAGCATTTGCATGGTACCATTCAATTCAGTTCAGGGCATCACAAACATACTGTAGTCACAGCTTCCATCTTTGAAAAGCTCTGATTTAATAACATAAGATGACCCATATTTAACATATCACGTATCTCTCTCTTTTCCTTTAAAAGCAAAACAAAAACTGAGAAACGAAAATGAAAACTTGTTTCTTCTGCACAGCTGCTTTTGGAGGGCCCGTGGCTACCACCTGCTTCTCCTCCCATAGGGCAGCCCCACCCCTCAGGCCCAGCTGGCAGCACTGGGCGTTTTACAACATCCCATGCGGCTCATTTCCACAGCAGGTCTGGAGGCCGTAGGTCCTTCCCAACTTTTCATTTCTATGCATTCATCCAGAATGTGTACAGTGGAAGGAAGACCTGACTTAGGGTCACTCAGGAGAACTGAATTTGAAACCTGGCCCAGTCACTCAAGTGAGAACTTAAGTCACTAAACCTCTCTGGGCCTATTTTGTCACCTATAGAAGAGATACCATTCAGCTCACCTCACTGGAATGTTCTGAAGATCAGATGAAGGGCTACCTGTGTGAGTCAGTAGCCCAATGCTTAGAACTTGTATATTCTCAGTAAGCTTCATATGAATGTGAACCTCATTTATTCTGCCTCGGATAATTCTAACAAACAATTTTCATGGTATGATAAACCAAAAAAAAAAAAAAAAACCCCAAACACAACAAAACCCTGAAGGATTGTCTCTACTGTGTTCAGTTTATAGTGAAGAGCCCTTAAAGTCAGAGTAGCTAAGTGACATGGTCTGTCAGTGACAATGGCCAACTGGAAACCAGGTGTAAACCAGTCTACATGTTACCAGTCCTGAACTCCCTGCAATCTACATACATGTATTCCTGCCAGTTGAATGCTCTTTTTTTTTAAGCTGTATTTATACACATATCCCCATATCCCCTCCCTCCCGTGACTCCCCGCCACCCTCCCCGTCGTTAAATATTCTTAAGTATAACTCTCAACATCTTCTTCCCCTGAACAAAAGCCTTTGGTGACTATCAGTGGCTTGTCAAGTAAAATAAGTTGTTTCATCCTGCTACTCAGGGTCCTCTCACACTTGTCCTGAAATCTTCCTTCCTGCTTCCTCCACACAGCCTGGGGTCCACCAGACTAGGCTACTTGCCATGCTGTGTACATGCGACACTGTAAACTCCACGAGGGAGACGACTGTCTTGTTCATGGCCAAATCCCCACTGCCTAGCCAGAAGCCTGACTCACAGTGAAAGCTCAGGAAGACTTAGTTGAAGATGGTGGACATTCTTCACTATGATACACAGAAACAATGATAACAGTAATCACAATAGCAAAATAATAACAATAAGGGTGATGCTGACGGCAGCGGGAAGTAACAGTAAAATAACACGCCATGGCTCGACAGCCACTATGCTGTACATTTCTTACTTCAATTAAACTTTTTAATAACCTCATCATTTGGAGAGTACCCTTATCCCCTTTTATTGATGAGAAGATCAAGGCTCAGAGAGATTAAATGGTTTCCTTGGTTTGGCTGCTTGACTCTTTTATTCATTTCTTCAACAAATGTTATGTCAAGTCTACCATGTGTCAAGCTCTGTTTCAGGGGTTGGGCATATAACCTACATCTTCCTCTTTGTGGATAACGTCTTTGCTTTCATGGAGTTGACAGTCTAGGGGCAGAAAATAGACACCCACTCACGAAATAAAAGACAATGTCAGAAAGTGGTAAGTGATCAAAAGGAGAGTAAAGCAGGGTAAAAGGATCCGTGGTGATGGGATTACTATTTCAGACAGGGGTATGAGGACAGGCACCTGAGGAGATGACAGCTAAACAAAGTCCTTCTTGATGAAAAGGAGTGAGCCATTAAAGATCTGGCAGGAAAACGTTTCAGGCAGAGGAAATAGTAAGTGCAAAGGCCCTGGGGCAACAGTGTCTGCGGCAGGAAGTGGTAAGACTGCCAGTGTGTATGCTGGTGAAACTGGAAGCAGGTGAGAGCAGAGAGGCAGGGTGGTTTCAGAGTGTGCTGAGCACCACAGGCATGCCACAGACTCCGGCTTTTATTCTGATTAAGAAGGGAAAGCAAATGCAATACTAGAGCCGAGGAGGGACAGGATCTGTCCTGGGTTTTGAAAATGCTCTGTCGAGTGAAGGTGTGGTGAGTTACAGGGGTATTTAAGTCCCACATGTGAGAGAGGACAGAGGGGTAAGAGGAAATTGGGTTCTGAGGGACCGGATGCAGCGTATGTTAGAGAGAAAGGAGTTTAGGATCAGCCCATGGTTTCTGAGGGAGGAACGGATGGAGGGGTGAGAAAATCAGTAATTCATCTGATCTATATGACATCGGAGATGCCTAAGAGCCACTCAGTTGGAGACCACGAGTTAGTCGACAGCTGGGTGTTGACATGTCTTTAGTTCAATGAAACAAAACAGGGATAGAATTTTACATCTCTGGGTTATCAGCATGTGGATGGTATTTTAAGTCATGAGATGGGATGAGGTCATCTCAGGAGTGAGTGTGGAGAGAAGAGGAGAGTGTGCGTGTGGAGAGCTGGGGGAGAGGAAGACAGTGTTGGTCCTGGGGTGCTCCAAAGTAGGAAGGTGAGGGGGTGAAGTAAAGCAACAGACACTGAGAAGGTGCAACTGGCCAGGAAAGTGACAAATCAGGAGAGAAGTGTCCTGGAGGTCAAGTGGAGATAGTGCTTCAAAATGAGGGCAGTGACCATCTGGGTGAAATGGGGCTGCTAGGTGGGGTTATGCCAGGACTGAAAATTAACCCTCAGAGTCGGCAATGTGGCAGGCACCGGATACCCCGACCAGAGCAGTTTCCATGCTTACAGCTGCTGGCTGGACTCTGAACCTCGGTATGTGAGCACACAGGTGTCCGAATCTCCCCTCCCCTGCCCTGTCTTTTTCTCGGGCCCCAATTCCCTTCATCTCCTACAACTCAGGTCATGTGCTCCCTCCATGATGGAACCTTCCCTAATTCCGCTAGTCAAATTTAACTCGCATCACATTTACCTTGTTTTTGAATTAATTATTGGTGACTATGTCTGGATATTTGTTGAATGGATAAATCCTTGGATTATAGAAATCTACTATGTGAACACATACAGAATAAGACAAAATGCCCAATAAAAGTGTAGTATGATTACTGTCACTCTTAAAGCAGCACAAGAGTCTCTAGACAAAAACATCCCCAGATAATTATCTGTGAGCCCAGTGTCACAGGGTGCTGCCTGGTCTGCTGGGCTGATGAAGGAGCAGTGCGGCAATGCTGGTGCTCAGAGAAGACCCGTTGGTGGTTTCAAGGATTTGGGCTCTGGGCCTGCCTCTGCCACTGGGTGCTGTAACCTTGGGTGAGGCACTCCGAACTTCTGGGATGCACTTTCTTCACCTTTGGAATGAGCAGATTGTATCACATCTGCTCAAAGATCCTCCCACCCACACTGGCTCATTCTCAGATCAGAAACTAAGGAGTGGTGTTAAGAGTTACTTGTGCCTAAGGGAGGGAATACAGGGATATGTGTATAAAAACAGATGACTGAACTTGGTGTACCCCCAAAAAAATAATAAATAAATAAATTAAATTAAAAAAAAAGAGTTACTTGTGCCCTTTCTTTTTACTTAAACTATAAAATCTCAGAGGACAGGTCTTACTCTTTATTAATACTGCTTTGTATCAAGCATAGGGTCCTGGTGGATGCACAAAAAATAGTCTTCAATTTCATAGATCACAAGGGATAAATCCCCATGGGTCCATGAAATGTACACTGGCCGTGCTCAGTGATCTCCCTCCTACCTGCCATACCTTCTTCTCAAGTCATTCAATCACTCCTTCATTCCTTCACTCTGGAGTTCCTACTGAGGGCCACGTTCCCTAGAACTATAAAGTTCTGGCTCATGACCCAGCTTTGTCACTAATTTTGTGTCTCATAGCCCTGCGGGCTTTGAGTTGAGGACATCAAGACACATGGTCTAAAACACAAGCCAGAATAATGGAACAGCACTGTCTTGGATAATGTGGCCCAAGGAACTGAGGGATTTGGAAAAAGCAGCAGGTCATGCCAGACTAGGGATTTGTGCTAAGGACACTGATCCACCCTGTCTACGATATTCCAGAGGGATGAGAGCGTGGAGGAAGGGAAACCAGTTAGAAAACTGAAGAAGCACTGCAGGTGGTGATGAGATCTGAACTAGGAAAGAGAAGAGACAGGGCTGCTGCCTGCAAGCCCGTTCTTGGATGGCACCTTTGTTAGGGGTAGATCTTAGGATACGGGTCAGCACCCACTCTGCTCCAGGTACCGAGTCCATGCTTGAGATGTTCCCTGCAGGCTGGGAGCATGGAGATATCAGACAGAAACCGGGGATGTGGCAGAAAGCAAAGACAGAAAGTACACATCTAAACAAAGCGTGCTAAGTGCTGTCGGGAGGGAGGTACAAACAGGGCACTCATGGGGATGGGGCTGCACAGAGGAAGCAATTTTTGAACTGTGAGTGCCAGGTTCTCTCCTTTCACTGCTCCAGATCCACTCTCCATCTTTTTCCACTTTGCTCTCTGACCTGCCCCCCAGGAGGCTGAACTGTATGGACCACAATGGGCTTCCTTGTCCCTGGCTTCTGGCTGCATATCAGAGGGGAGAGGGGGAGGGAGGGCAGAGTACAGATTCCCTTCACTCCCAGAGGTTAACCTTGACTTAGCTGTGTCCCTGCCTGAGAGTCCCTGCTCCTCCCAAGGTGGTCTATTCCACAAGACTCTCCTTCTGGGTTCTGATGACTATTCTCTCTTCCTAGGCCTGACTCATGACAGCTCTGCAATTATGATCCCCTGTGGTTTTCTTATACCCCAGCTGTACCTTTGTAATTCATTGCTTTATCCTGGTGTGATTGTATCTCTCTCTCTTGTTGGGACTCTCACTGATATATACTGGGCCTTTGAAATAAGAATTTGCAATTCTTTGGGACCTTATCCCCTAGTAATCTGTGAGCTCCTCCACGAGGAGTTATGTTTTGTTAATCGGAGCTCTGTTTCTCCCCACCTCCACTGTTTACAAGAGTTTCCAGCCATAATGGTTGTTTATCAATTGTTTGTTAAAAGACGCTAATTTCTCCTCGGTCACAGCCATTTCTTTGACCCCAGCTGGTCCTGTGTGGCTCAGTCCCAAATACTCCACTCTGGTCCATGCTCCTGGCAGGAGGACCCAGGCAAGGGGCGAAAGCTCCATTTCCCCCTTCCCCTTCTGGCTGTTCTCACCTCGCTGTTTCTTAATCAAGAAGCCAAATGTTCCCACAAAGGCCTTTTCCTGCCCAATGCCCTAGAGCCTTCACCTCAATGTCAGATGCATGTGACCTCAGAAAAGAACCTAAATCTCTCTCCATCATGATTTCCAAGATTGCAAAATCAAGATAAAAATAATACTAACTTTAAAGGGCTGCTGGGAGAATAAAAACAAATGTGATGTTCCATAAAATTTATTGTCTTTCCCATGAAATATATCAGTGACTCTAAAGAATAAGCACATTCTCTCCACCCCTGCCCCCTACTTTCATTGACTGTTTGCATGAGGTAAACACTGCATTAATACATCCAGCAAAATCATAGTAACAACTGACATTTCCTGAGTACTTACTCCCTGCCAGGAACTAAGCACTTTATATGTCATTTCATTTAACCTCCACAAGAACCGTGTATGATAGAGCTTTCTTTATCCCCATTTCACCGATGAGGAAAAAAAGGGCACCGTGATGAAATCATTTGCACAACGTCAGGAGCCAGAATTGAAACCTAGGAAGCTCAACCCAAAGCCATGCTGTTAACCCTTTGCTTATCCAGTCTCATGGGTTTACATACGTGAAGACATACATGAAGAAAAATTATGAAGATTGGCCACAATTAATGAATTATCATGGGGAAACTATTACGAGACTAAAAGTGAAGTTTGCACTGGTGGAATTTCTTGTGAATTATATTTCAGTTCAGGTGTTGCACTCCAAAATTCAAACTTAGTCCACTGTGTTTGGTTAACTGAATGGCATTCTTAGCATCTCAGTGTCCTCCAGCACACATGTTCTAGCCAGAGACTCACCTGAACTTAGCGCGTGCTCCACTTCCTGCATGATCACCCCGGGGGAGGTGGTGGTGGTCTCCATATCTATCAGCACACAGGTCACTTTGGGGGGCACAGTTGCTTGGGGTGTGGTCTCCGTGGGCACTGGCTGGGCTGAAGCATGTGAAGTGGGTGTGTGGCTAGAGCTGTGCTCTTCCGCTGGGGACTCTGATGTGGTTGGGGCTCCTGTGGGCTCAGTGCTGGTCTCAGAGGAGTTGTGACTGGTGCTGATGGAGGCAGAAGGAACCTCTGGCGGTGAGGTGGATGGGCCTGTGGGTGATGAGGCTGGCGCTTGAGGGGAGGTGAGTGTGAGAGACTCAGTGGGGAGCTGCGACCCTGTAGCCGGCACGCTGGCCTCAGGAGTTTCTGAAGTGTGTTCCTCAGGGGTGGGTGTTAAGTGGACCCCACCGCTTGTTGGTGAGGCGTTTGTGTCTGTGCCCTCCCAGTTGGAGGCTGGGCTGGTGGGTTCCTCTTCTCTGGGCTCCGCGGAGACGTTCTTGGGGGATGGAGATGTGTGGGCCGATGCTGTATCTGGGAGGACCGAGTTGCTGGGTGTGCTACTGGTAGGGGAGGCAGGAGGGCTTTGTGGAGAGCTGGTCCAGACAATCGCTGGTGGGGTGCTCTTTGCCGGAAGAGAAACAGGCAAGAGGGCTGATGTAGGCGCGCTCTGGACCCTCAGTCCTGTAAGAACCAGTACAAAGGTGGTTAACGTGTGAAAACCTGCTCGGCAAAGGCTGTTTTACAGTATTTTCACGTCTTTCTCATTTTGCACTGTGCCCCCGTAATTGTGAGGGTGACTTTAAAAATATTTTCTTCCCACTAATTGCTCTCTCCTTCCTTTGTGACTATCAGTAGGAACCAGCCCGAAGGCTCAGCAGGAGCAATTAGTGGGTCAGTCAACACAAGTCCGGCCAACACACGGCATGAACTAACCTTGTCTTCTGCTTGCTTAAAGCCATGCCCTTAAAAACGGAGACACTCTGCGGCGCTGACTTTATGAGAATTTGTCTGGACTGCTGAGCGAGCAGCTGCGCAACGCCTGCGGGGATGCCCAGCCTGTGGGGTGGGTGTGGGGAAGGCACGGTTGGTGAGTGCAAAGCTGGAGGAGCTCACTGATTGGCTCTTCCCTGTCAGAGGAGCTCATTGATTGGCTGTCCTCTGCCGTAGGGGCTCACTGATAGGTTGCTCCCTGTTTCGGGGTTGTGCGCTCTGCAACCTCAACCTCGCACAAGGGTGCAAGGGTTATGGGCTTGCCCACTGGGGTGAATAAAGGTGTGAGCACATTTCCTGTGGAGGAGGAAAGGGGGAGGTCCCGGATTAAAAGCTGAGGGGAAGACGGAATCCGAAGTTTGGAAATATTTTCTTAGACTAGAACCTAGTTGTCCCAAATTCCATCCTGGGGTCTTTACCATCATATCATTTCTCCAAATATTCTCTTTCATATTTTGTAAAATTTAGAACTAGTTTCCTTTCTTCCTTCCCCCCACCTCCCCTTACCCATTCAGTTTAATTCATTCACTCATTCATTTATTCATCCATTTATTCATTCATTCATTCCAGTATTTAATGAATGGCTTCTATGTACTTGCATTCCGCTAGACACTGAGTTTATGATTTCACTTTTTATGTAACACATCTCTTGATTGCCTCTCCACACCCCTTACCATTTTGCCACTACCTTTTCCTCTAGTCACTTCCACCTCAGTGGATGGCAAGCCCTATCAATCAGTTACTCAGTTAAAAACCCAGACATCATCCTTTAGCATCTCTTTCCCTCGCTGCCCCTCTGCCATCCAATCCATCAGCGAATCATGATGACTCTACCTTGAAAATATATCCCAATCCAATCACTCCTCACCACCTCCCTTATTATTTCAACATCACCTGAGCCACCAGTCACTTGTCTAGACAACTGCCACAGTCTCTTAATTGGTCTTCTAGCGTCCAGATTTCCTCTTTTCAGTCTACTTTTTACATAGCAGCCAGTATAATATTTTAAAGTGGTAAATCAGATTAACTGATCAAAACCCTCCCAAGGTTGTGCTTAGAACAAAATCCAAAACTACTCCCCTATGTCACCATCCCATGTTCTCCTCATGATTCTAGCTGATGTCTACTCAAATGTCAGCTCTTCCTTAGAGGACCCTTCCCAGACAGTCCTAACCGAAGTCATTCCTACTTCTTCCCCAGGCTTATTTTTTAAAAGATTTTTTGATTTTTTACTCTTAAAATATACATAGCATTTTAACCATTTTTAAGTGGCCCTAAGTACATTTTCATTATTGTTCAGCCATCACCACCATCCACCTCCAGAACGTTTTCATCTTCCCCAATTGAAATCCTGTACCCATTAAACACTAACTTTCCATTTTCCCTTTCCCCAGCCCCTGGAAACTATTCTACTTTCTATCTCTACGAGTTTGACAGGTTTAGGTACCTCATATAAATAGAATCATACAGTATTTGTCCTTTTGTTTCTGACTTATTTCACTCACTAGCAAAATATTGTCAACGTTCATCCATGTTATACCACATGCCAGAATTTCCTTCCTTTTGAAGCCTATTAATATTCCATTGCATGTATACACCACATTTTGTTTATCCATTCATCTACTGATGCCCACTTGGGTTGCTTCCACCTTCTGGCTATTGTGAATAGTGCTGCTCTGAGTATCAGTGTACAAATATCTGTCTGAGACCATGCTTTCAATTGTTTAGGGTCTATACTCGAAAGTGGAATTGGTAGCTTGTATGGTAATTCTGTGGTTAATTTTTTGAGGAACCATCACACCCTTTGCTCAATTTTATTTGTCATAAAATAATAAAGTAGTTTCTTCTTGAAACTACATATTATTTATTTGTCTATTATACTTCTCTGCTACCAGAATGTAAGCTCCATGAGGGTGTAGGGACCTTGTCTTATTCATTGCTGTTTCCTCCAAGCCTAGAAGTCTGCCTAGGTCATTGTAATTGCTCAATAAGTACTTGTGGAAAGGAGGAAGGAAGGAGGGAAGGAAGGGAGGGAGGAAGAGAGGAAGGGAGGAAGGGAGGGGAGAGGAAAAGACAGAGTGAGGGAGATAAGGAGGGAGGTAAAGAGGGAGGGTGGAAAATGAATTAACTTAAGAACTTTATTTAAAAAAATACACCAGCATTTCTCTACTCTCTTCTACATATCACTTAGTACGGCCACATCCATCATAGCTGCCTGGGGGCTGGCTGCCTACCTGATGTTATTTGAAGGCAGAAACCTTACTTAAAATCTCAACCTCTGTCCTTCCACCATGACATACACTGATGCCTGATGTTTTGTTAGGTCTTTAACTATTTAACCCTCCAAACTCTGAGGAGATTTCTTGGGGGTAGCAGATAGGTAACAACCAAACATGACCAAGATTCATAAGGAAAAAAACGTGGGCTAGATTTTAGCATAGAGGAAGTGAGAGAACAAGAATGCAGAGGGATGTAGGCATTTGGGATAAGATCTGCTCACTTCTTCACTCAGCTGCACGAGAAACTCAGTAGCTGATGGAAAGTTGTGCTACAGAACTTAATCTGAAAACACAGTTTTCTCAATATTTAACTGAATTTAACACTTGGATTGTTATCAAAATGATTGGTTTTATTTTATTCAAAAGGTGTTGATCAAGGCCATAAACTTACAGGAGAGTTATTCTCCTAGTAAACTGGGGGGCAGACCTCCCAAATTAGGCCGCGTAATAGTTCATGTTACTATGGTGGACTTTTGGCAGCTGTGACATGTCAACAATTTCAGGATGAATACAGGTCAAGAAGTCTTTGAAATATGGACAAAACAATGGTTGGGATGAATATTATGAAAACATTGAATCTTCATATGTGACCTTACAGCTTACGGACTCTGCATCCTGGTAGCTCCCATGACTCATTAAAGATTCTGAGGCCAAAAAAAAAATGACAGTGTTCAACTACTGTTTACAGTATCATAGAATAGATGGGCAGATGGAGGCAGAGAGAGCCTTAGTCTGGCAGCTGAGTCAGAGTCTTTGGAATTCTGGGATGAGTGAGGAATGAGTCATGTGCAAAGGAGCATGACTTTATTCATTCATCCATTCACTCATTCGAGCTTTTCTTGAGTAGCTTCTATGTCCATGGCCTTGCTGTCAGAGTTCACTATCTAGCAGGACAGCAAGGACACACAACTTTCTGTAATATGATGTGATAAGCGCCTTATGGAAGTATAAGCAAGTTGCAGTGGGAGTCCCAAGGAAAGGGAATAAATTCTGTATGGGGACCACGGAATGCAAAAATATACAGAGTCATTTTCAAATGACATTTAGAAAAGTCACAGAAGAGATGACATCTGAGTTGGTTCTGAAAGGATGAGAACACACACGATGCCATTAAAGTGTATGATACTCAGGCTGACACCTGCATTGTCATTTCCAGTGGAGCTAAAAGCTGTACTACGGAAATCATTAGAGTGCTGAAAATGACATGCTCCAGGAATTAGTTTTGTGGCTGGAGACATCCATTTTCTTATTTAACTCTGACGATTATACTTTCCTAACTCCTGCCCTTTCTGCTTCCAAAGAGGATTGAGGTGGTCATTCATTTCCCATTGGCTACCTACTTAGTACTTAAAGTACTTTGCAGTCTCATTCAGATAATTCCTGCTCCTAACAAACAACAATGCATAGAAATTGTGGGACAACACTGGTCATCTTCACTTGAACAAGCTATTAAAAGCCTCTGCTTTGCCTATTTGATGGTATGTTCCACATTGCTCTGAGTATGTGAGGGTAGGTCTTCTTTCAGCATTAAGACAACCAAGGCTCAGGCGTCATGATTATCCTAGAGAACACTTGCTGTCCTCGTTGGCTCAGGCTGCCACAACAAAATACCACAGGCTGGGTCGCTTTCACAATAGAAATTTAATTCTCACAGTTTGGAGGCTGAGAAGTCCAATCAAGGTGTGGGCCAATTCAGGTTCTGGTGAGCACTTTCTGTTCCTGGCTTGTAAGTGGCAACCTTCTAGTTGTGCCCTCATATGGCCTTTCCTTGAAGGGGGTGGTGGAGAAAGCTCTCTGGTAACTCCTCTAATATGAACACCAATCCCGTGATGTGGGCCCCATTCTCATCTAACCCTAATTACTTCCCCGAAGCTCCATCTCCAAATGCCATTCCATTGGCTTCAACATTGAGAATCACTGAAATAGTCTGAGGAAATATGATTCCTGCTTTATCATATGTAGGACTTGTGTTTCCACAGGAATATCCATTCATTAAGTCAAACAGCTAAGGATGTATTCAAGGATTTCAGAAAATTTTTTAGAGCTAGAGAGGATCTAAGTGATACACAATTACAGCCTCTCATTTGATAAATGAGGGAACAGAAACAGGCAGGACAATGATGTAATTGACCTTACATGTCTAAAAGGAGAAGCTGGGCAGTGTTGCCTGGAAAAAATCATGTAGAAATAAGATCAGAATTAGAATTCCCCACCACCACACTGTGCCCAACCTTGAAAAGGCTGGTAGAACATACTTTAGCAACCACCATATAAAGTAAACAAGAAGGAGCCCATGTGAGACTGGGCAGCTGAAGAAGTTAAAATAATGTACCAACAAGGACCTACTGTGTAGCACAGGGAACTATACTCAACATTTTGTAATAACCTAAAAGGGAAATGAATCTGAAAAAGAATAGATATATGCATAACTGAATCACTTAGCTGTACACCTGAAACTAACACAATATTGTAAATTAACTATGCTCCCAAAAAAGTCACTAAAAGTAAAAATAAACAAGCCCCCCTCCAAATAACATAGTGCCCCATAAACCTTCCCACCCAAAGTAGAGCCACTTTTGAAGAAAAGAATTAGTTCTAATATTTCCTTGAGAAAAAAGAGTAAATAAAATGAAGAAATTGAACCCATTAACCTCTAAATTAGAGATGACTTTGCCAGACATGGTGTCGCTGCCCAGGCAGTGACAGGCTCACATGCCTGAAACGGAGTGACTCAAGGAAGGAAATCTCTTAGACTTGGCCCAAATGAGAGATCTAGGAGTATAATGGCCAACTGAAGCTGAAATTTTTCCCTGTAAATTTACAAATGGAAGTCTTTCCTGAACTTTGGTTGGGTTGAAACTCTCATGTTGCAAGAATAGCTGACAGATTGTTGATTAGAGGAAAAGCAGATTCTTAGTTGGATAGAAAACTGTTTCCATGTATATTGTCCTTTGATACATGAAAAGAACCAGGTCTGGCTCGAGCCTGGGTTTCTGGCCTTGCTAGAAGGAGAGATTTGGGGGCTGATGTCTGGGACAGGTAGGCAAGTTCTCCCGGTGCTGAGAGGAGTTACAGGCTACTCCAGGGTGGAGAGGCTGCATTCTGTGCATGTGCTATTGCCTCCTGCCCAACTGGGTGTCAGGAAGACGGTCTGCAACGTTGGCAGCTGGTGGACAATGAGTGCCCTGAACTGTCACCACTTCCTGGGTTTTGTGAGCAGCAAACCAGTGCCAGAGTCCCAGGTGGCCTGATTACCTGTGTCACTCACCTGCTCTCTCCCCCCACCCCCCACAACATGTCCTCTCCTGCCCTTGGCTTGTCAAGTATCTGAGAAAACATGTGACAAAGCTTTGGCAAATTCGGTGAAACTCGATCAAAACACACTCAAGTCCCCTCCTGTGCTGCCAAGTCAGCCCAAGTGGTGCCTTTGCCTGCGGTCTAGGGGAATCATGCCAGGCCTGCCTGGCAGAGGCCCCATGGCTGCTGAAGGTCAGCACGCTAAGGAATTGCTAACCGTCAAGTCCAACTGGACCATGTCACTCCCCATAGAGGGCTGAGGGGAGGAAAGGAAGCCTGCGCAGAGGATAAAACTTCAAATCCCAGGACTTCCTTGGTGGTCCAGTGGTTAAGAATTCAATGCAGGGGATGCGGGTTCGATCCCTGGTTGGGCAACTAAGATCCCACATGCTGTGGGGCAACTAAGCCCGCATGGGCGCCACAACTACTGAGCCTGCGCACCACAACGAGAGAAGCCTGCACGCTGTAACGCAGGTCCTGCATGCTGCAACTAAGACCAGACACAGACAGATAAATAAAGAAACAAATAAACAAATAAAAAAATTAAAACAAACAAACCAAACCCTTCAAATCCCCACTGAGGCCTAGGAGTCTCTTTGTGATCCAAGCCCAGGCCGCCTCTTCAGCCTTGCTCCCCACCAGATCCCAGAACACAGCAGCTTCTTACTGTACTCCATTCCTCTGCCTAAACACTCTCCCTCTATGCCTTCCTGAGTTACTCCTTTCCATCCTTTCAGTGTGAGCTTAAAGGCCTTTGCTGATTCTCCTGCTAAATCTTCCCCCCACCCCCTCACCTCCAGCCTCAACCCATTATGTGCTCAGGGCACCTTGTATCTTCTTAACTTCACAGCACTGACATTGCCACGTAAGTGCGTAATCTCTTATGGGAAGCCTTGTTTAATGCATGCCTCCCCCTCTTCAGAATGTATGATTCACGTGGAGCAGAGACTGTAGTGGCTTTGCTCACCATGTATCCTCATTGTCTGATCCATAGCAGGAATTCAAATATACACCTATATGTGAGTGAGGGAATGAGTGAGGGACTCTATGAAGGGCACGTGCTGACCACTCTACATGTATCACCTCGTTCAACCGTAATATCCATTTGTTATTTTTGGTTTCACAGATGGCAAAACAGAGGATCAGAGAAGTTAAGTAACTTCCCTTAGGTCACACAGCTAGTATATGGCACAGCTGAAGCTTGAACCTGAAACTGTCTGCCTCAAGGCTAACCTTATAACCATTCTACTGCATTGTACTGGGAAATGCAAGGGTGTTTTTGAAGTCTGGGCCCCATATTTGTATGGCAATTAAGCACCAATTTTCCTCTATCTCCCCTAATACATTCCCTAGTGTGGGCCACTAGAGTGTGCTTTAAAAAAATTACCTGACCACAGGAACCCTTTTCTTCCCCTTTTATTCTGCTGCAGGCTCCATAATGGTCTCAGGATAAATTCTGCATTCCTGGGACTTCCCTGGTGATGCAGTGGTTAAGAATCCACCTGCCAAGTAGCATGGACATATATATACACTACCAAATATAAAATAGATGGCTGGGGGAAGCTGCTGCATAGTACAGGGAGATCAACTCAATGGTTGGCGATGACCTAGAGGGGTGGGATAGGGAGGGTGGGAGGGAGGCTCAAGAGGGAGGGGATATGGAGATATATATGTAAGTGCAGCGGATTCACTTTGTACAGCAGAAATTGGCACAACAGTATAAAGTATACTCCAATAAAGAGCTGAAAAAAAAAAAAGGAAAAAATACCTAAAATAAAAGGTTTGGCAACCTAAAAAAAAAAAAAAAAAATCTGCCTGCCAATGCAGGGGCACGGGTTCAATCCCTGGTCCTGGAAGATCCCACATAACTACTGATCCCATGTGCTGCAACTACTGAAGCCTGCGTGCCTGGAGCCGGTGCTCTGCAACAAGAGAAGCTATCACAATGAGAAGCCTGCGCACCGCGACAAAGAGTAGCCCCTGCTCACCACAATTAGAGAAAGCCCGCACGCAGCAACGGAAGACTTAATACAGCCAATAAATAAATTAATTAAAAAAATTCTGCATTCTTGAACTATCCACTGTCTTCCTCCCTGTCTTTGCATCTGCTGTTCTTCCCACCCTGGCTCCCCTCATCCCACCCCAGTTCTGACAACTCTGGAGCCTTACCTCCTCTGTGAAGACCCTCCACTTGAAAGAGCCCACATTATACTGAGCCATTCATTTCTCCCCATGCTTGTCTCCCATAAGGCTGGGAACCCTAATAACAGGGAACGCAGCTTGCTGTTCATGTCTTAGTGCCTGGCACAGAGAAAGTGCTCCATAAATATTCATTCACTAAAAACATGGATTTTCTGCTCTTTGAAAAACAGAAATATTCTCTGGCTTATATGCTGGGCCTGGATGGCAGAAATGCATCTTCTCTTTGATTTGTCTGTAAGTTCCATAAAAACTATCAGTTAATAGGAAATTTTGAATGGGTCTTTAAACACACTTTTGCTATTTTTGCTTGCTTGTTTCCACTTTGGAAACTGCAGGGATTTCTTCTCTCTGTGCATAATATAGACTGGAGTCACTAGCTTTTGAAATGCTGACCATCAACCAATTGGCCCAAACACAAGTGGGCCTTCCCATCCCTGCAAAATGGACTAAACTTCAGCAAGTATTTAAGAGTGAGAGAGAGTACAAAATAATCTTAACATGATATGCACACTTTAACATAAAAGCCAGGTCTAATGTTGTTTAGGTTGAGTGAAGCCATTGTTTGGGACCCTCACACTTACAAAAACTCCCCATGTTGTGTTTGGTTGGGCTGCTGAGGGCACCCAACACTCCAGAAGGTTCATCTAACATCTGCAAAACCATTACTAATAAGAGTCTGGTCCAACCATATGGCACTTGAAAGCCCTCATATGTCTAGACAGAATGTGCCTGCCCCAAAGCATCAAAGTGTGTTTAAGAAGACACTTGTTTGAAGTAGAAGAACCATATCCTCCTGAGTGTTTTGTTGATGGAAATGAGATCCAAGTCTAGTCCAAACAGAGGAAAAGACTTTCTGTTTTCCAGCCATCGAATCAGAACCTGCAGACCTGGAGTATGACTCAATTTCTCTATCCGTGAGATCAGGACTCATGATATCATCAGGCTCCCTGTGGGGGTTGTGGATGCTAATGAGAGAATCACATTTGTGAAGAATGTTGTTCTTCCCGGGGAAAAAAAATACACCATTTTTTTTTTTTCTTTTCACCAGAAGCAGCATCTGTCTTTGTCAGTCAAATGCTCCCCCAAACTCATTACCTTTAAGTTAGAGGCAGACTGTGGTGGTCAGCCCAGGAGGAGGCTTTGCTGAGCAAGGATGCCAGCAGGTACCTGAAATTCAGGAGGAACCATATTGGGGTTTCTCAGGGTAGGCCAGTGAAGAGGAAAAGCACATAGAGAGGGCGAGTATCTTCTCTTTGGTGTCTTTGAGATAAAGGTGGATGTGGGCACGGGCCGTGAGTAGTGAGATGGGAGAAGAAGATGACCTAATGCCTCCTTCAGGTCGCAGATCTTCTGAACAACAGTGTTAGATTCTGCAGTGGGCCCAGTCCCAACATGTGTGTGCAAGAGTGCACACAAAGGCCCACACAGAGGATGTGTAAGTAACTGTTACAGATTAACATATATGTCTGTGGCCTCCATCCAGGGCCCTGCAACTTTCTGCAGGGGATCCCTCTGGTGACTGGAGACCAAGGGGATCAGGGAAGTGCTGGGGCAGCACAGGCCAAAGCTGGGCCTGGACCCACCCGAACCCAGGATGGGGACTGATCCGGACTGGTTTCCCAGGCAGCCTTGGTGGGCAGGCTCCCCTCCCCCAGGCCTCAGTTTTCTGGCAGGATTTTCAGGCATTCCTAAGCAGAGGGGAGGGAGGGAGTGCAGGGAGCACCTGGGGTGATCTGCAGTGACTTTAAACAAAGGCAGCCCCTCCTCTGGCGACCCCAAGCTGAGGCTGTGATCCTCTCCTCCCCACACTCACTGTGCGCTCAAGGGCCACAGGCCCGACTCAGCTCACTCCTCTCCTGTTTGCTCAATTGATTACTGAAAATTTAAAAAATTTTCTCATGCGATTGAAAAGGAAAAAAATGTCTTTGTGTTCAGGTGTCATAAAATGCAGTGGTCTCCTGCCTGGTCAACGGTCACACCCCTTCCTTTCACCCTGCATCCCACAGACCCAAATCACAATCAAGTCATTTCTCATACCCTACAGCCCCTGGAAAGTACCAGAGTTTTAAAAAGACCATAATGTCGGCCTGTTTTGACTCTGAACCATTTCCTTCAGTGGATTTTTTTGAGGCTTAGAATTGCCCAAAGGGCTGAGGCGCCTCTTTGCCTTCTCAGCCTACATGCCCCTGTCCACTTCCTCCCCCACTTTGTCTCCAGCTCAGTGGGTACACCATCCATGCCTTCTTGTTCCACAAAGAGCTGGAGCTCTTTAGGTGGTCAGCTCCATGGAAATCTGCCTTTGACAGGACAGTTCTCAGGGGCATCCCAGGCTGGTGCATCCTGGCATTCTGACTGGCGAACGTGCAGGCCGTTTGACTACTCACAGGATAATGCACGTGAAATGCAACCAGATGTTGTATTCCTGTTTGCCTCAACACCAAAGTCCACTGCTGATCACCTAGGGGTGTGGCAAGAGGGTGGAGATAGCTCCAGTGCAAACACATCTCCAAGACAGGAATATGACTCACAGGAAGTTTCCTGTGCTGTGGGAGAGGGCGGCGGGGGCTTCTGAGAGAAGATGATGGCCTGTGATATTGATGGGCCTCCTTTCTCTTCCTGCCAACATTTTCTTCCAAGAGTGTTCTGCAAAGATGTCAGTCAGCGCGAATGGTTCTGCTTCCTACTTTCTTTTAAAATTTTTTATGTCCTTTTAAAATAGAAATATAACTTACATACAATAAAATGCATACATCTTAAGCGCACAAATCAATGAATTTTTACAGCCGTATATACCTGCATAACCATCACTCAGATCAAGATAAAGAACCTTTCTATATCTTTCAAAACCCTGGAAAGTTTCCTCCTACCTTCTCACAGACATAATCCTCTGAAGGAAACTCATTCTGACTTTCATCACTGCAGATTAGTTTTGCCTGTTTTTGAACTTCACATCAATGGAGTCATACGGTGTGTACTCTTCCGTGTCTGGATTATTTCACTCACGTAAGACTCTCTTGTGTTGTTGTGTGTTTTAATAACTCATCCTTTCTCATTGCTGGATAGCATTCATTTGCATGAATATACCACAATTTATTAATCCATTTTACCAATGGTGCACAGGTGGGCTATTTCCAGTTTAGGGTTATTATAAATGAAGCTGCTTGCTTCATAGCTTCTTAGTTAACACGTTTCTAATGCTTATGAAAAGCCAAATCCTGTAATACTTGTCAAGTATTTAGTCACTTAATCTTCACAATAAACCTAGGATAATTATTATTATTATCCCCATTTGACAAGTGAGCAAACTGAGATAGAACGAGGTTAAATAACTTCCCAGGATATATAACTAGAAAGTAGTACAACTTTGATTCGAACTCTAGAAGGTAGTCTATCTCAATAACCTGTCTTCTTAACCATCTTGCTAGATAGCTGTCTGTTATAGTTAAAGCTATTAGCCAGACCACTTATTTGCTGCATGACCTTGGGCAAATCTTTTAATTACTACCTCCTCATTTGCCAACTTGGGATAACAATAGTACTTCCATTCAGAGTTATCATGAGGATTAAATAAATAATTCATATAAGGCAGACACTGTTGCTTGACTAACCCAATAGCCATTCCCAATGCCCTCCTGCCAGTCTCCCTACAGAAGCTGTAAAAGCTAAATGTTCCCTTCCTGGCCTCCTTTGCACCTAGAGGTGTCTATGTGTTCCAGTATTGCAAAATGAGGTTGATAGGATATAGGCTAAGGGATTTCTGGAATAATTTTGCTTCCATATAAAAAGAATATATAAGGAAGAGAAATTCTCTCGGTGCCTACTTGTCCCTCCTCCTTCCTACCTTTAATGTAGATGTGATGTCTGGCACAGGGGCAGCCACCTCGTGACACCAAGGATGAAAGTCAACCCGCTAGGGATGACGGAAGTGAAAAAGAGAAAGAACCTTTCTCCTTGATGATACTGTTGATCTTGCCAAGGCAGGACTAGAAATCCCTGACTTCAGACTTCCTTTTAAATAAACAACAAATGCCTTTGGGGATTAAGGTATTGGTCAGGTTTTCCATTATTTGCAGTATAGATGACAGACCATGTAAAATACTTATCACAATGCCTGGCACAAAGTAAGATCTCAATAAATGCTAGTCTATTATATGGATCTCTGTCTGATTGGAACCTGGGCCCAAATGCCTTCGCCTTTCTAATCTGCTAATGATTTTCAAAAGGCACTTTTTAGGCACCACTAAAGAGGAACTATTCCTCCTCCTGGCATCAGCTGTGAGCCTCAGGGATGGAGCACGCCCCATATCCTTCAACAAAGCAATAGGCAGCTGGACCTGTCAGTGCTCCCAGAGGTATTCTCTAGGCTAATGCCTATGAAAGCTGAGCTCTCTCACACACCCACAGAACACATCAAAAAGGAAAGGAAAAAAAAAAAAAAAAAACCACAATGTGATATGTGTTTTGCATGTTTCTATGTGATTTGTATTTTTCCACCTTAAAAGTTCAGAAACCTTGTGGGGCAGTTTTCACCACTTGATGAGAACGTGCGCGAGGCCAGGTGGCTGCAGCAGGCCGAGGAAGGAGCGCAAAGAGCCCTCAACAGCAACCGGGAACTAGGGCCTTGTTACTGTTGGAAGAGCTGGCCTGCCTTGGTCAGAGCCGTGAGGTATAAGCCAGACACACTCACTAGAATAGCACCCTATGGTCATTTTTAAACTTTAAGCATCACTTAGCAGTTTACTTTTTTTTTTTTTTTGGCCGCCCCAGGCATGCGGGGTCTTAGTTCCCTGACGAGGGATTGAACCTGTGCCCCTGCATTGGGAACACAGAGTCTTGACTACTGGACCGGCAGGGAACTCCCTACCTAGCAGCTTACTTTTAAAATATTTGATTAGACTTTTGTTTGTCTATATCCAAGGGAACAAATACGTATTGAGTGCCTGCTCTGCCCAAGGCACCCAGGTATCTAAGTGAGGTGGAGGAAAGCATACTGGAAGACAGAGAAATTTGTTTTATATTTCATATAGCCTTTTGGTTGACAGCTGCAATTTGACTCTGTTTTCCTCTTATGTATGTTGATGCTCAGGGCCTTTTGCACCTGACCTTTCCAAATAAAGACTTCTGATACTGACACAGTCATGTTTCCTCCTCTACCACTTTTTCTCTATGCAGATTGTCTGTTTCATCAAATGTGCTGAAAGGCGGGTGCTGTGGTCTGAATATTTATGTCCCCTGCTAAATTCATATGTTGAAATCCTAATGCCCAGTGTGATGGTATCAGGAGGTGAGGCCTTTGGGAGGTGCTTAGATCATGAGTGTGGAGCCCCCAAGAATGGGATTAGTGCCCTTATGAAAGAGACCCCACAGAACTCCTAGCCTCTTCTACCACGTGAGGACATAGAGAGAGGTTGTCGGCTATGAGCCAGGAAGACGGCCTTCACTGGAACGCGACTGTGCTGGTGCCTTGGTTTTGGACTTCCAGCCTCCAGAACTGAGAAAAATAAATTTCTGTTGTTTACAAGCCACTGAGTTCGTGGAATTTTGTTACAGCAGCCCTAATTGGACTAAGACAGAAGGGAATAAACAATTAAGTGAAAGGGATTAGTAGGCTACTAAGTAACACACAAAAGTAAGATATTCATTAATTGTCATTTCTGTCCTTTAACTCCCTTTCTGCTTTTTAAGATATCTTCTAAACAACATAACTACACTTAAACTGTAAGTTTACTCACGTGTGACGGCAAAGTTCCTAGAACCTGAAGATCTTTGTGCCTTACAGACATGGAAATGTGAATGAAGTTGTTACCCACTTGAGTCAGGTTCTAGGCTAGGAGTGCAGAGGTAGAATCTGCAGCCCTGAATTCTACCTGGGTTTGTAGGTGTCAAGGTCATTGCTCCTTGAACAAGCTGCTTCTCCCCTTTGAGACCCACTTTCCCTGATTATTAACCCATTTCCCCATAAGGAACCCTCAGTGCTGTGCTTGGCCTCTCTGCTGAGAGGGGTCATTTTCAGAACCAGGACTGGGTAGAAGATGACAGCTATGGATGGAACCATGCACAGCAAGACCCAACCCATCACCAGAGACTCCAGGAGAGAATCTTGTGTTTTACTGTCTCCCAGGATGTGGTCCAAGTCCTGACATGGGATCAAAGATAGATGGACCATGCCTGGAGACTGGGAACCAGGTACCCATTTGTTCCCGAATAAGAGAAGGGGCCAGGAGAACAGCAATCAGTCATTAGGAAATTCCAGGCACACGTGCAAGCTAAGAGCTCACACGGAGATATGAAGAGCACAAACTAAGGGCGGACAAATCTTGTTTTCAGTTTACATATGATGAGAGTAACCTATTAACTTTGTAGGAGTGCATCTTCTCTGCAGAAACGTTCCTCATAATGAACAGAATCCAGTGAAATTAATATGAGGAATCATGCTTTATGTAAGAGATGTTGTGGGTAATAAATTTTAATCAAGTATGTTACGTGATGAGGGGAACTGGCTGTTTGAAGGAATTCCATGGTGAGTCCTCATTTAATGTGATTAATTACCACCTAATTTGTCACCTGTGTAAAGCATTCTGACTTTAATTTGTGTAAAAATCCAGACCCTCTTATGCTCTTGTTCCCTAAGACATTCACGACTCCAGAAGGCAGCAGCTCGCTCTTCTTACTCACAGAATTTGCATCTCAGCTTAAAATAACATAAATCACTACTCTACACACAGCCACATAAACATCATCTTCAGGGTTTCATTTGTTACCCAACCTCCAACTGCTGTGACCCTCAGTATCTCTTAAACGCCTGCAGGGCAGCCTCCTCTGCTAAGAAAGGTGTCAGCAATGCCAACTGGGGAGGCGCCACTGGCACTGTTACTGGAGTACAGCATCTTCTGATGAAAATCTTTGGGATCCATTAAAATGCTACTCCACAGCCACTGCTGACAGATGCTATTAAGCACATCAATCTGAAAGGACAGACTCTGGCGACGTGCGCTAACTTGGGTGAATTGTGGAAGCTAGATAAAAATTGGCTCTGCTGGTAGCTCAACTTGAAGAATGATTTTGCTTTGGGTCTTCTTTTTTAGAATAAATTTATAAGTGTTGCCGCTTAGAAAAGAATTATTCAAAAACTAACACTGCCCATCCTATACCTCATGAACCACTTCTTTCATCTATTTCTAGGTTCCCTCTGGCGCTGTTGCAATAAGACAGGGACCCTCTAAATGCACACATGTTGAGTTTGAGGCAGAGGCAGCTCTACCTCATGGCTTTATTTTAAAAGTAATTCCCAGGTCTAAATACCCAGTTTGGTGTTCTCTCCTGTGTTCCAGCCCTCTAACTCCAGCTGTCTTTTGGATTTTGCTCTCAAAGTCAGTAAGTCTATCCACTGGTTTTTCTTTCCCCATCCAACCAGCTCCTCCGGGTTTATTTCTGTCATCACTCTTCCCCTTATTCAAGTTCTTTTTGTTTATTTTTAAAATAAAAATTGCATATATTTAAGGTGTACACCATGATGATTTGAGAGACATATACACAATGACATGATTACTACAGTCAAGCTAATTAACAGATCATCTCCTCACACAGTTACCATATTTTGTGTGTGATGAGAACACGTGAAATCTACTCTCTTAGCAAATTTCCAAGATTCAGTACAGTATGATTAACTATAGTCATCCTGCTGTACATGAGATCTCTTGATTTATTCATCCTATAGAATGTATCCTATAGAACTTTGTACCCATTGATTAGTATCTTCCATTTTCCCCACCTCCCCACCCCGTTCTACTCTCTTCTACTTTTTTAGATTCTTCCACATGTAAGTGAGATCATGTAATTTTTTTTCTTTTTACATCTGGCTTATTTCACTTAGCATAATGTCCTCGAGGTTCATCCATGTAGTTGCAAATGGCAACATTTTCTTTACCATTCATCCAAAGTCGCACAGCTCTCACGAAGAAAACCTGGCGTTTGGGCCCAGATATATCTTCCCAGGTATCCTTCGGGTCTTTTTCTAAGGAGGATCTTATTCTTGTAGATATGCAGGCTACTAAGGGAAGCACTTTGTTTGCATTGTGGTGAAACATTAACACACACACACACACACAGACCCTGCCCCCCCGCCCCCCAACACCCATCTAAGCGATCCATCAGAAAGGAAGAATTTTTTCTGCCTAGCCAAACATGCAAATTCCTCATATATATAGCCAGAAGAAAATGGGTGGGCCATTCCTTAGTCCATAGGGCAGATGCCCTCCTGTCCTTCAGCAGGGGCTCTCTGCCAGCCAGACCACGGGGACACATCTCTCTAGCTCAGAGGCTGCTTAGCAGACAGATTCACATCTCACCCTAAAAGCACTTATCAACTGTTAGGTCTCTGAAGGCTGAAGCAGATGCACTTTGCCTTGGTAAGACTATGGGGCTGTAATTGCATTCACAAGTCTTCATCCAGAAAATCTACTTTTTACTAAGTCCTTATCAAATAATAATATATAGAAAAGCCAAAATTACTTTTCACAGAATCAGGAATAGCATTTCTATTTGCTGTGTAATTGAATCCAGAGCATTTCAGCTTTGGCTTCTCTCTCTGAAACCCACATATTCACTCACAACCTAAGCAAGCAACAGCAGAATAAAAAAGATACAAGCAAACTTTCTGAACCCTACAGAGAACAGTAATCCTCCTTTCTATGTATGATCATATACACAACCTAGAGAGGAATATGCCAGGTATTAACTTTGATTTCTGTTTCACCAGAATAAAGCCACAATCAGTCTAGGTAAATGCTACTGAGCAAAGGGAGGAAAGCAAAATCTTCTTTAAAAAAGTGGTAAAATTAGCAAGTCTGAATCTTCTAGCCTCACAAATGAGCCTCGATTCATCATTCCAGTACACACAGGTCATTTCTTCTTGGATGACATTTTATCATCAAATTCAACAGGTCCCAATCTAAAGTGAGCAATTTCAACATAATTCTCTTAAATGCTCCCTTGATGCTTCCAATGGCACTAGTTATGTTTAATGCATTAAAAGAAAGTTTGACATAGATACAGTAGGTACAGAGTACGGAGTAGTGGTTACCAGAGGCAAGGGGTGGGGGCGAGGGGCTGGGTGAAATGGGTAAAAGGGATCAACTGTGTGGTGAGAGATGGAAACCAAGTTTTTGGTGGTGAGCATGTTGTAGGGTATGCAGAAGTAGCAATATAATGTACACATGAAACATATAATGTTATAAATCAATGTTACTGCAATAAAAAATAATTGTCCTTTTCCAAAAAACAGTTTGATTTTTTTTCTCACTTTTATTTTCTACATCCTGTCAAACTCATTCCTTGTTTACCCTTCAGTTAAAAAAATGACCTAGAGTCCACTGTGTACCTGATACCATGCTAAGTGTTGGGGAGAAAAGAATGAACAAGGTCATCGACCTCACAGAACTTAATATTCAATGGGGTGAGCCAATTATTAAGCCTGAGGTGAGAATGCTGTCTAATGAGTGATGGTACAGGGCACTGTCCAAACATGTCAGAAGGGGCTTAAGGCACACGTGGGTCAGGGTGTTAGAGCACTTCTGAGCGAGGTGACCTCTCAGATTGGATATGAGGGATGAGTAGAAGTTAGCCCATGAAGAACACGGAGGAAGGTGGAAAGGATAGAGAACAACATTTTAAAGGGAAAGAGCATCATCTACAAAAGCCCAGAATGAGGGAGTATGAAGTCTTACGTATGGAACCCAGAATGCAGAATGATCTGGGACCAGATCACACAGTGCCTCATAAGGCATGTAGTAACTCTGGACTTTATCCCAATGATTTTGAAGAGAAGGGTGATGTGATCAGCTTTAGGCTTTTGGTAGATCACCCAGGTGAGGGTAGAGAGTTGATTGGAGGCCGGCAAGTGTGGAGCCGGGAAAGCGGCCAGAGGCTGTTTCAGAGGAGAGGAGTCACTGTCCTGGACTCGGGTAGTGGCCACGGAGATGGAGAGAAGGGAGGGACTCGGAATGTGTCTTGGACTGGGCTCCTTTCATGTCACTCTCAGGACCTTCATGGGGCCTGTGCAGAGTCAATGCTTGAGGATCTGCAGAACATACCCAGAAATCTGGAGCCAGACTGCTCTGTTCAGACCCTGACTCTGTTCCTCATTAGCTTTGTGACCATGGGTAAGTTATTTAACTTCTTGGGGCCTCACATATACAATAGGGATAATAATAGTCCGCATTCCGTAGTGCACAGTTAATGCATATGAGCATTTAGAACAGTGGCAGGAATATAGGAAGCACTCAAAAATATTAATTATTATTATTATTAATGTGTTTGGTATTGTATTGTCATTTCCTTTATTCACAATCTCATCAGACTTTACCCAATCTATTCCAAAATGGCATCTAAAATAGCATTCCCATCTTATTTTTCCCTTACCTAATTCTACTCTGTACACAACTTCTAGATTAATTTTCAGGACATCTTTCACCATGTCATTCCCCTTTTCCAGATTTTATGTCTCCCATTTAAGTCCCAAATCCTTAATCTAATGATTAAAACTCTTCCCTATCCTGGTCATATTTACTCTTTTCTGAGCTTCTTTCCCGTTATAGTGATATGCCAGGCATGCCACTTTGTTTTACGAGAATCTAAATTTGCAAAAGATTTCATGTAATATCTGCTTTGGCTTATGATGATGCTTTTATTCACATTTATGAGAACTGCTTTGGATGGTGTGCACCTCCCAAGTAGCTGAGCGCCAGGAAACAAGGGCCTCTATGAGGTCACCTTCCCAGTGGTGAAGTATGCTCTCTTTTGGTTTCCAAGTCTATAGTAGTGACAATCTCATGCACCATTTGCATTGCTTTTATTGATTTATTTTGTCTTTTGTGGGCTAAAAAAGGACAGTAAAAGTTGTGTTTGGTATAGATTAGTCATAAATGAACTGAATAAAGCATACGGTCTTATCATAGAGTAATTAATGAAGAGCAATTGCCTTGCAAGGCCATGCCATGACAATTAATGTCATCTATTGAAGTGAGAATTTCACCTTAAGGGGATTTGGTGTTGTTTTAATATAAGTGGCTTAATTTCAGGGCACAGGAAGTATCAACATCTCTTGAAATTAACAGTAATTATGTTTTACACTTCATAGGAATTTGCTTCCTTATGGAGGTTTTCCAGAAGAAATTACCCTGGAAAGCTAGAGGAAGACTGTTTTCTTCAAAAGGCATACTCTGTTTAATGTTGGACATTGACTTCTTCTCCACACACTTTACCAGTTCCTGCTTCCTGGTCCTGCTGGTACTCTGCCCTCTGCCTCACCTCTTACCCATCTTTCTTCTACCATTTTACCAAAGCCTGACTATTGCTAGGTCCTCTGTCCTCTGTGAAGTCTCTTATAATAATTACAACTCACATTGATGTTTCTCTTCTCTAAGCTTCTATTGGCTGTTCTTCATACTTTATTTATACCTTTTTTGAGTATATAAATAATGTATAATCAATGTACATTAAACAGCTTATATTTAGAGTGTACAAAACTGATAAGATTTGACATACATATACTCCTATGAAACCATCACTGCAAATTAAGATAATGAACATATCCATCACCTCCCAAAGTTTCCTCATACCCTTCTGTAAGAGCATTCTTCTTCACATACTGTCTTTTTCCCAGTCCACTAAAAATGTAAAATTTCCATACATTTCATTTTTTATCTGTTATAAAATCAAAATCCATTTCTGATATTCTTGTCTTAAACACTCAATTATCTTGTAAAGATATGTAAAAAAAATAAGGGGCAATGTATTTTATATTTATCCTCATATATGTTCCATTTCTTCTCTCCTGATGTATCAGCTACACATTGCTGCATAACAAACTACTCCCAAACTGAGTAGCTTACAACAACATGTATTATTTCACTGTTTCTGTGGGTCAGAAATTAAGGTGCTTCTCTGTGTCAGGATCTCTCACAAAGCTACAAGCAAGGTGTCAGAGCTTCAGTCAAAACAAGGCTCAACTGGGGAAGGCTCTGCTTCTGCATTCATGCATTTGGTTGGCATGATTCTGGTGAACTTTTGGACTGAAGACCTAAATTTCTTCATGGCTCTTGGCCAGAGGCCACCCTCAGTTCTCTATCACATGGGCTTCTCTATAGTGTAGCACACAAGATGGTAGACTGCATCACCTGAGTGAGCAAGAAGAAAGAGAGGAAGAGAGTGAGCAAGATGGAAGTCACAGTCTTTTACTATCTGCTTGGAAGTGATGTCACAGCACTCTTGCTGCATTGCATTCTTTATAAGCAAGTCTCTGGGTCCACCTCAGACATGGGGAAGGACGATTATACCAGAAAGTGGGGATCATTGGGAACTACTATAGAAGCTGACTACTGCTATATTGGTGGGGTTATATATTATAAAGTGCACAACATACTGTTATCATTTTTGTTTCAAAAAGACAATTCTTAGAGCTCTTCATTCCTTTGTTTAGATCCAGTTTCCATCTGGCATTATTTTCCTCTGCCTGAAGGAATTCCTTTAACATTTCTTACATTGCTTGTCTCTTGACAGCACATTCTTTAAGCTTTTGTGTCTGAAGATATCTTTACTTTGCCTTTGTTTCTGAAAGTTATTTTTGCTAGGTACAGAATTCTAGAGTGACAGTTTTTTTCTTTCAGTACTTTAAAGCTGTTGCTTCACTTTTTCCTCACTTATGTTGTTTCCAATGAGAAGTCTGCTGTAATTTGTATCTGTTTTTAATTAATTGTGTCTTTTCTTCTGGCTGCTTTAAATTCACTCTCTTTTTCATTGATCTTAAACATTTGATTAAGATGTGCCTTGGGCTTCCTAGGTGGCGCAGTGGTTGGGAGTCTGCCTGCCAATGCGGAGGACATGAGTTCGATCCCTGCCCCGGGAAGATCCCACATGCCGCGGAGCAACTAAGCCCGTGTGCCAATAAAAAAATAAATAAAATAAAATTAAAGATGTGCCTTGATATACTTTTCTTCATGTTTCTTTTGTGTGGGGTTTGTTAAACCTCTTGGATTTCTAAGTGTATAGTTTTAATCAAATTTGGCAGAATTTCAGCCTTTAGGTTTTCAAGTATTTTTTCTGTACCCCTCATTTCCTTCAAAGACATGCTTATTAGGCCACCTGAACTTGTCTCACAACTCATTACTGCTTTGTTCATTTATTTTTAAAGTCTTCTTTTCCCCACTGTGTCATTTTGGAAAATTTCTATTGCTTTGTCTTCAAATGTACTAATTTTTCTTATGCTGTGTATAGGTTCTGTTAGTCACATTCAGTGTATTTTTCATACTAGACATTGTAATCTTTTTGTATAGGTTTGATTTGGCTCTTTTAAAAAATCTTCCACATCTCTCCTTAAAATGCTCATTTTTCCTCTCTCTTCTTGAACATAGAGAGTATATTTATCATAATTATTTTAATGTTATTTTCCACTAATTCTATCATCTGTATCATTTCTAGGTCTAGATCTATTGATCAAATTTTCTCTTCATTATGAGTTGTATTTTATTGACTCTTTATATGCCTGATAATTTTTGATTAGATGACAGACATTGTGTCTTTTTATTGGGTTGGCCAAAAAGTTCCTTTGCTTTTTAAGTAAAAATAAAAGACACATTTTTCATGTTCACCAAGAACTTTATTGAACAACGTATACCATTTTGTTCACTACCTTCTGCCATTTTTCAGGCAACTTCATAATTCCATCTTCCCAAAACTTTTTATCTTTTTGAGCAAAGAACCATTCCAGGTGCCTTTTACAGTCTTCCAGGGAATTGAAATTTTTTCATTAAGAGAATTTTGTAAAGACTGAAATAAATGGAAATCCGAAGGTGCAATGTCTGGTGAACATGTCGGATGAATCAGAACTTCCTAGTCAAGCCGTAACAGTTTTTGCCTGGTCATCAAAGAAACATGCGGTCTTGAGTTATCCTGATGGAAGATTATGCATTTTCTGTTGACTGATTCTGGGCACTTTTCATTGAGTTCTGCTTTCAGTTGGTCTAACTGGGAGCAGTACTTGTTGGAATTAAACATTTGGTTTTCCCGAAGGAGCTCATAATAGACAACTCCCTCCCAATCCCACCATATACACATCACCTTCTTTGGATGAAGACCAGCCTTTGGTGTGGTCGGTGGTGGTTCATTTTGCTTGCCCCACAATCTCTTCCATTCCACACTATTATACAGTATTCATCTCCTGTCAAAATTTGTTTTAAAAACAGAATGTTTTTGTTACGTTTAAGTAGACAGTCGCGTGCGAAATACGGTTAAGGTTTTTTTTTCACTTAACTTATGGGGAACCCAAACATCAAAGCAATTAACATAACCAAGCTGGTGCAAATGATTTTCAGTGCTTGATTTGGATATTTTGAGTGTGTTGGCAATCTCCCAGATGGTATAACATTCATTGTTCTCAATTCAAAAGTCTCGATTTGATTGCTATCAACTTCAGCTGGTCTACCCAACTGTGGGGCATCGTCCAATGAGAAATCTCCAGCCCGAGACTTTGCAAACCACTTTTGATACATTTGATCAGTCACAGCACCTTCTCCATACACTGCACAAGTCTTTTTTGTGTGTTTCAGTTGTATTTTACCTTTCTTGAAATAATAAAACAAATATGCTGAAGATGTTGCTTTTTTTTTCCACCTTCAATATTAAAATGGCTACACAAAAATTCACCAAATTTGATGTTTTTTTGAAATGCACGCTGATGTGACAGCTGTCACAATACAATTTAATGAGATTGTTTCAAATGAAGTTAAAGACAACCAAACGCTATTAGAGCCAGTGTACGGGAAAAAAAAATGACCTTTTTGGTCAACCCAAAAAACCTGGCTTCTGCTCCTCCATCATGTCAGAAGTAGAAATCTGTTTCATATCCTTCAGTAACCTACAACACAGTTTACCCTCCCCCTCCCCAATTTTCATATATCCCTTATGCTCACGAAAAAAGTGCTCCTGGAGGGCAGAACGCATATCACCCAACTTCTTTTGCATCATGCACAGTGCTGTACACATATTGAAAATATATATTTCTCTTTACATAGTCTCTTGAAGGATTGGCTGTGAAGTACCTTTCCTTTGCTTCTATGATAGTGCATCCTTGTGGTCCTTCTCTTATTTCTGTCTTCTCCATATTTAGTCCTCTTTCCACTCTGTAAATATAGGAGCTCCCCTTCACACATCACCCAATCTGATGGCTTCAGTTTTTATCTTTGTCAAATACTTAGGGGCAACTTTACAACACCACAGGGTCTTAAACTGGAATTTATGAGCCAAACATTTTAAAGGTGAACAGAGGTGGAAAACTGCCATCTGGCAAAATTATTCTGATTATTCTAATTACCATGCTTTGTTGACCTCATTATTTAGGCCAACTCCCCACCTTCTGATCCTAAGCTCCCACTCTCTGCTGTGATTTTCAGTGTCTACCCAACTCAGCTGGTAGTAACCTGTGACTTTCGAAGACTTTCCCTGGATGGTCCTAAGTCCCTGCCTCTTGCATCACAGACAGAGCCTGAGGTCCATTTGCTGTTTCTGGTACTGCTCCTGCATAGCTAAGTTTTATCTCTGGCTAGATCTGTGTTGTGCTGAGGCCAACAGTATTCCGGAGGCACTCACTAATCCCTATTTATACTGCAGTTGCAAAATTCTTCCTCCTTCCAGCTGGAAAAACTGGTTTTGTAGATGACGATATCAATGAAATGACTCTCTTATAGGTGAAAGTCACTCCCTTAAGGACCTATTGCAGTGACTTCCAGACTCTACATACTTGAATTAAAAACCCTACCAGTGGATGTGCTACACATCTCCACGTGGATTTTCTGCTCTAACCCCAAGCTGAGGATATCCACCTTCCCTGCTAATCTGATCCTTCCTCTGTGGTTCCCGTTGTCATTAATGGTGCCTCCAATCTGCTAAGCTCAGGAGTTGTCTTTGACACCTTGGTCTCCTGCTATTTTTACCTGATCAGTTCCAACAGTTTTACATTTATGATGTCTCCTGTATGTTATGGATTCTAACCCTCCAGTGTTTCTCTTATTCATTTCTTTTCTATACCTCCCCATTTTCACCCCTGCTGCAAGGCCTCATCCCTGCTGCCGCCACCTCCAGCATCACGAGTCTATCCAACACAGCATTTCCAGGTAAATCTCCTTCAAGGACCGCTTGCTTATGTGAATTTCCTTTCCAAGTTTCAACAGCTCTTCACCGTCTACAAAACTGAGCCCAAACCAATCCTCCAGCACTGAAGGCCCTTTCCTCAGTGATGTTGGCTTATATTACCTTTATAATCTCGGCCATTGTGCCTCCCCCCACCCCCATGCTGTCATCTCCAGTTTAACTGGACTTGTAGCTTCTCCTGGAATTCTCTCAGGTCCATTGATGCCTGTTGAAACCCATGAATGTGAACTTCAAGGTTCAGCACACATGCCAACACCTTCATGTCATTTTCTCAAAGTTTAGAGCCAGAAGTAAGAGCAATGTGCTTATGCTCAGAACAGGGCCTGGCATACAGTAGGCACACAAGAAGTATTTACTTGATGAGTGAACCACCCTTTCTCTTTTACACTTTCAGAACATTTTCTACTCATTCAATAGCACTTTTAACATCCTGCCTTGATACACTGACTAGTTCATTCATTCAAAAAGAAGTGACTCACTGACATATATACACTACCAAATGTAAGATAGCTAGTGGGAAGCTGCTGCATAACACAGGGAGATCAACTCGATGATGGGTGATGCCTCAGAGGGATGGGATAGGGAGGGTGGGAAGGAGTTGTGGGAGGGCGGAGATATGGGGATATGTCTATAAATACAGCTGATTCACTTTGTTGTACAGCAGAAACTGGCACAACAGTGTAAAGCAATTATACTCCAGTAAAGAGCTAAAAAAAAGGGATTAAGCAATAATACACATAATATGCTAACAAAATGAAAAAAAAGTACAGTTGATACAAACAAGCAATACTCACTCCTGGTTTCTGTATATAGAGTTAATTAAAGTACATGTATGTAAAATGTATTTAATAACAACTGTGTTCTTAATTTTAAATTTTCACTTTATGGCTTTCCAAAACCTTTAACATAGTCAGCTTTATGAACATTAAAAAGCTTACATAAAAAAAAAAGTGACTGAGCGTCCAGGATATGCAAGGTTCTACACTACAGAGCTAACTGAATAATGGGCATCTCTAGCACAGCAGTGTGACCATGCCCACTGTATACATGAGCATTGCTCTCAAGGCGGTGTGTGTCCACTGTATACACAGCCGTCTCTCCCACAGTGAGGTCCCCAAGGTAACAGACCACATCCTACTGCTCTCGGCTTCGTGCATGCATCCTAGCCCTGGGCCTGGTATGACACACAGTAAATGCTGAGTTGAAAAGAAATGAGTTCTCTTTCTGAATTAATAAAATAAACACAGCTCAAACAAAAGTCAGGATGCTGACATTCTGTTTATGTCTCAAATAATTGAAAGGAGGACAAAGATCATTTAATATCCCAGGAGGAAGTAGGTGCTGACTTGCTTCTTTGTATTTGCCTTTAATTCCTTTCAACACAGAACAGTCTGTCCCTATTGATCAGTCATAAGAGAAAACCACAACAACACAGAATCTGTCAAGTTCAGTTTCTTCAAAAGGTGATCAAGCTAACTGACTGGCGAACTTTAAAACTTCATTTCCTGACCTTGACATATCCTGGTTAGATAACACCTCAAATATTTTAATTTTTAGTATACAAAATGAATATGTAGTGTAACTATTATTTCAAATTTAAAAAAAGGCTTTACAAATAATTTTAGTCCGTGATCCTCTTGTGTACTATTTAAGGCAAGATTTGATTTACACACCTTTCCTTAATACAATTACTGTTTTTAGATAGGACGACTAGAACATTCACTGTCCCTCGCAGATAACTATCAGTATTTATAGTGGATGTGAAAGTGTTATGAAAATGCTAAGTCTCTTCCCTTCTAAAAATGAATGCCCCCACCTAACAAAGGAATGGCTCCTGCAGTCTCACCCAAACACTGTGGTCCTGTTTATCTAATCACAGCTGACCCAATGGGGGTTGAAACCTGACTCAAGTCAGACCAATCAGATTCCTTCCTCCAGGAAATTGTATTTGAAACTGATACATTAGGTAGTCTGCCAGAACTACTGTTTAAATTGCAAGAGCATCTTCCCCTGTGTATAAAGAAGGGGAAGCCAATTTGCAGATGAAAAATAATGTAGCAAACGTGAAAGAGAAACACAAATGACACTGAGCATTTAGTATGTCAGGTACTATCTTATTTAATTCTCAGAGAACTTAACTAAACTCAAGTGTTTACAGGGGAGGAAACTGAGGCAAAGAGAGATGAATGGAAGTGGCAAATCCGGGATGTGAATCCAGGAATCTGATTTCAGAGCACAGCTGGTTAGCGTGACATTCTCCCGCTCTGGAGCTGCAGAGCAGGATGAGGGACTTTGAGACTCTGGAGAGCAGAGCCAGCTGGTTTCCTTATCGAGAGATTTACTGGTCTTGCCTGAGACTTGTCTGAACCATCTGCCTTTAGGTATAAGGAAGACCGATTTCTTTCATTAAGTTGTCCCCTTTTCCTTCAACAATTTCAGAGATTTCAGTTACCTACAATCCCAAATTTGCATACTGGAGCTCTGCCCCCTTTACGGACACTCAGTGTCAGACCCAGTGTTGTCACTGAAGTTCACGTGCATACGCTCACACTCCCATTTCCAGCAACCTCCTCTGCTGTTTGTGTTCCTTTTCCACACACAGGCACACATGCACAGCATGTCTCTGCACCTGCTTCTATGTTGTACATGCAAAACAGTTACTTGCGTGTGGAAATGTAGGGAGGATAATGCAAAGGGTTTGGAAGATATCTGGCACTTCATTTAATTGATGGGGCTGGTGAAAGTATGAGGGAATATTCATAATATCTGCAATTAATGCTTTCAGTGTAATTAGGCAGCTCGAACATTAGCAAGAGAGGGGTAATTAAATCTGTGTTTTGTCTTTTATCTGCAAAGGAAACCTTTCAAAACAACTGGGAAAGGTAAATCCTAGCCAAATCCATTTTTTACCAGGAAAGTTCCTGGCAAACTTTTGCTGGCATCTAAACATAAGTAAGTCTTCAAATGGGCTGTGCATTGCAAGCCCCATGCATTGTAAAAATGCCTACTTGCAGCATTACTGTTATTAAAGGAAGAAGGCAAAACAATGAATTATAGTATCGCATATGTAATTTCAGTCTACTCCTGTGGTTCTTGGCTTCCTGCTGAATAAAATGAGGCCATTTTATGTTGTTTAGGCTCTTCATTCAGACAGATCAGGGTTAAATTAGGGTTAAGTCATTGCTCAGCACCTGTGAGCTATGCAACCTTGGACAAGTTAATTTCTTACTTCCCTTCCTCTGAGCCTCAGTTTCTTCATCTGTAAAATGGAATAAGAGTTGTGTTTCCTTCACAGAATTGTGGGGAGGATGAAGGGACAAGCCATTGTTGGGAAAGCAGCCTGCCAACGGCCCAAACACCTGTACACTTCTGTGCTGAGTGTGCCAAACTATGAGCCCTCACGGCCCTCTGACCCTGAGCCGTTTCTGTAGCCAGTCACGCGGCCAATTAAGTAGGATAAAGTGACACAGTGACTATCACCTGACTACTGGCTCCTTGACTTGTTCACTACTTGCTGTCAAAGGTGAGCCCTGGGTCCTGGATTCCTCGCCTGCAGCACCGCGGCCTGCACTGGCGCAGCCTGGGCCCATCGTGCCGCGTGGGATGTAGTGGCAGAGGAATGGGTCCAGCCACGAAGCTCCTGCTGTTTGCTGTGCTGGAAATAAAAACTGTCTTGCTCTCATCCGCCGAGTCTCGCTGTTGACTTTCAGCCCCCGGGGAGTCCAGCGAGCCAGCCTTCTTGCCTGCTGACTCGCCTCCTCTGGGTCTTTTCAGGCGGCTTGTTACCCCTTGCCATCCTCTCTGACAGAAGTTGGCAAACTTTCTGTAAGGACCAGATAGTAAATATTTTAGACTTTGGGGCCACAGATCATCTCTATTGTGTATTTTCCTTTGTGTACTTCTTTCTTTAACAACCTTTTAAAAACGTAAAAACCCATTTGTAATTCACAGGTTGAACAGAAATAGGTTGAGGGCAGGATGTAATCCCACTCTCATGAGGCTGGGCTTCTTCCCTGATATCCATACAAAGCACTTAAAACAGCATGTTCTAGATTAGTGAAAAGTCAAGAAATGTTAGCTATTCTTACACTAATACTTTCTGTTTGTTAATCTCTAAACCTCAGGCAATCCTGTTAGCGCTCAAAATAATGTCCCCAGATAGCAGAGGAATTTGTTACACATACAACACACAATTACTAGTTCTTTCTATTCCTACAAGTGAGTTCTGCTTCTTTGGTAACAGGACAATTCTTTATATCAGGCTTTCTAATGTGATGCCAAGAACAGGTTACAGGTGTGTATGTGGACAGTGAACCCCTCAACCTTCAGAGCATCTGGGCAACCGGCCCAGGGCACCTCCTCTTATTTACCCTAATGTGCTCTGCAAATACCATCATTTCCTATGTGTGTCAAGGCCTGCCAAGGGTTGTTAAGTCCAGCTACAAGTCATTAAGTTATTGTTTCACAAAGTACAGCTTTCGTTTATAATATAAGGAGGTTTTACATTTTCTGAGCACTCTTTCAACCAGAGTGCAAGAGGCATGGTGCTCAGAGAGGCTTACAGGAGTCCCTTTACAGATCCCAGATGACTGCAGAATGGTCTCTCCAAGAGGACAGGTGACAAAAATGAGTCACACTAACTGGATAATTCTTAATGGTCCAGACAGCCTCTGAGGAGAAAGCTGAACAAAAACCAGCCAGGAAGATATCATGAATAAAGACAATGAGATAGGTCTTGAAGACTTGCTGGACTGAAAGGACAAGGATTAAGGGAAAAGGGTAGCCGAAGGGAACTAATAGTTCACTGTGTCCACAAATTTCCAGGCACTGGCTATGGTTAAAAAGGCAAACTCTCCAGATGCCAAACCTAAGAAAAAAGTAAGAGAGGAAAAGTAGTGGAAGGAAGAAGTAATAGAGGGGAGGAAGGCAGGAAGCTCAAGGTAAGGGGCTGTGGGCTGCTGAAGCTGCACAGGGCAGGGGGTAGATACACTGACAGGGTGACACAGATCAGAGCCAATCGTGGCACCCAGAAGAGCCAAGGCTTCAGGAACGGGAGGATAAATACCTACTGGTGTATAACGGCTGGACCACACCAGCATCCTATGGCATCATTGCATCACTGAAGTTCTGTAAGAATGACCTTGAGTCACTCAGAGATGCAAGGATAATGCACAGTCTGCTTTGTTTTCTGAGTCAGAAAGGTACACATTTCAGGAAGATTTTCCTCAAAAAAGAGTCATGAGTTAAGATTTCAAAAACTCCCTCCATAAAAGGATAGAGATATTAGTTTTCTGAAAAACCTCACTCCCAGACCATATTCAGTAAGGAAAGCCACAGTCTACTATAAATCTCATAGTGTGTGAGGGGTGGTGCAGGTCAATGTTCTTAATGAACCTTTCCTGGTCCTGAACTGTAGTCAGTTCCTCTAGTTTTCTCTCTGAGTGTAAGATTCTGAGTTATCCTTGTACATACATGACAGTAGCCGATCCCTGGAACAATTTTTTTTACGATGCTCTGGAGTAAGGTAGGACAGTGAGAATCCGATATTTCTTTCTGTTAAAGTGTTAATGGAAAAGTAGGGAAAGATGCATGAGGCTAACAAGCATGTTCTATGGGTCAGCGACCAGAATCCTCTGAATAGTGAGCTGAAGGGCTCAAGGGGTGATAATGATTTCCTGTATAAAAAGAATTAGAATGAAGAGCTATACATGTCTTAGAATAATGGCAACTTAATTCAGGCATATCATTGGGGAAATGGCTTTAGAATTTTTTTCTTTTAAAGCTTGACTGAACTTTGCAGAAAATGTTTCTGAAGGAAGTGTTTCTGAAAGTAGTCCAGGAAATGGAGGGCCATTGCCTCTGGAGTAGGTCCACGTTCACCAATGGTGGCCATGTATCAAGCCTTATTCCCAGGCATCAGTAACTTCACTTGAAAAATACACTCATGCACTAAGGTTGAACAGTGGTGATCTTTGGATGGTTGGAAGAGGAAGTTGAGTTTTTTAAGTTTGCTTGCCAGAATTTTCTAATTTTCTATAGTACATATATATTGCAACTGTAATAATGCAAATCTCATTAAAAAAAAAAAAAAGAACTATACCCAAGCCATTGTGGGAGGGTTCATTACACAGAGATTGGTGTACAATTTGCTGGCTTTTCTTAACCATGTTAATCTAATTAATCAAAGGTGACACAATACCAGTTCTTTACAGACTTCTTTGGTATGTAGATGCCTGTAAAATATCTGGGAAACATCAAAACCTTGTAAGGAATATCCCTTCCCTTGTATTCACAGACACACTTCTGTCTTTCAACTATCCCAAAGTTCATAGGTGGATCAAGGAAATGAGATCACTAAACTACAGCTGGTTGGAGCTTTATGTCCTGTGTTTTTGGTTTTTTTTGTTTTGCTTTCCAGAAACAAAACCAAAATCACAACCTAACATGACTGGGAAATCCAAAACTCTCATTAACTACATTGTCTGGTTATGTCTAATTAGAGCTCATTTATAGCTAAAGCTAGGCTAAAGATACTTTTTAAAACAACAATACATCAGAATTTAACCATCTAATAGAAGCTGCAATCTTTCAAAAATTGGATGTCATGATCTACCTGTCTTAGTTTTCAGAGACTGCATAGACATTTAAAGCCCGGGGCGGGGTAGGGAGGGAGGAGAAATGTGCAAATTGTCTCTTGAGGGACATGCAATGGTAGCTTCGGCTTTCAGAGCGGAGCAGGGCTGGGCATAGTCTGATTGACACAGTAGAGTCAGGTGGCAGGGCGATTGCCGTGTCCAGTGCTGCCCCTGAAAGTCATCTCTTCACATTGAAAGCGGTCACAGTAATGCTTGTCTCCACATTCACCTTTCTCTACTGTGGTTGCAACCACTTCCACATTCTATGCTCATAAACCAGAATGAGGAACGCAAATATTCTGGCAGGCTAGTATGGCCAATAAAAGACACGCAGGTCTCCATGGCTCCTGACCCTGAATGAGCAGAGCTGGACTGAAATAACTCCTCTGGAAACCAGTTCATCCTGTGTGATTGCGCTCTGCTGTCCCCTGTCCTAGGGGCAGCTACTGCAGAGAGCTTAGTTATGGTCAACCTAGGAAAAGTTAAAGCAGGAGCCAGATGCTTTTCCTGTGATCTCTTTCATGCTTCGACGTAACTACATTTCTCTTATGACGTTATCTCTTCTATAGGCTCCTAGAGCATCAAAGATGAATCACAAATCTGTATATGGGAGAGCTGCTAATTAAAATATACTTATTAAAATTAGCCTTTTGTAAGAATGTTGCTGTTGCTAAAATAAATACCATTTAAAAATGCAAAAAAAAAAACTACCAGGGATATTTGTAAAATATGGGTATCAAGTCACTTTTGACTCCATTCATTGTACTACTTAGATGAATCTGGTTAATTGTACACCAACCTCTGTGTAATGAACCCTCCCACAATGACTTGGGTATAGTTGGGTATAACCCAACTATACCCAAGTAACCCAGCTATATATAGCTTGGGTGTATATATATATATACATTAGAAAATTCAGACAAGCAAACAGAAAAAAATAACAGCTTCCTCTTAAATAAATGTGGAAGTCTAAAAACCTGGACGCGCCCTCTTGGTGTGACTCAACAGTTGCCAGCAGCCCGCCCTCCCAGCATATCTTTGCTGTGTTAGGAAGGAGCTGGGGGTCCTGGTGTCCTGAAATCTGAGGGATGGGGCCTGGGTTCCCTTGGCCCACACCTCAGGAACGTGTGTCAGGAAGGGAGAGAGAGCCAGAATCTACAGGGTGTGGACAGTACAGGTTTTTCACACCTGAAAAATGTATATTTAACTTAATGGCCAGCTAGAGGCTTGTGCCACTGTAAGAAGGTCTAGGGGAGAATCTGAGGTTACCTAGACCTTCAGGGAAGGATCTGGTCTTCCGTTTGTACTCCTTCCTAGGACTCAGATGCCGATGAGTAGACCTGACCCTCCAGTGGTCCAGAAGAGATCACGTCCCCACTCTACCCTGGGGTGATGATTTAACACTGGGGAGGTGCCTTGGTTGTTTTCAAGATGCTGAGCTCTTTAGGCGGAAATGGAAGTATTTTACATGCTGAGGTCATTTACTTTTAAACTCTTTAAAATTCTGCTCACAGTTATTGGAAAAAAATACTACACTCTATTCTACATACATTTTTCCAGCAACATCTAAGTGACAGGTTTTGCAATTTTTCCCTTTCAAGTTTACGTGGCATAAGTGTACCACTGTGAAAACGCCCAGATTTTACACTTTGCTGACTGAAAAATAAAAACAGAAATCAAAATTCAAGCTAACAAAATCATAAACAAGGCTTCTAAAGGCAAGCAGGAAGTGGGAAGAAGGGCTAAGTTTAAATACTACTGCATGATGGAGATTGCAGTAGGTACATTCGTATAATATTTTGTTTAATCTTCAGAATAACACTGTAAGGTATCATTGTCTCCTCATTTACAAATGAGGAAAACGAGACTCAGAGAAATAAAGCTCACATAGCAGACAAGGGACAGAGTCGCTGTTTTCAACGGCCACGTGGTCTGAAATCAAAGCCTATGCCTTCTCCTCTGTACTGGACAAGCTTCCAGATGCCCTCAATCCTCCTATACCAAAACTATAAATTTCATTTCATCTCACTGCCTGGAAACATGGTGCATCATCAAGATGACATCATTAGGGACTTCCTACTGGGAACAAAATAATCCAGAGAACATAGTTAGCTGTTAATAGGCTCAGACTGATCTGCTACTTTCTCAGGGTCTCTGCCGATCAGAATATGAAATCATGGAGTACTACTTTGTGTATTTACCAGAAGAGTTTTCACAAGGGTGTGAAAGTAAAAGACGAGTCCCCTACATAGAATTCTTGAATCAAGAAGCTATTTACACCAGAATGTCAGAGCTCGCATGAAGGGACTGGAAAGCTGCGCTAAAAACATGCTGAGAACATTCAGATTCAGCTGCAGATATTTACAAAGGCAGAGATTTCAGAAAGGTGTTAACTTAGATTTGTGCTTCTTTCTGAAGTTACCTTGTTGTGAAACAGACACACACACAACTCAATACTAAATGGACTAAATAGAGCGTTCTGAAAGAAACACACGAGACAGGTTTCAAAACCAAGTTAGCAAATGTGGTTGAAAGGGAAGTGTTGTCATGCGCTTTAAAAACATATATGTTTTTACATTGTAAAAAACAAAACAAAACAAATCCAATGTTTAGGGAGAAAAAGCAGGGATCCCTAACGGAGGGACGAGGTCTTGCAGATGATGGAGAGTTACGGGCCATGCAGCCCTGCCTCCAGCTCATCTTCCCTCCGTCTCTGGAGGTGCACAGGGAGGTGGTGCAGACAAGCGCTGCTCCTCCGGGTGTGATCCGGGATCTTCAGTGTTATCCCCCCGTGTCCTGCTCAGGGCCAGGGACACACGCGTTACCAGTGCCCTGGCTCACCCGTGCACAGCCCCAGCCAGGCCCCCACTGCCAGTCACCACGAGGAGCTGTATGTAGATAAAGAAGCATCCCTGATATCAAACACTTGCGCTCGTGGCGGTCCCCTGGTCGTGGTGGGAACTGGCACCATCCTGCTAATTGGTGCTGCAGAAAGAATGTGTCCCTACACCTTGGACGTCTCAGAAACCTTCAGAACTTTCTCCTGGAAAGAATAGACTAGACCAGGCTGGGAGAAGGTGAGATAAGGTCATTAAATGGTAAAGCCAGGTCCTCATTAACTCCACCAGTGGAGAAGGGCCCCAGAGTGGACAGTTCAGGAAAGCAGCACTTGGAGCCTCAGAGCTCCCCTGGTCCAACTGCCGCATTTTTCAGAGAAACAAACTCAGCCCAGAAACAGGACCTCAAAGGTAGTAATTCTCAGCCGCACTGTTATTTCATGCACCACTAAGAGAGGCACAATGCTGCTGATAAACTAAGATAGGCCGTTGATTGTGAGATGCATCCCAGTTTCAGAGGTGGTAAATGAAAAGAAAAAAAAAAAGTGGGTGACTTAGAATGGATGCGTTGTATTAAGTCACTTTCCCCCAGATGCTCAGAGATCGGTCCTTGGGCTCATCTTTTACCCTCCGCTACATTCTATAGCTGCATTCATGGACAAAAGCCCCAACGCTCAGAGCCTAAGCAACTCACACAAAGTCACTGAGCTAATCAGGAGAGAGGCAGGACTTGAACTAGACCCGGGACTCCTTCAAGATGGCTCCCATGACTCTATGTGGCCTCTTGCTCCAAGCTATTGATCTCTGGCTCTGGAAAACTAAGCTGAATTCCTGGGCAGAACATTTGTCTCCTGATTAGGTTTTGCGTATGATAACATCAATATTAATAAACTGCTGTCTTGAACACATGCAGAGATGCTGAGAGCAACCGCGGTAAGCATTTGCCAGTGGGGAGGGCATCGCCTCTGAATTTACAGTGTGCTCAGGAAAATCTATAAAGTAGGTGCTCCACAGGCCTGACAATTAAAAAGCACTTCTGGCAGTGAGAGCTGCTGTTTTCCTAGGTCTAACTGGAATACGGGAGAGCGGTGAGAACAATTTTTTTTTCCATAGGCCTAACCCTTCCCTCTACCCCAAAGCTAGTGTGCTAAGATTCCTCCACAACTCCTGTGCCAATAGGTAAATGATGAAAGCTTACCCTGTTGTCACTACATGCTCCAGGGACCGACGTGTGAACTCTCCAGCCGCAGGTGGCCCAGAACCCCCTCAGACTTGAGAAGAGGGACAAGGCCACACAGGAGGACAGCTCCCTCTGCAGTGTCGTCTCTGCCCAGGCTGGTGTCAAGGCACACATTGGACTTAGAAGAGAAAGATCTGGAATGTCTCATCTGGCTAGCACCCCAGGAACCCCGAATATTGTGTACCTCCTCTTGACATACCGTCACTTCGAAGTTTAGCTTAGGGAGGCATGGCCTCTAATTCCTCATATGGGGGCAAGCTTCCTTTAGCTCAAGAGTGTTGCAACATCTGGATTACAGGTGACCCTAGTCCCTGGGCTGGTGTGTACTGCCTTGATTTTGATTCTTACTGAGACTGGATTCTGAGTATGCCAATGAGTTGGACAGTGAAAAAAGCTGCATCCAGACTCACGTGGCCCCTGCAAGGCGCCCTGGGAGCTCGGCCCACAGGTTGTTTCAGGATGAGGGTGTGGTGCACTGTGATCTCAAAAACGTGGGAAACCGAACCCCGCGGCTCCCTGGCTGCTCTTGCTGCCGGCGGCCTGATAGTGAGGTGTTGGGGAGCACCCCAAAGAGAAGGAGCCGGGGGAGGAACAAGGCATGGCCTTCTCAGGAGGTATTTGGTTCCATCACGCCACCGCCTGGTCTTTTGGCCTTTATTTTCTTTGCTTTCCCTGCCTCGTGAAGAAAGGCAACACTTTCAGGACTGTCTTCCAACAAGTTGCTTGAGAAAATGCATCACGGCTCTTGAGACACTGTTTTTACCAGCAAAATGGGTACTTTAGCTCTTGTGGTGAAATGGGAGCCCGTCTGCCCTCTCTGTTCCCTTCTGGCTCTGGAGGACCACTGGGTCTGGAAGGCGAGGCACAGCTGCTGGTGCTGGATAAGATGTGGGGGCCACTGCACGCAGATGTGGTGTCTGCTTGCCAGCAACCTGGACGATACAGCCTTCTGGGTGCCGGGCTGTACCCCCGCCTCTGAGTCCCTTCTTGCATGTATGTTAAACAAGAATTATGATTTGTGCTTTCCCTCTGAATGCCTGCAAACCCTCTTTAAGTGACCTAACATAGCCAGGAGGGCACCCTGGAGGCCCCCAACATGACCACCAGGGCCTGTGGGCTTGGCTTCTCTGGGCACTCCTGAAAGTGAGATGGAGCAGCCGGGGGGTGTCAGCTGCTCCTCCTCGCCCTCTCCCTCGTAGTCAGGAGAAGCCCTATGTACACACTCGGTGGCGACCTTGACAACATTCACCTGCAAGAAGAGACCGGCAGCCGAAACACAGTTTACTGCATGTGCTCACACAGTCGAGTCTCGGGCTCTGTCTGGAAGGTTATTTCTATTTTTGAACACGAACAGCTTTGCAAAGTAGCTCAGCTCATCCTAGTCTATTATTGTCTTTCACAGCATTTCTCTTCCTTCCTTCCCTCCCTCCTTCCTTCCTTCCTTCCTTCCTTCCTTCCTTCCTTCCTTCCTTCCTTTCTTTCTTTCTTTCTTTTTCTTTCTTTCTTTCTTTCTCTCTCTCTCTTTCTTTCTTTCTTTCTTTGTCTTTCTTTCTTCCCTTCCTTCCTTCCTTTCTCTCTCTCTCTCCCTCTCTCCCCTTTCCTCCCTTCCTCCCTCCTTCCCTCCCTCCCTCCTTCCTCTTTCCTTCCTTTTTTTCTTTCTCTCTCTTTCTTTCCTTTTACAAAGAAATATTTTTACAACTGTGGTTTTCACTCCTGAGCTGTACATTAGAATCATGCAGTGATGTTACAAAATTACCAATGTTCAAGCTCACCCCGTTTCAGGTTAAACGCTCTGGTGTGGGGCGGCCACACTGGAACGACACAGTGTCAAACCTTAAGACACTAATCATACAATTGGAGACATTCTCAATTCCTCACAGCTTTTCCTAAATATAGGAAAGCACCACGACTCTCGGAATGAGCAGAAACCAAAAACACTACAGATTTGCCTGTATTTCGAGGATACAATTTTGACACCTTCCCAAACGTAAGCTTGGTTTAATTCTGTCCAATGAAATTACACCATGTACTTTGCTACCTTTGAGTAATGAGGAAACAGAAGTACCTAATCAAAAGGAAAAGTTCTTTCTTTTATTCTGGAAAAAAAATTGGAGGCAATATTGGCGAAAGAAAACACAACAGACAACTGATCCTAAAGTGCCTTTTCTCTCTATAGTCAGCAGGACCTGGCGGGGGTGGAGGCTGGTCCCACAGTCAGTTACCTTTTCGTTTAATTTGAGTGCCAGTATTATTTTCCCCTTCTTTTCTTCTTCCATGTACACTGGCAAATAATCGGGGTATGACACACCAAAATTTCAAAACTCATTTGAAGCTGAGGTGGTATAGAATTCAGGAAGCACAAAAGTCTTATTACAGAATACAGTACCCACACAAAGGATGAGGCAGAAAGCAGAATAAATCGACTTCCTTATTTCCTGACCTGTACAAACTAAATTATCCAGGCCTGATATTTTAGTAATCTGATTTCCAAATGATGCAATGTTCTTTTCTTTAATTTTTCTTGAGACAAATGCTCTAATTTTATATGTAGTATTTGGGGGAAAGTAAAGTTCAATGTCTAATTTTTTTCTGATCTATTTAGAGCTATTTTCCTCTGCTTTCTAGGAGACAAAATAAGGAAACAGAAATGGGATCAAATTCTATAAATAAATTATGGTTGGCTTGTCCTTAAATATTATAAACTGCTGAAAAGAAATGAAGTCATAGACATATATTAATTTTATTTTGAAAGCTGGCTAAGAGACAGCATTAAAATTAAAGAGCTTTGCAAGAAGGAAAATGAAAGGAGGGTGAAAAAAACCCTGCGAAGGCTTCAGAAATAATGAAACACTTATATTTCCTTACCAGCCTCTTCCAAAACATCAGAATCCTATGTTTGCTGCTTCATCCACTGTGCTGGTGGGATACTTAAGTAACCACTAAAGTTCCAGTAAAACCTGACAACCTGTCAGTCTGTTGCTTAATAATGGTTACATTTTGCCCAATATTTTAGCCACTGTTTCACCTTCTCCATATATTAAAACATCCCGTAAGGAAAAAAACCACAAGTTCAATAACAGCAAAACAAGAGGACCTTACAGGTAAACAGGGATTTGCTTGGATTTTATTACCTTCTTTCATGTCCTTTCAGAATTTAAGAGTTGGGAGAGTCTGAATGCATTGGCTTATGAAATTTTGGGGGGGAACTGAGACCAAAAAAAAAAAAAAAGAACAACTTTGAACTTCAGTTTTCACCAGCTCAGCCTATGTGCCAATGTCAACCTCCATCAGCCCTCCCTGCAAGCTCTCCCCATGACACAGTCTATCTCTCTGCAGACCGAGCTCTAAGCTGCCCCACAGCCAAAGCCAGGTGGAGAAATGGGGCTATTGTGAAGATAATTTTAGGTCAGAAGACAGGCCAAAAACCAAAACTGGTTCTGCTTGATATTGTCTGCCTGTCCTCATTTCATCACTTGGCTTTACATGGAAACACAGTGCTCCAAAACTTACCCAAATGACAAACAACCACAACATTATACCCCAAGAGTAATGCAAAGGGGGACTGAGCTTATCGATTTTTGCAAAACCCTGCAGACCTGGATATGTTAATGTGAATGAATGTGGTGGACCAGCCCAGAGGGAAATAAAGCCCTCCTGTAGTTCATCCCTTGACCTCAAGTGGCAGATGTGTGGGATGTTTGCACTATAAGTAAAGTTCTTACATCTGCATAAGGATCTTTTGACTGGAAAAATGACTTCTGCTCTGAGGAAGAACTGCGTAGTGGATTCTAGGTACCAAACCATCTGTAAAATTAGATGCCAAATCCTCAAAGCTTGCTGTCTCCAGATCCACAAGCCAATCAATTTGGGAGGAAACTGGCTCATATGACATCAACCTGGTAACGCCAGTGGCCAAGATCCAGATGCTGAATGTGAAATCACAGGTGGAATCTGCTCCCAGGCTACACCATGCCAAGACTATGGATGCAACCAAATCATCTGGATAGGAGTCAAGCAGGGTGAATGCTGGTGGTATAGGCGCCACGCAAATGGGAATCAGATGGTATTGGCGTGACTGATGATGACAAAGCCTCTCTCCATCTCAGTCAGGTTCCTCTGAGCCCACTTCTTGTCTAGACCTCAACCTTGGGGCCCCCTCCCACCCCTCCCCATCCTGTCTTTGGCTCACCTAGTCCAGACTGAGCAAGAATCCTGCTAAGTCAGTTTAGTGAGAAGCCCTCCACCTTTGATTTCTGATCACCTTTGATACCTGACCAAGTTCCTCATCCCTCACCTTTGATGTAAAAGTCCTTGGCCTGCTTTGAGCAAGATTCCTGCTAAGGTGGCTTAGCCAGAATCCCTCTCCCCTTAATATCTCCTCTTAGTGATTTTTCATCCACAGACCCTCTCACCCTGCTCCTTGGGGGAATCCCCAAATGAAATTATTGTATTCAGAGGTAAGCGTCAACTCTCTCCTCTACAGCGATAGCCTTGACTCCTATTTCAATAGTCTCAAATAAAGTCTTCCTCACCATTTTAACAAGAGTCAGAATTTTTTATTTTTTCTCTCACGGTGATGACTGTTCTGCATTGGGGCCAAAACCTTGACCTTTGGCAACAGTGACAGTGACAACAAATGTCACTGTCTGCTTAGCAGGGAGTTTCCCTTTTTGTGATTACTTTGTTTAAATAAACTTTAGTCATTTACTTTACTTCCTCCCTCTACTAGTTTAACAAAGACCAACACTATTTTGGTTTTGAGGCTTTATCTTTAAATAAACTGCTCATTTTGGAATAATTTTAGATTTACAGAAAACAGTGGCTTTTTTAGTTATGAGGCTTTACCTTTAAATAAACTGTTTGTTTTGGGGTAATTTTAGATTTACAGAAAAGTGGCAGAAATGTTACAGAGAATTACCATTTACCCGTTACCCAATTTCCCCACTATTAATATCCTACTTTTGCCAAAACTAAGAAATTTCCATTGATACATTACTATTCATTAAACTTTTAAATTTAATTAAAACCAATGTTAACTAGACTTCATTTGGATTTTATCCATTTTTCCATTCATGTCCTCTTTCTGTTCCAGGATTCAATCCAGATACCCCACTGCATTCATTCAGTGTTCCTGTCTCCCTAGTGTCATCTGGTCTGTGACAGTTTCTCAGTCTTTCCTTGTTTTCATCACCTTGACAGTACTGAGGAATATTGGTCAGATGTCCGGGAGAATATTTCCCAATTTGTGTTGGTCTGATGCTTTTCTCGTTAGACTGGGGCTACGGGTTTTTGGAAAGAATATCATAGAAGCGTCCTTTTCATCACATGGTCAGGTTCTGTGATTATGTTTTCTTGTTCAGAGTATTACGAATGTGGCCGCTTTTGCTGGTTAAACTTAAAGCGAGACTCTTCTCATTCCACAGCTATCCAAAGGGAAATCCACTACCCAAGGTATCAGTGAAGAATTTTACTGAAGATTTTTCATGGCAGAAGGTGGGGAATGGTAAGGAGAAAGTGACATGGCATAAAACAGAGCACAAGTTAATGAAAATCCTCACTGATATCAACGTTATCCCTTTATGCTCAAGAAGTTCAGCCCGTGTGGCCTCAACTTGCCTAGACCCTCCCCCCAACTCCAACCCACTCACAGCCCAGATCCCACCAACTCTCGTCTCGTGCATCTTTACACCCATCATCTTGTTCAGCAAAAGGCCCTTCTGAAGACCCATCTGCACAGAAGGCACCTGGAGACAGTAAATAAGAAATCACTTTTTTTTTTTCAATCACAAATAGCTTTTCTTCTTTTACACAAAAGAAAGTTTTTTTAAAAAGCTTTTCTACCTACAGTCTATCAGACAAGAAATGACTTCAACACAATGTCCACGTATGCAAGATGAACTGCGGAATCGAGCACATTGTCCTGGCCCTGGTATCTGCGGGAGGGCAGGAGAGAGGAGGAGCTGATTTGGCCTAGATGTTCATTACTGGCTTTCTTCACAGTCACGTTTACAAGGCAACCACAAATTCACTCATTGCTTTGCTTTTGCTGTTTGTCACTCACTCTTGGCTATGTCCCAGCTAGTTTTTAGGCAAGACTACCCCTACACCTTCCAGAGAAGGAGAAACTAACGTAGACAATTATTCTTTATGTTTAGTTGCTAAATCAGCTATTCCCTACCCATGATGCAATGTTTCTTTCATTTATGTATGTTTTAATTCAACAGATATTTTCTAAGCTCCTACATAATAGCTGGGATTGGACTACGAGTGTGTAGAAAGTAAAACAGGCACAATCACTACCCTCATGGAATCTACAGTCTGAGAAGATATACATTAAATAAAAAGTCGTAAACATGATGTGTCATTTCAGGCTATGACAAGGACCATACAGAAAACATCAAGGAAGGATGCAAGGAGACCTACTTTGTGTGCATATGTATGCGCACACGTGTGTGTGTGTGTGTGGGTGTGATTTGCAGGGTGTCGGGGGGAGCGGATTTGTTTTTTGAGAGTGGGGGTCAGGTAACGCTCATTGAGGAATAGCTTTTGTAGGAGACCTACGGGATGAGTAAGAATGAGCTAAGCTGACCAAAAAGCACAGTTCAGGCTGAAAGGAGAGCCTGCAGAAATGTCCTAGTAATCGCAGACGACAGTGTGTCTGGAGCAGAGACACGTATGACCTTAGCAACCATGCAAGGCCAGGTGAAGACCATGTTCAAGATTGTGAATGCCGCCCTCCACACAGGGTGCGACGGCAAGTGCTCAGGAAGGCAAGAGTTAAGTACCTCCTTCACTTCAGAGACGTGAACCCTGAGAACTGAGTATAAATTAATGCTAGCTGACCTGCCTGCCTCCTGACGCCGCCCCTCCCACGCCCCACCCACTGCCCAGGAAGGAGGAGAAGGAGGGGCAGCAGACACTCAGGCCAGCTCCCCGACACCACGTGCCATTCCTAACCAGGGTCTGCTGCAGAGAAGGGCTAAAGCTTCCCTCTGCAGAGGAAGGAAAGAGCTATGTTTGTAGACCAGGTACCACAGCAGTCCCCCAGCAGATCTGCCTCTGAGTTCAAGGATAACTAACTACACTGGCTATTGCAAAGCCCTGCGTCTGCACCTGATCATCCCTCCTTAACCAATGATTCAGCTGAGTCATTCAATCACCTTCATAGTCCAAGGATAAAGAATCCGGGCTCATATTTTGTAAATAGTAAAAGAACGTCTGTATTTTTGTTGACACTTTGGTTTAACCACCAGGCAAGTAACAACAACAACAACAAAAATACGTCAGTATAACAACAACAAAAAAGTACTGGTTATGAAAATAGTGTTCTGGGCATTTTGTACTAAATGAGCTGTTGCCAGTACATAGTGTTTCCCATTAGCATTTGTCAAAATCAGGGACTAAAATATCTGTCAGTGAGTTATGGATTATTGGGGATCTACTGGGTGCAGCATTTATATTACAAAAAAAGGACCAGAAATGTACATGGCAGGGAAAAGTGAGGTGGCTGACAGTGACATCAGAAACCAGGAAGCTTAGGCAGCAGATACTTTCTAAAGTGGAGAGGATAATCCAACCAAACCTCAAGATAATAAGAGCCCAGGCCAGACGCCAAATAAACCCGCTCGGTTCTAGTGCTAAGCCTATCACATCTGTGTGACTCTGGCAAAGTCATTTTCCCTCTCTGAGCCTCCATTTCCACAACTGTAAGATGGTACTGTGTGGGGGAAGCGGAGAATGAGGAGTTTCTATCAATCTCTGAAGTCCCCTGTACGCTAAACCTTTTGTGATTCCATGATTCTAGACGCATGTAGTCATTTAAATTTAATAAAATTAAATAAAATAAAAGTGCAGTTTCTCAGTTGCACTGGTCACACGTTAAATGCTCAATAGCCAGGTGTAGCTAACGGCTAGTGAACTGGCTGGCGTGCAAAGAGAACATTTCCTCTATCACAGAAAGTTTTACTGGACAGCCCTGTTTTTCTTTATAAAAGACACTTGAGAAGTCTAACAGGAACACTATTCGTGTTTTAAATTACTGATTTTATTGTGAAATTAATGATTGCTACGACGAATACAACTACTAAGAGTTGACATTTATTGAGCACTACTAATGCTGGAAGTGTAGCAATTAGGCTATTTGGATTTAATCCTCACAACAACCCTCTGATAGGTACCATTATTTTCTGCATTTTATAAATGAAGAAAACAAGATTCGGAGTGACAATGTGCGTTGTTCAGAGCCACATCTGAGAAGTGGCAGAGGTAGGCCTTGAGCCCTTTGACTGTTGTAATCCAGAGCCCCAGTGCTTCACCCTGGCCCCATGTTTGGTCTTTGGTTTTGTTGTCTCATGGCCAAGCCTCGGGGATTCCTCATACTCTCCCTACTGTGGACACGGGGTCTTTGTACATGCTTTGTCTAGGATGCCCTCCCTCTCTTCCTTTCCTTTGTTTGGGAAGTTCCTATTTATCTTTTTAAAATATCTAAATATTACTTCTCCATCGGGCCAAATAGTTATCCTCCCTGATTTGGGTTTCCATTATATTCCATTCACACCTCAAACACAAGAGACCACCAGGCTGCATTATAGTATCTGTTTGCAAATCTGGTCTCCCACCAGACTTAGTGCATTCAAGATGAAGTGTGTGCCCAGTACTTAAGAGTTTAAAAATGGTGCTGAGTCAATGTTTGCTAAATGAAAATGTCAAAACGTCTTTCTAAGATTAAGAGTCACCACTTTTCCAACCACTCCAGCTTATCTAGATGTTTTCCACTTTCCCTGGAACTTGCCAGTTTAGATGCATTCATTATCTGCAAGCAGAGGGCTCCAGGGCCTTCAGGCAGGGAGTAAAGTTAAACACATACATACATACATACGTAATCGTTTTGCAGACATGTAATTCTTCCCAAGTTTCTCTGCAAGTAGGCTGTTATCTACAAGCAAGGAAATACTGATACTTCCTACCAATTCCAGTGCAAGTTTTGCCCACATTTTTTACCATGCATCAGGCCTGGGCAGTGCACTGCGCTACCGCGTATGGTGGCAAAGGCCATTCAGAAACACTACAGGAGCAGGGTGCAGCTTGGCTACTGTCTTGCTTCAACCCCTCCCCAAAGCAACAGGACGGCAGCAGCTTTATAAAGTGATGTCCAGGTTATTCACAAGGGTCTTGATGCACAGTTTAAAAGACACCTGGTCACCCCACACGTTTTCTCTTGGACCAGAATGCCCCCCCCCCCACCGCCCTGTAGCTATTCACCCCAGACAAAAATAGAAGAAAAAAAAGTAATTTCTGCCTTTCCCATCTTCTAAAATCATATAAGCACCTCTACTTAGAGTCACATTTTTGCTTCTGCATTTTAAAAAGAGCTGAGGTAGGTCAAAATCTAAAGTAAAAAAAAAAAAAAGGAAAAAAAGAAAAGAAAAAAAAAACTCCTAATTAATTGACTGAAGTCAGAATTATTACCAGAAAAATGTGTGGGAAGAGAAATACTATTTCTCGAAGACCTCCTGTATAACAGGATTGTTCTGGGCAAATTAATATCTTAAAATCCAACAATCCTAAAAGATATCTTTAATGATCATATTTTACAGACGGAGACATGGAAGTCCAGCAAAGATGTGCTGAATAATTGAGAGAGCATGGGTTTAATGGCCGAGAGATCTGGGTTCAAATTTGGAATCCATTAGCTCTGTGGCTTTACAGGAATTATTGGACCTCCTCAAGCCTCTGTTTTCTCATTCAGAAGTAGAAACCAATAGCACCAACCTTCTAGGGCTGTTGTACAGTCAGATAAGAAAATGCCTATAACATGCCTAAACATGATGGTGAGCATCTTACTAGGTTTCCTGTTAGTTTCCCTTCCCCTCTGCTTACCGGCTACATGGCAGAGCCGGAATTCAAAAGCAGGATCATGTCAATGCTACTGATGTGGGGATGTATGTATAAATACAGCTGATTCACTTTGTTGTACAGCAGAAACTGGCACAACAGTGTAAAGCAAGTACATTCCAATAAAGAGCTTAAAAAAAAAAAAAGCAGGATCATGGGCCCCAAACCAAGTTCTCTGCAGATCTGTAATGGGAACTTGTTTGAGCTGCTCCTCTACCACTGTGGTGACAGAATCAAACTAGCTGAAGCTGAGCCATTCTTACCTTTGTACTGGCACAACACTCTCTATTGTTTTATATACCAATGCCCAGATGTAAATCTGTCAGAAGTCAAAATCAAAACAAATAAATCATGTATCTCCCAGGGCACTGTAATGTCCTTCCAGCTCAGCCTGATCACAAAAATATCTCTTCCAGCGACTTAATGTCATATAACTGCTCAGGATAAAGGTTTAACGTTGGCAAAAGATAATAGAATAATTATTGGGTTTCAGTTCCTATGGAATTTGCAAAAAGCCAGTAAGACATAGGGAGAAATAATAGTCTTTTTTGTCCTAAATCTTTCTCGTAGTCCCCCTGCTTTGAAGTAGGCTATGTATGCTTCTGGAAGAAAAAAAAAAAGTAAATCCACAAAAAAAGTTCATGTAAAAAGGTATAGGCTGCATTTAGAACTGGGGAGGAGTTCAGTCTTGGTATTTTCTTGCTGGTCAGAGATACAGTTGTCCTTTGCTTGGTATGGAGAAAGAGTCTGAACTTCTAGAAAAATTCTTCAGATCTACACTCCAGGGAATGCACTGTTTATCTTAACACAGAATTTATTTTGCAGACAGCTTTCTCTTCAATGCACAAGTCTGTGACAATGTTCTGACCTGAGAGCATGTTTCTAAGCCTGTGCACCCCTTGCCTACCCCCAGTGCCCTGAGAACATTGTAGAGACAGCTGTGTGACCATGAACAGGTGCAAAGTTGGAGTTGTGAGATCAGCACTGAGTTCTGACTCTGCCCCTTTCTCTGTAGCTTTGGGACGCGTTGCCTCGCTTCTATGAGTCTCGGTTTTTCTCCTCTGTGTAATGGGAGTACTGGCTGGCTGCCAAAAGCTTGTGGGGACTGAGTGTCATTTTGCACCTGAAAACTGTGGAAACCACAAGATGCTATGTGAATGCTTTTATTAGAATGTAAGGAGCCGGAGCCAAAATTCATACTGGCCACGAGTCCAATTAATTTTGGATCCTTTGGCGGGTGGCCTAGAGTTTGGAGACCTTGAGTAACACAAGTGGCTTCCAAAATACTGAGCTGTGTGCATGAAAATGTAGTTTTTATGACATTCTACATAACACACTGTAATGGAAAGAAAACCAGCCCGGGAAGTCAAAACACCCATGGCTGACTCGCTGATTGCCTCCGTGACACATCTCTGAGCCATTTTGCTTTTCCCCATCCCATTTCTTTAGCCTTAATTTGAAAGGACCATCTCCACCTTTTTTATGCGTGACCCAAGGTGAGGTGAATGCACGCAATAATAATCTGTACTTTGAAAGCCACAGCCCAAATAAACATAAGCCAGCACTCCTGCAGTGTAAGGACACCCTCAAGCACCAGACCGTTCCTGGGAGCCTTATGAATTGTCAAAGAACGAGTAAATCCTTTAAGGGTTAAATGAATCACAGAATAAATATTAGATGCTCTTAAATTTATTGGAGAGCCAGAGTTCAAGTATTGAACACCATCTCTGGATATCTCCCAAGAAAAAAAGGCACATGAATTCTTTCATGCCATGTTGGATACAATGTTCCATGAATTTCCTGGAGCTCATGTATGGATCATCTAAATTTGGTAGATCTCAGGGTAAGAATCTGTTTTATAGCATAAAGAGTAGACACTAAAGCTCATCTCATTTAATCCTCTTATTTAACAGATGGCAAATGGAGGCATGGAACTTATCAGTGACCTTACCATAAATATTAGACATGGTTTTAAATATGTTGTCTTTTTCCCCCAATTTTAAAAATCAACAACCCACATTAGAGTACAGAGAAAGCTCAGTTATTCGGACTATTTCATTTACCAGAATATTTAATTTGTCATCCCTGTTAAATCAAGACCAGTTTATGCATATCTTATCCATTTTCCATACCATAAATTGAATTTATACCTTGAAATGATGCCGTGTAGCAAGGAAGCACAGATTGAATTAATCCGATGTCCCATCGAAAGCCAAACTGCTAATGCTTTTAGAAGGATACTTTATGCACTGGGGCTTAAACCTAAATTATTGGATGAATTTTGATCTAACTGCTAATCAGGTTTCCTGAATTTACACAGCTCCTAGCTAATTACCTGTGTTCCTCCAGATTCCTCATCAAAAATAAAAATCAAGTGTTGCTTAAGTCTGATGCTAAGAAAAGTACATTTTTATAAAAATAAAATCAAGAAAACATGTGAACAATATAATTCACATGTTTAGGAGTCTGGGTAATGAGGGCCAACATTCCTGTTGCAGATGGGGATTTGGTGCCTATTTTTTATTCCCTGTCAGCACAACCCGTGGAAATGGCTCTTTTGCAGCTGCAGCGGGGTTGGCTGTATTTTCTGAACATGATGCTGGGACAGGCCACCAGCGTCACAAGTGAAGAGAAAATGGGCAGGTAGAGCTCTTGCCTTTACAGCGAGGTCTGATCGACACATCGTAATTTCAACATAGCAGCGTTTTTTCTGGTTGGACATTATGAGTCAGACAAGGTCAAATTTGGGTTGTTAAAAACCTGGCAGTAAGTGCTCAACAGAGTACATAGGTGCCCAATGGTAAAGTTTGACCAGTACGGTTTGACACAGCTGTACAGAAGATAAATGAGGTCACTTTGCCTAGCGAAGATGAGGAAGTACAACCGGCACATGCCAATGAGCCTGTCTCTCTAATTCAAGTTTTATGTGCCTGCCTAGAAAGCCAATCCCGATTAAGTCAAAGAGAAACTGAGTCTTTTCCCTAGAATTCCTGTCCCTTCACACATCATCTTAGAAGGCTTTGGGGTTTTCCTGAGTAGTTCTTTTGTTGTTGTTGTTGGTTTTTTTAAATTGAAGGACAGTTTATTTACAATGTTGTATTAATTACTGCTGTACAGCAAAGTGATTCAGTTACATATACATTATTTTTTATATATTCTTTTCCATTATGGTTTATCATAGAGATGTTGACTATAGTTCCCTGTGCTGTACAGTAGGACCTTGTTGTTCATCCATTCTACATATAAAAGCTAATAAAAGGTTACATCTGTAACCCTAAGCTCCCACTCCATCCCTCCTTCAAGCCCCTCCCCCTTGGCAACCACCAGTCTGTTTTCTGCATCTGTGACTGTGTTTCTGTTTCATAGATAGGTTCTTTTGTGCCATGGTTTAGATTCCACATATGAGTGATATCACATGGTATCTGTCTTTCTCTTTCTGACTTACTTCACTTAGTATGATAATCTCCAGTTGCATCCATGTTGCCGAAAATGGCATTATTTCATTGTTTTTTTATGGCTGAGTAGTATGCCTGGGTATTCTTGCTTAAATAGTGAATGAGCTCTTCCCACTGATTTCGAGAAGAATTTACTGTGGGTATCGAGCCTTAGCGCTTCACAAGATATATGCCAGATCTACTCCTAGTTTCTGCCTCACAGGCCATGTATTCTCAAGCAGCAGCCAAGCCACCTTGAGAGAGGAGGTTTCGAGGTAGCCAGGCCAGCTATCGCACAGTTGGTGGCCTCCAAACTGGCCAGCTTGACTTGCCAAGGGAGACAAGCTGTTTCACCAGACATGACCCACTTTCCTTCCTCCTCCTGTCAGGGCCCTTTGGGGTTTGAGCCCCAGCTGGCTCATCTGCTTTCCTCAGTCAGATGTCTCTGGAGAGTCCAGGATGCTCTCAGATGTCAGTGGCGGTGGGGATCATTTTTCAAACTTTCATGTTTCTTGTCACTTCTTTCATACTGGAAGAATTATCTTAAAGTCCAATCTTCCATGGAAAAGTTTGGTCATTTCAAGCATGTGCCCCAAACCAGATATATGAGCTGGTTGACCTGCTCACCCCTTATATAACCTCAGATTTCCTGATTAACTCCTTTAATCTTAATTGTTTTAGAAAAAAATTCAAAGCTTCTAAAGCTCTTTACTCCTAGTCTCTTGGGCAGTGACATTGGGTCCCAGGCTGTCTTACCACATTGCTTTGGCGAAACAGTGGCTCTCCTTGGGATTTTAAAAATATAATAAGGCTGTTCTCTTGCTTTGTAACTTTTTATCTCAGCGTGAGCCCAGCTCTTATCAAGGAGCTTTGTTTATAGTGTCAGAGCTTTAAAAATTTTTTTTATTCCTTTAAGAATAACACAAATCAATAAAGGCTTTAGACACTAGACATCTCACTTTTCTTAGAATATTTCTCTTGCCTATACAAGCAAAACTATCTAAGTAATTAAATCTCCTATAAATGAAATTATATATTTTTTTCAGGGGCATTTCCAATGTTGATTTTCACTCTGATTTATAAGGAAAGTTATGATTCCAAAAAAAAAACATTGAATAGGCAGCTACAGAACCAAATAAATGTCCATGTTCTACCTAATTAATATCCTAGTTACTAATCAGAAGACATGGATGTGCCTGATTATGGCTGTTGAATGTGTAGGATAACCTGCTATTTTATGGGGAGGAAGTGTTGTATTTCACATATTACAGAAAAAGTATGAATCCATTGAATATTAATTTTTCCTGAAAAAGACATTCTTTCTATACTACTTGGTCTCCTCCTTTTAAAATTCTTCTAAATATTTTAGTAAGGAAGGAGGCAGGTAAGAAAGGAAGGAAACACACATCCTACCCACAAATACATACACACGCACACACACTTTTCATGTTGGTGGGCAGAAATCCACTGTTCCACAATGTCACAATTGCTACATTTTTCCATGAAAGATTCCTGTGACCTCCTGTGTCCCACATCCAATAATACATTACTTAGAACTGAGGAAAAGAGATTTTTTAGGGAGTGGATCTCACCCTCTCTGCACAGAGGGAAGGTGTGGTATCTACAAGTCATGAGCTCCACCACCAAAGAGCAGATGCTATTTTCATCTCCTGCCACTTTTTGCTCTTTCTATTCTCTTCCTGACTCTACCTCAGCCACAAGGTTGCAAACAATATAGTATTAACCATGGCCGAGAGGAAGTGAAACTGTGCCCTCAAAACTTGCCATGTGCCCCCCAAATAGTACACACGCTACCAGCCATGTCCAAATCAGAACGCTCCTGAGGTATTCAGAGGCCTCTCAGTCAGCAGACTGGCTGAGTAGGATCTGAGCAAGGAGAACGGCTATTGCATAGTACAACCCGTTCCGTGTGAGGCTCCGAGCAGGGCCATTAAAACTCTCATTAATGTAATGAAACCTCTGGTTTTCAACGAGCCTGATAAGTTTAGAAATATGTGAAGGCATTTCCTCCTTCCTTGTTTTCTTCCCTTTTTTTCCCTCTGTTTTTCTCTTATTTTGCTTGTCACAATTCCTGTAAGGTACTACTGTCATATAATATTCAGGGCCAAGGGATGCTATCTGCATGTTATATCCCCTCCAAATGCCCAGAGCACTCTGCGTGAGAAATACCTGATTTAAACCGTCTCAACCAACCTTCTACCATCAAGAGCAATAAATAAGGAAATAAGTAAACAAATAAAATACGAGGTGACAGCAGCTGCTATCTTGAATGAAAGTCGCTTATAATTGATTAAGTTATTAACTGCTTCTTTTTCAGTGGAGAAAGGTCTTTCATGAACATGGCTTAGATGTGAAAATAATATAGCTGGTATGGGTTGAATTGTGCCCCTGGAAAAAGATATGTTGAACCCCTAACTAGGGGTTACCTAGTACCTGTGAAGGTGACCTCAGTTGGAAATCTGGTCTTGGCAAATGTAATCAAATTAAGATGAGGGCATACCGAATTAGGGTGGGCCCTAATCCACCCTAATTGACAGAAGGGTGACTAAAGTCCTTATGGGAAGGGAATCTGAACACAGACTCAGAGGGAAGAAGGCAACGTGAAAAGGCAGAGATCAGAGTTAATACTTTCACAAGCCAACGAACACCTGGAGCTACCAGAAACTGGTAGAAGCAAGGAAGGATCCTCCCCTTGAGGTTTTGCAGGGAGCATTGCCCTGCTGAAACCTTGATTTCAAACTTCTAGTTTCCAAAACGGTGAGAGAATCAATTTCTGTTGTAAGCCATCCAAGGTCATGGTGATCTGTTATGGCAACCCTAAGACAATAACAGCCCATCTACATTTGTCCCAAGCTTGGCAGCTTGGTATAGTTCAAGGAAGCAAGGAGTTCACAGCAACTTGGGGGGAGTAGTGTTTGGGCACAGACACTTACCAATGGGCAAACTCTGCTTGGGTAACTGAGAAGGCAGAAGAAGGTTTCCCTTTCTATCCAGGAAGGCACACTATTGTTTCAATTCCTCTACCCGTGAATTCTTTAAAGACAGTCTTCACTGAATTCACTTAGCCAGACTGAAATTTTATTTCATAAAGATGTGCAGGTAAGGGTGGGCACCCAAAGGTAGCAAGCTCGTCTGGAAGTTGATTCTGATTCCTTTCCAGGTTTCCCGTGCTGATGTGTGATGGTGTGAAGCAGGCGACCTGGGTCTCCTCTCCTTTCTGTGCCTTTCAGTGCTCAGTGCAGTCACGATGCCTCTCACTGTGCGACTCCTCATCCAGGTGGTGTCCCAGCTTCCAGGCCACTTTCCACTACCACAAGGTGTCTATCCTCTAGGCCACTCCCTCAGGCTCTGTGCTCACCTGCACGCCAGTGCATGGCAATATGGTGATCTTCTATTTCCACCATGCCGTCTTCATTTGTTAGCTGGAGTACTTGTATGGAGATAGTCAGTTATCCCATCATCTAGTATGTGGTCACCCAGTGCACACCTCATAAAATAAATGCATAAGAACAATTGATCAATTGAAATGATTCTTTTATCTATTATTTTTCAAAATAACGTGTTGGTTTATTAGCATCTTCCAATGGAGATCAGTGACATTTTGTGCAATCACTGTTTTGTTTTTGGTACCGTTATGAACTCATGAGTTTAAACAATGTGACTCAGTCCATTGCAGTTATCCTTACTGATGCTCAGACTGTTCTATCTTTGGCCAGTGGGAGCCTCATTAAGTTGTTCTGAGTCCTTTTGACAGGAGGCTTGTGGTCTTTGATACTATCCTTTCTGTCTGGTGTAACAAGATCCTCCAGGCTCATCCTATACATTTCCTAACCCAGACCTGGAATTAGCCACTTCACCAGAAGCCTTCATTCCTTGTATTGGAAATGGGATGTAGCAACCTCAGTCTGAGGACCTCGATGACTCTTAGCAGATCTGAGTCTGCTTCTCCTCCTTCGGAAGGGAGCAGGCAATTTTGCCTGGCTTGAATGAGTCCCACAAGAGTGGCAAGAGACTGTGAGAAGAGAAAGGGTGACCAGTGACCATTCAGGAGTTACTGTAACAGTCTAGGATGAGATGACAAGGTTCTCACTCAAGCTGTGGGGATGGTGAAGAAGATCAGAGTTGGGAGAGATTCTAGAGACTAAATTTACACATGAGGATTTATCAATTGATTTGGCATTTCAAGGCAGGAGGAGCCAAGGTGGGTAAAAAATAGCAGACCTGGGTTCAAAGCCTAGCTCTGTGCCTTCACTTATTGACTGTGAGATCTGCATCTCATTACTCAACTTCTGAGACTCAATAACCTGAACTACGAAATGGGCATAGATGGCTTCTCTCTCGGCGTGATTAGAGGAAGTTGCAGATGAAGTGAACATAGTATATAAAGTGTGATACCTACTACAGCTAAACATGAAGCATGCGAATTTCCCCTCTTCCCAACAGGTCTGGATTTTTCCATAAAATGAAGGGGTTGACCCAGATCACACTAAAGCCTCTTCCAGCACTGTCTACTCCAGCCTCCTCTCTAGTCGTGTTCTCTGATAACACCATGAAATATTAATAATGGATCCTCCAGCATTTACGAAACCACATTTTATTGATTATTTTATTGAAAAGATGATATAACAAATTTAATGTTGCCAAAAGAAAAATAAACTGTATATTCTTCTGAGGGCTGCTTTTCTTATTTGATATCAAATTGACAAATTTAATTTTAGAAAAACTTAGAGTGATGTTTTAATTTAAAATTGCTTCCATAAGTGACCAACACTGAAGATATTAAAAACTAACAAAGTACCTTAAACACTGATCAGTTAGCTCAGAGCCTCTTAAAATACTTTCTGAGATGGCTGTCCTGATCAATGATTTATGCAGCACTCTGGCTTTAGAAAATATAATATTACTTTAAGTCAGTTCCTTCCCAGAACCTTCCTTGCCCATTATGTCAGTGATATCCTGTAAACGTTTCTGAAATTATTTGTTTTTCTAAGATCTTATTTTTGAGGACTCCATTGGAAGGATTTTTGAATCAAGATTTTGAAGACAGAAGTAGTCATCATCTAGCATTTACTATGCCCACATTGACTGCTGATAAAGAGGGATTAAAATATTGATTATTCTTAACTTTTTAAATTGTGAAAACAATACAAACATTAAGATAAATTTCAGGCAAGACGAACATAAAAAGCGAAACTGACCCAAAACTCACTTGACAGAAATAACCAGTGTATCTTTCTAAACTCTTTTCTCCATAGGCACACACATGACATTTTAAATATTTTATCACAAGGTACATTTTACTCCTTAGCTTGCTTTTTCAATATGTTGTGAAATATAAAGTTGCAATATATTAGTTCAATATATTGTCACCATTTCTACCTGTCAGTACGTAAATGGGCCACCTTATTCTTTTAAGCAATTGTTGAATATTGGCCAGTTGAATAAACATGGAACCATTTATTATGATCTGACTAGTATTTTATAATTACACATTTACATTGGTCCCAATTTATTAATATTTTAAAAAGTTCTTAACCAAGACAAACAAATAAGACTTAATCAGGTCTGGATAGGGGATGAATACATTCTCGTCAATTTCTGTGTCTGTTCACAGGTTCCACAATAAAAAATAAAAGATAAATCAGTGCTTGAGTGCAATTTTGAAAAACTGTTATGAGGCAACTGTCACTTACTGACATTCAATTTTTTTTAAACAAAAACTTGGCTGTAAATTTCTGAATCTCAAAAACTACATCTCCCCTCTTTTTGATAACTCCCAAAACTGAAACCCTATTCTCAGTGATACAGTAATTTTTGCTTCTTCAGAAGCCACACTGGGCTTTGAGAGTTTGGGCGTCACACGCCTTCTCTTGTCAATGTCTGTTCCTTTTCCTTACGGTGAGAACTTAGGCCCTGTTTTTCATTTCGGTCTGGGAATGTGGTACCTCCCATGGAGGAGAGGTGGGGCATGGTCCCCTGTCCTCCCGTGTCACACTCACAACCCCAGACACAGTTCCTGGTCGGTCCTGCAGCACAAGGGTTGGGCTCCCCTCCTTGCCCCTCCTCTGTTCACAGTCCCTCCTGCTCTTGAAGATGGTGGAGCATCTTCCCATCTCAAGAATGGACAAGTGACCTCACTGCACAAGCAACGAGCATGTTTTTCATATCAAGAATCATTTTGTCCCTTCTTTGGTTTGTTTACAGGTTGCTCTTCAAATTGATATCATCTTAGATTTTACTAATATCCCTTAGGCTTCAAGACCAGTATGTTGTGCTCTTTGAAGATCATGTTCTTTTTGGCAGCTGCTAAATGAGTAGATGTTTTTGTTTAAGCCGGAAAGTACCACGAGTCTTTGTTGGGTGATGAAGCTGGGGGATGTGCCAGCCTGGGTGACTTTAACACCAGCCACGTCAAGGGATGTCAGCCCTGCAGGTTGGGGAACAAGTGATCACAGGATACAGGTCTGATTTTAGTCAGGACTTCATATCACTTCTATCTGTCTATCTATCTATCTTTTTTTTTTTTTTTTTTGGCTCTGTTGGGTCTTTGTTACTGCATGCAGGCATTCTCCAGTTGCGGTGAAGCGGGGGCTACTCTTCCTTGTGGTGTGAGGGCTTCTCATTGATGTGGCTTCTCTTGTTGCAGAGCATGGGCTCTAGGACTGTGGACTTCAGTAGTTGTGGCATGTGGACTCAGCAGTTGTGGCACGCAGGCTCTAGAGCGCAGGCTCAGTAGTTGTGGTGCATGGGCTTAGTTGCTCCTTGATATGTGGGATCTTCCCAGAACAGGGATGGAACCCGTGTCCCCTGCATTGGCAGGTGGATTCTTAACCACTGTACCACCAGGGACATCCACTTCTATCTATTGCTTGAACAAAAACACAATTCTTATTTCAGAATCACCAATGAAGGGAGAACGCAGAGTCTGTAAGGCCAGGAAAACTCCCATTCTGTTCTTCAGCTTACTTGTGGCTAACTTGCACCCTCAACACTCAGCCTTTGAAGTGCCCTAACTTCTTCACACATTACTGGGGAATTGCAAGTCATGCCTCCTGTAGACCCAAATCACTTTCATCATCGGGCTCTTTTTAGCTATTCAGAAAATTCTCAAAGATGTTCAAATAGTAGAAGTATTTTTATCTTCTGTAGCTGAGCTCAAAGGTGACATTTTCTTAATTGGTCAGAGAGTTTAAGACGTTTCAGCTATTTTCAAGTGATATCCATGGTAAAAAAAAAATAAAATAAAAGGCTTACATTTTTAAAAGAAGTGTTTTGTATGTGTGTAGCTTTAAAAAAGCTGATTTTCAAGTTTAGCTTTTGTAACCCTCAAAGAAAACGAAAAGCCTGACTCATTTCTTTTTTAAGCTATTTGGAAACACTAGACACAAGCACTTGATAGTAAGCAAGTTTGCCAATGTCTCCAATTGGGGGGATCTAAGGCGAAATTTAAATCAAGTCTTCCCGTTGCCAGCCCTCAAAAATGTATTTTAATCCTTCAGTTCAACAAGTATTTTGAGTACCCCCTTCATGCCACACAGCACTGGGGATACCACAACAAACAAGAGAGACAAAAATCCCAGGATGGGATTAGGAATGAAGGGAGAGAGACATGAAAGGAAAAAGTAGAGGCGAGAGGCAGATGTGGGGCACTAGGAATACGGTGTCAGTGTCGGCAGGCAGAACAGACTGTAATTTAAAAATGTTGGTCAAGGTAAGTCTCACTGAGAAGGTGACATGTGAGCAAAGGTTTTAGGAAGGTGAGGAAATTAACCACATGTATATTTGGAGAAAGTACGTTCCAGGGAGAGGAACTGGCCATGGCACGCGATAAGGAAACCAGTGTGGCTGGTGCCAGGGGAGCAAAGGAGAGGTAGAAGCCCCGGCCCAAGGATGAAGGGGAAGCAGCTCAGGCGGGTCTGAGCGGCCTCTTTAAGGACTTGGGCTGGGATTTTACTCTGAGCACAGCAGGAAGCCATTGAGGAACTGTGAACAGAGCCCTGGCATCATCTGATGCATTTCCACTGGATGGATGGCTGCTCTGTAGACACCAGACCTTGGGAGGGGAAGGGTAAAAGCTGAGAAGCCTGAGAGGAGGCCCCTGCAGGATTCCAGGAGAGAGAGGATGAGGGCTCACAGCACAGACAGCAATGGAGGTGGCAGAAAGTGTCCGACTTTTGTATGTATTTTAAAGGTAGGGCGAGCAGATTTTCTTGCAGCATGAGGGGTGTTAGAAAAAGAGGCTCAAAGATGACTCATAATTTTCAGCCTCAGCAACTGGAAAGTTGGAGTTGCCATTAATTGGGATGGGGAAGGCTTCTGCTGGGGCCCGTTCCGGGAGAAAAGTCCTAGAATTCATATCTGTATGTGTTGAGTTTTAGATGACTTGAGATGCTCAACTACTGATTTTCTTCTGACCAAGACAAAATTGATCATCCTCAAAGAACATGAGTTCTCTGAGGGTAGACTTCTGCTTTGTTCATTGTTGTATCTCCAGAGCCTTAGCACCTGTAGATTCTCCATTAAAAATTAATTTAACAAATATCTGCTAGGCACTCATTACATGTCTTGCTCTGTTCTCCATGCTGGGGACACAGCAGGGACAAAACAGCTAAAATTCTCATGCACCTTATACTCTAGGAGTGGGAGGCAGATGTGCAAATGAAGTCAAATAAAACAAATCTTCCATCCATTGTTTGATAAACTTTTGTTGACTGTTTACCCACATGGCCCTTGATGTGTATTATCATAACTCTGCAAGGAGCAGACCAAGACCCCGGCGCTGGCATCCTACCAGCCTGTCTTGCTCCAAAGCCCCTTCCACCATCCCATGTAGCCTCTCAGAGGAGGTAACACAAATCCCATCCTCACCGGGTAAATACCAGGGCTGTGTTTCTTTTCAAATAAGCATTGAATAGAGAATCTGCTCAAAAGAGGACTCTTTGTGAAGTGCAGTCTAGGAGGCTGACCTGGAAGCAGGAAACCCCAGGTCACTCAGCCCACCTTCATGGAACCAAACCATGCAACTAAGTTCCTCTTGATATTTCAGGGCCATTTTCTCATTCTTCTGCCCCTTTCACAATGCTGAGGGTACCTTAATTACCTGCCATTAGGGGCTGGGCTGTCATATTGTTTCCTCTGAAAGGCTCAATTTGCAACGGTTCATAAACCTAGGAGCATGTACTAAAAGAGGATTGATGTGCATATAAATTTGAGGAGGAATCTCTTATACCCCTTGCCTAAAAATGAAACGATGAATTTTCCATTCCCAGCAGCAACAGCATCAAAGAGGTGGTTTGGTCTTTAATAGCCCCCCATAATTTCAATGATCACACCTCCCCCCCCATTCAGCCACCTGACATTCTCTCCGGCTCATGCAACAGACCAGCCCCCAGCTTCTTCCACATATCCTAGGCAGAAATTCTGAAACAGCCATGGGCCCTGCCCTCTGTCCATTTCTTACCCAGTTTCCACATGGAATTTGATATCACAATTCCTTCCCCCCCTACTTGCCTATAAGGCAAATGACGAATGATCATTTATCCTCAAAAATTGGTAATTCTTCTCCTGCTCAGACCTGTCTGAACAGTTCTTCAAAAAGGACAGTTCCAGGGCTATCTCCTCTGGAATGCCCTCTCTTGACAACATTATAATTTTTAAGACAAAACATGCTGAGTTCCCTTTGGTTGGGTGATGGCTGTATTCAGCTTGATGCTACCTCTTATGCAGCTGAGCCATCAGCAGCAAGAATTTCCATGACCAGCAAAGCGTGTGAGCCAGCAATAAGTTGCCTCTTTTCCCAAACCAAGAAAGGGGTGTTCTGTGCACCAGATTTCTTTAGGACCTTCTGATGGGCAAATAGGCTTTGAGACTCCCTCATGCAATTCTGAGATGTACTGAGTCCTTTCCTAATGTGACACATTTACCTTAACTCAATAGAATGACTGAAGTCTTAAACATTTCCCTAAACACATATAGCTTTTGCATGGTGAATAAAGAGGGCATCCTTTTATCCTTACAATAATTGTTACAGTTATTCTTAAAGAATCCAAATTACAGTACAAAGCTAGAATCATATAGTGTGGCGGGTTTAATGATGAAATAACTGTTCAATGCCAGTTTAATGGTATCTGTCTGCAGTCTATCTGTGGATCACAAAAGCTTTTCCAACAGAAAATGAAAAGATTTTATAACGGGCAGACAGCACCAGTAACAACCCATCATGGATACCACAGTGGGTGAAAAAACTTTCTCAGTAACGAGGTTATGCTTCTGGACTACACAAAGCTGGCAAGAATATCATAATTTTAAAGGTCACGTATATCTTAATAACCCCAGATAGGGAAATACAATGTGTCCTAACCAGTGGGAAGCTTAAATAATAGCTTTAAGTTTACACCACAGCCAAAAAAAATGAAAAATCAAATAAATAAAAACTTCTCTCCTCCAATTCTTTTCATGTGCAACACCTACCCAAAAGTTTCTGTGCCCTTATTTTTGATGGAAAAGAAAATCAGGTGTCAGAATTTGGACTGTAAGTGGAAGATATTATCTTCAAAGGTGTGTTCTATCATTCATCTTAGTTTGTATTGAATAGGCATGTTTTCTAAATATTACACCTGGTAACTTTCCACAAATTTTTTTTCCACTTAACAGTTACCTATTCACAGATTTGGCCTTAGGTATTGGGTTGGCCAAAATGTTCGTTCGGTTTTTCTGTACGATGTTGTGGAAAAACCCGAACGAACCTTTTGGCCAACCCAATACAAAGGGCAAATTTCCACCACAGTCTAATTGCTTAAAGGATTTTTTTTCCCCAATCTGCCTTGAAATTCTGTCTAATATGTTCCTTCAGGCTCCATATAGCCACAGCTTTCAAGTGATACCTATAGACCTATCCTGTAGGAATTATGTAAACCTTATATAATATTTGCGAGATGTGTTAAGATCCTGGCACAGAAGAGAACATTGAAATCCAAAGCTGTTCTATAACTTTCTTTTTTAATCAGCTGCCAGCTGGATACTGGAAGGCTCCTAGTTCCAACTCCTATGCAAGAACATTGCTACCATTTCAAATAGTATACTGTTTTTTATTTTTTTTAAGTGAAGGTCACAAGGAGGTAAAGTAATGTAGCCTCAGGGAGGCTACAGAAATCCCACCCATTGCTCAGAAACACACAACAGTGCACAGTGAATGGATATGCAGTCTGATTCAAAATGTTCCATTGGAGAGCTGCCTCTGAATCCTAATGTTGTAAGTTGCTTTCAGAGAGAGAGAGCTGCATTGAGATCTCCATGTCATCTTCCCATGAACAGATTGTGACGAATGAATGAGATGGAGCGGGCGGCTAAAGCCGGGTGAGGTAGTGTTCAAAATAAAGCCAGTCCTGTGTCAAACCCATTGCATTGAGGAACCACACATGAAAGGCCAAAGGTAGGGTGGCTAGATGAAATACAGGATGATCAGGTACATTTGAATTCAAGATAAACAACAAAGAATTATTTAGCTGAAGTGTGTCCCGAGTACTCTATGTAATATACATAGAATTCACTGTTTGTTTGAAATTCAAATTGGACTGGGCAATCCATATTTTTAATTGCTAAATCTGGCAACACTAGCCAAAGGAAAATTAAAACAGCTTATTTTCAGGTGACATTATACCACGTTGCACCAATGAAAAACACAGATGAAAACAATTATATGATCATATATTTTGTTGTAATGGTTTCTTTTACTTATAGAATGGCAAAAGTCTCAAGGTTTATAAATGAGACTAAAACAGGTAAAAGAAATGGGCTATGCTGCTGGAAAGCATCAGGAAGACTATTTAAAGACCCACACATCAGAAAATCTGATGTTACATTAATCCCTGTCATTTAAATAATTTAAGCTGTGGCTGTGAAATGTAACGCCATGAACTACATACACAAATCAATTTTATTTTGTGGTATCTCTACTTGCACATAAACCTATTAGCTCTGCATTTCCAACTAAAAAGTAATCATTGCATAAGGCAGGTACCCACTATTTGCCTACCTCTTTTTATAACCACTGCTGTCTTCTAAATGAAACATTAATTTTTCCTAGGCAACTGTTTTATTCAATATCTTGTTAGCAAAGTGAATACAGTCATCTCTCCATATCCGTGGGGTCTGCATCTGTGGATTCAATCAACCTCGGACCGAAAATATTGGGAAAAAAAATTCCAGAATGTTCCAGAAAGCAACACTTGGAATTTGCCGCATGCTGGCAACTATTTACACATCATTTACATTGTGTTAGGTATTATAAGCAACCTAGAGATGGTGTAAAGTATACAGGAGGATGTGCGTAGTTTATATGCAGACACAGTGCCATTTTACATTAGAAACTTGAGCATCTGAGGATTTTGGAATGGGCGGGAGCAGGTTCTGGATACTTAAGGATGACCATATTTGATTCCTTAACTAATGTATTCAATTTCAGTAACGGATACTTCCAAAAGGGAGAAAACTATTGTAAATGCTACGGCAGGATTCCTTTCATCTCGGTGTTAAAACAGCCAATCCATTTTGAAAATACTTTTAAAGTGTCTCTCTTTCTTGTTTCCAATGGACGCTGTATCCGCCCCCCCACCCCTGCCCCCTGAAAAATTATCATTTAAGAAATCCGCTCAAACAGTGTAAATGTTTGGCTAACATTTTTCTTATAAAAACACAAGCACAGTGAACACACCACTAAACCAGGCCCAAATGACCAAGTTAAATTAGAGATCTGGCCATTATTGATAGATAATTCTGGATTCTGGAGAGAGCCATTCAGGATCATTCATACACTGAGAAATGCCTTTTCCCAAGTTGTTTGATCTGAATTATCCAAAATTTGTGGCTCTGGGAACCTGACCTTAAGGTTTAGCTGAGTTGGGCTTTTGAAACACACCAGTTTGCAAAAGATTTTGTGGAAGAAATAAGGTTTTCGGTGAGACTTTACTTCTGTGTATTACTGAGTGGTTTTTGGACTGCTGTGCTAAATTTGAGCTGGCATTATTAACCTTTTCAAATTAGGCATTTAGTAGGCTCAGCTGAATCTTTTCTTAATTTGCACTTGAGGGTTTGCCAGAACAGCTGGTACTATGCTGGAATATTAGTTGAGATCTTCAATTCACATAGTCCAAGCACAAACACATAAACTTTGGAGAGGATGCCCTAATTGCTGCTGATTACAGTCAACTTTATTAATATGAATAATAGCAACAACAATCGCTAATACTTATTGAGCGCTTACTATGCCCTAGGCATTATAGGTATATTCAGTTATTTACCACTTTCAGCAACCTGATGAGGTTTTGTTCCCCCAATTTTGTAGATAAGAAAACTCAAGAGCGGTTAGATTATGTGCCCTAAATTATACAATTAATATGTAGTAAAATTTCACTTTGCACTGAGGCACTCTAACTGCAGAAGCTGCCTGCTCACCACTTTGCAACACTGTCTCAGTAAATGTATCCCATAATAATAGAGAACTTCCACCTTCTTAGGTAGATTTCACGGCGAAGGAGGTGTCACTTTGTGACACAGACTTCAGGGCAATAGGAGGTGACCAGGCTAAAGGGATGCAAGCAACCCTTCACCTCCACTCCCAACCCACCATAGGCAACCTTGCTGTTCCCATAAATGTGTATGCATGTTTTGGTTTATTTTTAATATATTTATGATGAGATTTATGATACGGCTTTAATATGCTTATGATAAGGCCCTGCCATATATCAGGACCTATAAATGTGTAGGGTGGGGTCTTCCTTCAAGGATAAGGACATTTGAGATGTTAGTCACCTGGAGAAGAGCTAGCTGATGGGCCCCGGACACAAATAGACTCTCTAGCTGGTGGCAGATGAGTCAGCTTGGGTGATGGGGCAGAATGCAGTACTCTCCCTGGGGTGGGGTTGGGGGTGGGGGTTGGGAGGTGGGGCAGACTGAGGCAGATAGGGCAGAACCCAAGGCAGGAAAAACTGGGTCAAAGGATTTTTGCCTCTCTTACCTATGTTTGTTTCCTCTTTGTACTCCTTGAATGTTTGGAAAAGGACTTTGGGAACTTCTAGTATATCTCAGATGTCTCAGTGAGGGAATTTTTAAATATATTGTGTCAACAGAGCACTGGAGGGTAGCAACAGTGGTGGTGTGAAAGAAAAAATTGAACCTAGAGAGAAGAGGGAGAGGAGATGGAAGCTTCCTGTGGCCTGACATCCTCCCTCCCTTTTTGGTTCTGCTGCCAAACCCTGGCGGTTCTGGCTTGTAATTTAGAGGCAGTACTCCTGCACACCTAGAGTACTGGCCTTAGAGGTGTTTGGGAACAGTTTGTATAATAGCCATGCTAGTTTTCTACCACAACTCTGAGAGAACTGAAGTCAGCCCAAGTGTCCTCTCTTCCTTCTTAAAATACAAGTGAATAAGTGTAGAGATCTACTTCTGCTGCGTTGTTCACAATGTGCAGGTATTTACAAGTGTCCATTATACAGGCTGGAGGAAATGCTCTGTATATGTACCAAGTAGATTTATTCAGCTAAAAAAAAAAAAGTCCCCTGCTAAGCCCCATTCCTGGCTCAAGAAAGTATCACCTTAAGAGTTTTACAGAAAATTTGCTGAAGCCTCTAAAGCTAGAGGGGGGAAAAAAAGCAACTGCCTGATGAAACTAACTAGAGCTTTGACAAGGGAGCTCCAGGATGATCTACTGAAATACACACCACTTTCATTTCGAGAACACTTGTCCCTCTCTCCTTTACAACCTTTGCTAGAAAAGTTGTATTTTAGTTTCTCAAAACACCCTACTTTGGGTTGTAAACAACCTTGTAAGGTATTTATGCCTATTTTTATATTATTTTCCTGATAACTTACTGCAAGTAGCTCTAACAACACACTGACCCCCAAAGAGATTCCTTCAGAGGCACAAACTCAGAGGAAAGGATGAAGCTTCATTGCTGTGTTTGGGAGATGTACTCAGAAATAACTACGTCTTCTGGGGTCAGGGAAGCCCCAGAACCGGGAGGCTGTGATCTTCCTGGCTCTGACCTCGACACACGTGTGCAGGGATGAGAGTGAGGCTTCTCAGCAGGTCCCCAGCTACCAACCACCTCACTCTGGGCCGTGAACAAGGTCAAGATTCCTGGCGCAGGAATAGGGGGGCTTGAAACTGGCCAAGGGAAAAAAAAATCTTGAGCTCCTTAGGGGAAAAAAAAGCCACAATACACTGTCTTAGTAGGGTTAATCCTGGTGTTGCCAGCTGCCAGAGTTGTTAAAAAATAAAAAGACAAGCCGCTAAATAAAATTAGCCAACAAACCAGCTCTACTGGCTCACTGAAGGTTTTCTGAGCCTCAAGCTTCAAGCAAAGATTTCCGGCGAGGAGGAAGGAAGGCACCTTTCCTATCATTTGTAAACGTCTCTTGACAATCCCGGGGCTAGGGAGTCGGCTGGGCTGTCACACTTGCCGGGGTAGAGAGGCGCTCCCAGCCTGGCCGGAGGCCGCGCAACCAAAGCCGCCGGAGACCGTTCGCCACCGTCTGCGGACGCGCCTCCACACCGTGCAGACACCAGTGAGACAAGGGAGCTCTCGCAGGCAGTCAGCAAGTAGAGGAAAAAGACTCGCTCTAGCCTCAAGCTGGGAAACTTTTCCTCAAAACTGCGTTATCCTTTGTGAGCTGCCTGGAAACCCCTAGCTTCTTTTCAAGGGATTGTAACGACTTGTGTCCACAATTACAGGAACCCCAGCAATTCAGGGCGAAAAAGCTACATACACGGACTACAAGAATGGGTCAGATGGCTTGTGCATGTGGCTTTGGAACATTCTTATCTAAACGAGCCGGCCTCCGCGCACTCGGGCTCCTTTTTCCACAGTGCCTCATCCGTAGTCAGTTGTCCCTTGTCTGCCTACATTTTCTGGAAAAACTGGATACCCCAAACCTCTGACTTAAAGCTCTCTTCTGAATCTCTGCTCGGCGCCCACCAAGCCGAGCTCAGCCCTCTGGCTCCTCTCTTCCCAGGCCCTGCTTGGAGGCCGCTACCATCCGAGGTCCGGAGACCAGCGATGCGCGCGTGGGGAAGCCGTTCCGAGGGTGAGTGGGTGTAGGGAGAGTGGGTGGAGTGGGGGGGAAGATGCTAGTTTTAGCCAAGTTAACAGTTTCTGCCAGGGCACACATTTTGGGGAGTTTCCGGGCCATATTGTAGAATTGCAAAACCCCAGGGGTGGTCGCGAGCTGGAGCCGGGTCGGAGCAGCTGCCCTCGGACTGTGAATGCCGTATCATCCCCAAGCATAACTAGGAAGGGACGCTGGAGACCAGAGACCACCAAATCTCTAGGAACGCAAAACAGCCCCGCCGGGTGCGGAGCCACGGCTTAAAGCTTTCCCGAATGCGACTCCCCCCTGCTTCTCCTTCTTATCCCTCCCTGAGTCGAACCGCATCAAGAAGTCTGCTGCCCAACTCTGTGCTCAGAGACCCGAGAAGCCTCTAGTCACAGTGTCGCCAACCCGGGTTTCCAACGCATCGCGCAGCCACCTGTTTCACAAAGCCCGGAGTTTGTGCGGGCACGGGTTGCGGCTGGAGGAACCCTGTCGTCCCCTCGGTCCGGCTCGGCCCAGGACCTCCAAAAAACGCACAGTGCCCTAAATCTAAGTGCGCACACACCTTTGCGCAACGCGGGAGGCTCGCACCACTCCGGCCACCAGCGCGCGGCGACTTATTTCCCGGTCTCTCCGGTTCAGCCCCCGCCCCGGCGCTGGCCGTGGGGCCAGCCCTCCGCCAGATCGGCGCCCCACAATACCTGCCGTGAAGACGCAGAGAGCGAAGAGAGTCTTGTAGATCATGGTACCCTAGTGCTTGGTGCCGAACCCGGCGCGGGCGGCAGGAGAGTTTGCCGGGACTGACCGAGCGCACCGGGCGCGAGCAGCTCCTCCTCTGGCACGCTGGCTGCGGTGGGAGCCCGGCGACCCGGGCGGCTCGGGCGGCGGTAGGGGAAGCGAGGCGAGCGCCGCGCGGCTCCGTCAGCTGCCTGTCCTCCGGCGCCCGGCGCGCTTCTGCTCCATCCCAGCAGCCCGAGCTCGGGGCCGCCTCCGCCGCCGCGACTGCCGCCGCCAAACCCCTCCCACCCAGGCCCCGCGGCGATGACAAGGCCACCCCTGGCCTTTCCTCTCCCAGCGCTCGTGTCCCGGGAGTCCCGGCCCAGGGCGGCCTCTGCTGGACAGTCAGGGCGCGAGACCCGAGTTTTGACCCGGTTCAGCAAATGCTGCGGGTGGCTAGCAGTGTGCCGGAAGCTAAGGGGATGCAAAGAAGTGGGAGCAGATCTCTGCCCTCAGGAATTTATCTCAGCTCTTTTTTACATGAGTGACAACCTTTACACAAGTGACCGTGTGCCATCTTAGGTGTCACCTCGAAGAGCCGAGACCCCACCATTGTAAGAGAACATACACTTCTTTCCAAGTAAGAGAACCTTTCCCTTTCCCTTCATGTCTCCAAATGTTCCTGCGTGTACATTAAACCCCACGGCATTTCTTGGTGCCTGAGCCAGGATATCTGCGATCCCACGCAGCTTCTTACGAGAGGAAATAGTCCTAATGGCAGGTAACAGGGATCATGGCATGATGAGGAGCCAGGCCCCCTACTAGGTGTCGTATCATGATGCTTCTAACAACCCGATGACATAAGAATTATTATTTCATTTAAAGGTGAGAAAACTAAGGCTCACAGAAGTTACGTAATGTGCTCAAAGTCACATAGCTGGTAAGGGCTGGATCCTGTAATTGAAGAGTTTGTGTACCAGGGCATCGTAAGAAAAGCTGACATTTCCTGAGAATTGCTGTGTGCTAGACAACTGTGCTGTGCAGGTATTGACGACGTCAAGTTCTCAGAACAATTCTTTGAAGTGGGCACTATTATAACTTCATTTTCAGGGGAGAAAATGAAAGCACCGAGAAGTGTAAGGACTTGCCCAGGGTCACACAACTAGCTAATGGTACAGATAAGATGCCTGCCTAGGGACCCCGGGTCATCCCTGTACTATACTCTCTCTTCAAAGCCCAAAGCTTCTGTGTGTTCACAGAGACTGAAGCTGATCTTTCACTTAATCCTCCTCACCACCTTAGACTTGCTTATTTTCTGCACCTCTATCAGACCAGGTGCTAGATCATCTCCCAATATCTATGTGATTATGAGCCTGATGGTCCCCTAGTCACTTGAGCTGGGATTAAGGAGCCTTCCTAAAGAACTGATTTGCTCAGGACCATAAGTAGTGGACCATAACCAGCTTTCTGGTTTTTTTTTGTTTGTTCTTAATTAACTTTATTGAAGTATAGTTGATTTACGTGTTAATTTCTGCTGTACAGCAAAATGATTCAGTTATATATATATGTATATATATGACTATATATGTATCTATATTTTTTCATATTCTTTTCCATTATGGTTTATTATGTGATATTAAATATTGTTCCCTGTGCTATGCAGTAGCACCTTGTTGTTTATCCATTTTATGGAACAGCTTTCTTGTTCTGCGACTTCTTTCTCATATACCAGACAGAGCCTCAGGTGGTTTTTTCTCACTCCCTTGGGCCTCTTGACTTTATCTGTGATGGCGTCAGTTCCTTTGCCTGACCCCACCATCACCACTTGTAGAGCTTGTCACGCTTCCACAACCAGATTAAACTGAGCTCATTGTTTTTCTTTTGTCTTAGTAACTTTATTGATTCGTGTTGAAATGAGAAGTAAAAGATATTATAACCAAATGCCCATCCCCCTTTCCTCTTCCCTGGCCAGAGAAGCTGCAAATTTATTTTATTAAACAAAGTCTCTTAATGCTTTTGACCTGCAGGTCCTTCTGGTTTCTAGTGTAATCTATGTGATTATGAAGAATTTCTGCATCTGTGTGGTGACTGTCACGGAGGCAGGGACCACACACAGATGGAATTTTGCATGCACGTTCTGTAAGGCACTGGTGCCTTTAGGTAGGGCCATTTAAAGGCCCTATGATAGAAATATTTCTGACCCTATAACAGAAGTAAAGATTTTTCAAAAACACTTCACAGAAAAAAATTGTTCAATTGAAATTCAACAAAGTTTAATGGCGTCCCTTAGTAGTGTAAAATATGTGACTGGCTTTGATATCCAAGATGTTGGTTTGGTACCCAAAGGATGGTTAACTCCACCTATAAATCAGTTAAAATTTACAAAGCTTTTCATTGTACACAGAACGGAGTTGAAAATAACTTTCTTAACTAAAATAATTCATTTTTATTAACAATTAAAACTTTTATTAATTTAGTGAAAAACATATTTGATCACTTACTAGGTGCCAGACCTTATACTAGGCTGTGGGAGTGAGACAGGTTGTAATAGTCAAGGTAGGTAGGTTATGCTGCTGTAATAAACCACCCCAAAGTCTCAGATGCTTAAGCAATGAAGGTTTACTTCTGGCTTATCATCATCTGCTGTGGATCCAGGCTACTTCCCAGAGTAGATATCTTCTACATCAGGATTCAGTGTTGTTCTCTATATCAAAAACTGCTTCTACACTCAGGAAAGAGAGAGGAGGAGAGTTAAGTGCAGCCTTTTTAAGTCTTCCACTGGAAGTGACGATTCTGCTCTTATTTTATTGGTTAAAGCAAGTCAATGGCCATGCTTAACTTCAAGAAAGCAAGGAAGCACATTCTTCATGGTTGTGAAGTGTGCCACAGTGGTTAATTGTCCCTGCCATCAGAAAGCTTATATTCTAGTAATGAGGTTTCAAACATTGGATGACCCCAAAAATATATGCATTAATTTCATATGTTAAAGTGGTGGGAGATGGGAGAAATGGGTGAACGGTTTTATAGTTTGTTGAAATAAATTGAATAAAAGAGTTCAAAATATATGCACTACTTTATCATTATGTGAAATGCTATAAATAATAATACCCACTAACATTTATTGAGCTTCTGCTCTACATTATGTTAGGAATTGTTTCATGCATTCTGTGTAATCTGTTTAAACTTTACACTCTCTATAAGGTTATCTCAATCTTACAAACAGAAGAGACTAAGAGATACTTAACAAAAGTTTTAGTATGAAGGAAACCAAAAGGTGCTAAGATATTACAGCAGGGGGACTTGCACTCCTCATTGGGGTCAGGGTGGAATTTGCATGTAACCTTTTAGTCATGCCTTATAGCAAAAGCCAGTTTCTTCACAGATTTCCTGATCCTTTCATAATACTCCACAGGGATGAAATCTAAGATAAACCTGCCTTTTACTGTTTTCCACTCTTTTTTGATCATTGTTAAAATGAATTTCTAGGGTTGTAGACTTTCAATATTTTTTAAAAAATGCCCTTGGTTGACTTAGTTGTGGACATCCTGAATTTATCATAATTTATAGATAAATTCAGATAATACATGTTAGGTAATATGAAAGTGTTAGCTCTGGACTGTTGGATTCATCATGGCCTAGGAGAGACAGAATAACTGGGCTGAGAGAGCTGGGTGAGACAGTATGTGCAGTGGCTAGAGGCTGAGCTCTGATGTCCATCCCATGATCCCCATAGGCTGGATTCGAGTACCCCCTCTTCCATCTACTAACTGACTTATTACTTGGTCCCTCTATGCCTCAGTTTCTTCCTGGCATCATTGGGAAGATGAAATCGATTACACATGTGAAAGGCTTGGCATGTTCTAGGTGCCAATAATGTTAGCTATTATTAGAGGAGAAACTTTGAGGTACATTTAAAAATCATTTTGGGATCTAATATACAAAGAAAACACATTAACGCCTGCTGTAGCTATTTCTTCATAGACACAGTTATGAAACTTCAACTCTGCCCTGGGCAATTCCACTCCTGCTCCATCTGAGCTGTAGGAGAAAGCTCTAAACTGTCTCTAACAGCTCCTCCCCCACCCCCCTCTTCCTCAAAGGAAGGAATGCAGCAGCCTCGAGACCCTAATATATTTTATCTTGGTTTCATTTCTCTTCCCAAGTTGCACTGCAAAAATATCTCTGTGGGCTTTGCTATATACTTAATTACATAACTTTGCTTCTCTCTTCTTAACTCCAATTTCCTTTTTAAAATATTAATAGTTGAAAAGATTAAAGACAGTGATGCAATGCGGGAAAAAGAGTAAATTTGGAACTTTGCCAAGAAATATTTCCTCAAATAAAGGCACTTTTAAAAGGGCATGATGAAACATGATTGTTTCCCTGATTTAAATAAACTTGTTTGAAGCTGTGTGAGCTCTGTGAAGACATTAAACCATGTCAGTAATTTTTAATTAAGGAGGAAACCCTTAAAATAGTTCAGGAAGGAAGAAACTGGCCTCTTGGAGGTGATGCACATAATGAAACCTCTTTCTAAACAAGTCTAAAACTTGAGTTGATACTGTTGATTTGCATTGTCCAATAGAAGTAAAATACAAATCACATATGTAATTTTTAAATTTCACATTAGAAATTTGACTAGAAGTCATATTTTGAAAAAGGAGAAAGAAAAGTGAATTTAATTTTAATGCTATGCTTTATTTAACTTGATATATCTAAAATATTTATCATTTCAACATGTAATGAATAGCAAAATATTAATAAGATATTTTACATTCTTTTTCTCATGGTAAGTCTTCAAAACCCAATGTTTATTCTACACTTATACAATATCTCAATTCAGACTAGGCACACTTTGAGTACTCAATAACCAAGCACGGCCAGCGGCTATCGTGATGGGCAGTGTAGCTGTAGAACACTGGGCCCCGTCTCTTGCCTCGCCTCACGGATATATCCTGTAAAAGCACAGAGCAGTGCTGGTGGGACTTGCTTAACTGACAGTGGAGTAGTTGGAAGCCAAAGACTTGCTGATTGCACGCCCTCTAACCCGCATTAGCTTTTCTAAATCTCAGTTTTCCCTTCTATGACGTGAAGGTGATGAGTATCACGACACCTTACTTCAAAGGGTTATTGTAAGGGTTTATAATCCTTACATTATTAATTAATTGATTGATTAATTAATTCATGGAAAACATTTAGAACAGACCCTAGACAGAGCAGAGCCTTAATAAATGTTTACGTGTTAGATTTGGTAGAAATGGTTATGATGATGATTAAAAAATAAATATTAATAGTAAAATCTTCCCAATTGTCAGTGTAGCATTAGCGATCCCTTACCACCTGAGGCACTGACAACATTGCTGGTCCGTAGAAGTCTACTTATACATAGTTTAGAGCAGCATTTATCAAAAATTTTGGTCTCAGGACCCCTTTGCACTCCTAAAATTAAGACCGCTGAAATATTTAAGGGCCCTTTCAGGTAATTGTGGTTTTTGTTCTCTTATATTGCACCAAAACTCAATAAACAGTAGTTTCTTAAAAGTTAGCATCAAGGTGGAATCTGAAAGCATTTCAATAAAATTTTCATACTTTGTTACATGAAAATCCATTGGTCTGTTTTGCACTTTGAATGCATCTTTCACCCATGTGTGATTTCTGTAACATCACGCATTGGTCATATAGAAAATATTGGTTCACTGAGTTACACAGATCTTCCAAATTTTAATGCATTTCATTATACAACATCAAAAACTACGTTTGTTAATATCTCCATTTATATCATCAAAAAATCTTTAAATATTGGGAAGCTGTCAAGTTAGTGGTGGAAGATACAAGTTTGGCAAAATTCTAATTTTCACTTGAAAGCTTGAAACTTATCACTGGCACCAAATACTGTTGTTTTCCTTGAAGTGACAGTCTAACGTCATAGAAAAAAAATGCCTTACAAATATCCAAGTCTAAATAACCACAGTTTGTCTGTTAGTTGTTCTTTTAAGTAAAAATTGTGTTCCATGAAAAAAGTGGTTAGTTAAGCTTGTGACTCAAGTAATCATATGAGTGCATTTCTTTGAGCCAATCACCTCTCTTTGGCATACAGCAAACATGCTTTATGCATACTTCCTGTTTATTTACATAAAATATGAAAAATATACATATTCAAAATCAAGACAAAATTAATAACTTTTTTCTTCTTTAAGGGAATTCTTAAGTGAAACTTGCTTTTTTTCCCTTTAAACTAGATATGCATGAGGAATACAACGACTACTAATATAGTTTGGTGCCACTGCTTCATTTATGCTGAGGCACCAGACATTTTCCCACAATTACTTTTGCATGATCATGCAAATTTTTTTAAAAAAAGGACCAAAAATAAAAAATAAAAAAGGTAAATAGCATCTTAGTATTATTATGAAAATAGTCTTGACTTTGCAGACCTGAAAGGATCCTGGGAACCCCTAGGAGTCTGTGGACCACACTTTGAGAACTGCTGGTTTAGGAAAAACATCTTAAAAGCTTGCTGAGAACATCAACTGTTTTGTCTGTTCAGAGCAGCCCTTTCTTCAAAGAAATTCTCTTTTCCCTTCTCTAAGCAAGTGGTTCCAATGGTGGTTGCATCTTCCTGTGGAGCCTGCATTTTTTTCCACAGTGATCGATATAGCGTGGAGATAAGGCTCTGTTTGTCCTACTCAGTGCACTTTCCCAGGATTTTCAAACTTGGGACCAGAAGACACAACTAATAGTTGCTCTCTGAGATGAAGTTATGGGGTTCTGGTACCCTGGTGGACCACTCCAACATGTGGAAAGAACTAGTCTGAATTAGGATACAGAAACCTGATTCTTGGAGAGAAGTAGAAATGGGAGAAAAGATGCCTGGGGGCATTCTAGTCCCTAGTCACACTTGTCTCTAAGGTTCAACCGCATCCTTGCCCTTCCCCCCACTCTGTGAGTATTTTCATGAATTTCCCCTTCTGGTCCAGCTAGTTCAAATTGAGTTTCTGCCCCTTGCAACTTAAAGCAATTGGCTAATGCAGACAACAGCAAAAGCTACTTTCCAAAGTCACTCAGTATCCAATAATAGTGATTGAGGATAGGTCTTCCCATTCAGAAAAATTTAATTATCAGCTGTGGGCTAAAAATAATCATAATAAAACCATACCACTGCTAAGTTATTGAATTGATGTGTGGTAGAGCAAGTCAGGATACTCAGCTTCTATTTCTGAAAAAATTCATGTGAAAGAAAACGGTTAAGTCCATGAAAGCAAGTGAAGTTCACCATTGATACTAAAGGTTTGATAATACATGATAAATTTGAATAATTTCCTCAAATAGTTGTAATGAAAAAAATACAATGGATAACTTGGGCTTTAAATACTTTACTTTTTTACAATATTTGTGAATTTGTCCAATAAGGCCTTTTTTTCTCTTCTACACATATTTTTCCACCATCAATTGTAACAAATCTTAGTAGATTCCATTTCAGGTTGTACTGAATTCATGTTTTTTTAAGTTCTTGAAAATATTCTTGACTCTAGTTTTACTCAGAATATTCATAGGGTGAATTTTTCAGTTATTTCAAGCTTGGTATTGAATCCTCAAATAACTACAACCGAACAATATTGGTAACATCTATTGATTCATTAAGAGGCAAGGAAAATTATTAGAAATCATTTTTTGTTGTTGTTTTTAAGTTGACTGTTGATGCAGCTTCTAATGTTCTCAACTCTTTGAACCACTGTTCTCATAGAAAGCCTAATAGTGCAAACAAGTTAATCTTCTCTGGAAACTTTTTTTTTTTTTGGCTGCTGCAAACAAATACAATTTAATTAACTCACAATGGTAAACCATTTTCCTTGCTTGGTTAACTAATGAGCCACTTGGAAAGTTACTCTGGTTGTAGCTTCATTTTGATTTTTAATTTTCGTGGAAAAATTCTGATCTAATAGATGTTTGTCTTAAATTTTCCAATTTTTCTAACTGTTTTGGGAATACTGTGCATTGGCAAGAGAGTGACAATTATTTAGTTTGGTAATATTGACCTATATTGTATTCTTTTAGCATAGCAGTGGCATAGTGCTTTGCAGTTTAGATAACAAAATGTCCACGTTCCATTGTGCCTTAAAAGTGTGATACTTGGAATCTACATTTCTTTTCATTTTCTTGTTTGTTTCTTTTGGCATGATGGGTATGCAATAAAAAAATGTGGTGGTATGGTGATATGTGTGACACTCAAAATGCTTTCAAGCTATGAGTGCATCACTGTGATTTGTAGTGCACTGAGCAGCAGTGTGAGGCCATGAGACTGCCATGTGCAGCCCCTGTCACAACTAGTCAATACCACACTGCTGCTGTAGTGTGAAAGTAGCTGTAGGCAATAGGAAAAACAAGAGTAGCATGTAGCTGTGTTTCAATAAAACCTTAGTTATAGACACTGAAATTTGAATTCCATGTAATTTTTGTGTCATGAAATACTCTTCTTTTGATTCTTATCAAATATTCTGCCACAGTACAAAAACAGATTTGGCCTCCTCACCATAGTTTGCCAACCCCTGCTCTAGAGAAGATTTGCATTTGATTCTGCTAGATATCCTGGATTGATTCAAGCATATCAATTTCATCTTATTAGCCTGTGTTTGCCTGAACTGAATAACGTATATTCAAACTTCTTCTTCTTCTTCTCCTTCTTCTTCTCCTCCTCATTCTCCTTCTTCCTCTTCCTCTTCCTCCCCTTCTCCTTCCCCTCCCCCTCCCCCTTCTTCTTCTTCTTCTCCTCCTTCTCCTTCTCCTTTTCCTTCTTCTTCCATCTTCTCCTTCTTCTATTTCCTTTCCTTTTTCTTCTGGAGGTGAGTTGAGGCCCTGATAGACAAATCACCTTTTGTGTCTCCTTTTACCATCAGACATATATATCTTTTCTAGCCTACCTTTTTATTTAGGTTCTAACCTACCTTTTATTTAGACCCTTCTTTTTTTTTTCTTTTAGATTTTTTTGATGTGGACCATTTAAGAAGTCTTTATTGAATTTGTTACAATATTGCCTCTGTTTTATGTTTTGTTTTTTTGGCCATGATGCATGTGGGATCTTAGCTCCCCAATCAGGGATGGAACCTGCACCCCCTGCATTGGAAGGCAAAGTCTTAAGCACTGGACTGGCAGAGAGGGCCCTCAAGGACCCTTGCTTTATGCAAAAAAACATAATCCCATTACTCCAATTTATGCAAGTCAAGCCCTTATCTCTTGTTCCCTGTGTGGTCATTGAACCTAGGGCATCTACACCTTTAGAACTGCTGACCACTCTAATTACAGCTTCTTTGTGGGGAAGAGGGACAGGGGATTTCCTTTGCTTTGTTGTGAGTCCAGTTATACATTTATAAATTTTATAGTAGTTTATCCAGCATTTTAAAGATATTTTGGCATCAGGAGGTGCTTTTTAAAAATAACTAGACCTGCATATTTACTGATGTGAAAGTTCCCTGTATTTTCTTAGTCTTTTAACCCTCTTTTTCTTTTCTTTACTTTCTATAACTCAATTTCTATTTTAAACCTCCCATCTCATTAGGCTGATGAAAAATTTTAACCCAAGTCATTTTGACTTAACCCCAACTCTCTGGATTCTTTTTTTTTTTTTTTTTTTTTTTTTTTTTTTTTGCCCTAGTTCCAGAATCTTACGCAATGGTAAAGTCTGGAGTGGGATTAAAGCATCTGATTCTTGAATTGTCCATCTAATTTCAATCCCAGGTTACTACTGAGAATCAGTCATTCTCTTCAACATGGCTCTTCAAATCCAGGGGTTCTCTGCCAGGGTGGGGTGTAGGAATTTTTTCAAGACTGCCCACATTCCCCAAAAGTCATTGCATTACTGAAGTCTTTCCACTTCTCCGGTGGCTTTGCCTAGGAAGTCCCCTCTGTATTTAGACCCTCAGACCTCTCTGTTCTCATTATTTGACCTATCCCCTAAAGTCCTGGGAATTCCATTCTTGTTTTAAGGAAATCATTTTCTTTTCGTGTTCTGGCCTGGCTGCTTTGTGTATACCCTAATCTTCACCCAGCTTTAGGGATTAGGCCTTTGGAAACTAAGGTTTGCAAGATTACAAAGCTGCCACAGTCCTTTCCTCCCTGTCTCCTTCCTACCAAGCTGACAGTGAAAACTGGATTGACTGTTTGTTTGACAGGAGAAGAAAGAAAGATAGTAGTAGTGATGATAATAATAATAATAATAATAATAATAATAATAATAATAAAAGAATAATAGTTTAAAATATTTTCCTGCCACACGTTTCAAAGGTGATGGTAGTAGTTATGATAAAAGCTGATGGTGGTTGGAATAGAGTAGTGACAATCAAGATGGAGAGGCAAAAACAGAGTTAAGATACCTTTTGGAGGTAAAAGTAACAGGACTACTAACTAGTATCGTAATGTGGGGTTAAGGAAGAGGCTAGAATCAAGTGCAACTTCCAGATTTCTGCTGGACCAACCTGGGGTCCCATTTACTGGGCTGTGGAAATCTGAAGAAATAAAGAATTTTGAGAACTTTCTCATATCCATTTTTCTACATGAATATAGAATCCATCCTTATGGATTCTGTCAGTGTGATTTGTTTGGGCAGATTGTTTTGAGTATGAAAATATTATTCTATTTATTGAAGTTACAAATTGTCTAAGACAATGAATAAAGATGTAAAGAACTAACCCTTACAGCTATCTTCTACCATTTCTAATTCTCCACAAAGTCGTCTTGACAACTCAGTTTATGTTTGAGCTGAGGAATATTTTGCAATGGACAAAAGAGATTGCTGCATAAACTTTAATTGGAGGAGCCCCAGGATGTACAATTTTGTTTGTCATGACTATCTTACAACTTTGTAGAATTTTAAAAACCTGTAGGAAACTCAAATAATATAAATAATTTTAGTCCATAGAAATGCAACCTTTGTCCAGTGGAGTGAAATTAACTATCACTTTGTGGATATTGACCAGTTTTGCCAATTTTGCATCTATTTATAAATTCATCTCATCATTTTTTATCTGCTTAAAATGTATGATATTTTGAATTCTTTGACTCAGTTGTAACATCTTACTGGTTCCCTCATTTATTAAGGAGTTAAATAAAATCTTTGATATGTATTCATTGTATGAGTCATGATTTTTCCTTTTAAAATTATTTTTGAAAAGATTAATCATAATTTATATTTCATATCTTTAGTCTAAATTCTTTTTGAATAATAGAATAGTTATAATAATTATCAATATAATTAATATAATTAATAATTATATTGAGATTGGGCAAAAACCTTGGAGGTAGTATTGTCTATTCTTTTCATTTCACAGGTGTGGAAACTGTAGTGCAGAGAAGTTAAGTGATACATCCCAAACTGTAGTTACTTCAGTTCAGAGAGAAACTTAGGCCCAGTTCAAACAACCTCTATTTTGCCACTCTTTCCATTCTACCCTTTAATTGAATGCAATTTCTCCTGTCTTCATGCACATAGGCAATTCATGATGAAGTCATAGACAGTTGTCTTAGGAGAATAAATTTAAGCTCTAGCTGCTTTATATGATGACAGGAAAAATAATGTATTTGGAAAGCATAGGAGAAGTTTAAAGCTGAGAAAAAAGACTTGATCAAATAATTCATTTGTATTATGTAGGATGTAAATAATACATTTTCATTGTATGTAACACTTACTGTTAACATGGCTAACACAACTGGCTGAGAAACTAAAGTCTCTCCCCTTACCATCCATCCATATGGATTCTGTCAATGTGGTTTCAGGGGGGATTGTTTTGAGTGTGAAAATATTATTGTATTTATTGAAGTTACAAGTGCTGAAACTTTTGTATTCAGCTTACAAATTTTATCCTATTTATTAATTAAATTTTACATATTTTTAAAGTTTGGATAATATTTAGCCTCCTATACAAAGCAAGTTAAACATCTTAAGACATTTTAAACTGCAATAATAAATGTAATATTTTTACTTCCTTTTTAGGTGTTTCTGTTGTTAGCCTTAATGAATAAAACCTCTCTGAATTCTTGAATATTCTTTAAAATCTAATAAATTAAACATGCAAATACCAGTGACTCTTAAGTTCTTTTAAATATTCTGACTATATATAAGCTAAGACATTTTCAACTTAAAATTAGCAATCTAAATTACATATTTATGTATTTTTAATTGAATTATGGAATGAATTATACTAATAGGTCAAGTTCTTTGAAAGAGTAGAAGTACGTAACATACAAAATATGTAGAGGTTCCTAAACCGCAATTATTATTATTATGAGTTTACACTGAGAGGTGTCATTTTATTCAGATTTATTTTTTAGGTGCTCTTTTCTCTATAAAAGGAAAGGGAATTTTTTAGAAATAGAAAGTAGAATACACATGAACTCTCATTCAGTTCTCGCAAGGCTTGGGTATTCAAAGATTGATAAGGCCTGTAAAGACCGAAACAGATATAAGAGTTTATTTATAGTTATCTTGTATTAATTTAATAAAGAATGTTTGTAAACTTTTATAAGAGAACTCTGAGGCTTAGTGAGATATTGTATTTACTCACAATACTACTTTAAAGCTTCTAAAAAAAAAAGCCTCTAACCCTCAGGAGACATCACAGGGATTACTGAAAGTAAATTGTTCGACATCTGGAAAAATGTATTTTAGCAGCCTCCCTCTTTTCTGTTAGAGATTTAAATTATAATATATAGGAAGTAATTTTTTAAAATATGTATTAGAGACAAATTAAATGTCAGAGATAATTCCTGCCCTTAGGTTCAAAGGATTGAGTACAAAATCAATGGCTTTGTAAAGCAAACACACAAACAGGAACTTTTTGTATTTCAATAGACCAGAAGCTCAACACAAAACCATCCTGCAATCTTAGGCTGCATTTGTAGAAAGATGGTGTTCACAACGGAAATTGGCAGCCTCTAGGATAGCTCCAATACCTCCTGCCCCTAATGTTCAATGTCTATGTGTAATCCTGTTTGCTGGAGTTAGTGACTAAATTGTAACAAATAGAATATGGCAGAAGTGATGGAATATTCCCTCTGAGATTATATCATAAAGAAGGGCAAAGAATTGGTCAGTTTTATTCATTCAGTATCCCACATGTGTAGAGAATTGGCTGATACATTTCAAATAACCAATCTGTTGAATAAAAAAAAAGAAGAAGAAGAAAGAAAGAAAGAACAAAAAAAAAGAATCAGCGAGCCCTCTGAGAAGCAGGAACTAAAGAACTCTTTCTCTGCCCAGCCCCCTAGAAGGTTCAAGGGAAATGACTGTTATCCGTTTTTAGTTGTTAAGACTCTACACAAGATTAAAAATCTTAGGTGAATGAGTCAAATGCTACCCCTTGGGCTGGGAAGTCCCCACAGGAAAGCAGATGCTAATGCCTGAGATGTGAACAAACTAATACTGAGAAGGCTAACGAAGATGCCTCTACAGTCTTTGGGGAAAGAAATTATTTGGATGGCTCTGAGTCCTTTCAAGCCAGTGAAAATAGACCCTTTGGGTAATCTCTGAAATGCCAGTACTGTTGTAAACCTAATCTATTATTTAACCAATTTTGATATTATTGGCATCCTAGACAGAGCTCATGATAGAAAGCAAACTTATAGCAGTGTAACTTTTCTACTAAAAGTGACTCATATCACATAATCCTTACGTTAGTAACAAGTCACTTGTCTGGAAGGAAAATAAGGCCACATAAATTATAGGGTCAATCCAATTGCCTTTGGCTGAAAAACATGTTAAGTCCACTCCCTGAGGCATTCAGAGTGAGTGAGACAGGTCACCATGAACAACTGCTTCTACACTGCATCAGCAGCCGTTGGATGAGAGCATATTGATTACTTAGGAAAGAAGAATTAGTCATTATAGTAGCCACCATCACAGAATCAGCATCACCTACTTTTGATGGTAAGCACTGAACATTCTTCTTATTAACTCATGTGACATCACAAGAATATTATCCTGTAAAAATATGATTTTATTGGCATTTGCATTAAACTGGGCACCACTTTCCAATATTACATCCAAGTAAGACTATGATCTTCAAGAAATTTGTTTTGACTATAACTTGCAATTTTTTTTGTTTATTCCACTTGACATTGGGTATACATTTGCTATTATTTAAGTAATATTTTTGTGCTTATAAAACATCCAAAAAGATTAACTAGTAATTCTTGTCTTTACATGTGGTAAGGGTTTACTAAAATCAGTCAGAGAGATCCTTGTATTATTTCTTCTCCTTGATGCTAATAAAAATATATATATACCCAGTAATAGTTTAAAGCCCAGTGACATCCTATTTTAAATTATTTACCCTTTAAAATATTATTTCAAAGCTATTTCTGGGTTTACAGACATCCCACCTTAGATTATAATATTGATAATTAAAAAAGGGTAGGCTTGACTATTGGAACAGAACTTTGACAGCCAAGACAACATTGAAACAGGTAAATCATTTTTACTATATGTCAACATATTAAACAAAGCCATAACAATAACACAATAAAGCTACAATAGTTTTGAGGAAACTAAAGAGAGCTTTGTGGATTTTACTCTTAATAATTCGAAACATCAGTATGAGGAAGGTCTTATTAAGGCCATGATTTCACAAATGAAGCAGGTTGTATAATTAACTAGCAAGGTGCTGACTAGAAAATTTGGGCTTCTATGTCTCTGGTAGGGAGGATTTTTTTAGTGTGAATTCTCTGCATTGGCTACTTAAATGTTTATGGTTAGTTATATGTTAGCTCTCCACTAAAAATTTGAACTCTCTTTTCCATGTGTAGTATTATCTATGGGAGCAGGTACCCATTGCTTCCAGAGGTGGCAAATGTTCAGTCCTTTTGAATAGAGTGTGACCAGAGTGATTCATGTCCCTTCCAGGCTGGGACTCTATTTTATTTTATTTTTTCTTCCAGTTTTATTGAGATATAATTGACATAGCACTGTATAAGTTTAAGGTGTACAGCATAATGATTTGACACATACATCATGAAATGATTAGCACAGTAAGTGTAGTGAACATCCATCATCTCATATAGATACAAAATTAAAGAAATAAGAAAAAAAAAACAGACATCATGTGTGAAAGCCCCTTGACTAAAAAAAACATATGGCATTTGCTAACCAAAAGAAGATAATGGCTATTATATTATTTTATTATAGTATTCTTTAGCAGACAAACAAATTAAAGTACTAACATTTTCAGAGTTGTTAGGCATGATAGCTCTTTCAAGTCAAACATTGGTTTTAGCACTAACTGAAGTGTGAAGCTAATGAGGATAGTTAGTATGACCTGATTAGCTATGTCTTTCTTTTGTAAGTTGTGCTGTTGTTGTATCAGCCTAGGAACAAGCCAGCTAATTATGAACAGACTTTTAGAAGCTGTCCTTTATTGGTGTGGCCAGTGATGCATCTCTGTCCATGACAGTATCTGTTTTAAATATTTCATCCTATTATTTTTTCACATAAATGCACCTCCAAATCAGAACCAAAATTGGTCAGGCCATGTTGACCTCACTTTATTCTTTTTCCCCTTCACTTTCCCCTTCTCCTCATTTGCCTCTTTCTAAAAGACAGTTATTGTATTTTTTTGGGTAAAAATTACTGTAGGCAAAGAATATAATGAATTACTGTATTATACATCTGTAGGAACTTGTGAAGAGAAAAACCAGTTAAAATCAATCATGGAAGCCCTTATATCACCCGGTGTCTAGGAGCCTTTGATAATTGTGTATTTTGAAATACTTATCATATCAAAAATGCTCATTGAGATTTCCCTCCACTCTCATCTGGCCATGGGGTTCCTAGTGTATAAAACAGGCATAGAACTCAAAGGGAAAGCGAATCATCTGTGCTGAATCACATTATAGTTTTAAAACCTATAAAAGCACAAAGCAGCTGAAATATTTGTCTCTTAAAAGACAGTTAAGATAAGTTTCATTAGAACTGGATTAGGTTTAGTTAATAAGGAGAAACCAGTTGAATATCTAACAGCCTAAGAGAGGATTACTCACTGGAGAGGTCTCCTTTATTTCCCCCTGGTCCTTTGTGTATAACAAAAACAATAGTTACAATTGCTACTAATGATTACATTCCTATTATGTTCCAGGTCCTCTTAAATTTATTTTCTCCAACAAAGCCGGTTGTTTAGATAGCATTGTTTTTTGCTCCAGCCCTGGTCAGGAATAGGCTGAGCGTCAGTGACTGGATGAGATTTGTTGCTCTAATTACTACTTTCCAACAAGGTGATTATTTTGTATTGAATGAAAAATAACCTGTTTGGTTTTTATTATTTCCATTTTATAAGATGAAGAAACTACAGCTCAGAAAGCTTGCAGGGCTTTCCCCAAAGTCACACGTTGAATGAGTGACAGAGCCCAGAAAGTTCCTAAGCTGTACTCTTTCCTTCAGCAGCTCTGCTTCCTAAAGCTGCCTTTTATCTTTCCAGATCCCACTTGTTATTTGTAAAAAAAGAATAATAATAGCCCTTTTATCAGATTATTTTGAGATAATAATTTTAAATGCATCCAGCACATAGTAGGCATTCAATAAATATTAATAGAATCACATTAAAGGAATTTACCTTTTTAAAGTGCTTAGAACTGTGCCTGGCACATAGTAAACTTTACACAAAAATGAGCTATTAATCAAACTTTGGGGGCTAAAAGAAATCTTTGAGGCCACTAAGTTTAACCCCACAAAAGACCCCAAAATCTGAAGTGATCTTGAGAAAGAAGAATAAAGCAGAGGCATTACATGCCTGGATTTCAAATTATATCACAAAGCTAGAATAATCAAAACAGTATGGTATTAGCATAAAAACAGATACATAGACCAATGGAACAGAATAGAGAGCCCAGAAATAAACCCATGTGTATACACTCAACTAATGTTTAACAAAGAGCCAAAAATACTCAAGAAGAAAATACAATCTCTGCATTAAATGACACTGGGAAAATTGGATATTTACATGTACAAGACTAAACTAAACCCCTATCTTACACTACTCATAGAAATTAAATGGATTAACAACTTAAATGTGAGACATGAAATCATAAAACTCCTAGAAGAAAAGCTGGGGGAAAAGCTCCTTGACATTGGTTTCTGGCAATGATTGTGTTGATTATAACAGCCAAAGCACAAGCAACAAAATAAAAAATAAACAAATGGGACTACATCAAACTAAAAGGCTTCTGCCCAGCAAAAGTAGTAATCAACAACATGAAAAGGAAACCTATGAAACAGGAGAAAATGTTTGCAAACCATATATTTGATGAGGTTAATATCCAATAATATATAAAGAACTCATACAACTCATTAGCAAAAAAATCAAATAATCCAATTAAAAAATGGGCAAAAGGGGCTTCCTAGGTGGCACAGTAGTTGAGAATCTGCCTGCCATTGCAGGGGACACGGGTTTGATCCCTGCTCCAGGAAGATTCCCACATGCCACGGAGCAACTAAGCCCATGTGCCACAACTATTGAGCCTGCGCTTTAGAGCCCGTGAGCCACAACTATTGTGTGCTGCAGCTACTGAAGCCCATGTGCCTAGAGCCTGTGCTCCGCAACAAGAGAAGTCACGGCAATGAGAAGCCCGCGTACCACAACGAACAAGTTGCCCCAACTAAAATGAAAACTGGCACACAGCAAAAAAAAAAAAAAAGACCCAACACAGCCAATAAAATAAATAAATAAATAAATAAATTTATAAAAAAAAAGAAAAAAATGGGCAAAAGACCTAAACAGACATTTTCCCAAAGACGATAAATGACCAACAGGTACATGAAAATGTGCTCATCACTCATCATTGGGAAAATGCAAATTGAAACCACAGTGAGAGATCAGTTCAAACCAGCCATCAGTTAGGATGGCTATCATCAAAATGAAAAAAGATAACAAATGCTCGGGAGGATGTGAAGAAAAGGGAACTTTTTTGCAGTGTTGGTGGGGATGTAAATTGGGGAAGTCATTGTGAAAAATAGTGTGGAGATTCCTCAAAAAATTGAAAACAGAACTACCACATGATCCAGCAGTTCTCCTTCTGGATATATATCCAAAGGAAAAAACAAGTACTATATTGAAGAGATATCTACATCCCTGTATTTACTGCAGCATTATTTATAATAGCCAAGATATGGAAACAACCTGTGTTCAAAAAATGTGGTATATATAAACAATGGATATATTAGATATTATTTAATATATTTAATATACAAATGAATAATATTCAGCCATAAGAAGGAAGAAAATCCTGCCAGTTGTGACAACATGGATGGACCTTGAGGGCATTATTATAGGTGAAATAGATAAGATAGAGAAAGACAAATACTGTATGGTCTCTTACACATGGTATTCTAAAAACCTCAAACTAAGAGAAACAGAGAACAGATTGGTGGTTCCCAGATGTGGGGGTGAGGGTTGGGAATATGGGTAAAGGTAGTCAAAAGGTAGAAACTGCCAGTTGTAAGATAAGTAAGTTCAGAGGATGTAATGTACAGCATGATCACTATGGTTAATAATACTGTATATACATCTGAAAGTTGCAAAGAGAGGAGATCCTAAAAGTTCTCATCACAAGAAAGAAAAATGTAACTATGTGAGGTGATGGATGTTAACTAAACTTATTGTGGTGATCATTTGGCAATACATACATATATCAAATAATTGTTTTGTATAACTTTAACTTAAATATTTCAATAAAACTGGAAAAATATTAAAAAAAAAAAAGGAGATTTTTTTTTTTAACTTTCAGGTATACATAATAATTTACTTAGCAAAATACTTCTTTGTTAGTAAATAACTTCAGTATTTTCCTTATCTGAAGTATAACACATTCTGAATTGAAGAAATCAGTTAATCAATTTTTATTACATATTTTTGAATTTTCTTTTTGCTTTGGTTACCCCAAGTTCTGGCAAGCATAATAAGAGGTTTAAAAATCAAGAGCTTAATTTAATGAATATCATGTTAGATGAACATGATTATGTATAGTCTTAAAGGCCAACCAGCCTGGTTTTTACTGGAATAACTAGAAAAGAGCATCTCAAAGATGAAGATCTTTCTTTAAAAAATCCTGTATTATTCCCACTTTAACTAATGCCCTTAACAAAATGTCCTCTCTGCTTAAATGTTGTATCTGTGTGCTATAGACTGCAAGTTTGTGTTCTCCACATATTCATATGTTCAATACTAATGCCTAATGTTATGATATTTGGAGGTGGAGGCTTAGGGAAGTGATTAGGCTGTGAGGGTGGAGCCCTCAAGCTTGGGATTAGTGCTCTTATAAAAGAGACCCCAGAAGGCTCTCTCCCTTCTTCTCCTCTGTGAGGACTCAGCGAGAAGCTGGCCATCTATGAACCAGGACACAAGCCCTCACCAGATACCAGGTCTGCTGGTGCTTTAATTTGAACTTCCCAGCCTCCAGAACTCTTAGAAAGAAATTTCTGCTCTTTATAAGCCACCAGTCTAGGGTATTCTGTTGTAACAGCCTGAACAGACGAAGACACTGTGTAACAATAAATTTTTTATGAAGGGAAAATAGATATTTTGGCTCCAAGAGAACAAATGTACAAATGAACAATGGCCAGAACACATATGAAAACAGAACTCTGACCTACAACCTCTGCAGCAACCAGTCCAGAATGGACAAGACTTGGTCAATTACTGCCAACTTTCCTATTTTTGCTCTTGTTTCCAACATGAGAAAAAAAATGTTGTATCTATGTGCTATAGACTGTGTGCTATAGACAGAACCAACCAAAGAAAGGCAACACGCTCCCCAAACCAATCATATAAGATGCCTCACTTCTAGGTAGCCTCCTACCGGTTTCCCTATCCAGCAACTTCCAAAGATATCTTACCTGAAGCCATCCCTTTTTTTCCCACTATAAAACTTTCATATTCCTTTGCCCATCTTTCAGTCTCTCCCAAACACAAGTGATGGTTTTGACTCCCTTGCTATAGCAAACTTTGAATAAATAACCTATGTTGGTTCTCATTGGGGTGGTCTTTGTTTATTGGTGTTTTCTTTGAGATCCCACCAAGATGCAGTGTGCACTGCTCAATGTTGTGAACCCCAGCCTTCAACTTGGTGTGGTACCCACAGAGGCCCCTTAGCCTTGCAGCTCAGGGCTTGTCAGATTCACACTGACATGGAAAGTCAGCACCTAATCTGAACCATGCTCTCTTTGTGTTGCATTCTTTGGCTATTCACAGTTTGACACCCAGGTTTTGTTATTGATTTCCACATGTTTGGCATCCTTGGTAGAATCAAGCTATTTCTTTTCATCCTTTTCTTCTCTCTTTGGGCTTCCTCTCTGTGTTATCTGATAGAATTACTTGTCATAAGAAGGAGAGGCAAAGGATGGGCAAGTGACCTTAAACAAATCAACCTGTAATAATTGTTTCTTTTCTCTAGAAGAGAGGGGGACACAACAAAGTCACAATCTACTGATGATAACCCAGGTTATTCTAAATTTGAACTCAATATCCTATGAAGGGTGGACTTGTTACCTGTGAGAGACTAACAGATACAAATATGTAACACAATTAATGTAAGGTCTTGGTGCTGACCTTCTGCCATGAACTACTCCTTTTTTCCTGGCTCTCCATGTATCTCTGCCAGATACCACTTCCTTTGTGTCCAGAATGCCTGGTCTTGTTTGCCTCAGACCAACACCTCATAAGCTTTAGGAGTAGTACTCTGAGACTTGTCTGTACATAGAGACCCTAACTCTATAAATCCTCAAGGCTGGAAATTTTAATTCAGACACAATCTCCAAAACAATGCCACCCTTGATTATTCAGGTAGTCTACCTGAGGGAATTACTGACTCATTGTTTATGTGAACAATCAGAGCAGTGTTCCCACCTGTGGGAATCATACAACTGGAAGAGACTGTAAGACACATCACTAGCTTTGGCAGAGGTATTAATGGTACCACCTCTGCTTTAGATTAGTCTCAACACATTCACGTGAATAGTGATGAACAGCTGCATTGCTCTAGATTTCTTGTTTGCTACTCATGGTGCATTTTTGCCATTGCTAATTCTTGCTCTACTTGTATCAGTGACAGAACATGGTTGAACAGGGTATACATCACCATAATGAAAAAGATACTGGCTTCTCTAAGGTTGAGTCTCATAGTTTATGGAATTTTTTCTTTGCCTGGGTTGAGTGATTGGAATTCCTGGTTCAAGCATTTTATAGGAACTATTAATTGTTCTTGTTTCTATCACAATGGTCATTATGTTGGCCCATTGCATTCTCCCTCGACTAGCCACTCTCTCATCATATGATCACCATGATTATATAATAAAAAGCTCCAGACAGTCTTGCTACGCAGTTAATTATGAAGGTGGCTAAACAATCTCCAAGAAATGGAAGTTGGATCTTTAGCCTTCCATAAATTGATTACCCTCTCACAAGTAAGATACTGACCAAAAAGGGAGATAAGAGACTGCATATACGAAGGTGCCCAGACCATATCATATATGAAAATAGAACTCTGACCCACAATCTCTGCAGTAACCATTGAAGGAAGTCAACCTACAACCTCTCCAGCCACTGTACCACAGTGGGCAGGACATGGTCAATCGCCATCAGCTTCCGTATTTTTTTGCCTCTGCTTCCAACTCAAGACCAACCAGAAAAAGCCAGATATGCTCCCCAAACCAATTACATTTGATTCCCTGCTTTTGTTTTGTTTTGTTTTATTTTATTTTAATGATGGGCATGTATTTTATTTGTTGTTATGACTGGAAAATATGAGCAACAATTACGGCAATGTCCATAGAATTTCCCCTGTGGTGTAAAATACAGATAAGACTTTTATAATATTATCCTTTGATAACTGAAATTCTTGATGGCTGAAATTTTCTGTGGGACTCAGTGAGATTGGGACTGTGTTTCTCACCATCTTGTGACACCCTGATTTTAGTTTTCCCTTCTCCAGCTTCTCAATGACAACAACCTCCAATCAGATCATACTTGAAGCTCCCCCCAACCCCCACTATCAAGCTCTCTCACTTCTCTGTCCATCTTTGAGTCTCTGCTAAATGCAAGTGATGGTGGCTGACTTCCTTGCCATTATAAACTGTGAATAAATAGCCTTGTTTGTCCTGATTTCATCAGTTTTCATTTATTTCTGTGGTTTCCAGTCAATGACTTAGCTTTGTTTTAGGATATCTATAATAATGGGCATAAGGATAGTAAAATTATAAAGTCAGTCTCAGGCATGAACGGTAACCGTGAAGGATAGTGAGGGAAGGTTCTTTTTTTAAAATGAAGGAAAAGTGGTTTCTGAAAAATTGCCTAGAAATCTTCTGGAAACTATGAAGGGGAAGAAAATAAGTGATTTGGTTGGCTTTGTAAAATGACGTGATGGGTTGGATGGAGTCCTTATTTTTTACAATAAGAAAAGAAAGGGGAAAAAAAGTTCAGTGCTTCAGTACTTTGTGTCTCAGAACAATCTTATCCATATTCTGAAATCACTTTGCTAAAATCATCTGGTGTCAAGTATTAGAAATCCTTTTTCAAAACTGAGAAGTGAGAGCACGGTGGACTTTTCTAGGAGAGGAGAATAAAGATTCTGTACTTTCCCATTAAATATTCTAATAATTGTTTCAGTACCATATTATTCCATAAAGTAGTCTGTACGGCAAGCTTTTATATACTGTATTATGTGCACTAGGTCAACTCCTAACAATACAACAAGACAATGAACAGCGTTTGACTTTTAAATATAGTCTGTTTCTTTCTACCATGTGAATAAAGCTGGCATTAGAGTTACATATTTATGTGGAGTGATTTTATGGCTTGCAGTAATCCTCACACCTCAACTCTACTCCATCCACAACAATTTCTATCATCTTGAATTTACTCTCCTTGCCTTGATTCTATAAAGAAAGAAAGAAAAAAAAAAAACCTCTTGCCTTAATCTTCATTTTTCTGCTTTAGTCTGAATTATTATTATAAATGTGGCTGTAAATCTAATTCTTTGAAGTCCGATTTATTGCTTTAGACTCTTATCAGGATGATATGGAAAAAATGATTTAGGTGTCTGAAATGCAAGTTGCTGTTACATTATTTTTAAATCACAATTCACTACTAATATAGTGATTCTTAATTTCCTAGAATGCGTCTGGTGTTATCTGAAATTTTCCAAAAGGTTAATGTTAAAAACAACAGCAGGTGTGTGCCAGGTGTGGTTCTTTCCCCAGAGAGATGGGTAGTGAAATGAAATACCAGCAGGGCTTTAAACCTCCAGGAAGGTTGGCGGAGGATCTTCTGATTTTCAAAAGTGGTCTTTCCTTTGCACTCTTGGTTTTTCTCACTGTCAGTGTTCAAGTAGGAAACTGGGCTTGGACACTTTCACTGACTTGCGGAATGTTATAGACCAGCACAATTTTGTGTGTGTACATCTGGTTTGCTCTTGTATAGGTGTTGCTGTTGTCCGCCTTGCTGAGATGATATAAGAATAAACAATACACTGTACTGTTGAGGTTAAGCTTGTCAACCTGGTCATTATTTCTTTCTGATGATCTTTGCTCTCTCCTGTATTTTTTCATAAGGATTTCATTTCCTCTTATGTTTTACCTTCTCTCAATAACTGTATGTTACTCTCCCAGCTTTATTATTCATACGTTTAAAGAATACTACATGACATGTAAATATGAGTCACTTTTCTGTTATTGGGCTTTGAACATAATTTAAGATTTGCTCTCCTGCTTTTTGATGCTTTCTCATACCAGCAAGACACTGTCGGATCTTCTTGCCTTAATAAAATAGAATCGGTTTTTCATCCAAGTATATTCATCCATGTACTTAACAAATACTTATTGACCACTTACTCTGTGTCAAAAGTAGAATGTATATATAATCATACATGCATCCCAGATGGCAGCTGGGATCCCATCTTGGATATTTAGGAAAAAAATGCTCAGACACTTACTGCACATCCCAGAGGAAGCCCATCACCCCTGGCAAAGTTATATTCTCATGGTCACCTCACTCTAATTCCCTGAAGACTCCAATGACTTGATTTTGCTTGTGTCCTGCCTTCCATGGCTATTCTATTTTCTATGCTATGAACAGATCCAGATGTGGAGTTCAGCCATTTTTCCTTAATTTCCTGCTAAACATAAGGCATTCTTGCATGCAGTGCACTTTATTAAAGGTTTGGGGTGATGGAGTGACAGAGGACCAAATAGAAAATAATTGAATATGAATGCTCCCCTACTCCCTTTTTAGAATCTCTTAGACCACATTCACTACTGGGACCAGACAATTTCACTCCACCAGCCCCCTATTTATGGAGGTGGCTTGTTCCTTTGCTCTCTCTCTAGTCTCCTTACATTTTTTCCCTTGTTTGCCACTGACCTCCCTAAATTCCTGCTCATTTTGAATGCAAAGCAGTTTCATTCTTTCTTAGTTTCACTGGACCATTCTAAATCATACTCTGAAGGTCACAGCCACAATGGACTGTGAACCTATTTTGTTAAATAGAAGATTCTCTACTCCAGTGGTTCCCAGCATTTTTGGCACCAGGGACCAGTTTTGTGGAAGACAATTTTTCCATGGACCAGGGTGGTGGGGTGGGGGTGGTGGAGGGGAGATGGTATGGGATGATTCAAGCGCACTACGTTTATTGTGCACTTTATTTCTATTATTATTACATTGTAATACATCACGAAATAATTATACGACTCACCATAATGCTGACAGGAGGCGGAGGTCAGGCGGTAATGTGAGCGATGGGGAGCGACTGTAAATACAGGTGAAGCTTTGCTCTTCACTTGCCTGTCCGCCACCACTCACCTCCTGCTGTTTGTCCCAGTCCGTGGCCTGGGGTTGGGGACCCCTGCTCTCCTCTATGGAGAAAATCTGCCACTCCCTTAGGGGCAGAAGTGGCTGCAGGCAGTTCTGGTTCTAAAAAGCAAGATAGTTTTCCCTTCCCTGACTTGTGTAAACAACATACTGTGAGAGGAATCCCTGCGGAGATCTAGGCAGAAGGTATGTGATGGTCCAGAGGAGACACCTGGGAGAGGCAGGAAAGCTTCACAGAGATCTGAACGGGTTTTAAAGTATGAGAATGTACCTACCAGTGAGAAAATTGGGGAAAAGGACAAGAGAACCATTTATTCCAGGTTACTATATAAATATTAGCATAACTAGGGAAACCTATTATTTGTAATTGGTGAAAGTGTGATATTGTTTTTTCACCCCTCCTTTTTAAACTGTGTTGTTATTCTTTCTCAGTTCACCCTCTTATCATTTAGCCTTTTCAAATCCTTACCCTCATTGCATCTACTATTTATTTCAACCTCTGTTCCTTTCCCTCTTCTAGTCTTTGGACCCTCTTCTGTCTTGACCTGCCTTCTTATTCTATGATCCACTATTTCAACTATGTTCTCTTTAACAGGCTTGACAGGGTCCCCTCCCTCACCAGGATCTCACACAACTTGTCAGCTCTCGGCTCTGGATACTCCCCCTTTTCCCCTTTTACTCCTACTCCTCTCTTGCTATGTCCAGAGAAAAGTATAAAATGAGAGCTGAAACCAAAATAATGTCCTGTCTCTGTGCTAAATAATAACTGGGTAGACTTTCCTGTCCCTATGTTAAATAATACAGAGAGCAAGCACAAAATAACTTACCTTCTTCCTCCAGGAACTATTTCTCCAGAGAAATGAGACTGACAAGTTGATCATCAAGATTCCCTTCAAGACCCTTGCCTCCCTGTGCACATTATTTTAAAGTTATGGTGTCAAAACTGCATAATCCCAACAAGTTTTTTGTTTTGCAAGATCTGCCTAAAAATCCTCCAGGCAGGTTCTAAATCCTACAAACATCTTCCTCCGACTTGACATCCCTCTTCCAAGATGCTACTAAGGCTCTATCAAGGTGCTCTTCTCTCTTACTGAAGTCTAATAAACTTAGCTTTGCTTGATAAAGGCATTTTCCTGGTGGCCTTTAGGAGAGTCAACAAGAAGCAGTCTTGTTTGTTGTCCTGCAGATTCCTGTTCTAATTCCTGCTCTATCCTCCCTACTATCCAGCAATTATTTCATTCCTCTGTTATCCGTTTTAAAACTTTCTCCCCTCTAGATGTCCATAGCAACACTATCTCTCAATTCCAGCAACTGACCTGATTTCATCTTCTCTGTCCCTAAGAAGATAGGAAATGAACTATAAGGGCAGTTACAATGTGGTCTTCTGTCTCCCAACTATCTTCTCTACTGGTTGCTATAGCTCCTGTGAGCTTTACCTCACTGCTGGTCTTTCTTCTTTTTCTAACTCATATTTTGCCACTTACCCCTTAAATAAAAGTGTCCCACAAAGTTTTTCTTTAATCCTCTCTTTGAGGACAATCTTATTCAGTTTCATAGCTTCACAGTGATCTTTATGCAGGTAGTTTTACTAATCTGCTTTCCTATCTCTAATCTCTTCTTATATGAACTTCAAGCATAAAACTATGCCAGGAATAAACCTCAGTTTTAACACAGCTCACAATTTTTTCCCTCTTGTTCCACATCTGCTCTTTCTTCTTCCAGTATTTCGCATCTCAGTTAATGACCGTATTAATGGTCATCCTGTTGGCCATTCTCCGACAAGGAGAGTGTCAGGACACTAGGTGGCCTCTGGAGCCAAGTGAGAACATTTGTGAATTTCAACTGGTGGAGCAGGAAGAGGTAGAGATTGTCAACCAGAAGCTTCCTTCATCCCAGCTTCTCAGCTGTTCCTCTACTGGCCTCTTGCTCCTGGTTTTCAGAGAACTAACTGCACAAGCTTAGCCTAGGGATCACCAGGCTCTCAGTCCAGGAGGGAAGAGATATAGTGCTTCACTTGAGGGTGGGCACAGACCCTGGGTAAAGAGACACCAGAGAGCTTGCTCTACTATCACTGTTTACCTCACCCAGAAAGACTTTCCTCAGGAGTCCAAATAAAATTTAATCATTTGTTGCCCTCAATATCTAATAAAACTGTTCAGGTAGCTCTCTGGCCATCCGTCACTGTCACTCTGTTCTCTGGCTGGAAGCTAATCTCTGCTGTCCTGTCCTGCCCTGTTCCGTGAGCTTGGGGACACGAAGCTGGGAATGACATTTGGGTTCCCTGAAAGTGATGCTGCCAAAATCATCAGTGGAACTTAGGGAGTCTGCCAGGCTCTAAAGCCTTTTCTGTTGGACAGATTGGCTAGTCACAAGTTTGTCACCTCATCTGATCACTGGGTACCTGGCAACACAGTTGTTGGGATTTTAGAAATGTGGTTGTCTCTCAAATAGGAGTTGAAATGCCCTGCTCCTTGGGTAGACTGTCAGATCTCATTATAAGATTATGGTCTATACAGCTTCTGATGTGGTGATGGGAATGGAGTGCTAATGGAATGCAGTGTTTTTGCTATGTTACCAGATTTATCTTATTCTAAAGCTCACTATTACCTTAATAACATATTTTTAGAAAGAAAAAAGATTATACTGTTTTCCTAATGTTAAAAGTACATATTGATGGCAAGGTGTGTCTTGATTTCAGAAGCATTCAACTGACAGGGAAAACCTTTGTTTAGTAATCAAGGCAATGTAAAGACCTCATAGATATGTAACGGTTACATTAGCCAAGCTGAACTCATGGAATGTGATTGAAAAAACAACTTTATTTACCTACCATGCAGCTTTATTCAAGCCCACTTTGAAGTTTTTAGGGGTAGCTCTTTCCCATCCACTTAAATGAAATGTAAACCAAGGCCCATGAATTTTTTGGTCACCGTTTTGTCCTCAAATGCAGTCTCAGTTCAGGACTTAATATGTCCAAACCAAGCAAGGGGAGAGAAGAATTGGGTATTTCCATTAACTAGGATCTGTCGCCTGAAGTCCATTTGGCACAAGGAAAGGTGACTATTCTATCTGATTGCTATAATTCCTTTCTTTACCCCTGAAGACCTAGATTCTTTCTCCTTAAGTCCCGTTGGAACTTCAGATAGTCTTCTTAGACAAGGTCTGAGAAGCTTTCCTGTGCGTGATCCACATCTAGTCTACAGGATACATTCATGATTTTTGCACCTGAACAAACTCTGGGAACACAAGCCAATCCCAATGCAGCCATTGCACCTTCACTTCTCTCTCAGAGCCATCACCAGCCACCGTCTCATGCCCCTTGTACTTCTCAGTTGTGGTTCAGACAGCTGTCCTCGTGTCTTGCTCTCTGGTTCCTGACTTGAGGTCAGGAGAAGGCCGTTTTTACTTATCAGCCATGAGAGGGGGGCTCACAGCACAGTGACAGTCTCCCACTTAGCACAGTCTCCCAATATCCCATACTCTTCTCAGCCTCTCCAACCTCCTTTATAGGTTAGAGCCAGTGGTCAGCTCAGGGTCACAGAACAGGTTTTCAGAGCTGCCTTTTTAACCATAAAGTTGTCACACTGTGGATAGCTATTTATTGTTTTGAAGATCTTGGCTGAAATTAAGACTGAAAAATTTTATTTTAAGGTATTCTATATTTCCCAAATCTCACTGGGCTATATATTCAAACTAGCATCAATCTATATTTTCCTGGCTGTAGAGCTCGTCACTATTTATCACCACTGTTATGGATACAAAAGGCAGAAACCCATCTCATATTGGCTTGCCAAATTATGGAATATATTAGCTCCAAGAATGGTACGGTTCACAAACAGGAGGAGCAGGATACAAGTCCTGAAATGAAGTAGTCAGGACCTGCTTTCTGTATCCTTTTATCCTCTTCATCTTTTGTGTTAAAGTCCAATTTTTGGAAAAGTGAAATCATGACTTTTTGGCAAATATAAAATGAACCCATGTCAAAGATTTTATTTTATTCAGTAATTAACCAAAGAAACATAAAGGTATGAAAACAGGTCCCCAAATTATTTGAGAAGCTAAGCTAAGCCTTAATAAAGGCATGCTAAGATAAGGTTGCTGGATAGATACACAAACTGGTTAATACCCAACAAGGCAATAGGCTGTAACCTTTACAATGAGCTGTTCCGTTGGACAGACATTATTTGCATCTCTGTGAGACAAATATCTACCAGTTAACATGGGACTTCACTTTTTCTGGATCTTTAATCAGTAGTGAAGAGTGAGTCAAACTAAGCTCATTTCTCTATATAATCCTTGGGAAGACTTTATCCCTGAAAGCACATGTTACCTAACTTTTTGCCTTATCTCTAAATTTTGTGTAATTTTTCCTAATGCTCAATTCTACTCCCCCATATTTGTTTCTTTCTCAGGAAAGCTTTTGCCATGTATCAATCTCTGGCCGCTCGAGGCATCCATTTTCCTTGTGTGCAATCCCAGTGGAAAAAGAATGTCTCTTTTCCAGTAATTTCATAAAAGTCCTGAACTTTTATTTCATGGCCCGACTTTGGTTGTGTGCCTGTACACGATGCAATAACAACGGCCGAAAGGATGGAGTAGGTCAGTGAGCCTTTCCTGGCAACCGTGCTCACCCACGAAGCATGCAGACTACAAAAACTGAGAGTGAGGTAGGGGTAGTTTCCTGAAGAAAAATTAGGAATCTGTTGCTTGAAGAAGGGCAAATGCCTGTCATGCAGTCGGTCAAAAGCAACATTTGTGTGCACTCAAGTCTTCCAGCCTTTGTCCAAGTCTTTCTGAGGTTAATGGACTGTTCATGCTGGCAACTGCCAAGTTCTGGGGGCCATTTACAGCGAAATGTCTGGATGTTCTAGCTGGTGCAACCGTTGCTCTGTGGGCATCCCACCCTGTCTGTGTGCAGCTGTGTCTCCACAGTGCAAAAGCATTGGAGGCCTCTGGGTGCCAGGATTCTGCCTTGGCTATGGCAAAGTGACGAAACGCCCACTTTCCTTGTGCCGGTTTGTCAGAAGGTTCACAAAATTCTGTGTTTTGACCCCATATTTTTTAGAGGTTTTTTTTGGTGAACTCGGCCTTTCAGTTTTTATTAATTTATAATTAGTTAATGAGCTTTCCACTGAACTTAGACATGGAGTTAAGAGACAAATAAGAACAGTAAACATGGCTGCACATTCAACATAACCACTTTTCTATCAACTGAGGCTTTGTTTCCTGGCAGGCTCCTGTCGTCTGGTAGGGATGAGTTCTGTCTTGAGCAGCATCTGAGTCCTCCTGCGATGGCCAGCAGGCTGGCGGCCACAGAAGTCTGCTGAACATGCCCAGACATGCCCTCACATTCTTTGGACTCAAGCTGGGATGCCCAACTTCCAATAACGGAATCATCAAGTATCACAACAAAAAAGAAGCTTACATATTCAGCTCTCATTTGGCAGATGCAGCAACCAGGGTTGAGAGAGGAAAAATAATTTGGCCAAGATCATCTAGTTTGTTAGTGACAAAACTAGGACTATCCCAGACCTCCTGATATCTTGACAAGTACTCTTTCCACTTCAGGTTTCTGCCCATTCTTACCCGGTGGTTATAAATGGAATATTTATAAATGGAATATTTCCCGCCGTACCAGTAAACAAAGGATGTCACAGTCATCAATGATTGCAGCCCCCAGCGTGAGCCAGTGAGCCCTGAGGAAACTCAGGATGTGAAAACACAGGATACTGGCCCCAGGTAGATGAGGTGCATATCAAAGGAATGATTTCGGTGAGCCCAGACTCTTACATCTTCCCATACATAGAAAAATACTGAATTCCTTAACTTGAGATATCTGGTTTTCTTTGATTAACAATAATCCTTTGACACTCCTGACTACCTGCCCTTTGTTGCAAAACTCCTGTATATCTTGGCTCCTTCCCTCGCCTCCTAGGAGCTGTTTCTCAGAGCTATCTGAAACGCTGTCTCCTGGGCTGCAGTCCTCATTTTGCCCCCAATAAAACTTAACTCACAACTCTCACATTGCGCATTTTTTTTTTAACCAACAATGGTGATATACTGAAATTACATAGAGAAGATAATATGTTCAGAAAACTACAAGTGACATTACATACCTCATACATACAGTCACAGACTTTAATTCAAAAGCATCCTGTGTACGTGGAATATCTGCCAGTCCTAGATGATAATGTTGCCAATTGCAAAAAATTCCATAAGAGAAGAAAATATTTGTTCTCTTTCCCCCCTTTCTTTTCTCATTTCCAATTACCTTATGGGCTTTCTCCATAGTTCTTTTCAGATCTGAAGTTGGCAGATTCAGAAAGGTTATGTCCTTCATTATTAGTCCACACGAGTGGAAGCTCTTGGTGAATTATGGGAGGGGACAATTCTGGCTTTCTGGACAGTAGTCAAGGAGAATGGTAGTCTTGATAAGCCCCCAAATTTTCCTGTGTTAGAATAACAATGACTATGGTAGATGTCTGGGTGGAGGATATTGAAGGCATCCTCAGAGACCTTCTTGGGCACCCCAATAAGATGTGAGAATGCAGATTAGAGTCCCCAAGCCCCTAGGGAGGTACAGAGGTGGCTGACCAGGAAGGACCTTGGCAGTGGAATTAGAAAGACAAAGAATGAGTGGACAGAGAATGAGGGCCTCAGCAGCAAATGCTAAGAGGACAGGAATGGAGGCCCAGGACCCCAGTGAACTGTGCCTCCATGCAGTTTGGCAAGGACTACACAGATTCCTTCCTTGACCAAAAGTCAGGCTTCTCTCAGCTGGCTTTTCAAGTTGGCCTCGACCATGTCTTTGGCCTGCCCAGCCCAGTCTTAGCAAAGAATCCTGCTAAGTCATCTCCCACCTATGACATCTGATCAATTTCCTCATCCCCCATGTTTATGGATAAGTCCTTGGTCCACCTTTAGCAAGAATCTTGTTAGGTCAGTTTAGCAAGAACTCCCCTGCCCTTGATATCTTCTCTGAGTAATTTTCTATCCACTGACTCCCTCATTCGGCCCCTTGGCTATAAACCTCCACTTGTCCTGGCTGTATTTGCGGTAGAATTCAATTTCTCTTCCTTATTGCAAACCCCTACTTCAATAGTCATGAATAAAATCCTCCTTACCTTTTTAACAAGTGTCAGAATCAGGTGTTTGTTTGTTTGTTTGTTTGTTTGTTTTAAATAGAATGGAGGATGACAGGCAGACTCAATGCATCCCACCTACCCACCAACTAGTGCAGAGATGCTATAACAATTTCCCTAAATCCAGATGCCAGCTGGAACTAAGGCAGGGAGTAAACCCTGAATTGAAGAGAAATGAACCCAAAGAGCCTGAGCAGTAAACCCCAAGAATTAAGTTGAAATAGTAACATCAATATTTCTTTTTGTTATGAAAATTGGAGCTGGTAAGCCAAGTGCAAGTATGGAAAAGTAAAGAAAGTTGTATGGCTTTGTGTACCTCAGTAGCTTTATTTCACTTAAGAACCATGTATTTCTGAAAAATATCACCTCTACGATAATTTAATTTGTTCGACCCCAGGAAAATAAAATGTAGTTTTTGTAGAGCCTGATTACTCTCTGTAAACAGAGCTATTTGCCTTCTCACTTTAACTCTCTATACTTCAAGGAGAGTCAGGGGGCTTCTAAAACTTAGTTATTTCCGGGTGTCCTTTACAGTGAGCATTTCTCATTTATTAAAAATTGAGACGTTTATAGCCTCAGATATGCTATGCTTCTCCACCATGTAATTTGCATGCACTTAATCAGTACTTATTTTTCATTCTTCACAAACCCAATCCAAATGCATACCTGTGTTTATGAGCGCTCCAACTAATAGCCAGAGAGGTCTGTCACACACAGTCTAGCTCTCCACAAAATTTCACGAGCTGATGTTCATCAGGCAGTAAATGCCAGCCTGACAAATTGCTAAATCCAGAGAGGCCTCTCTTTCCAGCAGTAAGCACTTTTCAGATCATTTTGCTTTTAAGTTTTTTTCCCTCTTGTTTTTAATAGAAGAGGGAGGGGGAGAAAACATAGTGATGTACTTTGCTCAGACTGATTCAGTTATAAGTCAATAGCTTTCCCCAACGCAAAGAGAATGTTATTCTTCTTATAGATCTGGGTCTGGTAGGTTTCTGGAAGACCAGGGAAGAAGCACATCAAGGAATTTTGCCTCGTTTTGGAGGTGTAATGTTTTTCTTTATTTTTCTCCTGAAGGACGATGGTAGTATTTCAAAAAATTGAGTAAAATGATGTGTAGTAAACATATTTATTCCTGTCTTTTGCAAACTGTGGAATGCTAGCTCTCTGATATGCTAACCTATTTTCTGAGGCTTTCTGCATGCAATTCATCAGTGTATATTTACACTTACTTTTTTTGGAAAAAGGGCCCTTTGTACTGGAATATGAAGGAAAGAAAAGGGTTTAAATTGGGTGTATTTAAAAATAATCTGCTGAACCAACATATTTGGAACAAGGTGTCATTTAATATTCTTTCTCTCTATTTCCTCACATACAGGCACATAATCAAGGAAAATTCTGAGGCCACGGATATACATTCAACTTGAGATGAAATTCTAGGACGAGGACCCTTGTGCTGGTATGAGATTGAACTAAACACCTATAAAACCACTACCAAATTTGAAACTCAGTTTCCCAGATAATTTAAGCTCTTAAATTTTATTTGGCATTAATTATTTGAATAATTCAGCTGATAACATTTTAAGGTGTACGTATCATTCAAGTTCAAATTCCTATTTCATTTGTAGCTTTCTTGTGCTGGATTGATTCTATTTCGCATATTTCATCTACCATGGAAACTGGAGATGGTGTTAGAATTCTACCAGTTATCAGACTATCATAACTCCTTCTAAATCATTACTTTTCATCCTTCGAGCAAAATCTTTCCCTCTCTTGAAGCTCCTAGCCTCAGATTTTATCATCTTCCTTGGTGTCATTCACGTCTACTCAACTTCTGGTCTTTCTCTGTGGCCTCTGTCTTTCCATGTAATCTCCTCAGATCACATGATGAATGACTTTGGCATCCATGGCATTAATAATCTATCAACCTGACTTCAAAGTTCCCTGATGTCCTTATCTTCAGTAATTATCACCTAGACCACAGATATGTATATCCATGGATACACCTATGATCTTGTTTCATGCAACTGTTCCACTTTTGGAATTCTAAATTCCATTTTACTCTAACCTCCAAATGCACACTCTATCTTTGACCACATTGAAATTCTTTTTTAAAATTAATTAATTAATTAATTAACTTAATTAATTAATTTTTTGGTTGTGTTGGGTCTTTGTTGCTGCACATGGGCTTTCTCTAGTTGTGGCGAGTGGGGGCTACTCTTTGTTGTGGTGCACGAGCTTCTCATTGCGGTGGCTTTTCATTGTGGAGCGAGGGCTCTAGGCACGCAGGGTTCAGTAGTTGTGGCTCGCAGGCTCTAGAGTGCAGGCTCAGTAGTTGTGGTGCATGGGCTTAGTGGCTCCACCGCATGTGGGATCTTCCCCACCCAGGGATTGAAGCCGTGTCCCCTGCATTGGCAGGCGGATTCTTAACCACTGCACCACCAGGGAAGTCCCTCATTGAAATTCTTGACTCAGCCATTTCATCCCAATTTTCACCCCATTTATGACTTAATTTTCTTCCGTTTCTAGATCTCTTCATTACGATTGCATTCCACTATACAGGAAATAGAAAATTTGACTGGTGGTTTAGTTTAAATAAGCAGGTGCTTATTTTTCTCATGTAATAGAGAGTTTAGAGGTAGAAGGTTACCACAGGGATTTTAGGCACTCTGTATTAATTTTCTAGGGCTGCCATAACAGAGTACCACAAACCTAGTGACCTAACAGAAATTCATTGATTAATAATTCTGGAGGCTAGAAATCCAAGATCAAGGTGACAGCAGGGTTGGTTTCTCCTGAGGTTGGTGAGGAACAATCTGTCCCATGCTTCTCCCCTATCTTCTGGTGCTTTACTGGCAATCTTTGGCATTCTTTGACTTGTAGAAGCATCTCCTAGTTTCTCCTTTCATCTTCATATGCTGTTTCTCTTTTTATGAGGACACCAGGCATTTTGGATTGACTCACCGTAAGGACCTCATTTTAACCTACCTCTGTAAAATCCCTATCTTTATATAAAGTCACTTTGTGAGTTACTGGGAATTAGGACTCCGATATATGCATTTCATGGGACACAATTCGACCTATAACATGCTCTGCAATGTCATCATGGGTCCAGGCACTTTCCTTCTTTCCTCCCCACCACCCTTAGCTTGTTGGCTTTGATTCTCTGTGTGTGTTGCCTCGTGCTTAACAGATAGCTGCTGTACCTCCAGGATGGCTCCACGTTCAGGGCGGGAAGCAGAAGGAAGTGAAAAAGGGCCACACTGTCCACAACCATTCCTTTTTATCAGGAAGGCAAAACCTGCCTTTGGTTTTTATATCATTGCTGAGAAGTATGCCATGAGGTCAACTTCAGCTAAAATAAAAACTGGGAAATAAAGTATTTAGCTTTCCAGTTTCATTAGGAGAGAAAGACAAGGGAGAAGAAGATGAGAAATGGGTGTTGAGTGAACCTCCCTGTATTGTCCACCACACCAGCCTTAGCCATTTTCTTGCCAACCCTCTAATATCCTTATTGTAGCTCTATCTGTGTCATCTGCTTTGCTAATCTTCAGCCTTGGATGATTCAGTCATCTTCCTTCTCTGCTACAACATCCAAGACTGGTGAGACCTGCTGGAGGAAACCTCTCATCCTCTAAACTGGAACTACTGCTGATCCATGGTCTCCAACCAAAGGGGTCTTTAGTATTATTTTGAAATACTTGCGCACATCTCTGATCAACTCCCTCTTCTGTTCACCACTGAAATTCCAAACTTCTACAGCTTTCTTCATTTACTCCCCTGCCACCTACTCTCTGTCACTAGGAAAACTGTGGTTATTATTGTGAACAGCCTTGATTTTCTTTTCCCATGCTTTAGTGGTCTCGATTTTTCCTCTAGTTCCCTAGTCCCCTTTGGCTTATTCAAAGTTGATTCCTTAATATAAGCTCTTTATCTGATTTCCTCTCACCTCCCCTGGGACTCTGCTGCTTGGATTCCTCCCTCTGTTGTCCAATTTTTATCCTTTCCCTCTCTACTGTCTTCTTATTTAGCTATAAACATGTTCAATCCCTTCCACTGAAAAATAAATAAATCCCTCATTTCCTGCACACACACATCCTGTTCTAGCTACCAGTCTTCTCTGTCTTCTCATTTTCATGATAAATTTCTTGGAGGAATAACTTTTAAGTGTCTTCATTCTTCTCCTTTCAATCATTCTTAAACTTATTATAGTCAGCATCTTGATCACCTACTAAAATTGCGGTGGTAATTTCCAGAGACCTCCAAAGTGCCAAGTCCAATCAACTTTTTAAAGTCCCCATCATATTTAACTTATTTGAGGCATTTGACATAGACAGTTTCTAATCCCATGGCTTCTGAGATGTGTCTCTTGACTTTCCTCCTCTCTGAACTTTTTCTTTCTGCCCTTTACTTCTCTCCCTTACATGTACTTTGTTCATTTTTTAAAAAATTGAAGTACAGTTTTATTTTTATTTTTTTATTTTTAAAATTTTTTTGAATAATTATAAAAGTTTCTATAAAATAAGATCTTTCCAAAGTTAGTTTGTAAGTAGTTTAGAACTAGCCCAGCTCAGAATCCCCTTCTTCAAGGTCCTCCTTTGGGTTATGACTGGCACCTGTAACAATATTTCTAAATTGAAGTATAGTTGATTTACAATATTGTACTAGTTTCTGGTGTACAGAAAAGTAATTCAGTTATACACACACACACACGCATATATCAATATTCTTTTTTAAAACATTCTTTTCTGTTAGAGTTTATCATAAGAGAATATAGTTCCCCGTGCTATACAGTAAATCCTTGTTGTTTATCAATTTGTATATGGTAGTGTGTATCTGTTAATACCATACTCCCAGTTTATCTCCCCCTTTCCCTTTGGTAACCATAAGTCTGTTTTCTATGTCTGCAAGTCTTTCTGTTTTGTAGATAAGTTCATTTGCATCATATCTTAGATTCCACATATAAGTGATATCATGTAATGGTTTGTCTTTGACTTATTTCACTTAGTGTGATAATCTCTAGGTCCATCTGTGTTGCTGGAAATGGGTTATTTCATTCTTTTTATGGCTGAGTAATATTCCATTGTATATATCTATATCTATTGGTGTATATATATATGTGTGTATATATATATACACCACATCTACTTTATGCATTCCTCTGTTGATGGACACTTAGGTTGCTTCTAAGCCTTGGCTATTGTAAATAGTGCCACTTACCTTTACATGTATTTTGCATGTTGCATCTCACTGGAGCTTTGTTCTTGGCCTCCTCCTCTGTTAGTTTTCTACTTTCTCTCTGGGAAATCTCATCCATTCCCACATTTTCAACATGACTCAACTCTCTACCCATCTCTCCCTTATGTTCTGATTTTTATGTTAAACTACCTACCAGAAATTGATTGCTAGTATTCCACAGGCATCTTAACTCAACTTGTTCAAAATTAAATTTATCATCTGCTTTTCCTCCTTACTTTTCTACCTTGGTGAAAATGGCTCCTGCATCATCCTAGCTACTATTCTTTTTATTCTTTTCCTTCCTTCTTCCACTGCTCCCTTTGTTTAGATCATTATCTTTTGCCTCCTCTAGAAAAACAGGCCTACCTGATATACCTTCCTCCTGTCTTATGGCACAATGATCCATCCTCCAATCTCTAAACCACTATTATAGTAACTATTAATTCAAATTATGCCCATGTTTGAAATAATGCCTATCAACAGGACACGGTCTGCAAATTTTGCTTTGCTGTGAAGGCTCCGCATAGCCAAGTCCTTGCCTCCTTCTCAGGCCTTACCTCTTGCCATCCCTCCCATCTCTGCATACCCTAAGCTCTAGGTGTATCAAATTATTTGCGGTGTTTAGTGAAAAGAATATTCAATCAGTTTCACATATATATGCTTCACATATATATGCTTTCACATATATATCCTCTGTCATCATTTGATGCTTATCTACTCATCTGAAGCTCTCCTTTTACGAAGACATTCCTCACCCTTTCACCATTCTTCAGGGAGAAATATCTACTCTCTTTTGTGCTCCTTCTGTATCCTTGTGTCAAATCTTCTTGGTTACACTTTCTTATTTACATGTCTGCCTTTCCCTTCTAGATTCTAATGAGGTTGAGGGCAGGGACTGGCCTTTGTGTTTCTGTGTGTTCACGGCACCTACAAAGCCTGGCATCCAGTTGTAGGAATGTGTGAATGAACTCCTGTTTAGTGGGGTAGAAAATCACACAGGGTTTAAAATTTAAAATGTGAGATAAGTACTGGTTCCACTATTTATCATTCATGTGACTTTGGGCAAGTTATTTAAACTTTCTGACTCTCAGTTTTATATGAATATTGTTGAGCTCTTATCTTGTGCTAATCTGTGCATTTAAGATGGGGTTTTCCCATCTATTGCAAGCTTTTACAGATGTAGTGTGTGTGAAAGCACTTTGTAGGCTGTTAAGATTTACTCTAATGTCGGGTAGTATAATTGCTGTGATCAGTGCTTAGATATGAGCAAACATTGATGAAAATAAGAGCACTGATGAGTAACTTTTGGGCAACAACATGAATTTGCTACTAGTGAGAATAATGACATACATTTATTTTCATTAGTTGAGTAGCATTTGTAATTCAAGGTTAATAAATATAAGGACTTGTTTTTGTTTATGCCTGAGCAGGCAGGCAGATTTGAATTAGTTTTCTTTCCAGAATATCAATTGATTAAAAGAGGTGAGACATACCCCTGAAATGCTAAATCACATTTATTTGTTTGTGTGTTTGTTAATAGTTAATATCCACTTACATTTTGATTTTCTCTTTGAAAGTGTGCAAAATTCTCCTTTCTATCTTTTTAACTCATTTCAGCAGACATACTTCATCAAAGCCAATTTGACTTTGACACTGACCATAAAAGTATGTATTTATATATTTTGTACCCTATTTTGTGTTTCGTTTCTCAGGCTTATGGCCGAACATTCTGAACTCTGTGCTGGGTAATCCCATCCTGGTGGGAGAAGCTGCTTCCCTGCATGTTTTACCTTCTGTTGTTTCATTTGCCCATGAGATTGTGATATTGTTTCTTCAAGCTCTTTTGTGCAATTGAAGGTAGAAACTATCCATGCTTGAATAAATTCTTTGTAGTGAATTTGTGAGGTAGGCAGTATTTACCTGAGGTCTAGCCATCTCCATTTCTCTTCCTGCCAGTGTTTCCTCTCCTAATTTGCCCTACCCATCCCCTTCCCTCACTGAGGGCTCTGTGTCCATACTCACTACCCCCAAGAGCAAAGCCATTTCCAGCAGAGGAGACAGACATCTCAACGATCCCAAACATCGTCGTTATGAGTTGAACTGTGTCCCCCCCACCCCCCAAATCCATATGTTGAAACCCTAGCCTCCAAATACAATGTGACTGTATTTGGAGATAACGTATTTAAAGAGGGACTGAATTAAAATGAGGCCCTTAGGGTGAGTCCTAATCCGGTCACTGGACTCTATGAGAAGAGAAAATGTGGACAAACAGAGAGACCCCAGTGATGTGAATGCACCGAGAAGACTATGTGAGGACGCAGAGGGAAGATGGCCATCTGTCAGCCAAGGAGAGAGACCTTAGGACAAACCAACCTTGCCAACACCTTGCTCGTGAACTTTTTGCCTGCAGAACTGTGAGAAAATAAATTCCTGTTGTTTAAATCATTCTGTCTGTGGTATTTTGTTATAACAGCCTTAGTAAGCTAATATAGCCATGAAGTAGGACACATCTGGCCTCATGTGTGGTTGGAGAGAGATAGCTGAGGAGGCTGGAGAAGAAGGTAAGAGCCAGGTTATAAGGGTTCCTTTTCAAACACTTTAAACTGTATATTACGAGGAATGGGGAACCAGTTTCAATGTAAATAGGGGATTAGCTGGATAGATTTATACTTTAAAGTGATCCCTCCGGCATTAATGGATTGGATTGAGGGGGTAAATATGTGAGGAGACCAGATGGGGGCTGGGCTTACTGTTGCCTTGGTGGAGACTGTGGTTTGACCTAGAAAAAAGGGTGAATTCGAGGTGTGTGAGGGAGATAGACTGTGTGTTAGTCATTTATTGCTTCATAGCAAATTACCCCCAAAACTTAATAACTTAAAACAGCAAACAGTTATTATCTCATAGCTTTTGTGGGTCAGAAATTCCTGAGCAGCTTAGTTGGGTGGGTCTAGCTCAGACTCTTTTATGAGGTTGCAGTCACGATGTTGACTGAGGCTGGAGGATCCGTTTTCAAGAAGACTCATGTGATCTCTGTCGGGAGAATTCACGTCCTTGCCAACTGCTTACCAGAGGCATCAGTTCCATGTCTCTTAGACCAATCCATAGGGTCAGCTTGAAGGTTTCCATGGCCTGGCAACTGACTTCTTCTCGAGCCAGGCACCTGGGAGATATCATTACTCAAGAGTAATGATGACTTAATGACCTGGTCACACACTGTCACTTCCACTGTTTTCTATTCAACAGAAATGAGACAGCCATTGAGTCCAGTCTGCATTGGAAGGCAGTGGAAATGAGTTCCATCTTTTGAAGGGAGAAATATGAAGAATTTATGGACCCATTTTATAAGGATGCTGTTAGTGTAGTCCTGGCTAGAAGCACTGAGGTTCGGGATAGGACAGCGGCCGGAGGCACCCACTTGAGACACTGTTACTGGGATGTCCCTTCTGGGCAGTTCATATCGTGGGTGCAAGGCTTGCTGCCCTGTTGGCATCTTTGTATGAAGGTAAAGGTGAATCGAGTGAGACTGTGGCCCCACCTCATCCTCTCAATCAACACCCATTTGCAGTGCACAGACTGCAAAGCTGTGAGCTCTGGCTTTGTCTCCAAATCAATCTCCCTGTGACTTTCACTCACTGATTTTAGTTCTGTGAACTTGAGAGGATGAGATAAATTCCATTGCCTTTTTTATATGACAGTCATTCAGTATTTGAAGAGAGCTATCACACTGTCACCCAAGACTTCTCTTCAGGGGAACTTTCATTCTTTGTTGAAAGGACGTGGTTTTGAGGCTCTGATTCTGTTCTCTCCCCTGAAGATGGAGTCTGGTTTGTTATCTCCCCTCTGATCTGAGCAAAACACTCCATGTGTGTTCTGGTTAGTGAGGTAGGCATTTCCTTTAACAGCACATTCACTGCATTTCTATGAATGTAGGTTAAGGGAAGGTGCATTTATTTTTTCCTGCCAGCTGCGTTACCCAATTGTCATCTAAAATGCTCAGGCTTAATGCACATCTCATTTTGTACAATTTAATTATTGAATATAGATTCTGGACTTTTCCTTTATCCCTGCTTTTTTGTTTTAAACATCTCTTTTGCTTGTATAAAAGTTTTATTATTCAACAGATGTTAGCGTTCTTATCCCCAAATAGTGGGCCATCTATTTTTTGTGCGTATTTTTTTTTTCTTTTTGGCCTCACTGCATGGCTTGTGGGATCTTACTTCCCCACCAGGGACTGAACCAGGGCCACAGCAGTGAAAGTGCCTAGTGCTAACCACTAGGCATTTCACTAGGGAATTCCCATCTTTCTGCGTATTTTTTATGTTTTTATGATAAAAGCACCAATATCAATAATAAATCCTTTTAATTTTCTTTGAGTAATTTAGATTACAGCCTCGGTTGATTTTCATAGTGTTGGCACACTGTGAGGCACCCTCGAGCTTTTTTCCTTTTTATATATCTTTTGCTCATATAGCTGTACTCACCCATTAACTAGTATTTCGCACTGCATTTGGCTGGTGCTGGCGGTGGCATCACTGTGTCGGTATAGCACAGCTTTGTGTGTGTATACCAAGCATCTTGAGAACAGCTCTGCCATATCTTTGGAAACTCCAGGTGCATTAGAGTGTGGTGCATCCTTTTCTCAGAGACAGGAAAAGGAAGGCAGGAAGCATCACTTAAATGGATGTCCAGAGTCCACGTGGAGGGCTGTCTCATCGTGGCCACTCTATCCTGCTTGGTGATACTCCTGGTTTAGCTACTAAATAGCAAAACTCAAAATCACCTAATTAAAACATTTCATTTTACCCCAGGAGACGTGTCTCATTGCAAGCTAGTGAACAAGTTCATGGGTTGACATGAAACGTTTGACTGCTTCCAAGGAAACGAATACTTCTGAAAAGATTCAGCTGTGAGGCCAGTGTGTGAAGAGGGTTTTAGGGAAATATAAAGCAAAGCAGATTAGAGGTCCTATACCTGAGGTCCATTGAAAGACACCTGGTCCTCCAATGTCTTTTTACTTGATCTAATGAATGATATTCATTGTTTTTGTTTATTTGATAAAGCCCAGTCTCCCTAGCATGGTACTAAGTATTTAAGCCTAGTTGTGGATTCCCCTTTCCCCTTCCTAGGCTGGTTCAGTTTGCTCTGTTTTAGACTGACATCTGGTGGTCAAGAAGGATCAGCCAATTGCCCTTGCAGCGAAGAATTCTATCAAAGCAAAGGCGTGGCCATTTTGTGGTCAGCTCTTGCCAGGAAATACTCCACAAGATTATTTATTTTCATTTTCTCTTGTACATAAATCAGAAGCGCTGTCTGAATTTGACCACACTTATCAAGGTCTTTAAAAATACTTAAAGTATTTTGACCACCACTTTAAAAAATATATCTCAAAGAAAGGCATGCAGACAGATTTATGTATAAGCATGTTCCTCAAAGTGTAATTTATAATAGCAAATTTGGAAGTAAGCCAAATATTCAAAAATAAGGATTGTTAAAATTAGAGTGTTCCATTACACAGTGCGCTCATACTTTAGAGGAACATTTAATGACATGAGAAAATGTTTATGGTGTATTATGAAGTGAACAAAACCAATTAAAAAACAGGTAAAGCTCCATGATCCTGGTTTTGGTTTTCTGTATATTTCTTCCTTTCAAAGGCATGAACATGTAATAGTTTTGGAAGCAGAAAGCAAAACAAACAAACAAACAAACCCCAAGATCATAAATATTATATAAATATGGTTACATGCATAGTAGAGTATCCAACTTTTTTCAAAGTAACAAGTCCTTTAAGATAGCTCTCCTGAAGCTTTGTCCAGTAAACATGTCCCTATAGAATACTGGTGCAAAAGGTCATGAACAATTGTTTCACTGTTCTTGGGATAAGTAATAATCCAGGAAGCTTGAGCACGCAGCTGCCACTCCAAGTTTGCTAATGGGTCTTGTGGCTGAGACAAAAAGCATGTTATTTCTTATGTGACCCTGAAGACTCATTAGTTTGCTCTAAGGCTTATATTTTGCTTTTAAGAGTTGTTGGTGGGGCTGTGGGAGAAGATGCGATTTAACTCACCATGCAGTTTGTGCCATAACCAGGGCTCTATTTTATAACTGGACGCTATCCATTTCTTCAGCATTTTTAAGACATAGCTTTGAGATTTTTCTTTGTACACTGAACAGGTATAAATAGTCCACTTTGCTTGCTTCACTGGGTGATTTGCCCAGAAAGAGAAGCTGGAAGCAGCTGCCCTTGGGTCCTGAGAGTAGCAGTGTGGTGAGCCAAAATCACCTAGGTGTCCCTCTCATGGGACATTTCATAGTTGTTTGCTTAATAAATTTGGACACAATGTCCACATACATGGTTAGTGTGCCACTTTGTCTATTCTCAGGGCACCAGGTGGCAGCTCCAAGAAGAGGAAAATCATTTTCAAAGCTCCCCGTTGGCTCAACTGAGACTTTTCAGTTCTCCTGATGAGATGGTTAACCTCTTTTTTCATTTAACCATTTGGTCAACAACAATTTGATGGCTGTTACAGGAGTTGTTTATGATTTTCTCTTATATAGGTATTAACACCATTGCTGTTAGATTGACAAACAGGAATTCAACTAATCCTCCAGCTCTAGTTGGAAATATATCCTTTATGGATCTTTTACTGCATTAATTCTGCTAATTTCCTGGCTGGGGCATAGCCAGTGTTTCTACTTAGTCATTTTCAAAAAAATAGAAATGAAATCTGACTGGCATACATTAACCTGTGTGTGCTTCTTAAATACATGGTGCAAAGACAAATTGACTTATTCATCTGACAATTACCTTACCTGGCTGTAAATATTAATGTGGGTAGCAGACTATGGTTAAGTGAATATTTTTTTAAGCTCTTTATTGGAATATATTTGATTTACACTCATACCAGTTTTTGAGGTACTCCAAAGTGAATCAGCTGTATTTATACAAATATCCCCATATCTCCTCCTTTCCGCGACTCCCTCCCCCATCCCTGTCCTGGCCCTCTAAGGCATCACCCATCACCAAGTTGATCTCCCTTTGTTATACAGCAACTTCCCACTAACTATCTATTTTACAGTTGGTAGTGTAAATATGTCTATGCTACTCTCTCACTTTGTCCTAGCTTCCCCTTTGCCCCCCACCCCAGCCCCGTGTCCTCAAGTCCATTCTCTACATCTGTATCTCCACTCTTGCCCTGTCGCTGAGTTCATCAGTACCATTTCTTCAGATTCCATATATATGAGTTAGCATACGGTATTTGTTTTTCTCTTTCTGGCTTACTTCACTCTGTATGACAGTCTCTAGGTCTATCTATCTCATTACATATAGTTCAATTTCATTCCTTTTTATGGCTGAGTAATATTCCATTGTGTATATGTGCCACATCTTCTTTATCCATTCATCTGTTGATGGGCATTTAGGTTGCTTCCATGTCCTGGCTATTGTAAATAGCACTGCAATGAACATTATGGTACATGTTTCTTTTTGGATTATGGTTTTTTCTGGGTGTATGCCCAGTAGTAGGATTACTGGAACATATGATAGTTCTATTTTTAGTTTTTTAAGGAACCTCCAAACTGTTTTGCATAGTGGCTGTACCAATTTACATTCCCATCAACAGTGCAGGAGAGTTCCCCTTTCTCCGTATCCTCTCCAACATTTCTTGTTTCTAGATTTTTTGATGATGGCCATTCTGACTTGTGTGAGGTGATACCTCATTGTGGCTTTGACTTGCATTTCTCTAATGATTAGTGATGTTGAGCATCTTTTCATGTGTTTGTTAGCCATCTGCATGTCTTCTTTGGAGAAATATCTATTTAGGTCTTCTGCCCATTTGTGGATTGGGTTATTTGCTTTTTTGGTATTAAGCTGCATGAGGTGCTTGTATATTTTGGAGATTAATCCTTTGTCCATTGCTTCATTGGCAAGAATTTTCTCCCATTCTGAGGGTTGTCTTCTTGTCTTGTTTACAGTTTCTTTTGCTGTGCAGAAGCTTTTAAGTTTCATGAGGTCCCATTTGTTTATTCTTGATTTTATTTCCATTATTCTAGGCAGTGGGTCAAAAAGGATCTTGCTTTGATGTATGTCATAGAGTGTTTTGCCTATGTTTTCCTCGAGGAGTTTTATAGTGTCTGGCCTTACATTTAGGTCTTTAATCCATTTTGAGTTTATTTTTGGGTATGGTGTTAGGAAGTGTTCTAATTTCATTCTTTTACATGTTGCTGTCCAATTTTCCCAGCACCACTTATTGAAGAGGCTGTCTTTTTTCCATTGTATATTCTTGCCTCCTTTGTCAAAGATAAGCTGCCCATATGTGCTTGGGTTTACCTCTGAGTTCTCCATTCTGTTCCATTGATCTATCTTTCTATTTTTGTGCCAGTACCATACTGTGTTGATCACTGTGGCCTTGTAGTATAGTTTGAAGTCAGGAAGCCTAATTCCACCAACTCTGTCTTTTCTTCTTAAGATTGCTTTGGCAATTGGGGGTCTTTTGCATTACCATACAAATTGTAAGATTTCTTGTTCTAGTTCTGTGAAAAATGCCGTTGGTAATTTGATCGGGATTGCATTGAATCTGTAAATTGCTTTGGGTAAGATAGTCATTTTCACAATGTTGATTCTTCCAATCAAAGAACATGGTATGTCCCTCCATCTGTTTGATTTCTTTCATCAGGGTCTTGTAGTTTTCTCATCCAGGTCTTTTGCCTCCTTAGGCAGGTTTATTCCTAGGTATTTTATTCTTTTTGTTGCAGTGGTAAATGGGAGAGTTTCCTTAATTTCTCTTTCTGCTTTTTCATTTTTAGTGTATAGGAATGCAAGAGATTTCTGTGCATTAATTTTGTATCCTGCTACTTTATTAAATTTGTCGATTATTGCTAGTAGTTTTGTGGTATAGTCTTTAGGGTTTTCTATGTATAATATCATGTCATCTGCAAAGAGTGACAATTTTACTTCTTCTTTTCCAATTTGGATTCCTTTTATTTCATTTTCTTCTCTGATTGCTGTGGCTAAAACTTCCAAAACTATTGAATAATAATGGTGAGAGTGGACACCCTTGCCTTGTTCCTATCCTTAGAGGGGATGCTTTCAGTTTTTCACCACTTAGAATACTGTTGGCTGTTGGTTTGTCATATATGGCTTTGATTATGTTGAGGTAATTTCCTTCTATGCCCATTTTCTGGAGAGTTTTTATTATAAATGGATGTTTAATTTTGTCAAAAGCTTTTTCTGTGTCTATTGAGATGACCATATGGTTTTTATCCTTCAATTTGTTAATATGGAGTATCTCATTGATTGATTTGCATATATTGAAGAATCTTTGCATCCCAGGGATAAACCCCACTTGATCATGGTGTATGATTTTTTAATGTACTGTTGGATTCTGTTAGCTAGTATTTTGTTGAGGATTTTTGCATCTATATTCATCAGTGATATTGGCCTGTAATTTTCTTTTTTTGTGACATCTTTGCCTGGTTTTGGTATCAGGGTGATGGTGGCCTAGTAGAATGAGTTTGGGGGTGTTCCTCCTGCTATATTTTGGAAGAGTTTGGGAAGGATAGGTGTTAGCTCTTCTCTAAACGTTTGATAGAATTCGCCTGTGAATCCATCTGGTCCTGGGCTTTTGTTTGTTGGGAGATTTTTAATCATAGTCTCCATTTCTGTACTTGTGATTGATCTGTCCATATTTTCTATTTCTTCCTGGTTCAGTCTTGGAAGATTGTACTTTTCTAAGAATTTATCCTTTTCTTCCAGGTTATCCAATTTATTGGCATATAGTTGCTTGTAGTAGTCTCTCATGATGTTTTGTATTTCTGAGGTGTCCGTTACGTCTCCTTTTTCATTTCTAATTCTGTTGAGTTGCATCTTCTCCCTTTTTTTCCTGATAAGTTTGGCTAATGGTTTATCAATTTTGTTAATCTTCTCAAAGAACCAGCTTTTAGTTTTATTGATCTTTGCTATTGTTTCCTCCCTTTCTTTTTCATTTATTTCTGCTCTGATCTTTATGATTTCTTTCCTTCTGCTCACTTTGGAGTTTCTTTGTTCTTCTTTCTCTAATTGTTTTAGGCATAAGGTTAGGTTGCTTACTGATATTTTTCTTGTTTCTTAAAGTAGGACTGTATTGCTATAAACTTCCCTCTTAGAACTACTTTTGCTGCGTCCCATAGGTTTTGGGTCATTGTGTTTTCATTGTCATTTGTATCTAGATATTTTTTGATTTCCTCTTTGATTTCTTCAGTGATTTCTTGGTTGTTTAATAGTGTATTGTTTAGTCTCCATGTGTTTGTATTTTTTACATTTTTTTTGAGGTAATTGATATCTAGTCTCATGACATTGTGGTCAGAAAAAATGCTTTATACCATTTCAAATTTTTTGAATTTACTGAGGCTTGATTTGTGACCCAAGATGTGATCTATCCTGGAGAATTTTCCATGTGCACTTGAGAAGAAAGTGTATTCTATAGTTTTTGGATGGAATGTCCTATAAATATCAATTAAGTCAAGGTGGTCTAATGTGTCATTTAAAGCTTGTGTGTTCTTATTTATTTTCTGTTTGGATGATCTGCCCATTGATGTAAGTGGGGTGTTCAAGTTTCCTACTATTATTGTGTTCCTGTCAATGTCCCCTTTTATGGCTGTTAGCATTTGCCTTATGTACTGAGGTGCTCCTATGTTGGGGGCATAGATATTTACAATTGTTTTATCTTCTTCTTGGATGGATTCCTTGATCATTATGTAGTGTCCTTCCTTGTCTCTTGTAATAGTCTTTACTTTCAAGTCTAATTTGTCTGATATGAGTATTGCTACTCCAGCTTTCTTCTGACTTCCATTTGCATGGAATATCTTTTTCCATCCCTTTCCTTTCAGTCTATATGTGTTCCTTGTTCTCAAGTGGGTGTCTTGTAGGCAGCATATAGAAGGGTCTTGTTTTTTGTATCCATTCAGCCAATCTGTGTCTTTTGGTTGGAGCATTTAATCCATTTACATTTAAGGTGATTATGACATGTGTGTTCCTATTATCATTTTCTTAATTGTTTTGGGTTTGTTTTTGTAGGTCTTTTCCTTCTCTTGTGTTTCCTATTTAGAAAAGTCCCTTTGATAATTATTGTAAGGCTGGTTTGGTGGTGCTGAATTCTCTTCACTTTTGCTTGTCTGGAAAGCTTTTGATTTCTCTGTTGAATCTGAATGAGATTCTTGCTGGGTAGAATATTCTTGGCTGTAGGTTTTTCTCTCTCAGGACTTTCAGTATATCCTGCCACTCCCTTCTGCCCTGCAGAGTTTCTGTAGAAAGATCAGCTGTTATCCTTATGGGTTTTCCCTTATAAGTTATTTGTTGCTTTTCTCTTGTTGCTTTTAATATTTTTTCTTTGTGTTTAATTTTTGTTAGTTTGATTAATATGTGCCTTGGTGTATTTCTCCTTGGGTGTATTCTGTATGGGACTCTCTGTGCTTCTTGGACTTGATTAATTATTTCCTTTTCCATGTTGGGAAAGTTTTCCACTATAACCTCTTGAAATATTTTCTCAGACCCTTTCTTTTTTTCTTCTTCTTCTGGGATGCCTATGATTCGAGGGTTGGTGCGCTTAGTGTTGTCACCAAGGTCTCTGAGACTGTCTTCCATTCTTTTTATTTTTTTTCTTTTTCATGTTCTGTGGCAGTTATTTCCCCCATTCTATCTTCCAACTCACTTATTCATTCTTCTGCCTCAGTTATTCTGCTGTTTATGCCATCTAGAGTATTTTTAATTTCAATTATTTTGTTATCTATTACTGTTTGTTTGCTCTTTAGTTCTTCTGAGTCCTTATTAACTGTTTCGTGTATTTTTTGTATTTTGTTATCGAGATTTTGGATCATCTTTACTATCATTACTCTGAATTCTTTTTCAGGCAATTTTCCTATTGCCTCTTCATTTATTTGGTCTTGTGTATTTTTATCTTGTTCCTTCATCTGTGACATATTTTTTTGTCATCTCATTTTCCCCCCATTTTGTATGGGCAGGATTGTGTTCCTGTCCCACTGGGTGTTTGGCCTGAGGTTTCAAGCACTGGAGTTTGTAGGCTGTTGAGTATAGCTGGGTCTTGGTGTTGAGGTGAGAACCTCTGGGAGACCTCACTCTGAAGAATATTCCCTGGGAACTGGGTTTCCCTGTTAGTTCAGTGTTTTGGGCTAGAGCTCCCACCTCAGGAGCTCAGGCCTGACCCTGGGCTTGTGAATCAAGATCCCACAAGTCGTGTGGAGCAGGGAAAACAAAAGAAAAATTAAAAAACAAAAAAGGAGAATAGCAGAACAATAGCAAGAAAAAAATATATGATAAAAGGATACTAACAGGTGTGTTAGGAAAAACTAAAAAAAAAAAAAGATGGAGCAACAACTGGAAGGTAAAACAACTGCAATAGCCCAAGTGAGGAGGTGGAAAAAAAAAAAAAGAAAAAGAGAAAAGAAAAAAGAAAAAAAAAAGCCAGAAAAGGCCTTGGCTGTGGGGGCGGGGCTTAGACAAGGGTTGTGGTGGGGGGTGAAATTAAGCAATGGGCAGGTCCTATGCTTAGAAAAGGCTCTGGGGGTGGTGGGGAATGGGGCTTAGGTCCAATGAGGCAGAGCGGCTCAGGAACGCCTCTGGTCCTGGTAGCAAAGGAGCAGGTCAAGGTACCCAGTGGGCTCTCTGGGCCCAAGTTGGTGGGAGAAATGCTAGGCACCTCCCCTAGTCCTCCAGTCTCAGAGGGTCCCTTCCTCTTGGGTTTTCTTCTTCCTCATCCACTCTCTCCTATTCCCCTAGGACCCTCACAGCTGCAGGGGGCACTGGAAGGCAGGAGACCAGACTCTGACACCCAACAGGCTTCCCAGGGCCAACTGGGTTAGGGTAACACCTGCAGCACTTCCCAGATCTCGTAGGGTCCCTGTCTGCCTCTCTTCCTCTTCCTCTTCCCCGCCTCCCACTCTCCTAGGTCCCAAGCAGCTGGAGCGGGCCCTGGAGTGTGAAAGACCAGGTCCGTGAGCCTAGCAGGCTTCCCAAAGCTAGTGGGCAGGGGAAATAACCTTCTCTGCCTCCCTTGATCCTCCAGTCCCAGAAGGTCCCCTCCCCTGCCTGCCTCTCCTCTTCTCTCCTGCCTTCCTTCTACACCCCCAGGACCAGTGAGACCTAGAGGGGCCCCTGGAGGACTGAAGACCAGGCCTGGGGGCGCAACTGGCCTCCCAGTGCCAAGTGGGTAGGGAGATTTCCCACATCGTCCCCCCTGATCCTTCAGTCCTGCAAGGTGCCCCCCACCACTGTCTGCCTCTCTTCCTCTTCTCCTCTCCTCCCTCCCTCCCATGCCTGTATGACCCACTCAGCTGGAGAGACCGAGGGACTAGACTCGGGAGCCCCGCAGGCCCAGCAGGCCCAAGTGGGCAGGGGAAAGGTCCTCCGCACCTCCCCTGGTCCTCTGCTCCTGGAACGTCCCACCACCAGTCTGCCTCTCTTCCTCTTCCCCTGCCATGCTCCAATTTCCCCGGGATCAACGCATCTGGGAGGGGACCCTGGAGAGTTGGAGACCAGGCCTGGGAGCCCAGCAGGCTTCCCCGGGCCCGTGGGCAGCAGAAATGCCTTCTGCTCCTCTCCCGATCCTCTGAGCCCAGAGGATCCCTCCCCCCTTCCACCTCTCTTCTTTTCCCCCCACCACTTCTCTCCTGTACTCCTAGGACCAAAGGCCTGGAGGAGCCTTGTAAGCTGGAGGACCCGCCCAGAAGAAATAACAGGCGGCGCCTCCCCTATTCTTCTGACCTGGAGAGATCCCTTCCCACCCCCACTGTCTGCCTCTCTCCCTCCCCACCCCCTATGCTCCCAGGACCCTCGTGCCAGAGGGGGGCCCTGGAGAGTGAAGGACCAGGCCCGAGAGCCCAGTCGGCCTCCCTGGCCAAGAGGGCAGGAGAAACGCCCTCTCGCCTCCCCGTCCCCCAATCTCAGAGCCCCCACCCCCACCTGTCTGCCTCTCCACCTCCTCGCCCCTCCTCCCTCCTTCCCACACCCCCAGGATCCAGGCAGCCGGGAGGGGGCCTTGGAGGGTGGAGGACCCCACTGGGGAGCCCAGCAGGCCCCCAAGCCCGGGAGCTCAGCAGGCCTCCTGGCCTCCTGGGCGGGAGAAACCCAGTCACGGTTTCCCCGATCTCGCCAGCCTCCAACGGTCCCTCCAGGCAGGAACCTCCCCCCTCACCCAGCCACCCCCCAGAGGCGCCGGTCCCGTCTGGCTTCCCCTTCGCCGCCCCCCTGACTTCCCCTAGGTCCTACCCGTTTGCTCCAGGGTTCCTGAGGTCTGCTTAGGCCTCAGGTCCCCCGCCGGCCTCCAGCAACTGTTCTATTTGTGGGGAGACGTGATCTCCGCGTCTTCCCACGCCGCCATCTTGACTCCGCCCTATAGTTAAGTGAATATTAACATTTTTTTTTTTAGTTTTTGAGTAGTTCTTCCTCTTCTGTTGGTCATCTTTTAGGAAGTAATTCAATAAATACTCATTGGATGTGTTTATGTATTGGTGCTATTTTCTTTTACCTAAGTAAAACATTCTCAAAATAACATTCACTGGGAGATGACTCAATGCAGAAGTATGCACTTTATACATAACCTTTTGTATATAACACAAGGTCATGAGCTATTGTCATAAAGATTTTAATATGTGGTGGATGGAGTATTTAGTGCCAGAGTTACAGAAAATCAAGGACGGAGAATTTGCTTTTCAAAGTTAGACCTTTCTAAAATCTCATATGTTCTAACTTCAAATATAATTTTAACCTTTAAGAAATTGTCCCCACCATTCTTTCTGCTTAATGCACTTGGCTACTTTCTGAGGTTTATCATTCATCAAAACTTTAGGGAAAATCTTCCCTTCTTTTTTTGATCAAGGAAACTATGCAGGAAAAAGAAATGATCTTTTACGTCAATGAGCTAAGCTTAAAGTGTTAGCCTAGAATTTCAGATATTGGAAGTCCATGATTAGAAGGCAAGAACAAACTATATTTAAATGAATCTATTCCTAGGCTTTAAAAATTGAGAAATAAAGTGAGAGAAGAAAAAGATATAAACTCATAAAGTATGTTAACATAATATTGGTTCTAATTTTTAAAAAATTATTTATTTATTTATTTATTTATTTATTTAATTTGTGGGTTGCACTGGGTCTTCGTTGCTGTGTATGGGCTTTCTGTAGTTGTAGAGAGCTGGGGCTACTCCTCATTGCGGTGCATGGGCTCTCATTGTGGTGGCTTCTCATTGCAGAGCATGGGCTCTAGGCGCACAAGCTTAAGTAGTTGCAGTGTGTGGGCTCAGTAGTTGTGGCACAAAGTCTTAGTTGCTCCGTAGTATATGGGATCTTCCGGGACAAGGGCTTGAACCTGTGTCCCCTGCATTGGCAAGGGGATTCTTAACTGCTGCACCACCAAGGAAGCCCAATATTGGTTCTAATGTATTCAGTCCCTGTTACAGTTCATTTTTCTCATCGCATGGTTGTTTGTATATATTAATAGTATCTAAAGTATTCCCTTGCCCCAGCTTCTCCTTATCACTCTAGTCAACAGTGCTATTCAATAGAGTTTTCTGGGATGATGCTGAAATTCTATATCTGAGCTGTCCAATATGGTAGACCACGAGCTTCATGTGACTTTGGAGGACTTGAAATGTGGCAGTTGTGATCAAGAAACTGAATTTTTAGTTTTATTTAATTTTAATCAGTTTGAACTGAAATAGCTACATGTGGTTACTATACCTGATAGCACAGCTCTAGTCCATAACTAGTATTATTATCCTTATAGTACTTAGCATGAACTGCAGTTACCTTTAAAATTTTATTGATTTCCTTGATAGTAGTCTATCCTTACTAGGTCGTAAGCTCCCTGAGAGACCTGGTCTATCTCTTACTCAGCCGTACCTTTATTACTGAGCACAGTGTATGGTATGTAGTAGGTACTCAAATTATTTACTAAAAATATTCAAGGATGTTATTATCATGCACACGCTACAGATGATCAGGAGCAAAGAGGGAACATACCTTGTGAAAGGTGGCAGGTGTTTGAACTCTGGACTCCCTGACTCAACCTCAGAATACTTCCTTTTTACCAATTGGCCAATCATGGCTTCACTACAGGCTCCTAAAAGACAAGCCCCAAGCATGGAAACTGCTTTGGTTGAATTACCACAAAAAGCTGAGTGGTCCCTGATCTGCTTTGGTTGTTCGTATTCTGGCCAGGACACTTTTAGGCATTTGGATTAAGGCACTGTCCCAGAAGTATGTACATTACAATTGAGGGAAAATATTTTAATCTATAATTTCCCAGACTGTTCATACCACTTAAGAATTCTGACACTCTTTGAGATGTAATGAATTACTCTACTATGTGGGGGGAAAGGTTCTGGAAATGTATTTTTCCTAAAATGTCTTTACAATATAAAATGTAAGAGATAAATAAAATACATTTTCTCAGCTGCACTTATTGTTTTGAGATAATCTGCTTAAGACAAAAGTAGTCAGAAGTCCTAGGAAGCTACATGCAGGAACCCCAGAGGCTGGCCTGCCCAATGATACCCACTAAGGACTTATTACAAATGATCTTCAGTGTAACCTGCAGGCTGTCAAAGTACTACTGCTGTCTGTGATGTCTGATGTGGTAAACTTACAATGACAGTTTGTGATATTACCTTGTTACAATGACAGTTTGTGATATTACCTTGTTTCCTTTTTGTTAAACACTCATACTATACAAATGTATTTCTATGTATCTATGTCTGGAAGAGAGACGCTTTAAATAAAGAGCGTTCAAACTAATTTAAAATCAACTCTTCCAAAGAAAGTGAACCATAGTAGCCTCTGCTTTCTTAAAAATCAAGAGGCATGGTTTTCAAGATGAAATAGAGACTTTTTCAGCGGCCAAATGTAAGACTACCTGAATACTGGGAAGCATCAGTTTTATTTTCTTATCTTAGCAACCGTATGCCTGTGCAAAACAAGATTTTCATAGGATGTTGTAATGGAAACAAAATAAATGAATAGACTTAAGACTAGGTCTGATACACATTAACATGGCAACAACATTCTTAATATTAAGCAATAACCAACACAAAATACTATTTTCGTTTAAAAAGATGACAAAATGTAAAATTAATGATGTTCTAGCTTCACATGTAGTGTCTTTTTTGTTAAGAGAATCAGTATCACTCACTATATTTTATTGTTGTTTTCTTGTTCTGTTCCCAAGTATAAAGAAATGCCCATGAACTAATTTTACTCATTTCCTGAGGGAAGTAATGAAATCTTTGACCATTTTTTGCTGATCTTTTTAGTCTAAGTGTACATTATATATTACAAATTCCTTTTGGTGTTTTGTCAATACATTGAAAGTTTTAAAGTGCCTTATATTCAAATACATTTAAGAAAACACTTTAGCTCTCTAACACCTTGACATTCAGCAAACCAGATTAATATTTTGGCTCGCTTTCTCTTTTCAAGGAGCACGACTCTTCAAACCAAAATGAGTCTATTTGGACTGAGAGTAAGAGGAAATTGACTAGAAAGAACTGATAAGAGGAAACAAGCCTCAGTGACATTTCTCAGTGGGGGCCTGGGGTGCCAAGGAGGCAGCATGAGGGCACTTGGGGGGAGAGTAAGAGAGAGATGTTTGGCCCAGTCTATGTCCTAATCCCCCTTTTGAGGCAGCAGGGAGCAGATCCAGGCTTGGGATCCTCGGGTTCTAGAGGATTTGTCCCAAATCATCAGGAATGTCTTCACAACTGCCAGTCAAGGTTCTTAAAGTGTGTGATGGATCAAGTAAGAAAAACCAAGAAAAACTTGATGAGGTCAAAGGTAAGAGCGGACCCCAAACTGGAGAAAACCAAAAGTGTGAAGCAATTCAATATAATGAGAGCAAGGTTAGAAATAAAGAAGTTTAAAGCTTGTTGGGTAAGTATGTGGGTTTGAGGTGTCTTATTTTACCTTGAAATAAAGATGTAGAAGGTGGCAGTGTTGGAATTTGAACCAACCCCAGAATTCAAATTCTTCATCCTCTTTGCACAATAGGGTTCAAATCCTTTCTCTTTTTCTCACTAAAGGAACTTCATTTGGGCTCACCTTCCTTTTGTACATAATGCTGATGATGGTAGTCTCTATCAGACTGTAAGGATTAAGTGATTATAATGCTGTAAATCACTTAGACCCACATCTGTTACAGGTCGGTGCTCTGTAAATATGGCAGTCATTATTAAGTCAAGAAAGGTCCTGAGTCGTAATCATGAACAGGGCTAGATGAGGGTAGAATGCTACAGTTTGTAGTTATGTTTGGAATCAGACAGGTCTTAGACAAGTTATTCAAATTCTCTTTTCATGAGTAGAATGGAGATACCAACAACCTCATTGGTTTGCCGTGAAGGTGAAGTTAAATAGTGTATATGAGGTGCTTAGCACTCTGTACCTTGTTACAAGGTTCAGGCTATGTAAATGGAGGGCCTGCAGCCTGATTTCGTTGGCTATTGGCCTTGGGTGGACTGGCTTAAATGTAAAAGATTAGATCAACATTTGAAACTTTGGTGAAAAGCTGACACTGTGTTGATCCATAGTTCGGAAAACCTGATTTTCAAAGTTCTTCATGCCAATATGCCAGTGCCGTACAAATGTATCAGATACTTACGATTGCTAAGCATGCACTTACCTCTCTCATTACTGGACCTGTTATTTCTGACTGCCCCACCTTGATGCAGTCTTCATACTTATTTGGTTGCATAAAAAAAGCAGCAACAGCAACACATATTATCAAGGTCAGAACTTAGCGAGGCTTTCCAGAAGTGCCAATATTTTATTTCAAGTTCTACAGAAGGCTGATTTTATTATTAAAAAATGGTTGGCAGAGACATAGGGTCTCTTCTTTGTGATGAGTGCCATCTTTTACTTGCATTTATTTCAGGCAGTTTATGACTTAAAAGGGCAGAATTAATTGGAAAGGAGTCATGTAAAAAACGTGATGAGCAATTTGCTAGAGAGAAGAGTCTTTGGGGTGAATAAGGAGAAAGACATTGTGTCAGACATTAAACTTTAGAACTTTTGCATTGTGGGAGATCACAGAAACCCACCTTTGAGTGTGTAAGAGTGTGGAAAATTATAAAGGGTGTGTCATTATTATACTAGCCCCTCAGTTAAGGAAATTACTTGATCCTTCAGATATTTTCAAATAGCCAACATTTATAGCTTTTCTGCTTTTTTCATCATTTACCTAAATCGTTGGCTTGAATATTATCAGTGTCATGACAGCCTTAAATTGTGGTCAAAAGCTACAAACTTCCAGTTATAGGATAAATAAGTGCTAAGGATGTAATGTACAACATGATGGATATAATTAACACTTCTGTATGTTATACATGAGAGTAGTTAAGAGAGTAAATCCTAAGCATTTTCATCAAAAGAAATTTTTTTTTTCCTTTATCTTGTATCCATACAAGATGGTGGATGTTCACTGAACTTGTGGTGATCATTTTATGAAGAATGTAAGTCAAATCATTATGCCAAACATCTTAAATTTATATAGCGCTGCATATAATTTCTGGCTCAATATATCAGGAAGAAAAAAATGATTGATTTCTTGTTCATGTGACATAGTTGAATGGTTTAGATTTGATTTCTTTTAAAAATTAAAGAAAGTGTTCTTAATAAAGTACCTTCTACTTCCCTCTCTCCCCTCCCTTTGCCAAAAAAGGTGTTTTTTTGTTTTGTTTGTTTGTTTGTTTTTTAACCATGTAAATTAAAGACCTTTGGTGGCTTTCTAACCTGTCAACGTGGCTAGGCTGAACTGCATTTCCCACGGTTTGCGCTCCTTCATGCTGCTGCTGGGGGCGGCCCCAGGAGGGATTCCTGTGTGAGGTGTGGAGGGCAGCATGAAGCCTAGCCTTTTCGCAGCCTCTGCACCGTGCTGCTGGTCTGCTCATGCACATCCTCGGTGGGCAGCGCTGGGCCTGTAACGGCTCCCCCTCCTCCACACCCTCCAACAGCTCTTCAGACTTTTGGGCTAGGTCTACAAACACATACAGGCGTGTGTGTTGACGTGAGTGACAAGAGGCTCTGCGTCTGTGGGACACCTTTGCACAAAAGGTCAGCGGTAAAGGGTTTCAGGCTGTCCAGCTTGTGCTTGTGGATTCCAGCTTGTTCTTACGTTTCCCCACCTTACATCCATCTTCCATTCCTACAGCCAAGTTGAACATTTGTGACCAAGCCACATATGCATGTGTGTATACTTACATATATGGAGGATATACACACATAGTTATATATATGGAGAATATACACACATAATTATATATATGGAGAATATATATACATAATTTTATGTATCTTCCTTCCTTCCTTCCTCTTTCTTTCTTTCTTTTTTTCTTTCCTTCCTTCCTTCCTTCCTTCCTTCCTTCCTTCCTTCCTTCCTTCTTTCTTTCTTTTTTCTTTCTTTCTTCCTTCCTTCCTTTCTTTCTTTCTTTCTTTTTCTTTCCTCTTTTTTCTGGTGGTCTGCTTCTGTGACTGAGCCCTGACCAATTCCTTGATACCCATCCTAGGCTTTCCTCCAGAGATACCCACTGTTGCTAACGCTGTGTCATGACCTAGATTTTTTCTGTGCATGTACACGTACCTCGACATCACAGATCACATCCAGCATGTGTCTCGCTGTGCCAGGTGCATCCATGTGATTTAGAAAAAAGAATGGAGGCTCAGACTGCTTATGCCATCTCTTTTGAAGTGTCATTTTATTGATCAGGCTAGACTTTTCTCTCTCAGTTTTGTTTGCTGAGCTGACAGTGAGCTTTCCCCTTTTTGTTAGCAATTAGTCTAATTAAGGTTTTCTGTTAATAACTTAAAGTTTCCCTTTCCTGGCTTGAGTGATGCAGTTACTTTGCAACCACTGAATAACATAGTCACGTAGAATCAGAATAAGGATTAAAAAATTCATCCATCTACCTATTTTTCTGTCTTTGCTTAGTGATTTATAGGAATTTTTAAGCCAAGGGTGAACATTTGTAATTTTAGACCAGGAAAAAATAGTCACTCGTGTATTTGTCACTTATATCGTTTCCAGTTCTGTCAGCCTCAGTAGAGGTCCATAGTTTGGGTGCAAAATAAAATCAAATGATTGAAAATCTAAATTATGTAAGGCATAGAAATAGCTATTTGAGAAAATGTAAGAAATTATAAGAAATAACCTCTGTTTTCTAGTTTATAATCGGGTTATGAAGATAGGCATAAATGTGTGAAAAACTAGTTTATAACAAAAGACTTAAATTACAGCTCAAAAAATTGATGATATGCCACAGATTACTATGTCATGAATTTCACATGAAAGCCCAAGATTCGGAGACGTTGTCTTCACCTGGGATTAGGATAGGGGCTGGAGACGGGGTGAGAATAAGCTGAGAAGAGTCTTCCAGATTCTTCATCTGCCCGTCCTCTTCCCCAGCCTAACTGAGAAGCTCTGCTTGAAAGAAGAGCACATCGTCTTATTTTTTTTTTCCTTTTCTTAGCAAAATCAAGTTACTCCTTTTGAATTAAGTTTCTTCACTGCTCTGTATCTCTCCGCAGCCTTCTCCTGCACTGGGTCTTTTCCCAACTGTCCAAACCCCAAAGAGCACATTTCAAAGTCACTTTTACTTACATTCAGCAACAGAATACCAAGCTACTTTCTTCTAATGTATTTTCTTTCTCGTGATTATTTTTAAAATTACAATTCACACTTAAAATAGGTATATGCCCCCAATTTTGATTTAATTATTTCTGAAGTATGGCCATGACATTAGTCACAAGTCCCTGGGTTACTTTGAGGTGCAGCCCAGATTGAGAGCCACTGTGCTAAGCGTGCTTTGAGAAAATCTGGCCTGACTAGAATTGGTAGTTTATGTGCCTCTTACCCTATTCCCCCAGTTACATGGTGAACTTGTCAAGGGAGGGATCCAAGTCTTGCTCACCTTTGTGATTAATGTATGTACTTTGGGGAAGGGAGCTACTTGATGAACCCAGGTCTACAATTTATTACCCATGATTCCAAGATGTCAAAGTTCTGCAAATGGAAAAATATTTCTTACCTCATTTGGGAACAAAATCTGACCTCAACTAAGACTAAGTCTATTTATAGTCTATTTATGGATGTTTATTTGTTTCACTGCAGAATGTTAATGTGTTTGATTATGGGGTGCTGCCCTAGACTCACTTGAGGGCATTGCACATTTTAATATACTGCTGTGCACGTGCGTGCGCGCGCGCGCGCGCGCACACACACACACACACACACACACACACACACACACACTATTGAAACACATCTGACCCCAGGGCTTCAGGGAAGATACTGTAGAGCATTATTTATTGATGTTCCACTTGAGCATTCAAGAAAGCTGAGGTCTTGGGGTAGAATTTAGAATTTAGGCCAGTGGTTCTCAAAGCTGATAGAATCATCTTGGAGCTTTTAAAACTTAGCAGTACTCTGGTGCTACCTCCAGAAATTCTGATTCAGCTGATCTGGATTTGGGCTTGGGCAGCAGATTTTTTTAACTTTCTAGGTTTTACTCTGTGCAGCCAAAGTTGAGAACCAAAGACGTAGACTAATGATTCTCAGTTGGGAGCTTGCATGCACCTTCCTTTAACCTGAGGAATGTTTTCAAATGGCAAATGGTGCTTTGCAAACCTGCTTCCACTACTTCACACGGTTACTGGGGGCCGTCGTCATCCACAAGGAGTGAGTTGAGGCCCTTAGTTGGGTCTGTATAGAAAAAACTGAGAACCACTGACTGAGAGATCAGATAGGGCAAGGGAGTTCTAGGTGCTGGAGAAAGAAACAAAGGATGGGGATCCCAGCCGCCTAAGGAGAATAGAAAATAGTTTGGATTAACTGAAGGGGAAGGCTGGACAGGCAGTATTAGGACCTCATATGCTTATTTTATTATCACTAGAATACTTTGTTTCTTTAGAAGTTTTAACTTGTCCTTTTCTACATTCATTGTTTAAAATTAGCTTTTTCTGTTCTCCTGCTTTCTGGCAGTAAACAGACTCTAATTGTCAAGATTCATTTAGCAACACTTTCTGCTTCCATGGTGGTCTCACTGTCAGCCTCTCTGGTACCAGGTGTGAGTTCTTGATGAATTGCTGTGAAAATTCACAACAGATGAGAGTGAATTACCCGCTGGAGAGGGTGGGGGGAGGTGTCTTTGCTGGGAAATAAGCATGGGGCATGCCAAGGAACACACGAAGTTATCAGACATAAGGCTGTAATGTGTCAGGCTGGCTGCTCTCCATCTTGGAGAATTTGTGCTTCATGGGTGGAACGCCATTCCTGTGAGCTATATTGGACACCCACCCTGTTTTAATTTATAGTGGCAGGGCAGCACCATAAATTATGAGCTTTAAAATCAGCCTCAATAATGACAAGCGAATTGGGTCATGTAATGTGCATTATTGCTACTTTTAGACTGTGTCTGTCTCCTGATAGTGTGCAAAAATGCCTACAAAGGTGATTTCATCTCCCTTTTTGGAAGCTTGAAACAATGAATGAGTGCTTAGAAAATCTAACAAAAGTACTTGGTTTAGAGTAAATATTCAAAAGTGTTAATAATTGTTATCATTCATGGTTTTTGTTGTTGCCATTGTTGGAGGCGTTGGGAGGTTGGTGGCCTGGGCTGTAGCACTTCATCCCTTGGGGACTTGACAAAGTCTGCTTCTCAAATGGGACCACCCTCTCCCCGTAGCTGTCCCACTTCTTTGCCCAATTTTGCCATGTCATTCCCATCAATCTTTGAATTGGGACCAAATATGTGATCAGGCCAAGTTTGGAAAGGGATGCTTGAGTCCTTTGCTGTTGGTTATTTGAGAAGAATGAATCTGTAAGAGGCAATGTGGTTTAGAGGAAAAGGTCCCAGATTAGGAGTTTAAAGAGCTGGGTTCTTGTTTGGGTTCTGTACAGACTAGAGCTGAAGGTATGAGCAGGTTGCTTCAGAGCCTTGGGCCGTTTCCTTATGGGTAAATGAAAAAAATCTAGCTGACTGCTAGATTATCATCCTCACCACCTTTGTGGGTATTCAATTATGAGTTTAAAGGAAACCAATATTAAACCTAAATGATAGACGTTGAAGGTTTTCTGCCTGAAAGCCTACATGAGGGGTGGTGAGCTGCCGGCTGATGAACAAATTGGGATTGCCACCTATTTTTGTATGATATGTGAACTGAGAAAGTTTTTTTTATGACTTCAATTATATTTTAAATGGTTATATAAGTACCTACATAATCTCCTCAATTTTGCCTCTTGGTTGAAAGTCTAAAATATCTGTTATCTGGCCCGTTACAGTAAAAGTTTGCCAACTCCTATATTATTCACATCCTACACAGAAAGTTAAAATAGAAATCTTGTGATGATCTTTAGTTACTAAAGAAAGGTTCTGCTCTACCCTTCTCCTCAAGGTGGGTGACGCGCTTATATTTTCCCATGAGTGAAATTAATCATACCTTTTGCTTTTTAATTAGTGCTTTAAAAAGCATTCAATTGCTATTTTATTGGAAGAGTGGCAGTCATTTTTACAACTAGTTACCCAAAATTCTAAGTCATATAATTCCTCTTTGACTCTTTAGATTGGCGATGGCCTTAGCCTTTTATGTTCCTTTTTGGCCATCTGTGGTAAACATATGTTTTCTTTTTTTCATGATTCATACAGCACAGCTCTCTTTTTCTGGGAAAAGCCGACAAAACTGGTTGTGCCCTGGGGTTTTCAGTTCTGGAGCTGGGCAACATGCCTCTTTCTTTCCTAACCATGAAGATATAAGGATATGAGTTCTGGTGCTGTCAGTGGTCCATAGGTCTCTAGCCTTACAGAGAGGTGTAAAGAATGAAGCTGGCATAGAAGTGCCAGAATAAATGTGTAACAAAGAGAAAGAAACAAGCTGGCTGTTTTGGGCCCCCGCTTCGTACTACTGCCTTTTCTGCTTGTGTGAGCCTCAATTTTCCCCTTTTGCCCAGTTTAGTTCAAGTGGGGTTGCAGCCAGAGCTCTTTTTGGCTAGGAAGACTATTCATTTTTCTCTGAATATGAACCTTGGAACTTCGGGGTGTGACTTTATTTAGAAATAGGGTCTTTACAAATGTAATTTGTTAAGAATCTGGAGAAGAAACCATCCAGGATTTTGGATGGGCCCCACAACCAGTGACTGAGGTCCTTATAAGATGTCCTCTCCTCAGAGGATGCAGAGAGACGCACAGAAGGCCGTGTGGAGATGCAGGCAGAGACTGGAGTCATGCTGTCATAAGCCAAGGGGATTCAGAAGCTACCAGAAGCTGGAAGAAGCAAGGAAGAATCTGTGTAGAGCCTTTGGAGGCTCTGCTGACACCTCGATGTCAGACTTCTGGCCTCCTGAACTGTGAGAGAATGAATTCCTGTTGTTTTAAGCCACCCAATTTGTGATTATTCATGATGACAGTCCTCAGAAATTAATGACTCTTCTAGTACCTGGTCAAAGAGAACAAAAGCGTCTCCTGCTTTTCTGAGTACCTAATGGAGGCCACAGCACTTCACCTGGATTACAGCTGTCATCACATTGCACTATAATGACAAGCTCACATCTCCCTTTTTTGTACTAGCGGGCATCTCCTCAAGGGTAAAGATCCTTGTGGTCCTTCGGACCTGCCCCCTCTCCTAGCACAGTGCCTGGTCCATTATTGATGCCCAATAAAAATCTGTTGCATGAATGAATGAATGAAGATATCCAGCACTGCACTGATCAGTGAAGGGCAGGAATAAGACCACGGGGCGTCTCCAGGAGTTGAAAAACCTGGATGGGGAGGAAAGACAAACTGGAAGCAGATATCCTACAGCAATGGTTCTGCTATCTGCGAAGCTGAGTGACTCTGCCAGCCGGCTTCTTCACTGGAATCTGGGTTTTAAGGATTTTATGTGGGTCAAATAAGATAATACATGTAAAGTGCTTAGACAGTGCCAAGCAACCAGTAAGTGCTCAGAAACTCTTAGTGGGTGATTATTATTATTATGCTAGTCTTTTCTCTCCAGGCTCTGTCCCTCATTTCCACAGGACACCCTGCTGTCACCTTGAATGCTGACACTTCTGAAACCCAACATTACCTCCCTCTACAAACTGGCTTGTTTCTTTCTCTTTTCCTTAAAGTGTATCTTTTCCCAGGCAGCCTTACTTCAAACCTTAAGCCGCACTTAACTTCCCGCTCATCTGAAAATTCCTTGTAAAGTCTTTCCCACTTGTCCTTTCCTTTTAGTTCCTGCTACTACACAGCCTAATTCAAATCAGAATGTCACTGGCAATTCATACAGGGCTCAGAGTGTCTATACTCCTTAAGGTAATTGTAAATCATGGTTAAAGTCCTGTGTGTGTAGGGGGGGTGTGAATACAGGCATACAATCTGTGTATGTACTGTATATATAAACAGTGCTACTTCTTATGTAACATGTTCCTTGAAATCTTCAACATTTACTATAAGATTTTAATTTTCTTTTATTCTAAAGCAAAGACTATTTTAATTCAAAATGTATGTGTGTTTTACAAGGTTTCAATAGATGGAAAGTACGTCTTATGTTTCTTGTCTCCCATAGAGCACATGGCAGGTGCTGGGAATATTCTAGAGAGTTATTCAGACTCAGACTCTAGGGACTAACCCTCTATGTCTCTGGACCTGCAACTCCACCTCCAAAACACAGCAAGTCCTGCCAGCTCACTCTTCAAATAGAAGATGTGCCCCGTCTCCCCTCTGCTCTGCTGCACTCAGGGTCTAACCACCACTGAATCTTGCCTAGGCTACTCGAAACAGCTATTCCTGGTAGCACTCTCCACCCTTGTCACCTTTAATTCTATTCTTCACACAGCTTCCAGAAGGATCTTCTCAAAGGGTAAACCTTAAAATCCTATATATCGCACTTAGAAGACATTTCAATCTTGAACCCCTTTGAGTGGACTCTTCTCAAAGTTTAAAACATTTTTTTTGAAAACAGGGAATGTTAGTATAAATAAGAGGTCCTGGGGGACAGGGAGGGCCCCAAGGGGCTTCTATAATTTAACACTTTTCAAAAGCACTTCCTTTCTCATTTTGGTGTCTCACTATTCTCTCTGCCATGTATTCTAATCTAGCCATTCTTGCTTTTTTTTATTCCACCAACATTCAAGCTCCTTTCTGTTGCATCAGTCATGACTCTGCTGCAATTATGCTGTATACTCCCCCATCTCCCCAGAACTTAGTGGCTTAAAACAAAACCTTCTCTTGTTGCTGGCTGTGCATGAGGTTGGGGCAGCTCTGCTTCAGGCTGGGGTCAGGTGAAGGTGTGCTCCACTGGTCTCTCGTCCTGAAAGTGGTGGCCATCATGGAATGTGCGTCAGACGACAGATGGCAGGGACCGTGGAGACCAAGCCAAACCACACAAGGACACTCACAACTTTTGGGCAGATGCGATTTTATGCCATCCACTCCCATACCATTGGGCCCAAAGTACCACACACGTCCGAGGCTGAGGGTGGTGAGGGCAGAAGCTGCATGAGTCCACGGCACGGCTGGGCAAGGAAGGAGACAGGTAACACATAAGACTCTCTGCCTGCTGGCCTCAGGGACTTTGCTGCTGCTGCTACTTCTGTCTGGGCTGCTTCTCCACCAGATTTCATTTCTTCACTTTATCCAGGTCCTTGTTCAAATGTTACCTCATCGGAGGGAGCGTCCTTGATCTCCCCTGAGATAGAAACCCAGAAACTCAGTCATTCTCTAATGTTTATCTTTCTCTATTTTCATTCTTAGCGCTCACCTCCCCCTGAACTGATCTGTAATGCATCCACTCCTGTGTACCTGCCTTTCTCTGTGGCATCCCCAGCAGGTGGACCAGTGCAGGACCTCTCAGTGCCTGATAAATAGTGGCTAGATCAAGCACATTGCATAATACTAATGACGGATCTTCTTTTCTTAGAAGAACGATTAACTGAATGGGTACAATTGCAATCAGAACTTATCACACCAGGAAGATTATATAATTTTTTTTTGTTATGTTTAAGGCTGTATGCGCATGTGCGTGTGCGCATACACTTGTTTTCTACTTATTGGAAGGTTACTTTCGTGCATTCTACATTCCCACACAGACTTAGATGCCTTAGCTCTAGATATGCCTAATTAACAGAACATTTACAACTCTGCAAGTCCTAAAAATATTTTACAATCTTTGTCCTCAAAACCAGCCTTTTCTCTTGATTTCCCTATTTTCCTTGAGTGAGACTTACTCTTCTATACTTAGAACTCTAGAATTATGTTTGACATTTAATTTTCTCTTTTCCTCCTCATTTAATTAATACCTTGCGGCGTAGACTCGCCGCCCCAATGTCTCCCACACAGTTTCCTGCTTTTCTATTTGTATTTCCGTCTCTGAGTTTCAGACCTCTCTCCTTCCCTGAACAACAAGATCTTGACGGGCTTAGCTGATCGCCATCTGTTGTATATATTACGTGCTGGAACTCTTATCCTAAAGTGAAGTTCTGATTATCTGATTCCTATGTTTAAAAACACTGTTTCTTCTAGTTGCAGGCTATATTAAGAAAAAAATCTAAGCAGAAAATGTAGGTTTCTTGCTGCTTTAAAGTATTTCATTCTTCTTTCCCCAAAACAACTTTAGAGAATTATTTGCTTTGGATTAGAACAAAAATCTGTGATTAACACTTCAAAAAAGCTAAAAATTATTTGTCATTTATCTGAAGTTCAAACTTAAACGTTATGGGTCCTATATTTTTTGTTTGTCAAATCTGGCTACTCTACCTTGAAGGCAAGAGTAGGAAACCCTTCAAGAATTCATAAAAAACAAAACAAAAATAAAACACACTAAAGAAAAAACCTCATACAAATCTATCACAAAAATTCCAGCCCCAGAGGGCCCAAGATTATTTGATTACCCATCAAGGACTTCATATTCATCCTACTGAATTACATATACAGCACATTTTGTCACTATACATGAGAGTCACATACCGTGGACATATTGGTGGTTGCATTGTCAGTGTTGTCATTTGCCTTATACAATCAAATCAGATTTAGTAATGCCTCCCAGGAATTCCAAGAATAAGTAGAATAAGTAAAATGTCCCAATGCTATCACACAGCGTCTTTCATATTAAATCTTTCCAGAATCTTATGAACGGAACATTCATATAAATCGTTTCCATTTTGCACACGGCAGAGGGCCCAAGGAGTCAGAAGGGAAGCATAGACGTCTGGCTTAAGCTGCCCCCTCAGAGCCTTCCAAGCACATTGCTTCATGCACTGTGCAAAGGGTACCTTTGCAAAGCACAAAGGGAGTGTGTGCTTAGAAGGGGACGGGTGACAGTAACAAGAATGACAAAGCCTTACATTGACATGTTGCTGGCAAATATGATCTCATTTGATCCTCATCAGCTGCTTGTGAGGTAGGCATTACTTCCTTTCCACAGGGGAGGGAACTGAAATCAAAACAGGAGAAATGCAGTTACAAAGTCACTGGAATAAAAGCTTATATTATTTTGCAAGGCAAAGCAATTAAGTGACGAATATTCATTTCCTTGAAGCTGATGTAACATTTCCCCTCTATAATGCTAGTAACCCAGCTTTGGTGCCTAGATGGAAGATGTCCAACGTTTAAATTTGCCACTGAGGAGTAGCTGAGAAAATTACACTCATCTAATTTTTAGCAGTGTGGACATTCAAATATAATCGAATTTGTGGGTGGCCTACTACTTGTCCAGTAATGGCACTAGTACCCCTTTTTTCTTGAGCATTTCTGGGTGCTGGATGCTGCCAGGTGCTTAATAATGAATAATCAAAGTCTAAAGGACAGGTAATATTCATCATTACTCCATTAACTCCTCGGTACTTTAGCCAGTATGTCTGTTCCACCAGCTTCATAGAAATGAGTCAAATCTCTTTTATTTTCCAAATTAATCACTGGAGCACCCAGGCATCAGGAAGCTCACTTTTGATCCTTTGACTCTCCATCCCCATGTCCCTGTGCTGCATCCCTACCACCCCTTAAAATTGTTCCAGAATCCTGAGGGCTTATTTAGTTTAAAAAAGACCAGTCCAATTCTCATAGGCCAAGCAGAAAGAGAAAATTGCCAAGCCTTGTTTTTGTGCCAGCCCATGGCGCCTGCTTTGTTGAATACAGGTCCTGAGTGGTCCCACGTGCAGGCATGCATCCTGTGGCCGAGCGCTTATTGGCCCAGGGTACGTTCTGCCTGTGCTCTTGCCCACGCTTGGTCTGGAGGGCTCCGTCCACACTCACGTAGTTGGCCAGTGTTCCTTATGTTACAGTACCTCATCAGGAAGGCTAGAGAGCCTGATTTGGAGAGGTAACCAGACCCAGCCTCAGCCTGTGCTGGAATCAGCATCTCCCACGAAGCCTTAGGGTCTTATATTGATGCTGGATCTCCAGGCCAGACTCACCCCTCCCTCCTGGTGAGTTCTCCATCCCTCTCACTGGGGTCTCCATCTGTGGGCAGGCCTTGGTCAGGGGCCCCCGTACCATGTGACAGGTTTTCCTAACTTGAATTCTTGGGAAGTGGGGTTGTTCATTCACTCATGTCTTCTTCATTCACCCAGGTAACAAGTATTTATCATGCGCCTGCTTTGTGCTAAGGACTGTCCTTATCACTGTCTTCATTGACTTATATTCTGAGCAAAGGTGGAAAATAAATGGAATAAAACGTTGAAAGAATAGAATGTCAGATTGTCAGAGGGGTGGGATTAAAAAATGTTTATCAAATTGGTATTATAGTATTCTTTAGTTAAATAAATAAATTAATTAAATATTAAGAAAAGACTGTCAGATTGTCATGCTATGGAGAATAATAAAGCAGGTGATGGAGGAAGAGATGGGGGTGCTGGGGGTAGTTGTTGTTTTAGGTAGAGAGGTCAACGCAGGACTCATTGAGAAGGAGAGACTTTATGAAGATCTTGAAAGGGTGGAGGGAGTTACTACTGCAGCTCTCTGGGGAAAGGGCATTCCAGGCAGAGGGCATGGAGAGAACAGCAGCCCTGTGGTGTGAATGTGCTCTGTGTGTTCTGGAAAGAGCAAGGAGGCTGGGTGGTTGGAGCAGAGTGAGAAGAGGGTGAGAAGTGGGAGAGGAGATTAAAGAGATGGTGGGAGGTTGTAGGGAGCCAGGTTGTAGAACTGTGTTAGCACAGAAGGATTTTAGATTTTACTCACAGTGGATTGGGGAGTCACTGGAGGGATCTGAGCACAAAAAGGAGATACTCTGACTTGAGTTTCAACTGGACCACAATAGACTGCAAGAGGAGCATGTACATGAATACACACACACACACACACACACACACACACACTAGACTTCTTAAATCCAGTGAGTTGAATATGTGCATTTATCTCAGTTTTCTCCTGAAATTCTACTAAAATTACAGTATATAAGTAAAACAATTAAACTCATAAAGAGAGGGGGAGAGAGAGAGAGGGAGAGAAAAGGAGAGAGAGAGAGACCATTTCAGCAGTCAAGATATGTATATATGTATGTGTGTGTGTGTGTGTGTGTGTGTGTATATATATATGTATATATGAAATCAGATACAGCAGTGCTGCCAGGCTCTACTCTTTGAGGTGAACACAATAGAGTTCCTGCTTTCCTCAACTTGAATTTTGATAAAAGATGGAAAATGATTTTTTAAAAGTGAAATACACATCAGATCTTGCAACTTAGTACAGATCTTGTGACTTTTCATCTTGTTCAGGAGGACAAATATCAGGAAGTCTGATCACTCCAAAGAACCCAGGGAGGCTCACAGTTGGAGGGACCAGCTACCTCGGAAGCTTATGGCAAGGAAGGTTGAAAAGAGCGGACATTGATCTCAAGACTCTACATGGAGCAGACAGATGCCTGCACCCTTTCTTCACCCCCAAAGGAAAGCATGGGTTTACTCTTTAGAGAAATTATACATAAGAAAGACTAAGGACATTGGACACATCAGAAAGCAGGAGCGAAAACTAGAAATTAAATGCATATCTGCATGCTAAGGGGTGAATCCCATAACACTCTCCTACCTGGATTCCAAAACGCTGTAGCCAGAGTTATGCCCCCAATCTGGAGTGTGAAGGATTAGTATCGGGAGAATCTTCACTGTCTGAGAAAAAGACCTATAGACACTGTCATCGGGGACCCCTTACAAACAAGATGGCCCACCATCTAACTGTCCTAGAATGAAGTGAGCGGTCATGAAGTCCTGTCTGTGCTACGAGCTTCTGCTGGATGTGAATTTAGTGGCTTTGCTGTAGAGGCAGGTGCAAAGAGGACCAGTGCCATCAGGGATGGCTTTGTGCAAATGTTCATCCTTGAACTGGATGAGGAAGGAGAGCCAGTATCTCCATAACCAATAATAGGGGGTGTTTCAGGAAGTGGGAAGCATAGAAATGAAAAAGTGTGCATTTGGGACAATAAGGAGACTAGTTAAACTTGCTGTAGAGAGTGCATCCCATATAAAGATGTGGGGGGAGGATAACTTTGCATAGATTTGATGGCCAAATAATAGAACGCCATATAGGGTTATCTGAAGAATTTATACTTCATGTAATTTAGAGTTCAGCAGACATATCTGGAGTAGGGAGTATATAGATATTGGGGAGAAAACAAAATGTGTCAGGCATGTTCCCTGCTATAAGAAGCTCAAAATCTAGGGAGGGGGACAGTCTCATTAATAGCTGAGGAAGATTACATACAGTATAAGTGTGGTAAGAGTCCAAGATACCACAGGCACTCAGAGCTGGGCTTGCTGAGGCTGGGAAGTCAGAGAAGCATCCTGGGGTAGGAGATGGAGCTTGTGCTAAGGTCTGAAGGACATTGTCATGGGAGGTGGGGGACAAGGCTTTCCTGGAAGCGGGAACAATGTGAACCAAGGCCAGAAAACATGAAAGAGTTTGAAGCCCCTTTACATGTTCAGTGTTGGTGTTTCCCTTCCGTCGTGGAGAGGGGTAATGAGATGTGGTTCCAGAGGCTGTGGGGGTCAAATGAAGGAGGGCCAGGCATGCCATTTCATGAGTGAAAGGAAAGACCTGGAAGGGTTTTGGAAGAAGAATGACATGGTCAGAATTTAGGAAGATGGCTTTAACCCAGGTGAATACTGGGGAGTGAATTCCAATAGGGTAAGATGAGGAGCAGAGATGGGTTGAGAGAAATTGCAATTGTCTGGGTGACAGCCTGAGCAAGAGCAGAGGTCATATCACCAGGAGACCTTGCCAACTGCCTGCACGTGAAGAGCAGCATGGAGGCAGTGTCTCGCGGACCTGGGTTCAAATCCTGGCTCTGCCACTAACTACCTGTGTCCACGAGACCTTAGGCAAGTAGCTTACCTTTATACTCCTCAGTGGAACATCCTTTCCTTGTTCCCTCTCCTGATCTTTACCAGCCTCAACCTGCATTCCTGACACTGTTGGTACAAGCTCTTGCTGTTATTTCATATTCTCTCCCAGCCTGAACACCCATCACACTTCTCTCTTGAAATCCAGGCTCACTGACAAGCTGCCAGAGACACGTGACTTACTTACAAAGCCTTCCCTTTCTTTCTTCATAAGGACACTTTGTAATTAAATGCTTAGAACTGCATTTTTTAGAGTTTCTTTTTTGACGCTACACTCTAGAATATCTGGTCTCTGCTCAAGCCTTTGATTTTTTGGCCCTTGTTGATATGTGCCCTCTAGAACCCAGCAGACTGCAGTCTTGGCTGCTTGCACACATTCCCACTCTCTGGATGGCTCATGTGCCGTAGACACTGGTAGACACCAGCAGTTTGCACACTTCCTTTTCTCTACAGGTCAGGTTGGGCTGGTGTTGGGTAGGGAATGAGGGCTCTGAGAGTAGTGGGCAAGAGGGGCAAGAGGTGTGACTTCAGGGAAGAGTCAACGTGAGCTCATGATAGGGCACAGCTGGGCACACGTGTGCACGCTGATGAGTGTGCACATGCGAGTGTAACACGGAAGAACAAATCTGACTCCATGTTGGATCTGTTTCTTTTACTTTAAACTTGGTATTCTATTGCTTTTGCTACAAGACAATCACTAAAGGGCTGCTGCCTATAGCTTAAAGTATACATAAAGGTCCATCTCTGGAAAACCTGCCTCCCACCACTGAATGTTAAGCTAAAATACCTTTGTTTGGCTCACAGGAAACACACTGACCAGGCCCACCTGTGAACTGCTGCAGGAAAGAAGAAACTAACACATTCCCCTCTGGGGTCTGGCTAGAACCAGGAAACATTTGCAACAACTTATATCCTTTTTTACCTTACCTCCCCATCTCCCCCTCTTTGTTCTATAACAGAAACTAGCATACAAACCTGGGCAAGATGGTTCTTCGGGAACCACCAACTCCTCAGTCTGCTGGTTTTCTGAATAAAGTCGATATTCCTTGCCCCAACAACTCGTCTGTTGTGCAGTGAGTAGTACGAGCTTGGACTCGGTAAAACAAGGTATCCCAAGTGTGTGCATGACCATGGTTTTCAGTGTGGGTTTATGTAGAGGGGCATCTTGATTGGCTGGATCTCTACATTGGCCTCGGTGCTCTCAAATGTTGATATGTGTATATAACGTGAACAGAGGCCCCTTAGATGTGGCATAATTGTGCAGTACATAGACTAAACATAGTACTGGCAGGGGTGGCTGGTTTTTCAACGTATTCAAACTAGGGGTCTTAACAAGTAAGACTTTGCCTATATGAGGTCTGATGCTTACAGGTCCAACCTGAGAGGTAAAAACTTACATAATATCTGTCTCTTCAGTGATGATAGATGATGTGGTCGATTACATCTGGCAGCTTGTAAAAAGCATACATGGTGTTCTTTTCCTTCACTTGGATATCTTTATGCTGCATATCTCCCAATTGTGTTTAGGCATTTTCAGAAATTGGCAATCCCAGAGGCATTTATCCAGGCACCTGAGGAATAGCCTGCATTTCTTAATGGAATTCACAGCAATCAGAAAAGACCTATCGCCCCTAACAAAAAATGTGGTTAGGGACCTGGCACCATGGGGCTTTGCACAACCTCCTTGGCTAAGATAATTCAGTCTGGGACGTCGTTGCTGAGTACATTTTTCTCTGAACTACTCTGAGGGGCCACACCTCTCAGGTGCAGTCAGCTGTCTTCTGAAATGACTGTCACCCTAGAACCATAAAATAGCTAATGACATGCTGCTATCCCATATGCTACTCAAGTCAATGTGACTTTAATTATTTCTCTTGGGATGAGCTGAAGGGCTCAGAGAGTCTCAGAAATCTTGGAATTGAGACTGTGACTTAATATGAAGCCAGACAGGGTGTGATGGATCCCTGGTAGGGCTTAGCAGCTGTGGCCCATCCACATCGAAGCAGTGATGTACACAGATGTTGCTATGGTGACCTCCATAACTCAGAGGGTGTGGGAATTTAGGGATTCCCAGGGGAACTCTGCAGTTCCTCTCACCAGGCCCTTGTAACCTGGCATTCACAGGCTTTTGAATATAGTTTGTACCAATTAAGATCTCTAAAAATCTTGTCCCCTGGTATACACATGCAACAACCTTGTGAACTTTAATGGGGGAGGTTTGTTAGTGTGTGTATGTGTGCATGCTATGAAAATGTGATGGAAATTTTATAAAGTTTGTATTAATGCCTCATAAGGCAGAATACAACCCACGCATCCTATCTCATCTACATTTTCTAAAATCATAACAGTTTCCTTGGCATCCAGTTAATCAGCAGAAGTCCAAAGTGCTTTCTCTTTTTGCTCTGCTGTTACTTCCTTGCAACAGTCTTGTCTTTGTGTCTAAACTCTAATAATAATTTAAGTGACTTGTTTAACAAGAAATACTTAATACCCACTCTGTGCATAGAGTTTTGTTTTCTGGTTGGATCTTATTTATGAAAAAATGGTACGAGAGGAGAAGAATTAATTTTGACTGAGGCTGTGGTATCTGGTGTTTCCTAACACAGTTTCATCATTTAAAATCTCTGCCTTGAAAAATCAAAAGGTCTGATTTAGTAATGTGTATATGCAGAAACAATGTAAGTCAATTTATAAGGCCTGTAAATTAAGAAAATTCTTTATCTGATTGACAATAAATTGGTTCTTAGACATAGATAGTCAAAAAACTCATTCGTTCATTCAACCCGTATTTATTGAACGTATGCTCTGGGCTGGGTGCAGGTCCTGGGTATACTATGATGAATGAAACGATTAGAGTCCCTTTTTCATGAGCTAATAGGCTAGTGAAGGAGGAAGACAAAAATGCATAGACTAACATGAATATATAATTGTGGCTTGAAAAATACATGCAAGAATTAAACAGAACAAAGTGATAAAGGATACCTGCAATGCGCATGACACACGGAATGTGATTACATGTATGATTAAGAGAATGCATATTCAGAGACTTTTCTCAGTGGTGGAGAAGAAAGGGACTTTTTGTATATTATGAAAGGGACTTTTTGTATATTACACATATCTGGTTCAGGTCATGGTCATTTGTGTTCAGGGCTTGAGAACTTAGTATTTAAATAAGACAGGAAGATAAGGAAGGAGAGACATCAGTCTTCAGTTTCTTTTAGGATCAAAATAAATTTTATGTTCTCACTCTGGGAGTGAGAGAAGACTATATTTCACCACCTCTTTGCTCTCTAAGCCACAGACAGGCACAATTCCCCCTTACAATTTACATAGACCAATTTTTCTTTGTATCTTTCCCACAAAGCATTTTATTTACACTAGTGTATTTCTCTTTAGTAAAACAGTAGGTAGTATAACAGTTTAACATAGCTATTTTCAAATGTGCTTAGAAAATCCTTAGGAAATAAAATGTGAAGACCATCTTCATGGATTAGTGTATATTGTGAATATGACCATTTGCCCAAAGTTAATCTATAAGTGGGGTTTCCATGCACCTTATTTCATATAATATTTAGATGTCTGCCTACTGGTTTTACCAACATGGAAAATTACCTGATTTTTATTTGAAGCTCAGAGTGAGTTAGGAGGGAGTGAGAGTAGAAATGCCATCTCATTTAAACATTTTTTTGATTGGAGTATGGTTGATTTACAACGTTGTGTTAGTTTCAGGTGTACAGCAACATGATTCAGTTACACGTGAAGTCTAAACAATATGTTACTAAACAACCAATGGATCACTGAAGAAATCAAAGAGGAAATAAAAAACCTAGAGACAAATGACAACGAAAATACGACAATCCAAAACTTATGGGACAAAGCAAAAGCATTCTAAAAGGGAAGTTTATAGCAATGCAATCTTACCTCAGGAAACAAGAAAAATCTCGAACAACCCAATCTCACACATAAAGTATGGAAAGAACAAATAAAACCCAAAGTTCGTAGAAGGAAAGAAATCATAAAGATCAGAGCAGAAATGAATGAAATAGAGACAAAGAAAACAATAGAAAAGATCTATGAGAGTAAAAGCTGGTTCTTTGAAAAGATAAACAAAATTAATAAACCTTTAGCCAGTCTCATCAAGAAAAAAAGGGAGAGGGAGCCCATCAATAAAACTAAAAGTGAAAAAGGAGAAGTTACAACTGACACTACAGAAATACAAAGGATCATCAGACACTACTACAAACTAATAAAATGCCAATAAAATGGACAACCTAGAAGAAATGGACAAATTCTTAGAAAGGTATGACCTTCCAAGACTGAACTACGAAGAAATAGAAAATACCATCTCATTTAAATAGAGATTATCCCTTTCTTCTCTGATGGCTGAAGCTGATAAACACAGGAGATTGTTTAAAAATTGTTAATGGGACGACCATCGAAAATTATCAGTATTTTCTAATAAATTTAAAAATTATTCGATAATATTAAATATAGACTACTATTCATATAAAAGCTACTGTGAGAACTTAGAAGTGTCTAGGAAATATTAGACATGAGGACTGAGGTAAAAGTTAAATATTTTCCTATCTCCTCTATATATTCTGTATATGCCTTGTGGACTTTTGCTGTAAAATGTACATGATCTGTGGCCATGATCTGAAAATAGAGTCAGGTACTAAGACATACAAGACATGCTAACATTTCACCTAGGAGTGCAGAATTTTCTAAGTTTTAAAGATATAAAGCCTGTGAAAGCTAGGAAAGTTCATCAAAAGAAGACCCTTGAAAGAATTTTGTCTTGGTACATACGGATCTGTTTCAGCTGCAGCAAGATTAATGGACTGAAAATCCAAAGCCATTACCAATGCCTGCTATAACACAATGTGTGATATGTGAGAATAATATTTAACAGACTGTTTCTGGAGAAATCTCATGGGTTGTTAAGCACTGATGTGATTAACAGCATCCAAGCCAGGTACTTAGCTTTTTATGTTTCAGTACACAATTTCTAGCTGATATGCAGAAATGACGGATCTAATGTGTACTGATGCTTCTTAATGAGAATGAGTGGGTAGAGTGGACCTGGGTCCTACTTGGTTCCATCATTCTGTGATTGCAGGTAAATGAGTTAACTTTACTGTGGACTGGTTTCCTCATCTGTAAAATCGGGAAGTGGGCCAGTAGCCATGCTGTTTTGACGGTCTATGCTTCATTTCAATGGGTAACTTCTCTCCCTAGTGGCGATCATACTTTGAGTTGGCTTTCTCGAGTACTTCTTTTCCAGAATTGGAATACCTACTAAATCACCTGGCTGAATGCTGCTTGATAAACACGAACCCATGACTAAAGAAAGGAATGTACTTGGAGATATTTCACCTTGAGATCATGAGGAAGACCCCCTACTGCTTAGTAGCACCATGAGACATCCATGGAGAGGGACCACTCTGACCTCTTTTCAGGAGAGATTTTGCCTTCTAGCTGCAAGGAGGTCAGTTAGCTGACAGCCTCCAGCTGCATTCAGCTGCAGCCCCTCAGGATCTACCAAAGCTTGTGAGCGAAGGCCAAGCTCTTTCTGGCAACTCCCAGTCAAGGAGTGGGCAGGGCGCGGTTCCTAGGGCCTCACCATTTCTACCCAATGGATTTGGAATGACCCACTGAGTTGGCAGAGGCCTGTTAGAGCCACATTGCTGTTTGAGGCTTTACCTGTCCCTTCTCCCTTTCCTTTTACAGGTGACAAATCAGCTTGGTGGTTGAAAGGTTTTCCTTCCCAACCCAGCCTCTTCTTCCCTCTTTGTCTTTTGTGGTGGGTACTTGGAAAGGGAGGGGAGGGGGAGAATGCACTCGCCTTCTCCCCAGCCTCCAGAACTGTGAGAAAAACATTTTTGTTGTTTATAAACCAGCCAGTTTATGGTGTTTTTCTTATTGCAGCCCTAATGGACTAAGACATCTTTCCAATAAATCTCTTGCATTTCTAAATCTGTCTCGGAGTCTGCTGACATTCCTTTCCAGTTACTAAGTGGCACGTATACTGGATTTCATGTCTTTCTCCATGGCACCGTGCTGGATCAGCACCACCACCTAAAACAACAACAACAGCAGCAACAACCAGACAAAGCAAACAAAACAAACTCAGATGCTTTTTCCTATAGGTTCCATCTTGTTCATCACCTTATTTTTGTAATTGTCTTGACAACAGTATCCCTCTTCATTTTAATATAGTCTCATAACAAGTGACAATTCTCAAAATTAAGTGTTGTTTACTTACAATTTTAAATTGGTTGTTTCTAATTCATCTTGCTCTCATGTTAATATCATTAACGACTTGTAATTGACAGTCACTCTGGGAAGGAGTAGAGTGAAGTGGTGGTGTGGTCTGGGCAGTTGTGCAGTCTTGAATTCTGATCGCAGCTTTATCACCTAGTACTCATGAGGCCTTGAAAGAGTTACTTTATATCTCTGAGCCTCAGTTTCCATCTTCTGTAAAATGAGAGTAATATAATTTATAATGTTGGGAGGTTTAAAAACCAATATATATGTACACACACACACACACATATACGTATACATATGTATAGCTCTGATTGACATACTACTAATATTATTACTCTGGGAAGCTGTAGTATAATGCTATGTCATCTTGGATGAGCTGCTTTTCGTGACATTCAATTATGATCTGTGTTATAGTCTAACTTAAACTGGAAGTTTTTGGAATTTTACCTATTTCATTTCTTGCTCTAAATTCTGGGATCTATCTTAATGTTGGACCTATAACCAAATTACTTCATATAACAGAAGAACATTAAAAAGCCTTGATTTGTTTCTTTGTGCTATATTCTCATTTATTGTTCCAATCTTAACCTGAAAAGTGGAGTTATCAAATGGAGTTTTCTTGGTGAAAATTAAACACTCACCTGTCTAAATATAGAGATTTGATTAACAATCAATGAAAAGTAGAGAAACGTCCCATAGAGAGATAGACCCAGTCCTTAGAGATATATTTTCTGTTACCAGAAAGCTATTGCAGAGTGAGAAAAAGAAATACTGTCCTAGCATCAAGAAAAGGTCTGGCACTCACAGCTAGGCTTTGGTGTTCTCCTGTTGGATCATTTCATAGCACACCAGCATCAGATAACAAGGCCGCTCTATGATGTGATGGACCGAGACAACCGGACCACTCCACAATTATGTCTGAACACTCTCAAAATCATGAACATTGTCCAAACCACAAAAATGACCCAACTTCCCCTGTCCTGCCTACAATGAGTGGCTGCTGGTTCTTTACCAAGTATAGCATTAGGCTCACTCTTATCTGCCCTCTCTCTAGATAAGATTTATTAAGAGCCCCAATCATAGATTTATACCCACCTCCTGACAGCACTCAATCAAGAGCAAGCCTTGTTTCCCTTAAGCCCTCCCCCAAAGTCTCTTAACATAAAGCCTGAACATAATAAGTCTTTTCTAACACTCTGACTGAGATGCCCCATGGTTCCCCATAGTGTAATTTCTTTCTGGCTGTGAAGATAATAAACTCAACTTGTTGAACTACAAGGGTGTCCTCAGTGGTCTTTAGCTAGAGGACATAGATCCTAGTATTTCAGTAAATACCTTACCAGTGAGATTACTGTGTATTCTGTATCCATTCATTTGTTCATTTGCTCATTTATGCATTCTACAAACAGTTTTTGAGCACCTGCTTTGTGCTGGGGCCTCCGCTGGGCACCGTGGAATGTGACATGGACTATGTGGTGCTGGCCATGAAAGTGCTTGTGGTGAAATGAGAACCACCACGTATCACACACTGGCTCTGTGTCAGGCACTGTACTAGCTGCTTTACCTAGGTTATCTCTGGTCCTTACCACAGCCCTCCAAGGTAAGGATTATTATTGCAGTTCTAGAGATGAGAAAACTCAGGCTCAGAGATGTTAAACACACACAGCTGCAAAGTGGCACAGGCACGATTTGCATAGTTCCAAAGCCCACATGCTCTTTCTTTTTTGTGAGCTAGAGAGAGTATACTTGGTACAACAAGAATAAAAGTATTAGTTCAGTCTATTAGTTTAAGACAGGAATTCCCAGAGGAAAATCTTTTGGACAGTATTTTAAAATTATAAAATTGTTATAATGACCTTCTAGAAAGATCACCCATCCTAACACAAAATTATTGCCTTTGTGAATTAACTTTTGGTCTTTCTTATACGCATGTTTATTATGTAGAGCTCTGATCACAGAAACAGGTGTAATTAGAGCCAGAAGAAGAGGCTTGGCCAGATTGGAGATCAGAACCAGAAATGAACATGTTGGTGGTAATTCTGCTTCATTCTGGTGGAGGGACACTTTCCCTGAGTGAGCTGCCCGTCGTGGTGGAGAGGGGGTTCATCGTAACAGCTGTCTCATGATTTGGACCAAGTACCCCTCAGGATTGTTCAGCCCCCTTGCTCTGATCCCAGATAAGTAAGTAACTTCCCAGTTTCTTCCCCTGATTCCAAGGAAGTGGAGGGATGGTTATGCATGTCTACTATTTTGGATCTGCCACCCTGTGTAGATAAAGGCAAGCCCCTCATCCAGTCTCTGTGACGCTCGTTTTTACAGCAAAAGTAATAGTATTTGCTCTGCCTACCTCACATTTTTGCTGTAAGAATCACATGTGAAAACCTGAAACACCTTTGTTGAAGTCCAGATCATCCCTCTGAATACGTTACGAGTTTTTTTGTTATTCTTTGAAAATGACCCAGTTAAAAATGCTTATTTTGCAGACATTCCTTACAGAGGTGACCCTAAGGGGAGAGAATTTCAGGTACTGTATCAAAGCTGGAGGAGAGGCTGAACTTCCAGAAATCATGCCATGCATGTAACTGCCTCATTTTACTCCAAATAAGGTTGGCTGCACATGGAATGTAACAGAAATACTACCCCGGCTTTATTGTGAAAAACTATCTTTTTTTTTATTGAGGGGGGATTTGTATATGTTCAGGACTGTGAATCTTGTGATATAACTTGCTGTTTAGTTACTGTTAATGATTTCATAATACACTAGTCAGCTTGAGCTGCCTGAACAAAATACCACAGACTAGGTGAGTTAAACAACAGAAATCCATTTTGTCACAGTTCTAGAGGCTGGAAAGTTCGAGATCAAGGTCTGGCTGATTTGGTTCCTTTTAAGCCCTCTTCCCGGTTATGTCCTCACACAGGAGAGAGAAGGAAAAAGAGGGAGGGAGGGGGAGAGAGAGAGAGGTCTTCTGTCTCTAAAGGGCACTAATCCCATCACTAGTGTTTACCCTCATGATCTATCTCATCTAACCTTAATTACCCCTAAAGGCCCCATCTCCAAATACTATCACAATGCAGGTTAGGGTTTCCACATATAAATGTCTGCGGGACACAGACATTCAGTGCATAGCACACAGTCTCATCTCTGATACGGCAACTGATTGTGGACTGTTTTACACACTGCACACGGTCACAGGGGCATTGGCAAGAAGCCTGCAGAAGAGAACGCACTCTGAGCTTTCTTGTTCCTAAGTGCAAAGCAACTGCACAGCTCCACAGACCCTGGTGCTGTGCCTGGCTTAGTGAGGGCCTTCCGTGAGTATCTCATAGCAGTCATACTGCCATGGACAGTGATAAGACTGCTGGGCGGGAGGTGATGGCATCACAGTCAAACTCAATTCCAGCTTTATTTGCAGAATCAGGGCAGGTTCTAGCAGCTACACAGAAGGCAAAAGGTAAAGAAAAGGCCTCTCCAATACCTCCTACAAATGATATAAATATACTGGACAAACCCAAATCCCTGTAACTCCTACTTACAAAAGTCTCAAATTAAACTTAGGTTAGATTTTCTTTTTTTTTCTTTTAATTAAAATTCAATTTTAAATACACATAAGATAATATTTATAACATATATGAGAAATAAAGAATAATAGTAAAATGAACACCCATGGACTTGACCCCAGCTTGAGAAATGGCGCATTAACAGCATTTCTTCTGTGCCTTTTCTCATCCTCTCCCTGCCTGTGCTCTCCCTAAAGGTAGCCACTGGCTGGAATTTCGTGTTCTTTTCCACCGTCTTGCTTTTCTTGATAGATTTTACCGCATACACATATAAGCTAAAATCACATATGTTTAGTTTTGTGCTTTTTGAACTATATGTGAATAGAAAGCAAGATTTCTTTGGCTGTTTACTACGGTCACATGTCCCATTTCAAAATGTTGCCACAGATACAATTTTAAAAAGAATACTTCAAAGACACCTCATTTCCCAAAATTTTCCCTTCTGTCACTTCCATTAAGTGTAAATTGAAAGAAAAAGAGCAAAAGCAATGCTGCATGTTTTTAATTATGATAATCTTTTATGATAATTCTACCTTGAGTCTATGTGGGGGTGTGTGTGTGTGTGAGATTAAAGAGGGGAGGGCAGAGGGTAAAGGGAGTGCAGACCTTCTCATTGGTTCTATGATTGTTGAAATGAAACAGAACTGACCAATCAGAGCGTTCCATCCCTTGGGCCACTGTGATAGGTTCAGGGTAAACGCGAGGCTAAAGTCAGGTCAGTAAAAGTCCAGTCCCTGGCCTTTTTACAATTACGCTTTACTTTTTAAGCCTTTAGATCATCACTGTCATTAAAACCCAAATTGTGTGGATAATCTTTTTTTTTTAATTAAAATATATTTGACATATACCATTCTGTGAATTTAAGGTATACAATATGTTAATTTGATACATTTATATATTGTTATATGATTGCCATTGTAATGATAATTAGCACCTCTATCATGTTACGTAACTATCCTTTCTTTTTATGGGTTGTAATAATTCTAGTTTCTTAACATGTTTGATAATTATAGTACAATATTGTTGTCTATATTCGCTATGCTGTGCATTAAACAACGTGTCCTGTTCTCCCACCTCTAGCCCCTGGTAAACCACCATTTTACTCTCTATTTTTATGAGCTTTTCTTTTTCAGATTCCACATATGTGATGTCATTCAGTACTCGACTTTCTCTGACTTATCTTACTTAGCATAATGTTTTCAATGTCCACCCATTTTGTTGTGAATGGCGGGGTGTCCTCCTTTCTCATGGCTGAATAACATCCCATTGTATATATTTCAGAAGGTCCATTCACCTGTTGATGGACACTTAGGTTGTTTCCGTATCTGGGCTATTGTGAATAATGCTCCAATAAACATGGGAGTGCATATATTTCTTCAAAATTCTGTTTTCATTTCCTTTGTATATATATACAGAGGTGAAATTGCTAGATCATATGGTAGATCTATTTTTAATTTCTTGAGAAATCTCCATATTGTTTTCCATTAAATTATATGGATACTTTTGATAGTAACAACATCAAGAGTGGTTTTGCAGAAATGAAGGCAAACAAGGAAAAATCTTAAAGAATAGATACTAATAATTTATATATTATGTATGTATTTTATTATTCAACTACACATCACAAGGCCACCCAGACTTGGCCACTATGAACAGAATACCTGTGCAGTAACAATTGGATTTATCATCCTCAGTCAGATACAAAGCATAGCTTCACACACATTTTTATTTTGTTGTTATGAAAGCATATTTGTTAAGATGGGAGTATGACTATATTCTATTGGTTTTTTAGCTTGAGTTATATTTTTACAATATTTAGGCATATGATATATGGGCCTCCATTTTTACTCTTGCCCTAGGCCTAACAATTGTTTGGGACAGCAGAGCTGGAGCCTGTTCCCATCTCAAGAGATCCCTTAGCTTCAATCCTTATGTTTCTCCAAATACGTGTCAGTTCTTTCCTTTCCATCTCCCTCTATTCCTATTAGCACCTTCTGGTTATCTGACAGCAGGAAGCCATCTTGACAAGTCTAGCACTGGGTCTACTTCTGCCACCTCTGGCAGCTTCCACGTCCCTCTGTCAGGTGATGCTGGCCCTCTGAGCACTGCTGTCTGCTGCAGAGTTGCAAGGCTTCATCTCAGAGGGCTGAGGCCCAAGAGGATCGTGTTGGGGCCACTGGTGTGTGTCTGTGTGTGTGTGTGTGTGCCTATGTTGAGATGGGGGTGAGCATGGAAAATGATAGGAATAAAGAAAGGAAAATGAAGAAGAGGAGAAATCTTGAAGGAATAAGTGGAAATAAGATGCACATGTGTACAAACTGATAATTGATGGGTATTGGTCTTAAAATTTCAAAAAGAGACAAATCATGGTGAGCACAGGGTCCTGAGGATAATAAAAAAGAGAACCATCCCTTCATCAGTAGTCATGGGAAGCGGACTTTGAGAACTGCAGATATTCAGAGTTAGAAATTCTTTGGCTTACAGGGCAAATGTGAACCAACTAACTTTAATGGACAAATCAGAATTTTATTTATTTTTTAGCCAAAGCCTAGTCAGATTTATTAAGAGGGTTTTACATTGCCTATGAAACTCTGACCCCATTTGGCTCTCTCCTCTGTCTACTTCAGGATAAGCTGAAATAGAGGTAAAACCTTCTCAATCAATGGGCCAAGCTAGCTATGGCCCCATAAATCGAAATGTCCTTTGATAATGGAAAGCTAACAGGCAGTTCTGGGCAATGGCTCAGGTGTTCAGAAATGTATCAGTAGGAATTAAAGGCAGTTAATGATGAAAGGAAATCCTTACACTCTCTCTTTAATAGTTATAGTTCCAATTTGCTTCATAAAAAGAAGTAGGGAGGGCTTCCCTGGTGGTGCAGTGGCTGAGAATCCGCCTGCCAATGCAGAGGACACGGGTTCAAGCCCTGGTCCAGGAAGATCCCACACACCGCAGAGCAACTAAGCCCATGAGCCACAACTACTGAGCCTGTGTTCTAGGGCCCAAGAGCCACAACTATTGAGCCCATGTGCCACAACTACTGAAGCCTGTGAACCTAGAGCCCATGCTCCACAGCAAGAGAAGCCACCACAATAAGGAGCCCATGAACCACAATGAAGAGTAGCCCCTGTTCCTCACAACTAGAGAAAGCCCCTGTGCAGCAACGAAGACCCAACACAGCCAATAAATAAATAAATAATTTTTTTTTAAAAAAGAAGAAATAGGGATAAGGGAGATAAAGTAAGGTGAGAAGAAGAGTTCAGGAGAAAAACAGAATCAAGAGATAAGCTACAAAGCAGGCGGTTGGAGAAGCTTCATTACATTGTCCCCCTAGTGGTTGTGACTCTGGTGAGGGGCCAATTAGAACACCAGGGGACACCATTCCTGGGTCTGGAGAAAATGTGATAGGATGATTATGCTGTAAACCATAATCAAATCATAATTTGCAGTTCCTGTCTGGGAAACGAGAAGATGTGAGAGTGAATTGAGATCTTTTCTCCTAGTATGATCTGAAAATCAAACACTTGTATTAGAATTCACCTGGTTGTTTTGTCATATCCTTGATTCCTGGGCCTCACCTGAGATTTACTGAAGCAGATGCTCTGAGATCGGGGCCTGGGGACATGCATTTAAAAAAATTTCACAGGAGGTTCGCATACACAATGAAGTTTGAGAATCACTAGCTTAGAAGATAGCTAAGAACATACATTTTCTTTTTTTTTTTTTTTTTATTATTATTATTTTATTTTATTTTTTTGGGGGGTACACCAGGTTCAATCAACTGTTTTTATACACATATCCCCATATTCCCTCCCTTCCTTGACGCCCCCCCTTCGATTCCCCCCCACCCTCCCTGCCCCAGTCCTCTAAGGCACCTTCCATCCTCGAGTTGGACTCCCTTTGTTATACAACAACTTCCCACTGACTATTTTACAGTTGGTAGTATATATATGTCTGTACTACTCTCCCGCTTCTTCTCAGTTTCCCCTTCACCCCCCGCCCCCTCCCATACCTCGAGTTCTCCAGTCCATTCCCTGTATCTGCTTCCCTGTTCTTGTCACTGAGTTCATCAGTACCATTTTTAGATTCCGTATATGTGAGTTAGCATACAATATTTGTCTTTCTCTTTCTGACTTACTTCACTCTGTATGACAGATTGTAGTTCTATCCACCTCATTACATATAGCTCCATCTCATCCCTTTTTATAGCTGAGTAATATTCCATTGTATATATATGCCACATCTTCTGTATCCATTCATTTGTTGATGGGCATTTAGGTTGCTTCCATGTCCTGGCTATTGTAAAGAGTGCTGCAATAAACATTATGGTACAAGTTTCTTTTGGGGTTATGGTTTTCTTTGGGTATATGCCCAGGAGTGGGATGACTGGATCATATGGTAGTTCTATCTGTAATTTTTTAAGGAACCTCCAAATTGTTTTCCATAGTGGCTGTACCAACTTACAGTCCCACCAACAGTGCAGGAGAGTTCCCTTTTCTCCACACCCTCTCCAACATTTGTTGTTTCCAGACTTTGTGATGATGGCCATTCTGATTGGTGTGAGGTGATACCTCATTGTGGCTTTGACTTGCATTTCTCTGATGATGAGTGATGTTGAGCATCTTTTCATGTGTTTGTTGGCCATCTGTATGTCTTCTTTGGAGAAATGTCTATTTAGGTCTTCTGCCCATTTGTGGATTGGGTTATTTGCTTTTTTGGTATGAAGCTGCATGAGCTGCTTGTATATTTTGGAGGTTAATCCTTTGTCCGTTGTTTCATAGGCAATTATTTTTTCCCATTCTGAGGAAATAGAAACCATGAACAGACCAATCACAAGTACAGAAATTGAGGCAGTGATTAAAAATCTCCCAACACACAAAAGCCCAGGACCAGATGGATTCACAGGCGAATTCTATCAAACATTTCGAGAAGAGTTAACACCTATCCTTCTCAAACTCTTCCAAAATATTGCAGAAGGCGGAGCACTCCCAAACTCATTCTATGAGGCTACCATCACCCTGATACCAAAACCAGGCAAAGATGTCACAAAAAAAGAAAACTACAGACCAATATCACTGATGAATATAGATGCAAAAATCCTCAACAAAATACTAGCTAACAGACTGCAACAGCACATTAAAAAAATCATACACCACGATCAAGTGGGGTTTATCCCTGGGATGCAAGGATTCTTCAATATACGCAAATCAATCAACGTGATACATCATATCAACAAAATGAAGGATAAAAACCATATGATCATTTCAATAGATGCAGAAAAAGCTTTTGACAAAGTTCAACATCCATTTATGATAAAAGCTCTCCAGAAAATGGGCATAGAAGGAAATTACCTCAACATCATAAAAGCCATATATGACAAACCAAAAGCCAACATTGTTCTCAATGGAGAAAAACTGGAAGAATTCCCTCTAAGAACAGGAACAAGACAAGGGTGTCCACTCTCACCACTGTTATTCAACATAGTTTTGGAAGTGTTAGCCACAGCAATCAGAGAAGAAAAAGAAATTAAAGGAATCCAAACTGGAAAAGAAGAAGTAAAATTATCACTCTTTGCAGATGACATGATACTATATATAGAAAACCCTAAAGACTCTACCAGAAAACTGCTAGCACTCATTGATGAGTTTAGTAAAGTAGCAGGATACAAAATTAATGCACAGAAATCTCTTGCATTCCTATACGCTAACAACGGAAGAGCAGAAAGAGAAATTAAGGAAACTCTCCCATTCACCATTGCAACCAAAAGAATAAAATACCTAGGAATAAACCTGCCTAAGGAGGCAAAAGATCTGTATGCAGAAAACTTTAAGACATTGATGAAAGAAATCAAAGATGACATAAACAGATGGAGGGATATACCATGTTCCTGGATTGGAAGAATCAACATCGTGAAAATGACTGTACTACCCAAAGCAATTTACAGATTTAATGCAATCCCGATCAGATTACCAATGGCATTTTTCACAGAACTAGAACAAGAAATCTTACGATTTGTATGGAAACGCAAAAGACCCCGAATAGCCAAAGCAATCTTGAGAAGGAAAAATGGAGTTGGTGGAATCAGGCTTCCTGACTTCAAACTATACTACAAGGCCATAGTGATCAAGACAGTATGGTACTGGCACAAAAATAGAAAGGAAGATCAATGGAACAGAATAGAGAACTCAGAAGTAAGCCCAAACACATATGGGCACCTTATCTTTGACAAAGGAGGCACGAGTATACAATGGAAAAAAGACAGCCTCTTCAATAAGTGGTGCTGGGAAAATTGGACAGCAACATGTAAAAGAATGAAATTAGAACACTTCCTAACACCATACACAAAAATAAACTCCAAATGGATTAAAGACCTACATATAAGGCCAGACACTATCAAACTCCTAGAGGAAAACATAGGCAGAACACTCTTTGACATACATCAAAGCAACATCCTTTTTGACCCACCTCCTAGAATCATGGAAATAAAATCAAGAATAAACGAATGGGACCTCATGAAACATTTTCTTTTATCCATTTTCTTAACTTGTGTTTTGACTGATGGGAATATGCATTAGTGTTACCGAGGAACTCCAGGGCAAACTCAGAAAGTCTCTGTAAAACAGAAGCTTGCTCTCATAGCGTGTCACTGAATGAGCCACCTGCCAGTGTGGGAGGCTGGTCAACCTCCTCACTGACATCACCTTACCTAATTTGGAATTTGAACAATTACGTAATCATGAGAGCCAATTCCTTATAATAAGTACTATTGGTTCTGTTTCTCTGGAGAACCCAGACAATTACAATATTATTCTCATCACCTTTTTCCTGTATTTCCTTGCCATATGTATGTCTTGGGTTAGCACATCAAGTATGCAAATGCTAGGATATGGGAGTGTCTCCACAGGAACAGTGATGACAAGTCAGGAACAGTGATTACCGGTAGATATGTATATCTAGGGCAGAATTAAGGAAAGCGATCTTGGGTCACTTGGTCTAATTTAAATGTTTCAGAGTATGTAGCTGGGGTCAAATCAGAGCCTGGCCCTTTATCAACCAGTTAGACAAATTACTTAATCTGTGTTTTACTTTTCTCACCTGCAAAATAGAGAATAATAAAATGATCTGCCTTCCTAGGGTTGTTTGGCTTAATACATGAATGAATTAAATGCACGAGTTAATACATGAAAAGTAATGGGTGGCTGGCATATAGTGCAATTTCAATAAATTTCAGCAACTATTATTATTCTTGTTATTGTTACTATTATTCTTTTTATCATACTTTGCAACAGCTTTGATTTGGTTTTCTGTTCTTTAATTGCACTGCACATTCTGAGAGCAGAGACTAGTCTTATTTAACCTGAAATGCCTGGAGGCTTCCAATGTACCTGACACAGAGTGGGTGCTTTTCTCCTGATTATTGAGTGAATTAATTGAATGAATGTGCATGTAAAAGAGGTACTTTGGGAAGAAAGGGCAGGAGACTCTGGCCTCTTTATGCTGCAGATGTGTATCTTGCTGGAGAGCTTGAACTGGAGGAAACAGAGCTGAGCCCAGGATGTGTCATGATATTCCCAGCAAGGCAACGTGAGGGCACAGCTGGTACATTTGGGAGACAACTTTCAGCAGTAGCACTGCGGGCTTTTTTGCATTCCTGTCTCTTGGCCTACCATTTGAAGTTTGACCTTCACGCACAAAATCCTAGTAATGAATTCAACTCATTTTTGAACAGAAGGTGATAAAAGTAATATTGCGCATCAGGAAAGTGGAAGAATTAATGAAGTAATTAACCTTAGTCAGCATGTTATGTGACCCTGGCCCAAAGAACAGATAACAAAACAAGGAAAAATGCCTGGACTGAGAAGAGGGTTTATGATCAATGGCAAAAGGGGAGGATATTTGAAAGCCATGCTTAAAGGGCAGTGACAGAAAAGAGATTTATGGTACTAGTACTCAGGGACTGTCCCCATAGAAAGGATATGGGTTGAAATTTAGGTTAATGACAAGCAGGGCATTGCAAGGGCAATTTTGGTAGAGAAAAAAGTAAGTTGCAGTTTCTTCCTTGCCTTTCCTTTCCTACCCTCTTTCCTTTTCTCCTTCTTCTTCTCCTTCTCCGCCTCCTCCGTCTCCTTCTTCTCCTCCATCTCCTTCTCCTCCTTCTCTCCCCCTCCCCTCCCCCCTTCTGCTCCTCCTCCTCCTCCTCCTTCTTCCTCTTCCCCTTCCCCTTCTTCTTCTCCTTCTCCTTCTTCTCCTCCTCTCTGACTTCTCTACTTACTGCTGCCTCGACATTTTATCCAGCTTCCACTATGGGCAGCTCCTTGGAGTCACCCTGCCATATGTGGTTGCACTTCCCCTGCTCCTCACACCTCAAGACAGTCTCCCTTGGAGTTAATGTAATTCAGCAAAAGTCCAGGGAGCCAGGTGGTCTGGATAGGATTCTCCCTTGACGGCCAGGCCTCTAACAGCAAGTGTGAAGACAGAGCCCCAGACTTCTGTGTGCTGCTGGGCAGAATTTTGCCTTTTCTCCACATTCAACAGTCTGTTTCACCTCTCTCCCTCTTAGCATGTGTCTTGAGTTCCTTTGAATGACATGGGCAGAATCTTTGACCCGGAGGAATTTCACTTTCTAACCTCGCCACTACTATTAGACAGAATTGGAACTAGAAGAATGCACTAGACATCTTTCACTCATTCCTGTGAATATACAGCAATATATATTGAGTGTCCGTGTCTCATATGACCCAGTTTGCACTGCGTAGGATGCTTGGTGTCTGAGTAAGTTCTCTGCCCTCATGTGGCATATGATGTAGTCAAGGAGAACAGGTGTGGAAACAAAGGAGGCCATTATGGTGACTTTCTTGCTGAGTTAGAACTCTCTTCAGTTACACTAGGGGCACAAAAGAGGGGCGAATATATTCTACCAGGAACTGGAAAGTCAAGAAGAGCTTCACAGTCAAGGTGACATCCTGAAATACCTAGTATTTGCTAGGTAGACAAGAGAGCACAAGCATTTGGGTCAGCAGAAGATGTTCAGCTTATGTCCAGAAAACTGCCTGTAGTTCAAATAGTTCATTGAGACTGTAGTGTGGGGAGGCACCAGTCAGAGAGCAGGGTTGAAGGAACAGGAAGAGGCCAGATGGTCAGAGATTTTATATGCTGGCCGAGGAGTCTGGCCTGACCTCCAGCCATGGGGAAGTATTGAAGGGTATGCGGCAGGGTGGTAACGCATTTATTCATTTATTCATTCAGTGTTTTATAGAATAAGGTGTTTCATGCCAGGCACACTTGCAGGCATTAGGGCCACATCAATGTACTAACATAAAAATCTCTGCCCCTGTGGGGTTTACTTTCTACTGGTGGGAAACAATATATATGATCGATTAGTTAATTGTATCGTATGTTAATAGGTCATATGTGTCATGTAAAAATATCCTGCAGGTTAAGGTGGATCAATGGCACTGGGAGGGGGAAGAAGAGTTGCAGTTTGAAAAAGGTGATTAGACGTTTGAAGGAGCCAAGGGTGAATGAGGCAGCGTGCAGAGAGTAGGGAGATGCCACAGGCAGAAGGAAGCTCTGGTCCAAAGGCCTGAAGGTGGGAGCAGGCCTGGCCAGGATGCAGAATGTTGAAGCCTGAGGGCTGGAGTTAAGTAGGAGGAGCGGATAAAGTCAGGGAAGTAATGGAAAGGGGGCCATGGGCTGTGCAGGGCCCTACAGAGACTTTAAGGACTTTGGTTTATATTTATAGCGAGATGAACAGCCATTAGGGAGGGAAAGAGAAACAGAGATAGAGAGAGAAGCAGAGGAGGAATAGATCTAATATCATTTGAAAAATCAAAAGGATCATTCAGCTAGTGAGCACAGACTGTCCAGAGCAGGAGCAGAAAGGCCAGTGAGGAGGCTCTTATGATAATCTAGGCAAGCAATGATGGTGGTTGAACCCAGATGGTAGCAATGGAAGAGATAGGAAGGGTTAGATTCTGGATATATTCAGATTTTCATTGTGGAATTACCAGTCTTGCAGTGTAGAGGGTAAAATTTTACTTAACATTTATTCAGTGCTTACTATGTACCAGATACTAGTCTGAATATTTTCTATGTATCCACTCATTTATTTCCAACAATGATCCAATGAAAGAGGAGTCATTATTATTCTCCACTGTACATTTGAGGGAATTGAAGCAGAGAAATAATATTGGAGTTGGGAAAATCAGAAGCTTATTCCAGGCACCAGATGATAAGGGTCTGAATTAATGCAATAGATTGGAAATGAAGCAGGAAATCAGGTGGTGAAGTGGCAGGGAAGAGAAGATAATATTTCCATCTTTTGTTATTTTATTTCCTTCTTTCTGCACAGGGCATAGCATAAGTGGCCATTAAGATGGTGCAGGAGGCTTGAATGTCTTCTCTGGGCAGAAGTGCTTTTGGAAACATTTTCTTTGTAAAGCTATGAGAGACATTGATTGTTTGCAGAACTATCATTTTGATTCACGGCGAAAAGTATTTCAGGTGATAATAAAGGAGATAGTTGAAAATGACTGCCTGTAAATATATCCTTAAACTGAGAGTGATGGTGGAAATATAAAAATTGAGAGCATTGAGGGAAGGTTTGGATAATAAATGTTTTAATTTCTTTACCACACCATCTCTGCTAAGTAAATTTCTAAAGGAGGGGGATAATTTCGATCTTACTTGTGGGATGACAGGCAATGACAATTTGCAAGTCTGGAATGACCTGAAATGGGTTTTATTAATGAAGTTGTCAGCACTAGGGTGGCAGAAGGATATAGTATGCTAGATTATGTATTGCATTCAGTTGTAAAAGACCTTGATTCTAGTTCTAATGCTGAGACTTGCATTATAAAACTTCTTTATGCCTGATTTATAAAACAAAGACAATAAGAGACAGCCATAAGAACAAATGCTTCCAAGGCTTTTTAAGGATGAAGAAAATACAAATGAAAAGTATTACATACATCATGAAAAACTGAAATTTCAAATTACGAACATTTAGAGGGAGAGAATTAAGGTTATTTACTCACTCTAGGGGATTTTTCTGTTGAATTTACCATTTTGACAGTTTGCCCAAAGAAAGTGATACAGCAGTTAGAAGTCATTAAGATTTACAAACGTCATTTGTCATCACAGCTGGAAGTCTCAATAACAGCTTTTCAGTCTAGACTACATTGCAAGTCTCGGTCTTCATCTTCCTGGGGCATCAACTATAGTTAAAAAGAATCATTCCTTTAGATTTCTTTGTTCATGGGAATATTTACTCTGTTTAAATGCAATTTCTGTCCATACCCCTAAGTTAAATATCCAATTTGTGCCCTCAGGAATACATTAAAAAATATAATCTAGATAGCTTAAAGATTGTGATTTGAGCTGTGTCAAAATTTAAACTTATGCAACTCACATTTAAATGATTTAATAATTGACATAATCTTGTACTTGTTGATAGGCTAAGAATGCAGAAATTGTTAAACTGTATCATTTGTGAGACCAATAGACCATGATTTGTAATAAGTACCTTTTATTACTTATTTTTTATTTCTATGGGAGCTGGTGACCACTTAAATATTATGGACCATAAAGCAAAAGTACTAGTTTTAAATTAAGTTGCAATTTGAAGATAGTCTACAATATGGAGAATTCTTAGCCTTTTGTATGTTAATTAGCTTTCAAAATTATTTTTTAAATGTCTAGTTTCATGGCAGATTTCAGCAGAAATGGTTTCTTAGTGACCATCTGGTCACTTTAAACAGTATTGAAGGAAGAAAACTTGCAATGTTGTATTAGCATTTTATGGTTGAAAAAGGCTGTTTAAAGTCATCTAGCCTTGGAATCTCAGGATCTCCAGGTTAGGAATGAGATGAAATTATTTGAATTGCCTTTACAGTATATAGTGTGTGCATTTCCAGTGCCAGGGAACTTATTATTTCCCTAGGGAAGCTATTACTCTCATTGGAATTTTAGACAGATCTTTATATTGAATCCAAGTTCATCTGCCTCTAACCCTTAGGTCCTTGTTGAAACCTCTGGGACTGAGCAGTATGAATATAAGTAATTTTTCCATGTGACAATTCTTCAAATATTTGAAGCAATCTATCATGCAAGCCACCTTCCTTCCCCCGCTCCTTGCCTGTGTCCTTTCTGCTTAAGGCTAAACAACCCAGACAGAACTGTTATTTGTGACACAGAAGCAAGAATCCTCACCAGTCTGGTTAAGTTTAGCAACTTATCGTTTAGGAGATACACAGTCTTCCCTTTTGGGGATGCTAAAAATATATTTCCTTATCTTCAGTCTTTTGGAACTGATTTTACATAGATTCCTAATAGCTTCACCTCCTCCTCCATACCTTGGAATATAACTCATGTGAATCAAAACACTTAAATTCATCAAAGGATTTGCAAACACGTAAAATGTCTACATTCATCTTGGGTTTTTTATTTTTACATTTTGTTTTATTGTGGTAAGAACACAACATGAGATCTACCCTCCTAACAAAATTGTTAGTGTCCATGACATTATTGTTGACCATGGGTGCAAAGGACAGATCTTTAGAGCTTATTCATCTTACTTAACTGAAACTTTATGCCGGTTGATTAGTAATTCCTCTTTTCTCTGCCCAGCCCCTGGAAAGCACCAGTCCACTCTTTGATTTTATGAATTTGACTATTTTAGATACCTCATATAAATGGAATCCTGCAGTATTTTTCTTTCTGGGACTGGCTTATTTCATTTAGTATAATGTTCTCAAGATTCACCCATGGTATTACAGACTACGTAATTCACCAGCTAGATGGTTGTTAGAAAAAGAAGACAACAGTTGTTAGTGAGGATGAGGAGAAATTAGAACCCCTGCACACTGGTGACGAGAATGTAAAATGGTGCAGCTACTAAGAGAAACAGTACAGAGTTTCTTCAAAAAGTTAAAAATAGAACTACCATATGAATCAGCAATCCCACTTCTAGGTCTTTATTCCAAAGAATTGAAATCAGGATCTTGAAGAGATATTAGCACTGCTATCATGTTCATTGCATAATTATTCACAATAGCCAAGATATGGAAACAACCTAAGTGTCCACGGACAAATGAATGGATAAAGAAAATGTGGTATGTATATACAATGAAATACTGGTCAGCCTGAAAAAAGAATGAAATTCTGCACTCATCTTGGGTTTTGATACCTCTTCAGATGCTCTTTTTTTCACTTTTATTCTGCTTGGAAGAAAAAATTAAATCACAATAAAAGTGAAAAAAAATGTGTGTGTGTGCATGTGTGTGAGATTCATGTTTGTTCCACCATTGGCACAGACCAATTGGCCATGCCCTGTTTTATGTTTTCATTATGAACATAATTAGAGTTCTGTGGTCCCAAGTCATCTTCAGACATCTCAACCTCTTCAGAGGCTTTTTTCACAGGTCTGTGACAGTCACTCTTGTCTGCATATAATTATGTGACTTCTCCTCCAGATTTTAGGTAATTTTTAACTGAAAATGTTAATAATTACATAATAGGAATCATGTTTTTTTTTTAGAGTTTCTAACTCTGTTGAAACATTCACCCTTTTTAGCTTCTCAGGCCCTCTTACCATGCCTATTTTTCTCTGCGATGCCTTTGAAAGCCCGCCTTCTTTCAACTGATGCTGCATAGCTGATACCAAGTCTTCCCCTACGTGGCCATAACTAATTCTAGGGTTGCATAGTCATTCTCTTCCTATGTTTTATTTTGCTTTTAACTTTACAGCCAATCTCACCTTGTGAGTTAGAGTTACAATCCAGTGCAGCGATCCCCTCATCTCTTCCTCTATATTTTGAAGAGACACAGTTTTTCAGGAAGTCATTAGATACACTGTTGTTCCCAAATGAGACTTCCAGCAGGTGGCTAGAGGATCGACCCTCACTTGCCAGGACTAATTGAGCTGCTCAAAGCCAGAGGCAATGATTTACTACTAGGTCACTGGATTTGAAGAGTATGCCCAGGATTCAGCACCTGAGCATACGCCACATAGCTCTGCCATGCATCGGCTACGTGACTTTGAGCAACTTATTTAACTTCCATGTTTTAATGTCCTCATTGTGAAATGAGAGTAACAGTAATACATAATTCACGTTATACTTGGTGAGCATTTAAAAAGTTAGTGTACGTAAGTGCTGAGGATGGTGCCTGTTACACAATAAGCGTCAATAAGTGTTCATTGTTATTACTATTTCTGGCAGTGGATTAACGAACTCATGTAAACTTAACTGGAAAAATTCCTCCCCTACCTGTGGGGGGGACTTATGGGATAGTGGGGAGGGGACAGGAACATTCACTTTGTCCACAATAAGTGTATCCACAGTGGGGTGAAAGATGCTACAGGCAAAATGTCCTCATCTCAGATGTGTTCATTTGGGTAGTACCAGCGCCTCCTAATACAATGCATGGTGCAAAGTAGGTATTCAATATATGTTTGATGAACTAGAATATAAGAACAAGAGCAGAAAAAAAATTGGGGGGTGGGGGGACAGTTTTGCCACTCCATGGGTTAGGAGAATATTCTCTAACTGGCCAGTTGTTTGCAGGTTTTCCTGCAGTAACATTACTTCTATTTCTCTATCCTCCCTCTTTTTTTTTTTTAACCCCTAATACTTTCTACCATGCTTCCTAAGGTCTGTCTTCAGGACCTGAGATTTCCACAGAGGTGTCAGCACCTCCTCTTCTAACAACTCCGCTTCTTTCTGATATTCTGTTCTAAGATTGCTACAATTGCACCAAATCCTGGGATAAGTTTGAAGCTACCAAATGAAAGGAGGTCAGAGGGGTCTAAGGGATTACCAGAGGCACAAACAGTGCCCAAATTGATGGAATTTTAGGCTCACTGTTACTTTCCCATCAGAGATTTGCTCTGTGCTCTTTCCTTCACTCCACTAGGAATATTAGTAAGAGAGGGTTAATGAGGGAAGCTAGTTTCTACTCTTTATCCTTATGTAACCTATAAACAGACTGTAAAATAATCTAATAACCATAATAAGCTGAATAATTCCTAATACGCCCGATTTTTGCCTTGCAGATGTATATCATTGTGAATCATAAAAACTGTGCCAATCATTACCATCACATTTTGCAGATGAGAAAACTAAGGCTCAGAGAAATGTGGAATTTGTGATCTAGGCATTCAGTGACAAACTCCAATTTGAACAAACTAAATAAACTCCAAAACCAATTGTACATAATATACCACACTGTTGTCCCACATGGAAGAGTGTCAGCACTAATGGGAAACTATGACCATGTCGGAAGGGATGAAGCCACTGTGCCAGGTGTATTAGGGAGGGATGTCTAGGGCCTGGCCGTATTACAGTATTAAAATTATGCCACTTAGGTGCTTGCCTACTTAGTCTACAACCAGGGACTGCACAAACGTCCAGATTTTTTTTTTTTTTTTTAAGGATTCTGCCTAAAATTTATTTTTTTATTTTTTTATTTTTTTTATTTTTTATTTTTTTGGGGGGGGTACACCAGGTTCAATCATCTGTTTTTATACACATATCCCCGTATTCCCTCCCTTCCTTGACTCCCCCCCCAGTCCAGATTTTTTAAAAATCAGAAGTATCTTTTTCAAGTATGTATGAATATGGTCACAGGGAAAGGTCCTAACAGAGCTGAAACTGATGGATATCACAGAGACAATTATATGTGAGATTTATTAAAATTCTATTGAGCTGCCATTTTTTTTGGGGGGGTACACCAGGTTCAATCATCTGTTTTTATACACGTATCCCCATATTCCCTCCCTTCCTTGACTCCCCCCCCTCGCGTCCCCCCCACCCTCCCCACCCCCGTCCTCTAAGGCATCTTCCATCCTCGAGTTGGACTCCCTTTGTTATACAACAACTTCCCACTGACTATTTTACAGTTGGTAGTATATATATGTCTGTGCTAGTCTCTCGCTTCGTCTCAGTTTCCCCTTCACCCCCCGCCCCCTCCCATACCTCGAGTTCTCCAGTCCATTCTCTGTATCTGCATCCTTGTTCTTGTCACTGAGTTCATCAGTACCATTTTTAGATTCCGTATATGTGAGTTAGCATACAATATTTGTCCTTCTCTTTCTGACTTACTTCACTATGTATGACAGAGACAATTATATGTGAGATTTATTAAAATTCTATTGAGCTGCCATTTTTAAAAGACAACAAGTCAAACAGATTGAGGCATATATACAAAAAATGGATACCTGAAGGACTGAAGAAGAAGGTGTGTTAAAATAGGTAAGAAAAAAAAAAACCGCTAATCATCCCCTTTCCCCAGAAAAACTAGAGTGTAAAGCAAAATCACCTGACTACAGCTTTTGAGCAGTGATTTTTCACTGGTTTTCCTTAGAGAAATACCTTACTGGTATTCAATAATTTTAAGAATATTTGAAAACCCTCTATACATACTGCTAATTTTTAATAATTTACAATGCCTGTTTATCATTATTATAAAAGCACTATACTCACCATTCATATTTCTTTTCATTCATCTACTCTTATTGAATTAAATAATGTTACTGACCCCTAGGAAATCTTCCTGTACTACTGAGTACTTTAAAGTCATAATTTGGAGAATGCATGCTGACCTTGAGTAGACGCGTTCTAGGATTTTCCTTTCTACCACCATATGTGTGTCTGTTTAAGTGTTGTGCCCTGCAAATAACCACAAGCTTATTTTGTCTGGTCCAGAGGAGGGGGGAGGAGTGTCCCTGCTGCAGGCTGCTCTGTGTGGGAGGAGAAAAGACTGATGCTCAAAAGCCTGCAAAGGCATCCACTTAAGCCTCATACCAGACTCAGGAGGGCTGGTTATACCAGTCTAAAGATGGCACAGGAAACACACCATTCAAGCAATCCTTGGCTTGAGGATTCTGGGAATACAAATTCTACCTTGTGACTCTGCTGTAGATTTGACCCAACCATCTCTTAGTAGCAGCTCAGTTTATAATCTAAAGCATTGAGGCACACCTCAGTTACACGAATGAGGCCTCACGAAAGTCATTTCTTACCTCCTACTCCTCCAAAGTTAGTGGTTGGAAGCCAGATTTACTTTCCCCCATAGTGAATGAATTGAGAGAGAGAAAAAAGGAGGAAGAGGAAGAGGAGGAGGAAAAGAAGGAGAAGAAGGAGAAGGAAGAGAAGAAGGGAGAGAAAGAACAAAAGCAGGCAGGCAGGAAGGAAGGTAGGAAGAAAGAAAGGAAAGAGAAAGTTGCTTGACCTTGAAGAGATTGAACATTTGGTGCCAGGAAATTTGGAAGACATATTCTCTGGAGAACTAATTTTACTTCTGGCAGTAAATAAAGCCCTTAGGGAAGATTATTAATTTATCTGGCCTATTTAATATATTAAAGTACACTATTTCATACTCCAGTGGCCTGAAAAAGTTAATTTACCATTAGAATGGCATGAATGGTGAACATTTATACCAAATCTTCACACTTCACAATGTTCAACAATCATTTGGTACTTTTTGCTTAGGTTTGCTTTATTTTTTATTAGTATCTATGGAGAAGGAAAATAAAATAGTAACGTTCTGTTGAGGATAACAGGACAGTGGTTGGCTAGGATGCCATCTCAGAGTGAAAGATGCCTTAACCAAGGGCCCTGTTCCTGAGGGAAGCAGACAATATCAGAAAGAAAAGGGGAAGGATGGAGACTGAAAGGAGGGAGTTGATGTCAAATCCCCTTGGCTTCCTGTGCTCTTGCTCTTTTTATCTAGGGTGCAGTGATAGTCTGTCTCACAACCTTGAATTCTCTAAACCTCCTGCTTGTCCTCTCATAGATGCTTTATGAGCTGTCATGTGGGGGTTAGAATGGGATTCTGGAAATTAACAACTGATTTTTATTCCTGGATATATTTGTTGCCTGGCACACTAAAATAATGTGAATTGGTTTAGAAATGAAATGTCACTTGTGGAAGAAAAGCACATAATAATTTGTTTAACTTAAACAATGGGGAGGAAGGGAAAGATGTCTGAACTGCATTTCTTATGTAAATGAGTGTTTATTGGACTTCTGGATGCTATAGAACAACTTCTGCACTGAAGGGGCATGATTACACACATTGATCTTGCAAGAGGAATATAGATCAGCATGAAAACTGCTGTGCCCTTTAGTTACTTTGGAGACAAACATATTAATCATGTAAAGTAAAACTGGGTGCTGCTTTCTGTCTTTGAAAGCTGTGAGGATGCCTTTGTGTTCCAGAAAACGCTTGGTGCAGAGGCATCAGATTCCACCTCTCCTTAAAGAAGAGGTGTGTTGAAGAAGAGACAGCGCTTGGCAAGCCCCACCCAAAAAGCATTCTCCTTATTCGTATAGATTCAGTAAAGCTGATGAATTAAGTAAATAAATGAAAATACAATGGACAGATGAGTAAATGGAGAAATAAAAAAAAATATGACTTTCTTAAAGTAGCTCCTGGTGAGCCCAAACTCCTAGATATTCAACAAATTATATATGAAAGAGAGAAGCTTGGAAATTGTCAAATGCCTGAGGCTAACCACAGTGAGTGTTGACTCCGGTCCCTCTAGAACACCAGCTATTGGCTGGAATAAGGCAAGCTGGAATTCCAGAGCAGTCCGGGTCTCCGGCTCTCGCGCAGTGGCTCGCGAGTTTAGAGGCGGCTTTCCCCAGGGCCACCCGCAGGCCCCGCACCTCGGACCTCACCACGTGCTCTCGCTGCCCCCCCTCCCCACCTCCTTGACTCCCCAGGGGGAGGGAAATGAACCTTCAGGTGCGACCCAGCAGGGGGAGTGGGTGAGCTGGCCCGAGGGCAGCCCCAAAGTGTCCCGGAGTGTGGGTGTGGGATAACTTGGGTGGGAACAGCGTGGAGGCCACCACGACGAAGTCCTGCGCCCCGTCGGTGGGGTGTGTGCAGAAAGAGCGCGGAAAAATAGGAGGCTCCCTCCTCCCGGCGACACTCGCGGAGCCGGCCGGCCGCCCGCCCTGGGTGTTTGCCCGCCCGGCAGACGGGGTGCCAGCCGGAGTGCCAGCCGGAGGAGTAGTTTCGCTTCCTGCGAGCTCCGGGATTCGTTTCCAGGCACCCCGTCGGGTGCCCGTGGCCCGGGAAGGGGGCGCAGGAGGAGGCGGGAGGCTCGTCTGGGGGCTGCTCGGCCCCACAGCGGGGTTGATGGCCCGGGCCGCCCCGGGCAGCGGCGCCAGCTCCCTGCCGTTGCTCCTGGCCCTCGCCCTGGGTAAGTGGCCGCACTGGGCACTGGAGACCCAGGAGGAAAGTCTAGGGTGGAGTCGCAGGGAGGGCGAACCTTCCGCGCTGGCATTTGGACCCGAGGGCACCCTGGGGCTGGCAGGGGCGGGTCGAAGAACTTGAACGACTGGCGGAGCGCGAGGTTAAGGATCTGGCAATCGGGCCCCTGGGGCTACACCTGTTGCGGCGGCCGTAGGCGCAGGGGGCGGTCCGAGGGCGGAAGGGATCCCGCGGGCCGGCGCAGAGCCGAGGCCCGGGGCGCAGGTGCTCTCGGGCGTTGGGGCGCGGTGCCGGCGAGCGAGGAGTGGACGCAGGGAAATCCACCAAAGCGGGAGCCTGGGAGACTAGCCCGAGAAGACATCGCCCCGGAGGAAGAGGAAAGGGAGCTCCTTGGCTTGAGATGCAGGCCGCCGGGAGTGAGGAGCAAGGTGCAGAGCGATTTGCCTGCGTGTGCGCCCTGGGCGGATGCCAGAGATAGGAGGGGCACGACCCCGGAGAGAGAAGAGATGAGGATGGCCCGGGAATGAATTATTACACCCCTTTCTTGCTGGTGAAGTTGGGAGGAGCAGGAGGAGGAAGAAAAAGACAACTTTTGAGACCCGGATCTCCTGTTGCTGATAGGGAAGCAAAAGGAAAGGGAGATATATTTTACTGAGGGCACTATGAAACACATAGATGCTTTACTTGCAACACATTATTTCCTATTTTAAGGAGAAGTTGCAGAGAGAAAACTTTTCTTCACTTCGAAGGTGAAACTTGGGTGGTTAGGTTAAGGACTGCTGGGTGTGGTCACCTGGTGTGAGGGAAGAGTGGCCAGTGGGAGAAGTGGTAGGATGCCTGAGAGCCCCTGGAGGCTCTGCTCACCTCCTTGGGAGTCAGTGCTGGCAGAGAGAGAGCTGGAACTTCAGATGTTTGGGAAAGTTTATAGTGCTGGAAGCAAGGCTCCCCTCACCCGCCAGTATGGGAAGGTGGCAAGAAAATACTTAAGTGGGAAAACCCTGCTATTTCAAGGCATCCCCTCTGCATCATGGTCATTGGGGGGAGGGGGGTGCGACCAGAGGGAAGGGAAACTGGCAATATTTTGCAGTCGTGGCTGGGGTGAGGAGTAGGGACATCTGGGCTTGGGGCATCAATGTGGGAGGAGGAACATCTCCACAGCTGAAGTGTCTATGTGATGAGGACGCTACCTTCCAGCCTGGAGAGGGCTGGGCTTTCTCTTATGGAGGAAACGAGGTGGGATCTAAATGGAAACTTACATTTGGCTGTGTCCTTGGAATAAGAGAGGTGCCCAAAATGTGTCATGACCTTGGTTGGAAGTGGATCAGACTTAGATCATGGTTAGAGAGAAAGGACTGATTTATAAACCCTGCCAAGGGAGAGGTCAGAAACAATTTAGTGATGGAGTGATGTGGGGCCTGAAGAAGGGCAATGGGCCTAAGAGTTAGGCGGGGAGACAGTAGTATGCTTTTGCCAGCATCACCTGGATGAAGCTGGCATTCTCTTCTCCATCTTATCAGGTCTGTCCTACCGTCAAAGTGTTTACTGAGAATCTGCTACCGTCAGCAAGATGCTAGAGTATATGGGAATGGGGGTGGGAAGAGGGCTCAGGAGAGTCCTAAGACATGATTCTTGCCCCCCAGAATGTTGGGAATTTGAAAGTGCAGGACTAACAGATATGAAACAATTGGAGAAAAGGTCATGAAACCAGAGAAAAGAGCTCAACAGGGAGAGAAGGAGCAGTGGGGAGGCTGCATGGAGGACCTGAATGGGTGGGATTGAAGCTTGGTAGGGTTTGAAATAGTAGGGAGGGGGACGAGAGAGGGGAAAAGGATTTAGTAAAGGGTTGACGGTGGGAATGAGATTAATTTCCTGGAGTGACAGGCAGTCGGCCTGCCAGAAAGTAGAAGTGATGAGAGGCAGACATATTATGAGAAGCCGAAAAAGCCAGATTAAAATATTTTGACATGAATCAATGAACAGTTAAACGCACACCATCATAGGTCTTGAATACAGGAGTGATATAATACAAACAATGATTTAAGGAGATAAACCTGGCCATGGGGTGCAGCGTGGGAAGAGGGCAGAGGGGCCAGACGACCTGATAATCTCTTAGATATAATCCAGGCACAAGCTAATTCAGGACATGATTAGGGTGATGTGCTGGTAGAAATGTTATGGTAGAAATGACTATTCCAGGGTGATGGGCATTCTTCCCTATTTACTATCATACAGTTTTTTTCTCAAAACTTGTCAAAGGGCAGAAATGAAAAAAAAAAAAAAACAAAAAACCCAGAATTCGAATCCAGTGCTATTGTAACTCAGGGTAACCTAAGTGTGCAACTGTCTTGTCGAATGTTTGGTTTAGGGAATTGAATTCAGTCTCTAGACTCCCTAAGAGGCTCCACTCCTTGCAAAATATGCCAGAGGATGTAATTTGTTGACATCAGTGTTTCCATTAAGTGGTCCTATTTCTCTCATACACACTTAATTAAGTCTCATTCCTAATTTAAGTCACATGTTATCTTACTTTTTGAAGAGAATGTGAGCAATGGCTGTGTGATGTTCGATGGATGTGTGTGTGTATGTGTGTCACAGTGAATGTGCCTTGAGAGCAGACATGAGATCTGGTTCCAGTTCTGCCATTCTGTGACTTTGAGATGTCTATAAGTCACAATTTTCTGGGTGTTGTTTTTCTCATTTGTAAAATAAAGGGGTTGTTTTAGATGAGACTAAGATCCTTACCAAGTAGACATTCTGCTGATCTTTAACCAACATTTCTACTGGGAATTTAAGAGAAAATCTTTTTTACAATAGTATTTAACTTCCATTTACTTGTAATGGATCTTTGTTTCCTGTAAACTTTATCTTAACAAAGAGAACCATGGATGCTTGCTTCTTTGATAAATATGGCAAAGGGGCAATAACTTTGTTTAAAGTGTTTTTGTTTTTTAACCTTGAGGAAATTGGACTCCCTATTAATGCCATTTTAAAATTTCTCCCTCTGATCCAATTGCTGTAACAAACTAAAGCTAAAATAATAACCAGTGAAAAGGGGAAAAAACATTTCTTTTTAAAAAGCGTGTGTTTTAAGGTCAAAAATATGTTCCCCTCCTTATTAAAATCTAAACTATTAATATATGTAAATTGGTTTTTAAAGTTCTTGAGAATATGAATGTATTCATGATGTAATATATAGGTTTCACGTTGTAAAGCAGGTAGGTGGCAGCAAGTAAAATTCTAATTGTACAAAAGAAGTAGCTGAAGCCCTACACAGTGAAAATTTTAGGATTTGCCTCTTCAGATATGCTTTTTGGCTTAGAAGAGCATTAGCAGTTTTTTCCTCTTTAATTTTTTTTTTCCTCTTCAGAAATCCCAGGTTTCACAGGCCACACGTGCATATTAACAAGTGTTACAAATCAAATTTTGCTGTTGCTCCAGTCGCAGTTATTGTGTGGAAATTCCCAAATAATTGTGGAAGACAGACACCAATAATACAGAAAGCTTTGTTGTGCCCACTGAAGGTGGCCCTGATGACGCTTGGCCTGCAAATATCTGTGCTGAAGTGGAAGGTGCGCAGGACAGAGAGTAGCTGTCTCTGTCCATGCCCCTGGTGCTGCTCCATCTCTGCTGAGACTGCTCACCCCAGTACCCTGTGCTCCTGAAATTCATGGAGAGCCCAGTGGGAAAGCCTCATCTTGTTTTTTCTCACCCTCTGATAGTAGTCAGCTCATGTCAGGACATAGGCATGAATGTCACTAGGAGGCTGGGTCAGGGGACAGGCAGAGAAGCAGGCACCAAGCTGTCGCCCAAGTTACCCCTCTGATCCATGAGCCATGCTTGTCAGCTTCTCCGTTAGAATTAGTGTCTTCCCAGGAGGGTCCAGATAAGCTAGAATCTAGGCTGCATGCAGTTCAGGCTTAAGCCATGATCCTGATACACTTCTGAAATTGTGGACAGACCCCTGGATCCACAAAGAATCTATATTCCAGGTGGTCAAGAGTCCCCCAAAGGAAAATTGAAGAGGAAAGTAATCTGATTAAAATGGCTATGTTTTGTACTGCTAATGACTACTAGTTTGTCCAGGCATATTTGTGTCTTTAAAAGGAATCTTGGTAGCCCAAATGAATCTATAATTGTTTTAAAGAAATGAGGAGATTTTTTTTTTTAGATGGTTGGAGATAGATAGGGTATTTAATCTTAATTTACATCAGTTAGGTAGTAACCTACTTTGATTATCAGCAAGACCAAGTCAAATAGCGAAGAAGTGCTTTCATTCATTCTTTACATTTTTTGAGGATATGTAGTATATTATTTACCTGACCTGTAGACTAGAAGCACTGATTCCAAAGCAATGACAAAAAGTATAACGATGTTTGTGTTCAGCCTTCTTATTTCAAAGTGCCTCAGTTGGTTGTATGATAGGATGAGTTACTGACATAGCATTTCTCTCTTTGCAAGATCATGGATGTATTCATTCACTTAGCCTTATCTTTGAGATGTATAAAGAGTGCCTGGCATATAGTGGGAGCTGAAAACATATTAATTGAATGAATGATTGCAAGTGGCTGTTGGTAACAATGCCCAGGCATTTAAGGAACAGCAGATTCATTAAAGAAAACAGTTCTATTTCTTGTTGGCAAAACATGCCCACAGCTCAGAGATGATGTAGAAGGACGTGTTCGTCTCTTCTTACTTGGGACTTGCTTCCCGCCTTGCTAGGGATCCTTTCATGAAAGGACTTTTGTTTGGCAAGTAATAAGTTTACTTCTGTTTCTTATGTTTGGTAATGCTACCTGTCTCCCACGTGTTTGGTTCAAGGGCAGACCTCATCAGTCAAAATATAGGCTTTGAAAATAGGTGTTTAAAGCAGGCAGGGAAAAGCGTTGGATTCGACATTCTCCAGTGGTTCATTAAAAAGGGCCCTTTGAATTCTGTGAGGTGTGAAGTGACTTGTTCTCTTATTTAATGTGAACTTTTTCTAATACACATGTGTTTCATTAACTGGGAATAACCGAGTTGTTATGTTCATGGGTTTCTACTTAGTATTAAATATATAAGAAACCTTTGGTGGTTCCTGTAGGAGTTGGGATAGATTTGCTGAGGAGGCTGAATGCAGTCTGACTTGTTAGTGTTGAGGAATTCTCTGACTAATCTAACCTTATGTCTGGATATTTCATAGCCATCAATTGTCTGGATTCCTTGATGGTTCGATCTAAGCACTGTGAGCCACACGGTCCAGGCCTGTCCAGAGTAGGAGAGGAAGGCTTACTTACCTCTGCCTCTAGTGCAGAAAGCCCAGTAGTAAGGACTGGGAATTGTCCTCAGAGCTGAAGGAGGACATTTAAGGGGACCCAGACTTGACTTGTTCATGACCACTTTCCCATTGAGTTTCTGACATTTGACTGGTCCAGTCTCCTAGGGTGACTGACACAAGATGTTGCCGTGTACTCAGACATCTTCTTAACCTTGGGTATGGAATCTCAACATAATTACTCTACATTCTGGGGATCTTCACAATTGAAAAAGCATTTTCATACCATTACCTCATTGATCTTCACACCAAAAATAACAGCAGAGTAGTTACGTAGTATACACTCCGGGCACTATTCTAAGAGTGTAATAACTTGTTTCCTCCACATAACACTATCCACTGAGCACACGAGCTGCACATAATGGATTATTCCCATTTATAGACAAGGTTATGAGGCATAGAGGCATTAAGTAACTTGTCTAAGGGTCTGGCTTTATGAGCCTGAACAATGAGGAGGAAGTGACAGTGCCTGGATCATGGCAGATAAATATTTGTTGCCGAACGCGGGAGACAGTGGGGCATAGAACACTAAAGTATAGTACAATGATGCCTCACTGTATTTAAGAGGAACCCGGTTCTTCTGACTTATTTTAAAAGCTTTTAAGTTCATTCTAGCAGTCTCCTACCATCTTTGCTTTCTCTGCTGCCTACCCACACATCTGTGGCATCCCTGACTCTGGCTATACCTCATGTTCTTGGACTCTTGGCTCTTCATCCCAGCCAGGAAACCTGTCCACTCACATCCCAGACCCAGGCCATCCCAGCTGGTAGTGAACAGTTGGCATTGGTCAGACCAGGTGTTTTCCTTTGGTCTGTGCTTAGGATCACTTTGGCTATCCTAGTCTGACCCTATCCTTAAATGAACCTGAACCTGTGGGGTGATTCCTGCACTTTCCTGGACTGCTTGCAGCATTGTGACACTTAGGGAACACTTCTTAGGGGGGATGGAGAGGGGTGACATTGCTTTAGATTCCTCCTGATTGGACCCAAGGCCTATTACTGAGAAGGGGTAAAAACAGCATATCCCGAGTCAACATGTTATAGTCCAGAGTGTAGACTTTGAACCAGACCATCTAGTCATGACTCCCCTGGTGCTGCAATTTACTAACTCCTTAATGTTGGACAAATCTCTTAAACCTTCTTGGCCTCAGTTTCTTCACCTGTAAAAGCTGAGAGCAATAGAACCAAGACTATTATGCGGACCAAGTGAGTTACTACATAAAGCACTTAAACTGTGCCAGGAACATAGTAAGGTCTGGATTAATATGAGCTGTTATAATGGATATTTGGAAAGCATAGAAGAAATCATTAGTTTTAAAAATTTTGGGTATTTTACTTCTGGGTACTTCTGAAGTGTAATCAGGGTCTGCCAACTGGTGGAAAAACTTTCCCTTGCCTTTATTTCTCAAATTCCTGCTCCCACTAGTTATGAAATAGGCAATAGATAAAAACTCTCAAAAGAGTTCTATTTCAGCTGGCTTTGATAGGGAGGAACAAATGTAAGAAATGGTGCTGCAAAAGCAAAATGCTTATCTGCTTTCTAAAAAAAAAAAGTCTCCATAGATTCTTCTTCAACTGCCAATTTTGATCCTAGTTTTATGCAATGAAAAGCTTTCCAGCACTTGCCTGGCATTGATACCAGAACCTAACATCTTAAGGTGACTCAGATAAAAAGTCAGTCTTCACTAGCAGAGAAAAATGAAACATTTACAAGATAATTTTAGTACTTTTAATCTCATCAGAATTAGGGTTGTCTCATTTAATGGAGTTATACAAATAATTAACTGAAAAGAAATAAACTGTCATTTGGGGAGAATGAGTGATGATGCAATGTCAAAATTCATTTCTAAATGTCAGACAAATGGAAAATAAAGTTGTTTTAGAAAAGTTTTCTTATGACAAAATAATTTTTTTAGATTTTAAGGAGCAGACAGCCATGCATAAATATTTTGTTCCATAATAATTTTATTGTAACATTGAGAAAATTACTTAATCTCTCTGTGCTGCATTTTCTTATCTGTAGAACGTTAATAATGATAATAGTACCTGTCATCTAGGAACACAGGAGTGTTTTGAGGATAAAATGGGATAATGCAGGCAAAGATTTTAGCAGAATAGTTAGCTAGAAAATGTTCAATATTTATTAATATTCTTAACTTTGTGAATATGTGGATAACTTTAAAAGTATTTCATAGGTATGTCTAAAAAGGAGAAATAGAATCGTGTTCATTAAGCCAGTTGGAGTGTGTTTGTACTTTGATCAAAGGAAACTGCTGTAATATTCACCACTGGAAGCAATCAAAGGGAAAAAAAAAAAAAAAAGCAGAAATCTGCCCCTCATAACCATGCTTTCAACAGTGCTTTAAATAGTTCCATTAGCATATGAGTACCGCGATGGTAGGGATTTTTGTCTTTGTTCACAACTATATTCCAAGTGCCGAGAGGATTACTGTACATAGTAGATGCTGAATGTATATATTTGTTCAAAGAACAAATCTGAATGCACACAGCCCAGGAAGTCCTCCTACAACCCGTAGCTTCTCTTAGTGCATCGCAAAGATCTTGACGTAAACTTGTAGTTTCAGCATGGGCGCATGCGCAGGCTTTCCTAGCTGCCTTAATCAGAAACTAGAATACTCCTAATTTTGCAACAACTGTTTGTATTTCATCTTTAATGTCTTCGAATTTGCTAACAATGACTTACTTTAGACAGTTCCTCACTAAGCTGGCGGCTGTACTTCCCATTCCTGAGTAGGTTGACCTGATAGGATTTGAGATATGCTCATGAAATGTAGGTATTGAGTACAACCTTCAGCAAAACAGGAACTCATCCAAAAGCAAGAACTTATCCAAAACCACCGTGGCATAGTGTTGGGTCGGTTGTTGGGAAGTACAGTCTTTATTTCTAAAACATGTAATAATGAGGAAGGCATATCTAAAAGGTTATACAATTTTAAAGTGTGTCTAGTACTATTATAAAGTGTGTCTAGTACTATTATAAAGTGTGTCTAATACTGTGTTTAGCATTAAGGAGAATTGTCTAAGTCATTGTCTTTGCAAAAGGAGTTTGTATTATATTGGGTATAAATGTTCATCAGAAATGAAACATTGTGTAGTAGTTCAATACTTAACAAAGTTTAAATTACCCAGTATAGGCTAAACATCTCAGAGAAGGAGGATTTATTATGGGCTGGAGTGATTGGGAAAAAATATCACCTAAGTAACAGAGAATTGAGTTAGTTTTTCCATGATGGTGGTGGAGGAAAAATGGGAGAAAAATTAGAAGGTGGATAAATTAATTACTTATTTTTCCTTTTGGTGTAGCAGAGAGTGAGCAGACCCGAAGCCTAGAACAAAGAATTGATTTTGTGTGGTATTGAGGGAAATACTGATATTGACTGGATAAGGACTTGCTTTTCAGAATGAAGGCCTTAGGCAGGATCCTGAGTTTTTTTATTTTTTTATTTTTATTTTTTGGCCGACGAGTGTCCTGGTTGTCCTTCCTTCTAGACCTCTGCTCTTTGGTCCTGAAAGTTTTGCTGGAGAAAGCAACTCATCCCCAGCCACCAACACCCCTACCCTACAGGCAGCATAACCTGCACCCTCCCCCAGAATCCTGAATTCTTAATGCAGCACCATCTTTGCAGGATTTCATAGGGATTGGAGCCAGGAGGTTTTGTAATTTATCTAAATTTATACTTTTATGTCAAGACCTTATTTTAAAATATTATATGATCTCCTCCCCGAGGACCCTGTTTTAACTCTGTGGAAATGTCTAGACTCCATTTTTACTGGAAGCCCTATAGCTTGGTGAAGAGCTAAGTCCAGATCAGAGGCTGACCTAAGTGGTTTGCTTCATGGTTCCTAACCATGTACTGCTAGGCTTTCTAAGGCTGGAGGTGGCTCATAAGCAGAAGGTAGCCCCAGATCCATCTTAGAGTAGCAATAGCACCTGGAGAAAGAGACATCCAAGAGGACAAATTCAAGAAACTGACTCATGACCACACAACAATTAGAGAGAGAAAACCAGATGGCAATGAACATCATTCGTCTCACAGAAGACCTCACCTTATTCTATGGCAACTCCATTCTGTAACATTAAGGGCATCATTTTGTCCCGAACTCATTTTAGAGGAGGCTCCTTCTAGGGAGTGCAATAATAATGGATAATGGGTAGCTATTGTGATATTTTTCAATAGGGTATCATACAGGGAGTGCAGTGGTTTTATGATTGGTTTCAAAAGGCCCAGAAAGTCTGGGCCAGGCAATGGAGAGAAAGGAATAAATTCAATAAATATTTCTAAATAAGAATTTATATGATATAATGACTTGTGTAGGTAACAAAGGGAAAAGAAGAATTAAAGCCATGTCCAACACTGTTAACCCAAGAGAGAACAAGAATTTATAGTGTTACATGTGAAAGAGAACTGCCTTTTTTTTTTTTTTGGTAGAGATGTGAACTGCTTTTGAGACACTCAGATGTCTTAATGAGCATTTGGAAATATGGATGTTGACTTCAAATTAGAGCAGTAGACCCCAGGTCTGATTGTTCTTCCAAGAAAAGCAAAAAGTACAGACTATTAGGCCTCTCCCCAGACCTAGTAAAGTCTGGTTGACATGTCCCTATGAATCTAAATTTTTGAAGACTTTTCAGGAGAGGAAACAAATTTCCTTATGGAATAACTGCAAATAATAGGGGTGGATACTTCCTCCTCTAGGAGGTAGAGCTTAATTCCTTGAGCTTTTTGGGTGTAGGCTGGATTTGGTGACTTGCTTCCAAAGAATAGAGTATGAAAAGGAAAAAAAAATAACTTTACAGTACCAGTGGTAAAGAATTTTGAAAAATAAAATCACTTAAGTGCCCTCACTCCCCCCACCCACCCCAAACCGTATTCAGTGACCATGTCTTTTCATGAATAGAAATATCAAGGTTAACATCACCAATAATGCCATGTAGATATCATGTACCACTAATATGATGTGATAAGAGGACATCTTGGGACATAGTATCAATCCCATGCCCCAGGCTCAGTTTTTGCCTTAAAGACTCTGTGTTCTTTATATTTTACCATCTATTAAGATAATAATTATCACCTGGGATCCTCTTGTGATTGGGGGGAAAAACCCTAGCATAACTATAATTGATAAATTACATTGACAAAAATTTCAGATGTTATTATTTCAGGAGACAAATTTCTAACATTGCCATCCTATGATAGGAAACTTCTGTGAGAAGATTCTCTACTCATTTTTACACAAATGATAATTATCCTGTAATAGAGGATAAGAAGAACAAAATGTGATTTAGATGCCAGATGAAATGATACACTTTCCATTTGCCTCTGCAGAAGCGTAACAAAAGAAATGCACCCTGTTCTTTCTCACCCATTTCTACCCAACAGCATTCATCACTATTAAATACTTCTTGAGTGGTTTTCTAGATTAGTCAGATGCTTTATTCAGGATGTGGTGAACAGACGTGGTGAAGTTTCAACTGGAAACGTGGTGTGACTATTTCTTAATGAGTCATTTTCATAGGTCACACAAGAAAATCAATTGAATTATTTCACAGTCACACCACACATATCAAGAAGGCCCTTGTTTCTTAATACTGCTCTGTATAATTCTTCACTCCAGCTGGACATCTTTACTCATTGTCCCCCAAAACACACAGCTCGTTTCTACGTTAGTCATTGCCTTCGGTCCAGTTTAGTTTCCAGCTTACTTTGTGAAAGTTTTCCCTATGATTTCTTCAGCTTAACACATTGCCTCTTTTTGGAATTCTATTAGAATTTATTATACCTGGCACTTATAATATACTGTCTGATACTGATTGATTGATATTTCTGGTCTCTGCAAATGGTTTGATCAATAAAGATAATAATGGGCTAATGTTAAGTTGGGTTGACTTACCCTAACTCATTTTAAGGGCCAAAATTCTGGGTTTTTTTTCAGGTTGGGAGAGCATCTACTCTGAAATCCTGTGTTCTTTTCTTTACCATTATTAGAGTTTGATGACTGTTTCCTCATGGGTCAGAGGCTGTGTTATCACTGGATCCAGAAGCCAACTCCACTATCCCTCTCACTTTGCACTCAGATAATCCTCCTTGATAACAAATTCTTCTTTTTTTCCATGGTTCCTTTTGCCTCCTCTCTTTGAACTATTATGGAAATTCAGTGAGCCCAGAGCTTTTCATTTAAAGTGCTACGATGTTTGTCTTGTCCAGCCTTATCATAAAGGAATAGGATTCAGAAAGTCAAGTTTTGACAAGTGATGATCTCTAAGAAACTAGCTCTAGGTTACTATGGGTCCCCATGCAATTTAGTCATTGTTGTGACAGATTTAATAATGGTCATGGCAAAAATAATAAAGGTTGATTTACTGGCAAAGGCATTATCGTGGTGTTGACAGCTTTCAGATATATGAGTTAGTTTATGTATGATAGGTTGTTAAATTTCTCCCCTCTCTGGGCTTTAAAAATATAAGATTGTGGAGTTCTTTTATGAGTTAACAAAATGTTATCCATCATTCTAAGCCCTTCTTAAACACCAAGATATTGTTTCTACCATTTGGAATAGAATTTCTTCTTTGGAGGAGGAAGGAGGTCATATTCTACTTTCCTGATTTTGGATGGACATAAATTATTTGTGAAGACTCTTATTTTTTCTCTACCCCTTGTCTTGGCCTCATCTCCTGGCCCTGAAAATTTGGAAGCCTGTCTTTCAGGTTTGTTTGTTTATTTGTTTTCCAGATCTTTATTGGAGTACAGTTGCTTTACACTGATGCGCTAGTTTCCGCTGTACAACAAAGTGAATCAGCTGTGTTTATACATATATCCCCATATCCCCTCCCTCTTGAGCCTACCTCCCACCCTCCCTATCCCACCCTTCTAGGTCATCACCCATCATGGAGTTGATCCTCCAGGTGGTGTGATTTCAGAGACCTTAGAAAAATCCCTCCTTGTCCTGGAACAAGGCTCCCTCTGAAATGTCCTGATGCCCCCAATCCTCACTGTATTGGGACACAAGATCATGCACTTCTTAAGGGCTTTTCAACTACCTCCCTTGTCCCTTAATCAGCTCCCCACTTATATCAGGTTGCCCCTCTTTTTGGACTTAGATATGAGGCCATGTCCCAGGGCATGTGTTCTGGCCTCTCACTCACCAAGGGGCCAGAGATTGGGGCACGCAGCACTCAGTGGGGAAAATTTTGTCCAAAGGGAAATGGGTGATGGAAGTAACTGGGGCAGAAAAACTCATCCTTCATTCTTTCTTCTGTGGGATACTTCAAGATGCAGTTCCTTTTTGAACCTTTTACATAGCTCATGGGTGAGTGAACGTGTCACTCATTTCGGTGTCTTTGTGGCTTACCCTGGAGCTGCACCCAGCATGATGGGTACACACATTTCATTGCTTTGCCTCCTTCTCTGCTTTCTTTCTTTTTTTCTCATTCTCATGGCCCAGAGCTTGTACCTCCCCAATAAAGTGATGACCCCTTAATCTATATCTCAGGCTCTGCTTTCCAGAAGATCCAGGTTGAGGCACTTGATTCTAGCGTATTTCTGTTGACTTAAGCAATTTCTCTCCTTGCAGGTCTGCTTTGAAAGCAAATGCATTTAGAAGGGGAAATCTATGAAGAATTTATGTTCTATTAGGGGAAATGTTAAAGCAGTAGGTGGATACTGGTTGATAGGAGGGGAAAAATCAACAACAACAACAACAAAAAAGAAAGAAAAGGAGTTAAAAAGAGAGGAAGGAGAACAGCAGTGTCAAACTTAATCTATTTCACAGTTTTTTACTCAGCTGCCCACAAGCTCAATGTTAAACAGCATTTCCACCCCTTAATATTTTTTTCAACTCCATGTTAGACATGTCCTCTTTTTGGACATAGAAAATACTTTTTGCGTATTGTGTGCATACTCAAGATTCTGTTTTTCTTTTTGACAATAAAAATACATTGGGGAAATTCCCCAGATGCTTACAGTTTTTACTCCTAATGTTGAGTTAAGTTTTAAAACTTTATTAACTTTATTTTTCAGAAATTAAAAATTAGATTTATAATCAAATATAATCCATTTGATTGTTAAATAGTATCATCTAAGATCTGACTTTTTTATATTTGTATCACTGAATCAGTTAACTAACCAACTGAATCAGTAACTCCCATCTGACATAAACACCACGCCGAGTCACTGGTAGAACCATACTGAAAATACAAAGAACCATGCATGCAGAAGATGATGTATTTCTATTAATCAGTTGAGGTTCATTCATGTCAATTATCTTTTAAAAAACACTGGAGAAAAACTATTCAACATAGTTTTGGAAGTCCTTGCCACAGCAATCAGAGAAGAAAAAGAAATAAAAGGAATCCAAATTGGAAAAGAAGAAGTAAAACTGTCACTGTTCACAGATGACAGGATATTATACACAGAAAATCCTAAAGATGCCACCAGAAAACTACTTGAGCTAATCGATGAATTCGGTAAAGTTGCAGGATACAAAATTAATGCACAGAAATCTCTTGCATTCCTATACACTAACAATGAAAGATCAGAAAGAGAAATTAAGGAAACAATCTCATTCACCATTGCAACAAAAAGAATAAAATACCTAGGAATAAACCTAACCAAGGAGGTAAAATACCTGTACTCAGAAAACTATAAGACACTAATGAAAGAAATCAAAGACAATACAAACAGATGGAGGGACATACCATGTTCTTGGATTGGAAGAATCAACATTGTGAAAATGACTATACTACACAAAGCAATTTACAGATTCAATGCAATCCGCATCAAATTACCAATGGCATTTTTCACAGAACTAGAACAAGAAATTTTACGATTTGTATGGAAACGCAAAAGACCCCGAATAGCCAAAACAATCTTGAGAAGGGAAGGTGGAGTTGGTGGAATCAGGCTTCCTGACTTCAAACTATACTACAAGGCTACAGTGATCAAGACAATATGGTACTGGCACAAAAACAGAAATATAGATCAATGGAATAGAATAGAAAGCCCAGAGATAAACTATGGTCAACTAATCTATGATAAAGGTGCCAAGGATATACAATGCAGAAAAGGCAGCCTCTTCAATAAATGGTGCTGGGAAAGCTGGACAGCTACATGTAAAAGAATAAGATTAGAACACTCCCTAACACCATACACAAAAATAAACTCCAAATGGATAAAGGACCTAAATATAAGGCCAGACACTATAAAACTCCTAGAGGAAAACATAGGAAGAACACTCTTTGACGTAAATAACAGCAAAATCTTTTTTGATCCACCCCCTAGAGTAATGGAAATAAAAACAAAAATAAATAAGTGGGACCTAATGAAACTTCAAAGCTTCTGCACAGCAAAGGAAACTATAAGCAAGATGAGAAGACAATCCTCAGAATGGGAGGAAATATTTGCAAACAAATCAACAGACAAAGAACTAATCTCCAAAATATATAAACAGTTCATCCAGCTCAATATCAAATAACGAGCAACCCAGTCAAAAAATGGGCAGAAGACCTAAATAGGCATTTCTCCAAAGAAGACATACAGATGGCCAAGAGGCACATGAAAAGCTGCTCAACATCACTAATTATTAGAGAAATGCAAATCAAAATGACAATGAGGTATCACCTCACACTGGTCAGAATGGGCATCATCAGAAAATCTACAAACAATAAATGCTGCAGAGGGTGTGGAGAAAAGGGAATGCTCTTGCACTGTTGGTGGGAATCTAAATTGATACAGCCACTGTGGAGAACAGTATGGAGGTTCCTTGCCAAACTAAAAATAGAGTTACCATATGACCCAGCAATCCCACTGCTGGGCATATACCCTGAGTACACCATAATTCAAAAAGACACATGCACTCCCATGTTCATTGCAGCACTATTTACAATAGCCAGGACATGGAAGCAACCTAAATGTCCATCAGCAGATGAATGGATAAAAAAGATGTGGTACATGTATACAATGGAATATTACTCAGCTGTAAAGAGCAAGGAAACTGGGACATTTCTAGAGACATGGATGGACTTGGAGACTGTCATACAGAGTGAAGAGAGTCAGAAAGAGAAAAACGAATACAGTATATTAACACATATATGCGGACTATAGAAAAATGATACAAATCAACCTGTTTGCAAGGCGGAGATAGAGACACAGATGTAGAGAATAAACATATGGACACCAAGTGGGGAAAGCAGAGAGGGTTGGGGGAAATGAATTGGGAGATTGGGATACCAAATTGTACGCTCTAAATATATGTAGTGTATTGTATGTTAACTGTATCTCAATAAAAGTTCTAAAAAAAAAAAGAATCTAGAGGCAAGAAAAAAAAAAAAAAGAAAAAATACTGGAGAAAAACAGCATGCGGGTGGAAAGACCATATATAGGTTTTCCTTACTGAACACATACATATAAGTGCACTTTGGAAGTGTAATAGTATATGTGTGTGTATTTATTTTTTTGTAGTTTGATTCATAAATATATTTTATACACACATCAAATCACACTATAAATGTAGAAATGTGTCACTATCCATTACTGAAGGTGAGAATCTGTATTTTACTAGAGTAATAAGAATTCTTTTTTTACTTCTGGTCTCTTATAGCTGATATTTTGTTGAGTGCCTATTTTGTGCCAGGCATTACCAAGGTTAATAATTCATAATTTACTTTTTTCACTTTCTTTAAGCAGATAGCTAAATCATTACCATGTAAGTTATGTATTATGGGCTTCAGTTTCCAGATGGGGACCCTGAAGTTCAATGCTGAATAACTTAATTATATCCCAAAGCTGATGATTAAAAAGTGCATTCAGGATTCAAATACAGCTCCATTTGACTCCATATACTTTTCCTATTAATCTATGCTGCTTCCCTCTAATATAAATGAAATTTCAGGGATCTATGAAATATTCTAATTTCTGCTTATAGTCATAAATTGATACATTCTCTGTTGATTTACAGCTGGATTGTCTAACGGGACATGGAGCATAGTTTGAATCCTAAAATAAGATTGATGTGATATCATAGGAAATCACTGGATTTAGTAAACACAATTAGAAGTTAGGATATCTAAGAAGGTGTCCTAAGTTATTGGTTATCAGAATATAGACATATGAGCATTTTGTGATAATGTTATATTTATTTGAAAAATATAAAATGCACTTGGCTCTAAAAATGGAAAGTTGACCTCAGAGATGAGGCAAATATAACGTATATTACTGTTTAGCTTGGTCACATTTGAACTTTTTAAATAGTTGACCCAGCTGGTATATGACTTACCTCAGTGTTAGTGGTAACTTTGAGACAGCGGGTCATGTTCCTTGTCAAGCTGTGTCTCCTTGAAGGCTTGTATTGTTCCCAATGACTTCATTCTCCATGCTGGCTGATGGGGGTAATACTTTTAATACATTCTGTAATTTTTAATTTGAGAATCTCAAAGTGCATAAAAGTAAATGGAGCTTTGACTCACTAAAGTAGAATTGGGTTTCTTTTCCTTTTTGTATTTAATTTTATGAGTGGGGTGGATATTTAAAAAGCAACCCTAGAAATAGGGACTCAATATCCAGTCACTTAGTAAATGCAGCTAATCTAACATTATTTTATTTTGTTTTTATTGCTTGAATGCATTTGAGAATTCTATAGGTCATGTGCAGCAGAGAGGCATGGATAATAGGTTGAATGAAAGAATAAGAAAACAAAGAGATTGTGAAATATTCGGATGACAGGTAAAATTTAACACAATAACATCTAAAACGGACAAGTACAAAATCATTTTTCAGGGGAAAATTAAAATGAAACAAAACAGAGCAAAAACAAAAAGAACAAAAAAGCCATCAATAATACACTACTTTCCAGCAGTATAAGAGATTTAGGAGCTTCTTTTTTATTCTAAGCAGAATAAACCCCCTGTATTTAATGGAATAGTTAAGAAGGGCTGATATGCTGTGGGGCTGCATTACCAGGAATATGGTGCCTGCATTGTGAGGGCTGAGAGCCCTGTTCTATTCTGTCTTTGCCAAATCATGTAAAATGGCACTGTATTTTAACCTTGTATTTAAGGAGGATGTCAAGGCTTCTGAGAGGTCAGGTAAAATGTGATTGAAGGAACCAGGATGTTTAGCCTGAGGAAGAGAAATCCTTTCAGGAAGACTTGATCTCTGGCTTCAAATATATGAGGATCTGTCATGAAAAAGAGAGATTAGACTTATTCTAGGTGATGCCAACAAGCAGAGTAAACTTATGGGAAGGCAAAAACCAGTTCAACACAAAGACGCATTTATAGAGCTTAAGAAATAGGTGCTCAGATTTTTTTTTTTTTTGAATGAATGACTGTGATTGAAAGAATGGATGAATGGTTTCATTGAAATGGGATGCCTTAGAAGAGAGTGAAGTCTCTGTGCTGAAATCTTAAAGGTGGGCTTGATGAACTCTCCCAGGGGATATTTTTAGGGGAGCTGAGATTTGGTTGGTAGAAGATCTGAATAACGCTAAGGTTCTTACTAATTCTGAAATTTAATATAATTTGTAACTCTTTTGAATGAAAATCTTATGTTTTCCATTTCTAAGTTCCCCATTTTCTTTCCTGTTCTCTAAAACACAATCCACAGATTCTCTGATAAAAATGATTTTAATAATAAATCTTCCTTTAAAAATTCTTTTGCTGTATTATTTTACTTGATTTTTGTGAACTAGATTATGGGATAAGCAGGGAACCTATGATCCTAATTTCTCTTGAGGAAAAAGGTCAGTATAGTGTGTTAATTAGCTCAGAGTCACATGGTGAATTAATGACTGAGTCTGGTGATCTTTCCATAAGATAATGATACTTTTCCTAAGAAATTTTTTTAAGTCAAAAATTGAGCCTTTGAGGCTATGCGGTTGACTTAGATTAAAGGAATATATTAAAAATGAAAGCTATGTTTTAGATAAAATTATTAATACAGTTTGGAGAGAATTTCAATCGTTTTCAACCAATTGAATTTCTCCCCCAAGGAAACATTTGGTAAGGTCTGGAGATGGTTTTGATTGTGACATCTCAGGGGTAGATGGAGGAAGGAAGGGAGATGCTACTGGCATTTTGTGGGTAAAAACCAGGGATACTGCTAGTCATAGCACAATGCACAGCATCCCACAACAAAGAATTATCCAGTCCAAAAGGCCAGTAATATGGAAGTTGGAAACCCATTAGATGTTTCCCACTCATTTTAACCAGAACTTGGATTTCCTTGGGCAACGAGGTAAGATGTATTGAATGTTTAAGCTCTTATTTTCCAAAGACTTTCCATTCACTCAAAATAAAGTTATACCTGCCAGCATTGCTAACTTTGTAAAGGACTACACTGCAATTGCAGCAATGGCCCTGCCTTTTGGGCTAAACTTTCCAACCTTTCTGCTCTGTTATTGTTTCATCCTTTGCCTCTCTCCTGTACCTTTGGCATCTTCCTGTCAATTATCTTTCATGATAAAAATAAAAGCAAAATAACTCTCTTTTCTTCTGTACATATTGACTGATCTTACCCTGCCCTCTCTCAGTTCAATATCTTTGAAGAGTAATCTACAGTTATTTGCAAATCTTTCATGGCATTACTATTTCTCTAGCAAAATATCGCTAGTGCTTTTTGGTTGTCAAATCTAATGTATGTATTTCAGTTCTCATCTTTAATTCTCCCTCAGTTTTTATACAGTTGATCAAATGCTTCTAGAAAACCTCTCTTCTTAGTTCTGTGGCTGTTCTTGATCCTTCGAAAACTCTTCTCTTTCTGCCCCTCTATTATATTGATTTTTTTTCAGGCTTCTATCCTTAATCAGCTTTCTCTTTTCACATGGCCCTTTCTAACAGATCAATATCCATGGCATTAATTACCAGTTTATTTTTCATAACTCCCAAATGTAGAACCTGTAGCTATGACTTCACCCCAGAGCTCCAGATCTAATACCCGTTTACTACCTCTAAATGAGACACAGTCATCTCAAATTCAGAGTGTCTAAAACTGAATTTTTCTCCATGCTTGTCTTAGTCAGTTAGGGCTGCTATAATAAAATAACATAGACTGAGTGGCTTGTAAACAGCAAACATTTATTTTTCACAGTTCTGGAGGCTGATAAGTTCCAGATGAAGGCTCTAGTAAATTCAATGTCTGGTGAGAACCTGCTTCCTGGTTCATAGACGGGCGTCTTTCTGCTGTGTTCTCATATAGCAGAAGGGGCAAGGGCCCTCCGTGAGGTGTCTTTTACAAGGGCTCCCATCCCATACATGAGGGCTCCACCCTCATGACCTAAGCACCTTCCAAAGGCCCATCACATCACATTAGGGATTAGGTTTCAACAAAAAGTTCAGTCTACAGTAATCCTCAACCTGTTTGTCTCCTTGTATATCTGTGATTGGTACCACAATCCAGACAGTAACTCTAGCCACAAACTCTGGAGTCATCCTAGACCCCTTTTTCCTCATCTCCTACTCTAGCCTATTAGTCATCAAGTCTTTTTTCATATTTCACTTTGTGAATATCTCTCATATTCATTTATTCTTCTCCATAGAGATTCGTGTGCCACTGCCTTCATTTAGGTGTGTCTGAATTACCTGTGCTGGTATTAAAGCAGCCTTTTCAAACTGAAAAAAAATAAGACGATCATGTTGCTTCTCACTTTTAAAACTTTTCAGTGACCCCATTTTAGCTACATAACAGAACGCAAAGTAATTAACATGGCTTCTAGGCCATTTGTGACCTACCACCCCTCCAGTCTCCTCTTCCCTTACAAGCGCCAGTCACCCTCCAGATGAACTAGAGAAGTTATTCACGCCATGTCTTTTTATAAGTTGTCCCTTTTATTTAGAATTTAATTTATAATTAAATTAATTATAATTTTATTTATCCTTTTCTTAAAAATTAATTTCATTTTTAATAAAGTAATAAATATACACAGATTTTAAAAAATCTAATAGTACTAAAAAGTTTATAACAACAAACAGCAGATCTTTATACCTGCTTTCCTGCCTCTTCACCTCCCTAGAATCAACCACTTTTGACTCTACAGGGTGCTTCTTCTGTATTTACCTCTGTATTGCTAAACAGTTTGCTTATAATGTTATTTATTGACTTGTCAAGTTTAAACTTTTACCTATTGAGTTTCTCTTCTAATTCTAATATAGTTACTATAGGGGTGATACTCAAAACACTGAAGCACTAGCACAGCAGAGATAATGATTAGTTACAACCAATTTCCCTACGTGGTCTGTGTTGGCTAATTACTGGTCCTGATTTTATGACAAATTTTTGTTAAATTATCAGTATTTACATTATTATTACCATATAAATATTGTCCACTGCTGAAACAAATAATATACTATAATTATGTTATCTTGCTTATACACTTTTTGTTTCCTAGCAGTTATTAATTGATGTTTTAAAATTCATTTACTACTCATTAAAAACTCACCATAATTCCCGCCCTCTCCGTTAGTCTTCGCTGCTAGGCAGAGTTGCTTCTCCACCCTGTGTTATTTCTGTGTTACCTCTTTTGTAATTATCACACTATACCTTATAGATTGGTGTGTCTGTCTTCCTTGCCAGAATACGAGCTCCTTGAGGTTAGTGATAATATCTGTTATCCTTGAACCTTCAATGTCTGGCACCAGTGCCAAACCCAAAATGTTTAATAAATATGTGTTGAATTATGGATGGAACAGAAGTGTCCTTTATCTTTGAAGCAGCCTCCAATATTGAGCAGCTGGCTTTGTGAGCATTTCTATGATTTCTGAGTCGCTCCATACAGATCACTCACTCAAATGCCTGTCAGCTTCTAGGCAGTTAAGATAAATGAACACGGCAAGCCTGATGAGGTCTGTGGCATTTAAAGGGGTCACATGCTACCAGGCTCCTGCCAGTGGTTGCCATGAAGGTGTTTCAGATCTGTGTTTCCAGACCTTCTGCTTTTTTAATAGAAGCAGGAAAATCCAGGCTTGATATGAACTGTTATCATCCAATTTTTAAAAACTATGCAGACTAAGTAAATGGTTCTTCAAGCTCAAGCTCGATTTAGTTCATGCCCACCAGCTGATGAAGATTGTTGGGGGGGAGTGGGAGGAACTGTGTACCCTGTCCCAGAGCCTTGAGCTTGGTGTCTGGTTGGCCTGAGAATGTCTCTACCCCAAGGGTCCTCCCCAGGGTCTCGCCCCAGTGGAATTCCTTTCCCAGCTGATGCCAGTGTATGGAGTGAGCCTTAGCAGAAGAGAGCCTGGGCACAGCCTGTCAGAATGTTTGGAGGCCCAGGCAGTGTTTCAATGGAATCAGGACTCCTTCTGTTATGTGGACATAAAGAGTGATGTGTTAAATTATAAGTGATAGTGGGAAGGAGCAGAAGAAGACTGCAAATGGTATACTATGTGCCAAGCTTGTGTGTGCCTTTTCTTATGTTACTCAATTTAGTTTTTATAATACTCCTGAGACAGAGATATTGTCATCCTCAGTTTGCATATGTTGAATCTCTATGAGATTTAGCTTTTTTTCAATTTCCATCATCAGATTAACTGCAGAATTAATGCTTCTTGACTCTGTCTGTGAAGAAAGCCCACGTATGGGATTTTAAAGATGGTTTAAACCTGTTTTATATAAAAAAAGAAGTTGGTTAAAATTTTCCACTAGAAATTGATATTGGGATCTTTGAACTTGACATTTGTTTTGTTTGTTTTTTGTTTATAGATTGACCTAAGAATGATCAATATTTCAACATTTGTTGAATATCCGTTGCATTCTGTGTTAGATTCCAGGATTACCAAACTGAGTAATATACAATTTCTGTGCTTGAGAAGTCATAAATGATTATTTCTGGTTTGTTCTAAGCGTGAAAGGAGGGGGTGGTATTGGGATAAATGATAGGAAAAATCTAGAAATTTGGTGGCCAAATTGTTTTTTTGTTTTTTTTTTTAATTTTGAGCTACTCCTTTTTTCTTGTTGCAACAAACAGAATATTCAAGTAGGAAAATTAGAAAGTGCAAATAAGGAAAATTGAAGAAAAAGTCTTCCTCTAACCACTGGGGACAAGTCTCTACTTACCCATCTTTTTTGATTATTTATCTACATGGATATTTTTATAATGATCACAAACACACACAGACAAACACTCAGATCCCACTACATCACTATCCTGTAGCCTGCTTCTCTTACTGAGGAATATTGTGAAATGTCTGCAAATCATTTTTTATGGCTGAATAGCATTTTATTCCATGAAAGTGTTTCCATATATTTAATCAATTCTCTATTGTTAGATATTTAGGTAATTTCTAATTTTTCATAACCCATGTCACATGCAGAAATTTTGTAGCAAAATTTTTTTGCATATCTTAAATTATTTCCTTAGGAAAATTATTAGAAATGAAATTACTAGATTTAAGCTCTTGTACAATTTTTAAGCTTTTAGCTTTTAGCACACATAGTGCTACATTGTCCTCCAGAAAAGTAATACTAATTTACGCATCCCCAATGGATATGAGTTTCATTTCTCTTCACTGTTTCCAATGCTAGTTACCACCTCTTTAAAAATTTTTTTTTTTCCCCAATTCAATAGAGATAGAAAAGAATCTGTTTTGAAAGACTCTTTTTGAAGACCCTTTTGGCCTTTGAACTTTCTGGATACTATTGTTCTCTGGTACAATATTATCACTTTGCGTTTTGGTTACTTAGTTGGCTGATTACCTGCCTTAGTAGCTTTGGAGCAGTTTGAGGGTATAGCATATCCTATCCACCTGTGTGTTTCTGCATGCTCGTGGATGTTTGTTGAACTGAATTGTACTGGAGGACATGTATAATTTAGAAACTTGTCTAGATGTATAAATGTCAATACAGCCAGAGGCCAAGTTACTCTGTTCCTCTGGTTACATAATAATGAGTAGTTTAATTGAGCATCGATTATGTGCCAGCACTGTGTTAAGTGCTTTGCCTCCTTACCTGGTTGAATGCTCACAATGCTCTGAAGAAGAGTTAATAGTCACCTCTACTTTGCTGATGAGGAAACCAGGAGGTTGTGAAACCTGCCCAAGGTGCAAGGCTGTAAAGTGGCAAAAACAGGTTATGAACTCAGGACCAGCTAACTCCCAAGCCATCTTATCTCTCCTCCTCTGCCCTCCCCTCCCCAACTTCTTATTATAGATTTTAAAAACTATATATAAAAGTGGAGAGAACAGCAGAGTGACCTTGATGTACCTACCACCTGGCTTCAACTGTTATCAATATGTGGCCAGTCTTGTTTCATCTATGCCTTTCCCTCACTACCTCATACCCCTCTTCCCTTGTTGCATTATTTTAAAGCAAATCAGAGATATATTAATTTCCTTAATAAGTATTTAAATACATACCTCTAAGAGATATGAACTGTTTTTTAAATCAAAACCACAATATCATTATCACACTTGAAACTATAAAAATTTCTTAATATTGTCTAATGTCCAGACAATGTCAGATTTTCCAAATTGTCTCATACGTGATTTTTACTGTTGGTTTGTTTGAATCAGGACCTGCACAAGGACTACACTTTGTATTCTAAGCCAGCGGTCCCCAACCTTTTTGGTACCAAGGACCGGTTTCGTGGAAGATAGTTTTTCCACAGAAGTGGGGGATGGTTCAGGTGGTAATGTGAGCAATGGGGAGTGATGGGGGCAGCAGATGAAGCTTGACTTGCTCGGTCACCACTCACCTCCTGCTGTGTGGCCCTGTTCCTAACAGGCTGTGGACCAGTACTGGTCTGAGGCTCAGGGGTTGGGGACGCCTCTTCTAAGCTGTCCTAACCTCAAGATAATATTCCTCTCTTCCCCATGCCTTTCCATGAGGCCTGTCCTTCTCAGAGACAGAGATACGTAGCCGGAGGAACTTGACATTTTAAAATTATTCTTGTTAATTGAATATCTAGTTTGCATCTCCCCAGAAAGAAGCACGCTCAATAGTTTATGCCTGAAAAACACTGGGTCCATGTGGAATGGAGAACATACATTGCCACACGGGTTCATCAGTGTATTTATCCAGCGGCTGAGAACTCCCTCTGTTCTGCTTGTAGGGTAAGGCTCCATCACAACTATGGTCACGTCTCCTCACTTAAGGGGCCAGGCCTTGTCAGATGTAAGTGATGCTGGCTTGAAAACTCTGTCTTGAGCCCTGAGCTTAAAAAATGAGACACACTGGCCTGTGTACCCCTCCCTCACTGCAAGAGAATGACTTGGAAATGGGAGCTGCAGGCTTGTTATTTTCATAAATGGTCATGACTTTGATAGACACTTTCACATTAAGCACATTTCCATTGAGCAAGTTTTCATGTTTGTTTTGGTTCTGTTTCAAAATTGAAGGTCTAGTGATCCTCCACTGTGTGGTGGCAGATGGGAATTCAACCAGGAGTCCTGAAAATGATGGCCTTCTCTGTGCAGATCGTGGAGAAAACTGCCCAGGTAATGCATAACAAGCGATGCATTTGTTTTTATCAGCTTTATATTCAACCTCAGAAACTTGACTCCCCTAAATTTTCAGTTATTGATAATATAGTAATCATAAAACTAGGTAGTTTTTTGAGCACGTGCTAATGTACCAGGTACTGGGCTTTACATATAGTAACTCATTCATTCCTTGCAAGAACCCTATGAGCTGGAGGACATTTTTTACTTTATTTCAAGGTGAAGCTGGAAAGCATACGTAACTTGCCAAAGGTCACACGGCTGATATATTACAAATCTGGGGTTCACACTCAGGTCTTTCTCATTCTAGCACTTCCATTCTTCATCATTATACTATTTTGGGCATTGTAGATGTGTGCTCTGGCCTCTAGCATGTGATATCTTGGACTAGATTCGTAGAAAGTTGGCATATTCTATTCAAATTAAAAAAATTTTTTTTCTATTTTATGACTTAAAAGAAGGGAAGAAGGCAACAATTTTTAAAACATATTCTACCTTGGAGATGCTTGAATTAGTATTTTCAAAGTTATTAGCCTGAAGCAGGGATCAGCCTTAGTAAAGAGTCAGATAATAAGAATTTAGGTTTTGTGGGTCATGTGGTCTTTGTTGCAACTGCTCTGCCCTGCCATTGAACTATGAAAACAGCCAGAGACACTGTGCAAATGAATGGCCTTGGATGGCTTCCGATAAAACTTTATTTAGAGAAACAGGCTGTGGGCCAAATTTGGCTTTGGGGCCATAGTTGGCTGACTCCTGGTCTAAGGTCTGTCTGTCCATTATGAATTATATGGTCTGGTCTTCTACAGGGTTGTTTCTTATTTTAAAACAAAATAAAACACAACACAGGTCAATTCCAAAAGTACAGCCAAGTGGAGAAGATCCTCCTGTATTCCCTGGAAACTTCTCAGAACTGGGAGTATGGTGACTTGGTGCAAGTGCTCCTTGGTGTAAGTTACAACCCTGGGGATGTTGTAACTGAGCCAGGAACATGCTGAGCAAGTCATCCTGATGTGAGTCATCAGTGTTCCAGGCCAGCCTTCCTCTTTCCCCCCTCCCCCAGTGAGTTGTCTGGAGAGTGTCCACAGGATATGGAGTCCATCACTGTCTTAGGTCGTGCTTGTGCAGGTCTTGTCACCCACATAGCGAGAAGGACAAAGTCCGTTTATGTGTTTGGTGCTTTTCTTCAGTCTGGTTTCAAATGTCTTACATGACAGCATTTTCACATTTCCTTGGGGAGGTTATTAAAAAATCTTCCTCATCATCTTCCTAAATGTATTTCTAATTTTTTTTTATTGTGGTAAAAACATTTAACATGGGATCCACCCTTGTAACACAATTTTAAGTGTACAATATGTTATCAATTGTGACATCTGATGTTGTATAGCGGATCTCTAGAAAGGATTTATCTTACAGAACTGGAACTTTAAGAGGTGAGAGGAGAAGAGATGAGAAAGCACCGAGCCTCAGTGCCCTGCAAGACTTAGAGGTTAGGGGAGTTGAGGTCAACCCAGCCGGGGAGGATGAGCAAAGGAAGCATCACATGCCTCTTGAAAAACAAAAGGAAATACAATTTTTTTCCTGTCCATTCTTTTTTGTCTCCCAGCCATAAATAGTTTTAAATACATGAAATACACTCAAATCTCAACACTGGATTCTTTTTTCTTCCTTTAAAGGGCTAGAATGAAAAGGGCAGCTCTAAGTGAAGGTTCACTCCTGTGAGCTCAGAAATGGTTGGCACAGTCCTTCTGGTGAAAAGACATGCTGATCAGGCCTACTGGCCCCTGTGTAAGCATATCCTGGGAGCCCAGGAGGGGAACAAGTACATCTGTGAGATTTTTTTTTCTTTTCCTGGAGAAACAGACCAATTCATATTTTTACAGGAAATGGCGTTGAATGTAAGACAAATGGGAATCCTCAATTACAGTCAGTTTTCCAGTTTTGCCCTTTTGCAAGAGCGTCCTGGATTTACATTCCCCTCCCCCATGGAGACAGTTGGCAAGATAAGAAGGAAAATTAACGTAAAATACATAAAACTTTCTTCCTCCCCTCTTGGCTTAAGAAGGTTATACAATGAAGAAACCCCTATTGGGAAGATGCTTAGAATATTAAAGCCTCAGGCTCTACTTTGTAGACTAGGAGGAAACTTTTCTCCATATTCTTCTGTGACCAATTGAACTCTTCTGTGCACTGGTTTCCCCGCCTTTCTTTAGGTCAGATATCTGTGTGAGAGGATGAATTTATAGGTATTTGTTTTCATTCCTCTCTCTCCTTGGTAACACTTGTGGGACTTCTATCACCCCCTTTTAAATCTCTTACACAGAGATTTAACTATGTATCTAACTAAAGGTTTAGAGATACAGGAGGCTATAAACATTGTAATGAGATTTACCAAAAAAAAAAAAGCATTGTCATAGTAATTGCATATTACCCTTAGAGTTGATTTCAGAAGAGTTGCTGATATTAATATCACTTGCAAAACCATTAAATAGATTTTTCCTGAGCATTATTGGAGTAAGTAAAGGAAGGTTTTATGAAAAGTAAACCTAATGTATCAATGGTGAAGAGTTTTAATCACAAAGGCATCACAAATCTTGTTTTGGCTTGAGAATAAGAATCATGTACAGAAAGACTAAGGAACCACACTGTTTAATCACAGCATCCATCAAATTGAGGAAAATTCTATATTTAAACTAGGTTATTTGGGCGTCTGCTGTATTCCTCCACTTTAGTTTGGCCCAAGAGAATCCATCACGTGTCATCTAATTATTTCACATGACCCAAAGAAGGTGACCACTTCCTACCTGTCTGTCCATACTATCGAGTAAAGATGTTCTTACTTCTGATCTCTTTTACTAACTCTTAGAATCAAATTTGACATACCTGACCTGCAGTAGCCCTGGTGGTTTCTTATTTAATTGGTTGCAGAATACAGTGTCTTATGAAAAGTTTGTGTTCTGTTACCTGTGGTGCCCATCCACTTATAAGATTGTGTTGTGATCTGGTCCACTGGTACACGTAATTTTCCCATGTAACTTTGCAGGACAAACTCACTCCCAGAGGAAAGTTTTGGTTTGGGGAATGTGGGTTGGAAAAGAGTAAGGTTAGAGGGGAAAAAGACCAATTAAGTTCCACCACCCCCAGTATCAGCGGAATCTTCATGGCTGTTACGTTTTCAAGACCGTGTCATTCACTTCTCAAAAGAGAAACAATACATGGGACTAATCATTCTTTTGTCATAAGATTAACTTTTCCTTTTTCTTGACAAGCATCTCTGGAATGGAAGGGTATATTTTGCCATCCCCTGCCCTATGTCATCAGGTCTCATGACAGGCAGAAAATGTTAGATTTCACAGATGTTCAATTTTCAGATAATGTGACCTTGATGAATATTAGGTGAAAGCAACTGGAATTTTAGGTGCATTTCAAAAGGGGGAATGCTGATAAGACTTCTCATCTCCATGAGGGAGAGAGAGGATCCCATTTGTGTTTTTTTGGGGGGTGGGGGTGGGGGTGGTATGTATGATTAATTTTTCTTCCAGGTTTTAAAGTTCCGTAGAGAAATCACAGGACGTTTTCTGCTTGGTGGCATGGAAGGGTTTTTAAATCCAGATAATGCTGGGAATATTTAAGGGCATGCTTATTTGGCAAAGGAGAGAACTCTGTGAGCAATCAGAACAGGGCCTGGCAACCATTTCCCTGGCATGGATTTGTGTTGCTTGGATGAACGGAGGCTGCTCAAATCACTGCATCCAGCAGCTGCTGGTGAAGGCGCTCTCTGGTATCTTGCTCTCTATGGTGTTTGTTAAAAGACTGGCTATGTTTAAAGGGGCATGACAGCCAGAGGAATTAGTAAAGTTCAGGATACAGAGCCATATGGCTTATATTTAAGGTCAGGGGTGCTTTGCAAAGTAGAAAAGATCTTTCTGGAGCACCACAGATCCATCAGTAAGTCTTACTGCTTCTTTATTGGGAATAGAGTTGATTTACAGTGTTGTGTTAGTTTCAGCTGTACAGCAAAGTGACTCAGTTATACATATATCTATTCTTTTTCAGGTTCTTTTCCCTTACAGGTTATTACAGAGTATTGAATAGAGTTCCCTGTGTTATACAGTAGATCCTTGTTGATTATCTATTCTTAAATTCATCTCCTTGCCCTCCATTCCCCTGCCCTAGGCCTGTATCACGTATGTCTGGATGGCTGAGGTACACCTTGGTTTCCTCCTTTCCCCCTTGGCATCTTCCTACTTTAATCCATTCTGCACTTTCCTGTCTAGTACACTGATAAAATGCTTCACAGTTTAGTTTTTACATATTACATTTAACTTAATCCATAAGAACCGTCTTCAGCTCTCTCCCACCTTGGATTTCAAGGGTAAACACTTTAGGCCACTGACATTTGAGGTCTCTAACTTCCATTCCCAGCCATCCTTGGCTGCTCCCCTTCAGGTCTCTTCCCTAGCCATTAAATCTGCCTCCCACCTCCTGCATTAGCCTGGCCTATTCCTGACCCCGAGCTGTGGCTCTTGACATTCTCTACAACTCAACTGCTTACTCACCTCCTCCTAAGAAGTCTACAGTTTCTAGAAATCTTCTTTAATTATATAAGCCCTTTTTGTACTGGCACAAGATTGCTCTAAGAATTGTAAAGATTTTTAAGATTCTAGAATCAACTCACTTACTGAGGATGTTATTGTCCTAGGTGCTCTGCTAGGAATTTCCACATGTATTTTTTATTTGAGCCTCTCAACAGCTCTTTAAGGTCGATGTTATCATCTTCAATTTCCAGATGACGAAACTGAGGCTCAGACAGCTTAATTAGCTTGTCTGGACCCATAGGACTCATGAAAAACAGAGCTGAAAATGAAACACTAATTTCCTTCCTCCTAAGCTAGTGTTTTTTGTACTGTTTGCAGTGTAGCACACTGTTTACACAGTTACTATGGTTGTTTTTACTAGTTTGTTGCTTATTATTGACTTAAATTTGTTCTATTGTACCCATGTAGATAGTTAGATAGGATATCCCTATTTCTTTGATGTTTTCCAATACCTACTATGGGGCTACAGAAAGAGGAAGTACTTGATGAATGGAAGCCGACTTTCATTTGATCAACTTATTTGCCAAAATACACAGATCTTTGCCTTTGAGACATTTTGCAGCTATTTCTGGGAGAAACTTCAATAAGACTCCCATTGATTGGCATGCATGGGAGCAAATGTCTGGCATTCTGGCATGCACAGTCAGCATGGCTGGTACTGAAGTCACCAACCAAAACCAGGCCAGCCAGTTCCTCAGCAACATTCTGTCATGCTCTGAAACTCTGTGACCTGGCATCACAGCAATTTGCCGTGTATAGATCACCCTGAGTCGTTTGCAAGTCTCCATTCTGGTGACCCCGGACAATTACATATATACATATATATATATATACATATAAATATTATAATCATTATTAATCATAATATTAATTTAAAAGTTTAGAGGTCATTGCTATTTATAAAAGGATTGTTTAATGTCATTGGGGTGCCAGGTGCCATACCAAACCTAGTGTGAGATGCCCTTCTGAAGTGACCACCGTGGGCTTTCTGGTTCCACAGGTGTCTGAGGCCTGCAAGCTGTTGGTTATACCATGATCATGGAAAGTTCGACCCTGGGCTGGAGCTGGCTAGTTAGCAGTTTTCTCTGGGTGTGGCAGGTGTCTGTTGTGAACCAACACATGGAACTGCTAGTTAGTATTTCTTTACTGTTTCTCTTGACAATCCTTGTTTATTGAAACTTTCTACATGTAAACAGTAGAGAAATGGCTCCATATTATTCCCCCCGCTCCCGGCCCCCATGTTGAAAAATTAGGCAATTCAGATTCTGAAAGGCAAGGCAAGGAAGTCAGTGAAGGAGTGAAATCCTGGATATGAAGCTTCCAGTGTTTTCCTCCTTCAGGGCAAGAGAAACCCTCCAGGGCTCAGATGAGCGGGATAATCTCCCATTCAGAGACGCAGGACTTCTGGGTACTTCAGGCTGACAGCAGATGCCAGTGACCTGCTTGACAGAATGCCACAGTGGAGCAGTCAAGCGCATGGACTCTGGGACAGGACTGCCTGGCTTTGAGCCCCAGTTCTGCCACATACTAGCTGTGGGATCTGGGAAAGCGAGGAAGCCTCTATGCGTTGTGCTTTGCTTATCCATAAATAGGAGTTAGAATGGTGCCTCCCTCACAAGGCTGTTACGAGTATTGAGTGAGTTAATACAGCTCTCCCTCCGAATCTTCAGCTTCTGCATCCGCAGATTCAACCAACCACAGATCCCAGCCGGGGGATACCAGGGGCCGACTGTAAATGCCATGTTATACAAGGGACTTGAGCATCTGTGGATTTTGGTATCACCTGGGGTCCTGGAACCAATCCCTCGTGGATACTGAGGGATGACTCTCTATATAAAGCATATAGATCAGCATCTGGCACTCAGTAAGTACTGTGTTTAAGTTAAAAAAAGAAAAAGAAAGGGAAAAACCCTTCTCTCTTTTCAATGCCATCAGCCCCATGTCTCTGACAATCTTCACAGAAAGAAGAGCCTTCTCTCTTATCACAATTATGCTTTACCCTTTAAACAACATCAATGTTTCTGAGAGGTAGTTTGGACAAAAATCTTAGTTAAAATATGAAATGTTCCTGTCACAATCCTCATTAGCCAATCTCTAGGGCCAGTTTCGGGTCACAAAAGTCTGCAATAACCCAGTGTGGAAAGGAGAAATGAGAGATTGGAGTATATCCTACAGGAAAACTGGCAGCACAGGTAGGAATATGATTCTACTTACAAATGTGTATTTAAGGTGAGTTGATTTATTGAATCATTTCTCATTCTTCAGCTACCACCACACAACCAAAGCGAAGAGGCCACTTCTCTCGGTGCCCAAAGCAGTACAAGCATTACTGCATTAAAGGGAGATGTCGCTTCGTGGTGGCCGAGCAGACGCCCTCCTGCGTGTAAGTGGAGCGCGGAGCCGACAAGCAAAGGGGTACAGACTGGTGCCGGCTTGCAGGGTGACAGGACTGGAAAGTCTGAGCTAACCCAGCCATCTGTTGGGATGCAGTTCTCCCCCGTCCTACCCCCACCCCCCACCCCGCCCCGCCCCGCCCCGCACCACTTGTTTAGGGGCCCCATTGGACAGCTACTGACGGAGAAACTGACGCACACTTTCCTGGTGAAATATGAGCGCGAGAGAGTCCAGATCCCCTTCTTCGCGGGGCTCTGTCCTCTGCTGCCTTGCGCAAGCAAAGCTGTTTCTGTCCAATGTTAAGGATGCTTTTCAGCTCAGATGAGCTCCCAGGTCGCTCGAATGCAAACACATTCTTCTGGCAAGGGTTAGGTGGTTCGTAGGGAATGTAAATATGAAGGAATTTCTGCCAAACTAAAAGCTACTTTTGCAGGTGTCAATTAAGTGCATGGAAATCAGTCCTATTTTTAGAAATTCACAGAGCCTGTTTAGTACAGCAGGGAACTGGGAGGAAAGTTCTCTTTCCAACTCTTGGTAGATTGAGTCCAAGTTTAATTTTACTCAGGCACAAACAAATTTTTTGCATATCTTAAATATTTATTTTCTTCTAAAGATGTCTCACTCAAGTGCTGTCTGAGACCCTACCTTGGAGAGAAGCAAGGTGATTTTTTAAGTACAATTTTGACCTAAAGTTTATAGAATGCTTATGGTCTTCTTTGTAGTTTCCCCAGTATTCTTTTTTTTTTTTTTTCTCACAACTATTGCAGAACAGTGATTCCAAGCCTTGATATAGTGGAACATCGAAGAATCATGGACTTCCTCAAAGTTTGATTATAATTAAATTTAATTAAAAATCAATATACATAGATAATACTTATGGGGAATAAGAAAAAAAAAAACTCATGTAAGGAAATAAGGAAAATGTGCTTGTGCATGTGTTGGGAAAGATAGAGCTGATTTTTTTAAAAAATGTATTTAATTGCTCACTGGCTTGGGAGAATATAATGAATTTTTAAAAGATTAATGCCCTTTAACCCAGTACATTTCTTTAACTGGTCCCTAGGTCTGTAGATGTATTGTTCTTTAATATTGCTGCCTTCTGGAATGAAAGCCACAGGGTGTAATCTACCTGCCTGAGATCAGCACACAGCACATCCCCATCAGTCAGAGGTTAAAACCCATTTCCTCTCTAGCTCCTCTGATCCTGGCTTTACTTTCTAGCCATATCTCTCACTGCATTCCCAAATGTTCCTCCAAAACCCTACATTCCTTTGCATCAGTCATTAGACAAGCTCTTCTCATACTCTGGAAAGTTTATTCTTATTGACTCTTTAAGGTACACCTCAAACATCAGCTCCTCCTGGACCCCTGCATTGACTTGAGTTAGATGTCTTTCTTCTGTGATCTGGTCACACTTCTGTGAAAGCTTTTTCCCCTGGAGCATCACTGTTGGTTTCTTTGAACATCCCTTCTGTGGCTGTGAGCTCCTAGATGCCAGGGATGATGGCTTATTCATTTTCATATTCCAGTGCCAAGCACAGTGTGTAGAATTTACTAGGTGCACAAGAAATGTCTGATGAATAAATGAACAAGTCCCTCTCTCACGGTTCATCTAGTGGTGTGTTAAATGTCAAAACCAAGGCCTGCATCTGAACCAGGAGCACCTTCTTGGTGGTGGAATGATACAAAAACCAAGGGGAGGAGGAAGAGCATAGGAATCAGGACACAGATTTTGGAGTCAGATAGACCTAAATTAAGATTTTGTTCCCACCGGGGCTTCCTAGGTGGTGCAGTGGTTGAGAATCCGCCTGCCAATGCAGGGGACACAGGTTGGATCCCTGCTCCTAGGAGCAACTAAGCCCCTGCACCACAACTATTGAGCCTGCGCTTTAGAGCCCGTGAGCCACAACTATTGAGCCCATGTGCTGCAACTACTGAAGCCCATGCACCTAGAGCCCAAGCTCCACAACAAGAGAAGCCACGGCAACGAGGAGCCCGCGCACTGCAGCGGAGAGTAGCCCCCACTCACCGCAACTAAAAAGAAAGCCCACGCACAGCAAAAAAAGACCCAACACAGACAATAAAATAATAAATTAATAAATAAATAAATTTATAAAGATTTTGTTTCCACCAGCATTAAGCAGCATTAACAATGGGTCAATTACCTTTCCTGAGTGTTTTATCATCTATAAAAAAAAAGATATCTTCCTTTCAAGTGTTGAAAATAAAGCAAAGTAGTGCATCAAGCAAAAATACTGATTATGATACCCAGCACAGAGTAAATGTTCCCTAAATGGTACCATTCAAATAAATGGGAGATATTCAACCTAGACCTGACGTTTTAGGTGACTTGGTGCAGCACCGATCAGGCAAAACTGTCTTGTCATTGGTGATTACGCTATCTTGGGAAACCAGAAATATCTCCTTTTGCTTGGGATCATAGGAGTTTGTGGACTCCTGTCTTTACATAAAAATTCCAAAGTGTGTTTCAAATAACTCAAATCCCTTCTTAGTTTTTTCAGCATTTTCTTGGAATGGAGATGATTTGTTTCCAGATACATAACTTTTATTTATTCACACGGCACAGTTCATTTAGGCAGTGTTACATGTGGTAGGCACATGAACTTGGGAGCCAGACTTCCTGCATTTGAATCCTAGCCCCATTCACTTATTTTCTCTGTACCTCAGTTTCTCCACCTATCAACTGGGTTAATAATAGCACATACTTCAAAGGTTGTTATAGGGATCGAGTTAATACTTATAAATCTCTTAGAACTGTGTCTGGTGATTATTTCACAATAAGGATCCCAAATCCTGATTTTTCAGAGTCTTCATAGGTCATAGCATCTTTAAATGTTATTTGAAATTTTAACTTATAAGATGCTTATTAAATAAAAACTCATTTCTTAATTTGTTCCGCATTTATTAAACATCTACTAGCATCTTTCACCCTTTGCCTCGTCCTCTCTTATTGAAATGACCATCAATTGATACATTATTAATTTGGTGAGCAGTGAGATAATGTGAGAACCACTGTAACTGGCTGTGTAAGGGTCTGACCCTCTGCATGCTTCACTGGGCTACAACTTACAGGAAGGACTGCTTACTGAGAAATTCATTTAATGCATGGGTAAGCAACTGAACCCAGAGCTTATAATTAGAAAAACATTCTAAAAACGCAGCAAGTAATTGCTGTGTACTTTATGGGCAAAGTTATTGTTTAAAAAGGCCGTATTTAGTAAATTTGTGAGAGAAATTTCAGCTAATTGGAAGAGACTATATTTATTGATTTTAATTATAACCTTAAAAAAAACCCTAAAAACCTCCCTCCCACACATGCAATTAAAAGTGATTCCCTCCCCCACTTCCAGTCCTATGTGCAAAAGATTTTTGATATTTCAAGATATTTCTAAGCTCTCTTTCTGTTTTGATCTTGCAATGAAGATCCTAGCTATCTTGCAGGAAGCAATTTTCCCTCATACATCCTGGGGTCATTTTGCAATAGATAGTGTTAGGTGTTGTTTTCTCCTTTGCTTGCATTGAGCTTCACCTGTCAATTGATTGTGACTGACCTAGGCTTTTTTTTTTTTTTTAAAGCATTGTATCAGCTACAATATTGCCAGTAAGGGATCGCCTTACTTGAGAAATAAGACTTTGTGGGGATTAACTGCCTTGGCTCTTACCAAACATAAATTCTAGAGTGGCCTGGCAGTAGATCCTTTCTTCAAACAAACAAACACACAAACAATAACAACAAAAAATGAGGTTGCATAGAAATCTTTTTAAGAAGCAGAGCTTCATCTTTCTGAGATTTAAATATTTATGTATTTGACCAGTATCTCTTTGTGTTTCAAATCAGTACGAGGGGAAAAAAAGGGAAAATATTTGTTAGTGCAAAGGTGTTGTTACAACATATAATTTTAATTTTAAAACGTCCTCAGACAAACATCTTAGTCTTCTGTTAAGCGTCTTACACAGTTCAGAGAATGCTACAGATGGTCCTTAAATCATTTAGCTTTAGGGGGTTGAGTGTTGCTTAGACAAGTCTCAGCTTGGTCAAATGGCTCTGTATCTGGAACTTCAAGCGTGGGGCATCTGCTAAGTTGAGGTGAATTCAGGGCTGTGTTGATGGTGTCGCAAGAATGAGAGAGGAAATAGTGCCACTTGGAGAGTTTGTTGATTTCTGGTCACAACGCTTTACTAGGGCCTAGAAAAAGGGGGCATTTGAGGAGAATGGAGGAAATGGTGTACAGTTCTGAATATGTGGCCTCAGAGGGTCAGATAAAGGAACTGGAGAGGACAAGACCTATTGTATTTTGAGGGGATGCAGTTGGGGAGGTGGTGGAAGGAAGAGTGTTACCTATCTGTGACTCCTGAAAGCAGTAGAACCAGAACTGATGCATGGAAGTTAAAAGGAGAGGCCAGGGGGCTGGGGCTTGGGAGAGAGAAATCCTGCAGAATGACATTTACTGAGCTTTGTATGTGTTGCATGTTTGATCATATGAAACCATATACTTAAGAAATGATTTGTAATAGGAGAATTTGGGCACACTGAAACTCTTTGTATTGCCCTCTGATGAAATGGGAAATCCTGGGGATTTTTGAATTCCCTGTGCTGGGGGTATTTAAGCACTTGGGAGTGCTGTGTAGGGAATTTTATCATTCCCTCCCTTTCAAACTCAGAATCTAAAATTTCAAGATAAATTTTAGTAAATTGTTATCATCCCTATTTATTTCTATTAGGCATATTATTCATGATGTTCAAGGGATGACAGGTTGTCCGCAAAGAATGAAATTTCTCATGGACACAGTGGTTGTACAACCTAACATTTTTTTAAGGAATTACGCCCTTTATTAATTCCAAGTAATGGAAATAGTGTTAGTTTCTTCAAAAAAGAAATAGTAGAGATTCTTAAAAGTCTTTCGCTTTTGACCTTGTTGCCTTCTTTTTGTTTTATTTTTGTAGCTGTGATGAAGGCTACGCTGGGGCAAGATGTGAGAGAGTTGACTTGTTTTACCTAAGAGGAGATAGAGGGCAGATTTTGGTGATTTGTTTGATAGCAGTTATGGTAATTTTTATCATTTTGGTGGTTGGTGTCTGCACATGCTGTCAGTAAGTATTTTTAAATTTAATTTTAAGGAAATCTGAAAACTTTACCTTTCCTATCTTCTTTCCTTCCTTCCCTCCTTCCCACCTTTTCTCTTTCCTTTTTGCTTTAATTTAAATCACTTTTCACAATTTGCCATCATTTATTTTGAAGGATTTATAATAAATACATGACATAATTCGTGTCACTTTTCTGCTAATTATTGTAATTTAAAGTAAAATTTATATACATCTCCTAATTGAAAGGAGGTGGGTGAAATGGATGAAGGTGACCCAAATGTACAAACTTCTAGTTGTAAGATAAATAGGTCCGGGGATATAATGTACACATGGAGACTATAGCTAATACAGTATAATAATACAGTATTGTATATTTGAAAATTGCTTAGAGAGGAGATCTTAAAAGTTCTCATCACAAGAAAGAGAAATTTTGTAAATATGTGTGATGATGGATGCTAATTAGACTTATTGTGGTGATCATTTTGCAATATAAACAAATACCAAATCATTTGGTCGTATACCTGAAACGAATACAATGTTATATGTCAATCATATCTCAATTTAAAAAGTCAATTATTTAGTCCTAAAGTCAGTCATGTTTTGTGTGGGTTTGTTAATAGGCTAAACAAGACTTCTATTTTCTTAAATTGTATCATGACACAATAACTTTGAAAGAAACAAACAAATATCTTTTCTTCTTGGTCACATTAAAATAATGTATATTGTTTACAAAAGATGATTGCACTGTTTTTCCGGTATTTACTTTTCATTATATACCACAACTTTGGTAATCAAGAAAAACCTTGTTTTTTCCTCTGAGACAGAATGGCTTGGTGTAATACTTAAGTAAGTTTTGGAGACCAATCAAATTTTTTATCACACCAGGACTCCCACACAGCATGCTAAAAAGACACTTTCTTAAAACTCTGCCTTCTTGTCTGGAGAAGCCTCCTAAACTGTTAGATTTACTCTTGGGCTGTGGTATTCATTAGAGAATTCCTTTCTTTACAACATTCTTGGTAGAAAAACATTAGCATAGCTACTGGGAGTCTAGAGTCTTTGATTTTTGTCCCAGCTCTGGCTTTAAACATCTTTGAGACCTTGGGCATATTTCTTAACAGCTTTAAACTTTAATTTTATTTTCTGTAAGATGAGAGAATTAAACCAAATAACCTATAGGATTCCTTTTAGCTATAAAATTGAAAGGTATTTTTTAACATTCTATCTACTTCATGACAAAAAGGAGTTTTTGTAAGGCCAAGTTTGGGGCAGAGCTAGGAAATGCCCTATTTTATTACATGAATTTTGCATTATACTTTAAGAAAACTGGACTGCAGTCCAGAATATCTAACACATTTCTTAGTTAATATATTTAGAAAATTAACATATCCAGAGGCTACCCTCATTCTCTTGGTTTTCTTATATCTGTTTCCGTTTTGTGCTGTTTCTATTTACACACTAAATAATGCTTTTCAGTCTATTTTGTAAAATGACTTGGCCTGAAAAGTTTTCTTGTGCTCACCAAGCTCTATCAGCAATCAGGTACCACATTCTTCTTGTGAAGCTGTAACTACAGTCTATCCTCACGGTTACTACGGTAGCTATCATTTGAGCCTAGAGAAAGGGATGGGTTAAGAGAGAACCTAAAATATTTGTTTAAAAAGGAACCTATACATTTTTAACAGTCTAGAGATAAGATCATAGACTCTCTTGATAATTAATTTTGTGACTGCATTAACTAATAGGTCCACACTAATTTCTAATACTTTATTTTCCAAGTCCTCTTCGGAAACATCGTAGAAGAAGAAAGAAGGAAGAAGAAATGGAAACTCTGGGTAAAGATATAACTCCTATCAATGATGACATTCAAGAGACTAGTATTGCTTAATGGTAAGGGTGATAAACTTGGTAGATGGGGAACTATTCAGGTGACATTTACCTGGTGAAGTAGGTCTTAACTGCGAGTCATTGATTGGAATTTGATTATATTTTTAAACATCTAAAAATAAATTATTTTTTTCATAGAATCTGAAGCCAAATAAAAGACTTTCTCTTATCTTTCTTTTGCATGTTACCACAGAGATAGAAAGTAGACTTTTACAGTTTTTCTAATGTACTGAGATCAGTCTACTTGCTAGTTCTGCGTGGTTGTGGTGGTTATTTTATATTCTTATAAAATAGTATAAGATATTTGATATATTTTTCCTTTGGGGACCCAATGAAGAATTTTTGTTTAGACATCTCACATTGAAAGGGAATAACAAAAGCAATGTTTTAATAATAACTGCACTTATTGAGCATTTACCACATGCCAAGCACCGTTCTAAGCTCTTTTAAATGTTCTATCATTTGGGATCCCAGCAGGAATCACAAGTTCTCTCAGATTATCCAATAAAGACATTTCGATGAAGGGGCAGGGAGGGCAGGGATGAGGGAACCCAGAGGAATGTTGAGGATCCCAGGGTCTAGCAGTGGCAGGAGGCTGTCCCCTTCCTGTGTCGGGAAGGGCTGGGGAAGAGTTACCTTGGCACTGAGAAGCTGGCTGTGCTGGAAGGGCCCATGAGGCAGGAGCTACAGCTGTGGATGGAAATAGCCACGGCCATCACCTAAACAAGGAAGGAGGCAGGAAATGGAGAAAAATGCCTCCAAACCTTCTTTCCTCCTGCCTTCAGATCTTCAGCAGGTGCCTCCCACTAGCCAAACTCAATGGCCATCCAGAGGGTAAGGGAGCCCTTGTGATGCAATCTGTAGGTCAGCCCCATGGAGCATGGAGCAGGGCAGAGGAAGGCCCTAAGGGGGCAGACAGAGCATAGCTAGCTCAGTCGTGCAGGGTAGTTTTGTCTGTAATGGCATCAAACACAACCAAACTGGTTTAAACTAAAGGAAATGTATTGGCTCACGTGCACTGGCAGTCTGGAGGGAAGGTAGCGTTCGCACTTGCATGTACCAGAGTTCCCATGCAGAGGACTGTTATTTCTGTCTTTCTGCTCACCATTCCGAGAGTTGGCTTCATCCTTGGCTAATTCCTCTCAGGTCACAGAAGAGGCCAGTAGCAATCAGGGCCACATGCTTCCTTGTTTCCATCCAACAAGAGGAAGTTGTGTTTCCATAGCTTGCCCAGCAGTACAAAGAATCTCCTTTCCCAGAAACTCCCAACAGATTAATAGGCTATAGTAAATGCTTATCGAGAAATTATAACATGCTCCTAACTTATTACCAGAATGACATGAATGAATTGAGAACAAAAATGCTGGCTCTACATTTTTGTTTTTTAATTACATAGCACAATGCTTTTCAATGGCTTGCTCTTTTTTCCCTTTTTCCTACAGTCTATGAAGGTACCTCCAGGCTGGTGGCAAGCTACAGAATGGCTTACTCATTTGAAAATGGACAGAATATGTCTCAGGAAAACAGCTAGCAAAATGAATTTTAAATAATGTATCTACTTTTTGTTTGTAATGTTAATTTGTGTTGTTTACTATTGTTTTAAATAATAATAAGTAATTTTACTATTATATAGTATTTGGGAAAAGCACCCAGTTAAGAAGGGAAATTTTAATAAACGTTCATTTAAGTTTTGTCACCAGGATTACTAGTCAAACAAAAAAGAAGAGTAAGAAGGAATTTAGATCTTAGGAATTGAATTAATAATAAAGCTACCATTTATACAAAACTTACTACGTGCTAAGAGTTTGAAATACATTATTTCCTTTAATTCTTCAAGAATCTATGATCCTCATGTCTCATGTATCGAAACAAACCCTAAAAAGTTAAATAATCTAATTTAGATTTACAGAGTTAGGAACTGGTGGAGCTGAAATTGGAACCAAGATTTACCCAGGTTCAAAGTTTATGCTCTTAACCATCATGTTTATTCATTGGAGTTGTTGCAACCTAACTCACAATATAACCCAAGACTTCACACTAAACTGTGTTTTGCCATGACTCTGAGACACGGGTACATTTTCCTGCAGAAACTCAGAATGCAGAGTCCTGGATATATGTTACTGTTATCATCATGCTTTCTGTAGTCATGACTTCCATTATGTTTCTTTGCTCCTTTATAAATTCTCAGTAATATACATATGTTCTTACACTTAAGCAAACAGATTTGCCCCAGAGCTAGGGTAATGAGCAGAGATGCAAAGTAAATGCCTGACAGTCCTTAAGTCCCAGGTAAGTGTTTATGCTCGCTAAAGGATAGCACTGGCAGAGGCGATTTATCCTGGAGTAAATGGTCAGTGACAGCACAACAGAGCCCAGGCAGAGACTGGCTGTGACCATATCTCTATTTCTGTTCTTTTAAAAAACAGTACCTGTGATTGCTCTCAGGTGAATTTTGGCATGATGAAATTATGGCCATAATCATCTATTACGTGGAACCATCTTGCCAAATGCTCCTTCAACTCCATATGACGTTTAATAAAGATTCTTTTTAAACCTGAAAAAGCAGAATGCACATTTAGCCAAAATTCTATAGAATATGGAGTTTCTTACATTAGCTGGGTGGACAATTTACAAAAACTGATGACAGATATCCTCGAATTGCTACACTTTGGCTGTTGTGCCTGTCAGTAAAGCAGCTTTTCCAGAATCTTTGTAAATTTTACTTTGCAGTAAAGACTCCATACCCAAAGTGAAGCAGAGAATTCAGAGAAAAGGTGAAGTTGTATTTGACCTTTTAGCACATCATGTTTCAAGTGAGACTGAGGTTGTACTTATGTATAACACAGAAATAGCTCAAATGTCAATAAGAGCCAAGTCAAACAATGCAGAATTTTCTAAACCCATTTTTTCTCCTGACAATGAGCATCTTTGAAATACGATCAAAGACTATACTTTCAGGGATCATTTCTATAGTTTGTGAAATACGATCAGTTTCATCTGATCCATGTTGTATACACTTTATTTTCAAAAGCCTCCTCTGAGCTCTTTCTCTTTCTCAGTCTTCACTGATACCAAGAGTGCTTGAAACAAACACTTGTTAGAGCATTTAAAATAAATAAAAATGTTGTAAATGTTTCTTATTTCCTTAACAGAGGTTAGTTGACCAATGGAATCTCTCAAGGCAATTTAAGCTTGGGAATTTTGTTTTGATGCTAAAATGTTGATGGTGTCTCTTGAAATCTGGTACATCTGAACTACCAAGAAAGAACTTCAAAGATTTTCATATCTTTTTAAAATGTATTTTATAATTGTTGTGCATATGAGTTGACCTTGTTTATGTATACTGTCAGTATTACCATGTAATAAAATAAATTTATTTTTAAAACAAAACAAATATATGTTTACTTAGGAATTTTCCATTGTTACCACAAATTACGAATAGAAATAAATTTGAATATTATTGCCTTAAAAAACCTTGTATTTTATAGCAGCTGTCATGAATACCTTTGAAACAGTTTACTCTGACCATATGTTTTCCTTAGAAACTAAAGAATTTGGAAGTGTGGTAGACACCTGTGAGATTATCTGCCCAATAACCTAACCATATTTTTTAACCCCACCTCCAGCTTCATTTGGTTGGTCTGAGGTGGGCAATTAATGAAGTTGGACCAACTGGAGTCATTCCCAGGGAAATTGGGAACTTGAAATAAAGTTACTCTCTTTGGGTTCTTGGGGTACACACGTGTGCTTTTTGACACCATTGGCAGTCTCGTTGTGCTCCACATGGACCAGAAATGTAAAGGAAGCTGGCGAGGAAAGAATAGAGATGAGAAGTGAGTTTCTTGGTAGTCCAAGTTCCTGTCCCGTGCATTCTCAAAGTTTAGCTTCATTCCATTCCTGTATGCAGCCTCCATGAGACCTGTTAGTATCTTTAGAATAAATTCCTCATTTGGCTTAAGCTAGTTCTATTTCATTTCTGTAAGCTGGAACCAAGATCCTAACTCCAGTGCATCATGAGACTGTGGACAACACTTTCTTTTCTTTTTTAAGAAACTTTATTGAGATACAGTTAACATACAATAAACTGCATATATTTAGAGTGTACAATTTGGTATCCCAATCTCCCAATTCATTCCCCCCCCAACCCTCCCCACTTTCCCCACTTGGTGCCCATATGTTTGTTCTCTCCATCTGGGACAACAGTTTCTTAAAGCAGAAATGACATCCTTTATGAAACGATACTATCAAATTATGCTTCCAGTTGTATTAGAGGAACACTTCTGGCAACAGTATTCCATTTTCACTGTGTAGGCACTCAGGACCATGATTGCAGGGGATCATGGAGACAGCAGCGTGTCCAGCAAGCATTGACAGAGCACCTCCTGTATTCTAGGCACTGCTCCATCCACTGTGACAAATGCTAAGGAGGATGAAGACATGGTCCCTTAGGTAGTTTACAGTTTAATGGGAGAAACAGCCTCTCAGAGAAATTTTCAATACAATTTGGGGCTCTGAGAGAGGCTCAAGGTATTATGAGATCATCGAGGAGGATGACTTAGCCAGTTTAGAAGGAATTGGGGAAGGCTCTGGAGGAAAACTACATCTGAGCTGATGACTGGCTCTGAGAACAAGGGCCTTTACCTCAAATCCTGGGTAAAGCCAGCTGTTTGTTGGCTGCTTGTCATATTCTACAGAACTTCTTGGAAAGCTCTAGCAGTGGGGGACTAGTGGGTGTTGCTACAAAAGAATATGACAAGAGAAGGAATCAAGGCTTCATGCCTTATTCCAGAATGTCCTGCACCTGACAGGGTAAAGTATACTGGCATGTGAGCTGTGAGGTGAGATGTTTCTGGTTCCAATACTGTTATATAGTGATGGGCTGAGATGGAGGAGAGCTTTTGATTTCTTTCCTGAAGTGGATTATTTGGGCCTTTTACATTTTCCACTCTATATTATTGCCCGTGGTATAAACAGGTTACATAGAGAGTAGAGTAAAATGTTCTGGGTCAAATAACTTGCCATTTAGATAAGGCCCTGGTTTGTACAAAATTTTATGAAGGAAGTCTAGCACATATTTCAGTCTCACGGTTTTACGGCCAAGTTATTGCCTTAATGACACTTTCACTTTAGTACACTCTGCATATACTATTGATATCATATGAGAACCTAAGTATATTGGGGCATCGTTGTCATCCATTCATTCAAAAATATTTATTAAGTACCTACTAAGCGCTAAGTACCTTAGGCTCTGGGACCTCATCAGTGGACAAATAGTGACCTCATGCTCACCAGTTTATGTTGCAGTGGATATAATTTTTCAAAGCACTGAATTTAAAACAAGGTTTATCCAAGAAGTTATGCTATCCAGAGGATATTGTCATTAGGCTTGCAACCTATACCGCGGTCTTGGAGCATGAAACTCAAGATGAGCGTTCACAGATGAACTCAGTGTATGGGAAGATGAGCAGACTTCCACTGACCCTGAAATAAATGACATATTTTAACAATGACTGTCAGGAGCAAAAATGTATAACTATGTTTCTTTGGTGTAAGAATCTTGCTTTATACATTTTTTTGTTATGGTTGATGAATATGGGTGCTATATTTGGGCATCTGTTCTTCTTGAAAGCATCTTCTATGCTTCAAAGCATTTTTTCTGCAAAGAAACCTGTTCCCATGTGATCAGCTTTGGCAGCTGAGTGTTGATGCCAGAACATAACGTGCGAATAGTCTATTCTTGTCTGTTTGCTAGTGTTACTGGATCCTGAGAATGTGTATCTTATAATAACATCTAGTTGGCACTCCTGTAAGCGCATTCGTCCTCAGCACCCGTCAGCTATTGGTGTCTGAAGTATTCTGAAATTCTATATTAGGAAACTAAATAAATGATACAACTCCAAAAACTATATCAGCAATTATTTTCAATAGATAAAATTATGTTTGTGCTATTGGAAATTTCAAAATGTGGATCTCTAGGAGTGTTTAAGCAACAATTACAGGCAGTACTTGTGTTATAAAAGAAATGTTAACCAAACATGTTTTTAAAGAGCTTTTCCTTCATTTTTTCTTATACTTACTCAGGTTTAAGTTCCCAGAAAAAAAGCGCAACCGAGGGACTTCAGTATGTATTTTCCATTTTCTCCTTCTTCAGGTCATTTAAAAGAAGTCAAAGAAACAATCCTTCACAAACACAGAACTCCGTGTTGCTTGCTGCAGAAAGTATAATCATTCTTGTACGGCGTGTGCAGAATGATAAAATATTTTGAAGCTTTGTGATTCAAGCTGGATGCAGATTTGTCATATGCAGGGTATTAGTAAGCAGTGAGAGAGAACCTTTTTCTGACTGCTCTGTAAAACCGTTTTTGAAATACTGCCATGTATAAACTAATTTTAATAAACCTGTTTCTAGCATATTCTTTTTTTAACACCCTAGGAACATTTGTTTACTCAGTGATCCAGAACTAGCAATCCTAAACAAATCATTTGCACAGTGTTTTTTGTTTGTTGGTTGGTTTTGTTTATTTTACTTCTGAAGGTGATTCAGCTTTATGTCCTGCACCACCATCCCTCTGCCTCCTAACTCCAACCACATGTCAAAGTACCTGAACTCTTGGCCAAACTGGTGCTCCTGATCATCCTGTGAATGGCATCGGGATGGGGGAAACATGTTTCTGAACTGTTATAACGCAAAGGTTCTGAGCACAGAATCTTTTTTATTTTTTAATAATTTTATTTATTTATTTATTCATTGGCTGTGTTGGGTCTTTGTTGCTGCACACAGGCTTTCTCTAGTTGCAGAGAACGGGGGCAATGCGTGGCCTTCTCCGTGAGGTGGCTTCTCTTGTTGCGGTGCACGGGCTCTAGGCGCTTGGGCTTCAGTAGTTGCGGTGCGTGGGTTTAGTTGTTCCACAGCTTGTGGGATCTTCCTGGACCAGGAGCTCGAACCCATGTCCCCTGCGTTGGCAGGCAGATTCTTAACCACTGTGCCACCAGGGAAGCCCGAGCACACGGTCTTTATATTCAGACAAATCTGGGCTTCAATCCCAAGTCTGTCACTTACTGTGAAACCCTGGGCAAGTTACTCAACCCTACTGATTTTCTCATCAACAAGGTGAAAATAAAGAGTAAATAGGGTGGCTGAGAGGATTAGATGAGATAATGCCAGCAAAATGCTTAGCCTAGCACCTGGAGTATTTTAAGCATTCTCTAGGTAAAGGTTCAAGTAATATTAGTTATTGTTAGAGAGACCAGTGCTATTAAGGATGACAGTGGTGATGATGATGTTCTCTGATGGCTCTGAAGGAAAACAAGGAATTCTTTTCTGAAGTTAAGTTGCTGCACTGATATAGTAAAAGGTCTCTGTATTTTCAAGGATTCACGATCCCCATAGAAAGGAATGTCTTTCTACTCTTGTCTGAACAAGCCATGTTTAGGTGAAGAATTCCTACTCAGTGACTGGCCCTATGCAACTGCCTCATTTCTCTCCCTGTACTCTTCCTCTCTCCTCCCTACTCCTTCCTTGAAAGTACCCAATGAGAAAAATTAAGGAAGAATTATTACATTGCTATTGAAAATAATTAAAGGCCTAATGATTTTTAAATTATGCCAAGATCAGTTTGCTATTTTTGGAGGTGGAGCTGCAGCTTACCACTTACAAGCTCAACGATACCGGAAGTGTTAGAAATAGTTTGGGTCTGGGCCTGGGAATACCCTCTCATATTGGTTATTCACAATGTTCTTGCACAGTAAGAATTATCATACACATTTTTACGAGTATGAGCTAAGGCTCAGGAAGCTTAAGTCCCCTGCCAGATCACATCACTAGTAAATCACTGTCACCTGCCTCTTAACTTCGGTATCTCAGACTTTGAAATAAAAGTACAGCTGAAATTATCTACCTTCCATAAGGAAAGAAACAGAAATGTGTTGTTCTAGACTCTGCCAATCAGCTACATAAATGCCTATTAAGATTATGTGGTTGACAATACTTTGAGACATTTTAAAAGGTGAAAACTGAACAAGAATAAAATAAGAGGATTCTGCAACAACCAGCTGATTAGTTTCATGTTTATTTGTTTTTAAAATTCAACCTTTCAGCCAGATCCAACAGGCTTAGCTATCTTTTCTTAAGCCTGTTAAAATATCTGAAAATAAGAGAAAAGGACGTTGAATAAGACACATAGACTGAGCAACAGGGCATGCACACTAACTCAAGGTACGCATATGATGCTCTTATTGGAGAGTACTTGATTTGATGGGACAAAATAATTGTTCAGACCACAAAGAATATGAGGAAGAAACAGCCTGGAAAGTATTTGGCTGTTTCTGAAGCTTTTGCAAATAGTGAAGTTTTATACAAATTGATGTAATTTAAAAATATTTTTCTGATACCTCAAATTAACTCCATATTGCTCGAGTACCTTGAATTCAATGAAACTTCCTTAATTTAAACCTCACCCATCTAGACTTTGTCACCACTTAGGCATAGACTAGGAAGATCTTTACCTTCACGGAAATGAAGAAATAGTATTTTTAAAACAACATACAGTAGATATCAATGTTATAAACCTTTCCAATACATGGAAAATTATATTTCAGTAGCAAAATTTTTTTTCATGATAATATCGTCACCTTACGTGACATTAGTACATGTTTAAAATCAAATGTGTCGTTTTTGTAAACTACCTTCAGGTCCTAATTCAGCTGATGAAATACTTCTGAAAGCTGACCGTGGGCGTATACCCACAAATATTGTAAGTGCAGGAAGGCTAGAAAGGAGAACAACAGACGGCGTATTTCTTTCAAGTAGGAGAAAAGACATATTCACAAATAGTTATAATAAAGAGCCGAGTAAGTTTCATTTGTTCATCCAATGAATATTTCGCACTATTCTATGCATGGCATGGTGCCAAGAGCTCAGGATAAAAGGATGAACTAGATCTTGTCCCTGTCCCCAAATGTGACTCTCCAGTAGAAAAGATGAAAGTTTTACATGTACAAATAATACCTTGCCAGGACGAACTAGGGATTGAAAGGATTCAGGAAGACTTGTCAGAAGAGATGTCTTCATTTATCTAGGCCTGAAAGAATGAGTGGGATGTGAGAAGACAGACATTCAAGTGCCTGGGTTAGTGCAGAGGAGAGCACAGGAGAGTCCATGATTGCTTAAAAGGGGCAAATGTGCTCCTTTCATGCTCTGGCATGATGCTCAAATGGACAATAATGATGACCAGGACAAGTGTACTCGTAACCAAAAGGAATGTCTGCTTCCAAACAGAGAGTACTCTGCCCAATGGATCAAATGTTCTTTAGGGCGTCTATGGTCAAAGTGGGCGCATGGTACCTATTTCATACCGTGTGGAGTACACCATAAATCAGGGGCACTGTGTAAATTGATACCCAAGAATACAATGAGCTATTAACAGTGATATGCCAAATTATCACCAGTGGTATACTGGGGCCTGGGGCTAAAAAAAAATGTGAGTCCCTATGACTGCTTATTTACATTTTGAACTAAGAAAAAAAAAGATAATAAAAATTCTGTAATAACAAAAATGACTATATATGTAAGAATACATGACTACTATACAAAGGCCCGCATTGCCCACTCTGTTCACATGCCCTGGTCAGCGTTCGTAAACTTGCCCTGCTGGGGATCTGATGGTAGCAGGCGGGGAACTGCAGGCTGATTGGAGGCAGACTGTTTCCATTGCATAATAATGCAAGATGTGCAAGTAAATGACCACTGCTTGTCTTTATTTATAATTTTGATAGTTTATTCATCATGCACTTTTTGCTTGAATTTTAATTTGAAAAAATAGCATTGCATGTTATTTATCTTGAATCCTCCGTTTCGTGGGCACCTCCCTAAATTTTGCTCCAGGGCAAGTGACAGCCTCACTCCCCTCACTCTAATCCCAGTGCTGATTATGGATAGAAGGTGGGGAGAGGGACTAAACTCAGCAGGCTCTACATGCAGTTTTCCATAAACAAACACCCGCGAATAAAATCTCCACTAGGACCTCATGAATGTTACATGTCATTATTCCCACTAACATCCTAGAGATTTAATACAAAAATCTTTGGGTTGAATTTTAATGTGAACTCCATTCCTTCACATTCCTTTTAATGTGAAAGGGCTTTGGGCAAATCACATACATTTACTCAGCCTCAGTTTCTTAATCTATAAATTTGATACACTTGTACCCATTGCACTACATGTTGGTGGTGTGCATAACTGAAACACTGCTCATGCAAACCCCTGGCCAGAGTCAGCTTTACGGGCATTGGACCTGTGAAGCACCCTGGATCCTGTGCCGAGATGGCCCCGCACAGATGCCCAGTGTTTTTGTTTGGCATCGGACCCCACAAGTTAGATGGCCAGTCCTGGTCCTGGCAGAGCGGGCACTCAGAAAGCATTGGTGCACCTGGCTGTACTGTAGTTGATGTGTGGATCCACACGTTTACTGAGAGTTTGCCCCGTGCTCAGCAGATGAGGATCTGGATATTTAAAGATAACACTGCGTTAGTTATGGCCTTTATCTCCTGTTTAGGGAAACCAGAATGGAGTGAAGGATACAATGGAGACAGTAGGGAGATGTGACTGATGGTGACTATAAATGCAGTTGTATTTTGGAAAATATAAAGTTCCCCCCTCTTTTTTAATTGTCCATCAACACCGGAAGACACACCCAGTCCAGGTAGGAGATCCCCAGTCCCTCAGAGCTATGTTACCATCCATTAGGAGGGGGTTTTCCCTCTCCACATCAGAGTGGTCTGCTCTAAGGCAGGTAGCTTCTTCAGCACCTCCACGCCTTGGACAGCCTTCTATAGCTCTCAGGTCATCATGCCCTGTTCTCATGGGTATCCATTAGTCAGCACCTTCTGGGGTCTTTAAGCCCCCAAGGGGGTCACACTTCACCAGATTCTTGTCCTCGCCTCCCTGACCCTTTTCCCAGCAATGCGGTCATCTTGACTTTTTCAACACTCTAAACATGAAAAATCCATTTATTTTATTAAGTTATAAAATTGAATGGAATCGAGACACAAAGTCTGGCTTATGATTTCATCGGTTTGATCCCTCATTCCTCTAGCATCTTTTCTTTCTCAGTGGTCAAACAAAAGCTGATAACTTTTTTGGGCCAAAAGTTTAAGGATCACGAAAGCCTGCCTACTCCTAGGAGGGAAGAGAAATATATGTATGCAATCTCTAGCAGCTCACTTGCTCACTGTGAGTTAACAATGCAATGTTTTTTCCGAATGGGTCACTCAGTGCCATCGTCAATAAACCATCCTTCCCCATAGATGAGGCAGAGGGTACTAAGTACAGTAGAAAGACTTGTAACATGCAGGTTTTTGAACAAAATTATTGAGGTATAATTGACATATGACACTGAATTAGTTTTAGGTATACAGCATAATGATTTGATATGTCTATATTTTGCAAAATGATTGTCACAATAAGTTTAGTTAACATCCACCATCTCACATAGTTACAAAGACATTTTTTTCTTGTGATGAGAACTTTTAAGATCTACCCTCTCAGCAACTTTCAAAAATACAATACAGTATTGTTAACTATAGTCACCTCGCTGTACTTCACATCCCCAGGACTTATTTATCTTATAATTAAAAGCTTGTGCCTTTTGACCACATTTAACCATTTCTTATTTTCTGATATTTTTGTATCTTTAGAGTGCATCCTCAGCTTCTTGTAGAAAGGTTCAGGTGTGATCAAACTAATCCTTTTCCTGCTGGGTCACTGTCTGTGTGGAGATGCTCTGAGCGACTTTGATAGTCCACCTTGAAGATGTAGCTGGTCAGCTTATGACCAGAAGATACAGAGTTACTCATTCTCCTCCTGTTCCAGATGCAGCCTCACCTACTTTTCCTTAAAGCAATCTGTGATGGAACACCCCTATAGTGCACCCATTTCATCTCTGAGGAGATTTCGGTGATTAGTCCCAGACTTTTCAAGTTAAGAATTGGTAGGGAGCAATTTGGACCCCATCATTCCAGGCCTTCAGAGGAACTCCCATATTCTAATTCTTCTTCTCCACCTCCCCTCACCTCATAGCATTCTTCCTTTACCTACCCCCTCCCTTCATGTTTTCTGGGATCCATTTCCTCTCTCCTTATCAAATCTCAGTCTCCTCAGGTCCCTCTGTGGTCTCACAAGTTTAGCAGGCTTAACCATTGAATGCCTGTGTCTTTTCACAATAAAAGTATGGGCCTTGTCCTGGGGTCTGTTAGCGTCTTTCCTACCTCCTCCCTGGACAAGGTAGAGAAATGTAAACGACTTCCGCGATTCTCCTACTAAGCTTCTAACCAAGCAAACTTTGCCACTAGAAGGATTAATTCTCCATCATACCCCTTCAAGAGAAATCTGTATCCCTTTTGTTCGTGAGGTTATTACTAGATTTCTTGAAAACTAATAACTTGGCGTTATTTTGCTGTGCAAGCATTTCTGCCTCCTCCTCCCATCCCCCTTGGGTTACATCACAAAACATTTTCTCTTTAGTAAAGAGCACCTTATAAAAGGGGAGTGGGAGGTCTGGAGTTCATTCCACTACAGGGCTTTAGACAGAGTTCAGATTTCAGGAGGCAAGAAGAGCTGGATCTTGTCTATTGGTGAGAGAGCTACGGAGTGGGTAGAATATCACTATGTGAGAGGGTAGGGGGAGAGATTGTGCTTAAGGAGAACAACCATTACAAATCAGATCACATGGGTTTGTAAATGTGGGGCACATTTGGAGAGGGTTGTATGGACAAGATTGCCAGATAAGAGAAAGACACTCAGTCAAATGTGAATTTCAGGCAAACAACAAATAACATTTTCATATAAATATGTTGCAAACATTGCTGTTTAACCGGGATTCCTGCATTTTTATTTTCTAAATCTGACCACCCTAGTATAAAGAGTGGAGTACGGGATGTTGAGGGGAATATACCTGAAGATGAGGCTCTTAGGGAGGGATGGCACAAGATCACAGTGGACCCGATATGCCAGGCTAAGAATTCTTGGACCTTACTGGATGAGAAAGACAAAAGCTTTGGAGCAGGCAAGTGACACGATAATCTGTATCATTTAGGACGATAATTCTGTAAGAGATGTGAGCAGTAAACTGCAAAGCTAAGACATGGAAGGTAGAAGAAATGACAGGAGCTGGAATTGGGAGGTGTAAATATACAGGCTGTGATATACTTAGGACATTTTTGTGAGAGAATGAACATGTTCTTTGTGATATGTTGAATTTGGAGATGCGGAAGAGGAGAGAGTGAGGGAAGACTGATAGTAAACACTGATGACCAGGCAGTTTTTGGTGTGATTGAGATGATGGATTGGAGGAGGAGGAGCAGGCTGGTGAGGGGGGCTTAGTTAGCTAGTAAACATAATGACCTTGGTTTCCAAAAATGGGATTCTGAGGATTCTGGGAATATGTTTGTAGGGGACTCAGCAAGCAATTGGGAATGTAGAACTGGAGATCAAGGAAAGTCCAGGTCAAGAAAAAGACGAGACTTGAGCAGGGGAAAGACATAACGAAGTAACAGCCTCAAGAAGAATCATTCAAGACTACTGGAGACGGACAGAGGGGCACAGATGCTGTCATGAGGGGAAGCTGGGAGGATGTGCAGTATCTTGATGTAATAATAGGAAAGTAGAAATGGAGAGATAAGGGGTAAAACTTAGATCACGCTTCAAAAGAAAACAATTAGGATTTGACGTTAGATACAGTTGGGAATAAATGAGAGAGGGAGGATCAGAGGTGCATTTGATGTTGTGAACAAGACAGGCTGGAACACAGAAATGCCACGTACATGATAGCAAGAGGAGGTGAGGTGGGAGCTGACTTTAGTGAGAGAAGGTAAGTTCCAGTGTACATTGATTGGGTTGCAGTTGTCTATAGAATGTCGAAGTCAGCAAGATATCTTGCTAGTGGTTGCAACACCTAAATCATACACAGGGTCGGAAATAAAGATTTTGCAAAGAGATGGAACCACCACAAGTGAATGGTTTTCCATTGTAAATATAGAGCAGGAGTCTTAGCCCTCAGAGATGCTATGAAATCTTTGAAAAGAAATGAAAATGTGTGTGTGTGTTACAGTAAAAAAAAAATGCAACTCGCACTCCAAATTGGTTGTGCAGGGAAAATGTCGAATAAATTAATTCAGTCCATTACTGATTAATTTTTCTTTCTTGAATGCTTACAAGTGGGAAAACAAACTAATGAAACACGCAACCTGGTTTACTCTTAGTCCACCTGCGTAATGTAAAAAAGTTCCTTCCAGAAATTTCCTGAATCCCTTGGAATACAAAACGGAGGCTTTCAGGGAGTTGCCATCTCTTCCTGTTTCTCTCACAAAGGTGGTGCGCAGGGGGTGAGGAAAGGGGCTTTGGCCTCATGTGGGTGGTTGGGTTGTTCTAGGAGGTATCCACTGCTATCAGGGGCACGTCCCCTGACCTGACTGCAGTGTGTTCTGCTGGCCTTGGATGCTGAAATCTACAGCAGGTGACCCCGTGGTCCTATCCGACGGCCTTCATATGATCCCGGGGAACAGTAACCATTCTTTCTGACTTGACTTCCCATATCTTATTGGCTTCTATCCCTCATCCACCACCTGGCCTCTGACCCAACGGTCCATCACAGTCTCCACAGTGTTATCTCACTCTGTGCAGCAGGCCACATGGCTAAGTGACTAGCCCTCAACTCAGCATCCACACCACAAAGAAACAGTTTCCCTGATGCCTGCAGGGAAACTAAGCTTCCTGGTTGGCAGTAGCTGACTATCACGGACAGGGAAGACGGGGCAGGGTTGTGTCCTCAGTGAGGCAATAAGAGAAAATGGAAATTTAAAATGATCATCCCTCCCCAATACATAATCACGTGCATTATCCTGGGTTAGGTTTATCACACCCTCAAAGTAATCTGTTATGCCTTCAAGTAATAAGAACCTCCATAGAAATAAAGGTAGGAAAGTTTGGGTAAAGCCTTGACAAGAGCAACCAGTTGAGAAGAAAGAGGGTTGAGCCATGGAACAGAAAGAAAGGCCAGAGATGAGAACAAAGAAAGTGCACTGGGAGGAAAACCAAAGGAAAAGAGGAAGGAAATAAAGCAGGAGAGGGTGACCTGTGGTGACATATGCCACAAGGATGAAACTAAGAAAAAGTCAGATGTTTGCTCTATTCTCTAGATAATAGACAAAATTGCAATTTTCACCCCTTTGCAGGCAAGACCTCATGGAGTAAAGCTCATAAGAGTCTGCACTTAGATCACTTAAAATATATGGCCAATACACATTGAGCATACATTGTTACATTGTTACAATGGTCTAATTCAAATAGAAAACCTGGGAGGAAGAGCAGGATTCAGGCGTAGCAGCGTTGATGGCTGATGGTGGGACAGAATGGCAAAGATGATTTAAGATTTGGATGCACTAAGATGCTTTGTAAATTCTTGGTAAAAGCCGAGGAAGGGAGTCAGTCAGGATGACTGGGTATGTAAGTTTAGGGCAGGCTTGTGGTTATAGAAGTCTCTGATTTAACTGCTTGGAACGGAACTTCGTTTCACAATTATGTTGAATAATAGATGTGGTAGCCCTCAGGGAGTCTAGAAAAGAAGAAATGGGGGAGCAAGAATTTGTTAGTGTTGATCCAGCATTGTCTGAGGTCAGCTTCCAGTCTCTCCAGGGATATCTTCTGTGTGTGCTCAAATATTTGATATCATCTTAGCTTACCACCTCCGTTCCATTCTTACATTCTGCTTTGCATTGTAGGGCAGAGATGTGGAACCCTGTTTTCCAGAATGCTTTTTCTCTTAAGGTTCCACACAAAATTTGGAAGGTGGAAGAAAAGAGAAGCTCTTACCCACCAGCAGCAGTTGTAAGCTGGTCAGGACAGATGACAGACATAAGGTGTGCAGTGGTTTCCAGGAGCATTCCTGAGAATCACATGCCTCTAGTCTGTAGCTTTCCTGACCTTTGACTCCCTAGCTTTTCCAGTGATTGTACTAATTCCCTGCAGTAAAACTCTTCTACATGGAAACCTAGGGAGGTTCCTTTTCCCTGATGGAAATCAGAATGAGGAGTTGGGGCAGTGGCAACCCTCAAAAACATCAACTTCCTTTTGCTTTAATTATTAATATTATAATTATTAATATTAATTGAATTGAATTACTAATACTATTTCCTAGAAAGTTAATGCCAAGACAGAGATAACCTAGAGTTTTATTTTTCCTTCACGTAAAAGCAGACTTTGAGATGAGCACTTGGGAACAACTGTTTATTTGGCAACTAGTTCCAGGATATACAAGTGACCAAGTGGGGAAACTGAGGCAGGGAAGCACGAGAAGCTCTAGAAGGGCATGTTAGTGGGAGAGTTACTGCTGTGGACAACGAGATTAATCCCACTTGGATCCACTGAGGAGCCATGAGGAACGCCCCTCAGAAGTGTCCCACCAAGGCTTGTGTCAAGATGGAGTTTCTGTCTACAGACATCTGCTCCTCCTTGGTTGAGGGTTCAATCCCTTGTACTTTTGAGTTGTCCTGCTCGTAGGTAGAGAAATCCTCTGTTGGAGAAAGCCCTCAGGCAGAAAATCAGAGAATTGGAAGAATGTGAGTTGAGAAGATAGTGTTTCTAGATCTGTGGCACTGACGTCCAGGTGGTGGCGGTGGTGGTGGCTTAGGCACGTGGCTTCCCTGCAAGCCTGCCAGCCTCTCTCTTCTGTTTCATTGCAGTAACAGGGGCAGAAATCAGGGTGCAGAAGGATGAGAGAGGTGGAGAGAGGAGTGGATGGAAACAAGATGCCCTTGGAGTGTGAAGGCGAGCAGCGGAAATGGCTAGAATTTCGCTAGGGTCCTCAGAAAATCCCCACACCACACCTGTGTTTATTCCCTTCCGCCTTGCCTCCCATCCACTCTCTCTACCCCTCTTCCTCCCCCTCTTCTTTTTCTCACAATTGATTTTAGTTTAATTTATCTTTCAGATAATGCCTACCACAAAGTTTAAGATATTAACTCAGTTATTTTTAAAGACATAAGCCTAAGTGTTCCCACAAAATAAAATAAGATGCTTTCTTCTAAATGACCTCTCTCTAGACTGCTCCCCACCCCACCCCCACCCCCCCACCGCCCAGGCTGAGCGAAAGCAATCACCTGCCTTCAGCAAATACGTGCAGAATTGCCCAGTAAATACAGGTTGTCATGGAAACCAAACCAAAAGAGAATAGAGAGATAAGGCTGAATATTAAGGATTGTTTGGCCTCAGTGACTTTTTTTTTTTAATTCTTTGGTCTATAAAAATGTGAACCACAGTTTCCTTTCAGAGATATACCAGGTGAGTCCTAAAGCCATCCCTAACCCTTAGTTTCTGTGCAGTTTAGTGCTTTTTCATTAGCCCTTCCTCTACCTCTTTTCCCCTTTTCCAGGAGCTCATAAAAGAGCAATTGCAAATGACCTCTGGTGGCATCATGTGTTGGCGGGAGTGGTGCGGTGGACAGGAAAAGGGATTTGGAGTCAGACGGATCTGGGTGTGCCTCGCAGCTTTGCGGTGATATTTTCCCATCAGCGTTTTGACACGGGAGACTCTTATTACCTAAAGGTATCTTGACAATTTATCCTGCAAGTTGAAATGCTCTCATTTTGTTTTTAAAAGATGAAGAGTGCTTCAAGGACCAGTGCATTTTTCTCTGCACATCTTATCACTCATTTTCAAATCTGAGACGTCTTTCCTCTTAATAAGCACAATTTGCTTAGTGCTGTGGTTAAAGCATTCTGACACAAGTAATTCAGAGTGACAAGAATTCCCACCTATTTCTCCAAAGCTCAGAAACTTTTCGGGAAATTCATCTTCACTGGAAGGACCAAGGGATTTTACCAATGGTTATATTATTATGTCAATTAGCCAAGGGCTGTTTCTTGAGGTTCCATGAAGGCAAATTTTTACTGGAGCTTAGGGAAGTATCATGGAGTGAGGCTGGAACCAGAAATTGAGTGTGAGTTTCAGGCTGTGGAATTTATTAGCTAATGAACTAGGGCAGGTACTTCTCTAATCTCAATTTTCTTATAAGCTATAGAATAATTTCTAAATGTTTAATTGGACTCGTGGAGTTTCTTTGTTCCTGATATAAGCTGACATTCATATAGCACATATTATGCACCAGGAATTGTTGTAATGCTTCACATGGGAACTCATGGAGTGCTCCCAACACCCTTATGCACACGTACTTATTATTTTCCGGCAGAGGAGGCTAAAGGACACGAGGTAAATGTTTTGCCCAAGGTTGCACAGCTAATTAAGTGGCAAATCCAGGAGCTAATGCAGGAAGTCTGGCTCCAGACTGTTACCATCACTAGAAAATATTTATGAAATACTTACTAATTTCCTAGATACAGTATTAAGCACTTTACAAATAAAATCTAATTTGTTCCTATTTGTTCTTATACCTATAAGAACTCTATGGTATAGGCACTATTACTTAGGTGCAGAGGAGGAATTAGGTTCAGAATCTGAGCTGAAGGAACTTGCCTATGGTCCTATAATTTATAGGCAGAAACTATTTCTTTTGCTTCTAATATTCTCATTTTACCCCTCACCCTCTCCTTCGCCTGGTAAAATTCTCATCATTCTTCAAGTCTCAATTTAAACATTGTTTCTTCTAGTAGCCTTTGTTGAAAGCCTATACTAGGCAAATTTGAACTAAAATGGACAAAGATAGTTAAAAATAAAAAAAAGTTATCTGGGCCCCCAATTTTTATAAGTAGGAAGGAAGCAGTCTGAGAAAGCAACTTAGTTGAAAATGCGTAATTTCAAATTGAAGGACATCTCAGATGATGGAGGCAAGGGTATGGGAAGTGGAAGCAAGAGGCGTACACAATGGTCAAAGTAACCACTCCCTGGGAGCAGAGTTGTCTTCTAACCAGGAATCATTCCTTTTCCCCACAGGAGGGATACCTGGCAATGTACACTCAGCTGGATTTCAGAATTGCTATGGAAAAGTGACTGCTGTGCAGTCCTGTTTCTTCCATTTTTGAATAAGAGTCTGTTATGGTTATTTTGTCCCTGTTTTTTCATTGCATGTTTGGTATGTCAAAAGCAGTTATCTTCTCATAAGTTTAAAGGTCTCTGAATGAAGAAAACGTGCACCCTGAATGCCACACTCCAGAATTCCATCCACACTTGAACAGGATGCACATTGCAAGGTATTAGATCTTGAGACTGATACCACATTAAATCAGACTTTGGAAACAGTTATGGGGAGGTCAGCGTATTGTGCATTAGGAGTGAAGTGTGGGAGATGGAAATAAAATGGCCACAGTATTTAGCAGATCCTTCTATCAAGAGGTGGAATCTGTTCTCCACCCTTAATTATAGATTTACCTATGGTACTTGCTTTGGCCAATGGGGCGCTAGAAAACATAATACAAGCAGAAGCTTTCTTGTGCGTTAGGATTTGCTCCTGTTCTGGGAATCCTCCATGTGAAAAAGCCTGGATTAACTTCCTGTAGGGTAAAATTTGATGGGAAGAATGTCCTCATCAAGCTCTGATAACCCACAAAATCATGAGCTAAATGAAATGGTTGTTGTATTAAATCATTAAGTTTTGAGGTGGTCTGCTATGCAGCAAAAGCTCACTGATGTTGGTTGGATGTGCATGGATAGACAACAGGTAGGGAGGAGGGAGTTCCATTGCTGTAGTTAATAATACAGCATTAAGTGAGTGGCAGTTGCAAGACAATGTAGGGAAATTTATGTGCTGTAGCAGCTTTTCTCTCCACCTTCTGAATTTAACACACACACACACACACACACACACACACACACACACACACACACACAGAAACTACGCTAATCCAGAATGTATAGAGATCTCTATCTACAATAATCAGGCATTCCAGTGAGGATTATGCTCTGAGATGATGCATTTAAAAGACATTTAAGCCAGCAAAACAACTGATGATCACACCCATGAGACAGTCAAACTTAGATAGTGTACTGAATGAAGCAATAAGACGCAATTTCATTCATCTGATCAATATGACGCCTAGATGCCTACTGTGAGCTGTAACTGGGCAAAAGAAAACAATATGGAATCCCATTAGTGTATTGTAACTGCAATTTAAAAATTTGCTTTCTCGGGCATTTGCTATATTTGGAAACTGTAAGGGCTCAATAATCAGGAAATAACTCAATAAGATCAACATAAAGTCTTATCTGGGCAGTAATTTCACAGAAAATTTGGTTTAATAAAAATTTCACGTGAATCACTTTTTAATTGACACTCAAGCACTGTGATCTCTTTGGAAGACAGATGTCAAGGAAATAAAAGTTATGCCTTGCTAAATTTAAATGTACTTGCGATATGGCGTCTACTAGAAAGGAAATACCTTTATCTGATTTTTGCAGTTTACTATCCTTTTCTGCTTTTCAGGTTGACAAGGCATTACAGTTATTCATAAGCTTTTGTATTTTCCCTTTTGATTTAGAATTCTTACTTTATTCCTATTGAAAGAGTTCTTTAAGAATTAGGTAAAAATTAATAAATTAAAATATTCTTAAAATTTCTTCACGTTTAGAGTCTGATTCATTTAAGTCACTTTTAAAAATAAACTTTATATTTTAGAATGAAATAAAGATTTACAGAGAAATTGTGAAAGTAGTACAGAGAATTCTCATTTACTCCGCACTCAGTTTCTCCTATTATTAACATCTTATACTAGTATGATACGATTGTTGTAATTAATGAGCCAATATTAATATATTACTATAAACTAAAATCCATATTTGATTCAGATTTCCTTAGCATTTGCTTAGTGTTCTTTTTGTTTCTTTGCTGTAAGTTCCCATCCAGGATACCACACTGTATTGTATCATCAAGTTTCCTTAGGCTTCTCATGGTTGTGACAGTTTTTCTGCCTTTCCTTGTTTTTGAACTGGGATGTCTTGAGGAGTAAGATATTTTGTAGAATATCCCTCAGCTGGGATATGTCTGATATTTTTCTCAAGATCAGAGTGGGATCACGTGTTGTCAGAGGAAAAACACAGAAGTAAAGTACCATTTTCATCACATCGTATCAATAGCACATACTATCAACATGACTTATCACTGCTGATGTTGACCTTGATCATCTGGCTGAGGTAATGTTTCCCGAGTTTCTTCATGGTAAAGTTACTCCTCTTTTCACGTTTTCCATAATATATTCCTGGAAGGAAGTCATTATGTGTATTCCACATGTGAGGGGTGAGAAGTTATGCCCCACTAACTTGAGGGTGAAGTATCTACATAAATTATTTGAAATTCTTCTACATGGGATATTTGTCTATTCTCCCCCTATTAATCAATTCATTTTAAATTATTTAATCTTTTATTTATATTAGGATGGATTCATGGATAATTATTTCATACTTTGGGTCATAATCTAACACTACTGCTTATTTTGTTGCTTAAAATGTTTCCGCTTTGGCCATGGGAACTCTTTCATTTGACACCTGTGACCCTTTGACATGTGCTCATCATTGTGGGATCTGTAGTTAGTTCATGAGGTTTTGAATGACATGCTCTGTCAATCTCATGTTAACCTGGTACATTCTCTTTCTATTCAGTCCTGTCTTTGCATCTCTCTCTCTTCTTTCTCTTCGCTTCCTTTATTCATCACAATCGGAAAAGAAGAAAGGGTATGTGATCTCAAATTTTGCTGTTTGAAGGTAAGATAATTCTTCTTGGAGTCTAGCCAGTGGTTCTCAAATGTTCATGTGCAAAAGAATAATCTGGAGAGTTTGTTAAAACTGCAGACTCTTCCTCTGCTATGAAGTGAACTTAAATACATCCTCCACAGATTCATATGTTGAAGCCTTAACTTCCATGGAGACTGTATTTGGAGATAGGGCTTTTAGGAGGTAATTAATTAAGGGTAAATGCAGTCCTAATTAAGGGTAAATGTGTTCCTAATCTGATAGGATTGGTAGTTTTATAAGAAGGGGAAAAGAGAGAGATCTCTCACTACATGCACACATCAAGGAAAGGCCATGTGAAGAAGACACAGTGAGAAGGCAGCCATCTGCAAGCCCGGAAAAGAGCTCTCACCAGAAACCAAATTGGCCGGCACTTTGATCCTGGACTTCCCAGCCTTCAGAATTGTGAGAAAATAGATTTCTGTTGTTTAAGCCACGTGGTATATGATATTTTATTATGGCAGCTTGAGCTAACACAACCTCCCCCGCCCTCCACTATAGCCACCCTTTTGATTTTTAGGTGAAGAGAGGGGCATGTAAGGATTCTGCATGTTAACGAGACCTTCAGGAGATACTGATGGAGTCCTCTGAGGGCTTTGCCTTGAGAAGCAGTGAGCCTAAGAGTAGAGGAAGAGCATGTGTCAAACTCTTTCCTGAGGGCAAGTAGCTGCTCCGATGTACACGATTTTTTTCTTTTCTGGTGGCTTATACTATTTGAACACATATACCTTACCTACTGTTTGTGATGAAAGGGGTATAGTTATCAGGAACTTACAACACAAAAACTACTTTATCATAGGACAAACACTCATATACTCAGAATCTGTGCTCAGAGTTAGGTTTTACATTTAAGCTTTTGCGTACATACGAAGTCTCACTTTTTTTCCCTGCAGTGTATGGAGTGTTAAGGACCACAAGACATAGCATTTTAGGGCTAGAAGGAAACTGAGAGATCATTAACTCTAGTTCTCCTTCCCCTTTAGGTACAGAAAAGAAAGTGGGAACCACAGAGGACTGGATTGTCCCAATTCATATGATTATTGGTGGTGGAGCTAGGTCTAAAAATTATTTTCCTAATTGGGGATTAAGTTTCATCCATTAAGACAGACGAAATTGAACATAATTGGTTTAAGCAGATTTTAGTGAAATAGACAATTTTGGATTACTCTTTCTGTTTTCAAATTTTTACATCAAGGTACAATTGCATCCGGGTTTCAGGATTATAGCTTTTGTTAGTTACAAAAGTAGATGCTATACAATGTCATGTTTCCCATTTGAAGGTCTGTTGTTTAAGCTTCATTTATTTATTTACTTGTTTTATTTAATTTTATTTTTTATAGGAATATAATTGCTTTACAATGTTGTGTTAATTTCTGCCGTACAACAAAGTGAATCAGCTATATGTATGCATATATCCCCTCCCTCTTGGACCTTCCTCGCAATATTAAAACTGACACTTAGCTCTTGGCTTAGCCAAGCTGAATCTGAGTACAATCAGTGACGTTGGCTTCTACTATGATACAGGCACCTAGATATAGAAGAATCCAGATGTGGAAAGTGAAGGGGGTGGGCGAGGTCTCATGATAGGCATGTTTCTGGGATAAACCTTTGTTCAATTAATTTTAGGCAATATTGCCTGTTACGCATAATGAGACACAATTCATATCCTTTTTAGGATGCTTCCTAAAATGCAACCAACTAGCAGAAGAAAGACCACCTTGGTTGAATGTTTCACAAGGCTAAAGGTGACACTAATTCTAGACAAGCCTGGAGCTGCGAGGTAGCATTTTGTGGTTGTTTAAAGATCACTGGACTAGATTTGAGTCTTGGCTTTCCCCTTACTATTACTGTGACCTTGAGGAAAACACTTTACTTCTCCTGTCTTCAGTTTCCTTGTCTGTAAGTTGAGGGGACTGGTTTCAATATTGTTAATAACCCTTCCAGTTTTAAAGGCACCACAACAGTGGATCTGTTCTATCTGGACTATCTCTAACAAATAGGGTCCAAAGTGAATTAATTTATCTTTAGAAAAGAGTTCTTTCCATTCTGGAATTTTGATGTGGCTTTCAGAATTCCTAGTTGTTAGAACAGGGGAAGAGTTTCAGGCCATTCACATTTTAACTGTTATTTTATGATCTACTGGAAGCCATTTCATAAATGAAGTGCTCAGCACTGCAGAACTGGCTGATGATGCCTTAAAGCTGGAAAAGAGATGGCATCTCAAGAGATGGTATCTCATGTCATGGTTGTGTACCGGAGCTCTGTGTGTGTGTGTGTGTGTGTGTGTGTGTGTGTGTGTGTGAGGAGGGATCTTTGAATAACATTTGGAAGCAGGTTGTTTATATATCTATATCTATAGATATACTGTATATTTCTCTCTTTATATATATATTTCTATATATTTTATAAATTTCTATATATCTATATTTATACATAGAGATATGGATATAGAGATACAGAGTAATATAGACCTAGATATAGATATATAGAAATGTATTTTAGGTATTTAAATATAACTATAGATAATTATATTATTATTATTAATATATTTGATAAGATATATTAAATATAAACATACATTTCTCCTCCTGGATATATAAATAGACAGATAAATATCTATATATGTAATATATCTATATATATCATATAGATAAGTATGGACCTCTATCTATATATCAATCTGTCTGTCTATTACCCAATGGGAAAATAATATAGATGAGACTGATAGGATTGTTTCTCTCCAGAATGTGTCCCACTGGGACAGGTGGGCAGGAGTGTTCTGTACCACCACAGTGTGGTGACATGATTAACTCACGGATGTGTCTGGCCTTTCTCGCCCTCTTGCCTGCCTCTCCTGCTCTCCGAGGAGCTTCTTGCCTTGCCAAGCTGGTAGTTTGGGCTTTTGTGATAAAGAATCTAGAGGACATAGGACAGGAGAAGGGGGATGAGATGGGATTGAGCTGAGGAAGGAGTTTTCCAGGGAGTGTTGGTAAGAGAAGCACAGCAGACAGGAAGTGACAGAAGCAGCTGGGAGAAGGGGGAGGGGGCTGGTTCTAAGAAACATTGTCCCAGTCACGGTTCATATGTCCCCTTCCCATGATTTGACAAATCCACTGACTTCATAACTCCATTTTGCTTCTGAATTCTGTTTTGGAGGGCAAGGCTGCTTGGTGACTGAATCACACGATCAATGGGTCAATAAGTGTCATAGTTACAACTCTTTGCAAGGAGAATCCAAAGGCCTGTTGCGCAAAGCATGGAGGAGACTTTTGGAAGTGACAGATTTTGCTCTTGGAAGTCAGCATTAAGGCTCTTGATGTGATGCTGAAAAGACTGGGGGTGGTACTCCAGGGGCACAGACCCGAAACCCCGTGAGAACAGGGCCTGCCTCTCTTCTGTTTGCTGCTGTATCGCCAGTGCCTGCTCTACAGAAGGCTTTTTGGAAAGAACAAATGCTGAGTAAATAGGGGAGTGTGTGTATGCAGGGTCCGTCTTAGGTCACTGATTCACCCTTAGCGAGAGGAGTTAATCTAGGGACTGGTTCTCTGTATCCTAAGTTTCCTGAGGGAGAAAAGCACCAAATATGTAAGGAGTCTGGAATTGAGAAAAATATTGAAACTATGTGAGAAAACAAAAGTCATGGAGGTGGCTTCCTTGTAATTCACTTACGTATAGCTTGTGATATTATGACTAAAAGATGAGAAGGGGGAGGGACTGTGTGTGTGGTCGTTGATCTCATCTGTAAGAAGGATATAATATTGTCTCCCAGCAGAGCTGTTGTGAGGACTAGAAGTGATGAATGTTGATATAAAGTACTGATGGGCAACACGTTGATACAATACATGTTATTATAAGAGCCACCATTAACTGGTCCCATTTTTCAATTCTTCATAAACAAACAATAACCTCCTGCCCCCAATCCTACTTCTTTCTAGCAAAATCTTATGTGGGTTAATGATAAAATCTGGTGGGTAGAGACCCCAGGCTGCCCCTAAGGCCTGTACTCCGAGTCCTCCAAACTCCAAGCGTATCATGGAAACCACCAAGCTGGTCCAAGTCTCCCTTTACAGCTGCAGGACTGGGTACCAGTCATGATGTACTGAGAAACCCAGTTCTGTTCTTCAGCATCTCAAGTCAGTGAAATTGGTTTTTCTCAGAGGAAGAGGGAAAAAAAACATTGTTATATGACTGAGATTTCTCTGATCCCAAGAAAAATGCTTAACCTGTCTTTTTTCTTTTTTTGTTACTTGGCTTGACTCTCTCTTCTCACCCTGTCTTGCTTCCTTTAGTAATTAGTTCTGGAAGGAAATAACTCACATAGTGAAAAGATCTAGAAGCTCAGATTAAAAAAAATATTCTAGCCAACACGGATATGTGCGATTCACAGTTGCTTTAAACCCACAGAAACTTGTTTGCACAAATTAATAACAACTTTTAATAAACAGACTTTACTGTCCATGGCTAAAAATATTCCAGTCAGGCTTTAGTTGAAAAGAAAGATATGACAGGAATCTATTCCCATGGCAACAGTACTTTTCGGAGTACTTTCTACAACAATGATCTGTGATAGCTTTTTAAGATGTTTAGGGGGGTTGTGTTTCACAACTAGTTAGGGAGGTGAGAGGGAAGGAACAGAAAGGACACAGGGCTGAGTCTGTGGATTTTGAATCATCAGCTGGGTGAGCCTCACCTTAATTATATTCAGGGGTGAACCTAATGCTGCTTATGATGATAAAACTGAAACTCTTTAGAAAGGTAAATGCCATTTCTCCATATGTAAGCTTCCAAATCTTGTGGATTAGTCTCTGCCTGAATAGGAGACCACATGCAAGGGCTTGATAAGAGTAATAAAGATTTATAGTTATTTAGAATTCATCTTGAGTCAAAACAAGTTTTCTTGGGCCATCTCACAAGTCAAAGAAGACTAAGAATTAATCTCAGCTGAAAAGATGCTGTTGTGTAAATGGCAGGTTATATTAGAAACTGTCTTGCAGTGCTGGCTTGCTCAGTTTCACTGTGATGGAAACCTTAATAAGCCATAATGTAAGACGCCCTTTGCAGCCCTAATGACTCCACAGAAGAGTCATGCAGAGTTAGGGGAACTCACTTTGTGCCGCCTGGCTCTTCACCAGTGACTCCTGGACCAGGTCTGGGACTCACTCAATGCAAAGGAGGCGGCTTTGATGGTAAGTAAGCTCTGAAGCTAAGAAATCAGGGTCCAGATTTCCATTTTAGAACATAAATACAAATTGAATGAAATTTAAGTCACTCCCTTTATTCTTATTGTTTTCTCATTTTGAAGGGGAAGATTGCTCCTTGTCAAAAATTTCAAGATGCACAAAAAAGTATAAGACAGGGGAAAATCTTCCATTATCACCAGCCAGAGGTGATGTCAAACTGATTTTGGCATTTTTCTGATGCACTAGGGTCAGACTTTTAGAAGGATAAAGGTATCTTTTAAGGTCAGGTTGCCAGCCCCTTGGTTTGCAGATGAGGAGAGTGTTCAGCAGGTGAGTCTGCGCTGAGCCCACACAGCCCAGTGCACCCAACATCATAGACTGCTCATCCAGGATATTCTGCCAACATTACTGCGTTCAATTATTTTATTTTGTTTTCTAATTATTTCAGGGAAATCATTAAATCCTCCAATCCCCAAGATTTCTCAGAGAACAACAGCTTGCAGAAAGCTAACACACATTCTGAGTTCCAGACAAAGCCTGGACTGTTTTAATGGTAATGACCTAAATGCATCTTATAATGTGGGTGGTCTTTATAAAAATACTAATTAATTAGTAGGCCTGGGAATTCCCTGGTGGTCCAGTGGTTACGACTCCATACTCTCACCCCTGAGAGCCCAGATTCAATCTCTGGTCCGGGAACTAAGATTCCACAAGTGGCGAGGAGCTGAAAACAAACAAACAAACAAACAAAGAAAACAAAACCAAACAAAAAAAAAACCAGTAGGCCAGAGCAAAAAAGGTTATTCTCATCAAAAGTGCATTTATTTTTTCTCTAGTCATGTGCTTGATCTCCCTGTTTTCATATTTGAGAGGGAGTAAATTAGACTTCAGTCTTAATTACTTATCCTGGAAGATGCCAGTCGAGTGTCTCAGAGTAATTAGGGAACCACTAAGGAGCCACAAATCCAGGAACGTTATCAGATGATCATGTTCTTAGGAACACTTATTTTTGGAGACTCCATTCTTCACCACACCAAATATATTAAAATATACCCACTTTGCAAATGACATATCATTTTGGGCTATAAAATTCACAAAAAGACTTTTATAAAGTTGGGTGTTGTTAAGAATTTGTGGTCATGATATAAACTTTATTATTGTTTATATGAGAATGAGGTGTGTATGAAAAGTGTGAGTGTATGAGTTTCTTAGAGCTGCCGTAGCAAACTGGATAGCTTAAAATAGTAGAAATATATTATCACACAGTTGCTGAGTCCAGAAATCCAAAATGTGTTTCACCGGGTTAAAATCAAGGTGTTGGCAGGGTCATGCTTCCTTTGGAAACACTAGGGAAGAATCTGTTCCTGGTCTCTTCCAGCTTCTGCAGGCTGCCAGCATTCGTTGGCTTATAGCTGTGTTACTCTAATCATTGCCCCCTTTTCACTTTGCTTTCTTCTCTGGGGGTATACTCTTCTATCTCTCTAAGGATGCTAGTGATGGCATTTAAGTTCCACCCAGATAATCCAGGATTATCTCCTCATCTCAAAATCCTTAACTTAATCATATCAGCAAAGATCTTTCTTCTAAATAAGCTAATATTTATAGACTTCTAGGGAGTAGGACCTGATATTTTGGAGACCACCATTCAGCCCACTACAGTACAGTATTACGTTTTGTAGCTAGTCAGCTATACTTTTATCAATGTTGATTTGGTAAGATTTTTATTTCTCTATGTTGGTACCAGTATATTTTTCCAAGTCTCAAACTTTTTGTCGGCCCTTCAGAAGCTTCTAACTCTGGGCAGCTTGCTCATCCTGGATAAAAGCTCAGGAGAGAGACTTCCGTATCTATAGCCAGGTTGGTTGACAGGACTCCTCTCATTGCCACTGTAATTGGAGCAGGCATTTTTCTAAGAGGTATTTTGCTGGGAAGCATCAGCAAAGGAGGAGATGCCATTCCACCGGGTCCTCAGATGTCATGTTTCTGCAGCCGCAAATAAGAGAAGTACCGGGAGTGAAACACTTGATGTCATGAAAGTCTAGGCAGAAAAGCAATATACTTTAAACTTCAAACTTTGCCAGCTCTCGGGGACTTACTGTGCTGCTAGGCCTCCTGCTAGGCCCAAGAACTAGTTCTAACATCTGTTCAAATAATCTTTACATCATAGATGAGGAAATCAGGTGCAGAGAGGTTAAGCAATTTGCCCAAGTCACCTGGCAAGTGGTTAGTAGAGTCAGAATTTGAACCCAGGTCTGTCTAGATGCAAGGTTCTATTTTTTTTCTGTGTACTGTGCTATAGCATTTCAGAAAAAAGAGTACATAAAACATATGATGAAGTAAAAAGTGTAGCCTTAAGGACAACAGGATTAGAACCAGGACAGAGACTTGACCTCTGTTACTCCAAATTATTCTGGGATATACTTGAACTACTGCTGTGTGTTGTGTGTGTGTGTGTGTGTGAGAGAGAGAGAATGTGTGCATGTGTGTGTGTTTATTTGCTGTAATTAATCACATAGTAGGAGTGCCAGTCTTTTCAAGTAAACTTTTTTTGTGTGATTTTTAGTCTTTGAGTGTCTGGAATTAAAAATAACTTCTTCAGATAGTGTTATTGCCCAACATTCATGGATTCAATTAATATTAAGGATCATTATATACAGATGGCTAGTAGGCACATGAAAGGATGCTCAACATTGCAAATTATTGGAGAAATGCAAATAAAAACTACAGTGAAGTATCACCTCACACCGATCAGAATGGCCATCATCAAAAAGTCTACAAATAACAAATGCTGGAGAGGGTGTGGAGAAAAGAGGATCCTCCTACACTGTTGATGGGAATGTAAATTGGTGCAGCCACTGTGGAGAACAGTATGGAGGTTCCTCAAAAAATTAAAAATAGAGCTACCATAGCATCCTGCAATCCCACTCTTCGGCATATATCTGGAGAAAACCATAATCCAAAAAGATTCATGCACCCCAGTGTTCACTGCAGCACTATTTACAATAGCCAAGACATGAAAGCAACCTAAATGTCCATCAACAGGTGAATGGATAAAGAAGATGTGGTATGTATGCATGATGAAATATTACCCGTAAAAAAAGAATGAAATATTGGCATTTGCAGCAACATGGATAAACCTAGAGATTGTCATATTAAATGAAGTAAGTCAGACAGAGAAAGACAAATATCATATGACATCACTTATATGTGGAATCTAAAATATGATACAAATGAACTCATTTACAAAACTCACAGACTCACAGACATACAAAAAAAAAAAAAAAAACTTATGATTACCAAAGGGGAAAGGGGAGGAAAGATAAATTAGGAGTTTAGGATTAGCAGATACAAACTACAATATGTAAAATAGATAAACAACAAGGTCCTCCTGTTTAGTGTAGGGAACTATATTTAAGGTCTTGTAATAAGCCATAATGGAAAAGAATATGAAAAAATATATATATATAACTAAATCACTTTGCTGTATACTGGAAACTGACACAATATTGTACTTCAATTTAAAAAATTTTTTAAAAAGTAAGGCTCATTAGCACTGTGCGCAGGGTGGATGGACCAGGAAACTCACAAGCCTTACAGAAGTACTTGCTAGATGTTAATAATTTGTTTGTTTAGTAATTCTACTTCTGTCTGTACTATTGTCTGTAGTATCATTTTTTCAATATTCTTTTAAATACTTGCATTTTAAGTCTGTGTTTATTTTAAAAGTCACCTCTATCACATTGTTGGAAAATCACCGTCACCTACTAGAAGTGGAAGGTAAACAATAAAAGGAATGCAATGGAAAGGACATGTTTCTAAATTCTGGCCAGGCGGCCTTAGCTGCCCAAGGAACCGCTATGGTGCTTGCTTCAGGGTTGCTAGGAAGGGAGATGAACAAGTGTTAGAGGGGTGGTAAACGCACACTGGCACTAACCCCAGACTGCCTCCTTGACAAAATCTGAAGATTGAATGAGACCTGAAAAGGGAATAATTTTCTCTCCAGCTGATTCCGTGTGATTATCTGAATGAACCTGAACCTTTACTTGCTATGACGCCCCTCCCTTCTTGTGGTCTAAGGTTTGACACTGAGGCTTCCTGTTGGTGCGGCTTTGACATCCGAAACTGGGAGGGCATTGAATTGTCTAACCACAAGCCCCGCCCCTTGCTCTGTGGAGGAAGTCCTGTGGCCAAACAACCCTCCTAATTACAGCGGCCAGCCACAAAGCCTGCTTATACCTCACTGGCAGGCTTCAGAGCCTGCAGGATTATTGAAACAAGCCAATCACATTTTCTGTAGGAACCAGGGGTCACCTTATTCTCTTGCTGCTGCAGAGCCTGCCTCTCACAAGCCCTGCTTGTTCATTCTGTACCGGAGTGGAACGCGCTAGAGGGGTGAGATGTGTCCTCCGCCACCAGGCTGACAATATATGGTTAATAAACTCCTGTGATCTTGTCTCGCCAGTCTTAGATGTTGTGTGTCCAACCATCCCCATAGTCCTAGGGAGGGAATCCTTCCCTCACCAGTGGAATGAAGAGGAGGTGATGACAATACTTCTCACTTTGGGAAATACTGCCATCTTATAGAATGGTACCCAGATAGAGGCTCTTCCTATTTACAAGAGCCCACTCATTCCTGAAAGAATGACCAGACCATCACAGAACAGACAGAAATGTTGCAGATGTCTTTCAGGTAATAGGCCCTTGAGATGAGAGAAGCTATCTTTTATTCCCTTAAGAGTCTTCATTTAACTTTATGATGAGGACAGCAGGCTTATTTAACACATAATCAATAGGTTCTTGGCTACAAGGTCTGACATGGGAACTTTTTTGCACCACATTCTCTTTGCTGTTGGTTCTGCCAAAGCATCTTTAACTTCTGTGATCACACCACTTAACATTCAAAGCTCTTATGTTCCAAAGTGACAGATAAAATGCTAAAATTTGTGCAATATAGTGGTTAAGAGTTCAAAATCTAGAAGCGCAGGAATAAGACTACTTGGGTTGAAATACTGACCACTTATTTGCTGTGCACTTAGGTAAGTTTCTGAAAATATCTGAGCCTCAGTTTCCTTACTAAGAGTACCTTCCTATGGGACTGCAGTGACTCTAAGTGAGTTACATATAGAGAACTTAGAATAGTACCTGGTACATAGTAAATATTTAGTAAATGTTAGCTATTATTATTGGAGAAGAAGCAACTCACTAACCCTCTAACACTTGGGCTCAAATTGACTTTTTAAAGTCATTCAGGTAGTAAGAACCTGAGGAACAAGGATATTGGACACACATATTTTGATGGGAATGTGTACACAGTGTACCTCTGCAAGGAAGGCTTGTAGCAGCATGAAGACTCTGGGTAGCTGGTATAGGAAGAAAGAATACGAAACAGGCAGGAAAGAGGAGTGAAAATAAGCTTCACTGTTCGTATTTTTTGGGAGGATGGCTTGTCTATCCACATTTTTGGGTGCTTAGAAAATGCCGTAGTTTGCCAGTGTGAGAGGCTGGTAGGACAAAGTGCTCCCTTCCTTCCCTGGGGTGCTGGGGTGTCCCTCCCTTGCTTTGTAGTTCCTTCTGTACTTATCTTTTTCTGCTAGTTTTTAAGCTTCTTGAGGGCAAGAGGACTCATTGGAAGAGGAGCTTGCACTCACACTCCACTTGCCAATACTTGGCTACATAACCCCACCTAGATGGGAGAAGTCGTCCTCAGGCGGGCAGGCTTTTGCTTAGCCAATACTCAGAAATAAAAAGGAAGGAGGGGGATGACGTTGAGAGACAACTAGCAGTCTTTGCACATTCAGTTAATTCTGGAACATTTACTTGACACCTCTGTGTGCTTGAGTGCTGCTTTTTTTTAACTAAAGTGTGGTTGATGTACAGTAATACTGTATGAGTTACAGATGTGCAATATAGTGATTCACAATTTTTAAGGGTTATACTCCATTTATAGTTATTATGAAATATGGGCTATATTCCCTGTGTTGTACAACATAACTTGTAGCTTATTTTATAGCTAATAGCTTGGACCTCCTAATCCCCTACCCCTGTATCACCCCTCCCCCTCCCCCTCCCCACTGGTAACCACGAGCTTGTTCTCTATATCTGCGAGTCTGCTGCTTCTTAAGAAGGAAGACCAGGTGGGGAAGGAGAGGATAAAATTCTTGAGGATGCGCTATCTGCCCAGCTTTCTGAACCAGGCCATCTGTGACACACTCCTCATTTTGCTGGGGAGCCGCAGGTCTTTGGGAGATTTTTCGGTCACAGACCAAAGAGCTCGAGAGCATTTTTTCGGTGGAAGAAAATGCAAAGGGAGGAGAGAGCTAGAATTACATGTAAAGCATGGTATGTTTTCTTAAAATTAAATGGGCATATTTTGGTTGCTGATGCAGTTCTGCCAAATATAGAAAGCATTTCAGAATTCTCTGAGAGCAATCTTAGCTTGGAATGTGAATGTCGACTTGAGAAATCATTTACAGCACCAACAGACAGTCACATAAATGCACACGAGGCTTTCTAATTCAGGAGTTTTCCATTTTGGGGTCACAAAAGCTTTCTAAATTAAGCAATTTGAAAGCATTAACCGAGTGAGAAAACTTTTCCTGATGTGAATATTTAAGATAAATGGCAATAAAGCCCATAGTCCACATTTGCGGACCACCCTGGACAGGCAGGTTAGGGAGTGGGAGCTTTCAGGGTTGGAAATCTTCGCTTTTCTTTTCCTTCTTGCTTCTCACATGGGTTGTGGCGATTCAGGGGTAATGCATCTGCCTGTACGTTGCCACGAGGACTTTATCTGCTCTTTTCTTAGCTCCTTCATCACACTTAGGGATGATTGCCCTAATACAATCTTTAAATGGGAGTGTAATGTTTGAGTTAGCAGGACAGGAAACAACTGGTTTCATAAGTAATATTCTCATAAAATATCATAGGAAAAAAATCCAGCAGTACACACACACACACACACACACACACACCCCCACACACCCCACTAAGCCTAGGAGTATGCTTTAGATGAGTCTCTTCTATTTGAGTTAGAGGGTTGGATACATACACTAGAGCACATCTGTCCACTCTGATATGATTTCTCCATGCACGCACCATAAGAACAGGCTTTGAAGGATGTGATGGTCTATTTTACGTGTCAATTTGAGTGGACCATCGAGTGCCCAGATTGAACATTGTCTCTGGGTGTGTCTGTGAGGGTGTTTCCAGATGGGATTAGCATTTTAATTGGTGGACTCAGTACATTGTCTCCCCACCCCCACCCCCACGTGAGTGGGCATCATCGGATTCCTTGAGGGACTGAATAGAACAAAAGGTGGAGGAAGGAGGAATTTGCCCATTTTTCTGCCTCATGGTTGAGCTGGGACGTCTCATATCATCTTAGACTAGGATTTACATCATTAGCTTCCTTGATTCTCAGGCCCTCAGACTCAGACTGAATTTACATCACCGCTTCCCTGGGTCTTCGGCTTGCAGGCAGCAGACTGTGGGACTTCACCTCCATAACTGGCTGAGCCAATTCTTCATAATAAACCACCTTCTATACACAGGTGCTGTTTTTCTGGAGAACCCTGATTAATACAAGTGGACTGTGGTGTTTCCCCACCTCCGAAGCCGGTCACTGTAGATCATAGGAAGCTGACCCCTTGGTAAGCATGGTTGTGCTTCCAGGAAGCAATCTTGCCTCTCTGAGGGCAGTCTTTGGTGGGAGACAATGGAGGAGCTGCTTGTCCAGATCTTAGCAGGGGTGCTTCACATCACTGACGTTTCAGCTCTTCTGGGAGAAGCCTGCTGTGACTACCTTTACCTAAAGTCCCTCTGTACCTTACCCCGGTTACTCTATGACATCACCACTTGGTTGCCCTCTGTGTTTTTGCTTTCACTAGACCGGGAGCTCTGTGGCAGCAGGGACCATATCTCTAGGTCACAGCTATATCTCCTGTGCCTAGAACTGTGCCTGGCACTTACCAGGCACACCATAACTGTCACCTGAATGGATGGACTGTCTTGGATGATGTGTTATACCTTGACTTGGTGATTTGTACCCCATGAAGTCTTCAGAACAGGAAGTGTAGGTTTTGTCAATAGTAAATTTACTATTTAGGAGGTTCCGATAATGAAGCAGAGGCTCAAAGAGTTTAGTTAGTGTTCCCAAGGTCACATGGCTTGTATTTATGGAGCTGGAATCACAGTCCATATCATCCCTAGTCTAGGGCCTGTTCTTTCAATTCCCCCACGCTGCCTACCAACTTGATGAGAACCCTGTGACATGAGGTATGAGAAGATGTCTCGGAAAGCATAAAGGAAATATTAAACATATAAAAAAACAATAAAAGTAGTAATTTTTACTATTTTTTTGAATGTACAATATTTTCATTAGTGAAAATAGTTATTTAGATAGCAAAATGCTTTTAGCTTCCAAGTAGAAATATAGATACTGTCAAGGTGCTCATTAGAAAGAATTCTATTGAGAGAATACCTTTCCACAGCAATGTAGCTTAGAGGTAAGAGTAAAAGAGTGAAGGGTGAAATTTAGTACGTTTTTTTCCTTTATCATCATTTTAAAAAATACACATTTTATATTTTGAAATTATCACAAACTTGCAGAAAAGTTGCAAGGAAGATACTTTCAGAGAAAAAGGAGATCTTCTTTTCACTGAATCTTTTGAGAGGAATGCCTGTCATCCCCAAATACGTTAATGTGTAGTTCCTACAAACAAGGACATTTCCTACATCACCACAACTATCAAAATGAGGGAATTGAAACTGATACTGATACATTATTTCTATATAATTCTCAGATCCCATTTGAGTTTCTAATGTCCCCCATAGCAAAATGATTCGATAATTGATATTTGTATTCTGTTTGGACTTGCCGCCGCCAAAAAAAAAAAAAAAACAGAAAAGTAATAACTATCCAAATAAATTACAAATAATTGCTATTTTTTGTGGCAAGATATTTTTGACCTAATTTGTATGGTTAAATACATGTAGAAGGAAAATATTCTGGTGATTTTAATTTTCTTTAATTCATTCTTTAATGCATGTTTACTATTTTGACAGAACTGAAAGCATCCACACTTACTAGGAGCTTGTCCAGTTGGAACTCCTGTGAGGACCTTCTTTAGTTTATCCTTAAACTGAAGAGTTTCTGTCTTCTCCTCAGAAGCCTTCGGCTGATGCCATAGAATAGTCTGACCTGGGCCCCACCTCTTACTTCCTCATTTGCCCATCTCCCCAGCTGGTCACGTATATGCTCAGTCAGCTGGTTTTTAAGCAAACAGAATATTTTACTGAGCTGTGAGGCAATAGAATAGTCATGTTATCCAGGTAGGTAAATTGCAGGAATGCAGATCTGTTACTTATTACAATGCACAAGAGCTTAACACTCTTCTACCCATTCCACACAAGTAAGCAGAATGCTACTGGGAAAAAAATATTAATTGTGATTTTCTGATTATAGAAATAATGTACAGTAGTTGTAATTTATTTAGAGAGTTCGGAAAACGAAAACAAGTAGATCAATAGTTAAAATTATTCACTAGACATAAACTTAGTGAACAGAAATACATTTGATCTATAAACTGTTTTTGTTTTTCATTTAGCAATATCATTAACCATTTCCTATATTATTGATATTTCATACAACAGAAGTTCCCAAACTTTATTCTGGTAAAACTAGCACATTGAGATAGACAAGGAAATGGTGCCCTGTTGTTAAGTTTGGTAAAAGCAGTATGTTATAGCTTCTTAAATAAAGTAAGCTGTTTAGTCAGGTTTAACTTGGTGTTTCCCAAGCCATTTGATCACAGGGTGGTTTTTTTTTTTAATTAAAAATCTATTAGCATTTTGATAAATATTCTTCTTTCTACAATATGTGCTTTATGGCTATAGAGCATTTCATCACATTATATCAGTTAGGAATTAATTCACATCAAATGGTAGAAAATTAAATCACAGTAGTTTCACCAGACAAACTGTTTTTTGTTTGTTTGTTTGTTTGTTTTTCTTGTATGAGAAATGTAGATCTGGAGCAGCTGCTCAGTGATGTCATAGGGGCTCCTATCTTTCTATTGCATCATTCTTAAATTCCATCTTCACTGTTGTGAAATGACTGCTGTGCCTCCAAGTGTTGCACACCTAGTCTAGACAAGAAGAAAAAAGAATGGGTCAGCCAAAAAGAAGGAAAGGCTAAAGAGAATGGCAGCCAAGTCCACTCCTTAAAAACCAATCATATTTACCCACCTCCTAGAGTAATGGAAATAAAAACAAAAATAAATAAGTAGGACCTAATGAAACTTAAAAGCTTCTGCACAGGAAAGGAAACTATAAGCAAGACGAAAAGACAACCCTCAGAATGGGAGAAAATATTTGCACACGAATTAACAGACCAACGAATAATCTCTAAAATATATAAACAGTTCACCAAGCTCAATATCAAAAAAACAAACAACCCGCGGTCTTCCTAGGTGGTGCAGTGGTTAAGTATCTGCCTGCCAATGCAGAGGACATGGGTTCGATCCCTATTCCAGGAAGATCTCACATGCCAAGGAGCAACTAAGCCCGTGCACCAAAAAAAACCAAAAAACAAACAACTCAATCAAAAAACGGGCAGAAGACCTAAATAGGCATTTCTACAAAGAAGACATACAGATGGACAAGAGGCACATGAAAAGCTGCTCAACATCACTAATTACTAGAGAAATACAAATCAAAACTACAATGAGGTATCACCTCACACCGGTCAGAATGGGCATCATCAGAAAATCTACAAACAGTAAGTGCTGGAGAGGGTGTGGAGAAAAGGGAACACTCTTGCACTTTTGGTGGGAATGTAAATTGATACAGCCACTATGGAAAACAGTATGGAGGTTCCTTGCAAAACTAAAAATAGAGTTACCAGATGACCGAGCAATCCCACTACTGGGCATATACTCAGAGAAAACCATAATTCAAAAAGACAAATGCACCCCAATGTTCATTGCAGCATTATTTACAATAGCCAGGACAGGGAAGCAACCTAAATGTCCATCAACAGATGAACAGATAAAGAAGATGTGGTACATATATACAGTGGAATATTACTCAGCCATAAAAAGGAATGCAACCAAGACACCTGTAGAGACATGTATGGACCTAGAGACTGCCATACAGAGTGAAGTGAGTCAAAAAGAGAAAAACAAATATCGTATATGAACACATATATGTGGACTATAGAAAAATGGTACAAATTAACCAGTTTGCAAGGCAGAAACTGAGACACAGATGTAGAGAACAAACATATGGACACCAAGTGGGGAAAATGCGGAAGGTGTTGAGGTGGGATGAATTGGGAGAGTGGAATTGCCATGTATACATAACTAATAAGAAAAAAAAATCAAATTGTACACTTTAAATATATGCAATTTATTGTATGTCAATTGTATCTCAATAAAAGTTCTTAAAAAAAATGGATGGAAAAAAATATCATTTTTTCTACAAGCCTAACCAGCAACTTCCACTTATACCTCACTGGCCAGCGCCGGGTCACTTGGTCACTCCAAGCTGCAAGCATGTCTGGGAAGGTGGATATTTTGCTTTTCAGCCTCAGTGAGAGTGGGTGTCAAGGGGAAGGGCATGGGGAATGGCCTTTAGGTAGATAATTAAAAATATTTGCTGCCACCCAGCATCCTCAGAGGCCTTTCTTCCTCATCATGGAGCACATCCTCCCTTTCCCAGTAGAGCGTACGCCACTGGCTCATCTAGTTACCACATTCAGCTCCAAGTACAGGACCCTCTAGTGATATACTGGCCTTTTCAGCAAGTCTCAATGTACCTCATGCTCTAGTGACCCATAAACCAAAAGCTACGCTATCTGTCTTCAGCATACACAGTATACGATGATAGAGACAGCAGAGAGCTCTCTCTGATCTACAGGAAATACCAAATCCTACCGGTGAAGAACTGTGGAGACTGTCTGAGCTGGGAGGGACCCCACTTCTCCTTCTTTTTTTTTATGTTTAAAGTTGTTAGGAAGGCTCTCTGCAGGTATTTATTTGTTTGTTTATTTATTTTATTATTTTTTTGGCCATGCTGCATGGCTTGTGGGATCTTAGTTCCCCAACCAGGGATAGAACCCATGCCCCCTGCAGTGGAAGCGTGGCGTCGTAACCACTGGACCGTCAGGGAAGGCCCAGGACTTCACTTCTTAGTTAGCCAAACTAGCAGCTCCTCATTCTGCCCCAGCCAGGATTCTCATTCTTCACTATCCTCCACGCACACAGGAAAGATGCCCTTCTTGGAGCCTGCATATCTTTTTTAGCCTCTCCCAGTGGTACAAATTCAGGGACCCTGATCTTACTTTATGCGTGAAACACTGACAAACAAGTTTTGTCCACCAGGCCTGGGGTCCTCTGTAACCATCGTTTCTTAAACATTTAGTAGGATTCTTGTCTATTTTCTCTGGGTTAATTCCATGTGTGAAAAATCACAACCAAAGAGCTTGCTTCAATTGGCAAAGAGCTGTGATCTGCCCAACCTTCTCTCCTTTAGATATTATAGTTTTTGCCTTAAGACAGTGGGGGAAAGGGTCTCCACTTGTGTGCCGGACATTTTCCATGTGCCCCTGCAGGTCCACAGTCTGTCTTCCCATCAGTGAGTAAATATTTCCTTTGCTCAAGCTCACATCCCTCCCTTTTACCCCGTATCTACCCCACACCCTGGACACACCTTAGCTAAAATATCCCTCTACTGTTTCTAAACATTTTATTCTCTGCTTTCATGTATGTGCTCATGTCCAGTCTTAATAACAGCAAATGCAACCAGTTTATTAAGTGTGCTGAGGTCAGTGGGCTCACAGACAGAAAGTGGTTTTAGTTTGCTCTGACTACTTTCTTCAAACATTCTGTTTCTGATCTCCCTTCCATACTTTGGGTGACATTTTTGACAGCTCCCACATATTTTCAGTTGACTTCAGCTCTTAAATTGTGGTCTTTTTTGGTGACTCTGTCTTTCAGGCCTTAAAAATGCAGAACAATCAAAATTTCAATCTCACATCCAATTAAAAACTTTCCCCCCTCTCCAGTAATTGAGTACTGACCTTTGGTTTGGGGATTTCTGTGGGAAAGGGGGACGTGGTCTCTTTTTTTCACCCTGTATTTCCTGTACACTTTCCTGTTTCTATCTTCTTTGGGTTAAGGTAGAGGAAGAAAGAATTTTAAAACGAGATGCAGAGTCATACCTGCCCGGAGCTGCAGTGGTAGGATGTGGTGTTTTCTATTACCCCCTGATGCAAGCCAGGTACACCCAGATGACTACTGTGGTCCCTCAGGTTTACCCTCTGACCCCTTAGTATACCTCCCCCATTCTAGTCCTGCTGCTTCTGAGTGGGGCACACGCACAGCCGCTCACGCTTGACTATTTTCTGGCCCATCATTTGACCCATGGGAAATTCACGCACCCTGCATCACTGAATGGTGGGACGGTACTCTGCCCAACTGCTGAACCCTCTCTTTTCGCTCTCCTTTCTTCTACTACATCAGCATTTCTTCTGCTGTTCAACATTCTCCACGTGGAAACCAGCCATCAGTCTCTATGTCTGTGTAATCCCTAAATTCAAGGGGATCTATGTCATTTTCCCCTATTGTCTCTCAGTATGCGTTTCTCCTTTCTCACAGAAGCACTTGGACTTGCATTTCTGTGGTTTGCTGAACAGAGAGTGAGGTGCCCACCTCCTCTTCCAGCAGCTCTGGAAGCCTTCCCTTACATGACTTAGGCAAAGAGAAGAGGAACCCCACCTCTCCCCCCTTTACCGCTATGAATTCCATTCTTGGCAGCCCTCCTTTTGAAGGCCGGGTTTGCTCTAATAGAGTCAAGATGGAGTGATGGTCTCAGTGCTGGGTTTGTTCTCTTTGAATAAATTGCATGGAAGTTGTAAAAAGCAGAACTCTTCAGAGAGTATAGAAACTCATCACTTGTGTTCTTAGCTGTGAGGATTTAGCCAAAAAAATTCCAAGACACCTGGGAAAATACCACTGATCACTCAACTAACATTTGCTGAGTGCTTATGATAAGCAAGGCATTGAACTAAGATATGATGTAGATTTGGGGTTTTTTTTGCAGGTGGTGCCAAATTTATTTTTTAAAGAACTTTTATTAAGATATACTTGACATACAGTAAACTGCATATATTTAAAATGTACAATTTGATATTTTTTTATTTGTGATGTATATATGGCAATCCAATCTCCCAATTCATCCCACCCTACCCCCACCCACCCCCTGTCGCTTTCCCCCCTTGGTGTCCATATGTTTGTTCTCTACATCTGTGTCTCTATTTCTGCCTTGCAAACTGGTTGCTCTGTACCATTTTTCTATATTCTGCATATATGTGTTAATACACGATATTTGTTTTTCTCTTTCTGCCTTACTTCACTCTGTATGACAGTCCCTAGGTCCATCCATGTCTCTGCAAATAAGATATGACATAGATTTTTAAAATGTAGTTCTCACAACTCTATGAAGTAGATACCATTACTATTCCATCTTACAGAAGAGAAAATTGAGGCTTAGATGAAGTTCTCACCCAAAGTCACATGGCTAACAAGTGCCTGAGCTGAAGCTCAAAGTTCAGGAGTCTGACTACAGAGCCAAGATTATTAGCCACTATGCTACCTTGTCTCCTCATCTACTTAAGCCCTCTACATCCACTGGGATTTCTCCGTTAGATCAAGCGATGGTTCTCTTATTGTAATCTATTTAAGAAAACCTGGGGAAAATCATTCTTCTAGCTTGGGGTTGGCAAACTATGCAGCTTCCTTTGGTAAAGAAGGTTGAATTGAAGCACAGCCACATCCATCTGCGTGTGGCTACTCTCTCCCTGTAATGCAGGGCTAAGTGATACCGCAGAGGCAATGTGGCCTGCACAGCCAGAAGTGCTGCCTATAGGGCTCTTTGCAGGAAAAGTTTGCTGACCTCCACTCTAAATGACTCAGGAAGTTGACTCCAACTCTGCAAGTGATACCATCTGATGCTTCACTTCAGGAGGTGTCCTCTTAGCTACCCTGGGTCTTTGCTGCTCCCCATGGTCAAGATATATATAAACTGTGGAAACCACAAAACTCCTCATTTGACTTGAGCATTGATTCTCAGACTCTTAATAGAGTTTGAAGCTGAGGGTTGGTTAGTATTGGATCAATTGAAATTGCCTCTGACTACTTTGACCTACTAAATGGCAATTCCACATTTTTTTAACTACAATAGTGTATAGGTTGCAAGTGAAACAGACTTGGGGTTTGAATTTTGCATCCTTTACTCACCAAATATATGACTTTAAAAGATTTATTTAACTCTCCCAAATCTCTATCTCCTTACTACAGAGTGGAGAATAGTAACATCTCCCTTTCAGAACTCATATGAAAATTACAGTTGACCTTTGAACAACATGGAGGTTGGGGCACTGACCCTCACACTGTTGAAAATCCATGTATAACTTTACAGCGAGCCTTTCATATCTGCGGTTACCTATTCGTGTATTCAACCAACCGGGGTCAAGTAGTACTGTGGTATTTACTATTGAATAAAAAGTCTATGTGGACCCAAATGCATGTTGTTCAAATGTCAACTGTACTAATATTATCTGAAGCACTTAGCACAGTTTCTGCTGGAAATAAGTTCTTAATAATTGACAGCGATTTTTGTTATTGCTCTTATTATCATCAGCAATAAGATACAGATCAGGAGACTTCGCTGGCAGTCCAGTGGTTAAGACTCCATACTTCCAATGCAGGGGCCGTGGGCTCGATCCCTGGTGGGGGAACTAAGATCCCACACGCCTTGTGGAGTGGCCAAAAAACAAACAAACACAGGGCACCCTCTTCATGAGATTTTATGAGGTCTGGCTTTGCTGGAGGCAATTTACCTGCCTTTGTGGACAGATTTCCCTCGGCATCTCCTTACCACGTAGCCTCATAGATAGCTCCCTCCACTCCCCATCATTGAAGCTCAGCTTCTGCCATGAAATACAGGATACTGGAAAACAGTTTTAGAATTGACTGATTAGGTCATGATATCACACCCCAACCTGATGGCCTATTTTCACAAAAGAAGATTGGGCCTCTTTTCCTTAAATGCTCCTTTCAACTCAACCAAAGGCTGAAGTGCACATCAACTGTCCCTCAGTTTACTCACATCCATGAGCAAGAACGGTCAAACCTCACCTAGCAATACAACCCAGCTCCTTCAACCTCAGGGAGCTGCATTCTAGGTGAAATCTAAAATCGTATGTCTTGGTTGCGGGCACATGTGGAGGGGAAGGGTGATTTCTAAGTAGACAGAGGAGGAGGGACTCCAGCACTTAGAGGTCGTATGCTAGCTAAGTACAACGGAAGGGAAGCACGTTCATTTAAAAGATGTAGGTTTTGAAATATTTGGAGAAAAAATTATGTTATTTAGCAAAATACATTCTAACATTTTCAGATTATGGAAGTTGATCTCTCTTGGTCCTTCATAAGAAAAACAGCATGAATTGAAGTGTTGGGGACTGGCAGCTATGAGGAAGAAAAACAGTGTCAGAGCAACGTGGAAATGGGTGGGGGATGATGAAGCTTAGGTTCATTTGTGCGGGCACTTTCTAAGGCCCTGTATCTAATTTTGAATTCACAATTTTGTAATGCTTGTCCTAAAAAGGGTCCTTGAAATAGTGTGGGCTTCAGGCTCCCTACAACTTAGCTCTTTGCCAGGAAATGGTGAGGCACGGAGGAGGAGAAGGAGGAGGAGAAGGAGGAGGAGGAGGAAGAGGAATTGTTCCTAGCAGCAGGAATGCAGAAGAAATTTTTGAGAACAAATGAGGCCAGTGTGGATTTGGGACTCATTGCTAAAATCAGCTACACGAAGAGGTAGATTCCTTCTGTATTCACAATTTCGGTGGCACTTGAGAACTTCAGGAAGCAGGGAAATGTCTTCTTGTGAGTGAACAGGTGAGGGAAAGGGCTATGTGAACAGCAGATGGGATGCAGAGAGGGGTTAAGAATTCAGTGGCAGATGGGCACAAAAGGTGGCTGCGAAAAAGTTGAGTCCCCTTCTCCTTTGAATCTTTGGAGATATTAGGTTTTCCGCCGTATATGACTTCCTTTATTTATGTCATAAAGAAGAAGATGACTCTTGTAGGGTGGAATACTTCGCAGCCATCTGCATTCCTGACACTTGAGATACATCTTTAAGAACAATACACAAGTAATGATTAAGATCCACATTTGCATTAATCAGAGGAGTAGTCCCAGGATACAGGGAGTGATTGAACCCACTGAGCTATGATAAATTGAGGACATTCAGGGTGTTACAGTCTCTTTGATAAGGTGGGTAACAGGCCTAGTAGATGGAAATTAACAGACGATAAGCTGGGAATGAAAGATAAGGACAATTCAGAAAGGAAATAAAGAGCCCCTGAAGTTTTCTGCAAAAGAAACCAATGTTTAAAAGAAAACTTTACTTGACAACCCTCTCAAAGTCTATCCCCTGCAGAATTAATTATGCCTTCTGCTCTTTGATTACATTGGATACAAATGCCTATTATTGTAAATTGTTTATACGTAAGTCAGTTCTGTGTTCTAGAGAGGGAAAAAAGACTATAAAGAGTTAATGAAAGAGTGCATTGCATGTGGTAAGCATTTAATATTGAAAGACATTGAAAGGATGGATGACTAGAGGTTTGGTCCACTGTGGGTCTTTGGAGCTCTTATATCCTTCGTGTCTAGTGAAGCTTTTTCTCCTGTTTCTCAGTATGTGTAAGTCAGTACCTAAAAAAGTCATTGTTCCACCTGGACGGAGCGGGGGGCGGGGGCGAAGGAGAATCTGGGATGTAGTGATAGAGTAGCACTGACATATATATACTACCAAATGTAAAATAGATAGCTAGTGGGAAGCTGTTGAATGACACAGGGAGATCAACTCGAGGTTCGGTGATGACTTAGAGGGCTAGGATAGGGAAGGTGGGAAGGAGTCGCAGGAGGGAGGGGATATGAGGATATATGTATAAATGGAGCTGATTCACTTGGTTCTACAGCAAAAACTGGCACAGTAGTGTAAAGCAATTATATTCCAATAAAGATCTTAAAAAACTTTTATGTAACCCATATAAAAAATAAATAAATAAATAGATAAAATCCTTCTGAAATTGCCCACAAATTTTCTTCTATTTTTTGATGAAGAGATGCTATAGAGATTCCTTTTTAAATACTCATATTTCAATAGCATTTGCAGATTTCCACTTAAAAGGGCATTTTTTAAATGGTTGATGAAATCTCTTCTCTGTAGAAAATCTTTGTCTGGGCTGACTTCCAAGCCTCTTTCCTGTCCTCTTGGCTCCTTGGAGCTCTGACCTCTCTGGTCAGACTTTTCCCTGGGGGGTTGCAGGTTTGCTGGCATTCCTCTGAGGACAGAGATGGATGAGGTGTGTGGGTTTGTTGATGTTCACTTGGTATTTTTAGTTCATGGTTAGCAAAAGTAGAGACAGCAGCAGAGTGGCTTTTGTTCAATATGAAATCTTACATCTGTCCTGTGAAAGTCCCTTTCTTTAGGAGAATCCTTTCTAACTGACTGCCCCTGCTGCCGAGATTGCTGCCTGAATCCTGGGCCTCCCTGTTGCCAGGAACCTCCCTACTCCCTAAAAGGTTTGGTGTGTAGTCTGTCATAAGAATAGGCCTTAAAGACTGTAATGATAAATAATTTAGCTAAATGTGTCTCTAAAGGGTGTGGATTTTTGTCCATCTTAGGAAGTGTCTGCTGGAGAACTTCTCAGCTCTGGTTGTTCCCTGATAGGCTCAGAGTCTAGTGTAGAAAGAATACTCATTTCCAACTTCCGAGTCCATCTCCATCCTCATCCAAATAACACATGGCTGAAAAATTGGTTTAAATTTTCCTCCTTAAAGTTAAAAAAAAGAAAACAAAATTGGATATCTACATGCAAAAGAATCAAACTGGACTACTTTTTCACACCACATACAAAGATAAACTCGAAATGGAGTAAAGACTTAAAGACAAATGTAACATCTGAAACTATAACATTCCTAGAAGAAAACATAGGAAGTATGTTCTTTGACATCATTCTTAACTATATGTCCTTGGATATGTCTCCTCAGGCAAGGAAAACGAAGGCACAAATAAACAAAAGGGACTATATTAGACTAAAAATCTTTTGCACAGCAAAGGAAATTATCATCAGAACAAAAGCACACCTACTTGAATGGGAGAAGATATTTGCAAAAGATATATCTGATAAAGGGTTCATATCCAAAATATACAAAGAGCTCATGCAATTTAACATCAGAAAAACAAACAACTCAATTAAAAAATGGTCAGAAGGTCTGAAAAGACATTTTTCCAAAGAAGACATACAGATGGCCAACAGGCACATGAAAAGATGCTCAACATCACTAATCATCAGGGAAATGGAAATCACAACCATGATGAGATATCACCTCACATCTGTCAGGATAACTATTGTCAAAAAGACAACAAGCAACTAGTATTGGCAAGTGTGTGGAGGAAAGGGAACCCTTATGCGCCATTGGGGGAATGTAAATTGGGGCAGCCACTATGGAAAACAGTATGGAGGTGTCTCAAAAAATTAAAAATAGACCTACTATTTGAGCCAGCAATTCCAATCGTGGGTATTTATCTGAAGAAAATGAAAACACTAATTCGAAAAGGTACACGTACCTCTATATTCATTGTAGCATTATTTCCAATTGCTAAGATATGGTAGCAACCCAAGTGCCCATCAATGGATGAATGGATAAAAAAGATGTGGTATGTATATACAATGGAATATTAATCAGCCACTAAAAAGAATGAGATCTTGCCATTTTGGCAACGTGGATGGACCTAGAGGTTATTATGTAAAGTGAAATAAGTCAGACAGAGAAAGATAAATACTGTATTATTTCACTTGCATGTAGAATCTAAAGAGCAAAACAAATGAACACACATAACAAAACAGAAACAAGAGTTACAGGTACAGAGAACAAACAGGTGGTTGCTAGAGGGGAGAGTGGGGGGGAGAATGAGAAAAATAGGTGAGGGAGATAAAGAAGAACAAAATTCCAGTCACAAAATAAATTAGTCACAGTGTGGAAAAGTATAGTCAATAATAATATAATATTTTTCTATGGTGACAGGTGGTAACTAGAGTATTGTGCTGATCATTTTGTTATGTGTAGAAGTACCGTTTGCGGGGGTGGGGGGTGAAGGGGAAGCTGAGACGAAGTGAGAGAGTAGCATAGACATATATATACTACCAACTGTAAAATAGATAGCCAGTGGGAAGTTGCTGTATAACAAAAGGATTTCAACTCGAGGATGGATGATGCCTTAGAGGACTGGGACGGGGAGGGTGGGGGGGAGTCGAGGGAGGGAGGGAATATGGGGATATGTGTATAAAAACAGATGATTGAACTTGGTGTACCCCCCAAAAAATAAATAAATTAACTTCAAAAAAAAAAAAGTACCAACTCAGTATATTGTGTACCAGGAATTAATATAGTGTTGTAGGTCAATTATACTTCAAAGACAAACAAACAAACTTATAGGAAAAGTGATTAGATTTGTGCTTACTAGAGGCGTGGGCCAGGGGGTAGAAGAATTAGTGGAAGGTGGTGAAAGGGTGCAAACTTTCAGTTATAAAATAAATAAGTACTGGGACTTCCCTAGTGGCGCAGTGGTTAAGAATCTATTCCGCCTACCAATGCAGGAGACACGGGTTCCATCCCTGGTCCAGGAAGATCCTACATACTGCGGAGCAAATAAGCCCGTGTGCCACAACTACTGAGCCTGTGCTCTAGAGCTTGCAGGCCACAACTTCGGAGCCTGTGTGCTACAACTACTGGAGCCCACGTGCCTAGAGCCTGTGCTCCGCAACAAGAGAAGCCACTGCACTAAGAAGCCCACACACCACAATGAAGAGTAGCCCCCACTTGCCACAACTAGAGAAAGCCCGCACACAGCAATGAAGACCCAACACAGCCAAAAGGAAGGAAGGAAAAAGGAAGGAAGGAAGGAAGGATAAAATAAATATGTACTAAGGATGTAATATGTAACATGATTAATATAATTAACTTTGCTGTATGCTATATATGACATTTGTTAAGAGAGTAAATCCTAAAAGTTTTACCACACAGAAAAAAACTTCTCCTTTTCTTTATTTTTGTATCCATATGAGATGATGGATATTCACTTATTGTGTCATCATTTCATGATGTACGTAAATCAATCATGCTTTCTGCCTTAAACTTATACAGTGCTGTATGTCAATTATATCTCAGTAAAACTGAAAGAAAAAATAAATACAATTAAAGTATATGTTCTCCATTTTTTCTCAACTATGAATAAATTTCAGAACATTATTTGCTAATTGTTTGCAGAAATTTTTTTTTTTAAAGTTACTCATCAGCAGGGATGGGGACTGAATTTGCTTGGAAGTCCAGAATAGATAGTACAGATGGAAATAAAAACAACTGGGAGAAAAGATATTGGTGGAAATTCTCAAATATTTGAGAGCAGTACTCTATGTTTAGGGGCATTTGGGTTGCTTCTACCTTTGGTATTGGGATGAGGGTGCACATATATCTGTTTTAGTTCCTGCTGTCAATCCTTTTGGGTATACATCCAGAAGTGGAATTTCTGGATCATATGGTAATTGTATTTTTAAACTTTTGAGGAAATTCCATATTGTTTTCCATAACGGCTGCACCATTTTACATTCTCACCTTGTGCCAGCAGTGCATAGGCTTCCAAATTCTCCACATAATCGCCAATACTTAAATTTAAAAAAAAAATTAATATCCATACTAATGAATGCAAGGTAGCATCTTGTGGTTTTGCTTTATATCTCCCTAATGATTAGTGATGTTGGGCCTCTTTTCATGTGCTTGTTGGTCATTTGCACATCTTCTTTGGAGAAATGTTTCCTCAAATCCTTTGGTCATTTTTCAATCAGATGTTTGTGTTTTTTGTTGTTGTTGTTACTGAGTTGTAGGAGTTCTTTATATATTCTGGATATTAACCGCTTATCAGATATGATTTTCAAGTATTTTTTTCCATTCCTTGGGTTGCCTTTTCACTGTGTTGACTGTGTCCTGCACTACCGATTTTTGACAAAGGTGAAAAATTCAGTGGGGGAAGGATAGCCTTTTCAACAAGTGATGCTGGAGTAATTCAACATTCAGAGGCAAGAAAAGGAACCTCAACCTAAGATCTTATACAAAACAACTCAAAATGGATCACGGGCTTAAATGTGCAACATAAAACTATAAAATTTTCAGAAAAAAAAGAAAAACAAGAGGAATTATATAGGATCTAGGGCTAGGCAAAGAGTTCTTAGAGTTGACGTCAAAAGCAAGATCCACCAAAGGTAAAACTGATAAATTTGACTTTATCAACATTAAAAACTTTTTCTCTGTACAGACCCCATTAAAAAACTTAAGGCAAGCTACAGACTGAGAGAAAATATTTGCAAACCACATATCTGACAAAAAACCAGTATCTAGAATACAGAGCCAACTCTCAAAACTTAATAGTTAAAAACAAACAATCCAGTTAGGAAATGGGCAGAAGACATGAAGAGATCACCATCACACGGAAAATAATCACAGGGAAAGATGTTTGACACCTATAGCCGTCAGTTAACTGCAAATTGAAACCACAATGTGATGTTAATATCCACCTATCAGAATGGCCAAGATAAAGAATAGTGACAACGCTTGCAAGTATATGCAGAAACTGGGGGCTCCGACACTGCTTGTGGGAGTGTAAGATAATATAACTACTTTGGAAAACAGTTTGGTTATTTCTTAAAAAGCTAAACATGTACCTACCATTCAACCCAGCAATTGTACTCCTGGGCATTTATCCAAGAGAAATAAAAACTTCTGTTCACACAGAAATCTATACACTAGTGTTTATAGCAGCTTTATTTCCAATCATCCCAAACTGGAAAAACCAGGTATCCTTCATCAGGTAAATGAATAAAGAAAGGGTGGAACAGTCATTTTATGGGCTACTACTCAGCAATGAAAAGAAACAAACTGGTATGTACAACAATCCAGATGATTCTCCAGATCATTATGCTGAATGAAAAAAAGGCAAATCCAAAAGATTACATACTGTATGATTCCATTCATATAATCACATTCTTGCAATGACAAAATGATAGAAATGTAGAAAAGGTTGGTGGCTTCCAGGCAGCGAGTGAGGACAGGAGGGCAAAGGGTGTGGCCAGAAAAGGGCAAAACAAGGGATCCTCAGGGTGATGAGAATTCTCTGCATCTTTACTGCAGCAATCTCAAGAATCTGGTTCTGACATTACTGTAAGATGCTACCATTGGCAGAAACTGAGTAAAGGGCGCACAAGATCTCTCTGTATTATTTCTTAAAACTGCATGTTAACTTATAATTATCTCAAAATAAGACGTTTAATTAAAAAAGGTAAAGCAGTTAGTGAAAATGGAGATGGTTTACTTTTCATGTCTTAGGTGCTAGCAACAAGAGAAAAACTGCACCTGTCTAATGGCTTTGAAATTGAGATGGGATCTTAACATTAATTTCAAACCAAATGTTTGTTTCACATAGTAAAAACTACCTGAAGCATAGAGATTTAAAAGTCGTTGAGAACACTCATGTCACTCAAGTTTAGACTCACCATGAAGAAGGTGGACCCAAACACCCTCTAGGAGTAAAATACAGATGAAAAATGGTTCAAAAGTGGAAGAGCTATTTCCTACTCTGTCAGACTCATATATCACCAGAAGAGGGCGCAATTATTCAAGCTATTACATGGGCAAAATGGGAACAGACAGAGAGGGGACCTTGAAACAAAAAAATAGAGATAAATGGAAGTGATACTACTTTATAAACCACCTTTTTAACCAAATACTTAACTGGGGGATATATTTGTGGCTATTTTTTTTAACTGTTGTAAATCAGTGGATGAAAATTTGTAATTACTGGGCAAAACAGAGAAAGGGAAGCAGGTCATAAAAGATGTATGAGAAGATAGTTCTGATTGGGATGCTGTCTCTGAAGGATCAGACAGAAGCTCACTCCCTTATTTCCTGTGGAGATGTTCCTCCTACAGCAGCTCACACATACACAAGTACTTGAAAGCATCGGTACAACTAGGTATCAGATCTTCAACTGGGCTTGAGGCTAACTTCCCATGCTTTACATGCATATTTACAAAGAAAATGATCTCAAAGAGAAAGTATCCAAAACTTTTGCCATTTAAGTTAAATGAGGGTTATAAAAAGGGGTCAGAAGTGAGAGGGGGTGTTGGCGAGGGATTGTGGCTATGAGATTGGTAAAGGTAATTCTTCTTAGAATGTATGGCCCTGCTGTGAGTCCCCAACCTCTTTCTCTTTACTAGCAGGATAATGGGGCTTCTTTCATCCAAACGCTCGTCTAGAAATCGACTTCAGGGGGCCAATCAGAAAACTATGAAATGGGTCCACAGAGCATAGATATCCAACCTATGCCTGGAAAGCTAAGAATGACTCTGGACAGAGCTTGACTCCCTCCTACCAGAAAATCCAAAAAGAGAAAGAGATGAGTTACTGGATGCCCAAGTGCTGAGGAAGGAGGTACAATTGACCAGACCCCCATAGAGAAGCATTTGCTTTGGTCCAAGGAAGTATAGAAAGTTTTTGAAGACTGCCCCCCTGAGCGAGACAGCATGAGCTTCCTGCCTCCTAGAATCTGAAGTCTCTCAGCCACGTGGGAGCCTCTCCATCTTCTTACATCTCCCCTCCTTCCCCTGCTTGGTCCCTGGTGCTGAGCAACAGAGTAGCCAGAATCAGGTCTGAGCTGGGCAATGGGAGGACATTTAAAAGTAAGTTCAGTGGGTAATGAATGACGAAACTCTTAATGGAAAACCTAATGGCTTCATCCAGATCAATAGATTCCTATTGATTAATTCAATTACATGGGACTGAATGAACTGATGAATATGATGTATAACTTTACGACTTTTGGGGAAATTTCCTAGCTTCAATCTTTGTTTTCCAGAAAAACCTTTCCTCTTATGCTATGATCTACAATGAGTTGATAAAGTATACTTTAAAGAAAGATGAAACGTTTATCTTTTTCTCTCTACCTGATCTGCCAGGATTGGCTTCACCAGCTGGCTCTCCTATGGACTCAATGGTTTATCACAACTGGATTACAACTAGTTATACTAATCATTGTTTTAATTTGTTCTTTGTTTCCAAACTGTTTATGATTTGTGTCTCTCTGCTACACTATGATTTTGTCAATGTTACTAGCTGCATTATTTATATCCTGTCTATTTTATAAGATTGTTGTATCTTACTGTACCCAGTGTGTAACCAGGCCTCCAACAAAATGGATGGTGGCTAAACATCTTGAAGAGATAGATCACATTTATGACTCTTATTAAATAATTTTAACAGTGTGATTCTAGGTATGGGGAGAAGTAACAAGGGAAAATATTTCCTGGATCATAATAGACTGGTAAGATAAGAGGATCCAGAAAATCTTTACTTATCAACAGGGCCTAATCCAGAAATTAGCACCTGGAGTGGCATATCAACAGAAATTTTCCCTTGATCTGGGATGAGCCTCCCAGCACCATGGGACAAAAACTAGTCATGAAATGTCTCCCAAATATTGGTCAAATTCCAGACCAAGAAAGGGTATTGAAAAATGTAATATTGCCTGCCACATCAGTAAACAAAGGACGTTACAGTCATCAGCAATTGCAGCCACTACAGGCAGTGAACTGGTGAGCCCTGAGGGAACTCAGGAAGGAAAAGAATACCTGCCATCTGGCAGCCATCAGACTGCAGCCACTCCTCAAAGTGAGCCCTGAGGAAACTCAGAATATGAAAATACAGGATACTGGCCCCAGATAGATGAGGTGCATATCAAAGGGATGATTTCATTGAGCCCAGACTCTTGCATCTCTCCATACATAGAAAAGTGCTAAATACCTTAACTGGAGATATCTGCTTTTCTTTAATTAATAATGATCTTTTGATGTTCAGACTGTCAACCCCTTGTTGCAAAACTCCTATCTATATATCCTGGCTTCTCCTCACCTCGTTGGTTACTGGAAATGCTGCCTCCCAGGCTTGATGTCCTAAAAATTTCTGCGGAAAAAATTATAACTCTCAAAAAAATAAATAAATACAAGTAAGTTCAGAATTTTGACTGTTGCATGGATTTGGGTATTTTATGTTCTCAATTAAGACTGTTTTATGAGTAAAACTGATCTGAAATCTTATCTAAGAGGAACTAGAAAAGTCATGGATTCACTCTTCTCCATCCAGGGCCAGAGGAAGATGACCCCCATGAATACAGTTTAAGGGTAAGCGGAAGCCACAGTGAAGAAGTATGTGTTCTGTACCTCGGGGTTACAGGTGCATCATCCTAGGCGTAAACTAATTCATAAGTGTTGATTTGATGCTTGCCTTTGAATGCATCTTGTTTTCCTGGCTGTTTGAGAGAGTGCTTCTGGAAAGCTAACATTTTATCTTCTGAGCACTCATTATTATGTCAATACCATGGAGTGAAATTTAAAAAAACACCCACAAAACTGAATCACTCCCAGCAGCAAAAGATATAAGAAATACAATGGCTTATTGATTAAATGTCCCCAAAGCATGTCCACCTATATATGTCCCAGACAGAATTCCTGATTTCCTTACATGCCAACCCTGCCTGTGTTTCCCCTGTCTTCTTCATCTCAGAGAATGGCACCACCATTGATTTGGTTTCTCTGGATAAATCCCTAGAAATCCTTCTTGATTCCCCCTTTTCCCACATCTTCCAGCCAACCAATCCAAGACCAGTCAGTCATCTCTGCTTTCAAAATGCATCCACATCTGACAGCTCTCCAGCCTGCTCCACTCTGCATCTTGACCCCTCCCCCAGTCTCTTACATGGACTCTTGCAATAGCCTCCTAGCCCATTTGTATACTTCTTCTCTGGTCCCCTTACAATCTATTCCTCCCAGAGCTAGACTGATCTTCAAACAGAAATCAGATTACATTAATTTCTGACCCCAAACCTGTAACATCAATGTAACATCTAAATCTTTACTGTGGTCTCCAAGACTTTCCATGACCCGACCGCTGCCAGAATCACTCAATGTCATGTTTTACTTCTATCTTTCATGACACTCTTTGCAATCACATCAAGATCATTCACATCTCAGGGCCTTTATTTTTGCTTTCCCCTCTATCTTTGCACGAAGTGCTTCTTAAATCATTCAAAACATAATTCAATTGTACGTTCAAATATCATCTCCTCAGAGAAGCTTTTTATTACCAGCTCATCTGAAAAATGCAGTTACTAGCTATTCTTACATATTGCTTCATTTTTCTTCTTAACAGTTATTATGTGACATTTTATTACTTGTGTTGGTATATTGTCTGTCTACCCCATGAGAACAGGGACCATGATTGTTTTATTCCTTGAGCACCTGGAACTATCCTGACACTTAGTAGGCATTTAACCAATATTTTAAAACAATTTATTAATTAGTTCATTAACCAATTAATTTTTAAGGAAGTAGATATTGAGTATAACAAAAAGAGCATTGAAGCTGGAGTTGTGGATTTAGGTTTTCCACTAATTAGTTGTGTGGATTTTGACAAGTAACTTTAATTTCCTGTCCCTCTCTTTCTTCACTTAGAGATAACCTTAAGGAAACCCAATGCCCTGAAATTCCGTGATGTGTAAAACACAGAGTCATCTCTGATATAGGCAGTACTATGATTTCTTTGCATTATATGTGCAGACATTATAAATTAATGAATTCACATACTTCCTCTAGACATATTTAGATATCTGTCAAACTTTACTTCTTTCCCTCCCTCTTTCTTTTTTTTAATTAAAGTTTTGTGGGTCAACTTCTATGCGTCGAGTACTGTGCCACCCTCTTATAAGACAAAGATAAATCAGACATTTTCTCTGCTTGCAAGAAGCTTCATTTGAAAAGGAAGGCTGAAATACAAATGAATTAGAGTATAGTTTGGAAGTGTATAAGCAGAAATTTGTTCAAGATACAAAGGGAGGCACTCTATCTGGGAACTCGGAGTAGAATGAGGCAGGCAGATTGTGTGATGTGCCTTTTCTGAAAGCTGCACTACTGGAGTGAAGGTAACAGTGGTAGGTGTGGAGGGTGAGGTCAAGAAAGATAAACGCTGAGCAGCGAGTCCACTGGCCTATTGGCTAGGAAGTCCTTGACAATGCTCATCATTGTAGTTTTGGAGGATGGTGGGTACAAAACCAGGATGCTGTGAATTGAGGGATGATTGGAAGGAGTGGAAGAGGAGACCTGCTGTGTGAGTTTCTCTTTGGGAAAGTTTGAGAAGGAGAGGAGAGAACTAGATAAGGGAGAGGGTTGAAGAGAGACTTTAAGGATGAGAGAAGCCTAGGCATTGTTGAGGAATGAGCCAGTAGAGCTCAAAGAGCTGGGATGGTGATGACCAGGAGGCTGTGTGAAAGCTTCTGGCTCTTTGTAAGGAGAGAGGGGACCCAGGGGACCCAGGGGAAGGTGATCCAGAGCGCAGCTCAGCCGAAGGAGGGATCTCATCTTCTTCTGGGACAAAGGGGAAGAGGGAAAGAGGTCTGCCACACTCAGGGCATTCACAGAGCACAGGTAGGAGGTGAGGAAATTCTCACCTTAGTGAAGTAAATGTTAAGGTCATGTGCTGAGCTGAAGTGGCAAAGATTGGGCAGGAGTTTCGAGGCTGTGAAGCATTGGAATACATTCTTATATTCCTTATATATGAAGGGCATGGCTGAAGCCCGTTGGCTGACTAATGCCTGACAGATGAGGAGACAGTGTTTCTGTTGACAATTATACCCTCAGCCTACTGGGTTACTTAGTTTTGACAATTCCTGTCTTCATCAAGGGCTATTAGGAAGCACTAAATTGTGCTTGGGCCTACTCTTATTTCCGAGGCTAATTATTGTTAATACTCTTTTGCTGGTTTAAGCTCTTAATAAGAAAGCACAGTAAACAATGATGCTGAGAACAGAAGGCTCAGCACAAAGTCTCCCAATTGGGAAGCCGTGCAGCTGTCAGGTGAGCAGGTATGCTCACCTCTACTTTGTAGTTTCATCTTGAAGAAACAGGCATGTGTATTCACTCACTCACTCATCCACTCACTCATTTGTTCAGTAAACATTTGTTTATCAACTACTCTATGCCAGATAACCTGGCAGTCAACAAGGATTCAGCAGTAGAAAACCCAGTCCTCACACTTCTGTGAATGTGGACCCAGGGATGTCACCAATCCATTTACTGAATTTCTAATATTAAATTAAATATTACAGCTGTATTATGGAACACATGTGGAACATTTTTGTTTTATTTTATTTAGGTTTTTGTAGTATCTTTGGTGCAGCTGCTCAATTGCAATCACCAAGACTGTATTTTCTGTTACTAACCTGCCTTTAGGGCCCTCGAAGTGAATAAGTAACGTAAAAATAAGAGCCTCACCTATGCTGCTTTATTCCCTACGCTCTGCCCTCAGCATTCAAATTTCCATTCTGTGCACGCAGGCACCTGCCTTTTCTCTTAATCATCCCCCAGGGGACCTCCCTGAGCGGTCTGCCAACAGGAGGGAAACCTTGGCTGCTTCCCAAGCTGCTGCCTTTGGCCTCTGGGGGGCATTGTTGCCCTTTCTTACCCATTGATGACGGTAAGTAACTTATTTAGCAGATTAAAGGTAATTTATATGCAATAATAAAAGAAACCTTGTAAGAAAGTTCAACTTCATTATATTCCTAGGGATCTGAGGTAATATATTTTCCCATTGCTTATTTATTTTTAATTATTAGAATAATCATTTTGCATCATACTGGAGGTTGGAGGGTAGTTGTGTTGACAATAATCTCCAAAGGAAATTTCCAGTTTCCTTCCTTCCCAATTTCGTTCCTAATCTTCCTTCTTCACTTCTCCCCTTCACTTCCTCCCTTTCCTCTCCCTTCCCCCTTCCTTCCTTCAGTCCCTCTCTCCTTCATTTTCCCCTCCCTCCCTTTCTCCCTTTCTCCCTCCTTTCCTTCTTTTATTCATTGATTCCACAAATCTTTACTGAGCACTATTCTGTGTTAGGGTCTGAAGCTATGAGCTAGAATAAGAAACAGCCTTTGACCTCAGGCACCTTACAGTCTAGACAGAGACAGGGAATACCAGCAATGACTGTATTTTAGCATGTTTAAGGCTGTGATAGCAGTAGACACAGGACACTATGAGAGAACAGAGCCTAGAAGAGAGGCTTCTAAGTCAACACGGAGGTCAGGTAAGGCTGCCTTTGAGTTAATTCACAGAGGTTTCGCAGGAGTTAGCCATGTGAAGCTGGGTAGAGAGAAGGAAAACATGGTGACTCCAAATTTACAGCTTTTAGTTTAAATCCTTGATATAGAGGGAACTAATCACATAATTATAATAAGCTTATTGTAGCAGCTACTGAAAGGGACCAAGAAAGAATATGTTTCTTTTCTGTGTTTCTCTTTGAAATGACTTCCTGTCCCATCTATCAATTCATATATGAGTTGAGAATTATTGGAGTACTATGTACCACATTGACTTATCAGTCAACCTGAGATGGGAAGGTGTAAGACTTAATTCTTTCCACCTTGCTGTAGTTCACTGTTTCTGATATTGTATGACCGGCTGGTAAGGGTGAACATAAGCCCTACACAGAAATATCATCCATAATCCTTGTGACCAATAAACAAGGATATAAATCCCTTCACTTCATTTAGCTTTCCAATGTGGGCAAACTTTTGTTCCTTCACAAAGTAACTTCTCAACTCCACTCACACACTGGACTTTTTCAAGGATGTCTAGAAAAGCATAGGTACCCCAACTTTTCCCCAGGAAGTTTTGATTTGGTAAATCTACGATGGTATCTAGACATCTCTGCATTAAAAAAAAAATCCCCTAATGATTTTGATCTTGGGCCAGTGTTGAGAATCAAAGTCTTTGACTATACTCGAGTAGTATCTCATGATAGAAAAGTTTTAACATTTGGAGTCATACAAATTTGAGTCTGAATTCAGGTTCTGTCACATCCTGGGTGACCTTAGCCAAGTTATCAACCCTCTCTGAGCCTCAGATTCCTCATCTGTGAAGTGGCACCAATAACATCTACCTCATAGAGTGGTTGAGCTCAATAGAGGCTAAAACCCTTTCCTGTAGAAAACACAGGGGATTCATTATATACCAGGCTTATCATAAAAGTGGAATCTTAGGAACCATTTTTTCTCAACTAAGCTAGTGAAACAAGCAAAACACTAATAACCTTTCACATTTCTCAGCTCCTCCTGAGAATAAGGTGACACTGAAAGCAAGAGGGTTGCAGTCAAAGGGGACTCTGACACTCAGTGCTATATTGGTGGTCTGTGCATTTTTTGAGAGAAGATTTGTTGAATATATATATATGATTTTTTTTTTTGGCTGCACCTTGTGGCTTGTGAGATCTTAGTTCCCTGACCAGGGATCAAACTTGTGCCCCCTGCAATGGAAGTGCAGGGTCCTAACCACTGGACTGCCAGGGAAATCCCCAAACATCTATAGTTATGCAAGTCATATTTATCTTTTTCTCTTAGATATCCGTAAATCTCTATCCCTACTATAGTTATAACTTAGTCTCTCGTTGGCTTTCACTGTTCTAACAGATGCCTAAGTGATCCTCCTGGCTTCAATCTCATTTGCCTCCAATACATACAGTCACATTGCTTCGCTGCTTAAATCCCTTGTCTTGCAGGATCTGTGCAAGACACCCAAGCTCCCCAGCAGGGAAAACAAAGTCCATAAGATTCACCCACCTCTTCATTTTTATCTTGTACCATCTCCCTGTTGATCAAGAATTATAATGAAGTATTAATAGTTCTGAAAAAAACTCCTGTCTTGGTAACTTTTACAAAGGACCTCAGCCTGGAGAACACTACTCCCCTTTTCTGCCTAATGAAAGACAGTATTTTTAACCTCTATTTATTGAGTGCTTACTTTGTGTGGGCCACTATGAAGACTTTTAGTTTATTTCTCAGCTCCTTATATATTATATACTGTTATTTTCATTTCACCATAAAGAGAACTAAGGTCCAGGGAGTTTAAGGTTTTATGGGACTATCCTCCCTCATCCTCCTGAATCCCTGTGTCCATTGTCTCATAAGTGCCTTTTTTAGTATGGAAAGTGAAGGGAGGAAGGGAAGGACGGAAAGTAGGAAGCGAGAGAGGGAAGGAGGGAGGGAATAAAAGGAAATTTGGGGAATTCCCTGGTGGTCCAGTGGTTAAGACTCTGAGCTTTCACTGCAAGGGTTTTGGGTTGATCCCTGGTCACAGAACTAAGTTTCCCACATGCCAGGCTGTGTGGCCAAACAAAAAAAACAACAAAAAAACCCAGTAGATTTCAGTATGCTATAAAAGCAGGAACTTGGACTCCACATCTTTGAATTCTGCCTATGTAGTTCAGTGCCGGGCTTGTAGTAGTTACTACAATAAGTCAAATGAATACATGAATGTAGGACTTGGTTTCTACATGCTATTTTTTAAAGATGAATAATATCCATTCCTTCACATCAAGGGCTATGATCTGACATCTAAGTAGTTACAAATTTAGTTCAACCATCCTCTTCAACAAATGTGAAAAAGGAGTATACTGAATTTTCATTTAGCCTATACAAGTGCTCTAATAATCCTACTTATGTTGTGCAATGTACCCCCATCCAGTGTCCCCCCCATTTTCATCATCCACCCCCTCCACTTCTACCCTATATCCTCAATGAGGACAGACCAGGTTGAAACAAACAATGACTGCCATTAGAGGAAACACACCCTGTTCCCAGAGCTTGTCCCCTATTAAATGTGGCCTTGTGCTGAGTTAATTATGTTCCTTTCCAAACAAATCTGGAAACCTCTGCTTCTTTGAAGATGGTTTTGTGTTTAGAAGTCCACGGAATGCTACATGATATTGAACCATGTATCATCATTCATAAAAGTCCATGATTTGCTAAACAAACATTCCTCGATCATTAAAACAAAAGAAGTGTTTCAACAAAAAGGGTGCAGCTATATCAGGAGGGCTTGCCGTTCACACGTCCCAGTTTCGTGGTGATAAAACAGTCATTAAAACACGCAAGCTCTTTAAAATTACAGCTGCCAGGCCAGATGAGTTTTATCTGAAGAGAGATTAAATGTGAGGGTATTCACCTCACATTCCAAGACAATCTCTGGGAACATGGCTATAAAAATAAAAGGGAGAGAGGTCAGGGTCAAGGGGGCATGGCTTTGAGGCAGGCAGTTCTTGAGTCTTGTCCAGGACATTGTGGGGTGAAGGCAGAATGCCCTCTGAAAGGAGAGTAAAAGTCAAAGAGATACCACATTAAAAACATAGTGCTTTCATTTCATTAAAATATGAGATCAGACAATTTCAAATATACTTCTTGTCGGCTAGCATTTCTCACCAACAAGGCATTGTCTAATATTTCCAGAACCACTTTCAAATCAAGAACAGTGACAGAGAAGTAGAAATTGGAACTCAGCTTTTAAGAGGAAAAATGTTACTTACATTTACCTAAGCACCTTAAAACTACACGGTTCAGGAATGAAAACCAGTTGCTCTGTACTCGCTTTTATGACACATTTTTTTTCCCTATTTAAATTGTACTTTATGAAATAGCAAGATATATATTCAGCGTATAAAGAGTTCCTGGAGGTCAAAGAAAAAAAACGTTGTTTTCCTAGTTTTTCTAAGAACTAGATGGATACATGGTAAAAAAAAAAAGATACCAGAAAAAAAAAAAAATGCTTGAAAAGACATTCAACCTCCATAACAATGAGCAGAGTGCAACTTAGAAGGACAGTGAGATACAACTAGTGAAGATTATAGAAAGGGTGATCACACAGCATGGGTGGCAGTACAGCAGAAGGTAGTCTCATAACTGAGGTGGCGTGAGACAATAGAGTAGAAGGAGCTTTTTCAAAGAAGCTTTGGTGGTTCTTGCACAGAATATCTAAAATGTCATATCCTCGGAAACAGTCGTTCCACTTCTGAGAATCTATTTCATGGAATGATTAAAACAACAAACCTTTGCACACAGACATGCATTGCAGCATCACTTAAATAGTCACTAACTTGAAACAACCTGAAGATCTGACAGTAGAGGAATAATTGAGAAAATATGATGCTGCATTACAACGATATTGACAAAGATTTGTTTCTTATGGGCAATGTTAATAACATAATTTATCTGCTGCATGCTATCAACTAACTAGAAGGTCCTCGTCCTTCTACTACATTTGGCTAATAAAGCCAAAATGTACAGAGTATTTGCTATGCGCCAGGAGCTCTTCTGAGCCCTTTACATGTATTAATTTATTTAATTCTTACAATAACCTGTAAAGTAAGTTTTATTACCCCCTTTTACATATGTGGAAACTGAGGCATGCAGAGATGAAATAACTTGTCCCAAGTGACACAGCTAGAAAGTAGCAGGGCTAAGACTGTATTTTTTAAAGATTTATTGAGATATAATTCAGACATCAAAAAATGTACACTTTTAAAGTGTAAAATTCACAGGGTGAATTTGAGTAGACACTGGTCACAGGCAGTATCTTTGAAGTAGGAGGAAAGAGAGATCAGAATTTTCTGGAATCTGGGTAATTTTCTTGCACGTAGTACATGAAGACAAGACGCTTCTCTCTTCTTTTCATGGTATCCCAGGGCCTACCAGAATGAGGCCCTGGGTGCTAGCAGACACATTTCTTTTGTATGAATGAGTAAATGTGCTCTAGTGACTTGGAGACTAATCCTCAATGCCAAAAGTACGCAGCTGGCTAAACCTGGGTTTGATTCCCCACTGCCTCTCTGACCTTTGGTCAGGGTTGAGCTTCTGATTTCTGAACTGCCCACTTGGTTTGACCCACTGCCTTGTCTGACAGTAGGTGCCTTGACCCACCTGCCTGCGCATTGTGACCCAGACTGTCAGTTCATGGTATGCTTGAGTGCCAGGTTCATCTGAAGATAACCCAACTGGATCCTGGACCGACTGTCTACACTACTCACTCAGCTCTGGCCTGGCTCTCAGGGTGGTTTCCTCCTTGTTCCCATTCTTGCCAGCCATGGCTACTTCTGGTGAAGAAATTCCCCTGGGCTGGTTCGACTTCTTCCCATGAATGTCCCCCACGTGTATTTCCTAGTCCCTCCGGATACCATGGAGTGAAGGATTTGGTGAAGAAAGAAGCTCCAGAACTTCACTCCTGCAAAGTGTTTCTTTCTGTGTGATCACCCTTTTTATAATCTTTACTAATTGTATCTCACTGTCCTTCTAAGTGTCTCTTTTGTGTGTAAAAACAGAAAAGACTTGGTGTTTGGTTTAGGTTTCGTTTGGAGTAAGAATTCTGCTGTAAACAAAACAATCACTATTCTACCCTTTTCATTAGAAAACCTATGTAGAAGTATTGCCAATGATTCCAAACCTGCCCTCTCACTTGAACTATAAATGCTTTTTGAAAAAAAATCCATCTAAATGAATATTTCTACCTGAATACCCCATTATTAAGTTCAATGGCAACAAAACCAACTTACTATTTCTCTGACTCCATTTTTACTTTCTACTTCCACCAATGGATGTCACTATTTTCATAGCTTTTTTGTCATTCTCAGCTCATCCCTGCCATTCATGTTCTTTCTTTTATCCAGAGAGCGGTCTCAAATGAGTTAAAATTTTTTTTCTTTTGAAATGCCTTTGATATTGGGTCCTGGTTTTTCTTTCACATCCAAGATCTGACCACTCAGCCACATGTGTTTCTCTGTTGACCCCAGTGGTTGTGGAATTTTTTCATCTGTATTTTTCTTTTGTGGCACTGCTAGAATAACTAGTAAAGACTGCTTCTACATCCTCCAATTCAAAACTCCTTAATGCTTTTTTTTTCCTCAAAATATCAAATTGTGTGACTTCTGGTTTTCAAATTTCTCCACTATCTCATCCTAACCTACCGGTTTGAAGCAACTGGTTTCTAACTCCTCAAATATTTCCTCGGCTTTAGACAGGCTCACTGACCCATGTGTACACCATGACCACACCTGTCTCTGAAGCTTTACTCTGTTTTCTCTGTCTAGAACGTCCTCTCTAGTTTCTGCCTCCCTTCTCCCACCAATCCAAATCCCTCCCATTCTATAAAATTTTCCTTTTGAAGGAAAAATATGTAACTTAATCATTAGAAATTTGACATCAATGGACGGTAGAGCAGATATTGTGGTTTCTAACAATATTAGTTACACTAAATATTAACTAGCCACTCTCTTCTACTTTTATGTCAATTTACCTTCATTCCCAAGAAAAGTGTAATCCTTTTTGGGGCCCAAAACTACGCCGTCTAATAATCCTTTTGTATTTTCTATTATCTAGCATATATGCACAATATAGCTTTTGTTAAAGTAACTGGGGAGGAGGGAAGATTCAACCCAACGAAGAGGATACATGTGACACCCTTTCAAAGAGCTTTGTCATTTCCTTTGTATGACATCTTGTCTAGAGATTTAAACACATTGGGGTAATCTTGAGGCCAACCATTTTTGTGTGTCATGTTTAATGGTATTCATATGAATGTTTAACTTCTAACTCTGTATCTTTATTGTCATTGATATCAGAATACTTCTGCTCGTACTCTCGGTGTGTCTGCTGATAATCCTGTGAGTCAAGAATGGTACTTTTAGATAAAGATAACTGCCAACTGCTTCTCCTGTGATTGTGATCTTTTAGGTCATGTCAGAACACTCTGGAACTTGAATTGAGACTCTTTTTATAGACATCCTTGGCCATCTCCAAAACAAATGCTCTTCTCCTTCTAGGTATTTGCCTTCCCATCTGCCTGGAATATTTTTTTTCCTTTTCTTAACTCCTGTCTGTTTGTCAGATTACTTCCACACCATCATCACAGTTCTCTTCTTGCCTTCCAGAGAGCCTCCTGGAAGCCACAAGATGTGCATCCTGTATGTTCCCTGAGGTCTCTGTGTACACCCCACATCACAGCACTTGCTGGGTGATAATATTATCGCCTGTTAACGTGGCTAAATCTCCACCAGACTGTAAACTCTAGGAAGGCAGGGAGTAAGCCTATCTTTTTGAGCATTGTCTCTCCATCCCTGGTGTATGAAATGAATGTAAACTATTATGTAGCAATAAGTCTTCGCAATTTAAAAGAATTGACTGGTTAAATGATCTCTCACAACAATTGTCTTCCCTAATTAAATTTCATACTTTAAGGAATTTCCCTATAATATATATGATGTTTTCAATAATAAATATTCAATGACATATTCAATCATATATTATTTTTCAATCATATATGTGATGGTAAATTCCATAAAATATGGAATTTAATTATGTTTTTCTATAATTCTCAATGCATTTCCAATGTGTGTCATTATTCATGAATTCTATACCATTACAGCAATACTATTTTGTGTTGTTTTATTTAATCTGATTAATTTACATGTGTTGTACATATTTTTCAAATTGAAGTATAGTTGATTTAGAGTATTGTGTTAGTTTCAAATGTACAGCAAAGTGATTATTTTTTATTCAGATTATATTCCATTATAGGTTATTACAAGATATTGAATATAATTCCCTATGCTATATAGCAGATCATTTTTGCTTACCTATTTTGTGTGTAGTAGTTTGTATCTGTCAATCTCATACTCCCCATTTATCCCTCCCTTCCTCTCTCTCTTTCCCATTTGGTAACCATAGGTTTGTTTTTTATATCGGTGAGTCTGTTTCTGATTTGTATACAGAGTCATTTGTACTATTTTTAGATTCCACATACAGGTGATATCATATAGTATTTGTCTTTCTCTGACTTACTTCATTAAGCATAATATTCTCTAGGTACATGTTTATGCAAATGGCAATATTTCATTCTTTTTTATGGATGAGATATTTATAACACATCTTCTTAAGCCAGTTATCTGTTGATGGGCACCTGGATTGTTTTCATGTCTTGGCTATTTTAAATAATACTGCTATGAACTTTGGGATGCATATATCTTTTTAAATGAGAGTTTTCATTTTTTTCCAGATACATACCCAGGAGTGGGATGGCTGTATCATATGGTAGCCTTCTTTTTAGTTTTTTAAGGAATCTCCATACTGTTTTTTCATAGTGGCTGCACCAATTTACATTCCCACCAACAGTGTGTAAGGGCTCCTTTTCCTCCACATCTTCTCCAGCATTTATCATTTGTAGACTTTTTGATGATAGCCATTCTGACCAGTATGAGGTGATATCTCATTGTGGTTTTGATCTGCATTTCTCTAATAATTAGCAATGTTGCCCATCTGTAAGTCTTCTCTGGATAAATGTCTATTTAGCTCTTCTGCCCATATTTTTATTGGATTATTTGTTTTTCAATATTGAGTTGTATGAGCTGTTTGTGTATTTTGAATATTAACCCCTTGTTGGCTGCACTGTTTACAAACTTTTTCTCCCATTCTCTATGTTGTCTTTTTGTTTTGTTTATGGCTTATTTTCCTGTGCAAAAACTTTTAAGTTTGATTCAGTCCTGTTTGTTTATTTTTGCTTTTATTTCTTTTGCCTTGGAAGACTGATCTAAGAAAATATTGCTAAGATTTATGTCAGAGAATGTTTTACCTATATTCTCTTCTAGGAGTTTTATGGTGTCATGTCTTATATTGCCTTTAAACCATTTGAAGTTTATTTCTGTATATGGTGTGAAGAAGGATTCTAATTTCATTGATTTACATGTAGCTGTCTACTTTTCCCAACACCACTTGTTGAAGAGACTGTCTTTTCTCCATTTTATATTCTTGACTCCTTTGTCATAGATTAGTTGACTGTAGGTATGTGGCTTTATTTCTAGGGTCTCTATTACATATGTCTTTATATTAATACAGTCCCATTTAAAAAAATCACTGATTCATTTTTAAATAACTTAAGCTCTCAATTTCTACAGTTTTTTTTAAGGCTACTTGTATTTTTTCCAGTACTCATATTTCCAAGGAGATGGGTTTGTTTCTTTTTATTTGGACCCTATAAGCAGCAAAAATTGTGAACTCTACATCTTGTGATTATTCTTGGCAGAATCCTTAGTAAACAGTTATACAGATAACCTACGAGTCAACATAAATAGGTAGAATTTGATCACTGAGTCTCTGATAAGAATAATTACTGTTAAATTGGGTTACCTTTACTGAAGGGCAGACTTCTTTTTAAAAGTGGTTTCCAGGTCAGCTCATTTGTCTAGAGGGAAGTTGTGTCCTTGAAGAAATAGAGTAATCAGTTAAGTTTTTTGTGTCAAGGAGATCCCCTTTGAGGTAGAGAGCCAGTAGTACAAACTCTTACTCAGATTTTGTCATAACAGTCATCACAACTGGAGAGGCAATTCATCACGAGAACTCAAGGTTGGGCTGCAATTTCTGGGAAGTTAGGATGGGGCAAGGTGAGTGGAAATTAAACATGTTTGTTGTAGATTACATGTAGGAGAATGAGTCACATTCAGACTAGACCCCCAAAATGGCCCTCCTGGGCATTCTCCAGGGTCAGCAGATAATTTACACAACAATCCAGAGAATTTCCTGCAAGGTTTCATGATGCGTTGTGCCCCAAGACCGCCACCATGTGAAAACTAACGGCCTTTATCTCATCTGAGTGAGTCATGTGAAAAAGGAATCAGTAACTGACATTTTGCACTGTGTTACCACTTTTAGGACCTGTGTTTCATCACATCTATTACTTACTTGTCTCATCCTGTAGCAAGTGAAAATGCAGTCTTGTTTGGCTGGGAGTTTTGTGTCACAGCCAGCTTCCTCCTCTAGGGTCAAAAATGCATTCCTTTGAGGAAAAAGACTGCAGCAAGCTGCAATGGCTATGATGACTCTGTGAGAAGATAAATGGGGTCTTCAATAGTCACACATCAGCAAATGTTTTGTTGAGACCCAAAGGATTGTGACATTACAGATAATGACATTGTCCTATTGCCTTCTGGCTCTGTCAATTTGCTGGGACAGAAAATATGGTTATGTTACAAACTGTACCATGGCCTTCAGAGCAGCCTTTCAAAGCTTAGAGGCCTGGAGGTAAAATGGGTCCCTGAAAGGACAATCCATTAATCACAATATTAAAGGCTGTCCTCCAGACCTCAACCCACGTGCAGTGTTTCCTGTTTTAGCAAATTAAAATATCTCGGAAGAGGTCACTTACCCCATTAACACTTGGTTAAAAAAAAAATCTCATTTAAAGTTTTAAGTAAAGCTTTCCTATTTGGCAGAAGTTCTAAATTAATTTTCACCAATTATTGGGTTGGCCAAAAAGTAACATCTTATGGAAAAGCTGAATGAACTTTTTGGCCAACCCAATACTTAGTGTGACAATTATTCACGCAATTCTAGGGAAATGGCAATGAACAAATCAAGTCTGAGCTTGTAGATGAGGGGTTTAGAGACTTGGGTTCAAATCTCAGCTCTGCTCCTATGTAACCTGGAAAAGGTCACTAACCTACCTAGACCTCTGTGTTTTCTGTACTGTACATTTTTGAGGAATTTTTATGTGCTTGGAACTATTCTAAGTACATTATACTTAATTTCTACAATGCTATCAGGTAAGTAATGTCTCTGTCTTCATAAGGATAGGGAAAATGAAGCATGGAGATATCAAAAGCTGTCTAAGGGGTTGGTGCAAGGAGGGGGCAGAACCAGGATTCTGACCCAAGCTATCACGATAACTGGTGCTACTGACCACTGTGTACTGTGGCTGTGGCAACCACTCCCCTATCCATAAGTACAATGGAAGAAATCCCTTGGAAAGAGTCCATTTATTTTTTTCTCTTATTTCCAGTGTCCAGTCAGACCTCGGATCAGTAGAAGCTTAGATATCTCTACTTCAAAAATAACTAAGGGTTAAAAAGTCCTTTCTAAAGCTTTTCTTTGGGACCTAAAATTTTTAACAAGATTACGAACTTATCAACAAAGTTTTAATTTGATGTGGGCCCCAACAGGCTCTTCCAAAAGACTGAGGAGTCTAACTGGCTAAATTCCAAGCCTGACCAATGCTAAGCTAGTGTTCTTGGGGCCTTAATGACCACAATCAGTGATTGCTGTACTCACATCAGATCCACTGGGTTAAACGCTTGGACCCATATATTGTCACATTATTTTGGGAATCTTATTACCAATTGTAAACAAATTTAAAAGAATCAATTTGCGTACATTCTGCTTAAAATTGGATTCTGGTTGAACTTAAAAAATGTATATTTTTTCTTGTCAATAACTAAACTGTATTTCTGGTGTTTAGATGAATGCTTCTAAGACCATACATTGTTTGATGGCCAAGGATAAAATTGAAAACCTTGATTTCATTCAATTAATCCATAATCAATGATTCAGAATGCTAAGTTTAGCTGTATGATAGAATAATCAAGGAGAAAATCATGGGGAAAGTATATTTATAATGGGGGTATTTGAAATGAGAGCAAAATTTTCTCTCTCTCTCTCTCAACTGTGTGTGAGTGTTTGTGGGTACCTTTTTCTGGAAAGGCTAAGAAAGGATGACTCTCAGAAGTATAAAGTAGTCATTCAAAATTTGTTTAATTAATAATTCCTTCAAAAGTTTCTAGGGGAAATTTGACTCTTAGTCTTTTTTATCCCTTAACATTCTCTTGTGAAATGCACTGGGATATCCGCCTCATCTTTCACCTTACCCCTGGAGTTCTCATTCTCTCATGACTCAGCAGCAACCCCACCCATTCTTTTCCAAAAAAAAAAAGAAAAGTGTAGCAGCTGCTATGGAAGTACTTCTGAGTCAGTCAGAAGTGAGGCAGGTTGCCAAATGGCTGATTCACTCCCCAGAACTTAGAGGAGGACAATTAGAGAATTAAAGGTTGTAAATTCAGTTGTGGGGGTAATGGCCTATACAGTGGTTTACGCAAACTCACTTACTACCCGTGACACCACAGGAAATTCACCTTAATTCTTTATTCATACACCTACACTACTCCTGTCTTAACCTGTTTGGTTTGGGTACATATCAGGTGAAAAGGCTATGACCATCCTTTCTAAGTCTTTTTGGACAAGTTCTATAAGAGAAAAAAAAATGGTCAGCAACTTACACTTAGGATAGCTTTCATTTCATTTTTCATGGACCAGGCCCAATAAGGTAACCAAATTCCTTGGGTAAGCGTTCTAGAATATATCCAAAACCTATGGATCAAGTACACCCAGGTGGACTTCCCTGGTGGCGCAGTGGCTAAGAATCTGCCTGCCAATGCAGGGGACACGGGTTTGAGCCCTGGTCCGGGAAGATTCCACATGCTGTGGAGCAACTAAGCCCACGTGCCACAACTACTGAAGCCTGCACTCCTAGAACTCATGCTCTGCAACAAGAGAAGCCACCACACTGAGAAGCCCATGCAACACAACAAAGAGTAGTCCCCTCTTGCTACATCTAGAGAAAGGCTGCATGCAGCAATGAAGACCCCATGTAGCCAATTAATTAATTAATTTTTTAACAAAGTACACCCAGGTGTGTACTAATAAGTATTGTAAGTGCCTCATATATTTGGACTGAGAAACACTCCTTCTATGAAACTTGAAGTACCTAAGAAATAAAACAAATATAGGAACAACTGTTATGCAGAACTCCTATATGATATTTTTATGCACATATTTGCTTCATTCTAATTCTAAAATTTGATAAGGTGGTTCTTCATTTCATTTGAAAAGAAGTTAAAAAATATGTTAAAAATACAGGGAGGTGGGCTTCCTAGGTGGCGCAGTGGTTAAGAATCCGCCTGCCAATGCAGAGGTCACGGGTTTGATCCCAGCTCCAGGAAGATCCCACATGCCGCGGAGCAACTAAGCCTGTGTGCCACAAAAAAAAAAAAAAAAAAATACAGGGAGGCAAATCAAGGACAGTTTGATCTTTGGTCCATTCAGCCATCATAGCCAGTAAGTGATTCAGAGCTTCGTTTCCTCTAGTGAAGATGAATAGATCTATATTTGGTCGCACTGTAAAGCTGATAAGAGCCTGTCTGTATCACATTCGTCTCCATTATGCCTAGGGTGCTTTTCTCAGATCTGAATTTAAATTTACCTATTTATCTCTCACCTTTTCCACATGAGAGTTAGACAGGAAGTTACATCAAACAGCTCCCACTCTTTGGGCTGAGAGTTGGAACAGGCTCCGAAATACCACATGACCATCCTTTGTACGTTAAGCAATAGAGCTTCAGTGATGTATTATGTTCAAACGGACAACATGAGAAATTGGAGAAAAGGAGCCAAGAACAGCATCCCTCTTCCACTGTCTGGTGTGGGAGAGAACGTGAAGAACAGAGTTGAAAATAACTGAAATGAAAGCAGTGTTCATAGGCAAAACTTACAGATCCATACTTGGAAAAAAAATGAAAGACAATGAACAGACAAGGAGAACGCTGGGTGCAAAAGGCGAACATTCTTTGCATTAGTCCTTCCCTTCGCTTGTGTGGTTGTCCAGTTCTGTGTAAACAGACATGTGGCAGAGTCTTGGAGGACTCCAAACTGATTATTATTATTTAAATTTGGAGTTTTCTATTCTAAGAAGCTATTTTTCTTGTCATCAAGACAATATTTTAACACAAGGGATTGTAAATTTCCTCAGTATGGATGGTATATTTACTTTTCCCTTTGTATCTTCGATAGAATCTAAGCCAATGCTACGTTCTCAGCAGGCATCTGAAGTTGGGGTCTCTACACACCTTTCCCTACTGAAAATTGTACCTCATTTCCTCCATCTTGTTTCCAAACAAGGTGGGAAATAATAGACATGGAGGTCAGAATATCATCCTTATTTCTAATAGAGACTAGACTGGAGAACTGGGCTTTGGGTTTGCTAACTATCAATAAGTGGACTTGCTAACGTTGAACTCAGATTTAGGTAGACTCACTGACCCAGTCACAGCCATGATGGTAGAGGCAGGCCACCAGCATGGCGCCTGTCTTAGTAATGCTCTTGCCATGGAGGCACAGAACAGAATTTTTGCTGTCTCTGGGCAGAGTCATCCTCATGAAGAATATCTGGGAGCTGAGCCAAGCATACCCAATTACCAATCAGATATGTCAGTCACCACCCTAATTATGGAATGAATAAAGGGGTTTGGAGAGATTCAGAGTTATATAATTCAAATTTTTCATAGAAAAGACATACCAGGCTTCAGAAAGAACTATTCTCTGCTTCTTTTTGTCCTTGATGACTAGAAAGGGTGGGCACTCATGGACACCTCATGTGTTTATGTTGTACACGTAAGTGTCCTAGAGGATGCTTTATGCTGGAGACATTTTAAAGGAAATGATAAAATAGAAAGGCTAGTTTATTTTTTTTGTTATCTAGGGCGTTGGGATTTTATAGCAGGAAGCTAATTCTTTCCCTTTGAAAACGATAGATAGTTACATAGCAAGTCCCATCATGTTCCTCCCCGATTAAATTTCTCCAATGATTCCCACCGTACTTAGACTATAATCCAAACTCTTTATGAGGCCCCCAGACCTAGAAAGCCTCCACAATATGGCCCTTGCCTACTCTTACCTCTCATTTCCCCTTGATCACTCTGCTCCAGGAATAATGATATTTGGTTGTGATTGTTTACAATTTTATTAATGCATTAAAAAAAACTGGCTGCACAAAATGAATTCCCATGTAAACTGTACTTGCTGTTTCCTTTGCCTGGAACCTTTGCATATTTGAGTCCTCTTGTTATGTCAGCATTTGCTCCAATGTCATTTTCTCAGAAAGGTCTTCCCTGAAAACCTAGTCAAAAGTAGTCACCCAGGCCCTCAGTCATCTAGTTGTTCTATTCTCTGTAGAGCTCTTATGTAATCAGTTTTGTTTGTTGTTTATCATTTATTTTGTTTCTCCCATCAGTGGACTGAAAGTTCTATTAAACCAATGGGGCTGTCCTGTTTACTACTGTAGATCCCAGTCATGCACTAGGTAGGAGCTCATCAAGAATTTGGTGTATGAGTGAATTGTTGCCCTCATCACACTACTGCAGAGCAAAAACACCACCTTGTATATACAGCAATTAGTTCAGAGGCCACGCCAAAGTATAATGTCCATTTTGGACGTAGATGAAAGTGAGGATGCATTTCCTAGCAAGCTTGCTGTCAGCTAACAAAAAGGAATAGAGCATGTTAACCAATACACCTTGACAACGTTGAGAACAACCGCTGCAGTCCAGGAAATTCATGAGATTTCACTGGCTAATAGGTTTCAGTGGCTGGAAGGAGTTCCCACGGATCAAAAGCAATCCCCATTCAACTTTCTTGTTTTATCAAATTGTGAATCACTATGTTGTACACCTGAAACTTACAAAATATTGTAAATCAACGATACCTCAATACATTTAAAAAAGAGTGGCATGGAAACAGACTTACGGCCTGTAGTTTGGATCTCAAACAGTGTTAAAAACAAAGGCTTTGTGCAGATTTCAAAGACTAGGTGTGCTCTTGTTTGGGTCTAATAAGCCAGAATAGATAATCAATTCTCAGATCTTATACTTGGACTACCTCTTACGACTGGCTTTTTGGGAAATTACATAGTATCTTTGGGGCTGTGACTTGAATTTTCAGTCCCTACTTTATCCTAATGAAAAAAGGTTGGCAAGGCTGAATATTTCCAAGGTAACTCTGATAAAAGGGTTGAATGTTATTTGAAACTGAATTTCAGTTTTAGGTTTTGCTTGTCGTGCTTCTCAGTGTCTTGACTGGAGGCGTGCAAAGTCTGCAGCATTGTGACACAAGTACATTTGGGCATTTCACTTTCACCATCTCCCCTCCAAGGAAACCTGATGTTCTACACAAAATGGACCAATACACAGCAGTAGTGATACTCCTCCTTCTCTCCTACATCCCAAAGATTTTGTTTAATACTTGACAGTGTGAAAAGGAAGCCTAGAAGTTGGGCCTCCTCCAAGAGTTGGGACAGCCCCTGGATGGGTTTATAGCAGCTTCAGGTTTAGGGCATGAAGCCTGGAAAGGAGTAATTAAATAGTGTCTTCTTCTAGATCTCATTTATATATATATAATATATTTATATTTATATATTTTAAAGATATATAATTTATATATTATATATTTGTATATATTATATATTTGTATATAATTTATAAATTTACATAACATGATTATTACATTATATTAAATATATGTTTGTCTACATATCTTTAATTCATTTGTACCTCTTCACTTTTCTAACATAAACTGTGTTTTCATGGCTAACTTGTTAAAATCCCAGTCTCGTGTGCTATTTCATGCACCTGCATTTCAGGAACACAGGTTCATTTAGACTGTGCCTCAGGATCTCTGAGGTCTGGATTCCAGGACTTAGCTCAAGGATTCAGCTGACCCATGTTACTATGGAATGGTCCAGGTATGGACAAAAGGATGTCAAATGTGAGGTATGCCAAAGGTCCATTTTGGCCCCAGCCCAAATACCTCCAGTTGTAGGTGCTGGAATGGAAATGATGACACAAAATTGATACACCTGAGTCAAAAGGAGTATGCTAAATTCAACTGTAAACTCAGAGGACTATCCAAGGGAGGTATCTGAATAGTGCCTCCCCTTGTGGGGAGTCAGGATCCGGTAAATCCAATCTCATTTGGAGAAAAATCTGCCCCAGGACCTGGTCTCTTTACTCATCTCAGGCACAGTCCTCTCCTAAATTCCTTCGCCCAGCTAGAACTCATGGGCTGAGGAGCCGTGTCCTAAAAATCTGCCTCAGTTGAAAATTCTACCCTCTCTGCCAAGGATTGGAGGGTAAGAGATGTAGAGTTTGTGAAAAGGAATTAAGATAAAGTTATTGACTTCTGTGTTGTGTCTTATAGCATGAAGAAAGGCACAGAAAGCTCGCTATCATCCTTAGTATATATAAGTTGTCAGAAGCCCACTCAATGAGAACAGGGACTTTGGCTTATTCACTACTGTCTAGAAAAGTATCTGGCAAAAGAGCAATGAATATTTATTGAAAAGTTGAATCGATGCATTGGTGAAGACTTTACATTCTGTCATGATTGTCAGAGTCTGAGAGTTCATTTGGCCCTGATAAAGAAGTTCCCCTGCACAAGGTTTCAAGGCAGATCAGAAAAGGAAAACCCATTCTCATGAGTTCAGATCTATGTGATACTCATCATTTTCCTTTACAAATGCATAGCAATTTGAGAAACAGAAAGTGTGACACTGTATACCTGCAAATACTTGTCAGCTGGCCAACAGGTCCACTAGACCAGGTGAACAGATAACCCACTAGATAAGCCTTCTGTGGTTGCAACATTCAAGAAAATAATTTACCAGACAGAGGAGTCTAGTTTTCTCTTGCACGCAACGGGTAGGTAAGTGCAGAGAGCAAGGGACATACTATAGGATTTGTGCTGCGCTTCAAGTATCGCAGGGCAATTACAAGTTAGTCAGGGTGAGCTGGGGTCAGTTCCACCCCACACACCCACACCGTGCAGCATTCCATTGTGTTGCTGTCAGAGGATCCATGGGTCAAATCACCTTTGACGTGAAACCCACGGCCCCCCTGCCCGCCTCACCTGAAGAGGGCCAAGAGGAAAAAAAAATCACGTAAATAGTTAACATTAACTTCCAGTGGGAACTAGCTCCTCTTCCACATGTTTTTGCACAAATATGAACTAAACTAACAGATGATCCTAGAAAAAGCACTATAAGCATTTTTCTGGACGCTTGGCTGAAACTGGTGCTCTACTTTCCTATTGCGTTATTAAAAAGTAGCTAACCTTCATACCTGAAATCTAATAACTTTTAAAGATGTAAGAGATTACATAGATTCATCTCGAAGGAGAGGCACTAGAAAAAGTATTCTTATCTTCATGCATGACTCTCCTCTCATCGTTTTGTGCCAATTTCTAGACGATTATATACAGAATATAATCCCAGCAACCAAACAGGCATCAGAGTATCTTTAGTCTTCCATGAACATTCAGCCTAAGAATAGATAAGCCAGTGCCTCAAAAGAGAAGAAATCAAGAATAGTTGGTTTCATTCAGATATTTAAAATATCCACTCCTATTGAATGAGGTTTGGTTTTAGTTTTTATTGAGGTTTTCTTTGTAGCCTTTAAATGTCCCTTGTTTGTATCTTCCTAAATCTCAGCACCTTACTTTAGTTAATAATATTCAGTATTTCCTTTGGTGCTGTGAGGAGATTTGTTGGGGGGATAAACATAAATGTCCATGGCTAATACTGACTCAGTTGTTATTATGTACCAGGCTTACAGCAACTCCATGAGGCACGTTCTGCATTCACCTGAAATTTGGAATAAATATTAAAAGTAACTCAAAGTCTTGATTTACTTTTAAAAGCTTCATTAACTCAAAATTGAACATTAACCTAAGAACTAAAACTATAAACCTAGAAGAAATCATACTAGAAAATCTTTATAAACTCGAGTAGGCAAATATTTCTTAGACCAAAAAAGTCACATTTTTGAAAGATGTTAAGAAACTAAAAAGGCAGACCACAGACTGGGAGAAAATATTCACGAAGTTATATCAGTAAATAATTCTTACAGCTAAGTGAGAAAAGGATAACCTGATTTAAAGTAACTTGAACAGATACTTCCCTGAAAAGGATATATGAATGGCATAAAAATACATAAAAAGATATCTTAAGAATATAAATTAATAAAAATATATTAGGAAGATAAAATTTTTAAAAAATACATAAAAAGATGTTCAACATCATTAGTCATCAAGGAAATTCAAATGAAAGCTGTGACAAGACACCACGGCACACCCACGAGAATGGCTAAAATCCAAAAAAGTGACAATGCCAAGTGATGGTAAAGCTGTGGAGCAATTGTCACTCTCATATACTGGTATGAGAATGCATAATACAACCATTTTAGAAAACAGTTAGGCACTTTCTTATATAAATACACACTTACATATGACCCAGCTTTCCCAATCTTAGCAATTTTCCAGAGGACAAGGAAAACATATGTCCATAAAAGATGTGTATTTTTTTTCATAGATTAGCTTTTACGTAATTGTCCCAAGCCAAAAAAAAAACCCAAATCAACTTGTGAGTGGATAAACAAATTGTATTATTATATCTATATGATGGAATATAACTTAACAAACAAACAAAAGAAACAGACTCCTACACAAGCAACAACATGAACAAATCTCAAATCATTATACTGGTTAAAAGAAACCAGGCATAGGAGACTGCATACCTGTAGTCTTATTTGTAGTCTGATTGTATTTATATGAAATTCTGGAAAAGGCAAAACAATAGTGACAGAAAGAAGATCAATGCTTGGCAGGGGGCTGGGAGTAGGGGGAGAATTTGGGGGTAGTGAAATCTATTTCTTCATTATGGTGGTGGTTCCATGACAGGATACATTTGTCAAAACTTTTTGACCGTTACACTTAAAATGGGTATATTTTTATTATACATAAATTTTGCCTCAAAAAACTGATGAAAAAAATTTAGCTTAATGTGCCAGGATTATATAAAGAGACATTAAAAAGTTGCTTCCCTTCCACTTTTCTTATGTACATTACGCTTACCCCATGATTTTGGCGTCAGGAATACGTTCTTTACAAGCTGCCATCAGGGAGGGCACAGATACAGGCCAGCATTGTGCTCTGTGACATAGGAGCCGCTAGACACACATGGCTATTTGAATTTCAATTAATTAAAATTAATACAATTTAAAATTCAGTTTCTTAGTCACCCTAGCCGCATTTCAAGAGCTGAACAGCCACATGTGACCAGTGGCTACTGTATAGGACAGTGCACTTAGAGAAGGCACATTTCCATTATCAAAGAACCTGGACTGCGCTGGCCTAGAACACATTTCTGACTAAATTTTGTAAACAAATAGCAAATGCAGGAATCTGAGAGCCTTTTGGTTTACAAAAGTCAAGCTTTGTTGAAAGAGAAAGAGTATGCCCTTCCCTGACCCCCACAGAAGGTATTAAAATATCTAAGAGTGGTAAGCTTAGCATCACACTGAATAGGGCAGAGTGGGCAGACTATGAGAATGCGTCATGGTGGGTGTCACAACTTTCAAAAGGTGTCCGCCTACAAGGAACAGGGACTAGTCAAGATCAACAGATACCTAGAAATTATCAGCAAATACTGAGAAAGGCAGGCCAGGCATCCTTCTCGAAATGTCAGGACAATATCCAAGGCCCCTTAAGCGTAGATCACCTTAGAAATGAACAAAGGAGGGAAACCTCAGGGGAGTTAGAGGTACTAGAATTCGACATGGGAGCTACTTAAAGAAGACATGGGCTTTAAATGGAGATGCTCAGGTTATCATGAATCGGCAAGACAGAGTTGTCAGGCACCAATAGAAATAAGCCTTGTAATCTAACATGAATTCTGTAAGAGGAAAATAAAAAAATATTCTTGCAGCTCATAAAATTCATCTAATTTGATCAAATCAGAAGTTTTCATGCATTTTCTGAAAGTAAGAGATACATTTCCTATCCCTACCTCGTACACATTCATACATACCTAACTGAAACAAAAATTTACCCTAGTTACTTGCAATGTGATATACTTTCTATCATAATCTATTTTATTTCATTTGAAAAAAATGTTGGTCAAGACTCAGTAAATTAGTCTCATGATCCATTAAAGGGTCAAAATCCAGTTATAAATACAGTGAAATAAATTTTCATTTGGAAAGAAGGAGAGTGAGAATGACTTAGCATAAATGGTATTAAGTAAGAATTATACTACATAATCATGTCATTTTTTTTCAAGATGACAGTCATGGGGTTTTGGTAAATAGTTCAGTAAAAAGAATGATGTAACCATTTCTCAATCTTTACAATTTCTAATCTAGAAGAGGAAAGTTCAAAGAGTAGAGAGTGGAGATGAAAGATGGTTTATTGCTTTCTCTGAAACTAGTTATTTGTAGATGAAAAGAAGCAGCAGATGCAGAGAGTGTTGGGGGTGGGGGTGGGGTGGGATACACCATTAAAGTTAAACTAAAGTAGACAAGGAGAGAAAGCAATTAATGGATTTTGTTACCAAGACTTCAAGCGAGAAGGGGAAAGGCAAGTAACATAGCTGGAGTACCTACTAGCTATTGAAGGCCGAAAGGTGTATACAGCAAAGTGAGGAATCACCTGAATAAGCCAAGCTGATCATTCATGAAACAGGTTTAAGGTCTAGTTCTATATCTGGAAATATAATTTTGTTGGGTCCCTAAACTTGATCAATTGCTTGAGGGTACTCACACTAACCAAGCACATAAGATTGTCCGATAAACCAGGATGCCAACACATATATTTACAACAGGAAATGAAACTCCTCAGCCAGCCAGACACTCACTTTCTCTGGATCGCTCATCCTCTGACTCTAGAGTGATATTTTTTAGGGTGTGTTTCTGGGACCACCCTACCAGAAATCATCAGGATTTGTTAAAAATTAAAAATTCTCACCTTGATCCTTCAGAATGAGCCTTCTGGGGGCAGGAAAGAGAGCGGAGAGTGGAGATGTGCATTTTTTAACAACCACCCCAGCTGAATTCTGATCACACTAAAATGTTTGACAAACACTGGTTTAGGTCCTTGGGGCTAAATGAATTCTAGATGGGGAGGCTGGTAAATTCATTTCTGCTATAGACATTTATCTAGTACTGAAAATGTGCCAGGATCTGATCTAAGAATTCTGACACACGAATTACATTATTTTACTTATCGTAGTGATGTAATGTGTTGTAATATCTGGTAGACCAATCTTTTTAAGTTACCTTTCTCTTCTAAAATATTCCTAGCTAGTCTCACATATTTATTGAGTGACTGTGCTATGTGGTGGTTAATTACTTGGGCTTTAGAGTTAGATGACTTTAGTTTAAATCTCAGCTCCACCACTTACAGTCCAGAAACTCTAAGGATTCTACCAGAAAACAGCCTACACCAAAGATGAGCTCATAATTAATTGTTTACAAAGCACTAGAGGAAAGTTCCCATGTGTAAGCAAGATCTATTTCTGGATCCTTTACTCTGTCCTACTGATCTATTGCTATGCCAGTTCCAGATTGTTATTGTTATTCAATGGACTTACGGTATATTTCACAATATGAAAGGGCAAGTCCTTCTCTTTTACTATATTTTTCAAATTTTTCTTGGTTATTCTCATTCATTGTTTTTCTCCAGAAGAAACTGAACGTAAGCTTCCTAGGTCAAGATGCTGAGATTCTGATTTGAGTTGTCTTATGTTTGGGAAAAAGTAGCATCTCTACAGTTCTAATTCTTTCCACCAAGAAACATGCCATGTGTGTCTCTCTCCAGTCCTTGTTTTATGTTACTAAAATTTGCACATTTTTTTGAAAAGTTGATTTAAAAAAAAAACGTTATTAATTAATTAATTAATTTATTTTTTTAGCTGTGTTGCATCTTTGTTGCTGTGCATGGGCTTTCTCTAGTTGTGTGGAGCATGGGCTTCTCATTGCAGTAGCTTCTCTTGTTGCCTAGCATGGGCTTCAGTAGTTGTAGCACGTGGGCTCAGTAGTTGTGGCTCGCAGGTTCTAGAGCTCAGGTTCAGTAGTTGTGGAGCACAGGCCTAGTTGCTCCGTGGTATGTGGGATCTTCCTGGACCAGGGCTTGAACCTGTGCCCTCTGCATTGGCAGGCAGATTCTTAACCACTGTGCCAACAGGGAAGTCTCAGGAAAACTTGATTCTTATATTTATTTCCTAATATTTGTTGCATTTTTTTATGGTTATCAAAACTAACTGTTTTTGTATGCTTGTCTGGAAAACTCTCCCCTTGTTAAATGGGTTTATAATTTCAAATAAATTTTCCACTGATTTTTGAAAACTTTCCCAGTAGATGGTTATGCCTGAACATAATAGCAGTATACTTTCTCCTTCCAATATTTATAACATATCATTTAGAACTTTATTTTGACAGAACTCCCAACACCATTTTAAATAATAATGAAAAAAGAAAAATTTTGCCTTTTGTATTTCAGTGAGAGATTGTGCTGTTAGGATGCCTTTAGCTGCAAATAATTGAATTCCCTACAGAAGAGGCTGGAATTATAGGTCTTCTGAGTCAGCTTCTTGATAATTTATATATTTTTTTGCTTTTCCTTGATGATTTTAAGATGGTTGCTGGGTCAAAAAGCATGCATTACGTTAAACTTGAACATATAATGCCAAATTATGTTCCACACTCTTATACACCCACTAGTAATTTGTAAAGGTTTATGTGGCTTCATGTTTCCACTGACACCTGGTAATATAGTTCTTGATTTTTGGCAATATATGATCAGAAAACTTCAAAATTGGATCGTTTTGAGGTTGAGTATCTTTCCAGATATTGTTGATCATTTGTTTTTCTTCTTTAAAGGCATATTAATGTCTCTTGCTATGTTTATTTTTTATCTATAGTCTTTTTTAAAAGAAATATTCTTGATTAAAAGATTTCATTGATTATATATACATAATCAATATACTATAATATATAGTATAATATACATATATAGTAAATATTTTCTACCAGTTCATAACTTGTCTTTTCAGTTTCTTAATGGTGTTTTTTGATGAATAGATTTTAAAAAATACTTTTCTTATATTTAATTATCAACCTGATTCTTAATATTTCTTTGTATAAGAAATCTTTTCCTATTGTGAGGTTATAAAACATTTTAAAATTTTGCCTTTTATAGTTATCTTTTAATTCCTCTAAAGCTAACTTTTGAGAATGGAACATTGTAGGAATTTGATATTATTTTTTCCATATGGATAACGAATTGTTCTAGTTGGATTGTTGAAATATCTGTCCTTCCACTCAATGGTTGAAATGTCACATCTATCACACACCAAATTTCCATATATATATTAGGGCTCATTCTAGTTTCTCTCTTCTTTTCCATTGCTTAACTGGTTCATCTCTGAGCCAATATTATACTGTCTTAATAACTATAGCTCTCGACAGTCCTTATTTCTAGTAGAGCAAGTCTCCTAACTTGTTCTGCTTTGAAACTTGGTTGGCTCTCCTTGGCCTTATAGATTTTTTTCTATATTAAATGTATAATATGAGCTTATAAAATTCCTCAAATAATCTTCTTGGTATTTTGATTGGAATTAATTGGAATTAGGTTCAATTAAGGAAAAATGGCATACATACAAACTGAGGTGTGTCATTTATAAACGTGATAGCTCTCCATTTTTTCAGGTCTTTTTTTATGTTCCTCAATAAAAGTTTTAAAGTTTTCACCATTTATGTCTGTTATTAGATAAAGTATCATATCTTATGTTTTTCTTGCTTTTTTGAATAAGATTTTTAAATTAAATGTTTCCAATTAATAATCACTGGTGTATAAGAGCTCTTCTAATTTTTAGATGTTGATATTGCTTCCAACATCCTTGTAAACTCCTAATAAATGTTTGTAAATGTTTTTAGATTTCTATATAGATAATGATATCATCTGCAAATAATTGCATTTTTGTCTTCTTCTTCCCAAACTTTATAACTTTATTTTTGGCTTACTTAATTAGCTAGGATCTCCATCACAATGCTAAACTGAAGTGGTGGCAGTGAACACGTCTATCTTAATGAGATGTATCATGTTATACCATTAACAATGATATTTGCTGAAATTTTTTGGTAGATATTCTTTAACAGATTAAGGAAGTTTACTTCTATTCTTATTTTGTTAGAGTCCTTAATTTTTTATCAAGATAAGTATTTATTGCTATCAAAATTTTTTCTGCCTAGAAACAATCATATAATTTTTCTTCTTTAATCTATTAATGTGACTAATTACATTTATTGATTTTCTGATGTTCAACCATCCTTGCTTTCTAGGGGTAAATTATACCTGTTGATGGTGTATTATTCTTTTTATGCATTGCTAGATTTGGCTTTATTCTATATTGCTAGGAAATTTTGCATCTTTGTTCATGGATCATATTAGTTAGTAATTTTGTTTGTTCCTCTATCTCTTTTTTGTTTTAGTATCATTGTTATACTCCTTCTTAAATGAGTTTGGGTATATTTTCTTTTTTCCTTTCACTCATTTAAAGTAAAATAAATGTCCTGTCATATGAAGTTGGATAAAACACACCTATAAAACTATCTGTAATTGGTATTGTCTGTGGAAAGGTTTAAAAATATAACTGTAGGATTTTTCAATCTATTGGGTTTTCTGTATGGAAAAACTCACACGAACTTTTTGGCTAACCCAATATTTCTTCCGAATCAATTTTAAGTGAAATATGTATTTTGCCTCTATTTTTAAGATCATCTCTGTCTTTGGTGCTCAGCAGTTTCACCACAATTTGTCTAAGTGTAGATTCATTTTTATTTTCCCACTGGGTATTACATTAAACTTCTTTTATCTAGGGGTTTGTGTTTTTTAATATTACTTGAACATTTTCAGCTATTATCTATCTCTTCAAACTGTGAAAGTGAAAGGAAAATATCTAGGCTTATTCCACATAATATTAGCAGATGAATTAAGTGAAAGGCAGATATCTATGTTTATGTCAGATAATATAAGAAGCCACTGTGATGTCAGCAGTTGTAATTAGGGAGAGAATTCTGGAGTAGATGCACATTGGTTTAAGAGACCCAAGAGATTCAGTTTTCCCTTCCCATGAGAAAAATGTTTCATAGCTGCCAAGAGTGGATGATTTACCTTTTATTGCATTAAGGGGTTTATTGTAATAAACTTAAAGGTGGAATGTATCAGGTGATAGTTAAATTGCTTATTGATTTTACTTTTATATATTCTTACTTTTATTTTTGGAGCTATAAACTGTTGAATCTGAAGAATTCAAGCATCTTTTCACTCTTTTCTTTCATGGAAAAGGAGGCAAAGCCTTGTGAATAGATCATATTAAAGACATGGTTAAAAAACCAAATAATCGATTAAAATTAGATGCCATCGATAGTATTATACTGATATAGCATAAACGTGTTCAGAAAAAAAAATGCTAAGGTTAAGAAAAAGGATAAAACTTACCCAGGCCATTAGCAAGTACTATTTTCACATGAAACTTCTATTTTAAAATATAGAAGTCAACTTCCATCTCTACTGTTTTACTCTTGACATTTCTGAGCTCATTTCCAGGTCAAGATAGGTAGTAATATTGCCGTTATTTCTAAGCATCTATGACAACAAATAGATTTTCCTGCCAACTCTTTTCCTTGCTATTTGAGGTCTATTCAAAAGGGGAAGAGCATGTTTCTCAATCATCACCAGTAAATGTAAAGCTTATAGTTATACCTCTCTTTTTCCTCACAGGTCTTACAATGTCTGAACCAAGGCGTGTACCTAGTAGGTGTTCAAAAATGTATTTGATAATAAAGAAATGGAAAACAAGAGAAAAATGACACTGAATTATCCTTTTTAATTTAAAACAGGACAAAACAGCTGAATCCTTCAGAAAGAATAAATGCATCCTGCCCTCCAATTTGAGACTTTCGTTGTGTCTTCCTTCTGAAGTGGTCTCATCCTGAGAAGCGCCCTAGAGTAGTAGGACTGGGAGCCACACTTCTTGCATCTAAAACCCCAGCTTTGCCACTTATTAGCTTGGTGGCCATGCACAAGTTGCTTGAATCCTCTGTATCTCAGTTTTCTCATTTGTAAAATGGGGATTATAGTACTTCTCTCAATGGCTTATTTTGGGGATTAATTTAGTTAAATGCATGGGAAAATAGAGTAGTGCCTGGCACATAGTAAGCAGTCAATAAGTGTTAGCTACTTTCACTATGGACATTTATATTCAAGAAAATTAATTAAAAAGAAATTCACAGATTTCTTGGTGTGGTAGTGGAGGGTGGAGGGAAAGAATTTTTTTCCTTTTTTTTCCCTTGTAATTTCACATGGTTCACCTACAGTAGAATTATTAATTTATGATTGTACACTCTGAAATGCAGAATTTAATAACTGCTAAGTTTTTCTTTCTTACTTCTACCATGTTTCATGGAAGGAGAATGCCAGAGATTGTATGGGGGGGATTGTGATATATGATGAGTTCACTTCAAGTTGTTTCTAAATGATACGGAGAGTAAAATGTATAGACTATTTTTTTACTTTTAATTTATCTTTAAAGACACAATCTAGAAAACAAGTTTAGTGTTCCATATGATTGCAGAAACAACAGCTAATTGCTTAGGTCTGAGATGAAAAATAGAGGAAAGATGACACCATTTCTTCCTTCTTATTCATGGTAGGGGCGAGAAGCGACTTTTTCTTGAAGCCTAGATGCAACCTCAATGTGACATTCTAAGCATCAATCCCACTTGGGCAGAATTGATATTCAATTAAACAAACTTGCCATCTCTAGCTTAAGTAAAAACATATATGAAAGTAGAGATTGAGCACGTATGTAGAAACCAGAGCACATATCTTACGGGGTTTGTATCCTTAGCTAAGATAATAAGAAACAATGATAATCTGAAAACTGTTTAAAGAATTCGCTGAAAATTTTTTTTCTAGGTTTAGTCTTCTGATGCTTTAAGATGATAGAACTGGGTTCCTTCCTTTGTTACTGTCACCTGCATTGGTAAGTAAGTGCCTTTTTGGAGGTGGGCTTGGATGTCTCATAGTCTCATTGTAAAGAGGTAGGAATTATACAATTCTCTTCTAATTGCATAGTCTTGAGCAACTATACTCTCCTTTTAAAAAACAGGTTTCATGAAATGAGAAGAGAGATGGCTCACGAAGGTAGTCACATTCAAGGCGGAAGGGCATCTGGCTCATCTTGCAGTCGTCCCTGGAATGAGTGGATGGAGAGTGGGGGTGGGGGACACAGAAGAAGACTATGTCTCAAAGTCAGCGAGGGGTGGGATGGGGGAATCTTATCACCCAGACAGTGGTTTGGTGATGAGGTCACAGGTGTGCAGAGCCAAACAATACATTTAGTCTTGATGTTTTGTCAGAACTCATGAGAGTTAGTGACCCGACATTAGCTGAAGTCTTCCTGGAAAAAATGGGAGGGTGAGTTCACAAAATCCACACTCTGACCTCACCCTCTGCTCAGGGCTCTCCCCTGGCACCCAAGGCCCACAGGTGAGTACATTTGCCATTTATGAGTCAGAGGTTTTGACATTGAGGGTTGGGAGTTCACTCACACCTTAGCCCTTCCCTTCCCTTGTTAGAATAGTCACTCACATTATAAATGTTGCTACTATATCTTGTCCTTTTAAGGTGAACTTATTTAAAATATCAAGTTTGGGATTAACGATATCTTTTTTTGATATTTTCATCCCTGCAGAGTATTTACTCAGTCGTGTACTAATGATCAGTTTTGTGGTCCAGTATCTCAGGATAGCTTTCAGTGTCAGGGTTTTATTTTTTAAATATGGGAACAGATTCTTTTAAACCTAGGAATTGTTTTTCACTAAATGACCTTCCAAGTGCAAATCTCATACATGAGCTGCCTCTTTTGAGAACAACTGTAACTCACTTTACCCAGGAGGCATTTTTTTTTCACTATTTTACTTTATTTTATTATTAGTTAAAATTATGGGTGATTTGCAATATGATTTTAGTTTTGGGTGTCCAGTATAGTGATTCAGTGTTTTTGCAGATTATACTCAATTATAGGTTATTACAAAGTCATGGCTACAATTCCCTGTGCTATCTATAATATATCCTTGTTGCTTACCTGTTTTATACATAGTTTGTATCTGTTAATCCCATATCCCTAATTTGTTTCTCGCCTCTTCCCTGACCCCTTTGATAATCACAAGTTTGTTTTCTGTTTGTGTGTGTCTGTTTCTGTTTTGCATAAACATTCATTTGTACTATTTTCTAGATTCCACATATACATGATAGCACACAGTGTTTGTGTTTCTCTGTCTGACATTTCACTAAGCGTAATATTATCTAGGTCTACCCACAGTGCTGCAAATGGGTAGGATTTCATTCTTTTCTATGGCTGAGTAATATTCCAGTGTATATATACCACTTCATCTTAATCCAGTCATCTATTGACAGGTACTTCTATGTCTTGGCTATTGTAAATAGTACTGCTATGGACATTGGAGTGCATGCATCTTTTCAAGTGAGCCAGTAGGCATTTTTTCAATGATATTGTGGGTAAATAAAAAATGGAGTAGGGAAATCATACTTAACATGCCAGGTATTTATTGTTTAAAGAAATTCTGTGTAATTCTTTACACAAAACCAAAAAAATGTATAAAGTAAACAACTTTTTGTAAAGTAGTAAAGCTAATTTATTTACCTTGAGATCAGATTTTTATATTTTAGGTTTTCTTAAACATGAACCTCCATATTTACCCTGATGTAAAGAAGTTATGCATTTTTATCATGTGAGACTTTTACTGCTCAGGTATTCATAGTCCATAGTCACTTTAACCCTAAAAGAAATGTATATATTATATTATTTCCCTGAACATCAGTTTTCTTATCAGAAAGGTGGAGATGATATTACCAAAATCAAAGGTCTGTGGTAAAGATTGTATGAAATGAATAATGGATGTTCAAAGGCTCTGTAAATAGTAGTGTGTTATAAAAACGTGATACTGTTACCTGAAACATCACTATCATTTCGTGTGTGTGTGTGTGTGTGTGTGTGTGTGTAGTCCTTTTGTCAGCCTTACTGATCTGAATGTTGTCAAACTGGGGGAAAAGTGATAATTCTAACTAATATCACAGAGATTATCTTTGTACAATAACATCAACTTGGTTGGTTGGCATTCTCTGAGCCTACAACAGTACATGGCAATTTGAAGTATTTAAGCAGCTAAGTCCTTTTATAGGCAATAGTGTCTTCATTTCGCTCAGTGAGAAGGTTTCCCATGTAGGATGGTCAGATAAATAATATCTATAGCTAACCAACAGTAGATACTCACCTAGAATCTTGTGCTACTCTTTCACTGCTTCTTAAGAGAGTTCAAAATTTGGGTGATAATAGTCATGATTTTCCACATGGTTTTTGAGACGTGAATACTGCATAGTTAAGGCATAGAGAAGTCCCTAAACAGACCAGACACTGAACTAGAAAAATCCTAGTGAGAGCTAATGGTGCTCCTGTTCAGAATGCCTCACTCTGTGTCACCCACCTCCTATCTCACCTACACAGCCTCATCAATGACATCAGTGCCTGCTCACTTGCTAAGTAGGTTTAGGTGATTCTAAGAACCTGGCGTTTCCTCTGACAAATGGATGAATGTTAGAAAAGAAGTTGTGCATTGTCTGGTGAAGTCAGAGTCCGTACCAAGGTGATGCTACCATGGCAGAGACTGTGAGTGAAGTTAGAGTACTGTTGATCTACCCACTGGTCTCAGTGCTTTGAAGGACATTTACAGTGGTACAAAAATTTAGCTCAGAGGAATTTTGAGGGCTAAAGGTCAAAATGATTTTATTATATATTTGGTCCTCTCCTCAGACATGCTTAGAAGTTTGGAGCATGTATGTCTTACTAGAATCTGCACTTCTAGTGTCTACTGCAGTATCTGATAAGCAATGAATTTGAAACATATTCTTGCGCAGTGAATGAAATTGCTTTTTGCAGATTTCAGACTTCCACCATTTCATCATCAAGTGGTACTTTGATCTAGCTGTCAACATTAAGAGAAAGAGGGAGAGAGAGAAAGAGAGAGAGAGATTTATGAGAGAGACATTGATGGTAAGCTGTCAGTGATGTATAATAGCTAACAGATTATCTCTTTTTAAAGTATAGCTGATGTACAATATTATATAGGTTACAGTTGCACAATATAGTGATTCAAATTTTTTAAAGGTTATACTCCATTTATAAAATATTGGCTTTGTTCCATCTATTGTACAGTATATCCTTGTAGCTTGTTTTATACCTAACAGTTTGTACCTCTTAATCCCTTACCCCTATCTTGCCCTTTTCCCCTTCCCTCCCCACACTGGTAACCACTAATTTGTTCTCTATATCAGTGAGTCTGTTTCTTTTTTGTTATACTCACTAGTTTGTTGTATTTTTTAGATTCCACATATGTAATATCATTCAGTATCTGTCTTTCTCTATCTGACTTATTTCACTTAGCATAATCCCCACCAAGTCCATCCATGTTGCTGTAAATGGCAAAATTTCATTCCTTTTTATAGCTGAGTAGTATTCCATTGTATACATATATATATACCACATCTTCTTTATCCATTCATGTGTTGATGGATACTTAGGTGGCTTCCATATCTTGGCAAATGTAAATAATGCTGCTATGAACATTGGGGTGCATGGAATTACTGAGTCATGTAATAGTTCTATTTTTAGTTTTTTGAGAAACCTCCATACTGTTTTCCATAGTGGCTGCACCAATTTACATTCTCACCAACAGTGAACAAGTGTTCCCTTCTCTTCACATCCTCGCTCACACTTGTTATTTGTGTTCTTTGTGATGATAGTCAGTCTGATAGGTGTGAGGTGATATCTTGTAATTTTGATTTACATTTCCCTGATGATTAATGAGGTTGAGCATCTTTTCAGATGCCTGTTGGCCATCTGCATTTCCTCTTTAAAAAAATGTGTATTCAGGTCTTTTGCCCATTTTTTGATTAGGTTGGGTGTTTTTTTTTTTGTTTTTTTTTTTGATGTTGAGTTGTATGAGCTTTTTCCAGAGGTCTTTTAATAGGGAATAGTCAAGGAAGGGAGGGAATACGGGGATATGTGTATAAAAACAGTTGATTGAACTTGGTGTACCCCCCCCCAAAAAATAAAATTAAAAAAAAAAATAGGGAATAGGATGGTAAACTTGAGAAATATGTCAGCAATAGTAGAATTTTTGGCAAAAGAAAGAAACTGGTGAGCAAGACATCCTTTTTAATAGGGAAGGAAGCAGTAGAACAAAAGGGGTCTCCTCTGTGCTTCTCTAATACTTTTACATTCATGACTTCCTGTTCTGCTTCTGCTCAAGTCACTGACAAATTCACATTCTCTAATTGTTGCTTTGCTCTTTATCTTGATAAGGCAAAATAATTTTTATTTTCTAAAAGAGAAATCTTTTTCTAGTTGCTTTAGCTTAATGAATTTCCTATTTTTTATTCTATGATTCCAGTATTCAAAATGTGTTTCTCATCTTGAAATAAAGGAAAAATTTTAAGATTAAAGATTAGGCTTGATGGAGCTTGCAGGGTATAAGAGTAAAAAGAGGAAAGACCATGCAAACCAGAACATGACAGATTCCCATAAGTTTCTCTGAGAAATGCAGGAGTCATATGCCCAATTGCAAAATCAACACTGTCGTTAAATATGCAGTAGGATGATAACACAAAGTATGAGCTTGGCCAAAACCACAAGCCCTGGAACAGGTTCAAACCAAACATAGACAGGAAACCACCCGCCCGGCATGGAGAGGTTAGGTGCTCCTGAGCACAGGGCAAATGTGCCCAGTGACTTACAGTCAACTCTCCTTGGTGAGTCTGAGTAGTGCCTCTGAACTTAGCTCTGGGGAAAAGGGTAAGTGTATCCAAAAACATTTTAGGAAAAAGTGGAGACATGAAAGATATTATAACTTAGAAATTTAAAATAAGTCTAATATTTTACTATTTTTCAAGGAACCCAAATCCCATAATGGTTTTAATTATTTACTTAGCTGTATTGCTGGAAACAAGTTCCAGTAAAATATTTTGTAGTATAGGTTATAGGTTGATAATTAAGACCTGATTTTTACTCAAACATGGGAAAGTTTCAGTTAAATTGTTACTATTGTCCCCTAATACTCACATTTTGAGTTTTATGATGTATCACTGGATGGTGTAGATTTTCATATTACTTGTCACCACTACTGCTACTACTGCTATTTCTACTACTGCTACTACTGTTATTACTGCTTCATCTAGATCACATGAATAAAAGATTTAACAGGTGCCAGTCACTGTTCTAAGCATTTGACATATATTAACTGCAATTTATCCAACAATCAACCCTATGAGTTAGTGTTATTATTGTCTCCAGTTTTTAGAAGAGGAAATTGAGTCACAGAGAGATTAAGCAATTCTCTTTGTAAGTGACCAAATCAGGATTATTACAATAACATGGAATTCCAATGAAAGGAAAATTAATTTTTATGAGGAATTTTTTCTGAAAACTTTGTTGGCTCTTGGAAATACTCATGCAACATTAATTCACATATTCAGTATGTATAAGGTGTTTATTATACGCCAGGGACTCTGCTGGGGACTGAAGCTATCAACATGACATGGGTATCTGTCCTCATTTAAAGATGTATAGTGTTGAATACTCTGGTTCTATTTGCACATTCTTAAGACAGCTGTTACACTGTGGTGACTCTTGGAGAAAGGGTTGAGCAGCAGTTTCTTCCCAACCATTTCAGCCATTATCCTGACAGTCTGGACAAGGACTGGTTTCCTTGCACTTTGCTTGTTCATACCCTTGTTGGAAAGTAGGATGTCTCTGTAGAAAGATTCCTCTTCTTTATATCTTGTTAACAGAACCATTTTGGCCAGATGTTCCTTTATGCCAATCAACAGAACTCTGTCCAGTTAGAACTGGATGACAGTTTGAGCCAGAAGAACAGTTACTTTAAGGATTTGTTAGTAGATCTAGAGTTTCCTTGTGCAAGATCCCTCAGTTCAGCCTGGGAGAGAGAACAGGATGACTTTCTAATCAGGAATACTCCATGCCTCCCTTCTACACCTAAGACCCAGGTAAGGCAGCAGAAATTTCCGTATTGAATTTCTATACCAGCTCTCTTTGTCTTTGAGACTATGCAGGGTGCCAGGTTCTGTTTCTCAGCCCGGGTCCTTGGAAACTGAAGGTAAGTTTTAAATTCCAAACCATTGAGTGCATACCTCATAACATAATATTGGGTTGGCCAAAAATTTCATTTGGGTTTTCCCGTAACATTTTATGAAAAACCCGGATGAACATTTTGGCCACCCCAATACTAAATGTACTTATACATTGTCTTGGTTTTGGTTTCTCCAGATAAAGATTTGAGGGCAAGTAGCTTGTTTGAGAAATTTATCACTTTTCTATTGACAGAATAATTCTGAATAACGAGCAACTATTGCTGTATGTTGAGCTACATACAGCAAAAAGCAGATATTCAGCTGAGGGATCTGCAGCATTGAGTTGATTTGAATCGCGCTCGACTGATCTTGGCTGGACTTGCTCACCTCTCTGGGGATTAACTGACTGCCTGTTGATCTGGGAAGGCCTCAGATGGGAAGACAGGGGTGCTCTGTGAGTCTCTCATCCCCTTCCTGGGACCAAGAACAGGGCATGTCCTGCTCATGAAGATGACAGAGGCAAGAACAAGCAGAAAAACACAGGTATGTTTTAGAGCCTCTGCCTTGGCCATGTTTACTAAATCACCACAGCAAAATCACAAAGCAGGTCCAGGAAGCAGATGCCAAGACTGGCAAGATGAGTTTAAACATGTTAGACTTTTGTTATGGGAAACAATTGTGAAAGAGAATGGGGGAAAGAGCTTGGAAACACTGGGATAGCCGTGGACCACAATGCAGGTCTGACCCTGCTGAATGAGAGAGGGAAGGAGAGTGGGTGGAAGCATCCTAGCCTGTCCTGCAGTCCAAGAATGCTTTGGCAAGGTCATTGGGGAGCCCTCAAGATGAAAATGGCCATCAGACACTGGAATCCTGTGTTTCCTGAGAATGGTCAGTTATTGGCTAGGAGCAGTGTCCAGGAAGCATTTCCTCAGTACAAATGTAGCAGTGAATTTAAAGCATAGAAGCTGGGGCTGGGGCCTCTGGTCAGTTATGCTTCATGTGGTTGAAGGCCTGTGAGGTACATTCTCATGGTTGCCACATAAGTCCAGCCTAGATTCAGAAGGTGGGAAAATATATTCTGCCTCTTTAGTGAAAGGAATGGCAAGGTGGCGTGACAAAGAGTATGGGTATTGGGAAGGGTAAAGATTTGGGACCATTAGTACCACCTCCCATAGGAGGTGAAAGAAATACCAGCAGAGGAGTGAGGGGAATGGGACAAGGAAAGGAAGCGACTGATGAAGATGTACCAGCAAGGTAGCCCCCACTGTGGAAGACCAGACAATCCGTTAGCGAAATTCTAGAAGCCAGTGTAAAACACTTACTGCAGAAATATCCCAGCCAAGGAGAGACTGAGATGATGAGTATTTACAGTTCAGTCTGGATGAAATTTAGAATGGGATACAGGAATCGTGGAAGATATATGTCTAGTAAATAAGGGGCCAGATAATTGAGAGTCTTGGTGGCTGGGCTAAGTTTGTCATTTATTGATAGGCAGTAGTGGGAGGCATGTGAACATTTTAAAGCATAATCAGGGTTTTATATAATCTGAAGATCAAGTTGACAGTGGAGTAAGGATGAATTGGATCATGGAGAGATAGGAGGAAAGGGGACCAATTATGAGTCAATTATAAAAGTCCACCTAAGAATTTTGAGAGCTTAACCTAGAGTAGCATCAATGAAAATAGATAAAGGTGGATTTAATAGACATCTTGACATCAAAGGGGAAGATTTGGTGAATTCATTGTGGGTGGTAAAGTCTAGGAAAGTCAAAGATGATTGGGAGGGTGTCAGTCTGTGTGACTGAGGGAATGATGGGGCTTAGGACAGAAATGGTAAAACCATAATGAAAATTTATTCTTGGTGGAGGAAGACTAGTGATGTTAGATGCTTGGTTTGGTTTTACTCTTGCTAGGTTGAGGTATTGACATAACTGCTAATTAGAGACCCTTGTAGGTAGCTGGGCACATAAAACTGCGACTCAGGTGAGAGTCAGAGCTAAGAATGTAGAATTAGGAATCATTTCAATGGCACCAATAGCTGTGGGTGGGCGGGAAGCAGGAAAGAGGTGATATGGAAATGTCCTCACAGGCTAACAGGCCATAGCACTTCCTACATCTGCATTATCAGAGAAGAGATGACTTCCCTTCTGCTCCGAACCAGCTCAGCACTTGCCCGTCTAAAGCTGGCCAAGGCATAGGGAGAAATCGGCACACAACAGAGAACCAAGGGAGGATGGATGAACTTAGGAGATTGGTCCTCTCTTCCATACAAGTCTCTATTAACCCCTGACCCTGGTTGCTCTGCAGTTTTTATTCAACCATGCCTGTGTGTTTCTTTATCTTCTTTTTATCTGGCTCACTTGCAGGAATTTGTAAACCCTTTTATGAATTTGTCTTTGAAAAATAATACCTACAAGAATGCTGGGTTTCCAATTAGCATCAGAATTGGAGGAAAAAACTGGGATAAGTACTTCAAGGTAACTGGTATTTGTACTTAAACCTGGTTTGAGACTATAAACCAGATGCAAATGCCAGTGGAAATTCCCAGGTTTCTGCCAGACAGGTTTAAATAGGACCAGGACAACACTGGGTCTTCTGAGAGCTAATTCATGGAGGATGTTATAATCATTTGTAGTGTAGGGGGTAGTTCACTTCAAGGTCCCTAACAAAACTTGTTTGATGCTCCACATCTTTCTTGCATGCATGGAAAACCTTCTCATGCCCACGTGCCCAGCTATATGAGGCCACTTAAAGGAATTCTTTATCAAATTCACAAACATGGCCAGAATAGACTCCACTCAAGAATTCCCCCACCATGGTTATACATTCTCTTCCACTGAAAAATATTCCATCATTTCTTCATGTTTGTGCTATGTGTCAGCTTTCTTCTCAATTATATTATGTGCTTATTAATAATTATAACTACTCTATATTAAGTATATTTTATTGCCAAGCTGTGTGCTAAGCATTCTACCTATGTTACTTCACTTTCATCTTTACAATAACCCTCTCAGGTGGATATTATTATTTCCATTTTACAGTAGAGAAATAGATTCATTGATATTAGTAACTTGTCAAAAGCCATAAGAATCGAAAGCGGCAAAGTTGGGATTTGAACCCACAACTTCTCATTTATTAAATAAGAGAATATGTAAACGTGTACATGTGATAGCTGTGGAATCACCTCTATTATATTTCCTAGATTTTTAAGCCTGCAAATTGACTTGATATTTTGTTTTTATATGACCTCTCCAACATGCTGGCTTCTTGGCTTATTTGCAAAACATGGTGGTGGTAGTAGCTGTCCTACATAATTAGGTCATAAAGTTCTGATTGCCTACCTTATTTGCTTCAGGTTTTGTTTGTTCATTTTGTTTTGTTTTTTAATGGCCCCTCACGTACCAATGGTAGTCATTACTTGGGATACCTGTGAAACAGTAAAGTAACAAAGATAAGAATAGTGCTGTATCATAGGCACAGAAACTTCTGCCTCTGAGGTTGTGCTATTTCTGTTGATGTAAGGTAGGGAGGATCTGATTCAGCCTGCCTTTTTGCCTTCACTGAACTTCAACGAATAAATGTACATCAACTTAAAAATGTTAATGGCTTTGAACAGACCAGGTGATGTGAACAAAAGGCTAGACACAAATGTCATCCACTTAAGATGGGCTGGTTAAAGTACCACAGTCCAGAGTCTGGCCTTCAGCTGTGTCGATTTAGAAGTCAGAGTATATAAACACAACAGAAATGGAGCTGGTTCTAGGAATAGATTTAATTAACCTTAGAGAATAAGTTGTAAAATCAAGAGGCAAATTTATGACTATATTTCCTAGATGCTAAATTGCAACTTTTAAAAATACTTCCACATTTTCAAATGAAAGTGTTTCTTGTGATGGAAAAATTTAATATGTGGTATTTCTTTTTTTTTTTTTTTAATGTTCTTTTAAAATAAGTGGCATATGCTATAATCAGCAGCTTAGCACTGAGAAAGTAAGGCAATTAAAATGTGAAATACAAGTCCCAGGAACACTAGCATGCTATGACTAGTGCATTTTCTCCCAGTTTACAAGTATACAGGAAGTGAAATTGTGATTAGATGGTTGCCTGGGAACATGGGATCCAATCAGAAAGAGTTCTTTGATTAAGCTAATTTCATGTATCCATCTCTGTGATCAGACTGTAAGTGCCACTAGTTCCTTAGAGACCACCTGGTGCCCATGGCAGATGTGGTGGGTTGGCTTTCAACATCTATTCTTACCTCCTTGTAGTGGGCATTTCTGCACTGCAGAGGTTAGAGAGGTGAATCTTTCCTGTTCTCCTGTATAAGTAGGATTCTGGAGATGAAGTAGATTCCTCCAGTGAGACATATTTGTGCAATATTTGAGAGAAATGGGAAGCTGAAGCCATTTTAATTTTCTGGTTCTTTTAGCTGTTTTCTGCCAATAACCAGCAATACTCCAGCATCCAGTCTCTTCCTTTGAGAATCAGTTGCTGTGGTGGCAGTTTTTTGACCTCTGCGTAGCTATGGTAGTATGTTCTTGAATAAAAGAGTTTCAGTGGCAATTTCTCGATTTCTTGTCCTCTTGGTTGAGTCATATTTAGGTCTGTAGTGGTCTTGGGTGAGAGGATTCCGTGGTTGGGGAGAGGGCTCCATGATTGTAATTTTGGTTTCCTGTACTGAACCCTGCTGGTACATTGATTTCCCTCTGGTGGGCATATGTGTCCCTTTGTTATGTTGATACATCTAAGCAATGAAACAGTCAGTTTTGACAACCGGGGAGCCATCGTCTCTTTAGGGTAATTGTGTACCTCTCTTCTCCCTCCTAGGGTGTATTGATTTTTTCTTTTGGCCCTGGGAGAGCAATGTTTTTTCCAAGTTTTGGAGAGCAGCTCTTTTTTGCCTTCCTTACTATTTGTAGGAAGACATAAAAAATGTACTACAGGACTTCCCTGGTGGTCCAGTGGTTAAGACTTTGGCACTCCCAGAGCCAAATGCAGGGGGCCCAGGTCGAATGCAGATCCCTGGTCAGTGGACTAGATCCCACATACTGCAACTAAGACCTGGTGCAGCCAAAAAAACAAAAAAAAAAGACCTTGAAAAAATGTATGGGGAAGATGCTTCAACACATGTTACAGATGTAGCACCCACAAGTAAATAAAGGAGAACATTACCGAATATGAAAGGACATCACACGATGACACTATTGCAAGCATTTTGTAATTGTGAAGATTTATACTCCTTCTCACTCTACAAGTTAAAGTACTTTAGACCAGAGGCACCTCTTATTTACTTTAAGTATTCTTTTCCCCTCTGAAACAATTACTTTTCTTTCTCTTTGGCAGGAAGAAAAACAACCTCAGGATGTCAGTAATTTTATGCAAGCCATAGCTCATATGGGCCATGACCATGGGGAATGATACCTGGTCATTTTATTCATAAGGCTAAGGAAAATGATAATTTAGAGGAGTTAATATTTTGTATAGACTTGTTTCATCTTCCAAACACAAGATAATATCAGAAATGATGTTTCCAAGTGAGAATGATAAGATGTGACTCCACTTCTTTCCTCCAAAACCATCAGATTGATCTAAGGTAGACCATCTTTGTGACTTAATCTAGGATTTGACATGCCATCTACTATTTATCAAGAAGTAGTAATATACTGATCAACTGAGCATTTGCTTCTTCTCAGGAATCAACAATTTTATCTCTTAAAACTAGCTAAGGCACTTTGTGTCTGTAATGCAACAATCTGATTCCTTTTTATCTCCCATTGTAGCTCCTTGTTTTATCTGCTCATTATATTTAATTATGTTTAAATTAACAAACCAAGGCTAAAACCTTTCTGTTCACCAGGACAGGTAACTCTAGCTCACCTGGACAAATTCAGGCTTAACCTTAACACTAGGTCTGACCCCTCCAAGCATTCAGGTATTTGTTTTTTTTCTCTTAATGGTTAGAAAACAACCAAGGGCCTTTTTGGCAGAAATAGAGACACAGATGTAGCAAACAAACATATAGACACCAAGTGGGGAAAGTGGGGAGGGTTGGGGGGAATGAATTGGGACATTGGGATACCAAATAGTACACTCTAAATATATGCAGTTATTGTATGTTAACTGTATTTCAATAAAAGTTCTTAAAAAAAAAAAGAAAATAACCAAGGGCCTTTCTATATAGCAGAGAAGTGTGGACTCAGGGACATCATCTCAACAAGATGTGTCCCCAACTCCCTTTAATGACATTATAAATTCATGTTCCATCAGTATATCTAGACTCTACTTTGTGCTCACGTTGTACAATCTCTTGGGATGTATGCAAACTTCGTGGTTATTGAGGTTCTAAAGTTCTCGGCTTAAATTCTCAACTGTTCTAGAATTCACTGACTCATGCTGTCCATTCTATAAGAAGAAGGAGAAGATGACAGTTGAAAACTATTAACAAGAATGTGGGTTAAAGAAGGCACAGGAGAGATTAAATAATGGAAAGCAAAAAGAAAGGATTTCTCTCTTCTCTCTCCTTTTCTCTCTTCTTGGTCTGTTTTCTGTTAATGTTTGCCTTTTCCTTAACTACCTTTTGTTTATACCATCAGGTGTTCTTCCTTTTCTCTGCATTATTCTCTATATTACTTTGGAAGCCAGGGCACATTGACCAGTAACAGCATCATTGATACCATGTGCCGTGATGAAGAGCAGAAAAGTAGGAGTTATGGTTCTTCTTCATGTTTGGGCTTTTAGAGTACACAGCATACTTGCCTTGAAAATAACCACCACTGCCACCATCACCATCACTGAAACAGCTTGTGTTTGTAAAGTCTATTGTTTTCAGGAAGTTTACACTGTGATTTCTGCCTCCAGTAGCATCTATCCATTTGCCTTTATTCTGTCCTTCACACTGAAGGAATCCATTCTTTTTACATTGCAAGTTTTCCAATGTTTGAGAAACTTATCATGTCTTCCATAGCGCTTGCCCTCTCAGCTAAGAATCTCATTTGGCATGCATTTAACTCTTCATTACCCAGGTCACTTTTCTAGTTTGTCAAAATCCTTACAATATAGTGCAAAGAACTTCAAAGACTCTTTTTCGCTCTTACCTTTGCTGATCCAAAAAGGATACTTAAAAACATTGTGAGTTAACATTCTGTGTCTTTTCATGCTTTTGGCATATATTGAAACTGAGGTCAACTAAAATCTCCATATCTTTTTTTACAAATGAGGTTTCTGTCATGTCCTTTTGTAAAATTTTGTTTTTATCTTAAATGTAGAATTTTATTTTTATTTCCTTTAACTTTCGACTGTCTGTTTTAGCTCCAATTCCTGGTTATTAGAAACAATTTTGAATCTTGAGTTTGTCAATTTACTTAGCTACACTTTGAATGTTGATAATATTTCAATGACCTTGAGGATAAGGACATTGTAACTCTATAATGGGGTCCTTTGGCAGCTGTTCTGTACAATTTAATCGAATAGTAACAGATTACAGCCATGTGAGGCCAGAGAATTATATCCATTAAAAGAGCGTATTTTTCTTGCAGTTTCTCAGAAAATTACATTTACTCTGATTACAATAGATGCCTGGTCATTATACACAATACATACAAGCAAAAATAAGAAAATAAAAATGACCAGTGATTCCTCTGTCCCAATGTAACCAATGATGACATCTTGGGACATATCTTCTAGTCTCTTCTCATGCATATACATCGATCTTTTAAATGAAATTATAATTGAACACAGTGCTTTGTCACCTACTTTCTTTACTTAATGATCTGTCTTGTCCACTCATTACATATTTTCCTACAACATCCTCTTTAATTGCTCCAGAGTATTCCACTGTATGAATATATAATTATTTATTACCCTGTTGTTGTTGGAAATAATTATATTCAATATATTATATATTCACCTACTTCTTCCCATTATACATTTGCTCTCTTGCTAGACGAAAGACCTCTCACTCCTTCAAGTGATTCTGAAAAGAAAGACAATATGATACCATCCAAGGAAGTTTTGTGATAGTGTTGGGTTGGCCCTATCTGCACGTTTGCCTTGAGTAATTTCTTTCTGCTCTATTGCCACCTCTAGCATATTCAAGGTGGAGAAACCCGGAAGGAAGAATGAGATAGGATATTGCCAAGTAGCTTCATTAGATGGGAGTAGAGACATTTGATGGGTACTCTCTCCTTTGATCAAAAAATCTGGAGTGTTAATCAACCATAGTGTCTTATCTTCCAAGGAAAAAGCATATTGTTTTGAGTTTCTAGAAGTTATTAAATTTGGGGGATTGCAATGGAACAATTGACAATGGGATCTTGTTTTTTGTGTTCCCTGTTTCTGTGAAGGAGCATCTAGTTCTACATCCAGAAACTCAGAAATCCTTGAATGCTCCTTCTCTTTGACTACCTCCTCCCAATAACCAGTCCACCACCAGGTCCTGTTTATTGCAGTTTCTAAATGTTTTTCACATCTGTCTACTTCTCACCTTCCCCACAGACGCCAGCTTGTCCAAATCAGGAGGAATGCACTTTCCTCACTAGGAGTGTAATCGTTGCCACCTAGCCCCTCCCATTCCCACCTCTTCCCTTTATTGTGGCCAGGATGCTGTCTTTAAAGCATGGGTCTCATCATGTCCTATCTTCCTTAAAGCATTTCAATGACTGCCCACTGTTGTGAAGATAACACATCCCACAAAGCCCAAACAATCCATGGCCTGAGACGCAGCATAATGTAGGAGTTAAGAGCATGGACTCTAGAGCCAAGACTGCCAGGGACCAGCTCCCACCCCTAACACTCACTAGCTGGGCCATCTTGAGATGTTACCTACCTTCTCTATCCCTGTTTCCTCATCTCTAGAATGGGGCTAATCGTGGTCCTTCCCTCATAGGTTTTTTAGGAAAAATTTAAAATTTAACATTGTAAAACCTCTTAAAAAACCTCCTATAAGCACTGTAACTGCTCTTGTAATTCTATGTTGTCCCTTCTAGCATATTCAAAGTGGGGAACTCTGGCTGCATGAGTGTTAGCTATTATTATTCTCTATTAGGCTTCATCTACCACTAAAACCCTCCCTTCCCTCCAGCTTTCTAGATTCCTGGGTTTCCCTCAAGTCCTTAGAAGCGCTGGGCTCCTTTCTGTCCCCACCCCTCCCAGCACGTTCCCCCTCCTCTCTTCCCTCCCTTAGCCGAGAGACCCCTGACCTGCCTTCTGCATCTGCACTCCCTGACCCCTGAGACTCGGACCTTCCCCTCTTATTCCTTCTCTTCTGATTATTTGATAAATGTTTGCCTTTCCAACAGAGGAGGTTGTAGTCTGTTTTGCTGACTACTGTAGCTCCTGTGCCTAGCACAGCATTTGACACAGAATGCCGCTAGATAAATATTTGTGTTTTGGCCTATAAACTTCTTTCATGTTATGTCACATTGTACCAGCAGGTGGCACCAAAATGCATATAATCAGCAACTAACCCCTGGGACTCTGGGATTCTCACAGCAAAGCCCGAAGCTCAAGGGCAGTGTCCAATTCCTGTTTTTCATTTTTTAAGAGTAAAAGAAGTTTGGGAATTCCACAGACACTTATTTTTATGTTCAAATAAGCCCTACCTAGTAGTAAATGATATTCTAAGTGAATTATTAAGGATTATGAAAATTTGAGACTCATAAATTAAAAGTATTATGCTTCTAAAATTTAAGAGGATCCAAATTTAATATTTTCCTAAGGAGCCTCACTAGCAAGGTGTGCTTGGTAAAAACTTCTAATACATACTCAGGTCACTGGAATTTCCCAAATTTTCAGAGAAGATTCTCTGATCTCATTATATTAGGGTTTTTTTAAGTTAGTCACGATTTTCAATTGCTTCTGTTAGTGTATTGTTTAATTTACTTGTGGAATTAGGATACACTTTTCAAAGTGGGATTGTTGCTGAAATGCTACTATTTTTGTTGTTCTTTTGTTCCTCCCCAATTCTTTCTATCGCAAAGTTTTTTTTTCATGGTAGAATCAGTGGAGTAGGTGGGTCATATTTTCTTCATTTTCCCTCTTAGCTAAGGGTGTCCTGGTCACAAAAGTTTGAGAAATGCTGCTCTTGAGCAGTGCTTAGAGAGAATAGTGACTGTCTCTGCAGGGAGCTGGGAGGTAGGAGGTTTTGGGAATCAGATCTAAATTGAAAGTGGGAAAAAAATCTTGGATTAAAGTTTAATTTTACTCATGCAAAATTTTCATTCTATTCTAAAATCAACCAAACACCTATGATACTCTCAAACTGGGTATTTAAAGAAACAACACAGTTTTATTTCCAATTAAGTACAGCTGAGTACAATCGATGATTCCCTAGGGTGGGCCATTTCATCCTATGACATGTGTGCCCCCACCCTGAGTACTTCATTTCCTTCTGCTTTGCACAAGTCTAGAAGATGAAAATGGCAATGGACAGAAAATGGAAAATAAATATGTTCATGTGAAAAATTTACTCAGCTCACTAAAATATACTAGGTCAGTACTTGTTTTGCTTTTTAGTTAAATGATAGTTTTATTTCAAGGGTTCTGGAGTTTCCAATTTAGAAGTAGACTATGTTTAAGACTCTGATGATAATCTGTCACAGAGTTTGCCAGAGAAGCCTCTGGTTCTCATAAACTATAGCCTCCCTTCTTCTGTGACTTCATTTTGATGAGTCTGAGATATGAATATAACAGTTTCTGACAGACATTATAACTGCTGGAAGACAAGGAAAACCTAAATAAATTCAATTAATAGATAATCATCAAGTCCTGTTTAATTTCTAACTCTTCCTTGAACAAATATTTTACAACCCTTTAAGGTCATTTGGCATCTCTCATTCACATATTTATATTTATTATCTTTTTCATTCATTAATTAATTTTTTCACAAAGCAGTGCTCTAGATGCCATGAATAATAACATACATGGATGATGTAGTCCCTGTCCTCTGCAAGCTTACAATATAATATTAGTACATTTGATCCTTCTAAATTTCAGTCCTTCCACTTATATTATCCTCTTCCTATCTTTCTTTGCTTGAATCTTTCAAAAGCAGCTAGCTCCAACCCGACAAAAAAATACTTAGTTCAGGGGAAAGTATTTTGGTCATGATTGTGATTGAGGGTCGAGGACAGAAATGATGATGAACTACTTTTTTCTCCACAGAATAGGGAAATACATTAAAAATTAAAATAACATAACTTGGCTTAATAATGATAAAATAATAAAAATAATTAACATTTCTAATCACCTTACATATATTAACTTTTTTCTTGCTAATAACAGCCCATGTGGTGAGCACTATTATTGCCAATGAATTGTAAATGAGGAAGTAGGTATGTTTGATACAGGTTGGGAATTAGTTTGGTGGGTATAAAGCTTCAGATCTCTGAGATGAGAAAATTCTGGAGATTTGTTTCACAGCAACATGAATATATTTAATACTCCTGGACTGTACACTAAAAATAGTTAAGTGGTAAATTTTACATTATGTGTTCTTTACCACAATAAATAAAAAGAAAAACAAAAAAATACTCCCCAGCACTACATATTGCATGTCCCCCCCTTTTCTTCTTTTTTCATTGTTATAGGTGTGTAGTGGTATTTCATTGTTGTCCTAATTTGAAATTCCCTAGTGACAATAGATATTGCACTTTTTTTCAAAAAAAAAAAAAAAATGTTGGAAATTAGCACCAGGGACTGAAGAAAAAGAAATGTCAGTTTCATGATTGTTCTTTTCTTAAGAGTCTGTTAAAAAAATGTCTTGACAGTAGACCTACAAGTTAGGGGGTCTTTTTTGGACCTTTAGAAGAAGTAGGAGGGAATTTGACTTACAGTATATAGTATTGCAGAGTTCTTATATTTGCTTTAGTATTGATCCTACTAAAGGCAGTCCATGAGATCCATGAGATCACAGGAAGATATCAAGTCCTAAGGAATGAAGTTTCAATTAAAGTCATTACTGGGTAGAGTTCAATGGAAGAATTCACATGTAACTTATTTCAACTTTCTGAAGAGATAGTCCTAAACCAAGAGTTATTGTGTTAAGCTCAAGGAAAGAGATGAAACACAAAATTTTCACAAAGGATATGAATTCTAGGACTCTTCTTTTTCATATACATTAAAACAACCTCTCTTAATTATAGCAGATCTGTTTTCAGTAAAAATCTGCAAACAAGTATATGTAAGAATAACAAGAAAAGAAAAGAATGGCTTTTCTGTAGTTTTGAGTTTAAGGGGAGAAAATTCAACCAGAAAAATGGGGGGATATATTGACATTCGTCTATTGTGACCATACCTATGATTACTATGGCAACAGGTAGCAAAACAATGACATAGTCTCAGTTTGAGTGCCATGTTTAGGAAACTAGTCACACTCCACAAAGCTCAAAGGGCTGCCTCTTTGTCCGTCCTTTCCTGGCTAAGTGGCTATTGAAAGAGCAAAACCACAGAGACACTCATCAGTATCAGAGACAATATTAATTAATTAAATCATAAGTTTATTCATTCATTTATTCAGCAAATATTTACAGTCCAGCTACCTAGAAACCCTTTCCCCAGAGGCAAGTTCAGTTCTTAGAGAAAGCTTGATTTGCTGCTTGATCTGCTTTTTTCCCTAAAGAGCCTATCTAAGAATAATGATGCTTCTTTTCAATTTTCTTTAAAAAAAAAAAAAAAAAGTTCCTAAAAGTTCATCAGCTTACTGCATCCATATTCTCAGGCTATTGGGGCAATAAAATGACAATATTTTTTTTTCTGGACCCTCTGAATCTGTTGAAAATTGGGCCCCCGAAAGAGTGGAGAGTTTGCTGAAGTCATCAGTAGCGAGTTCCCAACTCAAGCTCTCTTTAAGCTCTCCAAGCATAATTATTCTTACCTAGTAAAGGCTTTTGATTTAGTTTTTAATTCTAAAGTGTAAAGAGCTTATATTCCCAAGAGCAAAAGTAAAATGAACAAGCAAATAAATAACATGCCTAATATACATAACATACTAATATAAAATTGATTTCCAAAAATGTTCTTGCATTTTTATTTTTCTCCATTTCATTTTTTTATATTGTTGAAAAGGAAGAAGTAAAACTGTCACTGTGGATGACAAGATTTTATGTAGAAAACCCTAAAGACTCCACTAAAAAAAAAGTTTTTGATTATAAACTAATACAATAAAGTTTCAGGGTGCAAAGTCAATATACAAAACTCATTTGTGTTCCTATATTCTACCAACAAACCAGCAGAAACAGAAATTAAGAAAACACTCTCATTTATAATCTCAATAACAAGAATAAAATAACTAGGAATAAATTTAACCAAGGAGGTAAAATACCTGTACACTGAAATCTATAGGACATTGTTGAAAGAAACTGAAGAAGATACAAAGAAATGGAAAGGTAGTCCATGCTCATGGATTGGAAGAATTAATATTGTTTAAATGTTCGTATAACCTAAAGCAGTCTACAGATTCAGTGCAATCCTATCAAAATCACAATGAAACATTTTTACAGAAAAAGAATAAAAAATCTAAAATTTATATGAAACCACAAAAGACTCCCAGATAGCCAAAGCAAGTCTGAGAAAAAAAGAACAGACTTGGAGGTATCACATTCCCTGATTTCAAATTCTACTGCAAAGCTAGAGTAATCAAAACAGCATGGGGTTGGCACAAAAACAGATACACAGATAAATGGAACAGAATTGAGAGCCCAGAAATAAACTCACACTTATATGTACAACTAATTTATAACAAAGGAGCCAAGAACATACAATGGAGAGGGGAAATTCTCTTCAATAAATGGTTTTGGAAAAACTGGACAGCCACATGCAAAAGAATGAAACTATCTTACATCATACACAAAAATTAAGTCAAAACGGACTAAAGACTTGACTGTAAGACCTGAAACCGTAAAACTCATAGGAGCAAACATAGGCTCTTCGACATTGGTCTTAGCAATTAGTGTCATTTTGGAACTGTCTCCTCAGGCAATGGACACAAAAGCAAAAGTAAACATATGGGATTATATCAAACTAAAAAGCTTCTGCACAGGAAAGGAAACCATGAACAAAACAAAAAGGACACCTATAAATGGGAGAAGATATTTGCAAATTATGTATCTGATAAGGGGTTAATATCCAAAATGTATAAAAAACTCATACAACCCAACGACAAAAAACTGAACAACCCAACTGAAAATGTTCAAAGGATCTGAATAGACATTTTTCCAAAGAAGACGTGGCCAACAGGCACATGAAAAGATGTCGAACATCACTAATTATCAAGGAAACACAAATATCAAAACCACAATGAGATATCACTCTCACCCACTGGAATGGCTATTATCAAAAAGAAAAGAAATAACAAGTATTGGAGAGGATGTGGAGAAAAGAGAACCCTCGTGTACTGTTGGTGGGAATGTAAGTTGGAGCAGCCACTGTGGAAAACAGTATGGAGATTTCTCAAAAAGTTAATAAGACCCAGTTATTCCGCTTCTGGGTATTTATCAGAAGAATAAGAAAATGCTAATTCAAAAAGATATATGCCCCCCTATGTTCATTGCAGCATTATTTATAATAGTCAAGAAATGGAAACAACCTAAGTGCCCATTGACAGACGACTGGATAAATAAGATGCCGTATATGTATATAACGGAATACTTTATACTCAGCCATAAAAAAGATAAAAATCTTACTATTTGTGAAAGCATGGATAGACTTCGAGGATATCATGCTAAGTAAAATAAGTCAGAAGAGACAAACAAATACTGTGTGATCTCCCTCACATATGGAATATAAAATAGCAAAACAAACAAAACAAAAACAAACACAGAAATACGAACAGATTGATGGTTATCATTGGGGAAGGAGGGCAGGGATGGGGGTCAATAGGTATGTGGGTCAACCTATGGTGATGAATGGAAACTAGACTTGGGGTGGTGAGCACACTCTAATGCATTCAGACGTCAAATTATAGTGATGTTCGCATGAAACATATATGATATTATAAACCAATGTTACCTCAACAACAACACTATTTTTCCAGTGGGGGAGAAAAGCAAACAAACAGGAGAAGCTGCAGATATATTTTGTTTGACATGTATGGTGTTTTTAAAATAAATAAGTTTCACTTTAAAAGGCCCACATTTTTGGATCCTATGGGAAAAGGAAATCTGGCCACAGTGGACTCATGTAACAACCTTACAGCAATTAGCTAAACTAAGTAGTTGTTTTTCCTTTAGGATGGGACACATACAGCAAAGAGAATATAAGTTCAAAAGTGAATATTAATCAGAAATAAATCTGCTGGGGACCCATGCATAACATTGCAATCAACACGTTTATTAAAAAGTGAGGGGAAAAATAAGCAAAAGAAAGATGAAGTAAGTATATTAAAACAATGTAAAAAATGTAAATATAAGGAGGCTCATATATTAATTCTCCAAAGTTTTGCAGAGATTATAGGCACCGTGAACAAAAAAGAATTCTTAGAACAGATAGTTCACAGAAGTGATTTTAAGGGAACAGAAGAAATGGTAAAGCAAGGTAGCAGAGCTCAAGAAAAATATGGAAGGGAAAAATAAACCATTATAGAGATAAAAACTAAATAAAGCAACAAAATTTAATTAACACGGCAAAGCAGAATCATGAAAAAGACATATATGCTTGAAGAAATCACACAAAGTGATGTAGAAAAGAACAATGATATAAAAATGATAATAGAGAAGAGGACAACTATGGGCAAAGGAGAGTCAACATTCATAAAATTATTTCCTGAGGGGAAAAAGGAGAACAAATGATCAGAAACAGAGAAATCCTTCCAGGAATAAAAAAATGTTAGTGAATCTACATGCTGAAATGCCATTATACATTGTTGGAAATATTGATAGAGAATGATAAGCACTAGGACATATCCTAGTGAAGTTCCTTTACTTCAGTGATGATCAATCACACATGCATCCCCATCAGAAAAAGCACATCACTTACAAAGGGGGGAAATCAGGTTGGTCTCGGATTTTTTCATAGTAACATGTATTTCCAGAGGCAACGGATGGAAGTCCTGAGGAAAAGAAAGTGTGAGACGAGGATTTTATAATCAGATCAGTGTTGAAATATATAGGTGAGATACATTCTCAAACATGCAAGATCTTAGAAAATACAGCATTCATTAATCACTTTATTTGTGAATGTAGTGGAGTGATCCTGACCCCTGTATAGTAATATTTGCTTTGCTGACTGCAATTTGGCAGAAACAAAAATAGATAAGCATTGGGTGAAGGTCTAAGTGCTACCTTGGGCTCACTTGTCCTCAGCAACTGGCTACTTGAACTGAGAACACCTGGCATTTCTAAGTGTAGGTAGGCACCAAAGACGAGTCTTTGGCTTTAGCTTGATTCCATCGGTAAGTCTATTGCAAGTAAATAGGAGTACCATTTTTTTTCTTCATAATTACAAAGACACTGGAGTCTCTCTACAATGTTTCATATAGAGTTCACACCATGGGGTTACCTTTCAGGAATTTTAAAGGGTTCAGCATATTTAGTGCTTTGGGGGATCAATGAAGGTGGTATATAGCTCTGTGGTGTTGGTTATGTAACTTAAACTTTCTAAGCCTCAGTCTTAAAATGGAGCTAATAATATTGTCATCAAATATTAACTGAGTGCATAGAAAGCACTTATCAGAGGACCCAGAACATAGCAAATTCTCTGTAGTCGGTTGCCATTTTGCATGTTATAACTTCGATGGAGTCTGTAAATTGGACTTGTTTCTACTGTCAAAAATACCAAAAATTATTTACATAAAAGGTAAGCTAATGATTATATTTTAAAATTCATTCCTTCTGATCAACAAACATTTGGTGGACACCTAGTCTCTGTTAGACCAGAGTTAAATGGTAATGGTACAAATATGAGTAACATGTGATCTCTAGCTTTAGAAAGATTGTGGTCTTGATTCCTTAAAAAACTAAAAGTGGAACTACCATATGACCCAGCAATCCCACTACTGGCCATATACCCTGAGAAAATCATAATCCGAAAAGAAACACGTACCACAATGTTCATTGCAGCACTATTTACAATAGCCAGGACATGGAAGCAACCTAAATGCCTACCAACAGATGAATGGATAAAGAAGATGTGGCACATATACACAATGGAATATTACTCAGACATAAAAAGGAATGAAATTGGGTTATTTGTAGTGAGGTGGATGGACCTAGATACGGTCATACAGAGTGAAGTAAGCCAGAAAGAGAAAAACAAATACCGTATATGCTAACTCATATATATGGAATCTAAAAAAATGGTAATGATGAATCCAGTCACAAGGCAAGAATAAAGATGCAGATGTAGAGAACGGACTTGAGGACATGGGGTTGGGGGGGTGAAGGGGAAGCTGGGACAAAGTGAGAGAGTAGCATTGACGTATATACACTACCAAATGTAAAATAGATAGCGAGTGGGAAGTTGCTGCATAACAGAGAGATCAACTCGATGATGGGTGATGACTTAGAGGGCTGGGATAGGGAGGGTGGGAGGGAGTCGCTAGAGGGAGGGGATATGGGGATATATGTATAAATACAGCTGATTGACTTTGGTGTACCTCAAAAAATTGGCACAACAGTGTAAAGCAACTATATTCCAATAGAGCTTAAAAAAAAAAGATTGTGGTGTTAAAGGAGAGATAACCACATACCCAGAAAATTCTAATATAATACAGAGATTATTAAGAGAGACAGGCATAGAGTTTCTCATTCGTGTTTCTCAGAGGGTCTTCTGTAGAACATCGTATCAAAGATGTCAAACTGTGCTTAAGAATCATATGAGGACTTTACTAAAATGCAAACATTTACTTTCATGTTTTACCACTGATGCAGAGAGAGTCTCCATGTTTAACAGGTGATTCTTGCTCCTAAAGCTTGGCACCCACTGGTTTGTAGGACCACAGAGGAAATATTCTTAGCTCAACCTAGAGATTGAGAAATGACATCATAGCTGAGACTTCAGTGTGAATAAAAGATATCTAGGCGAAAAGAGGCAGGGAGAGCTTTCAAGGCTCGGGGCTCAGAGCAAAACGGATGTGGCTCCAGAGAGAAGTGGTGTGGTGTGGGTGCATGTGGATATTGAGGATCACTGGAGCTTCCAGTATCTTGGGGCAGTGGGGCAGGGTGTGAGGGTGTGGCCATCAAATATGATAGAAGTGAAAGATTCTTGGCAAATGGCCTCTGTATGTTTTTCACCTTCTCCTCACAATTTTTCCTTGTTTCACATATTGAACCATCTACAAATCATGTCTATATGAGAGCTTCTCCTGAATAAATGAGGAATAGTAGAATAACAGAGTTGAAGACATGCAAGGAATTTTGAAATATTCTAAATTTTCCCTTTTGCTTCTAGATAGATTGCATTTGAAAACAAAAGAGGGTATTACTTGATACTCATTCTTTATCTCTCAGTTGATAACCCAGCAGGTCTTTCAAAGCCTAATAGCAGGTGCTAGCAGACCAAGAATTCCACTGGTGATAATATCAGGTGAGTTAGCATCCTGTCGGTTCTTACAGCCTGACCCATGAGGTGTGGCAGCCTGCACCTTTTCACTCCTACTGAGATTTCTCATAAGCTGGGATGCCTCAGAGATAGAATATGTCACTCCTTCACTTGTTGAGATTGCCTCACTGTCCCATGATCCACCTTCTGTAGTCTATAGAATTCTCCTTTTAGTAAACAACCTTGTTTCCTTCTTAAGAACTGAATTCTATGAGCAGAGGGATGGTTAGAAGTTATGGTCTCATCAAGGAGAATGACACACAACCCAAAAGCAATGGCCAGACTTAATTGTGTCCTCTTCTAATGATACCACTCCCAGCTGTCTTTGATCCTCAGGGAAGTGTGTTTGTCTTGGGCCCAGCACTTGGCATTGATCTAAATGATTCTGATCTCCGGATTTAATGAAGAGATTAATAATCTCCCAGCTTGGTGAGAAATGCTGTGCTTTATATACAAGGTCAACAATCATTAAATTCCACTGGACATTCCTGAATAGGAAGAACAGCAGTGACAGATCTTTATCTTTGCCTATGTACCCAGTATAACCTGGACTCTCATGCTTGGGATGCAAGCACCCGATGCGGAACCATTAACTAACGCTTTGCTAACATCTTTCATATTCTTTGGGGACATCTTATCATTTCTTTCTGTTAAAAAATTTTAAAATGAACAACATCAATAGAAGTCAAAAAGATATAAAGCTTACCCTGAATGATACCCCCAAGTTACACTACTTTTATTTTTTGTTATATTGTAATTGAGTGATGCCAGCAGATGCATGATTCATGAGTTTTGTTCAGTTTTTAATCATATGCAACTTTTGATTAACAATCAATTTATTATTTCCACACCCCTGCACACAAATTATTTCTGTAAGGCTTTTTATATTAATCAGAACTCATGTTGCAATTAACGGAAATCGAGTCCAAAACATCTTAAACTTTATAAAATGGAGTTTTTTGTCTTATCTAATTAAAAGGTTGAGAGGCAGATTCAGGTATCAATTGGTTCAGGGATTCGATAGATTTTATCCAGAATTTCTTTTTGTGCTTAGTTCCTCAGGTTTGTGGCATATGTGTTTGTGTGTGCTGGTGGAGGTGGGAGAATGAGTGAGTGTGTGTTTGTCACATTCTCTGTTTTCATCACCAGTGGTTTTAGTACACTGACTAAGAATGAGTTTTATCTATGACTTGGATTAAGGAGGGAGAATGCTATTTCTGGCAAATGGAAGAAGGGCATAGAAGTTTGAAACAGAATGTCCTTGGGAAGCTTCAAATAGGTTGGTGTGGCTGGAATGCAGGGTTCCTGTTGGGGAGTAACAAGATGCATGGACAGATGCCATTTAAGAATAGGCTCAGAAAGTCTTGATAAAGGACTGTAGATTTTCTTATGTCAGCAATAGGGAGCCTCTAAGCAGGGAAATATCATAAAACTTGGCCTTTAGTAAGATTATTTTAGTATTAATATGGAGAGTGGATTTAACAAGGTTAAAACGGGGAGCCGGAATTGCCCACGGGGAAATAATGAAAGATAAAGGGGATCTGAATCATAGAGATATAATGGAGGAGTAGAGACGAGGAAAACGTTAAATACCTCAAGCTGAATGTTCAGGGTTTAGTTTAGATTAGAAGTTCGAAGTGAAGGAATAGACGCAATCAAGGGAGAGAGAACAGGTATAAAATTACTCGTGGGCTTCCAGCTTGATGAATGGCAGTCCATTCAGAGATAGGGAACACAGAATGAGGGGCAGATTTTTGCTGGAGTGGAGGGTGTTAAGTGACAGACAGCTCAACATGGAGCGTATCACCACGTAAAAAACTCAGGTGAAGACCCGCAAGTGTCACCTGGCATCGACGCAAATGCTCGTGCAGAAGAAGGAGCGTGAAAAGAGCTGCTCTTCCTTTCAGGGTCCTGCATGGGGACCTGCTTGGGCTGGGGTGCCATTGAATATGCTATAGGTCTCATGAAGAATACTCTCATGAAGCTCTTCTTTCTTATTTGTACAAAACGGAGAGCAACGTTATGGGAGAAATAAACATTTGGGGGCAGAAGTCAAGTAGTTAGAGCCTACGTGCACTGGCACGCAGATGTGTTGAGGTGTATATCCAAGGAAGATTTCTGAAGTTTTATCTCATTCATAAAACCCGAAGTGTTTGGACTCTTTATCGAAAGGAAAGATGACTTTCTTTTAAGTCATAGGAGTAAAGTGCATCTGAGTGTTTGAGATGTGGGCCCCTTCTACTACTGCATAGAGCATTTGGTACAATTTTTCATTAGCGTAAAATGAGGCAAGGTCCCTTCCCAGTCAAGAGATGGGCATAATTATACCCTGGCAGAGGCTAATGTAACAGGAAAGGTACTGGAAAAGCAATGCACCTCAATTCAGTGACAGATTTACTGGGGCACATAAATTACCTGTGTTTTCATGGCTCCTTGTGGGAGATTAATTTGGATGCCCTGTTTGAAGTGTCACGATCCTGTTTAACCACATTTGAAACTTGACTGGTTATTCTCATCTCTTTTAGGAGGCAAATTCTCTTTTCTCAAGCCCAGCTCCTGATGGTGAGCCCAGCAGATGTTGTGTGTAAAATGGGTTACCAAGGAGACAGTATTTCCTTACTATGGGGCTAATAACCTGCAGTTTAGTATAAGCCCTCCTAAAGATTCCATGAAAAGTTGTTTTGCTTTTAATTTTTGGAGAGTGGAACTTCCCTGTGTAAAGCTTATGGGTTATTCAGATAGTCAGAAAACTGAGGGTGATTCCTCTGTGTCAAACATTGTGCAAACAGATAGCATAGGAAATGGGACTGACGTTCAATAGGAATACATGGAGATAAGAAAATAAACAGGTATATAGCTTGATACTGGATCTTTTAAAAGAATGTTTGAATCACTTCACTTATAAAGTTCTTTTCTCCTCTTTTTTGGTTGGTACCTTTTCTGCTCTAGAAAGTGGCAATGATATAGAGAGTATCACTGGTGAACCCCTAACATCAATTCCTGAGATATGAGCAAAAGTCAAAAGACAAATGAAGAAAAGGAGATAATGCTATAACGATTAACTCCCAAGCTCTTACTCAGACTATAAATGGAGAAAAGACAGCTCAATCTAGTTCTATTGAACACTATATGGCATTAAACAAAGAGGAGCAGAGAGGTAAGTGGACGGCATGGATAACTACCGAAACTTGTTTGTCATCTCTCACTGTCCGTAACTCAGCTCTAAGGTGTCCTGGAAGTGTCCAATCTCCAAATGACTGTTAATGAAAATGAGATACAGCTTAAAAGTAATGTCCCCCATCAAGAGGAATTATTTTAAAGGTGACATTTTTTCCCGACCCTTCCTTTCAAGTGGCATCTTTACTACATATGATTAGTAAGAGGACACTCTGCCCTGGTGGCTGGTCTATAAGAATCCTGCTGTTTTGTTTTCTTCCAGGCAATGTGTATTTTAGAACAAATTATAAAGTAGGAAAATTGTGGAAGGTTTTGGAAATTACAGAAGGCCAGGAAAAGAGACATTTCTAAATCCTTCAAATCATAAATTATGTATGTATTAAAGCTACATAAATAAAATAACTTGGGGTAATTGGATGGCATGCTCTTGAAAAGTTTTGATTTTTTAATCTTCCAAGTTGCATAAAAGACTATTATAAGTTTTTTTTAAATTTTTCACAGTGCTGTGATTCTCCAGCTGATGGATAGAATCAAAGCATAATTACCTTAATGTATTTTCTAGTCACTGATGAACCTCTGTCTAATTTCCACAATTATTGGCCTTAAATTCCAATACCAGTTGATATGGACTAAGGGAATTTAAGCTAATTTTAATGTTCATCCAAGCAAGACAGAATTATGCAGATTTTCTATTGGGAAAAAATGCCCATAATGCATTGTAAAAACAAACTGTGAGTTCCTGTTGTCATGATTTGGGGTTTAATGTTCAACACTGTTGCCCTCTATTAGCAGATACTTAAAAACTTCATAGAAAATGAAAAGTGCATGGGTTGTTCACATGAAAATGATACAGTGTGTAAGCATCTGAAATTATAGTGAAGATGATTAACAACAAATTCAAGATTAGAGAGCTCATACGAAAACCACCATTGCAAGCTCATATTTCTCTTATAAAGATTTCCCATGTAAATAAAAAACCAATTAAACATGCATTACGGGTTGAATTGTGTTTCCCCACAAACTTCTATGTTGAAGTCTTAACACCTTGTACCTCAGAATATGATTTTATTTGGCAATAGGGTCATTCCAGATGTAATTAGTTAAGTTAGGATGAGGTCATACCACAGTAGGGTGGTCCCTATTCCAATATGACTTATAAAAAGGAAAAGTTTGGAGGCAGACACACTCACAGGTAGATTACCATGTGAAGGTGATAAAGCAGAATCTAAGGACTGTCAAAACTTTCCAGTGAACCACCAGAAGCTAGGAGAGAGGCATGGAACAGACTATCTGCCTCATAGTCCTCAGAGGAACCAACCCTCCCAACATTTTGATTTTGGATTTCTAGCCTTTCGAACTGTGAGACAGTACGTTTCTGTTGCTTAAATAGAACTTTTGCAATTTGTAGCGCTTTGTTGTGGCAGCCCTAGTAGTATGCTTTTGAAATGAAAGACTAACATCTACATTTTCTGAAAAGAGTGAGACAGTTTACCTGGCCTCTCTGTCAGAGAAGACCCTTTGGCTATCCTTTTAAATCAGGAGTCTCTAAGTGTGCCAGGAAGAGTCACATGGCTCCTCTGAAAAATGTCATAAAATCCAGCTCTCTTCAAGAATATAAGTTTCTAGTGAACTAGAAAATGCAATTAGGGAAAGTGTGATGCCAGTAGCTTCCAGTGTCCCAGGACTAGTGGCTTCTGGCCATAAGCTGAACTTGAACTTGGGTGATTTTTACAGCACAAACCTTCTTTGTGGCTTATAGGCATTTGAATTCAAAATCTGAACATGACAAGAATTCTATCAGTATGGGACATGGAGAGGAGGTTATACAATGAGAAATAAATATCAGGCTGGCCTAAAGTATCTTTTCTCTAACATTTAATTCCAGAAAGCAACAAGGCAATTTTGCACCATTTTAATGGAAAGGGATCTGATCCTCACATTTCATATATAGTAAAGTGTTCATACAACTAGAATATGAAGCTGTAATGCCAATGAAAAGAAAAAAATCTCCAAAAAATTGATAATGTTTGTGGTAGATTGTATTTTCCAATGACACATGCAACAATATTGCCTCCTGAATATAGGTGGGATTTCGACTTGTTTGTAACTATTTAAATGCATTGAAAGTGATGCTGTGTGAATCCTGAGGCTATATCATGTAAGGTGATGCAGCTTCTGCCTTGTTAATTGGGACATTGGCCTTGTAACTCTTTGGGTTTTTTGTTTGTTTGTTTTGTTTTTTTAAGCTCTTTATTGGAATATAATTGCTTTAAGTCTTTGATACCATATAAGAAGTTTGACTCATCTGAGCTGTCCATGCCATGAGGAAGCTCAGGCCACATGGAGAGGACACATGAAGGTGTTCCAGCTCAGAGTGTCAGCTGAGAGGTCCAGATTGAGCTGACATTTGAACTGCCAGACATGACTTCAAATGATTTCAACCCTTAGCCTTTGAGTTTTCCCAGCTGAGGTTCCAGAAATGTGGAACAGGGAGAAGTCATCTGTACTGTGTCATTTTAAATTCTGAACCATAGAACTGGTGGTAAAATAAAATGGTTCTTTTATGACACTAAGGTTCACAGTGGTTTGTTATGTCACAATAGTAACTGGAAATGTAGCTTGGTGAACATTGCTTCTTGTGCAGAAGTCTCATATGTGTGCTTTGAAATGTTTCTTCCTCTTTAACCTACAGTCTTGTTGGCAAGCAGTGTATTATTTAGGAGCTATTTATTAACCTTGGAGAAAAAAAATTACATTTTTGATTTATTCTTCGTTCCATTAAGAAGGGTTTCTACAATTTGCTACTCTTGAGGGTCTCTCTCAAAGCCTCAACATTTAAGACCTAAATCTTCATAGATACAATCATGTCCTTCTCTTCATCATCACTTCTTACATTTTTGTATACATATTATGTGTTACTTATTTACTATTTTGGCATAAAATCTTTCTTCTTTTTCTCAATAATATAACTTAAAATTAGACTACTGCAAGAAAACTATTATTAATACTTTAAGATATCACGTAATTTTCTCAAGTTTTCTTAACACATAAGTAGTTTAAGGTTTTAGGTCTCAGTCTTCACATTGACGTCACTTGGTTTAACAAAGTGGCTTTGTTACTATTAATGTCTAGGGATATTAGATCATTTTTAATAAAAATAATTTGACTGGAACTTAGAACGTGAAATACGGTGTTTACCATTGGTTTTCGAGTTTTTCTCTGATTATTTTAGATGTAGGGCACTGGTAATATATAGATTTCTTCCTTAGTGCTTAAGGCACATGAAAGCATACCCAATATTTAGGAGGCATTAAGAAGAAATTAGAAGAAGATGTTTGCTTATAAGTCTTAATTTTTCATATACAAATAGAGGGATTAAATAAAATTCTCTTTCTTTATTGTAACCAATTTCCTGTTTATAGTGGCATATCTCTTTTATCTTAGAAGTTGTACTCACTGCCCAGACTTTCATTCTAGGAAGCCCAGAACAGTCAATGGTAACTATTAGGGTAATTTTTTATTGCTATTTACAGATGACCTCAGACTTTTATTTCAGTCTCTTTACAGAGTATAGGATACCAGTACAATTACATTGCGTTTACATCATTGGGAGTTCTTGAGAAAAGGCTTTATCTGTCTCATGTCAACAGATGTTGTTCCCCAATAGGAAGGATAATTAGATCAGTAAGAAGTCTCAGTTTCCAGGGGGCCAATGGCTGCACCTGATTAAAATTGTCTGTGACAATGTTGGGCTTATCAGTGATCTGAGGAGTAGTAGAGATGGTCCCATTAAGTAGATAAATCAGCAGAAAGTGTTTGCACAGTGGTGGGTTGTTTTCTCTGTGCTTTAAGGCCATTCTGACCTTGTGTGTAGGGCAGATCTGCTGAAAGTTAGGTAGATGTTAATCTCCAGGTTGTAGATTATTGCACATTACATTTGGGTCAATTGGCAAGATCTCTCACATTTGTGAGCTCACACTATTTGTAATGATCTAGTTTCCTATCATCTAAGGTTTTGTGACTCATGGTGTGGTTTATGGACGGCAACTTTAGTGTCACATGAGAGCTTGGTAGAAATGCAGAATCCCAGGCCTATCTCAGACCTACTGAATCAAAGCTTTCATTTGAACAAGGTCCCTAAATGATGCCCCATGCACTTTAAAGTCTGAGGTACACTGCTCCGAGACAGGGAGTCCTTGTAACTGGGTGGACACAGCACTGTTAACACTGAAAGTCCGTGTGTCTGCTCCTATGTATGTGTGGAGAGGAATCAATTTGGGATTTTTCTGTCCTAATTAGGATTTGAGGGTATGACAGTGATAGGTGCTCAACCTGTAAAAGCATCAGGATGGTAGCCTCACACTTCTAAATATTTAGCAACAATGCCCTTCATTTTCATTCACTTAAGAAAAAGGATGTCGTACTTGAAGAGCTATATGCCAACTGAGAAACTGTTATATACTGTTGGGCAGTATATAAAATTTCAATCTTCTGAATGTGTTCATGTGTGTACATATTTGTACAAAGAAATGTGGATGAACTTCGTTCAGCATGCTTCATTGTCTCAGTGTGGTTAGTGAATAAGAGTGACTTTCAGTTCCTTCCAACTTAATTTTCCAGATTTTTCAAATTTTCTACCCCGAGTCCTTCCAATCCTTTTATTTAGCCAACAAATATTTATGTACCAGGCATGTATGGTTAGAAGACAGAGGCTGGAGAAAAAGAGGCTGTCTAGGAATCATGATGTAGCAAAGGAAGGGAAAAGGTCAAGCAGAAAGATTTCCAGGTCAAGCCCAGGGGAGGACTTCCTTCCATGGTTTTGTCTCATCCTTGTGTGTCCAGGTTACTGTGCAGAGGCTGCAGTTTGATGGAGCTTTCTTTTCTCTGGATGTTATGCACACACTTATCATTGAATCCAATTTTTGTCCTTGAACACAAACACAAACTAATCAATATATTTTGTATAAATACAAAAATAATCTCTGACTGAAGAGGGGATAACTCGCACATATTTTGTAATAGAATCAGTTTTTAACCTCTGCCATGTTATCACTGTCTGATAGGACCAGACAAATTTTAATGAAATAAAATTTTATCTTAAGACAAAATAAAACTAAAAGCCCTGCTTGTTACCAAGGGAGTTAATTTTTGCAGGTTCAGCTTCCATCTATACATACGTCAACCTGTATCGAGTTTGGATAACCTTGCAGAAGGCACCATCCTGAAAACATCTATTAGCTGCTTGTCAGGCTTTCGCTTACTTTTTTATACCCATCAGTCTCCCCTGGCACAGATGACTGCTGTCCATTCTGGAACAGAGTGATCTGCCCCTTTGCTGGAAGGCTGGAATGTGCATTTTAAATGTATTTCGCTCTATCATTATTTTTTCAAGGTGTTTCTGAGAACACTGGGCCTGGCATAGATTTGGGCAGCAGTTTGACCAGAATCCAGCCCTTTTGTTATTCAAACAGAAAGTACAAGTAATTTCTAGGACCTAATCTGGAAATGATAAAATAGGAACCGAGCCACCCAAGGCATAAATATTGCTGACTCATTCTCACATATTCTTAGTCATGTATTTATTGCCTATTTAAGTCAATAAAATAATGATTAATAAATAAATACACCCCTTGTTATACGCACTCCTTGGAAAGCAAATTCTCCATGCTTTCCAACCCTATCCTAATGACTTTTCGTAGGCAATTGCCTCCAGGACCAGATAGTAGAACAGAGGAATATTCTCACTTTCTGTTGAATAATTTAAAAACAAACAATGCCATGGCCACAGAGAGGAAGTGGCTCTGCTACCGGGATGCATAGCCCATTTGTTTATTTAGGTCTAATTATTCTGCAGCACAGACTAGGCAACAGGGTCATCCCCTACAGCCACCCACTTTCCTCCTTTCTTCCGTTTCTACCTAGAGCCTTGAGGCTGTTTGTGTCCTTCGGCTCACTCTGCTGGCCAGCTTTTCCTGTTCACAGTTCTATGTCTCTAAATTTTCTCTGATATTCACTTCGTCACTACAATGCTTTATCAAATTTGTAGTGAAATGGGATCCTTGGTCCCATTCTTATGTATGTAGCAACGTAGCAAATATTAAATTTTGCAGAAAATTGCCATGCTAAATTAAAGGCAGAGCTCAAGATGAGAAACATAATAATTATTTTAAGAGAATTGGGCTTCTCCTTGCTATTATCTCAATAAAAAAATACAGAAATGTTTATCAATCTTCCTTGCTCACATTTTTTTCTACACTACTTTATGTAAGATATGGCTTTAAAAATAATATTTTTTATTGTAACTATGTTCAATGATGAATGTTGACTAGACTTACTGTGGTGATCCTTTCAAAATGTATCCAAATACTGAATTAATATGTTGTACATCTAAAACCAATATAATATATCATTATGCCTTAATAAAAAAGGTATAGCTAATCTCTGAGAACAAATCCTTTGTGTAAATAATTGAATTAATACATCTTTTTCTATTACAAAAGTATATTGTGGCAAGTCAAATATTACATAATACACCCCCTCTGGCCTTAGTTTCCTCATGTGTATAAGGAGCTGGATTTTGTCTAAGTCTGAAATCTCTAGTTCCTGCCACTTCTAAGTGGTACCTGGGGCCAGCAGTGAGAAGGCAGATGATATATAAGTAAGTTAGCCACACTCCATTCTATGCTAGCCTTGGGCTGTATACATGCTACATAGAATTTAAATGTTTTGTTGTAGCTATTTATTTCACAATATTTTCACATATTGTTCTCTTCTACTATGTGGGTTTCTTGACAGAATATTTCACATTTACTCCTCTCTATATACCCCCACACCATGACACTTTCTGTACCTTACTAGGAATTAAATGGTTTTTAGATGACCATAAAATTGACCACAATCTACAACAAAGTCTGTAAACTGTGGCCTATTGGCCAAATCTGCCCATTGCCTGTATTGTAAATAAAGTTTTATTAGAACACTATGCACTCATCACTTACATATTATCTGTGGCTACTTTCCTGCTACAACAACAGAATTGAATAGTTGCGATGGAGACCATATGATTCAAAAAGCCTAAAATATTTACTATCTGTCTCTTTTCAGAAAAGTTGGCTGATGCCTGGTCTAGAGTATAAGAAATAAATTATTTTCTAAGAAACAGCCCAAGAGCCCCAGCACGCTAAGGTTAACCCTGTTTTCCCACAATCCCCTGAGCATATATATCCTCTAAAATGTGTGACAATATACTTGTAACCCATCTTTTCCACTTGACTCTGGGTATGTGATTTGGTTTCTAGGGGCCTTGTGTTTTTCAAACATTTTAGCCACCTAAACCTTAGGAGAATTTTGGAAAAACTAGTATATTTTAAAGTCGAGATCTAGAATGTTTCATGAGAAATTTAGGTCATTGCCAAGGATATAACTTTGTGCAGATGTAAATATTCACACTTTAAAATAAAACATCCAACAGTGTCTGGCACCCAGAATCATCCATCTAAAGAGATTTTGGCTTCCAGTTAGGATGGAGAAAGGCACAAGACAAAATTGCTTCTACTCTAAGTTTGAGAACAAGTCAGAGAGTCTACAAAATCATGTAGAGCCCGTTAGAGAACTGAGGTTGCAAGGCCACCTGGTGAGCTGAGATCCAAGGGTGACAGGCCTCTCTGAGGAGAGTCAGGACAGAAGTGAACTGGTTGACATTTGGCCCAGCAGTGAGAACAGGAGGCCGCCATAGAAGTGGAATTCTTTATGCTGAGTGTGAGTTTGGTGTGTCTCTATGAGTGCATTCACCTGCCAGCTCTGTCCACAAACCTCTGCCTGCTTACAAGAAAGATCCAGTCAGGGGTTGGGATTAACTGCAGATGGGCGCAAGGAAACTTTTGGGTTGAAAGTTCTGTTCTATATCTTGTGTTGGAGGTTACAAGATTGATAAAATTACTAAAATTCATCAAAATGAATCACTTCAGAGAAGTGAATTCCACATATGCAAATTATATTTCAGTAAAGCTGAAAAAACACAATTTGGGGTATAACAAGTGGCGGAATTTTGTAAGCAATATGATACTCCTTAGGTAATTTTTAAAACATGAGAAAGACTAAATATTATTTACAGATAACAACATGCATGGGAATGATAAACCCTCAACAGGATTGGGTCGCTTTGGTGGAGGTAAAAGGAGAATGGGATAAAGAGGAGGGCACAGTGGGCATTACCTGAGTATGTTATGCATTATTTCTTTTTCAAATAAATAGAAAAAATCTGAAGCAAACTTGGCAAAAGTTCAAGATTTTTTTATGGCTGGATGATGACATTACAGGTACAGTATTTGAAATATTACCTTTTGGGATTAATGGAAGTAATCTGGAGTTAAACTCGCACAGTAAAAAATTTCAACAATAAATAATATTGACATTGTTTAAGAAAAAAGAGGGTATTAAAGCATAACCAAGATTTCAATTGCCATCCCTATCTTTGTGGGCATTGCTCATTGTTTCACACTTGGTGAGACTACCTTTGTTCCAGTGTGAATGGTTCCTAGCATCGGAAGTCCTTGACGCACAGAAATCTGGGGGCTGAGTTTCCATCACCCTGGGGACACCAGGCAGTCATCTCCTTGAAATCTTGAGGTCTTGTCGCCCCCTTAGATACTGCCTCTGATAGTAATTAATTCTTCCATCTTCCACTACATAGAGAGGTCTTTATAATTGTGAGCAATCTCTTCCTTTTCTTCTTTTCATCTTCAACTATGGTCATTCTCCCCTACAGTTGCCCTCCACAGTTCTCATTTTTACCTCTCTTTTTCAGTGGGGAGCATCATTGCTTCAGTGAGCTTAATCATTTAGAAGGAAAAAAAGAGCTCTCTTCTTCAAGCATCAACTATTTTCTGCCCTGAAAAAATCTTGAGGCAAGTAAATGTAATTGCCTGGCCACCTGCTTGAGATGGGAAAGAAAACAAAATGAGTTAATTGAGATTCTAATACACTATCCTGAAACACAAACTGTAGAAATGATTCCTGAAGATAGCCACAGTGCATTTCTAATTAACTCACTTCTGGGTTGAAAGGGCATTTGTAAAATTTTTTAGCCTCCTTTAGACAGCTAAATTTTAGCATTAAGCTTTCCTATGTTACACTTCCCAGCTCTGTCACATTCTAATTCTGACATCTTGGATCCCTGGGGTGAACACTGTGATGTGCTTCCCAGACGCACCTTCAGTAAAGGACACGTTGCCTCAACTTGGGAGGGCTTCTCGCAGGCAACCTTCAGCCATCAGCCCCTTCAGGGCTTGCCTCCACTGCAAAGAGCCCCTCACCCAAGGTCATGCCTTTCCCTGGGGTGGTCCACAGTCGGTGACTGATTGATGCTGGGATGTAAAGGCCTGGCCACACTTGCCCCATTCGGGGATGACTCTGAAAGGTGTTCTAGCTCCAGAGATCCCCCTGGTTGGTTGAGGCTGTCATTGAAGCTGCCTCACAGCTCCACTTCCTCCTCTCCCTCTGCCCACTGCTGCACCCTCCTCTCCCTTTCACCTGTGTGGATTACAAGGGTGCTGCTCCTTAATAAACATCCCGCCTGTAAAACTCCATCTCCGGTCTGCTTTTCAACCTGCAACACTTTTTAAACTCAATTCCTTCACTTGTATCACAGAGCTATCATAAAGATTACATACAGTAGTATATGTCTTACTATAGTGCCTGACGTGTTGTAAGTCCAATAAATGGTGGAAACTACTATTATTGTTCCCCCCCAAAATCATGTTTCTAAGGGATCTTCCGTCCACTGTAATGCCCTGAATTTGACTGTTTTAGATTAGCTCCCTTTCTTTTTTCATGACGGGATGAGAATATAGACATAGCTTATTGTTTTCCAATTTAGTGTGCATGACAATTCACTTGGGAACATACTGAAAATGTCAGGACTAGGGTTCTGCTCTCATAGGTTGATTCAGTGTGTCTGAGATGTCAGAAATGTGCATTTTTTAGCAAGTGTCCAGATAATTTTGATGTCACTGTGAGAAACACTTGCATAGCAAATGGCTGGATTAATATCCATTCAGTCCAGAGAATAAAGAAGAGGGAATAAAATTAAAAATACATTAAGTCTGGGACTTCCTAGGTGGCGCAGTGGTTAAGAATCCGCCTGCCGATGCAGAGGACACTGTTTGAGCCCTGCTCCAGGAAGATCCCACATGCTGCAGAGCAACTAAGCCTGTGCACCACAACTATGGAACCTGTGCTTTAGAGCCCGTGAGCCACAACTACTGAGCCCACGTGCTGCAACTATTGAAGCCCATGCGCCTAGAGCCCATGCTCTGCAACAGGAGAAGACACTGCAGTGAGAAGCCTGTGCACCGCAAAGAAGAGTAGCCCCCTCTCGCCCCAACTAGAGAAAGCCCCTGTGCAGCAATGAAGACCCAATACAGCCAATAAATAAATAAATAAATAAATTAAAAAATACATTAAGTCTAATTTGCTACACCTAGGATTTCAATTAGTGTCCTATGGAACCCACATGAGACACTCTTGAAAAGGTTCAAACAATCATCCCTGTTCCAGGGTGAGCTTGTCATGACATCCTTATTATTAGGTGAATTTTTAAGTTGTGAACCATGGCTTGACCCAGGAGACAGCACTTATTGGTTTTTGTTTTTCCTTACCTCAATGACTGCTCTTTCTCAGCGTTGGTTGAGTTTTCCCAGCACCTGCTGGTGGGTCCCAGGACTCAAACCTTGGTCTTCTCAGTACCTAGGTCATTCATTCTCATGACTTTAAACAACATCAATTGAATAATAATTTCTAAGTCTGTATTTGCAATTTTGATTCCCTGAGCTTCAGATTCATATATCTGTCTACTGGGTATCTCTACTTGAATTCAGAATAGGCATTCCACATTTAATTCGTCCAAAATTGAGATCTTAATTTAGTCTCCCCAAAAGCTTATCCCCTTGACTCATGTATCTCAGCATATGGGTAACTCAATTCATCTATTATCTCAGTACCCTAAAATCATTTTTTTTACTTGTATTTTTGTCTCCCTCTGGGTCCACATCAGCAAACCTATTGGCTACACTTCCAAAATGTATTTGGTATCCAAGACTGGATTTCAGTAGACTGTTCTATCCCCCATGCGTACTTTTCACCACTTTGGTTGCTATTACCCCCAACACAGCCACTGCTATTTACTGTATGAATTCCTTACTGGATCTTCTGTTCCTGACTTCCCTGCAATATATTCTCAGCAGAGCAGCCAGAGTGATACTATTAAAACATGTCTGGTCATAGTAAGACCCTTCAAAATTTTGCAACTCACTTGAAGAGGAGTAAAATCCATGCTCCTACCACGTGTCTGCCTGGGCTGCCATAACAAACTACCAAAGGCCTGCTGACTAAAGCAACAAAAATTTACTTTCTCGTAGTTCTGAAAGATGGAGGTCTTGGTGGGGGGCAGCATCGTTAGTCTCTGGTGAGAATCCTCTTTCTGGTTTGCAGGTGGCCACCCATTTCACAGTGTATTCACATGGCAGAGAGAAAAAACAAGCTCCCTGGTGTCTCTCCTGATAAGGGCACTAATCTATCTAACCCTAATTACCTCCCAAAGGCCCCACCTTCTAATATCATCACATTGGGGGTTAGAACCTGAGCATACGGATTTGGGGGGACACACACATTCAGTCCATAACACGGCATATAAGACCCTTCACAATCTGGACCTTGACCTTATTTCCTACTTTTTTTTTTTTTTTTTTTCACTTATTTAGATCTAACCATCTCTGTATCTTTGCTCTTCCTTGAACCTACCCAGGCATGATCCCATCTTGGGGTCTTTGCACTGGCTATTTTCTTTTCCTCATTTGGCCAAAATGTTCATCCCCTTACTTTATTCAGGTATTTGCTTAACTGTCCATTCATCAGAGATGACTTCTCTTAGCCAAAGTGCACCAGGAACACACATCTGCCTCTTCTCAATGTTGGGATTCTGGGCTTGTTGCAGTGGGAGAGGCAGCACGCTGTGGTGAGCCGTATGGTGTACCAGGGAGAGGGTGTTGGGAGAAGCTTGTCATAAGGCTCAAGTTTGTACTAGATAATTTAGGGGAGGAGTCAGTGAAGCATGGCTTTGCTCTGAGGCTGTCAGAAAGTGAGGGCCATTCCATAATTGGGCAGCTTAACCATTTTAACTAACAGTATGAAGTGTGGCTAAAGCTGTAATTGCAAAGAGTCAGCAAGAATTAGCTATCACTCATATTAGCTTGACGAGGGGGATATTTAGTTGTTTTTGTAATTTGCACAGTCTTCTTGTTTTTATCTGTGTTCAGACATGATTACTATTTGGTCTTGTTTTGCTCTTGCTCTAATAGAATTACAACAGTGGTCTTGTCTGGTTTTAGTTTTCTGTAAAATTGTTTATGTTCGGCAGGAAGACACTGACCATTTCCAGGCTGATAGCAGTAAGGGCCTTTTTATCATCATCCTTAACCGAAAATACAACTTCTCATTGTTTCTCTCCCCTTATATTACTTTCTTTTTATTTGTTATTTTTCTTCATAGCACATGTCACTCACCACCATTGTACAGCAAACATTATTTGTCCATTATCTGTATTCTTCTACACGTAAATTCCCATGAGAGTATTTGGATTCACTTGTTTTATCCTCAGCACCTTTTTATTCTCCCGGAATATAATAGATGTTCAATATGGATTTGCTGAATATATTTGCTCAATAACTATAATTTTCACAAACACACATTAAAAACAAATCAATTTATAAGACATCCAAAAGATGAACAAATATCATCTTCACAGTGTATGAAATTAAATATAATTCAGATGTAAATAAAAGTACAATGAACAGATGGTTACCAAATGACATATAGTAATGACTGCTGTATTACTATAAATCATGGTGTGACTTTTACAACAATCTTCAAGTATTTGACTGTCTTTCACACAAAGTAGAACTAGCTTTTTTCTTTCATCTCTGCAAGAAAAATTGGGATTCACATAGATATAAGAGTAAATCCACAATTAAGTAGGCTGCTAAAGATATACTAGTTAATACATATGAATGAATGATTATATAGCTTTTAAGAAGAAAATCAGAGGTACTAATTTGATAATATACATTCATATATTTTTTCATAGCTGTACAATAAAGTTTTCTTTGAATAATTCTCATAAGTAAGTGTAAGGTAAGAAACTTACTTTTATGAATTACACACATACCCTGTTTAAGGCCATATTACTTTGCTAATATGCGGCTTATCTTTAAAACGATGTACTGTGTACACATGTGAGTACTCATCCACTATGTGTGCATCCGCATTCCTTGCTCACCACTCAGCGAGCTGATTACTAGCACAGCAAGCAGAACTGAAAACCTCCTACACGTGTGCCAGCCGGTGAATGCTCAGGTGTGCTGTCTGGAGGTGGCTGGGTCAGCATGCCCTCAGTTATGAAATTAGTTTTGGTTAAAATTTCTGAAGCCAAAGCTTCCTGAAATATTTCCCATTTATTTCTATTTTCCTCTTGAGATCTCATTATTATTTCCCTTTTGGGGAAACAGGTCATATTGACCTGTTGTAAAAATTGAAAGCACAAGATTGTTAGCATTTGAGGAAGTGAAAAAAATAAAGCTTCTATACTTCTAAGTTCTGTGTCTCTATGATCTGAGTTAATGGAAGAATCAATATATCAGATCAGCCAAATCCAATAATAATAATATACTAGCCATCACCTATCGCCACTGTGTATCTGCTAATGTGCTAAATGCTTTATGCTCATTGTTTCCTTTAATTCTCACAACACTGAGATTCACAATTCTCATTCTAGAGAAAAAAAAAAACAGAGGATGAGAGATATTAAATTTCACCCTGTAATTAGCAAAGTGGCATATAAACTGTGGTAGACAGAACAACAACTCCTCCAAGAAGTCTGAGTTCTAGTCTTCAGAACCTGTCAATATGTTACTTTATATGGCAAAAGGGACTTCACAGATAAGATTAAGTTAAGGTTTTTGAGAGGGGAAGATTATCCTAAATCATAAGGGTCTTTATAAAAGGGAGGCAGGAGCATCAGAGTCAGGGAATTTAAGTGGTGACAGAAACAGAGGTTGGAATGATGTGCTTTGAAGGTGAAGGAAGAAGCCATGAGACAAATAAAGGTGGTCTCTAAGAGCTGGAAAAGGCAAGGAACAGATTTTCCTTTAGGGCCCCCAGCAGGAACACAACCTAGTGACACCTGGATTTTAGCCTTGTAGACCCATTTCAGACTTCTGGCCTCTGGAACTAAAAGATAGTAAATTTGAATTGTTTTATACAGCTAAGTTTGTGGTAATTTGTTATAGCAGCAATAGGAAACCAAGACATAAATTAAGGTCTGCCTAACTCCTCTGCTATACTGCCATATGATAAGATGTATATTTTGGCTGAGTCACTAACTGGTTGGTTATATCAGGCAAATTAAGTTGAGGGACAGCAATAATCCCCCTCTAGTTATTATAGGTCATATTTCTTCTGCATATTTGGAAATTACTTCATGAAACATGATCTCTGTTTCGATTGTTTATGTTGAGGAGGTGTATTCTTTCAATGAGTTGCTCCAGATGAAGTTATTTGTGTGCTCTGTCCAAAATATATTGTTAATTTATTTAAGGATGTGTAATAAGCAATTTTAATATTGTATTCAGTCATCTGTTTGTATTTATTATGTAACTGCTTAATCTGCTAGTTTTAACACACATGTTGATTTATCCACTCAAGTTAATCTCTTTGTGCATACATTTTGAAAAGTATGAAGGTGAAAATTCAGCTATAGTTAATGCATCATCAAAATAGAATTATAAACCAGGATAATTGTAACTGTCTTTATCAGCAATCTTCCTTTAGCAGGTATCTCATTATGGGATTAACATTTTTTCCTCCAAATGCCAGTTTCTTTGGTAAGGTGATCTGAGGTGAATCACCTGTCTTTAAGGGAGAGAATTACAGTATGTTATTTCTCTTCCACATCAATAAATGAAGTTTGACATAGGTGGAAACTTTCTGAAGGAAGATGATAAATGTCCCATGCTGGGAATGCCTTCTTTCACTCACCAAATATTTACTGAGTCTCTACTAAGTGTTGTAGGAGTTGAGATCACACTCCTAGTCAAACTAGACAGAGTGGGGTTTACTTTCAAGTGTTCAAGATAAAAAATAACAGTAACATAAGAATCAGAAGAAGTTCCATGAAGAAACAGTAGTAAAATTGAAAGTGAATATGTTGTGAGACCAATATTTGGTTCCGGCATCCAGAACAGAAGAAAAAGTGGAGAAATAATTATCTCAAGGTTAACTCACTTAATTATGAATGAATCAGCAAATTCCCTGTGAAAAGAACATCTTCATCAGGATGTAATCTTCATCAGGATGTAATCTCCATGAGGTCAAAGATTTGCCTAATTTTATCCACTGCTGCATCCCTAATGTTTAGAAGAATATTTATTGAATAAGTGAATGGATGCATGCATGAATGAACTTTTAACATATGAAAGGGAATTTACTGATTTTACATATTCATCTACTCTTCTTCCTTATTGCAGATATGTGATATGTCATTTGGAAGGAGCCCAAAGATCTTGGATGATTTTACTTACTCCCATCTTATTTTCAGGGAGAGGGGAAAAATTATTACATAGGACTGTCAGAGAGATTGTAGGCCTCCAATAGAGGATATTCCCAAGAATTTTTCTACAATAGACACTTTCCCATTTATTGTCTATGTTTACTCCAGACTCTGATTCTTTCTGTACATTATTAGTCTCATTCTATCCTTATGCAGACAGGCTTTCTCCAGGTGTCTGTCATGGATTTGGTTGATATCTTGCACAGAGTAGGTATACTTTACGTCTAGAAAGGGGGAAACCTTTGAATGAAGGAAATCTCTATACTCTGGAGAAAAAAAGTCATGGCTACAGAGAGCTGTAGGATTATATCATTTCTGCTCAGTGATCCCAGATTGTGCATAAAATGCCTGTGTACCAAAGTGCCTATCCCTGGGACAGACCGTGTACTCATGCCCACATGAAGTTGGGAAGGCAGACACCATTCCCAGAGAAAAGGATACTGTTACCTGAAGAGGTGGGAATAGGATACTGGAAAGAAGTTGCTAACTCCCTTCTGTAGTCTCTCTGCTCAGTTGAACTCATGGGCAAGGATCATACCTGCCCTCAAGTGTTTGGGAAAAGGTTGCTCATTTTTCACCTTGGTGCTTTTCAAAATACAATTCCATGAAGATGGGTTTCCACTCTTCCCTCAATAGCTGGAACAGTGCATGGTACATGGCAGCTAGAAAAGTTGGCTGACTGAATGCGGAGGAAATTACTAAAAGATATTGTACGTAAAAAATAAAGTAAACCAAGAGAGAGAAAGACAAAAAATCTGAGAAACAAAGGATCTAGTATAGGATGGAGAGGATAGAAATTCCCAATATGAGAGTAAAGCAGCAGGCCTTGAGTTAACCAACTTAGACTGGGGCAGATCAGAAGGCTTGGAGAGACTATAAGAAGATAGAATTTGTAGACTACAATGTATGTAATGTTTGAATACATAGAAAGGAGATTTTCATAGTCAGAAGAGAGTTTGGATAAAAACAGTGATAAATACACAGAAAAACTGACAAAGGAAGTTAGCAAGGATACCCTGGGGATTCCAAAGAACTTGAAAATAAAAAGACATTAAAGAAAGAAAAGGTGCTCAAGATATATGAAATGGCTCCACTGTCAATAACTTTGCATCACCATAACAAAGTAAATAATAAATGGTGATTTATGCAAACTTTTAAATAACCACATTAAGAGGACAGAGGCATGAGTGTATCCATGTATATGGTGGGACTGCAGGTAGGGTGTGAGAAAGCACTAAATTATTATCATGCACAGCTAAAAGCCAATATGCAGGGCTTAATATTAAAAAATCAAAAAGTATCAATGTAAGCACATCATCTAATGATATGGAAATAAATACAAAAATAGTTAAACAAGATGAAAAGGATTGTCTCTTTGACATAAGAAACATGATTGGGGGAAGAGGAAGCAAGCCTTATATAACTATGTGACCGTCTAACTATGTGCATTCACTTTAATAAAAACTATTAAAAATATCTATAATATCCTTTTGCATGTGTTGGCAGCCTTTGATACTAAAATATTAACTGATAATTTCCTACTCTTCTTTTTGTCCTGTCTCCTTTCTCCCACACAGAACAAAAACTCTTCTACTTTGTAAGGTAAGGGTCCTAGAAACCTCTCAAGCCTTTCTTCACCAAATGAATGACTACCGAATGATAAGTTTCAGGTAGTAGGACAGCTAGTGAGGAGACAGTTTGAGGCCCTTCTCGGTGCTCCTCCAAACATTCCTCAAGGCTTACCACCTGCCTGAGCTACTTCTAGTAAGGTCGACTTCCCCAGAGACCTGTAGAAGGGTGGATAATTTTGAGATTGATTCTGCTTTGGATACTTCATTCCAAAAGTCTTGTGTAGCCCAGAAGTCTTGGGATGTTAAAGCAGCCATTTCCAGTCTGTGTCTTGTTACTCATCTCCAGTCAGGCTTGATAAGATCCCGGTAGTGAGGAAATGTTGTCTGGACTCTTTCTTACCAAGTGTGCTTAGAACAACTGGTCACCCAAATTCTTATCTGTTGAGAAAGGATAAAGTAGAAAATCCATCTGAGAAATGGCAGGTGTACGTGGAAATGTCTTTGTTGTTTCTGAGAGCATGGAGTTTTCCTGTTTGTATATCTTAGTATATTATTTTACTATTGCTGCTGGGACAAATCTCCACAGACTTAGTGTTTAAAATAATACAAATTTGTTAACAGTATATTAATAGTTCTGGAGGTCATATATCTGACATGGGTCTTGCTGGGCTAAATCAAGTTATCAAGAAGGCATATTCATTTCTAGAGACTCTAAGGGTTTACTTACTCATTCAGGTTGTCATCAGAATTTAGCTCCATTTGCTTTGTAGCTGTTGAGGGCCATCCCTAGATTCTAGAAGATTCTCACATTCCTTGGCTCATGGCCCTATTCCTCTACCTACAAATCCAGCAATGACAGGTTAAGTACCTTTCATGTAGCACCTCTCCTTAATTCTCCCTCTGTCCTCTGACTCTTCTTTGCCATCTCTCTCTCTCTGACAACGGCCAGGAAAGATTCTTTACTTTTAAGGACTCCTATGTTTACACTGGGCCCACCCAGATAATCCAGGAAAATCTTTCCATCTAAAGGTTCTAAATGTTAATCATATCTGCAAAGTCCCTTTTGCTATGTAAAATAGCTCATTCACAGGTTCTATGGATTAGGAGAGAGACATGTTTGGGGGCAGTTATTCTCCCTGCCATACTCAGTTTGGGGCAGAATTTAGAAGATGAGAAGAATGAAGGAGGAGAGGAAATATAGCTGCTGCTGCAGCAGTACATGTGTGTCTGTGTGTGTGTAATGCATGCAGCTGTGTGTTTATGTCTATGTGTGTGTTTTAATGCATGCAGGTGTGTGTGTGTACAAACACATGCATATGTATAGGCTGTGATTATGAACAGATAACTACCGTTTTAAAACTTGCAATCATGTGAACAAAAGCTTTAATAACACTATGTTGATTATTAACATTGTGTTGATGTTGCAAAGGATAGCCTCCTTTCCCTCATTCTTTCTCCTTCAAATTCGTTGGACTCCAATTCACAGTGCAGGCATGGCGATATTAATCACAGGCCATTCTGGCTGAGTCGAAGTGTGAAGAAAATATCTTTACTCCTACTTCTAGATGCAAAAGTTCTAAATTAAGACTATTAAATGGGCCACTTTCTCTGAGTTGAATTTTCTGTGGAGGGAAAAGGTTCAATGAATTTAACTGGTTGTTTAGTGGAGTGAGGAATATTAAACTGCTAACTCCATGGAGTTGTAGCCTTTCTATACAGCTTTGGAAGGTGTCTTGAATATAAAATAAAACTTTACTATGCTAGATTGCCACTGCTTCAAAGTCTAAGATTATTTGAATAGGTACTACGTAAAACTGTATCCATGTGGTTATAGTTGGGTCTTGTTAAGCAACTAAATATTTTAAACAAGATTTTAAGAAAATATGTAATTGAAGAAAGTGTCTTATCTTTCACTCAAGTAAGTAGCTTAAAAATACAGTTGATACAAACAAGCAATACTCACTCCTGGTTTCTATATATAGAATTAATTAAAGTACATGTATATAAAATATATTTAATAACAATTTTGTTCTTAATTTTAAAATTTCACTTTATGGCTTTCCAAAACCTTTAGCATAGTCACCTTTATGAACATTACCTCAAAAAGGTTATACAATAATTTGACGGGGCTACTATTCTTTTCTTGCATAGGTTGCAATTACTGAGCCTTTCATGAATATGCATCCAACAGGGGAAATTTTTTCAACATCAATTGCCTTCATGCATAGGACCCTAGAAATTATTGTATACATTCACTAAAGTTTTATTGACAGACTGTTATTTATGAGACAGGGAATCATAAAAATCAGACCAAGTTTCCACTTTATACTTTTTAGAAGTTCATCACCTATGAGAGAATTCTAAGTCCTTATGCTAATTTTAATATAAAAAGCATGACATTTTGCTTTAATGTTTTCTTTTGCTGATTAAAAAAGTGAATCAAATGGCCAACAGGCACATGAAAAGTTGCTCAATATAACTAATTATTAGAGAAATGCAAATCAAAATTACACTGAGGTATCACTTCACACAGTCTGAATGACCATCATTAAAAGTCTACAAATAATAAATGCTGGAGAGGGTGTGAAGAAAAAGGAACATTCCTACAATTCGGTGGGAATAAAAATTGGTGCAGCCACTATGGAGAACAGTATGGAGGTTCCTTAAAAAACTAAAATTTGAGTTATCATATGACCCAGCAATCCCATTCCTGGACATAATATTCAGAGAAAACTCTAATTCAAAAAGTTGCATGCACCCCAATGTTCATAGGAGCACTATTGACAATAGCCAAGACATGGAAGCAAACTAAATGTCCATCTATAGAAGAAAGGGGAAATAAGATGTGGTATGTGTGTATATATATATATATGTATATAATTGAATATCAGTCATAAAAAAGAATGAAATAATGCCATTTACAGAACATGGATGGACTTAGAGATTATCATATTAAGTGAAGTGAGACAGACAAATATTATATGATATCACATATATAGAATATAAAAGAAGATGATACAAATGAACTTATTTGCAAAACAGACATAGACTCACAGACATAGAAAACAAACTTGTGGTTACCAAAGGGGAAAGGTAAGGGAGGATAAATTAAGATTTGGGGATTAACAGATACACACTACTATATATAAAATAGATAAACAACAAGGACCCACTGTATAGCACAGGGAACTATATTTAATATCTTATAATAACCCATGATGGAAAAGAATCTGAAAAAGAATATATATGTATGTGTGTATAAATATATATATGTTAATCACCTTGCTGTACACCTAAACTAACAGAACATTGTAAATCAACTATACTTCAATTTCAAAAATGTACTTTTGTAGAAACAGACTAACTCATTTTAAATTTTATATGGAAAAACAGACTGGTTTCCATGAGTACTTTTTAAGATGTTCATCACCAAGAAATAATTCCTTATGACAATTTTAATATAAAAAGCATTTTTAATGTTTTCTTTTGATTAAAAAAATCTTTTGACAATCTTGAAAAGGGAAAACAAGGGTAGAGAAGCTAGATTACATGATTTCAAGATTTACCAATCTATAGATACAAGACAGTGTGGTAGTGGTATAGACATACGGATTAATGAAATGGAATAGAGTCCAGAAATAAACCCAAATGCATATGGTCAGTTGATTTTTTTTTAATTTTATTTATTTATTTATTATTTTTGGGGGGATACCCCAAGTTCAATCATCTGTTTTTATACACATATCCCCGTATTCCCTCCTTCCCTCGACACCGCCCCCCCCACTGGTCAGTTGATTTTTAATAAAGGTACTAAGTCATTCAAATAAAGGAAAAAATAATATTTTCAACAAATGTTACTAGAACAACTGTATATCTGTATAAATAAAATGAATGTTAAACTTTGCTTCATACCATATTAAAAAAGTAACTTGCAATAGATCATAGACCTAAATGTAAGAGCAAAGATGAAAAAACTTCTAGAAAAAAGTATTTAACCTAGACATTTACTCAAGAGAAACATTTGTACATTCAAAGACTTGTTTGTAAATGTTTATAATCACATTATGCATAATAGCCAAATCATAACCTCACACCATAAACTTTAAAAAAGTGACCATGATTCAATAAAATTTTTTAAAAATTAAAAGAATAAAAAGTGATCATGAAAAGTAGAAGCCTTGAAAACTCTGGTGTGGTATAGCGGGAGACGGCCCTCAACTTCACCTGTATCTTCAATCAACTGACAGATTCATGAGAATTCTCATGAATGCTTTCTACATGTAAAAAAGTGAACTGTGGTGTAAGTGGGAAGATCTGGGAAAACTTAAGGAAAAACCTTTAAAGGGAAGAATGGCTGCCAAAATTTACCATCTTATAGGTCTGCTGAACTAGGTTAGATGAGAAAAAATTCTACAGGGAAGAATTGCACTTATGGTAGAGCGGGCCCTGGCACTTGACAGCCCTCTGGTTCTCAAAGACAAAACCACAGCCAAGTCCTCTAAGAGGGAGTGTCTTAACGTACAGCCAAGTTCTTTCCATTTTCCACTCTTACTCTCTCTCTGAACACTGGCTAGAAATCAACTCTCTGTCCTTATATCGAAGTTCATTAAAGATAAAATAATTGAACAAGTGGTGTGTAGAATGTCAAGGAGAAGTCATTCAAACTATATGAGAGACAAGAGATGGTGTGTACAGCACTGCCTAATTTAAGCATGAGACAGATACAAAGAAATGGCATGGCAACTAAACAAAATAAAGGAGAAGCCATTAGGTATAAAAATATCATGAGTCCTGTAAAGTAAGAAAACATAACTACAGAAGAAAAGCTTGTCCCTGAGTACTTTGTGTTGTAGAGGAAAATAACAAGAATATAATTAAATAAAACAACTTTTAAAATCTGAAACAATAGAAGGATGTTAGAAAAATCAATTCCAAACTGAGGAGAAATATCTAAATATAATAGAAACAGCAAGTAATATATTAGACATGGTTGACAGACAAATAAATGGCTTGATTCAAAACCTTGAGATAATTATAGCTAATATAGAAGGACAGATAGAGATTGAAGAGATCATTTTATTTTTTCCTTCCTCCCTCCCTCCCTTCCATCTGGCGGTGTCTGGAGGTTGAATAGGAGTTGTGAGAGGCCACCCCTGTCTATTCCTTAACTTAATGGGAAAGTATTTCACCATTTCTCAAATTTTTCTGCGATGAGGTTCCCAGACCTCAGTGTCCAGCTGCACTTGGCATATATAAAGCTATGTGATACTCAGAGATATTTAGAATAAACCATTTTTTTCAAGTTCCCTTTCTGATCATCCCATATATTTCAGATCTTATAGGCCTTCCTTTGTAAATGGGATATAAGACAGAAATTACTGCCAGTGATTTGCAGAAAAACTCAAATAGTTTCTTTAACTGTTTGTAAGCTTATCTAAGATGAATACATCCACAGATAAATTATCTGATTCTTATTTTATTCATTAGAAATCACAGGTGAGCCATTCTATTTTCCCCCTCCCCTCATGAACACTGGATCTTTATAAGTCTTCAAATAGCTAGACTTTCAATATGTTCTCATAAAGATTTTAAAATTCTATCCCTTTTCACTTCCTGATCATTGAGGGTGTGTAAGCATGGGACTGAAACATTTTATACAAGGATGTATGCAGTGGTAGATTGTTCCAAGGGCTGTTGAGACCACACCATCTGTGACTATCTAGTTGGTGAAGAAGATTGGAGCCATGTTTAGGAATACATTTATGCTGCTGACTTATGCAAGGAGTTCTAGTTCAGTCGCTTTGTGTTTTGGGATTTTGCTATTGATATCTCTGTCCTAGGTCCTGAAGAGTGGATGTGGTGGTTCTTTTATTGCTGTAGGATGAGACAGGCCACACATGTTTTACAGTTATCTATTTATTGTCTGAAGAAATAGACAACTGTTACTTTATCTTCTAAGGCTAAAGCTAAGACAACTGTTACTTTATCTTCTAAGGCTAAAGCTAATAAATATTTCTTTCTTTTTCTCCTCTCCATTTCCCAGTTGCTCTGAAAATAGAAATAACTGTTAATTACTTCTTTTAAATTATTTCATGTATCATTTATTTTATCCACCTGCCACAACTGATACAATCATGACTGCTCAATTTTTTCCCTCTTAACCAGATCTACTCTATCTGAATATCCAGAATAAGGTGGATAGTAATGTACTCTTTATCCTTCCCTGCTCATAAATGATTTCAATAATTATTGAAATCAAAGTACTTAACCCAAATGATGTGTATATCTATAAATTCTCATGCATTTATTAATTTCTTTCTTCCTTCTTTCAACCTATATATATGTGGAAAACCTACTATCTATATTGGTTAGATACTATTATTTAGTGTTGGAGAAGAAATAATCATAATGATGATAATAATAATAAACCCTTCAAAATTGTATAATTAGAATGGGAGACAGAAACATAACAAAATAAAGAAAAAGAATGGTTGTAAGTGTTGTGACAGCACTAGGAAAAATGTGCTATGGATGTAAAGGAATAAAAGATGAGAGATTCTGTTTAACATGGAGTCAAACAAAATACCTGTTAAACAGAAGAAAGAGGGAAGTGTTCCCAGATGTTTGTAAGTTTCCAAAATGTGCAGGATCATACACTTCACTAAGAGTAAGAAACATAGCCATACTCTTAACTGCATCTGACTTTAAATTAAATGGAATCTCCTGACACTTGTCCTTTGCAAAGTAACACAGGAAAGTAACATAGACAAGAGAGCACTTTTTACTTATTTATTAGCTGTGTTGAGTGTTCATTGCTGCGTGTGTGCTTTCTCTAGTTGTGGGTGAGTGGGAACTATTCTTCATTGTGGTGCACGGGCTTCTCATTGCGGTGGCTTCTCTTGTTGCAGAGCACAGGCTCTAGGTGCACGGGTTTCAATAGTTGCAGCACATGGCTCAGTAGTTGTGGCTCACGGGCTCTGGAGCACAGGTTTAGTAGTTGTGATGTACAGGCTTAGTTGCTCCGTGGCATGTGGGATCTTCCTGGACCAGGGACTGAACCTGTGTCCCCTGCATCGGCAGGGGGATTCTTAACCAATGTGCCACAAGGGAAGTCCCGAGAACACGTTTTAAACACAGGGATCAGTGCAACCTAGGACCTGAGCATCCCTGGAGTTAGAGCCCTGAGAGCTGTGAAATTTCGCAAGAAATAATAGGCTTCTGTTATAGACTTCAAGTCTTATAGTATCATCATCATGATTAAACAAAATCAATATACCTTTATCATCATAGCACATTGCATACATAGATACTATTAAGATACTATACTTTTTGTTCTAAAAAATAACATGCACATGAATATTACAGAGGTGTCCAAACATGAAATGGACACAAATATAGATCCAAGATTACATATGTAGCAAAGGGAAATCTCAGCTTGTTTGCTCAGTTAAGTGAATGGAAAAAATCTGAAACTTTATTTAGAGAAAAGGCAACTCTTTCTTTCCTAGGAAAGACACTATAATCTGAAAGTCGCCACCATAGATCAGTAAAAGCACCGGTACACTTACCCAGTCCCATAATATTGATAAAAGGTAGTTGGAGGATCATTAAGAATTGTATGCCTTGATTGGTTGATTGATTGATTGACTTAAAACAATGTCTTGAAAATTATGAGATGTATAGAACTGGACTAAAACTCAGTTTAACCATACAGCAATTTTACTTAAACTTTACTTAGCAATGGTTTCTACCACCTGGAAAGAGTCTCAGTGCTGAGTTGCGTTGTCTGTTGACTGTGATAACATTAGATTCTCTTCGAAGGGTTACTCTCACTACCAGGAAAGAACATGATTACACTCATGGTCAGAACGTACAGTACCTTGGTAATGTGAACATCCCTAATTTCTTGTTCAAACAAAGGTGCTATGTGGTTTGTCTGAAGTCTTTTCTCATGACTATCTGTTCTCACAGGACAGGTGAAGGAAATGATTCCTTCTTATTAATAGTGCTCTTCAATTCCAAAAACGTATGTTTCTTAGCAAGTAGGAACATTTCGGGTGTTGATACATTTTGACTTTTATTGTTTACAAACATGCACTCATGGGAAAAACATAACATTTCAGAAAGAAATGCAAAATTGCTTACTCTTCCACTCCCTCATTCCAACAAATCTTCAGAGGTAAACACAACAGTTTTTTATGTTGCCACTCAGTTATTTTCAATTTATATATATGTATACATCCATACCTTTCTTTTCTTTTTTTTTAAGCTCTTTATTGGAATATAATTGCTTTACACTTTTGTACAAGCTTTTGAGGTACACCAAAGTGAATCAGCTGTATTTATATATATATGCCCATATCCCCTACCTCCTGCGACTCCCTCCTACCCTCCCTGTCCTGGCCCTCTAAGGCATCACCCATCATCAAGTTGATCTCCCTTTGTTATACAGCAACTTCCCACTAGCTATCTATTTTACAGTTGCTAGTGTATATATGTCTATGCCACTCTCTCACTTTGTCCCAGCTTCCCCTTCACCCCCTACCCCATGTCCTCAAGTCCATTCTCTACATCTGCATCTTTATTCTTGCCCTGTTACTGGGTTCATCAGTACCATTTTTTTTTTTTTAGATTCCGTATATATGAGTTACCATACAGTATTTGTTTTTCTCTTTCTGGCTTACTTCACTCTGTATGACAGACTCTAGGTCTATCCACCTCATTACATATAGCTCCATTTCATTCCTTTTTATAGCTGAGTAATATTCCATTGTATATACATGTCACATCTTCTTTACCCATTCATCTCTTGATGGACATTTAGGTTGCTTCCATGTCCTGGCTATTGTAAATAGTGCTGCAATGAACATTATGGTACATGTTTCTTTTTGGATTATGGTTTTCTCTGGATATATGCCCAGGAGTGGGATTACTGGATCATATGGCAGGTCTATTTTTAATTTTTTAAGGAACCTCCAAACTGCTTTGCATAGTGGCTGTATCAACTTACATTCCCACCAACAGTGCAGGAGAGTTCCTTTTTCTCCACACCTTCTCCAACATTTATTGTTTCTAGATTTTTTGATGATGGCCATTCTGATTGGTATGAGGTGACACCTCATTGTGGCTTTGGCTTGCATTTCTCTAATGATTAGTGATGTTGAGCATCTTTTAATGTGTTTGTTGGCCATCTGTATGTCTTCTTTGGAGAAATGTCTATTTCTTCTGCCCATTTGTGGATTGGGTTATTTGTTTTTTTTGGTATTAAGCTGAATGAGCTGCTTGTATATTTTGGAGATGAATCCTTTGTCTGTTGCTTTGTTGGCAAGTATTTTCTCCCATTCTGAGGGTTGTCTTCTTATCTTGTTTATGGTTTCTTTCACTGTGCAAAAGCTTTTAAGTTTCATTAGGTCCCATTCATTTATTCTTGATTTTATTTCCATGATTCTAGGAGGTGGGTCAAAAAGGATCTTGCTTTGATGTATGTCATAGAGTGTTCTGCTTATGTTTTCCTCTAAGAGTTTTATAGTGTCTGGCCTTACATTTAGGTCTTTAATCCATTTGGAGTTTATTTTTGTGTATGGTGTTAGGAAGTGTTCTAATTTCATTCTCTTACATGTAGCTGTCCAATTTTCCCAGCACTACTTATTGAAGAGGCTGTCTTTTTTCCATTGTATACTCGTGCCTCCTTTGTCAAAGATAAGGTACCCGTATGTGCTTGGGTTTACCTCTAGGTTCTCTATTCTGTTCCATTGATCTTCCTTTCTATTTTTGTGCCAGTACCATACTGTCTTGATCACTGTGGCCTTGTAGTACAGTTTGAAGTCAGGGAGCCTAATTCCAACAACTCCATCTTTCCTTCTCAAGATTGCTTTGGCTATTTGGGGTCTTTTGCATTTCCATACAAATTGTAAGATTTCTTGTTCTAGTTCTGTGAAAAGTGCAGTAGGTAATTTGATTGGGATTGCATTGAATCTGTACAGTGCTTTAAGTAGTACAGTCATTTTCACAATGCTGATTCTTCCAGTTGAAGAACATGGTATGTCCCTCCATCTGTTTGTGTCGTCTTTGATTTCTTTCAACAGTGTCTTATAGTTTTCTGCATACAGGTCTTTTGCCTCCTTAGGCAGGTTTATTCCTAGGTATTTTATTCTTTTTGTTGCAATGGTAAATGAGAGAGTTTCCTTAATTTCTCTTTCTGCTTTTTTGTTGTTAGTGTATAGGAATGCAAGAGATTTCTGTGCATTAATTTTGTATCCTGCTACTTTACTAAATTCATAGATTAGTGCTAGCAGTCTTCTGGTAGAGTCTCTAGGGTTTTCTATATATAATATCATGTCATCTGCAAAGAGTGACAATTTTACTTCTTCTTTTCCAATTTGTATTCCTTTTATTTCATTTTCTTCTCTGATTGCTGTGGCTAAAACTTCCAAAACTATGTTGAATAATAATGGTGAGAGTGGGCACCCTTGTCTTGTTCCTGTTCTTAGAGGGAATGCTTTCAGTTTTTCACCACTTAGAATGATGTTGGCTGTTGGTCTCTCATATATGGCTTTTATTCTATTGAGGTAATTTCCTTCTATGCCCATTTTCTGGAGAGTTTTTATCATAAATGGGTGTTGAATTTTGTCAAAAGCTTTTCCTGCATCTATGGAGATTATCATATGGTTTTTATCCTTCAATTTGTTGATATGATATATCATATTGATTTGTATATATTGAAGAATCCTTGCATCCCAGGGATAAACCCCACTTGATCATGGTGTATGATCTTTTTAATGTGCTGTTGGATTCTGTTAGCTAGTATTTTGTTGAGGATTTTTACACCTATATTCATCAGTGATATTGGTCTGTAGTTTTCTTTTTTTGTGACATCTTTGCCTGGTTTTGGTATCAGGGTGATGGTGGCCTTGTAGAATGAGTTTGGGAGTGTTCCTCCTTACACTATATTTTGGGAGAGTGTGAAGATAGGTGTTAGCTCTTCTCTAAATGTTTGATCGAATTCACCTGTGAAACCATCTGGCCCTGGGCTTTTGTGTGTTGGGAGATTTTTAATCACAGTTTCAATTTCCATACTGGTGATTGGTCTGTTCATATTTTCTATTTATTCCTGGTTCAGTCTTGGAAGATTGTATTTTTCTAAGAATTTATCCATTTCTTCCAGGTTATCCAATTGATTGGCATATAGTTGCTTGTAGTAGTCTCTCATGATGTTTTGTATTTCTGAGGTGTCTGTTGTGACTTCTCCTTTTTCATTTTTAATTCTGTTGATTTGCGTCTTCTCCCTTTTTTTCCTGATGGGTCTGGCTAATGGCTTATCAATTTTTTTTATCTTCTCAGAACCAGCTTTTAGTTTCATTGATCTTTGCTATCGTTTCCTTCATTTCTTTTTCATTTATTTCTGCTCTGATCTTTTTGATTTCTTTCCTTCTCACTTTGGGATATTTTTGTTCTTCTTTCTCTAATTGTTTTAGGTGTAAGGTTAGGTTGTTAATTCGATATTTTTCTTGTTTCTTAAAGTAGGACTGTATTGCTATAAATTCCCTCTTAGAACTGCTTTTGCTGCATCCCATAGGTTTTGGGCTGTTGTGTTTTCATTGTCGTTTGTTTCTAGATATTTTTTGATTTCCTCTTTGATTTCTTTAGTGATTTCTTGGTTGTTTAATAGTGTATTGTTTAGCCTCCATATGTTTGTATTTTTTGCAGTTTTTTTCCTGTAATTGATATCTAGTCTCATGGCATTGTGGTCAGAGAAGATGCTTGATATGATTTCAATTTTTTTTTAATTTACCAAAGCTTGAATTGTGACCCAAGATGTGATCTACCCTGGAGAATGTTCCATGTGCACTTGAGAGGAAGGTGTATTCTGTAGTTTCTGGATGGAATGCCCTATTAATATCAATTAAGTTGAGATGGTCTAATGTGTCATTTAAAGCTTCTGTGTCCTTATTTCTTTTCTGTTTGGATGATCTGTCCATTAATGTAAGTGGGGTGTTAAAGTATCCTACTATTATTGTGTTCCTGTTGATTTCCCCTTTTATGGCTGTTAGCGCTTGCCTTATGTATTGAGGTGCTCCTATGTTGCATGCATAGATATTTACAATTGTTATATGTTCTTCTTGGATGGATCCCTTGATCATTATGTAGTGTCCTTCCTTGTCTCTTGTAATAGCTTTTACTTTCAAGTCTAATTTGTCTGATATGATTATTGCTACTCCAGCTTTCTTTTGACTTCCATTTGCATGGAATATCTTTTTCCATCCCTTTACTTTCAGTCTATATGTGTTCCTTGTTCTCAAGTGGATTTCTTGTAGGCAGCATATAGGAGGGTCTTGTTTTTGTATGCATTCAGCCAGTCTGTGTCTTTTGGTTGGAGCATTTAATCCATTTACATTTAAGGTGATTATTGACATGTGTGTTCCTATTATCATTTTTCTTAATTGTTTTGTGTTTGTTTTTGTAGGTTTTTTCCCTCTCTTGTGTTTCCTTCTTAGAAAAGTTCCTTAAGCAATTGTTGTAAGGCTGGTTTGGTGGTGCTGAATTCTCTTCACTTTTGCTTGTCTGGAAAGCTTTTGATTTCTCCCTCAAATCTGAATGAGATTCTTGCTGGATAGAGTATTCTTGGCTGTAGGTTTTTCTCTTTCAGGACTTTCAGTATATCCTGCCACTCCCTTCTGGCCTACAGAGTTTCTGTAGAGAGGTCAGCTGTTATCCTTATGGGTTTTCCCTTATATGTTATTTGTTACTTTTCTCTTGCTGCTTTTAATATTTTTTCTTTGTGTTTTTCATTAGTTTGATTAATATGTGCCTCAGTGTAATTCTCCTTGGGTTTATTCTGTATGGGACTCTCTGTGCTTCATGGACTTGATCAACTATTTCCTTTCCCATGTTGGGGAAGTTTTCCACTATAACCTCGTGAAATATTTTCTCAGACCCTTTCTTTTTTTCTTCTTCTGGGATGCCTATGATTCGAATGTTGGTGCGGTTAATGTTGTCACCAAGGTCTCTGAGACTGTCTTCTTTCTTTTTATTCTTTTTTCTCTTTCCTGCTCTGTGGCAGTTATTTCCCCCATTCTATCTTCCAACTCATTTATTCGTTCTTCTGCCTCAGTTATTCTGCTGGTTATACCATCTGGAGCATTTTTAATTTAAGTTATTTTGTTGTACATTACTGTTTGCTCTTTAGTTCTTCTGAGTCCTTCTTAATTGTTTCTTGTATTTTCTCTATTTTGTTATCGAGATTTTGGATCATCCTTACTATCATTACTCTGAATTCTTTTGCAGGGAATTTTCCTATTTCCTCTTCATTTATTTCTTTTTGTGGGTTTTTTTCCTGCTCCTTTTCCTGCATGGTGTTCCTTTGTTTTCTCATTTTGTCTAATTTATAGGATTTTCTGTCTCCTTTCCCTATGCTGCCTAGTAGTAATTCCTCTTGTTTCTGCCTCTGCCCCCTGTGGTGGGGTTTGTCCAGTGTCTTGAGTAGGCTTCCTGGTGGTAGGGTCTGGTGTCTGATTTCCGATATGTGGCTCTGTGTCTTTTCTCTCTGATGCACAGGGCCATGTCAGGTGGTATGTTTTAGGGTATCTGTGAGGTTAATATGGCTTTAGGTAGTCTGTGTGCTGATGGGTGGATTTGTGTTCCTGTCTTGTTTGTAGTTTGGTGTGAGGTATCCAGCACTGGCAGTTGCAGACAGTTGGACGAAGCTGGGTCTTAGACTCTGATACAGGGCTCTGTGAGAGTTCTCTGCAGTTAATCTTCCCCGTGTCTGAGGCCTCTCTAGTAGTCTAGCATCCTGGATTCAGTACTCCCTCTCCAGAGCCTCCTACTTGACTTCTGATGGAGTAAGTCCAGACTTCAGAGGTTGCTTGTCCTGGTAATAAAGGGGTTTAAAGAAGACTGTCCAAGTGCCAGACTAATGGCAGAGTGTTATTTCAAACAAATACCAGTTATGTCGGGATCTTTGCATTCCTTTCTGGTGTCCAAGGTCTTCTGCTGGTGTTCAGCTGGTTCTCTGTGGGAATTATTATATCTTTTGGTGTATTCCTGATGCATTTGTGGAGAGGGATGCATTCCACATCCTTCTTCTTTGCTGCCATCTTTCTTCTCCTGTACCTTCATTTTCTATTTAACACAGGTCACACTTCACTGTTTTGAGAATGCAAACTTTATCCTGATGAAGGGAAAGTAACAGCAAGTTCAGTATTTCATTGTCATTTAATCATTTCAGGATAAACTCAGAACTTTGAAGTTTTTTAAGCTCAGTTAAATTTTTAACCATCAAATCTGATATTGTCACTCCCTTAATTAACAGAGTAGGGACTCTAGAGCAAGCCTGGTTGGAAGCCTGGTCCCATTACTTTTTTTATTTACTGCTTTAGGCAAGTTACCTTAATGCTTTGTGCTCCTAATCTGAAACACAGGATATACTACTACCTGCTTTGAATTCTTGCTGTGCAACTGAGTTCATATCTCTAGTATGTGTCAAATAGATGTTGGCACATCCTAAACACTACATTTTATCCATAGTTATAACTACTGTTATGATTCAATGGCCTCATATTGCTTTAGGTCTTAAACCTGTAAAATGATTGCTAAGGTAATGCATGATCTGCGCTGCCTGTCTTACCAAACCACGCCCTGTTCACAAGTTTTTGAAATGGATCAGGCTTCTTCACCCCTTGGGTCTTTGCACCTGCAACTTCCCCTGTCCTCCCTTCGTTTTACACTACCCTACCCTTTCTATGGGTAGCTTTCACATCCTTATGTCTCAGTTAAGAAGTCACTTTTTGAAAAAAGTCTTGTATGGCTCTCAGACAAAGTCAGATCTCCTCTTACGAAAGTGGGCAACAATCACCTATTTATCACCCATAAACATGCATGACAGTGAAAGGAGGCAGTATTGGCTATTAGTCTAGGATGGTAGGCATACACGGGGATTGTTTAAGACCTACTGGGATGCACATACTTTCTGCCTATACTACATTGCTACAGCACATTTTACTTCTATATATAAATCTACAATTGTATGTAATTAATCATGCAAGTGTTTGTTAATGTTTTATTTTTCTGCCTGTCTGTCAGCTCAGTGTGGCTTATTCACCACTGTGTTGCCAGGTCCTAGCATAGTGCCTAGCACACTGTCCCCAAAATATTGTTGAATGAATGAGTGAGCAGTAGACTCTGTTGTACCAAAACCAAAGCAGGTTCCACATTGTGCCATTTCAGCCAGTCATAGATGCAGAAGACTGACCTTTCTCTTATTTGAAGAAATCATTAATTTAGCTTCCTTCTTCCTGGCCTTAATTAGGCCTTGGCCTGAGGCCTCCTTTGAAGAGGTAGCAAATTCACTGTTGTGTGATTCCAGTATAGGTCTGGAACTCTTGATGTTATGTCCTTAGCTTGACAGCTTTCCTATACTTTTGGTTTGCAAAGGTGTATCAGTGGGTACGAGTTTGAGGCCTCAAGTTAAGTGGCTGCTGTTATTTGTGTAATTATAGGGATCTGGGTGAAGACCAAGAAAATCTGGGGCTATACACACTTCAGTGAGTGGCTTGGGCAACATGCTTGTTCCTTTACAAATAACTGTAGCGTGGAAATTATAATTATTGAAATGGAACCACTACTCACATTATCTTGAGGTTTCTAACTGTACAATAGAAGTAATATTTAAATGGCCAAATATTTTTTAGAATGTCCATAAATGTGTTAATATTTAGAACTATAGGTAAAAACTACTATAGAAAATTTTCCAAAATTTATAGAATATATGCATTTATTGACTTGGTTCTTCTGCATTGCCAGAAGTAAGACATCAAAGTAGGTCATATTTCAATAATGGTAGTTCCCATGTTGGGATTCCTTGTAGATTACTGTGGAGGCCTTGTCTGACTCATTGGTTTAGGAGGATTAGGTGCGCGCTCCTCCTGGATCACATTCCATATAGCAACTAAACAGGAAATTGGACCAGTAAATGGAAACCATATAGAGACTGAAACATAAGCATACACACTTTAAACAACATTCTTTCTTTGCCTCTGGACTTCCCTGACTCACCTCGTTTGCATTACCTTCTTTGGAATGAATTTAGATGATAATTTTATTTAGGTTTCAGTGCAAGAATTTAATTTGTAGACCAGTTTTATTCCAGAATCATCCCTTTCACCACCATAGAATACTAAAGTGTTACCCTGAACACCCTTTGAAAAGTCTTAATTATTCCAGAGACATTCATATATATATATATCTTTCATTCATGCCATTGATTCCTTCATTTAGTCAGCATGATATTTACTAAGAATCCCCTCTTGGGTATAACGAATCAGTGAAATTTTAAAATGAGAGTCAGCAACTTAGGTTTTTTGGTTTTCATCCTTACTATAAAAGGCCAAAGTTGAAATCCATTTTCTCTCATACCCTACCTATGGTTTCTTCAATGTCACTCTAATGCCAAATTTCCTAGAGGAAAAAAAAAATTTTATGATCTCATTTCCTATTTCTTTGAGAAGTTCCAGGGTTCAAAATCATTTTCTGGTTTCCCATGACTTTTCATATTTCTAAGCTGTCACCTCTAGTTTATGTAAGGTTGTATAAAACAATACTCTTAGGGTCGCCTGTCCCCAGTACAATCTTATCCAGTTATATTTCCTTACCATTTGTTCTTCTTATTTGTGATCTAAATATGAAACATCTCACAAAATCATGAACTGACAAGTAATTGTTTATAGTGATTGTTAAGATTTCTCCTTTGAAATAATAACAAAAGGTGATACATATTTTGTAATAAAGGGAGGTGTTTTTTTCTTCATATTCAAAATGATCTTAATAACAATTAATCACTTAGCTGGAGAACAGATTTTTTTCACTGAATACAGTTGGAATATTTCTGCTGAATTCATGCTGTGACTCTATGATGACAAAATATCCAGCCAATTTGTTAGAAAAAATAAACTGGTTCATTAAAGTCATCTCTAATTTTGTCTTTTTTTTCTAGCCATGCTTAGCTGGCTTTAAAATGTCTCCATTTGAAGAATGTAAGAAGTATATCTGCTTCGTTTTTGCCTCCATAGTTAAAGCTAAGCATGAGGAAAAAATGAGGTTGGAGGTGGGTTGAAAAGGAAAACAAAAGGAAGGAAAAATAAAAGTAAAACTGAGTTTTCTTCTCACTAATTCTATAGGCACATTCAACTTTTAAATTCATTAAGTGAAGCTTTTTAGCCTCTTGATTTTTGTATATTTTATAGAATACTTCCAATAGTCAAATGCAGATCCAGTTTTCATCTCCATTAAAATACAAGATTTTGGTAAAATTATCACCATTCTGTTTGTTTTTAAAGTAATCAATTACAAGAAAACCAAATGCAGAATATATGTGTATTTTCTATTTCTTCTCCCAAACAATTATTTCTCTATAATCTCTGGAACTGATAATTTATTTCATCCAACTTCAACTTGTATAAAATCTAGCAGCAGAAAATCCAGAAGTTATGTTTGTAATAAATTTGGTGGTAAGAATAGCTAGTTTTCCTGGGTAAGTAAGAGACAAGATTATTTTAGGGGAGTGTTATTGCTAAGGATACACTGCCTTCAGCAATTGTCACATAGTTTGCTACCGTATCAAACTGTAAGCATTTACAGAGGAATAATCCTTCTCAATTCCGCTTGAATCCTCAAAGTCTGACATTGTTTGGGAACTCCTTTCCAAAGTGGTCCTGTCAGGCTAAAACTTCCCAGTAGGTTTTAACCAGAGTGTAGGTATAAACTATAAGACTGTGAAGAGCTATCTATTAATACAGGTCAAGCAGGTGTATTGAAATCATTCTGGATTTCTTTCTTAAGCTTATGATGGTAATACAATAGTGTTTAATTTTTTTAATGATTTTTGTAAAAATTTGCAATCCTTATGAATGAGTACACTAAGGGAGTGTGTCAAAATGCACAACGGTTGAAAGCATGCCCTTTAGGGTTCCACGGACTGGGGCTGGCTCTGTCTTGGCATCATCACCTACCAGCTGTGTGTCCTGAAGCAAGTTTCTGGCTTGCTGAGCTTCTGTGTTTTCGTTTGTCCTAAGGCACAGTGAAATACATGCTAGATATACTTGGTTGTCTATGCAAAATCCACTCCCTTCCTGCTTCCTTGCTAACATCGCGAATAATTGGCTCAAGTTTTGGGGCATCCTCGCATACAGAGCAATCTGGACCTCTTCTCAGCCTCAGCAGGAAAATATTGATTGGGTTAAGCCCTATTCACCATGAGAGAATTGTTATTTGATATAACCAATTTCTTTTATCATTTACGCCATTTTGAGTCTGGTCTAACTCTAGCTCTTGCAGCTGAAAGCATTTGAACAGATACAAATTATTACCTCTGTAAAGTTGTTTTGAAAATTAAATGAGATGACTCATCATGTGTGTGCTTGGCACAGTCCTCAAAATATTTATTGTTATGATGATTGATGTTGTTGATGTTAAAACGGCTACTTCTGCAATGTTCCTCATGTCAGATTTCAGCATTAGTTTCAGGCAAAATTATGAGGCCTGAATTGGAAGAAAAATGGGGGAAAGTCATTTTCTCTAGACTATTTTCCTCCTTCAGGATGTCCTTCACTTGCTTTTGAATCCCTGAGTACCTCCAACCATGCAGAGAAGGGATTAGTGATTGTTAACAGATGAAGGTATAATGTTTAATAAGGCAATTTTTAACACAAAATGATGATACACTAGTGTTAGAATTTCAAATACCATATTAAATCAGTAGGTAAGAATTTGGGGTAAGTGAGACCTCTCTGTAACTCTAAAATGTTATCACATAAGCTTTCACCTGCATCTAAACGCCATATAGTTTTTTATCTAGTCACTGCCTTGTAAGAGAAGAATTCCCCTCTCTGGTGTAATTGTTGACACTGGATAATTATTGGGTGGTGCCCTGAGCATTTCAGATCAGTATCTGTTGACAGTGAGAGTACTGTTCATTTTTAGACCACTAAGAGAAGCTAATTTTTTCTTTGCATATCCATAGGACTTGTGGGGGGTTTTAAACTGGGAAGATGAGTCTCCCTTGCATTTCCAGTGGACTTGGCCACTGTATTCACTGTTCTAAAGTGAGAAGAGTTGCTAATTCCTTCAAACCATGTAAAGGGATGGGTGTGTGCTGTACATTGACTCACAAAAAGAAGCAACCTCAAGACTTTTCAAGATTATTTCTTCCTTTAGAGCTCTCATTTGGTGTGAGATATTGCCACCCACTTCAAAATGTAAAACAGATTATTAGGTGCCACAGCTAACTATAGGGGAAAAATGGGCAAACACTACCTCTCACTTTTATCTCCCCTTAAGAAGAAAGACAGAAATCTGAGTATTTTCCCAAATACTTAGAATGCCTTGAGATCAATTTATATGACTGATCTGCTAGGCAACTAACTATACAGAAGGCAGCCCTCTTCATCCCCATGTCCCCAAGGGGGACCTTAATGGGACTGTTCCTTCTGCTGTGTGCTATACTTACAGGTAGGACTAGCTAGATGATTTGCAAAATCAGGATAAAATGAAATGTGAGGCCCCTTGTCCAAAAATTATTAAGAATTTCAAGACAATGGCAGCAGAACATTAAACCAAGCATAGGGACCTTCAGATCCTGACCCTGACCCTGGCCTTGTGAAGCTGGTCCCAGTGGCAGGGGCTGATTTTACTAATCTCTCTGCCTCTTTGGAGCTGGGCATGTGAAGTAGTGGAAAGAGCATGGAGGGAGACAAACCTAGTTGAAAGCCTGGCTCTTTTCCTTCTAAATGTGTGACTGTGCATGAGATACAGTCTCAGCCTCCTGCACAGCACTGCTTGGAGGCTTAAATGCTCAGGATACCCAGTGCAGAACTTTGCACTAGAGGGGCTGAGTGAATGGTTTCAGAGGGCCTGGGTTTAAATTCTGGAAGGACCTAGAAGGATCTGCTAGTGTCTTTTGTCCAGGTGACTAGAACCCCATTTGAGTGAGTGTTAGGTCATGCTTTTCTGGCTTTACTCTCTTCTGTAAGCCCACACCCTAATGTCAGCTTACAGTTAACTGGTGAACGTGGTCACAAAGAAAGCTGAGTGAGGGATCTTGAAGGCATCAGCATAATGCACCCTCATATCAGGAAAAATAATTCAAAAGGCTCAGCAGTATAATATCTGTGTGTAGTAAATGGTATGTTGTCATCACTAAAAATGAAAGATACCTTCCTTTCCTTTCTTTGGTTTTAATTTGTTAAGATACTCCAAATGGGAAATTGCATTCAATTTTATTTTGTTTTGAATTGACAATTATAATATATTTCTAGTAAAAAGGAAAATATCTGATTCTAATAACAGAGCAAGAGGGTGCTCCTTTAAAAATAACCAGCTAATATAAGTAAAATAAAAATATCCTTTGTTTGAACTTCATAGCTTGTGTCGAAAAAGTGGTTAACTTGCCTATCTGCTTCTTGTGCTCACATTTCTAAGAATAATCATTATGAATTTGAACAGGTAAGAGGGAAACACATCATGTGTAGTATTAATTTTCATATAGCTGAATTGAATGTCAAAGAAAGCTTTAGATCTGCAGTAAAAAAAAAAAAAAACTGCCCAGATTTCTTATTACTCTGTACTTCGGATTTCTGCCCATCCTTGAAAAAAGTTGCAGCAGGAGAGAAGGAAGTTTCCCTTCACACTGGGATTTAGTCCTTGAATATTCCTCCAATGTTGGCCGGCACCTGCGAAGACACGTGATTTTTGGAAAACCTTCTTTTAATAAATGAAGCGATGGATGCCTGCAGACATGAAATAAACATGCTGCCTGGGGCTATGCAGTTTACAGGAATGATGGTATTTCCATGTTCTCCGGAACTGGGAAGATTGTCTCACCCAACAAATGTTTGTTCTCCCTGGTGAGTAAGGATCTGCCCAATGTATTTATTGCTTGGTTGGGTTTATGCTTCTTTGTGTTTGGCTCTGTCTACGTGGGTGTGCGATTAGATTTTTAACCCCCAAATAGTGGGGCTGGTGCTCATTGTCGTCTAATAATGCCTTCAAACCCCTATGTAAATCTGTAAGCCAGGACAGGTGTGGCTTAATATCATGATGAGGAATCTGTCTTGAGATTGAGGCTTCACATACTACACATACAACATGAAGCCAGCCCAAAGTCATAATTTTTAATGATTGCTTTTGACAGCACCAACTCATGATTAGCGAACGTAGGGGCAATAAGAGGATGAAGGGAGTTGTTTACACAGAATAGAAGAGATGATATTCTCACATAGGCTTTTCAAAGAAGCATCAGCTGGAGGCACCCAGCTCTCCAGATGAAGGACAGTGGACGGCCACTCCGTTAACACTCCAGAAACAATAATAAATATAAAATCTATGAGGAATAATTAATCAAACGAAAGGAACTTAAGAAGCTCGATTTTCTCCTCCTTAATTCCAATTTCTGCCAAAACTCTGTCATGGATCCTTCAGAGAACTAAAACTCCACAAAGTTTAAAACATATAAGTAACTGACAGATGAGAGGTCATAGTGGATAAGTTCTGCGATTTTGCAGGATCTTTACGTGGCTGCCCTTGACCTGAAAATAGGAGCCCTTTGTTTATAGCCATTAGTGCATTCATTCCCCAGTGGTAAAGTGGTGGTTTCAGATGATTGGCTATGGGCGTGGAGATGGACCAGACGTTAGGGAAGAAGGTGGTATATGGTTGGGATTAACATCAAAACACAGAAGGCAGCAGTGATGTCAGAATCAGTCTAACTCAGGTCTAATCTAGGTTCTGTCCTGCGTTTTTTTGAGAAAATTGTTCATTAGATCTGAATTTTGATGTTGTCCTCTCTGAAAAAAGGTTAAACAATCACACCTACTACGGTGAATTGGAGTAGTGTAATGCAGTAGCTAAAAGCATCAGATCCATCCTCATAATAGCTTCATCACTTTGGTCAAGTTACTGAACCTCTGTGTGCCTGTTTCCCTGCTTGCAATTGCAGTGAATGACACCTACTTCACACAGTTGTTTTGAGAATTAAAGCTCCTGGCATTTAAAAATTACTCAACCAATGTTAGTTATTATTCATTTTCAGCAAATATGTATATAGTACTTTTTATTTGTGGGGCATTTGCCTAAACCACTGACGAAGCTAACTAATGTACCTTGGTCATGGAAGACACCCAAGAAATATTTGATGAAAGGGAAGGCAAGCCTCCTGGTGTGTCCCTAAGATTTGGTTAGGCTTTGAGTATCTGATCCAGCATTCTTTAAGTGTCACTGGACAAATGGCTGGTTGTTTTTCTCCAGCTGGTATTTCTGATCCACAGTGAACAGAGTCCAAAGTATTCCTTTATCCAAAAATAAGATTAACAGGAAGAGAGAAATGATTCACTGTACTCTTCTTTCTCTGAGATCTTTTTTATTGGACCCAGGGGTGATAGGGACCAGGCCAACCAAAGGAAAAGATAAATGAAGAGATCACAGGGATCTTTTTAAAAAGGTACCTGAGATGGAAAATAAAATACATATTTTTTCACCTGTCAAGATCAAATACAGGTATTTTAAATAGAGTAATATATGAGATAAGTGGATGAGATAACTTTCTATAATTGTAAGCAATATTTGATGTGTTTATGCATTTTTCTTGGGGGAGAGGCCAGAGTTTTCAAAAAGCTTTCGAGAGATCTACTAGCCAATGAAAGGTTGAGACCTAGTGGACAATGAGTGTTGAAGACTGAAATAAGGAGATTAAAGTGATTTTGAGGTCAACGCTTCAATTTATGAAGTGTAAATAAATGTAAATATGAAAAAAACCTGAATCAGAAACAGGCGATCAAGCTCATTAGAGTCCCAAAGAGATGGAAAATCCATCTCAGGGAAAGCATTCCCTGCACAATGGCTTTCAAGATGCAGTAAAGCCTGACAGACCCACTCACCCTAATTCTTTAGGGCCTTGGAAGGTTTTCTGAGAGATCATAATTATGCAAGGTGCAAACACATTCTCAACCACAGTTTCAACCTGTTGATGTTTCTAACAGGATAATTTGTTTGAAATGTGAAACTCTAAAGAAGTAGACTTTATAAGTAACAATAACAACAAAAAGCCAAAAATGATATGTCATCTAAGTGGAGTATTTAGTGCTGCTTAAATGCTATTGATTGTGCTTAAAAACAAATTATGCCAACATCTATGGTGCGTAAACAAAGTACTGTGACAGAAGCACATGAGCATTTGGCGAGAACAAACGCCAGGAAACACCCCTGAAATTTCAGAGGCATTTTGCAAGCACAGGCATTAGGGAGGATCTGCTGGGGTTAAGATGGATTGGCACCTCAAAACATTCTCCCTATTGTTACGAATAAATGAATCAGCCACTTAATTTCTATTCTTTCGGAAACGTGGGGAATTCCCAAGAAAAGATTTCTTAATACCCTGTCCTGAGCAACAGAGAGCAGAGAATTTTAATTGCTTTGTTCCATTTCCCAGCTCACTTACTTTTTATTTTTATTTTTTAGTAGTAGGATGAAATAATAGTCAGGGATGGGAAGAGGAGAATGGGCATTAAATGTGGTTTGTAGATTAAATATTTTTAAAGCCTGGTTTGGTAGAACACTTAAAAAACAGATACAAAGTAAGACAAATACCTGAAAAAATCATAATTTATTTTTATGATAACCATTTGTGCTCATGTTTAAGAACGTCTAGGTCTGTATAACCTTGACCTATCTCTCATTTCTGAGCACTTACTTATACCATCGTGGTTTCTGACTCCTAGCATCCATTTCTCCTTCCAGGAGCACCTCTCTGATCTTTCTTTGCAGAATTACTTCTATATAGCTCATCACCTGTTAGGTTAAGGTGGCACTAGTCTCCCATCTCCAATCTAACCCAACTGCAGGGGCTTGTGACCTGGATCAGATAGTAAGAGTATTCTGTTACTTTGGCCTCAGGATTGGCTCAGAAACAGGCTTGTCCCCAGTCAGGACAATGAGACTCAACCCCAGGAGGTATGTATTTGCCCACTTACTGAGTTGTCAGGCTATGAATCTAGAGCTTCTAGGCCCTACTGTAAAGGAGAACCTACTGGAGAATGAAACCAACACAGAGTATCACAGTGGCGTTTGGGCATTTGCCTTCAGTCATATCTGAAGCTGGAGCTTCCCCTAGACTTCTTAATACCTATGCCAATAAATTCCTAATTCTTTCTTTCTTTTTTTTTTTTTTTTTTCGTGGAGGTCTGGGTGTGGGGATGGTAGAAGAGGGGAAGAGGTTCTTTCTAAACCCAATTTGGAAGGGTTTCTCTAAAGAAGCCATACTGGGGAACACTCTATTCCCTTTGCTTGGAAAACCTTCTCTCAAACTTGTGCTCATTTTCAAGGTTCAGCTCAGACCCCACCCCTTCCAGGAAGTCTTCCTGGACTATCCCAGCCTAATGAGCTCACCCTCCCTTGACCTCTTACATCACTCAGTGTTTTTAGTTCTTATTCCTTGTCTGCCAGGGATTGTTGACCTTGTCATGCTAGTTTTTCTCTTTCTTTCTTTCTTTCTTTCTTTCTTTCTTTCTTTCTTTCTTTCTCTCTCTTCTTTCTTTCTTCTTTCTTTCTTTCCTTCTTTCTTTTTTCAGGTGATGATCTAATTTCCTAAAGGGTAAAGCCAGTCCTTAAAAGTTCTATGTTCTTCAGCCTTTGCCATAGAACGTTATAGATAGAAGGTGAGCTGTATATATCTGTGGCTTTAATTAAATGCAATGAAAATGTATACAAGTACATTTCTTATCCACTTGTTAGTCCAGATTAAAACCTTGCGTGAAAAACATTATTGCACAGTCATACAGCAGATAAACAATTACCAGGGATTACAGCTATCAGGATGATACTATTTGGTGTAAAGGGAAGGGCAAATAAAGAGTATCAGAATTTTCAACTCATGCGTATTATACTGTGAACACATTTTTTATTGCTAATAGATAAGGGACTCAAGACCAGTATCTTCTCTGTTTATCACATTTCACTCACAGCACTCTCAATATCCGTAAGAGTAAGAGTCTTGGGCACAAAGAAGATGTATTATAATTGGTTGTTGAGCTGAAAGCTAAATAATGAAATAAATTTTAGTTACTTAAACATCTCAATCAGGAGTCAGTGCCACCACATTTGAGATCATTTCAGCATAATCACCAAGCTTCAGGTCTTTCCCCAAAGATGATTGCTGCCTTATTCCCTTGAGCACTCAGCTACTGCAATCTTTTTCCCTTGTTCAGCCCTGCGTGTTTTACTAGCCTCATTTTACAGTCTGCCTGCCACCAGTTTGTAAAACTTACTGAAATCAGTAGACAGCTGTATGAGGATCAAATCATCCAGATTTTCCTAGTAACATTGACTTACACGAAGGTGTGGTGCATAAACTTTAAGTCCAGAAGGTTGTAAATAGTTTCCAACAAAGAATTTAAGGTGTAACAAGAGAAGGAGCCAGACAGAGAAAGACAAATACCATATGATATCGCTTATATGTGGAATCTAAAAAAATGATACAGATGAACTTATTTACAAAACAGAAATAGATTCACAGACATAGAAAACAAGGTTATGGTTACTAAAGGAAAAGGGGGGAGGAGGGATAAATTAGGAGTTTGGGATTAACATATACATACTACTATATGTAAAATAGATAACCAACAAGGACCTAATACATAGGACAGGGAACTATACTCAATATTTTGTAATAACCTATAAGGGAAAAGAATCTGAAAAAGAATATATATGTATATCTATATATCTATATATATATATATATCTGAATAACTTTGCTGTAGTCCTGAAACTAATGCAACATTGTAAATCAACTATACTTCAATAAAAAAAAAATGTTGACAGCCCTTACCTCTGATGATTATATGACTTGTGATTTTAAATTTTTGGTTACACATTTTTCTGATTTAATAAATTAATTTGCTATTTAAAAAAAGAAGGAAACCTGAACATCAGTCTTTGCAACAGAAGAGGAGGCAAGGCGAGGGTCCACGTGACAGCAGACACAGCCCACTCCCCCCGATCCTCCCACCATTCCCAACCTACACTCCTCCTTCCATCCTAGTGGACTGAGTTCATCACAGATCTCAAGACCTCTAAAAAAGAGGAACTTGGGATGGTTAACTGCAATACAGTTTTCCTAGTCAGACAGTAAATGAGAAGCTTTCAAATCACAAGATTGAAAATCACAGCTCTGGGTTTCTGATCTCAGATTCAGCCACTTTCCAGTCTCACCACCAATTATATTTTTTATTAGAGATGGGAAAATGGTTTCCTGACAACTTTTTAAAAAGTTGCTCCAATTAAAAAAAAAAAGTCTTTTTGTTCCAAATTCACGTTTCATCAATTCTGCCTCACAGATGGTATCTTATAACATAAATCCTTTATTAGACCATTTTCTTTCCCACACTGATCACTGCAAGTTTCTTTGTGAATGTTTATTTTCCTATTCTCATGGGTAACTGGTAGCACTTCAAGGTGAGGAAGTTGTTTTTCTTAGCCATTACATATTTGTCTAATGTTACAAATTACTTCCAGTTCCAATTTCTCTGCTTACCCTGTTACCTGAGAGATTTGAGTTTGCTGCTGCATGAAAATAGCAATTTGAAGAGATGAAAGTTTAACAAATGCTATAAATAGCAACCGACGCGCTTGTCATTAAAATGAACTACAGCTCCACACCCACTTCCTTTATGGTTGTCTGTCATTAGCTATTATATCTGAAGTGAAACTTGTTTCTGGTATAATCAGTAGAATGAACAACGAAACCATAAAGAGATCAAAGGATTAGTGGAAGAATTTGTTCTCCTTTATGCACAGAGAATAAACCTGACTTTCAGGCATTCATGCTGATCAAAGCTCCTTTGGACTGCCCAAATTTCATTTGTATATCCTCTTCTGCTTTCTTCTAAGTAATATTGCAAGCACTCAACTTAAGAAATCTAGTAAACAAGAACAGCAAAAATATTCATGGAAAGGCGTTACTTCCTTAGGTGTCTGAATGGGTAATTATGCTAAACTCACTCTAGAAATCCTAAGACCCAACCCTTGCTCAATAGTCATGCAACACATGTTATCCATTTTTAAAGCAGCTTCTTTCCACTAATTTTGGAAATTTATTTATATAAGTGCCAGATTTGCAGGCTCCATGAGGAAAGGTATTTGTAGAGTTAAAATTTTCTAAGCCAAAAATTACTTGGCTCCTCTCAGAAACAAAAAGTATTATTAGAAACGTTGTCACAAAGGTGAGTAGAGATGTTGGCTCACCATATCTTCTGAAATATATGGCTATTTAATTTGGCTTCTTTACTCCTTCTTTTCCTCTTTCCAAGAACAGGACCAACATCCTGGTCAGTACTGGCTTCCAATGGGATGTCCTTGGGTTTTGGTCTCTGTTCCTGATGCTTTCGGTTCCAACGTGCCTAATCTCTTTGGCCCTCTTGAGGTACACAGGCGAGTACCTGTGGAGTCTAGGATGGCTGTGCTAGCTTCTTGTGTTGAGGGGAATAGAGGCTTTGGGGACCAAGAAGATGCCGTCTAAGTTGCCCTCTGACAGAACACGCCACAGTGCCACTTCTTCTCTTCTGCCTCCAGTCAGATTGGAGCTGGGCACCTTGCGAAGTGGGTGAAGTGATCCCTCTTTGAGGTTCCAATGTGAACTAGGCATAAGCTTCTGCTTTTTTCAAACTACCTCTTCTTATATATGAAGTTTCTATCATCTCACTACTCACTCTCATCTCAGGATGAAGCCCAGGGCACTGTAGGCAGCAATTTCATCCTTGTATTATACTCAGTTTTATAAAGAGTGAAATATGGAGCTAAGGTCCTCAATCTCTGGAGTTGGTTTGACTTGGTTTAACACCTGACTTGTCCATTTACCAACTGTGTGACCTTGGGCAAAGCTATTTACTCTTCCTAGAACTTAATTTACGCATCATAAACCATTGTGATAGTATCAACCTCATTGAGGTTTAGGTGAATTACACAGTACCTGGGAAACAGAAGGAGTGAAAGCATAGTGTTATAAACTTCTGAATCTTACTGATACTGAAAGAAGTGTTATTTTCTCGGAACTGCCTCACAAATAGTGGCATTCTGAGGGCACTAAACAAAGTTAGTCACAAGCACCACTTTGAATCTATAATAACCTCCTCTCTATATAAAGACTTCTATAAACTAGGAGAATTGAACTCAATGATATTAGAGATGATGAAATAGCAGCTGTCCCATGAAGAAATGATTGAAAGGAATATAACCAAAAATATTTGTAAAAAGTATTATTAGAGGTGTATCAGGTATTTCATGAACAGAAATATTATGTTCTCATTCTAAATAATAGTCACTTTCATAAATAAATGTACATCTGTAGTTTTGAATTCATTTTCTTAATGAGGGCTCCCAAAGTTTCATCCCCCCACCCACAAATCTGAATCTGTCACTGAAATGCTCTTAATCTTTTTAAAAAATAATAAATCCATGTAAGAATTTTATGCAAAATGCACGCAATTTTTCCTACAAGTTCAGGGAGTTCATCTACTCCCTTAGAGCTCATCCATTGCCCTCTCGTTAAGAACCTCAGGTTTTAAGGAAGAATCAGCTGAATTGGTATTGTATACAAAACATCAGTTGAAAAGGAATACGATACAATTGCTGTTCTGAATATCCTCACAGGCACCTCAGCTTTACTTCCCTTCCTCCCCCTTAACTTCCCCCTGGTTCTCATAAGCCTAGGGCTTTTCTGCAGGCCAAGGTAGTAGTTAAAGCTTCGGAAGGCTGATGGCCTGGCACAGGCGAAGAAAGGTTTGAGTGCTCTTACCTGTGAGCTTTCTCTAACACAAACATTCCTCAGGAGAAAGTTCACATTCGTGATGGGTAAAGAGAGAGGAGGATTTTTATCCCTATTGCCAACTATTTCAAATAAGTCATTGGCTTCCCACGTGCTCCCTTGGCAACTTGTGTTTATATCTAACCTCACCACACTGTGCTAATGTGATCTGACTATTTGTCTTTCTCTGAAACTATGAGGTTTTAGCAAATAGATATTACATTACTTATCATTGTGGTTCAAATTCAGGAATATAGTAAGTCATTAATAAACGATTATTGAATGAATGAATGAATGAATGAATGTCGAGAATGAAAATAACTAGGTTTTGTTAGCTACTTTTTTTTAAATCTATCATTTTATCGCAGTTTTTGTCAACAGACCTAATATCTTCTTTTTTATAACTTTTTTCTTAGCAGTACAGCATCCAGTCTAGAATCTCATATTACATTTGCTTATTTTGTCTCTTTAATCTCTTTTAGCCTGGATCATTTCTATAGCCTTTCCTTGTCTTTTATGACATGGAAACTCTTGGAGAACACAGCGCCTTTTACTTTTTATACCTGTTTAATAGAACCCATAAAACAAAAACATCTTTCCCCAATGTAATAATCACAAAGCATCCTGCAGTTTTGTTACTAAGAACTTTTATTTCCTTTTCAGCTTAAACACATACAGTTAGCCAATGTACTCTAGTAACAAAATCGTCTGATATCTGTGAATAGGAAAAATCTTTAAGGTTGCAATGGAATGATTTTTGCTACATATATAGCATTTCTGTCTACATTCTTTCCAGTATTGCTGGTTTGTGGCCTCTGGGTGCATTGAGAATTTTAATAATTAAAACACGTCTGGTTCCACCAGGAGATGGCTCACTGGATGACATGCAGCAGAATGCACACATTATTCTTGTAATAAAAATATCAGACTGAAATTAAAAGACTGCTTCTAAAGCCAGATCATCTTGGGCTGCTGCTTGGTGGAATTTCATAGACAAATTAAAGAGTGCCCTTATGACTGAATGTTGTGCTTCTCCTTGGCTTGCCACTGTAAGAGCTTGCAACACTAGAGCCACTTTAATGTTTAGAAATTTCCTGTATGAGTTTAGGGGATGAGTCTAGGTGAGTTTCCAGAAAGAGCCCTAGATATGGAGCTGATCAGAGTCCAGGTCTTTATCAGCTGATGTATTTTCATACTTTGTCCTCATTGGAACTCTTGGAGCCAGTGAACGCCAGTTCAGAGTAATTTAAAAGCCCTGGCTCTTGGGTTCATTGGTTTTCTTTTATAAGATTGCTTTGAATTCACATAAGCAGTGTGTGTGTGTGTGTGTGTGTGTGTGTGTGTGTGTGTGTGTTGCCTAATGGTTAAAAGCCTTTACTCTGGAGCTAAAGTTGCACAAGTTATTTAATCTCTTTGGACCTCTGTCTTCTAGGGTAGAATGGAAATAATAATAGAAACTCACTCCCTCATCGATGTGTTGCAGGGATCAAATGAGTTAATGTATACAGAGCACTCGGAACATTGTCTGGCACATAAGTGTTATAGACGTGTTAGCTATTTTTAGTATATTGCATCAATATAACATTCCACTCTTCATACGTTATACATAATGTGGGGTTGTTTTATTACACTGGGCAATGAAGGGAAAGTGTCTAAGTGGAAAGGGCACTGTCTGACTTATTTCCTGAAATAGCTTAAGTTTTGTCATGAAGTGAAGGAAACTTTTGAAGCAGAAACTCCTCTGCGGAGTTTCAGGCACGGGCAAGCACACGTGCTGTGGATCCGCCCAGTCATCTGACTGCGGACTGAAAGTGCACTGAACAAACCAGGGCATAGATAGATATTAAGGGCAGTGCATGCAGTATAACTGACAAAAGGTAAAATTTCCTAAGTATTCTGTAGTTCTAGGGGTTCACCAGTGAGGAGAGTACTCCAGTCTTTAGCTGGGACCCTGAAGGCACAACATCAGCGTTCTAGCCAATGAAAAGAGTGGTGTAATTTAAGTAGCATCCTTACAAAACTGTTCACACTAAGCTTACCAAGTCCACTTACCTTTCCCTGAGTTTCCTTTTACTTCCCTCGTCCACTCACCTCAGTACCCTTTGCTGATGGCCATCCTTCTCGTCTCTAGACGCTGTAACTCCATGGAGCTATGTCCTAGGTTCTCTCTCCCTGTGCTTTTCCGCTAATGATTCAACGTGTTCTTATGGTTTTAAACACTATCTAAAGAATAATGTCACAGTTACACGTTGAGCCTAGACCTCTGTTCCGACCACAAGAATCATTATGCTCTACTTCCTAATTGACGTTTCCGGTCCCATGTTTCTAACATAACATGTGCAGAAGTGAAATTTTGATCTTTCCCTCATTTACTCCTTCTCCAGTCATTCTCATCTCAATAAAGGGCAACGGAAGTCTTGGAAATCCACCTTGATTATCTCTTCTCTGTTAGATTCTATTTTGAAAATCTGTCTAGAATACACACTTCTCTTCATTCCACTGACACCAGCATAACTCAAGGCACCCTACCTGTTATCTAACAGACTCCTTATTTTATCCTAAATTACCTCCTTACTTTGTGTCTTTCCTCTGTCTAACACCTTCTCCACATAGGAACTTGAAAAATCTTTCTAAACCTGCACCAGAGCACAAAGAAAGAAACCAAATGTAGAGAGGTTATGAGAAGAGGGCTAAGTGACTAAAGCGCAGAGCTTTTCACATACAGCCCTCTCCCCTTTCTGATTTCCACAGGCCTGCTGCCCCATTACTTTATACTGTAGTGCAGAATGGTGGGCATGCTCATAAATGTGTCTTATTGACTTTCAGAGTGTTCCTATTCTCGCTTTTCTCAGCGGTGCCAGCCTTTGTGTTTCACTCCACTCCAATCCCAGTCAACATGCTTAGAACGTTTGCTCTCAGCATTAGTTGCCTGTCTGCGACTGAGATCTCTTAGTTCCCCAACACTTTCCACTCAGAGATCTCAAAACCAACATTAGGTCAGTCACCCGCTCACATCATCATAATGTTAACTTCAGCATCATTCACCTCTGCTCCACCCACATGTAACCACACGAAGTCCCTCTCTCTGCTTGCAGTCTTCTTCTTGCTCCCCTTCCAGTTCCTGACACCTACAGTACCGCTCTTGCGCCTCATCAAGCCTCTAACTCATCAGCCTCCTCCTCACCTGCTCTTTCGTCGTTCCTTTTCCGGAAACAACTGGCCTTATATAGCCAGGATTTCATTTCAAGAAGAATGAACTTCTTCTCATCTCTCTGACTTAGCCAAACACACCTGGAAAAATTACAAAGCCATAGGGTAGGGTCCAAAACAAAATCGTGAGGTCATCTCAGGTGTCCCTGTGAAGCTGAGCATTTGTTTGGTTTATACGTTTTAGACGTTCTATTGAAGTAATCATAATAGGTGTTTTAAACATTTTTCATTAGTTAAAATTTTATTACTTAAAATAACTTAAAATTTCTGACTTAAAATTGCTTAAAATTTCATCCTGTCACACTTATTCCAAATAAAGTGGCTTTTCAACATTTTTGCTGAAATAAATCAAAATAAGACATGCTGGAAAACTCACTTTCTCTTTATACATATTAGACTTCTTTCTCTCCCCACCCCACCTCACACACACACAACAGGATAAAAAGTAAATATATACAGTTTGGAATTCTTTGGAAGGGACAATGATATGCAGTCCAAATTTTTATTTTCCTTTAGATTACAATCTGCAAAGACATGCTTTTTTAGTTCTCATTACAAGTAATCACATTTGAAAGATTAGGCCTTTACTGCCATCTTTACAAAGAAGAGGTTGACATATTTAATTAACATACTTCTAAAGCCAGCCAGCAAGAAAGCTGTCAAAGCAAAGACTGTTTTTCTGATCAGATCGATGCCTAATGTATACAAAATCCAGTAACACCATTGCTCTTCTAAGTTATAATAATTTGTCGGAACTAATTTCTATAGAGCCTTCATTACAGCTTTAAATAATTTGGATAAAGCCCATTCCAGTTGTGATAGTAGGGCATTTTTTTTAATATTTAAATTTTGTCTGCAGTGCTTTATCACTAAGACAATAATATAATTAAACATTGACACAATAAATTCTACAGAAAAACCATAATTGGAATTCATTTTGTAATCACCACATAGTAAAACTAAGTACCTTACATGGTATCAATTCCCTTCATCCTATGACAAGCCAATTAGAAGTGTACTATTATTATCTTCCTTTTACTGCTGAAAAACTTGGGTTAGATTAGTTAACCAAGTTTACACAGCTTGGGCTCACACTTAACCATGAAATTTTGTATCTAATCTTGTTCAGCATCATATAGTTGAATATATCATAGGATCCTATACATAGATCAGTACGAAAGCCTCATATTGAAAAGCAAGCATATGCTAACAGCATTAACTTAATATCCATTGGTCAAACTCAGCTGATCATTCTGAAAAGGGACTGGTATATAGAATTCAAGTATCTGTATTCACAAAACCAATCTAAATAATTGAACACATACATAGGTCAACAATTATGTCAATCTAAACCATTAGTGACATTTATATCTGTTCAGTTTATTAGAAGCTTTTGATTGCTAACTGAGACTGAACTGTTAGCTATGAATATTTTTTCCTGGTGATTAGGATTATATATTTTAACATGTGTGTTTATATCTAGTACCTTGTCCCTGGGACTAGTACTAGTAATTTAATTTAAAATTTTGAATTCATTTAGTGCAAATAATTTTATATACCAAAGTTCTAGTAGGATTTCCATTGCAATCTTTTCTCTTTACTGCTCATGATTTAGTGTACTGAGCTTGAAGACTAAAGCTTTCAGTTCAAGGCCTAACTTTACTATTTATGGTGGTTTGAACTTAGGCAAACAACTGAAGTTCCGTGAGTTTCACTTTTCTCATTCGCAAAGTGAAGATAATAATACCTTCCCTGCCAGCTCCACAGGGCAGGTAGAAGGGTCAGGCAAGATAACGTGTATGAAAGTGCTTCTGATACTACAAAGCACAGTACAATTCAAGGTGTTAGTCACCTACCTTCTGATTGCTCACATGAAGGCAATAAAGTTCTCCTCAGGGAACAATGGTACAAAATTCAGGACTGTGTTAACATTCCTTAAATAATGTTACAATAAAACAAAACCCCTCTACATATTAAAAAAAATAGTAGCTTAAAAATATTTCTACTTCTGGTTCTAATTATACCACTTTGAAGGCATGAATCTGCTTTTTCCAGTTGTGCTGGCAGACTAAAGTTAGTTCAGTACTAAAAGGAAGTTCAGGGGACATGACTGAAGCTTTCTTTCAGAGATTCTTTTATCTACAGCATGGAAATAAGAGAGCCATAGGAAAATATATTTCTTAGTCCATAAAAGAATACATTCTTTTGTTACTGCTAATGCCACATAAATTTAAGCCATCTAAGTATTTAGATGTCCTCTTGGCAAGTTTTTATCTTTGAAAGGAAGTCTTTTACTGGAATTCACATATTCTTGTTAAGCCACGTGAGTTGTCTCACCTTCTGAGTTCAGCTATTGCCAGGAACAGGCCATAGATGCCATATTCTCCCTCTTTTGAAATTCGTCACAAGGGAGAGGAAGTCAGTTCTGGTAAGTGAAAACCATGAGTGAAGTAGCATGGAAAGACACACATGAAAGTATAGCTTCTGTATCGCTTACTCTTTACCAGAGAACTTAGTATTCTCCTTATCACAGTCACCTTTCTAGCAACAAAACTGGGAATTATAGCCAAAAAACAGACCAATGTTATTCCATGATTTTGTGTGATAAAAGTGAACACAGACTTAAGAAATCAGATAGTTTGACAAACGTCAACATATCTTATTCAGTAGTTTTTGTATTAGTGGTAATAGAAGAATAAATGGTTCCACTCTGAGTGAGAATTATCTCATGATTTTGATTAAGGGTTAAGGTAGAAGGAGATCCCATTAGGAGTCCTAAGGGTTACTAACAATGAGAACCGAGACAATCTCTCTAAGCTACAGTGTCGTCTTCTCTAACACGCTTCTGAGGATCAAATGAAATTTCACTCATTTTTTTTTCCTTTTGAAAAGAATTTTATTGAGATATAATTGACATACAATAAACTGCATATATTTAAAGTGTACAATTTGATATTTTTTCTTATTAAACATCTATTTTATACATATTAATGTATGTATGGCAATCCCAATCTCCCAATTCATCCCACCCCAACCTCCCCTGCTTTTCCCCCTTGGTGTCCATATGTTTGTTTTCTACATCTGTGTCTCTATTGCTGCCTTGCAAACCGGTTCATCTGTACCATTTTTCTAGATTCTGCATATATGCATTAATATACAATATTTGGTTTTCTCTTTCTGACTTACTTCACTCTGTATGACAGTCTCTAGGTCCATCCATGTCTCTACAAATGACCCAATTTTGTTCCTTTTTTATGTTGAGTAATATTCCATTGTATGTATATACCACATCTTCTTTAGCCATTCATCTGTCGGTGGACATTTAGGTTGTATTTGTTCATTCACCAAATATTGGGTGCCTACTGTATTCAAGAAAGTGGGCTAGACACTGTGGCAGATTCTGTAGTGTTTAAAATAGCCTAAGTTTTTATGAACTTAAAATCTAATAAGTAGATCAACGTCATCAATACCAAGAACAGTTAAAACAAATTGAAAGTGTTAAGAGCCATAAGAGGATAAAACAACATGATGTGGACATTCATGTCATGAGAAAGTGCTTTGAAACTGTAAAATGCTATGCAGATGGACACTGTCAGAATAAGTCAGAATATGCAGAAACTGAGGGAAGGTTTTGATGACTTGTTCCTGTAAACATTCCCCTTCTCCCTTATTTACCTTGCTTAATAAAATAGGATAGGAATCAATTACCTAATACAGTGTCTTGCAAACTCTATATGCTCTGTAAATATTTGTTGACTAAGTGAATGCTTAACAGTCTTCTTCTCAATGATATTTAAAGGAATACCTGGTAAAAATTATTCTAGTTGGAAACAGAAAAACATTACTTAAATTATTCTTAATTAATAATTAGAATAATAATGCCATTTTAGGATCTGTTTTAATCAAGTGTATTTTATGACTTTTTTTTTTCAGATGGGAGAGCCCATCCATAGATTACTTGTGTGAAATTTGGGTGAGTATAAAAAAGTAGAAACTGTATCTATTCGGGAACCAGAACTTCGAAAGCAGAAACCTTGTTCTGACACCCACTAACCTTAGGAAAGCTACCATTTTGAACCTTAGGTTTCTGATTTGTAGAATCATAGACTAGAACAGATGAGGTTAAGATCTCTTCCAGCTTTAACATTTTCATGTCTCAACACAGGAGGTCTTACGGAATTGTATAAAATATATTTAAGTTACAATGTGTTATCACCATGTTCTAAAATGGTCTTACCATATTTTTGGACTGATAAATTGTACTTAAATCTATAAGACTGGGAAAACTTTAAAAGCATATTAAGATGTTATAATGTAGGTAAAATACCAGCTCTGCACCCGCCCCCTCCCCGCATCACACATGCACTTGCAGCTATTTGGGAAGGAATCCGTTCTATCCATACACAGTTAAAGCTAACTAAGTGGCATCATTGTAAGTGAATTGGAGTGGTTCTGGCTAATCAAAGAAGAAACTTTCAGGTATTTAAGGATATACCCATCTTTCCATCCTGCTTGGACTTTGTTCCATGAGGGACAAAAACAGCCTGGTTCATCACTTGCCGAAGTAGTACATTCTAGCAATCTTACTACTAATAAATTTCAGGGAATTAATGATGCATCAAATATGTTACATACTAATCATAGGACTGTAATCAAAATGGTCTTTTAAGCAATATATTCATGATGGTGACTGAATGAGCCTTTCTAAAGATAGGAAGTCTGAATTATCTCAAAGCAGTAAAGATAGAAAGAAAATGTACAATTTATGAAGCACCTGCACCTGTGTGACTCTGTGCTAAGCTATTGAATACATTTCCCTATATTAAACCTGATCAGAAACTAGCCAGCTTTCTAAAGCTTTCTAAAATGTTCCCAAATAAAAAAAATAAATAGTCTCAGAAAAGTAATCTGCTTACAATTGAAGTGCTCACTGGATTTGAATTCAAGTGTCTGAAACCTCAAAGCCCTATGCTCTACTCACCACTATGCCACCTCCCATCAATTCTACTTAAGTGTACAATATTATATTTTACGAGACAGAAATTTTACATATGAGTGTGAAGCATCTTATGTAAATCAAGAACCTTCTTAATAACTCATGAATTCACATGTGTAATGCTGTGTCTGTACAGATTCATTCTTTTCCCCAGAAAGCAGCCCCTGCTCATCCTCCTTTACTTTCACCTTGTTAATTTTTGGCCTCTTTCTGGTTCTTTTTAAATGCCACTTCCTGAGCAGGCACACTTTGATTTCCAGTGTATAAAAACTCCCCTCTGACTTTTGGGTCTCCCGGATGCTTTTCTCTATTAGCCTTTATTCCCCAAGTCCAACCCTCACCCCACACTGTAATGTCTATGGGGGCAGGAACACATCTGTCTTATTCACTGCTATGTCCCCACCACCCAGAATATGGCCTGGCATTTGGCTCACAAATAAACACCTGTTGTGTGACTAACACATGGATCCAACATTGTGGAAAATGCCACAAGACTCTCAAAATGCCTGGCCCTTACGTAACCTATGCTGTATGTTTTATATTACAGGGTCATATACAAGATGAGAACATTAAAAGTCTTGTAGTGTTAAGAGAATAAAGAAAGGAGCCCCCAGTATGGTCTAAAATTGTTCCAGGGTGAGTTATGTGTAAGTGAGTTCTTGAAGCACTGTTTTGTTTTGTTTTGTCGGTTCCAAAGAACTTCTACCAGCGGAGAGGGTGGTTGCATCAGCGTTGCTCCCATTGGTCGGCTGGTACAAGTGACAGGTAATAAGGCCTCCTTTCTTTTGCCTTTTTGGTTATACTTTTCATTGCCAAAAGATGGCAGTGTGATAGAGAGTGACAGCCTTCTTTCTGAGGCTAAGCTGACCAGCAGGCTTAGTGGTTGGCTGTGGTCCTAAAGAGATGAACTAACTTTGCAAAAATCTCAGGTTTCAGAAGGACATTTGAAGTGGAAACTCTGCTCCCCAGGAGAAATGCACCTGTCTGTTGGATTTGTTTCCTGTCTTTGTTCAGGAGACAAGAGCTCCAGAAAGTGTATTTCTATTACAAATAAACAAACAAATTTGAGCCACAAATGAAAAAAAAAATTATTTAATGCCAGAAATAAAAAATATTTCTGAATTCAAATTCCAAATGTCAACGCTATGCTCAATCTGTCTGCTGATCCCATGTGGAGAGTTACTGCCTCCCCTCTCTGATAAGCCAAGGCATGTCTCCTAAAAACTATTTTCTCCTATGGGAAGTTAGAATAGATATACTTGTCTTCCTCATTAACTTTAAAAAAAAAATTACAGCAAAGCCATCTCTAGTAAGGCTGAGCTTTGACAGGGGTATAGACGAAGTTGTCCTTGGTACCTTCTTTCTATCCTTAGAACTTCCTTCTCCTCTTGGAGCTGCTGTTCTCAGGGGCCTGGACTGAATCAGGTGCTGACTGTCCACCAGTGTGCCCTCCTCTGAAGGCTGCCTCAGACTCTAACTCAGTCTTTTCTGCCCTCCAATAAGATTGTTCTTCAAGAGCTGCTTCCTTGTTGGAAAGACTCTAATCAACGATTCTCAAATGGCTAGTAAAGCACACTCTATTGCTGGTCATATATCACTCATTTAGTCATTACCCATCACTCACGAATGGAGCCCCTGCTGTGCATCCGTCACTGTTACATATGGGGGTTACCTACACAGAAGCCAGGCCTTCACAGTCAAAGCTGGAGAGACAGAAAATTAACAGTTAATAATAATCATGCTTCAGATAAACTCTGAGGCAGAGCAAAGAAGGCAGTTTGCTATGGCAAGGCAGAGCAGTTTTGGGGCTGTGAACATATCCTTTTCATCTTTGTATCTTTATTTCGTAGTGTAATGCCTGACCCATGATAGACATGTGATAGATACTTAGGCCAAGCTTTCATTGATGTGATACTGAGACAAGCTGATGGGGATGATATTTTCAGATCTCTCACTGTTCCCATCATATCATCACATGTTAGAAAAGAGAAATCTCTGCTTACTGTGAACTGCCTCTGCCTGTGACAGTAGAACTGAAACAGAAATTGTGCTTTTACTTCTTCTTTTCTAAAAATTCTTCTTTATTATTTTTTATTGAAGTGTAGTTGATTTACAACGTTGTGTTAGTTTCAGGTGTACGGCAAAGTGATTCCGTTATACATACATATATGTCTATTTTTTCAGATTCGTTTCCCTTATAGGTTATTATAATAACCTATCCTTTATAGGTTATTACAGGCCCTTGTTGGTTATCTATTTTATATACAGTAGTGTGTGTGTGTTAATTCCAAACTCCTAATTTATCCCTCCCCCACCCTTCCCCTTTGGTAACCACTTTTGCTTCTTCTTAATGTTGGATCTGAGTTGGAGAAGAAAGAAAGACTTAGACAATATGATAATAAAATGGAGACTGGGATAAGTTCCTAAATCTCAGCTCTGTTCTTACTACAAAAAAAAGCCACTGGGACGTGGGAGGTGCTGTGCAGGACTGGGCACTGTCCCTAGCAGGGAATAGACCTCATTTGTTTGACTTGACTAATAAATATGACTCAGGCATGCACACCAGCAAGAGTTCATTTCCTTAAAAATTGGTCATGCTTTTGTCTGATGTATTCCCCCCAGAGGTTTTAATTTACCTCCAAGGCATCTCCTAAGCCGTGTAAACACTTCTCTTAAGTTCTGCCTTTATGGATAAATGAATCAGTATTGTGATGATTTACTTTACATATTTTTAACTGTTTTACAGTAAACAGGCCAAAACGCTGTCAGTTTCCTGGGTGGTCTGTCTATAAACGACCTGTGATCCAGTTCACAGCATCTTTCTGACTTTTCTCAAGAGATGATTTCTCTCAAGGATAAAATAAGTATATCAGCAAGATTCTCTCTCCTCCTTTCTGTTTTGAATTGAGGCACATCGGGTGCATCAGGAAACAGCTCAGTGCAAGCAAAGAGGAAAATCACCCAAGAGATGGAGGCTTCATTGCTGTGACTTCATACCTGGAAACTGAGGACAAGCCAGTTGATCCAGCACAGCGGGGTGTGTATCTGTTGAAGTTCCCAGGGAACAATGGCCTTCACTGTGCAGGCTGCCACGTGGGAAACAGATTTGTTTATGTTTTCCTTTATGTTATTTTGGGGATAAAATATAGTTGCTCTTTTCTTTATCTGAATGTCACGGAGGCAGCAAGGAACTCCAGCTTCTTTGTCCCAAACAAAAGCCTGTCATTTCCAGAAACTATGAAATCCAATGAACTGTTTGAGGCTATTGTTACTGTGATAGTGGCCTTTTTACCCCAAGGGCAGGAGGAGTAGGTTTTCTTGTAGAAGAAGAGGCAGCTTTCAAGAAGTGCCCAGACAGTCGTTTGCCATCTCTCCTTGGAAGGGAGAGGAGGAATGAAATAAGGCAAAGGCGAATGAGATGACACCTTCACAAAGACAGGGTACCCACCCTGGCCATGTGAAAGATCAATGTGAGTTCAAAGGCTTTGCAAATTTGCCCCAATCAGACGCACATGCATAATAAACTTTCCACCTTTAACTTACCATTTTACATAGAATTTTCTCATAACCTAGTCTTTTAACATTGTAAAAGTTTTGAGGCAAAAAAAGGATTTTTATTAAATTTAACTTGTATGTGCATTAAATTGCTAAGGTTAACCAGACATGGGAAAAATAGCTACCTCTCTTATAACTTCTGATTTCAAATCTTCTGTTCTGTCAATTCAATAAATGTACTCAACCTTATCAGATAATGAGACCAAACTTTTGACCTGTTTATGAAATTGAGAGAATTTGATAAATAACAATGGAAGATAAATTTGATTTAGAACATAAATGTGTAGGGAATATTTGGTGGAAAAATTAATTTTTAAGGGTTTCTAGCCATAGTTTCTCACTATGTATTAGTAGGCACAGTTTTCATGAAAAGAAAGAAGATGACACTCAGACGATTGGTAGTAAAATAATTGATGTATCTCCTGGATTTTATGTAACTGTGAGTACTGCAAAAATATAACATGAAAGGCACATACTTTTTTCAGATTCAAGTCCAATCTATTTATGCTTATAGATGTAATAGAGCATCCTAGCTATTGAGGACAAATGGAAAGATAATGGGTTATATAGTTCTCATTGTCTAATAAAAGGAAGCTGATTGACCCCAACATGAGAAATTTTGTTTGCCTTGGCATTAAATCTCTAATGAAGTGTATTTCCCATTTATGATCACAGCTTCCCAACCATAAACACACATAGTCCACAGATTCTCCCTTTTTCACATGGGAGGTCACAAAAGAAGCATAAATCCCTGTTAAAACTGCAATTAGCCCAGGTTAAGTGTGCCCAGAAAATTATTAAATTACAGAGGAAAATATAGACACAATTATGGCAGTGGTAGGGAGGACTCAACGGTTCCACTTAATCCTCCCATGTTTCTCAGCCTCCTTATAAGTTAATACTGTGTGCTTCTATCCATGCTTTTAAAAATCTGCTTTCCCTTTACCTCCGTGGCTAGAAGTGAAGGACTTCAAGGGAGAGAAATTGCATGAAGGGCAGAGCCTGGGTCCCTGAGTAATTGTTTGAAGGAGAGCTGTGCAGGAGAGTTGCTTAGCCCCCATTGGGCTATGACATGAGCAAGAGATCTATTAGGCTATGTTAAGCAATTGAGAGTAAAGGTTTGAAATTGGAACTGATTTTGCCCCTAGATATTAGAAAACCAATTCTAGCACTGTTTTTAAAATAATAAATTTTCCTTTTAGTGTTACTGTTACAACAATTTGACATATTGAAGAATTTAAATGGTGACGTCTACTGCTGCATAGTCAATCTTGTTGTCATATTAACAATAAAACTGTAAAACATTGGATTTTGAAATTTTAATGTGTTTAGTCGATATATGTGAGCAGTGCACACTGTCTTTCAGGGTGGCTTTGACCAAGGCTCTTCATTTAACTTAGGTTTAACTAGAATCCCCATTTTGACATTATATGAAATTTTTAAATGAAAATCTTTAGTTTCATAGTAAAAGGAAATTTTGTAATTGAAAATCTTTAGTTTTCATAGTAAAAGGAGAAAAGAAAGTTGTTCATCCATGAGAAGGGTAATCTCTTAACATGAAATTAGATGCAGCCAAAGAGAATAAAGAATAAATAACCATAAAGGACATTGGTCAAGAAAACTCTTTCTATAGAGCAGTATCAAGATCAAATCAAGGAATATTCCTCATCCTAAAATAGAAAGCCTTCATAATGTCTTGTCCAGTAGGATTTCAGAATTGCTATGGACCAGTGATTGAAGGAGGTCACCCCATAGTCCTCCTTTCCGAATGAGAATGTTTATTGCTGTTGTTGTGACCTCATTGTATAATGAGTGTGGAATTGCTTATGCTGGAGGAGGGACAGATAGCTTCACAGTTTTCTCAACCTATGAGGAGTCATATTTGTAACCCATGAAGGGGCCAACCTGCAGAAATTATCCAGAGATCCTGAGCTTAAGCTCGGTTTGGTAACTGCTAGGACCTTGGTTTTCTCCCTTGGAAGCAGTTGAGTTTATTTGGAGGCCAGAAGAGCAGAGTGCGACAGAGACTGTTAGTGTTCACCAAGTATTTCATGGGCCTTCTCTATTTCTATTACAGTTGAGTTGGGGCTAGGTGGCTAGTTCTGGCCAGCAAACTGTGAATATAAATGAAGTGTGTCACTTTTGGTTGAAGGTAGTTAAGATTAGGGCAGTCTTCTGTAGCTGCAAATGAAGAATGAAAAATGATGGAGATGAAACATGGGAGCTCCTGGGCAAGTAAAAGATTGTGCAATAAAATTACCTGACCTACATGGAACTGTGACATAAGCAAGAAATAAGCTTTTGTTGTGTTACTTCACTGAGGCTTTAAAGTATGACTTTCAAAAGCTGGTTTTAATGATCTGACTAATAAAGAAAATATTATGATCACTACTGATGTCCTAACACACAGAAAATGTTAATTTTCTTTTATAGGAAACCCCTATAGCAATCAATATTTATTTCATCATATATCTTTTGAGCCAGCTGTTATGACAGATACAAAGAAATTAGGGCATGTTCTTTTCTCTCCCCTCCAAAATTTCATAGTCCAGTTCTCTCACCTGCTTTCCTAAAAGATAATGCATGACTAAATTTCAGTTCAGCATTTTGAGGTAGCATCCACTAGCTTCTAGGAAAGAAAATACCAGGCACTCCACCTTTTCTGAATAAAGGCAGAATCTAGACGAGATCATCCATGATTGCAGCTTACCCAAACACAAAGTTTAGTTTGTATATCACCTCTTGTGTCTTAACTATCACCTCTCATGTCTAGGTTAGGGATCTCCCTATGTGCTCTGATAACAGCCAGTGTACTCTTTCTCTCGTAATACTTTTCATACAATATTGTGATTGTCACTATTTCTCAGTAAACTGTGCATTCTATGAAGGCCAATATAGTTTACCATTATAACTCCAGTACTCTTGCTATTATTTAATGTTTCTTAGAGTATAATTCTCTTGTACTATTTTTCTCTTTTTCACTCATTTATTGATGATTCTTTCTATTGCTATATATTCATAGAGAAAATGATGAGTTTATGTTTGAACATCTTGAGATGAAGGTACCCATGGGAAACCAAATGAGGATGTATAGTAAGCAATTGGGTACATGGTTCTGGACCTTAGGAGAGAAATCTGGGGTGGAGACATAGAGCAGCATAGAAGTGCTTTCTAAAGCCACAAAAGTGCATCAGATCAACTAGAAAGAGAGGGTAGGTTAAAAAGGTAAGACATCTTGGAAATGGAACTCCAGGAGGAGAAGGAGGGAAAATACTGATAAAATTCTTAGTGATAGCACTCAGAGAAATGAAAGGAAAGCTACAAGAGTGAGAAACCGTGAATAAAAAGGGAAAATTTTCAAAAGGAGGGAGACTCAAATGCTGCATAGAGTCAAGCAAGATAAGAACAGAAAAACTTCCATTGATTTTAGAAATAAAGGCATTATTTATGACCTTTGCCAGAGCGGTTTCAGTACAGTGGTGGCTCTGGAAGCCAGGCTTCTGTAGGTTAAGAGATAAATGAATGATGAGAAAGTAAAAAAGAGTTTCAGAAATGTGAGAGTGAAGAAAAGTAGAGAGAGCTAACTCTTCTTACACATCCTTTAAGATTCAGTCAGACAGCAGCTCCTCCCAAAATCTTTCTCAGATACTGTCACCACCTTCTGGTTTCTATCACATACACAACACATTTGGTCCTATGCATGCCCCCATATTATCAGTGGTCACACACGCTATTATAATTGAATGATTGTCTTTTCAAACAAATCAATGGTCTTAAACTTCTTGGGGTTTCTGAATTTTTTTTAGAATCTTCTGAGATCTGAAAAAACCACCTTTGCTGAGAATTCACACATGTGCATACACACAAATTTGTGCATTAAATTTCAACAAACTAAATGGAACCTTAAAAGCTCATTCAGATTCAGAAATTCCCATGTTAAAAAGCCCTGCATACATTTTAAACGTTTTATAATAGCAATTGTGTATTATTTGTTTTGTATCCTCTGTGACAGACACAGTGCTTATTGCATAATGGGTACTCAAAATACGCTTGATGAATGAATTAATGGATTGATGCATTCATTGCAAAGTAGAAGTGTGAGCAATTAACCCTGCCTGGGAGAAACAGGAATCCTTTGGTGCACTGATTTGAGGGAAAAGGTTGCTAGGATGATAAAGTGAGGAGGGACACGTCTTACAGAAAAAACATCAGATAAAAAGACTCACCAGATTATTTAGAGAACAGGTAATTTAATTTGAATGGAGTACAAGAAGGATTGAGGGAGTATCAAAAGACAAGGTAAGTAGCTGATGGTCATTCTCTCACAGTTTTAAGTGGGTCTGAATAGAGGCGATTTTTAAAGATAGCACAGCTTTCTTTGAAACTCTTTTCTAGAAAATTCTCAGCCTTTATTATCTAGATATCTTCCCTTAAATCACAAACAAAATCCTTTCGATTAATTTAGTTAACCATTTCAAGTAAATATATTTCCAAAGGTGCAATTTTGAAAAAATTGAATTAGAAAATAGACCAATAAAGTTAAAGTTTTACCTCTAGTTAAGCATTACTCTCTGTATATTTTTTTCTCACACACCACTACATTCTCAACCACTACCAGCAGTTTCAAAATCTATCCAAAAATATAGTCAAATAATTATGGAAATTTGATATAGGAAATTTGAAGTGCTGGATCAGACTTAGATTAAAATATACAAATTTCTACATTTTCCACTTATGTCATTCCCTGGGAAGTAGACTGTATTGAAAAGGAATATTCACTCTTTGTATACACAAATACCATCATCAATTATTGGCCTAATTTGGGGATTTTTAAAAAATCTCTGAAGAATGTTGAGCTAAAGGGATTCTTCAATTTAAAGGATTTGAAACACATGTGTCTGGAATTCCTACCATTGAGAAATCAACATTGACTCTCAGGTGCCCTTTTGGTCTATTTTTCAAAGTCCCCAAAACTCATTTGGAATTCCCAGAGCTGCAATATAATTAAATATCTATTAGGCTAAGCCAATATAATAATCTCCTTTCATTACTCACAATGCTTAATGGGCTTCTCTGTGTTTTAGCCATCTGTTCCTTGTTATCCTTAGAGGTAGTTATCACACCCATTTCATAGCTGAAGAGTTACAGAGACATCTGTCTTACGTTCTACTCAAAATAACACAGCTAGTGAAAGGCAAAATGACACCTTCTAGATTTGGGTGGTCAACTCAACTTCAATTCCAGTACCTTTTCCAGGGAAGAAATTTGCCTTTTACTATCGGTAACATCACCACTTGGTATTTGAGATAACTTCAGTGGCTGAGATAGATGACTGCTGATTCATTCTGTGGTTCATCATAAGACTCTAAAATAAATTGATTAGTATTTGATAGATACAGACAATGCACATTGACAGCACCCTCTAAGTCCTAGGAGGGACTGGAACAATGTTCTTAAGTTTTGTAACTATAACATTATATCTCTGAAATTTTACTGGAAGCTCTCTTGCAAAAGTCCCAGGCTGAGTGTGGGCAGTGGGTGGAATCATTAACTAGAATTCTTTGGTTTGCTTTGCTCAGTTCTGAACGTGGTTCAGAGGAAGGCAAGGATGTGGGTAGAATTTATGTGGGCCAGGTCATTTACTTTAACCTTGCACAGTTGTATCAACAATGGAAACAGAAACGATTACATCCTCCTAAAATAAAGTGAATGTTTTAGGGGAAATCAAAGCTAATGCATCATCACAATTAAGAAATCAACATAAAGTTCATGGTCCTTTTACAGCTGGATCATCTCAATAGCATCATCCTCTCAAAGAACAGTACATTACTCTCATTAACCAAAAGGTCATTATCAACCCTCGGTTAGTCACAGTACATTGTATAGTTTATTGGAAACAAATATTTAAATGATCAGTGGTGAGAATCAAGTGACTATACATGAGTTGGGGATAGAGTGAGACTTGAAACTTTTCCTGAATTAACGTCCTTTTAAAAATTTCTCTTTCTAGAGCTGACTCAGCACCATGAAATGCTAGTAAATACAAAAGAGTTGTTTAAGTGAGTCAGATAGGGTTTGAACCTTTGCACTCTCATTTGTTGAGTGATCCCAGGCAAATTATTTAACCTCTCTGGGGCCTCGTCTCTTCAGCTGAACATGGGCTGACAAGTAGTACCTACCTCAAGAAAGTGTGGTTAGATTCAAGTGAGAGAGAACATGTAAAGCTCTTGCTGTAATACTGGCATATAGTAAGTACTTAATGGATGTTCTGCTACTATTATTATTATCATTATTATTAATTTATTTTTATTATCCCACTGAGAATAGTTTGAGCTGGAAGGATCAAGGGGAATTTAATATTTTGGTAAGTATTACTCCCTTGCCAATGAATGCAGGAGTCTTATGGAGAAGAAATATTTGAAGGGCGGTAGGAAGAACGTAAAAATATTGCCACATCTTTCATTTTAAGTTTTCATGGTATAGCTTTGTTTGATTTGAAATTAATTCCCAGACTTACATATCCACATTAACTTTAATTGCTGAAGTATTCCAAAAGCTGTGTCATTATTTTATGTAGATGAAATCCTTCCTGGAATCATTATCACATTCTTATCCTCCTCTGTGCTGTGTTCTAACCAGCTGAGCCAAGCAACCGAGACAAAGACTTGTAGTTCATAACTCCATCCACAGTTTGTCCCATGGAATTTCACAATAGATTCTAATGAAACTTCACAGGTAAAAATATTATGGTTGTGGTATTTGGTCTAGTCCATCTTGGAACGTATTTAGAAGGTACTGCCCATGTACATTGACTGAATCCATCAAAAGGTGCTGAATCTTATGTTTTAAAGTTTTATTATTAATATATTAATCAGATTAACTCTGTAGCAATGTAACACAGCTATTCCACATATCTGAGTTACTAACTTGATGGTATCACCAGCAGCACAAGTCAAACTGATTATTTTGGAAAGAGTGCCACAGTTGCAATTGTTAGCTACTTGGGTTTAGAAAGCCTGGTTTTTATTATTCATACAGCTTTTCACATTCTTTAGTAAGCAACTGTGAGCATAAACCAGGGCTGTAAACATAGGACATCAGAAATATTAACAGGGAATATGCAATATTATTTCATTCATCATGTGTTTCCAAGTAATTTACATTAATATAAACAGCTTCCAGAGAATGGTTTCTTTACAAAGGCATCTTTTCACACTTTATTTATGACATTACATTTGAGGCCTCAGGAAACAATTTTTGATTGGCACAAATGTTTATGATTACAGATGGTGTGATCTCCTACAGATGATGCTGTAGAATGTTGAGGTTAAGGCTAAAATGGGTTTGTCTTCCCAGGAAATGATGGTAATATGTGGGAGAGGCTAAAGATGATTCTAGATATTATGTTTCATGTGTAAAAAGGATTCTTTTTGCAAATTTATAACAATAGGATTAGGAAAAGTATTGTCATAGGAAATGTCTTTCTTGTTCTCTGAAATAAGAGATCTTGAAAAGATTGTTACAGTGTATTTATTCAACTAGCACTCTGCTAGTTTGAAAAACTGTCAAAGGGATATTTGATGCAATTTTCAAAGCTCAAACAATCATGCCCATGATCAGGAGTTTTTACCTCTTTCTGCTGCTTGGATATCAAGAAAACAACTTTGCATTTTTAAAACGGTCATATGTAGAACAATTGGTGGATAGCAGTAGAGAGTAAACGGTAAAACGAGAGCCTGAATCTGCATCTCTTTGGTGAACGTAAGCAATGTGCTTTGCTGTGCACAGAAGCGTTCAAGTCTTTGGTTCACTTTCATCTTGGATTTCTCTTTAAGATAGGATTAGCAACGAGATGGATATGATCTCATTACCAAAAAAAGATACATAAGGATGTTGTGCCTTGATCAGTACAATGACATAAGTGCTAATGTCATTTATCTGCTCTTGTGCTTTACAATACTTTCCCATTTATATAAATCTAAAGATTTTGCTTTATGAAGTTTCATCATCCAGCCAAATTCTAAACTTAATGAATTTGCTCTTAAGGTTTAACTATAATTAAATAGAATTCCTAAATAGAATTCCTTTGTTAAATAGAAGATGTTGTTTGGTTTTCTTTCTTTATTCTTATCATAATTTATAATTATGGTAGGAACTAAAATATATTTTTTAATCTAAAATGTTTACCCATAATTCTGTTACAAACTAAACTATTTTTCTTTATATTTCATTCAAATCCTTGTCCACATATAGTCATTGTGTATGTATAATTTGGTAAATATTCTTTTTTTCATTTAAAAATAAATCAGAAGCATTTTATGAATTGCAGCTATGCCTTCACATTCATAGTTGATAATAGTTTAATAATATTTCACTAGGTAAAAGCTACCATTTTATACAGTAGCCGTAGTCCTAATGCAAATATGTCATAAGAAAAAAGACCTGTGGTTTATGCCTCATAAGTGCTTAGTTGTGTTGAGATGAAATATTGGTGTTGGGGAAAGTCCAATTTGTACATTATTTCGGATGAGTTAGAAGTTGATGGTTGAGGATATCCAGATCTTGTTCTACCAAAACCTTTCCATTTATTTTCATAGAAGTAAATTCTACAAGGAAATCCAGTAACAACCACATTGCTTGGTATATTCTATCTTTAGACACTATACAGACTTTGAAATAACTATGAGAATATTACAGTCTGGGCAAAACTATATTCAGGCCATTCAGGTGGGTCCTCATAAAACCTCAACAACCCATTCATCAGGCAAAGTAATTCAACATATTTAAGGAGATACTATATGTTTGAATAATGATTGCTCAACATTTGTTAGAAATACTAGTGTTTTAATAATTAAGGTAGGTAATATACGTGGGTGGGGGGCATTGTGTGGAAATTAGTACCCGACAATACTGAGGGCCCTAAGAGATGCTCAGGAAATCAGAGATAGTTACCTTTAAAACAGCATAGTGAGAGAAAAAAAGGGAATTGGGCATCATTTTTGGAACCAGTCCTGACCATGTATTCAGAAGCATAAGAAGGCTCTTGAGCTCTGCTAATAATCATTTCAGATGGATTTTACCACCAGCAGTAATAATAGTGCTTAAGTTTAGGGAAGAACCATCAGTCCAGAGATATTATCTTGCTGATGAACTCACATCATTTGCCTTTGGAGTCAGGCACCAAAAGGGCATAGGACATTGACAGATGACCTCCACACACAGGTCAGGGTAACCCTGGGTTTATAACCAAGTTAGAATCCCACAAAATTTGTAATGTTTACGTAATGGCTAATTTTTTTGTGTCAACTTGATTGGGCTAAGAGATGCCCGGATAGCTGGTAAACATTATTTTTGAGTGTGTCTAGGATGGTGGTGCCACTTAGTATTTAAATCAGTAGACTAAGTAAAGATCGTCTTTACCATTGCGAATGGGCATCATACAATCTGTTGAGGGCCTAAGTAAAACAAAAAGATGGAAGAAGGGCAAATTTGCTCTCTCTGCTTGAACTGAAACAAACTGCCTTTGGCACTCCTGTTTCTCAAGCTTTCAGACTCAGGCCAGAAATTATACCATTGGACCCCTACATCTCAGGCCTTCTGATTCAGACTGAATTACATCACTGGCTTACCTGGTTCTCCAGCTTGCAGGTGGAAGATTATGGGGCTTCTCAGCCTCCATAACTGGGTGAGCCAATTCCTATATGAAAATAAAGCTGGCATAGCAATACTCATATCAGATAAAGTTGACTTTAAAGCAAAGGCTGAAACAAAAGGCAAAGAATGGCATTACATAATCACAAAGGATTTAATCCAAAAAGACAATATAATATTTGTAAATATTTATGCATCCAATATAAAAGCACCAAAAAAATGCAGCAAATATTAACAGACTAAAGGGAGAAATTGATGGTAAGAGTAGGAGACTTTAAATAACACCCCATTTACATCAACTGATAGATCATCCAGACAGAAAATCAACAAGGAAACATTGGCCTTAAAAGACACATTAGATCAGATAGATTTAATAGAAATCTATAGAACATTCCATCAAAAAAACTGCAAAATACACATTCTTTTCAAGTGCACATGAAACTTTTTCCAGGATAGATAGCATTCTGGGCCAAAAAACAAGTCTCAATAAATTTTAAAAGATTAAAGTGATATCAAACATCTTTTCTGACCACAATAATAAACTAGAATGCAATTACAGGAAGAAACCTGGATAAAATGCAAACGCAGAGAAACTAAACAATATGCTACCAAACAACCAAGCGGTCGAATTAAAAATCAAAGAGAAAATCAAAAGATACCTTGAGATAAAAGAAAATGGAAACACAACTTCCCCAAATCTATTGGATGCAGCAGAAGCAGCCTTAAGAGAGAATATTATAGCAATACAGGCCTACCTCAAGAACAAGAAAAATTTCAAATAAGCAATCTTAACTTTACTCCTAAATGAACTAGAAAAAGAACATACAAAACCAAAAGTTAGTAGAAGGAAGGAAATAATAAAGATCAGAGCAGAGATAAATACAATTGGGACTTAAAAAAAAAGAAAAAAGAAAAAAAAACAGAAAAAAATCAATAAAATTAAGAGCCAGTTCTTTGAAAATATATACAAAATTGATAAACCTTTAGCCAGACTCATCAAGAAAAAGAGAGAGGTCTCAAGTAAATAAAATCAGAAATGGAAGAGTAGTTACAAACAATACTACAGAAATACAGACAATTCTAAGAGACTTCTGTGAACAAGTACATGCCAATAAATTGTACAACCTAGAAGCAATAGGCAAATTCTTAGAAACATATAATCTTCTAAGACTGAATCAGAAAGAAATAGAAAATCTGAACAGACAAGTTACTAGCAATGAAATTGAATCAATAATCAAAAATTTCCAACAAACAAAAATCCAGGACCAGATAAACTCACAGGTGAATTCTATTAAACATTTAAAGAAGAGTGAATACATACCATTCTCAAACCATTCCAAAAAAATGAGGATGAAAGGAATGTTTCCCAAAACATTTTATAAGACCAGCACTATTACCCTGATACCAAAACTGGACAAAGACACTACAGAAAAAATTACAGGTCAATATTCCTGATGAACACAGATGCAAAAATCCTCAACAAAATATTAGCAAACCAAATTCAATAGTACATTAATACAAGGGTCCCCAACTCCCAGGCCATGGACCAGTACTGGTCTGCGGCCTATTAGAAACCAGGCCGCGTAGCAGGAGATGAGTGGCAGGAGACCAAGGGAAGCTTCATCTGCTGCCCCCATATTTCCCCATTACTCATGTTAACTGCCTGTACAATCCCCCCACCCCGGTCCATGCAAAAATTGTCTTTCACAAAACTGGTCCCTGGTGCCAAAAATGCTGGGGACTGCTGCATTAAAAGGATCATATACCATGAGCAAATGGGACTTAATTCCAGGGATGCAAGAATAGTTCAATATCCACAGATCAACCAACATGATCCACCACATTCACAAAACAAAGAATAAAAATCACATGATCATATCAAGAGATACAGGAAAAGCCTTTGACAAAACTCAACATCCATTTATGGTAAAACTCTCGACCAGTTGGCTATAGAGTGTTCATACCTCAACATGATAAAGGTCATATTTGAAAAACCTACAGCCAACATTATACTCAATGCTGAAAAGCTGAAAGCATTTCTTCTAAGATCAGAAACAAGACAAGGGTGCCCATTCTTGCCACTTTTATTCAACATAACATTGAAAATCCTAAAATGTATTTTGTCTGTTGGTGATTCTTTGCTATTTATTGTAACTGGTTTTATAGCTAGCAACATGGTCAACTTTTTAAACATTAGCAATATGCATTTAAGAAAAATAATTTCTGGGTTTAGAGTTCTCTTTATTTCCATCAGATGGAAGTTGGTATTGAGGCAGGGATCCCATAAAGATTGGAAGAGGATCTAACACACTGCTCACTTCTTACTCCAAGTGGACTGGCCATGACTTGGTTATGCTATGGATTAATATTTGTTCCCTACTTGTCTGGTTTCCATGAGGAAGGATTTGCCTAAACACAGGTGGCCAGTTGTCTACCCTTGGTTCCTCCGCAAGAAGGTGGACTGAGTTACCTGGTTGGTGAATGACAGCTCTAACATTGGTTCTAGGTCACATTGTTAAATACCATTCAGCTTTATCAGTGCATTAGTTAGCTTTATCTGTGGCAATGAACAATGCCAATACATCAGTGGGTAACAACCACAAGTATTTGTTTCTTGCTCATGTTACACAGGAGCTGCAGGCCAGCTGCACCTTTGCTCAGCTCTGTTGTGCTTGGCGGATCCTGGCTATAGCTTGACTCAGCCCAGCTTGGATCCATATATCTTCTCAGCTCAGACATCTAGGTGCTCATAGTATCCCTTATCTGAGTCATGCTATTATAAGAGGTGAGGGCAAACCACACAAATCCAACTTGAAGCTGCTCCTAAAAAATGGCACATATCACATCTGTTTTCATCCCATTAGGCAAAGAGTGCCCCAGGACTCAGCCCAAAGTCAATAAGGGAGGGACATATACTCTTCCCAAATGATGCAACAACAGCTCACATGACAATGAGCGGGAACATGCAACCTCGTCATAGGGAAGAAGCAAATAATTGGGAAATTATACTTCAATCTTACACAGTCACCTATAAAGGAAATATATTTCTTTCCATCTTCCTGAATACTGAGTCTATCAGCTAAAATAATGGCAAATACAAGGATCATTAACGGGATCTTCTAAAACCCCAAAACACCCTCCATACCCCAAACCAAACTAACTCTCATTAACATTTCTCAGATCTTCTATATTTTGTGAATGCCATAGATGTTAAATGGTAAAAATAGAGGTATCATGTGATCCAGCAATCCCAATACTGGGCATATATCTGGAAAAAACCCAAAACTCCAATTTGAAAAGATATATGCACCCAATGTTCATAGCAGCGCTATTTACAATAGCCAACACATGGAAGCAACCTAAGTGTCCACTGACAGGTAAAGAAGAATGGATAAAGAAGATGTGGTACATGTGTATGGCAGCAATGCCATTTGCAGTAACATGAATGGACCTAGAGATTCATATAAATGGAGTAAGTCAGAGAAAGAAAAATACCATGATATTGCTTATATGTAGAATCTTAAAAAAAAATGATACAAATGAACTTATTTGCAAAACAGAAACAGACTCACAGACATAGAAAACAAACTTATGGTTACCAAAGGGGAAAGGTGGGGGAGGGATAAATTAAGATCTGGGGATTAACAGATATACACGACTATATATAAAATAGATAAACAACAAGCACTTACTGTATAGCACAAGGAACTGTATTTAATATCTCGTAATAACCTATAATGGAAAAGAATCTGAAAAATTCAGATGTATATATATATCTGGATTACTTTGCTGTGCACCTGAAACATTGTAAATCAACTATAATTCAATAAAAAATAAAACAAAACCTAAACCAATTCTCATTAGCATTTCTCACATCTTAATTATATAATTATTTTTCTCCAACTGGTCTGCCCTGTCTATTTTATCTTATCTGAACATATGTAACAGGTGTGTAATATATATTAAAAATACTGTTATTTTAGCCTCAGTCTTGAGCAAGCAATAGGTGCCACATTCTTTTAAAAACAAGATGTGAAACTACCTTTGAGGGTCTGTAAAGGAGATGGGTGTAACTGGTTTAAACCCCCTCCACACGTTGAGTACATAAAGTTGGGAACTGGATAATAAGAGAGAATTTTTAGGAGGGTATTGATGTGTTAGGAGTCACTCCCTGCCCTGTGGAAGGAGGGAAAGATATTTTCCCTCAAATAAATCCTAAAGGAATGGGGTTTAACGTGACAAGAGAGCTTGATACGCATTTCCAGGAAAGTGTGCGACGGAATGGACTTAAACACTTGTAAATCCAAAGTGGAGGGAAAGAATGCAGGTGTTGAAACAAAGGATATGTGAGTATTCATCATGGGCATGATGTGGGTGAGGTGCAAGACTGGAATGGGATTACTTAGATCCTGCCCAAGAGAACCACCTAATAAAATAGAGAGTCTTAACAAAAAGAATCAAGCAGTATAGGTACTGGATGCTTAGGAGTTAAGAGGAAGTCTTAGGCAATGAGCTGGAAAGAGATGCCTTTGCACAGCTCAAGGGAATTGCAGTTATAGATACCCAGTAACGTGGAGCTGCTCCACAAGGCACCTCATAAGAAAAACATGTCAGCTTTAAACACCTCTCAGGTCCAGAGACCACCAATGCTAGACGTTCACCATACCAACCAAGAGGTGAGATGTCTGGAGGCAAAGGAATGTTGTTGCCATGTGAGCAAAGAGAGAAGCAGCTGACCGCACCTCTTTTTACACTGCATGTGGCAATAAGCTTAAGTTGAGGGAGGGGAAATGTTTTAATTTTAGATGTGGTTTGGTTACAAATGAGACTAGATATGTTACTCACTGAACTAAAGCTATTTTTCTTATTGAAAATGTATGTAAGAGTTTTTATTATGTGAGAACAGTAAGAAAAGTCATTGACTCTGCCCTAGTTTTCATCCAAGGGTCAGGGAGCTCTTCTAGATACTTTCAAGATATCTACTTCTCAAATTCCTAGATTTCCTTTTAGGCAAACTTGAATGCCAAGACTTCCACATTTATAAGTTTGGAAATACCTATTTATGAACCAAAATTGGCTGTTTTTCTTTCCAATTATAAATGTCATAAATTATTTAATCTTCACAACCAACTTATAAAATGGACTTTACAAAGCTAGAAATTGATGCTCAGAGTGATTGAGAAACTTTCCTAAGCTCACAGTTAATAAGTGAAAGACGACAGTTATAAACCTGGTCCAACAGCTTGACTATATGACAAACAGGGCATTTTGTATGCCAAGTGGCCAATTTTTATATCAGGATGTTACCTTGTTTTGATTTAGGTGCCATGTAGAGTGGTTCTTCAACACATAGAACTTTCTATACTGTATTGCAATTGCTTGTTTCATTCTCTGCCTCAAGTTAGGGTCTGGGAATACTAAGACTGCATCTACCTCTTCATTGTTGCCTATTTACCTTGTAGCACAAACAAAAGGGATTCATTATGTTGCAGAAAAAAACTGATCCCACGAGAAACCAAGCACAACACTCAGAGAGTTGGAGAACTCAGGTTTATTGAGCCGGCGGACCCAGATGAGCTAACGCTCCAAAATTCTGGGGCCCCGTTTCAGGGGAGTCTTCTCCTTATATAGGTTAAAACATACAGCTATAATTGGTACAAACTGATTGGCTACAAATTACTATAGGTCACGGGCAGTTACAGAGCGTGGGAGTTGCCAGGGGTTACACACATAGTAGGGGGTCCTAACAGGAACTTGTAGGAGCCGGACATTCCATTCCTATCAGGACTAAGGTCACAATTTGCATTGTCACATTGGTTGCCTGTTGAAGTTAATGGTCACTTAACAAGTCTTATGTGCAAAGGGTCTCAAACAAAGGCTTGGGGTGGGTGCCTGAGAGCGAGACAGTCTTCCCTTATCTGATCACTCTTAGTAATCCATTTTACTGTTTAACTGAGAGTGGCAAGCAGGCCTTTGCAAGATAGAGGAGAGGAAGTTTCAATTTCCTCATCAAATATACATTTTCCAGAAGAATGAATAAGGAAGAAAGCTGATATAAACTATGTGTTGTGTTATCAGCATTATACTTACCATGGAGTTAAGTCTTCCCTTTGGATGGCCCTGAGACAGCTACTAGACCATGTCATTTATGCCTCTTAAAAGTTACAAGTTTAAGTTTGAAATTTGATGTTGAGATCAGGGCAAGTGGTTCAGTTCAGATAAAAAAAAAGTACTTGTTGAGCACAAATGATGTCTTAGGTACTTTTCTAGTTTCTAGTAGTACAGAAATGAAGACATTTCTATGCCATCTAGAAACTTACAATGTATAGACAAATGTAACTGCACACATAGTTCATTTTCATTGTGGCATCTATAATGAAAGAAGCATATATTGGTTAACTTAGCATGGTCATTTAACCCAGGGAAAGCCATGTGGTTGAGAGGGCAGATGAGATGTCTTGAAGCATGAAAAGAAGTGAATCGAATGAAAACAGAGGAAGGGTGGCGCTTCAGATACAGGAGACTGCGTGCATAGGTGCATGGAGGTGCAACAGTGCAGCATTTCTGAGGAAATACAGGCTATTTGATTTTATTAAGCATGATGTGAAGTAGGACTAGAAAGGTAAAAGTGCCTAAATGAAACAAGTAAATGCATCATTTCCCATTATTCATTGTAGGGACTCTGCTGCATGCCATGACTAACAATGAAATGATGAACGTAAAGAGGGCTATTCTTCTAGGGTTGGCAAGAAGGGGAAGAGATGGACCTCAGTCAGCACCCCTGGAGGAGTCTTCCTACCCCCCATCTAAGATCTTGATGCATTGCGCTGAATGCACTCACATTTTCCCCAAAGTATCATCTCATCTGATGAAAAGGACCACACATAGAATAGAAAATGTTGTGGAAAAGAAGAAGTGAGCAGAGGCATCGCTTCAGAGATGCAAGGGCAGGCAGTGATAAGATTAAATAACTAGAAATCTTGGGTTAGCTATAGTTACGTAGGCAAGGACAGAAATCTAGGTAGGGGACTTTCACCACGGTAGAACTACCAGCTAAGGTCTGAAGTGAGAATAAATAGGGACGGCAGACACATGATGGGAGAAATTTGAGATGAGACGCAGAAGAGGTAGAAGAAGGGGTTGTTGGGCTAGGTCGGTGTCCTTTTCGGACAGCTGAGAAAATAGCATAACAGCGTTAGGCGATTACAAACTGCCCAGTGGCAACTTTCTGCAGTCATTCTTCACTCCTACTTATGACATGTAGAAAGGTCTAGGACCTACAGCTGAAGAATTAGACAAAGTCTGTGTCATCTTTGGTTCTAACAGTCCTCATCTGATTAGAGGGTATCCCTACCCCCTCCTAATGCTTCAGTTCTCCAGGGTCCAGAGGAGCTGAATACCCTAAGGGTTGGTGCTCCTCGCCATCTGACACACGGACTGGGACTGAGATCCCTGTTAGTCCCCACACTGTTTGTACTGTGCCAAAGAGGTCGCTCCAGAAGGCTGCAGGGTGACAAAGAGAGCAGGGTGAACAAATGTGAAAGCAAATATATTTATTTGTAAGTTTATGTATTTGTTTGTTTGTTTGTTTATACTGTGCTTTATGTATTTCACAGGGACTGATTGAGTGGAGGGAGAGGCTATGGTAATGTAATACAAAAGTTACCAATCCAGGCTTTGAAGTCAAACAACACAGTTTAAATTCCAGCTCTGCTGCTTCCTAGCTAAGTGACTTGGAGGAGGTTGTGTCTCAGGGTCTCCATTTCCTCCTCTCTCAGCTGAAGCTGTACATGTTCACCCCTGAACATGAATTGGTTTAGGTAAGATGCTGCATGTGCAGAGCCTAGTACTGGGCTTTCAACAGAGTAAGTGCTCAGGACACCATGGCATTAAGAAAAATTATGATAATAAGGAAGAGGAGGAAAGTGAGAGGATGAGGATACATGCTTCATGCCTTCCCACAAAACAGTCGGGGGCTGATATAAAGGGGGGAATGAAAGAGAGGCTCAAGGGTTGAAAAGGAGAAGGAAAGAGGCTGTCAGCTGACTGTGCTATAGCCAACTTTCAGGCTTTGAAATGGATCACCGGTACCTCCTATGGAGGAATAATATTTACATTTCTTTCCATTTTCATCCATTTCATTGGATGATAAATGGGCTTCTTTTAAATCTCCCACCAACACCAGAATCTCTAGCGAGTGTGTGTGTGTGCTTTGTATCCAATCCACTGTATCTGTGTGAGCCCTGCTTTTTCAGCCTTAGGAAGTCTTTAATGCAGAGAGTCCTTTAAGGCTCTCTAGTTTGAATGGGACAGCTAAGTATAGTCTGCTCTCCTAACACAGTACAGATACTCCTGATGTTATTTTCACCACCAACACAGGCTTATAATGGGTCATTTTTGCCTTTTGCCTTTTTGCCACTTTTGAATAATTACAGGAGAAAGATTCTCACCACTTTTTTTCTAGAGGAAAAAATAAGATTCCCGTAAGAATCTTGGACTTTGTGCTTTTTGAGATTCCTCGCCTTATTTATATCAATGATTACATTAGGGTGACACATAATACAAACCAATAATGCTTTGGGGGTGTACAATTATTACGTGAAGGGAGGTCGTGCATCACAGCTCTGCATACCAAAACCACGTCAGATTTATGGGTGACAAATGGGATCAAACCCACAACCCATTTCGCTGCAAGAAAATTATTCACTTGTGTTGAATGTGGTGGTGGCTGCTTTTGGCAGGTTTTGACTAATCATACTTAGGTAATGCGGGGTGGGACAGAGGTTTTGGTTAACAGTTCTTCTAGCATTTACAAACTGCTATCAGGAAGCGTATGTGACAACATTTATTATTTTAGTAAAAATGTGAAACTGGTCCCAAAATGGAGTTGATCACCAGATACATCAGGTTTTCATGCTACTCGGCCTCTGAGTGAAGCTACTGATTGTGTGACTTCTGGATCCTGGTGCAATCCCACAGGGACCCACAGCTGAAGAGGAGAAGGGTTGAAGTAAAGCTCCGAAACTGAAGGCAGCCCTTCTTCCGGGCACGAGGAAAGAATAGAATCCAGTACATTCGTTCCTTTGTTATTAGTCCCTGGCCGCATGTGACTGTGGAACACTTGGAATGTGGCTAGTCAGAATTGACATGTCCAGGAAGTATGAAATGTTGAGTTGGCCTAAAAATTCATTCGGGTGTTTCCATAAGATGTTACGGAAACACCCGAATGAACTTTTTGGCCAACCCAATACACACCAGACTTGGAAAGACTCAGTATGAAAAAAGAATGTAAAATACTCATTAATAATTTTATATTGATTATATGTTAAATGCTAATTTAGATATTGAGTTAAACAAACTTCATTATCCAAAGTAATTTTACCTGTTTTCTTTTTACTTTTTATAGTGTGACTATAAAATTTAAATTTAAAATTATGTATGTAGCTCTCATTATGTTTTGACTGGACCATATTACTCTAAAAGCTTGCCTCAAAGTAAATAAATGATTATTCTCTTGAAGTCTCTAATTTCATGTTTGTGCCCTTTCGTGAAGTGTTAATCAACATTTATGGCTTTCCAGTTAATTTCAGTCAGCTTCTCATGAAGGTCAGGTAAACAGTGTAGCTGGAAAGAGTCTGATGCATTTTCTTGCCTAAACACGAGATGTTGCATCTGTATTTCCCCTAAACCGCAAAAGATGAACAATCCACAAACACTTCATCTGGATTATATGGTTATCAGCGGAAGGTTCTTCATGTGGGTGTAAGAGTAACTGACAAAGGAAATTCCATACAAATTTTCTAGTTGGTTTTTAAGATGCTGTCAATTGTAAATTTGTATCAGATACCAAAATGTACCAAAATGTACAGGAAATGACCACTGATAGGTACAGAAATTATAAATTCAGAGAACAAAATATACGATGGTTTGGTTAATTATATGCTGAACAAGAACACAGATATTCTTTCCTAGCAACATGAAAGAAATGATTTAACCTTAATTAAGCTATATTCTCTCACAACTTGAGCTTGGTGAGAATGACTGCATATAATATCCTGGGGTAATGGAAATACTACATGCTTTGTAACAGTCAGGGGTTGTGAAAAACAACAGCCTGCAACCCAGTGACTGAGGCAAGCTACTTGGCATCTTTGAACCACAGTTTTTGCATGTGTAAAATGAGGATAATTATACCAACTTCTCAGGGATATGTTGTATAAAGTGACTAGCAAAATAAATACGGGTTTTATTATTATTAACAGTAGCATTTTAGTGAATCACTTTTGTGAAGGCATTTCTTAGGTCCTGACTCCTATAGCAAAATTTTCCAGATGATATGAACTCTTGATTTCTGCCCTATAACATATCCTTTAGGGGCACATTGAACTTGTAGTAATTCACTAATCACCCAAATGCAGAGCATTGAGCCAGGTATTGAAAGAGACCCAACGCTGAATCTGATTCAGACCTTACAAGGAGTTGATAGTTTGGGGAAAAGAAAATATTCACCTATATAGAAATAATGCAAAGTAGATTGTTGTACTAAATATCTCAAAATAGTTTCACACACACTGACTTGGAAGGGCTGGTGTGATCCAGGTAGAGATATCTATTGGAAAATGCAGGACTTCTCTGGTGGCACAGTGGTTAAGAATCTGCCTGCCAGCTCAGGGGACACAGGTTCGAGCCCTGGTCCAGGGAGATCCCACATGCCTCAGAGCAACTAAGCCCATGTGCCACAACTACTGAGCCTGTGCTCTAGAGCCTGCAAGCCACAACTACTGAGCCCACGTGCTGCAACTAGTGAAGCCCGAGTGCCTGGAGCACATGCTCCACAACAAGAGAATCCACCACACTGAGAAGCCCGCGCACTTCAGCAAAGAGTAGCCCCCGCTCACCACAACTAAAGAAAGCCCGCAAGCAACAATGAAGACACAATTCAGCCAATAAATAAATGAATAAATAAATAAGAAATTGGAAAAAATGAATATTTGGGAAAAAATAAATATTAAAAAAAAGCTCATGCTTTTTTTAAGAAAGGAAGAAAGGAAGAAAGAAAGAAAGAAAGAAAGAAAGAAAGAAAGAAAGAAAGAAAGAAAGAAAGAAAGAAAGAAAAGAAAGAAAGAAAGGAAGGAAGAAAGAAAAAGAAAGAAAGGAAGGAAAGAAAGAAAGAAAAAGGAAGGAAGGAAGGAAGGAAGGAAGGAAATGTAGGGCTAGCCCCAAGCAGTGAGGTGTGTGCTGGACTTAGCAGGTAACTTATCCACATGGATGAGATCCTTGAAGTCAAGTGATGAGACAGGCTTTTTTCAGGTGACAGCATGAAAAGGAAGACTAGTGAAGGAAAGAGAAGGAAAGAGAGAGGGATGAGTATAAATGTAATGGAAGACTTCTGTTTAGGAGACAAAGGAGGAAGAGAATGAAACATGAAAACAAAGAAATAGCTTCAGATAGGAGAAAGAAGATGCCCAGATTGACTCCATATTTTTCTTTTTTTTTTTTTTTTTTTTTTTAATTTATTTATTTATTTTTTTGGGGGGTACACCAGGTTCAATCACCCGTTTTTATACACATATCCCCATCTTCCCTCCCTTCCTTGACGCCCCCCCCCAAGCCCCCCCCACCCTCCCCACCCCAGTCCTCAAAGGCATCTTCCATCCTCGAGTTGGACTCCCTTTGTTATACAACAACTTCCCACTGACTATTTTACAGTTGGTAGTTTATATATGTCTGTGTTACTCTCTCGCTTCTTCTCAGTTTCCCCTTCACCCCCGGCCCCCTCCCATACCTCGAGTTCTCCAGTCCATTCTCTGTATCTGCATCCTTGTTCTGGTCACTGAGTCCAACAGTACCATTTTTAGATTCCGTATATGTGAGTTAGCATACAATATTTGTCCTTCTCTTTCTGACTTACTTCACTCTGTATGACAGACTGTAGTTCTATCCACCTCATTACATATAGCTCCATCTCATCCCTTTTTATAGCTGAGTAATATTCCATTGTATATATATGCCACATCTTCTGTATCCATTCATTTGTTGATGGGCATTTAGGTTGCTTCCATGTTCTGGCTATTGTAAATAGTGCTGCAATAAACATTATGGTACAAGTTTCTTTTGGGATTATGGTTTTCTTTGGGTATATGCCCAGTAGTGGGATTACTGGATCATATGGTAGTTCTATTTGTAGTTTTTTAAGGAACCTCCAAATTGTTTTCCATAGTGGCTGTACCAATTTACAGTCCCACCAACAGTGCAGGAGAGTTCCTTTTTCTCCACACCCTCTCCAACATTTGTTGTTTCCAGACTTTGTGATGATGGCCATTCTGACTGGTGTGAGGTGATACCTCATTGTGGCTTTGACTTGCATTTCTCTGATGATTAGTGATGTGGAGCATCTTTTCATGTGTTTGTTGGCCATCTGTATGTCTTCTTTGGAGAAATGTCTATTTAGGTCTTCTGCCCATTTGTGGATTGGGTTATTTGCTTTTTTGGTATTAAGCTTCATGAGCTGCTTGTATATTTTGGAGGTTAATCCTTTGTCCGTTGTTTCATAGGCAATTATTTTTTCCCACTCTGAGGGTTGCCTTTTAGTCTTGTTTATGGTTTCTTTTGCTGTGCAAAAGCTTTTAAGTTTCATGAGGTCCCATTCATTTATTCTTGATTTTATTTCCATGATTCTAGGAGGTGGGTCAAAAAGGATGGCGCTTTGATGGATGTCATAGAGTGTTCTGCCTATGTTTTCCTCTAGGAGTTTGATAGTGTCTGGCCTTACATGTAGATCTTTAATCCATTTGGAGTTTACTTTTGTGTATGGTGTTAGGAAGTGTTCTAATTTCATTCTTTTGCATGTTGCTGCCCAGTTCTCCCAGCACCACTTATGGAAGAGGCTGTCTTTTTTCCATTGTATATTCTTGCCTCCTTTGTCAAAGATAAGGTGCCCATATCTGTTTGGGCTTACTTCTGAGTTCTCTATTCTATTCCATTGATCTTCCTTTCTATTTTTGTGCCAGTACCATACTGTCTTGATCACTATGGCCTTGTAGTATAGTTTGAAGTCAGGAAGCCTGATTCCACCAACTCCATTTTTCCTTCTCAAGATTGCTTTGGCTATTCGGGGTCTTTTGCGTTTCCATACAAATCGTAAGATTTCTTGCTCTAGTTCTGTGAAAAATGCCATTGGTAATTTGATCGGGATTGCATTGAATCTGTAAATTGCTTTGGGTAGTACAGACATTTTCACGATGTTGATTCTTCCAATCCAGGAACATGGTATGTCCCTCCATCTGTTTGTGTCGTCTTTGATTTCTTTCATCAATGTCTTAAAGTTTTCTGCATACAGATCTTTTGCCTCCTTAGGCAGGTTTATTCCTAGGTATTTTATTCTTTTGGTTGCAATGGTGAATGGGAGAGTTTCCTTAATTTCTCTTTCTGCTCTTCCGTTGTTAGTGTATAGGAATGCAAGGGATTTCTGTGCATTAATTTTGTATCCTGCTACTTTACTAAACTCATCAATTAGTGCTAGCAGTTTTCTGGTAGAGTCTTTAGGGTTTTCTATATATAATATCATGTCATCTGCAAAGAGTGACAATTTTACTTCTTCTTTTCCAATTTGGATTCCTTTGATTTCTTTTTCTTCTCTGATTGCTGTGGCTAAGACTTCCAAAACTATGTTGAATAATAGTGGTGAGAGTGGACACCCTTGTCTTGTTCCTGTATTTAGGGGGAATTCTTCCAGTTTTTCTCCATTGAGAACAATGTTGGCTTTTGGTTTTGCATATATGGCTTTTATGATGTTGAGGTAATTTCCTTCTATGCCCATTTTCTGGAGAGCTTTTATCATAAATGGATGTTGAACTTTGTCAAAAGCTTTTTCTGCATCTATTGAAATGATCATATGGTTTTTCTCCTTCAATTTGTTGATATGATGTATCACATTGATTGATTTGCGTATATTGAAGAATCCTTGCATCCCAGGGATAAACCCCACTTGATCATGGTGTATGATTTTTTTAATGCGCTGTTGCAGTCTGTTAGCTAGTATTTTGTTGAGGATTTTTGCATCTATATTCATCAGTGATATTGGTCTATAGTTTTCTTTTTTTGTGACATTTTTGCCTGGTTTTGGTATCAGGGTGATGGTAGCCTCGTAGAATGAGTTTGGGAGTGCTCCGCCTTCTGCAATATTTTGGAAGAGTTTGAGAAAGATAGGTGTTAACTCTTCTCGAAATGTTTGATAGAATTCGCCTGTGAACCCATCTGGTCCTGGGCTTTTGTGTGTTGGGAGATTTTTAATCACTGCCTCAATTTCCGTACTTGTGATTGGTCTGTTCATGGTTTCTCTTTCTTCCTGGTTCAGTCTTGGAAGATTGTATTTTTCTAAGAATGTATCCATTTCTTCCAGGTTATCCAATTTATTGGCATAGAGTTGCTTGTAGTAGTCTCTCATGATGTTTTGTATTTCTGAGGTGTCTGTTGTTACTTCTCCTTTTTCATTTCTAATTCTGTTGATTTGCATCTTCTCCCTTTTTTTCTTGATGAGTCTGGCTAATGGTTTATCAATTTTGTTAATCTTCTCAAAGAACCAGCTTTTAGTTTTATTTATTTTTCTTATGGTTTCTTTCCTTTCTTTTTCATTTATTTCTGCCCTGATCTTTATGATTTCTTTTCTTCTGCTCACTTTAGGGTTTCTTTGTTCTTCTTTCTCTAGTTGTTTTAGGTGTAAGGTTAGGTTGTTTATTCGATCATTTTCTTGTTTCTTGAGGTAGGACTGTATTGCTATAAACTTCCCCCTTAGAACTGCTTTTGCTGCATCCCATAGGTTTTGGGTTGTTGTGTTTTCATTGTCATTTGTTTCTAGATATTTTTTGATTTCCTCTTTGATTTCTTTAGTGATTCCTTGGTTGTTTAAGAGTGAATTGTTTAGCCTCCATGTGTTTGTCTTTTTTGCAATTTTTTTCCTGTAATTGATATCTAGTCTCATGGCGTTGTGGTCTGAGAAGATGCTTGATATGATTTCAATTTTCTTGAATTTGCTGAGGTTTGATCTGTGACCCAAGATGTGATCTATCCTGGAAAATGTTCCGTGTGCCCTTGAGAAGAACGTGTAGTCTGTCGTTTTTGGATGGAATGTCCTATAAATATCAATTAAGTCGAGATAGTCTAATGTGTCATTTAAAGCTTGTGTGTCTTTATTTATATTCTGTTTGGATGATCTGTCCATTGATGTAAGTGGGGTGTTCAAGTCTCCCACTATTATTGTGTTCCTGTCTATGTCCCCTTTTATAGCTGTTAGCGTTTGCCTTATGTATTGAGGTGCTCCTATGTTGGGGGCATAGATATTTACCAGTGTGATATGTTCTTCTTGAATGGATCCCTTGATCATTATGTAGTGTCCTTCCTTGTCTCTTTTAATAGTCTTTACTTTCAAGTCTAATTTGTCTGATATGAGTATTGCTACTCCAGCTTTCTTTTGACTTCCATTTGCATGGAATATCTTTTTCCATCCCTTTACTTTCAGTCTATATGTATCCCTTGGTCTGAAGTGGGTTTCTTGTAGGCAGCATATAGAAGGGTCTTGTTTTTGTATCCATTCAGCCAGTCTGTGTCTTTTGGTTGGAGCATTTAGTCCATTTACATTTAAAGTGATTATTGACATGTGTGTTCCAATTACCATTTTCTTAATTGTTTTGGGTTTGTATTTGTAGGTGTTTTCCTTTTCTTGTGTTTCCTACTTAGAGAAGTTCCTTTAGCACTTGTTGTAAGGCTGGTTTGGTGGTGCTGAATTCTCTTAACTTTTGCTTGTCTGGAAAGCTTTTGATTTCTCCCTCAAATCTGAATGAGATTCTTGCTGGGTAGAGTATTCTTGGCTGTAGGTTTCTCTCTTTCAGGACTTTCAGGATATCCTGCCATTCCCTTCTGGCCTGCAGAGTTTCTGTGGAAAGGTCAGCTGTTATCCTGATGGGTTTTCCCTTATATGTTGTTTGTTGCTTTTCTCTTGCTGCTTTTAATATTTTTTCTTTGTGTTTAATTGTCGTTAGTTTGATTAATATGTGTCTCGGTGTATTTCTCCTTGGGTTTATTCTGTATGGGACTCTCTGTGCTTCTTGGACTTGGTTCATTATTTCCTTTCCCATGTTGGGGAAGTTTTCCACTATAACCTCTTCAAATATTTTCTCAGACCCTTTCTTGTTTTCTTCTTCTTCTGGGATGCCTATAATTCGAATGTTGGTATGCTTAATGTTATCAGTGACGTCTCTGAGACTGTCTTTTAATCTTTTTATTATTTTTTCTTTTTCCTGCTCTGTGGCAGTTATTTCCCCCATTTTATCTTCCAATTCACTTATTCGTTCTTCTGCCTCAGTCATTCTGCTGGTTATAGCATCTAGAGTATTTTTAATTTCAGTTATTTTGTTATCCATTGCTGTTTGTTTTTCTGAGTTCTTATGAACTGTTTCTTGTACTTTCTCTATTTTGTTATCGAGATTTTGTATCATTTTTACTATCATTACTCTAAATTCCTTTTCAGGCATTTTTCCTATTTCCTCCTCATTTATTTGGTCTTGTGGGTTTTTTTCTTGCTCCTTTGCCTGCATGGTGTTTCTTTGTTTCCTCATGGTTGTCCAAACTTTTGGGGTTGCTTGTCCTTGGGTTTTTTGCGTTATTCTGTGACCAGCAGAGGTTCCTTTATTGTTTGTCTGTAAGCCTTGGTGTGTGGGGAGGGAGAGGGTACAACAGTGGCTCCTTCTCCTGGGGGGCAGTGAGCAGTGGCGCACTGATGTCTCAGTCAGGCTTGGAGATGCCTGTTGCAGAGGGCGCCGGTGGCTCAGGCGTAAACAGAAAGTCTTAGAGTTGGGCCTCTCTCGGGGGTTTTTTTTCTTTTCTTTTTTTTTTTTTTTCTCTCGGCAGCCTCCCTGCTGCTGGCGTTGCAAGGGGTTTTAATCTAGCCCCACCCGAGTGCCTGAGGGTACTTGTTATCCCTGAGCACCTTAGGTGGCCCGCAGGGGGTCTCTCCACTGCCTGTTGCAGAGGCACGGAAAGAGAGAGAGAGGCTATGCGCGTGGCTCCTCCCAGCCGCCAGTGAGCCTGCAGCCTCCAGCCGCCATCATGGCCGGGCAGCTCTCAGGAACGGGCACTCCTCTCCGCGGGCCTCCTCCCTCCTGTCCTCTCGGTCGGTCACCCTAACGGCAACAATGTTTCCCACACTGAACCAGCTCTCCTGCTCCCACACTCCCGCTCCTGGACCCTCCGTTCAGCCGCGGATCGATGTCTTGGTCCGGGAACGCTGAGCTGCGCTGCGGACCCTCTGAATGTTTCTCACTCCCTCCCGTCTGCCACAGCTCCGCCGCTTCACCCTCTTTGAGCCCTCGTAGATGCCTCCCTACCGGCTATGTCGGGCTCCCCGCAGTCCCATCCGGTGTCCAAGGCCGTCTGCTGGTGTTCAGCTGTTTCTCTGTGAGAATTACTGCGTCCTTCCGTGCATTCCCAATGCATCTGTGGGGAGGGATGCACTCCACGTCTCTCTACTTCGCCGCCATCTTTAATCTGCCTCTCTCTTTGCTCATTTTTATCTAGATAAAATTTCACCTGTCACGTATGTACATCCACAGTGATCAAAAATGAGTCCGACTCCATATTTTTCTGGTCTCTTTCCTGTGAGGGGCTTCAACTCACATATTCCTAAATGGACTCAATTCTCTTTCTCAATTTCAATCTCTGTCTGTCTCTCTCTTTCTCTTTCTCCTCTCCCATGTTACAAACTCACTGTCTCTGATTTCCCTTTTTCCCAAAGCTGTCTCTTCTGAATCTCACTTTGGCTCTGATGGCCTCATGTCCTCAGGTGTAATCCCCCTCTTACTGATTTTCCTCTCTTTACAGACCTCAAGCAGTGCCCAGGGCCCCAATCTCACACTTTCCCAAGCAGAAAGGTGGAGCACAAAAGATGACCATTTCATTACACACAGTCCTCCTACTCTTTCACTAAATGGAGCAGAGTAAAACAAACTTTAAGCAGAAAATAAACATTGTATGTATACCAAAGTAAAATAAAAATAAGTTTAGCATTATTTCTCTCTTAGTGCCTGGTGAATATTCAACTGCCTTTGCCAAAGAACTTCAATTTGGGGGGAAAATTTTTTTATTTTAAGCCAATTTGCTTTCTTAAATTGAAAAGAAATTTTTAGTGAGGTCTTCATTGTAAACTATGTATGTGTTAATATTTTAATGTATCCTGGGACTGTTGTTGGATTTTGCCAGTAAAAATATTAATATTGAGGTATTTTAAAAGATAGATTGTAGAGTATCATAAAACATTTTGACTTTGATAAAGTTACAGGGGTGCCATGTACTCAAGGTTGCTTGAAAATCATAAAACCATTTGAGAACAGATTCTTATGTAATTACCAGATTCTATGTCCTCTCTTGGTCTTCTAACTTGTAGTTAGCCATTGAATTAAAAGATTTTTAAATGGCTGAAATGGAAACCTCTGGCTGTACTTGTGTTTATTTTTGAAAAGGTTTGTTTTCTGTGTATTTCTTCTGCTTTTTAAGAACAACTTCTGTACTTTGTACAAAAACTCCTTTTCTCTCCTTTTGATTTCCTACAATCCTCACAGTTTCTGTTTGTTGCACAGAACATGGATTTGGCAGTTGGACTCTTCATAACATATAGAGAAATGACCTGTTTTCCCTGATTTGAAACCCACCTCAGAGATTTTCCAAGGAAATACCTATCATTGTACAATTCTTGTTTAACTATTCTTAGGTTTAACCATTGTCTGATTTTATTCAATTGTTTCTGACACAAAAGAATGGAAGAATCAAACAGTGGAATACATGAAGATTACTGTCGAGTTTTGAAATCTGAATAAATTTGGCCACAGGGCTCTAACTGGGATGTTAATCCATTTTGAGGCTGACTGAGAAAATCTAAAGTAGGACAATAAAGATGGTATATTTCAAAACAGGTTTTTACTTGTTAATTTATAAGTGATTAATGGAAAAAAGATTTGTGGTGGATTTTATGGTTCTATGATAGACTTAGGATGATGAAACAAGACTGTGGTTTAAAGTCAGAACTAAATAAAGGTTAAGCCTTGGGAGACATAGAGATATACTTTAACTAAATGGTTTCAAAAAGATCTCGTGTAATTTATTCACTGAATATATTGAGTACCTGATATTTGTATCAGTCAGTTTCTCCAGAGAAACAAAACCAAAGGATATATGTATGTATGTATACATACATATATACACACCTGTACACTATATATCAGTAATCATATATAGAGTATATATGAGATTACAGATATACATAATATACAAGTAAATATTACATATAATAAATATATCATGTAATATGTATTATGTAATAATGTATATACTGTGTGCATACCCAGGAGATATTGATGGTTCAGTTCGAGACCAGTGCAATAAAGTGAATATCACAAAAAAGTGAGTCACATGAGCATTTTGGTTTCCCAGTGCATATAGAAGCTATGTTTACACTATACCATAGTCTACTAAGTGTGCAAAAGCATTATATCCAAAAAACCCAATGTACACACCTTAATTAAAAAAATACTTTACTGCTAAAAAATGCTAACCATCCTCTGAATCTTCAGTGAGATGTAGTAGTAACATGAAAGATCACTGGGCACAGATGACCATAACAAATATAAGAATAATGAAAAAGAATAATGAAAAATTTGAAATATTGCAAGAATTACTGAAATGTGACACAGAGACACGGAAGGAGCAAATGTTGTTAGAAAAATGGCGCTGATAGACTTGCCTGATGTAGGGTTTCCACAAAACTTTAATCTGCAAAAAACACAGTATCTGAGAAGCACAAATAAAGCAAACTGCAATAGAATGAGGTATCCTTGTATATGTAATATAATATACAAATAATCTCCTATGTAATAAATCTTTGTATATTATATAAAAGGAGATTTATTTTGGGGAATTGGCTCACACAATAAAGGAGGCTGAGGTGTCCATCTTAGAAGGCACAAAGCGCATGTAACAGGGATACCTAAGAGAGCCTGGAGGGCCGTGGTCAGGGAAGACATCTCTGAGAAAGTGACATTTCAGCTGAGGCTTGAAGAGTCAGTGGGGCCTGGACAGGACGCGGAGAATGGGAAGTGATAGGCTTATGGGAGGTAACAAAGGATGGAGAGACCCTGGTACCTTTGAAGAGCTGTAAGAAAGCCAGTGCAGCTAAAGCACAGTGAGAAGAAGATGAGATTAAGAAGATACAGTGGTTGGGGACCACTCACAGAGGGTCTGGTATTGCATCACTCTCCTTTCTGGGGAGATAAGTAGTCAAATGCAGACCCTGCTCAACAACACTAACCACCACAATAGCAATGGAAACAGTGTAGCTGAGGGTTTCCTCTGTGCTGTACCCTATTCTGGGAGTTGTGAACTTAATATTGTATTTAATCTTCACAACAGCCTATAAGGTAGCTATTTATTATGTTCCATTATATTGATAGGATAAGCATATTAGCTTACACAGGGTGGGCAATTTTAAGTTGACATGGCCAATAGGTGACAAAGGGTTTTCTAATTCCAGATTCTGTGTTGTTACCATAGTTCTACTCTGAATGTTGCTTTATACAATATTTAAGAGAACCTCCTTCTACATGAATTAGCTGTAATTGTTGTTTCAAAGTCTTTTTTCAAGGCAAGCATTGTTTTCATTTTCGCCTTAGGCAAGGCTTACCAAGAGATACCTCCCTCCCTTCCTCATATGATTTTGTCTAGCAAACCCAAATGAGAATTCCCTTGCCTCCCAATTGGTAGAGATTTTTTGCACGGCTTTTGGGACAGATGAGTTGAGAGATTAGGATCCATAGGCCACATATTCCTCATAGTGGTTCCATTAAAACACCTAATAGTTTAGATGAGAATAATTTATTCTTCCTGAGCTGGTTGAAGTTGAAAAATAACATTTTGATAAATTTCCTCAATACAATGAAGACGCTAGTGGAATCCACTCTGGAATCTAGTGATATGGTCCAAAAGATAGTTTTAGAGTCCAACAAACCAGGGCTGAGTTCAAGTTCAGCCAGTTATTAGCTTTGTGATCTCCGCAGATTAATTAACTGCCCTGAATCTCTGCTTTTCATCTGTGAAGTAGGGATAATACAGATAATAAATAAGGGTATAATAGTATCTACCTCAGCTGAGTGTTGTGAGGATTAAATGAGATAATATATATTCCAAGCTCAGTAATTGGTAGCCAGCCATTATCAATCCAGCTTTTGGAGACACTGAATACCTTATGGGTTCAAATCTTAAGGCGGTCACAAAAATAGTCAACCTGAAGTATAATGCTTTGAATTATATAACCAAATGAGGCATAAAATGCAAAATAGTAAAACTAAATAACACATCTAAGATAGCAAAACATTTGAAAGAAAAAAAAATTAAAAATCCCAAGGCCATTTCTCCAAAAATGTCTTATTTTTCTTTATAAACTCAGCATTTAGTTCAATGCTAGGAAACACAAATCCCTCAATAAATGTTTGTGTAAAGAATGGACAAATAATAATGGAAGGAAGGAAGGAAGGAGGGAAGGAAGGAAGAAAGGAAACGGGTGAATACAGCTTCATTTATTGAACAATGCAAATGTAAATTCAGTGACTGTCACATACACGTGTGACTCCAAACTGGGTCTAGCAAAGAGAAAGCAATGTGAATCTGCTTACTTGGAAGAGAGCCAGAAAGCAAGTTTAAAAAATAGAAATGCCATCAGGATCAGCAATTAAAAATGATGAAGCCTTTCTAGTCCTATCCTTCCTGGCTATAGAGATATGCTTTAAGAAAATCATTGTTTACTTTTAGTTTTATGGACATAGTTGTAACCCAATGATCTTAGAGAAGGGACAGCTCTGCATTCACGGGCACTTATGCCTACAACGCACACCCTTAGATTCAGTTTCAAAGTTTATGCTCAGAGATAAGCATTTCCAAGACATAGGGTATTTATCTGTCCTTCAATTCATATATGCCACTCAGTCATAGGTAGTTTTCCAGGAATTTCCAATATAAAATCCTGCTGTCCAAGCTCCAGACAATATCTTGTATCTAATTTTTGAGAGAAAACAAATCAGGGGCAAATGCTTGGCTGTTTAGGGAATCAAATCAAAATGCATTACAGATGAATTAATTAATGCAAATAGAGACTGACAAAAGTGGCAATTAGCCTGTGTATGATATATGTTGTCAGCAGAAATTTAACGTTCAAGAAAAGTCACACACATAAGTTGAGAGTGCTATTTACAGGCTTTTCTCATGAATGTGTGTATGTATATATATATGTATATATCTCTCTCTACATAGAGAATGTGTATTGTGTACTCAAGATCTGATATGTCTATATAAATGGAGGGAATCCAGTTGCCCATTAAGGGCAGAATTTTGTTTATTACACCTGCAGAGGGCTGGAGACAAGCTTAGTCTAAGAGAGTTGTCTTTCCATGGCTCACTAATTTTCCACTCTGTCTTTGCCAAGGGTGTTATGAAAAACAATCAATAAAAAGCTAAATGCGACACAATAAGATTGAGCTGTAGAGAAACTTGGCTGCATTTATTAACAATGAACACAAGCTGGAATGTGAGCCCTCTTCACATAATCCTTTGTTGACTTAGGTACAGTAGTTGACATTTATCAACATGTGTTAATAATGAAAGTTTTTTGTTTATATTAGTGAGGAATGTAAAGACCAAAGAGAGCAGGTGAAAAACAGTGTATCAAGCACAAAAGGAAAAGAAGAATTCAAGTGATTAATGTCATTTCAAAGAATGCTTTTGACAATACACACAATTTACCAGTGTACCTGTGGGCATTTATCTTTATAATTCTACAATGTTCATCAACTTGACGCTCCTGTCCTACCTAAGAAGCATGAACACTGAAGTAGCTCTGGGAAAGAGAATACTACTATTAAACAACAACAACAATAAAAGACTAACCTGCTCCACATCAATTTCTTCTTCATTCTATATTCTCTGGAACTCGTGGATATTTTTTCCTCTTGCTACGTATGTATATGTATACCTATTGATGTTAAGTAGATTATATATTCTTCCTGGGTGTGTCTTCTATTCCTTTGGCACAAAATAATTTATTTCTTCTCTCTTAACACTTCCTACTTCATTTATTTTATAATAAACATGAAATATCTATAGATGAATGCATCAATACACAAATGAATAAATGAACGAATGCACAAACATGTTTTTCAACTACTAGACTGTAACCTCCTTGAAGATAGGAAACTTGTCTCAACTTTGCCTGTTATGTCATGACAAGAGTGGCCAAAACCCCAAAAAACAAAAAATTCCCTGAAACAAAGAAACAATTTCAGCAAATACACCAGCATTACCACCTTCCAAGCCCAAACTACTGATCCTAGACTAGATGTCAGTGTCCTTCTCAGTCTCAAGCCTCTGAAGCCCCTTCCCAATGAATTACAAGTGGCCCCTGTATCTGAGCCATCTCTGGCACTTAGTAGATCCCACTTAGAGTGAATGTTTGCCAAATCGTGGATGTCATATTACATTTTCTATAGAAACAGAGACATACATGCAGAGACAAAGCGAGAGGAATGCAGGGATGTCATACAGGGATTTTAATAAGAAAAATAAAAATTTTTATTAAAGATATTTTTATTGCTTTAAGTAGCAAGACTGTAAGGGTCTTTATTTCTTGTGTTATTTCATTGTTTCCAAAGGTACGAAGAGCGATGTGCATCAGTTTAACGTGCATCAGTTTAACATGCATCCAGGCTAGCAATCGCTAAACGCTCTCACAACACATCTATCCAGATTATTTGCCACCACTCCACACGCTGCCATCAGCGATCCACAGGCATGGAACAGCGAGTGGAACCAGGAAGGGGAAGCCGTTTCCAGCTATTGTACTTCTCAGGGGTTTAAAGGGAAAACAAGCCTTCTAGGTGAAAAGAAGTACCTGCAACTCAATCTCATGTAAGAGTAGAGTAATGTTCTCTGGGACCTGCTTTGGAAATACCTCTTTGTTTCATATTTGTGGCTGATGCCACCCAAATGGTAAACTCAGTTAAACCTAACATTCTGATTGTGGGCTGTGCCAAAGATGTAACTGGGAAAGCTGCTGTGTTTCCATCCTATGTCCTTGATTTTTCAAATAATTAGTGTCTGTCTCTTACAATCAGAGCTCAGTTAAGGCTATTCAAAACCACAAAAATTGGAGGTCCTGTCTTCAGAAAAGGAAGGCAAAACCTTTTTCCAGTGGGCACTAGTCTTTATTTTTAACTTCATAGCTCATAAACATTGGTATTAATTAGCACTTCTTTTACTGTACCTTACACTGAATTGTGATTATTTGAATCTCTGTTTCTGCTGTTAGACCCTCTGTAACAAGAAAGTATCTTTTGCATTCTTCCATTCCCAGCATTCAGGATTATGCCTGGAACTCCTGGGAGATCTTTGACCCTTCCCTGAAATTTAATCTGGGCATATATTTGAATTCCCCAAGCTTTAGTTTTCCGTGGATTAGGAGCTCAGGGTCCACGTGTGAGATGAAGTTACACATAAGCAGAAGAGTTCCCAGTACAACAGGTTATAATTACAGGCAAGTACGGGTAGGGAAATAAAAATGTTTTGTTTTGTTTTGATTTGCTTTTCAGATACCCTTATAAGATAAAGAAATTAGCTGGATTCATTTGAATATTTCTCTCAGGTGCATTTTAGAGATTCAGAGAGTGCATACAAGAGCAAATAGATCTTTGAAACTTTGCATACAAGAGGATAGTGCTTTCCACCTGCTTGGAAGAAATACAAGCTTCTTTCACTGGTGCTGACTTAGAATCATACACATACAGGCTAGAAAGAAATCTCGTCTCCACTGTTTAAATGTTTAGTGACTTCAGAGAAAGATAAACATTTAAAGTAGCAATGGAATGTGTTTATCATTATTAAACACTTTATACCATAGAAAAAAATCTGTGCTCAGGCTCTGTTTCTTTTCAGGATTTCCTACATTTTTGTTGTTGAGTTTCGGTAGAACTTCGAAAAGTTTTAGCTTTTTCTCGTTGTCTGATACCTGAGTCTGGGGCAGAACCTGCCATTCATCTCAGTGTAGATCCTTATCCCCCTACTTTGTCTCTTATTTATGCTGGGCCACACCTGACTTCAAAGGGGACTTTGGATAAAAAATAAATACAGCTTGCTGGGAAAGGAGGAGATAATCAGATTCCTTGTGTTATAAGGAGACGCTCCTCAAATTTTTCCCCAAAATAAAAGTCTCTGTGTGTTTTTACAAAGAATCTGGCTTTGAGCTATTCTATAATATCAATATAGTATCCTTTTCTTTCACCTCTAAGGAAATCAATTTTCCCAAGTCAGAATGAGAACATTCCTTTAATTTTAAATGATATATTTGCTCTTGCCTTACTTTTAATTCCCAGTGAACATATAGAGTAATGTCAAGAATAGGGACACACCTTGTATGCCTACGAAACTGTCAATGACTTTTAATAGATACTGAGTCCAGTTATTAATTTCGGGAGAACATGGGAACAGAAGGAATAATCATCTCCTTTTTGTGTCCTGGAAGGTGGGAAGTGGAGCTTTATCCTGACTACATGCTCTCACGGTGCTCGTCTCATGCAAATGCTATTGGTGTAAAAGTGCAGTGCAGATTTTTTTATCCAACTAGTTCTTTCAGTACTTAATAGATAATCTCAGCTACAAAGAGAATATATTTATTTTTGTCTGTAGCTGTATCCTACAGATTGTCTCCACTATTTGGAGATAATTACAAGATCTCCTCTTCAATGGGATGCGCTTGCTTACAGCTGGGATTACGAGCGTCTTTGCAAATATACCTACACTGGGGTATCTCCAATCCAAACGCTAACAGCACATGTAATTAGGTGAACTGGTGATGCATCCAGCAAATTATATCACTTTATTTGACCAGATGTCCACAGATTTCACCTTCTCCCTTTCTATTCGGATGGTTATGACAGCTGATCTCTACACACGTTATTCAAGACCAGAGTTTGCTGATTTCTTATGTACTAATTAAGGCTCTATATTATCCAGAATGAGACAGCCACATTCCTATGTGAAAGGAGGTTATACTGTTTGGCAAAAGATCACATTTACTTTGCAAACAATACCTTGATCTCAACAGAGCGTGGTCTCATTTCTCCGGTGATAACCGATTTCCAAAAAGAATTTGAATGCACCACTGCCTCATGGGATTAGGTCTGTGAACATAGCTTATACTCTGAGGCAGATGCCGGGAAATACACTTCTTTCTCACTCCCCGTGCTTCAACTACCACTTTACAAAATAGAAGTGAAAAGTTACATATGGGGGAGGTATGATGAGTGACAGTTATAACCTGGCCAACCTGCCTTGGCAAAGAGTGCCTGGGAGGACACGATCTGCTCTTTGGGGAGGAAAGTGGTACCAAGTTACTCCTGTCTGAGGCAGCTCTTAGCGTTATGGCCTCTACCTGCATGTATGTGATATAGATGTGCTAGCAAAGTCATCCCAAACCACTTGTGCCTTGTCTCTGCCTCTAGACAAGGTGCATAGACTCTAGACAAGAATGAGAGAAAGAAGGTGTCTCATCATCTAGAGAAATGCTAGATGTGTAGTAACAGTAATATGCTCTCTCAGGGTTGAAGATCTCTGTAAAAAGGACATAGATTCTTATCTCCACTTCCCCTGGCCCTTTCTTCATGTTTCTTTACCTCGTGGATGACTTGTTCCTTGGCTGAATCAAACCTCATCACATGTGTTATGACAAACTAGTAACATTTTAAAAGATGGATAATCTCTAGGGTTGGCAGAGATGCACTTTACATTGTTGCTGGAATTCAAAGTGGTATGACCCTGAGGGTTGGGGGCAATTTGACATTATTTATCAAAATGTGAAGCATGCATACTTTAGGTATGGTTCTAGGAATGGCCTCAAGCAGGGGGGTGCTGGAGGTAGCCAGAAGCTTTCTAGAGCTGATTGTGTACATTTTGACTTGTGTCTAGGTATCTAGAAAACTGATAAGCTACTATGAACGTGTAAAGGTACATAGAATAGAAGCTAACATTTATTGAGCACTTTTTGTGTGCCAGGTAACTTTTTAAGTATGTGTATTAATTTACTTAATCCTTATGACAACAATAGGTGCTGTTATTATCAATCTCAATTCGCAGATTATGAAATTTAGAGGATGAATAACTTGCTTAAAGTCATACAGAAGGTAGGTGGCAGGCCAGGATTTGAACTCAAATAATCTCTCCCCCAAGGAATTACCAAATTTAACCACTTACCTCCTCCTGATCAAGCTGTTTATTTCAGCATGCTTGTATTAAGGTTGAAAAAATGAAACTGTTTAAACAGCACCACTTTCAAGCTACTACTTGGAATTTTAAGCATCCATTAAAATGAACTATATAGAGTTGAATGAGCTCATTGAAAAGACACCCATTATGTGTTTTGTTAATTGAAAAAAACAAATTTTAAACTATACGTACTATGCTCTCATTTTTGTTCACTATCAAAACAAACATTAAAAACAGAAATAACAGAGAACTATATTCAATATCTTGTGATAACTTATAATGGAAAAGAATCTGGAAAATAATCTATATACATATATATCTGAATCACTTTGCTGTACACCTGAAACTGAAACTAACACAACATTGTAAGCCAACTATATTTCAATTAAAAAAATTTTGTTTTAAATAGATAAAATATAACCTGAAATCTCTCCTACCAAAACAACAACAACAACAAAAACAACAACAACAAAACCCAGGAAAACAAACAAAAAAACAGAAGTAGACGCCCTATATCTGTGTTTGAATAAAAATAAGAACAAACCCAGAATGATACATAGCAAATTGTTACCAGTGGTTAATTCTGAGGTTAATCAGAGGCAGGAGAGAAGAAAACATTGCTTTTACTTTACAGGTCTCTGTATTATATTCACTTACATATTATATTTATTTACAGGTATCTGTTTTATATTTATTTCCATGAGAATTACCTTATGTTTTGAAATTTAAAAAGGAAAGGTATGGGGGGGACTCGAGGGGGAGGGAGTCAAGGAAGGGAGGGAATACGGGGATATGTGTATAAAAACAGAAGATTGAACCTGGTGTACCCCCCCAAAAAAAAAATTAAAAAAAAAAAGGAAAGGTAAAAATATAAGCAGAGAGAATCAAGACATAGCAATATCCAAATATTGAACTTCCTAATGCTGCATTTGAACAAGTACAATGTGAGATTTCTACATCTGAAAACCCTTTTGGAGTCCACCCTAAAGAACCTCCATCCGTGTTGATCGCCCACAAGTCTTCCACCAGACTCGCAACCTCACGATGTTGAGTAAAGATGCAGCCAGCCCCCTCTCCCCTACCTCATGGCAAATCTCAGTTCCTCTAAGTAATTTTTAAGTGGGATAAGAGTAGTGATTACTCACAACAGCAATGACCAGAACCAGGGAGAAATGAAGTTTCTAAAGAAGAGCTCATGTAACAGTCAAGCAGTGCTTGATTCAGAATGACTGGTCTCAGCAGCTACAGCCCTAGCACTTAAGAGCCCCCATGAGTATCTAGAGGTAATTCCCGTTTGTTCTTTCTCAGACACTCAACCTTTCAGCTAAGTGGCCAACCTAGTTTTATGCGGAAAAGGATGCTAGAAATATCCTCAAGCATTGGTGTGCTGGGGCCAGCTGGGACTTGCCTACTAATACGAGTTTGTGTATTCCTTCCCAACTCTGAGTTTACTAACCTTATGTCACTGAAATGGGCCATGATGGAAATATTCACACCAGGGAAATCAGCAAATGCTACAAATCAAGGCTTTCCCAGCCAATTAAACATTTATCTGCACCATCCACCTCCCCAAAGGTTTTCTAAATCATTAACCCAGAAAATTTGAAAGTTGTTGAAAGTCTTCAAAACCACACTGTCTGCCTTGAGAAACTCAGAAGTCTGACTTCTCTCTCTTCTTAGGAAGGAGCAGTCACATAGGAAGAGATGAAATGCTCAGGTATTGCTTGTCCAAGAAGACATCAGTCATTCTCCAGAAGGTTCAGAAGCAGCACCAGAAGAATCGTTCGCCTAATTCTTACTTTACAAAATCCCTCACCATGTCCTACAAAGCCTCCTTCCCTAAAATGAAAGGAGGAAGAGAAATGTTCCTCACTATGATCTGGGTGATGAATGAACTTGGAGGAAAAGAAATGGCCCGGAGAACCCATCTCTGTGCACCTGAGCCCTGTCCCCCTAAAGTTCCATGTCCACCCAAAGATCCCACTCGGAATGTTTCCTCCCAAGCTTTTTATTCCTCTTAGTTTAACAGTAGCTATTGTGGCCTAACTGACCTTTCTTGTGATGAAATCTGTTTATTTTTAGAACCAATTGTGAGGCAGCAGCAGCAATAGAACTCTACATTTTTTCTTTACTGTGAGCATTTAAAAAGAAGTAAACAACTGAGAGCCAGCAGTGACAGACACTACAAGCAGTACTTCTTCTCACCAAACCTGTCTGGGATCCCAGCCTAAGGGGGTGCTGGCTCCAACAAACCTCTCCGCCTGGCACACGGCTCTCACTGCCAACGGCATTCCACGTCTCATCCAGTCAGTCTGAACAGCCAACATGCCTACCCCCAGATCACTGAGGGAGATAAAGCCAGAGGAATCAAGTTTTTGACTAGAAAGGACTTTCAAATCATCTTGCCAGCCACTTCATTTTTATAGCTGAATAAACTAATATGGAAATGTTAGGTGACTTGCCCAAGATCACACAGGGAGGTGCAGAGCCACGATCAGAATTCAGGGCTTTCTCATTTCAAAGCCGATGCTTCTGATCATCAGATTGCCGTCGGCTGAAATCTTTATCATCCCTCAAAGTCCAACTAGAGAGGCTGCACCTGTCATTCCTTGGACCCCAAATGGGTATCCATTCCTGCCTGCTCCGAACCATCATCACATTCTGCATTTTCTTATCATGCTCTGTCTTGTGTTAGAATCACTTGTCTTCTTATTCTGTTTTCTTCCTCCTCCCAGAATATATACTTCTTGAGCTAAAACTGAGTCTTCCTTTTCTCTGCTGCTGCCTTGCGCTTGGTAGGTGTTTAATAAAAATGTACTGAATGGAATTGAATTGACCTGAGATTTGAGTTCATTGTTCTGCAGTAGTTATCAATGGCACATTTGATAAGCAATTCAGGAGCTTATCAAACTGGAGATTCCTGGAATCCTGAATCAAGAGCTCTTGAGAGGGATCCCGGGACCCACATTTTCAACAAGCCAACAAGTGATTTTTGAAGCATAGATCTAGCTGTGTTTTCTTTCCAAATCTCTCTTGTAACAAATATATTTTTGAGACATTTGGCCAAGGTTAGAGGTGTCATTGAATTCCCAGAACATGGCAAAGATTACAGATCTACAGTGTTGAATCCTATAGTCATAATTTCATTAACAGAGATCTCTAACTTAAGTGTTTTCAATTGGACTGTGGGGTAAGGTGCTTAATGTTCCGTCAAGTGCCCTTCTCACCAAACTCCCCGGCTCCCCAGGCTGAGACATAGTTCTCTAACAGTGTAGAGGAGGGACAAATAAAGGCTTTCTGTCCATGAAGTCAATGCGGAACTCATACCTTCCAAGAGTACACAGGCATTTTAGAAAGAATAAAGAGCTTAAACAGAGCCTCATTACAACACTGACACTCTGTAACATGATATGCTCAATTAGTTAATCTTTGTAAAGTGCTTTGATCTCATAAGGCAGTGAGATAATCCCATGCCTTGTTTACTGAGTGCTTCTCTTCCCAAGGGCTCAAAGTGATTTATAGGGAACAAGCCCAGTTCTTTGCTTGCGGGTTCAGAGGGGGCACTCAGAATAATTTGGGGGGGGGGGAGGGTGTTGCTTCGGAGCCACACTGAAGGGGGAGACTGTGGGTGTTGTGATGGTCCATGTTGGGGAGGATCACAGACCCCTGCCAAGTTCCAGGAGGTAAAGCTGAACTTCTGTGCTCACTTATCACCCACATAGGTTGCTATCAGAGCATTTATCATGCTGTAGTGTACAGTCAACATTTGTTTATGAGTCTGCCTCCTCACTAGACTATGAGTTCCTTGGACAGAGAAATTGGGTCTTTCAGCTTTGCATGACCTGGCCACTGCCCAGCTCTCCCAGTTTAACTCACACACCTTTCTCTCTCCCTCACCACCTCCAGCCAAGCTGGTTTTTCTCTGTCTCAAACATACCAAGCTTCTTTCATCCGTTGGGCCTTTTGCACCAAAGTTACTTAGCACCATGGCTGCCTCCTCAACATTCAAATTTCAATTCAGCCGTCACCTCCTCGGGTGACCCTGACCTTTCTTAGCTAAATGTGTTACTTCCCAATCACTCGCGATCATATTACTCTGTTTTATAACTGTGATTTTATTCATAGCACCTATATTTTCTGACATCATCTGATTTTTTTATTGCATATTATTTATTTTTTGTCATTCTGATATTTTTGGGGTGGCAGCTATCTTCATTCTTTTTTCTTTCTTACTTGTTACTATTTTATTTCTTCTACAATGATCTTTAAGCTTCGTTAAAACAGGGACTTTATCTACCTCATTCACCATTGCAACTCTAGTACCTAGAAGATGTTAAGTGGTCCATGAAAAAATGTTAATATAAATATTGGTTGTTTCAGTAACTTATACAGCACTTAATAAATACTTTTTAAATAAATGAATGTAAATGTTGTAAGACTAAATGTTATGCTTCAGCATAAATTCCTTACTTCACTAAATTGGTAGTCAATCCTTTTGTTCACAAAGTATGACAGGTTTGGATTTAATATACCTCTGGTATAAAGGGATAATCTTTGATTCTCAGCTATCTTTCAACCTATGATACCTGTTGATTTTTCTGTTGCATTGTTTTGTATCTTTCTTTTCCTTTCCCACTTCCATTGCTCCTCTCTAATTCATAATTTTAAAATTTCACATCTACGTATTTCAGTATGGTCTTTAACAGAGGCCTCCAGACAGCCCTACCCTGATGGGTGCTGCACGTTATTGGCAGATTTTGCTGTATCTCATCCTGTCATTCCCCCTCTTCAAAAGCTCTCGTTACTTATCCTCAGACACTTTGGCACCTCTGTTGGCCAACTGTGAGGCCATGGACAAGTTACTTAACATAACTTCCTCTTCTTAAAAATGAGTCTGATTAAAAGTGTCTAACTCATATTTTGTTATGAAGACTAAAGGAGCTAAAGGAGTGAATTAATTCATATAAAGATGGTCACAGTTGTAGGGAATCACCAAATAGTAACTCTTCTTATTTTCTAGTTAATGACAATGGTTATAGTAGTAAAGCTGCAATGCTTTAGCTAGAGTTTTCCACTCTGCTCCAGGACTATCTTATCTTAATTTTTCAGCACTTTGGCCCCACTATTAGCTTTTCTTTCCATCTTTACTTTCCTAAATCCCAACTATGATTCATTTTTCTTTTTCATCCAAGAGACTATTATCTCTTCTTCTTGCAAATTTGATGAGGACCATGTTATTGATAATGTTGATTTTTCCCACTCTCCATTTTCTTTTTTTTTTAAATACATCTTTATTGAAGTATAATTGCTTTACACTGTTGTGTTAGTTTCTATAGTACAACAAAGTGAATCTGCTATATGTATACATATATCCCCATAGCCCTTCCCTTTTGAGCCTCCCTCCCACCCTCCCTATCCCACCCCTCTAGGTGATCACAAAGGACCGAGCTTATCTCCCTGTGTAAGCAGCAGCTTCCCACTAGCTATCTATTTTACATTTGGTAGTGAATATATGTCAGTGCTACTCTTTCACTACGTCCCATCCTCCCTATCCCCACCATGTTCTCTAGTCCGTTCTCTACAACTGCATCTTTATTCTTGTTCTGCCACTATGTTCATCAGTACCATTTTTCTAGATTCCATATATATGCATTAGCATGTGGTATTTGTTTTTCTCTTTCTGACTTATTTCACTCTGTATGACAGTCTCTAGGTGTATCCACCTCACTACACATAACTCAATTTCATTCCTTTTTGTGGCTGAGTAATATTCCATTGTATATATGTGCCATATCTTCTTTATCCATTCATGTGTTGATGGACATTTATGTTGCTTCCATGTCCTGGCTACTGTAAGTAGTTTTGTAATGAACATTGTGGTACATGTATATTTTTGAATTATGGTTTTCTCAGTGTATGTGTTCAGTACCCACTCTCCATTTTCTATCCCTCCTCTGAAATGCTTCAGTTCTCTCTCCTGCCTGCTGGACATATCATACTAACTTGTGAAACCTGTCCCATCACTGCATTTCCTTAACTCTTATTTTTAATTTGTTTTTCACTTGTAACTGGACTACTGATACATGGGAGGTCTTTGAATCCCAAGGAACCCAGCACGATGTATAGCATCCTGTTCTTGTGTAATTCCTTGTATTAGCCAACTGCTCACACTGAAAATACTGACATAAAAGGAAAAGGAAAGATAGGGCCAGCCTAGTCCTTTGTCTCAGTCCCTCTTCACTCAACTGTAAGCTGAAGGTAAAGTGTTTGCAGAATGTGTGTGTATCAAGAAGTGAAATAAAAACATTTGGGTTAGTTTTGCCCAGTGTTTCCCCTATTCTGGAAACAAAGAATTACATATGCATGTGTGAAGGAAGAATTGTGTAATTTCAGTGATTCTGCAAACAATGAAGTGCTATTATACTTGCTTTAAAAATCAGCATTGCACAATATAAACATAAATGGTAAAATTCAAAAGCTGATGAATATTAATATTAATGCAATTTTACTTGGGGCTTGAGAATATTTAGGCTATATATATACTTTATATTCTGATTCTTATGAAGTTAACTTACGTGACTGTCTGTACAAGGGTTTAGGGTAAAGCCCTAAAACATATTTGTGTCTACATGTTCCTTGTTTTATTTTGTTTAGGAAAAAAAAAAAGAAATCTTAATTGTTGCTTTGTTTTCTCTTCCTTGCTGTTATGTTTATGTTCCAAAAGTTATCGCATTGATCCCAGCCTTATTGCAGCAAACCTATCACCACTTTACCAACAAAGCTTATCAAGTCAGGACTATATGTTTCCCTCAAATTAAATGATGACTGAACTATAGCAAAGCCTGCTAGAGTTGAATGACTCTTGGCTCAGAGTGACTTTCACTGTACAAACATATGTAAATATACCCAAATACAGAAACCCAAGATTTCAGAACCTCTGACCTACTTGTTTTTTCCCTCTTTGACATCCTTCTTTTGCAGCTGTTTATAGGTGGTATGTCTCTTACCTACTGGTGCCAGGCCCTGCTTTTGTGCCCATACCAGCAGCCCAGCCCCTTTGATGCCTTATAGTGAACTTGGTGCACTCTCCCAAAACCACACCTTCCCCTGGCAAGGCCAAGGACTCAGGGCCATGAGCAAAACTCGAGTTGAGGCGGGTTAGGTGAGGGCATTTTACCCTGTTTTAACAACCTGTCAACAACTCGAGGAGAGTTGCAGTACATTTTAGTTGGCAAGGTAAAGAGATCAACCTAAGTTGTCAAGTTGCCCAGATTTAAGGGATTCTTAATTACATATACAAAACTGTAAAGATCATAGGGCCTTTTCCCTCTCTGTCTCCCCATCATCCACCTCTCAGTGTTGCCAATGCATTTCCTATATCTCATCAATTCCCATACAACTGCTATCAATAAGGGTTGAAAAGATACAGTAGGCTGAAATTTATATACAAGGTCCCAGCTGGAGTATGGCTAAAGAAAAAAAATTTTGGTTTCTTTCATGATTCATTGCCTGACAAGGTAGGAACACTCCATTCATTGGAGCTGGTAAGTACCCACAATGACAGCACTACCTGGAGGGGGTAGGGTTACATGAAGGTATCTAGAACATTTCTGGATCTCATTAAAATTGCAATCCTGGTAGAACACCTTGGAATGTCGCTGAATAGACAATCTAAGGCTAATTTCTCACATTGATTCAGCACTACTATTTCAGCCCACGCTTGTCTTGAAAAACCATCATCTAAAAGAAGAATGTATTCTTTTTTTTTTAAGAACTTTTATTGAGATACAGTTGACATATAATAAACTGCATATATTTAAAGTGTACAATTTGATATTTTTTCTTATTAGTAATGTATATATATGGCAATCCCAATCTCCCAATTCATTCCGGCCCAACCCTCCCCACTTTCCCCACTTGGTGTCCATATGTTTGTTCTCTACATCTGTGTGTGTTCTGCCTTGCAAATCGGTTGATTTGTACCATTTTTCTATATTCCACTAAAAGAAGAACGCATTCTTAAGCATTGTTTTGATTCCAGAAGCCAGATTATCCTGACCACACAGAGGTATCTGAGGATGGGGATGTTGGCCTCAACTTAAAATCTTAATATCCTCCCTACTGTGTAGAAGCTGCTATGCTATATAGTGGTAATGGTGGGATATTGATGGGGGACCACATCTATAGGAAAATAGGAGAGTTGAGTCCCAGAAATGATACTGGAATATACTCTCAGGATTATATCTGTTTCCACTTTAGGTTTTCAGGCAGATAATGAGTATGCAAGAATAGGTAGTCATTTAAGAAATGACAGAGAATAATGGCATTGGTATTTAAGCAGGAAAATTATATGAGTAGTGATTTGTTCCAGTCATATTAACCAGGCAGTTCTATGAAAGGTTAATTAGGAGGAGGAGTAGTAAGTGGTTGAGATGCTGGAAATTCACTGGAAGGCTTTGCAACTATTTAAGCAAGAGATAATTAAGGCTATGCAAAAGAAATTGGGTTGAAAAATATGGAGAGGGTGTATTGTTTTATTTGGATAAATTTGGTGTGTTTTGATTTAATGTTCAATAAAGAAAGGAGAAAAGAGAGGAAGATCTAAGTGGTAGACAGAAATAAGGAAGACAGCATTCTTAGGAATAAAGGGGATTAGTTCTCTTTGGGAAATACTGGTTGAGGTGCCATCCCAGCATCCCAGCATCGAGGTGTGAGGAGGAATCTTCACAAAAAAAGAATTCGAGTGATATGGTCACTTCTCCCTCCCCCTACCCAGAGGAGACAGCGGTGCCAGTCTGAGGTAAGCTGGGTAACTTGGGGAGGTAGAGCCACCTCTGAAGAAAAGCAGCTCAGAGAAGAAGCTCAAGTATTTCCAGAGATGGTCTATGTTCTGAAAAAAAAAAATTAAAATAAGTAGACCCAAATCTAGAGTTCAGGGGATAAGTTCCCCAGGAAAATATCAAACCAAAGGTGAGGAAATAAGAAGAAAGAGCTCGAAGATTCATGGAGCTGGATGCAGGCATTTCTGGATTAGTTTCAAAGTGAAACTGTGGGGCACAGAGATTGTGTATATGGAAGAGAAGGCAAGCTGCTCAGAAGCTTCCTTCAGATCGACAGAGTGCGAGTTGGGGGCTGTCCAGTGCTGGCCTCCTGGTTTAGATGTGGACTCAGTCTTGCAGACTTTGGGTCCAAGAGAGCTTGTTCCTCGTCTCTGAAAGTAGGGCATGGGTCTGTTTCTCCCAACCTTCCTTAAGCCTGAGGATTAATCCAGTCCTCTCTTGGCCATTGATCAGGGAGCAGCCTTTTTTTCTAAATTGTTATTATGTGGCTCATCTGCTGAACAGATCTTTTGTCTTGTTATCTATTTCCCTGACTCTCTATGGGAAGAGGAGCCTGGATGGAACCTGAATCTCTGTTTCTCTTGTTCCTAGTGTCATGTCAGACCAACACCTTACTGAGTAATTGGTCAAAATCTCATCTGATGCTGAGAATAATAAAATATCCCAAAGTTTCGCAGCCCTGCCCATCTTCTTCTAACAGACAGGGATATTGAGACCAGACCTGAAGGCAGATGGCAAGCTTCTCCCAGAACTTCCCAGTCAATATTTACCCTTCCATCCCCATCAGGGCAACTTAGTTTCAGCTGATTCCCTTCTCCCTTTCTGAATCCCAGGACACCTCAGTCAGCATGGCTCTGTTCACGAACAATCTGACAGATCAATGAGCAGAACAACTTGGTCCATGGAAAGAAGGTATGTATCTGTGACTCAGAGAGGCAGCTGTCCCCACTTTGTAAATTACCTAGGAACCCTGAAGGGAAGTTCTCAAGCTAAGTCTGGCCAGTAGAGTGCACTCAGAAGAAAAGGGTTCTAACACATTGGTGATGGGGGCAGTGGGGGTGGGGGGGTCTCTGCTACAAGGAGAATCAAAAGCAGTGCCTGGAAAAGACTGTTTAATTCTTTCAATTCCTTAGACTAACTGATTGTGTAACATGACATCATGTTGTGTATGACTGGTTTTCCCACGTGTCCTGGGAGTCCATCAATATTGGTGGTTTGCACAGTGCCATACCTTAGAGCAGGGACGAGCTGAAAAACAGAAAGCAGGGGAAAGGCCATCGAACTCTTCCAGCAGCTAGGCTCTTCGAGGAGAAATGCCCCAGCCCGCCTCATTTAGGTGCTCAAAACTGACAAGCAAGGGCAAATAGTGATGACAACTTGGTGGAGGGGCCAAGCACGGCCATTTCAACACATGGACCCAAAGCCCCAATGCAATTTGGTGACTTCAAAGGGCCACACCTCTAAGAAAGCTAAAAAGAGCGTAGTCACAGAGCTAAGTTCTCAGGCCAGCCAACTGCGAGTTGTTAAAGATACATGTTCTGGACTTGGACTTCCCGTTTCCATTTCTGACTTTGCCACTTACTATTAGCTACAGCATCCTACTTAAATTGCTCAAGCCCTCTATAGCCCAATCTTCTTCATCTGTAGAAAGGGAATAATAATACCTATTTATAGGATTGTGATGGTCATTAAATAATACATGTAAAACACTTTGAGAACTGCCTGGAAGACAATTTATTCCCCACCAGTGTAACTTTTGATTATTCTAAGCTGCGGGCAAAGAAGGAAATTGTCATATCTGACTTAAACGGGCTTCTTTAGGAATCAATTCAGTTTCATAACTACCTGTTGATTATTGCTTATTTGCATCGATGCACTAAAGATATATTCAATACTACCTGATATTGTAATATTTTTTCATGCCATTTCCCAGTATTTTCAACAAGTTTCAACCAATGTATTGCTGTGCCTAATCTAACATAGCAAGATATAGTAGTAGAGTACACGTTTTGTGTGAGGTAACACTCTCAGTTGAATGCTTTCAAACAATATTTCATTTCTCTTTTCTTTATACTCTTTTCAATTAAACTCAAATTGTAGATTCAAATTTCAGTTCTTAGTAAGCTTGGTGAAATTTCTAAGCCCTTCTGGATCTCATTTCCTCAGCATACTACAATAATAGTATTTATTTCGTAGATTCAGTGCAAAGATGAAATCACCTAATTCAAATAGAAGTTTAGAACACTGCCTGGCTTATAGAAGGAGCTCGAAACCTATTCATTATTATCCATCCATTAAGCTGGGCTTTGAGCATTCCAGTCTGCAGCTTAAGTGCAGCTGCCAAAAGAAGGATCTCTTTGCTGACAGTTTCTCTCAACCCATCCTTACAACATCCTGGTTGATACATGAAAAAGTCAGATGCCATTGTCGCCTTCTGCATTGAAAAAGGGAAGAATTATTGTCACTAGGTGAACACTATTGAATCCAGGTATATATCTCTCATTTCAAATCACACAAAAATAGGCCAGATTTGAGGGATGGGGGGAATGGGGCTGGAATCAATACCAGTCAGCTGTTTTATTCTTCCAAACAGAAGAGGAAAAATTCTGTTCCCTCCTCTTTCTCAGTGCATGTTTCCACTTCAGTCACTTGTCTCTCTGAGTATTGGGTCAATGCAGAGCCAAGTCATCCTGGACATCAAGGAGAGACAGTTGGCAAAGTTTTTCTGTGAAAGTCTAAATTATGTAAATGGTCATCAGTATCAGTAATTTCACTAAACAAAAATGAACAACCAACAAGTTATTAAAGACATGCTAGTACCGTAAGATTAAGTATGTGTGCGTTATCATCTTCAGTTTGGTCTACCTCTAGGTGGCAAGTACCATGAAACACGGAGCCTTTCTGACTCGCTTTCTCTCCTCAGTCCATTATCACCATTTACATGGCATTTGATGATATATTGTAAAGTAGAACACTACTTAGTCGATCTTTTTTATTACACTGTTCAAAGGATAAGAATTGAGTCTTTAATAAGAATACTCCATCAGCATCCATTTATAGGGACAAGAAATAATAAGAGCTAACACTTTAAACTCTTTTATGTGCCAGGTCCAGGGATACATATTTTACAATTTTTTCTTCCCAGTTAATCCCATAACAACCTCATGAAGTAAGTACTTTATCATTTTATATCTTTCCCATTCTCTAGCTGTGGACAAAGTGATACATCTTACCCATGATCACATAGCTAGTAACAACAATTCAAACCTGTGGAGCCAGACCATTGGCTTAGGGTTTCAGTGAGTTCACTGCTACTTATTGAGAGTCCGCTGTGTGCGTGGGATTTAATCACAACCATCTTGTGTGGTAACCATCATTTCTTCTGTTTTCAAATGAGGGAGGGTACTGGATTATGCTGGGTGGGTCACTTAGCTGGAAAAGTGTCAAATTTGAGATGATAATTCAGATCTGTCTGACAATAAAACTATTATTTGTTATAACTTCTTGGCAGAAATCATCTCTTTAAAAACCTGGTCCATACTCTTCCATTGTTATCCCAAGGAAAATAGTGAGAGAAAATAGAGAAAACAGAAGAAAGCCAATGAACCTACAAAAATCATTGAAACTGAAGTAGTTTCTTTGGACAAGTTTGGTTCGAGTTGGTCAGATCTTTCTCTTAACCCAACCTTCCTTCCTAATTGATCTCTTTCCTCCCACTTCTTCTCCCACCCCCACCTCCCTCCTCTCTCTACAACTCCTACCTTTTTGCTGTTACTAGTTCCATAATTTTGGTCAAATCCTCTTGTCTCTGTCCCATTTTTTTGTTACCTCCTCAAGCCTTGAAACTAGTTGTCAGAGGACTTGGGTGTGCCCCAATGCCACAGGCAATCTCTGCTTTTAAATAGGAAGCTTTACCCAGGGACTGTAGTTCTCCCCCGAAGAGCAGTTTGTTGTGTTTGGAAAGGTAACCTAACTAATCAGCTGGGCCCTCCCAGAACAAGTTCAAACAGCACCTTTCCCTGAAATGCCTTGCTAGATCTCTGGGCTTTTTCCTCTCACCTGTCTCCTACGGGTCTTCCTCTCGGTGGAGGTGTGTTGATTGTCATTAAGATTCTCAAAGGGATCACAATTAGATGAACTTCCAGAAGAAATCCTCTTGGAGCAGCATTCCTTGGAAAAGGTGATTTATTTTTTCTAACGGAGAAGAAGACAAACTTTCACTAAGGATAGTTTTCATTCATTTTTAAAATTTCCTGGTACAAGCGTTCTCTACTTTTTCTTTAAATATATAATGAGTTCAAAGGAGCCAAAATTAAACAGGGACTTGTATGCTATATGGGACGGGTTTTGTCCCCAGAAAGTGAAAATACATCTCAAAATTCATAATTATGCCTCTTCTTTCAAATATTTTTGATGGCACTTATTAATCTTATTCTTTCTCTTCCCAGATGAAGGTGATATACTAATTTATCACAATAGGTTTCTGACCAGGGTTAAAAATTTGTCCCTTTGGCAGTCTCAACTGTATATATCTTTGACTTATTTATATTAAGTTATTGGCACTTTGATCTTTCTATTTTCCATTCATTTTATGAGATACTGATAAGGATGTGCAATGATATTAGTAAATTTTTAACATTTTTTAAGTTGCAGAAGAGTTTCTTCAAATGAGGACCTCCTTAGAAGTCCAGTCAACACACAAATGGAAGCAGGGATTCCTGATCAAAATGGGAGCAGAGGACATAGAACCTTATGGAACAACCCCCAGGAGATAATTCTGAAGCATATCCCACTTTTATGTTTGAATACCACTACAACAAAAAGTTTAGATAATGGCACAAATAAAAGTTGTCATACTAACAACAGAAACAAAAAACTCCAAACTGAATTCTTGGCTGGCAGGAAGTCTGCCACACCATGACTTGAAATGTATGTAAATTGATGCATAAATGTTCAAAGAAGTTTATTAAAATCTACTTTAAGGATGTAAGCTTATAATGCATGAAAGTAGAGATTGAAAATTAAATGCATGGAAGTTCAGCACAGCCTTTATAAAATGGAAAATTAAGCTCTTTATTGCTTTTGTATAATTTTACTGTCTATCAGGGCATCTGGCATATAGTAGATAACAAATTCAATATGATTATTTTTATGCATTTTTTATAGGGCTGATATGTAATTTATTCTTCACATATGGTATTAATGGAGCATGGGATACATCTGTTGTCACTTTATTTGATGTGAGACTAGAAAACAAGCAAATAGAGACTAATTTCTCCAGCCTTTGGTAGGGTATAGGATGAATGACTACAACAGTGACATTTTGCATTATGCTTCAAGCTGTAGTCCCACTATGCTTCAGGGGAAACCTGCAAGCTTGAAACAGCAAAGAAAAAAAAAAAGGGCATGGTGCCTCATGGTCTGGTAGAAATGTTTATTATTTAGGGCAGAACCTTCTTATCAGCTTTGAGTGGGGGGAGTCAAACAAATCTTTGTGGTATGTAAGTAAAATTCTATGGAATAAAGTACCATCAAGAATGCAGCTGATAATCTAGAAAAATTGTAAAATTGTCAAGGTTTCATCCATTCAAATGGATGTTAATTATGACAGCTAAAGAGTTCATTTTAAAGAAAAAGGCTCATTCTTGACTAGAAGAAAAAGTTTATATATAATAGACAGAAATTAAGAAAACATGACACTTTTCTTTCATTGGAACTTGAGCAAAATAATGCTGTTTTGGATGTCCAGAAAGTTTTAATTGGATGTTGGGCATTTTACTATTATAATGTTGTTGAGTGTCTAAATTTTATTGCCTTCCTTTAATTTTTTTTTTTTTTTTTGGTATAGAGGTACATTAGTTCAGATCATTTTGATGCTTTTTGACTCATTCTTAAGCTTTATTTGGGTTTTTTAGAGTAATCTCTAGTCTACTGATAAGACATGACTCTACCAAAGTTTCTGTTGAACATCTGATGTGTTCAGCAAGGTCTTTCCACAATAGATGGTATGAAGTTGAACATCTAGCCCTGTTGGAGCCCTGGGAATTTTCCACTCACAGATATCCAATAGTTGGTCTTTGCATGGCCTCATGGAATTTTACCCTAGTTATGCAAAGCTTAATATATTTGATCAAAAGTTTGAGACCTCCATGCAGATTTCTGCACCTCTTCCTCTACATATGTTTTATGTCTATGATATTCTGCCCTATAAATTTCAGCTGTCTCAGCCCCCCTGTACTCAAATCTATGCTTTCTCAACTTAGTGAGACTTTCATACTCTGCTTAGATTTCCTCTTCCTGTGCTGGGACACAGACAGTACCTCCAGGCAGAAATTCAGGGTAATAGTAAAGCCCACCTAGCTTGCTCTCCTTTTCTCAAGGATCACAGTCCTGCACTATCTGTTGTCCATAGTCTGAAAAGAGTTAATTTTTTATTTCTTGTCTTTTAGTTGTTAACAGCACAAGGGAAAGTTCAGCCCTAGTTACTAATTCATGTCTGAAAGTTAAATTTTTGCTATAAATCAGGAGCAAATAGACAAGTTTTGCCATGGAAAATTCTGCCATTCCAAAACACAAAATCTATCATATCCAAGTAACAATGTTTTATGTTTATTTTTCCATGATCCTATTTTAATCCATAAAATCTAATAGTCCCTTGGTCTTATGGAGATAATAAACTCTCTGACAGATTCTGTGAATTGTGAAAATTTGTCTTGTGTTTAATTACAATCTATTTTATTGGCTTCTACCTTGTCAATATTTCTATACCCATATATATATATATATATGTATACACACACACACACATATATATGCACATATTTTACAATAATAACAATAAAAATGATGACATATTGCTCAGCTTAAATGCCCACTTTATTTATCAGATTTTTCTTTTTAATCGTTTGGGTTGCTTCCAAGAATGTAATCCATGCAAAAACCTGAAGATTTGCCGCCACTGAGGATTTTCACAGGAATGTGATGCAGTCTCTAAGGACAATTTTAGTGGAAAGTCTGAGTATCGGTGGGCTAAGAATAGAGTTTCCCAGCAGACCAACATGGACTTTAGTAAATTCTAATGTATTTACAAGGGAAAAATTAGCCACCAATGTGCTCAAGCTGCTATTGTTGTATACCTTATCAAAAACTTTTGAAACCAAATGTGCTATGAAACAGAATTTTTCTGGTTTGAGGAAGGTAGTACCTTATATATCCCATATATTTTATAATATCTCCTGCTGGGACTGGGCAACATGGAAATCATACTCCTCAATATTTTTGCAATGAAATGAGTAAACAGTCTCACTAACTGGAAAAAACAAATGAAAACAACAAAAAAAGTGTTTTTTGGAGATTTTTAGACTTGGAAGCTTCAGATAAGGGATTAAGGATAAGTATTTAAGGTCTCTAAGTTTCTTTAATAAGGTCCCCAAGGAGAAAAGATGGCGGCGAAGTAGAGACGTGGAGTGCATCCCTCTCCACAGATGCATTGGGAATGCACGGAAGGACGCAGTACTTCCCACAGAGAACCAGCTGAACACCAGCAGATGGCCTCGGACACCAGAAAGGGCTGCGGGGAGCCCAACATAGCCGGTAGGGAGGCATCTACAAGGGCTCAAAGAGGGTGAAGCAGCGGAGCTGTGGCAGACGGGAGGGAGTGAGAAACATACGGAGGGTCTGCAGCGCAGCTCAGCGTTCCCGGACCGAGACATCAATCCGCGGCTGAACGGAGGGTCCGGGAGCGGGAGCGTGGGAACCGGAGAGCTGGTTCAGGGGGAGAAACATTGTTGCCGGTAGGGTGACGGACCGAGAGGACAGGAGGGAGGAGGTCCGCGGAGAGGAGTGCCGTCCCTGAGAGCTGCCCGGCCATGATGGCGGCTGGAGGCTGCAGGCTCACGGGCGGGGGGGAGGAGCCGCGCACGTAGCCTCTCTCTCTCTTTTAGTGCCTCTGCAACAGGCAGTGGAGAGATGCCCTGCGGGCCACCTAAGGCACTCAGGGAAAATAAGCACCCTCAGGCGCTCGGCTGGGGCTAGATTAAAACCCCTTGCAATGCCAGCAGCAGGGAGGCTGCCGAGAGAAAAAAAAAAAAAAACAACAGCAACAACAACAACAAAAAAACCCGAGAGAGGCCCAACTATAAGACTTTCTGTTTACGCCTGAGCCACCAGCGCCCTCTGCAACAGGCACCTCCAAGCCCGACTGAAACAACAGTGTGCCACTGCTCACTCACTCCCAGGAGAAGGAGCCACTATTGTACCCTCTCCCTCCCCACACACCGATGCTTACAGAAGAACAATAAGGGAACCTCTGCTGGTCACAGAATAATTCAAAAAAGCCCAAGGCGAGGAGAAGGACACTCACAGCTGAGACGCTAAGGAAACAGAAATAGTAGTATGAATACCTATTGAACTGGTCCATTCTGGGATCAGTTCTGGATTTTTTTTTTTTCTTTTTCTTTCTCTCTCTCTCTCTCTTTTTTTTTTTCTTTCTTTATTAAATACGATCTTAGCCCTAAGGGATCTACAAGTTTTATAACATAATTTTTAATGATATTTTTTATTCTTTTTTTTTTTTTTTTTTGCCTTTTTACATACTTCTATATCTAGCTAAGTTTTTGGTAGTATGGACAATATATCTCTCATACTTTCCTTTCATCCCTATCTTTTATACATTTCTATTCCTTTCTTTTTATTTGCATATTTCCAACCACATTACGCTCTTCTGTTCCCCTTTCTTCCAGCCATTTTAAGTTTATTTTATCTTAACATACTTATAAGCAACACTATCGGTCTGCTCAGACTCCTTGCTCTATTCTCCAGATGACGCACTGCCTTGGTATTTAATATTAGGCTTTTGTCTTTATCTTAGTTCTTAGTACAGTTGTCTAATTACATTCTGAGAATCTCCATTCTCTCTGGTGGTACTCTAGCTCTTTTCTATATTTGATCCTAGCTTACAAAATCTCCCTGGATTAATGTTTGTATGTGTAAGGTGTTATTTGTTTGTTTGTTTGCTTTTGCGTTTGTCTCTGATTTGGTCTGTTTCAGTTGTCAATTTCTGTTGGGTTTCTCTTTGAATATCTGATAGCACACTGGGGTTCTGTCAGGTCTTTCTAGAGCCTTATGTCCTAACGGATTCAGTAATTGTGTGTCTTTTACATGTATGTGTTTCCTAGACTTAATATTCGTTTAATCCAATACTTGGACATTAGTCTGAGGCTTGGACAGTCTTCTATAAACACCTCTATCGCCAGGACAAGCAACCCCAAAAGCTTGGACAACCATGAGGAAACAAAGAAACACCATGCAGGCAAAGGAGCAGGAAAAAAACCCACAAGACCAAATAAATGAGGAGGAAATAGGAAAAATGCCTGAAAAAGAATTTAGAGTAATGATAGTAAAAATGATACAAAATCTCGATAACAAAATAGAGACAGTACAAGAAACAGTTCATAAGAACTCAGAAAAACAAACAGCAATGGATAACAAAATAACTGAAATTAAAAATACTCTAGATGCTATAACCAGCAGAATGACTGAGGCAGAAGAACGAATAAGTGAGTTGGAAGATAGAATGGGGGAAATAAATGCCACAGAGCAGGAAAAAGAAAAAAGAATAAAAAGATTAGAAGACAGTCTCAGAGACCTCAGTGATAACATTAAGTGTACCAACATTCGAATTATAGGCATCCCAGAAGAAGAAGAAAACAAGAAAGGGTCTGAGAAAATATTTGAAGAGGTTCTAGTGGAAAACTTCCCCAACATGGGAAAGGAAATAATGAACCAAGTCCAAGAAGCACAGAGAGTCCCATACAGAAGAAACCCAAGGAGAAATACACCAAGACACATATTAATCAAACTAACGACAATTAAACACAAAGAAAAAATATTAAAAGCAGCAAGAGAAAAGCAACAAACAACATATAAGGGAAAACCCATCAGAATAACAGCTGACCTTTCTACAGAAACTCTGCAGGCCAGAAGGGACTGGCAGGATATACTGAAGGTCCTGAAAGAGAGAAACCTACAGCCAAGAATCCTCTACCCAGCAAGAATTTCATTCAGATTTGAGGGAGAAATCAAAAGCTTTCCAGGCAAGCAAAAGTTAAGAGAATTCAGCACCACCAAACCAGCCTTACAACAAGTGATAAAGGAACTTCTCTAAGTAGGAAACACAAGAAAAGGAAAACACCTACAAATACAAACCCAAAACAATTAAGAAAATGGTAATTGGAACACACATGTCAATAATCACTTTAAATGTCAATGAATTCAATGCTCCAACCAAAAGACACAGACTGGCTGAATGGATACAAAAACAAGACCCTTCTATATGCTGCCTACAAGAAACCCACTTCAGACCAAGGGATACATATAGACTGAAAGGAAAGGGATGGAAAAAGATATTCCATGCAAATGGAAGTCAAAAGAAAGCTGGAGTAGCAATACTCATATCAGACAAATTAGACCTTAAAGTAAAGACTATTAAAAGAGACAAGGAAGGACACTACATAATGATCAAGGGATCCATTCAAGAAGAACATATCACACTGGTAAATATCTATGCCCCCAACATAGGAGCACCTCAATACATAAGGCAAACGCTAACAGCTATAAAAGGGGACATCGACAGTAACACAATAATAGTGGGAGACTTGAACACCCCACTTACATCAATGGGCAGATCATCCAAACAGAAAATAAATAAGAACACACAAGCTTTAAATGACACATTAGACCATCTCGACTTCATTGATATTTATAGGACATTCCATCCAAAAACGACAGACTACACTTTCTTCTCAAGGGCACACGGAACATTTTCCAGGATAGATCACATCTTGGGTCACAAATCAAACCTCGGCAAATTCAAGAAAATTAAAATCATATCAAGCATCTTCTCAGACCACAACGCCATGAGACTAGATATCAATTACAGGCAAAAAACTGCAAAAAATACAAACACATGGAGGCTAAACAATTCACTCCTAAACAACCAAGGAATCACTAAAGAAATCAAAGAGGAAATCAAAAAATATCTAGAAACAAATGACAACGAAAACACAACAACCCAAAACCTATGGGACGCAGCAAAAGCAGTTCTAAGAGGGAAGTTTATAGCAATACAGTCCTAACTCAAGAAACAAGAAAAATATCAAATAAACCACCTAACCTTACACCTAAAACAACTAGAGTAAGAAGAACAAAGAAACCCCAAAGTGAGCAGAAGGAAAGAAATCATAAAGATCAGAGCAGAAGTAAATGAAAAAGAAAGGAAGGAAGCCATAGCAAAAATTAATAAAACTAAAAGCTGGTTCTTTGAGAATATTAACAAAATTGATAAACCATTAGCCAGACTCATCAAGAAAAAAAGGGAGAAGATGCAAATCAACAGAATTAGAAATGAAAAAGGAGAAGTAACAATGGACACCTCAGAAATACAAAACATCATGAGAGACTACTACAAGCAACTATATGCCAATCAATTGGATAACCTGGAAGAAATGGATACATTCTTAGAAAAATACAATCTTCCAAGACTGAACCAGGAAGAAATAGAAACCATGAACAGACCAATCACAAGTACGGAAATTGAGGCAGTGATTAAAAATCTCCCAACACACAAAAGCCCAGGACCAGATGGGTTCACGGGCGAATTCTATCAAACATTTCGAGAAGAGTTAACACCTATCTTTCTCAAACTCTTCCAAAATATTGCAGAAGGTGGAACACTCCCAAACTCATTCTACGAGGCTACCATCACCCCGATACCAAAACCAGGCAAAGATGTCACAAAAAAAGAAAACTACAGACCAATATCACTGATGAATATAGACGCAAAAATCCTCAACAAAATACTAGCTAACAGACTGCAACAGCACATTAAAAAAATCATACACCATGATCAAGTGGGGTTTATCCCTGGGATGCAAGGATTCTTCAATATATGCAAATCAATCAACGTGATACATCATATCAACAAATTGAAGGATAAAAACCGTATGATCATCTCAATAGATGCAGAAAAAGCTTTTGACAAAGTTCAACATCCATTTATGATAAAAGCTCTCCAGAAAATGGGCATAGAAGGAAATTACCTCAACAGAATAAAAGCCATATGTGAAAAACCAAAAGCCAACATCATTCTCAATGGGGAAAAACTGGAAGAATTCCCTCTAAGAACAGGAACAAGACAAGGGTGTCCACTCTCACCACTATTATTCAACATAGTTTTGGAAGTTTTAGCCACAGCAATCAGAGAAGAAAAAGAAATAAAAGGAATCCAAATTGGAAAAGAAGAAGTCAAATTGTCACTCTTTGCAGATGACATGATATTATATATAGAAAACCCTAAAGACTCTACCAGAAAACTGCTAGCACTAATTAATGAGTTTAGTAAAGTAGCAGGATACAAAATTAACGCACAGAAATCTCTTGCATTCCTATACACTAACAACAGAAGAGCAGAAAGAGAAATTAAGGAAACTCTCCCATTCACCATTGCAACCAAAAGAATCAAATACCTAGGAATAAACCTGCCTAAGGAGGCAAAAGATCTGTATGCAGAAAACTTTAAGACATTGATGAAAGAAATCAAAGACGACACAAACAGATGGAGGGACATACCATGTTCTTGGATTGGAAGAATCAACATCGTGAAAATGACTGTACTACCCAAAGCAATTTACAGATTCAATGCAATCCCAATCAAATTACCAATGGCATTTTTCACAGAACTAGAGCAAGAAATCTTACGATTTGTATGGAAACGCAAAAGACCCCGAATAGCCAAAGCAATCTTGAGAAGGAAAAATGGAGTTGGTGGAATCAGGCTTCCTGACTTCAAACTATACTACAAGGCCACAGTGATCAAGACAGTATGGCACTGGCACAAAAATAGAAAGGAAGATCAATGGAACAGAATAGAGAACTCAGAAGTAAGCCCAAACACATATGGGCACCTTATCTTTGACAAAGGAGGCACAAGTATACAATGGAAAAAAGACAGCCTCTTCAATAAGTGGTGCTGGGAAAATTGGACAGCAACATGTAAAAGAATGAAAGTAGAACACTTCCTAACACCATACATGAAAATAAACTCTAAATGGATTAAAGACCTACATGTAAGGCCAGACACTATCAAACTCCTAGAGGAAAACATAGGCAGAACACTCTATGACATCCATCAAAGCAAGATCCTTTTTGACCCACCTCCTAGAATCATGGAAATAAAATCAAGAATAAACAAATGGGACCTCATGAAACTTCAAAGCTTTTGCACAGTGAAAGAAACCATAAACAAGACTAAAAGGCAACCCTCAGAATGGGAAAAAATAATTGCCTATGAAACAACGGACAAAGGATTAACCTCCAAAATATACAAGCAGCTCATGCAGCTTAATACCAAAAAAGCAAATAACCCAATCCACAAATGGGCTGAAGACCTAAATAGACATTTCTCCAAAGAAGACATACAGATGGCCAACAAACACATGAAAAGATGCTCAACATCACTCATCATCAGAGAAATGCAAGTCAAAACCACAGTGAGGTATCACCTCACACGGATCAGAATGGCCATCATCACAAAATCTGGAAACAACAAATGTTGGAGAGGGTGTGGAGAAAAGGGAACTCTCCAGCACTGTTGGTGGGACTGTAAGTTGGTACAGCCACTATGGAAAACAATTTGGAGGTTCCTTAAAAAACTACAAATAGAACTACCATATGATCCAGTAATCCCACTCCTGGGCATATACCCAAAGAAAACCATAATCCCAAAAGAAACTTGTACCATAATGTTTATTGCAGCACTCTTTACAATAGCCAGGACATGGAAGCAACTGAAATGCCCATCAACAAATGAATGGATAAAGAAGATGTGGCATATATACACAATGGAATATTACTCAGCTATAAAAAGGGATGAGATGGAGCTATATGTAATGAGGTGGATAGAACTACAATCTGTCATACAGAGTGAAGTAAGTCAGAAAGAGAAAGACAAATATTGTATGCTAACTCACATATACGGAACCTAAAAATGGTACTGATGAACTCTGTGACAAGAACAAGGACGCAGATACAGAGAATGGACTGGAGAACTCGAGGTATGGGAGGGGGCGGGGGGTGAAGGGGAAACTGAGACGAAGCGAGAGAGTAGCACAGACATATATATACTACCAATTGTAAAATAGTCAGTGGGTGGTTGTTGTATAACGAAGGGAGTCCAACTCGAGGATGGAAGATGCCTTAGAGGACTGGGGCGGGGAGGGTGGGGGGGATTCGAGGCGGGGGGAGTGAAGGAAGGGAGGGAATAAGGGGATATGTGTATAAAAACAGTTGATTGAACCTGGTGTACCCCCCCAAAAAAATAAAAAAAATAAAAAAAAAATAAGGTCCCCAAGAAGCCTCTAGGAAAAAAAAATATGTTCAGATATTGATATAATCATAATATGCTCGTATACATTATTCATTAGATTAAAATATATGTTAGCAAAGTAATCATTTATATTTTGCTTGGAAACAACAGATAAACTTTCATAGAAAATTTTTTTTCTTAATTTATGACTTTAAGTAGCTTACTAATGAAATATCAAATGGATAATATTGAAAGAAATCAACGGGAAGTAATCCATTACCACTAATAATCATACTGGTCAGGGTGTTATGACATCTAATCTTTTTACAACACTACTGTTTGAAAAGCATTTGCAGATATTATTTGATTCTTGTCAGAATCCTCTGTAGCTTATAGTATGGGTATTATTATTAATCTCAATTTGCAAGTGAGAAAATTGAGGCTTAGAAAACCACTTGCCTGTCAAAGCCCATTCAGGTCTCGTAGTTAGGACTTCTGATGGCAAATCGAGTGTTCATTTCACTATATTTCTCTGATAGTCCAGCTGCAGCAAAATTTTATTGTAACACATTTCTCATTGTAAAGAAGTCATTTGTTCCCTCTACATGGGTTAAGAAGCCATTTATTCATTTACTCATATATTAAAAAGAAAGTGTATTGGGTGTTTGCCATGAGTTCTAGGCACAGCACCAACTCCATAGAAAAAAGAATTCTAACTTAGCTTTAGGAATTGCCTTCTGGAAAGAAGCAGAGGAACTTGATCAACTAACTGGGAAGACTAAAATAAATAAAATAAAATTCCTAAAATATTTATAAGGCTCCTTTGTAAATAATAATCCAACTAGGCTTATGCCCAGGGAACCATTTCAGTACTAGAAGAGAGGTCACTGACAGCTATTCTAAGGGCCTTGTTTTCAGATGAGGTCAAGGCTAAGTGTTGAGGTACCTGTCTGAGGCCCTATAGCTCATGAAAGGCCAAAGAGTCTGTTAACCAGACCAAAGTCCCTTAACTTGGGGTTCCGTGTTCTTTCTAGCACTCCCTTCAGTTCATAGTATTTTTAAAGGTCTCATTATCTTCTCTCAATGGAGGGGCCTGAAGTTTTGCAAATGAGGGAAAATGGCATGCAGAAGGGAGAAATATAAAGTCCACTGGATCAGGTCCAGACTGATCAGGAATGGACACGAGCTCCCTAAAGCCCCTTCTCGCCACGCTGACCCTTCCAGTGAGCACACAAGCCGCTCTGCCTGTCGTGGTCAGCATAGTCAGCTGCTTGGTCTCCGTGAAGTTCTCTAGGGACTCGAGTGACAGACCAGCTGATTGGAATTGAATTAGGTGGTACTTTGTTTTCCTTGTCCATGATTTGTCTTTAATCAAATCCTGGCCAATTCAGATCCTCTCTGTTCACTTTTCATTGAAGGCTCCTTAGTGAGCCACATCTCCAGCCCTTGTTTCTAGCACTGAGGCTATTGGCTCTAAAAGCCTCCATGGAATGAGTCATGTGCTTGAAATGGTCCTGGGGGAACCCAACGGGCAAGCTTCCAAGTCATTTGCAGGTGATCTTTCACTAAGAGAAGTTCCTGAAAATTAATGCCTCACTGATTTCAGGCCATTCTTGGAATCCCAGAATATTTTAATTAATTACTTTTTTAAATTAAAAAAAAATTTGTTTTTATGTGGACCATTTTTAAAGTCTTTATTGAATTTGTTACAATATTGCTTCTGTTTTATGGTTTGGTTTTTTTGGCCACGATGCATGTGGGATCTTAACTCCCCGACCAGGGATCAAACCTGCACCCCCTGCACTGGAAGGCGAAGTCTTCACCACTGGACTGCCAGGGAAGTCCCCTATTACTTGTTTTAATTAATCAACTAATTAATTAAACGGTTAATAGCTAAGCACTTGTAGTATTAAGGGACCTATGTTCACATGGATGGTATGGTAGAGCCCTTAGGAGCTAGTGACCTGAAATAAGCCTGTTGTTGTGTCCTCCCCCTTTATGGGTAAGGATCGCAGAGGTATACAGTCCCTTATTCTACAACACACATTAATATTTCTGAAATAAAATGAATATATAGTCCCACTAATTGATATGTGTGTGAATGTTCATGCTACATTCACGTATGTGTATGATGCTAAACTCATATAGTATAAAATGCCTTTTAAGCAGTACCATATCTGTATAAGAAATACGCTTACTCTTAAGTTCATTCTGGGTGTATATCCGATTATTCTCTTAATAGTGAAGCATGATTTCCAACAAATCTTCAACCTGCAAAAGGAGTCTTGCAAGAAAAAAAAAAGAGCTCAGGAATTCTCCCTACCTGGAAAGAATATGCACCAAGGGGCTTCCCTGGTGGTCCAGTGGTTATAACTCCGCACTGCCAATGCAGGGGGCCTGGGTTTGATCCCTGGTAAGGGAACTAGACCCTGCATGTCGCAACTAAGAGCCTGCATGCTGCAACTAAAAGATCCCGCACATAACAATGAAGATCCTGCATGCCACAACTAAGACCCAGTGCAGCCAAATAAAGAAAGAAGATACACCAAACAAATCGGAAAAGAGAATCAAGAATATAGAAAGAAGTCACTGATTCATGCAGAACCTCAAAGGCCTTTGTTTTTGGCCTAAGCAAGGGTTCAAGTCAGCCCTCCTGATCTTTGGTTTTTAGCCCATCCCTATTACTTTCCACAGCAAGGTACTTTGCACATTTTCAACAGCACAAGGAAGAGCTTCTTCATGGCTCCCAAGTACAGTGCCATTCTTATCCTGCCCATCTTTCTGCATTTATGTCCTCCTCCACTTCATTCCTTTTCTGGTAATCTAAACTACTAAACTCATTTATTTTTTCTCTAGTCTTGGAAATTTCCTCCAACCCTCTCCCCATAAATGGAGAAACCTGCTTCTTGTGGTTCCCCCAAGCATATCTATGTTCTATAGAAGGGTTAGGACTAGGGTTAAAGGAATTTTTATTTGCTTACAAACCTCTAGAATTGGAGCTGAGTTTTTGAGAATACCAAACAAGTTTTGAGTACATTAAGAGAATTTTAAAAAATCAAGGCACATAGGACCTGTTAAAGCATTTAAATCCAGAGTTTCTTAATCCCGGCCCATGGACTCTTGCATGGTTAAAGAATGAATTTGAAGGAGTATGTAGGCCCCCTGTAATTGGAAATAACAAAAAAGTATGGATGGGTGGGGAAAGGTTTCATTTATTTTCACAAGATTCTGTGATCCCGAAGGGTCCCATAGTTAGCCCTATAGTAAAAAATTCAGCAAAACAGAATAGTTGGAGATTTGGGATTTCAATCATTCTCTCCTCCTCCCTTCAGGCTCTAAACAACTGAGAATAGGAGAAGGTAGCCAAATTGAGCCCAGAGAATTAATGCTAAACCTGGGTGAACGATGATAGTAGGATCTGAGCCTCAAAGGGGGCTTCCTACCTCCTCCTTTCTGAATTAAAAAAGGCAGGACTAAAGATGTGGACTCACTTGACCTGCCCACCTAGCTACAGGCAGAGAGAAACCGCATGAAGTTCAGCCTGCTTGCTCACAGTTATCCAAGGAGAAGGAAGAGGGTAAAGGTCAGCATGTCCAGGAGCCTCGTCTTTGCAAGTCAATGACAACCCTTCTGATAACCAAGGGCCAATGGATTTTTCCCTATTACTAATTCACCATGCATGTAAGTCATTTATCTTATCTGAGAGAGAATCAAGTAAGAAGGAAAAGGAGAAAATAGTAATATTACAACACTAAAAGTCACTTTGCCTCTGTGGAAACATGGTATGGGACTAAGTGTTTCTGGCTAACAGGAAATGTGATGTACATATCTCACAATCTACCTTTCATTGAGCCTTGTGAAACTAAATCTAATAACCTCAGAAATACAGCTTTTGCATTAACCAGAAGCGAAGGCTGCTAATATTTGTCCTCTACCCCTTCCAATATTGTGCCTAATACAGCACAGCCTGGTGGTTATGAGAGCAAGACAGGAGCCTGACTCCTGCATCCCATTCCTAAATCCATCATTTGTGTGGCCTTGAGAAAGTTATTAAAACTCTGTGCCTTAGTTTCCTCATGTGTAATATGGTCACATAATATTTAATAGGGTTGTTCTAAGGAATAAATAAATTTATGCATGCAAAGTGCTTAAACCTCATTCCACCATGGTAAGCAATCAGTTACAGCTAGTTGTTACTCGCTAAATGGAGTTTGTCCAGTAAGAAAGTCCTTCAAACATTGTTTTCCTAGCCATACAACTTTATATGTCATAAATTTTACTCAGAAAGTCTTACCCATACTGTGTCCATTCATCCCACTTTTAAAATTATCCACAAAATGTCCAAGGATTGCCAAAATGATGGGATACTCTACAGCATTAAAAAATTATATTATAGAATAATATTTAATGACATGAGAGATATTTATAATATACTTTAAATGAAATAGAATTTTTAAAGCAGTATGAAACGTATGATACATTTTTTTCTTAAATAACAGATGTATGTTGATAAAGTATTTGGAAGAATGTGACTTCACATTGGAAGAGACCATAATCGTCACTTAGCCTAACCTCTCCATACTCTCCAAATACAGCAGATTTCACTGGTGCCCTTCTGCCATAGATTCAGACATATTCTTGGATTACATGTTTTCATTGACTGAGAATTCCGAAATGCTGGGGCATCAGAGTCTACTGTTAGATTGTTCTTGGATATTTCTTACTTGCATTAAACAAAATCAACCCTTAAAGGATGGAAACAATAGAAACATTTTATTTTCTCTACAGTATCAGAGTAATTATTTTTTTGAATAGATAAGCTTTAAACACTTACCTGGAGTTTCAATTTTCTCCCAATTCTCTCTCCTCCAGGCCAAGCCTTTTGTGTTCTTCCAAGTTTCTTATCTCTCTTAGTTGGCAGTGCCACCGCCCTAGTTCAATCTCCTTTTATTTCTTACCTGACCCATTAAAAGACTTGTCACCTCAACAAGTGATCTGCTTCCTCCCTGTCCTTCTCTAGTACATTCTCCACATGACAATGTAGTTTGTTAATCAGATCATGAGACTTCCCACTTTTAAGTCAAACTCAGCATTATACTAACACAAGAATCTAAACATCAATGCCCAGTGGAAGATTTGGCCCACCTTCCCTCCCTCATTCTGTCCTCATCTCAGCTCCTCAGAGGGGCCAAACACCTTCCCATATTATTGTCTTACTAGGTGCCCCCACACTTCTCTTCTCACACTGGTCCCTTCTAAACCTTTAAGTATTTAGCTAATTCTCAATACCTTCCCCACCACTTCCCTGCTCCTATTCATCCTCCCCTCACTGTTATGTAACCATTCTTTTGTTTTATGTGACCTTTTATATTTAATTAACATAGGAATTAATTAATTTGTGACCTTTGTAAAATGTGTATTTAATTAACATAAAGAAATGTGAATAGTCTCGGTTTGTGTCTCATTTGCTTGAGCACTTCCTTTAAGAATTTTTACATTTAAAAAAGTCTACCCATACTACTATGAGTGCACCTCATCGTTTCTAATAGCTGCATTGAATTTCCCAGTGTGCGCCCACCACGTTTGACATTTGCATTATCAGGTAATAGACACACATATTGCCTCCAATTCCCCACTATCATAAGAAACACAACAATGAACATCCTCGTGCAAGTCCCTTTGTGGACCTACATGTCTCAGGAATGTTGGGGGGGAGGGGGCAGAGGGGAAGCTGGGATGAAGTGAGAGAGTAACACTGACATATATACACTACCAAATGTAAAATAAATAGCTAGTGGGAAGATGCTGCATAATACAGGGAGATCAACTTGATGATGGGTGATGACTTAGAGGGGTGGGATAAGCAGGTGAGAAGGAGTCATGGGAGGGAGAGGATATGGGGATATGTGTATAAATACAGCTGGTTCACTTTGTTGTACAGCAGAAACCGACACAACAGTGTAAAGCAATTATACTCCAATAAAGAGCTTAAAAAAAAAAAAAGGAATATGTTTACTCTGGGTAACAGGGTATATTTATTTCTAATTTGATCAAGTACTATTACAATGGCTGTTCCAGGCTAACCTGCAACCAGTAACATTTAAGGGTCTCTATGTTCACAAGCTTCTGCCAACATTATCCATCTTTCATTTTTGCAAATTTTAGGGGAATGAAGTTATACCCTGTTTTTTTTAATTTCTATTTCTGCCATTCCCAATAAATTTGAGCTTTTCTTTATATACAGGAATGTGATGTATAGATGTGTGTTATGTAGTTATAAGAGTGTCCAGCCAAGAATGTGAGTCAGAGCTGAGTTCCAGCCAATGCTCTGTGTGCCCTGGCATGGGACTATAGCTATCTAAAGGAAGGGCTGACTTCCTTTAATTCTCATCAAAGCAATATCTGGGTTAGCACTAGTCCAGAGGACATGCTTATTAGTCACTTAGGTTTCAGATTCTCGGAATTCCTTGCCATATCCTTTCCCCCCTTTAAAGTTGAAAGTCCTGTATTTTCGCATTGATTTTTAGTCATTCCTTGCATAGTATAATCCCTTTTTGGCTTCAGACATTGCACATATCTTCTCTATTATGTCAAGTGTCTGTCAGATTTGTCCATGACATTCTTCTTTTAACCAAATTTCTGAATTTTGACTTAATCAAAAATAGTCTATTCTTTTCCTTATGTATTTTATTTTATTTATTTATTTATTTTTACCTTAATTAAAAAGCACTTTATTGCTAAAAAATGCTGACCATCATCTGGACTTTCATTGATTCATAGCAGTAACATCAAAGATCACTGATCACAGGTCCCCATAACAAGTATAATGACGAAAAAGCTTGAAATATTTCAAGAATTAGCAAAAGGTGACAAAGCGAAACGAAGTGAACAAATGCTGTTGGAAAAACTTCGAGCACAATAGATTTGCTCAACTCAGGGTTGCCACAAACCTCCCTTCAATTTGTAAAAAACGTAACATCTGCGAAGCACAACAACGCGAAGCACAATAAAGCGAGGTGTGTCTATGATAGTGAACCATGCATTTCACATTATTTTTTTTAACAAAAAACCTCTGAAACTTCTAGCATCTAACTCTATTACAGGAAAATTATTCAATGTTTATTTTTTATGGTCACTTATTTAAAAAAACACAAATATAGTGTTATGGAAAGTACAAAATACAGAATGATTTAAGGAATTTCCAAGAATTCTCAGGATTCCAATTTCTTATTCCCAAATCCACCAAATTAGTGGCTGTCAGGAATTCGGAAGCACTGCAGACTAGTGAACTCACCCCTGGTTGGGAACAGAGGATTTACCCAGCCGCAGGGGTGCAGGGATGGGAAGGAGAGGGCAGTCTTGCCCCACATTGGTCTCAGGTAAGCTCCATTGCAGGGCGCCACCCCATCAGCAGTGACCCCCCACCCACCCCCAGCCTGCAGTGACCTCATGCCCAGCACTCCAGTGCCCTCACCAAACCTGAAACAATCCGAACCCTGGGTCAGCCTCTGCCTCTCTCTTCCTGGTCCCCAGGAGAAGAGAAGAGTAACATTTATCTTCCTTCTAATTTGTCCTTTTCAAATGTCAACAGGGAAGGGAAGGGGCACCATTCCTCTCTCAGCTCCACACCAGTCTCCCTAGCAGAATCCCTCACTCTACATCTCCTTATCTGTTTATATGGGATGGAGGAGGGGTGAGAGTGGGGACACCCCCTGGGATCTCTGGAAGATCAGGGTGGCTCAGGTGGGGTGTGGAAAGCTGGGCACCTCTCCTTTAGGCTTCCTGGAACCCAGGAAATGTGGAAGAGGATGAAAAGCCACACAATGAAGAGAGTGACTGGCCCTTTGCCTCAGGGTGGACAGCAGTTCTATCTATTGATGCACCCTGAAACCCCAAGATTTAATGGTTTAAAACAAACATCTTTCATTTAATCACAACTCTGTGGGTCAGGAATTCAGACAGGTACCTTCCTGGTTGTCCAGTGGTTAGGATTCTGCGCTTCTGCTGCAGGGGGCATGGGTTTGATCCCTGGTTAGGGAACGAAGATCCCACAACCCACTCAGCCAAAACTAACAAACAAAAAACAAAAACAAAAACAAAAGAAAAAAGGAAGGAATTCAGACAGGTTACAGCCAGGATAGCTCACCTCTGATCCATGTGATGATGTCTCCCAGAGCTGGAATGTCCATGGCCTCTTCATTCCCAGGTCGGATGCCTCAGCGAGGAGGGCTCAGAAGGCTGGCTGGAGTGGCTCAACCAGATCATTTATCCAGTTTCCTTGGTTCTCCTCCATGTAGTTCCAGGGCCTCTCTCTTTTCCTGGGGCTTTTCCACATGATGGTCTTTCCTGAAAGGTGGCTGAACTTATACGGTGCTTCAGGGCTCACAAATGTTCAAAAGTGGAAGCAGCCAGGCAGTGGGGTGACGGTAACTTGCTCTGGTATGTTATTCTGCTCAGGCTGCCATAACAGAATTCCATAGACTGGATGGTTTAAACAACGGAAATTAATTTTCTCACAGTTCTGGAGGCTGGACGTCCAGGATCAGAGTACCAGCTGGGCTGGTGTCTGGTTGGGAGGCCTCTCTTCCTGGCTTGCAGACAGCTGCCTTCTCAGTGCATCCTCACATGGCCTTTTCTCTGTGTGCACTTCTTTATGTATTTTAATCATGGGGTTTTGCTTAAATCCTTCCCCAATCTTAATTCACAAGGGTATTTTCCTGCATTATTTTGTATTAACTTGATAGTGTTACATTTTACATTTAGATATTAAATCTTTGTGGGATCAACCTTTGACTGTATTGTAAAGTAATCTTCTGATTTTATTTTTCTCCACATTCTGAGATCTTTTTCTCAGCAATATTTGCTAAGCAAATTTTCCCTATTACTTTACAGTGCTATCTTTATCATGTAATAAAATGGCTCTGAGCTCTCTGTGTTGTTCCATTGGTCTATTTGTCCATACTTATTCTAGAGCCACACTCTTTTACTACTTTACTTTGTATGTTTTTGTATATAAGCCTCCTTTTTTCCTTTTTTTTTCAAAATGGCAGATTTTCATGAGTGTATTTTCCCATGCAAATTTTAGAACATGATGTATATACTTCCTCAAAATATCCAATTAGAATTTTCATTAGTATTTTGTTGAATTTAAAGATTATTTGGGAAGAGAATTAACCTACTTATAGTCTGAGATCTAAAAGAAAGAAGTACCTAACCATGATGGATTTCTTTGTTTTCTTTTAACAGGTATCTAAATTTTTTTAACTGAAATCTTATGCACTCGTTAATACACATAGACCTTATAGTTTGCTAGCAAATGCGAATGCTGTTTTACCTTTTAAGATGGAGCTAATTTGTCATTGAAAAATACTATTAATTTTGGAATTTTATTTTTTATCTGGTAATCTCATGAAATTATTTTATAAATTCTAATAGTTGGCATACTGATTATATTGGTTATTCTAGGTAGACTGTCACATTATCTGCAAACAAGAACAGATTTATTTCTTTATTACAAATTCGGATATCTCATGTTTGTTCCTTTTCTTTCAACTTCAGTTGGAATTTTTGTACTACATTAAACAATAGTAATGATAATAGGCATCCTTGCCTCTTTCCTAATCTTAAAGGAAAAGCATCTATAGATTTACTACAAAGTATAAATTCCGCTATATGTTCTAGTATATAGCTTTTATCAAGCTCAGAAAGTGCCCTATTCCTGGTTTTAAAATTATTTTATAAGTAAAATTTGCACTTAAATGCTTTCTCTGCCTTTAACAAGAAAATGTTTTGGAACTCTATTTTGTGTAACAGAGAACTCTAATTTTTTTTACTCTGTTTTACGTAACAATGATATACTTTCATATGTTGAACTATCCTTGCATTCCTGGTTAAAAACAAACAAACTCTACTTTTCATGATATAATTTTTAAAATATACTCGTAAATTTTCACATCTATGCTTATAAGTAAAATATGCCCTTGTTTTTGTTTTCTTATGTTGCCCTTGTGTAGATTGGAACTATCATCATACAATAAGCTGAACATATTTTACTCTCTCTTTTTATTTTGAAATGTAAAGCCATGTGGGTTGGGTTTCTTTTTGGGTGGTTGGGGGCAGGAACTCTGATCACTCTTTCCACTTTTTATTGTTTATTGGTTCAAGTTTTCTGTTTTTTCCCATTAGACATTTTGTATAATTTTTGATACTTTTGTAGGAATTTATCCATTACATCTGGGATTTTTATGTTAGTGCCATATTGCAGCAATGAGGATAGAACATCAACAAGAGGGAAAGGACCTACGTATTTGAAACTATTATTATATGATTCCGTTAAGCAAACAGATTATCCTACTTCTATATATCATTCATTAGAGATAATAACATCTCCTTAAGTCACGAAAACTTATTTATGGATATAAATCCCAATAGTCTCTTTTTCCTTTTTTTAAAATCTGTCTTTCCTATAGTTATTTCTCCTTTTTCTTTCTGCCTTTCATTTTTTTATATACTCTTTATTTTGATCCATTTTAACAGAGGTCTATCATTAATTTTTCCAAAGAGTTAGATTTTAGCTTTTTCAATTATCTTTATCATTTTTATCTGCCCTTACTTATTTTTATTCTTATGTTCCTTGGGTTTATCCTATTGATCTTTTTCTAAATTTTGAGTTAAATGCTTAGCTTAAGTTGTTTTCCTTTTAAGATTTTCTTATTTTCTTATAAATTTATTTAAATCTACAAATTGTCTATTAAGTACAATTTTAGCTGTGCCTCACAAATTTTGACACATACATGTTTTCATTCAGTTCTAAGTGTTTTAAATTTTCTTTAAGATAATTTTTAACTCAGGAGATTTTATATTATGTTAGTGTTCAGGCATGTAACAACTTTTTTTTTTTAATCCTTTAAAAAATGTTCTAATTGTATTTCATTGTGATCTAAGCTGCCAACCACCTCATCACTGGCATACACAAACATATATACCTGAAGATGTTTATGACACACTTGGTCTCCCCAAAGAGACCTGGAAGAAGGTTAGATTGCACTGTGCAAAGCATCACTATGCTTATAGTAAATGCTCAATAAATATTTATTACATTAATGGTTAAATAAATATAGTATATATATATATACTATGTATATATAGTATAGTATATATATACACACATATATGTGATTTGAGAGATTGGAAGATTGAAAGTTAAGGTGAATATATTCATACAAAGTATTACTAAGAAATTGTGTTGATTTCTAAGCCACAGAAGAAAACGTGTCATTACTTTAGTCACACCTTATAAAGGTCAAATGAATCTAACGAAGTGAATTATTAATTACTGAGAGAATGACTAGTTTGACACTATATGAATCTCTTACTCTGCCATTTCCTTCTGTTATTAACTTTACAGATACTCCTTAAGACTTAGGAGATGTTGCATTTCAGTAACCTATGCTTGCCTGGTACATAACTGGAGTTTAATAATTATTTGTAATTATTTATTGAATGACAAAGTAGCCAAGAAGTAAGAGTTACATTTTTCAACAGTAAGCCAGCCACTTTAGCCACTTTGTGCTCCATCCATACCCCTAGGTTGTGTCTGTTTCTAAGCACATTGACCCTACCTACAGCCCACCTGTATTTCATTTCCTGAGGACTTTCTCTGGCTACTGGAGTTCACTTTGCTTCATATAAGGCAGCCTGGAATTTCCAGGCAATTACACCAAATTACACCCCAGGAGTAGCTCTTAACCAATTATTTGAAAATTTATGGATACAATTTATAGGTAAATATTCCAGCTTTCTTACCTTTTGGGTGGGCTAACTCTAAGATATGCATTCTATACTGTGAGAGAAGTTGTATAGATTGGGCAGCTTTGGGAAGAAGGAATAGGTAGATAAAAAGTGTCACCTTATCTGAGTCTTGAAGAAATAAACCAGCTACCTTATGAGTGGCACTTTTAAGCCATGCTAAATTGGTAAGCAGATAGTATCCTCCAAACCAAAAACAAACACCTGGACTACAGGAAAAGTAGGAGAGAGAGGAGTTTAAGTGAACCAGCTCTGGAGCTACAGAGCCTAGCTCTCTTTTACTAGCTGTATAACAAGTTACTTAATCTCTCTAAGCCTTACTTTTCTTACCTATAAAATATATTTGCCTTCTAAGGAAGTTATGAAGATTAGATGAGTTTCTATGTGTAAAACAGTGCCTAAGATATCTGAGTACTCAGTATATTTAAGATTATTATTTTTATTATGAAGGTAATAGGGTTTTTTTTCCCCCTTCTCCACTGTAATGGTTTAATAAATTTATTTTGTTTTAAGGACTAGGGAAGTACATGGGATAGCAGGCAAGTGCCTAGAACCTTCACAGTGACTGGTGATTATGGTATTCTGGGTCCTCCTTCCAAGTATTTGGTGAAAACAGGGAAAATTTGTCAATTCAAATATATTTTTCTGCAAACTTCTTATAGCAGAACTATTTTAGCAAACTATTTATAGCAAAACTATTATAGCCTCTTTTGGTCATCTTGAGCACTTTTGTGGCTTCAGTTACTATATATATTTTGACAACTCCCAATCTATAATTCTTCCCCTCACTGCGTTTCAGACTGGTACATCTAACTGCTTACTAGATGTCTCTTGACATCTCAAACTCAACAGACCCAAAGTTGAATACATTATCACACTTGTAGACCTGGTTTTTTCCTCTCATCTACTCAAACTCAGATGTTAAGTGAGGGCCAAGGTTGATTCAGTTGACTAATTGGCTGGGCTGGAACTTATTTCTTCATAAATCCACTAAAAATTAGAAATGCTGATTTTACAAAATAGACGTTCTTCATTTAAGGATAAATAAAAATCCATGCTTCCCTCCTAGAATATTCAATAAGCTACCTCAAGAGATTCCCTACTTAAAATGATGTCACCATCTACCTAGCCACCAAAGCCAGGAACCTGAGGGCCACCCCAGATTTATTCTCTTCTCTCACTGCCTTATTACCCTCAGCCTTGTTTTCAATAATAAATCACCTCATTTTCATTTTTTAACCTAACATCTCCAAATATATGTTGAGTTTCTCTTTCCCTGCCTTAACTTCCCAACTTCAAGTGTTTTTCTTTTCACACTTTGAATATTTCAACTGCTTCCAAGCTAATCTTCCTACCTCTGATTTTGGCTCAAGTCCCCTCACTATATGGTTGCCTGATGACCTACTTGGAACACAAATTTGATCAAGTTTCTACCCTTGATCAACTGGCTTGAATGCTTCCTCTTTTAACTTACAGTATAAGTTAAATGCCCTATGTGACTATGCCCCTACCACTCCAGCTTCCGTTATAGCCTCTATTGACTACCCATTCTGTTTCAGTAATACTGAACTATTTTACGTATTTTCCTTTTTAGGGTATACTTTTTGATGACTTTGTAATTTTGCTTGTGCCTATAATAGTTTTCTCTGTATAACTCCTACTCATCCTTCAAGGATAATCTCAGGTGGCACCTATCCAGGAAGCCCACCCTGATTCCGTCAGCCTGGGCTGGGTGAGTGCTCCCCCAAATCCCACGGATTCCTGGTACACACCTCATTTAATTATTTACTGCACTGTATTCATAAGACATACTCTCTCCCACCAACTTGGTGGTAAATGTCCCAAAGCTAGGGCTTTTCCTTCTTGTATCCCTATCTGAACCATCCACAATAAATATTCAGTAAATGAGGTTGAGGAAAATGTGTATTGTAAATGTGCAAGCAGAGGTGAATCAGAGGTTCTCAATACTGGCTGTAAATAGGAAACATCTAGGAATCTTTAAAAGAAAAATACAGGTACCAATGACCCACACCTGTCCATTTAAGTCAGAAGCTGTGGGTGGGGTCCTGGACATTTTGATGTTTGAAACCCGAGTGATAATGTGTAGGTGAGGCTGGGAGCCAATTGTTTAGATGGTCACTGGGCAAGGATTTGGTGAACGGTATGCTAGAGAAGGATGGAAGTATTGATGCTTGAGATGCTTTTCATTCATGAAGTTCTATGAGGCGATTGCTAGAATTATGCTTATTATTGGTTAATTTTCTCAAAATATTCCCTGTGCAATATAAAGGTTCATACAGGTAACTTAGTTGACCAGCCAGGAACCAGACTGAGTTATTCCACAACATTAATGTTCTTGAAAGAACACTCATCACTAATACACATGTATTTGTTTAAAATAATGTAAGAAAAGAGTAGCAAGTGGAGAAAGAGAGAAGTGGGTTTTATATACTTTGCACACTTATGTCATGATATTAGGGAAAGACATCGCAAATCTCAATATGTCCTGGTTCTCTTGAAATGCCATATTCAGACCTGGCCTCCTTCTTGTTTATGGTGCTGATGATGCTGAATAGTATATTCACTTTCTTTTGTACCGTCTGTGTCTACTGTAGCAGAGAGGCCACGCCATGTGTTGATTTTAGAAGCTTTATAATCAACAGGACTTGGAATAAGTTCTGTGCAGAATAAGAAAGACCAGTTTGGGATATTAGTATTTGTGGGAGGACTAAATGATTCTAGTTTATAATTTTCCCATTAAGAGTGCTTTCTAAGAAAAGCAGTAAGTTTTGAAAAGGAACACAAAAGCAGTAAAAAAGAGAAGGAACTCCTTTTAAAATAATTATTTAAATGTTAGGAGAAAAATACCCCGAAGTCTCACAATCTCAAAACTAATATTCAAACTCTCAATCTGTTTGATTAAAAAAAGTTTAATGAGCTGCAAAATAAATACACTTCCATTAAATATTAAATAAATTATTTACAACTTGAAAAAATACTTTTTATCTCCATGCATCTTTATGTACAGAAATAAGACTTAGGATTAAAGAGTGACAATTGAAAGTTTAAAAATGTCAGAACAAAAAGGTTATGTTTTCTCAGGATCCACTGGAAAGAGGAACCAACACATCACTCGTTGTTGTGACTTGGCAGTGATTCTTATCTGATACCCTGTTAGAAAATAAAACAAAGCGTTAAACTCAATTCCAACACAGCTTTAAGAAAGTGTCAAAGAATAATCAAACAATAATCTCTGTCAATTTTTTTTCCAGGATGTCTTGTGAAAAATGCTAAGAGCTTTTCAGAGACAAACCATTTCTTTGACTTGAATCCCTCTTTCACATTGGCTTTGTTTATATGCCAACTTAGGTAGAAGACTGCATGTGCTCAAACCTATTTCATCAAATTCTGCTTAATAAAACTGCAACGACATGAGAAACAGTTTTCCTAACCAAATCTATGCAGTTAATATAATTAAAAAGAAAGATTAAGTGGATCAGTGTATTTATGATACACAGTTAATGTAGGATAATTAGTACCAAGGGCATAATAATAGTAGCTACTGGTTAATAGGCAGCAGCTATGGGCCAGCTCAGCATATTCCTTTCCCTAAAGTCATTCTGGACCTCCTTTGAGAAATTTCAGTTTCACTAAATAATAAAAAATTGACCCGTATTCATGCTCGTGGTTTTAGCTTCAGAACATTAAGCCAATTCATTAATAAACTTTGATGAATAAGTACTGAGTATAGCATTGGCATGGATAATTATCCATTTCATGGCGTACTGAGCTAATTCTGTAACAGGCTCAGAACGTAATGCCTGTAGTCAACGAACACTAAATATAGTGGTTCTCCAAGCATCTGGAGTGTTAATTAAAAGTGGAACTAGCTGGTACAAGAGTGTAAAGCAATTATATTCCAGTAAAGAGCTTTAAAAAAAAAAGTGGAACTACTGACTTAGTAGATTTAGGATTTGGCTTAGGAATATGAATATTTAACAGCCATCTCAAATAATTCTTAAGGCCATTGAAGGCAGAAAATAATAACTTAAGAATATGAGAGCCTTCCCAAATGTCTGAGGAAATGGTGTTCCTTCTTCTGACCAACTTTAAGTGTGTCCTTGATCTTGCCTCCCTCTTTCTCTGGAAGTTTGAGTTAGCTCTTCACTTTAGTTATCAATATGATATCCCTCTCCATACCTTTTCCTTACAACATGCTCAGCTCTCCCTCTTTACAAAGAAATTTCCTAAAACTGAGACAAAGCGAGAGAGTAGCACAGACATATATATACTACCAACTGTAAAATAGATAGTCAGTGGGAAGTTGTCGTATAACAAAGGGAGTCCAACTCTAGGATGGAAGATGCCTTAGAGGACTGGGGCGGGGAGGGTGGGGGGGACTCGAGGTGGGGAGAGTCAAGGAAGGGAGGGAATACGGGAATATGTGTATAAAAACAGATGATTGAACTTGGTGTACCCCCAAAAAAATAATTAAAAAAAAGAATTACAATATATACTCTAACCAAGCTGCCTCTCAAAGTTGAACCCCTTCTCCTGTCCTGTTTCTTTTCTGTATAAGGGCATGCCAACTGCCATCTCCACTTCCTCCCATCTGTAGTGCAAGCTCCCAGACGCTGGCTCTCCACCAGGCGAGCTCAGCCTATCAGTTCAACCTTATCTTCCCCAACACCCTGTGAATTAGACCATTTCTCAAACATTTCTAAAATAATCTAGCCCATTTCACACTATGTATCTTCCTTTCCCTTTATAATCATTTGTCCCCATTTCACCAGTCCTTCGAGGCTCACTTCCAATGCCATCCTCTATGCACATCCTTTCCTGCTCCCTAAATGTATCCCACTGGATTCTGTTTCTCCTTCATTGGAAACTCCTTATTCCATTGGTTCCTTTCTTATGACATATTTTACTTCCCCTAGTATTCTCACTCCTTACACTTTTTTCTGTCTACTAAACACTACGTTTGAGAACAGAATTTGTGTCTCCCTCATCTTTATATCCCTTATACTAGTAAAAACATAGTCCATTCTCAATACTGAACTCCCATCTCGTGCTCAAAGAATAACACTTTAATGTAGCCAATGTTGATAGTGTATAATTAATAAAACTTGCTTTTCTCATTTTTCTTCAGATAACGGATATATATTTTTTAAATTGTAGGATATTATTTAAAGATATCTTTTAAAACTCAAACCTGCAATATTCTCTTCAGTTATGCCATGGCATGTGCATTTCCATTTTCTTGTCGAAGTTTCTTTCGTTCTTCAGCTGCACCTTCACATTCCCTGAAGTATCGTTTTCGAACCCTTCAGAGAACAAGATATTCAACTGTTATCAAAGTTCTATCCATCTATATATAGACTGGGGTTTCATGAGTATAGGGAATTCCTTTTATAAGTCCTTATAGACCGTTACAAACTTATGGACCACTCCACCAAACCAAAACCTAAACCCAGCTAAAAAGTATCACCAATGTTCTTTTTAAGGGGATCTTTATGTTAGCTTTACATAAACATATTTCCAAAGTACTGATATTTAAGTAAATGTGCCTTGAGATGCAAACTTTCAGAGGCATGAAACACATCCATATTCTGCCCCCCACCCCCAAACTTAGCACAATTGCCATGCACAACTGGGAGAAGAAGATAGTACAGTTTTACCACAGAAAGGCTGTATGCTGCACAAACTAATTTGAATACCTATTTTTAAAAAAAAAAACAGGCTTACAAAACAAATTGAGTTTTATTTATTTCTAAATATAGTAAATACTCCTAGTTTTATTTATTGCCACTTACTACCAAAAAACTCAATGGTCTGAAATGTCTTAGTGTTGTACAAGCAACTCTATTTTTAATAGGTGTTTATCTACTAAGTGTTATTAAAATCTTAAGAACTTTTGTTGTGATGTTTGGGAAAAAAATCAAGTTCAATTATGAAAAAGCAGCAACTATGTCTTAGGCTAGTATTTGCTATGTGTTTCAAATACAGGGAAAATACTAGAGAAAAGGACAACATGACAAAGTTTTTCCATACTTTTCCAAAGGATTATTAAATATTTCAACTTGAATAATTACGAGTTTAAATAATTCTTTCAAAACATCTTCCCTAAGTGGCAATTTCTTTTCCTATCCTTCTATGTGAAATAGTAATGGTTTATCTGAGGGTATCTTTCCTAAATACATTTGCATATCTGACTTGAGGTACTAACAGACTGAAATAATTTCTAGGGTGTGCAAAACAAATTTAAACCACACATAAAACTTTACATGCATCATAAAAGTATTTTATGTGTCATGTTATCATTATCTGATCTGAGTTTAAAATAATAGTAAACAATAGCAGAAGATAACCCCTTACTTCCTGAATGGCAGGAGTAGTAGATCATGTACACAATCCAGTTGTTACAGTAATTTACCAAGAGTTAAAATTAGAATAATGAGTCTTGCTTTTCCCAAGCTCTAGTAGCACATGAGTCATTATAGAGCCATTCACACCCTCCCCCAACTTCCTTAATTCACTGACTTTTGTTTGACAGACAATGCCATTTTTACATACCCACCAGTGTCTACTATCTAGGACATCTAGTTCTAACATTTATTGGTCATGCAATGAAGTATGTGGTCTGTTATTATGAGCACAGGGAAGATACTGCAGCAATGAAACAGTAATAGAATTGTCCCTGCTTCCTACACCATGCCATAAGGAGGAAATTTTTTTTTAATAATTGAGTTCCCATCTTGCATTTGACAATAACAAAATAAGCTCTAAGTCAGTCAGTACCGTGCTATAAAATTCCCAACTCAGAATTTTGCATTCTAATAAGAGCAAATGACATCTTTTCTTGGCTCCTGGTTTGAAGCTCTTTGTGATTTTTTAGTACCAAAGCAATATCTCTGACAGCCTGCTATGAACCGGGCCTTAATTAGCTACTGGGAGGCTTGCTTAAGATTAATATAGTCATAGAAGATACCAACATTCTGAGACTTGGAAGTAGGCATGAGTAGACATATAATATGAAACAAAACCATCAGTTTTTAAGTTCAAGAAAAGGGCTTCATATAAAAAGTTTCAATGGCGGCCAAAGTGGCATACATTTGACCACATTCTGGGAATTGTCAATACAGTGTAAAGGTATAACCCAAGATCATGTGCCACCAACAGAATAACTCACCTGAAATATGAAACCCCATTGTGACAAACAGAAAAAAATTAACCTGGCATTATCTTATTAGGGACTTTTAAGGTATGTCTTACTTACAGGATTGTAATAACAACAGCAATAGCTGTGAAGGTCACGGCGACGACAAAAGCAGCTATAGCTGCTAGAGCAATTTTTGATAAATTGCTGTCGACCGTGCTGTGAATCTTCATGGACTTTTCCCCACATCGTTCACCAAAGTAATCCTGATGACATCTACAAACAACCCATATTTAAAAATTATAATCACTGAAAAAAATTCCAATATGTTTTTATGTGTACTGTTCACATCATGAACAACCACTAATTCTAACATTTAAAAAAGTCATGCCATACATTTATTTGTATTTCAAAATGATGAGACATAGAATGCATTCGAGCCAAAGATCTATTAGCATAAGAAAAAGTTGAGATGAGTTTGGGCGTGATGTTCCAAGAAGACACACATTTTCATTCATTATGCTCCTTGTATGACCAACCAATGAGTTCAGTGACTTGTTATGAAGCGAATACATTCCACTATCATTTAATGTGCTAGCAGCTTTTTGGGGGGGAGGGGAGTTAGAACAACATTATGTGAAAACTACCTTTAGTTTCCTTTTTATCAAGAGGTTTTGTAAAATACGTATTGTAAAATGATGGTTTCTACCAGAGTTTAGCAAACTATCACCCATAGGTTAAATCTGGCCATCTGCCAGGTCTTTTACAGCATGCAAGCCAAGAATGCTTTTTCACATTTTTAAATGGTTATTTTTTTTAATTGATTATACCAGTGCATACTTAATCTTGACCCACAAAGCCCAATATGGTTGCTATCTGGTTCTTTAAGAAAAAGTTTGCCAACCCCAGGTTTATACATTGAAAACAAATAAATGGTTTTCTGCAGCTAGGGGTTTCAGACACAGTGTTAGAAATACAGAATTCTATATAATTTAGGAAGACTTACTGGCACGATACTGTTTCCATGTGCTCTATAAATTTGCATTCTCCGTGAATGCAGAAATTTTGGAATTCTGTATCACATGGATTTTTTTTCTTTCTGTTTCTTCTATTTTTTCCATTTTTGCCTCCCTTTTTCTTTCTTTTGGGTTTATCTGAAGTCTTTTCACCTTCAGTTTTGTTTTTCTTAGGCTTAACTACTTGTTCAACTGGAAAAAAAAAAGATTTATTGACAACAGTCACTCTTCATCTGGAATACCATTTTGGAGACATGAGAGAGAGAAGTCCTAGCAGTGAGTGCGCACAGGGATAACAGCCATCTTTGTCTCATTATTTAACACAACTCATGCACAATAATTGAACAAAGAGAATATTTGTATTGTGTGGCACTTAAAAATCTGAACCCCTTTGTTAACTTATTAGCTTAGAAAGATATTTTGAATTTATTTATATCAGTATTACTATTATTGATAGTGGGAATAATAGGAGTTACTTGTCCAAGAAAATCCATGAAATATTTTAAACTTTTTTTTCACTTCTAATACATACCAAGTTCTTGGTAATGAGCATTAATTTAATTAAACACAAATCACAGTTGAATGTATCATTACTATCCAGATGATACAGCAGAGAAAAATGAAGTTGAGTAAGACAAGTAAATTGCACTAGGACACGTAGCTAGAAAATGGCAGTGCTGGGATGTTAAAGCCTATTATTTCCCTACTGCATGATGTTTTCTCTTGGAAAAGTTCAGTTCCATTAATTACAGCGGGATCTGAGTACAGCCACTGATTTTCTTTACTCACATCGGTCTTGTGCTCACTATCATGACTGGGAATTAGTGTGTATTCCTTGAGGTAAAGAAAGCTGAGAATTACACCTTAGAGTTGATCAATTTTCTCCAACTCCCAGATTACAACATATTATACTTAATTGACACCTTCTGGGTGCTCATTTCTGTGATCAGTCTATTTGAAAAATAGGAGTCCAGCAATATACTGGATGCTTCATAGATTCATTTTAACTCTTCAGATTCACAGAAACCTTTGTTCAGTGTTACAGTTAAGCAGGGTATAGTTTACTCACACACTAAGTATAGGCAGGAGGAGTTTCCATGCTAGAGCTATGCATTTTGTTACACTAATCCCTGAAAAGGTTTATCTGAGCAGGGGCCCAGCGGAAAGAGGAAAATATTATAATGTCATTACAAAATTAGTCATAATGGTCCTGAAGGACCCATGAAATACAAAGTTCTAGAAACATAGGGAAGGGTATCAAAGAACCATATGATTAAGGTAACGACAAATAAATATTATGACTATTTTAGCAGTTACCACATTAACATTAACAATAGTCAAATTAGGAGCAATGTTTAATAGGTGGCTATGCAGTTTTTATACTGAAACTTTCCTCTGATGATAAAAGAGTACCACAGATTAGAACCATGTCTCTAACAGAAACATTTTAAATCAATATTATGGTACCTTATCAGATATATCACAAATTTTAGACAGAGATAAACAGTCACTATACTGAAGTTCTACAATAGACATTAACCCCATGGATCAATTTTCACTCTATTTTACATGCATTGCAATTTTAAGCACTAACCAGTTTCATCACCAACAATTCATCTGGCCTTATGTTAGCTTGAAACATCTTTAAGAGAATAGTTTCTAGAGTTTTAGTGGTCTAAGCTCACCCCCCCCAAAATAAGAATTATCGATGGACCCCTCCCCCACGTTATGCAAAATCACGCATTGTGAAGCAAAAGAGGAAAGTGGAGTGTTCCATAAATCTTTCTTCACCTGCCACTTAGCCTAGTCACTGTTCTCATGGTACCACCTGCTCTTCCTTCACCAATTCTGGGAGCTAGACAGAGGGGGAGGTGTCTGGGAAACTATGGTCAGGAAAGAAGGAGCCTTAAGTCCTGCCTTCACAGTGGATGCGTCTAGGATATTTACATTTGATTTATTGATAATCTGCCCTCAAACTCCAAAGTAATATGAGGGTAATGAACAATACTGACCTCTTACTTTGGTACCCTCATTTTAATCAAATACTCTTTTTAAAAGATCAGATAACAGCAAAAGAGAAGAAAATTTTGGTCACTATTATTTAACTGACAAATGGGATTTAGGTTAAATAGTGATATTAGCAATACAAAATCCATGCATATCTGTCCTTCTTTAATATTTCCATAAGCTGGTATTACTATTATTATTACCAATTTCTCAACATCTAATACACAAAGGCTAAGATCCAATTGCTCCTCTCCCATTACTTCTTTCTGTTCCCTTATTTGTGTCAAAATGCAGTTATTTAGAGAAAAGTGGTGGTGGGGAGTGGCTATAAAAGCTGACATTCAAAGTATACAGGACTGGTTGATGTCTAAATCTGTTTCTCAGATAGTGGGGGGTGAAGGAGAGTGGCAGAGTATCTGGAATCAAACAGATGAATTTCTCATTCTGGCAGTGGAATGGAATGCTTAACTTTCTTGAGCTCCAGTTACCACATCTGGAAAACAACAATTCCTACTTCATAGAGTTGTTGTGAAGTTTAGACTTACTAAACATAAAACGTTTGTTAGAGTTCCAGACACATAGGATGTGCCCACAAATAGCTCTTTCCATCTCAGTCACTAGCTTACCTAGCGGGTTGTACAACAGTCAGAACACGCAAAAAAGCCACTGCAAGATCTGGGGAGTGGCTTTTCTTTTGAAGCAGCTTTGCTCATACACACCACACATCTTATAGGCTACACTGTCATCTTATCCTCTACTCACCTCTGACTGAATCATCTACAACATAGGCAGATATTTGCAGTTCGTTATCATAATCTTCTGCATAGTCATAGTCGATCCCTGAGGACAGTTCACTACTAGAAGGCATTTCACTTGCAGGGGAAATCTCACTCTGCAAGGACATCTCACTTCTTGAGGTCACCTCAAGTCCATCAGCACTGTAGTCCCCAGAAAACGTTTCCCCTTTCCCTGAGTAGGTGTCATTGACGGCATCTAATCCAGCAGTATAATGGGCTGTGGGAGCAAGAACAAGGGAAGAAAACAAAAAGTAAAGCAGATGCCTTTTCCCACCAGTCAGTTGCATTCAGGAAAATGTTTATCTTCAAAGCAGTTATTGCACATGTGCTATTGTTTATGATTGAGTCACCTATGAAAGCAACTTCACATTTGGCCAACAAGCAAACTCAGCTGTTCCAATTACAGAGCTTCTTTCATTAAGGTTTTCTTTTCCACAGATAGCCTACATTAATTTCCACATCAAAAAAAAAAAAAAAAAATACTGCCAAATAGACATATTAATGTAATATACTTAAAAGGTAATATCTAAATATTGCCATAACTTCACATACCAAATGCATCTGTATTTGCTAGAATGTTACCTGTCTCATTTTAATAAACAGGTTCTGGAGATAAATACCAGATTTTCTTAACACATGTTCATATTTTAAGAGTATGCATATAAAATGTAAAAAATAGTTAACAACTATTCTTATTGCTATTGTGTCTTATTATCGTTCTCACATAGAGAAGAAACTAGGGACTATTAAGATTTGGGGGCCAGAGTTTTCAGCCCCGGCTTTATCTTTTAGGTCTCAATAAAAGAGCCTCAGGGTGGTGCTTTTAACTTATCCCTGGGATGATGCGAGGCCCTCTAGAAAAGTAAAAACAAAATCATTTGACAAAAGGTGATGGAGAATTTAGGCAGGTAGTAGCACTCCTCAGTCTGGGACTTAACCACTCTACTCCAAGATCTGCGAAAATCACCTTAACTCTCTGGACCTCGGTTTCTTATCCGTAAAACGAAGGGTTTGGATCACAGGATCTCTGAGTTCTCCCTTCAGCTGGACTAAAGAGTACAAAGATTCTCAGGCACCTCTTGCTGGCTTGGAACATCTAAGACACCCGCCCGCTTTTCTCTTCTTCCCAGGGAGTAACCACAGGGAGGGATGTACCTCGATCACTTCCCACGGGACAGAGCCGGGGGCGCTGAGGGGCAGATTTTTGGAGAAGCAGCCGCAAAATTCAAGAGGCGACCGTTTTGCCGGCAGTGGGAGAAGTGCCCGTCAGCTCAAAGCCGGGATGTCCTCACCTGAGCCGAAGATCAGGAGCGACAGCACCACAGGCGCCGGCGGCAGCAGCGGGGCTCTCATTGGTCCCTCCGAGCGGCGGCGCCGCGGTCTCTGGGGCAACTCGGACCGGAGCTGCGGGCGGGAGGAGGAGGTGGTGGCAGAGAGGGGGGGTCGGCGGGGGGCCGTGCGGCCGTGCCCGCAGGCCCGGTAGGGCTCTGGTGCTGGAGGGAGCTCCTGGAGCTCGCCTGGGAATCCCTGGGTTCCGCTCCGGCGCCGAGGCAAGGTGTGCGAACATTCCGGAGGCGCGCCGCGCACCTGCAGCTTTATAGGCCGGGCGGGGACCCGGGAATCGCCCGTGATGTCACGGCCGCCGCAGTGGGTGGAGGCGGGCGGCCGCCCGGGGAGAGGTTACTACCCCAAAACCACACACGGATGCCAGGCGCCCCACCTCCCGGGAGCGTTGAGAGCCGCTGGGAGGAAGTGAAAATTAAACCCCTCGCTACAAGCTGAGAAAAATACCAGATCCATGTTCAAGGGACAGGAGTGGAGTTTGGGAGCTAGTATCTGACATTCAAAAATCGCGAACTTTCAAACTATCTGAAAACCCTCCGAATATACTTTGTTTGATGTTAGTATTACAACAGACAGGGATTAACTAGAAAAGTTACATATTAAGATGTAAAAGTATTTTAAGACCAAGAGTGACAACAATAGTCCGATGTCTTTAACAAGAATAATGAAGTTCATTAAATTAGTAGAGCCCACTCTTAATGAGAAGCTGCTTTATTTACCATATCTCCACCGGGGCTCTTTCCCACCCACTGCTGTGAAATAGCCAGAATTTCCAACCACCTCCCTTCCGGGTTCTTTATGTGACCCAGGGTCCTTGTCAAAGTTATTATTTATTGATCATTTATTTTGTGGAACAGTACACTAAAAATATTACCAGTGCCATCTCACTCAAAACTCTTGCTAGGTATCATTTTTCCTGTTACAAGAGGGACAAATGCCAGCTTTACAAAGCAAAGAGGACTTTACACAGCTGGTCATGGCAGAAGTCAGATTTAACTTCAAATTCATCTGACTCTTAAAATCTCTTTCCTCTCTGATAAAGGGATTTAGATTAAACTTCTCTTTGCGAAGAAGAGAATTTCTGGGGGAGAATAATATTTAGCATAAAAGAATAATCTCTACTGGTAGCATGTTGACATATGAATGAAGGGTGATCCCCAGATTTTGCCTCTGGAATCCTGAGATAAAAAGGGACAGCTTAGAAGATGTGGCATATATATACAATGGAATATTACTCAGCTATAAAAAGGGATGAGATGGAGCTATATGTAATGAGGTGGATAGAACTACAGTCTGTCATACAGAGTGAAGTAAGTCAGAAAGAGAAAGACAAATACTGTATGCTAACTCACATACACGGAATCTAAAAATGGTACTGATGAACTCAGTAACAAGAACAAGGACTCAGATGCAGAGAATGGACTGGAGAACTCGAGGTTTGGGAGGGGGCGGGGGGTGAAGGGGAAGCTGAGATGAAGTGAGAGAGTAGCACAGACATATATGTACTACCAACTGTAAAATAGATAGTCAGTGGGAAGTTGTTGTATAACAAAGGGAGTCCAACTCGAGGATGGAAGATGCCTTAGAGGACTGGGGTGGGGAGGGTGGGGGGGACTCGGGGGGAGGAGTCAAGGAAGGGAGGGAATACAGGGATATGTGTATAAAAGCAGATGATTGAACTTGGTATACCCCCCCAAAAAAAATAAATTAATTAAAAAAAAAGGGGGGGACAGCTTTTAGAGCCCATTTAGAACCCGGTAGGACATTTTAATCATGAAAAGCAGATAAAATGAAGAGAGACGGGGAGAGCTGCCTAATTTGAATGACTTTAATGTAGAGACAACTCCAGAACTGGATTTTTCTTAAGGAATTGAAAAAAAGCATTGTTCTCTCTTAGTGTTTCTTTGTCCTGAAGATATGTATCTCTTCCGTGACAGTTCCAGTAAAACATCTCTTTTAGGAATGTGGGCCACAGTGCATCTGTCCTAATTCTGGGAAACTTTAAAAGCTACTTATGTTTTTAATGACATATCGTAATAAAGTAGGCTAAATAGTACCATACGTTTGTAGGATAAAATAAACAGTCATGAATCATGTCTTCTCTCCTATTGGACATTTGTTGAGAACATTTTGCGTAATCCACTTGTTTTATGTTTTATGCAGGGAGGTAGTAAAGAGGGAGATTAAAAGATGACCAACTCCCTGATCCCAGTATCTCAAAGAGGTGAGAGCCAGATGCACAGGAAAGTAATTCCGTTACATCAGATGATAAGAAGGACTGAGTGCCATGAAAACCCAGGAAGCAATTTAGTTTTGCCATGTGTATCATGGAAAGCTTTGTGGAAAGATGGAGAGGCCACTTAATGGCCTTCCCAGCAGAAAGTGTAAATAGAAATACCTGAAGTCAAGCTGTGACTGAGAGCTGAAAACCAGACTAGAAAGATGACACTGCCCATTCCAGAGTGAAGCAGGGGCCTGCATGGTCATCTTTTTTAGTGGATGAGGCATTTGTGATTCAGAGTTTCACAGTCTTACCTGCAGATTTCAAAAGATGGTGGAGATTTTGTTTAGCTTGCAGGTTGTCAGCCTACTCTGGTGCATCTTTCAGCTCTCGTAGGTTTTAATTTTGTTCTGGTCCTCTTCGTCCCCTTTCTTACTCTTTCTGCTTATCTAGGTGAATCAAGTTGTGTATATCTGTCATTGAAAGTGTTTTACTTTGAAGTGAAAGTGGGCTCTTTACTTTGGAAATTGTTTTGTCTTATTCCAATTGGAAATTTAGAGGGTGACAATTTACATTGGTGTGGAATATAACATAGCATCATAGAAGCAGGGTGCTTAGTATGAACTTTAGATTCAAACCAGTTGGGTTTTCATATACAAATTCCACCGTATAAGTTACTTAATATTTGAAAAATTCGGATTCTTCATCTAAAAATAGGAATAAAGATACCCACCTACTGTTAAGCAGATTAAATGAAATAAGATACATAAATTATAGCACAGATCCTAGTATATGGTGAGTACACAATAAATGGTAACTATGATTAACCTTAACATTATGTTAGTTAAATGATATTAATCACATTGAAGAACTAAGTGACTTATAAATGTAGGTACTCACAGAGCAAGTGAATAACCTCCTCCAGTATTTTCAAGCCATGAACTTTGTACCTACTTCACATTAAGATTAAACATTTTGAACATTTATGGTGCATCACAGGGTATCATGGGGCGTCATCATAGTTGCATCACAATGGCAGCACCCCTTGATGACTCATGGCATTCTGGAATATATGCATGAGAAGGAAACCAGCCCCATGTAAGTGTGGGAGTCTTTACATTTGCATGCTGAGTTGAGACAAGGAGGAACAATTTCAAGAAATTCACATGGAGAAGCAACTCTTCTTTATCCTGATAAATTGATGGTTCCCTCATCCAGTATGAGGTTAAGGGTAGCCCTAAAGGCATCTGTTCTTAGCCAACCACACTCATTTTGGTGCCTAGTATCTGGATCCTGATAATATTTTATATGTATAGTGGAAACAAACTCACTTTGTGCTGAAAGGTGTGCTATAGAGCCCAGAGTAGAATTATGTGTTTGTTCATATAGCTGATCCTGAGTTTTTACAAGTAGCGCCAGGTCTGAGTAAATATCACATCATGGTCATTTTTATGAGTCAACACATGAACTCCCAAATTAAAATTAAGAAATTCTCTAAAATATAAGCAACATTTAATTTATTAATAACAAATACATTAGCTCCATTTAGGTGTCTATAATTTTCTACTTTTCACCTTAGAATTTATCTATTCTAAAGAATATATAATTGCTAGTTCCTTCAAAAGGAGACCTTAAATGAACTTGATTGTCTTATCTTGACAGAATAAAATAAAATTACTTTCCCTTTATATCCTTCACATGATGGCTTTTGTAGAGCAAATGCTAGTGGATGGGACTGAAAGAAGTGGATGATTTGATACAGTGGAAACTAAATAAACGTAAAATACAATGAACTACATTTATACACCCAAAAAATCAATCCTCTAGGTAGTTCATTTACTCATCAAATATATTTTGAGAACTAGATACTCTTTTAGGCACTGGGGCTAGAACTTTGAATAAGCCATAGTGTCCTTGTTTTTAAAGGACTTTACATTCTGTTAAAGGGAAACACATAATAACCAAGGTAATAATACACAAAATAAATTTAGGTAGTTGGAAGTGCTAGAAAGGAAATAAAATGTGTGATATAGAGGGCTTGGGATGGTAGCGAAAGATGATAAAAATAAATGCAAGACAGCCCCTACACTTAAGTAGTTCACATTTTCTCTCTAGAGGAAACAGATGGCAGGATAAAAAAGAGAGGATTATCCTATAGAACAATAATAACAACTTGGAAGAGCAGAGATAGGCATGGGCAGGAATGAGCAATGGAGACAGACCAGGCACACACAAGAAGAATGAGGGATGCTGAACAGAGGCCTTAAATTGGGCCTCAAGTGTGTAGAGGATTTTAGGACATTGTAGAAGAATTCATTCCACTAATGATTTCTTAAACACCCCTCTTAGCAGTGCTAGACAAGAGCTCTCTTTAGCTCTTAACCAAAGAACCTTTACAAAATGTACTCTCCATTCGCCTCTCTTGATTCAGTAGGTTTGGTGTGGGGTCTTGGCCTGAGTTTTTGTTTGTTTTTTTTTAAAAAAAAAAAACTTTCGAGAAAATTCTTATGGGCACCTCTGATTAAGAAATACTCCACTGGGGGAATACATAGGTAAAAAAAAATCAAAGTACATTCAGAGAGATTATAAACTTGTGGGGCTGCACATTCAGATAGATGTAGGTTTCGTTGGAAATGTGAAGGATGGAGAAATGAGTTCCAGCAGGAAGCATATGAGTAAGTGTGATGAAGACATTTATTTTACCTCTAAGAAACTCATGTTACAAATTGATTTAGATACTGTTCATTTAGGCAGGGAACTACTTTCATGTAATAAAAATGTCTGAATACATGAAAAAGAAAAAAAATTCACTTTGCATATAATTCTTCAGGACACAATTTGTCACATAAATGGAATCACACCAAATGATTATGGGTTCTCATTAACTCAGTTCTAAATGTAAGATCAGAAAATAGGATGCCTGCAACCACAATCATACACTGAGTTAGGAAGCATGTCAGATTTTAGTATGCCATTAATTCTTTATGAATTTAGGATTTCAGGATAAGATTTGGCGTTTTATTATTTCAGAAAAATAATATATTGAGGTCAGATTGTTGAAATAGGTCAGAGTCCTATGAAAGATTTTTACAGCCTACCAATTTTAGTCTTTAAATAATTATGTCTTTATTATTTCTAAACTTAAAAATCTACTTTGAATGCACTTAGTCTTCCTTTAATGCATTTCTACTTTCCTTATTTTCTTGCATTTTATTTTACAATTTATCACTCCAGCTATCACATATTCAATATTGTATGATGACACCTTTTTCATAGTTGAAGAACTCTCCTATATGCTGTGGTTTACTTAAAAATTGGCAACATATGTGTACCCCAATAATTAAATGATCCTATTATTAATGATCCATAGTTGATGTGATGGTTATCAGCTTAGATAGTCTCTTTAAACATTCATGTGTTTTCAGCAAAGCTAGGAAAAATTATATACAGATTTTGTTGTATTTTCCCACAAATACAATAGGCTTTTGTTTCTGAGTTCAATGAGAATAATAATTTTTAAATATCATAAGTGAATAAATTACTAATTTGTTAAATAAACCACTCATGTACAGTCTGTATTAGGCAGGGATAGGTTAAACCTCAAAGAAAACAACCTTCATATGTCATACTTCCCAAAGCTTTCTGAATGTGTGCACTGAAATTATGTGGCCAGAATAAAAAAAGGTATTTTTAAGTTAAGATGAAAAAATACATACACACGTAGAACTCACAGAAAAAGAATTGAAAATATAGATATATATTTTATAAACATCATGTGTGTCCTTCACTAATCGTCCTGAAATCAATATTTTGATCTTAAACCTGGATTTATGTACTCCCAGATGATTTTACTATTTGCAGAAAGTATAACTTCACTGCTAGACTTCTTTTCTTCCATAGGAATTCCAAAAATCATTAGTTTTGGTCACTTCTCATGATAACAAACATTCCAAGAAGATATTTTTAATATAGAATTGCTAGATAATTTTGAGATTCTCAAGCACTACCTTGTGTGACTATAAAGACATATTTGACTTTGCAATAGTACAGTTGGCCTGAGCTACAGCTGATGTAATAGCAAGGGAGTGTTGCTTACATGATAAAAAAAATTTTAAGGAATTTTTTAAAGAAATATGTGTGATCAAACTTGGAAGATATATTTTGCCTAAGATTACATCTTTGGAAAAAGTCATGTAGTTTGTGCTTTTAAAAGTTATTTTAACTGCCAAAAAGCTAAGGATATAATAACTTTTAAAAATTAACTATGTTTAGGACTTCCCTGGTGGCACAGTGGCTAAGAATCTGTCAGCCAGTTGCAGGGAACATGGGTTCAATCCCTGGCCAGGGGAGATCCCACATGCCATGGAGCAACCAAGCCGGTGCTCCACAACTACTGAGCCTGTGCTAGAGAGCCTGCAAGCCACAACTACTGAGCTCATGTGCAACAACTGCTGAAGCCCAAGCGCCTAGAGCCCATGCTCCACAGCAATGAGAAGCCACCGCAATGAGAAGCCCATGCACCACAGCAAAGAGTAGCCCCCTGTCTCCGTAACTAGAGAAAGCCCACACGCAGCAACAAAGACCCAACCCAGCCAAGAAATAAATAAAATTTAAAAAACTACATTAAATTTTATGTTTCTAAATTTTCCCACTTTGGAGATTTGAGAATATGTCTATACTTGTTTATAAAATGTGCTTCATTTTTATTTTCTTTACAATATTGCAGTCTGCACAAGATGATTATCTTAGTGGGATTTTTTGGAAAAAACTAAAAAAAATGTAGCTTTACTTCTGCATTCATAGATTTTGGGGGGTAACACACACACACACACGAGGAAAGAGAAAAGAAGTGTATGTCTACATGTTTTAAAAAATGTCCATTATTTTTGAGTAAAACCAAGAAAAAAGTTGTGCAGACATACATTTTTAACATTTTGAAAATGTTTGATACCTGTTATGTAAAAAATGAACAAAGCAGTGTGTACAGTATGAAGCTTTTATTAATATATTTACAAATTTTGTTTACATATTATATATAAATGCATATATGTAGATATACATGCATAAGAACATTTTGAAAGGATATAAAAAAAAGGTCAACAATGTTTATCTTTGGTTGAGGAATTAATTGCTCATCTGTATGTCCTAATGTGTGTACAAAGATTTATTACTTCTGCTTTTTTTTTAATTAAAAAGCCAATCCAAGGCAAGAGGTTGATTTTGCAAGCAAACAGATTTGACATGATTGCTATAATCACTAGTTTTTCCAATAAGGATGTCAGTTTGAAAGAAAATGATCACTAACTCTGTCTGCTTTCCCCCACTCTTTCTTATCCTTGCACAGTTGCTCTCACATCTGTGTTGCCCTTTGTCTGGTGGTATCTAGGAAGTAGAGTGGGGCAGTTAAGGCTGTAACATCTGAAGCTGAGACTACTGGATTTTAGTACAGTCTTCCTCTTACCAACCAGGGCAAATTATTTAAGTGCTTTGTGGATCTAGCTTTCTCATCTCTAAAAAAGGAGATGATAATAATGATTCCTAAATTACAGGAGACATGTGCAACAGTATCTGACCTTTCATAATTATTCCAAAGATCTTTTGCTTTCTTCTTACGAAATATTAGACCAATGAAAAAAGTACAAGGGATTCCAATGGAAAAATGTTTCAATGCATATTTGTAGATGGGGATAAATAAGTAAACACTGTTATAACTGATTTCATAACTTGAGAACCTCTGCTTATTGTAACAGATAAGCCTGTAAGAATTCAAAACTTTTTTAGAATGATGAAGGCAATGAGTGAGCCCTGTTATGAAGGTCCTATTTCAAATAGCTTGCACTGCTGACTCCAGACATGTGAGTTTCCAAAGCATCACTTGGTTTTAAACATGTAAACTTTATATAGAAAGATCCTTTCTTGCTTTTCTTTTTTTCTTTTCAGCTGTGCAATATTTTCCTACTGTTTGATGTCTTCATACCATGATTTCCTACAGAATCAGGCCATTTCTGCTATGAAAAATTGTTTGTTGAAATTTCTTTTTTCACTGTAAACTAACCCAGCTGAGCAAGTTTTCAATACTAATTACCACGTCAATAATTTTGTCATATCCATTCCCATCTCTTTCCTTAGTAACAGAACCCTGAGGTTATTCAGACTGGCAATGTGAACAGCTTACGTATAACATTTCCTAGGTTTCCTTGAAAATAATGGTGATCATGTGACTAAGTTCTGCTAGTGAGGTCTGGTGAACTGTTGGTAGAAGTATGGGTAGAATTTCCTGGAAGGCTTCTTGAAGGGAGCTGATGAAGGTGGGAGCCACACTCCTATTGTTTTCCCTTTATTCCTTTCCAGTTGCCTGGAATATGGACACTTGGAGGCATCTCCAAGAATTGTGCTGGACCAGGAACCGACCTTGAATCTGAAGGCATGTGCTAGAATAGTGGGAGAGAAAGACAGAGCCTGAATCCCTGATTTGGAGCTGCCACACTAGCTCTGTACTCTTTACCTTAGAAGAGAAAAACTTTTGTCTTGTTTAAGCCACTACTGTTTAAGGTTTTCTGGTATATGGCTTTTCTGAGCCCAATACGAAATGATTTGGTAATCACACACTCTGTTGTACTCATAACAATATTCTGTTCCATACCACATGTCCTCCATAGTAAGTAAGACAGTGTAGAGTAAGTGTTAGAAAGGACATAGAGGATTTGGGCTTGTGTTAGGTGATTTAGGGGAGGATCGAAGGAATGACATCTTGGTCTGAATTGGAAGCTGTCAGGAAGTGGGCATAATTCTATGATTGGGAATCTCAGTCTCCTGTAGAAGGAGAGAGGCTAAAGCTGTAGTTGTTAAAGAATCAGAAGTCACCCAGAGTGAGATCAGGATAGGAGGATGTTTGGTCCACTCTTGTGGCTTGAACTATGTTCATGTTTTGTCTGTATTTGGATATGATTATGAAACGGTCTTGCTTTTGCCATAAGCCATCATAGCCATACAGTGGCCTTGTTTGATACTGATGTGTAACATTGTTAATGTTCAGCAGGAGAACATCAAGGCCAAGGTGATAGTACCAGACCAGCTCCTGGAAGTCAGGGGCTGCTTTTTTGTCACCTGCAACAATGTTTGGTGCCAGGTAAGGGCTCAATTAATGTTGGTTGAATGAATTGAATGAATTAACAAGTACATAGTAAACAAATCAAGAGCTTCTGGTTACTATCTTTATTTCACAATGACCAAGGTAACATTTAGATGAACTTGCATCATTTTTTAAAATAATTTTTTTCACATAATAAAACTGTATGGTGACTAGGTTAATATGATTACCAAAGCTAAGCGAAAGAGACACTTGAAAAGATACCAAGAATGAGAATTAACCATATCCAACTTGGGTAATTTGTGAGAACAGGGGCAGGGATATATTCTCTCCATTTGTTCATCACCCTTAATTCCTCGTACAATTTTATATGGTTGGATGCTCTCAGTAAACAATATTATTTATCATTGTATATAGTTCCTGAGATAAGAACAGAAACCCATTGAGTGTTTCCTATACTAAAAAACTGAAACTATTAGTTTAGGTTTCCATTTCCTTTACAGTAAGAAGTGCCTCTGATTGGAAAGAGTATATTTAAGCTGTAAATATTATCATATAATTTAGATAACATGTATAGAGAGCTTATACTCTAAGTACTTTTTAGATTTCATGTGATTTGATCTTCATAAAACCCTATAAAGTAAGTGTTATCATCCCCACGTAACGGATGAGGAAATCGAAGATTTAAATGACTTGTTAGAAGGTTGCACTTTTATTTGATAGAAGTAGGATCCAAACCTAGGTCTCTTTGACTCAAAGCCCGTGAATTTAATCACTATTATATATATCATGGCTAGCATAGAATTAGGCATACAGTAGATGCTAAGCGAGTGTTTTATTTAAATGGAAATTAATTGCTTGATAAACTGAAATGATAATTATAATCATAGTGCAGAAGAATCTAGAAATAAATTGACCTCTAAGTTTATAATTAAGAGCAGAGCAGACATGTGAACTAACTCTAAAAGCTTCAAATGGCTCATAAGCCTATAAGACATTGACTGTTTTAATACACTGAAAGACAAATGTGCCACTCAGAAGGGTGATTTAAGAAGGCTAAAGTTGGCTCTGTCCATTGGAACACATTTTCAGGAAGGATATTCTCTGATCCAAGGAGTCCATCTCTTTTATTCTGGTAGCTGACACATCATTATTGGAAAAAAAAAGATATATCTATTTCATTCCATCTAATGCCATTGCAACTTTCTGATTAGAATTTGTCTTCTTTAGTTGTCCAAGGTCAATGCAGGCCAGAAGGATGCTTGTTACCAGGCATATCAGCAGTCATATTTCTCATTGCAAATGGCTAAATTGACATCTGGATTTCTACCTCACTCTGTGTATGTTTGGTTAGACCACCTCTGAAAGTCAGCTTTATCCTTTAAGAATGGCCATGATGGTGTTCTGAATGTGTAATTCATTCATTCATTTATTCTTTCAACACCTATTATCCATTAGGTATTATTATGTGTTACCTATTATATCCCAAGTACTGTGATAGGCCTTAGGAATGCAAAAATGAAAAAGACAATTCTTCTAAACAGTTTACATGCAGAAATAGACACAGATGGGAAGCAGACAATTACAATACATTGTGATAAGTGGGATGATACTAAGGATAAGACATGGTCCCCTAAGATCTACAGAGTGTGGGAATATAACCTAGAAAGGAGATTCAGCAAGACTGCCTAGGAGAGATCACACCTGGGAAGGATGAGTTGGCCTAGTGAGCTGAAGAGTAGATGATTGTGTATATAAGTCTGTTGTGGGAGTAGGGGTGAGGGTGAGGAGAATGCTAGAGTTCCAGTCAAAGGTAACAGCATCTGCAAACGCCTGTGTCTCATCAGGACCCAGGGACTAGCTGCTGACAGCTCTGTCTATTAGCTGTCTGGGCCCTTGTCAGCAGCCTTACAATGTTATAATGAAATAGGTCACCTAAGACATATTTGATGTTTCATCCTTATAACAGCAAATACTCTTCTTCTCTGACCTCTTTTCTTTTACACGAGCCGCATAAACAGACAAGAAGCCAAAGCACAGGCAGTCAGTGGCACTCCTCTGGACTTGATCCTCTATGACATCATCTTGCTTTGTTTCCTCATGTTTTGAGAAAGGGGAACAGTTGCCGTGGCAGTTCTATTAAACATGAGTCATTCCAGACACCTTGACATGTGTAGAACCCTTCATGCATTCAAGAGTTCTCAATATGTGCACTATTTGCAAATGACACAGAGTTCAGGGATTTGGAGCCTGCCCTTGGAAGCCTCTAATGTATTATAGTTCTGTAAAATATAGGAGGAATCAAAGAATGACTTTCACAGTGCAAGCTGAAGAGAACATTCTTCAGGATTCCAACATGATAAAGGTGAATTTTAGCATAGAATAATATTGGGAACAGTATAAAATAATAGGGAATATTGACATATCCTACATATGAAACCTTACTGGGGTAATTCCCTGGTAGTTAGGACTCCGTGCTTCTATTGCAAGGGACACGGGTTTGATCCCTGGGAACTAAGATCCCGCAAGCCGTGTGGCACGGTCAAAAAAAAAAACGAAAGCTAAGTTGTGTGTCATCTAATGTTGATCCGCTTTCTCCTCAATGCAAGGACACAAGGAACGTCAGTGCTAATAGGGATGGGATTCTCTGACGCTTCCTAAATCATTAACATATCTCCTCGTAGCAACCACGGAGTTGTTTTAAGAACATTTCCTTCAACTTCTTATATACTCAAGATGTCCAAAGGATACCTTGGAAAAAAAAAACAAATGTAAAATGCTTTGTTTATGAGAGAAAAAACTTTTAATAAATATAAAACCAAAAAACTCATAGAGCTGAGTGAGCCTCCTTAAATTCTTTTTGGAATGTCAATGAATTAAAAATAACTGACTTTATGACAGAACTTAAAACTAGTTGTTTTATTCATCTCATTGTTAAATTTTCAAAATAATTACTGGATATGAATAGACCAAATCAAAAATACAAGTGTGAATAAAATAATTCACCTCCACTGCCACTTCCCCAGGGCCATTTCTCAGATGTTATCATTGGTGTCCATTTGTTTTTGGTTCTTCTGATTTTTTTTTATAACTTTATATAGTATAGTGGTAGCTCTATTTTTATCAGTTTTAGATACTATTTAGTTCCCGCAAGGAAGGAAAAGAAATATAATATGTAACACTGTCTCCCACTCCCATTTGGCCTTCAATTTTTTAAATTATATTGCAGTTGTATTTTTATCAGTTGCCTTTATGACTTTAAACAACATACTTAAAATACTGTTTTGGATTTATTGACAAAATTTATTGAAGAGAATATTGACTCCCTTCAAATAAAAAATTGAAATGAGTTCACTTTTCACTTTTTCACTTCTTAGTCTCCTTCCAATGGTTATTATATTAAGCTTAACCTATTTTGTAATTTTGAGGTCCTATTCTTTTACTATAATTAGTGTCATTTTGCATATTTATATAGCTGATTTAAAAACTGAAAATAAATGACTAGTATTTGGGACACTATAGAACTGAGCATATATTGCATCTGTAAAGGAAGAGATGTCATTTAAATTTTGCCACTCAAAGGAGGACGTTCCTAGCATCTCCATCTATCACTCTCCCTCAAAGTGTCTTTTGTTTAGTTTTCTTCTCTTCTTATGGGTTATAATCAGCTGTTACTCTTTCCTGAACCACGTGTCATCCTCTTTCATGTTCTCCCCATTTAGTTTTTTCTTTCCCTGGAATATCTCCTCCAATAAACTTTATGACATAGGATGTGTGAACAGTTAGTTGTCCACATTCTTATACATCTTAAAATGTATTTTTCTTTTACATTTGATTAATACTTAGCCGTGTATCAAATTCTAGTTTCAAAACAATTCTATTCTGAACATCACGGTCACCGCTCATTGCCTTCCAGTGCTCTGTGTTGCTGCCGAGAAGTTCACCATCATCAGTCTGACTCTTACTCCTTTCAGGACACCTTTAATTTGTCTCTGAAAGCTTTTAGGATTTTTCTCTTAGGGCATGCTTATGGATTTTAGATATTGTTTTTAAATCAAAAAGAAAATTAGCATTCTCTTTTAATAGGAATTGTTAACACTTTTAAGTGTAAGTAAACTTATGTTTTCCAGCTGTAAATAATTTTAACTGAGGGGACTTGCCTGGCCATCCAATGGTTAAGACTTGCCAATGCAGGGGGTGTGGGTTCAATCCCTGGTTATGGAGCATAGATCCCACATGCCTTGCGGCCAAAAAACCAACACATAAAACTGAAATGTTAGTGCAACAAATAAAAAAGCTCAATAATGCAGATGATGAAATGGAGGACAGCCTTAAATTTTCTTCATGTGTCTTAAAACGGGAAATGTGTTATAATGCATTTTTCCATTTTTATCATCAAATATTCCATACAAACAAAAGTATATTTATAAAATATAGGTAATTATACAAAAGAGAGAACACTTGTGTATCCATTTTCTAGTTTCGTTATAATTGCTTGTCACCTGCATGATGTTAGGAAATCATTTGAGATACATTCCTAATCAGACGTAATTTTTTTTCCCCAAATGATTGTTATTTAAACCACTGACCATCACATTATTGTTTTCTTGTACGTGTTTCTTGGTGCATTTCCATCACAAAGCTTTAATTGCCTTCAAAAAGAACTCAGGATAAGAAGGAACTATGTGGGATACAAAGAAAGAGCCAGACTTGGCTTTCTATAAACATACTGTGTACTGTGTCTGAGTCATAATCATTTTGTTGACTGTTTACTTTCCCTGTTGTCAGCAGGATAGAGCTAACACCAACGACTCGGAAGTTAGTTACACGCTATTCTTAGTTTATTACTATCAGCTCTTAATAACTTGGGTATTCATTATGTACTTTGTGAACTGTTTTTTCTTTCCTTATTGTGGCCTTGAAATGGCCTTGTGCTGGAGCATTAGACCCTTTAAAGCCAGAACTTTTATCAAAGTGTCCAAATACACTTAAGAGAAATGAAAAAAGACAAAATTCAGAGGACAGGTATGATGTTTAACTCAGGATAAAAAATTTGATCACTTTTGGGTGGGCATAGAATTCTGTGGCCTTTGGCACTTTCTGACAAAATTCTTTGACATTATTAGAGCGGAAGCTTTAGTTTTTGGCTAAAATGTTGATGGAGATGACAATTAGTCAAAAAAAGGAAAGATACCCTGATTCTTGTTGAAGAGGATCTAAGAATTAGAGGGGATTATACTCTTTATTTTTCTTTAATATATACATTTATGTAAATAATATGTATTATCACTAATCATTAGGCAAATGAAAATTGAAACTACAACAAGATATCACCTCACACTTGTTAGAGTTGCAAGTATCAAAAAGACAAGCAGGACTTCCCAGGTGGCACAGTGGTTAAGAATCCGCCTGTGAATGTAGGGGACACGGGTTTGATCCCTTCTCCAGGAAGATCCCACATGCCGCGGAGCAACTAAGTCCGTGGGCCACAAGCACTGACCCTGCGTTCTAAAGCCTGTGAGCCACAACTATTGAGCCTCTGTGCCGCAACTAATCGAGCCCACTCACCTAGAGCCCATGTTCCACAACAAGAGAAGACACTGCAATGAGGAGCCTGCGCACCACAATGAAGAGTAGTCCCCACTTGCTGCAACTAGAGAAAGCCCATGTGCAGCATCAAAGACCCAATACAGCCAATGAATAAATAAATTTATTTAAAAAAAAAAAAGACAAGCAATAAGTGTTGTCAAGGATGTGGAGAAAAGGAAACACTTTTGCACTGTTGGTGGGAATGTAAATTGGTAAAGCCACAATGGAAAATAGCATGGAGGTTCCTCAAGAAATTAAAAATAAAACTACCATGTGACTCAGCAATCCCACTTCTGGGTATATATCTGAAGGAAATAGAATCACTATTTTGAAAAAAAATCTCTTCTTCATGTTCATTGCAGCATTACTCACAACAGCCAAGAAGTGGAAACAACTTAAGATACATATATCTCACATACACACATGCACATAGACCCACAGAGGCACAATGGAATATTACTCAGCAACAAAAAAAGAAGAAAATCCTACCATTTACAACAACATGAATGGACCTTGAGGGCATTATGCTAAGTAGAACAAGTCAGATAGAGAAGGACAAATACTGTATGATCTCACTTCAATATGGAATCTAAAAAGACAAATTTATAGAAGCAGAGAGTAGAATGGTGGTTGCCAGGGATTGAGGGATGGGAGAAATGGCAAGATGTTTGTCAAAGGGTACAGACTGCCAGTTATAAGATGAATAAGTTTTGGGAATCTAATGTACAACTTGATGAGTATTAAAAAAGTGAAATTCAATAAAAATACAGAATAATGAAGTAAATATCAAATAATATGAGCATTATTGAATAGTGGATAGGAGCATGGTTTTTGGAGTAACAGACTGGCTTCTAATCTTGGTATTTATATTGACTATATATTCAATATACGACTTGGAAAGTTAATCTTTTGTTGCCTCAATTTAATTGTCTGCAAAATGGTGCTATTCTTGTATCTCAGATTATTGTGAAGGTTTACTGAAATAACCCATGTAAAGCGCAGGATAATTGTAAGCACTCAAACATTATTTTTTCTTAGATGTATTTCTTCCTCTTCTTTTGCTGAAATACACCTTTCCACTCTTTGACTACCTTGTATTCAGCCTTCAACTTAGACATTAATTCCTCTGACAAAGACTTTCATGACTTTGCCCCCAAATCCAGATTGCATGTTCTTTCTACATATGCCCAAGGAACCCTTTATTTCTCCCATTGTATTGTACCACATTGCAATTCCCCATGACTGCCACATGTTGCTATTTGCACTGAGATCTTAATGAGAGCAGGGGCAATAGTATGTGTCTTGACTGAAACTTAAATGGAGAACTCTCTTGCCCTGCCACTGGGTTCATCAATACCATTTTTTTAGATTCCGTGTATATGTGTTAGCATATGGTATTTGTTTTTCTCTTTCTAGCTTACTTCACTCTGTATGACAAACTCTAGGTCCATTCACCTCGCTAAAGATGCAGATGTAAAGAATGGACTTCAGGACATGGGGTGGGGGGTGGGACGAAGGGGAAGCTGGGACAAAGTAAGAGAGTAGCATTGACATATATAAACTACCAAATGTAAAATAGATAGCTAGTGGGAACCTGCTGCATAACACAGGGAGATCTACTCGATGATGGGTGATGACTTAGAGGGGTGGGATAGGGAGGGTGGGAAGGAGTCATGGGAGAGATGGGATATGGGGATATATGTATAAATACAGCTGATGCACTTTGTTGTACAGCAGAAACTGGCACAACAGTGTAAAGCAATTATACTCCAACAAATAACTTAAAAGAAATGGAGGACTCTATTTTCCCAGGGCTTGGCCCATTTCCTAGCACATAAACACGCTAAATGAATAATTGTTCAATATTTATATAGTTCATTAAAAATCTTTTCCATCTATACTTATACAGTCAATTGATTTCCCACAAAGGTGCCAAATAAATTGAAGGGGAAAGGGAAAGTATTTTTAGTAAGTATTGCTGCAACAACTGGATACCCATCTGGAAATAAACTGATTCCTTACTCCATACATAAAAATTAATTCTAGGGCTTCCTAGGTGGCACAGTGGTTGAGAGTCCGCCTGCTAATGCAGGGAACACAGGTTCGATCCCTGCTCCAGGAGGATCCCACATGTCGCGGAGCAGCTGGGCCTGTACGCCACAACTATTGAGCCTGCGCTTTGGAGCCCGTGAGCCACAATTGTTGGGCCCATGTGCTGCAACTGCTGAGGCCCACGCACCTGGGGCCTGTGCTCCACAGCAGGAGAGGCCACGGCAGTGAGGGGCCCGTGCACCACAATGAAGAGTAGCCCCCACTCACCACAACTAAAAATAAAGCCCGCTCACAGCAGAAGGGACCCAACACAGCCAATAACATAAATAAATAAATAAATAAATAAATAAATAAATAAATAAATAAACAAACAAACAAACAAATAAATAATTTTAAAAAATTAATTCTAGCTTCATTGTAGATCTAAATATGGAACCTAGAACCTTAAAACTTCTTGAATTGCTCTGTCTATTACAGTAGTCACTACCACTTTTCCTCAGTCATAGTAGGCACCTATCAATTGCTTCATAGCTAGGCTACAGTATTAAATAGTGCAGCTAAGGCATAAAATTCAATCATCAAAGAAAACTGTATTAGACTGTGTTGTTATGAAAAAAATGCATAAAAATGTCTTTAAGACCTTGGTGCAGGCAAGGATTTTCTGGACAGGGCACAAAAACAAAAAACCATGAATGAAAAAAGTTAATATTTTGGACTTCTTCAAAACTTCTGTCTCAAAGTCACTATTAAGAAAATGAATAGATAAGCCACAGACTAGAAAAATATATTTATTGTACATGTATCTGACAAAGAGTTTGTATCTTAGGATATGTAAAGAATCCAATCAAACTGACAATACAAAAATGAACAATCCAATAAAATAATGGGCAAAGACTTGACATCACACGAGGAATACATGAATGGGGAAAATGTGAATGAAAAAGTACTCAATATCATTATTCATCAGGAAGTGAAGATTAAAAACACAGTGAGATATCATTTCACAGCCTTTAAGATGGCTAAAACTGAAAAGACTGACAACACAAAATGTTGGTGATGGTGTAGATGAACGAGGTATCTCCTGTGTTGCTGGTGGGAGCGTAAAATGGTATAAATACTTTGGAGAACTGTTTGGCAATTTTTAATGAAGCTAAACACACATCTAATTTATGACCATCGATTTCACTCCTATGTATTTACTGAAGACAATGTACAAGGCTGTTCAGAGCAGTCATCTTCATAATCGCCCCAAACTGGAAACAACCCAATGTCCATCAACAGCAGAATAGATAAACAAATGGTTGTATATTTGTATAGCAGAATGATACTCAGCAATAAAGAGGAATAATATGTACAATGATGGATGAACTTCAAATGCATTTTATTAAGTGAAAGCAGCCAGACAAAAAAGTTTAAATATTGTGTTTGTTCAATTATTTGAGGTCTAAGAATGGGCAAAATTAATCTATAGGGGCATAATGCAGAAAGTAGATGCTCTAGGAATAGCAGAGGGGATGAATTGATTGGAAAGGGGACTAAGAAACTTTCTGGGATAATAAAAACATTTTTTGTCTGGGTTTGGGTGATGGTTACATGGATGTATTGTCCATGTCAAAACTTATTAAACTGAGGTCAGGTGTCCAAAGTTAGACTCCAGATGGAGAAGCAAAAAGGACACAAACTCAGGGTCTCAATAGGATGGACAAGATAAAGGTCCAGTTACTGGAACTACATAAGCATATAGTTACCATAATCAGAGAGGGCTAGAGAAGGCAGCAATCAGAGAAGGACCAACAGTAAACATAGCTTAATGTTGAACTACCAAACAGGTGGCCTAGGACACTTTAAATCCCCTCAATCTCAATAGAAACACATATACACAGGGATGGGGGCGGGTATTATGAAGAGCATCTTTGAGAGCAAAGAGCCACCAATTACACTGGGACTTCAAGCTTATGTCCCACAGTAAAATAGCCACACACATGTTGGATGACCCTGCCCAGTTTAGGGAACAGTCACTCCTGCTACACCTCTTCTTTTTCTAAGGGCTGAGTTGGAAGGAGTGAAGTTAGTCTACTCCTTTCCAAAGTTTTCCATTTAAAACTGTTTCATCTCCTAATTCTTTCCTCCTAACCCATCCTCTCCACATTCCATACCCCAACTTCTTCCTAACCTTACTTAAAGATATGAGCATTTCCTTAATAAATTACAAAGATAGCAAAAAAAATTCACTGTGAAAGGTTGTTCAGCAAAGACCATAAAAAGCAAATTGGAGGCAAGAAATTGCATGAAAGGAAAGTGATAGCTATAGTAAGAGAGAAGCACAGAATCAAAATGCATCTTGAGTCACGGTGCAAAATGTAAATAGAGGAAAGGTAGTCCTCTGTTTAGACTTATTTTCTGCAAAGAAAGATATAGTTGTCTATGTAAGACAAACCATAAAGATTTTTAAAAAATGACAGAGTCCTGGTGCCCAGATCCTTAATATTTTTGTTTTCTTCCTTCCATCCTTCTTTCCTTCCTCCTTCCTTTTCTTCCTCCTTCTCTTCCTCCTCCTCCTTTTCCTGTTTCTTCTTCTTCTTAGTGGTGATAATAAATTAAGTCAAAGTCACAGTGGAAATGAGAGCTCAGGGAGGGAAGCAATGAGGCAGAAGAAACAAATGATCAACATTTTCCTCCATATTTCAAGGAAGTCTATCATTGCTGCAAGCCATCCTATTTAGATACTGTACATAATGTGGAGTAAGGAGTGGGGACAGTGGTAATAGAGCAGACTTCCTTTCTCACACAACAGGGCAGAAAGCATTAGCTTCAGAATCAAAACTAGCTTTAGTTATAAGTTACATGATCTTGAACAGGCTATCCAAAACCCTTTATTCTCAGTTTCCTCATCGGATAAATGGGTGACAAGGAATATTTTATAGGGTTGTTTTAAAAGCTGTGATTGCACCTGATCCGTGGTAGACACCCTGTGTGCTGCTCCTTCGGATGGTTTATGTCTCACAGTTCTTCCTCAGATAAACATTGTTTTCCCCATGTTCTACAAAGAAGTAGGGCAAATATAAGATGACTCTTGGTAATAGAAATAAAAATATTTTCTGTTTGTGAAGTACTTCACAGTGTACAAGTGTTTTCCCATGTATAGATTAAGAGCATCGGGGGGAAAAGAAATGAGAAAGCAGATGAAAGAGAACCCTCAGGACCTAGTCATCTTATGGGTTTTGGCTCACAGAAGGATCTATCCACATATTATACTCACCCAGAATTTGCTACTTTCGTTTGCTTCAGCTTTCCCATGACTAGTTAAATAGTTGCAACATCTAAGCTTTATTCCTTGTTTCCAGTGAAATAGTTCTATCAGTATAATTTACATCATATATTTGTTTCACTCATTCTTTTTTTTTTTTAAGTTCTGTATTGGAATATAATTGCTTTACACTGTTGTGCCAGTTTTTGAGGTAGCCAAAGTGAATCAGCTGTATTTATACATATATCCCCTTATCCCCTCCCTCCCGTGACTTCCTCCCACCTTCCCTATCCCAGCCCTCTAAGTCATCACCCATCATCAAGTTGATCTCCCTATGTTATGCAGCAGGTTCCCACTAGCTATCTGTTTTACAGTTGGTAGTGTATATATGTCAATGCTACTCTCTCACTTCATCCCAGCTTCCCCTTCACCCTCTCCCACCCCGTGTCCTCAAGTCTGTTCTACATCTGCACCTTTATTCTTGCCCTCTTACTGGGTTCATCAGTACCATTTTTTTAGATTCCATATATATGAGTTAGCATACTGTATTTGTTTTTCTCTTTCTGGCTTACTTCACTCTGTATGACAGTCTCTAGGTCCATCCACCTCACCACAAATAACTCAATTTCATTCTTTTCTATGGCTGAGTAATATTCCATTGTATATATGTGCCACATCTTGTTTATCCATTCATCTGTTGATGGGCATTTAGGTTGCTTCCATGTTCTGGCTATTGTAAACAGTGCTGCAATGAACATTGTGGTACATGGTTCTACGCCCAGTAGTGTGATTGCTGGGTCATATGGTAGTTCCATTTTTAGTGTTTTAAGGAACCTCCATACTGTTTTCCATAGTGTTTCACTCATTCTTATCCTTGACCAGCTCAATGTATAGTAGCCACTATCACCCCAGCCTTCTCTAACTCATTTTACTTTCTTCATAATCTCACCAACCTTTGAAATGTTTTATTTATTGACTTGTTTATTGTTTTGGTCACGACATTATAATGAGAGCATGGACCTCATGTGTCTCACTCACTGCTTATCTTATGCTTATGAAATAAATTTGTATTTAATACAAATACATTTTAGAGCACCATGTGCAGGGTGCTTTTCTAGACATTGGAGATAAGCAGTGAGCGATACATATGAGGTCCCTGCTTTCATTATAATGTAGCGACACAGACAATAAACAAGTCAATAAATAAAAATAATTTCAAATGTTGGTAAGCCTATGAAGAAAATAAAATGAGTTAGAGGCGGCTGGGGTGATAGTGGCTACTATACATTGAGCCAGTCAAGGAAGTTCTCTTTGTGCGTGCATTTGAGCTTGGATGAGTGATGAGGAGACAGCCATGCAAAGGTTTAGGAAGACAATGTTCAAGGCAGAGGGAAAAGCAAGTGTAGAGCACCTGAGCCTGGGTTTGTTTTAGGGCATAACATGACTCCCTAGAAGCCCTAAGGAATAAGCATTCCGTGAGATGAATAATCACATGAAATTGTGTGGTCTATAAAGAAGGTAGAGTTACAAACAGGTCCAGTGACACATTCCCAACTTAATTGAATGGACTAAGATTTTTTTCAGCCTACAAGTCAGTAATCTATGATCAGCTTCATCTATAAGGAGAACCAGGTTCATATGTCCCCAGGGAAGACTTGGTGAATCACTGAACAGAGTGACTTCTATTAAATTTTATTCTTTGATTTTTCCTACCATCTGAGGAAGTGTCCAAAGGAATGCAGGAATGGAAGAGTTTTGTTTTCATACCCTCCTCTGCTTTTACTCCCACTCTTCTTTTCTTTCTCCCTGCAGAGGCACTTGTGACATCCTGCACGGATAAGGAAATGACATATACCTTCTACCACCCACCTAGAAATACTTGGGGACGATTAGCCATGACTGTTATTCTCTCATCCCCACCCGCTTCTCTAGCCCTGCCTACTGGTATGAGAACATGAAAACTCATTTTGGAAAATGTGATCTAAGTAGTCCCCAAAGTTAATCTTGCTTACCCTTAGATGGTTGTATTAAGGATGATTTTTTTTCATTGTGTTCAATTGTCTTTTTGCAACAAGTATAAAAGTTATAGTTTTCTTGTTTTTAAAAGATATGTTGTCTCATAGAAGTACATAATATCAGAAAAAAACCTTGATTTTTTTTTTGCCAGTGGCTTCATCTGTCCTCTTAGTTATTACATGTTAAAAGGAGGGGCACTTTTTACTTGTGGTGGCCATGTAGCCTTGTTTTATACAGGTGTACCCCAATTTTGCAAACAGCCTATGTTAAAATCTTTACTTATAGAAGAGATAAATGGTGGTGGGTGGGTATGAATAACTCTCTACTTCATCTATTAAAGCATTCTTCAGAGAACTATTTTCAGTAGCAAAGATGTCATAATGTGTTTAAATTTGATTCGGTCACAAATGTTAAGGACATCTGTAGCACAAAGGGAATTAAACTTGTAGCAAGGGCTAGGGATAAGGTAAACAGTTTGAAAAGGATGTGATATCACTCATCTCTTTAGGAAAGCATTTCTCTGTCTTAGAGCTCCAGGCAGAGGAAATGGGAAGGCGGGGAGAACATGGACAGGTTCCAGAGGAGACGATGGGTCACGGAGAATGAATGAGTCAACTGGCGTGTAGTGAGGGGATGGGGAAGAGGGAAGAAAGGAAGCAGTGGGGCCTTTGAATGCCCTCACTCCCACACCCATGTACACACACCAGGCTTCTGGGGTACACGAACAGTCCTTAGTGTCAGGGCAGAATGTCTGCATTCCCCAAGCAACCAAATTACCGCCAGAAACCAGCTTGACACTGGGGAAGTCTCCTACACACCAAAGTTAGAGAGGTGATGAAAGTAAAGAATCACTGCAATGGATGAGCATTGTAAATTGTCGGCAGTTTGGTCTTCTATTTCAAAAGGGTGGGAAGGAAATGAGAAATCACTTCTTGAAGAGAAGCAATGCAAAGAAAGTAGGTGGCATTTACTTAATTGCTGTAAGGCACCCGGGAGGTCTCTCTATATCAACTGTGTGAGATACATTAATTTCCCAGTAGACACAGAGAGAAGGACCACTGTATATGTGAGTATCTACGTCTGTACAGCAGACCTCTAGTATATACACCTAACATTTGCCCAGGTCTTTTATCATCAATTATCAATCATATTTACATTCCAAATTCTTCAAATTTGTGTAACACGATATTTCTTAAAATTCTTTACAGGACTTTCTTAATGCTTGTGCACTTTTTTAGTTAAACAAATGGAAACACTGTGCAAATTCATATGCCATATATAGTAACTAAATGTTCTGTACTCACATGGAACAAATAAATGGACAAAATAAAAACATGACCTTTGTCTTTCCCAAATCAGTGTTCTAATTTTTTGACACTGTTTTTCTCTGTAGTAAACTAAAAAATGTTTGGAAATAAAATATAAAGATTTTATTTCACCATTATACTCCTACAACTTCCAGAATGATCTATTAAACCATAAATGGGATTATGCTACTCATAACTAGGAGTTCTTCTCATAAGAGGAAAAAACAAACAAACAAAAACCTCTAGCAATTTTGTAGCCAAAAGCACCTGTGTGATTTGACCTCTGCCTGCCTATCCACTCTAGGGTGGTCACCATACACCTTGGTGTATACCTAATTGTCATAAAGGCATTATTAAGAATGCATTCTGTTACTGTCAAAAATACTGTTTGATAATAAATTATGTAGGTGTTCACTCAACTTCAATAGCATTTTTTTGCCCCTTCTAATTTTTTTTCACTACATTTGAGCTGCACTGGTCACCTAAAAATGCCTAAACATAAAGTTTCATGAGGAAGCAAAATTCTTTCATGTCTTAGGGTCCCCACCCAAGACACCCTTCTACGTGGAACACATTGCTTCTTTTTATGGTTAACATTTAGGCATCTTTCAAGTCTGCTGAAATTCACATCTACACACCCCAGTATAAATCTGTTAGTCTCTTTTATTACACTTTATTGCAGTGTTAAGACATAATGTTATATTTGCATAAGTATTTAGGTCTTTATTACTTGTCTTTGCCACAGAACTCTGAGGCAGGGACAGGACTGGTTCTCAGCTGTTTCTCTACCATGGCCTTTAAAGGGTTGCTATGAATCTAGTTTGTTCACCGTGGATACCCTGTGCCCACCACAGTATCTAGAACATAGTAGGCTCTAAATGCATTTGTTCAATAAATAAAAGAATGACAAAGTCATAGCATGACCTCATGAAGTCAATTTTCAAGAATTCTATTAAAATCAGTCTCTACTGAACTCTATGTAAGGCATGAACAGAGTGGTTCAAGAAACATCAGCATCAGCATCATCTGGTGCTCGATAGAAAGGTTGAATCTCAGGTCCAAACCTGCTGAATCACAGTCTGCTATTTAACAAGATACCCAGGTGGTCCCAATTGTACATTAAAGTCCAAATGCACGTAGTACACATTTATGTAATAAGTCTGGAAAATCAAGAAGCTAAACGACTACTTATACTCATTTCACTTTTAAGCAACTTTCATGGCCTATCAAATGGGCCAATTCCTAATTTAAAAGTGGGTGAAAATTTTGCCATTTGTTCTAAACTTCTTAAATGCTTTCCTTGGTCTTTCTTGTAAATCATATAACAAAATAGATAATTCTGTTAGGTTTCTGATTTCCTTTCTTGGCAAGTTGTCAGAATCTAAGCAAGAATAGTCAGATTTGGGGTCTAATCTAAAATAAACATAAAGGTATACAGAGTACTGAAATTCTGCAAATGGTTTTAAAATAAGTACAATTGTCTCACATAAAAAAGATTAGTGATTAAAAGCAAAATCATAGTGATAAACGCATTCATGTTGGTGACTCACGTGTCATTTATGCATGTCTTCAAATGCCCAGTGAACTTTCACACAAAAAGAACTTTTGCCTTTTACTTACTTCACCAGAGTCCATTGATTTTCTATTAATCAAGGTTTTAAAACGTCAACTGAGGTTTGCTCTAGAATAAACAAAGACAATTTAGGAGGACCCTAGCCAGTATCCGGAATGCCAGAGGTGATCAAATGAACTTTGATTCAAAGCAAATAATGTTACAAGCTCCATAATTGATCTGGCATTCTCATTGACTCTGGAGCCTTCTTTATCAGCCAGAAAGCCATAAAGAGGGTAGAGCAAGCAAACTCATTCTTACATGCCAAGGCATGTTCAAGCTCAGCGTTCAGCATGCCAGGCAGCTGCCAAATACAAATCTCGCACATTAGGCAAGCCCGAATATATATAGCAGTCATTTTATTCATTAAATTTTTTGACTATAGTATTGAAAAAATAAGGTAAGTTACAAATGTGCCTTCCAAGGCCCCAAACCCAGAACCTAAAAACACAAGGCCATACATGGATTATTCAACTGAGTATTTGATTATAGTGTCTATTGATCAAGTAGGATGCTTTAGCTTAATTCTATCAGATTCTGTAAATACTCAAATAAACAGAGAAGAGAAAACTAAGTTTCAATAATGTAAACTCAGAGCGCTCCCCAAGTATAGAAGTGTCTAAGGCTTCAGGAAGGAACCAGAAACCTGTGGAAGGCTCCAACGTTGCCAAGGCAGTCCAGTGGAGAGGTTGAGGCTCTGGAATCAATAGGACTGGGCTCAAATACTGGTGTCCAGCATTTCTTGTGAGATTCGTCTCTGAGTAAACAATTATCTCAGAAAGATTTTAAAGGATTAAATCAAATCATCAGATAATGCATAACAATAAAAGAGGACCCTTTTTTTGTTAAAATAATTAAAATAAAACTATTAACAACAACTTAGCTTTCTTGGAACTTCAAAGCACTCATAATGGTGTAAAATAGCTATATTTTAACTCCATTCTTCCCAGAGGTTAGCTTGGGACAATTGATTCATTTGTTCACTCAGCATATATTGATTGAGAGTCCACACTGCATTGTGCCCGTGGTTGGGATGCAAAAAAGAACTCAAAGATCTTGTGAAATGACACAGAGTTTAGTGGAGATAAGTATTTTTCAGTAATAACCATACCATCAAAAACTATATGAATTGTGATCGATGTTATGGAAGAAAGTTATAGGATGCTATCAGAAAATACATCAAGGAGAGCTAACTTAAATGGCAAAGTCAGGAAAGGTTTCTGAGAAAAAATGGCAGTTCCTCTAAAATGTGAAGAATGAGTAGGAGCTTGGCAAGGCAAGGAGTAAGTGGGGTTTTAAGCAGATGAATGATGTGGTCTGATTGCCCTGGCTTCTATGTGGAGGATAAAATAGAAATGTGACAATATTGGAAGCAAAGAGACTAGTTTATTAGGGGAACATCTTAAAATGTTGAAACACAAATTTACCTTTAGCACACTATTTGTGAAGGCAACTTCACTGGAGCATGAAAAGCATGGGGCAAGTTAGGGTTTTACAAGCTCATATTCCAGTTTTCCTTTAGACCACTTTAAAACATGTGTTTCCTGAGGGATTAACTAACAACTGTGTATGTTGGCTCATCCACTTCCAACAAATATTTATTAAGATTTCTCATGTGCCAGTCTGTCCTAAGCACTGGGAACAGAGCAGTGAACAAAACACATGAAGACACTGCTTTCATCAGTCTTATATTCTAGTGCAGAAGAACTTAAGCAAGTAAACAAATAAATATATAATATATAACATGATATTACTTTTATGAAGAAAAATAAATCCAAGTGAGAGGGCAGAGAGTAAGGGAAGGTGGTACACTTTAGGGTGGTCAGGGAAGATCCCTCAGATATGGTGATTTTTGAGCACAAATGAAAAGTAGGCCATTTAAAATCTAGAGGATGATCATTTCAGGCAAAGACAACATGATTACTTGCAAAGGCCCTGAGATGAGTGCTGTGCTTAAAATTTTCAAGGAATAGCCTGGAATTCTGTTTAAAATTAATGTGATTCCATCATCATCACCATCACCATCCTCATTACCATCATCACTGCCAACACTCTCTCATCACCATCATCATCACCATTGTCCTCATGTAACTTTGGAAGAGCTTCCTAGAGGCTTCATAAGACTTGCTGTTGATGAGCTCCATCAGAAACAGTCTTACATTAGGCAGAGCTTAGAGCTCAGCAAAAGTCTCAATGTTTAAGTACTCCCAGGTTTTATAGCACTTTGGTTTTAAAAATTAGGAAAAGAAGTATTTTTAAGGCAGATATTTCTAGTATTTGTATGAGTAAGAATCAATTGAGTTTCTTACCACATGGACAACAAACAACCCAGATGGTTTCTTGTTGTAAGTGGTCCAAGGACTCGTGCTTTGAAAAATGCCGTTTTAATTCCTTTTAATGATTGAGATCTCAAAACTCTTACGATTTGTAATCACTGTCACCACGTATCATCTCTGCTTGAACTCAATAATGGGGGCCTAAGACATTATAAAAGTGACAGACAAGTCAAGGAGAACCAATCTTAATGAGAAACCATCTAGTCTCTGAAAACTGATGGGGAAGGGAAACCAATGAATTCAAATTCATTTGTCACTTGAAGTATGAGACTGATAACGTCTTAATATTTTTCTCCAATGGAACTCACTTTTCTAATTGGTCTCAATAACAAATCTTTTTCTACTTATGTAACTAAGGAGGGAATTCTTAAAATAGAAGTTATTTACAAAATATCTGGGCTTTCTAGGGAGTAATGATATGGTTTATATGAAATACCAAATATTTACATAGCATTGTTCATTTTCAAGTATTAGAGAATACAAATATGCTTAGAATTTAAATAATTCTTCACAGTATTCTAATATCCCCGTGTTGTAATAATAACTCTGTGTACTGGAAATTTTCAGAAATGCCAATTAATAGAGAATTCTGGTTAATAAGATGCTGGGTAGTAGAAAACCAATGTATATTATATTTATTCCTTTAAATATTGGTATTTGCAACATAGAAATGTGCTTTCAATAATGTTTCCCTTGCTTTTATATCAAGAATCAATTGATGTGTTCATCTTACTTAATTACTTGTTGTTAACCAAACTCTCTTCTACACAAGCTTCATGCTGAGATGATTATACCCTGTTAGTTTCCAATCTTTAAAAGTAGTCACTGCATCACCATCGTGTTCTGCCTTAGAAAAGGAAAGTGATACCCAATATGGGTCAGCTGTTTGGATATGTAGGATTTTTTTTTTCCTTCCCTAGTAATTAGCTCTTTTTAAAAAAGGATAATAAGGGACTGGGTGACAGCCACTCTTTTTGAAAACATATATCTGAGATTAGCATTTGTAGAAACATAGCAAGGGATATTAACAAAGAAAACACTAATTTTAGATGAGACTCTAAGGTTCTGACCTTCAGATGATTTGCCACTCTCTGTGTGAATTCTTGTCAAAGTGCTTTCTAAAATAATTATGTTTATTATGATAAATGGTTTTAGTTGGATGTTGAACTTGAAAGTAAACTAATATTTTTCCTTCTGTGTTTATTGTATATTTGGCCTCAAAACTCAAAATAACTTTTCTCCCCACTCTCATCTCCACAATTCAGCTCCTAGTAAAATGGTAATTCTTTAGTCAGTTGTTTGCCTGAAATATTATCTTGGTCCAAGCTAAGCACAGGGGTTTTGCTTGTGTTGTTTTGGTTTCTTTGTTTGTTTGTTTGTTTTTAACAGAATTACTGCCGTTGCTCCATTAGGCCTGCCAGTACTCCTAAAATGTATTTGATTATAAGTCCAATGAGCCTGAATTCTAAAATCCAAAGCAGAATTTTAATAGCTGAAGGCAAATTTATTTGGGGCTAAACCGCCTCATCCAGTGCCCGCCCCCCAACCCCCCCCCCCGCCCCAGTCAAGATGCCAGTGAATCAGGAGTGAAGTACTATTCCTTCTCAGGGCCAATTTTGGAATCAGAAGGGCCAGTGAGATTGTCTCCTGTCTTCAGATCATGTTATAGTCCCCATCCCGTCATGACGCTGATGCCCCGTTTCCCTTGAAAGGGGGTACAGAACTAAGGCTTTGTTTAAAAGGGTGATAAACTAGCCTCTGACTCTGGAGCCATTTGGGAGAGGGAATGTTTATATTTGGAGGCTCTTCTTAGTCACTTTTTCAATTTCCTAAGGAAAACTCACCCTTAGTCTCCTCAGTGTTGTCAATGGGATCATAACACATGTATATTTATAATATTATTTTAATTGGATATTAACTGTTCTCTCCATGCCAAGACTTCCCCTTGGCACATATATCCATTTTATACACTGCAGGTGTAAATCACCAGTTCAAATAGAAGCCTCAGGTACAGTCCTTCCAATGGACAAATTAAACGTAGATTACTCAGTAACCTGAGGCATCTGCATCGTGTGTTAAAATTTCAGGTTTCTGTGCTAAGCACTGCTAATACATTCCTTTGGTTGTGCTTTTCAAGACCCCTGTGTGAGGAAACTCAAAGTATTAATAATAGGCAGTTGTTCATTTAAAATGATAGAAAGATTGCAACGATTCCAGACAGGCTGATTCTTGAAAAGGCACGTGCGTCCTGAGGTTTTGGCTTGTGCCAGTCTGGAACTCTGCTGTGGCATGTCAGTACTGATGGCAGGCATGTGGAGTAGTCCTGGGAGTTGAAATCTAAATATTTCATTCATTCCCTGGAATGTAAGCACCATGAAAACAGGAGCTATGGGCATAAGTTTCACTGTATCTGGAAGGCCTAGAGAAAGGCAAGCACAGAACTACTCATTAGTATTCATCCAAGCAAATGGAATTATCCAATCATTTATTCAAGATACTTACCATGCATAAATATTTATTCAACACTTATATGGAATACAAAGATAAATAAGATACAGAAGTGAATCTTAAGGAATTTTTAGTTTATCAGAAGAGTTAAGTATGAGTTAAAACAACTGATAATACAAAGTAGAAAATGATAGGCAATATTAGACAGTTTTGTATTTTTAAGTAATTTTCAAAATATTTCCATGCCAGTTTAATACGATCTAATGCATTTCAGTACTCTGAAATGTGCTGCATGCTAAATAAATGTGAAAAATTATTATAGTTATAAATGGCTCTTGGGATTGCCCTATATATATTATGAATAAGAAAAATATCAAATTGTACACTTTAAATATATGCAGTTTATTGTATGTCAATTATATCTCAATAAAAGTTCTTTAAATACATACTTACATACATACATACATACATACATGGCTCTGTTGTCTCTGAAGAGATCCAACGTTGGGGCCAGTGCTTTAGCAGTCTTCTTCTTCGTGGATTTCTACACATCTCTAAATAGAAGATGCAGGCAGTTTATAAAATCGTCATCTAGGCCTGGTTGTCCATTAGAATCACCTTTGGAATTCTCAAAACTCCCAACATTCAGGCACAGCCCAGACCAATTAAGTCTGAATCTGTACAGGTAGGATGCCAACTGATCCCATTGATTGATACCATTATTTTTAATCATTCTGCACATAAGTAAGTATCACAAGCAGCTTCTAAGAACCAAGCTTTAAAACCACGAGATTCTGATTAATTTGTCTGGAGTAGGACTTAGGCATAGATATTTTTTAAAAATCTCTTTTTTTTTCCTTTCAATCTTTATTGGAGTATAATAGCTTTACACTGTTGTGCCAGTTTCCACTGCACAACAAAGTGAATCAGCTGTATCTATACATATATCCCCATATCCCTTCTTAAATTCTTTAGTAATATGAAGTCAGGATTGATAAACAGAGAGTTAGGTAATAATAAAAAATATATCTGATTGTGGGAAAGATATGTTTTTGTCACTGACTATTGTCACTGATCATCTGTAATAACTAAGTAATATCCAATTTAAAGGACTACTCTGTTTAACTAATTTTTCCCAATCATAAGCGATTATGAGAATGATCAGAAAGGGTTTCTATCCCGGAACATATGCCAGGTTGGGCCTGGGCAGGCAAGAATACTGCCCTGGAATTCTTGGCCCGTGAGCTGGTATGGTCACTCTTAGTCATTTCTCTTTGATGGAAACAGCCTGGGCATGAATAGCGTGCAAGCCTGTGTGATCATTTCAACACAGATGGCACCACCTATACAAACCACCATCTGGGAAGGAAATGTATTTATCCCTTGCATGACTTACATGGATAAAACAAAACATTGTGTTATTTCAACTATCCTTGGTTTGTAAATACTTCTGTTGTATAATCCATGACACAGTTTGGAAATGTCCTGAATTAGTTTCTCAGAACCGTTGATATAAATGGCTCCTTCTGTTGCATTATATCAGCTATTTCTAAAAGGAAAGTATTGCAGAATTGAAAGTTTATTGAAAAACTAGATACCTTCCATCAAAGGCAAAATTATCAACCTTAATTTCAAAATTTAAATAATTGTATGCTGCCTTTACAATCTTGAGAGAGTTGTGATTTAAACATAGAAGAACAGTGGGGTGAATTCAAGGCTAAGGCAAAGGTGGAATAATTACAGGAAGACTCATGATTCTAAATGATGTCAGCAGGAATTCTAGCACTTTTGGAGAAAAGAATTGACTCATCTCTCAACATTTAATTCATTTTTTTTAGATCACTTAATATAAAGTGTTCCTTATGCCTTCAAATAGCTTTACATTTCCGTTCAAATGAATCACATGCATGGTAGCCTAGGGCAGTTTATTTTGCTAGAATTTTTTTTTCTTTTTTAAGTTCAGCTCCACCTGGACAAAGTCTGACAAATTATCGTGGATTCATGACTGCAAAGATCCTCTTTGCAGAAAGCAATTTTGACAATAAAAGGAATAAAGAGAGCATTGCATTCACTGACGATTTTGTTCCACTCTCTTACACATTCTCAAATCAACTCCACTGTTACCCTGGCAATGACACTATCCAATTCAGACTGGGGAAAATGAAAGACAGACTTAGTGGGTCATCTCCTGCTGGTTATCCTCTGCTTCTGCTGAGAACAGTCCTCCTTTCAGTACAAGGGAAGGTGACAAGCACATACTGAATATCCCATGTAATTCTCATCACAATCCTAGAAGTTAGGGGAAATAATTAGACTAATTTTAAAGGGGAGAAAACAAAATTCACTAGAAATAATGAGTATTTATGTCTTTAAATTTCTCATCATGTTGATGTTTATAGATCATGTTAATTCTATAGATTTTAAATATGTAATTTGAAAAAAAATCTACATCTGTTTTAGACTCTTCATTTGTACTCAAGTGATTCCATACCAATTAAATGACTTGGCAGCTAAGTGAATTACAGGCATTGGAAAAAAAATTACAGACATAGGGAAAAAGAAAATCTGTGAAATTCTAGACTCCCCAATACAAAATGTAATGTCAAACATACTTGGATAAAGGGATTTTTAAAAAAGCATGTGTCTTATATTCTACTATCTGAAACTTAGAAAAGCTAACTGGCCCATTGATATTCCTCTTTCCTCTTCTTTTTAAATGGATTTTTTTCCTCCAGAGCTGGGCACAGTAGGGCATTGCTAGTTGTCTGAGCTGACAACCCAAAGCGCTTTGTTTGGAGCATGTTTGGGAGCCAGAGAAAGAGATTAAAACTCAAGTTCCTTATTGTAGGTGTTAACAGCAGTTCCTGTCAAAGGTGTTGGGTGAGGCAGGACACGGTTGGTGGCGGTGTGTTATTGCTCTTAGAGCAATCCCAAATCTTTAATACTGCCCTAAGGCCCTACCTAACTGCCCTCTTCACCAGTCTCATTTCCCACCACTCACCTCCTCTCTGCTAAACTGACCACGCAGACGTTCTTCCAGGGCTTCAAAGGTGACACTTCTCTTCCAGTCTTTGCTCAAATTCCTGCTTCTATTTGGGTAGGAAACGCTTCTCCTCACTCCCACTTAACTAAAATGTGCTCCGAGCTCCATTTAAACATTTCCTCCTCAGGGCACTTCCCTGATTCCCCCAGAGTTGAGGTCTTGCTGGCATATACCACCATAGCTCTCTAGTTCCTCTTCTGCAGCGCTTAATGACTTTATGATGTTTTTTACTTAGTAACTGTCTTCCTTAATGGTGACAATAATAATAACAGTTATTTAATATCAATAACAACTTCCTTAAGGAGCTATTACTATTCTTACTTACAGACGAGATAACTGAGAATTACTGGTATTGAATAACTTACCCAAGGAGACCGTACATGATAAAGCCAGTACTTCAACCTGGAACTTCATCTCAAAGCTATACCCTTTATTGTTGCCTGAGTTCCACCTGACTGTCTTCTTTTCCCATCCATACCTTGTACCTCACACAGTACCGGGCACATCTTGCAACTCAAACATATTTGTTGAATGTAGGCATAAATGAGCTGAGAAAAGAGTAAGAATAAAATAGAATAGAAATAAAAGTAAAATAAAATAAAAGGACCCTGGCAGCTGGCATCTCATAGCTAGGCCACGGCGTCCTTCATTGACTATAAACTACATCCACCAAATATTGAGTCAGACAGGGCCATGTCATGACCTTGGTGGAACATGACGAAAATAAGACCATATCCCAACTGTGTGTGAACAGAGAGGTTGCAATGTAACCACGAAAGTATTCCAATGCCCTTCTATTCCCACTCACATGAGTGGCTATTATTTTCTTACCAATGGCAAATCTAGCCTCACATAACTTCCTCCTGCCTCTTAAATAAAAACATCTAAGGTAACTAATTTAATTACCCAAGCTTTCTGACAACACCCAATCCAGAAAAAACCTTGGCTTCCTCATATTCTCCCCCAAAAGCATCCAGCAGAGGTCCAAACCCTCTAAAAAGTTCCTCTTAGAAAGAAGTGCATTCTCCCAGCAAACTGAGAAAAACATAGCTTTGTCTAACCACGTGTGTGTTCCCAGGAGACTTTCACAGGTGAACATGGACAGAGCAAATGAGAGCTATTTAACAAAGTTGTGGCAAAATGAATTTAACCTCAGAAAGTGAAGACTTGTACCCAAAAAACTGCTACAATTCTTATTAGTTCCTTATGCTGGTGAATTTTACTATACTGAATTGTGTTAGTCCTAACCAGTTCGATAAGATATTTATGGATTTAATTGACAAGTGGGCATTCTCCCCTTTTAACCAATATACTTGATAACTAACTTAAAAAACAAATACATAATCAGTCTCAGCTCATATTGTTGCTCTTTGAGAAAGTGTTGTTAGATAACAGGAGAAAGGTGAATTACAGATAGAAGAGAATGATATAATCAGCTTACTGTATAAACTCCATTGCGTTAGTTACAGAATTTTCTTATCCTTGGGAAAATTGGTAGAAAGGCCAAAACTATGTGTTGATGTCCTCCATATCTCTATGTAACACCCCTTTTTCTGTATATCGTCACTATTCCAGCCTTCAAAGCCTTCCTTCTATCATCTCAATTCTCACAGTATCACTCTAACTTTTTGGGCAGGCTCATCATCTTCAACAGCTCTCCATGTTCTGCCCTTTTCCTTCACTCTCCTCTTATTAAAATTTCTCTCCTGGTGGGGCACACTTTCCTGCTAAGATGCTAGTGTAGTTAAGGCTGCTAATGGATTAATGAGTTAATCTAAAGGGTTGATGTAAATTTTGGGAAGAACATTTAGGGTTTAGGAGATCAAGATGCTGAGGAACTGTTCCAGATTAAAGGAAATTAAAGAAATTAATGCAAAATGTGATCCTGGGTTGAATTCTGAACCAAAAAGTGAGATAACTATGGGGACTTATTAGGACAACTGGTGAAATCTGAATATGGGAATAAATATCAGACAATAGTATATTAATGTTAAATCTCTTGGTTTTGATAACCTGCTGTGGTTCTGTAAGAGAGTATCCGTATTCTTAGGAAATAAATACTGATGTATTTAGAAGCAGAGTTCCAGATATCTGGAACTTTTCCCAAACTGTGCAGAGAGAGAAGGAAGGAATGATAGAGGAATAGGATGAAAACCTCATAGGTAACTCATGATAGAAAAATTTGCCAAGGTGTTTTATTGGTATTAAAATGTTACTTTTATTTTATCATCTGGAACTTAGAGAGTGAATCCTGCAAGTTGTATCAAAAGTAAAATTTTACCTATCCTTAACTTTGTTCCAGTAATTTTACTTTTGGGTGTTTAATCTAGGAAATAATCACAGAGAGGTACAATGGTTATGTTACAAATATATTCATCAAAATTTGCACAAGTTTGCAAAATTTGAAAGGATTTACTCATCCAGTAATATAGCTTTGTTTTGCGATTATGCAGTCATTAAAATGCTATCGAATAATATTTAATGGCATGTAAAAGTATCATTGTTAAGTGTTAAAAACAAGAAGCAAAATGGTACACACAGACTCACTCCATTTCTGCACATATAAATATGCTCCCAATCCCATTCACAAAAAAAAGATTGCAGAACTCTAAATCGAGATGTGGTTATTTAAGGAATAGGGAAAAGGGGTAACTTTAAACTTATTTTTACTTAATAGTATTTTAAAATTTTACTAAAAACAAACATTATTTTGTAATTAAAAACTAGTTATAGAAACAATTTACTGCAAATATAGAGCACATATTTTAAAAAAAGGCATAAAGAGCCATAAATTTTAATGAAATTTCTGTTCTTGTCACACACACACACTTATTTCCTGATGAAGTATCAAGCCTGAAATGAATGCTGTCCATTCTGATAAGAAAATACAGACATTAAAATCTGTAAAAAAGGCACACTTCTTTCATTATATGCTAAATTTGCATTTTCTCAATGTCAAGGACTTTCAGAGGAATTCCATTCTCTTGTGATTTGATTTCCAAGTTTAGTTTCTTATATGTTTTTTAGGATCTAAATTTCCAAAAGTATAGGCCTACATTCAGAAACTATTTCCGTGATTTTTAAAAATCTTTTTGTCATTCAACTCTGGATGTGTTTATTTGTAGTTTTACATGCATAGTGCTAAAAACAAACTGTATTTCGTGTGTGTGTGTGTGTGTGTGTGTGTGTCTGTATGTGTATGCCTAAAGAGGCACACACTGTACAGTCTTGATCTAGGCTTTTTTACAATCTAGATTGATCCCAATGACAAATCATTACTTACATTATTATCTTAGTAATAAATATTGAACTCTTCTACTAAGTACCCAGAATGACAAATGGCTGGAAAGCAAATATATGTTAAGCGTATGAACTACTGAAGACTGGGTCCTAAGCTATGAAATAGTACAATGGGGGCTATGGACTGTTGGAGATTCTGAAGCACAAATTAAAAAGGCAGAAACAATGCTGTAATGTGGCACTTGATTTCCACTACCCACCCTCACTAGGATTCCCAGTCTCGTCATGTAAAGGAGAGCAGATTGTTACCTCTGAGAAGTCAACTCTGATGGTATCCACTAACCTGAAACCTCCTACTCATGATTGCTAAATTACATAACATGACCGACAGATCAGGAGCCATCCCATACATTGGAGGGGAGTAAATGCTAGATATAGCTGCTGTGTTCTAGTTCAACTTTCTGTTCTGTAGTCCAACCCATGTTTTATAAAGAGGCCCTACCCAGTGATAAGGGGCTTATTTATATTTCCACAGCCAGATTCTCCTACTGTAATCTAGACTTCATCTTATGTAAGCACATGACTCATATGCGTTGGTCCCTTTCCTGAAACCCGAGATGAGAGCCAACTCTCAGTTACCTGTGGTATCAATGCCAGAGATGACTGGAGGAACTGAAATCCATTGGTTAGTCCTGACTTGTATCTTAACCAATAATGTTAACCTCCTCCCTGATGTCAACTTTCTTTAAGTATTGATTCTAATGAACACAGAAAAGGTCAAAGAGAAAAGCACAGTGTTTGGTAAATCAAAAAACTGTGCAATTATTGAATAATTGAGAACTTGCCATTTTCATTCTCTTTCACAGTCAAGATTCTAGATAAGTATTTTCTACCAGCAGCCAACACCAACTCTAATCTAGAGCAATCTAACTTCATCCTCCACTTCATCAACCACTAAAAATATTCTTTCAAAATGCATGACATTCGGAAGTCAAAACCAGTGGCATTTTCTTTCTTATTCAGTTTTTTTCTTCTAGGTTTCTTGTGTACAAGACAGTGTTGGCTATTGCTGCAAATCTTGGAATTTTTTTCCCCTGATTTTCATGCCACTGTGCTCCCACCTGCTCTCCTGGTTCTAACCATCATCAAGTGCTGTTGATATGAGGTTCATTTTTTTTTAGTGTAAGTTTATTTTATTTATTTATTTATTTTATTGGCTGTGTTGGGTCTTTTTTGCTGTGCGTGGGCTTTCTTTTAGTTGCGGTGAGTGGGGGCTACTCTTCGTTGTGGTGCACGGGCTCCTCATTGCCGTGGCTTCTCTTGTTGCGGAGCATGGGCTCTAGGTGCGTAGGCTTTGGTAGTTGCAGCATATGGGCTCAATAGTTGTGGCTCACAGGCTCTAAAGCACAGGCTCAATAGTTGTGGTGCACGGGCTTAGTTGCTCCTTGGCATGTGGGATCTTCCTGGAGCAGGGCTCAAACCGGTGTCCCCTGCATTGGCAGGCGGATTCTTAACTGCTGCGCCACCTAGGAAGCCCCTGAGGCTCATTCTAAATACAGACCAAGTTCAACCACTTCTCATGACCCCCCACTACTATTATCTTTGTCCTAGCCATGTTATAATTTAAGTGGGTGAATAAAATAACCCCCTATCTTGTCTTCCGGCTTGTTTTGCCCCTCTTTAGTCTGTTTTCCCCAGAGCAGATAGACCAGTCTTTTTGGAGTACACATTTTTAAAATTGAAGTATAGTTGATTTACAGTGTCATGTTAGTTTAGTTTCTGGTGTACATCAAAGCGATTCAGAAATATATATATATTTTCTTTTTCACATTCTTTTCCATTATGGATTATTACAGGATATTGAATATAGTTCCCTGTGCTATACAATAGGACCTTATTTATCCATTCTATATATAATAGTTTCCATATGCTAATCCCAAACTCCAAATCCAACCCCTGCCCCCCCTTGGTAATCACAAGTCTGTTCTCTATGTGTTTGGGTCTGTTTCTGTTTCATAGATAAGTTCATTTGTGTCATATTTTAATTAGATTCCACATGTAAGTGATATCATATGGTATTTGTCTTTCTCTTTCTGACTTTGTTTAGTATGATAATCTCTAGGTTCATCCATGTAGCTGCAAATGACATTATGAAATACAAATTTTATTACCACCCTATTCCCAACTCTTTGATGACTTGCATTTTTAACAAAAGGCAAATATCTTACCAGAGCCTGTACCTCCTAAATTTTCTGCCTTTGCCTACTTCTCTGACTTTTCTTGCCATTGTCCATTGAGCATGCTCCAGCCATGTTGATCTTACTCTCTTTTGAACATTCGAGTCCTTTTATTTGCTGCTCCAGGTCCAGAATACTTTGGCTCCACAAATTTGTATAGCCGAGTTTCCCCCATTTCTCTACATCTATGCTCATACATTACTTCCACATAGATGCCTCCCTGGCCACCCTAGCTAAAGCAGCCTCAAAACCAGAATATATTATGTATTACTACTTGTTTTACCACTACCCTCAAGACTTTGGGCAAGTTACTCTGTCTCAATTTCCTCATCTAAGAAATGAGCCTTATAAAAGTAGTTACATACCACATAGGGTTGTTATGAGGATTTAATAACATTTTAAAATCTTTACAGTAAATGGTAAGCCCTATATAAGGGTTTGATACTGTGATTGCTATTAGTATTTATTTTCCTTCTTTTCCCATTAGAAATACAAATTCCAGGCATTATCTCACTCATTCATCACTTACTGTTGGGATGTAAAACAGTGAGTTGCACAGTAAGCCTTCAATAAGTAATTGTTGAATGAGTGAATGAAATATTTAGCCATTTCTTTTGCCTTCACTGGTTCTTTTTCTTTTTATCAGTTCCTCAGGTGAAGACGTTTCCTTGATGTCAATCATTGGTTTTCTTGGCATTTTTCCTCTACCCTCACTCCTTTGAAGTGTTTAAATATTTCTCTGGCATCAGCTATAGTCTCTGTGATGGGAGTTCCCACCATTACAGCTTTAGCTCACCACACACCCAAGTTCCACATCGAGGACGCAGCTTTAAGTAGATGGAAATTTGCGGCTCAGGAAACCTGGAATAACATATAAGTTCTGTGACTCAGAGCAAACCACAACCTTTCTGGAGACTATATCCTCTTATAGGTAACAATTATTAATCTCTTCCTTCCATCTCAGAGAGTGCATTTAAACAAAGAGTTAGATGTGAAAGTGTTCTGTAAATTGTAAAATAGTATATATAATTTTGAGGTATTGTCAAATACCTTAAACATGCTATTTATACCAATATACCTTGCTGTTATCTTACAGTCAACATATTTAAACTACATTAACTTCCTTTTTCCCAAACTGATTTCTTTGACTTCACTTTCTCTTATTTAACATATCCAATCACTAAACACTGCTGGATTTCTCTACGTGATGTGTCTAAAATTTTCCTGCTGCTCTCTGTTCTCTCAGACATAGCCTTAGTTGCAGCCGTCTTCAATTTATGTCTAGGTTGTTACAACACTCTGCTAACTGGGCTCTCTGTCTCCAGTCTTTTTTTTCCTCAATCTGTTTTCTCATTTCAATTTTCTCAAAACATCATTTATATTCAATTTATATTACTGCTGTAACACACTACCAAATATTTAGTGGCTTACACCAGTAGAACTTGTTATCTTACCGTCCTGTAGATCAGAAGTCCAACGTAGGCTTCCCTGGGCTAAAGTCAAGCTGTCAGCACTGGGTAAATATTAAAGGTGTTGGCAAGACTGCATTCTTTTCTGGAGGCTCTCTGGGAGAATCCATTTCCTTGCCTTCTCAAGCTGCTATAAGCCATCTGCATTTCTTGGTTTATGGACCCTTTCCTTGCCGCAAAACCAATAACTGTGGGTCAAATCCTTCTCAAACTACAGCTCTCTGACCACAGCTGGGACCAGCTTCCTGCTTTTAAGGGCTCATGTGATTAGATTGAGCCCACCGGGCTAATCAGAATCATCTCCCCAGATCAAGCTCTGTAATCTTAATCACATCTGCAATGACCCTTTTGTCATGTAGGGTACCATATTCACAGGTTCCAGGGATTAGGACAGGGTCATCTTTGGGGCATGGGGGTATAATTCTGCTTACCGTACCAATTTAATGGCATGGATTCCCAGATCAAGAACTTTAAATGACTGCCTATTACTCATTAATGTGAAGTTTATCTTCTCTGTATGGCTTTGAAGATCCTTCAAACTAAATTCTTAAACTATTGCCAAATAGATATCCTACACTACTGTCGGGGTGGTCTCCCTTACATATCTTTAGCATACTATGATTTTCCTGATTATTCTTCCATTTGAAACATTCTACAGTCCCTCTTTTGCTTACCAAAGTCCTGTCAATCTTCCAAGTCCAGTTAAAGTCTCACTTCCTCAATAAAAGCTTGCCCATTGACATCACTTTTCTTTGAATTGTTTGATAAGATACTATTTAGTATCTATGGTGGACTGCTGTTGTTTGCCTGTTCAGAATTCATTCTTCCTCTAGTAATAGCTCTTTGTTTTTCCTCTGCGGGAAAAATTTTTCCTGTTAGATAAAAACTCGGTGGCTTTTCAACTAAAATGTACTGGTCGCTTGGCCAAGAGGTAAGCCTATGATCCCAGCTAGCTAATCAGCTGCTGTCTCCCTAGACCACATGCACCCAGGAACTAAAAATATTTGGAGTTCATACCTTCTAGAAGCAGTACACTTCCAACTAAGTCACTAGAACTTCCCTGATTCTTTGGCTTTTATTTTAATTCTATCAAACCCCCTATATCCTTCCCACAAATTTTTTCTTGGTTAAGCAAGAGTCGTTTTTGTTCCCTAAAAACCAGAGAACGCTACCTACTAAAGCCTTGCATTGTTCTTTACACGTCCCTATAATTTCAAATTCCTCTTCTAAGTTTCTTGAAAACTACAGCATATTTTATGCTTCTTTTGAATACTCTGCACCCCTTATATATTACTAAATACAAAAAAAAAGATTTTCAATAAATATTGACTGATTCATAAAGTATTAATTTTTATCATTTTTCCCCAGAATGTGAATTATTCCTGATGGCAAGTTGAGGGCCAGGAATACGACATATATTTCCCTGCCATCAGTCCTGCCTTCCAGAGAATAAGAATAAATAGAAAATCATCGCTCCCTTCTGATAGATTGCCTGGAAAAGCCACCATTCCACTGAAATTTTTATGTATATTTTCTATATTTCCAATGAGTATAACCATGCCCTTATCCAAAGCTTTGTATCATCCTGTCACTCGGCCTCTCTTTCTCGTATGTTGCATCCATTAACAATACCTGCATTAAATTAGCTTCAGCTGTGTTTATTTTCTTAACAGGCACATGGCACTGCAGGCTCACACGAAATTTTTGGAAGACTTTTCCCAAATATTTCTCTGAACTCAAGTAAACTGAATATCGTACCTTTGTTTGGCTTTATGTGATGAGTAGTTACCATTAGCTGACTACCAGGATATTTTCAAAAGAGCCATATTTTATGTCTCTTTCTTAATGAATCCATGTTGAATCCTAATGAACAGTACTTGTTTTATGATGTCTTGTGACCATTTGGGGAGAAGTATGTTCTAGAATTGACCAAATTCAGTGCCTACAGTTTCCTCTTTTTAAAAAATTGTGATAGTCTATCTAAGTCTGATCTTCTGGAATTTTTTTCCTTCTGCATAATGCCTTCAAAATGGCCAATTCTGCCATTGTTGTAAAAAGTTTACAGTAATCTCTGAAATCACTTGAAAGTGAGCCATTCAGCACCTTCCAGAGGATGACACCAGGGTTTTGGCCTGAAATACAAGAAGGATGGAGTTGAATTTAATTGAATGGAAGCACTGTAGAAGGAACAACTTTTTAAGGGACTGTCAGTTTTTCAACATGTTACCTTTTAATGTCCAGTGGATATCCAAATGGTTGGGTAGTTGGATAATGAAGTTTGGAAATCAGGATAAATATCTAGTCTAGGAACAATCAGTATGTAGATGGCAATTAAAGGCAGAAGACTTTTCGTAAATAAAGTAGGGAGTGGATACATACAGAAAAATTCTGAAATTGAGATCTGGGGGGCACTCCAGCATTTACAAACCAGTGGTAGGGGATGGAAGATATTAAGGAAGATCCAGCATGAGACTGAAAACAGGTGGAAAACCAGATGAGTGTTGCATCCCAGAAGCTGGGCGAGAAAAGTGTTTCAAGGAGTTCTTTTCCTTAATTAACCCTCTGGATTCTCGGATTTTGAATAGAGTCAGTCTGATGGTTCTGTGAGATCCCAAGAACTTCATTTTAGGGGAATTTCTTTTTCTCCCCCATGAAATTCCAAACTAAATCTCAGACTAATTCCACCTGATAATTTATTCTGCTGTCCCTGACATGGCCAGGGCTGCAGTAGAACTGGTGATCAGAAGACCCTGTTTCTCATGCTAGCTTCATCTTTTATTACCACTGTGACCCTGGACAAATTGGTTTACCTCCTTGGAAAATGATCATAGCTATGCCTCCCTGCCCTATACACAGGCCAATGAAGTGGTCCAAGTAGCTAATAAATGGGCAAAGCACTCTGCAGGTTGTTGAAGCATGCACTTCAGAAGCCATTACTGCGATGGAGAGTCAGCAGAACGATGTTTCCTGCTCTGAAGGCTTGGAAAAGCCAAGCCTCTCAGTTCACAGATGCTAAGGGAACCATGGGACATGCTCTGGCTGATGTGTCCTTTTAAAAGTTCTTTCTCAGTAGGATATTTATTCTTTTTAGAAAGATTTTTTTTAAATACTCTTTAAAAATATTTTTAAAAAAATACTCACACAAAGAATTTTAGAGTTAATGTGGTTCCTTATATTTCAAAGAGATTCTTTACTATGGTAGGCCATAAAATATGATAAATTTCTAAAAATGGTACTGATGAACTCAGTGACAAGAACAAGGACGCAGATACAGAGAATGGACTGGAAACTCGAGGTTTGGGAGGGGGCAGGGGGTGAAGGGGAAGCTGAGACAAAGCGAGAGAGTAGCACAGACATATGTATACTACCAACTGTAAAATAGTCAGTGGGAAGTTGTTGTATAACAAAGGGAGTCCAACTCGAGGATGGAAGATGCCTTAGAGGACTGGGACGGGGAGGGTGGGGGGTACTCGAGGGGGGGGAGTCAAGGAAGGGAGGGAATACGGGAATATGTGTATAAAAACAGATGATTGAACTTGGTGTACCCCCCAAAAAATAATAAATAAAAAAAAATGATAAATTTTTATAATGCTTTCCTAAACTAAAATCATATGTCTTTTTTTTTTTCCCCAGGTCTTAGCATTAGTGTTCTAACTTTTAACAATGCCTGAACTCACCGAGTCTGCTCCGGCCCTGAAGAAAGGCTCCAAAAAGGCGGTGACCAAGGCCCAGAAGAAGGACGGCAAGAAGCGTAAGTGCAGCCGCAAGGAGAGTTACTCTGTGTATGTGTACAAGGTGCTGAAGCAGGTCCACCCAGACACCAGCATCTCTTCCAAGGCCATGGAAATATTGCAGAAAGCGGAACACTCCCAAACTCATTCTACGAGGCCACCATCACCCTGATACCAAAACCAGGCAAAGATGTCACAAAAAAAGAAAACTACAGACCAATATCACTGATGAATATAGATGCAAAAATCCTCAACAAAATACTAGCTAACAGACTGCAACAGCACATTAAAAAAATCATACACCATGATCAAGTGGGGTTTATCCCTGGGATGCAAGGATTCTTCAATATATGCAAATCAATCAACGTGATACATCATATCAACAAATTGAAGGATAAAAACCATATGATCATCTCAATAGATGCAGAAAAAGCTTTTGACAAAGTTCAACATCCATTTATGATAAAAGCTCTCCAGAAAATGGGCATAGAAGGAAATTACCTCAACAAAATAAAAGCTATATATGAAAAACCAAAAGCCAACATCGTTCTCAATGGGGAAAAACTGGAAGAATTCCCTCTAAGAACAGGAACAAGACAAGGGTGTCCACTCTCACCACTATTATTCAACATAGTTTTGGAAGTTTTAGCCACAGCAATCAGAGAAGAAAAAGAAATCAAAGGAATCCAAATTGGAAAAGAAGAAGTCAAATTGTCACTCTTTGCAGATGACATGATATTATATATAGAAAACCCTAAAGACTCTACCAGAAAACTGCCAGCACTAATTAATGAGTTTAGTAAAGTAGCAGGATACAAAATTAATGCACAGAAATCTCTTGCATTCCTATACACTAACAACGGAAGAGCAGAAAGAGAAATTAAGGAAACTCTCCCATTCACCATTGCAACAAAAAGAATCAAATACCTAGGAATAAACCTGCCTAAGGAGGCAAAAGATCTGTATGCAGAAAACTTTAAGACATTGATGAAAGAAATCAAAGACGACACAAACAGATGGAGGGACATACCATGTTCCTGGATTGGAAGAATCAATATCGTGAAAAAGACTGTACTACCCAAAGCAATTTACACATTCAATGCAATCCTGATGAAATTACCAATGGCATTTTTCACAGAACTAGAGCAAGAAATCTTACGATTTGTATGGAAACGCAAAAGACCCCAAATAGCCAAAGCAATCTTAAGAAGGAAAAATGGAGTTGGTGGAATCAGGCTTCCTGACTTCAAACTATACTACAAGGCCATAGTGATCAAGACAGTATGGTACTGGCACAAAAATAGAAAGGAAGATCAATGGAATAGAATAGAGAACTCAGAAGTAAGCCCAAACACATATGGGCACCTTATCTTTGACAAAGGAGGCACAAGTATACAATGGAAAAAAGACAGCCTCTTCAATAAGTGGTGCTGGGAAAATTGGACAGCAACATGTAAAAGAATGAAAGTAGAACACTTCCTAACACCATACACAAAAATAAACTCCAAATGGATTAAAGACCTACATGTAAGGCCAGACACTATCAAACTCCTAGAGGAAAACATAGGCAGAACACTCTATGACATCCATCAAAGCAAGATCCTTTTTGACCCACCTCCTAGAATCATGGAAATAAAATCAAGAATAAACAAATGGGACCTCATGAAACTTAAAAGCTTTTGCACAGCAAAAGAAACCATAAACAAAACAAGAAGGCAACCCTCAGAATGGGAAAAAATAATTGCCTATGAAACAACGGACAAAGGATTAATCTCCAAAATATACAAACAGCTCATGAAGCTTAATACCAAAAAAGCAAATTACCCAATCCACAAATGGGCAGAAGACCTAAATAGACATTTCTCTGAAGAAGACATACAGATGGCCAACAAACACATGAAAAGATGCTCAACATCACCAATCATCAGAGAAATGCAAGTCAAAGCCACCATGAGGTATCACCTCACACCAATCAGAATGGCCATCATCACAAAATCTGGAAACAACAAATGTTGGAGAGGGTGTGGAGAAAAGGGAACTCTCCTGCACTGTTGGTGGGACTGTAAGTTGGTACAGCCACTATGGAAAACAATTTGGAGGTTCCTTAAAAAACTACAAATAGAACTACCATATGATCCAGTAATCCCACTCCTGGGCATATACCCAAAGAAAACCATAATCCCAAAAGAAACTTGTACCATCATGTTTATTGCAGCACTGTTTACAATAGCCAGGACATGGAAGCAACCAAAATGCCCATCAACAAATGAATGGATACAGAAGATGTGGCATATATACACAATGGAATATTACTCAGCTATAAAAAGGGATGAGATGGAGCTATATGTGATGAGGTGGATAGACCTACAGTCTGTCATACAGAGTGAAGTAAGCCAGAAAGAGAAAGACAAATATTGCATCCTGACTCACATATACGGAATCTAAAAATGGTACTGATGAACTCAGTGACAAGAACAAGGATGCAGATACAGAGAATGGACTGGAGAACTCGAGGTTTGGGAGGGGGCGGGGGGTGAAGGGGAAGCTGAGATGAAGCGAGAGAGTAGCACAGACATATATATACTACAAACTGTAAAATAGATAGTCAGTGGGAAGTTGTTGTATAACAAAGGGAGTCCAACTCGAGGATGGAAGATGCCTCAGAGGACTGGGGCGGGGAGGGTGGGGGGGACTCGAGGGGGGGAGTCAAGGAAGGGAGGGAATACGGGGATATGTGTATAAAAACAGTTGATTGAACTTGGTGTACCCCCCAAAAAATAATAAATAAATAAATTAAATTAAAAAAAAAAAACCAAAAAAACCAAAAACCATATGTCTTTGTACCTAAACACATTATAGTCTTGTCACTGCTTTTAAGCCCTTTAATGTAGTATGAAAAATAAGAAAAACAAAACAAAAAGAGATTAAATTTATCAGTGACATTTTTAATGCAAGGTGTTTCATGCATTTTTATCTTTCAATTTTGTTCTTTTCAGTTTCCAACAAAAATAAATAAAAATTAATACTATCTTGTAAAGTATCTCCTTCAATATCTTAAGGTACACAATTATCAAAGCTGATATTGAACACAAACAAATTGATACAATTCAGTACTCTGATAAAATTCAGTCAAATAAGTTACTTTAAACTGCACGCAATACAACTTTATGTTCCATAGCATCTTTAATATGAACTGTATACCAAAATGGCTCTTCAAACTTAAAAAGTGCAATTACAGAGTGCAAAGGAAGCAGAGAGAAAGTCACTAGCTTACATTTAACCTCATCTAATTTGAATAACAGATATGTTTTAGATAAAATTATTCCTCAGTCAAAACATTAAAATGTTCTCCAGCAACACAGCTCATACAAGTTGTTACTCCCCCTTTCCCTATGTGAATGAGCAGAAAAAAAAATCTGAAAGTATTGGGCAGCAAATTAAACACTTTTTTTTCCCCAAAAGTCTACAGACAGACTATTGCAGCAAAAATGGCAAAATGGACCAGATATAAGTTTTTAAAAACTGCATTATGGAATTCAACAGAAATTAGAAGCTAGTATCATTTATTTGCTACATAAAAATTGATTTGATACCTCACGGCAGTTGAATTTAGCTAATTCTCTTCTCAAGGACTCAAAAATAAAAATTTGTCTACCAGTGCACCATTTCTCCCCTTGCTTTGACTTTGGCAGAGAGATAGAGCAAAAGAATGTCCAAAATAACAGTAGCATTTGATTGTATTTTAAATATTTAATATATTACACACATTTTAACTGTGAGGTTACATCTTTCGTACCAATCTTAGAACTCTACCTCTTTGGTTATAGAGTATGTCTACAAGGTTACTTTGTGGCCTTGGTGGGAAGCAACAAACTATGCATTTATGCACTGGATTTGCATTTATTCTCAATATGTTGGATATAGATAGCCCTTTCCAGAAATGTATTTGTGAGAAATCTGTGAAATAAGGAAGATAGACTAAATGTGAGCCAAATGTTTCCATTGTTTGTAGGAAACAGGAGTTGATAGCAATCATTTTTTATGTTTGTTCAGCATTATCCTCATTAAAACAATTCCTTTTTGACTTATTTTCACCCATAAAAGCAATCAGTGTCATACCTTTTTTTATTATTTAATATGCATTTATAAATAAAATTTTAACTTTTACAGGGGTTACTTTTTAAGCATTCTTAAATAAAGATTTAAAAACACCCCAAACTATTATTTACAATTAGATATGTAATATGAATTGAGATGCTTAAGATAAACCAATATGACTCCCTTTTTGTAACAAAATAAATGGACTGCAGCTGATTTCTTGGTTAGTCAATAAATTTTCTTTGAAGCAATCAAAATCACTCAAAATAAGCAGACCTCCTTTACATATAGCAGATGTCAATAAATATGTGTAGGATTTAAAATGTAATCTTACACAGCACATTTGACTTCAGCTGTATTAGTGGGAAACAGAAATATCCTTTTGGATCTCTTTAGACGATATATAGAATTACTGTCTTATATTACACTTTAAAATAATTAGTCCATCAAATTTTGGACTATGATTTAATCTTAGAATTCTCCAGCCAAGTCCCTATAGACATAACTACTCTCAAAAAGAAGCACAGATTTTGGCTTCACGAATGGATTTTTTTTATTGTCTCACGAGCAGCAGTTACCTAGCATAAATGTTGTACTAAAAAAAAGAACACTGTGAAGCTATAAATTATCTACTATTAAGATGATATACAATTAAGTTCTCAATTCATTTTCTTAAGGAGAATCTGTTAGATGAGTGACTAGCATCTGTAGGAGTTGTGGGTGGAAATAGGGAATCATGCACCTTCTCTCTAGGCAGACAAACAGCAAATTATAGCGAAGGATGCGTGTGGAGGGAGCAGAGCTCTCCAGGGTTTAGATTGTTTCAAACATGTAGTGTTTAGCACGTGATCTATACTTGCTTCTCCCCAATTCCCACAGCATTACTGTTTTGACACACGGCACATTGGTGCCAACTCATACATCAAACTGTGATATAGTCAAACCAATTATCATTGATTCGAGGAGCAGAAAAATATACTTATTAAATTGATTCGACCATATATTTAAGCTTACAGAAACCTGTCACTCGCTGACACCTCCTGAACAACAAACTAGGCATTACTCACACCTATGCATTGTACAGCAGGCAAAAAGTTTTCAATAAAGCATCTAGTCCAGGAAATGATTTCTTACAAAAATATCCATTTTCTTTTTATATTAAATATTTTGTATACATTATACATGAACAAATAGTCTGTCAAAAATAAAACAAAAATACAAACTTTTCTTAGCATATTAAAAATACATCACTGTTGACTAAACACATGACCCCACATAAATATTATTAATAAAATAGGAATATTAACATAACCAGGTACGCAGTGCATCCCTGCCCATAAGCTTAATGGCACCATTCAGACTTGTGGCAACGCCGGATCCCCTGAGGTCACTCTTTCATATTCCCTATTTGGTTCTTTACTTTTTCGATTTCTGTACCTAGAAATATCCAGAAATGAAATCGTTAGCGCTGAAGTTAACAGTAATAAGAACGAAGTATGTTAACAAAAGAAACAAATATATGGACTAAAAGGTACATTAGCATGGTGTTTCCAAAATGACAGAGGTGAACAGGTTTAGGTTGGATGCCAGAGAAAAAGGAGGGAGGACGGGGTCGTTTCCCTGGACAAATAATTTGGGAAGAAATGGTGAAATGCTGTTAAAGGACTTCTCAGAGACTTTCAAATGACCATGAAAATTGTAAAATTCCAGGAGAGCATGTGACCATGTTTAATCCTGGGCTGTTTTATCCTTTTTTTTTCCCTCTGTCTTACCTTTCCCTCTCTTCCTTCCTCCCTCCCTCCCTCCCTTCCTTCCTTCCTTCCTTCCTTCCTTTCCTTCTTATTATAATACAAATATTTTGAATATCACCCTATGTTATTACATTCTACCCATCACATTGATATAATGCTACCACCAATGAAAATGAAAATAACTACTATTTATTGGGCACTTATTAGGTGACTGACAATGTTCTGAGTGCTAAATATTCATGATTTATTTTACCCTCATGCTTACCATTACCATCCTCAGTTTACTGATGAAGAAAATGAAGTACAAACGGGTTATATAACCTGGCCAAGTTCTCCCAGCTGGGATTCACAAATCTATTGCGATTCAGCATCTTCATTCACTCATTCATTAAAGCTATCTTCCTAATATTTTGAGTTCATTTTCTACCCATTTTGAAGATGAAGCATGAAGTTTTATGGAAACTGTACAGTGTTTTTGCTTAGTGGAAGAATATGATTAGAAAACCTTTGTTTAGCCTTAATTCAGCTACTTGTCAACTAGATGAGCTGGCGCATGTCAAATTATCTCTCTGGGTCTCATTTTCCCATCTTTATGAGAGAAAGGACTGTAGTCAAAGATCTTTCAGGGGCATTTCAGTTTTAACGATATTCAGTTATGTGATCATACCTGATTAAAAAGGCATTGTAATTTATTAAAAAGGCATTGTAATATTGTATGCTAACTCACATATACGGAATCTAAAAATGGTACTGATGAACTCAGTGACAAGACAAGAACAAGGACGCAGATGCAGAGAATGGACTGGAGAACTCGAGGTTTGGGGGGGTGGAGGGTGAAGGGGAAGCTGAGACGAAGCAAGAGAGTAGCACAGACATATATATACTACCAACTGTAAAGTAGATAGCCAGTGGGAAGTTGTTGTATAACAAAGGGAGTTCAACTCAAGGATGGAAGATGCCTTAGAGGACTGGGACAGGGAGGGTGTGGGGGACTCGAGGGAGAGTGGGGGGGGGGAGTCAAAGGAGGGAGGGAATACGGGAATATGTGTATAAAAACAGATGATTGAACTTGGTGTACCCCCCAAAAAAAATAATAAATTAAAAAAAAAAAAGAGAAAAAAGAAAAAGGCATTGTAATTTGATGAATACATAGAATCAAGCATGGACCAAATAAATTTAATTGTAAGAGTAACACTTTTGAAGCTTCAAAAGTAGAAGTGCATTACTTTCAGCAAAAATAAAATAAAATTCACTCAAATCAATACTGAAAAATTTGTACCACTTCCAAAATAAAAAGGATATCATGGAGACATTTTAAAGGCAGCAATTATTAACTAAGTTGTACTATTCCCATACCCTGGTCCTAACCCTAAAAAATGGCCAATCTGATATACTGTCAGTAGCTTCAATGCCCAACTCTACATTTTCTCAGTTATCAGCATGTATCAGTACAGCATTGTGCATGAAAATGGAGTGTGAAGATGGAATTTGGGTGACTGACGAACCATTTTTTAAAAGTAAGCTCTTATAATTATCTGGACACTCATTTCTACTAGTCTGCCTTAAATTTTAAGATCCTAAGTCTCTGGGGTTATTAATTTACAAAGCATGTTCTATGAAATACAAAACTTGACCTAAAAAGTTAATTACAAGTGGCTAAGTTTAATATTAGCATGATGCCTTATGACTTACTTTTGCATGTGTTCTATTCAATACTGTTAGCAGTTCTATCATTAATGCAGAATAATGATTTCTATTTGTATTTTATAAAGGAAGGAACTGATACTCCCAGTTTGAGTTGTATAAGGTCACAGAGATAATACATAACAAAGCCAAAAACAGAGTCAAGTCCAGATGTTCCACTGCTAAAACTTCTCTTTCCATACCATCCGTGCAGAGTCTATCGTATCCCACTGCATAACACTTTGCCATATTTTTACCCAGTTTGTGTGTATTGTATGAAGATCATTTAAAAAAGCAGAGTGTTAAACAAACAAACAAACAAAACACTGACTTACCACGTGCAGAAATAGTATATGGAACCAGCGACTATGATGAGGAATAAGATAACAAGAATCACGGTCAAAGCCACATATTCTTTGCTCAGAGGTTTTTGGACGGTTAAAAAGAAGTGCTCACATCGGACACCAGTGTAACCCACTTCACATCTAAAGAACAGTGCAAGAGAAAGAACAATTATTTTTTAAAAAATCATGGTTCTGAATTAGTTTCGTAAGAGCTAATCTCACAGTGTAATGCAAGGTATTAACAAGGTTTGCCAAAAGTTGTAAAGATGAATGCAGAGACTGATCTTAAATCTGGTCCAATTTTGATAAAAGAGCCCCACACAGCTCTCAAGCTCAGCTGTTATATTAAATGACAGTCTGGTTCAGCTGCCAGGGTGGCTGACAATGGCGTCTTGCAGGTTTGAAGTGCTTTTTGTCTAAATCAGCAGAATCGATTCTTATAACAATGGCTGACATGTAAGCGCAGTGAGAAGATTAAAGGCTGAGCTGCTATTGTGGCAAGTGTGAGAAGAAGGAATCTGAAGCCCTCCCCATTCTGTACCCCTGAAGTATCTGTATAATCTGATAACTACTATTTGTTCTACTCTTTGTTCCTTAACTTAAAAAAAAATCTCACTTAATGAAGTTTCTAATAGTACATATAAACTGCAGCACACGGAAATAATAATTGTTGAAAAAATAAAAAAGAGAGAGAACATTTGGCATATTACCTGCAGTGATTTTCACTCATGTCCACCAGGTAGATGCACTGTCCATGAAAACAGTAGCCGTTCATGTCAGAGCTACACTTTGTTATTGACACTTGAGCCACACGTGGATTATCTTCTGTCTGAACTGTGAATGAAATGGAAAGTGGAACATATTCTGCTGCTTTTTTTGAAGTATTAATCACCCTCTCATAATAGTAACCACTGAACTACTGGAACAAAGCAGGTCAGGTATTTTCAGGACAAAAAGTCCCTCTAGTTATCACACTGCCTAGACCAATAAACAAACACTGGACCCCCAAGGAAAATGTCCAACAGAGTAAACAAAACAAAATAAAACCTGGGGATAAAATACTCAGAAGACAATGTTTAAGGATAGAAGAGGTAAGCTGAAGACACACACACACATATAATGATCCTTCACAGTTATCTACTTGTCCAAACATAGTTGTCTTTTTTTTTCAAATATCAAAATAATTCTGACATTCGTTAATCTCAAAGCAACTGCAAGCTGAATACATTAATTAAAGAGAGCTTAAATCTATAGTGGGTTTGAACCCAACAAGGCTTGTTTTGGTGTGCGTTCCCAAACTTTGGGGTTTGGGAAATCTATCAACGTCTCTAATAATGAGACCTGAACATGAAATACACAAATCCTGAGTTATAAATGCCTCGGTTACACAAATACAACAATGAAAATAGTAGCTTCTTTAGAATAGTGTTGCAACCCACACATAAAATTCACTTGAGAATGTTTTAATTACTAAACTGTGAAAGATCTCTATGAAATAATCAAACAAAGCATCTTGATGGTAATACTCTTGTTCAAATAGCCAAAAATAGGGAGTGAAGCCGACCAAACCTCTAGAGAGCGCAATGAGGAAGGACAAGGAAGGAGGTGAAGTTTTTGCAGGAAATACTCTGGTTCCTCAGGATAACTTGGGACTCAGACTGAATATAAAGCAGATCTCTCTTGAACCACATCCAGAGAGCTCTGGGGCCCAAAGATAAGACCATGCACCACTTATCTTTGTAACTCTATGCCTAAGCATGGTGTTTGGTATGTATTAAGTACTCCATAGATATTTTCTGAATGAATGCTGTGACTCAAAATAAAGGACATCATTTATTCCTTTTACAAAAAATAACAGCAAAATATATTGATTGTCTACTGTGTATAAAGCTTAAATTTTCCTATTTTGCCTGGGATAGAGCCCCTCACGATGGTTTCACAGCAAAGCTCTGAAATGACCAAAGGGAATCTGATTTTCTTTGTTCCCCGTCTCTTTAAGATCAAATCTTTACATGTAACTAGATGCCCAGTCCCTCTGCCTCCAACTATTCCTTCATATAATTTCTCCAGATAGCTAGTTCATTGGGTTCTTTTGTTAATACAGCAGCTATTCCCCCCTTTATTCCACCATCACATATGTATAGTCTTTGAATTTATATTTCTGTTAAGAATGTTTAATTCTTTGATGCAACATTGACAAAGCTGGGCTTACCTAAAGCTGTGCAGTTATCTTCGGACTCTCCTGGGATACATGAAGGAATCACAGTTGTACTGAGAACTGCTTGTAGAAGATGGAAACCTATTTACGGAGAAAAAGGAAATATATAACCAATGCTTCAAGGAAAGAAACCCTGAGCAGATTTCCACAAAATTACAGTATTTATAAAGTTCTTTTAATTATTTCAAGAATTTGATCCACTGAAACCATAAAAGAAAATAACTCATGGAAACAGGCATATCATTGAAAATAAATGAACCCCCACCTCTTCTGTCCAAAGGTAAAAGACTTGGCATTACATTCAGAGTTATAGATTTGACCTACTCTAAACATTTCACAGTAACCTTTTCAAAGACCTGATTTTAAAGTTTGATTTCTTAAGAAGCTTGGCAGTTGGAAAATTGGAAAATTTCAAACCGTTTTACTGCATGATGAGTTCAGAACGCTGGTCCAAGGCAGAACCTGTTGCAAAGAAGTCTTCAAATAAAACTCAGTTTCTATTGATGGTCACAACTAAACAGGATGCTCAACCTAAGATACATCAGTTGTTGATTTAAGTACCTAAGTTACTCTTTGCATTATGCATTAAAGTAGATTTTAAGGAATAAAATGTAATCTAAGTAAAGTCAGAATATATCTTATCTAATATGGGAAGGAACATACATGCTAGATGAACCACACTGTGCCCTTGAATCCAGTTTCTGTCCTCCCAGTAAGAGTTTAAACAAGGCATTTCATCGTGTGTCTCCACTGAAAAGACGAATGTTGGGAAACAAGTACCAGAATGACTCAAGTGGTTTTCTGAATTACATAGAAAGAATAAGAAGAATCCTTTTAATTGCACAGGTGTTTACTGAAGAGAGTTCTACTCTTTGTCTTTGGAGTCATGTATTTGCTCTTCACTCACTCTTTCCAGGTTATATGTGTGATATTATATAAGAAACATTATTGATGGTGGTGGTAGTAGTTGGCAGCAGTTAACATTTCTTGATCACATACTACATGTGGGCATAGTTTTACCCTCCTTACCTATACTGTCTCATTTAATCCACTCGGTGACTCTTTGAAAAAGATACTACTGTTCTCCTCATTAGACATACAAGAAAAGTGAGAAGTAAAGAGTTTAAGTAACTTTCCCAAGAGTACATAGCAATGTTGTTAATGGGCCACGTTACAGAATTTGGAAACAGGCAACAATACTAGAGTATAATGGACATCACAGGGAACAAACTCAGATAAATATAACTGCAGCAGAGCATTTAACCCCACAAGGAGGCAGCAAAGTATGGTAGAAAGGCAATCCTGGGAGAAAACTTGATCTATGTAATTATGGACAAATAAATTAAGTTCTCTGGATCTCCACTTTTCCCTAGAGTTTTGGGGAGAATTAAATGGTATTTTTTCTGAAACATCTAGCATACGAGAGACTCATGAATGTTCCATGCCACTCAACACCCAGCCTCTGGTTTTAGCAGTAGTATATGTGGATAGTGCCCTCTACTGGTCTATAACAATGTTATAAATCTCTCTGTACTTGGTATTTTAAAGGATAATTAATCTATATAATAAAGAATTTTATTTTATTTTTACACAATCAGAGGAGGTGTGTATATGTTAAGCAAACTGCATATGATTTGGGTAAAACTAAAATTAAAAATTAAACTACACACAAGCACCATAATTTGTAATTTCATAATGTTTCAAACTTGACACTGATAACAGTCCTATGAAGTAGTTATTAGCTCCAAACAGCCTCAGTGTAGTTAAATTAAATGTCTTGTTCAAGACCAATTATCTAGTGACCATAGGAGATAAGAGTTGAGTCCATCCTTTGACATCGTCTCATAAACTTTCAATATTTGAAAATATCTTTTGAAAAGTTTAGAATTATCTCCTCCGCACTCCATAGTTCTCCTACAGTAAATGATGCTTCAATTGCTCTTACAGGGAAAAACATCTTCTTTCTTAAGTGACAAAAAAAAAAAGGCTAAAGTTTGGATTCCACTGTCAGTTGAACAGAGATGGAAAAGGATAACTTTGTCCCCATAGCTTTCTAGTGTGAATTAGCTAGATTCTCACCCAAGCCAATTTTGTTCTACTTCTCAATATAATTTTGCCATACACTTTCACTATTGAAGAATTACCCCCCTTTAATTTATACAGTCTGCTCAACACAAACTGGAGTTCTAGATATCCCTGACACTCCTATTCCTCCATGCTTCTTTAACTAATGGGAGGAGATATTATCAATTCTCCCACTGCAAAAAGGCCATTGTGCAAATGCACATTTCTCTCTTTGCAAAGGATCATTTCTTCATACTTTGCATAAATCAGACACTAGCTTATCCTGTTCCAAATTGCTTACAAATGCAACCTACGATTACTATAGAATCCAGCTAATTGCTTTGAGGTGCTGTTTATTATTCTTTTTTTTTTCCTCAAAGGTTTTTCATATTGTTAGTTTTTCCACTGTTGGAAACTTTGTTCCAGTTGATCAGGCCACACGTGAAATATTTGCCTTTGTGAATTAAAGAATGTTCAGGACAGGGCGTGCCTCCACAAAAACTGGGCTGTCCTAATCTATGACGCTCCCTTGGACATAGTCCATCGCTCAGGATGGTTTCTGTGAGACTTGGTACATTAATCCAACATCCGGGTATTTCACAGATGGACTTGTAAATAATATTAAACGCTATCCTCAAATGAAAGTGTTTAGACTGCAGTTCCATCATAGATGTATGTAGCCAATAAACTATCAAAATTGGTTCTAAATCATGTGTCCATCTACACAGCTCTACTGCTTAAAAGCAGTGGTCCTCAAGCTTTTCTCAACCTCACCTCTGTTCCAGGGCTTTGCAAAATGGGGTAGAGTAAGTGGGAGTGATCAAAAGATTGAAAAAGTCCACCCATGGAGAATTTTGATATCCAGCATCCTGTCACCCTTATAAATCACTGCTCATTAAAGTCATGCAGGGAAGGAATAGATGCTAAAATCCTACCCATATATTTCCTTAATCTTTTGGTTTTTCATGACTTTAGTGTTATTTGAATATAATGATCTCTCTGTAATTCAATTGCAAATCTTATATTTGAGTTTTCGATCTTGACCATGGGTCCCTCCTAAGAAAATAATTCCTATGATATTAAAGATTTTGGATAGTGTCAGTGTGTCAGAAAACAGATCTGGTGGCAAGCTCTACATTGGTAACAAAGATACAGAGGAATTCTGTGTTAAATGATAATCTGTAAACTCAAAACTGGCCATGGGAACTTCTATTTCAATAATGTTATGAAAACAAAAATTCCTCTACTGGCCATTATTTCTGTCAAATTTCCAAATGGGTTTCAGGAATCTAAAGCTCACCTACTCATCTCTCTACCTTCATCTTTCAGAGATTTGTTTCAATGAAATCTCAAATGCGCCAGCAGGAAGTTGCACTGGTGACTCACAGGATACAAATCACCTCTACTCCGTGAGTCAAGGCCGAGCCTACACCTTAACCAATATTGAGGACAGCGCGTGGGAGTGGTTGAGTACCATCACTGCGGGAGGGGGGACACTAAATGTCGTGGGCCCTGGGGCACTAAGTGAGAAGTGCTTGCCTGATAGTCAGGAGGACTGTCAGAGGTAGAAAGCGTCCTTTTTTTTTGCATGTGGTTTCTTTTGTCCTTGTTTCCTTATGGCCACACTGAGGGGCCATCGAGAAGGAGGCTGAGATTTGGTGGCTGGCTGACCAAGCCCATTCCTCAGTAATCAACTGCAATTCTCAGAGATAAAGTTGCTTCCCTGAATAACAATCTAGCCAATAAAAATGACCCAAAATAAAATGACATAGGTTACAGAATGAAAAGAATGCACCTTATTTTCCAATTTCACCTTTTAGGATATTTAGACCAGAACAACAAACTCATAATGAATCATAGTATTTGCCCAGCCCAAACAGGCAGCACAATCCGCTTTGTTCACCCTTTTGCTGTGGTCACATTCCTACCTACTCATGGACTGTTAATTTTCTACCTTCTTCCAGGGCGGTCTGTCATTTTAGGATTTGTCTGCAACATAGCAGGCTTGTTAGGTCCTGTATACCTTCAAGGAGTGAATATGCCTTTACCATTTCCAGATGCCTTTTTGTCTTATATTCCACTATTAGATAAAGTCTTGCTCCACTTGGTCAAACTAACTATAAACTCTTTATCACATCAGACACTGAAAATAACTACTGTCAGTACTTTCTAGTAACAGCCTATTTTTCAGCCTGTTATTCTCTGAAAAAAAAAATATATATATATCATAATATACGTCTATAGATCATAAATCTTGCTTCCTACCAACAATCATTTTCTTCCTACAGTTTTTCAGTGTTAACCTTATCACTAAGCTTCATTCAAAATCACATGTAAAAGCCAACAATAACTATTTGAGATAAAAACAGGATAACAGGATGAAACCTGATTGACATAACAGGTTACAAATAAATCTTTCTTTTTAGTTTCAATTTCAAATATAGCCATAAGATCTTCCTTGTCAACTGTCAAGAAAAAATTTAACAGGCCATGTTTTTCAATTCAGAGACATTAAATTAAACTCTTCAATTCTGGTAGTAATTTCTAATTCATACATCAAAGTGCTTATATATTTTAACGATCATATAATACTACACTTAATGCTCTCATAATTCAGGAGAAAGTGTATTAACTATTGTATAAAGGATGCAATTTGTACTAATCCGGGTGTTTGGGAATTTTGTGACTAAGAACTCTAAATATGAAACTTGCACCTCCTAAAATCAAAGATTCATCTCTACAGTATTATTTCAAATGATCTATTGAAAATATATTTTTTTCTTTAAGATAATGTTACAAGGGAAGGTCTTTTTTAGAACCTTTTCTATACTCACTCCCTTCTATCTTGCTTCTCACACCTATCCCTATTCATCCAATTCAGAAATTTAAATTACAATTTCATTATTGTCTCAAAAACTATTCTAAAGCAACAGTTTGGATTATCAGTGTTTGTCATTTGCCTTTTTTTCATCATTCCATATTGTGGCCTACAGCTTTGAAAATTTAATGACATTTTTAGAAGCATACTGACTATCATATCATTCATTCTTTATAGAAGCCTACTGCCAAAAATGAATTTGCAAAAGGATAGAGTTTTAATCAGTAAGCATAAAAAAAAAAGAGAGAGAGAGGAGAAAATGAGTACATAAAAGATAATTTTAAAAGCCTTGGGACTTCCCTGGTGGTCCAGTGGCTAAGACTCCATGCTCCCAATGCAGGGGGAGCAGGTTTGATCCCTGGTCAGGGAACTAGAACCCACATGCCGCAACTAAGAGTTCCCATGCCGCAACTAAGACCCAGCACAGCCAAATAAATAAATAAATATTGAAAAAAAAAATTCATATCAAAAAAAAAGCCTTAAAGTTAACTATATTTCATTGAGAATCTGTGTCATGCCCCTAGCCCAATGGAAGCTGCTAAGAAATTTTATTTTGTGAAAATATATTTTTTTGGTTAAGACTAGAGTCTTCAGTTTTCGTGAGGAGTGCATCCGTAGTATGATAGTAGGGTGAGAAGGGCTAATTATACTGATAAATGGGAAAGAAGGAGAGCAGCTTAGCTTATACTTACTCTTGGTAACTACGTCTCTAATAATATTTGATCAATAAATAGCTACTGAGATTTTTCTATATGCAAGATGTTGAAAGGAAAACTGACGCAAAGGACATAGCTCCTGTTCTAACTAGAGTTAATGAGGCTAGACTGCAGGGGGTGGCGAGGGAAGGAGAGAATTCACAGATGATGCCAAGCTTCTGGCCAGAAAACGCCAACGAAGGTGGTGCCATTCAAAGAGTAGACCACACAGGCAGGACAGCAGGCTTGGGGTGGCATCCGCAGCTGGTGGACATGAAGGAGGACATAACGCGAGAAGGAATTTGAGTTTTTAGTTCATATATCACTTATTTATATTTATGAGGTACTTGGGAAAACACATCTTGAGTAAAACAATAAGAATGGAGTTGGTGGAGTTTATTGGAAAGTCATATGAGGAAATATTACCTTTAAAGGCATGAGTCATTCAAACGTTCCATGGGAAATAGTATGGAACAGAAAATAATAGAACTCTGGGAAGGAGGTGATAAGGAGTGGATAGAAATGGCCAAGGAGACTGGTGAGAAAAGGAAGTTCAGTCTTTGGGGGAGCCAAAAGAGCAGAGTTATGAAAGGAGGCATGGGGTGGTCAGCAGTGCAATGATTGAGGAAAGTACGAATGATTCCGTCATAAATCAGATTCATCATTATTCCGGGAAAATAGTGTTAAAATCAGCCATAAAAATTACTAAGTTGATTTTTTAACACTAGAATTGGTTTTATATTTGCATCCAGCTTACCGTTAATATGAATTTTATTTGTCTTGGTAACTCAAGCACTGATTATTCAAACTGTGAATTATGAGTGGCAATGTATTACCGCAATGGAAAACACATTAGCTAGTGCTTCTCACCCTGGAGTAATTTTGTCAACCAGAGACATTTAGCAATGTCTGGAGACATTTTTGGGTGTTACAGTTCCGGGTGGGAGGGGTGCTACTGACATCTAGTGTGTAGAGGCAGGATTACTGCTAAACACCCTGCAATGCATAGGACAGTCCACAACAAAGAATTATCCAGTCCATAATGTAAACAGACCCAAGGCTGAAAAACCATTCAGTAGACCCATAAGATATGGAGTCCAGTTCTACCTCAGATACTAAGTTTATCCCTCTGCAGCTAGGTTTCCTTATCTCTGAAAATATCACCTGTGGAGTAGACGGGAGATGGAATTTACATTAGATTACTCTAAGTTTCCTTTCATTTCTAAAGCATACTCTTCTTTTTCTTACTCACTATCCATCATTCAGTCATATCACCGCCTGACCTCCCTCCCTCCCTCCCCCTCTCTCTCACACACACACACACACACACACACACACACACACACACACACAGTGCTGATATACTTACATTTTGTTAGGCATACCATCAGTGAATACAAACTACGTTAATAGATAGAAATGGGAAAAATAGGTAAGAAAAAGTATTCAACTTTATTATTAAACAGAATTGAATTTTCAAAAACTATTGCTCAGCCCAAATATTTTGCTTCTCAAGCACATTTTCAAAGAAGAGCTATTTGAGTCAAAACATAGTGCTGAGAACTATCTAAATAAAGTACCATTCTAATCTTCCATCCAAAGACATTTATTGAGTGATTAACCTAAGTCTGTTACAATGTAAATGAGAAAAGCCAAGTACAGCACCAGTTAGGAGACACAGGGCCAGATGCACACTTACAGTGTGACGTGACAAGGTCAGGACAGGAGGATTCCGAGACAGGCAAAGGGGTGGGGGACGGATTGCACATCTGTCTTCCAGTGGTGAGGGAAAGATGGAGGGGGCTATCAGGGAAGGCTTGATATTTTTCTTCAGTCTTAAAGGATACGCAGAACTTTCACCAAAAGTGAAAAGGGAGTTGGGAGCAACCACAGTAGACAGTACAGCATATCCAAAATGGATCCTTACACGCTGGGTAACTAACTTCTTTTTAAGTCTGTTTTCTCATTTGTAAACTGGGAATAATAACACCTTTCCTGGCTAAAAAGGAGTTATTGTAAAGATCAAATGAGGCATTTTTCTCAAAAAGCACTTGCTGCTATTGATAACAGCTGTAATTTCAAGTGTTTTTCATTATTTTTAATGCTACAATCTTATAATATCCATATACAATAACCGGACGACAGAGTTACTATGATCTCAGTTTTACAGATGAGAAAACTGAGGCTAAAAGAGGAAGAAATCTTTCCTAAAGTATGAAATGAACTGGGGTGTGAAACCTGTATTCTATATACTATGTCTTGATGCAAAACTGTAAAGTTTGACACACATATGTGTGTGTATATATATGTACACACACATATATATTTATACATATATATGAGAAAAAGAGGCTTTACCCCTTATCCTGAGGATTTGTATTTAACTCACTTTCATGCCTCAAATTTAAAATGCAAGATTTTTGACCCAAATAATTAAGGGTTAACATTTTTTTCTGAACACCTATCAAGTTGTCTTGTGTATTATAAATAGTATCCCAGCTAATTAAATCATTACTTTAACCTAGAATGTTACTGAGCCTTTATTTGCCCTGTAACCAGACATCCAGTCTTACGTAAACTGCATCGCCAGAGGACACTCAGTCTGTCGCATTACTTCATTTTTCCAAAGGTTCCAGAATTGTCATACCAAGGCAGTGGTTGTCAGGGTGCTCCTCCCCGAGGAGCTCTCCTAGTGCAGCTTTGGGGAGTCTTCCATTGTCTTCTGAAGGAATGTTCCCAACAATAGTTACAGCCTTATGAATTAGACAATTTGCATAGGTCTACATTCAGAGTGAAGACTGACAGATGAGGAAGCCACCCTTAATTTACAGTCTCTTTAAAGAGGATTTCTTACATGACATTTGCATCTCCTGGGTGATTATTAACGAGGAAATGGGAGATTCTTGGGCAAAAAAGAACAGAAGACATTCAAATTCAAGTTTTCCAAAGTGACTATGTGAATATTGCACTTTTTTTTAACCAAAGAAGTATGTCTATTTCCTCACTGTTAATAGAAGTGTGCTGTAGATTCCAACCTGATCCCTTATCGATACTACATTCAATTCACAATATTGTGAGTGATCCAGAGAATAAAAAGGATGTGGGTTTCCTTCTCCTTGATTGCTTTACTTAATATACAGCTAGGAAAATATAAAAATAGAAACAAAGGCCTCAGTCCACTGATGTCAATGATCGCTTCATAATAAAAGTCATTTCCTGGGTATTAAAAATGCTGAATATCGGTTAAGCAAATATTTAACACATTTTAGCAGCGCTTAAGGAAATAATCACATCTTTTCTGTGCCTGATTTTGAGTGATACCATAAAGCGCCATTCTCACACATATACTTGTCCCCATAACTGGTTCTAAGACTGCTCTGGAACTTCTCTACTAGAACCGGTTACTTTTATTACGCTCCTGATAACTCTGAGAACCTCTGGCTCTTTACACATTGCTCCAGAATGACCTTGACATTTGCTATCTCTCAGTCCTTGTAAGGTATCTGACTTCACTGAGCCTCAGTTTCTTCACTTGTCAAACTGGGCTAATCAAACCTACCTCATATAGTTATTTTAAGGAGTAAAGGAGACGATACAATGGAAAACACCTCACACGCAACATGGTTGGCTCACAGTAGGCATTTGGTAACTGTTAGTTCCCTCCCCAACTCCTGGATTTGGGCCTCAGCGCTGAATCACACATCCCAATTACCCAAGTTTGTTCATATGGCAAGACGATGGCTAGGGTACCTGGGTCAAAATCCAGACCAGAGAGGTTTGTCATGTTTCTGCCTATGATGTGTCATCTCAGGTTGTGCCAACACCGGGCAGCTCATAAACTCTCAGGGTCAAAAGAAAAGATCTGAGGTGAGCCATTGCCTCATTGAGATCTGTGCCTCCCAGATTTCAAGAAAGAATGCTTATTCTGCTCAATTCTCTGTCATTGTGCAATGAAGCAGGGGATAAATTGTCTTGGATCTATCACTGAAGAACATGCTCAAAAGCCCATTTAGGTATCAGTGAACATGTCTGATGTTTAGATCAAGAGCCCCTAAACATTAATTGCAGAACTCAAGAGAAAAATTTCTCTTCTTCATTCTAGAACAATCACAAGATTAGAAATGATAATTTAACTTTTAAATTATATATTATTTAGAAATGTATTATCCAGTTTGAGGTATCTCAACCTTTTTACTTAATGTTGAGTAAGCTAAAAGTGCCAGCAAACCCGGGTGAGAACTTTTTCAGTGTAGCTCTGCTTTTCTACGGGACAGTGCGTAATAGTTTCTCAATATATAAAGTAAGGACATCAACCTCAAATATTTATAAAATGTAAAGGTAACCAAATGATTGTGGGGTGTGTGTAGCAATTTAAATCTGCATGTTTTGGAGGCAGAGGGTGGAAATTAAAGTATCTGTATTTTATCCACAGACATAAATACACATAAATTCCATAAAAAAAGCAATAATAAAATATTTGCTGAAATCTAAAATAAATGTCTCCTCCTTTTGAAGGACAGACATTTGGGGAAAGTATTTCTAGGTAATCTTTTGTCGGGGGGGGGCGTGCAATTTCAGAAAGGTGGCCTTGCCTTTTTGCCATGTGCTTTGGAATAAGACTATTGGACTTGCATACCTGAATAGAGTGTAGAGATATGATACAGAACTTCAAACAGGAACTTTCCTGGTGGCAGAGAAATATCTAAACAAACTGGGAAAACAGAAACTGACCTAGCTCATTTGGAAATGGGCTTGGCAGCTGATGAAACAGATGAACTATAATTAAGTAATGCAATAAAGGAGTTAAGCACTTTCATGACAACAAAAACACACACGACACATATGCTAGGTGGGTAGTGACCAGGTTATTCATAGGCTCTTGCTGTCTCAAATTGGAATATTCAATGAGTGGCCCAGAACAGACACTTACATTGTTCAGAGGAACCTTACAGGTGGGAAAAAAAAGCGCTAAGCTATTCTGACCTCTAGGTTAATTTCCAACTCTAGGAAGACTGTCACCTTTGTAAATTCATTCTTTGCACAGAGACTTCAAAACAAAGATAGCAAAGCCACATTATTTACTGAGAATCTTCTAGCAAGTTCATTCTTAGTACAGTTTTGGCAGAAACCACAGATCCAGTTTCCACCTAGGTTCTTGAACTTGGACAAGTAAGTTACAACTATGCATAGTATGCATGTCATTAGGTTTCCCAACCCCTGAGATAAGGCGTGTTGAAATAACAATTTAACTGTCACATCCTACACAGGTAGAGTTAGGGGAACTGGCTCATTGCAACTCCAGAAAGAAAGCGAGATTGGCAGCCTTCATTTCCTTATTACAATTTTCACATACAGCTCCAAATTCCTCTTGAAGTTTAGAAATTAGCAATATATGTTTTTTAAACCAGGAGACTTACATAAAGATTTTTTTTCCCCCTGTCCACAGGAACTAAATTACCTCAAATAAGAAGACATGCGTTAAAGTACGATCAGCCATTGCAGACTATAGGGTGCAAATAGCAGCAAGTGTAAAGAGCCTGACCAGCCCCCCCGGGGCGCGGACCGCGGGGGAAAGCGGAAGCAGCAGGTGTTGAGGTCTAGGGGCCTCCAGGAGCACCGGGACGTGCGCAGGTCCCTCCCGCTCCAGGTATGCAAACTGCGTCTTCATTCCGCCGAGTCTGGAGCTTCAGCGACGCGGGCACCTGCGCGCGCCACCGCCCCCCGAAGCTTAACCCGGCTTGATTTAGAGAACTGAAGGCAAGACAAGAGGAATAGCATTTCTTCCCCAAAGGTCTTTTATAGACGCAGGTCTTGTCCGCACTCCCGCCTCCTGTCCCCTCCCCCACCCCGGTTTTCCCGTGTCTTTGGATTTCTAGAACTGTCAGATTTTCAAAAGAAAAAAAAAATCTTTTCAACTTTTTATTTCGCCTAATACGGAACTATAGTAATTCACGCAGAACACAGAGGCCAAGTTCAGTTATCAGTGAAAGGTATTTTGAATACCAGCCCCCTACCCCACTCTGTTCCATCCCCTGCTGGAGGGAAAGACCGACTCGCCTAACAGGAGACGTCGTTCGAAATGGAGTACACTTGAGTCTGGTGGAAAGCTCGGTACTTGTCAAGCGACAGCTGCCCCTGGGCCGCCTTGGTCTAGGCTCCCGTGGCGGGAGAGAGCGCGGCACTCACCCAGGCAGAGCAGCAGCGCGGGGACCCCGCGGGCGCGGCGCGGCTCCATCCTCCTCGCGGGGTGAGCGTGTGCGGGGCGTGGGCGCGGCCGGCGCGGCGGGCGCTGCGGGAGCTGCGGGGTCACGCGTCGGCCGGGATTCCCTCTGACATCCGGCCTGTCGGGCAAGTGAGCTCCGGAGGCCCGCGCTGCGGACTTTATAAGTCTGGGGAGGGGCCTGGGGACTGAGGACTAACTAGCGGGGTGAGGTACAAAGTGTCCGGAGTTTCATAATCGGCCCCGGGGGAGGAGTGGCCAGAGGACTGTCCGGATGTCATCCTCCCTCTCTGAACACCTGAGAGTGGCTGGCTGAGGAATGAAAAAATGCTCTTCGGGTGAGCCGGGGACTACTCCCCAAACTTTTCCATCTCCCTCTCTGGCTTCTGCGGGAGGAGGTGGGGAACTTGGACCAGAGGGGTTGGTTTGTCGGTGGGATCACCAGCCGGATAGTGAGTGGTTTTAGTTGCTCTGGGTGACAGGCATAACTTGAGACAGTGTGGTCTTCCAGCCGGGGCTGGAGTTCCCAGTACCTGCTTTTGGAAGAGCTGTGTGTGTGTGGACATTCTTGAAATCTGTCAGTGGCTCAAAGACTCTCCTTGTATTCACACCAGCCACGGCCCAGAGGTGTTTTTGTGTCTATGCCTTCCTTCGCAGTGCTTCTGCTTCCAGCGTGGTACAGGCATTTATGGCTTCGAAATCTAGTGATTATGAAGAAAAGCCCCTAAGTGATGTTTTCCCCATCCATCAGCCTGCTGCTTTTGATTTAACTTCCCTGAACTTTGCCTTACCCTGTCCCTCCCCTGTACAGAACCTTTCAGTGACTTCCCATTTTGGACAAGGCCAGGCGCAAATGTGAAACCAACCCTCTTTTCAGCCTCAGCTCCCGCTAGTTCACTAGACAGGTGGTCTTGCCCTAGCCAGGCTGGGAAACTCACTCTGTCTTTGCGTTTTTCCGCTTTCCTCCCTGTGCTGGTGGAGTTACAGTTTGGGGAAATGGCTGCCTTTTACTGGAGCTGGTCAGCGTCTACTCACTTTCATTGTTCCCCTCGAGGGCCTTGATTTCTTGAGGCTACAGGGATCTCTCACAGCTTGTATTGCTTATCTTTCCCCTAGACTCATAGACTTCTAGATCTGGTACTTCATACCTCATGAAACTACTTTGAATTGTTTGTTTTCTCATTTGACAGCCATATGCTTGGATCTGTAGGAATACATAAATTGCTTTAGTTGTTATTTGTATTTCCCCTGTAGCTCCTGAAAACAGTGAGTCAATTTAGCAGTACTGACAGTATATTTGAATAGAAAATGGAATCTAATGGATGTTGGTAACTCCTTACCTTTCTACTTCTTGTTTTCTTATTATTCCTTCCCTCCCTCCTTCCTTCCTCCCTCCCTCCCTCTTTCTCCTTCACCTCAAGTGATGTCCTTTAATGTCGAGGACGCTCATGTTGCAAACAAATACTTCATCTTTCCCTCAGTGGTTGAGATCATGGTTTCTGGATTCAGACTCTCTACATGTCCTTGGGTAAGTTACTTAACCTCTCTCAGTTTCCTCATATGTAACATAGGGATACTAATAGTATCTAACTCATAGGAAGGTAAAGATAGTGCTTTCCATAGTGCCTAGTACAGAGTTGGCACTCGTGAAAAATACCTGTTATGATATGTAAATACATTAGGATGATGGTACTTAATAAGTGGTCATTATTCATGAGCTAAATGAATGAGTGCATAGTAAAGTAGAGGTAGGATTGTGGATTTCTAAGTTTAACTTCTGAATTCAGCAGGAAAACAAGCACTGAGTAACTTGTCACTTAATTGCTCTTTTGTAAAAGAGTAAATGGAACCAAGAAAAATGATCCTGGCAATGGGTTAGTTTTGTGGAACACTGATAGGGATCACAAGATTGGTAAATTAGAATTAGGAAAAGGGACCGCTGGCTCAAAATGGTTTTTGTTTTACATATTGGATCTGGAAAAGAAATAATTCAACTGTCTGAAAAATTAAAGCAGAATACATTGGAAAGAATGAGGGGTCAGCTGGGAGCATGTCCTCATTTTGTGCAATGGCCCTGTCAGGTGCTTATAAGGAGTGACTAGAAGAATGTCTTAGTTCTAATTAATGTCATTTCAGCAAATACAGTGTTGTGGTTGGTGCTGAAAAGAAAGATGGATGGGGACACATTGGGGAAAACGGGGTCACGCAGCTGCAGTCAACTCTTTGGTATTGATATGTGAGGAGGAATTTTTTTCCGCTTTGTAGCTGATGCCTGCAAACATGAGATGCCATCATTGTGAAAAAATCCTTGCGCTTATCCCAAAATTTTCCGCAGCAGTGTGCTCCTCTACGGGTTGATTTCACATGGTGTGAAGAAATCTCTTCTTTATTGGTTCTATGTTTACTCAATTTTCTAGCCATTAGTTTTCGAGAATGACTCCATCATGACACATCAGGGAAGATTTGCCACTGCCTCCGCAAAATACTCTATTTTTTTTAATAATTAGGAACAATCTTCATTAATCTTTCCTTTAAATATATATACATAGAATGAAATACAATCATAATTCCTCTTAAAGGTCCAAAACATGTTTGGAGATAGGACAGTTTGGGAAGAAAATAATCAAGTCATACAGAATTTTCCAACCAGGAAGTGACTTAAAGACATCAACCAGCTCAGTAATTCCCAATCTGAGAGGTTTAGGGATTTTTTTTTTCAAATAGTTAGCAAATATAAATAATATTTATATTCTAAATATCTGTCTAGTACTATTTTTAAAAATGTATTGAATATTGTGATTATTAAAATGCATTCATATTTAATTGACAATGAATTCAAAGTGGCTTGGTGGCGCCTGTAGTTTAATTGATACATAAAAAACATGTCCCCTCCATCAGGTGGGAAGATGTGGCAAAATGATCTTTTTATATTAAAAGAGGTCCTCTGAGGGGAATTAGGAAACCCTGGGCTGGCAGCATCCACATACAGGCCTAAACTCGTATCAGCAATAAACCTGTTACAGACCGCAGCCAAAGCCAGCCCTGGGCCAGACCTGAAAAACTAGCATCTAGCCTCAGACAAGAACAGATAAAACCTCACAATTCTTCCTGAATCTCTTGCTTTTTCCCTCAAGTCAGTGCTCCTTGGGACTGTTTATTATGAAAGTACTGCTTTTCAAATTAACAACAGAGCATACCTACTTTGGTGAATTAGCTTTCATATAACACAAAATGTTTAAAGTCTTTTACTAGCTAATCCTTAGCTAATCCTTATTAGGATTAGCTAATGGAGTGGGTTGGATTGCCTTTTTTTTTTTTTTTTTTTTTTTTACAATGAAGTTGTTGAAAAATATAGAAAAGTGTTCAAGATCAAGCTGTTAAATTTAATATTCAAAATATGAGTCCTAGAATGTGAATTCTGTTCTATTAGATGCTAACTCTGGGGGGGGGGGGGAACCTGACTTTATTCTAAGTTTAGCCAAACATTAACCATAGGGGACCTTTTTAGCAAGTTCCACTTCAGTGAAAAATTTATGTCCATCAGGATAATTTTTTAAATGTGTGTTAAATAGTCTCTTATAAACTACAAATAAAGCACTGATTTCCAAGCAAACTTCTGGGCTCCACTTATCCTCACACCTTTATGGGAAAGTTTTGCTTCACCAAAAATCAACAGACTGCCATACCATCGCTCATTGATTCATTTATTCATATCACATCCAGTTAGAGACAAAAGTAGAGAAAGGAAGAACATATATTGAATGTAGTGATCCTCCCTTTATTTAAATAGCCTTTATCATAGACTTTCTTTAAAAAGTCATTTTCCTCGAGACTAATCCATTCGTGAGAATTAGTTTAAGAATTCCAAAAGGAAAATTTCCTTGTTTGTCTTTCAGTATATAAAGAGGTAGAAGAAAGTAAAAATTTAGAAAGCTTTAAAGTCTAATAAATAGTAAGTTATTTCTCATTGCTTGATCTGGTAATTTGAGGAGTTTTCTTAAACCAAAAATGATTTCAAAACATTTAAAAATTTATGGCATTTTGTTTGGAATGATAAGAGATTGATCAACTCTGGATGAGTTAATTTTCTAGAGTAAATATTCACCCTTAAACACTTAAAAAAATTAAAAATTTATGTACCATTAAATGTTGAGTGAATGGTGGGTGTGGATGGCTGATTAACTGATAGATCAGTGAATTCACTAAAAGATAGTATCTTCTGTTTGTGGTTCTGTTTAGATTCAGAACTGTAGGTGGGAAGGAACATGAAAGTTGTGGATGTTTGTTCTCAAGTTTAAATGAGGATGCGCCAAACAATAATAATAGTAATAACTAATATTTATACCTAACATTTTTAACTCACTAGGTAGCTTACTTACTGCTCTAAATAACCCTGTGAGGTCAGTACATTTTTATTTCCATTTTACAGATGAGACTAAGGCAAAAGGGTTAAGGAATTTGTTCAAGGCCCTTCAGCTCATAAACAACAGAGATGGGATTCAAACCAGGAAGCCTGACTCCAGGCAGCACCAAACTCTTTCACCATCATACTGTGTTGCTTTTACCCATAGCAACATCTGGTTCACTGAAAGTGCAGTGTTTGTTATATGTGCGATGGTCTCATATATTTTCATTAAAATCCACGTTTCTGGAGTTTTCTAGTCTCAAATTATTTGCAAAGAGCATTCACATCCCTTTGCAGATCGTTTTTAATACTCTTTCCTTAAGAAGACTGGCCTATGTTGTTACAGTCCTATTAAGAAGACAATCAGGTGTGCCAGGCTTCCAGCTTCCACTGCCAAAGCATTTATTAATGTTACTTTTTTATGGTTCATTGTGCTTCTGTAAAACCTTTTATTCTAAAAAAGTCCCATCAAAAATGTCCCCTGTGAATTTCATCAGCAGAATCCTCTGAAAAAATCATTTAGTAATCACAAAATGTAAGAAAAAGACAGCTACGACTTGATATTAGGAACCTGAAATCTGAAGCTGCTGCTTCTTGTACTTGCTGTGAGCTGTGCCCTAGTAATAGAAGACCTCCCCTTCCGTAGCTTATGTGTACCCACAGAGCAGTAATTACACACGTAGGGATGATGAATTAGGAATGCAGCTATCCCTATTTAAAGCACTGCTATTTCATGTTTCGCTAACGCCTAGTAGCATGGGATCATACATTGCCTTCCTTGGTGCTGCTACTCCTTAAGCAACACTTTACAGTTTAAATGTTAACTTTCATAGAGTCATTGATTCAACAATCATTCAATAAATATTTTAGGTCTCATACAACTGCACATCAGCCTTTGAGAAACTTTGCAATTTATTTGTAAATCATTTGCATGATTATTGTGTGATTGCTGATGGATTTCTGTAGTTTCATAAATATTTAATGTTAATGTCATTCTCAGGTATGGAAAAAGGACAAAATATACACAATAGATACTTAAGCTTGAAATTTTCTTGTCTGTCAATCTCTTCAAAGATATCTGAACTACTTTCTAAACATAAGTCTCAATAAATATTACCTAGTATTACCTAATTTCTGCAGACCCTGGGGGTAAAAATATCTAGAAGATAGAGTGCCAGAAAAGTCCTAGGGATTGTTTTATGATTAATATTTTTTTTCTCTATTTAGCATTACCAGTAACAGACAGGTTAAAAAATTGCTAGTGAAGGCAATAAAAATAGCTATTAAAACCTTCATTTTTATTGCATTGGATATTACTGGTAATATCTATTTGACTTAGAAATTATCCTCCAATAAAATTACACACAAATGAGATTATATTCTATCTTGCAATGCATTTTACTCTGTGAGGAATGATTTGTGTAATTGCTGATACTTTATTGTACAGCTGGCTAGACACTGATTCTCAGGCATGGCTGCACTTTAAAATCACTTGGTCAGCTTCAGAAAAAACACTGAAGCCTGGGTCTTACTTTCCCAGAGATTCTGATTCATTTGGCTTGGGAAGGGCCTCAAATGAATGTATTATAAGCAGAGAGCTTGATGTTTTAACTAAAACATGGAAAAAATAAAGACTACTGAACCACATAGTTTAGATCCGCGTTCTAGTCCTGACTGAACATACACTCTTGTGTGATGTTGTATAGGTCATTTAAGAGCTCTGGGCTAGAGTTTTTTCATTCTTATAATGCAGGTTTGAACCGCATGATCTCCGATGGAATAGCTTTCTGTGACTTCTGAAATCTGGTACTGAGAAGATGGAACCACAGCTTTTTATGTCTTGACTGTATGTGCTTTTAAGCGTTGAGCAATTTTAGGCATTGACAAAAGTATCCTGGAGTGATAGCACAGGTAATGTCCCGAGGATATGAAAAAGTGGTTTATCTTCTAAACAGGCTTCTCCAGTTCTCTAAATCTTGCCTTCATCTCCCCTAGGATTTTTGCTTAGGTGTTTTGTTCATTTTCTTTCCCTTGCTTACAACTTATAAATCACAAACTCCACAAAAACCATGTGGGGATTTAGAAACTTGAAAATCTTGATCCTGTTGCAGGTAAAGAGAACTGTATTGTAGTCTAACCCAAACCACATTTATGAAGAAAATTTCACTTTTTCTGATGGAAAAAAGGGTATATGTTAAACGTGCCAAAAACCAGGAAAAAAAAAAAACACATTTATGCAAAAAAACAAAGAAAGAAAGAAAGAAAGAAAGAAAGAAAGAAAGAAAGAAAGAAAGAAAGAAAGAAAGAAAGAAAGAAAGAAAGAAAGAAAGAAAGAAAAAGACACTAAACTAACAATAGTTAGAAGCCCTGGGTTGCAATCCTGGATCCTGTCATTCATGAGTCTTTTGACCTTATGACGTTATTTACACTGCACTAGCCTCATCTGTAAAATCTGGAGATAGATAATTGTTCTTGTCTTTTTCATCTTAGTATTTTCATGGGACACAAATGAGGTAATATTTATTACAATTGTGAGACAGAACTGTAAGGTATAATTGTTGACATTAATAAATATCAGATATTTATTTAGTGTCAAGATATATGAGAGAGTCAAAAAGCTAGAAGGGCAACCATGATTGTACTGGGTTCCCAAAGCAAAAGGTGGGTGTTCCAGAGAGGACGCAGAGGTACCAACAGCAGGTAGAAAAAAAGAGGTCAAGACAGTAGGAATGAAGGAAGAGGTTTGGCAAGAGTGAGGTCACTGCTAACCTTTCAGGAGAAAGTTCAGTGGAATGGAGAGGACAGAAGTCAGATTACAGACATATAATGTCCTGTATTTCTTCCAATACTGAATATTGCTATCAGAGAAGTGAGTCGTCAGTGAGCCTCAGCATGGGATCATTTACAGGAGGCCTCCCAAATAAGTCATCAAAGCTAAGTGCACAACTCATATAGTAGAGATGAGTCATTCCTCCAGGCTGGCCTTTGTTTAACCCATACAGTATTGAAATGAAAGAGGTAGGAAAGTTGCTTATGGTGGGCTTTACTATGACATGCATTTCTTATCTTTATTTAGTTTGGAGGGAAACATCAAAAATAATTTTCTTCACTTTTACATAGCTCTAAGAAGGTGTCCTTATAAATTTTAATAGAGGGATTAGGAACAAAGTTATCTATATATATATATCAAGATTCTGTACATAGTATCTCACTCACTCCTTATTTAAATGTATTGGTCTCTCATCCATTTCCTACCTATCCCTATTCCACTATTTGTGTGTGGGGGTGAAGGGGTGCAGGGAGATATCAATACATACAACAGGTTCTCTATATATAGTATACACACACACACACACACACACACATAGTATCTGTTGTATCTTCAGTGAGGGTAAATAGCTGACACTAGAGAAACAGACATGAATCATCATCTTCAGTCTTTATATGGTGCTGTGGAACTTAAACTGATTTGTACTTCAGAATGGCATAAGATTGAAAAAATAATAAGCATGAAAGGAATTTCAACCCCTAGAACTCCTAAAGTCTCCTGTCAAGTTACTGTGGCTCTTGGACTGTAAATTCAGACTCAAGATTCTTCAAAACTCCCATCATGTCAACAATCCACTCCCCAAACTCCCTGGAACAGCATTAATTTTCCTTCCTCTAAAGACCTCTTAATACATACCTATTTGTAAAATCTAGTTATCGTTCTACCTTTGTACCAGAGAAAATAGAACTTCAGATCTATCTGTCCTGGGTTAGTGCAACTGAATTCCTAAGAATATATGAAAAATAAAGTTAAAGGAAACCAAAATCTCACCAAAAGGAAACCATAGTTTTACATGCATCTTTAGCCAATTTCCTAGAGGCCTTCTGCACCCTACCTAGATGACAGAGGGTGCTGCCAGTCTTGTAATGAATATTATGGCATCCTAACATGAAACCTTGAGCTCTTTGTTATGGTGTCTGTTGTACCAAGGGCTCTGGTGGCTCTGATAAATCCTTGACTCTCCAAAATCACAAGTCAATAAAAGATATTCAAGCTCAACAATGGATAAGGATAGGCTAGGATAGACTAGGGATAGCTTTTGATGTTAGAGGATAAATCTGAGGATGGAAGCACTGATGTTTATAACATTTCTACTTTTGTGACTTTTGAGTTCAAAATAGTTTTATGACACTTGAGCTGCAGGTTCTTGGCACTTTTGCTTATTTTTTTTTGTTCTGGCTCACATTCAAATGTGTCAACTTTATTATTACTTCCTCTGGGAACTTTCCGTCATCTTTCTAGACAACTGTTAGGTTCTTCCAGCAATGGCCTTTATTATATCCTGAACTTCCTTCATCATAAAACATCAGCTCTTCATGCACTTGCTTCTTTTCTTCTCTCATGGAAAGATAAGTTCTATGAGGAAAGGATCAATAACTATGCTTTTTGAGTAACTTGAAGTTAAAAATTTTAGAACATTGCCTGGCACATAATAAGTTACACAATAAGTATTGACTATTGTTATTCTTAGGAGTGATTTAAAAGTTGTATTCTGAATACCAGATTCTAATATTCTTGAAGCCAAAGTGATGCCTTGCTTGTGTTTGGACACACTGCTGTACCTATTTAGTGTCTTGCACATAGTAGGCACTAAATATATAGTTGTTGAATGAATTGTTGATTACCAAAGCTGAACTACATATTATAAATTCTAGGAAGAGAAGGAAATTACATTGGGGCTCGTTTGTCCTATATCTGGTAGTGATCCAAAGTGACAATGTTAATGATTATTGCCAGTGTAATCCTGTTATGTTAATGGTGTGCATATTATCTCAACAAGCTCCTGGACCAGTTTTGTCAGATATCTACAAATCAAATTTAGGGCCAGTGGTAAGGGAAACTTGCCCACAAAGCAGGCACTTAACACGTTTTTGACCAGAGAGGTATTATGGCCATAGGCAATGTTTCTGCAAAAATCCCGTGGTCAGTTTAACAATACTTCTCAGCACTGATCAGTACCACTCACAAGTCACAGTGTCATAGGTTGGGTTTGGTGTGGACAGCCAAAAGCCTGTTGAGCAGAAGAAACACCTGAAGCAATCTCCAGAAAATGCTGCTTGTTAACGATGTAACATCTTGAATCATGCTGAGAACTGGTCAGAGATTAGATGAATCATTTTGAGAAAATTCTACAGCTTAAGGAGCCAAGGGACTCCTTCTATTGGCAACCCAGCAATTAGGAGCCCAAGTAACACAAGAGTCTTGTGTTCCACATGAAAAAGACAAGTATGTTTTTTATATTTGGATGCCATTACTGTGAAAATTAATACAGGAATGACCCTGAGTCCTGAAAGATAAACCTATCTGCAGTGTTATTAAGAGAAGTGGCATCACCAATTTCATCAATTAACTAAGTTATTGCTGTTGCCACTTTTTACGTTTGAAGTATTTGAAATACCTTTACATCTGCATCCCTGATGTATGAAAAACTTACCAACTATGATAGAAGACATAAGACAGCCCAAGTTATTCAACAATCTTAGGTTTAAGCTGAACACTTTTTTGATAGGAAAAAATAGCATGGCACTTACAGTGAATAAATTATAAATACAGAAATAAAAATAAACAGCTAAGAAGACCAAACTACTTCTTTTTATTGCTAACGAAATTCATGCCTCCAACTTCTTCACTGATTGGCCTATGTCTGTGTTCAATCATAACTTTTTTTCTGAACAGAGTTTCATTATATATATTAGAGTTGGAAGTTTGTCGTTTCAAAATTATTTTACCAAAATATTATAATTTTCGTGAGGTTTTCTCAACCTCATGAAGTAGTATGGGGTCTGTCAGACTTTTCTTGGCTGAGGCTTAAAATCATTTTACATACTGATGCAGCATACTCAGGAGTACATAATTATATCTTTCTTAAATGAGTGTCCTAAAAGCAATACTTTATCTTGTTGAAATGTGCTATGATCTCTTCTATTTTATCTCATATGAAAGATATAATAGGTGAGAGTCATTAAAATTTATTTAATTGCACACTGATTGGTTATGATATGCAATTTAGAAAAAACAAACATATAGATCAATGATGCTTTAGAGCAGTGGTGGGTCCTATGGATCCTGAAGCCCTCGAGGCTGTGTGAATGAATAGGGGACTTAGAATTTCTGTCATGATAAGAAATAGGAGAGAGAATGTCTGTTCTTTTTTTTTTTTTTTTTTTTTTTAATTTCGGTTATGTTGGGCTCCTTGCGGTCCTTTTTGGCGTCTGAGGTCATCTGCTGGTGTTCAGCTGGTTCTCTGTGGGAATTATTGTGTCCTTCATTGCATTCCCAATGCATCTGTGGAAAGTGATGCATTCCACGTCCCTCTACTTCGCCGCCTATCTGTTCTTGGAGTGGGTAAATTCCAGGTCTTACTCCACTTTTGCTACGTTTTGCTCTATATACAGGTCTTCCATAGAAAATTTCATTTAAAGAAGCATATCATTGGATAAAAATTTTGACAGCTACCTCTGTACACTATAATTTCCTTAACTCATAGGTCAAATCCTGTTATGACAAAAACCACTAGTTCTGAAATCACTATATAAACTAAAATTTTTTTTCTTATATAATGTTCTGTGTAGTTCAAGCAATACTTAAGGCACAAAGTTGCAGTAAAACTAAAGTATTTGTTCAGGTCCTTATATTTTCTTAGAATGCAATTTTTCTTACATATTTTAAAACTGGTATCAGAATTTTGGAATTTATATTATGGCTGGTGTTAATTTGATGAGATAATTTACACGAATTTTAACCTCTTTGCTCAGAATTCAGTGCTAAGTTTTGAGGGATCACTGTTTTTGTTTCTGGTAAATGAAAACATTCTCTTCTTTAAGGGTCAAGATAGTTTATTTGTTGCTTTTCTCTTCTTGGCTTTTTAGATAAAGAACATTTCATTTCAGTCAAAAGAAAAAATAGAATATTTCTTTAGATTTTATCAGTCTGTCAGAAATGGGAACAGCTTGTTTTTAGAGAGATATGTGGTGTTTCAAGCACAAAGGTGACATTCCATAGCTTTAAACTAATTAAGAAGAATTAAAAATGGTTATTAGAACTTCCTAAAATCACATTTGTTTAAGACGGGGACACAAACCCAGTTTATAAAAATGGGATGTGGATGGGGGTGGGGAGAGGAATAGGAAGCAAAAGATGGGAGAGAACTTGTATTTATTGAATATTTGCTATGTATAAAACATTAAGCTAAGTGTATTACACATATCCCTCCTTTTAATCCTCAGAACAATCCATTGAGTAGACATAATAATTCCCAATTTACTGATGAGAACCTGAAGGTTAAATAACATTTACAAGGTCAAGCAGTGATGGAGCTGGGGTTTGAAATTAGATTTGTTAGATTTCAGATCCCTGGTGTTTCCAGGTGTTCCTTTGCCTCCCAAGACGGGTCTGTTTTTGCATGGTTCCTGTAAACTGCCCTTCTTACTCCTGCCCAAGTACCTGATTCTCACTGATCAGGTCTGAATCCCTAGCTATATTCCATCCTGTTCTCCATCTCCTGAGTCTGTTACCAAGTCCAAGCTTGCTCTGCTCACGGCATGACAGGCCAGTGAATCGGAGACGAGGTGTTGAGGCAAGGAATACTACTTTATTCGGAAAGCTGGCAGACTGAGAAGATAGCAGACTAGTATCTCCTAAAAACCATCTTATTGGGGTCTGGATGCCAGTTTTATAGAATCAGAGAGGGAGAGGCTGTGAGGAAATAAAGTGAAAGGGCAGAATAGAGAGGGAGAGGCTGTGAGGAAGTAAAATGAAAGGGCCATCAGTCTTGCAAAACATTTCCTGGAATGACCAGCCTTGGTGAGGGGAATTATTGCGTCTTTTGGTGCATTCCCAATGCATCTGTGGGGAGGGATGCATTCCTCGTCCCTCTACTTTGCCGCCATCTTCTTTCTCCGGTGAGGGGATATGTTAGTTTCAGCCTTTCACACAGGTGGGCAGGGCAAAGTGTCTGCCTGTGAGCTGAACAGAGGCACTTTAGTTTCCTGAGGCAGGCCATCATGCATGATTATAATAACAAAAGCAACAAAAAGCAAAGGTTGAGGTCAAAGAAACAGATCCAACATGGAGTCCGATTTAGTTCTTCCCAGTTACAAGTCCTCAAATGGCCAGTCCTTTTGTGGCTTCTCCTCCCATTTGGGGCCCACCTCATCCTTCAGACACAGCACTCTTTGCTCCACTTGTTCCTGGGCTTCCACTTGACCCCAAGTTAGCTTTAACTTTTAACTACACAACATTAGGCTATTTAGGATAATAAGCCCCTTGGTTTAAAGCAATACCAGAGATAACTCGTGCAAGAAAGGCACATCTCAGCTTACTGTGTGTTCCAAAAGTATAAGATTGGCCCATATACAGACACTCTGCCTCGCAGTAACTTAGGCTTTGGAGAGTGATGCCTTTAAGTTCAGGATCTGAGGGTCTATTTACATGAGAATTAGAGGAGCTGGAGAATTGAGAGGCCAAAAGGAGTAAACTATTTGATGTCAACAGCTAGCTCCCAAATGAAGCCCTTGGAGGCCTGAAGAGCCAAGAGTCAACCCTTTCCCCATCCCAAACAGCTCATCAGATAGGGAAGAGGGTCACTCAGAGGGGAGGACAGTGGAGGGTCATAAGCTTGAAGTAGAAAAGGCAAGAGTGGTTGGGGATTAGAGGTGACTGGGTGTGTGGAGGGCATAAAACTCGGAATGTTTTCTAGCCAAAGGCTGGAATGATGGATGAGTAAGTCAAGCATGAAGCTGTGTCATCTGGTTTTGTAGAAGATGAACAGTAGAGAGACGTAGTTTTCGTTTTGTTTTGTTTTCTGTTTTTGTGTGTGTGTGTCTGTGTGACATAACAACAGAATGTAATGCTGTTGAGGAAAAGAGGATTTCTCCTTACTTTTAAGTCTGAGAAGTAGAAAACAATCAAAAGCTTTTTCTCAGGTGACTTATAGATTCTTAGCAATAGGGGTTTCTTGTACTTGGGATCCTGTTGACAAGCTGGAGAACTGTCTTGTAGAATTCACAAAAGACTCTCCTCTTCTGTAGGTCAGAGATGGACATGGGAGAAGGATTGAATTTCCCCAGGCAACACTAGAAAGGCTTAAGGAACACTTTTTAAGTTACTTTCCTTCTCCACACGGTGAACCAGGCACCATGTCTTAACACTTTTTTCATATCCACCAGCTCCTGGCTCTGTACCTGGAACATAAACAGTACTCTATTAATGTTCTTTAGGTGAATTAATGGGTTTGGCATCAAATAGGATGATAAATGTAGAAGTGCTGAAGAGGGTGGAAGGTTAAAAGAGTGGACTTGGAGCCAGATTGCCTGGTTTCAGATCCATACAACCTAATTTACTAATCGTGTGACTTGGGGCAAGTCACTTAAGCTCTCTGTGCCTCAGTTTTTTGCCATTTATAAAGCAGAAGTGATAGTATTACTATCTCTTAAGGATGTTGTGGGTCTTAAATAAGCATAAAATATTTAGAACTGTGCCTGGTCTGTAGTAAGAGTTCAGTAACTTAGCAACTTGGAAATTATAAACCATATAAGGTTTTTATTGTTTTTTAAATGACCAAGATTGAATAAAAGGCTGATGCAATACAGTAAACGCATGGAATTAAAGTGTATGATATTTTAAGTTTGTTTATTCTCAGTCCTAATGGTTGTAACTTGGAGTAATTATAATTTGTCTTATGCATGAATTAAAATTGTCAGTACCGTTAAACTTGTATGCAAGATGAATCTTTTCACTGAAGAGTGTGCTCCAAAATATTGCACCTGACACTTCTTGTAATCACATGTTCATTGTCTATTTTCTTAATAAGCACTATGAGCACAAGGACTATGCCTGTCTTATTTTCAGAGCCTAACACAAAAATAAATATACCTAACAAATATGGTACACTTACTATGTGCTAGCTGCTATGCTAAAAGCTGACATAACTTGCATCAATTAATATCTCATTCAATACTGATGACAACACTTTGATATAGGCACAGTTATTATAATAGATTATTCAGATAGATTATAATTCAAAAATATTCACTCTCCTACTGCCACTTTCCTACCTCTTGATTCTGGTTTCAGCCACCTGACTTGCTTGGGCCAATGGGATATAAGCAGATGAAGTGCAAGCTAAGGTTTAAGAAGCACACGCGTGGATGGCTTTGCTTTCTTGCATCTCTGCCATCATCGTGAAAAACAATGCCTGGGCTAGCCACTGGTTCCAGGAAAAGGATGAAAGAGAATGTGGAGCAGAGCTAAGCCCTTAGCCAAAATCAGTAAAGATCAGCCCACCACCAGCCAAATTCCAGACTCATGAGGAAGCCTGTCCAAAATCAGCAGAGCTTCCCAGCTCCCTCTAGGCACTGCTTCATCGGTATCCTACAAATTAAATGTTGTATTTTTATTTTCATTTAATTTAAAATATTTTAAAATTTCACTTGAGACTTCTATGACTCAAGTGTTATTTAGAAGTGTGTTGTTTAATTACAAAATATTGGGGGATTTTTCCAGCTATTTTTCTGTTGTTGATTTTAAGTTTAATTCCACTGTACTCTGAAATCAGACTTTCCACGATTTCTATTCTTTTAAATTTGTTGAGGTATGTTATATGGCTTAGAATATGGGCTCTCTTGGTGAATGTCCTATGGGAGCTTCAGAATAATGTGTTTTCTGCTGTTGTTGGATGGAGTGTTCTATAATTGTCAACTAGGTCATACTGATTGATAGCACACTTCAGGTCAATCTACTGATTTCCTGCTTTCTTGCTCTGTTGACTACAGAAAGAGAGGTGTTGAAGTCTCTAGCTGTAATAATACGTTTGTCTAATTCTCCTTTCACTTCTATCAATTTTACCTCACTTTATTTATTTATTTATTTATTTTTTGATGCTCTGTTACTAAGCACATATGCCTTTGGGGCCGTTGTGTCTTCTTGGAGAATTGAGCCATATTTGTTATGTAATGCCGCTCCTTATCCTTAGTAATTGTCCTTATTCAGAAGTGTGTTCTTTTGGAAATCAAAACAGTTCCTCTAGTTTTCTTTTCATTAGCATTAGCATGGGTATGCCTTTCTCCATCCTTTACTTCTAATGTTCTGGGTTTTTGTATTTAAAGTGGATTTCTTATGGACATCATATAGTTGGGTCTTCTTATGTATGCACTCTGACAATCTCTCTTTTAATTGCTATATTTAGACAATTCTCATTTAATGTGGTGTTTTTTACATAATTGGATTAATATCTACCACATTTGTAACAGTTTTATATTCATAGCATTTGTTCTTTGTTTCCATTTTTGGCTTCAGCTATTTTTCTGCTTTCTTTGGTTTTAATTGATTTTTTTATATGATTTCCTTTTATCTCCCCTTTTAGTGTATCAATTATAATACTTTTCTTTAAGTTTTAATACTTGCTCTAGAGTTTGAAGTATACATTTTAAACTAATCTAAAGCCATATTCAAATAACGTAATACTGCTTCATATGTAAGGCAAGTATCTTATAGCAGGGTATTTCCAATTTTTTCCTCCTGTCCCTTATCACATTACTATCAATTATTTCATTTATCCACGTTACAATCATCCAGTACACTGATATTATTGTTATTAATTTAAACAGCTATCTTTTAGGTCAGTTAACAAGAAGAATATTTTATTGTTCCTTCTTCAGTGCTTTTTCTTTTCTGTATGTAAATCCATGTTTTTGATTTATACTATTTTCCTTCTTCTTGAAGAACTTCTTTTAACATTCTTTACAGGGCAAGTCTGCTGGCAATGACTTCTCTCAGTTTTTGTTTTTCTGAGAAGTCTTTATTTCTCCTTTACTTTTGAAGGATAATATTGCTTAATATAGGATTCTAGGTGGTGGTTTTTTCTTCCATCACTTTATGTCACTCCATTCTATTATTGTTTGCATGATTTCAGATGTGAAGTTTACTATAATTCTTACCCTTTTTTCCTCTACAAGAACATGCTTTTCCAGCTTCTTTCAAGTTTTTCCTTTGTCTTTGGTTTTCTGCAGTTTGAATGTAATTTGCCTAGTTGTAGATTTTTTCTAATTTATCTGGCTTGATATTCTCTGGGCTCCCAGGATCTGTGCTTTGCTGTCTGTAATTAATTTCAGAAAATTCTCAGCCACTGTTACTTCAAATATTTCTTCTGTCCTATCCTCTTTCTTTTCCTTTTGGTATTCCAGTTATGTGTGTTACACCTTTAAAAATTTTTCCACATTCTCAGGTACACTGTTCTATTTTTTAAATCATTTTTCTCATTACATTTCAGTTTTGAAAAGTTTCAATTGATTTATCTTCAAGTCTATTGATTCATTTTTCAGCCGTGTCCCCTCTACTGTTGAGCCCATCAAAAGCATTCCTTACTTCCGTTACAGTATTATGATCTTTAGTATTCCTTTTTGCTTCTTTCTTAGAATTTCCATCTCTATGTTTATTTTACCCATCTGTTAAAAAACAAAATTCAGCCAAGTAAATTTGAAGATCTTATTGGCTTTCACCAATGATTCATGAAGGGGCAGCATCTCATATAATAAATTAGATGGGCACTCCAAGGAGTTGTACAAAAGGAAGGCTTTCAAAGACAGAAAGGTGGTGGCATAGGGAAGCTATTAGTAAAAGAAAAGAAAGGATTATTTCAGGCCTGGTTGTTTTCTCTGGGGGGAAGTTTGAGGGTCAATAATGCGGATTACCTCTTCTTTCTTTGGGGGATGGAGAGGACTAATATGACAGACTGCCTCATTGGTGCTGATCAGAAATTCTAGACTGGTCAGTTAAGATCACATTCCTGGGGAAGATCAAAACCGCAATTAGGTCAAGTATTAAATCTAAGTTTGGTATCACTGGCTTTAGCACATGTGACATTTTGTGCCTGTGGTGTTCTCTTTAACACATCTGTTCTTGTGTGTTGTTCTTGCTGCTTTTTCTATTAGTGTCCTAATTATATTAATCATAGTTATTTTTAATTTCTTATCTGATAATTCCAACATCTGTGTCCTGAGTTCTGTCGCTTGGTATGTCTGTGTTTTTTCTTGCCTTTTAGCATGCCTTGTAATTTTTGGTTGAAAGTTGGACATGATGTATCAGGTAACAGAAACTGAGGTAAACAGGCTTTTAGTGTGAGGTTTTATGTTAATCTGGCCAAGAGTTGGGCTGTATTCAATGTCTGCTGTAATTGTAGGTATGAGAGGTCCTTGTTTTCAGTCTTCCCTCATTACTTTGGGTTTCTCTAAGTACTCTTCCAAGAGTCTGTATATCTTACAAGTCTTTCAGCTATAATCTACTCTTAATATACTGGACCCCCATGTCATGGTGGTTAGGTGTGGGAAGGGAAGTGTTCTATAATCTTATGATTAATCAGTCTGTATCCCTGGGATGTGAGCTTCCCAAGTGTTCCTTAGCTTGTTTTTTCCTCCCTCATATGAATTAAGAAGACTCGAGGGGCTGGAGTGGGATAAATGCCCTTCGCCTAGATGGGATAAGGCTCTGGTAAAGTATTTTCTATGGAGAATTAGGCTTCTGTTACGGAGAATGCTCTGTGCATATTTTATAGGGTTATGCCAGAGCCAGGAGGGTTTCTTTCCTGGCTCTTCACCATGAGAAACTAATGGATTCCTGGAGATAAAACCCATTAAAGTATGGGGGGGACCCCCTAAGACAACCCCCAGGGGTTTCTTACTCCCATACTACTGCACATTCAGCCTCTAGCAATTCATCACAATTACCATTTAAGTGTTCCTGCCAGTTTATAGCTCTAGCAACTTCTGCATTAGATAAACAAGTTCAGCAGTGATTCTGAATTCATCTGTCCCTCTAGATTTTTGGGTGACAGTTTGTCTTGTAACCTCAGTTCTCTGACAGGCACAGGAAAACCTGTTGATTTTCAGTTTGTCAGCTTTTTCTTATTCTAAGGATGGGAGTGATATTGTCTAAGTTCTTAGCATGTCAGAACTGGAACTGGATAGCCGTCAGATCATTTTTTAATTAGGGAAGATGTTAGTCAGAAATTACATTCTTACTTCAAATAGATTAACCTCATTCTTAACAGCATTCCTCAAATAAGATCAACTTATGTATCTTCTAATTTGTAAAAAAAAAAATAAATAAATCCATAAAAATTATCATGAGATGGAACAACTTTGCCATTGAAAATCAGAGGTTTATTCAGCCTCTGTCTGTGTACTCATTTTCCTGTTGGAGTTTCTTTCGTATGCAATACAGAACCTATAAATTTCATTGGCTTATAGAATTGTATAGTAACAGCAGAGACCTGATAAAGACAGTATCTAGCAAAGAGGTGACTGTGAATCTACTGTTTGTGACTGGAAACAAAGTCAACATTGGATATGCAAAGAACCTATGTGATAACTATTATTATTATAATCATTTAAGAATGAGCAATAATTATGTCATAGATATGGTCATAGAAATGTACTGGTAAAAATATAGGTAAAACTTATCAGATTTCTTTTGTTTATCTATTTGGGAAATTTGGAGATATTTATTTATCCCATTATTCCTGTTGATCTCCTTGCTGAATATGTAGTCATACAGGTACATAAGATCACCTAGGTAAGCCCCAAGAGATCTAGCCCAACTTAAGAGACATTCCCATTTGAAATAAAAACATGGATTAGTGTTGATAATTAGTCTGTTCATGCAAGTTACCAGATGGACTCCAGGAGTTTACCTGAACTTGTGATTTGGTGGCAGGATTGCCCTGGGAACCCAGAGTGAAACCTGAGAACAGACTCAGATTAGTGTCTATGCTGGAATCTCTGGGCTGAACAAACAACCGAGAACAGCCACTGGAATGGGGTGTGTTGGGTAGAAAGAAAATCTTTCAGTTTTGAGTGGTGGTGAACAGACTTTCCTTTAGCTGAGACAGTGAAGCGGAATCCTGCCTCTATACCTCGACACTGAACTAAATCTGGGAGACAGTTTTGGGTGAAGTAGAAAAGAATAACTTCATTGCTTTGCCGGGCAAGGTGGGCCACAGTGGGCTAATGCCTCAAAACTGTGTGTCCCACCCTGGAGGGGTAGTGAGAATTTTTATAGTAATGGTTCAAAGAAGACATGGTTAGCTCGTGGACATTCTTCTGGTTGCTTGGTGGTGAGATAAGTGCGACTCAGCATCATCAACCTTCTGGTTTCAACTGGCTGGGTTCTGTTAATTTCTCCCACCTGGTGGGGGTTTCAGTGTCTGCAAAACAGCTCAAACATGTTGTAGTGTACATCCCTCTAGGGGGAACCAGGACTCTGCCCGAAGGCTGCACTATTGTTTGACTGTTTCTCCCTTGTCTCTGCATTCCCTCCCTTCCCTAATTAGCAACTGTTTGAACCTTCCCCTTGCAACTCAAGGAAGGTCGTGGAGGCTGAATTTAGCCTGTTTCCTGTAATCAAGAAATGGGAGACACAGAAAGGCTTTTGTGCCAGGAGCCCCACAGGGTCCTGTTCAGTATCAACAGGACAAATCAGAATGTTCTTAAAGGATTAGAGGCTTCGCGGAGGTACTCTGGCAATTAAGACTAGAGACTGGAATGGACCCCAAGGAATTGGTGTAGTCTTGTCCTTGAAGCTTTTAAGTGGCAGCAGCAGGGGTGGAAGGCAGACTGCTATCTATATTTTAAGTACAATTTTGTTCAAAGATTGAGGAATGGACTAAGTAACTCCATGGGGGTAATAACTCTGTTAATGATGATTTTCACTATTTTTAAGCTTCATTCTTGAATCCCAGCTCCTGCACTTATTAGCTTGAAGTTGTTTAGCAAGCTTGGGTCACAGTTTTATCTGTAGAATGGAGTTAACCGAACATGCACCATGGGATACTTTTGAGGTTGAAACAATTTCACATATTCAAAATGTTGAAAAGGATCCCTGGAACATAGAAGGTTCTCCAGAAATAAAGTGTCAGTTCCCCCAAAACACACACACACACACACACACACACACACACACACGCACACACACACTTGTTCATGACCACGATTAGAGATAAACAATACATGCCAAAATGTCAGAAAGGGTTGTTTACGTTTATTATTAAATAAAGTTTACCAGATATTAATTCCCTCATTGTGAGGAGTGTTGCAGTGCTGTGACAGTTTAAGCAGTGTTTTCACATATGCGCAGTTGCTGGATATCTGTAGGATATTTAAATTATAAACAATGACTCTTCAAAATATAGAGTGGATAGTATCTTTGTCTTTCACAAAAGAGAGTTGAGTGATAGGACATATTTTTTTGAATGTCTAAATTTTGTTTGGGAGGATAAGTGGTAAAGAAAATAGGAGTATACTTACCATTAGGTACAATATGAGAACTAATTTTACTTTCAACTGTTTATATTGTACTACATATTCAAATATGAAGGACAAGAAGAAATAACTTATGATTCCTTACTCTAGTTTTTGTTTATAAATGTGACGTCTGTCGTAATATTGGTTCCTGAATTGGTGTCAATTTTATATTGTTAATGCTATAATGTAAACTTGGAAAGCCTCAGCTTAATTTTTTCTTTAGAATTTTTTTCAGAAAGCATATATATTACAACAGTTTTGAGATAGCTGAATATTTGAACCTTTTTTGTTCAAGGATATAGCTAAATTATTTAACAAGATTAGATAAACTCTGGAGTGGAGGACTCTTGAAAGTATACATTTTACGGAACGAAAGTTACAAATAATCATCATAAACAATAGTAACATTGTAAGCAATCTGAAAGAGTCAGTAATCTATAAATTCTGTAGTTACCTATAAAAGTACAGGTTGACTGCAGTTTGTTACAAATACTCATTATTTATTCACTTAAACCTTAGTCATGGACTGTATGATTTTATTAATGGCATTAAAATATAACAAATTTTGTAAACAATTATTTCTATTTGCAGAGTCATGATTTTTCCATTCTTTTACCATTCCTATTGGTTGATTTTATTATGTTGATTTCACTACTCTGAGTGAGAATAATTTTGCACTATCAAGATAAAAAAATTATCATTTGAAATAGAATGGACAATGATTTGTGTTATGAGTTGAATTGTGTCCCTCCAAAACTCGTATGTTGAAGTATTAAGCTTCAGAATCTCAGAATGTGACTGTTTGGAGACAGAGTCTTTAAAGAAGTGATTAAGTTAAAATGAGTCCATTAAGCTAGACCCTAATCCAATCTGACTGGAGTCCTTATAAGAAGAGGAATTTTGGACACAGGAAGAAATATCAAATATATACACGTGCACAAAGAAAAGAACATGTGAGGACACGGCCATCTGCAAGCCAAGGAGAGGGGCCTCAGAAGAAACCATATCTGCCAACACCTTGATCTTGGACATCTCAGCCTCCAGAATTCTGTTATTTTAACTACCCAATCTGTGTATTTTGTTATGGTAGCCCTAGGAAACTATACAGATTTGATTTTTACAAACTCCTATGAGGAAGGTGTGACTATTAGTCTTTTTATTTATTATTTTATACCAAAAAAAAAAAAAAAAAGCTAAAGCACAAGGGACCAGGGTTTGAACCCAGCAGTAAAGAAACAGAACTTTGCTTTTGACCTCCAAGCTTTTATGCTTCCCTTACTGCATATTATATGCAATGCTATTAAAAGCATATTTACATTATACATATTGAGTATATTTTTAGTGAAAACAATATTTTTTAATTGAAGTATAGTTGCTTTACAATGTTGTGTCAATTTCTGTTGTATAGCAAAGTGATTCAGTTATCATATATATACATTCTTTTTTTAATATTCTTCTCATTATGGTTTATCACAGGATATTGAATATAGTTCCCTGTGCTATACAGTAGGACCTTGTTATTTATCCATTCTATGTATAGTAGCTTACCTCTGCTAACCCTAACCTCCCACTCCATCTCTCCCTTGGCCACCACAGGTCTGTTGTCTATGTCTGTGAGTTTGTTTCTGTTTCATAGATAAGTTCATTTGTGTCATATTTTAGATTCCACATATAAGTGCTATCATATGATATTTATCTTTCTGACTTACTTCGCTTAATATCATAATCTCTAGTTGCATTCATGTTGCTGCAAATTGCATTATTTTGTTCTTTCTTATGGCTGAGTAGTATTCCATTGTATATATGTGCCACATCTTCTTTATCCATTCATCTGTCGATGGTCATTTAAGTTGTTTCTGTGTCTTGACTACTGTGAATAGTGTTACTAGGAACATATGGGTGCATGTGTCTTTTTGAATTATAATTTTGTCTGGATATATGCCCAGGAGTGGGATTGCTGGATCATATGATAATTCCATTTTTAGTTTTCTCAGGAACCTCCATTCTGTTTTCCATAGTGGCTGCATCAACTTGCATTCCCACCAACAGTGTAGGAAGGTTCCCTTTTCTCTGCACCCTCTTCAGCATTTGTTATTTGTAGACTTTTTAAAGATGGCCATTCTGACCAGTGTGAGGTGGTACCTCATTGTAGCTTTGATTTGCATTTCTCCAATAATTAGCAACATCGAGCATCTTTTCACATGCCTATTGGCCATCTGTATGTCTTCTTTGGAGAAATGTCTATTTAGGTCTTCTGCTATTTTTTGATTGGGTTTTTTGTTTTTGTTGTTGTTGTTGAATTGTATGAGCTGTTTGTATATTTTGGAAATTAAGCCCTTGTCATTCTCATCATTTGCAAATATTTTCTCCGCATTCTGTAGGTTGTCTTTTCATTTTGCTTATAGTTTCCTTTGCTGTGCAAATCCTTGTAAGTTTGATTAGGTACCATTTGTTAATTTTTGTTTTTATTTTTATTGTCTTGGGAGAGTGACCTAAGGAAACATTGGTATGATTTATATCAGAGAATTGTTTGCCCATGTTCTCTTCTGGGAGTTTTATGGTATCATAGCTTATATTTAAGTCTTTAAGCCTTTTTGAGTTTATTTTTGTGTATGGTGTGAGGGTGTATTCTAACATCATTGATTTACATATGGCTGTCCAACTTCCCCAACACCACTTATAAATTATGACCAGTAAAAATGAGAAAAGAAAAAGAGAAAGCATGGCAGGTTTAGGACATTTACAAGAAAAATATTTCCACTGAGCAGATACAAACCATAACAGTACATTGCCATAAACTTGCATGGCTCAGAGTATTAATCAAAGTTCTCTTAGATAATATAGACCTCAGGGCCTTGTAATGAGATAATAGAATGACCAGAGCCACACATTGTCAGATCTCAAAAAAATATAGAAGAAAAGCAAAATTTTGTATAAACACCTTTTTGAAATAGCAAAATAAGACAATAGCTGTTGTTTAAAACACAGTAGAGGACATAGAGGACAGAATTGAGAAAAGCAAGTAAAATAATAGATATAAACAAAATTAAAATAATTAAGGTAGCCGAAAAGCTTAGTTTGTTTAAGTTTTAGACTGATTATAAAAAGTGGTGAGACTGTGGTAGTTTGAATTAACCTTTCCACTAAGAATACCTGGAAAAGGTGGAGAAAGGAAAAGAAAGCATTGATCTGAAGGCATCAGGTAGGTAGCAGTAAGGTACTGAGGGACCCAAATTTGGGAGACAGGGTGGTGAGTCCCACAGATTGGACTGCTCTAGATGATTCTCAGCAAAGAAAGTAGTGGATGAGGGACTTGAAAAGCTGAGTGGAGCTATTGACAGACTTACAAGGAAGGGGACAAAGGTTAGAGTTTAAATCCTATCAAAAAGAGGGTCCTTCATGGAAAGCAAATTTATGTTTACCAAAGGAGATAGTGGGAGGGGGGTGAGAGATAAATTAGGAGTTTTGGACTAACAGATACACACTGCTATATGTAAAACAGATAAACAACAAGGACCTACTGTATAGCACAGGGAACTATATTCAATATCTTTTAATAACCTATAATGGAAAAGAATCTGCAAAAGAAATCATATATATATATGTATAACTGAATAATTGTGTTGTACACCTGAAACTAACACAACATTGTAAATTAACTATACTGCAATTTTTTAGAAAGGACAAAAAAAAAAAAACCTTGCTGGCAAATAAAACATTGTGCAAGAATGTCATTCATTGCCCTATGTCAAAGCAAACTAAAATGTAGGATGATGCTAAACTGCAAATAAACTGTAAGCTTTGGCTTTGCTATCAGGAACATAGTAGAAATGAAAATGTAATGGCTGGACAGTGAATAAAATTACATAGTTATTTAAAAAAAATGGAGGGTCCTTGTTACCACATGCCTAGCCTTTCATTTGGGACTTGAAGAGTTACATCCTAACAGTAAGAAAGAACCGGAAATACACCAGGCCTCAGATTTTATACTCAAGGAAATGAATGCACAGAGAGGTTGGATAATTTGCCCAAGGTCATACAGTCACTAACAGTATAGCTGACTTGAACCTGGCTAGTCTGGCTTCAGAGTTTATGCTTTTTATTATCACAGATCAGTATTCAGCCTGCATGATATTGACACCCAAATCCAACAAAGAAAGCACAATAAAAACTTTAAAACAATTACACATATTAATTTTGATCTAATAATAATCTTAAAAAAAACAGAAAATAAAATTCAGCAGCACATTAAAAAAATAGAAAAAATAAGAGTAGGTATGATTCATACTAACAGTGTAAAGAGGACTTACCATGAAGAAAATTATTAATTTAATTCAACATATTAAGAGAACAAGGGCAAATCATAACAATCTCCATAGATAATAAAACTCTTGATAAAATTCAATATCCATTCTTGACTTTAAAAATACTTTTACTAAAATATAAATAATAGGATTTATTTTTATTATATATAAATGGAGTCAAGAGTCCATATCATGTTGATGGAAAACACTAGATATATTCATAATAAAGCTGGGAATGAGGTACATTATTATTAGCTAGTATAATTGTCAGCATTAGATGAGAAAGAGAAAGAGGAGGCAAAAATATTTGAATAGTAGGAGGTGAATTATCATTCTTAATAGAAGAAATGATATATCTTTAAAAAACAAGGGAATTACCTTAAAACTATTACAATCAAATAAATATTTCAGTAAGATGGCTGAAAAATTTATGTATAAAAATTGATGGCCTTCCTATATAGAGTTAACCACCAGTTAGAATTTAAAGTAGAAGGTGACCCACCTTACAGTAATACCAGAATGAATTTTAATAGGTATGAATAAATTTAACAAGAAATGTACAGGAGTCCTAGAAACAAAATATTAAAATGCTATTGGAGAGATAAAAGAAGATGAGTCAATTGGAAGATACACCCTAAACTTGGATAGAAATCCTGAACACCGTGATAACGTAAATTCTCTCTAAAGTAAGGGTATGCACTTAATACAATAATAACAAAATAACAGCATGTCAGTTTTTTTGAAATAAACTAGGTAAATTGATGAAACAAAACAGAATCCAAACACAATGAGCAATATGGGAGTAGTATATAATATTAAGGTAGCATTGAAGATCAGTGTGTAAGAACACATTCAATAAATGTTGAAAAATTGGAATAGGCATTTAAAAAATAAACAACTTTATTTGCTTACTGTTTACACTAAAACAAGTCTTAGATGGATCAAGCATTTACATTTAAAAATTAAGCTATAAAAGTATTATGGAAAAGAAACCATAAAATAAGAGATGAGTATATTCAACTACATGAAATGTTATATGCATCAAAAAGCAGCATAAATAATTCAAAAGACAACAATATTTGCAAAACATCTCTAAAGCAAAGAGCATCATTTTCTTTATATAAATGGTGCCTTATTTCTAACTAATGGTGTGGGCCCTTGGGTTGATAAAGGAATGGAAGTACTGACATTTTAAATACAGAAAAGAGATGTGTCTTTGAGCCAGCAACCCCACTTTTAGGAACCAGCAGTCCCATTTCTAAGAACTTATCCTTATAGATATGTTTTCATATCTACAACCTGATGTACATGCAAAAGGATATTCCCGATAGCCCTGTTAGTTGTAATAAGAGACTGTAAGCAAAGTAAACATCTACATCTACAATTAATCAATATGGAGCATTGAGGAGGACAGTACTATCTATGCAATTCTGAAATAAATGATGCAGCTTGGATGCACTTGCGTGAAAAAAACCTACAAAGATATAACATTAGGTAAAAAACAAAAACTAGTGTATATAGTATGGTAAAGTTTGGGGGCAAACAAGGTTATAAATGATTATATTAATTTATGTAGAATATCTCTGATGTGGTACAAAATAATCATTGCCTCTGAAAAGTGTAAGTGGTGGCTGAGAAGCAATAACAGAAAAAAGAATTATGTCTCTGAATATTCTTTTTTTAATTCTCTGTATCATGTTTGTATAAAACATATTAAAAGTTGATTTTTCAAAAGCTTAATCTGGAGAAGTGAGCAAGAATAGACAATACAATTTTGAAAAACCAGCTTAATAATGAGGTTCTAACTTTACCTGATCTTCAAGCATATAATGTAGCTACAATGATTAAATATATGTGTTGTACTGGTCCTAGAAGAGGGAAAGAGATCAATGAAATAGAACTGTAGCTTGGAAATATAAATACATATTAATTAAATATATGTATATAATATATATATAACTTTTGTATTATATACAATAAATTGATAAATGACAACAACTTATCACAAATTAGAAAGGAACAATTAAGATTTTCAGCATTCTGTACAACGAATCTCTAAAAATAAAAAAGTTACTTTCTTGTATGAATGAGAAACTTTCTCGAGAGGACAACTTTAGTGTAAAAAGAGATCTTTAGATGTGAAAATATCACTTTTCACGTTCTGTATTTCAAAGAGAAATATATACAAAATGAAAATGGAGAACAATTTGGAATAAACATTTATAACCCAAATGACAAACGATTAGTATTTGAAATATTTTACATTTTCTATATGTCAATAAGAAACTGAAACAGCCTAATAGAAAAAAGGGGGTTATGAAGATGAATAGGACTTTCACAAAAGTAGAATTACAAGTGATCAGTAAACATATAAAAACACTCAGTCTTACTTGTAAGGAAATAAAGCTAATTTTGTTCCAGCCTGAGATGGCAGTTTCGCTTCTTTTTTCCAGTCTTATAATCTTGCAACACAGATATGAAGAAACAATTCTCATAAATGTTTCGATTTTATGACCAATATTTTTCACGGTAAATTTGCTAGTTGTCATGCCCAATGCGTGCATTGATGTGAATCACTCCCTGTGAACCTAGCTCCTCTCATAACAGCTCAGGCTCAGGGTTACTCTCATCTATGAACTTACGTCATGTATCAGCAATTTAGGGTGGGCAGGGAAAGGAATCTGGGCACATCCATGGTCACATAATCTGAGGAGGAAATTACTCAGATGGGTCAGGGTTTGCTTGCCCCAGTCCAGTTCCTGGTTTGGAATTGTTTATCTCTTCTTAGATCTTTAGTCTGGTAGCCCAGCACATCACACATATAGCCTCAAATTTAACCTTTTATACAACCTCTGACTGTAATGTCTTTCACAGTTTTTTACCACTTGAGTAGAGTTAATGAGATTCTTACTTGCAAAACCACCATACCAGTTTTTGTGGGAGTCTGCTTTTCCTGTATGCCTACTTTTACTACTTGTAACCTTTACCACTCTGTCAGGGAAATTGGCTGATAATTTTAATGTCTTCTTTGCTTTTACAGTGAAGTTCTCCTGTCATGGAGACTGAAGCACTTTGAGTCTGCAGGATAAGTGTTTGAAGAGAGGCAGAGCCCAGGGGTCCAAGTGAACTTGGCTTCAACACTTACTAATTGTTTACTGTAGACAAATTACTTCACTTCTCTGGGCCTCTAAGACCTCATCTCGTAAAATGGGATAATAACGCATAGTATTATTGTAAGAATTAAATGATTAATAAATGTAAATCATTTAGAACAGAGCCTAGCACAGATTGAATGCTCAATTATATGTTGTAATTTCTTGCAATATGCGTTTTAGCAAGCATGTTCTACGTCATTTCAAGTCTTTTTTTCCTATAGTTGCTATTGTACTCTGCAAATATCTTTCATAGCAATAAGCTCACAACATGTCTGTCTCCAGGTATGAATGACTAAAATAATATACCACAAAATCTAATTTTAGATACGTTTTTCTATTTTGCAAAACTATCGATAAGTAGCAATAAGAATATTCATTAAATGTGAATTGTATATGCATTCATTATAACACTGAGAGGAAAATATATATATAAATTCTTACTTCTTATTTTTGATTTACAATCATTTTAGCTTCACCTGGCTCAGATACTCAACTGCCTTAAATCCTTTCTGAAACAAGGTGCAGTATAAATAAATTATTAAAAACAAATTCTAGGGGACATGGGGATATATGTATAAATATAACTGATTCACTTTGGTGTACAGCAAAAACTGGCACAATAGTGTAAAGCAATTATATTCCAATAAAGAGCTAAAAAAAAAAACCTCTAGATTTCTTCAAGAAATTATAACCCTATGATACTTTCTGATATTAAAAAGTAGCCCCTGATGATTTGTTTCAAGTTTTCCTTATAAAAGTTTGAAAATTGTCTCTGTTAGAACTACGTTACTTATGCTATACTTGTAAAAGGGAACCAAATATGGTGCACTTGCTTTGAAGCTCTTGTTCACTCATTTCTTCATTCACAAGTATTTATTGAGGTCCTACTATTTGTACCAGGCACTGTTCTAAGTGTTGAGATGCATCAGTGAAAAAAACAGACAAAGAAACACACCCTCTGAATTTAGTCTTGCAGAGGGTAGGTAGCGTAAGCAATGGACATCATAAAGAATTAAATTGTATAGTATGTTTGCATGTGATAAACACTACTGAGAAAGAAAAAATATGATACAGGGTAAGGGTGATAGAGAGTGAAGACGTGGGTTGAATTTTATGAATTTGAAATGTGTTGTTGCATAACTTCCTCTGGTCTAAGTGGATGGCCTGATACTTTCATTCAATTTAAGAGCAAAAGTTTTAAGAGACAGGTAACTATAATTGGACATTCCGAGGTGATTGTTCTCCATTTTGCAATATTCGCCTTATAACTGTTAATTATGTCAATATATTTCTATTTTGTTTAAGGGTAATGTGCACTTTACTAGGCCGCCGCAGACTTTGGGCTGTAGGGACAGGATTACTTCGTGTCTTTTGCTCCCTCTGCCTTGCCACCTGAAGTTTTCCTTTACCCCTCTTCCTCCTTCTGTTTTCATTTTTTCTTCCTTCCTCCCTTTCTTCCTCCCTCCCTTCCCTACTTCCTGCCTTCTTCCCTCCTTCCTCCCTTCTTCCCTCCCTCCCTTCATCCCTACTACTTTTTAAAATAAATCTTAAAAATTTAGAATTGTCAAAGATTTATGTAGTAAATATTTATATACCCGCCATTTGGAATTGCACATTTTTAATATTTGCTGCCAAGCTCTTCTTACTAAAATAAATACGACATTATAGATAAAAATAACTAACCTTGTACAGTATTTCTTTAGTGCTAGACGTTGTTCAGTGTGCTTTCCACATATTAACTCAGAATTCCTTATGTAAACTAATTATATGAACTCATCTGTTAACTAATCCTCACAACAATCCTATGAGTTAGCTTTTACTATTACTCCTGTTTTACAGGTGAAGAAACTGAGATGTAGAGAGATTAAGTAGCCTGCCTAAGGTTACACAGCTGATTAGCTGAGAAATCCAGGCTCCCTGACATGGGGTCCATGCTCTTACCCACAAAGCAATATGCTTTGTTTCCTCCTCAGCTTTTTGCTGTCTTTTTGTTGTTAATCTCACATTCATTGTTTTTTAACTGGAGAACATTTGAATATTTTTAAGATTCTTATTGAGGGGTCCTGCTGTAGTGGATTCTTATAAACATTCCTCATGTGTTTGAAAAGAATGTCTGGACCTTCTTTATGGGATGGGGTGCATATCTTTTAGATTGAATTTATTAATTGTGCTATTCAGCTCTTCTTATTCATATTAAGTTTTTGTTTGCTTATGCAATCAGTTCTTGAGAGACATTTTAAATTCTCCCCCTATAATCATATATTTGTCCATTTCTCCTGGTAATTCTGCCAGCTCTTGTTTTATAGATTTCAGGTTATTAAGTAGATACCTGTACAGGATTATTATAGCTTTAAATGCATCATTATTTGTATCTATATCTCAGTTTAAGCTTTTTGCCTTAAACTCTATTCCAATTAATATTTTACATCAGCTCTCTTTTCATGATAATTTGATATCTAGGATTCTGTCATTTGGTTTTTTGTGTATCTTTTGTAAATAACTGAATGCCTGCATTTCATTTTTTTATCCCAGTTTGGAAATCTCCAACTGTTTACAATTATTATAATTCATAATATATTCCAACTTATCATTACTATCTCACTTTGTTTTATATTTAATATGATTTTTTTCCATCTTTTACTTTTCCCTCTCTGCCTTTTATTGGTGAAAGTTGTCTCTGGTATATTTTTATTTATTCTCTGATTTTAAGAATAATACATAGTATTCATCCTTAAGAAATATATATTTAATATTATTAATGGTTTACCATATTCTTTTGCACTGTCTTAATTTTTATAATTTTATGATATAGTCTCCTTTTAGTCAATATTTCTATCCTTGCTTGAACAGATGAGGACCTTAGTACAGTTTAACTTCTTTCTAAATTCCTTTTCCAATATTGTTGTTGTGCTCTAGTGTTCAAGTTTTGCATCATTTTCTAAATGTTGCCCCAGGTTAATTTTAACCAGAATTCAACACTTATCTCTATTTACCAAAACATGTCTCTGATTTCTGTGCTCATCATTACTACTTGCATGACATTTTTTCCTCCTGCGATCTTTTTTCATCTTGCTAAAATATATTCATTGGCAGTTCTTTCAGTGATGATTTAGCGATAGGCAACTCTTAGTCTTTTGCAGAAATAGAAAATTATAAACCCAGTTTCTTTAATTTAGACTTCCCTAAAAAGAATAGTCATAGGTTGTAAGCTTATTGAATTTAATTTGAAATCTTGAGAGTGAGAATATAGTTACCAAGGTCCTTTGAAAGGTAGAGCTCTGATTAAATCATAGATCATAATAATAACAGGTTAGCAAATACTAACTGGTGAGTTACTACAGAATTGCATTAAATTTTTTGGTTTTTTAATCTTATCATCATAAAGTTGAGTATCTCTTTGTTTGTTTGCTAAAGACAAAGAAACTTACAAGTTTGCTTAACTTGTAACCTAGAGACCAAAAATGTTTGTTTTTAAAAGCTACATTTGTTAAAATGTTTGCTTCATCGAACTGTTCACCTGAAGTTGTAAACTATGTTTGTCATAGGAAAAAAAATGTGAAATGAAAGCATTATGTAGGATTTCACCAAATTTTTGTAATCTCAATTATGTATCAGTGGTTTGAGTACTTTTGGTGGAAAGTGTTAATATCCTTTTTGGCTGAATGACTTTATTTTGTTCTTGCTATCAAGAATGGGGGTAAAATTCTATAGTAACATTGACTTTACCTAAATATTTTGAAAATTATTCCTTTGTGTAATAATAATCTGTTTTTGCTGAGGGGAAATGTGCTGTCATTCTAATTGATTTTTTTAGACAATATATCTTTTTTTCTTGACAAATTTTAAGCGTCAATCCTTCATGTTCTTTAAGTGTCATTGTGATTTATTTAGGTGTAGACTTGTTGTAACTCATCTTTCTCAAGACTAGGTATATACCTTCAATTTGCAGATTCATGTCCTACTTCAGTTCTGAAAGTTCTTAGCCATTATTTCTTGAATATTTCCTCTAACCTATTCTTTCCTATGGAATTGGAGACCTCTCTATAAGGCATTATAATGAACTGTGCTTATGTGCAGTGAGGGCCATAGGTTCTGAATCTTTCTTTTGTCTTACATTCAGTTTGTCAGCTTGAGGTGCTTATGCAATATGAACAATGTGATTTCAAGCCCCTACATCCTTGCTTGGTATATCTTCAGACTCTGCTTTCTTGTAGTTGATTCTGTTTCTGTTCACAGCCTGGGGTGAGTATTTTTCCATCTACTGAGATCTTGACTATCTGGTGGAGATTTTCTAGTCCTTGTGCATAAATAGAGCAGAGCTTTCAGGGCTCTAAACATGTGCCCATGAGATCTTAACATCCTAAGCCCTAAGACATATATCTATTACACATCCAACCACCTATCTCTTTCTTCTCATTATAGCTTCGCCTTCTGCTCTGGGGTCAGTCTTTTTGATACCTGGTGAGATCATTTATTTTTTTGAGTTTAGTCATGCAGTAGCAATTTGTGACACAAAAATTATTTTCCAAGTTAAACTGTATGCATAAAATGATACAATTATGATGACATCAGAAACCACAGAAAAAGAACTTTACAAAGCTGTATTTTGAAACCTAAAGGTGGCATCTGATTCTGCTGCTGTGCTAAGCAAATCTATAGTATATAGTTTTTCTGTGACAGAGTTGTGTTAATGGTAAGTGAACATTCTCACTGAAGAATGTTCAACCTGTCTCACTTTGAACTTCAAAGTTTTCAAAGTACTTCAAAGTAGAACTGATAGTTGAGTAGTCATTTGCACTACTGAAGATACTGCTTGGATAGCATGATAGGCAGTGAAAGGCAAATTACAGAGATGACTGTGCTGAAAAGGTACTGATGCAGCATGAATGAAAGTGTAGACCATTCCTAGTGCCAGCACGACAGGATTTGGCATCAGTTGAAATGTCAAAACATTTTAGACCTATACTGAAAAGGACTTCTTTTCTTCATTTATTCTGGTGAGAGTGACTTTTTTACTTTTGCTTGACAGTCTCACTTTAACAAGAATTAGCACATGAGAAACTTTACATGGATGACACATAAGAAGAGCCATGACATATGACTTAGCAGCAATTAGATGTGTATTTCCTGTTTTATTCATGCTGCTGCTCAACAAGCTAGAACAAGTGTACTCACATCATTTTGAAGCCAAAAAAAATCGTGTGGCTAAATTCTACATCAACATCTTTATCCATGTACTTTGAACAAGAGGTTTTAAAAGCAATCTGTTTGAATGTCTCTGGTGCTGAATATTTCAGGGTTTTTTCCCCTTCTTTTAAAAACATAAAGAAAAAAACAAAAAAACAGAGTTAGGAGCAATATTCTCCTTGCAGAGAAAATTATTCTATTGCTTACTTTTCCTCTCTGCTAACAAAGATCTCCAGTGGTGTGTTTCTTGACTAATTGGAATTGAGGGTGGTGTATATTAATTACTATTTGAAATTCCAGGCAGTGACTCCTGGAATTCTGATTTTCTTGATCTGTGTTGGAGTCCAGTAATCTACATTTTAATAAACACCCCCTCCACATGATTCCTATGCACACTAAATTTTGAGAACCATTGATACAGAGACTAAATTAGAGCATGGTACTCAATACACCAAGATAGGTATTCAGAGTACCTGGATTTCTATGGAAGTTGGTCATTTTCTTTGATTGCTGCCAGGCCATGCTAATTTATAGAACTACTGACACTAACAACTCCATGAACAGTTTCATCCAAGCTACATACAACAAAGGCAAGTGGAATTCAAAATTCAAAATTTTGTTTTGGAATTCATACAGTAGATCTGCTGGGTTAAATTCAGAAAAGACCAAGAACATTTTTCAAAAAGAAATGGCACCAGAGAAGTGATTAAAATGTGAATGAATATAAAGAGGAATTTTCAACCCATAGGGATTTCAATAATGGAGCAACTTTAATATATTTGATGGGAATAACTTACATTTTTCTGATGGATTGGATAAGAAATACACAAATTACTAGAATTTGTAATTCAAGTAATCTGATCACTAGAATATCATTTGTGGGAATAAACCATAAAATAAATGGCTAAAATGATAAAAAATCAAATTTATTATTCATGGAAGCATTTATATTAATTGGTTGAGCAGTCAAAAATATTACTTGTTAATTAAGTAAGCCAACTTTCAAACTTTGTTATTAAGATAAGCCATGGACTCATTTTCACTTTTTAATTGAAAAAAATCAATGTTGCAATATTATTACTTTTTAATAATTATTTTTCATATAGAAAACAATTATTCAGTTCTTGGTTTGAAGGTTGATAAGCACCTGTGTTTTTCTATACTTCTTAATTACTTATTTTATCACACATTTGTCTAAAACAAAACATTTCAGATTACTGTAATTTTTATTTTGTTTTAATAAATGTCAGTATTTGTACCAACCCATATAACACACTGAGAAAATCATGAAGCAAACATTTTGCTGTAAGGAGAAACCAAATACAGTGCACAGTAGCTCTGATGTGGGCTACGCCCATCCAAAATTTTGTGTCATAAATTTTACACATATATGTGAACATTGCACTTTAAAAAAAAATCAATACCGAGGATACCAGAAACTCTTTAAAATGTCTTCAATTGTTTTACCATAAAGCAGTTCACAAATTTATGTTATCACAAACATTGTCCATAAATTCAATAAAAACAGAATATGCAACAACGGAGTTCTCTGCTTTCATCCAATTTTAAGGTTAAACAAAATTGAATTGAGTTCAATCTTTCAATCATTTGTTTAGTATTAAAATGTGACTTGCTTTATAAAGACACCTACTTCAGCTTGGCTTCAGCTTGTGACTGCATGAGCAATTCAGGGCTTCATAAAATATTCTCAAGTTATATCCAGCTTACCATCCAAGATGATTCTGAAATTGACTTTGAAGGAAGGTTTGAGCAATTTTAATTTAATTTCCTGTGATGGGGTTCTCCAATCTACCTACTCAATACATCTTTTTGAAGTTACAGAATAGACTGATGATTTTCTTTCAAATGTGTAAGATAGTTTTTAAATATGCTTTACCATTGATGATTTCATGCTTTATATCTTGGGAATTTCTCACCAGTGAGGCACCACTATTTTGGATCATTTGCAGCTTCACAACAACAAAACCGATCTTTAATCAAGCATCTAAGTATCTCTTAAAATTTGTAGATCTGCTGCTTGTCTCTACTGGTCCACTGTGTGTGGTTGAGAGCCTGCTCCCACCTGCTTTACTTTCAAGTTCAGTTCAGGGGACTTAATGGACAGTTACTTTATTTCAACACGCTTCATGATTTTAGGTTGCTCTGAATTTATCTCACCATGAACATTTTCTCTATAAGCATATGAGTAGGATTTCTTATTTTAAGCAAATGAAGAACAATGTTTCAAAAAACAGAATTTTCTGTTATTTGTTTTATCTGGGAACTTATTACAGAACAATGGAGCTATGTACAAGGAAAAGGAAAAAACATTTGGTATAGCTCAACTCTGGCAGTAAAACTGATTTATGGACACCAGTGGTTTATGTAACCAAAAGATTTAAATTGCCATGAATTTATGAAGTTATAAACTAGTTTTCCAGAAAATCTATCTGTGGAGGACTCCTGAATACATCTAGAAAACACACTTTCCAGCATAGCCATGTGGGTTATTGGCTATAATGTTAATATCCAGATCCTCCCAAGCTTTAAAAAGAAAAGTGTCATATTTTTCTTTCGCTCTCTGCACGTGCAAATTTTTTAATCTTTGAACTTTCATTTTTTAAATAATGAGTTGGTACTGTATGGAGAAAGTGAGACGTATGTTTTATAAAAACTCTAAGGGGCGAAAAATTCAGAACTTTCTACTTTAATCTTGGAGTAAATAGTTTAGGAAGATGGTCAATAATGTTTACGCTAACAATGACATGTATTCATTAGCTTTATTTTAAAAAGTCTAGGGACAGAGTTGAAACTTCAAACATGGCTTGAATCAGGGCCTCAAAAACTGTCATCAGGAGTTGGAATCTCTTCCACGCTTCTCACTCCTCTTCTCTGTTGTGATTTCATTCTCAGGCAGGCTGTTGTCCTGTGGTGGCACTGATGACCTTTAGAAAAATCTAAAGGCAGATTTCATTCTGCTAATTTAGTCATGCAATCTGAAAAAGAGAACTTTTCTTCCCAGATAATTCCCGTTAAAAACCTCAGGGCTTATTTTATTTGATCTGGATTAGATAGCCTGCCTCTCAGTTAATAGCTAGTATTGGATGATGGAATGTTCTTGATTGCCCCTGAGGTTAGAGGTAACTTATTTTGTTTGTACCTCTTAGTCCCTTTCCCCCACTATAACCATTCCCCTACCCACCTCCCCTCTGGCAACATCTCACTTGTTCTCTGTATCTATGAGTCTGTTTCTGTTTTGTTATGTTTGTTGATTTGTTTTGTTTTTGAGATTCCACATATAAATGAAATCGTGGTATTTGTCTTTCTCTATCTGATTTATTTCACTTAGCATAATACCCTCTAGGTCCATTGACAAATGGCAACATTTTGTACTTTTTTTTAAGCTCTTTATTGGAATATAATTGCTTTACACTCTTGTACCAGTTTATGAGGTACACCAAAGTGAATCAGCTGTATTTATACACATATCCCCATATCACCTCCCTCCGGTGACTCCCCCTCACCCTCCCCATCCCGGCCCTCGAAGGCATCTCCCATCATTAAGTTGATCTCCCTTTGTTATACAGCAGCTTCTCACTAGCTATCTATTTTACAGTTGGTAGTATATATATGTCTATGCTACTCTCTCACTTCATCCCAGCTTCCCCTTTGCCCTCCACCCCCGGAACCCCATGTCCTCCAGTCCATTCTTTGCATCTGCATCCTTATTCTTGTTGTGTCACTGGGTTCATCTGTACCATTTTTTTCTTTTTCTTTTAGATTCTGTATTTAAGAGTTAGCATACAATATTTGTTTTTCTCTTTCTGGCTTACTTCACTCTGTATGACAGACTCTAGGTCTATCCACCTCATTACATATAGCTCCATTTCATTCCTTTTTATAGTTGAGTAATATTCCATTGTATATATATGCCACATCTTTTTTATCCATTCATCTGTTGATGGGCATTTAGGTTGCTTCCATGTACTGACTATTGTAAATAGTGCTGCAATGAACATTATGGTACATGTTTCTTTTTGGATTATGGTTTTCTCTGGATATATGCCCAGTAGTGGCATTACTGGATTTTATGGTAGTTCTATGTTTAGTTTTTTAAGGAACCTCCAAACTGTTTTCCATAGTGGCTGTACCAGCTTACATTCCCACCAGCAGTGCAGGAGAGTTCCCTTTTCTCCACACCCTCTCCAACATTGGTTGTTTCTAGATGTTTTGATGATGGCCATGCTGACCAGTGTGAGGTGATACCTCATTGTGCCTTTGACTAGCATTTCTCTAATGATTAGTGATGTTGAGCATCTTTTCATGTGTTTGTTAGCCATCTGTATGTCTTCTTTGGAGAAATGTCTATTTAGGTCTTCTGCCCAGTTGTGAATTGGGTTATTTGCTTTTTTGGTATTAAGCTGAATGAGCTGCTTGTGTATTTTGGAGATTAATCCTTTGTCCATTGCTTCGCTGGCAAGTATTTTCTCCAATTCTGAGGGTTGCCTTCTTGTTTTGTTTGTGGTTTCTTTCGCTGTGCAAAAGCTTTTGTTCATTAGGTCCCATTTGTTTATTCTTGATTTTATTTCCATGATTCTAGGAGGTGGGTCAAAAAGGATCTTGCTTTGATGGATGTCATAGAGTGTTCTGCCTATGTTTTGCTCTAGGAGTTTTACACTGTCTGGCCTTACATTTACGTCTTTAATCCATTTTGAGTTTATTTTTGTGTATGGTGTTAGGAAGTGTTCTAATTTCATTCTTTTACATGTTGCTGTCCAATTTTCCCAGCACCACTTATTGAAGAGGCTGTCTTTTTTCCATTGTATACTCGTGCCTCCTTTGTCAAAGATAAGGTGCCCATATGTGCTTGGGTTTGCCTCCGAGTTCTCGATTCTGTTCCATTGATCTTCCTTTCTATTTTTGTGCCATACCATACTGTCTTGATCACTGTAGCCTTGTAGTATAGTTTGAGGTCAGGAAGCCTAATTCCACCAACTACGTCTTTCCTTCTCTAGATTGCTTTGGCTATTTGGGGTCTTTTGCATTTCCATACAAATTGTAAGATTTCTTGTTCTAGTTCTGTGAAAAATGCCATTGGTAGTTTGATAGGGATTGTGTTGAATCTGTAAATTGCTTTGGGTAGTATAGTCATTTTCACAATGGTGATTCTTCCAATCCAAGAACATGGTGTGTCTCTCCATCTCTTTGTATCATCTTTGATTTCTTTCATTAGTGTCTTATAGTTTTCTGCATACAGGTCTTTTGCCCCCTTAGGCAGGTTTATTCCTAGGTATTCTATTCTTTTTGTTGCAATGGTAAATAGGAGAGTTTCCTTAATTTCTCTTCCTGCTCTTTCGTTGTTAGTGTATAGGAATGCAAGAGATTTCTGTGCATAAATTTTGTATCCTGCTACTTTACTAAATTCATCGATTGGTGCTAGCAGTTTTCTGGTAGAGTCTTTAGGGTTTTCTATGTATAATATCATGTCATCTGCAAAGAGTGACAATTTTACTTCTTCTTTTCCAGTTTGGATTCCTTTTATTTCCTTTTCTTCTCTGATTGCTGTGGCTAAAACTTCCAAAATTATGTTGAATAATAATGGTGAAAGTGAACACCCCTGTCTTGTTCTTGTTCTTAGAGGGAATTCTTTCAGATTTTCACCATTTAGAACGATGTTGGATTTTGGTTTGTCATATATGGTTTTTGTTATGTTGAGGTAATTTCCTTCTATGACCATTTTCTGGAGAGTTTTTATCATAAATGGATGCTGGATTTTGACAAAAGCTTTTTCCGCATCTGTTGAGATGATCATATGGTTTTTATCCTTCAATTTGTTGATGTGATGTATCACATTGATTGATTTGCATATATTGAAGAATCCTTGCATCCCAGGGATAAACCCCACTTGATCATAGTGTATGATTTTTTTAATGTGCTATTGGATTCTGTTAGCTAGTATTTTGTTGAGGATTTTTGCATCTATATTCATCAGTGATATTGGCCTGTAATTTTCTTTTTCTGAGACCTCTTTGCCTAGTTTTGGTATCAGGGTGATGGTGGCCTTGTAGAATGAGTTTGGGGGTGTTCCTCCATCTACTATATTTTGGAAGAGTTTGAGAAAGATAGGTGTTAGCTGTTCTCTAAATGTTTGATAGAATTCGCCTGTGAAGCCATCTGGCCCCGGGCTTTTGTTTGTTGGGAGATTTTTAATCACAGTCGCATTTTCCTTACTTGTGATTGGTCTGTTCATATTTTCTATTTCTTCCTGGTTCAGTCTTGGAAGATTGTATTTTTCTAAGAATTTATCCATTTCTTCCAGGTTATCCAATTGATTGGCCTATAGTTGCTTGTAGTAGTCTCTCATGATCTTTTGTATTTCTGAGGTGTCCATTGTTACTTCTCCTTTTTCATTTCTAATTCTGTTGATTTGCATCTTCTCCCTTTTTTTCCTGATGGGTCTGGCTAATGGCTTATCAATTTTGTTTATCTTCTCAAAGAACCAGCTTTTAGTTTCATTGATCTTTGCTATTGTTTCCTTCCTTTCTTTTTCATTTATTTCTGATCATATCTTTATGATTTCTTTCCTTATGCTTACTTGGGGGTTTCTTTGTCCTTCTCTAATTGTTTTAGGTGTAAGGTTAGGTTGTTTATTCAATATTTTTCTTGTTTCTTGAGGTAGGACTGTATTGCTATAAACTTCCCTCTTAGAACTGCTTTCTCTGCATCCCGTAGGTTTTGGGTTATTGTGTTTTCATTGTCATTTGTTTCCGGATTTTTTTGATTTCCTCTTTGATTTCTTTAGTGATTTCTTGGTTGTTTAATAGCTTATTGTTTAGCCTTCATGTTTTTGTATTTTTTATACTTTTTTTCCTGTAATTGATATCTAGTCTCATGGCGTTGTGGTCAGAGAAGATGCTTTGTATGATTTCAGTTTTCTTGAATTTACCAAGGCTTGATTGGTCACCCAAGATGTGATTTATCCTGGAAAATGTTCCATGTGCACTTGAGAAGAAAGTGTATTCTGTAGTGTTTGGATGGAATGTCCTATAAATATCAATTAAGTTGAAATGGTCTAATGTGTCATTTAAAGCTTCTGTGTCCTTATTTATTTTCTGTTTGGATGACCTGTCCTTTGGTGTAAGTGGGGTGTTAAAGTTGCCTACTATTATTGTGTTACTGTCGATGTCCCCTTTTATGGCTGTTAGCATTTGCCTTATGTATTGAGGCGCTCCTATGTTGGGGGCATAGATATTTACAATTGTTATATGTTCTTCTTGGATGGATCCCTTGATCATTATGTAGTGTCCTTCCTTGTCTCTTTTAATAGTCTTTATTTTAAAATCTAATTTGTCTGATATGAGTATTGCTACTCCAGCTTTCTTTTGACTTCCATTTGCATGGAATATCTTTTTCCATCCCTTTACTTTCAGTCTATATGTGTTCCTTGTTCTCAAGTGGGTTTCTTGTAGGCAGCATATAGAAGGGTCTTGTTTTTGTATCCATTCAGCCAGTCTGTGTCTTTTGGTTGGAGCATTTAATCCATTTACATTTAAGGTGATTATTGACATGTGTGTTCCTATGACCATTTTCTTAATTGTTTTGGGTTTGTTTTTGTAGGTCTTTTCCTTCTCTTGTGTTTCCTTCTTAGAAAAGTTCCTTAAGCACTTGTTGTAAGGCTGGTTTGGTGGTGCTGAATTCTCTTAACTTTTGCTTGTCTGGAAAGCTTTTGATTTCTCCATCGAATCTGAATGAGATTCTTTCTGGGTAGAATATTCTTGGCTGTAGGTTTTTCTCTTTCAGGACTTTCAGTATATCCTGCCACTCCCTTCTGGCCTGCAGAGTTTCTGTAGAAAGGTCAGCTATTATCCTTATGGGTTTTCCCTTATATGTTATTTGTTGCTTTTCTCTTGTTGCTTTTAATATTTTTTCTTTGTGTTTGTCATTAGTTTGATTAATATGTGCCTCGGTGTATTTCACCTTGGGTTTATTCTGTATGGGACTCTCTGTGCTCCTTGGACTTGATCAATTATTTCCTTTCCCACATTGGGGAAGTTTTCCACTCTAACCTCTTCAAATATTTTCTCAGACCCTTTCTTTTTTTTTTTCTTCTTCTGGGATGCCTATGATTCGAATGTTGGTGCGCTTAATGTTGTCACCAAGGTCTCTGAGAATGTCTTCTTTCTTTTTATTCTTTTTTCTCTTTCCTGCTCTGTGGCAGTTGTTTCCCCCACTCTATCCTCCAACTCACTTATTCGTTTTTCTGCCTCAGCTATTCTGCTGTTTATACTATCTAGAGTATTTTTAATTTCAGCTATTTTGTTTTCCATTACTGTTTGTTTGCTCTTTAGTTCTTCTGAATCCTTATTAACTGTTTCTTGTATTATCTCTATTTTGTTATCGAGATTTTGGATCATCCTTACTATCATTACTCTGAATTCTTTTGCAGGTAATTTTCCTATTTTCTCTTCATTTATTTGGTCTTGTGGGTTTTTTTCCTGCTCCTTTACCTGCATGGTGTTTCTTTGTTTTCTCATTTTGTCTAATTTATAGGATTTGCTGTCTCCTTTCCCTATGCTGTCTAGTAGTAATTCCTCTTCCTTCTGCCCTCTGCCCTCTGTGGTGGGGTTTGTCCAGTGTCTTGAGTAGGCTTCCTGGTGGGGGGTTCTGGTGTCTACTTGGCACTGTGTCACTCTGTGTCATTTCTCTCTGATGAGCAGGGCCATGTCAGGAGGTGTGTTTTCGGGTATCTGTGTGGTTAATATGGCTTTAGGTAGTCTGTGTGCTGATGGGAGGGTTTGTGTTTCTGTTGTTTGTAGTTCAGTGTGATGTGTCCAGCACTGGCAGTTGCAGACAGTCAGACAAAGCCTAGTCTTAAACTCTGATACGAGGCTCTGTGAGAGTTCTCTGCAGTTAATCTTCCCTGTGTCCTTAGTAGTCTATTATCCTGGATTCAGTGCTCCCTCCCCAGAGCCTCCTACTTGACTTCTGATGGAGTAGTCCAAACTTCAGGGGTTGCTTGTCCCGGCAATAAAGGGGTTTAAAGAAGCCTGTCCAAGCCCCAGACTAATGGCAGAGTGTTGAGTCAAACAAATACTAAGTCAAGGAAACACATACATGTATAAGACAGACAAATACTGAATCCAATAGAACATAAGGCACTAGAAAGACCTGACATAAGAATGCCAGTATGCTATCAGACAATCAAAGAGAAAACCAACAGAAATTGAAAACCAAAACAGAACAAAACAAAAACTAAAACTAAAACAAAACACACACACACACACACACACACACAAACACTACACACACAAAAACAGAAATCCACAGAGATTTTCAAAGCTAGGATCAGATATAATAAAGAGCAAGTATACCACAAGACAAACTGAAGATTCTCAGAATGAAATCAGACAATTGTACTTAGAAGTATGATAAAGACAAAACTTAGTAATAAATACCAAAGCAGTGTGTCATCTGGAGAATAAAGCAAGGAAACATAGCAGACTGATAATATTGCTTATAAGTATATTAAGATAAAATAAACTAAAAAAGGATAGAAGGCAGGGCAACAGAAGAGCGTAGTGTGACTGGAAATATGAGAAGAAAAAGAAAGAAATAGAAATGTATAAAACAGATGAAAAGAAGGTAGGAGAGATACAGTCAGCACTACAAAAAACTTAGCTGGAAATAGAAATATATACAAAGGCTAAAAATAAAAATATAATGAAAAATAGAATTAAAAAATATGTTATAAAACGTGTAGATCCTTTAGGACTAAGATCATAAGTAATAAAAAACAAAACAAAACAAAACAAAACAAAAACAAAAACAAAAACCCTAAAACTGACCCCAGAATGGACCAGATCAATAGAATTAATACTAATATTTCTGTTTCCTTGGGGTCTCAGCTGTAAGTGTCTTTCCACCCACCTTGGGCTTTTTGTATTATTCTGTGGCCAGCAGAGCCTTTATTGTTCATCTGTAAGTGCCGGTGTGTGGGGAAAGAGAGGGTACAATAGTGGCTCCTTACCCGGGAGTGAGTGAGCAGTGGTGTCTTGCATGGGTCACAGTGGCTTGGGTGGCTCTGGCTGAGAGAGCAACTCCAACTGCGGTTCCTCCCTGCTGCTGTGACTCCGCCAGTGTGCCCTTCCTGGGTCACGGCAGCTCAGTTGGCCATGGAGGTGCCTGTTGCAGAGAGACGCCGGTGGCTCAGGTGTAAACAGAATGTCTCCAGAGCTGGGCCACTCCGCGGGCTTTTGGCTCTCGGCTGCAGGCACTCTAGGCCAGCCCCACCCAGGGACCTTTGTTATCCCTGAGTGCGTTAGTGAGGCCCACAGGGGTCCTTCCCTTGTCCTTCGCAGGTGCTGAGAGAGAGGCTACACCTGTGGCTCCTCCTCCCTGCTTGTGAGTCAGCAATATCAAGCTGCCACTATGGCTGTGCAGCTTTCCGTGGTAGGCACTCTCTGCTGCGAATTTCTTCCCTCCTGTCCTCTCAGTCCATCTCCCCACTGCCAACAATGTTTCTTACCCTGAACCAGTTCTCTGGTTCCCACGTTTGAGCTCCCAGACCCCCTGTTCAGCTGTGAATCGACATCTCAGTTCGGATACGCTGAGCCATGGTGTGAACCCTCCATGTGTTTCTCACTCTTTCTTGTCTGCCACAGCTCAGCCGCTTCACTCTCTTTGAACAGTCCCAAATGCCTCCCGTCTGACCCAGGGAAATTCCCCATTGGAGAAGGGGTTTCCCTGTCAGATAAGGGATGCTTCTCCAAATTCAGCAATCTCCCCTCTGTTTCAGATCCCCCTACCCTAGGGTGTGGAACCCATCCCTTTCCTTTCTTCTCCTCCTTTCTCCTTTTTTTTTTTTTTCCCTCTGTCCTACCCAGCTATGTTGGGATCTTTGCAGTCCTTTCTGGTGTCTGAGGTCACTTGCTGGTGTTCAGCTGGTTCTCTGTGGGAATTATTGTGTCTTTTGGTGTATTCCTGATGCATCTGTGGAGAGGGGTGCATTTTACGTCCTTCTACTTCACTATCTTTCTTCTCTATCAAAATTTTGTTCTTTTTTATGGCTAAGTAATATTCCAGTGTGTGTGTGTGTGTGTGTGTGTGTGTGTGTGTGTGTATGTATGTATATTTTTCGTTTTCTTTGGATAAATACCCAGAAGTGGAATTGCTGGATTATAAGGTAGTTCTACTTTAAAATTATGAGGAACCTCTCTACTGTTTTCAAGTGGCTACACCAATTTACATTCTCACTAACAGTGCACAAGTGTATCCTTTTCTCCACGTTCTTACCAACACATGTAATTTGTTTTCTTTTTGATAATAGCTCTTCTGACAGGTGTGAGGTGATATCTCATTGTGGTTTTGATTTGCTTTTACCTGAAGATTAATGATGTGGAGCATCTTTTCATGTGCCTGTTTGGCCATCTGTGTGTCTTCTTTGGAAAAATGCCTATTTGGGTCCTCTTCCCATTTTTAATCTTTTTTTTTTTCTTTTCTTTTACTCTTTCTTTCTTTCTTTCTTTCTTTTTTTTTTGCTGTTGAGTTGTGTGAATTCTTTACATATGTTGAATATCAATCCTTTATCAGACATATCATTTGCAAATATCTTCTCTCATTCAGTAGATTGCATTTTCATTTTGTTGATGGTTTCTTTCCCTCTGCAAAAAGCCTTTTAATTTGATGTAGCCCCATTTGTTTATTTTTTCTTTTGTTGCCTTGCCTGAAGAGACAGATCCAAAAAAAAACAAGAAAAAACAAAACAAAAAAACTACCTGGGTTGATGTTCTCTTCTAGGAGTTTTAAGGTTTTAAGTTTTACATTTAAGCCTTTAATGCGTTTTTAGTTCATTTTTTTATGATGTAAGAAAAATAGTTTCATTCTTTTTCAGGTAATGGTATAGTTTTCTCAACACCTTTTATTGAAGAGACTTTTTCCCCATAGTGTATTCTTGCCTCCTTTGTCATAAATTAACTGACCATATAAATGTGGGTTTATTTCTGGGCTATTCTGTTCCATTGATTTATGCATCTGTTTTTGTGCCAGTACTATACTATTTTGATTACTATAGATTTGTAGTATAGTTTGAAACCAGAGAATGTGATACTTTCAATCTTGTTATTCTTTCTCAAGAATGCTTTGGCTATTTGGGGTCTTTTGTGGTTCATACAAATTTTAGGGTTATTTGTTCTAGTTCTGTGAAAAATGCATGAGTATTTTGATATGGATTGCACTGAATTTGTAAATGCTTTGGGTAATATGGACATTTTAACAATGATTCTTCCAGTCAATGAGCAAAAAAGAATATATCTTTCCATTTGTGTGTATATTATTAAATTTTTTTCATTGCTGTCTTATTGTTTTCAGTATACAAGTCCTTTTGCTTCCTTGGTTAAATCTTTTCCTAGGTATTGTGTTCTTATTGAGGCAATTGTAAGTGGGATTGTTATCCTAATTTAACTTTTTAAAGTTTGTTATTTGTGCATAGAAATGCAACAGATTTCTTCATGTTAATTTTGTATCCTGCAATTTTAATGAATTCATTTATTAGTTCTAATTTTTTTTGTAGAGTTTTTAGGTTTTTCTATATATGATATTACGCCATCTGCAAAGAGTGACAGTTTTACTTCTTCCCTTCCATTTCAGATGCCTTTATTTCTTTTACTTATGTGATTGCTATGGCTAGGACTTCCAGTACCATGTGAATAAAAAGTGGCAAGAGTGGGCATCCTTGTGTTATTTCTGATCTCAGAGGAAAAGCTTTCAGCATTTTACCATTGAGTATGATGTTAGCTGTGGGCTTTATGTTTAGGTATGTTCCCTCTATACCCACTTTGCTGAGAGTTTTTATCACATCTAGATGTTGACTTTCATCAAATGCTTTTTATGTTTCTATGGACATGATCATATGATTTTTATCCTTTGTTAGTGTGGTGTTTCACAATAATTGACATGCAGATATTGAATCATCCTTGCATTGCTGGAATAAATTCAACTTGATCATGGTGTATGATCCTTTTTACATATTGTTAAATTTGGTTTGCTAGTATTTTGTTGAGAGTTTTGCGTCTATGTTCATCACAGATATTGGCCTGTAGGTTTTTTTCTTTTTTTCTTTCTTTTTTATAGTGTTTTTGTCTGATTTTTGTACCAGGGTAATGCTGGCCTCATAGAAAGAGTTTGGAAGCACTCCTTCTTCTACAATTTTTTGAAATAGTTATAGAAATATAGGTATTAACTCTTCTTTAAATGTTTGGCAGAATTTTCCTATAAATCGATCTGGTCCTAGACTTTTGTTTGTTGAGAGATTTTGGTTACTGATTCAATTTCATTACTACTAATCAGTCTGTTCATATTTTCTACTTCTTCTTGATTTAGTCTTTGAAGATTGTATGTTTCTAGGAATTTATTCATTTCTTCTAGCCTGTCCAATTTGATGTTGTATAATTGTTTGTAGTAGTCTCTTGTGATTGTTTATATTTCTGTGGTATAGTTTGTAACTTCTCTTCCATTTCTGATTTTGCATGGGCTCTATCTCTTTTTTTCTTGATGAGTCTGGCTAAAGGCTTATCAATTTTGTTTACCCTTTCAAAAAACCAGCCCTTAATTTCTTTGACCTTTTCTATTTTTTTTGTCTCTATTTGCATTATGTTCATTTTGATCTTTATTATTCCATTCCTATGCTAACTTTGGGCTTTGTTTATTCTTCTGTTTCTAGTTCCTTTAGGTGTAAAGTTAGATTGCTTGTTTGAGATTTTTCTTGTTTCTTGAGTAAACCTGTATTGCTATGATATTGCCTCTCATAATTGCTTTTGCTGCATCATATAGATTTTGCAAAGTTGTGTTCCCATTTTCATCTCCAGGTATTTTTTAAATTTCTTATTTGGTTTCCTTGTTGATCCATTGGTTGTTTAGTAGCATGTTGTTTAATCTCCATGTGTTTGTGTTTTTTTTTTCCAGTTTTTCTTGTAATTGATTTCTAGTTTCATACTGTTTTGGTTGGAAAAGAAGCTTGATATGATATTCTTCTTAAATTTATTGAGATTTGTATTGTGGCCTAAAATGTGATCTATCCTGGAGAATGTTCCATGTTCACTTGAAAGTATATTCTGCAGTTTGGGGATGCAGTGTTCTATATGTACCTATTAAGCTCATCTGGTATAACGTGTCATTTAAGGCCAATGTTTCCACACAGATTTTTTTTTTGTCTGGTTGATCTATCCATTGATATAAGTGGGGCATTAAAGTCCCTACTATCATTGCATTACTGATGATTTTCCCTTTATATGTGTTAATATTTGCTTTATATATTTAGGTGCTCCTATGTTGGATGCATAATTATTTAAAAATGTTATATCCTCTTCTTGGATCGACCCCTTTATGATTGTGTAATGCTCTTGTCTTTTGTTGCAGCCTTTTTTTGTAACTTTATTTTATCATACATAAGATTGCTACCCTCAGCTTTCTTTTTGTTTTAATTTGCATGGAATATCTTTTTTCATCCCTTAACTCTAGTCTGTGTGTGTTTTTAGATCTGTAGTGAGTTTCTTATAGGCAGCATATAGATAGGTCTTGTTTTCTTATACATTCAGCCACTCTACGTTTTTTGATTGGAGACTTTATTACATTTACATTTAAAGTGATCATTAATAGATATGTTCTACTGCCATTTTGTTAATTGCTTTTTGGATGTTTTTTAGTTTTTCTCTGTTCCTTTCTCCTTCTCTTTGTATCTTCCTTTGTGGTTTGATGATTTTCTCTAGTGTTTCTTTTTTTTTAATATGTCACTAACAAAGTTTTTGAGTATTATACCCTTAGCCTTAGTTTTCCCATAAAACCTGTGATTTTTATTGCTTAATTTTGCAGTGTGATAACATTTTTAGGAAGGCATATGTCATGTTATAAAAAATAAAAACTGACTTTATTAAATATCAATAAGAACTTCAACAGGAGTTTCAAATGTTTAATAATTATAAGTAAAATTTATTGACTGAGTACTGTGTTCTAAATATTTTACTTACTTAGCTATCTAAATTAGCTTAATCCTAAAATGACCATATGAGTTAGGTGTAATTATTATCCTCATTTTATAATGGAGGTAACTGAAATTTAGAGGTGTTAAATAATTTATTCTCCATCACAGAGCTAATAAACAGTTGGGACTCAAAACCCGGCCCTCTGAGATTTCAGATCCTGTTCAGACAACATTAACCAAGTGACAGCCATGATCAAAATCTGTGCTGAGTGAAGTAGGCCTCAGAATTGGACAGCCTTGTGGTAAAATCCAGGTTCTACCACCTACTAGCTGCGTATCACTGAACAAGTTACTTAAACTTTTCAAATTTCAGTTTCCTAATCTGAAAAATGGAAGACAATCATAAAATAGCTAATATTCATTGAGCACTCACTATTACCCTCAAAGCAACTCTAGCAGATAAATATTATCTTCTTTCTATAAATAACAAGACTCAGGCTTAGAAAAGTTAAGAAACTTGGTCAAGGCAGCACAGCTAGTAGGGGATGAAGCTGGGATTTAAGCTTCAGATTTTTCAACTCCTAAGACTTGTCTCTTTAACTACTATTCATCACAGTTTGCAGTAAAACCTTTCTCCAGGCTGTCTTTGAGGACTGAAAGAGGTGCTGTATAGAAATTTCTTAGCACTGTGCCCAGTGTATGGTATGAACTTAATGAATGAAGTCTATTATTATTATTATTATTATTATTAATATTACCATAACTGGAACTTAGCCAAGAACAAAAGTCAGTATAATACAGGGCAGAATGTAAGCACTATTTGAGAGGTTAAAGAAAATAATCAGGGAGTTCAAAGGAAGGGAAAGATGATATTTGTAAATAACATAATTCTTCAAGGAGAAAGGATTTGAAAAAAATTGCATAGGATCTTGGCAGACGGAGATGAAGGAGGGTAATACATATAGAGGGAAAAGCAGAGACCCTAACATAGAGATAGGAATTGGGAGGTCTGTTCAGAGATCAGAGGGCAGCTGGTGGCTGCAGCTCACGGTCTGAGTAGGGCGCCCTGGGTAGGTAGATGAGAAAGAGAGACCACCAGAACCTCCCTGTGGAGGGCCTCACACCACTGGGAGGGGAGCCTTTGTTAAACATGGTGCACAATGAGGAGTCAGTTTGGTTTTTGAGTAGGGAGTTAACATAAGCAGGGTTGAACACTGAAAAAACAAATCTGACAGAGATTGTAGCAGAGAGTGACTGAGGGCGTTGGCAGGGCAGAGAGTCTGAGTCATCGGATGCCACTCCTGCCAACTTCCAGGTGAGTGTGGTTTCTCCTAAAGAGCAAGTTCCTGGACAACCTGTCCATCTGAGATTCTTTTATGGCTTGAGTGGTTTGCAGTACAACAAGGCCCTCTACAGGTACCCTGATGACTAGACTCATTTAGATGAGGCAGGATCTTAAAATTAATCCGGTCAGAGAACCATGGAGGTAGACTTTAAGGCTCATAGGAATCCTGAATGGGAAGCATAGTGACAGAAGCAAGCTGGGTGTCAAGGGCACAGTCCTTCTAATCAAAGCTATGTAAGAATATAGGGTTAGAGCTCTGTATCTCCTGTTTTTCTAGGAGATCTCCTTTATCTCCTATTAAAAATACATAGGAGATGTCCTAGAAAAACATAATTATGTACATATTATATATAATAGGAGATACAGGAGATATATATATCCTGTATCTCCTGTTTTTCTAGAAGCTAGAAAAGCTGGGTTTTTATAGTAAGACAGCTTGATTTCTAAATGTGGACTTGATTTTAAAACAAACACTGAAAGCCAAAGGAAATATGCCTGTGGACTGGATCTGCCATATAGGCTGCACATTTTCAACATACAGCTTTTGACCAGGAAGGGAGGGTGGAGGTCATATTTAGAGTATAACTTCTTCACTTAACAAACAAGAATAGCCTGAACAAAGGGCTTCAACAAAGTTAGATAATCACACAGCCAGACTAAATCATAGGTCCTTTAAGTGTCCATCCATTGCAATTTTTTTTTTAATGTTGCTTCCAGTTTTTGCCCCAAGCTAGACCACTACCATTGACTATTTTTCTCGAAGGTATAGATGGCACTAGGGTAGGATTGAGAGTGATGTGGTGGGAAGGAGGTTGATGAGATTTTCCTATAGATGTGAAAACCACTCACTCCTCATCTCATTACCAACTGAACCAAGAGTGTCTCAGTTAGGATAACATTAGTGCCAGCAAACCATTGTCCACAGGCTAGCATCAAATGTTTCCAAGTGACCAACTCATTCACAACTGAAGATAAACTAGGGTTCATTTACAGTCTAAAGTCTCTCCCCAGACTGTACATTCAACTGTCAGCAGGCACTTGAAGCTTGTTCTGGCCTCACCCTAAGGATGGTATGCATATTTTAATAATCTGCAGATGACAGCAGGGAATTTTTGTGATTGATGCATGACAAAGGTCATTATTTTATACATTTTAAAGAAAAGAACTTTTTTTCATTTGCATACAAATCTCTTGGGTATATCCCCAAGCTCATCAAGAAGCCAAACCCAACACTAATATTCTTCATAAAATATTGGGAAGCATTAACATATATCATTTAGTTGAGGAGTTTGACATTAGATCTATGTGGTTCATGTCTAGGCCCTGCCTCTTAAAGATTATGTGACCTTGAAAAAGTGAATTGCCTTCTCTAAGCCTCAATTACATATAGGCATGGATTAATTAAAATAAAGCTAAGAATGCTTTTCAAACATTATAAGTGCTTATTGATGGTAGCTATATTACACTATTACTTCAGCTTGATTTGTGAAGGGACATAATATTGAATCAGTATTTTTGTGCAGTTTTAAAAATCTAGATAAGCCATTTTTTTCCAGAAAGATGTGAAGCCTAATTAACATTCTCTTAAAGAACACTTCTGGTTTGATACCTGCTTGACTGTGGTCTTAACAGAATTGCAATCTAAGTGATTTATGCTCCAATATTATCTGAGACATAAAAATTACAAAGAAAGGCCATGAACTATAGAGATAAGACCCGATTAAATAATTCAGTTCTTCTTGTTACCATATAATCACATTCATAATCTTTATAAGATGCTTCTCTGGAAGCTGTGGTTGTTGCCCACAGTCTGTAACAGCCCTCATGTGTAGTTTTGGCAGAGGAGTAAAATGTCATGGATGGGACACATTTATTCATGTGGGTATTCTCAAGAAGCCTAGCCTTTGAATTCTTAGGAAATTAACTATTTAGACCCTTGTGCTCCAAGTTGTGCATTCATTGAACATTTAACAGAAATTTGGAGCTGAATTTGGAAGATATGCTTTTGAATGTGCTACTGAATAGGGCTGTGCCAAAAGTTTGGACAGAAATGTGGACTCACCCAGATCAGCAGTGTCAGACTCACAAATTAAATTTCAACACTTCCGGTTCATCTTGGCAAATGCTAGTATCCTGATGTCAAGCAGTCATGATGTAAGCCAGAAAGAGTGGTGTTTTGCAATAGAGAGATTCTGGTAACCCTTCCCATGAGAGTGGGTTGTAGGATATCAATATTTACATCATACCACAGAGTGTGTTACAGTTTGTGTGACAGAGAAGTTAGATGGTTTACTTATGGTCTTCTGTGAAGAACTGTCCTTATGTTCAACATCAAAAGCTTAAATTACTCATGTTTGCCTTGTTATTTCCTTAAGACACTTTTTTTTCAATTACATATAATGAGTGGAAATCTTCTTGACGTCAGCAAAATGGACGTTTCAAAATTAAAGGGTTGTATTGTGCCAGGAAACACTAAAAGATGAACTGTGTTATCATTTCATCTACTTCAAATGTTATAAAAACACAATTTTACAAAAAAATAATTTGGAGAAAGAAGACACACTAACAAGCAGTTATAATTCCCTTTTTATAAATTTACTCACTCGAGCATGACCGAAATTAAAGTGTTTGCTCCCTCTGCCATTATGCTCCAAAAGGCCAACTAATGAAGCACTCATGAATCCTGATGACCTAAAAATATGTTCTCAAGAACTGAAGGGCAGACACAGGAAGGAGACAAAATGGGAAATGAAAGAAATTGATGAACCCCCGTGGCCAGTTTCATGTAGTCAGAGATGCCAGAAACATGTCCTCCTTTCTTTCCTAAATGACCCACCTCACCTGACAGCTGAAGATGTAGTTCTGATGCCAGGGCTTCACTGGTAGGCTTTTTTCAGGGTCTTATGCACATAGGGAAAAATAAAAAATGAAAAAATTTGCAGAACATCTTATATTTATGCATTTTCCTATTTAAGACCTGCTTACATCTGTAAATGTTGCCATGGGAATGCCAGGGAGTCCTTCCCAGCAAATGAACTCTAGGCGTTATGACAGGATTCTTTTGTATGACAGGCCATAAACAGTGGCTTCTCATGAGCCACACTCTGATTTCCCACATACGTAGTCTCCCTGGGTGGATTTCATAATGTTAATGCATCCTCCTCCGCAGGTGACAAAACTGAGTCTCTGTTGGCTTTATGTTTTGCTTTACTTTTTGGTTTGGCATTCTGGGGATTTTAATTTGTTGTTTAATACGCATTCAATGATGTGTACATTTTAGAAGTAGTTATAGATAGCCAGTATTTATAACTTTTTAGGTCATCACCTCTCCAGACTCTAGCCTTACTTCCTCTTTCTTTTCGTCAGGAGGCAGTCCTTAATTAAGCTTTGATGTTTCTTCCTGGACTCTCTCCAGCTTTTTAACACCTTTTTGAAATGCTCAGGAAAAGCCTAGCTTTCTAGGTGTGGTCGCTGGAGTCATTGGGAGGAACCTTCACCTCCCCACACCTTGGTGTGATGTAACCTCTGCATACTTTGTGAGATCATGCAGAAAGTGCTGATGTGCAATTCATCTGCATTAAACTGCTTCTGAAGAAAAAAGAAAGCAAGTGAAATGCCGTCTAGTCAAAGGAAAGCAGAAAGTAGTTTTGTTTAGAAGTGAATGAAAGGTCATAACAATGAGAAAGGCTTGCTACTAGGCTGCCATTGTAAGAATATTTACGTTTGATCCTTTTTTAACCCATCTCATGATGAAAATTATTTTGCCTGTCTATACCACAATAGAAAAAAGGTCCATAGTCTTAGATTGAATCTAAAAGAAAAATGGTAGATATTATTATTCTTTAATTTCATGTTTTACTTCCTTTAAAAACAAATTCTTAAATTATTATTGTATTATACAGACCAAATACTAAAATATACATCTAAGATGATATCCAGTGGTGTGTTTGAGGTGAGAGGTGAGGTTGGGGACAGAGATGGAGTTGAGAATAGTCTTACTTGCAACACGGGTGTGGAAAATTTTCTCTCTTCTCTCACTACCAAATTTTAGAGCTAGAGGACCTTGTGGAAAACGATCAGAGCCCAAAGAAATTAAGGGGCCTGAACATGACTGTTCGAATTAGGTGGAAGAAATATGATTAAAGAGGAAAGACCCTAATTCTCAAATCATTATTTCTACCAATGTTCTATTTCCTATCCCTACGTGAAAATCTTCTCTCCGGTATCCAGAAATAGTAAAGAAAGTTTCCACCTGCTGTTGGTTGGTGAAAAATTCCTATGTCAAGTTCTTCAGTTTCTATTTCAGAGCCAACTGTAGAATTTTATTTATTAGTAGAATTTTAGAATTTCAATCCAAATAGATAGTCACCAGGTAATTCCACTAATAATAGGAGAAAGTGATGAACATAAGCATTCAGGGACCCAGAAGTCCAACACAAAGTTTTATAATCCACACAGAAACAAAAGTGATTTGTCTGTTCAGGGCTCAATATCCAGAGAGCTTTCAGTCATCAGAAACTCTTTAGCTTATTCCATATTTCACAGTGTTGTCACAAGCTGGGTATGATTTATGTTCGCCTTGGACATTCCATTTTCTTTTCTCTAGCTTAGACTTCAATCACGTTTGGTCACTAGAGGTGCCATAATACTAATCTCATCCGAATAGTTGACATCACGTTCTTTTAGACACCATGAAAGCAGCATGTTTGGGATTTGGTCCATAGAGCAGTGGTCCAAAATCCTGGTAGCAAGCGTAGTGAAAAACCCAAGCTTGGCATTGCTTTGGCTGGCTGCAAGGTTGATCATTATTTCCATGAAAATTCACATCTGACATAGAAGCATAAAGCTCAGTCTCTCTGCACTGAGAACAATAACCACACAACAGCAACAAACCCAGAGTAGGACTGTGAACTTGACTTCTGTCGCTGTAGCTTGCTCTCTTGGCTCCCATGGCACTTTAAGGATGGCAGAGCCTAAAGGCCAACGTTGACATTTTTTCTCTCTTTTCATCGCAATCCCAACTTTCTAGTCAGCTTGGGAAATTTTGATGTTTCACTTGAAGATTTCAGTTTTGGGCCCACTGATTTTCACCAATGCCTCTTGAAAATTTCTTACAAAGGCCTCACAGTGGTCTTCCTCCGCAACAGACATTGTAAGGTGATTTCAATTTTAGACACCTAAAATAGAGCATTGGTTTCCATATGAATGTGACTGCTCTTTGTATAGCTTATTGAGGATTATATAGATGCCCTGGTGTGGCAGTTGGTCTTGGTGTCCCTCCCATGTCCCCTTTACACACTGGTCGACCCATTCCCCAGCACCTGTGAGTGTTCATAAGGCTCCCAGCACCATCCTTCTCTAGAGGATTGTCCTCAGCCAAGAGAGGGCTTTGCCTGAAGATTCCTAGGAGATTCCAAGCCCAACCAGGAGCACTCTGACAGCCACACCTGATGACACTGGGTACTACAACCAAAATCCATCACCTTCTTGGGATGGGTCGGCAATGCCATTCATGTTCTAGGTCTCCCTGTGGAATCAGGCTGAGGATAGACTTCAGCTAAATCTACATCTACATCTTTGCTTACCTTCTTCCTCTGCTCTAGCTTCCCTACTTCATTACAGGTTCCACATTCGAGCGTTCCCTCCACCAATCCCTCAGCCAAGAATCTCTGTCTTAGGTTCTACTTCTAGGGAACCTGATCTCAGACAGTTGTCTTGTTAACAGTAAAAGGTCTTACTTCCTTTTCTTTCTTTCTTTTTGTCTTTCTTGGTCTCTTAAGCAACTGATATAACAGATTTTATATGAATTGATCCACAATTGATATAACAGATTTTATTCTCTCTAAGATGCAATTATTAAGCAAACAATTTTTTTTTATATTGTACAGTAATTTTTGGTTGTTTTAAAAATGACAAGTTAGTTACTGGAGTACAGCAAGAGAAATGTATTTATACTTTTTCTTTAATGTATGTCACATTATTTCTTGACTTTTCCCTATACATGGATTTAAGGAAAAATTACCAGTGTGGAAAAGCCAGAAATAATAATTAATAATTAATGCATGAGTAACATACTTAGTGGATCAAATTTATCTTATATAGCTTTTAGCAGTAGACAGTATCTCTTGAATATACCCTCAATTGGTGTCTGACAACAGCCCACGTTTGTCATACATTTTCATTCATTTAATACTCATTTTTTGATTTGTCCATTCAACAGATATTTACTGAGTGCCTATAGTATGCCAGATATGGTATCCAGCACTTCATATAATTGTGCACAATACACATTAATCTTTACCCTTGTGGGCTGACTGTCCTACTCATTATAACTGATGTAGGCAGACAGATGAGGATGGAGGGAAATTGTAAGTTGGAACTATCATATTGCAACTGCAAGGTAAATTTTTCCCTCTTGTTGGGGTTTGTGAGAAAAGGCATCAAAACAAATATGCAAGAACTTGCCAGCTTTACAGCCATATTTTCACTAAAATATTATATACATCAATGCTTGGTTCATTGTAGGGGCTTAGTAAATATTTGTCAAATGAATGAGTATCTAGTGACTTCATAATTTGTTTTTTTCATACCTCTTTCTTATGTAGCAGTAAAAAATAACAAGAAAACCACTTAATAATAATCCAACACCAATCCCAATTGCAATGTATTTTTCATAAGAATCCACAGCATATGAAGTTAAGGTCAAGTGCTCACACCTTTCTCCAGTATAACCAGTAAAACACCTTTAAAAAAAGAAAAGAATGTATAACTTTATTTTTTAAATTTTTTTAGAAAAGTATATAATTTTAAAACTCATTATGATAGAAACACAAATGACAAATTTCAAAGAATGAAAAAAATTTAATAAAGTGATTTAAATTAAAGAGGCAAATACTAAATGAAAGCCAATCTATTAAAGGTATTGACAAAGCCATGTATTTTACAATAATCATCTGACTAAGACCCCATATGAATGCAACTTCCCTCATTGGTAGAAGGGAAAGATAGGACCCTTACATGAGTCGATCTAGAAAATGGTTAATCTGCTCTTTCATAGGAGGATGCTAAGCAAATCAGTGATCATAAAAATAGTATCTCAGTTGACCTAGAACTGTATATTCTTGAAGTGTTTTTGCCATAGTTTGTTTCCTTTCATCCTATGATCTAGCCATAAAAACTCAGAAATGTCTTTGCATGTTGTTAAAAATTGTTTTGGATTCAGTAGTTTTGCGGTGTGGTGTGAGCTTCTGCATTTCTAACAGGCTTCCAGGTTACACAGATGCTGCTAATCTAGGAACCATATTTTTTGAGAAATGAGAATTAGTCAGGTTAGAAAAAGACTCTTTAGATATTCAAATACAAAGAGAATTGGTGACTCATGTTTAGATCATGTACCTTTTTTTTACTAGATAAGATGAAGGCATGTAGAAATGGACCATGTGAAAGGAGTCATACATTCTCCTTCTCCCATCTCTAGGACTTGGGAAGTTCTTTGCAATTACCTGCAGATGGCTTTCTTCAGCTCATGGTGGAATGCACAAACACCATTGATACAGTAGCTATTGTGGTCTTCCAGGCAAGGATGTGAGAACCTTAAGGCTATGGGTCCTTCTGTGTAGTCAGCTAGAAAAAGGAGGTACAATATTAACATATGAGGTGGGTCACACTTTCATAGTAGATTTGTAACACATATACAAAAAGGCCTTTAATTTTAAGAATATTCTTTGAGTGCTCTGTCATTTGAACCATTGCTTGATTCCTTTGATAGGTTATTCATATCATCTAGACATATTAATGAATTAGGGGGTGGAGATGGATTGATGATCATTCTGTTCTTTAGGAACTACGTAATAAGATATAGATACAAGTTTGCCAAAAGGTGGCAGCATTGATTCTAGTCTTAGCATGCTATCCTGAGAAAGGCCTCCCAAATGTACGCCTGGATGCTAATAAATATAGAAGCTTTTATACAATTTTTTCATTCTCCCCTTTGCACCTGAGAAATAAACACTTAGGAAGATTTGGATTTATGCTTGTGAGATAATGAACTTGATTTCTCTTCATTCTGCAAAGAAGAGTGAGATGAGAATCTCTCCTTCCTCTTATGCAGACTAAGTTAAGTAGCTAATGGAAAAGGGATTGTTTTCCCTAGCTGATTTCAGAAGAAGTATTGTTAAGACCTATACATGAAGCCGGAAACAACTTACGTCTCAGGCTTAATATAGCTAAGACAATACCTTCAGATGTTAATTAGAAAATTTACTCAGTTAAGAGGCATTATGAGATTGTAGGAAAAGCCATGGAGTTAGAATTAGAAAACCTGGGTTTTGATTTCTAGCTTTAACACTGTGCAGATGGGCAAGTGTCCAGAAGCCTCTTTATGGGAAACTTCCCTTTGGGAAGCTGTACTGTGGCAAAATGTATTTCAGAATGCTTTTCCTTCATTTCTTGATGTACTAAAGACATATACCTATACTATCCTTGAGGTTTATGCAGTAGTATGACAAAACGGCATAATCGAGTCCTTTTTAGTATACTTTAATTACTGATTCTTAAATTCTTCTCAAGTGGAATTAGTGGCATTTTCTTTTTGTCATTGTTGTGAATAAACATATCTCCTCAACCTTAGTTGTCATGTTATACCATATTTGCCTTGCTAAGTAGATCAAGAGAATCATACTTATTCGTTTTTAGGGAAAAAAAATCTTAAAAGGCATACATTTTTATATTGAAAATACTAAATCTTTAGGTACTAAGGCAGCAACAAAATACTGTTGTATAACTTCATTTTAGTTGAGAACATACAACGTTACCTTAAAATTCATATTCATTTTGTTAAATGCGGTATAATTTCTCATCTTGATAATTAATTCCAAGCAGTGAGAAATTCCCATTATAAACTGTGCTAGGTTCTTCCTACTTCAAGATTAAGTTTCATTAACCAAGCCTGAAACAGGACTTACTAGAAAAGTGAGAACTGAAAGAAGACATTTTCTAAAGAAAGAGTATACTAGAGATCCATCTTGCCTGTAAGAAGAAGAGCATTAGTTATAACTTCATGAAAATTTTCCTGAGATACTGGATTCAGATTTTTTAAGTTAAATAAAAAGCAGGGAACTAAAATTGCCTGATCAAGAAAGCAAAGGAAAACTACTGAAGTGATATATTCAATCCCTTTTTCCCATTATTATTACCTGTAACTTAGAGAATTTGACTTGCAGTTCAATATTAGGGAAGAAAAAAGGTGGTGATGGGCACACTGTTATGTCACTGCGAGAAAACTGTACTTTAATTTTTCTACCGTATTCTCTCTCAACAAAAATGTTTTCTCTGTTTAAAGGCTCAGAAGACATGAAGAATTTGGCTAAAAGTTATTCTAAAAGTCACACTAATTTTATTTTGCAAATTGATATATATATATATTCAAAAACTCAAATGAGCAAAATATTTTAAGTAAGTCTTTTAAAATTTAAAATTATTGGTGAAATGAAGAATATTTAAATATTACTATCTTGCATATTGAGAAACAAAATACTTGACTTGATCTTCTTTTATTTGCCTGGCTCTGAGAGCGAGATGCAGTTATTTCTTTGGTCCTAAGTCACAAAGCCCATCTTCACATCAGGGGCTGGTATGTGATTCCAGTGAGAATCACAACCACCTGACACACAGGTCTTGGCAGGTAACAAGCTTCCCAACTTCACCTCTAAGAGTTCAAAGAGTTTGGGAAAATGCTGATGCTCGACAGTGGCTAGAAGCTATTTTAATAACAATAATAAAATATATCATCACCATCAACAAGAAAAACTGGGTACAAGTGGTTGGGAAGTGTAGCATATACTAACTCAACAACAAAAGCCCCCAAAGACGAGAAAAAAGATCTTTCCAGAGATGAAGGAAAGTGGATTAAGGCTTCATCTGGTAGCCATAATTTCTTTGGCTGCAAAGCTCATAATCACAGATCAAAATGTAAATTCACTTATCAAGATGCCAAAATGGGGACAAACTGCCTCTGGAGGCACAGGGGTTATTGGGAACCCAGCAGGTATCAAGCAGAAAGTGTGGCATGTTTCACATTCAGGACAGTAACTGAAGACAACTTTCTCTCATTTGCTTCACTTCCTCCTTTTAAAAAGACAATTCTTTGCCTACACATTTACCTGTCACTTCCATTTAACAGCATCCTGAGAAAAGATTGCCTAAAATATATATTTAAAATTTTCCAATGTTGCTTTTATCACAATCCAAATTTCTCTCAAACATTAAAAAAAAAGTCACTTGAAATGCAAAAGTATGAAGAAAATACCTTCTGTTTTGTTAACTGTCCAGTTACTTTGCTGGGTTGTGACTAGGGGGGTGACAGTCCTGGCTGTCTCTTCAGTCAATGCTGTCATTGCTGTGTGAAGGAGAGGGAAAGGCATCTTTAGCAGGTGAGCCTCCTTCTATGCACAAGCAACAGATCAGAAGTTATTCTATCTAGTCCCACATCTGTTCTATTTTTCACTCATTTACATTTGAATCCATAACCTGACAAGGGCAATTTCCTGACAGTTTCTTATTCATATCAATTCCACTCACTACATTATAGTTTGAGAAAATAGAAACACATTAACTGTTAAGAGAAAATATATTTATAACCTCATTCAGTCCCAAGGATGCTATCATATCATAGTTAAAAATGTATCAACTACTCTTCATTTGTATAGAGCAAACAATATAAAGATCTCAGAAAAAGAAGTGTCAAAGTCCTTTAAAAGAGGAATATACATTACATTAGAAACTAAATTAATGCACAGATTCCTTGCTTGGATCTTTGTCATGAAGAACAACTGCTAAAAGCCAACTTCTCACTAATTCAGATAAAACAAATCCTATTCACATTTTGCAGTGACACAAAATTAACACAACAAAAAGAAATGACCTACCATTGAATAAGAGGTAAATTGATATTGGAACTCCGAAAGCCATCTCCTGCTCTTATCCTCCTAGACTGACGGCTGGAAGGTTTTTATTGAGCTCTCAGAGGCTTTCTTGCATTTATATTTCACGAAGCGTCATCTGGCAGTTCTTACCAATCAAAAAAATATGTCTTTCTGGCAGCAGCCTGAAGCCTTGAGGCGTTCATGCACTTGTTTAGGATAGCTGTGTTATCCAGCAGTGTAATCAAGTTTTCTTTTGAAACACTGGTTTCCAGTTACCTGTGGGCATGATCGTGTCTGTAAACGTACTTAAAACAACAAAAAATAATCTGAATTCAGGAAAATCCTCTTTGGTGTGAACAGAATTATCCCAACTCCAAAGTTGCTAGTGACCTACAAAGGTTTCTAAGAAAGGGGACTTTTGATATTTCCATACTAGGAAGCATCTTAATCTGTTAATAAAAGAAATATCCCTGAAACTGCAGTCAGTTATACTACTTTTCAGTATGGATTGGGTTCCACTGCAAATCAAGATATTTTGTAATTTAGTGGCAGGAGAGAACAATTAAATGTGTGTAAAAAGAAAGGTTTACTATTCCATTTTAGTTTTTGCTACTTAGTTTTACTATTTCAAGTTCTGTAAAAATAATTTTTAAGAGTATAACATTAACATTTATGTCATTCTGCCATTTAATATTTTTCTGAGTAAATGGAATGGGCTACTGAGTTCCAGGGACTATAGTTCTTACATATGTGCCCCAATGATTAGGCTAGAGAGGACCAGTAAAGAACCAAAATACGGGAATACAGGGATATGTGTATACATACAGATGATTGAACTTGGTGTACCTCAAAAAACAAATAATAAATAAATAAAATGAAAAAATAAAATAAAATAAAAAAAGAAACCTATGGATAGATCTAAAAAATAATAATAATAATAACAACAATACTAATATCATCTCCATTAAGATGAAATTAAAATATTTAAAATATTTATGTTTGGTACATCTAATAAATAGAAAGTTGTTAGTTTAATACATTCAAATTTTTCTATTAATCTACTTATGATTATTAAAGTGCCACTTTTAAGGCCAAAACATTAATTATTGCTGTTACCTTTTGTGACTATATTCACTTGCCCCAAATTATTGTAAACAATTTATAAATATGTTTTGCTGAGGTGTTGCATCTTTCTACCAGAAATTTCAATTGCTCATATTTTCAGTACCTTGAAAATCTGTTTAAGTCAAGATAGGTTGTCATTTGCATCATGTCCACCCAGTAAATTCAATTTACCAGAAAGGATCCCTTTAACTATTCAAATGTGAATTTGGCTTTAGAAATCACACAAGAATGAACTTGTTGAACTCATTATAACTTGGGCAATCGCTTGCCACAGGAGTCATCCTTTTAAAGTTAAAAGAATATACTTGGCTTATTTTAAATGTGCCTATATTTCATATTTCCACCTCTGTGGAGTTTTTTAAAACTATTTATTATTAAGACAATTTCTGGATACCATTTTTCCCAAGCAAATAATATTTGAATTATGAGTCAAATAATCATCTGCTGTACCATTGGTGAGAATTTCAGAAGAAATCATTTACCAAGGCTTAAATAAACCACAACCAGTTGCAGTTTCAGGAGGAAGATGATGGGACTAATGTTAAATATCTTTATTTCTAAGACCAGGACATGGTACAACAACCATCTTTGGAGTAAGTGTTAACTGGTACCTGATAGTGCTTTGTATTTTGCAGAAGGTTTTCACGCACATCTCAATTCTGTCTTCAGTAATCCTGGCCCAACAAATCCAGTATCTAATATATAGTGTACAGTACACTCAATCAGTCTGTCTTGAGTGAATAAGGAAATAAACAACAGGCCTTATTTTTATTCCCAAATGACAAATAAAGAATGAAGACTCAAAAGAATTAAGTGACTTGCCAAAGGACACACCCTAGAGTCAGGACACGAATCCGTGTTTGGATTCACGATCACATTCCCTTTCCAATTCCCCAGCAGTGTCCTCTGGTAGGAGTCAGTATACTGACCTTAGAGGAATTCAGATTATCTCCTAAGATCAAGATTTAAGTAAATTACCTTTATCATAAGAATCTAAACATTAAATGAACTGTGGCTCTTGCACGTATTTGGGCTGAGAGAAGTGGACCACTATCTCCCTAGATGTTTTTCCATTCTGGTAAATTAAGCCATGTAATATAGAAACTCATCTTAAGAAAATAGCTGCAAGTCATCCTGTATGTTTCTTTTCCTCTGGGACTCATCCTGATGTATCCCACTTACGCTCTCTGTAGGAGAATCTCCTACCTTCACATCTTCAGTCCTCTCACCAAGGAGTCCTTCTGCAGTCCTGAAGAGTGGGGGACGTGGGTACTGTAATGTGGCCTCATGGATACTTGTATTTATTCTTGATGCACATGGGAGTGAGAAAGAAGGCTAAGAGCTGCAGCACCCCACTATCATTTTTCCCTCCAACCATTTCTCTGTCTTTTTAATTTATTCATCTCTCTCTAGTCGTTAGCATCTCTGGAAGTGTCTTCTCTTTCCTTCCCTCCCCCTTAACTCTAGTTTTTCCCTCCCTTCTCCTACTCTCCCTTTCTCTTCCTCTCCTTTCCTCTCTTCATCTCTCCTCTCCTTTCCTTCCTTTTTTTCTTTCTCTCTTGCTCTTTCACTAACAGCCAGAATCTGTTGCTGGACATTGGCAGGAAATGGTCATCAGCCCGTTGCTCATCTCTCTCTGAACTTATTCTGTAATTCTCATGGATTCAGGTGCCATCCATTAATTGATTCATAAACTATTTTATGCCTATAGCATGTAGTGTTTATAAGACAAATAGAGAAATCATGCATGGACTAGAGGGAGCTAAGGAAAGTACATACCTAACTACAGTGCTGGGTAGAGACGGATGACTGCCATGAATGTGTACATAAATGGGTATGAAATTTCAGGGGTCAGACTCACAGCATTTCTTATGAATGTGTTTCATTTGAAGTGACTCTTAAATAGCAAGTAGAATTTAGACATAGAGTGATAAGAGAAAGGATTCTAGGTGGCAGGGGAGGTGGGTACTGAGGGGAGGTAGAGTGATAATGAAAAGAGAGTGGGTTCTGGCTCACATCATCCTAACAGACCTTTATTTGAATTCCAGTTCTACCTGTTTTATCCATTTGGCCTTCACTGAGACTTTTTAATAACCTCAAGTGTTGATTTCCTCATATATCAAATGTGGATTGTCAGTAACAACAACAACAAAAAAGTAAAGTATTTAGTACATGGTAGGTGTTCAGTTAAAGATAGCCGTTACTACTGAACAAGTGTAGAAAGACTCAGGGTATGTACAGTGGTCAACAAGGTTAGGAATTTAGTCGTTAATACATGCTGATGCATCTTAAATTTTCATCACTAGCCGTGAATTATTCTCATCCCAGACTATTTCGTCAGAACTTTATATATTATGTCATCACCTCAAACTCAACATGTCTTAAACCAAACACAACATCTCTTCTCCCTAATCAGCTCCTCTTTACAACTTCTTCATGATAATCAGTGATAACGTCCTCTAGGCTTTAACTACAGGTCTCATCACTGACTAAATATAGGCTAAATTCTGATTTATTCAGGCTTTCTCTAATCTATTTCTGCTTTTATCCAGCTATATTTCCACCACTCACTTTTCATTTCAGTCTGACTGTAGCCCTTTTATATATACATGCTAAGCTCATTCTCACCTCCATATCTTTTTTTTTTTAAGAACTTTTATTGAGATACAGTTAACAGACAATAAACAGCATATATTTAGAGTGTACAATTTGGTATCCCAATCTCCCAATTCATTCCCCCCAGCCCTCCCCGCTTTCCCCACTTGGTGTCCATGTGTTTGTTCTCTACATCTGTGTCTCTATTTCTGCCTTGCATTTCCTCTTTCATAGTTGTTAGCATTTGCCTTATGTATTGAGGGGCTCCTATATTGGGTATATATATATTTATTATTGTTATCTCCTCTTCTTGGATGGATCCCTTGATCTTTATGTAATGTCCTTTCTTGTCTCTTAAAACATTTTTTATTTTAAAGTCTATTTTATCTGATATGACTATTGCTACTCCAACTTTCTTTTGATTTCCATTTGCATGGGATATCTTTTTCCATCCCCTCACTTTCCGTCTGTATGTGTCCTTAGGTCTGAAGTAGGTCTCTTGGAGACAGCATATATATGGGTGTTGTTTTTGTATCCATTCAGCCAGTCTGTGTCTTTTGGTTGGTGCATTTAGTCCATTTACATTCAAGGTAATTATTGATATGTATGTTCCTATTACCATTTTCTTAATTGTTTTGTTTTTGTTTTTGTAGGTCCTTTTCTTCTCTTATGTTTCCCGCTTACAGAAGTTTCTTTAGCATTTGTTGTAGGGCTGGTTTGGTAGTGCTGAATTCTCTTAGCTGTTGCTTGTCTGTAAAGCTTTTGATTTCTCCATCGAATCTGAATGAGATCCTTGCTGGGTAGGTATTCTTGGTTGTAGGTTCTTCCCTTTCATCACTTGAAATATATCATGCCACTCCCTTCTGGCTTGCAGAGTTTCTGCTGAGAAATCAGCTGTTACCCTTATGGGAGTTCCCTTGTATGTTATTTGCCATTTTTCCCTTGCTGCTTTTAATAACTTTTCTCTGTCTTTAATGTTTGTCAATTTGACTACTATATGTCTTGGTGTGTTTCTCCTTGGGTTTATCCTGCCTGGGACTCTCTGCGCTTCCTGGAATTGGGTAGCTATTTCCTTTCACATACTAGGGAAGTTTTCAGCTATAATCTCTTCCAATATTTTCTCTGGTCCTGTCTCTCTCTCTTTTCCTTCTGGGACCCCTATCATGCGAATGTTGGTGCGTTTAACATTGTCCCAGGGGAATCTTAGGCTGTCTTCTGTTCTTTTCATTCTTTTTTCCTTATTCTTTTCCACATCAATGATTATCACCATTCTGTCTTCCATGTCACTTATTCGCCCTTCTGCCTGAGTTAATCTGCTATTGGTTCCTTCTAGTGTATTTTTCATTTCAGTTATTGTGTTGCATATCTCTGTTTGTTTGCTCTTTAATTCTTCTAGGTCTTTGGTAAACTTTTCGATCTTTGCATCCAGTCTTTTTTCAAAGTCCTGGATCATCTTCACCATCATTATTCTGAATTCTTTTTCTGAAAGGGTGCCTATCTCCTCTTCATTTAGTTGTTTTTCTGGGGTTTTATCCTGTCCCTTCATCTGGTACAAAGTCCTCTGCTTTTTCATTTCTCTGTCTTTCTGTGACTGTGGTTTTCAGTTCCACAAGACGAAATACTGCTGATACTGCTTGAAACTGCTGTCTGCCCTCTTCTGGAGGAAGCTATCTAGGAGGCTCATGCCTCACCTCCATATCTTCATATTATTGTTCACTCCTCATTAATTCTTCAGGGTCCTTTTTACAGACACATCCCTATCTCCTTTTCTCAACTAAGCATCAACTTAGCCTGCTGAGCCCAGTTTTAGCAAAGAAATCTGCTAAGTTAGTTTATGGATAATGCCCTTGCCCTGCTCCTTGTGCCCTTGCCCCTGCCATATCTGATCAAGTTCCCCATCTCCCACCCTTGATATCTGGCCTAACTTTTACAAGAATCCTGGTAAGTTAATTTAGCAAGCATCCCTCTAGCCTTGATATTTAATCAAGTTCCTCTGAGTAATTTTCCATTTACTGATCCCTTCACTCTCTTCATTGTCTATAAATACATAGCTGTCTCAGCTGTATTTGGAGTTGAGTTCAATCTCTTCTATTGTGATAGTCTTGACCGCATTGCAATCGTCTTCAATAAAGCCGTCCTTATACGAGGGTGAGTCAAAAATTACCTGCACTCTGGCTGTAGAATTTATAGAAATTTTAATATATCCGGAGTGCAGATAATTTTTGACTCACCCTTGTATTTTTAACAAATGTTAGGATTTTTTTTTTTTTTTTACAGTTTGAATTGGTCTCTGGAAATGCTCACTCCTAAATTTTAGCCTCACCAAAGGGGGAAAATTTTTCAAAAAAATAACTCCTTCTGTATCTGGGGGTAGGGGGAGGTGGAAGCTCAAAATTACAGACCTCACTTTTTCCATGTAAATGTATTTTGGGTCATTATGTTTGTTTTGGGAATTTGGGGCACTTAAATATTAAAGAGGGCCTTTCTGAAATGTTTTCTTGGTGTGGAATGGGCTATAGAACCTTTTCTTTCATGTTTGATAAACTCGTACATTTCCCCAGCATGCTATGAAGAAATACATAACAAATATATGAACAAGGAAACTTATAGATAGCTTAAAGAAAAAGAAGACAGGTATTCCTTTCCAAATTGATTTTATTATACAGTTGAAATATAATTAATTATAAACATCTAGTCTATTTTCACACAAATGATCAAGAGTGTACACTAATAAAGACATGCATTGGGTAAGAATCATTACTGGTACCTAAACAGACTGGGATTTGGGCCTGAAAGCAATACAATTATATGCCCAGTGTAGTCTCAAAATAGCCTTCAACTGACATTCACATGTTTTTTCTAATTTAAATTGTGTTAGAATCATGGCATCTGCTTTGAGAACCAAAGGCTATAATATAAGAGAAGAGGGAAGAACTGTGGGCAACAAAGCAGTATGTTTTTAGTCATATCCTAAGGATTAGCTTTGGCATATTATAAGTGTCATAGTTTCCTATTAGATTTCTAGATTTGTGAACAAACATAACAACTATTCTTTAATGAAGTCCTCATTCATACTATATTGTATTTTTCTCATACTTGTGGGAAAATACAACCTTCGTTTTGTTTTGTATATTTGTTTGGTTTTGGATTTTCCATTATTTCTCAAGGAAGGTATTGTCCAAATATTTTTCTAGAAGAACAAAGAAATTACATGTAAACCTAACATATTCTTATTGCATTTTTACTATGGCAAGTAGTTATTCACAATTTGAAATAATCAGTACCTTTCCAAGTAGCACTGCATTTTTTACCTTACTTGTATGTTTTTCTTTCCTCAAACGGAGCATCATTTCTCATTAGTATGTCTTGTAGGATGCATTTGGGAAGCATGTGAGATCAAAATTTTATTTTTAACATTTTATCTTTCTTTTAGCAAGTAAACTTTTTTCAGACTGATACAGAATATAAAATATATAAAAATTGAGCATGATTATGGCAAAACTTAAATTACATTTTACAAAGGAGCCTATTTGACAAAACGTTTGTTGAAAACACACTATTTGTGATATTTGTGTCAAAAATATATGTATCTTTTATGAGCCCTTTATTAGTTTTAACATGAACAAATATTATTCACAAAATAAGCAACTGTTACCAAAGTTTTCATTGCAGTTGTTTTTTTTCCCTAAAACTCAAAATCCACTCAAAATATTCAGTGATTATTAGCAAGAAATGCATAAGATTGTGTGAATCATCTGATCCACAATGATTCCATCCATGAAAAAATAAATACAGTGTAGAAATAGCTTTATAGTAAAATATAAAGGTTTTTGCCTTTTGTCAAATAAATACGTAGCATGACTTCAGTTTGCTTTATTCTTGCCTGTGATCTAGTAAATGACTTTTTTAGCTGCCAGAAGGGTGTTCTTGAGAAGCATCGCCACCGTCATTGGTCCCACGCCTCCTGGAACAGGAGTGATAAAGCTAGCCTTCTTCTTAACAGCTGATGGAGGAAACAGAAAGCTTTCATTATTTTTTATTTTCTTCTGAGAATTTCATATGTTTAAACATACTGAACTGTCCAAACAGAAGCATTTTAAAAATTTAAGAGTTTATTTGAGCAAAAATGGAGTCAAATTGGACAGTGCCAATCCTGAAGTATAGTTAGGAAAGCTTCCACCAACAGGAGATACTTACAGAGAAAAGGTGGAAGCAAAGCAAGGAAATTGTTGATTGGTTATAGCTTTAAGCCTAGTTGGCTGTTTATGATTGGCTGTCCTTGGGTTTTGACTGTGTAATCCTGAGGCATCTGCAGGCCTAGATTTTGGTTTGCTTACATAGGCAGCCGAGGCATTAGAGCCACCTCAGTCTAATGGCTTCCTTGTTTAAGAGAATACAGTGGATTTTTCTGCATTGCATATATAACCCTAACATCCTCAAATCATTTTTAGTATGCAGTAGACTATAATACACTCACACACACACACACACACACACACACTTCTGTGTATGATCTAATGTGTATAGAAAGAACACAATGAGGCCAACACTGTAGGATGAATCTCCATGCAGCTCAGTTAGTTTTACATGATGAAAATCTATAACCCATGGTTGATCCAACTACCTGTAATTCCAGTTAACTGCTTCTAAAATACATGATATTGGTACAAAGGGGAGACATGATATGGGCAGTTCTGGCCACACCATCCATCCATTAAATTAGAATAGTCCTGTTGTAATGATAGCATCATGTGTATGTGGATAATGCATTCCAGTGCAAGTCTAATAAAAATCATTAAACATATTAAAATTAACTGAGCAAATATACATAGTCTTGTTCTAAGGTATGGATGAAGATTTCTTATTCAGTGAATATACTCAAAGAAAATGGCAGAGAATTTTCATTAAGTTTTATTTAAGAATGTTCTCACACCCACAGTATTACAGGTGAATGGTTTCATGAATTGACCTACCAGTTTAGTATTTCACCGTGTGAATAAGAACAATGAAGTTTTCCCAGATAACTCTTTAGTACAAAGTTAGCATAGACAATACTTCCTTAATGCCTACTCTGACCTTATTAATCACATGCTATTTAGATGTACTGCCTTTACAAGTTTGCTTATATATGCTTCTACATAAATGAAATCAGTAGACGTTTCCTAAATCTTAATTAAGCATTACTTTTGTACAATTTATATTGACTTCTTGAACTATGGTTTGTACTAGTATATTGCAATATTTTTTAATAATAGGAAAAGCAAAGGAATAGTATGCTTTTTTTAAAATAAATTTTATTTATTTATTTATTTATTTATTTATTTTATTGGCTGTGTTCGGTCTTTGTTGCTGCACACGGCTTTCTCTAGTTGCGTTGAGCGGGGGCTACTCTTCATTGTGGTGCGCGGGCTTCTCATTGCGGTGGCCTCTCGTTGCAGAGCACGGGCTCTAGGTGCGTGGGCTTCAGTAGTTGCAGCACATGGGCTCAGCAGTCGTGGCTCACGGGCTCTAGAGCACAGGCTCAATAGTTGTGGCTCACGGGCTTAGTTGCTCCGTGGCATGTGGTATCTTCCTGGGGCAGGGATCAAACCTGTGTCCCCTGCATTGGCAGGCAGATTCTTACCCACTGCACCACCTAGGAAGTCCGGAATAGTATTCTTTTATTTGAAGAAATAAATTCTTTTATTTGAAGAAATAAATTCTTTTATTTGAAGAAAAGTCCAGATAAGCTTGATGACATCACACACAAAAAAAATCCAGCTAGTGTATATCATGAATCTTCTCATGGTATATAACAAAGAAAAGATAAGAATACTGTGATTTAGAAGATAATATTTTAGTTTTCCAAAATGTGCCTCTGTATGTGAAGCATGTCCTTTCCCCGCCATACTTCTATCCAATGTACTCTGTGCTGTAAAAACACTAGGCTAGGTCAACAGCCAGTTCATAAATAGCTATGAGTTATCAGTCCTTTCTTCTTTGGGTCTCATTATTCCTTCCACCTGGAATACGCTGCTACCTTATCCAAATAAGAAACTCCTTATTATTCTTTAAAAGCCAATAAAATGTTACCTGTCCGTCATTTTTCTCAAAAATTCACCCCTCCAACATTGATTTAAAAGTGCCACCATCTGTGTTTCCAGTCACTTCATACCAAACTCTGTTATGGAATTTACCACACGGTGCTGTTCCTTTAATAGGACACCAGCACCTAGAAGGCAGAAACTAAGTCTTGTGGTGATTATTGCTGTCATTTTTTTTTATTTATTTATTATTTTTTTGGGGGTACACCAAGTTCAATCATCTGTTATTGCTGTTATTTTTAACCTTAGAACTTCTCCATACACAGGTGAGACATTCAGTAAATTATGATGTGAACTAAATAGCCCTTGAAATTTAAAATCTAAAATCAATTTGCAGGAATGTGTCAGTGCTTTTGACTGGATACAAACAAGATCAAAACAATTTAATTCAAGTTAATTTACTGAAATTCTCAAACTACATATTTTACATGAGGGTGACAAACTGCCTTTTTCATTTTCCAATAAGCTGACTTGGTGGCATGAACAGTGCCTTCCAGGACCTTTTCTATAGGGTTAGAGAAGTAATGCTTTTAAAAATTTCAGCAGATCTAAAAGGAAATGAACTACACTACTATTATTTACACTGATAATATGTAAAACCATCTTTGTAAAGCACTAACTTTGAAATATTAATAGATAAAAATAGAATACTACTGAATAATGTGGCAAATTAAGAATCAAGTACAAACTGAATCTTCAATGGAAAACAAAATGGTTTATTTCACAGTCAAAAGGTGGATAAAATTGGAAATACATTCTGGGTATACTATCATTTTTTTACATAATTTGGTTTTCAACTTTGAGAAATGAAGTGGCTCGGAATTACGTATATATGAAAAATAGTAATAACCATAGCCACTATCAGTTGAATACTTACTACTTGCCAAGAACTTTATACACATCATTTTAATAGTTAATATTTAATTATTATTTCATTTTAACAGCTGAAGAAAGTGTGGCTCACTGAAGTCAAAGTGACTTACCATTTTCCAATATGGTAGAGAGATTATTCACAGCCAGGTTTGAATTATTCTATAATTCCATAATTCCACTTCATCCCAATGCAACCATATTACCATGACCAAAGTTGAAAAGCTCCAAGAAAGGCTTATGTGCCCAAGATTAACTCAGTTTTCTCAAAGGGTTAAGAGGATATTTTGAAAAAAGAAACAAAGGGGGGAAAGTTCCAATATAGTAATTTTCCTACAATTTTACTGTGAGTACTCATAGTTCATCATCTTTGAATTATATCCAGCACTTCAAATTTCAGCTGGCTTAGCAGTTTGAGTTGCTTGCTTTCTTGGGTGAGATTCAGATCAGATAAACCAGTGGTCTGTTCAGGTATTGTGACCCTCCTCTTTCAAATTATGTTTTTCACAACATGCTTACTACTGCATTCTTCTGCTCAAAAAGTGAGGTTTGAGGTGGACTAATAGGGAATGAGAATAAGCTGTTGCATGACATAATACCTGCCCAAAATTTGTGCCTCTGTGTCTGCAGTTTTGCACACTTTACTGTGGAACTAACACACGTTTATCCTGTCCTATCAATTCATAGAATTAGACTGTGTGATGGGTAATGGGTCTTCACCTGATGTGGGTGAAGACATCTGTCTCTGGACATTCATAAGCATTTAGTTGCATCAATAGAGCCCTGTAAGTTACTCACTAGACAGAAGTTTATGACATCACTGTGAACACGCCTGGTTATTCAAATACTTGTTTCAAATATTTTTATCTTTGAAATAATCTGGGCAGATGTGAAAATGAAGTTTGTACACAGTCATGAGAGGCAGATTGTGATGAATTTGATTTAAAAAATATAAGATCTCTAGTCCTTTTAATTTGATTTTCATTAGGATCTACATCAGGGAAAGAAATGTTAAGTTTTTCTGCTGCCAGCTAGTGTTAATGTATTCTTTGTCTATTTACATTAGGACCAGGATATGGAAGTGATTTCTCAAGAAAGATGAGGAATTATCATTGGCAAATACCAGTGGGTACAGATTTTGCATAATTATTTCAAGGCTGTCTTAAGTGACATGTTTATTAAGTACCAGAAGTGGCTTATGAGCTAAAATTAGTCATGTGAGAAAAAGTTAAATTCAATACATGTTTGTTACTCTGAAAATCATCTTCCCCAATCATATCTGAGAGAGAGTAAGTTAACAAGCATTACATCACTGGAATAACTTCTCATTGGCTGGTCTTTCCCTTAGGGCAGACAAAGATTTGCACTCATTTATAGAAGATGATGCTATTAAAGAGTAATCCTATTATGTGTGAGCAAAAGGTGTTCTACATGCTCCATTGAAAACAATTACAGAAGAATTTTAAGGCAGTAGTTTCATTCAGACACTTTTTTACTGTGAGGGAGTATGTGCATGTTCTAAGGAAAACACTAACAATCCTGTATATATGAGAATCGGGTATTAGATCTTGATTGATATCAATGCTTTCATGAGAGACTCATAAACAGGTATCACAAAACCAGGGTTGGATTAAATTTCATAAAGTCAACATGATTTTAGCGTTACTGAAACTGACAATGGAGACAAGTAAAATAATTATCAAATCCTATTTTTACCTGTGTGGAATTACTCTAGGGAATGAGATTTAGACAGAAATGACTTGATAATGTTTAAAGCAGTTTCCTGAAAATAAGAATATTTTGAGGAAAGGTGACAATTATCATGATAATTTAACTGAATGACCTCTCTCTCAACTCTCGACCCTGCAAAGTATATTCTATAGATTTCCTTAAAAATAATGCTGTACCAGCAGGATTTAGACATTAGAGAGTATGTGTTCAGTTGTATAGAAAGAAAAGAGATTACCATTTAAGATCAGTGATTTTGAACACAAGATTTGCCTTTGTGCATACCATTTTCTTTGCCACATCCTTTCCACGCTTCTCCATCTGATGAATATTTATTCTTCCTCTTCAGATCTGGCTAAATGTCACTTCCTTTGCGGTGCTTGTTAACCCCCCAGGGTGCGTTAACTGTTCATTCATTGATCCATGAAACTTAGTAGAGTGATTTTCAATTTGTAGTCATCGAGTACCTTGGAATCTCTTGAGAACTGTAGTCAGACTAGAAATGCTTCCTCCCACCTCATGATTCCAGTACACACCACTGAGAATCACTGCTGAAATGAGAGATGTTTCTGAATGGGGAGGAGGGGGGGTATTATACATATAAAGTGTGGAGCAGATTTAAAACATGGTTAAAGTTCACTGCTTCAGTGAAGGCTACTTCACATGGTGGCCTCAGGTTTCCCAGTTAGGTCCCAGGCAAACCCCAGTGTGCAAATACTTGAATGCCCCATTGGTCAAAGCAAGTCATGTGGTCAGGCTCAAATTTAAAGGCTTGGAATAGGAAGAATGGCAAAGTCACATTGCCAAGAGGATGTACCTATGAGGACAGAAGATATGTACAGTCATTTTTTTATAATCTACTATGATAGTCTCTAGGATTTCAGTCTCTGCCTTATTAGCCATGTAACCTGCTGCCAGATTTATTCTTTAAAAGATAGGTTAGATCATTTCAGCTTATAAACATTTGACGAGTCTTGACTGTCTCTAGGATAAAACATAAATTCTTTGTCATGGCAATTAGGACCTTTTATGATATGGCCCTACATCCGTGTCTTGCATTATTTCCTAACCCTTGCAAATTTTCCTAACCTCATTATTCACTGTTCCCACACATGCTAAAAACTGCCCTAAATAAATGTACAGCAAGAGTTTCATGAGAAAGACAGCCACAGTCACTGTCCCTTGGAACTTACGGTCTAGTTGGGGGATATACATTACACATATAATTACCTAAGTAGTAATTGAGCTCAGGCTGTGAAATGTCCTAAAGACAAAATGCTTACTGCCCTGTGCATGTGTTGGGAGGACCTAACTGCGCCTGAGCGTATGTGGTGTATCTCTGAAATCGGAGGATGAACCAAACTCTTCCGGGTGAAATGGAAAGGTGACGGGTAGACAGTGTTCTTGGTTGGGGAACAATGTGTTTGCAATGAGGTGCAAATAAGCTTTCCCCTGGGCAGAAAATGGCGTGAACTCTTGGAAACACTGCAAGAAGCCCAGCAGGGCTGGTGTGGAAGTGAAGGGAAGACTTGCAGAAGATAACCTGCAAGAGTCTAGCTCATGTAGAGCACAGCAGATAATGCTACAAACTTTGGGCATTAACCTAAGAGCAATGGTTAAAGTATTTTTATTTTTATTTATAGAAGTATAGTTGATTTATAATGTGTTAATTACTGCTATACAACAATACAAAAGTTTTTCAGTTGTACCTATATATATGTTCTTTTTTTAATATATTCTTTTCCATTATGGTGTATCATAGGATGTTGAATACAGGTCTCTGTGCTATACAGTAGGACCTTGTTGTTTATAAAGTATTTTAAAAATTTGGAAAAAAAATATGCTGAGGCAGGATAAGTCAAATGGAGAAACTGCCTATTCTGTGTACATTTTTCTAATGAGATTAGTTTATCATATGGGACAGAGAAGGGAAAACACAAAAGTATCAATAGCAACATAAAGTGAGACATGTTAAGATGGAAATAAATTTTGGTTCCTGTGGAAGCATCTCAAAGAGAAACAGAAACCAAATGGGGGTCAGAGAAATATTTGTAAAGTGACAGAAAATCTTCAAGATTTTATGGATGTCTGAGGGGGTAAGAAAGGAGAGAATGCAATGCAAACATTGGGAATAATAAAAGCAAAGGAACTTTGGACTTGACAATGAAGCTGATGCAGTAGAGGAGCTCAAAGAAGTCCATTACAACTCAAGCACATGGTGGAAACAGAGAGTAGAAAGAGGTGAGATGAGGAAGGTGGTCGTGGGCTGCATGACCCCAAAGTGAGGGGTCAGGAAACTTAGGTTGGGTGATGGCAGATGTAGTTACTGTGTTCCAGGTGAATAAGCTTTTAAAAAAATATCTTTTGTGAATGGCATTTATATATTTAAGAATAACTAGTTTTGCAAGATGAGAAATTGGAGAGAAAAGTATATACTACTAAATAATTTTCAGAAGAAAATTAAAATAAAGGAGAAATTCATTTTCTATTTTCATAAAGTTTCAGGTTCTTGAATGCTATTAAAATATTATTCAAGAAATTCTTTCTCAGCCTGGAATATATATCTAATCTGCTCTGCTCCCTTTTCTCCACTATGTATGTAGACAGCTACTTTTTATCATGTTATTGGCTTCCGATTTCTAAAGGGAAGAATTAATAGAAGTTTGGCTTGACACAGTTACCATCATTTCTTACTTGAAGTCAACCATCTTTCAATGTCAGGATAAGAAGAATAGGTATGGAGCAGAAGATATTCATTCATATTAAAATTTGAGGTGATGAGAGGGACGATGAAAGAAACTAGGTGTTCAGTTTACGTGTGTGTCTCAAAAAAATCCAGGGGTGACAGATGGTCACAAGGTGTGGAAATATTACTAATGAAGGATACTTATAGAAACATAAGGGACATTAAAATACCTTTTAACAATTAAGGAAGAATAAAGGAAGGAGTAAATATGTGATTATTAACCTTTTGGCACCAGCAGCTCACGCTTCATGACAGGGTGTCTTTGGGTTGTGTGTTTTGCGTCATTATTTCCTCTGGAAAATTTATGTTTCCAGGTTCTCAGGGCCTGGGCTTAATAATCCAAACTCTCATCTAAAATACTTTGTTAGGAAGACTCACTAATGCTTGGGCGGATAGTGAATTTCTGCTACAGTACATGATATACTACTCCAAAGTTGCCAGATAATGGAATTTCCATATTTTGCTAATATAGTTTGGAAATTGTATATTCTGGCAAAGTCAAAGAATATATTTGTGCTTTATAAAATCTATTTTTGGGTGGAAGAGGAGGCATTGATATCTCAAGTTCCTGCAGTATTGTTTTATTTCCCTTTATATTTTGTCCAATTCTCTGTCTCTTCCAAGGAAGTACTCTATGGCCCATGTCAGATTTCCAACAATGCTACAACTAATTTTTAAAACCAACTCCCTTCCCCAAAAGGAAAAAGGGATGATTCCTTATCTGTGGCAATGAACAGCAGAAGAAAAATTCCTCATTCTTTTCACGTGAATTTCAGCCTCCTGGTATACATGTGTAATTGTCTAAATTAAATGTTGCAGATTTCCCCTCACTTCTAAATGCAATCCATTTAGGCATGACCTCTCCAACATATCCACTGTAATAAAGGGGAGACAAGCTTCAGGAAATTAGGTGCATGAATAACAACCAGAAAAACCTGACTGGCATAAGAGTGGAGAAGCAGTATGACTCAGGAGATAATACGGAAAACACTCCATTTTCTCATATGGTTGATATAATGGCACTTGAGAACATGATGAGCCGGAGAGTAAAGGGCTCCCTGACAAGTGAAGGGCTCGCCACTGAATTCTTGCAAGGCAACAAGGAACCAGGTGCCCCAGAAACAACGCACTATGTTTTCTCTTGTATTTATCTAGCTTCCTGATTCCTGGGGTTTCTACAAGTTTTTTTTTTTTTACATATATTAAGATATTCATTGTCCTGGCACCCATTGGGGTGTTAATGGGACACACTTTGCTTCAGTTACTTTTCTCCTTATGTTAAATCAAATCTTTGTATATCCAGCTGGTGTATCATAGATGTGAATATCCAAAACTACCACTCATACAATTCAGTAGGCTTCCTGTGGAGCCAAATAGCAAGTCAATCACCTGATGATATTTTGAATTTGTTTTCTACAAACTCTGTCTGTGACCCACCAGAAGAACCTCCTTTCTGACCATGAATGGTATCAGCCACCATTGCCAGTTTCCATTTTGGTGGGCAGGAGTAGGGAATCACTACTAGGATATTTCTAATCCTCTATCAATATGACTAAAACTATCTTCCTTTCATGACTTCCTTTACAAAAAATATCATTTACTCCTGTCATTCTCCCCAATCCTTTTGCTTCCCTACCCAATCCTTTCTCCTCAAGCCTCTGAACATTCATATAATAGAGTGGCAAATTTGTAAACCAGATAGGCTCTTCGGAGTATCTTCAAAATCTCTTGGCAGGGCCTTGATCCCAGTAGTCTGTCGTAATCAACCCAAGACACCAGGAGATAAAATTTCCCTTCCATAGATATTTTTATTTTTAAAAGGCTCTGAGAAATGACTACAAAAAAAAAAATCTCATCCTGAAGTATAAAAGAAGCGAAAGACTTGCAGAGGCATCAAGTACTTCTGTTCTGGTAGACAGCCTTTGTGTGCTTCAATTTTAACTCTTCTCTATAAAGATAGATCATTCAATGTCAAATACGTTCTGCTGGAAAGAATGTCTCTAAAGGTTGACCTGATTTCAGAGACCTAGACTTCACACTAAGCATCTTGTCCGTGTTGTAAGTAACAAGGTGGCAACTGGCTCACTGGTAGGGATCTCATAGTGACCATCAGTGGTTCTACCTGTTTTCTGAAATGACATAGGTGGCACTATGACCACAGTATTAGTAATAGTCTCTCTCACAGAGGCTTTTGCCAATTTCCATCAGCTTTTTAAAAATGATTGGAAGAGATCACCTCTGGGCTACAGTGTTAGATCTTCTTTTATACTAAAGCTGGACTTTTCAGCCACCTTGTAATCATCTAGCACAAAATGTTGATATTTTGAGTCAGACTGATCAACCATATTGTTATTGACTGCATATTTGAGTTCCTCAAAATTCATAAGTTGAAATCCTACCTTCCAGTGTGATGGTATTAGGAGGTGGGGCATTTGGGAGATAATTAGGTCATGAAGGTTCCAATTTCATGAATGAGATTAATACTCTAAAAAAAAAAAAAAAAGACCCCAGAGAGCTCCCTTGCTTTTCATGCCATGTAAAGATACAGTGAGAAGTTAGCTGTCTGTAACTCAGAAGGGTTCTCACCAGAACCTGACTATGTGGGCACTCTCATCTTGGACTTCCAGTGTCCAGACTGTGAGAAATAAATTCCTGTTGTTTACACCACCCAGTTTATGGTAATTTGTTATAGTAGCCCAAACTGACTAAGACATATATCATCAAATTAAATGATTAACATGGAAAATTGAGTTGGTATCTGGTCAGTTTAAATCTGGTACTTTACAATATCATCACAGATAAATTAGTTCTCTAGAAGTGATATCATTCCAAAATAGTCTTATTTCCTTAGAAACTGGTAACATGCTCTTACTTTCCCACCTTGTAAATAATACACATTGGGAGTAAGTAGTATCAAAACCACTTCCAAAAGAAGCTTACTTTGACGTATAATCTAGAGAATATAAATTCCATGAGAGCAGGGACTTCGTCTATCTGTGCATGGCTATATCCCTAGTACCTTGAAGGCGTGTTGAGTGAGAAATAAGTGCTGAGCAAACCAATGTATGACTCAGTGGATGTATCACTACTGAATCTGGGTTGTTGTAGATTAATAATGTTTTGGATGCCACCTTGAGTGGGAGCTTTTGTTCCCATTAAAGCAACTATAAGGAATTACTTCTGTAATGTAAGAGTGACACAAGATTTATAAGTATCAAGGATGATCATACAAATGACCAATGATATGACTAAGAGGCCGAGACCTGGTATGTGATGGAGAGACAAGAGAAATGTAGGACAAGAAGCTTATGTTACAGAGGCATACAGTTTAGTAGGGAAAAACTAAATAAAAGTGCAAAGTTGTATAGGATTAAGAGCAAAAAGAATAGAGGCAGGTTGAGATCTACTACAGGAGTTTAGAGAAGATGGGGATAAGCATGAGTGCTTTACAGTTGTTCATATGACTGTTGGGTGAAAACAGACCTGATCAGAAGAGAGCTGAGGCCAGAACAGACATGAGGAGCTGGGTGGTAGTTGAATTGTGAAGTTATATATTTCCGGATTAGTACTCTAGTGGGAATGGAGAGAAAGGCTGAACAGCATGCACTCACACAAACACACGCAGACACTGTTCTCTGCCAGGTATTGTGCTCAGCAAGTCACATATATTAGCTCATGTGAGGTGATTATGTCATTTAATCTTCATAACAACTCTATAAAATAGGTATTATTATCTCAGTTTTTCAGATGATAAAACCAAGTCTCAGAGAGGTGAAGTAATTTGCCAAGATCATAATTGTTTTAAGCAACAGAGCTAGAATTCAAACCTAAATCACCCTAACTCCAAATAATAATCTTTTATGAAAGGTCGTACCTAATATAAAAACAGCATAGAGTAAAAGGTAACTCAGGTTTTGAATGTAGAGCACTATGCATAAATAAGACATCTGGAAGAGACTGTAGTAAAGAAGAGGAAATATAGATGAAAAGTGGCTTTAAAAGCACTCCAGGAGTTTTATAGTAGTTTCCTTTATAGTAGTTTCTTAGAAGAATGGTACCTTCTATGTAATTCTAGACCCTCTTCTGTCCTCATATTTTGACTATTGGGTTGGAATTTTGAGGAATAATTCTGACCAGATGAAGTCCCAAATTATATGATTCTTTTTGCTCTAGGAAAGATTTCTCCAGTGGAGATTCTTTTGAAAGAAGCATGGTAAGGCTATAGCTATTTGGGGCCAAATCACAATTATTCAGAATATCATACTTCCCTCATTCTACAAACAATGTTGGATCTATTATTGAGTACATAAAGCCTTTTGTAATTTTTCCTCTTTGCCTTTGATCTGTTGTTCTCGTCCCATGAAAAGAGCCCCCTTTTTTTGGACTTCCTAGGTGGTGCAGTGGTAAAGAATCCACCGGCCAATGCAGGGGACACGGGTTCGAGCCCTGCTCTGGGAAGATTCCACATGCCGCGGAGCAGCTAAGCCCGTGCACCACAACTATTGAGCCCATGTGCCGCAACTATTGAAGCCCACGTGCCTAGGGCCCATGCTCTGCAACAAGAGAAGCCACTGCAATGAGAAGCCCGCGCACCACAATGAAGAGTAGCCCCCACTCACAGCAACTAGAGAAAGCCTGTGTGCAGCAACGAAGACCCAACACAGCCAATAAATAAATAAAAGTAAAATAAAATAAATAAATTTAAAAAAAAGTCAATGAGACATTAAAAAAAAAAAAAAAAAAGAGCCCCTTTTTGTCCTGCCTACTCTTTGCCTTATATACACATAAATAGATGAAATTCGTTGATCCTTTCAGACTCATCTCAAAAGGATTCTAGAACAGGTACCTTCACTCTTGCCTATTTGAAAACTCTTAAAGTCATAAATAATTCTCCTCTTTCTTTTATATCTAATCATTTAGCTAATTATTCTAACTCTCCTTTTAAATTTTATCTACATCTAACCACCTCTTAATACTTTCACCCATTACCATCCTGGTCCACACCCCATCTTGCATAATTTCTTGCCTGGATAATTACAATGGGCTCTTGAGAGGTACCCTATTTCTATCCTCACCTCTCTAAGGTCTATTTGCCATTCAGAAAACCAGGGTGATCCTGTTAAAATGCAAAAATATCATGTCTTTGGCCCAAATCCTCCAATGGCTTTCCATTGCACTTAGAGTAAAATTCAAATTCTTTTCCATGGTCTGTAAGGCTGATCATGATGTGGCACCCCTACTGCTACCTCGTTGAGTTTATTTCCAAGCATTCTTCTCCCTATTGATTCTGTTCCAGTTACAGCGACCGTCTTTAGCTCATCAAAACTAGCAGGCACGCTGCACCTCAAGGTTTTCACATGTGTTGTTCCCTGTGTCTGGACTGTTCCTCCCTTATATATCCACACGGCTCTCTCCCTCACTTTGTTCAGGTCAGCAGTCAGCCTTCTCTGACTTCCCTTTCTGAACAACCTCACTCCATAAATCTCTGCGCCTCCTTTTCTTGTTTTATTTTTGTAACATGAAACTGCCTAATATAGTATATGTATATATTTGTTTATTATCTGTCTTCTCCAACCAGAATGTAAGCTACTTGTGGGGAAGGACTTGGCCTATTTCTGTCACTCTTGCATCCCAAGTGCCTATAACAATACCTGACACATATCTCTCACCCCCTCCTGCATCCCATCCTGCAGTTCCCCTCTGGTCTCCAGGAATTCCTGAGAAGACCCTGAACAGCCCCTCCCCTTCCAACTGTCCTCCTCAGCATTTTTTAAAAGGGTTGCTGTGAGGGGCTGGAGAACCCCTAGGCCTCTACTGTGCAGGTAATTGTGGGCCGAAGAGAAATCACTGCCAGGGGCTGGACTCAGCTGTTGTCTCTCCTCCAAGGCTGGATGTATCTCATTCTTGGAGCAGTTTAAGAGTGGGTTATAGGCCTGGAGTGGACAGACAGACCAGCTTAGGGTCTGGCCTTTTCTTTCTTCTTACTTTCCCAGGTAGCTGGGCTAGATGCCCCCTTTTCCCTCCCTCTCTAGGACCACCCAGTCCTCATCCACAAATCCCTCCCCAGGTTCAAGCACAGACTTCATCATGAAAACTGTTTTCCCTGGTAGCTTAGTGAGCTGGTGCTGGTCCTGCCTCCTTCTGTGGCCCACAGGGCAAGCTAACCCAGCTCCAGGAGGCCCCCACTGCCTTCCCAGGCTTCCCCACAGGAGACTGCCCTGCAGTGTGGCACACAGGACCCCAAAGGAGGATCCAAAGGGCAAGCAGGGCATTGAGGAGCAGAAACTCAGGTATGAGAGTCCCTGTCCCCATCCCTGCTCACACTGTGTCCCAGCCTGAACCTAAAATCCTGCATGCTATGTTCTTAAAAATTTTTTTTTATTGAGATATAATTGACATTGTGTAAGTTTAATGTGTACAAACCTGTTAATTTGATATATTCATATATTGCAGTATGATTACCACTGTAGCTTTAGTTGACACCTCTATCACGTCACATAATTATAATTTCTTTTTTGTGGTGAGGACAACTGGTCTTTTAGCAATTTTGAAGTTATAATATAGAATTATTGGCTATATTACTATGGTGTGCAGTAGATCTTCAGAACTTATTCATCTTCTAGTTGCAAGTTTGCACCCTTTAACATCTCCCCAATTCTCCCACCCAGCCCCTAGTAACCACCATCCTACTCTGTTTCCACAAGTTCAGCTTTTTTTAGATTCCACATATAAGTGAGAGCATAGCGTATTTTTCTTTGTCTGACTTATCTCACTAAGCATAATGCCTTCAAGGTCTATCCATGTTGTTGCAAATGGTAGGATTTCCTTCTTTCTCGTGGTTATATGATATTCCATTGTATATATATCACATCTTCTTATCCATTCATCTATTGAGGGACACAGGTTATTTCCATATCTTTTGGGAATAAAACTGCAATAAATGTGACATATCTTTTTGATATCCTATTTTCAATTCCTTTAGATATGTACCAGAAGTGGGATTGCTTATAAAATCAACATACAGAAATCAGTTATGTTTTTATACACTAACAATGAAATATCTTAAAATGAAATATGAAAACTATCCTGTTCATAATAGCTTTATAAAACAATAAAATACTTAGGAATAAACTTAACCAAGGAAATGAAAGATCTGTACAATGAAAACTGCAAGACTTTGATAAAAGTAATTGAAGAAGACACAAACAAATGGAAAGATAATCCATGTTCATGGATGGGAAGAATTAATATTTTTTAAATGTCTATACTACCCAAAGCCATCTATATATTTGATTCAATCTCTATCAAAATTTCAATGCATTTTTCACAGAAATAGAAAAAAAATCCTAAAATCTGTATGAAAACACAAAAGACCCTGAATAGCTAAAGCAGTACTGAGAACAAATGTGGGGGCAACACACTCCCTGATTTCAAACTATATTACAAAGCTACAGTAATGAAAGCAGTACGGTACTGGCATAAAAATAGACACAGAGACCAATGGGAGAGAATTGAGAACTCAGAAATGAACCTCACATGTAGGGTCAACTAATATTTGGCAAGGGAGCCAAGAGCACTCAACTGGAAAACGATAGTATCTTCAACAAATGATGCTGGGAAAACTGAATAACCACATGAAGAAAAATGAAATTGGGGCCCTTTCTCAGAGCACTCACAAAAATTAATTTGAAATGGATTAAAGTATATTTAAGACCCGATACCATAAAACTTCCAGAAAGAAAACACAGGGAAGAAGCTCCTTAACATTGGTTGGAGCAACAATTTTTGAAATGGATTAAAGTATTTTTAAGACCCGATACCATAAAACTTCCAGAAAGAAAACACAGGGAAGAAGCTCCTTAACATTGGTCACAAGCAACAAAGGTAAAAACCAACAAGTGGGGCAACATCAAACTAAAAAGCTCCAGCACAGCAAAAGTAACAACAAAATGAAAAGGCAATTTACAGAATAGGAGAAGATATTTTCAAACCACATATTGGATAAGGGATTAATAACCAAAATATATAAAGAACTCATACAGCTCAATAGCAAAAAACAAACAAACAATAGATAGGCCAGGATCAAGATGGCGGAGTAGGAAGAAGTGCGCTCACTCCCTCTTGCAAGCGCAGCAGAATTACAACTAACTGCTGAATAATCATCGACAAAAAGACAATGGAACTCACCAAAAAAGACACCCCACATCCAGAGACAAAGGAGAAGCTGCAATGAGAAGGTAGGGGGGTGCAATCGTGTTAAAATCAAATCCCATAAATGCTGGGTGGGTGACTCAGAAACTGGAGAACAGTTATACTGCACAGGTCCACTCACTAAAGTGAGGGTTCTGAGCCCCACATCAGGCTTCCCAACCTGGGAGTCCAGCAATGGGGAGGAGGAATCCCCAGAGAATCAGACTTTGAAAGCCAGTGGGATTTGATTGCAGGACCTCCACAAGACTGGGGAAAATGGAGACTCCACTCTTGGAGGGCACACAAAAAAGTGTGCTCACCAGGACCCAGGGGGAAGGAGCAGTGACCCCATAGGAGACTGAACCAGACTTACCTGCTGGTGTTGGAGGGTTGCCTGCAGAGGTGGGGGGCAGCTGTGGCTCACCAAGGAGACAGGGGCACTGGCGGCAGGGGTTCTGGGAGGTGCTCATTGACATGGGCCCTCCCAGAGTCTGCCATTAGCCCCACCAAAGAGCCTGTAAGCTCCAGTGCTAGGTAGCCTCAGGCCAAACAACCAACAGGATGGGAACACAGCCCCACCCAATCTGCAGACAAGCAGATTAAAGTCTTACTGAGCTCCGCCCACCCAGCCCAACCCACCATCAGTTCCTCCCATCAGGAAGCACCCACGAGCCTCCTAGATAGCTTCCTACACAAGAGGGCAGACAGCAGTATCAAGCAGTATCAGCAGTATTCCATCTTGTGGAATTGAAAACCACAGTCACAGAAAGACAGAGAAATGAAAAAGCAGAGGACTTTGTACCAGATGAAGGGACAGGATAAAACCCCAGAAAAACAACTAAATGAAGAGGAGATAGCACCCTTTCAGAAAAAGAATTCAGAATAATGATGGTGAAGATGATCCAGGACTTTGAAAAAAGACTGGATGCAAAGATCAAAAAGTTTACCAAAGACCTAGAAGAATTAAAGAGCAAACAAACAGAGATATGCAACACAATAACTGAAATGAAAAATACACTAGAAGGAACCAATAGCAGATTAACTGAGGCAGAAGGGCGAATAAGTGACATGGAAGACAGAATGGTGATAATCATTGATGTGGAAAAGAATAAGGAAAAAAGAATGAAAAGAACAGAAGACAGCCTAAGATTCCCCTGGGGCAATGTTAAACGCACCAACATTCGCATGATAGGGGTCCCAGAAGGAAAAGAGAGAGAGACAGGACCAGAGAAAATACTAGAAGAGATCATAGTTGAAAACTTCCCTAACATGGGAAAGGAAATAGCTACCCAATTCCAGGAAGTGCAGAGAGTCCCAGGCAGGATAAACCCAAGGAGAAACACACCGAGACATGTAGTAGTCAAATTGATAAACATTAAAGACAGAGAAAAGTTATTAAAAGCAACAAAGGAAAAGCGGCAAATAACATACAAGGGAACTCCCATAAGGGTAACAGCTGATTTCTCAGCAGAAACTCTGCAAGCCAGAAGGGAGTGGCATGATATATTTCAAGTGATGAAAGGGAAGAACCTACAACCAAGAATACTCTAACCAGCAAGGATCTCATTCAGATTCGATGGAGAAATCAAAAAAGCTTTACAGACAAGCAACAGCTAAGAGAATTCAGCACCACCAAACCAGCTCTACAACAAATGCTAAAGAAACTTCTGTAAGCAGGAAACATAAGAGAAGAAAAGGACCTACAAAAACAAAAACAAAACAATTAAGAAAATGGTAATAGGAACATACATATCGATAATTACCTTGAATGTAAATGGACTAAATGCACCAACCAAAAGACACAGACTGGCTGAATGGATACAAAAACAACACCCATATATATGCTGTCTCCAAGAGACCCACTTCAGACCTAGGGACACATACAGACTGAAAGTGAGGGGATAGAAAAAGATATCCCATGCAAATGGAAATCAAAAGAAAGTTGGAGTAGCAATAGTCATATCAGATAAAAAAGACTTTAAAATAAAAAATGTTACAAGAGACAAGATAGGACACTGCATAAAGATCAAGGGATCAATCCAAGAAGAGGAGATAACAATTATAAATATATATGCACCCAATATAGGAGCACCTCAATACATAAGGCAAATGCTAACAACTATGAAAGAGGAAGTCCACAGTAACACAATAATAGTGGGTGACTTTAACACCCCACGTACACCAATGGACAGATCATCCACACAGAAAATTAATAAGGAAACACAAGCTTTAAATGACACAATAAATGAGCTTGACTGAATAGATATCTACAGGACATTACATCCAAAAACAGCAGATTACACACTCTTCTCAAGTGCACATGGAACATTCTCCAGGATAGATCACATTTTGGGTCATAAATCAAACCTTGATAAATTCAAGAAAATTGAAATCACTCCAGTGTTCACTGTAGCACTATTTACAATAGCCACGACATGGAAGCAACCTAAATGTCCATCAACAGATGAATGGATAACAAAGATGTGGTACATATATACAATGGAATATTACTCAGCTGAAAAAAGCAGTGAAACTGGGACATTTGTAGAGACATGGATGGACCTAGAGACTGTCATACAGAGTGAAGTGAGTCAGAAAGGGAAAAACAAATATCATATATTAACACATATATGTGAAATATAGAAAAATGGTACAAATCAACTGGTTTGCAAGGCAGAACTAGAGACACAGATGTAGAGAACAAACATATGGACACTAAGTGGGGAAAGGGGGAGGGTTGGGGGGGAATGAATTGGGAGATTGGGATACCAAGTTATACACTCTAAATGTATGCTGTTTATTGTCTGTTAACTGTATCTCAATAAAAGTTCTTAAAAAAACAAACAAAACCCCCCCAAAACCAAACAACTCAATTAAAAAATGGGCCAAGGAACTAAATGGATATTTTCCCAAGGAAAACATACAAGTGGCCAATGGTACATAAAATATTGTTCCACATCAATAATCATCAGAGAAATGAAAGTCAAAACCACAGTGAGATATCACCTCACACTTGTTACAATGGCTACTATCAAAAAGACAAGAAATAACAAGTGTTAGTGAAGATGTGGAGAAAAGGGAACACTTGTGCACTGTTGGTGGGAATGTAAATTGGTAAAACCACTGTTGAAAACAGGATAGATTTCCTCAAAAAATTAAAAATAGATCCAGCAATCCCACTTCTGGGTATATACCCACAGGCTGTGTTCTAACAGCAGGTAACTCACCTTGCCTGGCTGGGCCTATGCAAAAAAATCTTCGTACTTGAACCAGGAGAAACATGCATCTTTGGGATCCTGTGCAGCCCTGGACTCCAGGAACAGTAGCCAAGGGCTTTCTTGTAGACTTGTCCCCAGTTCCTGCAAGTATGACCCAGGCCTTCTTGCCTTGGGCTGCCTTAAAGTACCACTGCTCCCACTACTGGGGTCTCTGTAGGCTGTACCTAGGCCTGGCCCTTGGTCTTCAGAAGAGCCTCGTGGCAGTGGCAATAGCTCCATCTCCCCAGGCTGAGGGCCCTGAGTCTGAGTTAGACCCCTACACTGTGGCTCCCTGCCCACCTCTGGGCTGACATGGCCCAATTCAGCCTTAGCTAACTTGCTCTCTGTTGCTATCCTATTTATCTGGTGTCCCAGCTTTTACCCCTAATCTGGCCTTTGTGTACTACTGTGAGACCAGCAGGGGCAAAAGGAAGCTTGTGGACCTGACCCTGAAGGCCTCCTGCTCTCCTGCTACATAACAGTTTGTAGGTTTCTCTTTCTCACTAGTCAAAATAAGTGGTAAGTCATATGCCTTTCCTTCTCAGGACATGGTGCACATGGTGGCTGGGCCAAGGCTGGTTTCCCGACCTGCTCCCTTTGTCATTTTTCCAACTCCTGGGCACACTGCATGACATACATTTCAATAAAACGTATAGCCTAGTTAATTTGGAGGACTACTGAAAACATTGGTAATAATCAAGAGACTGAAAATATGGTCAGTAAAGGTGGAGTTATGAAAAATGGAAGCCACAAAAGGACCTGATATAATTTTTGGAGTCAAAAAGTGTCTAATCTCTACCAATGATTGAGTAATAAAAATGAGTGTAGTCAGAACCAGATATTTTGATGAGGCTGTACTGACTACACAAATTCTATTGCAAGCCTACATATCTTTTACCTGCAGAGAGATCAGAGTTAATACTGTAAGAAATGAGTCAAGACATAACTTCACTGACACTAGCATCCACTAACCCCCAGGAAGAAACAAAGTAGATAGGCTTTGAAACTTACTAAAAAATCAAGCAGACAATGATGAGATTGTCCCTGAGGTTTTCACAACAGAATGAATTTAGGATAGGCTGAATGGTATGTAGATGCTAAATGAAGAAATTTCTCTCTCTCTTTTTTTTTTCCTACGTAAGAGATTGATCTTCAAGTTCTTATGTACAGAATGGATCATTATTCACCCAAGTATGGTGCCCATCTAGAGACTATGGATTCCACATATTTTTCACTCTCACATAGGAGCGGCCATGTGACTGCATTCAGATCGAAGGATGCTAGCAGAAATAATATGCGCATTGTCCAGTTCAGTTCTCTCAAAAGTGAAGTCACTTGGCTTTGTCTCTCTTTCACCTTCCCATGGAAGGAAGCATGGATGAGGAGGTAGTTCAACTGTGTGGATAACAGTGCTCAAGTGGAATAGTGATGCAGGCTGAATTGTGTCCCCCCCACCCCAAAATTTGTACGTTGACGTCAACCCCAGTACCTCACAATGTCGCTGTATTTGGAGAGAGGGTCTTTTAAGAGGTGATTAAGTTAAAATAGGGCCATTGGTGCAGTCCCTCATCCAATATGACTGGTGTCCTTATAAAAAAGGAAATTTGGACGTAGACATGTACGGAAGGAAGATGATGTGAAGATACAGGGAGAAGATGACCACCTATAAGCCAAGGAGAGAGGCATTAGAAGAAATAACCCTGGCCTCCAGAATTATGTGAAATAAATTTCCATTGTTTAAGCCACCCAGTCTGTGGTACTTAGTTATGGCAGTTCTATCAAACTAATATAAAAAGTAAGATGGATGAAACCTGTATCCCTGAATGAAGCAGAGCTGTCTAACTCCCTTGATTGTCTGCCTAACTCTGGACTTTTATGGGAGTGAACTAAATTATTCTGTTTGAGTTCATGTATTTTGGTGTCCCTTTGTTATAGTAGCTTAACCTATACTCTAGTATAATACTTAGTGGGGAAAAAAGGGAAACAAGCATTTAACAACAGAGAGAGTGAGGCAAACCATGACATATTCACTGAACATAACCATGAACTAGGACCTCAGCATGGAAAATGACTGATAAAAATTTAAGTTTGTAAGTCATATATTCCTCAAAGTATGTAAAATATGCATACACTAAATGTCTGGAAGCAACTGTAGTCAAAAAAAAAAAAACAAAACCTACTGGTTGTGTTAGAAGATTAGACACATAAAATGTGGCTTCTTTATTTTGATAATTTAAACCAGTTTCATCAACAATACATGTACCTTTAGACTTATCTCTATAATTTCTACTTACTACCCTATAAATTTAGGTCAGCAAAGAGAATCATGCTTAGACATTAACCCCACCTATTCTGGTTTTGAGAAAAGTGCTACATGTTGTTCCTGCTTCCTATCTCTTGGCTTTCTTCTTACCAGTTCTTCCCAGTGTTATCTTACTCCCCATTTTCTTACAGACCAGTAAGTGGAGTGGAGCGGCGTGGTCAGAGATGGACGGATTGAAGACAGGGACGAAAGATGGGAGGAAATACAGAGCAGGCATTCCAGTTCCTTTCATTCCACTTCAATCCCTGCAGAATTCATCACAAATCTGAAGCAAAGCTATTAAAGCTTCTGAAAATTATAGACACATCTGTGTGTTATCTACAAGGTATAAATGAGGCCTGAATGTTCTCCAATGTGAACAAGCTTAGCTGAAATAACAGCATGGGAAGTCACTGATTAGATTGTTCGGCTGACCAAATCCATTCAGTGAATGGCTGTTTTAAAAGCATTGTAATTATGAACTTTTGAGTGCTGGCCCATAGACTGTTTTCCAGCTCATTATTCAGAAGAAGCAATATACAACTCATACCACATCATCTCTTGTTTCTGTTTCATGAGAATACAGCCTTCTTTGTTAGGAATGTATGAATTTCCTTTCAAAACTACTAATAGAAAATCATTAAAAGAAACTCCAAGTGAAAGTAGGTATGCCTCATTGTTTTGTTTTAAATATATATAGCAAATCTAAGCTTTCCAGAAGACTATTTATTTTATGATTATTTGTAATGAAAAACAATTTTTAGACGTAGAAAATAATTTTATCACTGATGCTTTAAAATACTATTTCTTCTTGTAATGTTTTAAATTGAAGGGGGGAGGCATGTTCAAGTAATTGAAAGGTGACAGTAAGCACCTGTCAGATGCTGGCAGCAATGATGTACTATCTTGAGTTCTATAATTTAGGATCAATACAAAACAAAACAGCACTTTAATTTAGTAATAACTTTAAGGCTTTATTAATTCCTCAAAGCACCCAGAGAGGAATGGTGTTGCACAAAAGGCCTAATTTGGATCTATTTTGAGCAAAAGCACCAGCGTGGATTTCCTAGAAAAGATGCTAAGCAAACAATACCTCCAACACTGCATAATCTCCATGGGTAGTAATACTGAGAAACTGTAATCAAACACAATTGAATAATCATGTAGTAGAGGTGTTTATGACATTGGATATGAATTTGAACTATACGACCACTAATTTCATGAATTTTATTGAACGTATTGATAAATGCGGGGAGGGCTTACTTTACAGTAATGTAAGAACATAAAAATGACTATGCAAGCTGAAACAGTGCAAAGCAATCTTAATAATCAATGGCGGGAAATTATATTTGTTCAAAGACCTTTAAAATTTTTTCATCAAAACACTAAAAACTCTCTTACTGTGGTTTATAAATGTATAGAGAATTAAAAATAATAGTGAAACTAGTATTTACTATACTATAATTTAAAACATTAGAAACATTGACTATTAAAATGCTTTCTTTATTTGAAAAATCTTATGAAGAGTAGTTTGAATACTGCTTTCTTCCTCTGGCCATATACCTTATAATATGGAGCTAGCATCTCTTTGATGACTTGATGAATTGTCAGATTCCTTTCTAAGTTTGGATCCACTTCCAACATTTTGTCTTTGCTCTTTCGTATGTTATGAAATATCTCTGAGAGTTTCTTTAATGTAGAGTTTTATGCCAGTGTCACTTCCTCTGGGACACCATCATCCTTTCAGTCACAACCACTTTCCTCATTTACGTGGATAAGTTTGCCTTCACTAAGTTCGTCTAGCTGTATATCTAGGGTCTCAAATGGCAAACAGTGGCATTGTCAACATCCCACGGTCAGCTATTTCAAATTTCACTTTCCAGCTTTATCACTTTCCATCTCTTTGCTGTCAGTTCTCTCTTTGCATGATCTATTTTTGTAAAATGTTACGTGATTTATCGCTGAGAAACAGAACTACACACTTTGCTGTCTGAACTGAATAACGTGTGCCATGACCAATTGCCCACAGACTTTGAAACAAGTGATATGATTGGTCACAGGTCACGATGCACATCTGTTACTGAATAATGACTTGTACACTGAAGAGCTAGCAGAGAAGTTTGCACTCAAAGTGATTACTCACTGAAATTGGAATCACGCTATTAGGGGATTGGTGTTATTTATCTAATCTGTGGTAACTGAAATTTGCATATATCAGAACCATGCAAAGTGAGGACAGGTGTACACCAATACTGTTGTTTAGGTACTTTAAAAACTGCTCTTATACATATGGGGGGTGGTGTGGATGAAAGAAATAACTTCATGTCCTAAAAGGAAAGTATTAACCAAAGTGAAATATAGGATAATCGAGATAATAGAGGGTAGAAATGATAAGTGCCTATGAACCCATGGTGTCCCCTACACTATGTCCTCTCAGGCAAGATGCTCAGGCTCTGTGTGCCTCTGTAAAATGTGCGATAATAACTGCCAACTGAAAAGAAAATGCACAATGTGAGAGTCTCGAGTTAAGTTTTATTTGGGGCAAAATGAGGACTATGGCCCAGGAGACCGCATTTCAGAAAGCTCTGAGAAACTGATCCAAAGAGGTGTGTTGGAAGGTCAGTGATTTGGGGGAAGGGGGAGTACATGCAATCAAGCACATATTTTTTGTCGAAGGTTGCTGCTAGTCTCGTGAAGGTTACTGCTAGTCAGGAGGCGTAGGCATCACCATGAAGGGTTTCAGTGCTTTTCTAGATACCAGGAGATGCAAGAATTGGGCTCATAAAATCTTCTCCTGAAAATCTCTATCTGAAGACCTGTTCTGCCAGTTTTTTCCAGAGCACAGAGTGTCTCATTCCTGATCTCCACCCTGAACTCTTTTCAGGGGGTGTTGAAGGTCAGCAGCTGCAGCAGCTCATGATTTAATCCTTAGAGAGGCAGGTGGCAAGTGCCAATTTGTAGTTGGCATAACAATACCTACCTTATAGGGTTATCATAATAACTGAATCAAAATTAAACAATATCTACTTATAGGGTTATCATACGTAGAAGCCTAAGAACAGTACCTAGCACACTGTAAGCACTTCACAAACACTAGCTATGAGAGCAGGAAATAAGAGCAGGAAACCCTAGTAGATAAAGGAAGATGTAGTCTAGTGGAAATTATCTAAACCAAAAACAAACAAACAAACAAAAAACAAACAAAAAAACAAAAAGGGAAATATTTAGGGTGTTTTTATGTTTCCTTTTGTCATGAACTATAGTAAGGGTGATGCAACCTTCATGTTGTATTTGATATAAAATATCACTCTTCTTAGAGAGAAGCCTGATTTAAGATTAAAGCCAAAACATCTAGTAATGAAGAAGAATACAAATAGGCATCTATATTTTCTTAGAAATAAAATAGATTAAATGACCCCTGGTTTTATAAATCATTGAATTTGTAAAATAGTTTGCAGTTATTTACATATTTCCAATAATGCCCAAATGGGGTCATGGATGAAATTATTCTTTAAAAATCATTCCCATCAAAGTAATCTACTTGAAATAGGTCATCCTGTTTCCTTTATTAGTGAGCTAAAGATTTCTGCAAGGACAGTTTACATCAGCACTGGATTTTACCTGTATCTGTTTTATCTATTTTGGCTATAGTTATAGTGAAACTTTCACCGATACTCACAAAGCAGCCACACTCTCCCTGTGGCAATTTGCAGCCAAACACTACCTGTAAGTTTTGTGGCAGAACCCACGTGAAAGTTCCTCCCTCTCAGCTGCGGGATCATCCCTCACCTCAGGTTAAGTTCTGATGAACAACCTGAAGAGCAGCATGTCAAAACCTATCACCTGTGTGCTCCTCTGGGTGGCTGAGTCATGGCCTCGCCGACAAAGGCCTTCTTTACCAAGTCTAGGTCTTCCTTAGGGCTCTGGCTCCTTGAACCAGCAGGGCCACAAGAGTAATATTATCAATCACATGAGTGTATTTTATGATAGAGTCAGAAAAGTCTGACTTTCTGAAAGTTTCTGTGTTTTTACACAATCATGTGGTAGCTCAGCTGAATGTCCAAGAGGTACAAGCGTTAGAGCTGGAAGGAGCTGTTGACATCATTGCTATCATTTAACTGATAACAGCACTGATGGCCAGAAAGGTTGCACAGTTATCAGGCTGCAATACTAGGTCTAAGAGCATCTCTTCAGTCTCCCAGCCCAGTGATCTTTCCTGCTTATCTTATATCTTTGTCTCTCATGGTCATTTCCTTTTTTGTTTCATTATACACTTACATACACATAACTGCAATTTAATTTAATAGATACTATCAAGAGATTGCATATCTATGTGTGACTTAGCATACGCACTCACCCCAAAATGCTCATTTTTTAATGTTTTCATAATACCCTTATGAGCAAAAAAAATTTCTTAGCTAAAACATAAGAATGCATGGAAATGATCTGAGACCAATGAAATATCATATAAGAGAAGGGTCTTATAAAACGTTGCCAACTACTGGGTAAGCTTGCCCCACAAGCACAAAGGTGTCAGCTGCTAACATCCTTGCTTTTCTTGCCTCGAGCTGGTTATCGTGTGTGTCTGTGCCATCTGGGTGCATCATATGTGTGTGGTGATTTTGCAATAAACACATGGTAACTAAAATGTAATCAAGAAGCAGAATGACAGTGCAAAAAAACTAAGAAATAAGGTTAGGTTTTAAACTGAACTGTATCCTTACTCTTTCGAGTTGAGAAATTTAAGTATATTATTGATATCTGACATTAGTGATTGAACATGAAAAATGAAATAAAGAAAAGGGGTTATTTCCTAAAGAGGTAAGCATGTACACATAAAACACACACATACATACAAACACACATGTTCACTTGAAGGGCCACCCTGCTAGGCTGGCAGGGCCCTGTGAATGACAGCCTATGGGGGCAGTAGATGATAAGGTCCAACTGTACTTTGCTGTCTTCACCATTCTGTTCCCAGAGTATTTTGTCCTCTTCTTTTCCTTTTTTTTCTTTTCATTTTAGCACCAGGTTCAGCTTGCCGACCTGAACCTGGTCCCTGATACACCTTAGAATCTCATAGACATGGGGCCAATACCTTACTCCAAAGGACACTTCTGAGTCCCTGCATATTCATTTGTATTACACAGCATGCTGGGACTCAGGCAAACCATCACCTGATGACTAGATTCCAAGAGAAAATGGGAAATTTGAATTATTTTAAAAAGAGCACCATTCTTCCTTTCAATTTGTCTATAAAGATACACCTATAACTTAAGGAAGTTCTTTCATGGCCCTGCTTTTTTGGCCAGAATGATCAATTGAATACATAAAATATTTCTAATATGAAAATATCTCTACTTTATTATATGCGTATATTATTAGACATCTAAAACTCCTAGACTATACTGAAAACCTGAATGCAGGTAATATCTGACAAGTCAAATTGAATTGGGGGTCAGGCATCTAAAAATATATCTATCTTGGGGTTCAGTTTCCTCATCTGTAGAGATAAGACATTGAGTTGGAAATTTTTTTATTACTACACATTGGGTGCTTTATCTTCTTCATTGGCCATAGAAATCTTAGCTTAGCTCATTTCCCTATTCCTCTTTATTTTTATTTATTTATTTATTTATTTATTTATTTATTTATTTATTTTTTATTTTTACTTTTTTTGGCACACGGGCTTAGTTGCTCCGCGGCATGTGGGGTCTTCCTGGAGCTGGGATCAAACCCGTGATCTCTGCATTGGCAGGCAGATTCTTAACCACTGCACCACCTAGGAAGCCCCTCTATTCCTCTTTAAAACACAAGAGAAGAATGTTGACTTGAATTATCCAGATAACTGTCTAGATCTGAAATATAGTTAGTTAGCAAACACACCCTAAGATGTCTTCTCGCTCTGAGAGTGAATGGCTGAATATAGACATGGATGATGAAGTATAGAGACACACTCCCAAACATCAAAATAATGCTCACTATAAAAGCCCTGCTGAATTCTTTCATTTAAAAAAATGGACTATAAGGAATTTAATCTTAAAACTAAATAATAATGGTACAATTATATTTTTCTCCCAAGAAGGGAAGGAAAGAGGAAAGGAAAGAGAAGGAAGGACAGAAGGAAAGGGGGAAGGAAGATAGGAAGGAAGGAGTGAAGGAAGGAAGTCAGGCAGAAGGAAAGAAGGAAGGTCCTTAAACTCTTTTCCCTCAGAGGAAAGATTAATGTAATGGTTGATAATAATGCCCCGATCTAATAGAAAGTTTCTCTTTCTACTATCGAAACATGCAAAATAGAATCTTTCTTTTTCTTCACTTATCAAAAGAGATATAGTTTATTACCTTCAAAGTCCACGTCTCCAACTAATTTTGTCTTTCCTGTTATTGGGTCATGGATGTAGTTGATACCCACATCGATTACAGCAGCACCTTCTTTAACCATATCAGATGTAATCAACTTGGGAATACCTGAAAGCAAAAGAGTTGTAAAACACTGGAAAATACTTAACCTTTGTCCTTGAGTATAACAAAGGTTTATACATCTCATGTTTTTGTTTTCTTGGAAAGTTAGCACACAGGGGCGTCTCTGGGTGAAATCCTGCCAGGATTTACCCTTTCACCTTAGAGAGTGCCTACCAGATTTCTCCAAATGGACACCTGCTTGAGCAGCATCCTTTTGTATTCCATGTACTATAAATAGCATGGGGAGATTATGGAGATAAAACAGGCTCCTACCGAGGGTGAATGGAGTAGAATGAAAACAATTTGGAAGATGGAGGCAGAGAGAAGGAAGAGAGGGAGGGAGGGAGGAAGGATAAAAAGAAAAAAAGCGAAGATGGTAATAATTCATGTTGGGTTTTGGTAAACTGTAAAGTGCTGTACCCAAAGTATTATCAACTCCAAACATGAAAGGCTATCTTGAGCTTTATTTTTATTTTCTCTTAGGGTGTTTGATTCATGATGTCTGTATGTGACTTGGAATGGTGTAAGAAAGAGTAAGTTCTACTTACTATTTCTCCATTCAAGTTTGAAAGCTCTACAGAGATGTTATATCACCATCTATTTTTGTAACTCTTTTCAAATTTTATTTCAGGTACAACAGTACCAGCTAACAATGGCTAGTGTTCCAATTTTTTTTTGTTGTTATTAATTAACAAACCATTCCCAAACTTAGTGTCTTAAAACAACAACTTATTATTATGTTCCACAGTTGTGTGAGTTAACTGAGCTCAGCTGGATGGATTTTCTTGGTGGTCTTTCACATAGCTGGAGTCAGGTAATGGCTGCGGCCGGAGTCATCTAAAGCTGTGACGTGGCTGGTTATCCGAGGTGGCACACTCACAGGGCTACAGTTGATGCTCATGGTGGCTGATCTCAGCTGAGGCTGTCCACTGGAGCACATAGGTGTGGCCTCTCCATGCCACTTGGGCTTCGCACAGCCTGGCAGCTGGCTTCCAAGAGTGAATGTTCCAAGTGATAGGAAGAAGGTACCTGTCGCTTAAGGCTGAAACTGGCACAATGTTACTTCTATCATATTGTATTAGTCAGGCAGTGACAGAATCCACTTTGATTTAAAAGAAGGGATGGAGATGCCATTTCTCAGCAGGAGGAGAATCAAAGAATTTGTGTCCATCTTTACTCCACCAGAACGCCTCTGGTGGACATTGTGTCTGGTGGGTGATTTACTCACTTTCATATGCTACATCCCTTGCCAGAAAAGGGTTACTTATTGTTGTGTTGGCAGAGGCTTTCTTCTAGCATCTGAATATCCAGTTAAAGCATTTCAGATGGTTTAAATGTCACCTTGTGACATATGATTTTTACTGCTAGTAAGAATTGAAAGGCTATAAAGAAACAGTCAGTGCCAAAATAGATGTAGTTGGCTGATAGGTTTCTCAGCCACATAATGATACAACCAAGAAGGCAACAATGTTTTAGGTATATTTTTTCTCTTGCTTTCCTATCCTATCCCATAAAACTTCTTCCTTTTTACCTAGCATAGATATTGAGTATTGCTCTAAAGCTAGTCATAAAATCCTGTTTCTTCTTGGCATCCAATAGAATAAGAAACCGTAATTGATTGTGGCTGCAGGAAATATTTTTAAAATTAAAATGTTGATGAAATAGTTATTAAAATCCAGATACTATGCTTTTGAGAAAGATCCAAGTCTCCCTCCTAATTAGAATTGTTCAATACAATATCTCAGAGAATATCAACTGGCAATGGTCAAATGCACAATTTTCAAAAATGAGGGAAATATGAACTTGATTTTAATTCCCAGGAAAATTACAAAATGGAAAAAAACTGAATGCATTTTTTTTTCTGATGATGATGTTACATGTGTCCACTGTAGAAAATCTGAACAATATGTAAAAGTTTGAGTAAAACAAAAATCACTATAATCTTGCCATCCAAAGATAATAATTGTATTTTTATCGTATTTCTTTCTAGGATTTAAAAATACTTCACATTAGATATAAAAGCCTGTAATTTTGTTTTTGTGCCTCAAATTTTGTATCTTACTTTGTGCCTCGAATTGTGCCTCATTTTGTATCTTACCACTTTGCATTTAAATTAAATTGTGAGCATTTTCCTATTTCATCAATTATTTGAAATTTAAAAACCACATGTAATAATTTATTATATGAATTACCATAATAAGTTATCCATTCCTGCACTCTTTCCAATATTTTGCTATTATAAATAATGCAGTGATGATAATTTATGTTCAGAAAACTACGATGATTTCTGAATTGCAGCATTAAATTTGACAATGTTTCACTGAACCCTTACTAACATGATGGAAAAATGTGGGATGGATAAAAGCTCTCATTGGTACAGTCATGACTAGTTAAGTAACATATTCTGAAATGTTTTCTCAATGCATCTGTAAGAAGGTCTATTGAGGTCTTCCATACAAAGTATTTTTCAGTGCCATTTTCAAATTTTGTATGAAGAACTTGGAAGAATACATTGGCATTGCAATGGTTGTTTAATCTTTGTCCTTCTCCAGGTCCATTTTCTACCTTTCTCTGCTCTACTTTATGGCAGGGATGGGACTGATCCTTATAGAGGTCTTGTGTGCTTCCTGTCTCTCTTGGAACTCTGTCACAGCCGTGAGAACAGTACAAGCTAGCCATCTGGCAGATTCAAATCCTGTGAAGAGAGCTGAGTTGTTTCAGTGGAAACCATTTTAGACCAGTCAACTAGCCAACCACCAGCTGAAAGGTAGATGCTTGAACAAGCTAAGTCAAGGTCAGAAGAAATTAGGCAAGGTCACCATAATTGACCAGTTGAACCAGACTCATGAGAAATTTTTTTAAAAGGCGGTTGTTTAAAGTGATTAAGTTTGGGGGTTTTTTGTTTTTGTTTTTTATACAGTAAAAGCTGCATAGCTTATATTAACAAATGACACAAAACTGGATAGAATAGCTAGTAGATAGCCACTTTGGAATAATGGACAATAAATAGCAATAAGAATTTGAAAGGGGTTACATGTATAATTCTGACCAGTTGCTTTACTTGATTAAAACTTCACTAAAAACTATTAGGTTACAAATAGTGTCCACATACAGGGAAATAATGTTTTTCACTATATATTCAGCAGACTGTCTCTGGAAATGTTAGTTGTATTCTAGAGAATGATCTAGAGAAGAATGATTAGAATAGATCATGTCACATGGAGCAAGTGCTATCAAACTAGTTGGTTCAACTGCTGACCGTCAGTCTGTGATGGTAAAGCAGACTATGCCACAATGTAAAGCACCTGTATCACTAAACATGCTGTTGAATTCAGCTAGCTTTATTTTTTCATAACAAGACTTTTTCAATGAAGAAAGCAGTATGTTGACTTATATCCTGCCACAGCTCCTTATCTTGTTGTGGACCTATAACATATAGTTCCCAGAGGGTAAGACACAGTCATGAGCCAGTACTGGTCCACACATTGACTATCTCTGAAATAGAGGAATGGTTGAATAAACTCAGGCTGACTATCTGAGGGGTGTGTGTGGGGGGGGGACTAAAAACAATCAAAACCCAATAATTGTAGCAGTGTCTTCAGTATGTTAAACTGAATAGGGAGTAGATTTACTTTACGTATTTTCAAAAGGAAGAATGAAGGGACAAAGGAAGGGAATAGATTTTAGCTCAATATAGAGAATATTTTAAGAATAATAAAATAAGCCACAAAGGGAAATCCTTATCCTCATTAGAAATATTCACAATAGGGTAAAGAAGAAATTGAACTGGGAAGGTTAATGATGCTTTCCAATTCTATGATTTAAACATTCTCTTGTCTAGTAACATTTAAAATTTTTTTTTTCTTTCTTCTCTCAACTAATTCATTTCTGAACCTTTGCAGACTTCTGACCCTATTATTCTACTAAAGAAAAGATAGAAATAATACAAATTGTACTTAGTTGAAATGACAACAGATAGGCAAACAGGGCCTCTGCTTCAGATATGTTAAATACTCTAAGTCGTTCATTTACATTGCTGTCTCCTAGAGACAAATGATTGTACATGTAAAGTGGTTCATTAATTGTATCTTTAAAGACACTGAAAAGAAATTTCTTAGACATGATACAGTTCATTCCCCAAATATACAAATGCAACCTATTTAAATTATTTGATTAAAGTGAAATATCATTAAAAACTATTTAAATCTTTGGAAAAGATGTTAGATACCAGTAGAATGTGAAGTCAGAAAAAATTTTTTTTTGCTTTTTGTTAAAGTTGAAAATGAACAGTGATGTCAAGTGAACATTTCCTATGAGCTTTTTTTTTTGATGTGATAATTCCATAGAAACCTATCCTTAATTCTTATATAATTTGAAGTCTCAAGCATTATATGTGAGAACCGAAACCATCCACACCCACAGAGCTTACTGTATACATTAATATGATTTTACTATTTCACTGTCCTCATCAACATGACTGTATTATTCCAGGAGACTCTTGCTCAGAAAGATAAAAGTTTCAAGTAATTTTACTGTCTCAAGAACATACTGAAAGACTCATTTTAATTAATATCAAACTGTTGGGCTTTTCAACAGATAATGTCAAAATTTACCAGACTCTTGGAAATCCTTGCTTTACATCCTCTCCTTGTTGTGTCTGCCAATCTTAATCTTTTATATGATGATCCTTACCTAATTCTAGTCAAAGTTTCAAATTAAGAGACTTGCCTTAAAACAAACTTCAACATCTCCTAAATATCCCAACTTTGCTTCCACACCCCAAGATATTATTAAGGTAAAGTGGCTCCCTGGGGGGAAAAATCCCTGATTTGTGGAATTTGATGATTTCTGTGGTATAAGCACTCCTACCATGGCCAACTTCAAGCTACCCAGGTGACATCCCTGAGCATGGAATTGGGAAGAGATTGTTCAGAATCCTTTGCAGGCTGACAGGAGCTAGCTCCGGCACAACACTGTGCCTACAGGACTGTCAAGATGGTGCTCTCCTCTGCTTCTGTAACCTAAACTCAGATTTGTCTTATTAACGACTTGTTTGGGTGATATTTGGGAGAAGCCAGTATTCAACAATACTGGGGATGTGTGAAAAATCTAATCAAGAACTTCTCTTGGTCATGGTCCAGGACCTCAACTTGGAAACCATAGTTGCCTCTGTGGCCCCTTGAGTCTCTTGCTGGTACAGGGAGCTGTTGACCTCTGTGACTGGGATGATGAGGTAGGTTTTGCACTGAGTCCAAAATCTGATTTCTTTTTATTAAAGCTCCCCAAATGTTCCATTTATTCTGTCTTCTTTAAATAAGAACCTCATTTTAGGAATCCTTTGATTATCTGTTCAGTTGAATAACTTTCATCCTTGGTGGAAATCAGTGTTATTCCTTACAGCACAGTTTGTCTCTGTCGCTGTCATCTTCTGTTGTGTATCTATAGGGAAGAGTTCACAGGGAGGGGATGGGGGTAAGCTGGATAAATCCACTCCTCCAACTGACCCTGAGCACTGAAAAATTCCAAAAGTATCTTCTGAATTTTGGAAAATTGCGTGGAAAAGCTTTGCCTCAGGTCACTTAGCAACATTTTATGAGAACTTTCCTCAGGGCTCGTCTTGTTTTGTCTGTGAAATCTCTCCAAATCTTTCCATGTACAGGGAGCTGCAAAGTAGTCAGGTTTGCAGCTGGAAACAGGCCAGCCAGGGTGCTGTGGCACCAGGTAAACAAGCAGCACTTTCACCTGAACACTCCTAGACTCTCCTGGATCTGCATCAGTCTAAAGCTAAGACCATTCCAACTCTGACATAGGTTCCTGCTTCTTATATGTATTTGCACAATATCCCAAATTCTTAGACTTACCTTTTTAAATGGCATCATTTCACCAAGAATAATTTGGAATTATAATAGCCATGCTGAGGAACTTCTGATGTGAACAAGTGTTCTTTTGAGAGGTGCCTTAGAACATAATGGAATACTACTCCAAACACTCAATGGTCTGCATTTTTTTTATGTTTTTGAGGAAGTATCGGAAAGCATATAGATTCCAAAATTCTTCCCTTAAAGATGTCTTGGCCAAGGCAAGCAAAAGCTGAAAAACTAAAAATGGTCTCTCTTTTAGATTCCCCCAAATCTCAGTACAAATCTAAAGCTTTTATCCTATTATTTATGTTCCCCTGACCTATGCTTCTCTGACTTGTTCCTTTTACCTCCTGGCTGGCTAGAAAAATCCTCAAAGTGCAATTACTCCATAAAATTAACCACCCCATCCCCACCAGAAACATGGAAAATTACATTAGTTTTAAGATCTAGCCTCATACTGACATAAAAGGCAAGTGTTAATTTTTTTTCAAAGCCTAGAAAGATAAAATTTGCAGAGGAGTTAGGAATAGTTTTAGGAATGTATAAACCAGCACCCCCAAATATATACCAAATAGTATATATGTTCAGATACAAAAGAATTGGATGGAAAGATAGAATTCAAAGACCCCCAAATTGCATAAGAAATCAGAGGGATAGAAAAGCTGTATATATTAGACAAGGTCTTTCGGAAGCTCTCTCCCAAGATTCCTGTGAACATAGACTGAACTCTGATTCAGTCTTATACGCAAAGAAAGAAGCCATCCACTGGGGAATTCAGAGATAAGCTTTTTAATACTTTTAGACAGCCTTCAGAAGTAATTCCTGATGCAGATGTAGTTAGCTTTCTGCTAACTTTTTATGAATAAACCTAAGCCTGAAATAGAAAGTTTAATACACAAGAAAAACTAGAATGGGATAATAGCTCCATTGCCAGCCAGCCAGCACTTTGCTGAGCATTTTTTAAAGAACCTAAGAACAAAAACAGAGTAAGACTCAGAATAAAGTTTTGGCTGTACAGATAAAACAATTAGACACTTCCAATCATTAAACACAAAGAGGAATCACTTGGTAAAGACATTTATAGATACTGTAAATAGAACATTGGCAAAGGAGAAAAAAAAAAGGAAGTGAACAATGCACTTCATTTTTGAGGAAGTGGAGGAGGAGGAAAAGGAATCAAATGCCCAATCTCTCATTTTACCCTTAAAAATTCACAAGGAGGAATTTCTCACAATGTTAAAGGACAACCTTTTGCTTGACCTCAGTGTTACTTTATTAGTCTTAAACTTTGCTATTTAAGTCAACATTTCCCTTGGAGTAAACAAACTACTCAGGTGGTGGGTGTCTAAGAATCTTCAGACATCCTGCATGTCCTAGCCAAGAGCAGAGGCACAGTCTTGCCTCCTCTGTGACCCCCCATTGCTAACTTGATAGGGAGAGATGTACACTGAAAATGGAATTATGAGCAGATTAAATGATTTCTTGATGGTCTCTTTCCTGAAAATCTCTGAGAATGCCCTATTCATACTGAGGTCACAGCTAATTTGCATATTGACTTAGACTTACTGTGTCTAAATGAAGCCCAAATTGAAGATTTCAAAGAGGTGCCAGAGTTTTTGAAACACTTCTTTGGTAGCAGCAGCATTAATAGGTCTGAACCTCTCTCTAAACATACATAATACTCTCTTAAAGCAGAATCTAAAGACAGACTAAAACTAATAGGAAATGGACTGGTTCTTAAAACTTTTGTCCTCCTAGTCAAAAACACCAATGGGCTGAGGATATAGAATCATTCAGAATTTTAGAGCTGTAAATAGAATATTCATTCCCTGGTTCCCCGTAGTAGCAACCTCAGATTCTATTTTATCTTTGCGCCTCTTGAGACAATATGTTTTAGTTTTAGATCAGTATTTTGTTTTCTTTAGTGTCCCTTTAGAGCATAATAATCAATACTTATATGCCTTCTTCTGGAAATATCAACAATATACATACCTTGGCTGTTACACCCAGGAATTTACTGAGGCACCCTCATAATTTTTACAAATCCTCTACCAGGACCTAAAGAATCTGAAATTTTCCTGTAATTATGTTCTTATCATTCATATGAAGATTTGGGGCAGAACATATATTTCAGAAGATGTGAATCAGAAACTGAATTTGAAGTTTCTGACTGTTCAAAGCACTTCTATGTTATGCTGGTCCATCAGAAGATATAGTCCTCAAGTACATAGGTATTGTACATTACAAGTCCAATAAAATAGCTATTAGATTTTATAGAAACATTTGCTGTTGCAAACTCCCACCTTCATATTTAGTAATTTTTGAAACTCTCATACCAGTTGTCTAAATTCCCAATAAAACATATTAACTCTATATTCTAGAATATTCAGTAACATGAAATTTAATTGTCACACTTGTAATATCATCATTAAAAATTTCTATCTTTACCTCAAATAGCAAAAACAATCTTAAGAAAGAACAGAGCTGGAGGAATCACCCTCCCAGATTTCAGACTTCACTACAAAGCTACAATAATCAAAACAACATGGTATTGGCAAGAACAGACACAGATCTCTTTGAACAGAATAGAGAGCCCAGAAATAATCCCATGCACTGACAGTCAATTAATCTATGACAAAGGAGGTGAGAAAATACAATGGAGAAAAGGTAGTCTCTTCAATAAGTGGTGCTGGAAAAACTGGACAGCTACAAGTAAAAGAATGAAGTTAGAACATTCTCTAACACCATATACAAAAATAAACACAAAATGAATTAAAGACTTCAATTAAAAAATGGATTAGAGACCTAAATATAAGACCAGAAACCATAAAACTCCTAGAGGACATAGGCAGAACACTATTTAACATAAATCATAGCAATATATTTTTTTGATCTGTCTCCTAAAGCAAAGGAAATACAAGCAAAAATTTAAAAATGGAACCTAATTAAACTTAAAAACTTTTGCACAGTAAAGGGAGCAATTGACAAAGCAAAAAGACAATCTACTGAATGGGAGATAATATTTTCAAATGATATGACTGATAAGTGGTTAATATTCAACTTACATAAACAGCTCGTACAATTCAACATCAAAAAAAAAAAAAAAAAAAAACCACTAAAAAATGGGCAGAAGACCTGCATATACATTTTTCCAAAAAGGGCATGCAGATGACCAACAGGCACATTAAAAGATGCTGAACATCACTAAACATCTAAACATCAGGGAGATGCAAATCAAAACCACAGTGAGATGTATCACCTCACACCTGTCAGAATTGCTATCATCAAAAACAACACAAATAACAAGTGTTGGTGAGGATGTAGAGAAAAGAGAACCCTTGTACACTGTTGGTAGGAATGTAAGTTGGTGAAGCCACTATGAAAAACAGAATGGAAGTTTCTCAAAAAAACTAAAAATAGAATCACCATATGACCCAGCAATTTCACTCCTGGGTATATATTCAAAAAAACCCAAAAACACCAATTCAAAAAGATGCACACACCCCAATGTTCATAGCAACATCATTTACAGTTGTCAAGATATGGAAGCAAGGTGTCCATCAACAGATGAATGGATAAAGAAGATGTGGCATATATATATATATGGTAAGTGAAATATGTCAAGAGACAAAGGCAAATACTGTATGATACTGTATTTATATGTGGAATCTAAAAAATGCAATAAACTAGTGAATATAACAAAAAAGAAGCAGAGCCACAGATATAGAGAACAAATTAGTGGTTACCAGTGGGGAAGGGAAGGGGGGAGGGTCAGTATAAGGATAGGGGATTAAGAGGTACAAACAATTATGTAGAAAACAAACTACAAGGACATACTGTACAACACAGGGAATATAGCCAATATTTTATAATAACAAAAAATGGAGTATAACCTTTAAAAATAAATAAATTTTAAAAAATTTCTAGCTTACAAATAAATGATATACTGAAGCCTAAGTTAGGTGTATGGGGGTAAGTTTGTGATTTTTTTTAACCCAAGCCACTTAATCCATCTATGAAGCTATTTCTAGCAGAAAAAAAAAGTCTTTATTAATGCATATTTTCAAAAAGAATTGGAATAACTATTTTGGAATGAAATATTCTCATCAGAAAATTTAGTAAGAAGATTTGATTCATCTAAGATTTCTCTGTTGTGGGTGAAATCTCTTTGATTTATAAGTAGACTAACCAATGGATGATCTACATAGAATCATACTACTTCAAAGGTTACGACTTTCTTATTAGGTGAATGCAAATCTGTTATTTTGTGATTGCATATATGACAAACATGAAATAAATCACCAATGCTGTCTTAGCAAAATATACTGAATAAACATAACGTTTAAAAACAATACCAATGCTTAAAGTACAAACAGGACATGATTCTACACCCTAGGAGCTAGGTCTACTTTTATAGAGGGTAAAACCAATACCCCTTGAGCACACAGAGGCTATATCCTTATTCTTATCAATAGAACCCCAACTGGGTATTTTCATATGCTTATTTGACAGTCACAGAATTCAGTTCACATGAATTTTTTTTAAAGTAACCCTTTCCCTATGAATCCTCCTATCATAGTCATCTTTCTTTATGAAATGGCTCAAAGCATCCTGATAAAAGGAAGCACCATATTTACACATCAATTTAAATAGTAGAGTTCAAAGGGCTGTGCAAACATTATCTAATTAAACTTCACAACAATGCAGTGAAGCAAGAGGTGGTTTACCCATTATCCTCATTCACAGAAGAGAGATTCTGAGGTGCTGAGAGGCTAAATGATTTCTTGGTTTCACAATGATCAGTCAGAGGTGAGGCTGGGAACAAAACCAGAACTCTTGTCCAGATGTAAAAGTAACACCATGGAAATGTTTATTCAGGTGGATCACTCCTTCAGCTGGAAGTTGCCTACTACATAAATAACAAGAGTAATTGCAGTGGAATTTGTATGAATGTATATGTTTCATTCTAGATTAGAAAAACTTTCTTCAACAGTATTTGCTTTGGAGACAGCTATATGATGGCTAAATGCATCCTAGCTAAATAGAACAAACATTAGTAGTAAGAGTACTTCAGTGTCTTCCCCAAAGTGTCCTCCTGTTACTTCTAGGAATCCTCAACAAGTGTTTATAAACCAGTGAGTCCGTAGCAATGACCATAGAACATACCTTCTTTTCCCTAGCTTCTTTGATTCCTATCTGATTCCTGCTTGACTGTGATGCCTGTTGTGAAAGTAATGTCTATACCGAGGACAATCTCTGGATGCTTCCAAAGCTTCGAATCCTTGGAGTGCCAGACCAGTACTAATCTCCTTACAGAGCTGAGGGCCAGCAGGGCCCTGCTCTGTGCCATACTTGATCATCTAGGGGTATGGCATCCTTTGTTTTCAGAAATTCATAGGATCTCTCTTGAGTAGTTCTATCAGCTTCTGTCTTGAATCTTTTCTCTGCAAAGTCCAGTGGACCTTTGGGGGAGAGATGCATGTTTCTCTTGTCTTCCTTCCATTAACAAAACATGTCCTTTTCAAATAGACACTAGTGCATTTGGCGCATGGATGGAGGTGGGAAGCCTGTGGGGGCAATAGGCAAGGGTCTGCATTACTAATCGCCAGGTTACATACAAGCATATAAACAGAGCATACAAATGGAAAGGGATTCAAACATTTTTTTCACCCTTTCTTTAAAGGAAAAATGTTTACCAAGATCAGTATGTAAAATGATCAAAGCAAGGACAGATGTACTAGTTGAAAAGGGAAGGTAGGGCTGGGGGAGCTCTGCAGGTAGTCAACAGCTCCTTAGGTTCCCAAGACTCCAGTTTGAAAACCAGTGAGTCCAATTCCTTTTGCTTAAAAATACAGCTCCTAACGGCCAGAGAGTCTAAATAATGTATACAAATGAGGCCAATTTTTAGGAAATACAAACTATTTTTTCATAATTCTGTTACTTCCTTTGTAATTAATCTTAGACTTTCCCATCTTCTACCTTATTGCTTGCTGGTCTCAGCCTATTGATAACTAATGTTGTGGCTGGACCTGCCCTTGTGGTTATTATGGTTGCAGGATGCCCTCAGCAATAACCAACAGGAAACTTAAAAACAAAAAAAGCCTTATTGACTACAGGACCTGGAAATTACATGACACAGATGGAGCCTCACAGAGAGGTCACAGGTAAAGGGAGAGAGAAGTGACAGAGCATGGGCCTGGGGTTCTGCTTTTCATTGGGGTTGAGGGTGGGGACCTAGGGTTTCAAGGCTCACACTTTATTGGTGAATTTAAAACATAAGAATGGGAATTAAAAGCACAGGAAGAGAGAAAACAAGCAGCCCAAACCATCAGTTATCAAAATCAACCAAGATCCCTAGTAGGGAGGAGCCTGGAGGGGATGGGTAGCCTGGGTCTGGCAACGTGTCTATTCAAGATAGCCATCTTTGCAGTGGATGCCTCTTTGAAGTGGATGGCTCCACAATCAAAGCTTAAGTTAGGCACTTGCATTATAAAAAGAAAAGCCAACTGTCTGGGCTTGCACTATGCACCTCCTTTAAGTATTCAAACATCAGCTAAGACAATCTGTGTATATTAACTCTGAGAAGTGACACAAACAAGAAAGAGAAGCAGAGAAGAAAGAATTTGCTCCCTGGCTCCTGGATTTCAATAGACTAGCACTTTAGAAGTTCTTCTGGCAATTCTAAGAATTAAATTTACATGAGACAAATTAGCATGAGTAAATCAAACAAAAATTGAACTTGTATATATGGGAGAGACCCAGGAAAACTGAGTAACTCACCAAAACGGCAAAATCCCTCATCTTAAATACCATTTTCACCTAAAGACAAAAGAGGATGTTGGGAGTATTGGTTTGGGACTTCAAAGAAGAGGAAGGCAATTCACATGGAGATGGAAAAACAAACGTTTGTTAAACAAACATTTGCCAGGCCAGGCAGAGATGATGGGACACAGAGTGCACTCTGATCTCTAGGTCAAGTTTCCCCCATCACACCTAGCCCATATTTTTTGCAGTTATCTCTGGTGATAGTTCTATTCTGGGAACAGGTCCTTCATCTAAATTCTTTTAGGCAGTTGAAGAGGTAACAAGAAAAACTTTCTGAATCTTCTGTTTCTTAAAGGAGATCAACCTAAATTAATTCTCATGCTAAAGAAACACACTTTGGAGTGGCAAATGTTGCTCTCCTACAGAAAGATAGAGAGACTCAAACTAGAAAATGGAAGGACTAAATATGAGGGGTCAGGAGAGTTGGAAGAAGTGATGAGAGCTTAGATTTAAGAGGTTCCCAGGGAGAGGCTGCTAGTCAGATTTCCTAGCACTGTGTTGGAGAGTTGGCAAAAACTCCATTGGTCTGGAATATTCAAAAACAAAGGGACCTTTTCCTCACAGCCTGTGTGGAAGTTGAGGAGGTGTCATGGCCCCAATAATTAAATGGATGCAAGGAGGGCCTAGGAAGATGCCTTAGACACTTACTTAGAGTTTCCTGTACAGTGATAAAGCCACCAGAAAGAAATAGACCAGCACATGTGTAGATAGTTTGCCAAGGACCAGATAAGATGAAGGACATCTTATTGGATGCCAGTTTAGAAACATAATAGTGAGGACTAAATGCCCCCACCATGCCTTGGTACTTACATGCAACCTCAGGAAAGATGGAAGTGTTTAACAGATGTTTAAGTATACAGTGGTTTGGATAACTGCTCACCAAATAACAGAAATGTTTTTAGAATTAAATCAGATCTACAAATATCAGAATCTCAAGCATAAATAACTGATTTTAATCTAACATGTTTAAGTACTTTGAAAAGACAGTTTAACAGTGCTTTGCTTGTTAAAGGAAAAACGAATAATGAAGGCTCCATGTGTGCAAACTCTTTCTTCATCTACCAGACAACGTATTGCTCTCGAAATCTTGCTATACAAATCTGGATATGCAGAGTATAAAATTTAGCAGATTGTGTGATACACCAAATTACTATTTTACTAACATATATTTAGGATTATCCATAGCAAAAATACTAGCCATGGCAAATTTTAAGTGCTTGTCTAGCTTCCTCTGTTCCCTGGCCAATATCTAAGACTTGGATTCAAACTATAAACTATATAGTTTAGTGCCTGGGTAATCTTGGAGAACTACCTACCTAAGGCTTAGCTTTCTTACCTGTATATTTAGAATAATAATATTTACTTCATAAGAATGGTTAGAGAGGTGAACAAAATGATGTGTATAAAATACTTAGCACGTTGCCTGCCACATGGAAAATACCAAATACAAACTGAGGATATGCCAATTATTCATATATTATCCTGGACAAAACATTTGGAAAGAAAGTTATTGTACATGCATATGTTATGTTACAAATTGTTATTTTAAAATTGTGTGGGTTTGAAACAATTCAGTGGCAATCAGCATTTTTTTCAAAGGAATAGCAGAGCATAATGTACCATGGCATAAATCAAAGAGCAAGACATATAGTAAGGGTAAGTATTCTTTTGTAAAAATTTGTCTAATTTTATGTACATATGTGTAAGTATATATCACATCGTGAAGTGTGTTATGTAATGTGTTAAAGACTCTAATTTTTTATCCCCATTTCCCAGTATTCAAACACCGTACCATGTGACTATAAAAAAATTAATAAACAGAAACATTAAATAAACAGAGTCAGGAGACCAGAAGGGGGAGCTCTCACGCCCTATGCTGATAGCACAGCCCAACAGGAAGAAGAAAGACTTCCTCTTCTTTCCTGGCAAGAGCTCAGCCATTGAGAGACTGTCACAACTCAGTCGATAAAAAGCCATGGATGCTTTGTTTACTACAGCCTTCCCGACTTCCTTTTCCCCTCTTAAAAGAGTTCTCCTGTCCATTATTTTGCTGGGTATTTGCATGTGGCTCGCCAGGGTTGCAGACCCAGAATGGCAATTCTTTGCTGACCCAGACTAAATCGATTTTTTTGCTGGAGAAATAACTGTCAGTCTGTTTGTTTTAAGTCAACATGACCTTGCAGTTCCTTTATTTAAGAGATGGAGGCTTCTTTCCATGCTTTGAATCTGAGCCTGGCCATAGAAATTAATCTGGTTAATAGAATAAGGCAAAAATGACAGAGCACCAGGAAAAATAGAAGAGTTGTTTTCCAAGTTTCATCCTTAAATGAATGGGAATAAGTCTAGTATTTCAAAACTGAGTATATTTTTTCCATTTATTTTCAGTTGATAACTTTCATTAGATTAAGAGAATTTCCTCTATTCTAATCATTCTTGGAATGATTTTTTTAAAACTTGTTTCTTTGTTGTTGTTTTATTAAATCATAAATAGGGGTTGACTATTATAAATTGCTTTTTCTGCATCCATTGAGGTTATGAGTAATGGTAATTTAGTTTTAAAAATCTGAATTCTTGTTTTGTATTCTTTTAATACTGTTGTTTTTAATTTACTAATATTCATGAGTAAGACTAGACTGAAGGCTTTTATTCCCCTGCCACCATTGTCTTGTTTTGATATCATTATTACCTTAATCTTACAAATTAAATTGGGTAATGTTTCTTCTCCCTCTCTTTCACCCTCCCTCTACCTCTTCTCCTCCTGCTCTCCCTTTCTTCTCTTCCCATAATAAAGTTTGTATAAAACATAATTATTTTTTCTGTAAATAATTAATAGACATTATCGCCAAACCATCTAGTACTTATGTCTTTTAATATGAAAAACTCTGTTTACCATTTCAATTTATTTTATACTTAGTAGCTTAATCATATTTTCTCTGTCTTGGGCCAATTTTGGTCACTTCCCCCCCCCCCCGCCCCCGGGTTTTATTTTTTAATTTTTTTTTAAATTTTAATTTTTTTTTGGCCATAGTACATGGCTTGTGGGATCTTAATTCTCCGACTAGGGATTAAACCTGGGCCCGCGGCAGTGAAAGCACCAAATCCTAGCCTCTGGGCCACCAGGGAATCCTCCCCCTGGGTTTCAAAATGTTATTCAGGTTTTAAATTTTAATGGCATAAAATTATTTATATAATTTTAAAGTGTTTCACTGTCTCAGTTATATTTTCTTTCTGATTTTACTTTTTGTGCCATCTCTCTTTTTCCTTTTTTATCCCTTAATTTTGATCCTAATGACATCTTTACATACATCCATGAAAATTTTGGTGTATTCTAATAGATTATAAATTTATACTATTGGACTTCCCTGGTTGCACAGTGGTTAAGAATCTGCCTGCCAATGCAGGGGACACAGTCTGAGAAGATCCACATGCCATGGAGCAACTAATCCTGTGTGCCACAACTACTGAGCCTGTGCTCTAGAGCCCACAAGCCACAACTGTTGAGCCCATGTGCCACAACTACTGAAGACCGTGCACCTAGAGCCTGTGCTCTGCAATAAGAGAAGCCAGCACAATGAGAAGCCCATGCAACGAAGAGTAGCAACCACTCGCTGCAAGTAGAGAAAGCCCATGTGCAGCAATGAAGACCCAACGCAGCCAATAGATTAAAAAAAAACAAAAAACAAAAAACTAACTCCTTAAAAAATAAACAGCATTTTAAAAAAATAAAAAAATAAATTTATCCTATTGAAATATGAACTCCATCAAATGATTCACACCATTAATTGAGATTGTCCAAACTTTAATTATAGAATTTAAAAATCAGATGTATATACAGCTTTTGATGTCTCATATTTAATTTTTCCTATTTATTCTTTGAGTCATAAAGCTATATTTCAATAAATTAATAAATAATTCAATAAATCTAATAAATTCAAATAAGTGCAATAAAACCTGCAGTCTTGATATTCCATTCATTGAATACTTAGATTTGAAATTTCCAATTGATTTTGAATAATGCAAGCAAGATTTAGATAATTCATTTATAAAATTTCAATTCCACTCTAGTACACTTAGTTTGATTGAGTAAAAAATTATTTAAAGGTTCAAAATTCCTATAATATCAATGATGAGCAGAAAAGAAATACACACATACATATGTATACATATGTATATGCATATTCTTAAAAATTGTGAATTTTGACAATACTGCTTCTGCTTCAATTGGTAGAATATCCTATTTCATCTGGAAGAAATTCTGAATTATGTGTGTACCACAATTAATCCCAAGCCATTTCTGTCCATAGCATTTTTTCTTAGCAGCTTTACTGATATAAAATCCACCTATTTAAAACCTACAATTCAGTGGTTTTTTGTATTCATCACCAAAATCAATTTTTTATTATTTTCATCATCCTCAAAAGAAACCCTTATCCATTAGCAGTCACTCCCCAATTCTCTCCCCCTTAGTTCCAGTCAGTCACTAATCTACTTCTGTCTCTGTGGATTTGTCTATTCTGGTCATTTTATATACATGGAATCATACTATGGTGCTATATTTGTGTACTAGTTTTGTGCAGCATTATATGTTCTTTTTCTTGCGGTATGTACCTAGGAGTCGAATTACTGAGTTATAAAGTAACTCCACATTTAACATTTTGAACTGCCAAGTAATTTTCTAAAGTAGTTGAATCATTTTATACTTCCATCAGAAATGCATGAAGGTTCCAGTTTTCCCACCTTCTTGCCAACATTTGATATTGTCTGCAATTTTGATTATAGCCATCCTAGTGGTTATGAAGTGGTATCTCATTTGGTTTTGGTTTGCACTTCCCTAATGATAATGATGGTGAGCATCTTTTCATATGATTTTTATTGACTATTTGTATAACTTCTTGAAAGAACCTCTGTTCAAATCATTTGCCCATGTTTGAATTAGGTTGTTTTTTCATTGCTTAACTGTAAGAGTTCTTTGTATATTCTGGATACAAATCCCTTATCAGATACTTGATTTGCAAATATTTTTTCACATTCTTTGGGTTCTCCTTTTACTATCTTGATGATATCCTTTGAAGCACAAAGTTTTTAAAATTTTTTTATGAACTTCAATTTATCTATTTTTTCTTTTGTTGATTGTGCTTTTGGTGTCATAGTTAAGAAGGATCTGCCTAACTTGAACTTATGAAGATTTACTGCTGTATTTTCTTCAAAGAGTTTTATAACTTTAGCTCTTATGTTTGGTCTATGATCCATCTGGAGTTAAATTATGTGTATGGTACAAGGAAGCAGTCCAACTTCATTCTTTTGCATGTGTGGATATCCTGTTGTTTCAGAACTATTAGCTTAAAAAGACTTGATATTATTGAGATGGCAATACTCCTTACCTGTTCTACAGATTCAGTGAAATTCTTGTTAAAAATCACAGTAGACTTTTTTTCAGAAATTTACAACTTAATCCTAAAAGTCATATGGAAAATTATGAACATGGGATGAATGAATATGGAACATCTTTAATTTATGTTGTCTCTAATTGTCTTCAAAAATGTTTTGTTGTTTTCAGAGTAGGATATTTTCCATTCTTTTTGTTAAATTTATTCCTGAGTATTTTACTTTTTTGCAATTTTCTTAATTTTGTTTTCAGATTATTCACTGCTAATGTATAGAAATACAATTGATTTTTATATATTGATCTTGTATCCTGAAACACTGTTAAACTCATTTATTGGTTCTAATAATTTTTAGTGAATTCTTTAGGATTTTATATATGCAAGATCATGTCATTTGCAAATAGAGATAATTTTACTTCTTCCTTTCCAATACGAATGCTTTTAAAAAAAATAAATTTATTTATTTATTGGCTGCATTGGGTCTTGGTTGCTGTGCACGGGCTTTCCCTACTTGTGGTGATCGGGGCTACTCTTCATTGCGGTACATGGGCTTCTCATTGTGGTGGCTTTTCTTGTTGTGGAGCGTGGGCTCTAGTCTAGGCATGTGGGCTTCAGTAGTTGTGATATGTAGGCTCAATAGTTGTGGCTCGCAGGCTCTAGAGCACAGGCTCAGTAGTTGTGGTGTGCACAGGCTTAGTTGCTCTGTGGCATGTGGGATCCTCCTGGACCAGGGACCAAACCTGTGTCCCCTGCATTGGCAGGTGGATTGTTAACCACTGCACCACCAGGGAAGTCCCTGAATGCTTTTTATTACTTCTTCTTGCCCTGACTAGAACCTCTAATACAATATTTCATAAAAGTGGTGATAATGGTCATTTTTGTCTTGTTCTTTATCTTAGGGGAAAAGCATTCATTCTTTCACCAGTAAGTATGATTTTAGCCATGGACTTTTAAAAAAATGCCTATTATCAAACTGCGAAAGTTTCTGCTATTCCTAGTTTGTTGAGTGTTTTTATCTTGAAAGAATGTTACATTTTGTTGTTATATTTCTATGTCTAATGAGATGATCACATAGCTTTTGTCCTTTATTCTCTTGATGGTATGTATTACATTAATTGATTTTGTAATATATTCCTAGTGTAAATTCCACTTGCTCATGGTATATTATCCTTTTTACTTATAGCTGGATTCAGCTTACTAGTATTTATTGAGGTTTTTTGGATCTATATTTATAAGGAATATAAGTCGGTACTTTTTTGTGATGTCTTTGTTTTGATATCAGAATAATATTGGCCTCATAAAATGAAATATCCCATCTCTTCTATTTTTGGAAAAGTTTCAGAAGAAGTGGCATTAATTTGCCTCTAAATATTTGGTAGAATTCATTAGTGAAGTCATTTGGGCGTGAGCTTTTCTTTGTGGGAGGCAGTTTTTAAGTTACCAATTTGATGTTCTTACTTGTTAAATGTCTACTCAGATTTTCTGTTTCTTCTTGTGTCAGTTGTGGTAACCTGTGTCTTTCTAGGAATTCGTCCACTATAGCTTTTCATAATCATAATTGTAATTCCCTTACAATTTCTTTTTATTTCTGTAAGGTTGGTAATGATGTCTTCTCTTTCATCCCTGATTTTAGTAATTTGATGTGTGTCTCTCTATCTCTCTCTCTCATTTTTTTTCTGGTCAATCTAGGTAGTTTTGCCAATTTTGTTGATCTTTTCAGAAAAACAAATTTTGGTGTTGTTTATAATATCTATTGTTTTGTATTCTCTATTACTTTTATTTATGCTGTAATCTTTATTATTTCTTTCCTTCTTCTTCCTTGAGTATAGCCAGCTCTTCTGTTTCTAGTGTTCCAAATTGGAAGGCTAGGATACTGATTTGACATATTTTTTTTTTTTAAAAATACAGGGCTTCCTAGGTGGCGCAGTGGTTGGGAGTCTGCCTGCCAATGCGGAGGACATGAGTTCGATCCCTGCTCCAGGAAGATCCCACATGCCGTGGAGCAACTAAGCCCACGTGCCAAAAATAAATAAATAAAATAAAATAAAATAAAATAAAATAAAATAAAATACAGACATTTGCAGCTGTAAGTTTCTCTCTAAGCACTGCCTTGACTCCATTCCATAAATGTTGCTATTATGTTTTCATATTCATTCAAAGTAATTGCTAATTTTCCTTGTGATTTCTTTTTTGACCCATTAGTTATTTAGGATTGTGCTCCTTAATTTCCACACATATGTGAATTTCCCAAATTCCTTTCTGTTACTGCTTTGTAATTTCATTCCATCGTGGTTGGAGAACATAGTTTGTGTAATCTCAGTAAAATGTTCTGAGGCTTGTTCTATGTCCTAGCATATAGTTTATCCTGAAGAATTTTCTACATATGCTTGAGAAGAATGTGTATTCTGTTGCTGAGTATAGTGTTCTAAAAATGTCTGTTAAGTCTAGTTAGTTTTTAGTGTTGTTCAAGTCATATTTTCTTACTGATCTTCTGCATAGTTTGGCTATCCATTATTGAAAGTGGGGTATTGAAGTCTTCAGCTATTATTGTTGAATTGTTTATTTCACACTACAATTCCATCTGGTTTTGCTTCATAGATTTTAGCGTTCTGTTTTTAGGTATATAAATATTTATAATTGCTCTGTCTTCTAGATACATTGACAATTTTTCATTATAAAATGCCCTCCTTTATCTCTAGTAACTTTTTTGTTTGTTAGTTTTAAAGTCTATTTTGTCTATTAGTGTAGCCACTTTTGTTTTCTTATGGTTGCTCTATGCATAATGTATCTTTTTGAATCTTTTTTACTTTTTAAACTATTTGTATTTTTGAACCTAAAATGTGTCTCCTGTAGACAACATATAGTTAAATCTTGCTTTTATACCAGTCTGAAATGCCTGCCTTTTGACTGGATTGCTTAATCAATTCATATTGGTAGGGTTGGATTTATGTCTGTCATTTTACATTATTTTTTGTATATATTTCATGTATTTTGTCTGCCTCTTTTTCTCCTTTACTAATTTACTTTTTAATTAAGGGAATATTTTCTAGTGTAACATTTTAATTTCTCATTTTATTTCTTATTTATTGTCTTAGTGGTTGCCCTAAAGTTTACAGTATACATATTAAGTTATCAGAATTGACTCCAGATTTATCTTTAGTGTCAATGATATATAGAAATATTAATCCTAGTATCTCTATTCCTTCATCCCTCTTTAGTTCTATTATTATTATTATGTATATTACATCTTATTATGTCTTTATATGTTACAAACTCAACAACATATTTTCATAAGTATTATTTTATATAATTTTATGTCTTTTAGAATATCTGAGAGAATATATTAGAGCAAGTACTATATGTCACTCTTGTTTCTATTCTTTTGTTCCTGTGGATTAAACTTACCACCTGGAGTCATTTCATTACAGTTCTGTTCCCATCTGCTTCCTTTGCATGCTATTATCAAATATATTACATTTGTATATCTTATAAGCCCATCAATACAATTAATTATGTACATATTTTGTATGTATTTACTTTTTACATAAGAGAAGAAAAAAGAAATATACAATTTTATATATAATCTTTTATAATCACCTATGTAACTACCTTATTGGAGCTCTTTGTTTGTTTGTTTGTTTGCCATGTGTGCATTTGAATTATTGTCTGAGGTCATTTGCTTTCAACCTAAAGAGGCTCCTTTAGTATTTCTTGTATGGCAGGTCAGCTAGAAATGAATTCTCTTAGTTTTTATTTATCTGGAAGTGTTTTTTGCCTTTATTTTTGAGAGAGAGTTTTACTAAATGTAAGATCCTTGTTTGACAGTTTTTCTTCCAGCACTTTAAATATGTCATCTCACTGTCATATGCCCTCCATTGTTTCTGATGATAAGTAAACTGTTAATTTTATTAGGGTTCCCTTATATGTGATGAGTCATTTTTCTCTTGCTGTCTTTGAGATTTTCTCTTTGCTTTTCAACATTTTAAGTATGATATGTTTGAGGGTATATCTATTTGGATTTATCCTAGTTGGAGCTTGGTGAACTCCTTGCATTTGTACATCAATGTTTTTCATCAAATTTGGGACGTTTTCAGCCATTATTTCTTCATTTTTTTTTCTGCTCATTTTTTTCTTTCCTCTTATTCTGATAACTCCATTACACACATGTTGGTTTGCTTAATAGTTTTCCACATTTCTCTGAGGCCTTTTTCCTTTTTCTTTATTCTTTTTACTGTCTGTTCTTCAGATGGCACAATCTTTATTCATCTGTTTTCAAGTTCATTGATTCTTTCTTCTAAGAGCTCAAATCTACTATTGAACCTCTCTAGAAAATTTTTTCATTTAGTTATTTTACTTTTCAACTTCAGAATTTTCATTTGGTTCTTCTAAATTTCTATCTCTTTATTGATATTCTTTTTTACTAAGACATTGTTGACATCACTTCCTTTACTTCTCTAAGCATGGTTTCCTTTACTTCTTTGAATATATTTATAATCACTGCTTTAAAGTCTTTGTCTGCTAAATTTGATATTTGGGCCCTCTCAAAGGCATTTTCTTTTGCCTGCTTTTTTTCTCCCTGTATATAGACAGTTCTCACACTTTACTATTTCTTTGCATGTCTCAATTTTTGTTGAAAACTGGACATTTAAATAATATATTATAGCAACTCTGAATATTGATCTACCCTACCTGAACTTCTTTTGTTGTTTTTATTCTTTATTTGTTTAGTGACTTGGCTATACTATTTCAGTAAAATCTATTTTACCTATAGTGAGCATCCCCTGATATCACTCCTCAAAGAGCACAGCCTTCAGCATATACACAGTCACCATGGGATGACAGTAGTTTCAACAAAGCTCTCTTTTTATCTTTCCCTGATCTCTCTGGTAAGCTAGTCTCTCTCTTTTAGCTAGTCTTCCTCTATTGGTATCACATCCAGCTTTTAGACTCCACTAATTGTCAATTGATTGCTCTATTGTTTCAATAATACCTTGGGGAATAAATTGCTCTACAATCTGATTCAGTTAGAGTCAAGCTTCTTTACAGGGGTAGTTTTTGAAGTCAGTCTTTTGTTCCAACCACAGGAGGTGTTTTTGTAGCTTTCTCTTTCTGTTAAACATATAGCTGATCAGTGATTTAGCTTGTAGCTCTCATGAACTACCAGCCTCTTCTTAATTGTCCACCACGAAAATCTTCATTGTATTTGACAATGCCTTTAGGCTTGAACTTCCCTACACTCTCTCCAAATAAAGTCATTTCCCTTAGGAAGAGCTATGGAGCTTTCTATTCTTGCAGCCTGCTTGTCCCCCTGGGCAAGAACTCTGAGCAGCTTCTCTAGATCATTATTTTGCACTGATATTTATGTTCATCCTATCATCACAAAACTATTTCATTTCAATGATGAACTTTTAAACCAAATTTACTATAAATATTCTCTATAATATCAGATGTTTAATATTTTATAGAATAAAACTCTGAAGCTTTACATTGATTCCATGAATTGGATGAAAAAAATCAAACCATTATTATAGTTAATTGAGTTTCTCTGAAGTGTCTGATATTTTTGAGCACACTTTATTTTAATCAGCAAGTACCACGCACGCTGTCCAAAGTGAGGTGTCTTTGTGTCACAAAAGAAGAGGGAAAGAAAGATGGGTTATCTCTGTCTTTTAAATTTAATCACAAATTAAAATGACAACACTTTTCACTGCAAAGGTGTGTCACATTATACTAGATGAGATGATGGTAAAGTCTGGAATTACAAAATGGAAGTGACCACATCCATTCTGGATTTTCAGTACAATAATAACAATGCATACTACTACTATTACTACTGCTACTAAAAATACTACACATTATTATATATGTATATATTATATATATATGTATAAAATCCAAGTCCAACACTAAACTAAATGGAATTCCAGGTAAGGAATAAACTGGAACTATTCTGGGGAAACTGGAACATATAGACAATATTCTCCATATACTGATTTGATTGAAAAGTGACATATTCAAATGGCATCTTTCTCTGTTTATTTGGGTCCTCTTTAATGAGTTTTAGAGAAGATCTAGAACTCCTGAAAATTTCAGCTGATGAGGTTTTCTTTGTCCACACTTTTACTCGCTATCCACAGTCTTCCTCCACACAAATCCAATACTAATGTTGACTGGAAATTTTATTTCTAACTTATCAAACATGTTAAATTGAATTATTAATATTATCTTATATAGTCAACACTCAGATGATGTACAACTTTTGGGAGGGGGGTACTTACCTTTACATCTTTTGTCTTCTGTTTTGGGGACTCATTTTAAAGGAGATAAACTTTCTGAGTCCTTATGTATCTGGAAGTTTCTCTGTTTTATCATCATTTCTGAGTGATAGTTCAGCTAGGTACAAATTTCTAAATTAAAATGTTTTTTCCTCAAAATTTTGATGATATTACTCCATTGACTTCTGGCACCAAAACCATTGATAAGTAATTAATCTTCATGTAGATTCTTATTTGTGTGTAGATACTCTCTTCTTCCATTGTAAATTTTAGGACTGTCAATGTCCTGAAGTTTTAATATTATTTACCTAAGTAAAACTATTTTATTGTAATATTTCTCAGCACTTGGTAAATTTTTTCAAACACAGGACTCATATCTCTTTTTAGCTTCATAAAATTATCAATGATCTTCCCTTAAAATGCTTTGTTTATGCTTATCTCTAATATCTCCTGCTGGAGGAATTTCTTAATTTATCATCCATTTCTCAAGCCATATATTCTAGCTGTTTATCTCTTCGTGTTGAATTCTGGGATGAGTTCGTTTTATTATTCCAGTGGATTTACTTTTCCTCTGTGTTCATTCTATTCAGTCTGCTTTAAAGCTTTATTTTTTAAATTTCAATAACTATATTCTTCATTTACAATGTTTCTAATTAATTATTTTTCAAAATTATCTGTTCTTGCTGCATAACCCCCTTTTCCTTGTTTTTGAACTTTCTTCTCTCATGATTGTAATCCCTTCTTTATCTTGCTAATGGCATCAAAATAACTTTTTTTAAAGTCTTTTCTGGTTGTACTAGTATGCTTATTTTCCTTAGTCAGCTTTTCTGTTTACTAAGTTTGTTGTTTGTCCTTTATTATCTTTGTTAAGTGCTTGTGTAGTCATTTTCCACAGGATATCTCCTTCTAGGGCATCCTGGTCTCTTACAGCAAGTTTGTGGTGGCCTCAACATGGGCTTTGCTGGTGGTCTGGCTCCAGAGCAGGCCTGGCACTCAGGGCTGCACTTTTTACATGTCCACTTCCAGATTTGTTCCTGCTAAGGCACAGATCCAGACTCCCATAACTGTACAAGCTGTGCTGCAGGAGCCCCAAGCTATATGGCAGGAAGTACTGCTGTTCTAAGCTCAGCCAAGAGAGTAGAAAGCATGTGGCACCTTTCCCAGAACGCAGTTTCACTCAAGCTGTGCAGATGTGCTCCTGAGTTATGTGCACAACTTGTGTGGCCATAAAGATGCCAGCACTTTTTTCCAAGCATTCACTTGAGTCTCAACCCTCTTCTACCTGTGGACTGACTTTACAGCTTCAGACTGTTCTGAATTTTTTCTGCTCCTCATTGCTTTTTTCTTTTAGTGGAATATTCTACTCTATAGAGACCAACATCTCTTGTTTTCTAGAATAATTGTGTTTATTAATTTAAAAATGTTTTGCCATATTGTCGAATGATAGACAAAACATTTTATTTCCCACTATGCACTTAGGAGAAGAGAAAGGCTGGTTCAATTTCAGTGGATCAACATTCCAGTGCAGGTGTATCCTGAATCTTGAGACTTGGTTTCTCCATTGTAAATGTCAGAAACAACTAGTTTTATATTACATTCAGTTCTTGGAAAAACTATGGCTGGGCATATCCAGTGATCTTGATGGATGGGCATTAAAAAATCCTATTCATTAATATCACCATTGCTCTCATGAGAACATTAAATATTGGGAAACTGTCAAGCTCACAGTGGGGACACTGTTTTTGCAAAATTCTAAGTTTGCTTGAAATCAAACTATAGCCTAGCTCACAGAGCTAGTGCAAGTCCACCACAACTCACCTGGGTGCCTTTTTTTTTTTTTTTTTTAAATTTTATTTTTTTGGGGGTACACCAAGTTCAATCATCTGTTTTTTTACACATATCCCCGTATTCCCTCCCTTCCTTGACTCCCCCCGCCTCGAGTCCCCCCCACCCTCCCCACCCCAGTCCTCTAAGGCATCTTCCATCCTCGAGTTGGACTCCCTTTGTTATACAACAACTTCCCACTGGGTGCCTTTTGTACCTACTACCAGTCTTTGCTTTCATATCTTCCCTCCCAATGACAAAAACAGACCAGTGGGCACTCTGACCCATTTCCTTCAAGGCCAATAGAAGGATCTACCTTTATTACCAAGCAAAGATCTGCCCACCCTATCCACATTTCTGATCTGAGGATCATGCCACTTTCCAGCACATGGGAAAGACTGTGGTGATGAATATATTGAATGATCTCACTCTTCTCTTGAGACCCCACCCCCTACAAACAGACAATGTCAGAACCTTAACATATAATCATCACGTAACAACAGCTGGGACAAATAGTAACAAGAGGATTGTTCTGTCACACCCATCAACAAACTGAATGGTGTTACTTCTACTTTTGGTCCTCCATAAAGCATAACAACAATGTTATTAAACAATATTTGGAGCCAAACCTTACAGAGACCACTACCATAGATGGGGTCAGTGTGCAAGCCAAAGTCAGGAAAGAATGGGCACCTTGAAAGAATGAAAACAGCTCTCTGGTCTCTTAGGGATTTAATGGGTGGGTCTGTTACCTTGCCTACAAGCTTTGTTTAGAGAGAATAACTAGTTGCTTATAACATTCTCTGTGTTGCAAGGACCAAACAAAATTAAGGGCGACACATTCATATTCATTTGGAAACACTAAAATATCCACAGGATGGAACTCTGAAGAGGCTTGAGGTGAAAGCAGGGAAATTAAGGAATAATTTTTTGTGGTTAAAAAAAATGCTTATTAAAAACAAACATTAAAATCAATAATAGAACTAAAAACAAAAAAAAATTCAATGCTTGTTTTAAAAAATGAATAAAATCTATACAAATGGATTTGAGAAAGCTTCTCCATTAGGAACTAGTAGTTACCCAGTAGGGTAATCAGGTTTGCCATTTGGTATGCACAAGCATGCAGTCTGAGTCATTGGAAAGAACCTGGGCTTTGAAGGCAAGCAGATCTCCACCTTGACAATTATAAATTGTGTGTTCTTACACTCATGGTAAGATTATAGTCCACATTTATAAAAATAAACACAATGACACTTCCTAAAGCCCTAAATTTTTTGTAAAAATAAAATTAAGTAGATGAAAGCACAGAGCATGGTGCTTAGTATATAGCAGCATTTGATGAATGACAATTGCCTTTGGCTTCTTAGTTTTCTAACTGAAATCTCAAACACAATATGAGTATTGTGTTGTTCATAGCTTTACTGATAGTAAATTACTGTAAGTGACCTTATTCCTAGGTAACTAAAATGTCTTTCTTTACAAATTGCTTCAAACTTTTTTTTCCAAAAAAGTCAAGGTATTAAATTTCTTTAAATAAATGTCATTGCTAATCTCCTTTTGGCAATTTTAGCAATTCAGTTATTTTGTGAATATCCCTAGTTATTTCTTTAGGGTAAAAAAAAAAATATGGCTTAAAGGACCACATATAAATAAACCAAAACTGCCCCAGTTTTACTTGTTTTAGCCACTCTTTTAATATGACTAGGATCTCCAGCTGATTCCAGGAAAGCAATATCATAATTAGTGAGCCATTATTTTTGTCTCTTTGGTCAGGGTAGGGGAGGGGAGCCTTTCCCTTACATAATTATTCTAGGGCTAGTGGAGTACCAACCAGTTTCCATTTAGAGTTTACAGGCTAGAATCCTTAATGAGGCACACTGGATGGTGAGAAAACATTTAATGAATACATAAGAATAAAACAATAAGTAAAAAAAGATTTTGAGTTCTAAATTAACTCCTTGACCATGAAAACACACACAAAAATGAACAAGGAACAAATATGGGTCTATGACAAAAAGAAATGGAGATGAAGGGATAATTTTTGCCCCTTTCTATAGATTTTTGATTCCTAAAGAGTGTCAGCCTCACTCTGTGAGAGTATGCTCTTTAGCACTGCCACACATTATGAAAGGGACACATATGGCAAGCTGTTTTGTAAAAGCTGAACTGGAATAAAGATGTAGCAATGCTCCTCTCAGATAAGGAAAATGCCAAGTTTTTTGCTATTTGAATATATGAATGTGAAATGTTATTAATTGGCAGAGAGTTATAGAATTGTAGAGATAACTCTCACAGCTTTGCAAATTTAAACTCATGCTTGTTTTTTGTCTTCCTTAAATATGCCCCTTGGGTTCTATTAAAAAGTGCTACTAATAAACTGGAGTGTGACCAACATAGCTGTAAATTTTTGAGAAACAGTTGTGCATGCTTGATGCCTGCTCCTTCGATTATTGTAACACTTGCACTTAAGATAAAACAAATAAACAAGGAAAATAAAAGCACATCCCACTTTCCAAGATTACAGCAATAATAGCCAAAAGCAGAATGACGAATCAAGATCAGGGACTTCAGGGTAAGACGGGATTCCAAGTCCTGGTTCAGCCACTTCATTACATGACCATGGGCAAATCGTTTCACTTTAAGCCTCAACTTTTTGCATCCATAATATAAGGATAATAAACTTACTAATCTGATAAGGGTGTTGTGAGATTTAAATAAGATGATGTTTCAGAAGTGCTCAACAAATATTAGCCCTTATTATCATAGTAGATAAACGTTATGAATACTAATATTTAAATAAATGATGAAAATCCTATACTGAAACTCTCTATTCAAAGATTATTTTCAAATCTGCTTGATAACAACCACTATGTTTTAAAAAGTAATGTTCCATGATACTCAAATATAAGAAGGTATTAATTATTTAATCATACAGAAAAAAGTGTTCCTATACATGGTTTTTCAGAAATGTCAAGGACGAGCTAATGCTGGAGATGAATCGGATACATTTGAAACTAAATAGGTTTTTCTAAGGTTTAAAATACTTATATCAGGGCAAAAAATGTACCTCTATTTATCACAAAGCTTGCTTCAGTTAAAATCTGGATTTGTCCTCAACTGACTATAGTAGAATGAAATATTAATGACATCTGCATAGCTCTAGGGGCTTGAGGCAAGGGGAAAGACCTTCAGCAGCAAGGAAGCTTCAAGATAGAATGGCAAAGGTAGAAATCAGGAACCCAAATGAGAGCAGGTAGAAGTTTTCCCTTCCTACTTCTTTCCCTCATATTCTTGCCCCACTCCTTCCTCTTGGTGCTAATTGAAAACTAGGTGACTTCTTTCTACTTCTTTCTTCTAAACTAATTTAAAAGCCAAAATCACCCTCAATTTCAGCATCCCTAGGTCTTTCAGCTTCCCATCTGTTTTTATAAGTGTTATTGAGATGTAATTTATATCCCATATAGTTTATCCGTTTAACTCACACACCTTTTCATTTCTTCTTTTCTCCCAAGAAGAGTCATTTAAGTAACACATTTGGTACTTTTCAGGAGACAAGCCATTTCAGCTTAGTGCACCACTCCCACACTCTTCTACATTGAAAGGTTAACGGCCCCAGGAGACAACATGGACTGCAGGCAGAATCTTGCCACAGACTGGAAATGGATTAACAATATTTTTTATGTCATTTTATAATTGTGAATCAGTATATTATGAAGAATTTACTTGGAAAATTCAGAGAAAGATAAAGAAGGAATCAATATTTATCTATCACCTATTAGCCATTAGCCTGAGGTAACAACTCTTCTTAAGTCTTTCATCTTTATTTTCTGTTTGTCAAAGGGTGTGTGTGCGTGTGTGTGTGTGTGTGTGTGTGTGTGTGGTTTTATTTAGATTTCTATCATGTCTATAACCTAATATAGTTATTTCTCAAAATATAATTGGTTGTAAGAATTTCTTCTTATCGCTACACCATCATTCATTAAATATTCCCATGTTGTAGGATGTTTAGGCTTTTTCCAACTTTTTGCTGTCATAAATAAATCTGTGATGGATATCCTTGAATATTTCTCTGAAAGCCTCCTTACAATGCTCTGTCGGATAAACTCCTGCATGTAGTATTTTGAGACCTGAGATAATGTCTGTTCACAGCTTATATCTAAAACAAATTTTAACATCTATTTATTTGTATTTGAAGGAATTTACTCAAGCTTACGATCTCATCTAGAGCCCATGGTAAATTCATGCATTTTCTAAGTTATTTTCAAGCCTTTCAGTACTCCTTTGCTTCCACTAGAATGCCAGAAAATTTATCATAAAGTAGAGGAGGGAGAAACCCCTTCAAGTAGTTTTTTATTCAAAAAAAAGTAAATTTGGGGTGACATCTTAATGATCTAAATGAACTTTTGTTACTCTTAATATACAAGGAGGAATTCTCATTCATTCTGACATAGTGTATCACATTATTTTTAGGACTATGTGTCCTTTGTTTTGTGTGTGTGTATGTGTGTGTGGATGTTTTACAGAGACAGGGAATTTTCCTGCTTATCTTTAAAATAAGTGTAAGTATGAATTATGAAACACACACAAGAGAAATATGATGGAAATACACCTGCCTTTTTTTTGCAGTGTAATATCTGATCCCTGATATTGACTACTATATTGATTTAAAGGGCACACATTAGTAAGATACTGAGAGCAGATTGCCCTAAATCTGCATACTTAGAGAAAAACTATGACTTTTTTAAATTTGTTGCAACCACAGTCATAAAGTCCACACTCGTGCATAGTACTCCTTAATCCTCAAGTTTTATAACAAAGGTAAGTCATTCTAAAATAATCAATTATTAATTAACCAAATAAGAAATCAATTCGGGAGGAAATGCACTTAGGTGAAAGATGAAGAGACAGAGCCAGAAACATTTCTCTGACTATATAAATGGGTAAGAAGAAAGGACTTTTACAGAAAGCTGCCTGAGGAGATCTATGGCAACACAGTGATTCCTTCCTTCTCATTGCTCTCCTTCAGAACCAAAGCCACACCTAAGGCAGGTAGCTAGATGCATAGTCAGATTCTCCGTAGCCTATTTCAAACACCACCTCTATATAGATTATTACACACGTGTTGATGTGTGGCATTTCATCCCTGAATTAAAAAAAATTAGTTTCCTGAATTTTAGTTAGATATGTGGTATTATTGTAAAGCCACAACTACTAATGACTGACTATAGATCTAATGAAATCATTTCACTTTCTGCCAGTCAACACACGTTTGGAAGAGACATTCAGCAATACCACAAATCTGAATATAGCACAGGAATGACAACTTCACCAAAGAAGGGCTCATACTCCTACCCACACCGGAAAGTAAAGCGATAGTATTTTCTCATTCTTTCACTGAAGACAGTCATCATTTCTCAGATATTTCTCTGCCTCCTCCCTACCTTACCTTTGAAATCTGCAGTTGTAAGCTCTGAGTCAGTGGTGCTGATGCAATGCTGTATTAAGCCTTCGTGAAATGGAACAGCCCTAAACAAGGTACTAAGGAGAATCTAAGTTTGAATGGATCCTGAAGAGATCCTGTCCCCATGAAAGCTTTTTTCAAGTTTTAGGAAAAAAACCTTAACCCAAGATAAGCACCTGACTCTAAAGAAGGAAGTTTGTTCATTTAACAGTGAGTTTCCTAGTTTCCAATGTAAGGTTCTTCACGAGGTACAAGAAGTACAACGATAAATAAGATGGTCCTGGCTAGTGGACGTCAAATACAGTAGGAGTAAAAACATCAATACGATCTCCTAATGTGGTCGCCTTCAATGCTGTCCCCGTGTCATCCGTACTGTGCTTTACTCATCACATAGCTCATCTAGGTCCTCTGTATTTCCACTCTCCTTCTTCTCTTTTATTATCTTGTTACACTTCAAAATCCGCAATTATGCTTGAAAGAGGACTTTCCTACTTTAAATAAAGGCACCTACTGTCACCCCATGTTAGCATCACGTATTTAAATTTTACACAACATTAAGGCATATTTTATGCCTTACATGGGTGTTGTTAAGCAGCTTTGTTCCAACTATAAACAACTATAAACAGCCTCATATAAAGTAAGGTCTACTAAAAAATTAATAAACTAGAAAGAGGTAAGTCCATTGATGGCATTGTAAAAAAAAAATGCCTTAAACCTCCCCTTCAGTGTAGTCCAAATAGCATTTATTGGAATCACTTGTTGAAGTGAGTCATAATATTCAAGGGACATATTCAAAAGAGTACAGAAGTTGCAGAGTAGATTTTAAATCATCTACTGATAACCAGGGAAAATATCATGGCTTTAGGCACCATTCTTTATTAGATGTGGATTAGATACCCTAGAACCTATTGGTTTTTAATGCAGAGATAATAATTTGCTAACAGAGCGGTTGAGGGGTTTTAATCCCTTCTAGCATGTAGACTCTGAATGTCATAACCATGTCTGCCTTGACCAGACCCTTCAGAGAGTTGAATGGACAATAAATAGAAAATATAGACTGGATGACCAGGAAAAAAAGAGCCTAAATGACCAGGAAAAACTATAGAGCATATCCAAAGTGTGTAGAACTTTTGTTTCAGGTCCTAGTTTTTAAAAATAAGAATGAATTTAAGTCAATAGATGGTTCAAGCAGAAATTAAGCAGCCCTGGCTCAGAAATCAGATAATCAGACCATAAAGAACTGAGAAAATAATTTGTTCTTGTTTTACAAAGCATTAAAATAATTAAATAATAAGCATGAGAAATACATGGTTACTGAAACCAGGCTCTCTGTGGTGAAAGAAAGTATATGAAGATACAATAGTCTATGAGAATTAAGGCTGGAAAAAGCAGGTCAACTGGGAAACCTAGCCAAGCCTTATAATGGAAATCAAATGCATTGAATGATAAGGGATGATCCTGATAAATCCACTATGCACATACCAGAAACATAAGCATGAACAGAAAATACAAGCTGTGAGAAACATTTATTAATGACACAAGTTTGTGGAAAAATTCAACATTTATGAAGTTAAGACAGTCATTCTATTTTTAGAGTATAATTTTGTCTCTACTATATGGTTTATTTTGGTTTATCACGTTACTCAAAAAATACTTTCAAAGATGATAGAGTGGGGTTACAAGGGAACAACAAGTAAGAAACAGCAAAGCTTCAGGAAAAAAACCCACAATATTTTCTTATACAATTATTCAAAGTGAGTGCTGCAGCAAGAATCAGCCATCCTTCACTAGCACTGGTTATGCAGAGACAGAAAGGAAATGTATGGAACTCATACCAACCAGCAAGCATCAGACATGACAGGACTGCTCAATCCACACAGCTTTGTTCTTAAAAAAGCTGTTTAACAACACTCATGTAAGGCATAAATATACCTTAATATTATGTAAAATTTAAATACATTATGCTTACATGGGACAGTATTGGGTGTCTTGATTTAAAGCAGAAAAGTCCTCTCAAGTATCACACTGTGAATTTTGAAGTGTAACAAAATAATAAAAGAGGAAAGGGAGAATGGAATTGATTGTATAAATAATTGTTTTGTATAAACAAACTAATTCTAGATGGTTTTATCCATGCCTCAGTGTCCAGTACCATTGATGCTAATGACTTCCAAACCTGTCACTCCAGATGAGAGCTCTCTGCCTCACCCCAAATCCACACATCTGAATCCTCTACTGGACTTCTCCACCTGAATACACCATGAGCGTTTCAAATTCAGCAAGTTCAAATGGGATTCATCATCACCTCCCACCCTCTCATCTTCTTCCCCCACCGCCAAACCTTGGTTCCTTTCTATATGCTCTTCCTTCTTAATGGTAACATCATATGCCCAGGATCCAAAGCCAGAAAGTCTTTCTAGTCTACTTTCTGTTTCTCTGATTTTCAACTATCCTTGTATTAGTTTAGAACTACATCAGTGCTACTTCCAGTCTCATCCTTGCCCGGGGCCACCAGAGTAACCGTTCTAAAATTTAAATATTATCATGTTATTCCAATGCTTACAACTATTTAAAGCTTACTGATAACCTACAGGATAAAATCCAAATTTCTCCATTTATTTTGCTGTCTGGTCCTTCCCAAGTGTTCGACTTCATCTTTCACCACTCACAGATAGGCATCTATCATTTTGAAATAGTTAACACTTTTTTTGATATATGCATAGTGTTTTATAGCTTTAAGCTACCAGGAGTCCTCTTCCCTTTCATTCCTCCCAGGGAGTTTCTGTTCATTCTGTGGGATGGGACTCCCTCAATCATTTCATCTTCAGAGTCAGTGAAACACAACTGTCATTTCTCCTCAGTGGTGCTTTCTCTAGGTCTCTGTCTCTGTCTTTCTGTGTGTCTCTGTCCCTCTTGGACTCTCTCTTTCTCTCTCTATTGTCTCTCTTTCTCTCTGTTTCTCTCTTCCTAGATGACAGATAGCTAGACATATACATATCTACACACACATACCTCTAATAATATATCAGTGAACTGTATTAACACTAATTTGTACTTCTTTCTCCTCGGCTAGGCTCGGAATTTTCTGAGAGCTGAAGTCAAAATTTATGTATCCTTGTTTTCCAGCATCTGATGTAGGCCCTAATATAAGTAGTGGCAAAATTAATACCTGTCCAAAAAATGAATGAACCCAAGGAAATGTGTACAGACTTATACACAACAGCACTGTTTATAGTAGCAATAAATTGGAAATAACATTCGTATCCATCAACAGAAAATGGATACTCAGTCAACTGAGTATTATACAACTAGTGCTACATGTATTTACATGAGCAAATCTCCAAAACATACTGTTAATCAGAATAAAACTAGTTGCAGAAATGTGCAGCATGTAGAAATTGAAAATATGCATAACAATATTCAGATCTAACAAATCTAGTCCGTGGTTGTATAGGTGTTAACATTGTTCTCTTGCTATTTTATGCATATTTTAAATATTTCACAATATAAATTTCTTAAAGACTTGGCAATAAAAACATAAAGTAATAATAACAATAGACAGAGACATTTCTTGAAAGGACCCTTCCCCCTTGGGATATACATATATGTAACCAAGTAGAATTAAGTATAAACAACATATCATTTAACAATATAAAACACAGTTAAAGGAAATCTGTATTTCTCCATAATAAAGAAAGATCTTTGATTTAATTGCTCTTTACTGATGAAGTTCTTTTGGATACTGCTATTGACACTTGCTTTACTCCTGAAAATTACGAAGTATGTACGTGTAAGAAAAGAATCTCCAAAGGAAAAAATCAATCTCTGCTTATCATGTACTGATACCATCAAATGAAAACACTTGGAGATGAAAGATTGCATAAGTTCATGCAATTATAACAAGTTGAAAAGAATATATATAAGCTTCTCAAGCAAATGAAGAAAAAGAAATTAAACCTTGGGATGCTTCCCAGATGCTCAATCTGGGGGGAATGTTTTTGCTTAGGATATCATGGGTCAAGGAAAAATCTAAGAGTAAAAGCTTATATACACTTTTCACAGCATATATATCAAGGTATCGGCAACTTAAGTCTTTTAGTGATAGATGATATTTTTGTATATTTTTGTATATTTTCATTGAAAGCATATTGTAGTATTAGTCACAAAGTCACAACACAACAGACTGAAAGGAAGAGAAACTACATTCATTCAGTACCAATCACGAGCTAGACACTTAATTCTTACAGCAGCCTGTACCACTAGTATTATTACCTCCATTTTATAATAGTTGAAAGTGAAGCCCAGAGAGTTAAATGTGATTTTTAAGGTTAAAACTGAAATGGAACCCAGGTCCTTCTTACTTCCAAGGCATGCTTCTTCTGCTACAACACCCTGCCTCATATTCTAGTCCCTTTCTCTTTACCCCACAGAATGCCATCTTCTTGTATGTATATCCCTAAATCCTCTTAGTGTACCTATTTGTAATAATAACAGGCCTAGAGAATGGGTTACAAATGATACTCATATATCACCTTTGTATATGTTAAAGCTGTTTAATAACACACATGTAAGGCATGAAATATTATATACACATATACAGCTTTTGTTAAACACAAAGGTTTAAATGTTAATTTTGTTTTTGAGAATACAAGTAACCATTCATAAGCAAAGAAGAAACTTAACAGCAATATAATAAATATTATAGGTCCCTTTTGCAAATAATCTTAGGTATTTACAAAGATATTCACAGTTGTTTACTGCAATATTCATGATAGTAAAAAACTGGGAATGCTCTTAAAGTCCAACAATCAAGAATTGAATAGGACTTCCTAGGTGGCACAGTGGTTAAGAATCTGCCTGCCAATGCAGGGGACACGGGTTCAAGCCCTGCTCTGGGAAGATTCCACATGCCACAGAGCAACTAAGCCCGTGTACCACAACTACTGAGCCCATGTACCACAACTATTGAAGCCCACGCGCCTAGAGCCCATGCTCCGCAACAAGAGACGCCACTACAACTAGGAGCCCTCGCACCACAATGAGCCCTGCGCTCACAGCAACTAGAGAAAGCCCGTTTGCAGCAATGAAGACCCAAGGCAGCCAATAAATTAAATAAATAAATTTATAAAAAAGAATTGAATAAATAGATTATAGTACGCTCATCACACAGAATACGACGGAGTCATTAGAAATCATATTTTAGAAGAATGCATTCTGTGAGAAAACACAGTGTGCAGTTTCACCAGGTGAAAGAAGTATTGTAAATATTTAGATTTCCATACGAATACTAAATAGCAGAAGGCCAAACAGCAAATTGTTAGCTGTGGTTGGCTTTAGCTGGGATTATGGGTCTTTCCACTCTTATTGTCCATGTTTTCTAGGTTTTTATGATAGGGATATATTACTGACAGCAAGGAAAACAATCAATAATGAAGCACCCTCTTATACATTGATGGAGCTGACGTTGTAGATTAGGAAGGCTTTGCCTATGTGATATCTCAGGTTTTGGGGATGAATTGTGGGGCCTGGAGTGGGGACGGGGAGGAGGTAGAAGGAGAGAAGAGAGAGACTGAGAGGGTGGCTGAAGGCCTGAGATAACAAACCCCTCAGCTGAAGTGCCTCCACTTTCCCCAGCTCCTCAAAAAGTCAGACTCCCAAAAGAGACAGAGGCAACGAGGGACTCATTCAGGGACATCAGAGTACACAGCTATGAGCAAAGGCTCATGTCATCATGAGAGGCCACAAATCTTAAGTAAAAATAAAGCTTTTATGAAGTTGGTCTCTTATACATAAGTCACATCTTAGATTAATTTACATTTATGATGACTAGCCAACTGTGATACTATGTTAGTATCAAAAAACAACCAAAAGTATATTGATTTAGTTATATAAAAGTTGTAGCTTAATAATCAGCTGATTTATTATTTCTAAATTATTGTTTAGATATTCATATGTAATGGCCCAAGAAGGATGATCATATAAAAGTTAGCATATAACATTCATTGAGTATTGACAATTTGTGAGGCACTGTGCTATGTTCTTTACACGACTGGCTGGCTTAACAACATTGTTGTTAGAGCTTATTATATTTTTCACACTGAAGAGACTGAGGCTCAGAGAGATGCCATAATTTGACATGGTTACACAATTAGCAAATGGCAGAATTGGGAGTTAAATTCTGGAATTCTTACTCTAGCAAGGCCTGTGCTTTTACACTAATCTATACCATTGAAAATAATTGTCAAAACTGAGATAAACGACAAGTTTAGGAAGGCAGGAAGGAATTATAAATGGAGAAGCAGAGGCTAAAGGGGACAAGATGGAGAATGAGAAATAGGATATGGGATTCAGAACAGTAGCTTTAGTGAGGCCATGAAATGTGCTGGCATCCACGCAGGAAGCACCCAGGACTGTAAGTGAGCAAGTTCCATTCCTCGTTGCATGAGCTGCCGACGGTGGAGTAGAGTATTTCTACTGCCCCACCCCTTGGAACTTCTCAGTGTCCCGGCATCTTGATAATTACTAACCTAGCTACAAGGAGGAAGACATCTATCAGAGGGAAAACTGTGAGCCTAAAATGATGTGTAATGGGAGTGTGTCTAAAACTTGATAATATGATGGGAGAAGCAGTGAAAAGAGGTTGGTTGGTCACCTTGCATTTTACGACGAGTAAGTATGGATATTCCAAATTACTGAATTGCCCATTTATCCTGTTTTATATTACAGTGTGTATCATTAAAAGTGTTGCAATAGAGACGCTTCAGTTACGACTGTGAAGGTTCATTCATCATGCTGGCGGGGATAGCTTAGTGGACAAAACACCGGCTTTCACCAACTATGACACTCTGCATCCAGAAGTTAATATGCTAGTGGCATTGACTCAGCAGCTCATCTTCTGAATGAAGCTAATTCCACAGAGTTTACTCAGATGGGTGGAGGGTCCTTGGATAATGTCTGGGAAAAAATTGCCTATCCTGCCCGGATAATCAAGATTCCTAGAACTTTTACAAACTGAAGATTTCCCCCAGTTTCCTGGAAGCATGAGATGTAGGTGAACCAAAGGTCTTCTACCCTACTCTCAGAATTGGTACCCTATTCTGGCTAGTTTCCTCTGCTTTATCACTAGCCTTACATAAGCCAGTTTAACCTTCCCCTAAACTACTCCCTAAACAATTCTTTCTATTCAACTGTTTAATACTCTTGCTATATTTTATTTTTTAAATTTTTATTTTATACTGGGGTATAGTTGATTTGCAATGTTGTATTAGTTTCGGGTGTACGGTAAAGTGACTCAGTTCTACGTATACATGTATCTATTCTTTTTCAGATTCTTTTCCCATATAGGTCATTACAGAGTATTGAGTAGAGTTCTCTGTGCTATACAGTAGGTCCCTGTTGATTATCTATTCTATACATAGTAGTGTGTCTATGTTAATCCCAGTCTCCTAATTTGTCCCTCCCCCCCTTTCCCCTTTCTCACTATATTCTAGATGTCTACATAATCTCTTTACTTTCTTCATCCTGCTCATAATTCTTAATCTTAACCTTTTAAATCAAATCAGTCCATTCATTCACTTAACGATATGAACTATTCTTTTATAAACAAATCTTTCACTTTTATAACTTTATCAATGTACTTTACAATGACAAAGTAGGAATGTTTAGTAGTCAAAAATAATGCTATCACTAAGTGAATCAACTAATATCTTAGATGCATGATTCCATCTTTATAAAATTATTCTTAAAAATTTATCAACTAAGTTTGTGTCAGTTTGAAGAAATCCTTGTTCCGGTTGTAATCTCAAAATTAATACGGTGCACGTTTATTGAGTACCCACTGTGTGTCAGATATTGTTCTAGGCACTTGGCTTAGAAAAAAAGCCAGAAAAAGAAGAAAAAGAACACCAGTCTTGTCCCTGCTATAGTCTAGTGAAGGTGTCAGACGACCATAAACAGGTGTTAAGTGCTACAACCATGATACAGGAAAGTGCCCTAGAAACAGATTCACGCTCTCTGTGAACTCAGGGGCAGCTGTAAGTAGAGATTTGAAGCTCCTTATTTCTAAATGCTGTTTGACTACATTTAGATTCGAGCTGATTTTCAGATTCGAGCTTCTAAATTAGTACAATTCTCAATTTTTGAAAGCAGATGTTTAAAAAGTAAGTGATACATCGTTAAACCTATAAGCGTAGGATTATGGGAATTTGAGAAACTGGAGGGGTGAGATTAATATTAACATAAGCTAATTTAATTCATGCCCCAGGATCTTCACATAATGATTTTCTCTCTTACCTTTTTCTTCTTCAAGCCCATTCTGAGATTTTGTCATGACATTCTGTACTGTCATCTCTCAGACATTATTAATCTTTATGATACATCACACACTGCCCCTCCTTCTACTCTTCCTGATTTCTAGATGGGACTGCTTCCATATATGCTGACATCCTAGTTATGACAATGATCCAGCCCTCCCTGTTCCGGCTACCTCTGCCATTAGATCACTATCTCCTTCTTTAATACCTATTGCTAATTGTATTTGTTTGTTTCCCACAGATATTGCACGATGTGATCATTTTAGTAATATTTCATTCCTATTGTCTGGTTATATAGAATTTGTTTTTTACATTAACTCATGCTTTCTCTATAATTGCACTGTAATTTACTGATATCTACCTATTTTACCTTTAAATTCTCCAGGTGATTATTAAGGAAGTGGAAATATAGCAATCTTTAGTTATTTCTTATAAATTCTCAATTTTCTTCCCTGAAATTTCCCATTATCCAAATATTTATTTCTTCAGGTTGACTACAGGGCTTTGTACAGGGCTGTCTTCCCGCATTCAAAATACTTCTGTATCTAGTTAGAGACATTAAAGCTAGAATACAAGGCAGGAGCAAGACCTGTTTGCAATGCTTTCGTTCAAAATGTCTTCCAGGTCAGGATCAGGATGGTGTGTGGCCAACCAGCTGTCTGAAGTACTGCACACCTGACTGGCGCACCCTGGTGGTGAGAGCGTACCCTGAGCAGGATGGCTGCTGTACACAGCCTCCACTCTCTCTACCCTAGGGGCCTGAGTACCTCCTGACTCTCTTCTGTCCACATGGATAGGCTTGGTTCTTTCTTTCCCTTCCCTTCCTTTATTTTCCTTTTTCTTTTCCTGTCTTATTTTTATCGCCTTGTCCTCAGGGCTGATCTAGGCCTTTACAAAGGATCATACAGTGAGTCTACAGGAGGAACTCAGGGATGGTGATAGTGTTTGCATGCATACTTGTGATGTAAAGTTTGATTCAGTCACAACAGAACGTCAGTGGTTCTTGCAAGAGGATTTTGATCACCCATTTGTCATTTTTGGTCAAAAGAAAATAACATGAGCATGAATGTACACTGAGGGATTCTGCCCCACTAGAAGAAAATATTCATTCAATGTTATAATCGATAAATGGGAACTAAGGTCAATTGTGAAATAGTCTTTACGAGTGGTGACAATGAAGTCAAGTAGCACCTTTTAAAGATAATATAACTTTCATTCTGTCTAAAGTTAGAGACGAACAAGGATGACCACTCAAAAGCCTCTCTACTCACCAAATTCTGAGACTGGTGTGTAAATCCAAGCATTTCTAAAAAGAAGTCAACATAATATTGGGTTGGCCAAAAAGTTCGTTTGGGTTTTTCATAACATCTTACGGGAAAAACTGAACGAAGTTTTGGCCAACACAATATTTGTCTTCTGTGAATATATCAGTTGCTGCAGCAGTATTTTACTTAATGTTGACTTGTGGTCTGAAAAATTGCCTCTCTAAACATCTGATGTCTTACTTATGTCAACCCAGTTCAAAAATTTGCATTTGGTATCACCTGAATATAATTTTTCAGAAAAACAGGAAATGTGGTTAGTTTTACCAGCTTACTGGTGACTTCTTGAAAAGGAAATATTTCTATTTTTATCCTATAAAGACGCACAGCACTCCACCTGGAATCATCACATACATATGCTGAGTTCCAGAAAAGGGCCAATATTATAATAAAAAGTGATTTAAACTTGGTTGAAACGAATTTAAACTATTATTATTCTCTTCATCAAACTCAATTTCTTCTGGAACTTTTACCCTCCCTTCATAGTTTGTAAATACTCAGCAATTCAAATGTAAAGTCTAGAAATTACCCATAACATGTAACTGATAAAATGAAATATGCTCCCATTCAAGTCTGGGATAAAACAAGAAGAGTCACAATTGTCTGCAATGTAGAAATACTATGCGGCAAGAGTAAACGTAGAAGTGAAGGGTAGAATTACTTTGTATGTTTGATTACAAAACAAATTTAGGAAAAACCTAGATCCATTAAGTAGAAGTGCAATAACTGTTCTGTTTCTACTCTTGCTCTTCTAGAGTCAATTCTCCTTGACACAGTATGAGTAATATTTTAAAAACATAAGCCAACCATGTCAATCTCCTGCTCACAGCCATCTTTGGCTTATATGAAAGTCCTTACAGCTTTTACAAGGTCCTATGTGAGCTAGTCCTGGCTACTCTTTCAACAGCATTTCCTACCAGTCTCCCCATAACTTATTCATGTTTAGAGCCAATCATGTCTGTCAAAGTACACATTTATTCTTGTGCTTAATATGTCATTCCAAAGGCTGTTTTGGTTTTCCACAATGAAGTGACGAATGCTAACGTAGGCATAATGGACCAATAAGATGATTGCCAAGAGACAGAATGGAAGGTAGTCCTACATATACCTAAGTCTCCCAAGAAGCCATTCTTATAGACGTCAGCAATTAGGGCAGGAATTAGTCGGCTGATGACATTTTACCAAATAACAGCCATTAAAGACTTACCTGCAGCTACTATGATAACATCTGCCATCAGAGTATGGATCTTCAGTTGCTCTTTGGGGGTATATCTGTGAGCTATTGTCACAGTTGCATCACCTGGAATGCAGAATAACTTCCATTAATGATTACTGAGGTTTTGTTTTTTGTTTTTTTAAATTTGTGAATGCTCCAATTCTAGACAAGTTCCAGTTACATCCTAAGAATAGGAAAACTGCTTTGAAATTATCAAATCACTTTCCAAGCAAAAGCTAGATAAGGAAATCTAGATGACTTAAAATATTGTACCCTTCAGTTGACCAGTGGAAAATCAAATGAGGCAAATGAAGGTATGTGCTGACCATCATAGGAGTGTTGTAAGTAGAGTCCTAGAAACCCAGGATTTGAAAGTTCTGTATTGACAGGTCAATAGGTAGATGCAGGTGATACTCACTGGCTTGATAATAAGATATATAAATACTGAAAACAACAAAATAAGTGCACTAAAAATAGCACATGTACTGTGGAAGCACAGGTGAGAGATTAATTCTGCCTCATCTTGAGGAGGTGTCAAGGAAGGGTTCCTGAAGAAGTAAATATACATTTTTAGCTCATAAAGTATGAACAAGAGTATACTAATCAGGGAAAGAATAAAAGGGCATTCTAAGCCAAAAGGATAGCAGGAAAAAACTGACCAATTTTGAAATTATATGTTTAGAAAATGATGACTAGGTCTAGGATATAACAGGAAGTATTCATACATGCTTTAATTAAGTGATGTAGGAATAAGAGAGGTTAGCAGTATGAGGGATTCCAGCGCTTAATGTGTGAGCCAAGGAAGGGGAATGAGGGAAAGGCAGTGATGACAGCAGTCAAAGGAAGGACTTCCGGTAAGAACGTGGCTGTGTGAGACAGTATCTTCACTCTTCCGCTCCCAGATAACATGCAAATGCTACACAATGACAACAACAAACTGCACAATACCTCTTTTTAGCAAAACTAGAAGGCATATTTTCCAGAAACATGGAAGAGTTACCCAGGAACAGCAGAGTTAGTAGATACCACATGGGGAGAAAGGCAGCAAAGAAGTTCAGAGGATCACAAGATGGCCAGCAGTGGCAGATCTCTGAAAGCGACTACAAAAGTATACTTCCTGAAGGCGAAGGGTCACATAAAATGCAATATATATCTCTCTTATTTGTAGCAGAGAATGTAGGAATAAGGGCAGAAGAAACCCTCTTGGACCCAGCATAGTTCACAGTGGGTGGTCACACGAAGACTCAGAGGAGCCACTGAAACAGGAAGCAGTGTGACTCTGTGAAAGTGGTGAAGGAAGAATCTGAAGGCTGCTCGGCCTGTCCTCCCCAAAACCTAGCAGAAGCATCCCGCAAATAGAGCATCCAAGAAAATCCAGCTTATTCCATGATAAGTAATTTTAAAAAAGATTTTACACAGCATCAATAAAAGGATACAGTATCAAAAAAAGGATATATAAGGATCAGCCCAGGGGAATTTTTTCTAGTGGTAGTTACATGACTATATGCATTTGTCTAAATTCTTGGAACTATATACCAAAAAAGAGTAAATTTGACTATATGCAAATTTTTAAGTAAATAAAAGGATACATTTTAAAAGTGGCAGGCCCAAGGAAAAAAAATAGAAAGAAAATTTTTAATTTACCAACAAAGTAACAAACTCAACAGAAAAATGTCGTTATGGAAAAGTTGAACATTATGACCAAACACTATGCCAAACACTTTAAAAATAAGAACTTAGAGTCATACAAACTGGGGAAAAAAGACTTGAACCCATACAAATTGACCTATAATAGTCAACACTGAGACACATAACACTAATGTTGCTGATTTTTAAAGATTAAGAAAAGAATCCTATGAGCAACCAGGCAAAAATTCAGATTTTTTACATTCAATGCCAGAAAACAGCAGAGCAATATCTACAAGAGACTCATGTAAAAAAACTGGAAACAAGGATTTCATATCTAGTCAAATTGTCTTCCAAGATTAAAGTTTGCAAACAATTTTGAAATTGTAAGAACTCAGGAAATATTGTTCCCATGAGTTTTTCCTGAGGAATGTGCTAAAAGATGAACTTTAATGAATCAAAATATATCTGAGGAAACTGGCAAAAGGACTATTGGAGCATTTTGAATATATTTAATTACAAAATTTAGGCTAAAAGTGTGAGGATTGACGTGACAGACAAAATGTCAAATGCTATTTGCTCTGCTTGTGTAGCATTGCTACAGCTAACAAAATTAGAATAGGAAGGACAAAAATGAGAGTTTGCTAATTGCCTTGTATCTAATGACTGGAATGAACAGATATAATTTAAAGCTGACCAATCAAATAACAGAAATATGAGAATATTTAAAAGTATAAGGTAAACACACTACAAAGATAATTTTTATTGGCAAATATCAGGTAGGAGACAAAAAAAATGGACTCATGGAAGGAAAAGGAAACATTTTATCATTTCTTCTAATAGAGTATCCATAGACACCACACAAAGAAATAGAGAACTAAGAGTACTGTATAAAGTTATAATTATTAACTTCCTAAATCTTCCTAAATAATAAAAGAACCATGTACAAAAAAGAAAAAATATAAAAAGAAAATAAAAACTATAAAAACAACAAACAGAAGATAATATGACATTTCAGACTATATATTTACCATACTAATAAACATAAATTTTCCTAAGTTATTTATTTAAAAGAATAGCATATTAAAATTGACTCACAAAGTCTAGTTCTATACTTTATATAAAACACATCTAAAACAAAGCTGTTCAGAAATGTTGAAAATAAAAAGTGGGCAAACATATAACAGGAAAATGACTAATCAAAAAAAACAATGCTCTTATTATCAAATAAGGAGAAACTCAGCATCAAATAAAGAGGTACATATTATAAAGCAAAGTTGTAATTTAAATGAATACACAACAATGAAAAATATATGTAACAAAAAAGAAATAAATTCATAAAGCAGAAATTACAGGAGATACACAGAGAAACAAACACATTGAATTTGTTCAATTCAATTAACCTTTCTCAATCCATTATGGATCAAAGATATAGAAAATATGAGCAACATAATTAATGATATATATCTGATTACAATATATTAAACTCTGAAAGTAGAGCATATATTTTCCTTTCAGGTGCCCAAAGAATATATTTTTAATGATATGACTATGGCAACAACAAAAAAATTAATACCAAAAAGTAGATAGGTAGAGAAACTATAGATATTTTCTTTGATCACAAATCAATAAATTTATAATTATAGACCAAATCAGAAATTAAGAAACCCTTCCATTGGAAAAAATTTTAAACAATCCTTGGGTCAAAAAGAAAACACAAAACAACACTACAGAATTTTTAGAAACATTTATAATGAAAATACTACAGATTAGATCCTATAAAATATAAATAAAGCAAAGCCTAGAGGAAAATGCACAGACCTAAATTATTACATAAATAAAATAGAAATTAAAAATGAGTGAATCATTTAACTTAAAATGTTAAAGAACAATAAAATAAACAAAAGAAATCAGAAAAAAATAGTAAACATAAATGTTAAAATATTTATGTAAATAAACCTAAAAACTGTAACATTATAAGCAAGAAGAGAACTCAATAAATTAGCCAAGTAAAAATGACTATATAGAAATAAATATGAAAATTAAAGAAAACCTCAACTAAAATTAGAGTTAGAAGGCCTGTAGAAGGTGCTCTTACTATGATCGCTCTCCATCATTTGGATGCACTTGCCTCTATTTGCATGCCCCATGGGAAGAACTGTACCATGCTTTACCAAACAGGAGGAAGTCTTCTATACCAGGAAAGATTTTCCTTGTCCAGCAACAGCCCAGCCAATGAGAAGCTATTGCCACCCTGAACTCATACTTTCCTCCAGTAAACTTTTGTTTAGAACAGTTCCTCCCAACTTCCCCCTTTTCTCTCTAAAAGTAAGCTACCCTCCTTTGTTCTCTGGATTTGCCTATGGTCCACCATAGCTTGCAATTCCCAAATTGTAATTCCTCTGGCTATTCCCAAATAAACTCATTTTGCGGGTATGGTAATCGGCTATTTTATTTTTAAAGTTGATATAAATACTATCATACACAACAACATGTAAGAAGATATAATGAAAGAAAAGACCCCCTTATAATAGCAATACAAAAAATAAAATACTCAGAAATAAACTTAATAAGAAATGTGTAAAATCTATATGGTAAAAGAAAATCTCTAGAACAACACCAAAAGATTTAAATAAGACGGAGGAACTAGTCATGGTTTAAAGATAAACCATGTTCTTGAGCAGAAGGATTCAACATCATAAAGATGACAGTTCTCCCTATGTTCATTACATACTTAATACAACTACAATTAAAAAATGGTATTTTTGCTTTCTTCTAGACGAATATAATTTTATTCTAAAGTTATATGGAAAAATAAAAGCGAAAACCAGGAAATCTTTGAATAAGAAGAACAATGAGAGGGAACTCTTTGTACTTGATATAGTAGTCTTTCTCATTTCAGGTAATGGCACCCACCTTCCGCACAGTTACTTAGAGTAAAAGTCTGAGTCCCCCTTGATTTCTGTCTTTCTTTCACTTGTTATAAATAGTCAACAAATGTAGAATATATGCTTAGAACCATCCCAAGTCACCAAAATTATGAAGCATCTTCCCATCTCTTTATTAATACGGTTCTCCTATATTTAAAAATTTCCCCTTATACATTAGCAGCCCACTCAAGCATTCTCTTGTTCCAAATGAGAGCCTCCCAAATCCCTGCAAAAACCAAAATTAAAACCAAAACCAAACCAAAACTTCCCACTTCATCCGTACGGGGATGATTTCATCAAGGAACTAAGTGATACATAATCCAGTGAGTTAAATACCTATATAAGTAACAATCTGTAAAGCTTCAAGCAAAAGAGAAAAATATTGAGATGAATTTCAGTCATCATGGAAAGATCTTTTAGATAACTCCACTCCCTAAATATCTAGTTACAATGTTTTTAATTCTCAGTGAGTTTGGCTGGGAATACCCATGGAAATATCAAAGTCTTACTTAGGCTTGATCAATTTCTGACTCTTGTGCGATAGCAGGTTTTTAGGCTACTATTCACTAGACTAGATGATGATAGCAAAAGAGAGGTGCACCAAGGGAGTTAAGAGCAAATGTGTTCAAGTAATGCCTCAGACTCTTCTGCCTTTGCCCCTTGATACCTGTTCCTGGTTCTGAGGACTAGCTATCCTAACTATACTCTTATTTAACCTGTCTTACTTGGCATTGTGAAAATTATTGTCATTTCTGTTCTCAGTTCTGATACTCCATTACTTTTCTTCAGTGAATCCTATTGCTTGCTGCACCGAGTCATTTCTAGTGCCTCAGCTTTTTCCCTAGGGTGATCAGAACCAACAAGTTACAGCAGCTACTCCATAGAATGATGCATATCTCTGACCCTCAGATGACTTTTTCCCACACTCAGTTTTATCCTCTTATTGTGCATATGATAACAGCCTGGTCTCAGGCTTATTTTTTCTATCAAACAAACCCAGATAAAAGTGTTTTGTAAGAAATCTTAAGCAACCTCATTGTGCTCAGTCCTTTACATCATGTTTGTAAGATATAATAAGAATGAAAGATTTAGAACCTATCTCCTAAATTATAGAGTTGTGTTAGAACTTAATAATTAGCTGCTGGGCAAGATATACTTCTTACTATATAAAAGTCCCCAGTCAATCAAGGATTGTTCACTGGGAGCCACCTGTGCAGTTTTCTAAGCTATCATTACCTCTGTAATTTATGCAAAATTGAAGATTGTAGCAAAGAGTTGTTGGCAATTAACACAATTTGAGGAAATTAATATTTGCTATTTAAAAATGCTAAGACAACACAACATGATTCATTTTAGAGCATCATTTTTTTTTGTTAAATTTACCTAGATGACGAATTTACTTTTGTCCAACATTTCCAGGCCATTCCCTATGTTCATTTATTCAACAATCAAGAAATAATCCCAGGACCATGCCAAGCGATGGAGATACACAATTCTCTCTTCTCATATGGAAAGCATATAAGTGAATCAGAATTATAATACAGTATGATAATTCCACATTAAAAGGAGGCATAAGTTACAGTGTTGGCACAGAGAACCATTACCTATCCTAGCTGAGAACAGCAGAGAGGCACTTAAGGGTCTTAGAGACAGATTCTTGATGTGAGTAGGAATTTGATTTGCTTCTGCTTCAATTCCCTTACGCTTTTCCTATCCTTTCCAATGATAAACTATTTTCCATAAAAATAATTATGGGCATATTATTTAGCCCAAAGGGTTAGAGAGGTCTTTCTCATAAAACCTAAAATCTACTTTTTTGCCACTTTTACCATAATCCTAGATCTATCTTCCACAGCAATGCAGGAAAAGTCTCATCTTCCTTTTCCATGAAGCAAATCTTCAAATGTGTACTTGCTTGTGCCTGAGTGAGCAGATGAAGCAAAATGGCAAATCCAACAGGAGCTAGAATCTCACATGTAGGGTTTTGCTTTGCCACATTCTCTGGATAAGGGAAAACTGAGTCATTCTCAATACAGTAACTCATAACATGGTCTGGTTTCAAGGAAAAATCACCGGAAATCGCAAGAAGGAAAACTCAGTACTCATCAACAGAGTAGCACTAGATGGAAAAAAGAAGCCTGAGTTCTGTTTTTGGACAAATGCCTCCAGAGGCCATGGACCATCCAAGTGGAGTTGTCAAGAGGACAGTGGTTACATGGGTCTAGCATGTAGAGGTTATACAGGTGCTATTTAAAGGTATGAGGTTGGAAAATACTGACTAGGGAATGACTCTGGAATAGGAAATGAAGCCCTGGGCTCATTCCCATCTTTTGAGCGGTCTTCTTCAATTACCCTCACCACAATAGATTCTTCTATGGAGCTTTCTAAAAAATACTAATACCCAGATCCAACTCATAAAGACTCTGATATAATTGTTCTGCATTGGGCTCAGGTGGCTACATTTTTAAAAGCCCCCAGATGATTCCAGTGGATAGCTAAGGTTGAGAACCACTGGTTTAGAAGGGAAGATGAGAATGACTCAGAAACTGAGAATGAGAAGAAATGTCTCAGTGAGATCAGAGAAATGCATGCCATGGTGTGAACGAGTTGCCAGTTATAAATGAAAATACTGGCTTTGGAGTCATATTTTTAGGATTATTTTCCTATTAATAGGGATAAAATATGTGAAATCATCCACATAAATTAATTCCCCAGGTGACCAAATCCTCATGGTACCAAGCTGCCAGGTTAGGGTTGATGGTAGTATCCCTGACTGTGAAACAGATTTTAAGCTATAAAAAAAACCCCTAAATTTTAAAGCAATCATATGCTCCCAAATCCCAGCCAAAACGAGGTAGCCAGCTCAGTCGTGGGACAAAGAGTAAGTATTGGCATGAGCCAGAGTGCTGCCCTTTCCTTTCTGGTTGTTTTGGCTGGGAGATGTATGTTTGAGGTCTATTTGTTAAAGCTTTATATAATTTTTGCATTTATTTTCTTCTTTCCAAGATTAACACATGAAAATAAATTCAGAATTACTACAATGTCTAATTCTGCAAACTTACTTAAAAGACCATAGATTAGGACTTCCTAGGTGGTGCAGTGGTTAAGAATCTGCCTGCCAGTACAGGGAACACAGGTTCGAGCCCTGCTCTGCGAAGATTCCACATACCATGGAGCAACTAAGCCCATGTGCCACAACTACTGAGCCTGTGCTCTAGAGCCCGTGAGCCACAACTATTGAGCCTGTGTGCCACAACTATTGAAGCCCACACGCCTAGGGCCGGTGCTCCACAACGAGAAGCTACTACAATGAGCCTGCACACCACAATGAAGAATAGCCCCGGCTTGCAGCAACTAGAGAAAGTCCGTGTGCAGCAACGAAGACCCAATGCAGCCAATAAGTAAATAAAAAAAAAAAAGAAAAGAAAAGACCATAGATTAATGCTAAATAAGTATTCTGAAGGTCCTGAATTGGACATTGAAAAATGCAGATACCTTGAAGAACAACGGACTGCTTATTGCCCTATTCACCCCCTGTGTGGAAAAAGGCTAGACCTCTGGGGGTATACTTGTACAAATATAGCGAGTATGTAGATACAAACATGGCCACTATAAATAGATACAAATGCGGGGGCGGGGAAACAACTTCCAGGGTCAAACACTAAAGACTTTTACTCTCTCAGAGATTCACAGTGCTTACTATACTAAAAGTTAGATTTGGTGCACATCTTGAAAGATGGGTGGGAGGTGAGAGGAAAGCAGGTGAGTGATGGGAAACAGCCTTCCCTGCAGAGGCAACAGGTATGTAATGGAAAGGAGGCCTGGACGTGGTGGTATATTTGGGGAACAATGTGTAGTTCAATGATGCTTCAACGTAAGGTATTAGAGGGAACTCGATGGGAGGAATGGCTGAAAAGGCTGGTGGAGCAGAACACAATATCCTTACAAGTGATGCTTTGAACAATGGGGCTTACAGACGTCAGAAAAGGGACACTTTGTGCTGGTAAAAAAAAAAAGAGTCTGGTACTGTGAGGTCATGAGGAAAGAGAGAAAATGAAAGAGAAAGAAAAAGATTTGGACTTCACTTTATATTTTAAATAGTGTTTAATGTTCATTTCAACGGGGCAACTAATAGCTCCAGCTGCCTGCTGTGAGAATATGTGATATTTTTCCAAGTATGGTGTTTTCCAGATACCAGCTGGCTGAGTTTCAGAGACACTGAAACTGAAACAGTACTCCTACTATTCAACTTAGAAAATGAGACTACAACAAGCATTTGTTCTTTTCTATGGCTTTCCACTTTGCAAACTCACAGCAGTAATTCAGTAAAGTCTAGTCCACACGGAGGCATCACAAAACATAACATCCCCAGCATCTTACCATGAGTACGTCCGCCTTAGGAATAGTGGGATGCGAGGAGCAAAGACTATACATGCCTGCCATCCCCCTACCTCAGCTGCACAGCTGGTCAAGTCCCACGCCACTCCACCGGCAGCAAGACTAGGAACCTCAGTCCGGGCGGTGTGGCTGCTGAGCACGACTCCTCTCTCCTAGGCGTTCCTTGTTGCCTCCTCTCTTTGAGACGCGAGAGCGCCTGGCCCAACCTGGCACTGGGTTGAGCTTCATCACACATATGCCTCATATCACGCTGCACTGCCTGTGTTATTACCTGAAGGCCTCTCCTGTAGGTGAGAGAGAACGCTCCCAGGCTGGCCAACATGTTCATTTTCACAACTGGAGCCAATTTTCACAAAGGAAAGGCATTCCACGAACAAAATGTCTTGTGGTTTTCCATTTAGATAGTGTGTCCCCTTGAATTAAAAAATACCTGATATGTAGGAGTTGCAGCAGATGGGCAGCTTGAGTGCAAAAGCTGAATACCAATGCAGAAGCCGTGCTTTGAGAAAACCGAGTGTCCTGAAGATGCCGTCTGTCATCTTCTGGAAACAGGGAACCAAGTCTTTTTCACCACTGTACCACATCCCCACCCCAGTGTTTCATAGAGAACACATATTGAATGCATATTACCTGAATGAAATCAAGAATATCCCATAGGACTCTAAGCAAAATCAGCTAGTTGCTGACCCTTCCAAAATGCTCTTTTAAAAAGTCCCAGCACCAATGCCACTGCAGTAGTACCACAACCTGTTAGTTAAAGGAAGAGCATGTTGTGGCCATTTAGGGGGATCTATTTAGATGAGATGTCCTATGTAAGAATATAAAATAGGCAGAAAGGAATTTACTCTAAAAGAATTTGGTATAAAATCACATTGTGTATTCCTCTGGTGATAATTAATACACATAATGCCTAGTCATTATGGCACTTTGTTATCTTCAAGGAAAAAAAAAAACTGTTTCAGAGAAATAGGAGAACTTTGATTTACTCCATCACAGTAAGCTAAACATAAAGACACTGTGCTAAAGCTGATAGTATTCAGTTTTCATTCTGAATACTGAAAGGTTAGGTTACGTGGGTAGGTTTCTGCATACAAAGACGTTAAAAGAATACCAGTGAATTATAGGTGATCACAATCGTATTCAAACATCCCAACAAGCAGTGCGGCTCATGAGAAGAGAATCCACTGTCACTCTCTTTATGTTGCTTCAATTAACCAAGGGCTTCCCTTAGCAAACTGAATGCTTGCTTAGGGATGCTGAATTTTACTTTGTGCCACTGAATATTTATCATTTAAATCACCCATACTTGCATATCATGCCCCCTCTGTACCCTGCCCCCTCCCCCAACCCTACCACCACCAAGACAATAAGCTCTTGGAAGACAGGAACTCTCTCTCCCTCTCTATAAAGTACACAGTGGCTTGAATGTCATGTCATCTTCAAAGCCTCCTGTGATGACATGTCCTCAGCAGAAGGTTATCTCCCTGCAGCATCCTGCTGTGTTGAGTATCAGCACTAACTCTTTACTTCAAGATTTTAGCATATTCTCAGTCCTTTAATATTTCAAGCCCTTGAAGAATTAAAAGGAGCTCTTTCTCACAAAGCTAACCCTGTGTAGACACATATTAATCAAGCTAAATTACAGTATTGCCATTTTTCTTCTAGTGCAATTATCTTTGTCTTTAAGACAGAAATGAATCATTAGGGCTCTGAATCTTTTCTGGCAAAGAAGTGTGAGCTGAATGCTCCACATCGTGAGTGTCATCAGAACAAGTTCTATAAATATGAATTTGCCCAGTTAATCCTCCTTCATTATCTCCATTAGCTAACAGTGCATATGTAGTCACTGCACATAATTACTGCTCTAGCAGACATGGACATTTGAAATATTAACTTTCCCACAGACTCCAAATCTTCAGTAAGCAGCTCTCAACAATTCATTATATTAATCATATATGTCACCATACTCCTATTAATTATGCATGAGGTTAAACACCACCCATGTTGCAAACTGTCCAATACCATTTTTAACACAATATATTACCTTTTAGATACTGTAATTATAACGGCACCTAAGTGCTGCTATAATAAATATAAATGTAACCACCTGGCATGTAAGTAAGCAGTACTATATCTCATTCCAGCTTTACTCAATTTTTAACGTGTTCAAGTGAAAATATTTTGTAACACAAAGTATAAAATATTTGTGAAGTTAATGTGTTTTATGACATAGGAATATCTAATTTAAAATTGCACAAAGAAGAGGTAAATTAACTTTCTCAGACAGGTATTTTATAGGCAAATAATTCAAGATTAAAATTTATCAAGAAATTGGCACACAGGGACTTCCTCAAAGGCATGTAGGCAGGAAACAATGTGTCGCATTCATGTTGTAAGAAGCTTGGTATCGAAATTGAAATCAAGAAAGCATTTAATGAGGTTGCAAGACTGAGAATAAAGATTTAGGTAGTGGCTTGTGCAGTAAACTAAGAAATCTGAACCAAAAGTCAGTGTTACTATAAAGGATTCTAAGCAGGGGATTGATGTGATTATATTAACCATGTTAAAAGGTTACAGTGAGGAGGATGGATTAGAAGGAGGTTGAGCAAAGAGAACAGGGAGAATTCTAATGATGCCCTGTTTTTGAGGTCTCTTTTCTCCTTTATACCATGGTTCACAACCTGTTTTGGGGGGAAATACCTTGAGCAGAATTCAGTGGGAAAAGAATCTCTACCCCTTTCTGTTCCAAATTCATTTTTATCCCTTCCTGTCTCAACAAAAACTTTATGGAATCAACACCACCATGCTCTGTGGGAAAAAAGAAAAACCTTCTGCTCCTGGAAGCTGGTGGGTGCTAGCCCTCTGTGTAGTAGTGCACAGAATTCTAGCTTTTTTCCTCCTTTCTCTGTATATTGGGCTCAGAGATTACACTGTGTCTCTATGTGAATATGGACAGTTAGCATTTACCAACATGTATCTGTCTACTTTCTCTTGTTTAAAAAAAGAAAAAAAAAACTTAAAAAAATGGGGTTATAGAAGGTCAGCAAAGGGTGGGTTTGAGATGTTTGGGTGAGTTAAGTGGGCATTTTGACAACATGGCTTCTCCTTTGGCATGTTTAATTGTGATGTTTAATGGACATCCTTGCAGTTTAAGATGACACTTTTAAAATAAAATTCTCTCCTAATGAAAAATAAATTAATTAATTAATTAAAAAAAGAAATTAGCACACAATATATTAATATCCATAAGAAAATGTGAAATGCAAAGTATAATTTGGAATATTATGATGTCATATTTATAATCTAATACATTATAAACTATAAATTTTATGTTTATGCAAATTATTACAACAGAGACTAGACAGGATCCAGATAAAAGCAAATATAAAACCCACCAGAAAAAGAAAACAACATTTCAAGTGAAGGTGAAAAATACATCATTAACCTTGGATTATGTTACTCTAAACTTTTTAGTTAGTTTGGCCACAGATTATTAATTTAAACATAGTAATGGAAATAATAGTTATAGCCACAGTTCACATGTACCAAGGGCTTACTTCACTTTCTGTGTCAGGCACTGTGAATAGTGCTTTACATTCAAATCTCACTCAGTTTTCACAATAACCCAATGAAGAAGGCATTAATATTATCTGCACTTTACAAATGAGGGAAGTGGGGAGTTACACAGATTAAATGACTTGACCAAGGATACAGGGCTTGGCAGGAGAGGGGTCTGACTTCAAATCTATCCTCCTAACCAGTCAGCACCCAGCTCCCAGCTCTGTACATCACTTCCTTGAATGGCCTTGGGTAAGTCACTGAAGTCTCTAAAGCTCATTTCCTTTAGCTGTAAAATGTAAATATGAATATACTCCAGAACTGCTGAGAATGAAATAAGAGAGTTCACGAGAAAGTGCTGTGCAAGTAATGGAGCTGCATGATGCTGCTTGTTATGTTATTGATGAGATAATAAAATAATATGTTGAAAATGAAGAAAAAACTGCTTATTGGGTCTTGGTAAAAATGTTCCAACAAAAATGGTATACCTAGGTAAACTTGCCTGCTTGTTTTTACCTTGCTTAACAGAAACTATTAAATAAAGGAAAATATGAATCAATATCTTTATTATACCCCGAGATAGATAGATGAGCATCCACAGATTAAGTTAGAAGTGAACAGTTAAGCTAGAGATGCAACTTTGTAGATGGTTACGATGAAAACTGTGTTCATACTACAAGATTTGGCTTTTCAAAGAGCTCTTCAAAACTAAGGCTTTTTAAAGTTACCTTGAATCTCTATCAAGCCTAGTTTACTATGATCCACATACACATTTTGATTTGCTTCAGTATTTAAGTCCTTAAGTCCAGGCAGGGACAAAAATATTCAAACTCTCATAATTCATCATTTTAGATAAGTGATATGTTATTGGGCTGCTTTTTCCATAGGGCTTTGTGGCTTAAAAAACTTTTTCATATGCATCACGTCAACCAAGATCATAAAATTAGTACAGCTGAATCTTGAAGAATGCGGAGGTTTGGGGCACCCACCCTCTGCACAGTTGAAAATCCATCTATAACTTTACAGTCAGCCCCTGGATGGTTCCACATCCATTGATTCAACTAACCAGAGATTGCATAGTACTGTAATATGTATTTAGTGGGAAAAAAAATCTATGTATATGTGCACCTGTGCAGTTCAAACCTGTACTGTTCAAGAGTCAAATGGTGGAGAAAAGGGAACCCTCTTTCACTGTTGGTGGGAATGTAAATTGATGCAGCCACTATGGAGAACAGTATGGAGGTTTCTTAAAAAACTAAAAATGGAATTACCATATGACCCAGCAATCCCACTACTGGGCATATACCCAGAGAAAACCATAATTTAAAAAGACACATGTGGGACTTCCTAGGTTGCACAGTGGTTAAGAATCTGCCTGCCAATGCAGGCAACATGGGTTCAATCCCTGCCCCAGGAAGAAACCACATGCCATAGAGCAACTAAGCCCATGCACCACAACTATTGAGCCTGCACTCTAGAGCCTGTGAGCCACAACTATTGAGCCTGTGTCCCATAACTACCAAAGCCTGTGCACCTAGAGCCTGTGCTCCACAACAAGAGAAGCCACCACAATGAGGAGGCTGCGCACCACAATGAAGCCCCTGCTCGCCACAACTAGAGAAAGCCCGTGTGCAGCAACGAAGACCCAACGCAGCCAATAAATTAAAAAAAAGAAAAAGTCACACGCACCCCAGTGTTTATTGCAGCACTATTTACAATAGCCAGGTCATGGAAGCAACCTAAATGTCCATCAACAGATGAGTGGATAAAGAAGATGTGATACATATATACAATGGAATATTACTCAGCCATAAAAAAGAACAAAATTGGGACATTTGTGGAGACATGGATGGACCCCGCGAATGCCATACAGAGTGAAGTGAGTTAGAAATAGGAAAACAAATATTGTATATTAACACATATATCCAGAACCTAGAAAAAATGGTACAGGTGAACTGGTTTGCAAGGCAGAACTAGAAACACAGATGTAGAGAACAAACATACAGACACCAAGGGAGGAAAGTGGGGGTGGTTGGGGTGGGATGAACTGGGAGATTGGGGATTGCTATCTATACATTACTAATAAAAAAAAAATCAAATTGTACACTTTAAATATATGCAGTTTATTGTATGTCAATTATATCTCAATACAAGCCCTTAAAAAAGAAGTCAAATGTATTTGAAATTTTGAGACCAGAAAACTGGAATCCACCAAGGTTAATAATGGCAAAAAAAAATCTTACATCTATATATTGGTGGTGTTTTAGGGGGACAGCGTACATGGGTATACAGATATCCATCAACATGTGATTTTTATGTATCTAGTATGCATCTAGCCTTTCCACCTTAATGTCTGTATTTTTAATGATATAAAGGATACACAGCCAAAAGGAAAAGTAGGAACAAAGGAGGCACATCTTTCCAGTGATTCTTTTACTCATTATCAAGGCGCTCATGTCATTATATGAGGAATAAGGGAAACCTTTATTTACATAAGCCCATATATATGCTAAATCACATTTTCAAACACCTTTATTTGATGATTTTAAGAAGTAAGAAAATTCTAAGAGTACGTAGAATTTCCAAGTTGCACCTACCTCCCGGCCGTTCGTGTTCTCCATCAGTGTGTAAGAGCATGGCAATGGGCATCCCTACATTCTTGGATCTTCCAGCCACAACGACATTTTTTCCAAATGTTTCAATTCCTTAAAACACAGAGTTTGATTGAAATGAAGAATAAGCAACAAGAAGCAATGTAAACATCTGAAGAGCCAACTGAAATATTCTTTAAAAACTTCTAATTAAATTTGATTTGTGGCTTGTCTATAATGTTCCCACATCCACTATTTATAAATATTTCTTTTTATACTTTTGGATTTGTCACTTTCCCTCTCATTATGTCCTCATTAAAAAACCACAAACATGTTCAAGCTGCCACTATATTACGCTTAAACATTAAAATTCATATGAAGACATACGGACGGCTAAGAGGCACAGGAAAAGCTGCTCAACATCACTAATTATTAGAGAAATGCAAATCAAAACTACAATGAGGTATCACCTCACACTGATTAGAATGGGCATCATCAGAAAATCTACAAACAGTAAATGCTGGAGAGGGTGTGGAGAAAAGGGAACCCTCCTGCCCTGTTGGTGGTAGTGTAAATTGATACAGCCACTATGGAAAACAGTATGGAGGTTCCTTGCAAAACTAAAAATAGAACTACCATATAACCCAGCAATCCCAATACTGGGTGTATGTCCAGAGAACACCATAATTCAAAAAGACACATGCACTCCAATGTTCATTGCAGCACTATTTACAATAGGCAGGACATGGAAGCAACCTAAATGTCCATCAACAGATGAATGGATAAAGAAGATGTGGTATATATATATACAATGGAATATTACTCAGCTGTAAAAAGCAATCAAACTGGGACATTTGTAGAGACATGGATGGACCTAGAGACTGTCATACAGAGTGAAGTGAGTCAGAAAGAGAAAAACAAATATCGTATATTAACACTTATATGTGGACTATAGAAAAATGGTACAAATCAACCAGTTTGCAAGGCGGAAATAGAGACACAGATGTAGAGAACAAACATATGGACACCAAGTGGGGAAAGGGGGGAGGGTTGGGGGGGAATGAATTGGGAGATTGGGATACCAAATTGTACACTCTAAATATATGCCATTTATTGTAAAAAATAAAAGGTAAAAAATTGAAAATAAAAAATAAAAAAATAAAATAAAATTCATATGAAGAGTCAGAAGTGTGGAGACTTAAAATTATTAATTACTAATCATAAAGCAAGCAAAGTACAACAATGTCATGGTTAATTGGCAATCAAACTTTGAGCAAATCTAGGACAAAATGAAGTGAAAGAAAAAGGTATTTTTCACAAAACTCATGCACTTTTCTCCATAGGAGAGAAGCACAAAATTTATGGACTTAGAAAGGTCTGAAAGCTAAAGTCTACAGATTTAACACACTGAACCTCTTTGGGGCATAATTTCTTCACAAGTAAAATGAAAAAAATTAGAATTAAGGTTTTTCTAAGTACTAACATTCTAAGAGTACAATTCTAGGATCTGCTTTCCCCTGAAAGTTCTCTCTCTCAGTTAGAAAAGAGCAGATTAGAAGGAGGAGATGCTGCCAGCAATGTAAGAGACAGTGATGGAGGCAGGAGAACCATCACCTGCCTGCCTGAGGGTCTTTGAGAGCATTATTGTATTTAGAGAACAATTTAAGGGCAAGTGTTTATAATAAAAACCAAGATCATTAGAGATGGTACAAAATGTTCAGCACATTTTGTTTTTAAAGGTAAGGAAAAATATAATACATTTTGAAAAATGTACATCAAAATATTGGGTTGGCCAACAAGTTTGTTTAGGTTTTTCTGTAAGATGTTGCAGAAAAACCCAAACAAACTTGTTGGCCAACCCAATACCTTCAGTTGATAGTTTTAAAGTAGGGAGACAAACCTTCTATTTGGAAAATTCACTCCCTGAAAGGTGAAACAGCAGTTACTTGTAACCTAGTGTTCTTCATTTTACCTTATTTCAGATTATTCTTTGACTTCTATGACTTTATATATTCCTATAGATTGAACTTTAATGACTTATTTTTTTCACTCTTTCCATCAAGGCAATGCACAAATGCTCACTTTGGCACTTAGCACCCATGTCCCATAGACCAACCTGTTCTTCTGATAATTTCCCAAACAGCACTAGCAGTGGCAGGTATGAGAGAATGCTGATCAAGGCATAGTCTTCCAATGTTGATAATATGAAATCCATCTACGTCTTTTTCCGGGGCAATTCCATTGCATACTGTCCGCTCATCTACATGGTCTGAAAAGTAAATTAAATTAATTTAATTTTACAAATTGTTATTTAGTTTCAAGTGTGGAAAACTAAATCTGAGGGCCTATAGCCAGATCACTTATGGTTCAGCTTCAGTTAAGATATAAAATCATTACTCTATTCCTTTTATTGCCATGAAAATAGTAAGCCAAAGTGCTCTTGACCAAAGGCTGTAATTAACTGCTGTAAGAATATATGCAAGTACAGGGCCAGAAGTGACTGGCCTGGTAAAAGGGGAAAATCTGTGAGATAAAACAATACCAATGAGATCTGGGAACAGTCAGATGATAAAGCTTTGCCTCAATAAGTTTGCATTTAAGTGTATGTTTTTCCTCTACAAGATAGTTCCACAAATAGGCTTCTATTGAATATTGTTAGCATTACAGATTAAAAGGGCTTTGTTAGTGTTAAAAATAGACATATCACGAATGCCTAGCTTCCTCCCAAATGACATAACAGAAAAGCAAATAAAACACGCAGACACACACACACACACATACACACATTTCCCTGAAGCATTATTACACTGAAATCCAAAATATCATGGTTGCCTTTATGAAAAGAACATAACTTAGGTAATGAACTAATCAAATGAAATATGAGATGCCAATCATCTCATTTTGAAAAGTAATAAGGATGGAAATATAAAATAGGCTCTTAATACTACTCTATGCAGAGTAGCTTAGGTTACCCTAAACCCAACAATTAACCCACATGCCTAAAATATTAAAATAAAGGTATATTTGCTACATAAACATTTCTTTATGCATTATACAATGAATGCCATTTAGACATAATTTTTTTTATTGAAATAGGTTTCTATTATTGTCCACATTTTACAGACAGGGAAAGATAATTCAGAGAGATAAAGTAACTTGCCTGAGGTTACTGAACTAGTAGGTGAAGGCTTTACGATAGAACTTAGGTAGCCTGTCACTACAGTTCACTTTTTTTTTTGAAAATAAATTTTTTATTAGTTATCAATTTTATACATATTAGTGTATTTATGTCAACCCCATCAAAATTTTTAAAGCATTATTGATTCCCAAGTTCAAACTGTTTTTAGAGACATGCCTTATGTCTTAGATCTTTTGTATTATAAAAGTGACACTACTGCCATCTTACTTTAAATAGATCCAATTTGCCATTACTAGACTACCAAAATCCTTTACATATATAAAAGTCATAGTATGAATCATATTCAAATAGAAATTGGGTCTTTGGAATATCTCTCCAATGACTACTTTGTCACTTTCAATAATTGTATTCATTTTATAACATCCTAGCAGAGTAAGACTCCATCTGTTTTCTCTGAAGATAGAAGACAATTTATACAGTTTTAGCAAAACTTTTTTTAGAATTACATATTTAACTTACTATTTGAGGACAAAAATAGAGGTTCCTTTTTAAATCTGAATGATGATGGTGATGATGGTGATGATGGTGATGGTGATGATTCAGTTTTTAGACACCTACCACCCATGCAGGAGCTTCATGCCATGGATATTTCTTACAACAAAATCAAAAGATTTGGAAATAAAAAAAGAAATAACTGTAATTGAACTCTATTATTGAGCTATGGCTTAAATTAGTTCATTTCTAAGTTCAAAATTGGCTACTGTATGTATGGGTCAATAATGTACTGAAAGACTGAAATAATTCAACAAAGGCTCTTTTGTAGATTTTGAGAGCCATCCTCTTACCAAATAAGTCTGAATTTCGCCATCTACTGGTCTGTGCTGTCTTATTCACTAAAAATAACATTAAGTTATAATGAATAATTCATCTCACACAATAGCTGAAATACTCAGGAAGAAATGTAAGCATCTGAAAATCTGGGGGGTGAGCACTAGAAACTGGTAATTATAGACCTGTCCTCTGCTGTATTTCTTAAACTTTAACTCAGATCTTCATTTCAGAACAATTTTATCTTAATTAATTTTTGTTTAAAAGACAGATGTGTGGACATATGAAAGGTGTGATGTAGTGAACACATGAAAACTGATCATTAATGTGCTTATTATTTAATCTAAAAGGAAAAAATCGGGCCTTCCCTGGTGGCACAGTGGTTAAGAATCTGCCTGCCAATGTAGGGGACACGGGTTTGAGCCCTGGTCCAGGAAGATCCCACATGCTGTGGAGCAACTAAGCCCGTGTGCCACAACTACTGAGTCTGCACTCTAGAGCCCATGAGCCACAATTACTGAAGCCTGTGTGCATAGAGCCCGTGCTCCGCAACAAGAGAAGCCACCGCAATGAGAAGCCTGCGCACTGCAATAAAGAGTAGCCTCTGCTCTCTGCAACCAGAGAAAGCCCGCACGCAGCAACGAAGACCCAATGTGGCCAACAAATAAAAAATAAAATAAATTAATTAATTTAAAAATAAATAAATAAATAAAAGGGAAAAAACCTATGTGAGTAGATTAAAAATGTTAAGATCATAAAAATCAAGGAAATCAGTTCATATATCATTTTTATGTAACTCTATGTTATCTCAGCAATGGATTTAATCTCACATACATCCTTTGCCAAGAGATATGTACCTTTCATTATGTAATCTACAGTGTATGGAAATAATAAATATGAGTTAGTATATCTTACATTCAAATAGTGCTTTATAATGTTCATGTTTCCATCACATAGGTTTCCCCTTTGGTCTTCACAGTTACTCAAGGCTAAGGCAGAAAATGTTATCTTCATTTTAAAGATGAAGCTCAAAGATTTCGAGACTCAGCCAATCTCAAACTACTACTAAAAGCAGGGGTCCAAAATTAAAGTCCACATCTTTTTGCCCTAAAACCAGTTTTTCCTTCTGTTATATAGAAATCATAAATATTAATCAATCTGAAATACCACTCAACAATTAATATCAAAAAGGGGCCCCATTCTTTCTAATCAACGGTATCCTAAAATTTAGGTAATCCTAAAATATCCCAAGGAATGCCCTGTTTCTTCTAGATCACCAAAGACAACAGTATTCTTGGATTAACTAACATGTATCTAAACACATGCAAAAAAACATCAAACATTTTACAGCAAATACTACCTTTTGTTACGTAAGACAAATAAATACATTTCATGCTTTTAACTGATTGCTACTGAAAGTCCCCTGATGTCTCATCCCTAAGGCCCATAACTTGAAAAGAAGAAATAATCACAAGACTCGATAGCATTAATTTTTTCACAATGGTTATAAAATATTTTTCATTCATAGACTACATTGGCAAACAACTAACCACTTAATATCTTACCCAAATGAATGGGAAAACTGACATTATTCACTTTGTGAGTACGTGTGTGTTTTCCCATCTATTTAATGTCATTACATCATGTTAGAAAAAAAAAGTCATCAAATTAAATTCATAATACTGCAATAGAACGGCTCAGGGAATGCCTTTAGGGGCCACACTTTAGAACTACAACACTGAATATATATTTCTGTGATTTATTTATAATATGTTTAATTGCCTTTGTACAAGGAACAACAACAACAAATTACTGGTTTATTTTCCATCCAAAGATTTTCATATTACTGTTTAAAAGTACCTCTTTCCACTTCCCCAATGCCTTCGATAAAGGTAAGCTCAATATGTTCTTTAGCTTGATTATATCTTTTGTCCTATACTTTCCCCCTCCAAGTGCCTCATCCCTTTTCCTACCATCATTATCACACATACTTGCCTCATGTCACACCAATCTGTGTCCCAATCCTAAGCCCTTAGCATTAATTTTTGCATTTCTGTGTTCTTGTTCAAGATTATTTTTCCATTATTAATTCCTTCCTCCCCGTTCTTTCACATCCTATTTCTTCTTCAATATACTGATCCATTCCCACCTGTTCCCTCATCACAAAGTGAAATGATACTTTTTTTCTCCTCTGGTTCCCACAGAACTACTATAAAAAGCACTTACCAAAAGAAAAATATTTTTCAAGAAAAAAGAATAAATTAAAAAAAAAAAAAGCACTTACCACATTAGTTCTGTTAGTTGATCACGTTAGTTAGTTAAGTATCTCTCTTACTTATAAGAATGAGCCTTTTAGGGCACAGACCTTGTCTCATTAAACTGATTCACCCATAGCCTTCTCCAACTCAGTTGATGGCAATTCCATCCTTCTGTGTTATACAGAAATCATCCATACTTGCCAGAAAAACCTGGAGTCATTCTGAACACCTCACTTTCTTTCACACACAACAGCCAATCAATTCAAAAATCTGTTGATCTTCCTTCACAGCATGTGTAGCACTTCACTAGTCTCACCATGTCCACTCTGGTGTGAGAGGCCATTATCTCTCCTGCGAATTCTTGCAACAATTAATTCTCCTAGCTAATTATTTGCTTCTGTATTTGCATCCATATGATCTATTCACAAAACAGCAGAGGTTATAGATTTTTGAAATGCATGTCCGATCACACCTCTCTTCTCCTCAAAACCCTGTTCTTCTTGCTATTCCTCTAACATATCAGGTATTTCCCACCTGGATTATTGCTCTTCTGTCTGCCTGTGTCTGAGCCACAATCCCTACTTCATACTGTGAAGGAGAAAGTTTGCCGTACCAGAATGTGTCTCTTTGGCATGAGGATGACATTTTACCTCCCCCTGAGCTGCCTAAAGAATTTAGATAAAGGACCTGTTCCCAGACTAGAGGTATCACCAGCGGTAATCTGCAAAGAATATGGGCTAGGTGGGGGAAATTCTAGGCAGGGCCTAGAAATCAGAGTCCACTCTGAGTCGCACTGTCCCTACATGGCCCAGCCAATATTTGTTTGCTAAACATTTGCTTTTCCATCTCCAGATGAATTGCCTTCCTCCCCTTTGAAATCCCAAACCTAATTGCTAAGAGAAGTTGGAAAATGTAAGGAAACGTGAATGTTTGGAATATTGATTTGTCTGCCACAGAGAAAAGCAGATATAAAACAGAGATTGACAGAATTAAAACAATTTCAGAAGGTGTGGGCTGGGAAGGGCTCTCTGAGCCAGTGGCATTTAAGCTAAGACCGAAGGTTGGGAAGAAGTCAGCCCCCATATGTCTGAAAGATAACCAATGTAGTTAAGAGGTCAGAGGCTAAAGCCCTATTCAAGTAATAAAATGTGCATTATCCTAGCATGTCCTTTGTATAATAAATACTATAAAATAAAAATGTAACATCCTCGAACATCCCCCAAACATGCCAATCCTCTTCACCATGCTCTTTTTCTTTTTCCCCATAGAATATCAACTTCTAACAACTATACAGTAACTACTTACTTATTGTGTTTATTTTTTGTTGTTTGTCTCTCCTACTACTTGGTAAGGGCAGAAGTTTCTGTCTTCTTTTTTTCCACTGAGGTATTCCTAGCACAAAGGACAGTGCCTGGAAATTTGTTGAATAAATGACTACAATTATCCTTGGTTTATAAATGAAGAAGCTGAGACAAATAAGTGGAAAACTGGGGACAATTAGAATAGACTAACATAATGAAAGATGTCTGATCCTTCTACAACCGCTGACATCCATCTTTTTCAAATACAATGAGAAACTAAAGTGGCTTTCATTAAAGTCTTGATTTGTCAATAGCTGCATGTACATTATTAGATATCTGGTCTGGCACTTTTATATCCTCTGATATAAATTTAATGTAAAAGATTCATGTCTGTTTGTTTTTCATTTATTTCTTCCTTTCAGGACTTGAAAAATAAGAAATCTCAGGCCTAGTTTTATGCTGATACATTAAAGTCCACACTGAACAAGTGTGGACAAGGCCCCTGAAAATTCACTCATTTATTCATTTAATAAATATTTACATGTTTATAATATTTAAATATTTATTGAGTGTATATCATGTGCCTGGCACTGTTGTAAGGGTTTAGGATGTATAATAAAGGTCTGCCTAATCAAATTATTTAGCTGTAGCCTCTTAATGAGTTAATTATTTTCTACGAGTAAATAAGAGATATACTTTTGGAAGCTGTGTTCACTGTTTTCAAACCAATACATAATATTTAAGTTACACCCTCCCGATTCTACATCAATATTTCAGGACAGAAAATACTTATCAGGTGCTACCACTTGCCCAATATCATTTAAGAATTGCTTCATCATCAAGGGTGAGAAGACAAAAAGGGAATGGGAAGTGACTCTAATCTCACAGTATTACTCTACCCCCAATCTGAGAAAAGAACAGAGCTTGGAGGTGGAGTCGGAGGTGTTCTCTAGAACAGAAAGAAGTGGATCTGTAACTCCACCCTTCCTTAGCCTCTGCCTCCTATAGCCACAGAAACTACACAGGACATCCCTAGGCAGGCCTACTTCACAGGCTATTGAAAAAAGTTAATGAAGTGGGAACCTACACATCACGCAAAGGTTGCTAAGTAGTGCTGAAGACACCCTGGTTTATTAAGCCCTTGGATTCCTAGACACTATACACAGTGACTTCTGTCAAATACATAATACTGAACTTGAAGCAGTGTCTATTCCATGCTCAGATAAGTGAGCATGTCTATTCTATCAGCTTCTTTTACACAAAAGGAAAAAGAAGAGACTGTGTTTTAGGGACTTGCTTGCAAACTTCTCAGGGACAGTGAGTCTCAATTTCTTTTCTAACTACCCCTTTTCCCCAGTGACTATCACAAAGTTATATATATCAATAGATAGGATTCTAAGTAAATATTTTCTGAATGGGTAAATGAACAAAGAGGGTCAGAGAACAATCATATAAATACTTCTCTTGAAAGATTTCCTACAAAGAAATATCCAGATGTTTCAAAGAGTCCTTTGATTTTGGTAAATTCTTTAACAAAGCTGAATGCACTCAAAAATAGATGAGGGGAAAAAAAAAAAATAGATGAGGGGCTTCCCTGGTGACACAGTGGTTAAGAATCTGCCTGCCAATGCAGAGGACATGGGTTCCATCCCTGGTTCAGGAAGATCCCACATGCTGCGGAGCAACTAGACCCGTGAGCCACAACTACTGAGCCCATGTGCTGCAACTACTGAAGCCTGTGGGCCTGGAGCCCATGCTCCGCAACAGGAGAGGCCACCACAGTGAGAGGCCCGTGCACCTCAATGAGAGGCCCGTGCACCACAACAAAGAGTGGCCCCCGCTGGCCGCAACTAGAGAACGCCTGTGCACAGCAATGAAGACCCAATGCAGCCAATAAATAAATAAGTAAATAAAATATTTTTTTAAAAAGATGACGATATCATGATAAAGGAAAGAGAAAAATATCAAAAAGTCATTATTGTTGTTCCAAGAAATTCCAGATTTTGAAAATACTTTGAGAAAGTAAATAATCTCAAGTTACATGATATAGTCTGTTTATGAGAGCAATTGCTCAAAAAGATGTAATTATACAGATCTGAGTGACGAAAATAACTTTTGGGATGGTTTCCATCTGAAAATGAATAGGAAGAGACACATATGGCTACAGGGACCAACCAATCCCACTGATATGTAAATTATATCAAAGTGATTTACTCAGCTTTCAATATAAACCATTAACTTTTTTTTTTAATCACTGCCTGCTTGATGCTGCCATCATGTGGTTATCATAAGCCACAGCAGGAGAATTTTCCATTTTGTTCCTCCATCCCCCCCATAAAAATTCTCTGATAAAAATGTTACCTATAAGAAAAAAATTTTAAGTAGATAAATGATATTGAGCGGATACCTTTGTTTCTATGTTAACACTAAAATCATGTCAGAAAGGATTTGAACAAAATATTGTTTAAAATCTGGCCCTTTTTCTTTGCATAAACCTTAAATGCATAAATTGGTTGAATGGCTTGTGACACGATCTCAATATTGGTCCAAGCACAATCCAACTTTAAATAATTAATGAGTTACTTTTCATAATCAGCTAGGCATATGCAAATCCACCACCTCAAACAAAAGTTATGGACTTGACAATAATCTATATTTAATCATATATTTCACCCATTAACCCACTCCATTTCCTGCTCCAGCCTTAGGTAAACTTCATCCTGCATCCTGTGCTTATCATTCCCTTGACTTCCTTTCCAAATAGTTTTACTGCATTTCTTTGTATTCCTAATAGATTTTTTTAAACAGCTTTATTTAAGAATATTTGAATATAATAGACTGCACAAAAAGAATACAATTTGATAGGCTTTGACATATGTATATACTTGTGAAACCATCACCACAATCAATATAATGAACATATACACGACCCTGAAAAGTTTCCAAAGGCCCCTTTTCCTCATCCCTTCCTCCCTCCCTTTCCTGTCCCCTCACCTCCAACTACTTGTAACTACTTGTTATGGGCTGAATTGTGTCCCCCGAAATTCATATGTTGAATCCCCAGCCCCTAATGTAATGATATGTAATTAGGCTTACATGAAGTCATTAGGGTGGGGCCCTCATGATGGAATTAGTGCCCTTATAAGAAGTGACACCAGAGAGCTTGCTCTCTCTTTACCATGTGAGGACACAGAAAGAAGGGGTTCTCTGAAAGCCAGGAAGAGAGCTCTCACCAAAACCTGACCATACTGGAACCCTGACCTCAAACTTTCAGCCTCCAGAACTGTAAGAAAATAAATTTCTGTTATTTAAGGCACCCAGGTGATGATATTTTGGTATAGCAGCCCAAGCAGACTAATAACCACTGATCTGCTTCCTGTTACTATACATCAGTTTGTATTACATAGAATTTTATATAAATAGAACCATAGAGTATATACTCTTATTTGTATGAATAATTTCACTCAGCATAATTATTTTCATATTCACCCATGCTGGAGTGCATATCAATATTTCATTCCATTTTTTTACTGCTGAGTAATAATAGTCCATCGTATAGATATACCACAGTTAATATCTATTCACCTGTTGATGCACATTTGAGTTGTTTATAGCTTTTGCGTATTATAAATAATACTTCCATGAACATGCATATACAAGTCTTTATATTGACACATATCTTTTTCTCTTAGGTAAATACATGGAATGGATGGAATATATATATACATATATATCTAGGACACTGCCAAACTATTTTTCAAAATGTACCATTTTGCATTTCCACCAGCAACACATCCTTACCAATATATGGTATGGTCAGTTGTATTTCTAATATCAGCCATTCTAATAGGTGTGTAGTAGTATCTTGTTATAGTTTCCATTTGAGCTTCTCTAATGACTACTGATGTTCAGTATCTACTTATGTCCTTATTTATCATTTGTATTTCTTCTTTGGTGAAGTATCTGTTCAACTCTTTTGACAATTTTTAGTATTTATTCTGTTTAGTGTACTTTATGGTTTGGTGTCTGTCATTAATTTTGGAAAGTTTTAGCCATTATTACTTCAGATATTTCTTCTGCCCTGTTCTCTGTTCTCCTGGTATTCCAATTGTGTGTATGTTATACCTTTTGAAAGTGTCCTACAGTTCTTGGATGTTTTCTTCTGCCTTTTTCTTTTTTTTTTTTTCTCTCTCTGCCTTTCAATTTGAGAAGTTTCTACTTGCATATTCTCAAGCTTACTGATTCTTTTCTTGGCCATGTCCAGTCTACAGTTGAGCCCATCAAAGCATTCTCCATTTTTGTTAAGGTGTTTTTGATTTCATCATTTCTTTTTTAATCTTTCTTACAGTTTCCATCTCTCTGCTTTCATTAGCCACCTGTTCTTGCATATTGTCTACTTTTTCCACCAGAGCCCTTAATATATTAATCATAGCTATCTTAAATTTCCTAATAACTCCAAAATCTGTATCAGATGTGAATCTTGTTCTGATGCTTTTTAGTTTTTTCTTTGCCTTTTGGCATTTCTTGATTTTTTTTTTTTTTTGTTGAAAGTGACATCCAAGACTAGGACTCCCAGGAGTTTCTCATTCTTATGCTAGTACACACTCCACTTCCAGAAATTCACCAAAAATACCAACTGTATATTCCCATCAGTTTATGGTTCCAGTAGCTTCTGCACAGGTAAATAGATCTTGATGCAACTCTCTGGATTTTCCTATCTCTCCAAATTTTGGGATGGTGGTTTGCCCTGCAACCTCAGTTCTCTGATCGGTCAAGAAAAGTAAGGATTTTCAGTTTGTTCAGCTTTTTCTTGTTTTAAGGACAAGAGGATTTGTGTTATTCTGGCTAGATTTGGGCTTTGTTTAATTGGGTTGTTTTCATTTTCTTGATATTGATTTTTGAGAGCTCTTTATATATTCTGCATTATACGTGTTATCAAATATATGCCCTGCAAATATTTTCTTCTAGTCTGCCCTATCTTCTCATTCTTTTAATAGTATCTTTTGAAGAGCAGAAGTTTTACATTTTGATGAAATCTAATTTATCAAGTTCTTGTTTCATATCCATATGCAATCCAAGTCTTTTAGCACCATTTATTGAAAAGGCACATCCTTTCTGCACTACTTTGTCTTTCCACCTTTGCCAAAACTTAGTTGTTAATGTAGGTGTGGATCTATTTGTGGACTTTCAATTTTTGTCCATTGATCTGTTTTTCTATCAATTCCAATACCACTCTCTCTTGATTACTGTAGCTTTGTAATTAGTCTTTCAACAAATTTTAATTGAGGTATAAATAACATATAATATTAGTTTCAGATGTACAACATAATGTTTCAATATTTACATATATTACAAAATAATCACCACAATAAGTCTAGTTAACATCCCTCACCACATAGAGTCACAATTTCTTTTTCTTGTGATGATAAGGACTTTTAAGATGTACATTCTTAACAACTTTCAAATATGTAATACAGTATTATTAATCTTAGTCACCATGCTGTGCATTACATCCCCATGATTTATTTATTTGATAAATGAAAGTTTGTATTTTTTGATTTTAAGATGTTTGGTCTTAAAATCAGGAAGTATTACTCTTTTCAACATTACTCATTTTCAAAGCTGTTTTAACTATTCTAGTTACTTCACATTTCTATATGAATCTGACAATCAGTTTATCAACTGCTACAAAAAAGTATGCTGGAATTTTAATTGGGACCATCTGGAATATACAAATTAATTTGAAGATAATTGACATCTTAACAATATTTAGTCTTCCAATCCATGAACATAATATACTGATTTATTTAGGTTTTCTCTAATTTCTCTCAGGAATGTTCTATAGTTTTCAGTGCACAGGTTCTCACATCTTTCATCAAATTTATGCCTAAAGATTTCGTTTTTTTTGATGCTATTTTAAATGTATCTTTTCATTTCAGTATCTGATACTTGATGCTAATACATAGAATGGCAATTGACATTTGCATCTTAATCTTGTATCTTCCAACCTTGTTAAACTCATTTATTGGTATTAGAAGGCTTTTCTTTTTTCTACATCCCACTGGATTTTCCACATAAACAATCATGTTATCTGCTTTTTATTTTCTTTCTCTTGCCTTGCCTATTCTGTTGGTTAGAATCTCCATGAATAGACATGAAAAGAATGGACATTCTTGATTTCTTCCTGATCAAAAGAGGAAAATATTGTCTTTCATAATCAACTATGATGTTAGCTGTGAATTTTTTATATGTGCCCTTCATCAGCTTGAGGAAGTTACCTTTTAATATTATTAGTTACATGACAGCTTTTTATTAAGAATCAATGAATTTTATCAAAAAAGTTACTTATTGAGATAATCATACAATTTTTCATTTTTAGTTTGTTAATGTGGTGAAATACATTCTTTGATTTTCCAATGGTAAACCAATGTTGCATTCCTGGAATAAAACTCATGATGAATTTTGTTCATGATGAATGATCCTTTTTACATATGGTTGGATTTTATTTGTTAAGTTTTGTTAATACCTTTTGCATTTATGTTCATGAAGGATACTGTCCTGTGGTTTTCCTTTCTTATAATGTCTTTGCCTGTTTTCATATAATGAGTTAGGAAGTATTCCCTCCTAATGTTACTTTTTCTTTAAATATTTGGTAGACTTCACCAGTAAACCCATCTGAACATGGGTTTTCTTTGTGGAATGGATTTTCACTACAAAGTCAATTTTTTGATAGAGTTATTCAGGTTATCTATTTCTTTTTGAGTGGGTTCTGGCAGTGTGTGTCTTTCAAGAAAGTAGTCCATTTCCTCTAATTTGCCAAATTAACTGGCATAAAGTTGTTCAACATATTCCCTTTTATCTTTTTAATATCTGTAGAGTCTATAGTGATGTTATCACTCTCATTCCTGATGTTGGTAATCTGTATCTTCCTTTCTCCCTGATAGTCTAGCTTTTGTTTCATTATTTTCTTCATTATTTTTTTGTTTCTAATTCATTAATTTCTGCCCTGATCTTTATTATTTCCTTTCTTGTCTTTACTTTGTCTTTAACTTGATCTTCTTTTTCTAGTATCTTAAGGTGGACATTTTATGGGCTTGGAGTTTGTTGACCTTCTTAGATCTGTGTATTTATAGTTTTTATCACATTTGTGTTTGTGTGTGTGTGTGTGTGCGTGCGCGTGTGTGTGTGTGTGTCTGTGAATCTGAAATCCCAATCACCTATGAAAGGGTACTTATTTCTTATTCACATAAGCCTCTGTTAAGAATCCCACTTCCTTTCTTCTCATAATTGACAATCATCTATAACACCTAGCTTTCATGATAACTGCAACAAAAGGGGGAGTGAGGGTGGAGGCCACATAGCTTTTAACCATCTCAGTTCAAAAGTGGCTCAAAAAAGTCACTTCCCCTCACAGTCCAGTAACCAGAAGTCACTTGACCCCAACCTAACTACTAAGAGAAGTTGGGAAATGTAACGGAACATGTGGATGTTTGGAATACTTTTTTGCCTGCCATAGAAAAAAGCAGATCTAACATAGGAACTGACAGAATTAAAGTAATTTTAGAAGCTGTGAGCTGAGAAAGGCTCTCTAAGTCAGTGGCATTTAAGCTAAGACCTGGAAGTTGGAAAGAGGTCAGCCCCAGTATGTTTCAAAGATAACCAATGTAGTTAAGAGGTCAAAGGCTAAAGCCCTATTCAAGTAATAAAATGTGCATTATCTTCACATGTCCTTTGTATAATAAATATTAACACTATAGGAAGCTTTCAGGGGTATGGGGGTATAAAAGCCTCACCAAATCTTGATCAGTGACAGAACTTATACCCTACTCTCTTAGATGTAGAAGAATATGCAGAAGGAGAAAACTTCAGTGACACACATACACAAAAAGCAGTAGCTGTGAAACTACATGGTTCATTCATTCCAGCAATAACATTCACTAAGAGTCTAACGATGCAAGGTGGAATAAAAATGTTGACTGCAATTCCCCCTGCTTTGGTGGAACTAATAGTCTACTGCAAGAAACATATTACTAAAAAGTAATGAAATATTCTATGTAAAATTGTTTTTCTCCATAAAGGGGAGGGAGGTATAACAAAAGTTAAGTCTAACTTAGAAATTATTTAGAAATAAACAGACAACTAGATCAATTGCCAGAGGCTGGTGGGGGACATGAGGCCCAAGGAGACCGGAGGAACCCCGGAGCAACCGGGTAGGACCTGGGGGAAGTCAGGGGGGTGGAGAAGGGGAAGCAGGACAGGACCGGTGCCCCTGGGGGGTGGCTGGGTGAGGGGGGAGGTTCCTGCCTGGAGAGACACTTAGGGTCTAGAGGGATCGGGAGACTGCATCTGGGTTTCTCCTGCCCAGGTGGCCAGGAGGCCTGCTGAGCTCCCGGGCCTGGGAGCCTGCTAGGCTCCCCAGCGGGGTCCTCCACCCTCCAAGGCCCCATCCAGGCTGCCTGCGTCCTGGGGTTGTGGGGGGGGAAGGAGGAGGGGCGAGGAGGTGGAGAGGCAGACTGGTGGGTGGAGGGGGCTTTGAGATTGGGGCACGGGGAGGAGAGAGGGCATTTCGCCTGCCCACTTGGCCAGAGAAGCCAACTGGGCTCCCGGGCCTGGTCCTTCACTCGCTGGCCCCCTCTCTGGCGTGTGGGTCTTAGGGGCGTGGGGGGAAGGGGATGGGGGAAGAGGAAGAGAGGCAGACAGTGGGGGTGGGAAGGGATTTCTCAAGATTGGAAGAATAGGGAAGGTGCCGCCAGGTATTTCTTCCGGGCGGGTCTTTCCCCTTCCAAGGGCCCCTCTGGGCTGTTGATCCTAGGGGTATAAGAGGGAAGTGGTGGGGGTAGAAGAAGAGAGGAGGAAGGCGGGAGGGACCCTCTGGGCTCAGAGGATCAGGGGAGGAGCAGAAGGCATTTCCACTGCCCACTGGCCCGGGGAAGCCTGCTGGGCTCCCAGGCCTGGTCTCCAACTCTCCAGGTCCCCTCCCAGTCACATTGGTCCTGAGGGCATAGGAGTGTGACAGGGGAAGAGGAAGAGAGGCACACTGGTGGTGGACGTTACAGGATCAGAGGACCAGGGGAGGTGGATAGACCTAGAGTCTGTCATACAGAGTGAAGTAAGCCAGAAAGACAAAAACAAATACTGTATGCTAACTCAAATATACGGAATCTAAAAAAAAAATGGTACTGATGAACCCAGTGATAGGGCAAGAATAAGGATGCAGATGCAGAGAATGGACTGGAGGACACAGGGCTGGGGGGGGCGAAGGGGAAGCTGGGAGGAAGTGAGAGAGTAGCATAGACATATTTACACTACCAACTGTAAAATAGCTAGCTAGTGAGAAGTTGCTGTATAACAAAGGGAGATCAATTTGATGATGGGTGATGCCTTAGAGGGCCAGGACAGGGAGGGCGGGAGGGAGTTGCGGGAGGGAGGGGATATGGGGATATATGTATAAATACAGCTGATTCACTTTGGTGTACCTCAAAAGCTGGTACAAGAGTATAAAGCAATTATATTCCAATAAAGAGCTTAAAAAAAAAGAAATAAACAGAAAAAAAACTCTACAAAAATGGAGGAGAGTGATGAAAATTTCCCACTCTGGTCAAGAACATTAAAAATAGAGTAATAAGTATTCTGCATACATAAATTCCATAAGCTCTCAAGAAAAGCAACCATAGCAAGACCTTTTTTTTTCTCCAAATGAAGAATCAAGTTTTAGACAAATACACACATCTACATGCACTAATTAGGTGAATATCCATATTTTTCTGCCTACTAATTACTAGAAAATATTATCTTTGTTAAATCTACACAGTGAATTCTAACTCTTCTTACTCACTCTCTCCATATTTAGTCCTTTAATCCTGTATTTCATTCTAATTTCTCTGTTCAGTCTTCTTACATAAATTGGAAGATGTTAATCCTCAAAGGCTTCAAACTAAATAGCTGAATAGAAATATTTGAAAAACTATTTTAGAAAAAGATAGATAAGATAGAATAAGTTTTCTCATTCTACTTAACAATTTTATTCCCAGAAACAGAGATGAGAAGTAGATTTCTTAGAAAGCAAGAAAATACAAAAAGGTGAGTAAGCTCTCTTGGTGCTTGACTTGCAGTCTCAGTTGACTTGCAGTCTCAGTTGTAGGACTGTGATTATGATTGAAAGAATACTATAATTGGGTCTCCTGGTACTTATCTGCTACTCACTTGCTGTGACCTTACACAAGCTTCTCAGTTCATTTAGTTTCCTTAACTATAAACCATGGATCAAAAAAAAAAAAAAAATGTACTTACTGGTAATGGTAAGGATTGTTGTGAGTGTTAAATGATTTATTGTGTATAAAGCTCTTTATAACAATGCCTGGCAATAATAAATGATAAACATTGCCATTGCTAATACTAGTAATAGTTGTTGTCATGGAGCAGTAGTTGTAAAATACCACATTAAAATTTAATTGTGATTGCTGTTTTCTACATTTACATCTGAATGCTTTCACATAATTCATATAATTTAAACCCTTTTAAACCAAATTCACCCTGTACCAAGTCTGACCCTACAACAAATATTTATAGGTCACATGTCTGTGGGAGCTCCATGTGCATAAATTAAAATTTGTTTCTTTTTCTCCTGTTAATCTGTCTTGTGTAGTATTCAAGAGAACACTACAGAACTTAAGGGGTAGCGGGGAAATTTTCCCCTCCCCAACACAACCTGCCAAAATGACTAGTGAGTTTCACATCTTCTTAAAGCATGCGGGTTGATGCCCAGGACTTGCTGAAAGAATATCAGAACGTAATTAATAAACTACTCCTGCTCCTACCAGTAGAGTTTCATGATAATCAGGAGACAAGTGTATGTATTTCTCAATCTGTTTTTGCCAGTTCTTTCACAGTAAATTACGTGATTTAGTTAAAACAGTACAAACAGTTGTTATTTCTATGAAGACTAAGTTAAATGTTCTTAAAAAATTCTTGAGAACTAAAAAGAATTAGTAATGACTTGGATAAGGGCAAGACAGCTATGAACACTGGGAGGCATTTTAAAAATATAGAAACATTTTCACTTAGTTTTATCTCAAACTGAAAATTATAGGCAGTGAATCATAGGTATTATTAGTGCCAGAAGATAACACAATATTCCAAACAGTAGGTTCCAAAGAGACTTGGATCTTGTAGGGAAGCACAATTTGCCACCCCAAAATGTCTCTGGCATGAGAATTATTTTAGGCTAATTATCTTTAAGGAACAGAAGACTCAGTAAGTCTGTGTTTTTACCTCCCCATTAGCTGCCTAGAGCGTTTAGATAAAGGACCTGTTCCCAGAATAGCAGTATCACCAGAAATACCTGCAAAGAAAATAGACTAGTTGTGCTGGGGGAAACTCAGCAGGGCCTAGACATCAGAGGCCACTCTGTGTCCCATCGCCCGTGCATGGCCCAGCAAACATTTGCTTTTGCATCTCCAAATGAACTGCTTTCCTCCCCTCTGAAGTCCCAAAGCACTACCCCCAACATCTTCTTTTGTCTTTAGCTGAAGGTGAAAGCTTCAGCATTTTGGTGAGTTACTCAGTTTTCCTGGGTCTCTCCCAAGTACACATGTTATTAAACTTTTGTTTGTTTTTCTTATGTGAATCTATCTCAGGTCACCAGCCAGAAGAACCTAAAAAGGAAGAAGAAAAATTTTTCCTCCCCAATAACCTACATCAAAAGATTGATGAATTAAATATAAATACAATGTTTAAGGTAAAATGCGTTGCTTTACGATTTCCTACTTTATCCAACTTTTTCTAGTAACCAACGAACTCTATGTCCCAGTATAATATAGGTTAAGTAGGTTAAGTAATACAGATGTCTCCTCATCTGTAAAATGAAGAAGGTAATTCCTACTCATAAGCCTGTTTTGAGGATTAAATAAAATTCCATCTAAAAGAATACCTGCCACATAGTAAACACACACTATTCACTAGCTAACACGACATGCTGGTGAGGATGGTAACATAATGGTAATGGCAGGAGGAACCAGTCTGACTGGATTCACATCCCACCTCAATTACCAGTTCTGTGATCTTAGGGGAAGTTACCTAACCTCTCTGTACCTCAAATCCATCATCAGTAAAATGTACATAATAATAGCTCCACCTCCATTGGGTTATTGTGAGGATCCAATGAATCAATAAATGTAAAGTGCCTCAGGCATAATAAATGCTTAACATAATACATCTTGGTCACTGTTATTTTGCACACTATTGGCTTTTCAGCTAGATAAAAAACTGCCCTTTCTCAAAGCACCCAAATATTTGTCATCACCATGTACCTTTGGCTCTATGCGTCTCACTTTCTAAAATGAACACAGGGCTCAATTTATCTTAGTACAGACAGATCACTAGTGCCATCTAGTGGCGAATTGCTAATAAATTTAACAAAGAGGAATACTGCCCATAAAGAGGTAAAATTTCTACAGACGTGAATTTAATTTTTGAAGAAAAACTATATATTTGGAAATCCGTGATACATTTTCTATAATGATTTGAACATAATACAAATATAAGTGGGGGAAATTTAAAAACTGCAAACCATAAGAAGATTTCTTGACAGTACAAAAACAAAACAAAACAAAAAAGATTCTTATTTTGCATGAGCCAAACAACTAGGTTTAAACCCAATGCCAAAAATTTTTGGACAGATTTGTGATGTTAATATACCCCTGATATTTTCTAGACCTTAATTTCCTATGATATCAAATGAATGTGCTGTATGTGTTGAATTCCTTTTGCAGTTATAAAAGTAAGGATAAATCACTACACTAATTTTAATATGATGAATCTATAGTATTATCTGTCAGAAGCATTTTTCTTAGGGGGAAGCTTGATAACTTCTAAGATCCTTTCCAACTTTCTGATTTTTTTTAAATGCAGCCATATTGGAGGAAAAGAATTAGAGAATTTTGGGTGTAATTTAAACAGCATGAATGTTATAACATATAATAAGATATTGTCATATTATTGGATAGATTAAAATATTAATACCATACGAAGCTTCCAGGAAATAGCATCAAACAGCTTTACTTTCTGCAAGTCAAAACTTGCACAGAACTACTGTAATCTATAATATTCAGGTAGTCCTTGCCTGGCTCACTGAAATATGCACAAATTTCAGAGCCACAATTTAGTCAAATAATGCCACTCTTTCAACAATACAGTTCAAATTTCAGTTATCATGGCATTTTAATTGTAATTATATAAGAGCAGCCAGCTCTTTGGTCCAAAAATCACTATGTAAATAACAGGTGAATATCATGATGCATGACTAACATATCACTTCTTTCAAAGTCCATCAGTGCTTTGTCACTGCCAATCCTTTACTCAGTTTAACCATAGACAGCAAATCATATTGCCTCCTTGTGTTCCAGTGACAAACTCACCTGACATTTCACAAAAGTGAGCAATCAAAAGAGGCTATTAGCCTATAAAGATGAAAGTGCAGCAAAGAAATAAAACATGATGATGCTGGAAGTGAAACTGGATGTGAACTCAAGATCTGAAGATGGCAGCAAGAAGGTAAGAACCATGAATGTAAAAAACTAGATAGTTGCTTCAATAGGATTCTAACTGAATGTAAATGGGTTGTACAAGACATAGGGGATGGCCCTGGAATGCTGACACCATGCCCTTTGGAGCACTGTAGCTATGCAGCCACAGGAACTTCGTGAAGGCAAGCAGATCAAAATAAATGAGGAACATGATTGTGACAAAAAGGAAGACAATGCCCCAGGGGAAGTGACACCAGAATAAAACTTTGCATTAAACAAACTCTCAGAGATACTTCATGACTTTGAAAGGACAACAGACCAAATGGAAGTTGATCCAAACTTAAAAAGAATTTGACAATTCAGTCCACCAAGGCATAGAAAAGATGCTTGCTCCTTATTATAATTATGTGATGAGAAGGCAAGTAACTGTTCAAACTCCTCTTGACAAGATTTTGGCAATGAAATAAAATACTTAAATTCTCAATGTTTCTAATGTTTTAAATTACAGTATACTGAATAAATATTCATTTTACTGTCTTTCATTTCCTTATACATTTATAAACCACACTAAGAGAGGCTTTAATGTTTTGAGAAGATATTTTAAAGGTCCCAGAACAATTGTTATTTTCCTATTGATTTATTAAGATCACTTTGCCCAGTTTCAACTTAAGTCATTTTCATGGCTTTGCACTATTGTGCAAAACAAGAACTGCAAGTATTGCCAAAGCCTGAATTTTTCTTTCACAATTTTCAGTCATTGTAAACATGTCACTCAGAAATTGCCACCTATTGCATGCTAATATAATAGCTAGTCCCTTCTGAAAATATTTTATAAATTACTTGCAGTGTCGTGATATAATGTTGAAAGATGTCCTTGCTCCTAACCAAACCAGACACACAGAAGAGTGTTCTGTACCTGGCAGTGGCAACTGAACTAATATACCACTGATTCTTGGGTCCATGTTCAACTGATCAGTTATATCCAAAAGTTCTTCCTGAGAAACGTCCTTCGGTTTGAGAATGATCTCACTACAGATACCTGGAAGAAAAACAAGTACAGAAAGTCACTTGACTATCAAAGATGTGTTTTTTTATTAATGGTGTCTTACACAGTGTGTGATTGGTTCCCTCTGTTCCTGTCACACTGGCAGAAAAGGCCCTTCTACAAAATTGATGTTCAAAGCACCATCAGGAGGGAATTTTCAAATAGTACAGATGCTTTCTTGTGATTCACATGCATTCTCGGCCTAGAATCCCATGTAGCAAATTGCACTCATCTATGATATAAGCTACTGTTAGTGGATTTGAAGAGACTAAGAACACCAATACCACCACCACCACTATTAGGCCAAGTTCGACAGAGTGAACTAGCCAGGTTTATCAAATGATTAAAGCAAATGGGATAAAAACAGGCCCTTTAAACGTAACATGTTGCTCTTACATCTCATCACAGGATCTCAAATCACACAGAATTGATTCAATAAGAAATCTGAAGAAAAAAGAGTAAGAAATGAATATAAACTTTGGTAACTAATGAATCTATAATAATAATAATAATAATAATACATTTCATTCAAATAGCACTTGGCAATTATCATTCATAATTATCACACTTTGAAGTAAAACCAGAAAACATCATCTAGTAACAAGTACGACGAAAACACGTCCCCACCTACAGCAGCAGCGGCTTTGATCTTCTTCCTGACGTATGTGTGGCTTGCTGGGTTATCACCCACTAAGATGATACTGAGGTGAGGTCTTCTGTTCCCAAGGGAAATCCAAGATTCCACATCTTGCTGTATTTCTTTCTGAATTTGTTTGGCCATTTCAGTTCCTGAGATACTAACTGCGTCATGTCTGTGGAAAACAAAAGAATAAATGCAGTACTAAAAAGGCAATAAGGAATATTCAACCACATAAATTTAAGGTATAAGAGTGGACAAAACATCTATGATTCTGCAAGTGAGTAACTGAAATTTGATTTTTTTCGGGTATATTTGACACTCATTCTTCAGGTTCAAAATATATTTATAATTTTTTAAAGGAGTCCAACTCTGCTTTTTAGTTCTTCATTACAATCTACCTTTGGTATACATTTCTTCATAACTTTCACATATATATATATTTTAATTATCAAACCACATACTCAAGATCTAGAATATCGGCTCTATAATATTGGCTCTATTAAAAGCTCTGCTATTTTTTTCAGAAGAGATAGATCAAAACAATCTAGTTAAAACTGGCACCCATCTTCAAAGCCCCAGGCCATGTTGCATATACGTGGTCCCACAGCCTTTTGACCCGAAGGCAAAGTCAATTCACTCTTAATAAAATATCCTGTACAAGACCTTGGAGTCATGAGCAGAAAGGAAAAATTTTGTCCCAGAGCTCCAGGACAACTCTGTGACAACAGCTGCCAGTCCTGCCATGCTTGTCATTGATGACTTTGGGGACCAGGCCAGTAAGACTCAGTTGTGCCCCCCCACCCACACTATGGCATAATTTCTAATAAAAAAACTGCACAAAACATTACTTCCTTGTCGTTTATAAGTGCTTAAGAAGGTAAGAAATGCTATACTTCGATAGATGATATAAATCTATTTCTGAAAAGGCACAAAAACTGCTTTATGGGAAGGTTTTCCTGCTCTCCATGATCTCAAACTTAAGAGTGGTGAATTAATGTTGCTCCTACTGTATGTTTAGTTTTTAAAGGTATCTGATAAAGTAAAAGATGGTTCCTTCTTCTTAGGGACCCTGTCCTTTCACTATTGAAAGGTCTGATGAAAGCATGATTTATAGTGCATGAATATTATACAAAATATCAAATGCAGGTCAATGAATATTGTGAAGAAGAAAAGGAGGCAAAAAACCTTATAGCAACTTAACTTTTTCAAGCACCTGTACACTTTTCTAATGAGAGCAGTTGTGAATATCAGCCAAAATGCAAACTTGATGCCCCTTCTGAATAAGTCAACTCCCCTCGCTAACAGATTGATACACACATACATGGAACCAGATCAAGAATATTCTGTTTCAACCTGGCACCAGTAGTTCACAGTGTTCTTCCAGGTTCATACAATTTTGATGTAAACAATGTTCTGCTAAGAAGTGATTCTGAAATATAGTTATGGATGCATACTTCAAAATTGCCTGGGAAGGGACCTCCCTGGTGGTGCAGTAGTTAAGAATCTGCCTGCCAATGAAGGCAACACAGGTTCAAGCCCTGGTCTGGGAAGATCCCACATACCACAGAGAAACTAAGCCCGTGTGCCACAACTACTGAGTCTGTGCTCAACTATTGTGCCCCCGTGCCACAACTACTGAAGCTTAAGCACCTAGAGCCCATGCTCTGCATTAAAAAGCCACCATGAGAAGCCCGCACATCACAATGAAGAGTAGCCCCTGCTCGCCGCAGCTAGAGAAAGTTGCATGTAGCAACGAAGACCCAACACAACCAATAAATAAATAAATAAATAAATAAATTTATACCAAAAAAAATTGCCTAGGAAGCTTACAGATTCCTAGACCCCATGACCACACCCATGATTCACAGTCCCTGGGGGAGGGGAGAGAGCCTGGGATCTGCACATCTAACAGGTTCCCACAGGTATTCCTGCACCTGATCATGTTTAAAAACCACTTCTTCAGTTCAACACAAAAGTATATTTTAATAATAATCACAGCCATGGGTAAACGATTAACTGAGCAAATAAACACTGGTTAGACAATACAATTATAAGTAAACTCTACTTTTGATTCTAATTTTGTCTACTTTCCACTAAAAATTTAATAGCTTTAAAGGCATGGAAGTTCATAGTAAATTCAGTGTACCACTCCTGCTCCGCTGTCTTAATTTTGTAATAGTTTTATTACAGTATAATTGATAAACAATAAACTGCATATATTTAAAGCATAAAATTTGCTGTTTTAGTATATATGTATACCTGGGAAACCATCACCACAATCAAGAAAATGAACATATCCACCCCCCCCAGAGTTTCCTGGTAACCCTTTGTAATCTCACCACTCTATCTGTCCCTGCCATGCCCCCAGACAACACTGATCTGCTTTCTGCCACTATATATTAGTTTGTATTATCATGAGTTTTATAAAAATGGAATCATGCACTACATGCTCCTTTTTATCTAGCTACTTTCACTCAGCATAATTAAAATTCATTCATGTCGTTTTATGTATCAATAGTTGCATCTCCTTTTATTTCTGAGTAGTTTTCATTGTAAGGATATATCAAATTGTGTATATCCATTTAATTGTTGATGGATATATGAGTGTTGTTTCCAGTCCTTCGTCATGACAAATAAAGCTGCTACAATCATTCATGTACAAGTCACTGTATGCATATATGCTTTCATGTCTCTTGACCAAATGTCTAGGAGTAGAATGGCTGGATCATATGGTATATGTTTAAATATGCAAGAAACTGTCAATGTGTTTTCCAAAGTAGTTGTACCATTCTACATTTCTACAAGCAGTATATGTGAGTTGTTCCACATACTTGCTATCACTTGATATGGTCAGTCTTTTAAATTTTAGATATTCTAGTGGCTATATGGTGCTTTTAATTCACATTCCCCTAATGAATGACGATGTTGAGCATTTTTTTTCACGTGCATATTTATTTTCATACGCCTATCTTCTTTGGTGAACTGCGTAATTTAATTTTTTGCCCTTTGTTTAATAGGTTGTTTCCTTATTGAGTTTTGAGAGTTCTTCATATACCCTAGATTCAAGTCCTTTGTCAGATACATAGTTTGAAATACTTTCTCCTAGTCTATGCTTTGCCTTTTCATTCTCTTAATTGTCTTTGTATGATAAGTTCTCAATTTTGATGTATTTTAAACAATTCTCCTTTTTTGGATCATGCTTGTGGTATTGTGTATAAGAAATCTTTGCTTAACTCAAGGTCACAAAGGTTTTCTCCAATGTTTCCTTCTAGAAGTTTTATGGGTTTAGGTTATGCATTTAGTTTTATGACTTAGTTCCATTCTTAGTTTGAAGAGACTTTATATCAGAATACTGCCAACTGTTTTTCCATGTCTACTAAGATGATTATATGATCAAATGATTTTGGTTTTAGTCTATTAAAATGGTAAAGAACACTGATTAATTTTCAAATGTTAAATCAACCCTGTATTCCTGGGATAAACCTCCCATATATCCTTTCCAAATACTGTGGATTTCAATTTTAAAAAATTTTTTGCATCCACGTATGTACATGACAGAGATTTGTAGTTTTCTTTTCTTGTACTGCCTTTGTGTGGTTTTGGGATCAGGGTGATACTGTCCTTATAGAGTGAGTTAGGAAGTAACTCTTCTTCACATTTCCAGAAGAGTTTGTGTAGAATTGGTATTATTTCTTCCTTAAATGTTTGGTAGAATTCACTTGTGAAGCCATCTGGTCCTGGAGCTTTCTTTGTGGTAAGGTTTAAAACAAAAATTTAAATTTTTTAACACAGAGGGCTCTACATGTTATCTATCATTTCTTGAGTGAGCTTTTGTAGTTTGTGTCTTTGTACATTCTAATAATTAGTACATAATTATTAGACTAAATCAAGTTAAAATACATTCACTTTTGAGTTTAAATTTTATTTTTTCAGGATTAAGTAATTAACTTTTTTCACTATCTACTTTGGATTCCTGTTGCTCATTTGTTATTAATTCATTTAAGTAGACTTTTAATACTAAGAGAATAAGGACCTCCTATATTAACAAGAACTAAAGGCTGCAGATATGGCAAACAATTTCAGCATGATTCATTTATAAGATGTAGTAAAAAAATAAATACTTCCAAAAATTAAATTGTGTCAGCAATATTAAGATTGGTAAAATACTCTGCTATAGAAGCAAGTTTACCTGCTAATAGACTAGTAAGTCACTCTTTTAGTAAAGAACATACATTTGTATTTTAAAAATATAAAACCATCTGAGCTCCATGTTGCATTTTACAGCATATGAATAGCAATGCAGCTGCATACGTGTTTTATTAGTTGATTGTCTGTTAAACACAATGATTTATTTGTAGGTTACTGTGAAACTGGCAACCACTGAACATAATCCAGGATAATTATGGCCTAGACACTACAAAGTTGTGTGACCCTGAGAATGTCAGAGATGACAATGGCATAAACTGATTCCTAACTTCCAAAAAGACAATCTATCTACAGATTAAACTTGGCTGCACCGTTTTTGTTGGGGTCCAAGGTGACAGGGCTTACTTTATATTACAGTACTGATGTGCTAATTCATCTTGCTAATTACAGCTGACATGATATAGCCTGGCCTGGTTGGTGTTTATGGGTAAACATCCATAAGACTGCCACCCAATGATGAATAGGGACTTAGAGCATTCTCAGTAGCAGCTGGCTCATCCCACTGATTCCCTCAGTCACTGAAGAGCCTCAGCAAGCCCAGCTCTATGAGAGACACCATATAAGGATACATGAAGCAACCCGGAATTAGTGGAGGCCCAATGGGAGGATGCCTGTATCAGTCATCCTGATGGTAAATACACGCCTTAACAGCTCATCTAGACCTTAGTGCATAAAGAAATGAGATTTTCTTCAACATACACATTGTTGAAAAGTGTTAAATGTCAGCAACAACTCAAATGTTCAGCCATAGAAGCACACAACTTTTAAGAATTCACCCTGGCTCAAGTCTTGATCTCTGCCGGTCCATTTCCCACACTGCAGCCAGAGTGATTTTCCCAATGAAATCATATCAGTTCCCTCATTAAAATGGCTACAGTGGAAAGGACAAATGGACCAGAACAGGACATGGAGTCAGAGAAGCAGTGTGACATCAGATCACATAAGGTCCTACAGGCATTTGGAAGGACGTTGGCTTTTATTGTGAGACAAAAAGCCATTTGGAAATTTTAAGGAATGCCATGACCTGATTTTCATTATTCAACAATAACTGGTTAAAATGTGGAGAAAAGACTCTATGGGAGGAAGCCGGGAAGTGGGGACACCAGTTAAGAGGCTAGTGTCGTATCTGAGGCAAGAGATGAGGATGACTTGGGCAAGGGGCAGAGCAGTGGAGGTACTAAGTAGTCTGATTCTGAATCTATTTTGAGGGTGGAGCCACTGGGATTTACTGAGATTGGTTGTAGGGTGTGAGAAAAAGAAGTCAAATATGACTCCAAAATTTTTGACCTGAAAAACTGAGGGAAGGGATTTTTAATTCAAATCTAAATGTCCCATAGCTTACACGACCCGGCATGAGCTTTCTTTAGCCTCCCTGTGCTCACCAAGTCCCACGTTATGCACAGCTGCATTTCAATTTATCACCTGCGCTAGGTTCTCATTTCTGAGCCTTCACATACACTAGTGCCTCGACCTGAAACACTCTTCATCTTCCTTCTCACTTCTCTAACATCCCTACCAAATCTCTTCCTCCTTCACTCTCACACAGTCCTCAAGTCTCAGCCTGGAAGGCACTCTGGGAAATGTTCTCTGACTCCTTCAACCTGGGGATCTGCCTCTGTTATGAGTGCCCACAGTATTCAGCTCTTACCCTCATGTAGTATCTTAAGTCCTTGTTAAAATTACTGTCTCCCCCACTATACTCTAAACTGTGTAGGACAAGAAGCTTATATTTACTATGATATCCTTAATACCTAAGAGTATTTTGCACATTGTGTTTATCAAATATTTGTGGAATTATCAGCGTTAAACTGTTTATTGTATTACAATTTGTTGGAGTTACTATGCAGCCACTGAAAATAATAACAAAAGCAATATGTGAAAATGTTTATTGTATAAAATTAAGTGAAGAAATTAAATGAAAAATGTAGGTACATAATTATAACTTTAAATGTGCCTATGCATATGACTAAAGATTGAAAAGGAATATGCAAAGTAAAATGGTGAGATAGTATTTTGGATACTTATCTTTCAATCTTAGAATATTTTAAAATGCTATCAAAACAGATTTTGAATTATATTAAAAGTGAGTAAATGCAAATATATATAAAACATATGAAAAGAAAAATAATAGTAAAATTAACAAACTTACCACCCAGTTTAAGAAAAATATTACCATTGTCATTGAAATTGTCTTTGTAACCCTCCTCTACCAAAACCTTATTCTCTCCCATAGAGTTAAACATAATCCTGAAATTTGGGTTTATAATTGCATTGCTTTCCTTTCCATTCCTTTATCAGTTTAACCTAGTGTTTGTATCTCTAAATATTAAAAATATAACATACATTATTTATAATATAATGTAATATAATACACATCATATGTATACTATATGATAATGTATAATATATACTATGTATATATCACATTTACATATGATATAAATATTAAATAGTATAATATGCAATATTATAATATTCCTCTAAGGTTTACACCCAAGAATGGAATTGCTGTATTATAAGATACATTTATGTGTGTTCAGTTTATGCCTACTTGTTTCCAACGTAGTTGGACTAATTCATAAGTCCACCAGTAGTGTTTAAGAATTTCTATTGCTCTACTTCCTTGATATTGTCAAAGTTTTTAACTTAACCAATTAATTAAATGGCATTTTGTTGTGATTTTAATATGCATTTCCCTAATTACTAGAGGTTAGATGTCTTATAGGTTTATTGACCATTTGGAGTTCCTCTTCTATGGGATGCCTGTTCATATTTATTGACCATTTTTCTAATGGATTATTAGCTTGTGCCTAATTTGTAGTAGTTATTTATGCATTCTGAACACTAATCTTATATCAGTTATATCTGTGTATCAAGTATTACCTGTATGTGACTTGTCTTTTAACTTATATAGTTACTTTTGATGAAAAGTTCTTAATTCTAATGTGAAAACCATCTTTGCCACTAGAGTTTGCATTTTTTGTCTCTTAAGAAAACCTTCATCATCTCTGACAAAATTTCTTTTACAGAACACAATAGTACTCGCAGTTCATGAGACAGACTGACTAAGGAATTGCCAGGAACTTTTTAAGACTCTCTATAGGCTAGATCTAAAAATCTCACAGGGTTTAATGATAACATCTATAAAGTGGTTCTGCCAAGCCTCAGTTAAGAACCACTGATTTACGCCCCCATCATTCTCCAAGCAGAAATCTCCATTCTAGTATTCCTGATACCTGCTCAACTACTTTCAATATAAAGAAACCTATGAAACATATGTGCTTAAAACTGGTCATGGGGCATGATATCCACAACCGTATGCAAACAAGCTATAATCTACCAACTAAAGTATAAATTGATAAATTAAATATTGTACACACAAACTCAATTATTATAACTAAATTAAAAAACTGTTGTGAAGTTTATATTGAATACAAAAAATGATTTCATCACAGCAGAATGTACTTTCTCTTCACTGCTACATCAGATTTCAGAAACGTGTTTAAAAATCTATTTTGTAAGTGAGCCGAAAAGACCTAGAAGTGTAGCATTCTGTTCAAAATCTGTTGGAAATTGTTAACATATTTAAGAAAATAGGCCAAAGATGTGTGTGGGGCGGGGGGGAGGGGATATTTCAGATTTGAAACTTTTAGTGAATTGCAAACACTGAAATCACAGCTTACAAACAGAAATGTACTTCAAAAGCAAGGGAAGTACTGAGCTAATTTAACAATGATGCCTCAAACAATATACAAGCAATTTTGAAATTCTATTGCTGTGGGCTGAACTGCGTCCCCAAAAAGATATGTTCAAATCCTAATCCCTGGTACCTGTGGCTGTGACCTTACTTGGAAATAAGGGATTTGCAGATGTAATTAAGATGTAAGATGAAGTCATACTGGACGAAAGTGGACCATAAATCCAATATGACTGCTGTCCTTAGAAGAAGAGAAGACAGAGAACGCCATGTGAAGACACAGAGGCAAGACAGCCACATGACCACGGAGTCAGAGCTGGCGGCATGCAGCTACAAGCCAAGGAAAACCTAGGATTGCCAGCCACAAGAGGCTAGCAGAGCACGGCTCCGCGGATTCCTTGATTTCAGACGTCTAGCCTCCACAGGTGTGAGGAGAAGCTTCTGTTGTTTTCAACTGATGGGGTTCACAGCAGGCTGCCCCAAGATGTACCACTCTAGCATGCAGGTTACTTCCAGCTGAAGACAACCACGGCCCAACAGGCTCCAGAAGAAAACCCTGCACGTCCCCCGACAGGCCTAAAAGAATTCAAGATAGAAGGCCTGTTGGAGGAAGGAGCTATCATCACAGATAACCACAGTAAAGTAGGAACTAGGTGTGGTAGACAGCCAGGAACCTAGCAAAGCCCACTGGATCAAAGTCCTCTCTGTGTCCCACTCTCTCGAGATGGCCCAGCAACCATTTATTCACCAAACATTAACTCCTTTCATCATCCTGGGAATTACCTTACTTCTCTTTGAAGTGCCAGACCCTTACCTTCTTCTCCTTAGTCCAGAATAACATATACACCTCATCTTGACTTACTGTTTTAGGAATTCTTCATGTGCATTCCTCATATGTACTTAATAAATTTGATTTTCTCCAGTTAATCTGCCTTATGTCATTTTAATTGCCAGCTAAAAGAACTAAGAGGAAAAAGAGGAGAGTATCCCCTCCTTCATAAAGCCAAAGTTTGTGGTACTTTGTTCTTGACAGCCTTAATAAACAAATACATTTATAATCCCAATTTAAAATATCCCAATTTATGGGAAGAACTTTTGATGAATCTCCTATTTTTCATTGTATAGATTTATATTTTGTAATTTAATGGAACAATTGAGAAGACCTATCATTTTACTGCATCTAAATATGGCAAAATATTTTAAAAATCATAAATACATACAACTTATTTGATGACTTTTATCTTAAATATTTGTCAAAGAAAGGTACTTTGAAAGGAGACATGAAAATAGCACTTGTGAAAATACTTAGGCTGAAACATCTTCATGAAAAAAACTAGAATGGAGACTACGTTCCATTTAGAAGAGTTTGCTCTGAGTTTACCAGGTGCTTTAGCAACCACAGAGAAAGTATTTTTAAAACTAAAAATACTGCTGTCTAAAGAAGAGTTATTTGCAACTTTTAAGAAAACTGCAGCAAATTTAATTTTTAAGTTGAGCACAACTTTTTCTTGTTTTTTTGTTTTTCAGAAAATTATCAGTATCAAAGCATTAAAGGAAGATATGGCTAAGAAAGTGATTCAAGTTCAGTTGCCCTTGAAAAACAATGGGTTTGAACTGTAGGGGTCCACTTACACATGGATTTTTCTCACTAAGTAGGTACCACAGTACAACACGAGTCTCAGCTGGTTGAAACTGAGGAGGCAGAACTGCAAATACAGAGGGCTGTCTGTGCAGAGATTTGACTCTCTGGAGGGTCAGCATCCCAAACCCCTGCATTGTTCAAGGGTCAACTGTATATATATGTACCGAGAATTTGTCGCATGTTGAAAGTTAATAGTCACATAATTAAGATAAAAATGTAATATGTTAATATAAAATTAACATTAAAATTTTTAATTGTTTTAATGTATAAGGCTATAAATTACTTTTTAAAATGTTAATTTTGAAAATAGTTTTGAATGGAACTCTTTTATAGGTCGACTAATATAAGTCAATAAATATTCTACATAATATTCATTACTTTAATGGGTTTCTTACTCTTAAAAATGTGGTTTCATCAAAAAATTATATAATGACATTGCCATTTAATATACATCAAAAGTGAAGTCAATTTGACCCCTTAGATACCTTTCACACAATGCCTCCTGTCATTACTTGCTCAGGTGACATCCCCTGCAAAGGCAGAAATGTTGCAAGTCATCCCCAAAGAAGGCAGAACAAGGAGGGCTCCCTTTCAGCACTTTATTCTCCCCTCCATTGCTGGGCTAGCACTAAATGTGGCTTCAGTAGGAAAGAATAAATCATAATGAAGGGGCTGCAGAGAAGAGTTAGCAGTAGGGCAGCACAATTCAGTACTATCACTCACCCAAAGCCAGTAGTCCTGAGTGTCAGCCCTGGTTCACCCTTAGTAGCTATAATGAAGTTGGACAAGTCACTTAACTACTTTCAAAGGCATGCGATTTCCTCATCTATACAATGAGAATGTTCTCTGTTGACCTTACATAAGAGGATCTGGCTAAGAGTTGATTGGCTGTTTTGTAAAAATGACTCGCCTAGTTTCTGTTAAGTAACAGATGGAGACATATTCAGAGAACCAGAAGTAATGTGTGACTAAAAAGCCATCAACATTTAGTGTTGTTTCTATGAGCTTGTTTATTTACCTATTTGCTTTCCAGAAAATAAACTGCAACCATTCTAATCAATGGTCCCTAGAACTAAATGAAGTGTTTAATTAAGTAAAACAAAGTAGTAAACAGGAGGGAAAAAAAATCACTGCTTTTCTTGTATATCAAAATACTCCTTCACAAAATAGTAAAATAACAAAATCTGCTCAAGATCAACATTGTGTTTAATTTGTTTACTTCACATCTTGCTTCTGCATCTATGTTTCAATCTCATTTTCAACCACAACTTTATAATTAGAGCTGCAATAAACTGTTTTATGATCTATAAAGATGAAAAAGCCAAACACAGTCATTAGCAATTCAAATATCTCTGCAGGTCCTAGCATAGGTTAATTGCTTTGTATCTTAGAGCAAAATTTGAAGATTTTGAGTTCAAATTAACAATACAATAGAAATGAAACAAACTCAAGGGAACCAGGGCAAAATTACACACGGAATAAAACCAATCACTAGTACTAGGGAGCCTTTTGAAGTAAGTGAAAGTTTTTTTAAAGTAAATTAATACTTAGAAATGTTACGTTCATGGCCTTTTAAAAACATTTCCTTTCATATCCTAAATACTATCTTATACCATGAAGTAATTTGATCAGAAATTATACTTGTATAAATCAATAAAAAGTAAAGCAAGTTCTTTTCATGATGTGTGATTCTGCTATTTAATTTTGTAACTTAACTCTTTCCGGACCTAACCTGTAACTTAGAACATCAGGAGCAACCTAAACATTCATAATTTTTGCAGAAAAAATCTTAGATGCTAAAGTTTATACCATGATAACCCTTGGGCAGTCTGCTGAATCCTATGTACATCTCAGAACAACTTTTGTAAATGTTTAACATAAAATACACAGGTTTACAAGGAAACCAGTTTTATTGAACTATTTTTGCCAAACACTTGTTTTTTTTTAAAAGCATTAAATAAAAGGATCTAGTGGCAAGTCTAATTAATACCATAATATCAAAGTAGTGGTGAGTGTATATGATGTTTTCTCTGCATCAACTGTTATTAAAATATCTGTGCTTTTACTGGCAATATCATAAGTACTACTAATATTACTGTGGCTTGGGGCCAACATTCAAAATTGAATAAAAGGCTAAATTTATTAGAGGTTAGTGACCTCCCATCTAAGTTTAGGGATCCCCTAAATTCTGTCCATGAAGTCCCAGGTTAAGAGACACTGTGTACTAAGGAAACCTAACTAGGCAATTTTTAAGATTTATATGCAAAATCAGTTCTCTTGATTCACAAAAGTTCTATAAGACTGAATAAGAGTTTTCAAAAAGATGAAAAGCAAAAGGGAGATATGTCAACAATCATAAATTGCTTATAGAGTCAAGCACTGGATAGGTCATGCAGGTTCAAATCCTGTCTGCACCATTTATTAATTGTGTTATCTTAGACAAGTTATTTAATTTCTCTAAGTCTCAATCTCCTGATCTGTTAATTGGGAATAGTAAGTGTCTACTTCATTCAGTCATGAGTATTAAAGGATATAATGTGTGTGAAAAATCTCAGCAAAATGCTTAACACAGAGTAAGGGAACATTAAATACTAATTTTAAAGGCAAGATGATATTCATTGCAGAGTTAATGATAAGTAGCTGATGTGGGAAGAGGAAATGTCTGTTTTAAACCATAATATGCCCTTACTTTAGAATTACAAATCTCTGAATAGTTTCTTGGCTCTAGGCACATTCTTTAATGAAAGTAATTATAGAAACCCAAGTAGAGTTCAGATCATTAAGTGAAAAATCCTGGCTGGTATAATGTTGACAAGAACATGACCTGAATCCGACAGTAAGTTATTTCATGTTTCAAGGACTAGACATTAAACAATAGCAAGATGGTTAGGTAAGTTATGGCCACTCGACTTAATATGATGCAGTCAATAAAATGTTAACGAAAACAATGACAACACAGAAAATGCGTATGATGTAACAGTAAGTGGTACAGCTGGAGAGACCTTCTTAGATACTATCCAACCCTGCATTCTCCTTTAATGCCAATTTAGGTTTGGAATATATTCCATTCTGAACACAAATTAGGTGAGGTTTTTTCTGGTCCAACTGCACTTCTTAATAGTAAATCTCACTTATTACTAACCATTAATTTATCCCACTCATTGACAGTTCAGATTTCATCCAAGCTCCTATGTCTTTAAGCATCCTTTCACAACTTAATCACACCTAAGCCAAACTATCTTAAAAAACTTTCATTGAGGCCCATGGAATTCCATGAAGAGTATGTGACCATGTAAGATAATCTGGTAGGTTTCTTTCCTGTTATTTTTATCATCCCATCAGGGTGTTAACATGAAAAGATAATATAACTTCAAAACATCTGATTTGGGTCATTAAAGAAGCTGCTAGATTATTATTAAAACCATGACTAACAAGATCTGAGATTAGTATTAGTCTCCTTTGTTCATCTATTGATCCATTTTAATCAGAAAACTTGATTTTGCAGACACTACATTAGAACACATTATCTCTGAACATCTGGGACACAGATATAAGACACTAAATGGTGAAACTTTTAGTTCTAAATTTAAAATGACATAAGAACTGCTTAGAAATAAAAACTGTAACCAGATACTATCATATCTCATTTTCATTAGGATGGGTAAGGCTATTAAGATAGGAAAATCACACCACATTTACCAGCAAAATAAAATATGCTTTTGAAAAATTGCCTTTGCTAGTCACTGGGACTAACTCTATCTTCGTTAAAATAATTCTATAGAAAATCAGCTTTTCTAATGGTTCTAACTGGAGTCTGGGTCCTTCAAGCTTCACATGAGGAAAAAAGGATCTTTAAATCAAATAACTCTACAGCAGAAAGAGAAACTGAGTAAGTACTAGAGGAGAGAGTCTGAAGAAAACTAAACAGCCTTACAAATAAGTTTTGTATTTTTAAAAGTATTAAACTATCCATCTACAAGACATTATTATTTAAATCACATAAACCGGTATCTCTTACTAGCTCCAAAAATGTAGTGTTTTTTTAAAATGCCAGCCTGGCTACAAAAATGATAAAGCCATTGGCAGTGAGACATAAAGAAAAGGTGAGGCTTCCATAAAGAGCTGTAGGATAGTACACAAAATTTTACAAATGCTAAAAGAAATCACAGTAAGACGGGGAACAGAGGGGAATCTACCAAAATAATTTTTTTTGAATCACTGAGCAACAGGATAAATATGGAACAAACGCTTGGGATATCCATTTAGTTACTAAAAATGAGGTAATAAAGCAGGGTTTAGGGATGTCCCTCTTGTAGAATACCTGCAAAATCTGTTTTAAGCACAGCAAAACACAAATCTGTTACCCTTGCCTCCAAATGGGATAGACTGCTGCCCAGCTCCATACGCTGAAAAACACTGGGCCAGACTCATGTGACATTTACAACCCAAGTATATTTTGATTTGTAAACTCCTCCACAGCAAGGCAAAACTGGAAAATTTAATCACCAAGAATTTTTATTTGTAACTTTTTGGCTGTTTAAGTAATTGATTTTAAGAAACAATAAGCTGCAACAAATAGAAGGGCTATTGGTTTATTTCCTTGACATTAAATATACTGTATTCCAATTAATAAGTCTATTTTCTCATGAGTGAACGGGAAAAAAAAACTCACTGAAAATTTTAAAGGGAAACCATTGAGTGATAAATATTAAATGATACCTCAAGATTTCATAACTTTCAAATTCTGTCAAATATTATCTCTTGAAATTCTGCTTATTAAAAAAAAAAAACTTCTCCACTAAAAAAAGTATTTATATGTTTTGTTATTATAGGTATCTAATTAGCCAAAAATATAAAAATAATCAAAAACATTTTCATTTTTCATTTAAGGCTCTATACCAGAAAGTGGTAATAAATCTGTTAATTGAAAACAGTCAATATCATTGAGGAAAGAGTTTATCAAACTCAAAGACACTTTTCAGTAAGAATAACACTAAGCCTCAAATTTTAAGTCAACAGGATGATGTCAGAGTTAAACCACATTCACTATGAAGAACTAAACAACTAACGTGTCACTACATATTAAAAGAGATGACTGAGGATGGGGACAAGTGGGGAGGCAGACAGTGGCGACCTCTGGAAGATGGAATCTCTTCTCTCTGCTGGTCCTAGAAGAGAAAAGAGACACCAATGAGCATCAACACACTGTCCGAATTCCTCCCCACCCGAGACCCACCAGTACATAGGTGTTTCTCAACCTTACAGCCAACTTCACCTTCATATATGGTACTCAGTGACAAGAGGATGTCAAAAACACCACCCTATCCTAATTAGTGCTGCCTTGAAAAAATTAAAACCTATCAAAGGTATTATTTACTTTTATACAGCTGTAATCTGCATCAAATGGAGCTGAAAGCAGCTGGGTTGAAAGTAATGCTTCTTTATATTAAAAATAGCTTCCCAAAATTATTGCACTGAATTACTTTAAATTATAAAGAGGACATTAATTCAATTTAAAAAGATCTGAATTATCCATATGTGTGTGCATGTGTGTGTAGCAAGTGGCTTCAGTGAGATGTTGGGGTTTTAACTGTTGTGGCTCTCATTCAATGTACTTGGAGAAGACAGGGTGATGGGGTTGTCTATTTACATCAGCTGACAAAGGGAAATTAACCAACTGATACTATTTGAAAAAAAGTTATCTTCAATCTGGAAAGAAGCCGTAAAATAACTGAAATTCAAAAAATAATTATCTTAAAGGGGTGGCTATAGTGCATAATTCCTTCGATCCTGTAATACAAATAGAATTTTACAGAATCTGCTTTTCCTAGGTTGTAGAGTTGATAATTCCAAACCAATTTTTTTCAGACACCATGAGAGCTTCCACAATCAGAACTGTGAGTCACTGTTATTTTCTCACATATCCTCGTGGAGGACAAGTAGTAGTCACTAGAAACATCTTCCAAAGAAAACCCGACAGGAAATCTGTTTTTTAATTTCAGTCACTCAAGGCTAAGGTCCAAATATATACAATGAAGAGTTAATCAATTTAAGTTAAAAGAGCAGTAGCTACGCTCCACATTGCTGATCTTTACTTTCTTCCTGGTACGGTGCTGGACATTGGGGATACAAAAAGACGATTAAGACAGACTATCTGGCCACATAAAACCGCGGTGAAAAGACATTACTGGAAGCCCTGAAAGTCTGAAAAGAAGCTCTTCTGGACTCACTGCCTCTGGGTCAAAGGAATATATTTTTAGTTTCTTAGATTTGAGTTTGTAGCTACAACAAGTAGGCGAAGTGTTCCTGGGTACCATTTGTGCGGAAGAGTTAAAACCATTCTCGCAATCCGCTAGCCAGCAACAAGGTCCAAAGAGATGCAGTGAATCAAAGATTGATCACGTCAACCTAAGACCACAGAGATTCGAGAACCGCCACACAGAAAAAGACTGAGAAGTCAAGATTAATGTCTTATTTTGTGAAATCGCCAGTTATTTTAAGCTGGAAAAGACCTCAGTATTACCACCAACAATGAAATTCAGAAACTCAAACACTACTAAACCATCTGGCCATCGCCCACTCCTTTGTTTATGAAACACAACAATAACCAAAACCAAAACAAATGCTTTAAACAAGCAGACCACGTGTTTTCAGGGTCCCTTTCCTCTGGAGTTCAAAGGTCTTCCTCACTCAACTGCAGCCGCCGCGGCTCCAGTGGGCGCAGAGCACGTCCAAGTTGCCCGACTCGCGGCCGACGCGACCCGCCCGCCGGGCCGGCAAGGCCAAGTTCGGAGCCCAGGCAGGCCCAGCCCCCCGCCCCGCCGCGCCGCAGGGCCGCCCGGAGCCCCGGGCCTCACGCGCGGGGGCCTCGCCCGCGCCAGCCGCCGGCGCCCTGCCGCCCCTCCCGCAGCCAGCGGCTTCGCACGCGGGAGCTCCCGGGCCCGAAGAGGTCGAGCGTGCGGGAGCGCTCGTACCTCATGCCGCTGCTCCGAAAGCCCCGGAACGTGCGCCCGGCCGTTCCTGGCGCCGCCAGGGATGACAGCGCGCTCCGGCCCAGCGCCGACACTCGGCCCAGGCGGCCGCGGAGCAGCCAGAAGCCGCGGGCCGACGCCGTCATGGCTGCGAATCCCGGCTCCAGGACGGAGGCGCCACCTCCCGCCGCTCGGGTCGCTGCAGCTGCAGGCCGGGCTCCGCCCCCAACCCGGCTCAGCCGGAGAGCGAGCCTCCCCAGCCGAGGGTTCCCGAGGACACCGTGCAGGGGTGGGGCCAGGAGTCGAGTCAGGGCCGGGGGCGGGGCCGGAGAAACCCCTGGACCGTCAGGGGGCGGGGCCGGGACCCAAACCCTAAGCTGGGAAGATCCCTGGCAGGTACGTCTGGAGACTGCTGGCTTGCGGTGTGGCCTGGCGGCGACTCGGCTTCTCACCCACTGGGCACGCTGCCGGTGTGCCTGTAGCGAGGACACCGGGAAAGCGTCTAAACTAATTAGTTCAAGCAGTACACCTCTTTTCTCCCAAACCAGAGCTCCGCCCCACAGCCTCCTAGGCTGCCTGGAATTTCATTTAAAGCAAGAAGGGTGCTACAGATTCTCTGTTTCACTTAATGAGACCTTGGGATGCCTTGAGAGCAGGAGAAAGAAAGAAAAGTGTGAGTGTGTGGAGGTAGGAGGACCAGGCTGAACAAGGCCTGCACTTAAGGATTCCTATAGCTCTACCTTACCTTCTGCACTTTGGAGAGGAAAAATTGGTCAATGCCAGTTATTTTCTAGAGTCTATGACCAAGTTTACACAACCTTGGAACCTGTATTGTGTGATGAACGTGTAGTGAGAAAACAAAACATCAGCTCCCCTTGAAAAAGTAAAAATGAGAATGGCCATTCATTACGCTGGGGTATGTTAAAAGATGAACTGAGGCATGCTTTTCAATTTTAAGAGTTTATCTGAGCAAATATCAATTTGAATCAGGCAGCACCCAACCTAGCAGATAGAAAGGAGATCTAAGGAGCATGTCTTTCACAAAATGAAAGACTTATAGGCAGAAGGAAGCAGGAACAAGGAAGTTATACTAGACAAATAAACGGTTTGGTTATTGCAAGGTTACTTTCCTTTAGGGGACAGCAGGGATCTATCAGACTTATTACCTCACTGCTGTGGTCTGAGCGTGGCTTGGAAAAGAATTTCCAGCTATAAGGCAGGATGTAAGGAAGATAGGATTTGCTAAAGAGAAGGGACTGCCAGAACAGCGGGCTGACTGCCTGGTAGCCAGGGAGAGTCGAAGATGAGCATGGGTTGCTTGTCTGTTTTTATAGCCAGGGAACAAAAGGACTTGTGAGTCACCTGCTGATTGGCTAGGGTCTCCATATTTCCAATGTGCAGAGCCAGAGAAGAACTGGACAACTACCTTTCCTTATATGGGATGGGAAAGGAGCAAGGCATGCTGCTTGGGAAGGCCCAGAGATATTGCAATGGTTGCTCTGTGACAGAGGGATAAGGGTCTGGAAACTCTCTCTTCCAGCGATGTTGGCCTTTTGAGTTTGTCTTGTTCTTTGTCCTTGGAGCACACCAAACTAACTAGTGACAGCAATGAAGAAGGAACCAGACGGAAGTATCTTTATGCCCTTGAATTAAGTATTGTTTTTTTAATTTTTCTCATAGTCCAGCCTAAAGGGATAATGCAAAATATAGAAAGATGTGTGCACAAAAGGAAAAATGTATAATTGAGAAAATTAAAAATAATTTACATGTTAAAAGTACAGGATTGTTTTGTGAATTATTACATTCATTAAATTAAAAGTAATAAAACTATCAATAGTAATAGCTAGCAGTTTCTGTGGGCTCATTCTGTTCCAGGCACTCTTCTATGTCCTTTACATAGATTGCTTCATTTAATCTTCACAATAGTTCTGGAAGTTAGAGTCTCTTATTATTCCCATTTTACATATTATAAATTTGAACTTCAAAGAAATCAAAGAACTTGCGCAAAGCTACAAATCTAGTAAGTGATACATCCAAGATTCAAAGAAAAGCACTTTGATTCTGTAGGTAAAAAAATAACAAACTTCTAATAATCCATGGAATAAAGAAAACATGAAAAGGAAAATGAAGAGAACGTATCAAAATTTGAGCAATGCAGCTAAAGCAGTACTTTTGGAGAAATTGGTAGCCTTAAATGCTTATTTTAGAAAAGAATAAAGGTCTAAAAGCAATAATCTCTAGGTCCATTCATGTTGCTGCAAATGTCATTATTTCATTCTTTTTTATGGCTGAGTAATATTCCGTTGTATATATGTACCACATCTTCTTTATCCATCCATCTGTCAATGGACATTTAGGTTGCTTCCATGTCTTGACTATTGTAAACAATGTTGCAATGAATATTGGGGTACATGTATCTTTTCCAGTTATGGTTTTCTCCAGATATATGTCCAGGAGCGGGATTGCTCGATCATATGGTATTTCTATTTTTAGTTTTTTAAGGAATCTCCATATTGTTCTCCAAAGGGGTTGTCCCAATTTACATTTCTACCAACAGTGTAGGAGGGTTCAATTTTCTCCACACCCTCTCCAGCATTTATTATTTGTAGACTTTTTGATGATGGTCATTGTGACTTGTGTGAAGAGATACCTAGACTCACAGGCTTCAAAAACAAACTTATGGTTACCAAAAGGGAAAGGTGGGGAGGAAGGATAAATTCAGATTTTAGGATTAACATATAAGCACTACTATATATAAAATAATCAACAAGAACCTGTTTTATAGCACAGGCAACTCTACTCATTCTGTAATAATCTGTATGGGAAAAGAATCTGAAGAAGAAGGGATATATATATATAACTGAATCACTTTGCTGTACACCTGAAACTAACACAATATTGTATATCAACTATACTCCAATTTAAAATAAAAATTACATTAAGAATCAAGTCAAATCAAATCAAATCAAATCAACAGCCTAAACTTCTACCTTAATGAATTAGAAAAATAAGAACAGCTGAGCTAAAGATAAGAGCTAAATTACAGAAAACAGAAAAACAGCAGAGGAAGTTAATGAAATCAAAAGCAAATATTTGTAAAAGATCAATGCAACTGATAAACTTTTAGTTAGACTAATTAGAGAAAAAGAGGACTGTAGGGAGGCAGTGCATTCCTACATGTATTTGTACTCCTACTTGTCTTGCTGAGTGTTAAGTCTAGACCCTGATCACTTTTTACCTGGGCCATTGCTCAGGAGTCTTCGTGCAGCTGGTAATTCTGAGAGATGAGGATGGTCTCCCTGAGTACAAAGAGAATGCTTGCTTAGTGCTTGCCAAAAATAGCGATGGGCTCCTTAAGCTCAGAGTTCCTCTTCTGTGGTGCAGCCCACTACACATGCAGGCTTCTGGTCCTCCACATCACCCTGTGGTGTGTGGGGCTCAGGAAAATAGAACAATGATGCTAATACTCCAGCAACTACTTTTTTTAGTCAGTATCATTTGATCAGACGTGCAAGGGTTTATTTTTGAGCTCTCTATTCTATTCCATTGCTCTATATGTCCACTTTATGCCTGCACCACATCTTTTGATAACTGTGGCTCTACAATAAATATTTAAATCAGAGAATGTGAGGCCTCCAACTTTATTCTTCTTTTTCAAGATTGTTTTGGCTATTCAAGGCCCCTTAAGATTCCGTATGAATTTTAGAATAGATTTTTCTACTTCTTCCAAAAATAGCATTGGGAATTTGATAATTTAATTTCATTAAACCTGTAGATTGCTTTGGGTTATATTGACATTTTAGCAATAGTAAATCTTCCAAGCCATGATCACAGAATATCTTTCCATCTATTTATGTCTCCTACAATTTCTTTCAACAATGTTTTGCAATTTTCCATGTAAAAGTCCTCCTTGATTGGGTTTATTTATTTTTTTAATTAATTAATTAATTAAATTGGTTGTGTTGGGTCTTTTTTGCTGTGCGCGGGCTATCTTTAGTTGCGGTGAGTGGGGGCTACTCTTCGTTGCGGTGCGCGGGCTCCTCATTGCTGTGGCTTCTCTTGTGGAGCATGGGCTCTAGGTGCATGGGCTTCAGTAGTTGCAGCACATGGGCTCAATAGTTGTGGTTCACGGGCTCTAAAGCACAGGCTCAGTAGTTGTGGCGCACGGGCTTAGTTGCTCCGCGGCATGTGGGATCTTCCTGGAGCAGGGATCGAACCTGTGTCCCTTGCACTGGCAGGCAGATTCTTAACCACTGCACCACCTAGGAAGCCCGATTACATTTATTTTTAAGTATTTTATACTTTTTGGTTCAACTGTAAATGGAAATATTTTCTTCATTTTCTTTTTGGTTTGGTCATTTTGGGCAACTACTTTTACTGTAACAAATTTCTTTGTCTCTCTCCAGGAGTCTCATGTCTTCTGTAAGTCTACATAAAACTGTAGAGGCCTAACTTATTAGATTGTAGATAAGGCACAGTTAATTCCCTCATAGAGACACAAATTATCAACATAGGGAATGAAAGAGGAGCTATCACTACAGATATAAAGGCATTAAAATTTTAATAAAGTAATAATATAAAAATGTTTGATGAAATATATTTGGCAACATAAGTAAAATAGACAAATTTATTTAAAAACACAAATCAAGGCCCAAAAATAAATTTAAAAATTGAATAGTTCCACTAAAGTTTTAAAAATCAAATTACAAATTAATTATCTTCTGACAAAGAATCTCCAGGCTTAGTGGGCTTCACTGATGATTTCTCTCGAACATTTAAGAAAGCAATAATATCAATATTATGCAAACCTCTTAGAAAATAGAACAGGAAGGAACCTTCCTAACTCATTTATAAGGCCACTATTGCCCTGATATCAAAGCATTACAAGAAAAGATACTATAGACCAATATCCCTCAACAACATAGTAGCAGATATCTTCAAAAACACTAGCAAATTTAATAAAACACTATGTAAAAGGATAATATATCATGATCAAGTGAGGTTTATCCTGGGAATGTAAATCTGGTTCAACATTTAAAATAAATCAATGTAATTCACCATAGCAACACATTGAAGAAGAAGAAACAATGATGATATCAATAGATGTAGAAAAAGTATTTGACAGAATTCAACATTAATCCATGAAAAAAATTTAAAACTTAAGGAAAACTATAAATAGAGGAATATTCATCAAGCTTATAAAGGACGTCTACGAAAACCCACAGCTAACAATGGATTACTTCATGGCGAAAGATGCCTAAGATTAACACAAGGATGTCTGTTTCCATCATTTCTATTCCATACTGCTTGTCTGGGACTGACTCCAAAATGGTACAAAAGAACTTTTGGGGGTGATGAAAATGTTCTATATTTTGATTGTGGTATGGTACATGGTCTATACATTTGTCAAAACTCATCAAGTTACACACTTAAAATGGAAAATTGTATCGTATGTAAATTTTACCTCAATTAAAATTGATTAAATACAGGGCTTAAGCATTTGTTGATTCTCCTTAGTGGTAATCCACATCTCTCAATAAGAAAACTCTAGATAGATAGATAGATAGATAGATAGATAGATAGATAGATAGATAGATAGATGATAGAGAGTAGATATAGATAGATAGATATGGATAGACAGATAGATCTACTAGATAGGTCCATAGTATAGTCTATCTCTCTCTCTCTCTATTCATCTCTCTCTCTATCCATCCACCCATCTCACGTTGATGGTCCATAATTAATTTGGCCACTAGAGGGAGTCCATGTTTCGTGAACATAAAAGTTTGGCAATGATTTTAAAAAGCCCTGGATGTAAATGCATGGGAAAGAATAATAAATATAAAAAGTTTTCATGAGCAGATCTGTAAGAAATTTTAATAAAATTTGGTAAGATCTTTTCTGGCCATAATAATACAGAAAATTTAAATGTTACTTGTAGAAGAGATGACATTTTTTCCATTAGTGTATTTAAACAGTAGACCTGATCTTGACTTTCATCTAGATGTTCTGGGTCATTTAAACATAACCTTGGAATTTTTTTAAAATAAAGGTTAAAAAGTTCTACATGTTCATTATAGAAAATTTGAAAGTTACAAAATATCTGAATGAAAGAAGAGAAAGACAAAGTTAAGAATCAAAAGTACTGGTGTCGCTATACTCACAGTCCACAAATAAGAATGCTATCAAAATTTGGGTATATTGCCCCAGAGATTTTAGTGTACACATTATTTTTACTTGACTGTCATCACAAATAACACAAAGCTTAAAATTTAACCACTATGTGCTATCTTAACCATGAAAATGAAGTATAAATTAAATACCTGTACATAATGTAGAATGCTCATAATTACATTAACTAATGTTCTTTGAAGTGTTTTTAAATAGTACTCAACTCAAAAAGTCATAATAAAGGTTTATTAATATTTAGTAGTGACATTAGTGTCCTTTGGTGGCTCTTTCTTATGCAGGAAATCTGAGTCATTAAAACTGGCAGGGAGTGGATGGCAAGATCCTTTTTCCTTATCCTAAACAGTCTCCACTTAACTTGTTAGAGGAAAAATATGTAATTTATGAACAGGAAAAAGTCTCAGATAAAAAGCACATTTTTGACTTATTTATATATTGGGCATATGGTGCATTTCCAAACAAAAAGAAACTGTACATGAATTCCAACTCAGCTTTACCTTGCTACGTAACAATGATGTATCCATGCTTAAGTAGAAGGGACAATAAAATGGATGATAACGTGTTGAGCTTTGTTGGAATTACCCATACATTTATTAAGATCCATTTGTCATATATGAATTACATGTAGATTTGAAGTGATGGAGGGGATAAAGGGAAGAGAGTTAATATGAATGTTAACAATTACATCAAAATAAACAGTATCTACTAATGTTTATTGAAAATTTAATATATTCCTGATATGTTAGGTACTGTGTTACATGAATTACCTTTTCTTTATTTAGTACTTACAACAGCCTTTTAAGGGTTTAAATGGAACTGCTCGTTTCCTTCTCATTTTACAAATATAGACTCTGAGGTTATGAGAGGTTAAGTAACTTTTTCAAAGTCACGACTAGTGTGTGCTAAAGTTGGGTTTCACACATAAGTCTGGTCTGGCTATAACAGGAATACCTTTAACCTACACATTCCTATTTCCAGGAGCTTCCCATATAAAACCCTTTCAAAACAGAATGTTTTGCCACTTTAAGGTGTATCACCATCAACATGTTGTACTCAAAGAAACCGAGAGAAGTAATTTAAAATAATTGATATTTACTTCAGTCCCTGAAAACAAGTCCAGAAGACAATTAATTTCCCAACACAAAAGAAAGATGAGGATCTTGGTTTAAATCTACTAATTTATCAAATAACAATATAAGGAATGGTTTACTTTTGTAACTATGATCTCTATTATCTCCTTCATTGTCCAGAGGCTATTATATTTTGGTAGCTATAACATTATTTATATACATAGATAATTGTAGTATATTAATTGGTTCTAAGAGACACCTTTCAGTACCACATATGAGTGGAAATGAAACTCTTTCTTGGCCTCTAAAATTAGAAAAGAATAAAACACATCCCTATGGTGTTCTTTATTGATGATTTTTAACTGATATGGTGTGAAAAGCAGTAAATTTAGGAATCATACCTTAAAGCACAAAACAGTGAAGGCTGTGTTGTATTTATTTATGAATATACAAATACAGTGATTTAAAAATTTTATTTAGTAACTATTCAGCACATATTATGTGCCTATATTAATAAACTCACAATGGATTAAATTACCTGTAGTTATTGCTAAAGATGGATTAAACACCCATTCTAGATTTTTAAAGCTCTTTAAAAAATACAATGCACATTTACTGTTGGGGTGTCTAAAGAGCTCAAGAAACCATCTCAGGACTAAAAATATGCCAAGAAAAGAAAGTCAAATGAATGGCAAATGGAATCAAAAACAGTGTTTGTTTAATATTGATTAAAAAAACCATTGAGCATATAGACACCAAGTGGGGAAAGCAGGGAGGGTTGGGAGGGAATGAAATGGGAAATTGGGATTGCCATATATACATTACTAATAAGAAAAAAAAATACCAAATTGTGCACTCTAAAGATATGCAGTTTATTGTATGTTAATTGTATCTCAATAAAAGTTCTTAAAAAAAAAACCATTGGAAGACAGCTTAGTATGTGTCAAATAGGCTGCCAACTGAATACTACAAATAAGGAGATAGCCATCAAGTCACTGCAAATGCTGAACCAGAGGAAGCTCATCCAAATGGAAGGTCTGCTTCCAAGAGTAAAATAGGAGGGGTGGAATTGAGCATGCCTGATTCATTCTTTCCAAAGAAGGCAAGTTATTTCTAGGCTGAATAGAATCAAAAGGGAGGAGTAGAGACTAGGAATGTTATGCAAATTGAGCTAGTTCAATTTATAAAGGAACATGAGGGGTGGAAAAGTGTTCTCCCCATAGACACTTCTAAAATATTAAAAATAACAATGGTAACAACCTATATGTACAACAGGAGTCAAAAGTCAGCATCATGCCTAATGGGGGAAAAAGAGAAGGAATAGCTTGAAAGGCTGAACTTGAGACAAGGATGTCTGGAACCACCATTATTATATAACAGAGTTTGGGAAGTATACGATGCGATTAGACAAGAGAAAGAAATTATATACAGTAATTAGAGCAAAAGAAGCAAAAGACTAGAAGAACCTTAACTATATCTATATAGAATTTCTTAACTAAATAATGATACATTCCAACAATAAAATACTATGCCTCATATCTCTCTACCTCTAGGGAAACATTTGAAAATACTTGCTGAAACTGAACAGTCACCAAAACATATTTTTACACAAAGCAAGAAAGGTGCAGAACAGCATGTATGGTGTCTCCGCATGTGTACTGTAAAAAAGAAACATAAACAGACACAATGCATAAATACATGGGCTAATTTATCTATAGAATACTTTTTCCAAGATGCCTACACACAGAAAATTAATAATCTTAATGTTTTCTGGGAAAGAGAAACAAAGATCTTGAATGAGAGCAAGATATTTGGGTGTTTTTTTTAACTGTATAACCTTTTTTGCCATTTGAATTTTTATGATGTACACATATTTTTTTCTTCAATAAATAAATATAACTTCAGTTTACCTATTCGATGGTACAAGTTTTAACCAGTTTACATACTCAGTGGTACAAGTTTTAGATGCTGACTTATCAACAGCATGTTGAGTAAAGGGCTATGGAATGACCATAAAGGTAGTTAGGAATTTGGATTTCTTTCTGTTAGAAGGTTAGTAAATTTTGAAAAGCTCAAAGAAGACTGAGTCAGCTCTTGGGCTAACAAATAGACTTTTTTGTTTTTGTTGTTGTTGTTGTTTTTGTTTTGTTTTTGACATACAATAAACTGCATATATTTACAGTGTACAATTTGATATTTTTTTCTTATTAGTAATGTATATATGGCAATCCTAATCTCCCAATTCATCCCACCCCAACCTCCCCTCTTTCCCCCCTTGGTGTCCATATGTTTGTTCTCTACATCTGTGTCTCTATTTCTGCCTTGCAAACCAGTTGATCTCTACCATTTTTCTATACTCTGCACATATACATTAATATACAATATTTATTTTGCTCTTTCTGACTTACTTCACTCTGTATGACAGTCCCCAGGGCCATCCATGTCTCTAAAAATGCCCTAATTTCATTCCTTTTTACAGCTGAGTAATATTCCATTGTATATATGCACCACATCTTTTTTATCTGTTCATCTGTTGATGGACATTTAGGTTGCTTCCATGTCCTGGCTATTGCAAATAGTGCTGCAATGAACATTGGAGTGCATGTGTCTTTTTGAATTATGGTGTTCTCTAGGTATGTGCCCAGTAGTGGGATTGCTGGGCCATATGGTAATTCCATTTTTAGTTTTTCAAGGCACCTCCATACTGCTATCCATAGTGGCTGTATCAATTTACATTCCCACCAATAGTGCAAGAGAGTTCCCTTTTCTCCACACCCTCTCCAGCATTTAGTGTTTGTAGACTTTCTCATGACTCTCATTCTAACTGATGTGAGGTGATACCTCATTGCAGTTTTGACTTGCATTTCTCTAATAATTAGTGATATTGAGCAGCTTTTCATGTGCCTCTTGTCCATCTGTATGTCTTCTTCAGAGAAATGCCTATTTAGGTCTTCTGCCCATTTTTTGATTGGGTTGTTTGTTTTTTGATATTGAACTGGATGAACTGTTTATATACTTTGGAGATTAGTCCTTTGTCTGTTGATCTGTTTGCAAATATTTTCTCCCATTCTGAGGGTTGTCTTTTCGTCTTGTTTATAGTTTCCTTTGCTGTGTGAAAGCTTCGAAGTTTCATTAGGTCCCACTTATTTATTTTTGTTTTTATTTCCATTACTCTACGCAGTGAGTCAAGAAAGATCTTGCTGTGATTTATGTCAAAGAGTGTTCTTCCTGTGTGTTCCTCTAGGAGCTTTATAGTGTCTGGGCTTACATTCAGGTCTTTAATTCATTTTGAGCTTAATTTTGTGTATCGTGTTAGGGAGTGTTCTAATTTCATTCTTTTACCTGTAGCTGTCCAGTTTTCTTAGCACTACTTATTGAAGAGGCTGCCTTTTCTCCATTGTATATCCTTGCCTCCTTTGTCATAGATTAGTTGGCCATAGTTTATCTCTGGGCTTTCTATCCTGTTGCATTCATCTATATTTCTGTTTTTGTGCTGGTACCATATTTTCTTGCTTACTGTAGCTTTATAGTATAGTCTGAAGTCAGGGAGTCGGATCCCGCTGGTTTCATTTTTTTCCCTCAAGATTGCTTTGGCTATTTGGAATCTTTTGTGTCTCCATACAAATTTTAGGATTTTTTTGTTCTAGTTCTGTAAAAAATGCCATTGGTAATTTGATAGGGATTGCATTGAATCTGTAGATTGCTTTGAGTAGTATAGTCATTTTCACAATGTTGATTTTTCCCATCCAAGAACATGGTATATCTCTCCATCTGTTTGTGTCATCTTTGATTTCTTTCATTAGTGTCTTATAGTTTTCTGAGTACAGGTCTTTTACCTCCTTGGTTAGGTTTATTCCTAGGTATTTTATTCTTTTGTTGCAATGGTGAATGGGATTGTTTCCCTAATTTCTCTTTCTGATCTTTCATTGTTAGTGTATAGGAATGCAAGAGATTTCTGTGTGTTAATTTTGTATCCTGCAACTTTACCAAATTCATTATTAGTTCAAGTAGTTTTCTGGTGGCATCTTTAGGATTTTCTATGTATAGTATCATGTCATCTGCAAACAGTGACAGTTTTACTTTTTCTTTTCCAATTTTGATTCCTTTTATTTCTTTGTCTTCGCTGATTGCTGTGGCAAGGACTTCCAAAACTATGTTGAATAGTAGGGGTGAGAGTGGACGTCCTTCTCTTGTTCGTAATCTTAGAGGGAATACTTTCAGTTTTTCATCATTTAGAATGATATTTGTTGTGGGTTTTTCATATATGGCCTTTATTCAGTTGAGGTAGGCTCCCTCTATGCCCACCTTCTGGAGAGTTTTTATCATAAATGGCTGTTGAATTTTCTCAAAAACTTTTTCTGTATCTATTGAGATGGTCATGTGGTTTTTATCCTTCAATTTGTTAATATGGTGTATCACATTTATTGATTTGCGTATATTGAAGAATCCTTACATCCTTGGGATAAACCCCACTTGATCATGGTGTATGATCCTTTTAGCGTGCTGTTGGATTCTGTTGGCTACTATTTTGTTGAGGATTTTTGCATCTAAATTCATCAGTGATATTGGTGTGTAATTTTCTTTTTTATAGTGTCTTTTTCTGGTTTTGGTATTAGGGTAATGGTGGCCTTGTAGAATCAGTTAAGGAGTGTTCTTTCCTCTGCAATTTTTTGGAGGAGTTTGAGAAGGAGGGGTGTTAGCTCTTCTCTAAATGTATGATAAAATTTACCTGTGAAGCCATCTAGTCCTGGACTTTTGTTTGTTGGAAGATTTTTCTTTTTATAAATTTATTTATTTATTTATTTATTTATTTATTTATTTAATTTATTGGCTGTGCTGGGTCTTCATTGCTGTACATGGGCTTTCTCTAGTTGCTGAGAGTGGGGGCTACTCTTCATTGTGGTGCGCAGGCTCCTCATTGTAGTGGCTTCTCTTGTTGTGGAGAATGGGCCCTAGGCACATGGGCTTCAATAGTTGCAGCACATGGGCTCAGTAGTTGTGGCTCATGGGCTCTAGAGCACAGGCTCAATAGTTGTGGTGCAAGGGTTTAGTCGCTCCGTGGTATGTGGAATCTTCCCAGGGCAGGGCTCGAGCCCGTGTCCCCTGCATTGGCAGGCGGATTCTTTACCACTGTGCCACCTAGGAAGTCCTGTTGGAAGATTTTTAATCACAGTTTCAATTTCATTACTTGTGATTGGTCTGTTCATATTTTCTATTTCTTCCTGATTTAGTCTTGGAAGGTTATACCATTTCTTCCAGGTTGTCCATTTTATTGGCAGATAGTTGCTTGTAGTAGTCTCTTATGATGCTTTTTATTTCTGTGGTGTCCATTGTAACTTCTGTTTCATCTCTAATTTTATTGATTTGGGTCCTCTCCCTCTTTTTCTTGATGAGTCTTGCTAAAGGTTTATCAATTTTGTTTATCTTCTCAAAGAACCAACTTTTAGTTTTATTGATCTTTGCTATTTTTTTTTTTGTTTCTATTTCATTTATTTCTGCTCTGATCTTTATGATTTCTCTCTGTCTACTAACTTTGGGTTTTGTTTGCTCTTCTTTCTCCAGTTTCTTTAGGTTTAAGGTTAGATTGTTTATTTGGGATTTTTCTTGTTTCTTGAGGTAGGATTGTAATGCTGTAAACTTCCCTCTTAGAACGGCCTTTGCTGCATCCCATAGGTTTTGGATCATTGTGTTTTCATTGTCATTTGTCTCTAGGTATTTTTTGATTTCCTCTTTGATTTCTTCAGTGATCTCTTGGTTACTTAGTAGCATATTGTTTAGCCTCCATGTGTTTGTGTTTTTTACAGTTTTTTTCCTGTAATTGATTTCTAATCTCATAGCATTGTGGTTGGAAATGATGCTTGATATGATTTCAATTTTCTTAAATTTACCAAGGCTTGATTTATGACCCAAAATGTGATCTGTCCTGGAGAATGTTCTATATGCACTTGAGAAGAAAGTGTAATCTGCTGTTTTTGAATGGAATGTCCTATAAAAATCAATTAAATCTAGCTGGTCTATTGTGTCATTTAAAGCTTGTGTTTTGTTATTAATTTTCTATCTGGATGATCTGTCCATTGGTGTAAGTGGGGTGTTAAATCCCCCCCCCCAATTATTGTGTTACTGTCCATTTCCTCTTTTATAGTTGTTAGCATTTGCCTTATGTGTTGAGGTGCTCCTATATTGGGTAAATATATATTTATAATTTTTATCTCCTCTTCTTGGATTGATTCCCTAATGATTATGTACAGTCCTTTCTTAGGTCTTGCAACATTTTTTATTTTAAAGTCTATTTTATCTCATATGAGTATTGTTACTCCAGCTTTTGATTTCCATTTGCATGGAATATCTTTTTCCATCCCCTCACTTTCAGTCTGTATGTGTCCCTAGGTCTGAAGTGGGTCTCTTGGAGACAGCATATATATGGGTCTTGTTTTTGTATCCATTCAGCCAGTCTGTGTCTTTTGGTTGGAGCATTTAGTCCATTTACATTTAAGGTAATTATTGACATGTATGTTCCTATTACCACTTTCTTAATTGTTTTCTGTTTGTTTTTGTAGGTCCTTTCCTTCTCTTGTGTTTCCTACTTAGAGAAGACCCTTTAGCATTTGTTGGGCTGGTCTGGTGGTGCTGAATTCTCTTAGCTGTTGCTTGTCTGTAAAGCTTTTGATTTCTCCATCGAATATGAATGAGATCCTTGCTGGGTAGAGTATTCTTGGTTGTAGTTTCTTCCCTTTCATCATTTTAAATATATCATGCCATTCCCTTCTGGCTTGCAGAGTTTCTGCTGAGAAATCAGCTGTTACCCTTATGGGAGTTCCCTTGTGTGTTATTTGTCATTTTTCCCTTGTTGCTTTTAATAACTTTTCTTTGTCTCTAATTTTTGTCAGTTTGACTACTATGTGTCTTGGCATGTTTCTCCTTGCGTTTATCCTGCCTGGGACTCTCTGTGCTTCCTGGACTTGGGTGGCTATTTTCTTTCCCATGTTAGGGAAGTTTTTGACTATAATCTCTTCAAATTTTTTTGGGGGTACTTTCTCTCTCTCTTCTCCTTCTGGGACCATTATAATGCAAATGTTGGTACATTTAATGTTGTCCCAGAAGTCTCTTAGGCTGTCTTCAGTTCTTTTCATTCTTTTTTCTTTATTCTTTTTTGCATCAGTGATTTTCACCATTCTGTCTCCAGGTCACTTCTCTGTTCTTCTGCCTCAGTTATTTTGCTATTGGGTCCTCCTAGTTAATTTTCATTTCAGTTATTGTATTACTTATCTCTGTTTGTTCTAGATCTAGATTCTTCTAGATCTTTGTTAAACTTTTCTTGCATCTTTTCAATCTTTGCATCCAGTCTTTTTTCAAAGTCCTGGATCATCTTCACTATCATTATTCTGAATTACTTTTTGGAAGATTGCCTATCTCCACTTCACTTAGTTGTTTTTCTGGAGTTTTATCTTGTTCCTTCATCTGGTACAAAGACCTTTGCCTTTTCATTTTCTCTATCTTTCTGTGACTGTGGTTTTCGTTTGCAGGCTGCAGGATTATAGTTATTCTTGATACTGCTGTCTGCCCTCTGGTGGATGCAGCTATCTAAGAGGCTTGTGTATGCTTCCTGGTGGGAGGGATTGGTGGTAGGTAGAGCTGGGTGTTACTTTGGTGGGCAGAGCTCAGTAAAACTTTAATCTGCTTGTCTGCCAATAGATGGGGCTGCATTCCCACCCTGTTGGTTGTTTGGCTTGAGGCAACTCAGCACTGGAGCTTACAGGCTCTTTGGCAGGGCTAATGGTGGACTCTGGGAGGGCTCACACCAATAAGCACTTCCCAGAACCCCCGCTGCCAGTGTCCCCATCCCCGTGATGAGCCACAGCCACCCCCCACCTCTGTAGGCAACCCTCCAACACCAGCAGGTAGGTCTGGTTCCATCTCCTATGGGGTAATTGCTCCTTCTCCCTCGGTCCTGGTGGACACACTATTTTTTGTGTGCCCTCTAAGAGTGGAGTCTTTGTTTCCCCCAGTCCTGTGGGAGTCCTGCAATCAAATCCCGCTGGCTTTCAAAGTCTGATTCTCTGGGGATTCCTCCTCCTGTTGCTGGACCCTCCAGGTTGGGAAGCCTGACATGGGTCTCAGAACCCTCACTCCAGTGGGTGGACTTCTGTAGTATAACTGTTCTCTGGTTCGTGAGTCACCCACCTAGCAGTTGTGGAATTTGATTTTATTGCAATTGTACCCCTCCCTACCAACTCATTGTGGCTTCTCCTTTGTCTCTGGATGTGGGGTGTCTTTTTTGGTGAGTTCCAGTGTCTTCCTGTCGATGATTTTTCAGCAGTTAGTTGTCATTCCAGTGCTCTTGCAAGAGGGAGTGAGTGCATGTCCTTCCACTCCACCATCTTGAACCCCTCCCCCAACAAATAGAGTTTTGTATGTTTTGAGGCTTATCACATGGGCAAATGATAAGAATTTTTATAAAGAATAAGAAGAGTAAGCCATTTGTTTATATACCGAATTTGTCCCCCCTAAAATTCAGATGTTGACTTCTGAATCCTCATTACCTCAGAATGTGACCTTATTTGGAGATAGGCTATTTTAAAAGGTAACTGAGACAAACTGAGGTCATTACAGAGGGCCTTAATCCGCTATGACTGGTGTTCTTATAAGAAAAGGAGATTACGACACAGATACAGAAAGAGAGGAGACCATGTGAACATACATGGAAAAGATGACCATCTGCAAGCCAAGGAAAAAGGCTTCAGAGGAAATCAGTCCTAAGGGCACTTTGATCTTGGACTTCTAGCCTCCAGAACTATGAAAAAATACATTTCTGTTGTTTAAGCCACTCAGTCTCTGGTATAGTACTTTGTTATGGCAGCCTGAGTAAACTAATACACAACTAAGCCCAGTGATATTGGCTGCAGGTGATAGGCAGCCACTGAAGAATTTCAAGTAAAAGAACAATCAGATGAGACCTGCTCTCTGGAACAATCACTTTGCAGTGAATAAGACTGATGGGACAGGCCAGCCAGGGAGACTAATTAGGAAGTTACATCAATGGTCCAGTGAAAGCTGATGAAAGGCATAATTAAGGCAATTTCACAAGGAAGGGAGAGGAGGAGTTTCATATGAGAGTTGTTAAGCAGATGGAAATGGCAGGACCTAGAGCCCAGTTGGATGCAAGACAAAAGTCAGTCTGTGACTAAACCAGGGCCCCTGGTTTTGACCACTGAGTGAATTGTTTATAAAGCAAAATGGGCAGAGGAGCAGTGGGTTCCCCATATGAAATCTCGGAAGAGCTAAGTAAATTACCATGGTTACCTGTTAACATTGGCAGCAAGGAGAAAATGCAGGAGATAGGCATCAGTCGAGATTAAGATCATAGCACCTGATGATCCAGTGAAAGTAGGCTGGTAGAGCTGGCAAGGAGTAGCAGTCAGGATGTCTTAGATGGCCTGATAAATTACCATGTCATAGGGAAGAAATGTACCTCACCCAGAAATACACAGAGGGTCTCTTTATGGAGCTTTTGTCTCAGCATTCTGTAGAATCTGGGTGCAACCTGGGTGGAGCTGGCCTCACTAACTAAGGCAGAAGTAATGAAAGAAAAGGAAGATAATGATCCTGGTGTCATTTTTGGCTCTGCCTTTAACAGGCTTTATAATCTTGGGCAAGTCAGTTGATTTCCCTTTGCCTCACTGTCTTTCACTAGCAAATCAAGGTGAAAATAAAATGATGGGCATTAGGACAATTCACTAGCTAATTAACACTTGGAGGGCTCAGGAAGAGCTTCTTGCAGAAGGTGATTTATAAACTAAGAGCTGAAGAATAAGTAAAAATTAACCAGATGAACAAGCTAGGATGTGGGGAGGAGATGAAAGATGTTCCAGTTAGAGAGAACAACATTTGTAAGACCCTGAGCCCAAATAGAAATGGTTTTCAGAGAATCAAGAAGTGATCTGATACGCTAGAGCATAGACTTTCATAGGGATGAAGTGAGAAAACCTAAACTGTAAGCAGTTAAGTAGTTTGCTCAAGGTCACATAGCTAGTAAGAGTCTGGTCTCTGAATTGAGCATATCTGCACCAGGACTTGCATGTAAACTATGAATTGTGTACAATCTCCCTAAGGCACCATATAAACTGGAGAAGACCACGACTGAGGGTCATAGAGGCCTAATATTTCCCGATGGGTCCAAGAGGTTATAGAGTGAATATTCACATGAGCTTAAATAGAAAAATAAAGGTGAGAATGTTAGAATAAGAGTCATTAAGTATATGGAATTTAGGTAACAAAAGTAAGGAAGCAAAGCTTAGTCAAATAACTCAACAGATAATCTACTAAGCTTTATTTCCACTCTAGTCCTCTGGAAATTGAGAAACAATCTCAAAGTGAATTTTGTGCCTAATACAAACAAAATTTTATTTTTACTTATTTATTTATGTATTTATTTTTAATTTTTCACTCTTTTTTTTTTTTTTTTTTTTTTTTTTTTAGGCGCACAGGCTTAGTTGCTCCATGGCATATGGAATCTTCCCAGGGCAGGGCTCGAACCCGTGTCCCCTGCATTGGCAGGCAGATTCTTTACCACTGTGCCACCTAGGAAGTCCTATTTTTAATTTTTGATTTCCAATGTTGTGTTAATTTCTGCTGTACAGCACAGTGATTCAGTTATACATACATATACATTCTTTTAAAAATTCTTTCCCATTATGGTAAATCACAGGATATTGAATATAGTTGCCTGTGCTATCCAATAGGACCTTATTATTTATCCTTTCTATATATAATGGTTTGCATAGGCTAACCCCAAACTCCCAATCCATCCCTCCCCCACAACAAAATCTTTATATTTAGTTTTCCATTGTAAACTTGCTTACTACTCACTAAATTTTCACTAAAATCTGAAAATCCAAGGTAATTGCATTTACTTTACAAACAAAACAAACAAAATCCAGATCAATTCCATTTCATATGTACTTAGCCACAGGGTGAACTATGTTATATACTACCCAGAAACTGGATAACCTGGTCTGTGTATGCCTCTTCCCTGGAGCACTGACCCATGGAAGATTCCACTGATTTAATATAAAATCTTCTCTTTGTCCTCTGTGTTCTACTGTTTTACTGTGAGATGACAAGATGTGGAATTGTTTCTGCTCATCCTGCATGTGACATGTTGGGTTCCTGAGTCTGAGGCTTGCTGTCTCTCATGGCCATAGAGGGGCATCCCTCAGATCCTCCCCGGATAGAACCTGCTGAGGGAGATCAGCTGATGTCCTGGGCGGGGAGGGGGGAGCAGCTGACTTACCAGTGCCCTCTTCACTGGTGGTGTTCCCATTTCGATATTGTTTCTGTACACTTCTCTGCTGGCCTTCCCTACACCTCCCCAGTACATACTTGCTCTTCAATCCTTGTCTTGAAATGTGTTCTCATTATTCCATTTCTACTCAGTGATTTGTCAGTTGTGCTGGAAGTTGAACCTTTAGCAACACTATGTTGGAGCTCAAGGATTTCCTCCAAAAGGAGAAGAGGAGGGAGGAAATTTTGCTCAAAATTTTTCCTAGTTAATATCTCTATGTTTTGATCTGCATAAGGCAATAGGCATAACAGGTCCCACACTACATAAAAGGTATAGTTGCAATTCAAATCTATGGCAGAACTTTCTGTTTAAATACCAATTTATTTATTTTTATTTATATTTTTATTTATTGGTTGTCTTGGGTCTTCCTTACTGCGCGCGGGCTTTCTTAGTTGCGGCGAGTAGGGGCTGCTCTTGGTTGTGCTGCACAGGCTTCTCATTGCCTTGGCTTCTCTCGTTGTGGAGCATGGGCTCTAGGCATGTGGGTTTCAGTAGTTGTGGCTCGTGGGCTGTAGAGCACAGGCTCAGTAGTTGTGGCACATGAGCTTAGTTGCTCCGAGGCATGTGGGATCTTCCCCAACCAGGGATCGAACCCATGTCCCCTGCATTGGCAGGCAGATTCTTAACCACTGTGCCACCAGGGAAGCCCTAAATACCAATTTAAGAAGAAAAAAAATTTGCCTCAAGACACCTTGGCATGTCTTGTACCTGTCTTTCTCTCTTTGATAATGAGCATCGCCCACGCATCCTCAGGAGGCAAGCACATTGTCTATCTTTCTCTGTGACTCTGAAAGGAGACTATTTGGATTGCTAAAAATGGGAGCACTGTCTTTAAAAAAAAAATGGTTTCTTTAAAATTCTAAGGTGTATTAATGCAATTTATTGTAATTTCAAAAACAACTACAAAACAACATGTACTTCAAAACAAATTTCTCTCAGCTATCACATTAACCACATATTTAGGATACAATGTTCTGTATGTACTACTGCAATTTTCTACCATTGACTAAAAATGTCAGTTAAAATGCAAGGTAGTACCTTTTCAGCAATAAGCAAATTAGAAAGCATGTATTATTGTGTAGGTAATATGTACATAATAAGAGTAATTCTATGTACAAGTTTCCGTGTTAGGTTTGGTAATCTACACATATATCTTCCAAGCTGCCACCATAGAATATTTACTATATATAATTTAGAATTGTATTTCTGGCAGTCTCTCTGGCCTATTTTTGTTTGTTTATTCTGCTTTTAAAAATCTAAGCTCTCACTTATTATTGGGAAGGGAGAGTATACATTGCCCAAATCACAAGAAAGTATTCCGTGTCCTATTTAAGTGCCCATTAAATTAATTCTGAAGCTGTCAACTGCTGTTCATAGGCTACATGTCTCCACCTGTATCTCTAGGCGTCCTCAGAGTTCATTAGGTTCAGATGTGACCATCCCACCGTAGTTTGAACTTGGGGAAATTCCAGAATTTAAAAATAATATAATTCAATATTAACTTGTGATTTAAAAAGAAACTCTTTAGAAATCATTAATAGCAGGTTACTTCCTTAACCTCATAAAACTATAAAACATCTACAATAAATATTATACTTAGTGGTATAAGAGGTTTATTGAGAACAAAACATGAGAACTTGCTACAATCACTTGGAAAATTTTAAGCAGTTCAGGAAGGCTAGTAAAAGAAAAAACTGAGATTAGTAGCAGATGACATAATTGTCTATGTAGAAAATGCAAAATAATTTACAGATACATAAATAGAAGGCTGATGGATACAAAAATAATATACAAACATCAACAAATGCAGTTTTAAAGACACCATTTACAACAATACCCACATACAAAAGTCTCTAGAAATAAGTTTAACAAATAGTGTATCAGAAGAAAAAAATTTTAATGTTATTTAAAATCCTTAATTTCTGGACCATATTAATGTCACAAAATGTAAGATTTGCTATTTTAAAGATGCATCCATTACCCCTCCCTAAACTGATACATTAATTCAATGTACTTTCATTCAAAATTCCCATATTGACAAGCTGATTCTAAGATGTATACGAAAAAACTAAGAGGAGCTAAGGCATTCCCAAAGAAGAACAGTAATGTCGGGAGCTTGCCTTGTCACTTATCAAGAGTTATAATGCTATAGTCATTAAAATGGTATGGTACTGGTGTATGTATCAACATATTGACCCATGAGGAAAGCAACAGCATCTACAAACAAACCCTTACATGTACTTATCTTGATTTATGACGGAGATTTGAAAATGGTGGACTTTTGTGTAAATGGTGCTGGGACAATTGGTTGTCTATATGTGAATAATAAAATTGAATTTCTACTTTGCATTGTAGAGAATAATCAATTCTGAGTTCTAAATATAAAAGGTAAAACTACCCAATTTTTAGAAGGTAACACAAAAGGATATTTTTATGGTTTTGAGAAGAGACTAGCCATAAGAAAAAAGGTTACATTATAAGAAGTTGTTTTAAAAAAACCACAGATACAACTTTTTGCCATGCATGAGGGACAAATGATTAGTATACAAAATGTATGTTTTTTTCAAAAGGTTTTATGAAGTAGCAAAGGGAATAACAGAAAAAAAAGATCAAAAGAAATAAAATTTCACAGAGGATCAAATGCAAATAGCTTGTAAACATGAGAAAAGATATTCAATTTCATTTGTAATAAGAGAAATGCAAATTAAAACCACAACAAGATACTGCTATACCGCATTTTGATGTCAATAGTTTGATAATTCCAAGTGCTGGCCAGTAGGTGGAGGAAGAGGAACTTTCATGAATTGCTTGTGGGTGGAACAAATCAGTACAACCATTAGGAAAATAGTATTATTTGGTGGAGTTGAAGATGTGTATACTTTCTGAGCCAGTAATTCCCTATTTACATATATATCCTAAAGTATCTCTTACACGTGTAGCTAGAGATCAGCACAAAAATGTTGAGAGCTGCGTTGTTCATAACAGCAAAAGTGTAAACAACCTGAATTTGGTTTTGTCATGAGATGAAATAATAGTCAGCTGCAAAAATAAATCGGCCTGGATTAAACTCACAAATGTATTGCCGAGTGAGAGAATTAAGTCATATTTATACATTATCTCATTTATTCAAAGTTCAAAAACCAACAAAACTAAAGAATTGTTTAGCATTTCACTCACAGGTGGTAAACTTATAAAAATAAGTGATGAATTATTGACAAAGAGTTCAAGATGAGGGTTAAGGCATGTGTAGGGGGAGCAGACACGGAGGAAGAGGGATGAGATTTGAGATGGGTACACAGAGGGCTTCCAGTATCCTGGTAATGTTTAATGTCTTGGACTTGGAAAAGAGTATAGTTGTTCCTTTTGTTACTCTTCCTAAAGCTGTACAATACGTATATATACACACACACACACACACTTATAGTGTGCATATGAATACATATATTGTTTTATACAATCTTTTGTATTGTATATATAAAAATGTACTGATATGTTTTATAAGTGTTTTATACAATCTTTTATATTTATGATATATTATACAATTAAAAAAACTTTTAAAACATGTTAAGTCATACTGCATCTTTTGGATGTCTAAGTATGTAAGGGATTTCCAAATTATTTAGAATTATTTACGTATCCTTACTACTAACCATGTATCTTTGCTTAAAGAAGATATTCTTTTCCTTCAAAATTAAATCTACGCACCCCAGTTCACACCTTACTCATGTCCCTATGTTAGGTTTTTGGGTTTTTTTGGAGAAGGTACATGACAATTTCTAGAATGGGACCTTGAAGACTGAACAGTTTCTGCCTGCGCCTTACATGGATAATGCCCAAAGCTTTGATCACCTACATTCTCAGTCTAGCTCATTTTTTAAGCATTTCAGCTCTGAAAATCCTACTGTCAGAGGCTCTTATTTTCCCCCTCGTGTTTCCTACTTACATGATTTCTTTTCAGCTACAGAAAGAAGCTTTAGGTATTAACTGGACATTCTCAACGACTTCGGGAGAAATTTTTTTAAAAACCTGAATGTCAGTATGTGATATTGCAACTCTTGGCTCTCATAGGCATCAACTATGTGAGATAAGTATAGCAAAACTCTGAGTGAAGATAAAGACAGTCATGTTTCCTAACTCTTAATTTAATATCTTAAATCAATGCAGCAGGCCACAACAGTGGATTAACAATTCAACATTGATAGAAATAATTAAGGAGAAATGAAAAAAACAATCATTTGCCAATATGATAGTAAACATGCATTATTGAGCTGCTACTATGGAATTGTGTTAAACAGACTAGATCAAAAATCCATTCCTTAGGCTTTTATTGCCATCAGGATAACCAATATAAGCAGAAAATGAACTTTTTCAATCAATGAAAATTTATTAATGTGATAATTAGATGTGAGATCTCAGTTGAATGTAATAACTCCATTTGCTACCCAACATTTAAATAAACACCCTAGATTGATTTGCAATAATATTACTACTGTTACCCCTTATAAGAGAAGTACAAACCATTGTAGTCAATATGTTAAGGTAATTAAACAGATTTTGTTCTGCCTCTACAAGGATTTCTTTGACAGGACAATCTGCATGTACGTTTAGTTTAATTTTAGTTATGTCACAACTTTTGTTTTGCTTAAAGCCAAAAGAAAAATCTCTTTAGATCTAGTTTCTCTTTTGTGAAACTTTCCGATGGGTAAAAGGAAAAGATAAAAATGCTTATAAGATAGCAGTAGGCACCTCTGATTTCAGACCTTGCTGGATTTAACACTATAATGTTCTTTATGCACCACAATCTTGAGATTAATTTTTATTGCTTTCTCTCTCTTTGTTGAAGAATGAAAGGAGAAGCTTATCAAAGGGGTATTTGTCAGTTACAAATAGGGAAGTGAAATTTATTTTTCCACTTCATTTTATTTGGGAAACATGGGGAGTTCAGAATGTAGTAAATTTGTTAAAAGAGATAAGCTTTTTGCCTTGTTATTTCCTGGGGGTGAAACTACACAACTTTGAAGGATTCGATGCCATTTTCAGTTAATGATGATTTAAAGAATATTGTCATGAGAAAATATGTACATCTTTTTAAAAACCATGTTTGTACAAAGCAGAAAATTAAAATGTTTTCATGTATCTTTGCCTTTTATGTCTGTTTGCATGATCACATTTAAAGTCTTAATTGAATCTGCCATCTATTGATAAATTAATAATTCCTGTCCTGTCAAGAGTGGCTTCAAAGCTCCAAAAAATGAATTACTATGAGTGAATTATGAACTCAGATTCTGTTAACTGTTCTATTAAATGGCCTTTGTTATATCATATTTAACATATCTTTTCTGCATCAATAAATCAAAACACTTTATGAATAATTAACATAATTATTGATACACTGCCACTTTGCACATGACCTCAATAATCAGAATATCTCATTTGCCTTCACCAGGGGATAAATCATTGACTTGTGTCTATAAAGATGAATTAAAGCTCAGCATACAGAGAAAGAGCTGATAAACATTGTAGACAGAATTGTGCTCCAAGAGGCACAGCCTTGTTACAGGGAATGGCCTATTAGGAATCAAGTTCTACATGCAAGAAGATTGGATGACTTTGTAACATTCAACTGATTGCTGGGTTCTTGGCCTTCATGCCAAGCAAAAAGCTTCCACAATTAATCAGAAACAGTATTCAGACACAATCTGAAGTTCCTTGACTCTCAATTCTCTATGTACCAATTGGAGGTGATCAAATCATGTATTATCAGTGTTTGTAGCCAAAGATGATGATAAAAATACATATACAAACAAAAGATTAAAATGTTTCTAGAATCAAAATAAAGGAGCAGTTTCTAACTTGGAATTACAGTTTAGGATATAACAGAATCTAAGTTAGTTATTATGAAATTCGTTAAAGCAATCGTGTTAAGGATTTCAGGGAGCTTCACTTTCAAATATGGGCTTGTAATTGGGGAGTTTTGACTCAAAGCCATATTGATAGCGTATTTAATTTGTAGTAAGTTCTAAATTCTTAATATTCTAAAATGATCAAATTCTCAGGTTTCTAAAATAATCTATCATATTACCATGATCTTCTAGCTGCTCTGAGGGCTATATGTACATATTTGTAAGTTACACTAAATACTCCAATTCGAACTGTGTCAATAATTATTTATTCTGACATAGATACCATACACTGTACTAAAAGTATTTCTTTATGCTTGTACTAGTCTAAATGCTTTTGGTGTATTTTCTTGAAGCCTTACAGCAATGCTACAAGGCCTGTTTTTTTTTTTTTTTTTGGCACACAGGCTTAGTTGCTCCGTGGCATGTGGGATCTTCCTGGAGCTGGTATCGAACCCATGACCTCTGCATTGGCAGGCGGATTCTTAACCACTGCGCCACCTAGGAAGCCCCAAGGCCTGTTTTTTATTTTACTGATGAGGAAACTGAGACTCAGAGAAGGTAAGTAATTTGACAAGGTCACAAAAAGAGAAAAATAATTTTTTGTCTTTCAAGTGTGTTTGGCTACGATGCGCATAACTTTCCTTTAGTCCACCCTGCAGTGGTTCATAGTAAGGGTTTGAGAGGATGCCTGAGAAGCAGAGGGAAACAGTGGTCCCACCATGTGCTCCAGACAATGCTAGAGTCAGAGGTCAACCCACAGACCTTTGAACGTGTGTGAACTAGACTAATGTTCAAAAGCCTTGGTTCTCTTTCTTGTTCTGTGTTTAAGCTGTACGAGGGCACTGGCTGGGTGGTTCTGTGCACTTGCAAGTTTTGTGGCCCATTGAGCAGATTTCTCTGAACTCTAACCAGCTGCTGTGGATGCAGGTCCACTTCACATGTTCACGATTGCCTGGACTATCTCATTTTCTTTTCACAAGACTGCTGAAAGTAAAAGGCACAGTCCCAGTCACCTACTGCTATCACTCTGAAAGCAGAGGATAAAACGTTTCCACAGGGGTCCCACACACATAGGTAAGATAAGGTCCCAAATGTGAGCTGGGGGACTTAATAAGGCACTAGCACAAGGGCCTTTACCTCCAACTGCTTTATGGGAAACTTAGAATAAAACAAGATCCTTGCCATGTAAATTTCCTGTTCCAGCATAGAAAACATTGCCCCATCTTGCTATTACAAAACCTATCTCTCTCCTATCTCTCACATCCTGTCAATTTTTGAAAGTCTCCTGAGGATATCTCAGGAGAACTCTCAAATAAATTGTCATAAACACAGAGTGGGATCACCCATCATTCCTCTTCTTCTGCTCTGGCTTCTTTGCCCAGGAAACCTCAGACAATGCTGCCATTACTGTTTCTTGGTGGCTGCTCAAGGTCAAATGGTCCTACTGTGTCACACTGTCCCAAGACTGATATGCTCATGCAGGGAACATTTCTTTCCTGCCCTCATCAATCTGTGACCACCTTTTCAAATACCCCTGTCTTCTACTTCATATCTTGATGTTCCCAATGGAGGGCTGCCTTGTACTCTAAAATCTCCCGGACAGTTTAATGTGATACCCACTTTTGCCATTTCTGCTTGCTCTAGGAATGTGTTGATATCTGTGAGAGCAAGCCAGAGGACCAATGATAAATGTAGACTGAGACCTTCCTCCTGCTCTTCCAATCATGTATGTCTTCCCTCCAGTTATACAATAAATATATTTTGGTTCACTCTGAAGGCTGCCAGTAGCAGTCTGAAGAAAATAGCTATATAGGCTTCTCCTTAACTTATAGACGTTTACAGTAGTTGCATTTATTGAACATTAACCAGCGCTGATACCATTTTGGTTTCTCCCACAATCTCCAACCCCCTTGTATAATATTTTCATTTTATTAACTTAATCAAAATGCTTTGAACATTGAAATTCAAGCACCCTGAATTCAGAAGGCTGAATAATAACTCCCCAAAGATATCCTTGTCCTAATCCCCAGAACCTGTGAATACATTACCTCACATTGTAAAAGGAATTTTGCTGAGGGGATTAAATTAGGATCTTGCAGTGGAAACGTTATCTTGTTTTATCCTGGGTGGCCTGACATAATCGCAAAGATTCTTATACTAAGCATGTAGGAAAAGTCACAATAAGATAGAAGGTAATGTGACAAAGCAGAAGGACAGAAAAAAAATGTCAGGGAGTACCTTTCTAAGTTCTTCTGGCTGGTCTAATAATTAAATTGACATGAGATAGATTAACAGGAGAAAATCAAACAGAAGTTTAATAACATGCCTACATCGGAGAGACCCAGGAATACTGAGTAACTCACTAAAATAGCCAAAGCCCTCACCTTAAATACCATCTTCAGCTAAAGCTAAGAGAGGATATTGGGGGTAAGGGTTATGGGACTTCAAAGGGGAGAAAGGCAGTTTACCTGGAGATTGAAAAGCAACTACTTGGTAAACAATATTTGCTGGGCCACGCAGAGACAATGCAGCCCAAAGTAGATTCTGATTTTTAGGCCTTGCTTAGAGTCTCCCTCACCGCCCCTGGCTCATAGGCTTTGCAGATATCTCTGGTGATACCTCTATTCTAGGAACAGGTCCTTTATCTAAATTCTTTTAGGCAGGTAAGAGGGAGGTTACAAGAAAAAATTTTTGAATCTTCTGTTTATTAAAAATAATCTGAGAAGGGGGGATATTTTACTTTCCTAGAAAAAGAGATTTGAAGAGGCTATGTTGATGGCTTTGCTATGTTGATGGCTTTGAAGATACAGGAAGATGGCCATGAGCTATGAAATACAGATGCCCTCTGGAAGCTAAAAAGATCAAGGCAATGAATTCTCCATTGCCTCCAGAAGGAGACAGCCCTTCAGACTCTTTGACCTTAGTTCAGTGGAACTAATTTCTGTCTTCTGACTTCCAGAACTGTAAAAGAATAATTTGTATTCTTTAAACTACTGAATTTGTAATAATTTGTTACAGCAGCAATAGAAAACCCAAGTGCTAGGTATGCAGGAGGGGGAAAAATGGTCAAGAAGTAAAAAAGAAACCTAAGCAAGAAATTTTTATAAAAAGTTTTATTTTCATGTTATTTATAACAATACATCAACAAATATTTAAACTTCTCTAGTCCAAGACAGAGAAAAACAATGTATAATTAACACTAAACAAGGCATTATGCCTTACAAGGAAGACATGAAATGTCCAAGGGATATGAGAACATTGTCGTTTTTAAAGTTTCAGCATCAGAAATGTGGCCCACGGAAGGTGAAACTGTTTCCATAAATAACAACTGACAATCTTCTCAACAGTACAAAATGTAAATGTACACATACATTCCCCTACCTTAACAGTGATCTGTTTGCTTGGATCCCCCACTATGGTCTCCAGCTTTTATCACAGTGGATGGTAGGGTGTGGTATTCCCCCCTCCCCCCACCAAAAAATAGTTTAATGAAAGAAAAACATTTAAAACACATCATCTTCCAATAAATAATAGTCAGCACTGAACTAACTTTGATTTAACATAAAAATTACCTTTTAAAATAACAGTACAGAGAATTGCCAAATGCATTCATACCTTTAAATATTAGAACAGTAACATACAGGCTTTTAAAAATAAATAAATAAATAAATACATATGTAAATAGACAGAACTCCCATGAGAAATAGCCAGGCACATTAGACACAGTCCAGGTGGGCTCAGGAGCCATTTGTTTCTCTTCTTTCACTTCAGCTCCACTAAGGCTGCAGCAGTAGCCAATAAGCTCCCTCCATCTCTCTAGATCAGTTGGTGCTGCCCCTGTGATGAAAAAATGGTTACTGTTAGTAGGACCCCAAAAATTGACCTCACAGCCCTGCATCAAGTGGTTGCTACCTAGATCACTGCTGATCTGTGTGGCAGAAAATGCTAGGCTGTTTAATTAGGAATAAGGAGCCTGTAGTCACAATCTTATTATGATCTTTGAAAACTCAGAGCATAATGCCACATTGCGCAAAAAAAAAAAAAAAAAAAAAAAGAACTACATGCATGACATCACTTAAGCCTCATAGCTAACTCCATGAAGCAGCTATTATTATATTTCCCACATTACTGAGACTTAAAGAGATTAAGTACTTTCCCTGGGGTTACAGGAATATAAAGGGCGGAACCTAGACTTGCATGGGGGGTGGCGGGCTGGGTAGGTCTCCTTGCAAATTCCCTGCTCTTCACCACTAAGCCTCAGAGACCCATGCTGCCCACAACCAAGGGTTCTACTTTTCAGGTCTGAAGCCCATGAGAGACTGAGGTAAACAATATTTGTTCCTTAATGGGTAGGGGACATTTTTAGCATTATTGGCTAATTCTGCTTCATCTTTTAGGAACATACATTTTCCCACTCTCATGAGAGGTGGATGAGGATGGAAGGCACTAGAAATGTCCTTCTGACAACAGAGCAGATTAATGACCTTAACAGCAAATTTAATGGTGAAATAATAATGACTTTCAGTCCTGCAGCTAAACCCTGGGTTTCTCTAAAATTTTCAGGAGGCAGATGCCTGACGGTAGTCACACGAGTGGATAAAAACCATAACTCACTTGTTTAGCATCTTTTCGATGACTTTCTTAACCATGGGGGCTTCAGGGTTGAGACAAACTTCCTGACCAGTCTTGAGAGTGGCTCTGCAGAGAGAAGGGAGAATCCACGTGAGGCAGGAGGTCGGGCTGGGGGCATCAGGACGGCGGGGTGGGGGTGACAAGGACAGCAACGGCGTGAGGGGGGCACTTACATCACTTCGGTTTGGCCGCAGTGGGGGCCCGGGGGAGTCACCGTCACGCTCTGGATGTTCTTGAAGTGAATTCCCTGCAAGGTCTGCAGGCACTGGCAGCGCAGTTCCGCGACCACGGGCGCCCCTGCGGGGAGGACAGTCTCGGTTAGGGGGCTGTGCCGGGATGGGCACCCACCCGCCCCCGTCGCGCCCTGGGGATGCCGGGCGCAGGGTCTCACCTGCCGCGCGCTGGCCGGCGGCCACCAGGAGCAGGAGCAGCAGCGCGGCGCGGAGGAGCCGGGGGGCGGCGGGTGTCGCGGCGCGGGCCATGGAGTTCAGCTCAGAGGGTCGCTGCCTGCGGCGGGAAGGCTGGTGCGAGGGCTGGCGGAGCGGGCTGTGTGGCTGCCCGAGCCGGGAGAAGCCCTTTTATCCCGCTGGGACCGGAGCTGGCCGCCCCGGGCCCGGGAAATTCCCTGAAGTGCGGGTTGTCCCCGGGTCCGGAAGGAAGGCGCGGCCCCGCCTGCCTCCGCGTAATCTGCGCACTCGGGGTGTCGTCTGTGTGCCCCAATCCCCACGGGGGGGTGAGTCGCCTTGCAAGAGGCCGTGTCACATCTTAGAGGAGACAAGCATCGTGACGAACCATGGTTATTAAGATTGAGGGAATTCAGGCGAGGGAGGAGGAAGACAGAGAACTGATGTTCCATGTGTTACTTACGCATCAGTATCTTGGGGCTTGATGATTTTATTTACATCTGCATAAATACACCGTTAAAACACGGGTCATCTCAAATTATGCATAAGAAAATTCCCTTACTTCCTGGTATTTTACAAGCACAAATATATCAAACTTTGTGTCATGTCATCCCGCAGTGGTGAGGAGATGACCAGTATCAAAAGCTTAATTCAATGTTTAGATTAGAACAAAGTGTCGTAATCCCACAAGGCTTCCTCGCCCTGTGAAATTCTGGAAATTTCAGAGCTCGAGTAAATCCGTGAATATCACCTTTTTTGTGTGTAGAGGGTGTTGATTATTCCATGAAGTAAGGGGCGGGTGGTCATTTGGAGCTGCTCCAGGAAGGGAAATCTGTGTTGAGCTCACAGGTACAGAGTTTCTAGTTTTATCCAAGAACAAAATAGGTCATAGAAATCAGGAGGGGATGCCTAGTGTGAGGAGCACCCTTTGTTCATCTAAGCAGCAAAAAACAAGTGTTCCTGTGAAGTATCTAAGAGTTAGATCATAAATTTAATACCATTTCCTTGTTTTATGGTCACGAATCTCAATTCATTTCCATGTTATATGGACTTTCCTGCTCCCAGCGACTTGATTTCCCTCTAGGGAAATAATTGCTGTCATAATTTATTTTTACTGATTTCTAGCAAGACACTTCAAACTGTTAAGTGGAGACTTTATTATTGTGTAGTTTATTTTTCACCCTTAGTTTTTATGCCCTTTGTTGGATTATACTCAGGTGGGTTTCTATTGGTTTAGGTGTGGTTCTGGATGCAAATATGTGAGAGGTGTGGGAATACTCAGTGGGAAGCAAGAGCAGGGAGGGGATGCTGTAGGCGTGGGTAGAGGCACAGGGCAGGACACTGTTCCAGACTGCCAGAGTAGGAATTTCAGCTCTCCTGATTCCTGGTGCATGACATTTAACCTGTCTGTGCCTCAGTTTCTCATCTGTGAAGTGGAGATTAAAGGTAGTATCTACTTCAACAGGTTGTTATGATGAATAAATGTGTTAGCATTTGAATACACCAGTACATATTAAATGCTATAAATAATTTTTAAATAAATAAGATAGAAATTGCTTTTTCCATATTACTAAGCTGAAACTAACCTGGGTATAAAATCTTTGTACAAAGAGAAAAGAATATTGAAACAAACAAAAACTCCTCCAATATAAAAAGTTTTCTTTTTCCTTTTTCTTTTCTTTTTTCTTAAAACTTAGAATGAATTTTTTTTTTTGTTGTCTAGTTTAATTGCTGGGTAATTTTATTATCCCAGTTTTAGTAATTTCAACTACAAAATGTGAATAAAGGTAAAGATGTCCCATCTTTATTATTAGAAAAGATTATGAATGACTAGATTATAAATAAAGATTTATCTTTACATTTTTTTTTTCAGTAATCATATGTACAGTCCTAAGAAAAAGAACAGGAAATTAAAAAAAAAATTTTAAAGAGTAGGAAATGAAAGATGACCTAAAGTTTATAAAATATGAGTAACTCAGCAATAATTGGGTATTTGTTTAGATATCACTGTTATTTTTATTTTTCTGGGATTGTTAATTGGAAATACAGTTGACACTTGAATGACATGGGCTTGAACTGCACAGGTCCACTTATATGCGAATATTTTTCGATAAATATATTGGAAACATTTTTTGGAGATTTGTGACAATTTGAAAAAAAGCTTGCAGACTAACAGCGTAGTCTAGAAATGTAAAAAAATATTTAAAAAGTTTCGTATGTCAAGAAAGTATAGAATATATGTACATACTAGTCTGTTCTTACACAAGCATAAGGTGATATTTAATATAAAATGACTGTTAGTTTTCTTTCTGTTTTATAACTTTGCTTTCATTACATTACCATACAACATGTCTCTCTCTTTTGTAATTGGAAAAACTGTGTATAAGGTTATCATCACAGGTAAATTTTTAAGAAAATGTAACAATATTTCTGATACTATGTTATGAATATGACTGTAATACTGCAGATCATAAGATTTTTATAACTGTTCATTCATTAGTGTATAGGTGAGGCTACTGTGAAGCAATTGTAGCAATTACACTACGCTACCACAAGGCAATCATGTTGCTTCTCCATTATCGATGCATTAATTATATCTGAAATAAATATGAATTTCTGTTTTACATTATCTTTCATTTTTGATGAATCAAGTTAGTAATATGTATAACATCTACCATGTTTTGTATTAAATAAGACAATATTGATGGAGGTACTGACAGATGATTCATCTTATAAACAGATGACTTAAATGTACAATATTGATACAGTAATGTAAATGTATTTTCTCTTAATTACAATTTTCTTAGTAACATTTTCTTTACTCTAGCTTACTTTATTGTAAGAATACAGTCTATAATACATATGTAAAATATGGGTTAGTTGACTGTTTATGTCATTGGTAAGGCTTCCAGTCAACAGTAGGTGATTAGTAGTTAAGTTTTTGGAGGGTCAAAAGTTATATTTGGATTTTCAACTGTGCACCCCTAACCCCCATGTTGTCAAATGTACTGTGTGCTTTCTTGAGATAATCAATGGCTCTGTGATATAATAGCTATTCTTTAAAAGCTAAAAATACGATTTTTCTAATTATAGATGTATATCTGCTTATTTTAGAAAAATTATAAAAGACAGAAAACATGAAGAGATTGTTATTAAGACTTTTAAACTTTTGTCCAAGGAACGAACTAGCAGATCTTCCCTTTTTTCTTCAACATCCCTAGTAACTGACATATTTTATGTGCTCACAAGCTTCTGAGTAAACATGAAGTGTTATCATAAATAACATTTTGATGTAATACGCAATGTTCTAAATCTTTTACATATATGTAAAACCCATTTAGTCTTAACTGCCTCGTGAAGTAGCCCTCAGTTCATTTTCCCCACAGTTTTTCTCCACAGGGAGGCTAAGTTGCCAAGGTCTCACAGTAAAGGTAATTCAGAATTTGAGCTCCAGGCAGTGTAGCTTTAGCCACTCCACAATTTAAAAAAATAAAGTAAAAAAAAATTCTTTTCCTGAAAGAAATGACAGGTAACTTCAGAAGAGCAGTTTTGTTTTGTTATTCTTGTGGTTGAATAGTTCAACTTCACCTTTCCTAAAGCTTAAAAGTAGCCAACTGCTCAAAAGTCTCCAGTGTTTTATTTCACTAACAGCAAGAATTTTCTCTTGTGGCATGAATATCGTATACCGGAATTTAATAAAATCCGTATCTACTTAACTAGATGTTTGATGGACTTCACGTCAAACATTAGGTCAGAATAATGGCTCCACCCTGAGAGCGTCCCAGAAGCGGAAATGCGCATCGTAATCAGCTCTTATATGCTGCAATAAGGATCCTGGTTTTCTGCTGACCCAGTTTGGGCACTTTGTCATATTTTAATATCTGAAATATTTTGCCTTCAGCATTAATAGGAGGCTACCCAGGCCTTCATTCACTGTATAACTTAAGAAGCCAGAGAATGTTTGCTCTAATGCTTTCCAGATCCAATGATCTGGTGAATGAATAGAAAACATTTATTGTAGTAGCCTGAAGGATGAAATATTTCAAGAAAGCAGCCTCATATTTGTACAATTATCTTTAACTTTATGCCTAAGACTTGCTTAATAAACATTGATTGCTTACAAAATAAAGTACAAAGGAAAGAGCTTTTTCTACCCTAATATATCAATTCTCAAATTTTATTCCTTAACAGCACCATATTATTTTTCAGAAAATCTAAAAAACAATTGTATGGGAATTCCCTGTCCGTGCAGTGATTAAGATTCCATGCTTTCAGGGTCAGGGGCATGGGTTTGATCTCTGACTGGGGAATTAAGATCCTGAAAGCCACACGGCACAGCCAAAAAGAAAAAAAAAATTTAATTTAAAAATTTAAAAATAAAAAACAATAATGTTCTGAAAGCTACTAAAATAATCCAGTTCTTTTTTGTTTTAACAAGCATCTTCCTTAACTAATTACTCATTTTATGAGCTGAATGGCAGATGTATATGCCCAAACTCAGTCAACTAATGCAATCACCAGTTTTAAAAGTATAGAGCCAACCCTAAAATAAAGGCATTGGTTGCTAAATTTCATTTTGAGTTACTGTATTTACCGCATCTTATAGATTTGATTGGTGCTATATAATCTGCCTTTAAAATCCAGAGTTGCTGCTGTATCCTGAGATGATGGAGCCACAGGAATGGACAGTGCTGTGCTGCTCTCCTCCCAGTCTGGGTCCAACCTCCAACCACTCTGTAAGTGCAGGGGTGGGTGAGTGACCTGGTCAAGTCAGAAAAATCCCTGGAGCCCTTTTTGTCAAGAAATGGTTGGGAAAAGAAAAAAGCTCTTGCTTCCTGTTGGGTCATATCTGGTGGAACAGAAGCTTAAAGTTTTGCCAGTGCTTGAGAAGAGCTTGCCTAAAATGAAGCCAGCATAGGGAAAAGCAACCTGATCCAGAGTGAGACTGTTACTGAAGAGAATTTTTGAACTGCAACACCAAGATTTATAGCATCTACTCATCTGTCTTTTAGTTTCATAGGTCAAATGATTCTCCTCTTCATTAAGCTAATTTGAGTTAGGTTTTTTTTTACTGACTCCACTTATGCTAGTTATCTTACTAACCAAGAGGGTGTTTCAACTCAAATTTAATTTCTTTCTTTCTCCATCTGTTTCAGCATTTTCAATGATCATTTTCTCAGCATTTATAAGGTGGGAATGAAGTTTGGTGTCAGGGATATAAAGAGGAATAAGAGACTCCGCCACCCTCTAACTCTAAATGCAATAAGGAAATAAATATACAAATAGAAATTTTTTCCCCCCTCAACTTAGTTCCCCTGACCAGGGATTAAACCTGTGCCTCCTGCAGTGGAAGTGCAGAGTCCTAACCACTGGACAACCAGGGAATTCCCAACAAATAGAAAATTTTTAGGAAAGCTTGGTAAATACCATGGCAAACCATTCCCAAGATATTAGGAGTGAGGAAGGACACGCAATGCAACTCTTACAGAGTGGGTTATGAGAGATGTCAGACAAGTTTTCCTGAAAGAAGTGCTCACTCACGTGAGTCTTAAGGATAAGGAATTTTCCAGGTAAATGAGGGACACTAAGGGATGGAAAACATCCCAGGAGAGGACCAGGTGGGCAAAGGCATGGCTATTAAAGAGAGCATGGGAAAACTGGGAGAGCAAGCGACTCATGCAGCTGGAGCTCACTCTGTGCGCAGGGACAGGGGAGAGATTGAGGCAGGAGCTAGGGGGAGGGCTCAGACACTGGAGGCCGTGTGCCCTTAGGATCCTGCTAGTGCATCAAGACCCAGTTTGGATGTTGCCTCTATTGAGAAGTCTCTACCTGCACCTCCAGGAGTTTCCATAGTCCTCTTGCACAGAATACATTGTGCCCTTTCTCAGCTATCTGCTAAGGGGATGGGGAAAGGCTAGGGTAACCCAAAGATTCACGGAGTGTGCAGAAAATGAGGGGTGGTAGATACTGTAAAAAATTAATAAGCAGAAACCTCAATTAAATAGAGTTGAGAGACCAGAAGGGGGAGCTCTCACACTCTGGGACAAGAATGGTAAGAATAAAGACTCCTTTCCTGGCAAGGACACAATCAATGAAATTCCATGGACTCTGGTTACTGTAGCCCTCCCAACTTCCTTTTCCTCTCCATAAAGTGTTCTTCTTCTTTTGCCATGTGGGGACTTGCACGTAGCTTGCGGTGGTTACAGATCCCCAAATTGCAGTTCTCTGCTACTCTGGAATAAACACATCTTTGCTGGAAAAATATCTGACGGTCTATTTGTTTCACATCAAAACTATTAAATCAAAAGACATTTATGTGGTCAGTTTTGCAAAAGACGTGTACTGAATAAAGCTGAAATATGAAGTTCTTCATGCATACTTTCTTCTGCAACAGAGCTAGTGTTACCTTCTGTTCCTATAGTAAAGAGCCTGATGATTTCAATATCTATGATTACTTAGATTCATTTCAACTAACTCTGAAATCCAACTAATGCATTAGATTTGGACGTTATTCCAAGGTTTCTAAAGAACAGATTTCAGTATACACTTTTTATTTCCATTTTCTTAAGATTGATATTTTTAAGAACTTTTATTGAGATACAGTTTATATACAATAAACTGCATATATTTAGAATGTACAATCTGGTATTTTTTTTCTTATTAGTAATGTATCTATGGCAAACCCAATCTCCCAATTAAGACTGATTTTTAAACACTTACAGAAGTAATTAAATTACATTACATATAGGATAAGCCAAAGAAATACCGAAATGCCAAAATTACCAAAGGATATGTCAAGAAATAGATATAGGAAATGAGGAAATGTCTCTGTGGAAACATTTTTTATCACACTTGGCTGTGATGGGCATGAAAACAGCATGGTGGCCCTGCTTTGATGCTTCCTGTATTGTGGAAGCAAAATTTAGGAAGTTGAGAGATGAGTTATAAACCACAGCAAACACATCACGTACAGTGATATGTTACATATTTCAGCTAGCAAAGTTACAATCTTCATAAAAATCTTGATGATCAGAAAATATCTTCTGTAACCTTTCAATGTTTAAAAATCCATTGATACATTCTTTATGGTTCATAGCTGGTCTCTTTTAGAAAATGTTATCCGTGTGTTGGAAAAACAAATGTGATTTATGTAATTGTTAAGTGAAGCATTCCTGTGTGTTTTTTTCAGGACAAATTGGTTGGTCATGTTGTTTAACTCTTCTATACTGTTACTGATTCTTTACTGCTTTGTCAATAGACAAAGTATTGAAAGAGGTTTGTTAGAATCTTTAACTATGACTGTGGCTTCATTTATTGCTCCTTTTAGTTTCTCTCCATTTTGCTTTACATATTTTGATAATATGTCATTAAGTTCATAAGATTTTAGAATTATTTTTGTACCTTAGAAAATTGCCACCTTTTTATTTTATTTTTTTTAGCCATGCCACGAGGCATGTGGGATCTCACTTCCCCAACCAGGGATCAAACCTGTGTTCCCTGTATTGGAAGCACAGAGTCTTAACCACTGGACCACCAGGGAAGTCCCACCGCCTTTTGATTTTAAATCAGCCTTCTTTGTCTCTGACACTTCTTTCCTTAAGTCTTAACATATTAATTGGGTCTTAATAATATATAAATCATTAACAAATATGTCAATAATTTATATTAATAATAAATTAATAATTATTTATAAGTAATTAATATATCAATATATTCATGTCAGGCTTCTTTCAGTTGGTTTTTACATGATAAAGTACTTTCAATTCTTTTCATTTCAAGCAATCTGGGTCTTGATATTTAAAGTTGATGCCTCTTTTAAGCAACATAGATTTTTTGTCTTATTTTCACAGCCTGATAATTTTTGACTTTTAATTGGAGTGTTTATTCCATTTAAATTTACTAAAATTCTTAATATAGTTGGATTTAAGTCTACTATCTTGCTATTCTAGTTGTTCTATCTTTTTAAAAATAAACTTTCAGTTTGGAATAATATTAGATTTACAAAATATTTGTATAGGTAGTACAGGAGTTCCTGTGGACCTCTTGCCCAGTATCTCCTAATGTTGATATCTTACATAATTATTGTACATTTGTCAAAACTAAGAAATTAACATTGGTACATTGCTGTTGACTAAACTCCAGTCTTTATTCAGATCTCATCAATTTCCATTAATGTCTTTTTTCTAAGCCTGGATCCAAACCAATACATCGCATTGCATTTAGTCATCATGTCTCTTTTTCCTCCTCTCACCTGCAACAGATTCTCAATCTTGTCTTATCTTCATGAATTTGACAGTTTTGAAGAATACTTATTAGTCATTTTGTAGAATATTCGTCAATTTGGATTTTTAGGATGATTTTTCTCATGATTATATTGGTGTTGTGGGTTTGGCGTGAGAATATCATGGAATGAAGTGCCCTTCTCATCAAATCGTATGGGGAGGGAGAACATGATATTCACATGACATACGTGGTCATAACAACCTTGATCACTTGGTAAAGGTGGTATCTGCCAAATTCTCCACTGGAAGGTTATTGTTTTTCCTTTTTCCTTATCTCTTTTTTGGAGGTAAGTCACAAAGCCCAGCCCAAACTCACGTGGGGAGGGGAATTAAACCCCACCTTCAGAAGGTCTACTCATATTATTAGGCATTCTTCTGAAAGGAAACCATCTTCCCCTGTGCCATCTGTTGTTTTTTTCCTTTATTCCTTAATTTTCATCTACTTTTGTATTATTCAGGTATTTTCTTTTATTCTATTTTATTCCCTTTTCAGATTTTTAATCCAAAATTTTGCATTTCCTTTTTAATAGTTGCCCTAAAAATTACTATATGCTTGCCACAGTATAATTTTCCTTAATACTTTCTCTAACAATTGAAGAGATTATATTCTAAATCCACTTATCTTCCTACCTATCATTTGTTATTTTTGTCATGTATTTTACTGTACAGTATGTCTTTATCTCCATTGGCCATTATTACTGTTATTTTAAATAGCACAAATTGTTTGAGTTCTTAGAAAGAATTCACTTTTCTATCCTTTGTTCCCAGCTTCAATAAAGGGAAAAGAATTGCATAATTGTTTGAAAAACCACTTACCAAAACCAGTTAATAGGAGTCCTTGTTGAAATACTGATAAAAATTCAATAGTTTATGAAGAACTAGTTTTGAATAACAAATCGGTCAATGTGAAAAACAGCCATATTTGTATAAAACCAGGATTCTCAAGGGTAGTGTGTCAAATATTCTTTCTTGTGTAAGAGAAAAATAAATAACAGCCAAGAGCATGCATAAAGTTAGGTGCAACCTAAGTCTAACTGTACACAGTACCTTGGGGGCACCCAGAAGGAACCAAAGATCAAGAAGTATAAAACAAAGCTTAATCAAGAAGAATAAAACACAGCCTAATCATGTTTTTTTTTTGTAAAATTTTTATTTTCTTGTCATTTAAAAAATGTAACAGTAGTTTTAACTTCTCTGTTCCAAAACAAAGAGAAACACTCCATAATGAACATTAAACAAGGCATTATGCCCTACAAGTGAGACATAAAATGTCCAAGGGAAACGTCAACATAAAAATGTTGACCACATAAAGTGAAATAGTTTCAATAAATAACAACTGACATTGTTTTAAAGTACAAAAACAGACGTGCACATACGTTCCCTGATTCTCACAGTGATCTCACTGTCTAATTGCGTAGACCCCCTCTCCCACCGATCCCCTCCACCTCTATCCCAGTGGCTAGCACTTTATGGTCTCCCAATAAATATTAATTTAATGAGACATTTAAAACCCATCATCTTCATATTAAATAACAATCAGGACTGAGTTATGTTTGATTAAACACATTAGCATCATTAAATACTAACATGTAAAATATTAAAATATAATACAAGCTTTGAAAAATAAATAAATACATGTACAAATAAATAGAACTCTCAAAAAATAGTCCAGCACATCAAGTCCTTTCTAGGTGACCCTGGAAGCCAGCTGTTCTTTTCTTCATATTCAGTTCCTACAGGAGCAGAGACTGCTTTTCAGCAACCGCCACCAATAAGCTTCTTACTTCGCTCTAGGTCAGTTGGTGCTGCCCCTGTGATGAGAAAAGCACTAGTGTTACAGGTGCTGAGGAAGGCTGCACTTCTTTTCCAGGCCCCTGAGGCTGGAGGGACTTCTGCATGTAGACCCTGGTCCAGCTCTTTCTAAGTTTCCTGCTCAAAGGGGTTAAAAAACTTTCACAGGTATCCTAGACTTGAACTCAGGAAGGTCTCTCTGCAAAGTCCCTGTTCTTCACTACTAAGCTTCAGAGGCCCATGTTGCCCAAAACAAGTGGTTCTACTTTTCAGGTAGAAACCACTGAGGAATGGAAGTAAACAATGTTTGTTCCTTAAGCATTTTACCATCCCTGGCTAAATATATGTTATCTTTTAAGAACATACCCACACTCATTTGAATAGGGATGGAGAGGGGGATCGGGACAGAGGGCACTGGAAATACCCTTCTGAGACCAGAGTAAATCAAATGTAATGGGGAAATAATGATTTTTAGTCCTGCAACTAAACCGTAGGGTTCTCTAGTAATGTTTTCAGGAGGTAGATGCCAGTATTTGTGACCGATAGCTCTAGTTGCAAGTGGGAATAAAATCCATGACTTACTTGTTTAGCATCTTATTGATGATTTTTTTAACCATGGGAGCTTCAGGGTTGAGACAAGCTTCCTGACCATTCTTGAGAGTGGCTCTGCAGAGAGAAGGGAGAATCCACGTGAGGCAGGAGGTCCAGCTGGGGGTCGGGGTGGGGGCATCAGGACGGCAGGGGTGACAAGGACAGCAACGGCGTGGGGGCACTTACACGACTTCGGTTTGGCCGCAGTGAGGTCCCGGGGGCGTCACCGACACGCTCTGGATGTTCTTGAAGTGAATTCCCTGCAAAGTCTGTAGGCAATGGCAGCGCAGTTCGGTGACCACAGGCGCCCCTGCAAGGAGGACAGTCTCGGTTAGGGGGCTGTGCCGGGATGGGCACCCACCCCCCCCCGTCGCGCCCTGGGGATGCCGGGCGCAGAGTCTCACCTGCCGCGCGCTGGCCGGCGGCCACCAGGAGCAGGAGCAGCAGCGCGGCGCGGAGGAGCCGGGGGGCGGCGGGGGTCTCGGCGCGGGCCATGGAGTTCAGCTCGGAGGGTCGCTGCCTGCGGCGGGAAGGCTGGTGCGAGGGCTGGCGGAGCGGGCTGTGTGGCTGCCCGAGCCGGGAGAAGCCCTTTTATCCCTGATCAGGGCGGGAGCTGGCCGCTCCGGGCCAGGGAATTTCCCGGACGCAAGGGTTGTTCCCGGGTCCGGAAGGAAGGCGCGGCCCCGCCTGCCTCCCTCGTAATCCGCACACTTTGGTATCGTCTTTGTGCCCAAATCCCCACGGGGGGAGTGAGTCGCCGCCACGTTGGGGGCGAAGGGGGCCGTGGGCGCCTGGCCACCCCTGGTCGCGGGCGGGGAGTGTCAGACGGGACTGCAGCACAGATTTAGGGACGGGAGTTTACTTCTTTCAAAGACACTTCTGTTTTGGAGATTGGAAGAGTTGAGGCTGGAATGGCAGCCTTTTTTGTCTGTCTATTCCCTTTCTCTTTTAAGTTGGGTTTTGCAGATTTTTATTAAAATTAACGCTTTTTTAAAAAAGTTACATCTGTCATCTTAATTTATGTGTAAGAACGTTTATCTAATTCCTGGTGTTCTAGGATTTCAAGGAAATCACACTTAGTGCCACTGGTTTTCCCAAGTGGGGCCTGGAGGTAGGGTGAGGGACAGACCATTGAACAGGTTAATTCCCAGTTTATTTTAGGATACAATGTTGTAATCTCTTATTTGTCCTCTTTTTGAAATTCTGGAATTTAGTAATTCCAGGAGCACGGCTCTTTGTTAGATAGGAGGCTGTGTTCTCACTCATGACAGTTTACTCTGGTGTTGTAAGGGGCCGTGTTGGGCTCAGGAGGTCCGTTCACCTTTTCTAGGTCTGTCCGTGGACAGAAAAGATCATAAACATCAGAAAGCGAGTACCTAGAGATTCCTGACTTTACTATTGAAATAAGAAGCAAACAGATATGGTTTTCAACGTACATAAACACTAGCTAACTAGTACATTTCTCCCCATGTTGTCTGAATTTGCCTGTTTCCTGCGACTGATTCTCTCTTGAGAATCAACTATCAATGTACTTACATTTCAAATTCTATGTGACTGAGGCCTTCTCACTCTCACCATCAGTTTCAATATCTCTTTTTGGATTAAACTGTAGATGGTTTAAGTTGATCCTCCAGGATAGATGAAGACTTCGGAGATGTGTGTGATATTCTGTGGATGCTGTGAGAAGGACTGTGAAGCTGAGGAAGTGGGTCTGCTTCAGGAACAGAGAGTTTGTCAGGCTGTCAGGGCAGAAATCTCAGTTGCACGCTTACTCGCCAAATGACCATGGGACCACAGGCCATGATTGAATCTCTCTCTGCTCTTGCTTTTCCTCTGATAAAGAGAGCTAATGATAGTGCTTGCCTCACAGAGTTGTTACGAGTATTAAATACGTTAACATTTGTAGAAGAGTAGCACATTTTAAATGCTATAAAATATTTGTTGAATTAGCAAAATAGAAGTGTTTTATAGCCTTCCTGTTATAGACTAAATGTTTGTGTCCTCCAGAAATTCATATGCTGAAGCCATGTAGCTCATTGTGATGGTACAAGAAGATGGGGCATTTGGGAGGTAATTAGGTTTATATGAGGTCATCAGGGTGGGCTTCTCATAATGGGATAATGGGATTAGTGCCTTTATAAGAAAAGACACGGGAGAGCTTATCCTCTCTCTCTCTTTCTCTGTCTTTCTGTTTCTCTGCAATATAAGGATATAGCAAGAAGGCAACTATTACTACCTGCAAACCAGGAGGAGGATTCTCATCAGATACTGAATCTGCAGAGGCTTTGATCTTGCTTCCCAGACTCCAGAACTGTGAGAAATAAAGGCTTGTTGTTTAAGTCACCTAGTGGGACTTCCCTGGTGGCTCAGGGGTTAGGAATCCCCCTGCCAATGCAGGGGACACAGGTTCAATCCCTGGTGCAGGAAGATCCCACCTGCCACGAAGCAACTAAAGCTGAGTGCCACAACTACTGAGCCCATGAGCTGCAACTACTGAAGCCCGTGTGCATAGAGCCCGTGCTCCACAACAAGAGAAGCCACCACAATGAGAAGTCTGCGCACTGCAACGAAGAGTAGCGCCCGCTCGCCACAACTAGAGAAAGCTTGCACACAGCAACGAAAGCCTAAATAAATAAATAAATGTCACCATGTATATATTTTGTTATAGTACCATACCTGATTAAGATACTTACATAAACAGCAACGACCTACAGTGAATCCTTATGTAAGCAGAAAAAAATATTTTTTTTTCAAAGAAACATCTCCCTTAAAATTTTTCAGCATTAGAAATTTTGTAAGGGGGATACATCTGTATTCTTTGGGAAACTTGGAATAGATTTTTAAAATCCATTGTTTGAAATTTTGCTTTCAATCACTTCCCACATAAAATAGGAATAAGAGTAAAATTCTTTCCAATTCGTTTATGGGAAAATATTTAAGAAATGACTGTCTCTCTGTCTTGGGAATTAATGGCTAGCTGCTCAAACAATGAAAAGTTTTAGTTGTAATGATTCCCAGACCCAACCCAAAGACGTGAGTAAACACCCAGGAAGGGTAGAATTTCAACTTATTTACAATAGCAGCCAAAATGATAAGACACGTCAAGAATCAACTCATTGTCTGTAGAATTATCTATAACATGACTGTTAGAACTTGCTAAATTAAAATCATTTGCTTTCAGGAAAGGAATAAGAAAGATGGGTTTTGCTTTCTGTATTTGTTTTTGTTTTTATAATGTACCACTTTCCATTATTTAATTCATGACAGCCCCATAGTAAGTTTCAGAAAATTTTAAGAGCACCAGTGTTATGAAGTCTATCATGATAAGCAAATTTCTTCCTGTTTTAACATGTCCTGAATGCCACTTTTATATATGCACAAGCTGTAAACCAATGTAGTCAAGAACCCAATTAAGTCATCTCTAAAATTGGAGTTCAGTTTCCTAAATTCCATTCTACCCTGTAATTTTTATTGTACCTTTGAGATTTGACTAATACAACGTAACATGCCTGCAAAATCTGGGGTCATTGTTCCATGCTGAACACTGATCTTGCTAATTGGCCAGCAAGAATGAGTGGTGTGGCTCTGCTTTATCCTAGCTTGCCTCAAGAGCTTTGCTGACATAACTGCCACTGCCACCCCTCCCATTTCCTAAGAGCTATAGTCTGTGTACAACGGTTCTGGTTCTACGCTGAAGGGAGAAAATGAAGATGACTGAACATGTTACTATTGATAGATCCCAAGATTTCCCATCCCTCTAAGAGCACTCAGTTGAACATCAGTGTTAACCTCCCCTTCCAAGCTCTACTACATCTGCTGTTTCTACCTGTCTCCTGTCTGGCACCCACATTCTTTTCTTTTCTTTTCTTTTTTTTCAGCCGTGCAAGAAGCAGCAGGAACCTTAGTTTCGATGACCAGGGATCGAACCTGCACCCTCGGCAGTGAAATCACTGGACCGCCAGGGAGTTGCCCTTCCTTCTTCTTAAAACAGAACCCTGGTTTTCCTTTGGAAATCCTCACCTCTGCCCTTGTCAGTCCATGTGATTAAGGTGCGATGACTTCAATTCTGAGCTCAAGACAGGGAGTTTGTGACCCTACAGCAGTGCTGTTCCCTGCTTTCTACCTGTGCCCTCGCCCAGGCCAATATGGGTTCACGGTGGAGCCAAAGAGTTAAGATTGGTCAATGAGACCATGCCAGTTGTGCAGGAGTAAAGTGAATTGAGAGGCTTTTGCTTCTTGCTGGGATTGCTAAACTGGTAAGATGGAAGCCTGGGGTCATGCCATGACTTGGGGAGAGCTTGCCACAGAGGAAAGCACACACCTGGCCTACTGTTGGGGAAGTTAGTCATATATCCTTGTTCAGGCCTCAGAGACAGAGTAGGCCTCTGACCGACCTGTGACCCTGTCTGGACTGCACGCCTGCTTACACACCTAACAATTGCTGCTAGCAAGTCAAACGGTGCGGTGCTTACGATAAGAGAGGGAGTGGGTATTGGAATTTCTTGAGCCCTGGGGACCTGGCCAGTCCCCCAGGGTCTGGAAAATCTTGTGACTCACATGATGAAACCAACAACATTGGTAAAATAAATCCAGAGCTGCATTTTTGCATGCAAACTGATACCAGTTTGCGGCCTGGAATTATAAACAGAAGCCCACAGAACTCCAATCTGAAGTCTCTCCATGGAGTGGACGCACTGCCCAGGACACTTCCCAACTGAGGCTCCAGATTGCTGTTCCAGGGACTTCCCAGAGCTGTTTGGATCTGGATGTAGGTGGTTCCCCAATTCAGTGATGTATAACCCTCTGTCTTTACTATTCTTTCTTAGTTTACTGTAATCTTTGTTAATTCAATAAGCTTTCTCTAAATTCTTAACTGAGTGCAGAGTGGTTGTTTTGCCAGAGAATCCTACTACAAACCTTGAAACTGAAAGTAAGACTTTCGGCAAAACACCTATGCAGACAAGATTATTGAAAACATTTGAGAACCTGAGTCTAGTTTTGTCTCACCTAATCCTTTGGCTTACACTGTTATATAGCAATAGATTCTCTTCTCTTGTTAAGCCAATTTGAGTTGCAATTCCATCACTTGCAGTGAAAGAATCCTGAAAAATACCTATCATCTTTCATATTGCTTCTAAAGTTATCTTTTGGGACTTTCCTTGTGGCACAGTGGTTAAGAATCTGCCTGTCATATATACACTACCAACTGTAAAATAGATAGCTAGTGGGAAGTTGCTGTATAACAAAGGAAGATCAACTCGATGATGGGTGATGCCTTAGAGGGCCAGGACAGGGAGAGCGGGAGGGAGTTGCGGGAGGGAGGGGATATGGGGATATATGTGTAAATACAGCTGATTGACTTTGGTGTACCTCAAAAGCTGGTACAAGAGTATAAAGCAATTATATTCCAATAAAGAGCTAAAAAAAAAAAAAAAAGGAATCCACCTGTCAATTCATGGGACATGGGTTCGATCCCTGATGGGGTAAGATCCCACATGCTGTGGAGCAGCTAAGCCTGAGCGGCACGACTACTGAGCCCATGTGCCACAACTACTGAAGCTCAAGTGTTCAAAGGCCCGTGCTTCGCAACAAGAGAAGCCACCCCTCACCTCAGCTAGTGAAAGCCTGCGCGCAGCAACAGCCAATACAGCCAAATAAATAAATAAATAAATTTGGTTTTTTTAAAAAGTTATCTTTCTAACAAACTGACTTCTTCACTATTTAAATCCTTCCTTCCCTTCTTGTCTCCATCTATTCATTTTAAAATTAGCATTTATGAGTTTGCAAACATGTTAGGTTCAAGGAATACAAAAAAGTTTAAGATTCATTCCATTAACACAAAACTTTCAGTCTAGTAGGAGAATCAGACATACATACAGAAAGCTGTGAAGCAGCCTGGTAAATTCCATGAAGAATATGCCCGGATATGATAGGAGCATAGAGGTGGAATACCTAACCTTGTTTCTGGAGGGGGTGGGCCAAACTCTCAGAGAAGAGCTTCAGAGAAGCTTCTCTGGAGGGAAGGTGCCTCTTCAGTTGAGTCCTAAAGAATGGATGAAATTTTCTCCCAGGTGAACCAGGAGATCAAAGGATAGCGGAAACGTTACAGAAGATGACCAAATGAACAAAGGCACTGAGGCTAGAATGAGTATCAGGTATACTGGGAGTAGCCGGCACTTCATATATCTGGAGCTTAACCTGTGAGGCAGGGAGAGTGAGAGCGAGGAGAGATGGATGCAGGACCTGGTCACTGAAGGCTGTGTGTATCCCCCACCTATTATTCAGAAATCAGTTCAGATGTTACCTCCATTGGAATGCTCTTAAACCCATCTCAAGGTGTTTCCACGACCCATGTGCACAAATGCACCAAGTACTAAGCAGTATGTGGGAGGGTCCGAGTGACTAAAAAGTTCAGGATAAGACAGAAAATGAGGAGTTAGTGGATATTCAATTCAATAGATTTTTATTAACCATTTACTGTTTATAAGCGCTAGGACAGGATTTATAAGGGATGCAAAATTGGATACACTCCAAACTCTTAACTTGACATTAGTTAATATCTATCCAATATACTCCGCTCTGTATGTTAGGTAACTTCTGTTGTTGTTATATCTATAGTAACAATTTGGATGATTTGAGCACTTTGCAATGATTTAAAATCATTTCAAGTTACACTAAGTACCCTTCAAAAATATTGGCTTTGGGCAAGTTTTAAAAGATTTTTAAAAATTGTTTCAAATTAGGTTTTCATCTTTATTTTCTTAAAATTTTTTCCTAAATGTTTACGGAAGTAGTCCCAATTAAATAAATGCTATCATGATCATATAATGTAACATGAAGAAATGGTGCTATGACAAGTTTAAAATAGAGAACTCAACACAGGGAAAGGGGAAACTTCTCTATGGAAATACGTAGTTTATGTTATAAGATGTTTTTGGAGAGTAAAACCATGATGACTGTGGTTTTATGAAAGCAAAATTTAGGAAGTTGCCAGATGAGTATATAAATCACAAATAAAAGTATCACACATATGGTGTCACAATATGGGTTTTAGCTAGAAGAATTATGAAAGAATAATAAAAATGATTTTTGAATGTTGTCCATAGTATATTTTCTAAATTTTTTTTACTGCATTCCACATATTTTTTCACCAGAAATACTTTTTTGTTTTTACTCTTCTTGACTCAGTCCATTTGTACATGCATTTTTAAAATAGAGACACACAGATAATGTGTCACAAGTAATTAAAGTCTTATCAAACATAAAAAAAATAAAAGCTCTGCGTGAGGGGATGGTGATGGTAATAGCATTTATTTGGTACTTGCAGAAGGCCAGGAATGAAGTCAATAGATGGTCAGGGCAAGAAATAGCAACACATTACTTGGGGCTGGAATGGAGAAATAGAAATTCAGTAATAGAGCTTATTTTCTGTTTTTCCTGTACCATGTGAACTCTCATTACAGGTTTTTTCATTGTTATCTGCTTCATTTTTTTGCCATTCTGCATTCCACTGGCTTATAGCCAACCTAAATATTTTTACTTCTTTTACGGTTCTGAAAATAGTCCTCTTGGAATTATTATGAAAATCATATAAGTTCGAATTTGCAAAATGTGCTTGAAAGTAAAATAAAATATTATTAAATGGAAAAAAAACAAAATAACTAAAATTAAAATAGCTTTTAAAAGCAAAAAGAAACGTCATACATGAATTTGTACTTTCATAGTTGAGGTTATGTAATCAGTTTTATCAACTGCTTATATTTAGCAAATGGGGTCAGGGTGGGGTAATTATTTCTCAATATCAAGAAAGTAGAAGAAGAAAAAGGTGAAGATACAGAGAGGTTTTGAGGATGAAGGGAGATGAGTTTAGAGGGCATCACAGTAAAGTAGGAAGACAGATCAGGCACTGAGTAGTCAGGGCTAATGACAGGGCTGGGTGTTTGAGGGAAGTGGCGATGATTTGGTACAACAGTTTCTCAAAGTCCAAAGGTAGTTGATCTTAATGAACAGAAGGATTGTAAAATATCAATGAAAGGTCACCTAGGAATAGAAAGCATTAAAGTACACTGATAGCAATTCATGTGATTTTATCAGCAATGTTTTGTAGCTCAAGGACAAAAACAGAAAGACAGAGTGAGCAAGACCGTGAGATTAGCCTGGTATAAACCATGAAGACCCTAATTTGCAGAAATGACTAACTACAGAGTCCAAGCTGAGCTGAGAGGTGCAGGAAGCAGGATAGGTATGATAAAATGAAAAAATGGTGGTGCGGGTGATCTTTGAGGGACTTTCAGGTCCCTGTGGGATGTTGGGTATGATCAGTGCAAGTTTGAGAATGGAAGAGTTAGGGCAAAAAGCTAGAGTCTTGGAAAGGCCTTTCAGAGTGTTTACTCTTGAGCACCATTCTGAAGGTCATGAAGTCAAAGGCAAGGTTCTGCTTATGGGTGACTGAGCTAGTGTGTCATTTGCAGGTTCTGAAGCAGACGAGGTTAAAGAACTATGAGATCCAGTTAGGACAGGTGGGTGGAAAATATGTAGGAAAAGGGAGGGAGGATGGCTTGGTTATATATCACATATGATACAGTCTACCTTAAATATGTATATATACAATTAAATAGTTTTTATTGAGCACATTTTGTGATATTGTGTGATTGTGGCTGGAGGGTGTGGATGGACAGATGAGGGGAAATGTTGCCATGGTCCTGAATCTTCTCAGATGTATTTCGAACTGAAAAAAGACTAAAAACACTGCTGATGGTAATGACATTGGGGGAGGGTATCATATCTATAAATTATTTTATGAGAGTTGAAAACCAGATTAGGTAATTATTGGCATTACTCATTAATTAATTTTTGATTAGTTGAGTTACTTATCCCAGCAACTTACCAAAAACATTAACCACTTTTTTAAGCATCTACTGTGGTTGGCTTTTCCTTGGAATGTAGATACACTATGAAGAATAAAATTTGCTCCTCTAGAGGAAGAGATCAGAAGGACAAAGAAATAATGAGAATAGATTTTAGAGTGACATCTGATGGAGATTGGGATACCGTGTTTTAAAATTACGGAGTAGAAAATAGATTAGCCCACACTGTTGGTAATTAAGACTTGAGAGTCTTTACTCTGTTTATGCTTTCAAACTTTGCTGTCCCCCATACAAAACTGGACACCGGTACAATCTCTTCATTGTGTCTGACTCAGTGAAGAAATAATTAATGTGGTTACATACTATGCTTATTTCTTCTTTTTTTTTTTTTCACTAAAGAGAAAGTTAAGATAGCCTCTCAATTATCAGATATACTTTATAGTCTTATAAACATGGTGGTTGGCAGGCTTTACAGGCTCTTTAATTTGGTTTTGGGGGTAATGCAGTTTATATTCATTGTGCTAAATTTTTCTTTATTGACTGTAATACCGCAGCTTTGGGTTGTGGTTCTGCCGAAGAAAAATTCTTGATTTTCTGTGGTGTCTTTACTGTGCTGCTTGTTAGTTCAGGGATTGTACCCACTGCTGTTTGGAAACCACATGTGTTCTGGGGGTAAAGGATCCAGGGAAGGGGAGGAGAGTAATATTTGTTAGGTCCCAACTCTAGGTCAGAGGCCATGCCTGAGTTTTTCATAATATCATTTTAATAATTACAGGAATGCTGTGAAGTTGATATCATTATTCTCATTTTATGGATGAGGAAAGTGAGATAGAGGATCTTAAAGGCAGAGTTAAAATTCAAGCCCAAGAACGTCTAATTCAGAAGCCCATTGGGTCAAAGCCAGCCTTTCTCTGAACAAGGAAAGAAAGATGGGGAAGAAAGATACCATGTAAATCTTAAGTCTACTGAGTGTATTTCATTTTTTTATGCTCTCCTAGGAAACAATGCATTTTTAACCATCTTCAATCTAGTTTGTCCTAGGAATCAAATGAAAACGTATGAGAAATGATGACAGCTACTAGCCCCCAGAGTGTCAACAGCCCAGAGATGCTCCTACTTGTTATGCCAACTCAGCTCCAAACACTTCATCCCATGGAATTCTCAGAGACCTCCACCATGAGGTCAGGATCTGATAATCAGATTGAAGGTGGATGATAGGCAGGGTGTGTGAAGGGCCTAGCTGTTCTATGCAACCTGCCTCTACCAACTCTCCAAGCATCTTGGAAGGCACTAATAAGGACATGGACTCTATCACGGACTGTCAAAGCTTAGCTCTGTCATAAGAAATTAGAGCAACGCTTTTAAACGACAAGTTGTGATGCATTCGAAGGTCATAAAACCAATTTTGTGGGTTGTAACTATTATTTTAAAATATAATGTAATCAAAAAAGAAAACAAAACAAAACAGAAAAAACAAAATATAATGGAATCAAATACAGTAGGATAGAATAAGAAAATATATTACATCACATATAATTAGTTTGTTTTCTTGTGAAAAAATTTTTCTTACATACATGGGTAACTGTGTGACATTAAGCCCTTGGTGCACAAGTATAGAAAAAGAGCTTCCACAAGCAAAAATACTTTCAATGATTTTGTTTCATTGATCAAAGTTGTGACTATGTTATATGTTCCTAGTTTGTAGACATTACCTACTGAGAATTTGTAGTCAGAAAAAAAACTTGAAGTAATGCCATTTCAATTTCATCACTCCCTGATGAGTTTGCACAACAGGTAGCTATAGTAAATTATTGTACAACTTGTGCTTTTCCTGACAGGAAGGCCTGCTTCTGATGCTCTTGCAGATAAGGGTGACAGCTTCACAATGTTCTCAGTGGAGATAACCTAAAATAAATGTTAACATGGAGCAAAATTTGTTTTGGTTCTTTGGCCTGTTGCGTCGTGCTAATTATTATATTCAACTAAGGAAATTGTGTGTGGCCAGCATAAAAAGGGAAATACAGAAAAAAGTAAAACCGTAAGATCTTACCACATGTACTCCACTTCTTAATGTGTTAATTTTTCAAAAAATCAATTGAAGTACTTGTATTATAGTTTCAACATTCTTCATTTTCACCAAAATATCTCTGCTAAATGTATGATTCAGCTCACTATACTATGATATTACAAAGAATAGCAATAATAATAATAATAGTTATTTTTAATAATCACTAACATTAAATAAAAACATACCATTTTATATGTTGTTAAAAAAACCAGGGCTGAGACTGTATGTGTGTGTATAAAATCTCCTTATAGTAACTGAGGAAACAGATATTCAAAATATATCCATTTCAAAGATTAGAAAAACAAGGCACATGTGCCATGAATGCTAAGAAATTTGGACCTTACACTGGAGACAAAAGAGAAACCTTGAATGTTTGTATATAGATGAGTCACATCATTTTATTTTAGCAGGATAATTCTTGTGGCATTGAAGGTGAAATATGAGGGCAAAATTAAAAAAGGGAGCAAAACTCTTTGAGAAATAATTATCTACTCTGTCCAATGTATCTCTGCCCCACCCCTCTGTACTCTACTTGTACAGAACAATTAACTCTTGTCTAAATGTGCAATGATCATTCAGGTTTTAATGTTTTTGCACCCATTTCTCTCTTTTTTTTTTTTTTCAGTTTAGTTCTTCCCTGACCATTAGTAAATTCTCTCTATCTCTCTTTTTTTCCCCCAAGATTAAGCTCACCTATTGGTACCTCTAGGAAGCAATTACTTACATGTTATTTCCCTTTACAAAGAACATAATGGTAGAAAGATCAAGGAGTTGGGAATCAGCCAGATTTTCTCTGCCTCTTAACCTTGAGCAAGTTCCTTAAGGTTTTTGAGAGTGTTTCAATTGTAAAATGGGGCTATTACCTGCCTTGAAGAGTTATTGGGAGGATTAGAAATGATCCTTGACATTAATAGGTACTATGAGATGGTACCATTTATAACCCATTTATAATTATGTTTTTCCACAGTCCCCCAGACATTCTCTTCTCCACCTTCTTACCGCACTTCATTTAATCTATATAAACATGTATTGCATTAGATTGGAATTATCTTAGCTTGTGAGCAAGGGCAGAGATTCATTTTTTTTTTTTTATTATTATTTTATTTTATTTTTTTTGGGGGGTACACCAGGTTCAATCAACTGTTTTTATACACATATCCCCATATTCCCTCCCTTCCTTGACGCCCCCCCCCCCCGATTCCCCCCCGCCCTCCTTGCCCCAGTCCTCTAAGGCATCTTCCATCCTCGAGTTGGACTCCCTTTGTTATACAACAACTTCCCACTGACTATTTTACAGTTGGTAGTATATATATGTCTGTACTACTCTCCCGCTTCTTCTCAGTTTCCCCTTCATCCCCCGCCCCCTCCCATACCTCGAGTTCTCCAGTCCATTCCCTGTATCTGCTTCCCTGTTCTTGTCACTGAGTTCATCAGTACCATTTTTAGATTCCGTATATGTGAGTTAGCATACAATATTTGTCTTTCTCTTTCTGACTTACTTCACTCTGTATGACAGATTGTAGTTCTATCCACCTCATTACATATAGCTCCATCTCATCCCTTTTTATAGCTGAGTAATATTCCATTGTATATATATGCCACACCTTCTGGATCCCAGAGATTCATTTTTGAATCCCAATAAATAGCACAGTTTCTGGCCCAAAACAAGATGCCCTTCATAGACTATTTGGCAAGATGCCCTTCATAGAATATTTGTTGATGTGAATGCGAGCCTATCATGTAATAATAGAATATATATCTGAAAGTTTTACAGGGAGAACTATAGGAGTTGATGACTGCAACACTCATTATCTAATCAGCAGTAGTGGTCTGATGCTCAGGATGAAAGTCAAACTGATGAGACACAACAGACAAGCAAAGTGCCTATATTTAGTAATTTTTGATTGGATGTCAGATACTGTGAATTTTATGTTGGCTATAAATATAATTATATATTTTTATATCACTTTAAATATTTTTTCACGTTGTTCTGGAATGCAGTTAGGTTATTTGGAATCAATTTGACTTTGGAGGTTCAAAATACTCTTCAGGGGAATTCCCTGGCAGTCCAGTGGTTAGGATTCTGTGTTTCCATTGCTGTGGGCCTGGGTTCAATCCCTGGTCAGGGGAACTAAGATCCTGCAAGCTGAGCAGCACAGCCAAAAACAAACAAACAAAAACAAATCCCCTTTAGGTAAGAATTAATCTGACCCCGCTGCTGAGACAATACCCTTCTCAGAACTCTACCTTTGAGCTTAAAGTGTGCTTTGAATCAGGACAATTTTCAGTCCCATAAGATAACAGATTGATGATATTCTCTATTTTTGTAATAGAATTTTGTTAAACGCAATATAATTATCCATTAGCTGGTCATTAAACAAATTGAAAAATCTTTAAATTACAAAGAAATTTCCATAGTAATGTTTATGTAGCGTATAATCTTTTTGTTACACCTTTACAATCATTTTTTCTCTATCTTGCATAAATATCCATTATAAAAATAGATAAAAATAGGCAAAGCTTTATGAAAGAGTTAGTCAGCTCAGTTTTATGCCTTCTAATAGTTACAGTTAAAACAAAATCAAAGTCAGTAGCTATATTTTAAATTCTGTGCTTTCAACCTGCCCTTATAAAAGTTCAATCTCTACTGTCCTCCAAATCACTTTTTTGAGTCTTCAGACATTGGATGGTGAGTCTGAATTTGCTCCATAAACTTGAGTGTGCAGGAAAATTTAAATTTCTTTATTTTCTTTAAAACAGATTAAAATTTGATCCTAGTCCACCAAAAAGAAAATGATTCAATCTCAGTCATTGCTGTGGTTCCCTGATCACGCTCTTGATAGTGCAAAGGTCCCGAGGGATTTATGCAGAGCAAAGCATCCAGGAATGTCCCTCTGGACTTTGGCTTAAATTTGTTTTCCTTAAAAGGATAAACACGGGCATGGTCACTTGAAGTGCAGACCGTACAGCTTTTTCCCATTCTGTACCATAGAATGTGTTGCTGTGGTTGGTAATACCAGTGCTTACGAGTCTTCTAAGTACAGAATGCAGGCTTTCCTGCATAGTCTTGTTACTTCCCTGGAAGGAGAGAGCTAAGGAGAAACTGTCTGTCTTGGCAGTATGTATAACTCTGTGACAGCCCCCTTCCCCTTCCTACTCTTCCATCTCTGTGGTGTCCAGTAGGGAACCAGGTGAAGATACAAGGTTGATCATGAGTTCAAAAAAGAAGGGGAGACCCAGAGAGCCATGAGGAAAAGGGAATAAAAGATCCTTGAGAGAGGGAAAAGAGAAGCAAGTCCAAGGGATATAAGTTCTTTAGTCAACCTTGAGGCTTTGGTCAACTGGTGGTCCAAGATTCAGGAATGGAGACTTTGAAACAGAAAGTAAAATGAAGGGAAGCCAAAAGGGTGCAGTGGAGACAGGAGCCACGTCTGTGTTCTAATGCCCTTCTTGTTCTATATTTTCTTCTTCCTTCTTTTGAATGCTTACCAAACTAACATTAGGACTGCGTGGGACATGAATTATACTGTTTCCTCTTTTCCACAGTAGGAGTAGAGTGAGTTCTAAGGATACACATACATTAACCAATGGACTCATTTATTAAACAATGACTATGTTTCCAAGATTGGGCAAGGCACCATCAAATCAAAATATCTATTTCTTCCTCCGCAAGAGCCACAATTTGGTTGAACAGACAGGGTTGTTAACAGCTAACCCTAACACAGTATTTATGCCAGATATTTTCTATGTAAGGAACTGGGAATAAAAACAGCAAAACACTGTCCCTGCTCTTATACAGCTTAAATTCCAGAAGATAGAATAGACAAATAGAGGGGGAAAAAAGTGCATCATGTTATGGCTGATTTCACATGGGGTCCATTACTGACCTTAGGCTCAGAAAAGAAGGGCCTCTGTTCTTAACAAAAGACTCAGAAGGCCTCCCTCTCAGAAACATAGGAAAAATGAATGTAGCAGAGAACACATGGGCAACTCTGCCACATAAAGTACCAGAGCCCAGTGCGGGCATTGAATCACCTTTAGCATCCTAAAAATTCTTAATCCTAAATGTCCACTCTCCTGACTAACAAAGTTCCGTCCCAAGGCTGCGTTGTCCCAGGATAACATAGCCAGGAGCCTAATGAGTGATAAAGTTGGGGGTTGGACTCCCTTCCATTTTCTTCTGCCCTGGAATGCCCATGCAGAGCTGAAGGTATGTTTGAAAAAAGAGGGGGGGAGTTGAGGGAGGGAGGGAATATGGGGATATGTGTATAAAAACAGATGATTGAACTTGGTGTACCCCCCAAAAAAATAATAAAAAAAAAAAAAAAAGAAAAGAAAAAAGAGAATTTTCACAGAGGACTTGACCTAAAAAGCTCGGGGGAACTCAAAAGGGCCACATACCCTTGTGATCAACAATTTCCCCATCCTCTCAATAAACGCAACCTGAAGGAATCTATTCACTGTGTGTTTCCTCATTTATTCTGGAAGCTCAATGTCCAGGTAATTTATTGTAAGTAGCCTATTACAATGTGTGAACATGATGTAAAATTCATGGTTCATTTTTGAATCCAAGTAATACTTTAGAAATCTCATTGACCATTCAAGTCACTACATTAGCAGTGTAAAATCTCTAATTAAAATTAATAATAAAGCTATCCTAGGACTAATAATTCAAACAACATCTAATTTGGCGTGACTGTCTGAAAACACAAACTATGTGAAAATTTCAATTATAAAAACTTCAGAATTAATTTTGCTGAAATGTAGCCAACAAAAATAAATTTTAAACCATTACTATAGTGTAACTCACAAATTATGTATCTCTTTACTTTGCATGCATCCAAACATGGCTACACAATAGCAGAACACCACATTTGTGAAATAAATTCAGTTATCTTTGCTATTTTACTGACTCTCATCATGTAAAATCCATAAGCTTTATTTATTTTTAAAATGTTTTTGATGTATATTTGTCAAGATATATTTGTCAAGGTAGGAGGATAGAACTATTTTATTTAAAATTTGGTTAGCTTGTTTAAAAAGTTTGAAATATTTAGGCAGGGAAATGTGGGCCTCTCTTTGACCTTTCCCTCAAGATCCCACAATTTTTAGAGTTGGGCCTGAGGGCATACATATTGGAGAAGTGGATTTGGGGAAGGATTTCTGGAAAGCATCCTAGGACAGATGACTGAGGAGATGAATTTTGGAAAAAAGTCGAGTAATACAATAATGTATTTAAATTTATGTTCATTTTGATACTCCCTCAGAGTTCATATTGCTTTTTGGAAAGAATAATAATTTATTTTCTATTTATGTTTTTATCTACACACAGGGTTCATTTTATAGTGTTTGGAATGCAACAGTGCTTAATGACCTGAGATAGGACGTTCTTGGAAAGGAAGAGGAATGGAGTGAAATGTTTTAATGCTTCAGACCTCAGATGGGAAAGCTATACTAAGGATGTAGTAAGTGTTTTTCTTTCAAGTATAATTTCTTAGCCAATTAGCAAATGCTATTTTAACTGTAATCAATTCTTGATAACATAATACAATGAGGCATTATTAGGAAAAACAGAATTATCATTTTACTTTCAATGATTCCTCGGAGTATCCTTGAAAATTTATGCAATGAAACATGGGCTATTTTTTAGTGGTTTAGAATCTAACCTGCTCTACATACTTGTTCTAAGATAATTTGGTCAGGTTTTAAGCAAATCTCTTTCATAATTAAATTTAAAATGCTAATTTCTTCCATTTATTGAAGTACTCCAAGGCATAGAAATTTCAACAGCAGGAAGGAAGTTTATTTCTCAACTTGCACTTATTACTCAAGAGGCATCAAGTTGCTTATGAATTAACAGCAGGACAGGAATTGTCATTTCCTGATGTGAGACTATGACAGTTAGGGCAAAAGTCTGACCTGGTCATCATGTATCTTGGAATATGTTCTCAGACTGCTGAGCCTCATTTGCAGTTTACAGAAACAATGTGACTGTATTAAATAGAGGGGGATCCAGATCTTGGAGCAAGAATGTGAAGTCAGAGGTCTTGCCAAGCATATCTTTGGTGCTTAACCTTTGACTACATCTTCTCAGTGACTGGCATTGCCACAGGAAATGATGCTTTGTGGTTCAAAGAATTTGTTGGACTCATGGCTCAACAAACTAAAATATCAGCAAAATGAAATAGTATCATGCAACATACGTTACTTAGAGCACACAGTATTGGGAGAAAAGAATCAGCAGGACTCAGTCTGCAGCCTCAGATCTACCAAACTTGAGTCCACTAAAAGGAGGAGAAATGAAACAAGAGAAGGAACAGTCTGATCTCGGTGGGATGGGCAACAGGATGCCAGCAGACTCGAGGTCTTGTTTTCTTCCCTCTTCTATTGTAATGGTGAAATCAAGCACAACCCTGTGGGGCCCCTGGGCGTGGAAGCCTTCCTGTGTCCCCCATTTCTTGTTTGTAGGAAATAGGCTTCAGCCTCCATGACCTTCCCTGAGTTCCAAAGGACAGGTTCAAACAGTTGCTAATGAGGGAAGGGAGGAGATGCAGAGACAAGGGAGGAGTAGTCAAGAAACAACAGTGCAGAATTCCCCGGATGTCCAGTGGTTAGAACCCTGCACTTTCACTGCCAAGGGCCCCGGTTCAATCCCTGGTCAGGGAACTAAGATCTCAGAAGCCACAAGTTGTGGCCAAAAAAACAAAAAACAATAGTGCAGCCTTGGGACAGGATCCTGGTTCTGCCTCAGGGGATATACATAACAATATCTCTGAGCTCTTCTGCAAAACTAAAACCCCCAACAAATGGAAGATGTTAACTACTTGATGAAGCATTCTTCATTCCAGAGAGAAGGTCACAATTTGATAATCTTCAGAACCACATTAAGAACCCACCTGCCAATGCAGGGGACACGGGTTTGATCCTTGGTCTGGGAAGATCCCACATGCTATGGAGCAACTAAGCCCATGTGCCACAACTCCTGAAGCCCGCACGCCTAGAGCCTATAATCTGCAACAAGAGAAGCCACTGCAAAGAGAAGCCTATGCACCACAACAAAGAGAAAGCTCCCACTCACCACAACTAGAGAAAGCCCATGCACAGCAATAAAGACTCAATGCAGCCAAAAATAAATAAGTAAATAAATAATTGGGGGGAAACAAAAAAGAACCACAGAAGTTCATCAAGAGACTGCCTGAGGCCAGAGTAAAGGAATGCAGGCTCTGCACACACCCTAATCTTATCCAAAACCCCACCCTTGAAACATTGCTATAAACCTCCTCATCAAATCCTCCTTGGGTTGGACACAAAGTTTTGAGGGCATTAGCCCCCTGTGTCCCTCTTTGCCTGGCAAAGCAATAAAGCTATTCTTTTTGACTTCACGTAACATTCTGTCTCCAAGATTCAGTTTGGCACTGGTGCACAGAGGCTGAGTTTTGACACCAATGGCAGGCCCATGATAAATGTATGCAAATGTAACATGGAAAGTAATCTCTCAAAGATGACCTTGTGCCAAATGTTTCCCTGGTTTTCTTTGGCCTAGACTATGGATGATAATTAGCTTATTTAGAGTCAGGCCCTTCCAGTTTTCCTCCAAGCTAGAGCCAAGGGTGTTTATCTCACAGAAGGATCAGAGCCTTGCCTGCAGGGCTGGGAGTGAGAAAGGCCAGAGGGCAGGGTGAGAACACAGGGCGGTGTCCCTAATATGCCATTCCTTTCTCCCACTCCTACCATCTCAGAGTGGCTAGAGTTCACTCAAGGAACAGTGATTGTCATCTAAACTGGGGAACAGAGATACCTATCATTTGATGTGTAAAACCACTTCACTTTATACAAGCCCTTATTCAAAAATCTCCTCTTGAAGAACAGGATTAACACACTATAACCCTAGAGTAAAACATAGTCATAGTTTCATTAAAAGAAAAACGCAGAAGCAGTGACTTTTTTTGTAATCGGAAAGTTATAATCCCAAGGGGACTGTAGGCGCTTATCCTTGCACAGTGTTTCCTAGCATTGCTCTCAGTCACTGCTGAGCTCAAGCCAGCTCATCCCACTGCAAGGGCTGAGTGTTAAATTAATAATTCTGTTAGACGGTTATTAATTCTTGGTAGGAATTTGGTCATGGGAAGAAAGCTTATACCATGGAAATCAGCAAATGCTACAAATCGGGGCTAGGCTTTTTTTTTTTCCTTTTTTTCTTTTTTTTAAGAGCTACATTACCAACATGCTACTGCATAGTCATAATCCCTCTCAGATCTGCAAGAACATGGTCGGCTATTCCCTCCCCCTTCTATAGCCTCTGTCTTCTGTCCCACTGCCTCTGCTCAGGGACTTTGGACTCTTTTTTTATTTCCCTTAGCTGTCCTTTTCTCTTTTATTTATTTTTTTTTTTTCCTGGGGTTTATCATTCAGACAACTTTCATGCATGGAAGATTCTTGGAAATTTGCTCTCCTTGTGTAACAGGAAAGAGTTAAATCCAACTCAATGTTCATTCTATTTCTTTGACTTTAACCTTTGCTTTTCGCTGCTTTTGTTATTGTAATCATACATGATGGCCTGCCTCAGGGAATCCTGCCCCTTTGCCCGAATGTTAAACTAAAATGCCTCTGTTCAGCTCACAGGCAGGCAATCTGCCCTGCCCACCTGTGAATGGCTGCAAGAAAGAAGAAATTAACACAACCCCTCATGGAGGCTGGTCATTCCTGGGGATGTTTTGCAAGACTGATGGCCCTTTTACTTTACTTCCCTACCACCTCTCCCTCTCTATTCTACCTTTTTACTTTACTTCCTCACAGTCTCTCCCTCTCTGATTCTATAAAAGAAACTGGCATCCAGACCTGGATAAAATGGTTTTTTGGAGACACTAGTCTGCCATCTTGTTGGTCTGCCAGCTTTCCAAATAAAGTTGTATTCCTTGCCTCAACACCTTGTCTCTGATTCATTGGCCTGTTATGCGGCAGAGCGAACTTGGACTTGGTAACACTTGGACAGATCAGAGTAAAAAACTTTTGGGGGAAGGTGGGCACAAGCAAAAGCTCTGGAAATGAAATGCTAGAAGATGGAGGATTTATTCCTGTGGGATCATAAACCCACGCACCCCCCGCCTACATGTCCTGGGGCTGGTGAGGCATTCTGTTATCCCCAAATCACTAGTAATAGACACGAAGTGGGAATTCTCAATGACCAGCTCTCCTAATCAGCTTCAATCCCAGAACACTGTTTTATCTAAGCAACAACTGAAGTCTGTATGCCCTAGGAATAAAGTGTGTATTTGTGGATCACTTAAATATTCCTAAGTGAATGTGGAAAGAGACAGTGTTTTAGAACCGAAGGAGCCTTAGAAATAATCTTTTCCAACTTGCTTTTTAATCTGGTGAGTAAACAGAAGCACAGAGAAAGTGGCAGAACCAGGACTGGGATTCAGAACCCTAACTCCCACTTCTGGGAACTTTCAAATCTGCAACAATGTCTATTTTTTTAAAAAATATTATAACTAGCGCCAAGCTAATGTTCATTCAACTGAACAAATACTTTTTATGACTACCAGGTTTATATCTATTTGCACTTACTTATCCTAGGCACTGTACGAGGAGTTAGGGCTACAGACAAATTCCCCACTTTCCTAGAGCTTTTCTTTTGAGAATCAAGGTTATTTATGTTAGCATGACTCAATAACTCTGTGTTCCAGGAAATTCTTACCTAGAAAATAAAACTGTCATCCAACTGAGAACTCTATTGTTTGCTTCAGGAAATTTTTATGTCAGTTTATCCAGGTCAGCAATCTGTTCATTTTGGCTAACAGCCCATTAGATAATAGGCTGCTTATCAAGATTCCTGTGCATACTCTCACCTCACTTGTCTACCAACCCGAAATTATTATGTCAACAAACTTTGCCCAATTCCAGGCAATCCCCTGCCATGAATAACCTGTTCTAAATTTTTTTTATCTCAGTCCCCCTAATATCCTCCCTTTTGAGATACTATGATTCTGTCAAAAATATTCTTCACCATGTTAAATATATCTAACACTTACCTTTTCCTGATCAAAAGATTTTTGTTGTTGGTATTTCTGAAGAGGTAGTAGTGGCTCATTCTACTGGAGAATAGGATGTAAGAATGAGGAGTATATATTTATCAAGACCAGTTTGGGGGTAGTAGAGACCTTCACTTGCCACATTCTATAGAGAGGTAATTTGCCCTGGAAATGTCTGGCTGCATGTTGCTTTACAAACTTGGTAAGAACACAGAGTTTTTCTGTGACATTCCAATTAAAAAAAAATTCTACTCTTCAGCGCGTACTTTGGATTGGACATTCTGCTCTCTGATTCTGGGAGTTTGGTGCCAAAGTTCATAGGAGAATGCAGGAGTGGGTGACTGAATGCAAGTGAAAGAAAGGCAGTCATTGGAGAAGCAACTCTAGGAAGCCACAGAACATTATCCCAAACTAGATGGGAAAGTTTTTGATTTAATGTAATTTAAAAAATTATTGTTTTTATTTATTTTGCTTAGGGTTTAAGTCACTGTTTTCTCTAATTAGCCCTTTGTGTGAAATTCTCCACTTCCACCCCTGCCACCCTATTGAAAATACTATCTGTAGCCTGAAATACAGTAACCACAACCACTAAAATAACAAGGGCGGGATTTGGGGGGACCCTGATCTGGTCACAAGGAGGTGATCTCTGGAAGGCCTCATGGTGGTTTGGACGGCACAGCCCTCAAAGCTACCTCCTTTGCCTTTAATCCCATCTAATCTTTGATTATTCAGGCATTTAGCAGAAAGAACCTTCTGATTAGAGGACAGCAACCTACAGGTTAGATTAAGATTACAATGTGTAGAAATATCAGTTCCTTCAAGAGGAATTGTTCATTTGTTTATTTATTTATTACACACCTGCTGAGGTTTATCATCATGCTTTGTACTCCTGTCCTCAGAGACAAGGTCCAGCTTTTGTTCCAGAAGAGTTTACAGTGCGGGCGAGAGACCACCTGACACGTCACCTGACACCTGACAGCAATTCCAGGTAAACTGTCCTAAGTCCTTTAAGAATTCAGACTAAGGGCCACCTTACCACTGCCCCAAATTCCCTTGTGAAGTCAGGAGTCAGAATCTCATTCTCGTTAAGTGGAATTCACTCATTCTACAAATAGATATTGAGCACCTACTATGTTCCAGGTAGTATTACAGGAACTTTGGAGCCATGAGAGAGTAAAATGGACAGCAATCCCTGCCCTCATGGAGCTTTCATTCTGGTAGGAATTTGGTTTATCTTCTCCGGTACTGGATTTGTTTCCCCATGCCTGGCCGTGCCCCATGATGCTTTGCAGCACTCAAGGCAAGCAGGAAGGTTGAAGTAAGCAAGATGAGTCACCGGAACCCATTCTGAGAAAGTAAGGAACAGAACAAGGAAGCAGAAATGATTTCCTCTTGTAATTTTAAATCTTGCCTTAAGCATGCCTTTGAAAATTTCCAGTCCAAAATAATAATTCATGGACGCAATACACTTTCCCCTTCTATGAAGGCCTGACGTTGGATGTACCAGCCTGAAAGCTGTGTGAGAGGCTCTGTGGGGAGAGTGGAGAATGAGGGGTTCTGCTGGACCTGGAGGGTGGAAAACTGGGTCCACAGTCTCTCCTCTGCAACTAACTAGCTGTGTGACCACAGGAAGTGAGTTAGCATCTCTGTTACCCATGATAGAGCAATCTGAAACCGCCAAAGCCTTTCACAAATGTGTGAGCTCATTACTATACATATTAATGTCCAGGTTTACGGGTCTTGAGGCTATAGTAGAGGTCACAGTAAAGAACAGCGGCTGGGCAACAGCAGCCACGCTAGCAGGAATTAAAATATATGTTAAGTATCTGCTCCATACAGTGTGCCTCAGGGCACTGGCTTTTTCTGTGGATTAGTTTGTTTTAATTCTTACACCAACCTTGAAGCCGAATCTGGCCTCTCTATCCCGATACCAAACTAAATCTCGCAGACAGAGTTTTGGATGAAGTAGAAAAAAATAGCTTTATGCTTTGCCAGGCAAAGGGGGCCACAGCAGGTTAATGCCCTCAAGACTGTGTGACCCAACCTGGAGGGGTGTAGTGAGAAGTATTATAGTAATGACTCAAAGAGGGTGTGATCCGCTCGTGGACGTTCTTCTGATTGGTTGGTGGTGAGGTACGTGGGAGTCAGCACCCTCACCTTTCTGGTTCCAACCAGTCTGAGGCCTACCTACCATTAATTTCTTCCACCTGCTGGGGTTTCAGTATCTGCAAAAGAGCTCAAAGGTATTGCTACGTACATCCCTGGATGAGGAACCAGGACCTTACCGCAAGGCCGCACTGCTATTTCTCTTGACTCTTCCTCGCTTATCTCCGCATCCCCTCCCTTTCCTAATTAGCAGCTGCGTGAACCTTCCCCTTGGAACTCCAGGAATGTCATGGAGGCTGAATGAAGCCTATTTCCTGTAAGCAAGAAATGGGGCACACAGAAAGCCTTTTGTGCCCGGGAGCCCCACAGGGTCCTGCTCAGTACCAGCCTCACCAGGAAGGATTATCAGCCCTTCATCCATGAGTTAACTAGACCTCAGAGAGGTTGTCCTTAGTCACACAGGCAGTAAGTGGGGGAGCTGGGATTCTAGATTGGAGCAATATGACCGCACCAGGCAGCTGCCTTTTCCTAGGAAGTGGTACTATCGCAGGGTTTGATTAGAATACCGTTTCCCTTAAACAAAGAAATAATTGCTTTAAAAAAATTTTTTTTGTCCAGGAAAGACATTTTGATCATATTTAAATAAATTGAGCACAATTTCTTTTCTTCAAAAAAATTTTAAAGCAATTTATTGGGTTATGAATACAATGACTTTTCTGCTTGTTTTTTCAGCTTTATTGAGGTATAATTGACAAATAAAATTGTAAGATATTTAAAGTATACATTGTGATGATTTGCTATATGTATACATTGTGAAAGGATTCCTCCCATCTAGTTAATTAACATGTCCATCATTTTACACACTTATCTTTTTTTTTTTTTTGTAGAACATTTAACATCTAGCAAATTTCAATTATACAACACAGTATATCAATGATAGTCATTACGTTATACAGTAGATTCTCTGGACCATTTTTTTCTTTAAATATTTATCTGGTATAAAATGTCTGATATTTATCTGGTTCAGCTATTTGAATTATTTTCTAACATTAAGAGAGATTACAATAGCAATTTTATTAGTGGATTTGAGACTGAGTTTAGAGTATTACTTTGAGCAGATCTAAGTCTTTCAAAAATAATAACTCGTAAAAAATATAATTGAATTTCTGTAACACTTTGATAATGAAACCTATCACTTACTGAGTATATATTCTGTTAGACACTCGTTGACAAAAATGTACCTTAATTAGCCCTCACTCCTCTCTTCTGAGTTCCTTCCATCACTCTTGTGTTAGAGGTAAGGAAATGGAGACTAGAGAGAGATCTGCAAAGTCACACAGCAAGTCAGTAAGTTGTAGTGGTGGATTCAAACCCAGGTTACCCAGGGTAGACTACCTTTTACAGATACTGCTCTTGAATGCCATGTGACTCCAAGTGAGGGGTCAAGGGCCCCTCTGCTGAAGACAACAACAGAGCAGTATACACATGAAACTTTTAAAAAATCTTAAATTACACATATCCTGATTTTGCAGGGTCACACAATTATGGAGACGCTCTAAATGAAAGAACGCAAATTACAATGAAAAAATGAATATTAATTTTAAATAAGAAAAAATGTATAACAAATTGCAGATTCATAAAACTGAAAAGCACCACAAACAGAAAATTCAGATAGAAACAGTATGTGCTTATTAAATAACCTCTTGCAATACTTCTAAAATACTCTTACTCTTCAGTTTTGCTTACATACTCTTGATCTCCTCTTCACATAACAATGATTTTTTAAAGATGATCTTCTATACATAGAAAGATAGTTTATTCTTTCTGTTAAGATGATTGACCAAGATTTGTTTTTATTATAGAGAGCTGGATGCATAAAGCACGTGATTTCACGTACAGATGTACTTAATTATTTGTCATGCTATTTCAGGTACATGCTCTACAAACATAGCGTTCCAGTCAAATAGGAAAAAAAAAGCATGAAACAATTTTAATTGTATTCCCTGCATTATTAACTATATTCCTAAAACAATGGGGTTTGTTTAGTCAAGGGTTGATGTGAACTGAATCCTCTGCTCTTGGCTTCACATTTTGGTAATTGAAAGAATTTTCCCCAGACTAGCCTCTGGCTCTGTGTATTTCAATCTTGCTTCTCCCACACCCACATCATTTCATTGTTGTCCATCTTAAGACCCATTCTATTCCTTGCATCAGGAAGCTGGGTGAGTAGGCACAGTAAGTAGAGGGATATTCCTAGAAGCTAGTCGCACACCACGATGGCTGGTAAAAACAGAACCATTCGTAACATGACTGTGAACCAGTAAAATATATATCACTAAATCTAAATTTAAACATCCTTGACGCAACTTCTCAGCCAGATCTCAAAAACATAGCTAGATCAATGTATAAGCAGACGTGTAAAGGAGGAAAGTGGGAGTGAGAAAAATACGCAGTCGTAACCAATTTAGTTGAAGTATATGACTTCAGCAAATTTTATAAAAATATATGACTCTTGCCAGCCCCCCTCCCTTAGGCATTGAGAAAAGGCTAAACCAGTGAGGGTCCTGGAGCTTGAACTAATTAGCTTTGTGTTATATCCACCTAGGGCTGTGATGAAGTTCTCATCTATCTGAGTGGCATCATTGCTTAAGACATGTAAAAATGTTCATCCTTATGTTTAGGTTAGTAAATATGACCCTAGTAACTAGTAGCAGTGACAAATATAAGAGGATTCTGTTGTATGGTCAAAATGGTGAATCAGATCTAGGTCACTGAAATATTTTTATGAAGAACTTACATTATTAGGGTAGGTTCAAAGAGATTTTTCTTTCCTTGGTTTAGTATTTTGAGCTAGTCACAAAGATTTCTTTCTGCCTTTTCTGGATGTCCACCCAAACCACTCTCACATCTGCTATATTAAAATTTGTGTTAAATTTTAATTTATCAAATTTATAAACTAACTCTCACTTGGTTTCCTCTTTTGTAAGTCTTAAAAGTAAAATTAACATGGGAGATTTTTGTCAGTGGCTGATTTATTGTCAGGGTAAACATGCCTACGACTGTTTTTCTCTGCAGGCACCTATGATAGAATTGTTGGGGGAAAGGGGTTTTAAAGGGAGATTCTGAAATGGTTGGGAAATTCCACAATTGTCCTTTGTAGCCATATCAACAAATGACCTCGTCCAGGCTCCGTGATTCATGCGTCAGGCAGGCTGCTGCTGGAATGGAGTCAACAGCGGGAAGCTGGGCTCAGACCCAGGAACGCTCAGCCGCTGGCCGGAACAGCTAGGAAAGGTTTCTTCTTTCCAGCAGATTTTTCTTGAATGTTCACTCTGAGTGAGGTGCTTGGGATTCAAATTCAGCTCCTGTTGTGAAGGGGAAAGAAACCAAGAAGTCACTTAGGAAGGGGTACAGTGGGCCATAGGAAGGCTCATAGACAGGAGAGGGCCAACTCTGAGATCTTAACCTGTATGGTGAGGTAGAGGGTGCAAGAATGAACTTTCAGGAAGCGCTCAAGCAGTGGTGTGACCTGGGTTGAATTTTAAAGTTTGCTTTGGTTTGGTCATGTAAAAAAGGGGAAAGATACTCCAGACAGAGAGAATAGTATGAGCGAACATTCAGAGGTACGAGAATTTGAAAGACTGAAGCTGACGGTGGGAGGAGAGAGAGATCTAGAAAGAAGACTGGAGAGAATAGAGGGGCCAAGCAGGGAAAAACTTTTATCAGGGCAAGAATGTAAACGATCCTGAAGACCGTGGCGAGGGGGTAGACATTGATGATAAAGCCTGGGAAAAGCCATGGCCAGCTTCATGTTTTAGAGAGTTCACTCGGCAGAAGTGAGTGAACAGTGGAAGGGGAAAGCTCGGGCTCAAACCATTTAGGAGATTTTCTATGGTAATCTGGGGCCAAGAACGGTGGACTCAGTCTAGTGCAGTGGAGCTAGGAAGGGAAAGGAAACGCACTAAGAAATTATTTAAAACTTTTAAAAGACTAGTAGTGTTACATGTTGGAAGACTTCACAGATGCAAGTAGAAGTAGAAATTCTGGCCAGACACTTGTGAAACAGAAGTACTGATTGATATTAAGAAATGCTGACAACACACTAGAAGGTGAAATAAACAATATCTAAAGTTGTGGCATACACACAACACACAAGATTGAAATGAAATATACCAAAACCCTAACAGCCATAATCTGGATGGTGACATGCCGGATGATTTTTATTTTCCCTTTTATATTTTTATGTACTCAAAATGAATCATATTTGTAATGCAGAACTGTGACAAAAGTTAAGGTGAAAAGAAGGATGAAAGGAAGGAACTGCAAAAAAGGAGGAAGGAAGAGAGGAGACAGATTTCAGAGCTGTTGAGATATACGCAGTGGTGTATGGTAAAGAGAGAGAGCTATGATTCCTACAGAGGCCTCTTTAACTTAACCTATTCTAGAAGTTTCTACAAAGCAAGCATTATAGGCTATAGGACCTAGGTTGGGTATATAGTCGGTGGGAGGAGTAAACATGCGATTGGAGCCAGGGTAGGAAAGTCCATAAGTTGTGTTCTTCTGACTGTCCGTTAGTTTAGCCATGGCTGCTGAGGTGACGGGAGGGGAATGCGTAATGGGTTTTGCAGGAAAGCAGCAGACTTTGAGTCTGGTTTCTGGGATAGAGGCTGCACTGCTGAAGTCAGATCCCTGACTGGCTACCCAACTCTTCCCCATCCCTGTCCAGCCCTCGGCTCTGCTTTCCTGACTCAGAGTAATTGATGCCTTGGTTGCTTGTATACATTGAGAATTTGAATGTGTTGGAACACAACATTGTGGTAAATACCCAGTCGTGAACTGCCTTGGTAGCTGCTTTTTCTTTTCTGAGCCCTTGGAAAAGGAACCATAATACTCATAATTATATTAATAACAATAGTCACAATGATGACTAAAAATTACGGGCAATACAATATATTTCCCTAAAGATCTAGGAATAATATCAACAGCTTCACTGAGTGTTCAAAGGCTCAGATTTGGGGGGGGGGGGCGTCATTTTTTTTCCAAGACGAGTCAGCAAGTGGCTTGAAATTCTGTGCAATATCTTCCCTTGTTAGAGCTGTCTCTATGACTACGACCAGCGCTTCCGGAGGAGAGACCATTTGGATGTAGATGCTCTTTTCTCACTAGGAGTACCCACTTCTCTTTCTGCATGCCACCTTTGCCATAAGAAGTCTGTGCTCAAACCCAGAGTTCAGTTCACAAATGCATTCCCCCAACATGGTTGAAAGGTCCTGTCCATGTGCTCCCATGGCCTCTGCGCCTATCTATATTATGACACTCCTCCCACTGCATTTTACTTGCCTGTCTGTATTCTCACTAGATTTTAAGATCTATAAAGAAATTACATCTTATTCACTGTTGTGTTCATAGTATCCACCACAATGCCTGGCACATAACATGCTGAAGAGGTATTTGCTAAATAATTAATAACAGATTTTATTGAGTAACATTGTTAAAATAATAAACAAATGATTAAGTTCAGAAAGAATACAAAAGTTAAAAACAAGAAGAACCAAATACTTAGAACATTTGCTTCCCTTCGCTAGGGAGCACTTTAATGTAGACTTCACACCCCTTCCCCCAGTGCACACACATACACATGCCTTACTGCTGCTTTAAGCTCCTGAAAAGAGGAAAGGTGCTAGATCAAAATAAAGTATCTACTGCTTGTAACTACTGCAAGGCTCTTGGACAGTACTCTTATCCCCAGAAACTGAAACTATTCTTAGAAAACAAGATGAAGAACAGCGGGAACAGAGCAAGGGAGTCTCATTAAGCAAGCCTTTTTTTCTAGGGCACAGATTGATACTTTGTCTTTTTTGAGGGAGTGCAAAATTATTTTAGCTGTTGTTTGTGCATATGGAAATAGGGATATATATTTTTATATGATGCAGTGAGCAGTACAAAACATCACCCTGGGTTATTGCTGCTCCAAATGAATCTAATCAGGAAGACATATGAGACAGATCCAAACTCAGGAATTCTGTTTCGGAATAAAGAATATGACAACAAAATGCAGTATATAATTGTAGATTTGGATCCTCGAATAGTTACATCTCTCTCTGTCTCTACCCACCAACCCATTCATCATTCATCCATCTATCCATCCATGTATCCATCTATCTACCTATCTATGTAAAGAATACCACAGGGACGATTGTCATAAAGTGGATAAAGTCCATAGATTAAATAATAGTATTGTATGACTGTTAACTTCCTAGTTTTGATCATTGTAACTGGTTACAAGAGAATTTTCTTGTTCTTAGGAAATACTGGGAAATCTGAATGAAGTGTATTCTAGAATTCTTTATACTCTTCTTTCAACTTTTCTGTAAGTATAAAGTTATTTCATATATAAAATAGATAACCAGCAAGAATCTACTCTATAGCACAGGGGAGCTATACTCAGTATTTTTAATAACTTATGGGGGAAAAGAATCTGAAAAAGAATATATATATGAACGAATATATATATCTGAATCACTTTGCTGCACACATGACATTAATACAGCAATATAAACCAACTATACTTTAATAAAAAGTTAATTAAAAAAATATCCTGGGCTTCCCTGGTAGCGCAGTGGTTAAGAACCCGCCTGCCAATGCAGGGGACATGGGTTTGATCCCTGGGCCGGGAAGATCCCACATGCCGCGGAGCAACTAAGCCTGTGTGCCACAACTACTGAGCCTGCGCTCTAGAGCCTGCGAGCCACAACTATTGAGCCCACGTGCTGCAATTACTGAAGCCTGTGTGCCTAGAGCCTTCTTGTGCTCCGCAACAAGAAGCCACCACAATGAGAAACCCACACACCACAATGAAGAGTACCCCCCATTCACCACAACTGGAGAAAGCCCGAGCGCAGTAACAAAGACCCAACACAGTCAAAAAAAATTAAAAAAAAAAAAAAAAAAAAAAAAAAAATATCCTGCCCAGCTTCCACGAGCTTCAGCATTTGATTAATGTGTGAAATACAATACAAAAGAAACTGGAATGAAATTTTTAAGACTGTGAAACGTTTTCAAGAATGGAAAAAAATTTTAAAAAAAAGTGGTAGATTCTTAAAATTTGTTCATAAATAAACCATGTGAATGAAATTTTCATACTATGTTCCATTAAAAAATAAAAAAAAATTTAAAATTAGGGATATAAGTACACATAATCAAATTGAGAGATATGTGCTGTTATGGACTGAATGCTTGTGCCTCACTGCCCCAAAAACTCGTATGCTGAGACCTGTCCCCAGTGTAAAGGTATTTGAAGGTGGGGCCATTGGGAAGTGATTAGGTCATGAGTGTGGAGCTTTCATGAATGGGATTACAGGCATACCTTGGAGATAGGTGGGTTCTGTTCTAGAAAACTCCAATAAAGTGAATATCTCAATAAAGTGAGTCACAATTTTTTGGTCTCCTAGTGCATAGAAAAATGTTCACACTAGACTGTAATACATTAACTGTGCAGCAGCATTGCCCAAAAAACCAATGTACATACCTTATATTAAAGGCACTTTATTGCTAAAAAATGTTAACCATCACCTGAGCTTTCAGTGAGTCCTAATCTTTTTGTTGGTATCGAGTCTTGCCTCGATATTCATGGCTGCTAACTGATGAGGGTGGTGGTTGCTGAGGTTTGAGTGGCTGTAGCAATTTCATAAAATAAGGTGACAATGAAGTTTGCATTACCAATTAACTCTTCCTTTCATAAACAATTTGTCTGTAGCCCACAATGCTGTTTGACCGCATTTTACCTAACTTCTTTGAACTTATTTTCAAGATTGAAGTCAATCTTTCCAAACCTGTCACTGTTTTATCAACTGGGTTTACGTAATATTCTAAATCCTTAGTTGTCATTTCAACAATCTTCAAAGCATCTTCACTAGTATATTCCGTCTCAAGAAGCCACTTTCTTTGTTCATCCATAAGAAATAACTCTTCATTCATTAAAGTTTTTATCATAAGATTGTAATGATTTAGCCACATCTTCCGGCTTCATTTCTAATTCTAGTTCTCTTGCTATTTCCACCACATCTGCAGTTACTTCCTCCACGAAAGCCTTGAGCCCCTCAAAGTCATCCATGAGGGCTGGAATCAACTTCTTCCATACTCCTGTTAATGTTGATAGCTTGATCTCTTCCCATGAATCATGAAAGTTCTTAATGGCATCTAGAATGGTGAATTTTTTCCAGAAGGTTTTCAATTGATTTCCCAAATCCACGAGAGGAATCCCTATCTATGACAGCTATAGCCTTATGAAATATATTTCTTGTAGAATAAGACTTGAAAGTTGAAATTACTCCTTGATCCGTAGGCTGCAGAATGGATGTTGTATTAGCAGACATGGAAAACAACATGAATCTCGTCACGCATCTCCATCAGAGCTCTCGGGTGACTGGGTGCATTGTCGATGAGTATTAGTATTTTGAAAGGAATCTTTTTTTCCTGAGCAGTGGGTCTCAACAGTGGGCTTATAATATTCAGTAAACCATGTTATAAACAGATGTGCTGTCATGCAGATTTTGTTGTTCTATTTACAGCGCATAGGCAGAGTGGATTTAGCATAATTCTTAGGGGTCCCAGGATTTTCAGAGTAACAAATGAACGTTGGCTTCCACTTAGCATGACCAGCTGCATTAGCTGTTAAAGTCAGAAGAATCAGCCTGTCCTTTGAAACTTTGGAGCCAGGCATTGACTTCTCTCGAATTGTGAAGGTCTTAGATGGCATCTTCTTCCAATAGGAGGCTGTCTCATCTCTATTGAAAATCTGTTGTTTCATGTAACCACCTTCACTAATGATCTTAGCTAGATCTTCTGTATAAGTTGCTGCAGCTTCTGCGTTAGCACCTGCTGCTTCACTTTGCATTTTTATGTTATGACGATGGCTTCTTTCATTAAATCTCATGGACCAATCTCTGCTAGATTCTGACCTTTCCTCTGCAGCTTCCTCACTTCTCTCAGCCTCACAGAATTGAGGAGAGTTTGGGCCTTGCTCTGAATAGGCTTTGATCTAAGGGAATATTGTGGCTGATTTGACCTTTTATCCAGACCACTAAAACTTTTTCCATATCAGCAATAAGGCTGTTTTGCTTTCTTATCATTTGTGTGTTCACTGGAGTAGCACTTTTTAATTTCTTTCAAGAACTTTTTTTTTTGCATTCACAATTTGGCTAAGTTTTTAGCACTAGAGGCCCAGATTTCAACCTACCTCAGCTTTCAAAATCCCTTCTTCACTAAACTTAATCATTTCTCGTTCATGATTTAAAATGAGACGTGTGACTCTTCACTTGAACACTTAAAAGTCATTGCAGGATTATTAATTGACCTAGTTTCGATGTTGTTGTATCTCAGGGAATAGGGAGGCCCAGGAGAGGGAAAGAGATGGGGGGATAGCTGGTCAGTGGAGCAATCAGAACACACACGTTTAATGATTAAGCTCATGGACATGGTTCGTGGTGCCCCAAAACAATTATAATAATCATATCAAAGATCACTGATAACAGATCACCATAACAAATTAAATAATAATGAAAAAGTTGGAAATATTACCAGAATTACCAAAATATGACACAGAGACAAAAAGTGATCAAATGCTGTTGGAAAGATGGTGCCAATAGACTTGCTCGATGTAGGGTTGTCACAGACTTTTAATTTGTAAAAAAATACAATGTCTGCAAAATGCAATAGAGCAAAGCACAATAAAATGAGGTATGCCTGCAGAGCCCTTATAAAAGAGACCCTAAATAGCTCTCTCACCCCTTCTGCCATATGAGGACACAGTGAGAAGAAGGCTGCCTATAACCAGAAAGGGGATTCTCACCAGACACCCAATCTGCTGGCACCTTGGTCTCAGACTTCCCAGCCTCCAGAACTCTGAGAAATAAATGTTTCTTGTTTAAGCCACTGAGCCTATGGTATTTTTGTTACAGCAGCCCTAACAGAATAAGACATGTACATTAAACAAAATAGTTCTTATACCAAATCAGTTAAACTTTAAGCATGCTGAAAATTTGTTGAGACCTAGGAGTGTTTGTTTGGATTAGTTTCAAAGTGCAGAGGGACATAATGGACTTTGTGTAATTTCCAGTAACGGTGCAAAGATGAGGGCCCACACATGCTTAGTGTTGCAACAGTATAAAAAGCCTCAGGAGCACTGCAGCCAACACAAGGCCCCAGAGACAGCCAACCACGCCAGTGTCTGGGGCTGCAGGAAACTGGAAAGAAAGGATCCAGGGTAAACATGACTCCCAGGCTGACCATTGCTCTATTGCTTTCTTGGCAGGTCCATGCTTTCTGTAGCACCGTGTGAAGGTAGGCGCATCCTTCTGATCACTAGGGCTTCCTTTTGTCTATCCATGATCCTCAGCAAGCAAGCCTATCCAAATTACTTTAAGAACAAATGTTTATTTTTATTCAAACAAAAAAAATTCATTTAAAATTGACAGGGCTGCAAAATGACTTCCGTGGGCCATAGACACTTTTACCTTTGTGGGGTTCTCCCGTCATGATGATACCAACATTAAAAAATTGTTTTTGATATAACTTCAAATACTTCAAATTTTTATCTGCTTTAGGCAATGTTTAGTAGATTTCTGTGGGTCCAAAAAATTTCACCTTTTTCTGTTGTGAGAAAAAAAGTAACACTTTCTTTGACTCTTTCGATTTCAAAAGAAATTAAAATAGTTTTTCAAAGGCCTCTAAAATGATTAGGCATAGCAGACACAGGGCCCTAGGCACTGTGTCTGCTATGCCTAACACATGTCGGCTCGGATTGAATTAGATTTTGAAATATTTAGGCTCTGTTTCTATTCCTTTAAGGAAGGTGTAAGTTTTGAATTCATATAAGCATTTGGTTGCTAAAAATCAGATCTTGTAGCACATATATTTATATGTCTGAATGTTAGTTGAATTTTATAGAGCTATGTATCACTATACCTAAATGCATTTATAAGTTATATTCCACTGGGAGCTGCAGTTGATAAATATTGTCCATTAACATCGAACCAGGTAACCCATATATTTTTAGTCAGCATTCTGTTAACGAAGGCTCAGACGACTGTCATTTCCTATCTGTTTTGAAGACCCCATGATGGATCCTAGACCCTCCTGAGATCCTCTTCTATACAAATACTATCTTGTTTTTAACATGAGGTTTCTGCATTTGAATTTTTTCTTTTATTAACCTTAAATAATTTTTTTTAAAAAAACATAACACATCTCTGTGTCATAGTCATATGTTATCTATTAATTCTTTCTAAAGTTGAGATCATAGCTGACCTCCTGTAAATACCATTATGGTGTCACAGAGGACTCTTCAAAATCAAGTAGAAGAAAAAGTGTCATATGGAGATTCAACGTTAATTTTGAAAACTACAAATATTAGTCTTCATATAGAAAGTTATTCAAAGTAGTCAGTGAAAATCATTTTAAAAGAAAGGAAATGGATGCCAAGGGATGGCCAAAAAAGTAATCTTTCATTTGCAGCAAACTGTTTCTTAAAATTAAGACTTTTTTGTGGCCCTCCAATCATCATATTAGACTTGAAGGAGTATGTAGCAGAGTTATAACTTTTAATGAAACCAGTACCTATTGCCTTATTGTTTTCACTGCTTCCATTGCACCAAGTATGAGTGCAGTGTTTCAATGCCAGTGGTTGATGACAGGTTCCACTCCTTTCCATCCAAAATGTATCAAAGAATGAAGAATGATTCAGAATAGATTACAATGTAAAAGTTGAGAAATCACATAAATGCTGTTAAAAGTGCTGAGTTATTTTGCTTCTGAAAATGTAGAAGATCTAGGTGCTGGGTGTTCAGTGGTAAACAAGGACGAGAAATATCTCTGTCCTTATGAATCTTAATGTGGTACAGATGTCTGTTTAGTTTTAGCTCCAGTGTTCCCTTACTTCTGAATCCTAGAGCAGTAGTTTCATTTATTTGATATAAGCAGATTCCAAAACACAGCCTGGGGAGCTGGTTAACCTCCATCATGTAGAGTTAAAGTAATTGGAGAGGCAGGACAGAGTTTCTGAAATAATAATTAAGTTTGAAATGGGAATTAGTGTGATCAAAGCAACACTAGATGCATGCTGGCCACCCTAGCAATCTGACTCCAGGTAATCTGGGAATTCCTTTCCCTGTGACTGCTGGATCCGATGGCCTTTGGCAATGCAAGTGAATTGCTGCCGTGGCTACCAGAAAATTGTGATGAAATCCTTTTGGGACCATTTCAGTTCACCACTGAACTCAAAGGACTGTGATTTCAGTAGCAAAGGAATATCTCAAAACAGGCAAATATTTCATCTCCCCATTTTTTTTTTTAGCTCTTTCCCAAAGACCTGCAGCTCTGCCTAGACCAGCAGCAAAAGTGGGTGCAGACAGTGGTACAGATAGTTTTGAGGAGGTAAGTTGATTTTTCTCAATTAAGAGTCTTCATTTATTATGGAATGAATAAGGACAATTCAGAAAACTCAGTTCCTCAATTACCTGATGGAATCTTACTAACTCCAATCCCCACCCCCTTTTTTTTTTTTTCACTGCTGCTTAAAAGTTTTCTTTCATGTATTTGCCTCTTTAATAATAGGAAAAAAATGGCAGCAATAGCAACTTTGCTTTTTTAATAACTGAAAATGTAGAGCAAAACAGTAAACCTAAAACAATTTCTCAAAAAAAAAAAAAGCACAACAAAAAAGTTTCTTTACTTTTACCTAATTCATTGTTTGTTATCAATAGCTTTGAGGGATGAGAAAAATAAGTGATAGAAAAATAAAAGGATAATTCTTCCATGGTTTCCAAAAATTTCTCAGTGAATATGCTAGTGAAACTTCAGGTAAATAAAATCAGAGCTCTAGCCAGTTCAGTTGGGTTCCCCACCCATATGGTCTATCTTCACTACTTCGGTACTCACTGTATTTAGTCTTTCAAAGCTATCTCTGGCCACCAGAGTCCAATATACTAGCAGAACCAAAGACTGGAAATACTGGGAAATTAATGCCCCTGGAAGCAGCCTTTAATTAATGACTCATTAGAGTAGTGTGTAAATAGCCCAGCTCCCTTGCTCCTCAGGTGGGATAACTCTGAAACACCTTGTACATTGTTTCCAGTGAAGCTCCAATTAAGGCATAGTAGTAACTGGCACTTTGTTGATTGCCTTCTCTTTCCTTTGCTGTAATCCACAACCCCCACCCCCACCCCCACCCTGCTCTTGTTTACTGGGATCACTTCCAAAATAAACTACTGACACTTGAATCCATATCTGAGTGACAGCTTTTAGGGACAACCAAACTGAGACAGTAGCTTTGAATGCTCTGCAGGACTGGAAACCAACCATTGTGCTTAGTTTCTCCTGAATTTCTAAAGTGGGATAAAAATATGCCACTCCATATCACACAAGAGAATTGTGAGGACGTGCAAAAATTCTTTGTTTTTCAATAGTCATATAAAATATTATTTTCAAGTGTAATTTAGTTAAATATAATATATGTACATAGATAGATGGATTAACCAAAGTTAACATAGACAATTATAAAGAAAAAAATATTAAGAGGATAATATAATGACCTAGCAGAACATTTATATTTATTTTAGGTTCTTAATGATGTTCCATTAGAGAGCTTTTGGTGATGCTGCTCGCCTCTTTTCTCTGCTGGTGTACCCTGCTTATCCTGCTTTCATTTGCACTCAGCTATGGCCATGAGACTCTTGTGTTAGCACAACACCCCTATAATAGTTTCATTATATTGAAAAACAAAATAGCAAGGATTCCCTTGACATTGTGTTCAGTGTCATTGTTTATTGGTTAAAGTTATTTATTATCTACCATAGCTAGTCATTATTTTATTCAAATCAATGTCTTTTGTCAACACCAAGTTTTATTTATTACACTTTTAAAAACATATTTATTCATATGCTCCCAAAGACAGATTCTTTTTCTCCCATCATTTTGGTAGTTTGGAAATATACCTTTACTCCATTCTCTCTCCTTCCTTCTTTCCTTTCTTCCTCTCTCTCTTCTTTCCTTCTTTTGTTTCTTTTCTTCATCCCTCCCTTCCTTCCTTGTAAACGTAAACTCTTCTAGAAAGCTTTTTATTTTATGAATCACATTTTGACTTAGAAAATTTAAAATCTTCCTGTTATATCTTTATTTTCAAAATACAGAACTAATTCTAGAGAGGGTTCATATACTTGAGTCTGTTAGTTTGGAAATTTTCTCTCAAGTCCTCATAACAAATTATTTTAAAAAGTCCTCTCAGTTTAGATACTTTTCAGTTAAAGGGGATAGGAAACACAACTGATGGTGAGATTATCAGCCAGATAAACAAATAAAATTTACACATATGAAGTAAAATCCTCTGATAATATGACCCTGAGAGTAAATTTACTAGCTTTTATTGCGTATCTAAATTGTGCCATACAGTTTACATCTTATTAACTATTCACAATAATGCCATGAAGTAGATGGAATCCCCATTTTATCAATGAGAAAGTTGAGGCTCAAAGAAGTTGAATAACTTGTAGACTTAATCTGAGTAGTAACAGGATAGTAAAGCCAGGCAGATGCTGAAAGGAAAGATAACCTGGTTGGAGCTAGTCAGGATGCTTAGTTCCAGCTACTATGCTCTGTTATCACACTACCTCCAGGACACCCAGACTAAATAATGTTGTACAGATTGTAAGGCCTAATGTAGATTTATAAGGTTTGGACTAGCCAGGATATTGATTGTGTTAGAAGTTCTGATTATCTTGGATCCATAGCACTTGAAGAATTTGTTTTCCCCTTTGCTGTCTCCTGCTGCTGCTTGTTTCAAGACAGCTTTGTGAGATCACATGTATAGTTAACTGAGGTTTAAGAATGTGACCATGTGGTTACTTCCACTGACAACTGGGCTTCAAACAGACAGCTTCTTCTTCCTTAGATCAAATTTCTCTTCATTTTGAATCCACAGTCTATCCAAAGCTATACATGCTGTCCAGTCGGGGCAGATTATTAGCTTTAGGAGAGGATCTGATTATTACCCACTTTCTCCCAGGTAACAGACTGGCCTGACAAGTGAGTTGGCGGTAGACAATAGGAGGAATATCCATAGTAGTAACCATTTTCAGAAACCAAAACTTTTCTTCATAAGTGCTTTACATGTCCCAATGAGAAGTGAACTTTTTCAAGGGTTATAAGAGTGAATATAGTCATACTATAAGGAAATAAAGCACACAATTATTTGCTTGAAACATAAATCTATAGGCTTCTGTTGCCATCAAATGGAACATGTAGCTGGATTGACTTCCGAAGATAACTTTCAAAGCTACGTTAAATATTATTATAAACTACCTTTGAATCCATCAATAAACTGTCAAAAACATGAGAAAAACTTAAACAAGGGAATAAGTAGAAGTTGGAATGCTCTGTGTGTGTTATATACTTTTGTCTAATTATCATTGCTCTATATCTTATCTGCATATGTGTAATCCTCATAACAACTCAAAGTAGGTAGTATCATTTCTACGTCTAACAGATGAAGGAACCAAGGCACAGAGAAGTTAAGCAATATGTTTATGATTATATAACTAGAGGGTTCAAAGCTGGAGGAAAACTTAGGTATTCTTATATATCTACAGACATGCAGATATATAGAATTACATATACATCAAGGCATATTAGAGTTGATGAGAGTAGTTTCATGCAATAGTTAGGAGACAGACTGGAAACTGTGAGTAAAGATAAAGCAGATTGAAAAGTATTCCTATTAAGACTTAGTACAGTCAGAGATAATTGGGGCACATCTGAAATGTGTCTCCAACAGGTTAATTTAAAACATGATGAAAATTTCATCTTTCCACAGTGAGTTTTCAGCTTATTCAATTAATTAATTACAACAAAGCAAGAAGGAAAAGACAATCCATTACAAAATGTGGGAGAACAAATATAGGCAATTCACAGGGAAGTAAAACAATGTAAGCCAATATGCATGTGAGATGCCAATACTCATTGCCCTTCAGAGAAATGCAAATTAAACCACATCGAAGAGCTAAGAAATAATATATCAACTAACTCTGAGCATTAGTATATGGAGAAATGGGAACTCATACGTTGCCCAAGGGGAATGTAAATTCATATAACCACTTTGGAGATGATGAAGTAGCTTTCTAAATTACTTTCTACCTGCAACAAAAGTGGACATATAGACAGGATATAGTTGATGGAGAGTGAGGTGTGCTGGGTTTCATGGGAATTGTCCAAGATCGTAAGAAGGAGGATCATTGGAACTAATCTCTAAGTCAGCGCCTATGAACACCTACATTCAAAGTACTTTTAAAAAGATTGTATTATTCTGAAGCTAGAACCTAGAACTTGTAATTGCGAGCGTGATAATGTCCATGGTAGAAGTTTTGAGATCCCCAAAACACGGTACGTTATAGAGAAGATAAAATTCCTTGAATAAGTTGTAGGATTATAGAAAGAGATAGACCTGGTTAATCTGGTCATATAGATCTAAAATTTATAGTAGGAAGAAGGGGCATTGACAAGACTTTTTATTCTTTTTAAAATGTAGGTATATTAGTGCCACAGCATGCCAATGAAAATTAATTACCTCAGTAGAAGATAGAGGTGGGGAAAAAAATAAAGCAAACTCCTTTTCTCTCCTGAGCATCATTATAGAAAACCCCATGAGTCAGATCTAAATAGCTTTTATTTAGGAGAAGCTCAAGTAATTGGGAAATAGGAGGATAAACTAGAGGGGAAGATTTGTGTTAGGGTTGAGGTATATTCTCTAGATGGAAAGGATACTGGATATATATAAGGGAAGCAAGAAATGGTAACTGAGTAACTGAAGGCTATTAAACAATCTTGGAGAATTATTTTTGGTAGAGACGAATAGTCTAGGAACATCTGTTAAGAAACAGTTGACCAATACAATTATTATGGAATCTTATCATGAGAATACCTTTCAAGCTGTTATAGTGCAAAAGAATCCTGGGGAAAATGTGGCTGACTATTGGTTTCTGTACTTCTTTTGGTCAACTAAGGCTGGCTGACAAATATTTAGTTGCCATACCCTGTTATGAACTGTTCAGTTTGTTGTGAAGCCAGGGTTTCACAGTTAGATTGTGAGATGATAATACCAGGTATGAAAAGCTGTTGAAAATAAGAAGAAAACCACTTTTTCCTTCTCAAAAAGATTTTTGTATGAATTCTAATAGATACTTCTTGGCTTATCTGAGAAGTCCCGATAAGATTCAGTACCTAAAGAGGAGATGGTCTGTGTTGAAACTCACTGGGAAGAGCTAGTTTAACTCTGACAATGGGTGGTAGCAGAGGCAGCTGATGCCTCCCTTTTCAGATGCAGCACTAGAAACAAACACTTAGGTAAGAGCAATCACTTTTTTAGGAGTCCAGGGGTCAATGATGCAATCTGTGGTGTCCCTGTCCAATGAGGAATGGTTGTTTTATCTTTGTCAGCCCCATTCTATTGTGAAATTCAGGTGAGTTTTTTTTTTTTTTTTCCAGATATGGGTCCTCTGGGCCAGACCTTCTGGCACCTGAGGAAATTCTCTGAGCTAATCAATCTCTCTCTCTCTCTCTCAAGCTTTAATGAGAGAGAGAGTTTTTTCCTACATAAACTGCACATATTTAAAATGTACAATTTGATGATATTTGATATACATATACATCTACAAAACCATCACCAGATTGATGCATCACCAGAAACCATTCATCTTGGTAATTAATATATCCATCACCCTCAGAATTTTCCTCCTGCCCCTTTGTAATCTCTACCTCCAACCCTACCTCTCAAGTCCCCAGGAAAATACTGATCTGCTCAGAGACTCCCAAGAAGAGTGGTCCTAGGGATTAAGGTGAAGCTGCAAGCCTTTATCTGATCTAGTTCAAAAGTCATGCCATATTGCTTGTGCCGCATCCTATTTGTTAAGCAAGTCACTAATATCAACTGAGATTCAGGGAAGGGTACTTAGATTCTACCTTTCAATGGAAGGATTAGCAAAAAATTCTCAGCCATCTTTAAATTATGACAAAAAGATTGAAAGCCACTAGAATAGCCTAACCTTCCCACCTTATAGATAGAGATACCAAAGCATGGAGTTTTGATGTGGCATCGATTTTAAGTAAACAAAATTAACTCTAATTTTAAGTGAACACAATTAACTCTAAAGTTCCAAATGTGGTTCTCAGGACTGAAAACTTTAAGTCAAAAGCTTTGTTAGATACCTGCCACATTGCTTTTGACCTCTCAATAAAAAACACTGTTAGCGGTCTGCTTAAAACTTCGCAGGAGAGAGCCTTCCAATTCCTATCTACTTCTCATAGTGGGCTAGAAAAAAGAAAAACCTAAATCTTCAAGGTACATGGAAAACATTCACAGATCCCATAGAAGAAAAGGTGTGATCATTGCAAATACTCTGCATTATGTGGTTTCTGCCATCTTTCAGTCTCACAATTTCATATTGCAAACCTGTTTAGGGTATTACCAAGAAAGAAGAGCCGCACTTCAAAACATCCAAGAAAAGATTTAGATCATTAGAGAAAGTGTGGTCACAGATTAACTTTTTTAGAAAGCAGATTCGGATGAAAAGTTTTGGAGATCTATTGAACAACAAAGTGCACATAGTTAACACTACTGTTTGTAAACTTAAACATGGTTAAGGTAGTAAATTTGATGTCATGTGCTTTTTATCACAATAAAAAAGAAAAACAAAAAACAGGAGGCAAATTCTCAGATGATTTTGGAGTCTAAGACATTTATTAAGGATCAGAACCTAAGAAAAGAAGTGTGAATATGAACAATGAAAAAAAAAAAAAAAAAAAAAAAGAAAAGAAGTGTGAGGAAGCGGAATTGGGCAGCGGGGAAGCGTCAAATTGCTTTGCAAGCCCTACATAGACAAACCAGCAGGGCAAGCCCCGGAGCAAATACTGTCATCCCACCTAGGACTAAAATGACCCACCTTTGTACTCTCACTGAGCCACTGGATGCAGGCTGCTCTAGGAAGTTCATGACCCTGGTCAAAGCAGCTCCTTGCAGCAGAAACAGCAGGTTCTTCCATGAAGGGGGATCTGGGCACTGAAACTCCATGTCCACTGCCATCACTGGAGATAGAAAATTCAGACAACATCGTGGGAAAGTAATAATTCTGCTTTTGGAGATGATGTCTGTGACCCCTGAAGGAAAAGTATAGGACACGTGATTCAATGACAATTCCAGTACACTGAAAATAGAATTCAAGAGTATTTAGTACTAATTTTAGCTGGAAAATATGTGCTCCTTTGTTTCACACACACACAAATCATCTTTTAGCATGATGGAAAGGTCAAAAATAGGATCATAGGGGTATAAGTATAGGGCATGTAATTATGTTTTGTAATTTCTATACTGTTGAATTTATTCATAACATTATCAGTCTTTGGTTTTCTTCCAGGATTTTTGCAGTTTTCTGTTATTTTGTGCATTTATAAATACAGAGTCTCTAATCCAAAAGATGTAAATAAAATGCAATTTGAAGTTTTAAAAGATTACTAAAGGGCAATATGTTGATTTACTTAATATTTTTATGTCATTTTGCGCTTTCATATAAAACAACTTTTTTTTTTTCACATCTTCAACCAGAATATTTTGAGGCTTCCTAAGATCTCACTTGCTCTCTGGAAGAAGCTGGACAAATTATTTATTCTCTATAAACCTCAGTTGCATCATCTGTAGAAAAGGAGATATGATGGTATTTACTTCATAGGATTGTTGTGAGCATAAAATGATATAATATATGTAGATGGTTTATGGCAGTGTCTCGCACATAGAAACAAGTCAATATGTGTAACTGACTATAACGTAACACTGGTAATCATCCTTTCATTAGTAAAACTCAGCCATTACTATGAGAAACTCTTTTGCAAAATATATTTGTTGAAAGTTAACAATTTAGTAACTGAAACCAAAATTCTGAGCCCAGGGTTTGGTCTCCAGGACTTTTCTAAATCCGTCACAAGGTGGCCCCAAATCCATATCCTTCATGGCTCTGTGTTCACGGAAAAAGAATCAAACAGCAAGAAGATAATTGCCGCAAAACTCCATGGTAATAATCATCCAAAGCGTAGGTGGTCCACTTAATAATCAATTGTCCATTGGCTGGAAGAAGATAGAAAAGCAATCCCCATGTATTTGAAGTGGGCAGGAAGGCTGTTAAATGTGTCTTGATGTTTTAGTATCAATAAAAGTAGTTAATAAGTCATCCTTGACATTGAACATTTCAAGTATTACATGGCCTAGTGTGCTTGGTTGAGAAAAATCTCTAATCTTTACCTTTTTCCTCTTTTATAGATTGGTTAGTTAGCAATTATTTATTCTTTGGTTTTTACCTGGACACTTGTGAAGCAGTTTCACAACCATTTTCTCTTTATTGTCTTCTGCCTGAAACACAGAGGAAAAATATAAATTATAAATAATGTAAGATCCTGTTAGGAAAGCCTCAGATTAAAGGTTTTATAAGATCATGACTAATTCATTACTTCTTCCTCTTGTTTCCGAATCCTTGAAGTCTTAAGATGGAGCCTCAAAACCGTCCTTCCAAGCAGTGAAAAATGCTTTCCAGGCTAGGTAATGTAATTCTAGAAGAAATGCTTGGCAATTGATTGCAATGGTAGATAATATTTGAATAAATGGTAAAAAGAATTAATACAGTGGAACTGAGCATTTAAGAACTACCATATTATAGTATAGTGGCTATGAGTCTTAGCATAAGAGTCAGAAGTTTGGTATTATTAGTTTAACTTAATAGTGGTGTAGCTTGGATAAGTCATGTCAAGATAATCAAACTTTCTTCATGGAGGTTTTTGTGAGAATTGAATTAGGTCACATGTGCATGTATAGTGCTGAACATTTTGCCTGGAACACGGTATGGACATAATAGTATCCTCTATTACCATCACTGCTTTCACCCATGGTACCATGGGATAATGGAAAGAATTAATTTAATCTTCAGTGGGAAGATCCAAACACATTCCTGCTGATATTTCTCAACTGATTCTGAATTGAGCTTCAAAACCCAGCTCTGACTGATGTACCACCTTCCATGTTGGTTGGTTTGTTTTTGCAGAGCAAGAGCAGGTCAGCAGTGTGGACAGCCCAGCACTGCTTGGAAGAGTGTAGCCTGGCATTTAGTAAGGTGGTCTGAGTATACACTTTAGCCAAAAATATAGAAAATTATATTTTTTGAGTGAGCTCATAGACTTTCCAAAGTAATTGAGAGGGACTTGATTTGATATGCATACTCTACTACAGATTTGATTTTTATCTCAGGAAAAGAAGCAGAAATAAGATGAAATTGTTGAACTCAGTAACCTACAGAAGTCTTTCCTGCATCTGTTATAAGTAAGAAGATAATTTAAGCAGTCTAATTGTAGTGTGAGTTATAATTCATAATCAAGTGTGATTCACTGTATGCCCAGGATTTCCAACTAAATGTTTTATGTGAATTGTTAAAATTCTATTTTTAGTTGCTTTATGGCAAGGACTTGCAGCTAGCCGTGAAGACCAAGACCTTAGACAGCATTTGTGAATGCTAGATGGAGGACACATGTTTGATATTCTCCCTACATTTTAGAGAAAGCTGTTCAGCACTTATTTCCCAAGATAAATGTGTTATTAAGACACGGCCACTTTCATCAAGAATGTACTTGTACACCTAAAACATTTCGAGATTGATTCAAATGCAATATTCATACATAATCTTTTCAAACTTACCAAAAACTAAACTACATTTTTAAAGACCAATTTTAAAATTGGAACAAAGATTAGCATAAATGGTTGTACACCTTACACACACACACACACACACACCAGGCACTCTATTGCATATTTCATCTAATTTTAACAACCATTTTCTAAGTGTTAACCCCATTTAACGTATGAGGAAACCAAGAGCCTCATACATTAGATTAACATCGATAGTTTCCAAAATGTTGACTATATACTATTTTATTATGTAATAATACATAAAAAAGAAACATTTACCAAAGATGTAAAATATAAAGCATTATGAAAAGCACGATAAAAACAAACACTCAGGAATGCACACTGGGAGCAGCAGAACTAGAACCTTATCACTATTATCCAATCTCTATGCTCCTCCTCTGCTCTGTCCTTCTGCTTCCCACCAGAGTTAATTACAATCCTAAACTTTGATTCATACTTACAGCTAGAAATGTAGCTATTTTCTGAAACTAGTTTAGACATTAATTTATTTACAGCATTCTTTTGGTTTGTGTAAAACTGCAGCAATATTTGGGCAGTCGTAGATTTAGAGCAAACACTGTAACCATAATTCTCAGATTTTGAACTTTCTACTCAGAATTCATCAGCTGGTTTTGTTGTTTCAACTAAGTACTTACACGTGATTTCTAGATAATCACTTACTTTACACTGATTCCACCAGAAAACTCAATTTACCATGACACTTCAAAATAGTTTTCTTCAAAGTGTCCAAAATTTGATATTGAACAGAAATAGCATCAGATATACTTTCTCATAATTCATTTTACCTGTTCATTGTGTTGTCAATGGGAATGTTGAAAATGTAGTAAACCAGAACAATTGTTTTCTGCTGTTTATATCCCAGAACCATCAGATTAAAGAAATATCGCAGTTTTTACATTGGTTACTCTTACAGTATACCTGCTATTTGCCAGGCACTGGTTACAGGCTTTATGCATAATATATAGTTCACTATTTTCTATCTGAATTGTTGATAAAATTGATAAGATGGACCTTCCTTCCTTTCTCTGATCAAATATTTATTAAGTACCAAGTGGTGAAAACTAAACTAAAATCTGGAGCTTCAAATATGAAAGGATATAATCCATGATGTCAAGAAACCACACAATATTAAGAGGACTCAGATATGTTTATGTTTAAATTCATTTCATAGACCATTTACAAACACAAATGGAATCTGGGATATAATGGAGTCCTAAAGAAATTTATGCAGGCACTATGGGTGTCTGGATTTCTGGATTGTGATCCTTGGTGACAGGCAACCGCTGCTTTGAGCAGGTGTCAGGGAAGGGGAGAATGCTGGGCACCTCGCCCTCCCAGGTCATTGCCAACAATACTCACATGGTGAATTATACAGGGGTAGTTGCAGGGCGCTTTAGCAAAGGTTTGAGAGCAACTGAAGAGAAAGTATGAAGTGAGCCTGGAACAGCCTCATGCCAGAAAGCAAGGAAGTGCTCAAACACCGAGAAGGTTATGTCAAAAGAAAAAATGGTGCCAGCTTGAAGGAGTAGTCTTCTTGGAGAATGGGAGAGGTGAGCAAATATCTCAAGGAAGTGAGAGATTTAGCCAAGTATATATCCAGTGGGAGAGAATTCCAGGCAGCATAAACAGTACTAAAGTGGAAGCACGGCTGCTGTATATTTAAGGAAGAGTAAGGAGCACAGAGTGGCTGGAGTGAGAGAACAAGGGGGAAAACACTGTCCTAAGTGCTGTCAGAGAAGAAATAGGGCGTCACAGCATGTAAAATCTGTGACATTTCTAAGGACTTGGACATTAATTCTGAGTGACAGGAGAGCCAATGGTAGATTTAAATCGAGGAGAGTCCCAGTCTGACATATTTCGAAACGACATTATTGGAAAGTGTGTCAAGAGTACTCACAGTTGAGCCTAAGGATATCAGTTAAGAGGGTATCACACTCATTCAGGTGGCTGGTGATGGGGGCCCAGACCAGGAGGGTAGTGGTGCAAAGGGTTAAATTTTTAAAGTAGAGCCAACATGATTGTCTGCTGTGTTGGTTGTGGAGTGTGTGAGAAAAGAGAAGAGTTGAGGATGGCTTTTAGGTTGACTTCTAATAATATTCCAGGTAACAGGTATATGAATAAAGAAGATGGAGCTGGAGTGATCAGCATGGATTCAAAAGATATTGAGAAATAAACTGTAGAAGAATTGGTGATTAAATCATGATTTTAACTTTAAATCGATTACTCATAAATTTGGGGCATATTTTTAAAACCTCCTACCTCTCAAAATCTCCTCATTAATTCAATTCTGCAGTTAGCCCTGTACTAGCTGTTTCATTTCTTTGTTCTGAACCATCAATTTCTTCTGTGCATTTCTTGATGTATTGCATGATAATTATAAATGATTAATATTTGGGGATGTGAATCCTAATGTTTTTAATATACTGGTAAACAAGGATGGGAAGGGGTGTGTGCTTAAACAATCGTGTGTGTTTGTGTGTGTGTGTAGTAATATATAGGGTTTTTCTTTTACAGCTCTTTTTAATTAACTTCTTTCTGTCTTTTTCCAGGTGGGGACCAGACTCGACAGGGAAGACTGGGATGCGTTGGTAGGGAGGAGATTTATCATCTTCGTACTAACCTGGACATATTGTGAGTTCACCAGGTAAAATTACAAAGTCACGATTGTTAAAAAAAATGTTCTTGTCACCTTCCCACCTTCATTCCCAAACCTTTTTGCTTCCCCCTTGTCCTGGCATCTTGGCACCTAGAGCTTTGTCAATGTGCTCTGGCAAACCAGAGCCTCCTCTCCAGAGCCTCTGCCTCTTTTTCCAAATAAAAATTACCCCCCTCCCCCCCCATCTCCACCCGCACCTTAGTGTTGCAGATAAGATAAATCATTGATCTGGTTATAGGGTTGGATGCTAAGAGAAATGAATGGGCCATAGCATTTATCAACGAACTTTAAGGAGCATTTGCAGAACTAAAAGCCATCTCTAATAGAAAAATACATGGGGGTTAATTTTTATTGCAGACGACCTCTTAAGAATAGCTTAACAGTGCACAAACAGAAGCCACCCCCCACCTCACACACATACACACTCCCATGCCGAAAGTAAATGACAAGAAATGAGCTTTTCTATCATGTGCAACCCTTTGCTTCCACACATCTCCTCTCTTTCCCAACCTGTATTTTCACACACAGAGCTTTAGTGCAGGAGAGCCTCATGTGTATGTTCTAACACCGTACTCTCAAATGCCATGCTTCACGTCCTAGAAGTGTCCTGTAGATTGATGCATTGTTTTATCCAAAGAATTGCATCCTTGCTGTTAGAATGCAATCTGGTATTAACTTGGTCAGGATGAGGTTCAGAAAGTGATGTAAAGAACTAATATGCTATTCAGTATTTTAAATGATTTTGTTTCTCTGAGTTATAAATAATTTAATCTCCCTGAATCAGAATTCAACTATTAAATGGAAGGATGAAAAATTACTCTTACTTCTTTTGTAGTCAAAGCATGTTTCCAACCACATCAAAATAAAACAACTAATAGAAATACTTTAGATTTTAAACATGGGAAAGTACAGTGGAATTAGGGCCATTTCTAATTTAAGCTTCTAAGAGGCTCCTAGAACTATTAATTCTGTTTCTCTTCGTCTGGAATACAGATAAGAGCTGTAAAATTCATTAAAGATGGAAAAACTGTCCAGAGAGGGTAGGAGGTTTCTCAACATAAGTAGAGTCATAAAAAGGAATCAAGGGCCTTTGACTCAACTGTCCAGTGTTTTCTAAAGGCAGACCACACTTCGATGTTTACATTTATTGCCAAATACCTACAAACACAGCTAATCATAGGGACTGTGAGATCAGGCCACTTGGGAAAAAATATACAAGAACGGTAACCTCTTGAGCAAGTGTAAAACGTATCCCAAAAGTATGGTGGTGTCTCAACTTTGTTCATTGTAATGGGAAGGAAGGGATATGGGAATATATGCGTAAATACAACTGATTCACTTTGTTGTACAGCAGAAACTGGCACAATGGTATAAAGCAAGTATACTCCAATAAAGACCTTGCAAAAAAAATGATTATGCAAAAAAAAAAAAAAGTAGGGGAGGCGAGGGGCAGGGCCTCAGGGGCTGCACTATCCCCATCCTGCAGCCAAACTAGGATGCGTGTTTGGGGGTAACTAGCTGTTTCCAAAAAGAGAAGACAGCATAGGATTAAAGAAAGGCAAAGCAAAGAACGTAAGCGTGGACAACTGGATAATGGAAAGATACATATTTTTATAATCTATAGAACTCTCAGAAAGAGATGTATTTCTGTAGACAAAAGAATGTTTTTTGCTTCTCTATCTCTTTTTTAAAAAAGAATGACCATAATTTTTGCTTTCCTAAAATCAGAATCTGAGATGAGAGCTTGGGTGCTGGTAGTTCATCTATGAAGGGACACAGGACACCAGAGTAAGGAAGTAGAGGAGTGGACAGGGAAGGGTGGAAAGCCAGTGTACGTAAGCATGCCTCCCTGAGGTGCTGCTGTGGGTGATAGGGTCTCTACTCCCCTGGAACTTCTAGGAAGCAGATAGAATGCCTCTTAGAATATTCTCCCTTAAAGGCCTGGAGTCTGGAGTGCATAAGCATCTGTTCTCTTCACCCAGTGGTTGAGGATAGCCCTCAAGGGCATTAACTCCCACCCCCTACTTGTAGCTTTGTTTGTGCACTAGTCAGGCACATTCCCACTACCTTGGGGAAAGGTGTGAAAGCAAAATGCAGAGAGATGCCTGCTCTTGAGTAGGAAGCTACCAGTGCTAGGTACAGCTGAGATTACTGTATGGAACTCTCCCCCCCTCGTTATGACTGACATCAGAAGAAAGTTTAGGGGTATGTGATGTGGAAACCAATGCATGCATGTTGGAGGCTGCCCCTTGTACTATTCAGATGCACTGGAGCTCCAAACCGAGTTCACTTGGTCACTGAGTCTGATTGGAATAAGCTACACCACGAGTGCACCTGGTCCTGGGTAATTACTGATATTAGTCATCTCTTTCCTTCATATTCATTCTAGATTCTCATTATCCTTGGTTAGAAATTGAGCCGATTTCATTTGCTTACCTGGTGGAGGAAACTAGACCTTCATCCCCGAAGGGTCTGAGCTCTTGGTTGTCTCTGCTTTGTTTGGCCAGTTTTTGAAACTGCCCATTTCCCATTTTCCCATGGCATAGAGACATCACAAGTCCCCATAAGTATCCTAACTCCCATGATAATCAGGGTCAATTATTTCAACCAGGATGGTAACGCTTTTATTTATCCGCTGGTCCGCAAGCATGAGAAGCCCAAAGTGACCAGGCAGCAGTGGTAGTTTTAGATTCAGTGGAACACATTTTGTGTGCCCTGGTACCTACATTTTTCTCCTGGAACCAGAATCTTTGCGTTTTCGGAGTGTATAGGTTTTGGAAGCACAAAACCTGCAAGTGGGTAGCTGAGCATGGTTAGAGAGATCAGTACTACTACTACCCTTTGTTTCCCATATCTGCGTATGTATTCTAGCACCATTTATAGTGGTCGTTATTTGATCCTTTTCTGAACCCTCCAAGCTGCTTCTGTCCCACAATGTCTTTGCAGAAATGTCTATTTTCTGTTTTGGACCCTATATTATTAAACCATGATAATTCTTATTCTAGAGTTACACATTTGTTTTTAAAAAAATCAAACTTCAAATATTGAGCTTTTATCCCCTATTTTTTGAAGGTTTTGCTGGTCTTCAATATGATCTGCAAAATATTGTACAATACCTATTATCTTGGAAAACAGTTGTGATTTTGCATCTCTTTCTGTAACACAAACTATGTTCTCTTTGAGGCCTCTGCCACAGGGAGAATCCTCAACATTGTGTGACAATGTAAGGAATGCCAGCATGTGTCAATTCCTGTTTGGAGTACAAACTGGAAACACATCCTCATTTCACAGTATCACATTCTTTCTGTGGGTTACCATTAAAACTCCCCTCAAAGCATTAATTAGGGCTGTAACTATATGATCTCTTTCCTGTCCCCCCAAAACTTGGGCTACCCTGTTGCAAATGTTATGTATTTATACGCCTCAGAAATTGTATCACTTTACTGACAGCAGATAAAAATATGTAATTATGATTTGACAGTATTTCTTATCATATAAAAACATGGATGAGACTGACTATTTATAAAGAGTGACGATTCCTGAGATAGCACATTTAAGCTTAGATTAAAGGCACAATATGAAGACGTTTTGGTATTTTATTACAAAGAACAAAGTGATTGATATTGTGGAAAAGCAATCAGAAGGGACAAAGCAGAGACAATTGAAGTGTATGTGCTCCCCAGCTCCCAAACTTAGATGTTTTCTTCCTTTTGAGGGGCAGCTGGAATAATGGGGGAAAGAGGTTGTAAACAAGATCAGGAAAACGGGGCTGAGGCTGACTTGATCTCAAAGAAACAGCTAGTTATTTGAGCGGTTATTTTCTGTTGTTATTCTCTGTTTTATCAGAACATTACCAGATCTTTCACTTTGAATAAGCCAAAGCTTATTATTCTAATTCACTCTGAACATTTTTTTACTTTGAAAATTTCTACTGCCAGTAGCCAGGTTCAAAGCACTGAATATTGGAGTAGCTCTATAGGTCACCACGGTGGACCAATAGAAAGAACTTCCATGTGCTTGTGCACATTTTATCTTCAAATTAAAAATAGGGGCTACCTCTGGAGATACAATCAGGGATAGTCCCCAGGGACTTCAATTGCAGTAGTAATTTTTTAGTTCCCAAAGTGGAACAACTATTTACCAGATTATTTTTACACTGTTTTTAATTTCCAAAATATTTTATAACAATTTTTAAGATACTCATTTTAAAAAAAAGGATTGTATAATTCTTCATAATTATTTATCTGTCAATACCAAGGATGTCTTATTAGCTCTACATCCACCCATAAATGGTAATCAATAAAACAATATAATAGTTCCTGCAGAGATTTCATGCAAGTTCTTTTGTTCATTTACTTAACAGGGAAGAATTATTACATGGTAGAGAACAGGTGATGAATATTCTTCCAAAAGAAGTCTTTGCAGAATATATGACCTCTCTTTAAGCTTCTGCCTGGCTAAGACCCTACACCATATTTTTCTTCACAGAATAGATGTATACATCTCCCCTTCCAGAGCAGGTCATTAACCTACCTTAGGCTTACCCTTGGTATTTTACTTTTTTCTTCTCCTTATTTACTAGTAGTTGGATCTGTATTTTTAGATTGCCAGAAGACTGGTGTTTATATTCAAGGTGATATTGTCTTTATTCATATACTTATAACCTTAGCAGTCAACTTGACTTACCTCCAGTCATGTTTTATAGATCATAATCCTTCACTCAACTGTGCAGGACTAATTCCATTATCTTTGAGCATTCACTTTAGAATGTGAAATTGATGCTCTGTAATGTGTAATGTTCCTTCCTACCTACATAGCTTCTTCTTTTGAAGTTTTCAGGAGGGTGATGCATTAATTTTGGAGCATTCTAGCAAAAAAATGTGTACCATTTTATATCACTCACCGCAACCTCAATCTTTCTATTACAGTGTTGAAATCAACATTTGAGTAACATTTATTTCAAAGTTATGTAAGACCCTTAAAATAGTCAGATAAAAACATTAACAGTTTCTGCAAATAGCAATCAAAATTGCTCTCTAAAAAGGTTGCATGCTTATTTCCAATGAGATGTTTATTGGCAACCATAGCATATGTAGTTGCATCTTTAAATAAGTGTCATCTTGTATTACTGGAGAGTAAAAGTTTAAAGGAAATTATGGGCTTTTCAAATTACTCCATGTCCCCGTTGGAGTATAAAAACACATTCCTGAACAACTATAGCATTTCCATAAGCCAATAAAATGATGACTCAGAAGGCAAAATACTCTAGACCACAAACCACCTACATAGGAATGTTTTAAAATTATGTAAAAGTCCTATTTTAAAAGCATTCATGTAATCAAGAAAATAAGCGTATTGTGCAAAAGTCATTTAATCCCTGACTCTTCCCTGAAATATCTGAAGGCGATTCATTGATTTCATGAAATACTGTTCTAAAGGAGATTTTTAGATTTCAAACAGATTTATCATAATGACTTTAAACATTCTTTGGGGTTCACTTTCTTTGATGTCATAATGCAGAAAAGAATTATATATAAGGACTTGTTGCCAGTATGCATCTTTGGCAGTGCTTGCCGTTCCCTGGTGAGCAAATCCTAGTGTATCTGACTTCAGCCATGTCTGTGGCCACTTAACCAGACTCCAAAGATTGTGGCCTGATTCCTGGTTATTTCTATGGTCTAATGGTTGGTCCTAATTTTTTCGCATTTGATTCTGTTGGGTACATGGACACAGGCCTTGAGAGAAGAGCAACACCACATGGAGTGAATGGACTATGTTGTGGTTGACTTGGTGGGCTCAGCAGACAGTGGTGAAAACACTGAGTTGGCAGCAGAGACCCAAAAGCAGCAACATAGAGCACCCTGTGTAACTATCTCTATTGAGCTGTTACTCAACACAAACTGATGAACCATCTTGATAATTACTAAAAAACTCTGATCAAGTGTGAAAATATGTATTGCGAATGACAAAGATACAATAAGTTCATTCCTTTGTAGCCACTAAAATCTTAAATGAAATTAATTTCTGCACTGAATGCAGTACTGATTTCCACCCATAGAGGCAGATAGATTCACTTTAGAATACAAATATTTTATGTTTTCTATAAACCAGGCAAAAACTGGGAATACAAAGATCTGATTTTTGTCATTGAACAATTCACAGTCTAGAGGGAGAGACACACTTTATAATACAGATATTAATAGAGTTGCAAGGAGCTCCAAAGTATATTTCATACTTCAAACTACATTTTATATTTAGTAACCTCACTATCTAAATCAGAGAAAAGTTAATATTGTGTTAATTAATATTGGGTAAAATAATAATATTATCCAACTCTAAAGGCTGTCATGAGGATTATCTGCATTATTAAAGGTAAAGTGCTCAAAATAGTGCTTGGCCTATGATAAATATTGGCAAATATCTGCACTTGTCATTATGAAAACTTTCCTGTACAGTAGTAGCTACCATTCAATGGATGTCTTCTACATACTACATATCTTACCCCAAGTAATATTTTGTTAATCTTTTCAATAACTAACTCTCTGAAGTAACTGCTATAGATCCTGATTTAAAATTGGAAAAATTCAACATTCAGAAATTAAATAATTTTCCCAATGTCAGCTCCAGTAAGTCCAGAGCTAAAATTCAGTCTATGCTTTTCTCCTAAACCACAAAGGCCATGGATAGAGATCATTAATGTGGAATCGGTATTAAACTGCTTATTTCTCCAGCAGTTCTGTTATCTGAGGGATTGGCTCTTTCAATCCACCCTTTGTTCCCTTTTGGAGCAAAGACAGACACTGAGATAGAGAACTATTATATTTATAGGGAACTGGAAAAATATACAAAGTCAACCCAATGCATTGTTCTAACATTTCCTCCCTTTTAATAGCTGGCCTGTAGAGAAGATGGAGTTTGTGGTCCTTGGCGAGCGGAGCAAAAGTATTTGAGCATTATGCTTCCACATTTAATGGTTTGTAGAAAAATCTCTGTTTCTAGGTCTATCATGTCATATTTATAAGATATTATTAATAATCTCAATTCATCCCAAAGCACTGCTCAATCAGGAGAGAACTGGACAAATATGATCAATGAGGGACAGGGATGAATGAAGCTATAGAGACGAGGCATGCTTTGCTTGGGCAGGACCTACACATATGGTCCTGACCAGCCTACTCTGTCTGTTTCCTCCCTATGTCCTTCTTAAAATAAACTAAGTAAGCAAGTTAAGTGTGATTTAATTGGGTTTTTAACAGTATTCAGCTGTCTTATTGAATGGGCAGTTGTGTTTATTTTCTTTGTTTTAAAACTTAAATATGTGTGTGTGAGTATGGACACATTCTTTTTTTTTTAAGGTAATAAATGGTTAAAATTTATTAGATAGTTGATTATGTGCCAGGAGTGTTCTATACACTTTCCATTATTTTCTTTTAATCTTTAAAACAGTTCTATGAGTTAGGTATTACTATTATTCCATTTTCACAGATGAGGAAAGTGAGGCCCAAGATAACAAGGCTGGTAGAATATATGAGATTATAAAGCTGGTAAAAATGATACAGCCAAATGCAGACCTTGAGTTTTTATGTGTTATGTTAGAGTGCTTTCCATGTTCCTTAGAAAATTTGGAAAATAATTCAGTAAATGTCATTCATAATTGCATGGCTAAGAGATAGCCACTATCTATATTTTTAGTTTTAGGCATATAAAAAATATTATGCCAATGAAAAGTTTTCACATTTTCACTTGACATATCATAATGCACAATTTAAGATATTTTAAATTGTTTGAAAATTATGACTTCCTTATTTTCCATGGTATATCATCATTTATTTAACAATTCCCATGTTTTTAAGAATTTATGTGGCTCTCATTTTTATCATAATTGTATTATATTGATATCTTAGTGTTTAAAGTTTTTTATGTAATTATTTAAGATTATCTTTTGGGATATATTCCTAGAAGCCTAATTCCTATTCCAAAGACATGATTTTGTTTTAATGCTCCAGATTTTTTTGAATAAAAATTTATTTAGAACTTCCCATGAGACCTTCTGTCTGTTCTTTCTGTTGACAACTTATTTGCCCCTTTGTAATGGTGTCAATTCCCAAAGAATTCCGCATTTCTAATTATTTAGAGTTAGAGGACAAGTTAATTTCCAAATGGAGGCCACTATTTATTTTAGCAAATATTAAAGAAGTTAGTGTTTGAAATTCTCACACTGTGTTTTCTTCCCCAAGTCATTTTACTCCTTTAACGCAGGCTTTAGATTCTTGAGTGCTCCTGGGTCGAGTTCTGTCTGTGCTGCCACTTACCCCAGAAAGTCTGGCTCTCCTTGGCTTCTTTCCAGTCTTTCTCTTCCAGGCTTTCACATTCTGTCTGCCTCACAATGTTATTCAAATGTGGCTTCTACTAGATGTACTGCTTTCCTAGTTCAAGCTAGGTCTACTGCTGGTTCAAGCTAGATCCACTGCTTTCCTAGCTTCTTCGGTGGCTGAAGCCTTGTTTTTTGGGGGGAAAGGGGGTCTGGACAAACACACCTTGCATCTGAGGACACCTGATTGTCCTCCCAAGTCCCCTGACTTCCCCCAGGTGCTGGGTTCCATGGCCAGCCTTTTACTTGGAGTTGTGTAACATATCATGTCTAGGCAGGAGGGAGAGGAAAAAATCTTTCAACCCACAAATGTCTCACAAGCATGACCTGAGAATAATTCAAAATCTTGCAGATAAGTAGAACCATAATTATTCTCAACACCATAACTCAACACAACAAATTCGCAGTGAAGAAAGAAGCTTCACTTTTCAGTTGCACACTTAGTGCTAAATCCACATTGCAAATGAAAGATAGAATAACACAAGTTAATTAACTTTCATTTCAACTTCTTAATGAAAGGACCAGGAAGAGCTTGCAATGAGTTGCACAGATGATGGCCATGGGAGCCTGCGGAAGATCATCAGAGAAAAACTGTATTACCCATAACAGCTTCCTGTTTAGATGAGATATTGTTACTAGCCTTGTAGAAATAGAGATCAGAAGCAGTAGAATCCTGTGAATCAAGCTCAAAACTAGCAGATGAGAATTAGAAAACTTGGAGTCTAATCCTAGCCTTGACAGTGACTTCATATATTTTGACAAATTACTTTTATTTCTCAATAGCAAGTGCTAACTATGAGGGAACTTACATTACAATAACAAATACTAACTACAAGAAAAATTATGAAGCAATCCATTCAGGTCAAATTCTTCATTTGAAGAAGATGTGGGAATAGATGTCACTGTTCAACTTGCAGCCCATATCATCTTTTAAGTGTGTGTGTGTGTGTGTTTTAATATTAATATTTACACGGTTTGGACTTCCCTGGTGGCACAGTGGTTAAGAATCCACCTGCCAATGCAGGGGACAAGGGTTCAAACCCTGGTCTGGGAAGATCCCACATGCCGCCAAGCAACTAAGCCCGTGTGCTGCAACAAAGAGTAGCCCCTGCTCACCCAACTAGAGAAAGCCCGCATGCAATGAAGACCCAATGCAGCCAATAAATAAATAAGTAAAATTTAAAAATATATATTTACAAGGTTTTATGCAATAATGGAAAAATAGTTGCTATATTCCAGCATATAGCAGTTGAAATCATTCTAAAATGTTGGTCAACTGGTGGAGGCATCAACAAAGATCAAAGCCTCATGAAGACATTAATTGGTGGCTTTGCATCTCTTAGATTATTCATTTCCCAAAAGAAGGAAAATACAGACTCATTTCATTAACCACACGTTGACAGATTTTTGGAACCATAGAAAAGGGAATAGTCAGTCTTTTTCAAAACAGTTTAAACATTTATCTCTAATCCTTAGTGAAATTTCTTAACAAAGAAAGTATCTTGGCTGAGGCACAAGTGGTCAGGGAACACAGTAGAGAGGTAATGGGATATTCTAGGGACAGACAGCCAACAGCTTAGAAGATTTACAAATTGATTGTCTATGACTAAAAAATTGACCTTAGATAAGAAAAACTGGAAAATAAAATGGAATAAGGTGTGGAATGTATTTTAATTTAAAGTTAAACAGGCTAAGTAAAACATAAACCCCATTTTGTAATGCAATATGATAGCAGAAAATTCCTTGGAAACTAGTGCATTATACAACTTACCAAAGAAGCATGTTATTATTGATAGAGGGGATCTGTTCACTTCCAGCATGGAAATAGACCTATATTAATAGATCTCCAAGCATCTAGTAAATCAGTACTTGGAAAACTATACTGAAAAGGAAATCCACATCTTTTTGCTTGACTGAAAAATAAGGTAGTAAAATATTAGGCTGTAGGCCCAGATTTGCCTTTTCTGTCATCAGTTTACAATTTATAAATGGGTTATATTCTAAAATTTTAATCCAAGTTGGTTTGTTAGTATTTGAAACATTTTTTTTTCCTCTAGAAATAATGTTCTGGATGAGGGATTACCTCACAGAATAGCCCCTGCTCTGACACATCCTCAACAGCTCCACACACACGCATGCACGTATACACAAATCCATATTCTTTCTAACCCCCAAAGTGAGGCAACATGACACAGCATAGATTTCAGTGACAGAACATGGGAATAACCCACCAGCAATGGTTTGGGGCTAAATTAGGGACCTTAGGAAATGTACTTAATTTCTATAAATTTCATTTTACTCATTTGAAGATGGAAATAATAACTTCCTCATAGGGTAGTTTGTTGTGAGCCTTAAGTAAGGCAAGGTAAGCAAAAGTTCTTTTTACATGGCAATATCCTACAAAATGTTAATTATTAATGTACTATAGTACTCTATGGTTTGGTTTCTCTTTAGATTAAATCACCCTTTGTAAACAAGGTTGATAACTAAGTGCTATTTATAATGTTTATAAATATTGTAATATTTATAGTAGAGGAAAGTGCATTGTGCGTCAAGAAGAGGCTGCAGCAGATCAAGAGATATGGTGTCCCCAGCTGTGGGGCTGCCAGCCAGCCTTCTGGCCAACAGAAATATTTCTTCACTGCTTCTCCTCCCTTTCCCAGCTGTAGTGATCGCTGTTTCCCAGAAAGCAATGTATATCTATTCTCATCCCTCTGGTGGACCCATGTCCTGTGTTTAGCATATTATCCCCCTTTTTTCATAACTGCCTGCACTCTATTCTCTAGTCATTTCATGCATATGAGATTTGTTTCTTTTATTAGATTCTAAACTGTTGGGAGATCAGACCCATATTTTGTATCCGTAGACGTAGGGTACCTAGCACAACTCTGGGTACAAAATCAGCACTTGACAAGTGCTTAGCAGAGAACAGGAGGGCACTTTCCAGGTAAAGTTAAAGCTATTATAAAGCTAGAAGGTGAAAATAGCCCTGTTGCCTCCAAGAAGTGTTATCTAGATAGAAGGAAAGGCAGTAAGATCCAAACCACAGGGAGGAGTGGTAATCGACTACATAAAAGATTTATGAGCCATGGCCAAACCTGAAGATATTTGAGAAGCAAACCACTTGATAAAACTGTTTCATAAAAGTAGTTACTCAAGAAACAGAGAAGTTCCATATATCAGAAGCTTAGGAAAATAATCTTTCTAATGGGAAAAGAAGATGGAATCTATTAGGAAAGTCATTTTCAGGAGAGTAAATTTAGGTTAATGCTGTACTGAGTAAATCTAAGAAATCATATCATTCAGGCTGCAAGGTAGATAACTCATCTTACTTGTCATCTACACCACCTATAATAGATAGATAATTACCTCTGCTTTCCTAATTTTGAGCTGTGTTAGCTAAAAGCTTAAATCACAATTACAGTAGTTAATATTTTGAACACACACTATGTGCCAAGGCTATTTCACCTGATTTGTATGGATTATCATATTTAACCATTGCATTAATGTAATGATTTAGGAACCACTGAGGAAACTGTAGCTCAGAAATTTTAATTACCTTGCCAAGGCTGTACTGCTTACAAGTGGTGGAGCCAGGGTTGGAACTCAACAATCACTATTTGTAAGCCACCTTTCTCAACCACTATGTTGTTATGCCATAACACCTTCCAAATGCGAAAAAGCTTAGTCACTTAGGTGGTCTAAATCTATGTTTTGATGTGAAAAAAAAAAAAAAAAAAAGCCCACCTCCTTCTAAATTAATGTATATGCTGTCCTCTGGTCTAGATCCATTATAATCATCCCTTATTCTTTCGACCCCCAACTGCCCTGTCTGTTGGCCCTTCCCTCTTTCCTTATTTTCCACGCTTTTTCCAGTTGAAAACATTGCACAATGGCTCACCCACCCATTGGCGGTCTGTGGCTAATTTAGGTTAAGTGTTAGTGGGAAACAGACAGCAAGAGGTCTGGCAAGTGAAGGGGTTGGGTTGGTTTCATGCTACTTTTGTCCTTCTCTGAAACCCCAAACTCATGATCCAAAACAGTGCCTATCTCCTGCCTGGCTTCTCACCAAGACTGTCTTTGAGGCTAGACACACCCAGGCTGAGGTCAGGGTGTGCGACTTTGCATCTCTCAGATGTAAGAAGCAGCTCAGAAAAGATGGGGAATGCAGCTTCTACTGTGTGCTTACTCGGCACCAGTCTAGTTACTCTACGTAAATTGTTTCCTATGATCTTCACAACAGCCTTTGGAGGTGGGAAGTACTCTAATATCTCAGGAGGAAACAGGGTGGTCCTAGTTTTAGAAAAAGGCCCACTTTCGCACCATTTTAAACCACAGAACAAGAATCACATTTACCTAATTCCAAAGCCTGTGCTCTTTGTTTCCCAAGGGCTGGGAGTTATCCAAGGGTTACAAGTTATGGGATTACAAGCACTCTGCATAAATACTTTTTGATAATAAAAACTATCCTTTTGTGAGTGATTGCTGGGTACCAGGCTCTTTGCTGAGAACTTTGCGTGTGTTACCTAATCTAATCCCTCACAGCTCTATGAAATAGGTATTATTACGCTTATTAAATATCAGGCATTGTTGTAAGCCCTTGTCATGAATCACTTCATTTAATCCTTATAACAACCCTATAAAGTAACTACCATCATCATCGCTGTTTTACAGATGAGGAAAATAAGGTGCTGCGTGGGTAAATCATTTGCTCAACATCACACAGCTATCAAGGGGCAGGATTCACTGTGGAGACCATACTTCTGTGCTCACTGAGCTCGGCTGCCTCTTACCATTCATGTTCTTCCCAGAGCTCCCTTCTCAAAACTTGGATCCAGTCATGTCCATCCTCCTCTTAATGACCTGCAATAATTTCCCATTATTTATGAAACAAAGTCAAAAATATTTTGCTCAGCATTCAAGGCTCTTCACAATTTGGCTCTCTTAACATTCTATCTTATTTCTCCTGCCTTTGACTAGCTTCTCCACGTACCCTGGACTAATTGCCACCCATAAACCTGCCCATCATAGTCATGATTATTTTTGCAGACTGGAAGACTCTGCTTTACCTTTTAAAATCCAAATCAATGTTCAAGGTATCTCAAATGGTTCTCTTCCCTCAAAGCCTACCTTGTTTTCTCTTCACTGAGTAACTCTCACCTTCTTCTGCACTTATTTATACCTACATAGTATCATGGCTTTCACTCTGCTCTGCATTATATTGTGATGTTTGTTCCTCTCCCATTCAGATGAGACCCTGCATCTCTTGAGGTCAAGGACTGTGTCTTATTTATTTGTTTTTTTAGGTTAGAAGAATATATTTTCAATTCCCATATCTGAGAAAGAGAGCTGTATGTAGAATATACAAAGAATTCATACAAATCAGTAAGACAAAAGGTAAACAAGTTAATTTTAAAATGACTTAGGCACTTCACACACACAAAAATACCCAAATGGCCAATCAGCATTATCAAAGGTGCTCAGTATCAGTTGTCACCAGGAAATACAAAATAATTGCAAAGAGATACTACTCCACAGCTACTAGAATGGCTAAAATTAAAATTCGTCAAGCTACATACATGATTTGTACATTTTCTGTATGTAGCTTTCTGAAATATTAACTTCAAAAATAGCTACATAATGTTTTTGATTTGTGTTATTTTTATCAACTTTATTGAGGCATGTTAATAAAATGTACCTATTTTAAAGAATATAGTTTGAAGAGTCTAGACCAGGGGTCAGCCAACTATGGCCCTTGAGCCAAATCCAGCCACATTCATTTGTTTACCTATTATTTATGTCTGCTTTCATACTACAGTGATAAAATTGAGTATTTATAACACAGACCGCAGGGTCCTCAAAACTTAAAATATTTATTATGTGACCCTTGATAGAAGAAAATTTGCTGACCTCTAACAAGGACTGTGTCCTATTAACATCCCAGTGCCTAGCATTTAGTATAGATTGTTGACATTCATGAATGTTCCTGAATGAATGGGTGTATGAGTAAGTGAAAGAAGATACTGGGTATGTTTTCAGCTTTGAGGGAAGAGCAGAAGTTTAAAGTGTTATTGAAATACATTAACTTTCAGAGTAAATAAAACTTATTTCTGTATTGCATGCATGTTTCAGATAAGTGTGCAGCAATATTTTCTGTTTTTGATAAAACTAGCACATCAGAAACATTAACTTGTTCAACAAGACTTTGATGCATAGGAATTGTTCCTTAGTTGGAGAGATGACTAATTTTGTTATAATACTTCCTAGCTATATTACTAATAGTGCAAAATTTCTCTTTGGGGCTCTTTAAGAGTAGCACAGGCAAACTCTCTTTCTGATGATGTTTTAAGCCGCAGATCTTGCCACTGTTAGAATTCACCCGGAAATTTCCTGACCCCTCACCTTTGTTTTTTCTCTGTACAAACGCTCTTCATCTTCCTTCCCATGTCCCCCACTTTGCACCCAAATTCTTAGTCACAGAGGCGACTAACATGTCCCATTCTCCACAATCTCCTGAGGGAAAAAACATCCACTTTTATTTTCTGCTACCAATACATGGTGTTTGTTTGCGTTTATAATAGCAGATCATATTTGCGTACGTCTGTCGCTCCTAGTGGATTTTAAATTGATTGCAGGAGAGGATCCTGGTACTTAGCCTTAGGTCATACCACTTTTCCCAAGCCATTCTAGTCTCCATTCCATTCCTTTAGTGTGCCAAGCTCTTTCCAATATTATGGCTTTTTGGTTTCCTCTGCCTATGTAGTAGACATCCAGGGAAAACCACAATTAGTTTTCCCTTTTACTCAGAACATGACTGTCTAGTGAGAGACTACATTTTCTAGTTGCCCTTTCATCTGGGTGTAGCCATATTACAAAGCCATCTGACGTCAGTAGCATATGAGTGTAAGAGATTATCTCATTGAATCCTCTCAACAACATATAGAGGAGGCACTAATATTATCATTATGCCACTTAACTAGGAAGAAATAGGCTTAAAAAGGTTCAGCAACTCAGTCAATTAAAAGTTTATCCTTTTAAGGATACTCTTATGCTCCTATACCTTGCGAGTCTGGTTTGCAAGAATCAGGTACACAAAATCCAGACTGTTTTAGGATTTCTATAATTGAGGTCCAGGTCCTAGTGAATTATGATGGCTACACCGAGGCAGGCCAGTTCAATGACAGCCTGTCTGAACATCCAGAGGACCTTCCTGTGTAAGTGCAACTTTCGGGTCGTCTGTTTAAAGTTCTTCCTGGATGTCCATCTCCCGTTCCTTCCTCCTGGCTGGAAGTGATGATGGGGAGCAACTCTAGAAGTCACAGCGGGGAGGACAGAGCTGCCCTTCTAGCCTGGATCCCCAGGTGACTTTACAGAGCAGAGCCTGACTGCTGACCCTGGACTGGAAATGAGCTTCTGTCTTAAAGTCATTGAATTTTAGTCTGTCTGTTAACCATTACTCCAAACTGACATGCCCTGAAACACCTTTCTAGCAGTAGTAAATCCTACTGGTACTTCAGATCTCAGCTTAAATATTCTTTCCTCTAAGAGGTCTTTCTGGGCCTCTCAATCTAAATGGTTTTCCTTTACATACCCTATTTATGACTTAGCTCCTCTCTGAGAAATCTCAGCACCAGCTAGGACTCATTTATTTATGTAACTGTTCATCTCTCTCCCTCACTAGATGTAAACTCCATGAGTGAGGGGCCACATCTGCTTATTCACCAGTGCTAACACACTATCCAGCACATGGTTGACTCCCGATAAAGTTTTGCTATGTAAATACCGCTAATAGTAATAATTTGAGTAGTAACTGCCTCATTTAATATTTTCAATTTTCAGGAGTTGTACTAAGTGTTTTACAAACATTATCTCACTTAATCCTCTCGACAACATATAGAGAAGCCACTAATAGCATCGTTATCCCACCTTACTTGGAAAAAAATAGGTTTAGAGAGATCTAGTAGCTCATACAAGTGTCACACAATTCAAAGCTTATATTTTCAAGCCGAGACTCTCTTCTTGGGAATAGGATGAGCAAGAGTCATGTGCACAATATCCAGACAGTTCTACTAATTGAGAAATACAGGATTTCTGCTAACTGAGATCCAGATGCTAGTGAATGAAGACCACAACAAAGCAGGCCAATTTAACAGTAACATGTCTGAACACCCAGCTGACCTTATGTAACTGCAACATTTACATTCTTGTCTCTGTGTAACTGTAACAGAAACAAAGCCCAAAACTGTTTATAGTTTAAAAACTATCATCTAAAGCCTGTGTAGTTAATTCATGTGTAGTTAATTCAAGATGAGGCATGAATAAACATTCTTTTGAATTCCATATAACTCTTAAAGGGGCAGCTACAAGATTTTATTGTGTTTTTTTCTTTTTTAGAGTCAAAAGATTTGAGTTGGAGTTTATTCATATTTCAGAGCTACACATGATAATTCTCTTATTGTCTGTTTGTTGTTAAATATGCCCTTACATGCCACATAAACCAAGCCAAGAGTTTAATAGTTAGCAGAAGAAAAAAATCTTTCTAACTGTAAAAAAAAAAAAAAAAAATTTGTGTAAAAGACTGGCAGTCAGGGCACTGAGGGTCTAGGTCTGCACTGCTCAATATGGTAGCCATCACCCCCAGTGGCTATTTACATTTAAATTTAAACCAAAAAAATGTAGAAATAAGTTCTTCAGTTGCACTAGCCACTAGCCACATTTTAGGTGCCATCAGTCACATCAGTATCTAATGGCGACCATATGAGACAGTGCAGATTTACAGAATATTTTCTTCACAGCAATAGATTCTATAGGACAGCATTGTTGTAGAAATGTAATATTTTTGGTCTCAAGATACTTTTAAACTGTTAAAAATTATTGAGGGCCCTAAAGAGTTTTCTTTAAAATATGAATTATAACCATTGATATTTACTATATTAGAAATTAAAGCAGAACATTTAAAATATAAACTCATATTCCGTTAGCCATCAGAGCAATGACATCATCACACAATCACACAGTCACCGAAACTTCCATTTTATGCTCAGAGAGAGTCGAGGGGTGGAGGGAAGGCAGACAGTGTCTTAATGTTGTGAGAGGTTTTTTGATCTCACCTTGAGACCTGGAAGTGTCTCAGAATCTCCTAAGGGTCCCCAGATCACATTTTGAAAACCACTGGTCTAGACCCTACTCTAGTGACCCTACTCTGTCACTATCTAGTTCTTATTTTGCTCAAAGATTAGTGTTCTGCCAAATGTTAAATGTTTGGCAAAGTAAAATAAAAATAATCTGAATTCTTTGCCAAAGCCAGGCTTCTTTGAGGGGAAGGAAACGAAGACCTTCTCACCCAGAGACTACTTCTGGCTGAATTGAGTGGGTTAACAGCCTACTCCAATGAATACATTAGCCAGGCTTTGAAGTGATTTCTCTGCGTTGGCTCCAGTAAATTTTCCCAAACATGTATGAAAATCACAGTGGCTCAGGCTGCAGAGCCTCAAGCAGAAACTTGATATTTATACTTCAAAATCTCCCAATATCTTTTATGTTCACAATTGTGTCACCATGTTACTAAGGATCTCTTAAAAGACAGTTATGATTTTGCAGATGTGTACAATTATGTAATTATTATGTTGAACACCTGAAACTAATATAATGTTATATGTAAATTATTCAATTTAAAGAGATTGCTATGTAGTCCAAATGATAAGTTCAAACAGCATCAAAGGGAGTCGCGGGAGGGAGGGGTTATGGGATATATGTATAAATACAGCTGATTCACTCTGTTGTACAGCAAAAACTGGCACAACAGTGTAAAGCAATTATATTCCAATAAAGAGCTTAAAAAAAAAGTATCAAATTCCTAACTCTGACCTAAATACAATTAAAACTTTTTTTAGGTTTATACATCTTTATTGGAGTATAATCGCTTTACAATGTTGTCTTAGTTTCTATTGTACAACAAAGTGAATCAGCTATATGTATACATATATCCCCATATCCCCTCCCTCTTGAGCCTCCCTTCCACCCTCCCTATCACACCCCTCTAGGTCATCACCAAGCATAGAGTTGATCTCCCTGTGCTATGCAGCAGTTTCCTACTAGCTATTTATTTTACATTTGGTAGTATATATATGTCAACGCTACTCTTTCACTATGTCCCAGCCTTCCCTTTCCTCCATGTCCTCAAGTCCGTTCTCCATGTCTGTGTCTTTATTCCTGCCCTGCCACTGGGTTCATCAGTACAATTCTTCTGGATTCCACATATATGAGTTAGCATATGGTATTTGTTTTCCTCTTTCTGGCTTACTTCACTCTGTACGACAGACTCTAGGTCCATCCAGCTCACTACAAACAACTCAGCCTCATTCCTTTTCATGACTGAGTCATATTCCATTGTATATCTGTGCCACATCTTCTTTATCCATCACCTGTGGATGGGCATTTAGGTTGCTTCCATGTCCTGCCTATTGTAAACAGTGTTGCAATGAACAGTGTGGTTCATGTATCTTTTTGGATTATGGTTTTCTCAGGGTACATGCCCAGTAGTGAGATTGCTGGGTCATATGGTAGTTCTATTTTTAGTTTTTAAGGAATCTCCATACAGTTTTCCATAGTGGTTGTACTAATTTGCATTCCCACCAACAGTGCAGGAGGGTTCCCTTTTCTCAACACCCTCTCCAGTCTTTATTGTTTCGAGATTTTTTGATGATGGCCATTCTGACCATTTGCATTTCTCTAATGATTAGTGATGTTGAGCATCTTTTTATGAGTTTGTTGGCTATCTGTATGTCTTTGGAGAAATATCAATTTAAGTCTTCTGCCCATTTTTAGATTGGATTCTTTGTTTTTTTTTTTATATTAAGCTGCATGAGCTGTTTATGTATTTTGGAGATTAATTCTTTGTCCGTTGCTTCATTTACAAATATTTTCTCCGATTCTGAGGGTTGTCTTTTCATCTTGTTTATGGTTTCCTTTGCTGTGCAAAAGTTTTTAAGTTTCATGAGGTCCCATTTGTTTATTTTTGTTTTTATTTCCATTACTCTAGGAGGTAGGTCAAAAAGGCTCTTGCTGTGATTTATGTCATAGAAACACCATTAAAATTATTTCAGAATATTCGTTTTAAACTAAGTAGTCACAGGTCCTTTCCACCTGGTCCTAAAAGTGTGAAAATGTTCCAAAATGCTATACCACATCTTGAACTTCAGAGTTGATACGTTCTCTTTCAATGTACTATCTCTTTTTTTTTTTTTTTTTTATAAATTTTATTTATTTATTTATTTATTGGCTGTGTTGGGTCTTCGTCGCTGCATGTGGGCTTTCTCTAGTTGCTGCGAGCAAGAGCTACTCTTTGTTGTGGTGCGCAGGTTCCTCATTGCCATGGCTTCTCTTGCTGTGGAGCACAGGCTCTAGGCCCAAGGGCTTCAGTAGTTACAGCACATGGGCTCAATAGTTGTGGCTCATGGACTCTAAAGCTCAAACTCAATAGTTGTGGCACACGGGCTTAGTTGCTCCCTGACATGTGGGATCTTCCTGGACCAGGGCTCAAACCTGTGTCCCCTGCATTGGCAGGTGGATTCTTAACCACTGCGCCACTTAGGAAGCCCTCAACATACTATTTCTAAAAGTAAAACTGATTTGTTGATAAAGCACACTGTAATAGGTTAGCCATAATAGAATTTTCAAAAATGCCTTCAGTAAAAATGTGGCTCTTATCTGGGAATTTGTAAATGTCCATTCTGGTAATTATCTGAATTTGAATGATTTAATGACAAAAACTCAGGAAAGATTCCATAGATTTTATTACTATCTGTGATCCAATTTACCCCTTGCTAGGGTGTCTTTTTAGGTAGGTGCACTATAATTGAGATATATAGTGAAGGAGATAGAAATGGAAGAATTCCCACTTCAGTGGTTAAAGGTAGAACCAACTTGGTAAAACACTTCATCAAAGGAAATTGTTACCTCTTCTGTTCTGAACATTCACTGCTAGTCATTGGCAAGAGAAGTAACTCACAAATAATCTCTTTACTCTGTGAGTGATGAAGTCCTATTTCCTCTTCTTCTTTATAGATCATATTAGCTCATCCTTCAAACCCATCAAAAAATTTCTTTGTAGGTGATGACTGAGTGTATATTTTGAACCAGTGTGACCCTTGAGGCCACCAAAGCTGGGCTGTTGAATTGATCTGCATTCATTCCAACTTCTTTCAGTATTTGAACCAGGTCTACAATTGAAAGCAGTGATATGAGGAGGACCTTTGTCATACATAACCCGAAAAGAAAAGTCACCTCTGCAGATTCATAACAGCCTGACTCCTTCTCCACTGTAAGCCCGGCCTTAGGAAAAAAGAAACAGGAATGGGCACAATTATTCCATTATTGAGCTGGACTCAGCACAGTGCTTCTACAGCTTTGCTTTGGAAAAGTCTCACTTATAAAAATCTCACAAATACATAATCTTTAATTGTGTTGGAAATGCATTGGGGTTGACATCGTGTGGTAGTTTGATTATCTTGATCTGAAAAGAGAAGAGGCTTTGTAAAATAAGTTACCTATATTTAATAATCGTAGCACTGCACATTGTAATGTATATTTAGCATGTTGTAATGGATTAGATCTATGCCAAATTACTGTAAGTTTTCCAAAGGGTTCTAAAATTGTATTTTTTAAAATCGTTGTAAGCAGAGTTGGCCTTAGGCTAAAATTTGTATTCGTTGAGCATTAAGTCTCATTTATGCTTTTTTAACTTCATTCTTGCCCTCTTTCTAGTTGGTGATCATAACCTCTGTTTCTGTTGGAGAGCTATATCAACATCCTTCCTTTAGGGCCAGTGCCTTTCTCTTGCAAGGATGTGAGATCAAAGTGTAGTACAAACTTGTTTGGCCATCTCCCTCTGCATTTTTCCAAATTCAGTAGCTCAGACTGTTATTCTATTCTTTTGAAGAAGCTCACGTTTTAACATAATTCTGATCTTTCAGGATGGAACCTCTACAACTTCTTCCAGGTGCGGAGACAATGATAGTACACAGTATAGATGTGCCTCAGAATTATCTGCCCTAGGGATAGAAGGGGGAGTATTTACCTACCAGTATTCCCCAGTATCCACCGGTGGCACCAAGGGGTCAACTCCATTTCACTTCTGGGTGCCCCCGTGTCAGAGAAGTTCCAGGACATAAATCAAGAGACATGGTATATAGCCAAGGCCAAGTGCTGTCAGGTACATCTGCATGGTGCTGTTTGCTGCATAAATGGCTGGGTAGAGGGTGGGCCAGAGGATGTGAGGCAGGACACAATCTAATAAAATAATTACAAATTGTGTAAGTAATATGCAAGTCTGTGGAATGTATTGGGATAGTTTCCCTCGGGGCAAAAAAAAAGAAAGCATTGTGGCTGAATTTTCATGGCAAAAAATATAATTTGTTTTGTTACAGAACGTCTACAAGGAAATAAGATGAGCATGGAGCTGGACAAGATTCCTCCTGTCCAATGTCCTGGCTGTCCTCGCATCTCAACTTCTTGATTTTCCTACATAGCTACCTTTGGTCCCAGTTTGTTGGTCTCTGAAAATGTGGCCAAGCAAAGTAGGTTGTGGTTTTATTGGTCAAGTTCCTTATCTTCCCAATGTGATTGCTCACAGTGAGTCAATATGTGGTCTTTGCTGGGCCTTCAGCTAATGCTCTGTCATCTCAATAGACTGCAGCTGCCTGCCCCTTGGTTGGTTTGGATCAGCTCCTGGGTTCTTCTCTGTTGGGTAATGGCAAAGAGAGGGCAGCCAAGTTCATTACAGGCCAGAGATAAAACTTTGGATAGCACCATTGGTGGGAGGAAGCCCAGAGAAGCCAGAGAAGAGGGAGAAGAAAGGAGTGGTCCCCTTCCTCAGCAGACAGGAAATAGCACACTCAGATGTGGGCCGGGGTGGTAATCATGACTGTGTCAGACAGGGTGAGGAAGGGACGGGGACAGGATGAACTGAATTTCCCAATGACACCTTGAACAGGGAGCCTTTATCATCATTTCTGTGTTTGAATAAGGGGAATGCCTGCCCATTAGAGCCAAGGATATGTATGATAGTTGTTCTTTTAAGGGACTTATAAATAGTACCTCGTTAAAACTCCCTGAATTATGAGTCTTCATCCAATTAAGAAAACGTGTGTTAGAAAAGAGACCAAAATATCACCCTTACTCCTAATAAAACTTGCATTAGAGATTGTGGTTTATATTTCTGGGTAGATGAACTTCCTAACACTTATCCCTAAATTCAGGCAGATGTACCTACCCAGTCACATACTGGGTTGGAAAATCTCAGACATCCCCTGTGCGGTAACTTTCCCACATGGCAGGGAGCAGAGCAGATCACTTCCTATAGGTGAGCAGGTGGCTCCCCGGAGAAAGGTGAGAGGGAGATGTTATGTCATACAAATCCTGTTAATTTATTGCAAACTCACCCATTTAAATAAGTCAATTTCCTCTCAGAAGCAGATCAGATTAGTTAACTTTCCAATACCCCTTCTTCTCTATAGGTAGATACATTATGAGAGGGTCTGAGCAAGTTTACAGGTAAACTACCTGCTTTTCCTGAGCTGTACAACCTACAGCTCAACTGGCACAACCTCTTGTGATCTGTTTTTTGTAGGTAGGTTTTGTGCCAGATTCTTTATCTTCATACTATGATTCATTCTGTTGCTATAGATTTTGACTGCCCTGGGTCAGTATTGAGATTGATAAAGAAAGGATAACAAGGAAACTAACATTTATGAAGAAAGTATTTTTTTAAGTATATTACATAAACTGAGTTGATAAAGTACCAGCAGGCTTTTTTTTATTGGAGTATAGTTAATTTGAAGAATATTTTTATACCCGCCTGTTTACTGAATAAAAAAAATGGAGCTTTAAAGATGTTAAGAGCTATACTATACTCCAATAATTTTTTTACATTAATTTACTTGTGTTGGGTCTTCGTTGCTGTGTGGGCTTTCTTGGTTGTGGCGATCAGGGGCTACTCTTTGTTGTGGTGTGCAGGCTTCTTATTGGGGTGGCTTCTCTTGTTGAGGAGCACAGGCTCTAGGTGTGCGGGCTTCAGTAGTTGCTGCACGTGGCCTCAGTAGTTGTGGCTCACGGTTCCCAGAACGCAGGCTCAGTAGTTGTGGCGCATGGGCTTAGCTGCTCCATGGCATGTGGGATCTTCCCAGACCAGGGACTGAATCCGTGTCCCCTGCATTGGCAGGCGGATTCTTAGCCACTGCACCACCAGGGAAGTCACTCCAATGATTCTAAAAGCATATTATACCACATTTTACCACTCCTGAAATCACAGAATGCTTACCACTAATGGGAAGCATAGATTATTTGACTGATTTTTCCTTTCTAAATGGTATGTACAATAATGATGTCTTATAATTCATGGTATCTCAGGCTCAATAAGTAGGTAGTAAATGACGAGCCTTGAATTTGTCCCCTGGATTGTGTGATTTCAAACTTTAGATGACTTTCTGCAACAACCATTTTTCTCTGAAATATACAAGCAATGAAGGCAACACACACTCCAGGTCTTTGTCCACATCATTTCATATGTTGTCATGCGGTTTGGCCTTCAGTCTTGCTTGACCCCATCTGTATAGAATTATGCTCCTTGGGAGCCAAATTCCTTCTTTCCAGTGACCTGAGGCTCCTTAGTGGGTTCTATGAAGTAGGCTGTTATCACAAATTGAACTAATGGTGACTGAATGTTCTAGCAGCTGGGTCTTGTTAGAAGAAGAATAGACTTGGGCTGTCACATCACTTTATGTAAATTCTACTGAAGTGGAATGTGGGGGAAAAGACTTGGGAACTTTTTCTATTGCTCAAGACTACTCTTTGTTGCAATTGAGAAATGTGGGAAATAACTGAAGTGATTGTATTATGGTTGGTTTCTCAAGCAATACTTTGAAATCTTTTTCAGTTAAATAAGTCTAAGTGTCTACTTTGTGCAAAGCATGAACCGGTTGCTTCAGGGGATAAGACATGCCACCTGCCATTAGGAATCCACATGATATAATAAGGAAACCGCTGAATGCACTCATGACTAATAGATAGAAGGGTAAGAGAGGGTCAGAGAGATGATATGCGGTTTTGAAGGAGGAAGAAATCATGTGTGTGAGGTAATCAAGAAGAACATTGTGGCAGCAGCAGCAGAGTTTTGAAAACTTGGGTAAAATTTTCTCTAGTAGATATGGGAGTGAGACTTCTGGTTTCCAATAATGGAAGACTAGATTATTTAGATCACAGCCCCACAGAAAACAAATAAAAATGGCAGATAAAACATTTTCTTAAAAATCTTTTAAAAGTTGACTAGTCAAAAAAAAAGAGAGAATTATTAGATCAAAATTTGAAAAACATCAGGAACTCAGATTAATAAATGGAGCATGAAAGACCTCTTTGTCCCTAAGGAGATGTGTTAATTCCCCCAAACCTGAACTTAATTTTTATCACCTACATATAATGTCTGGTCTAATGAAAGACTGCCTTCAATAAGTTCATAACCTAGGAGATGGCACAGACAGGATAACAAAGAACCAGGTGTAAACTGGCCTTCAACCATATTTCACACTGAATATTGAAGTCCAGGTAATATTAAATCTCAGACTTTAAGACTTAAGGTGGTCCTGTACTGATAGCAACTTGGAGCACAAATCAGTTTAGAGAAAAGCAGTGAGCAGTATACTGGCGTGCACTGTCAAGTTCAATGTCTTTTATTTGCTGTTAGTAAGAATAAGAGCACATCAATGCGGAACCTGAGAATGTGTAAGGCTGCGAGTGTGAGAGTGTGTGTGTGTGTCTGTTTGTGACACTATAAATTGACACTTTATTTGTAGCTATCTCTTTTTTTTTTCAAATTGGTACCTCTAATGATGAGGAATCTGCCTGCATTTGTACTTTTCTCAAATTAAGATACTGGGTGAATATTTAAGTAAAAAATACCCAGTTTAAAGTTTTACCTGTATCACACAACTTTCCTGCCATGAAATAGTTTCTCTTATTCTAATAGTATTGAATATTGAGCCATTGCAAAGAATTTCTATCTTCAAAATACACTAATCATGGATCAATGTCCTTTGAGAATTTGTAATCAATAAGGCAACTTTTCTCAGAAAGTATGGCAAACATTTTCCCTCAATTATTTGGACTGTTGTCAGGTGTCACATATTTGGTGCATTCATGTTGGAACCAGACTCATTAGTTATTTGACATACGAGTATAAAATATAAAGTTTTTTTCTTTCAGTCTCCATTGCTGGATCATCTTCAATTTTCCTTTTTTTAAATTAATTAATTAATTAATTAATTAATTGCTTGTGTTGGGTCTTTGTTGCTGCGCATGGGCTTTCTCTAGTTGCAGCAAGTGGGAGCTACTCTTTGTTGCAGTGTGTGGGCTTCTCTCTGTGGTGGCTTCTCTTGTTGCAGAGCACAGGCTCTAGGTGCGAGGGCTTCAGTAGTTGCAGCACGTGGGCTCAGTAGTTGTGTCTCACAGGCTCTAGAGAACAGCTCAGTAGTTGTGATGCATGGGCTTAGTTGCTCTGCGACATGTGGGATCTTCCCGGACGAGGGATTGAGCCCACGTCCCCTGCACTGGCACTTGGATTCTTAACCACTGTGCAACCAGGGAAGTTCCAATTTTCTTTTTTTTTCTTTTTTCTTTTTGGCCACGCTGTGAATGGGATCTTAGTTCCCTAGCCAAGGATCAAACCCAGGCCCATGGCAGTTAAAGTGTTGAGTCTTAACCACTGGACTGCCAGATAATTCCCAATCTTCAATTTTCTGGCCCCTAAATGCTAGCATATACACAAGTCCCTCCTGTGTGACCTCTTCTCAATTTTATCTACAATCATGACTTATGTTAACCGATCTCCTTCCATGGCTTAATTACCACTTGTACACAGAGCTTGCATGTGCAAAGAAGAACTTGAGTTACTCTCCAACACAAACTTACTTATTCCTCATCTTTATTGAGTAAACAGCACCACCCAATTACTAGGACAAAAACTGTGTTGCCTGTTTGGATTCTTCACTTTTTTTGGTTTTCACACCCTGCATCAAATCCATCAGCAAATCCTGTAGGTTCTGTCTTCAGAATAACCCACTCATTCAATATTCTCACTTCCCTTACTGTTACCTCCTTAGTCCAAGTCACAATCACTGTCTCACAGGAGCTACTGTAACAGCAACCAAGCTTGTCTCTTTGCCTACATGCTTGCTCCCCATCTTCACTGCCTATTCTCTATACCCTAGCCAGGGTAATATTTTACAAGGAAACAAGACATTTCACTCTCTTGCTCTCGGGGCCTTCAATGGCTTCTCACCTCCACTACATGGAAAATCTAAAATATTTTCCACGGCTGCAAAAATCCTTTATTTTAGTCCCTGGCTACCTCTTCAGCTTCATTTCTGAGACACTTCCTCTCATTTATGCCACTATTTCAACCCTTTTTGCATTCTTCTTCCAAGAAATTTGCCACTCAGGTTTCATTTCAGGAACCTTGCTCTTGCTCTTGTATCTGCCAGGAATGTTCTTCCACCAGAAATTCCCATGACTTGCTCCTTCATTTTATCCAGTTTTCTGTTCAAATGTCCCCTCCTCAGAAAAGCCTTTATGGAACATGCTAGCAATTTCCTTGACTGTTTTCTTTCCTTGCCCCATCTCATTTTTCTAAATATCAGAATAATCTTAATATAACCTGATTTATGTGATATATTTGTTTATTTGCTGTGGTCTTATTTCCCCCACTATGACTTAAGCTCCATGAAGTCAGAGCTTTGCTATAACCTGTTTCTAGAAATAGGCCAGGTAAATGGAAGCACTCAACACATATCTGTTGATTTATATATTTAAATGAAAGAGTGAATGAATGAATGAATGAATGAAAATATACCCAGCCCTTAGGTTGCATGAAACAGAGTTTTCATTTACTAATAGACTTCAAGCTGGCTTATTCCAAGACAGTGAAAGATTCTATTTTCTCTCCATTTTTTAGAATTTGGCTTTGGAAATTGGTTAAACTTAAATAAAATAGTTCTTTGTTCATTCCACAAGACAAGATTATTAAATCTCTTCACCCTATGGTAACAGTTTGCGGGGATAATAACTACCTACTTCACAAGATTGTTGTAGAGATTAAATAACTTAATCCAAAAAATGTTATAAGGTAACTGGCATATACTATACTAAGTGTTCAATAAGTATTATCTATTGCTATCAATCTTGTTGTTATTTTATAACCTTTAAACTTTTTATTGACGTATAGCTGATTTAGAATGCTATGTTAGTTTCTGGTGTACAGCAAAGTGATTCAGTTATACATATGTATATTCTCTTTCATATTCTCTTCCATTATAGTTTATTACAAAATTGAATATAGTTCCTTGAGCTATTCAGTAGGACCTTGTTGTTCATCTGTTTTGTACATAGTAATTTGTATTTGCTAATCCCAAACTCCTAATGTATCCCTCTCAAGCCCCTTTCATCTTTGTTAACTATAAGTTTGTTTTATATGTCTGTGAGTCTGTTTCTGTTCTGTAAATAAGCTCATTTTTTCATATTTTAGATTCCACATATAAGTGACATCATATGGCATTTATCTTTCTCTGCCTGACTTACTTCACTTAGTGTGATAATCTCTAAATCCATCCATGTTGCTGCAGATGGCATTATTTCATTCTTTTTTATGGCTGAGTAGTATTCCATTGTATGTGTATTTTATATTATATATACGATCTCACATCTTCTTTATCCATTCATCTGTCAATGATCATTTAGGTTGCTTAATATTGTTGTTACTTTAAATTTAGAGTTTCCTATTACAAATAAAACAATCTAAAAAAAAATTAGTTTCCTCCTATATTTATTTTAACCAGTAATGGGTTACTTTCATTCTCTGTATCTGGCATATGAAAGCATTCATTAAATGTTACTATAATATTTACTCTATCTGATATAGACTGTTCTGTTCTCAATTTGCACAAATGTGTGAGGCCACTAAAATGACAGTGCAAGATGCAGTTACACAAAGCATTCTTAATAACTGTGGGGAAAATTACGATTTTTCCATTTCTTTAAAATTTTTGTCAAAACATTAAAATTCAACTTGTCAGTTACAAATGTATACGGAAATAAAAAAATAGAAAACTAAAACTTATTTAGTACATTAATTTTCAAGATTATAAATGTTGAGTATGAAAGTGTTTATTTGTAAATAAAACAAAACAAAACTTGAGTAGTTAAGTAGTGTTTGCCTTCTTCTCACTGTATAACTTAGGCTATGGCCTGAGCATCTTTTCTGTGCCTTGGCTGTGAGATTTCTTTCTAAATCTGGATCACTATTTTTACATTTTACATTTTATCCTTTGCACTTTCATTGTCATGAAAGTTACATATGTCTTAAGTTATGTAAATGTGCAGGTTTTTTGTTTGTTTTTGTTCGTTTTTGCCAAAGTCCATTCTTCTGACATAGTCTTATCCTTTTCATCACAACCACTCTCCTCATCCAGATGGATAAATTGTCCTTGGCAAAATTCCTCTGGCGAGATAGCAAGTAGCGTCAGCATTGCTGAACAGTCGGTTATTTTTTTCTCTAATTCCATTTACATTTGACTTGAATTTCACATCCAGACTTAGTATTTTTCATTTATTTGCTACACTTTCTTCTTTTCTGGCCATGTTCCCTCTTTCAATGATCCTTTTGTAAAATATCCTGCAGGTTCACCACTGAGAGGACACAGAAGCTCCAGGACTATACTCCTGGCTGTATCTGAACTAACAGCTAATGCGTTGTGACCAATCACCAACAGACTTTGTAAGAAGTGCCATGATTGGTCACTGATATAATGCTCATCTGTTATTTACATAGTGATTTGTGAGCTGAAGAACTAGCAGCAAAGTTTGTAACTTATGCAATTACTCATGGTTAATATAACTGAAATTTGACATGTATTAGGGGACTGGAATTATTTAACTAAACTATACTAGCTGAAATTTGTGCATATTGGAACTGGAATCATGCAAAGTAAGAGCTGCCAGTATATTAAGCTAATACTAGTTATTGCATTCTTCGCCAGAATTATGTCATCTGCTATATCCATCTCATTCTTCATTGTCTAGAAGTTGTGTCTAGTGTAACTGTGATAGAGCTTTTTATGGTGGTTTCTTTTCTTGCCTTTAATGTATTACATAAAGATAAAACAATCTCACCCACTGTAGTTTTAAAGAGGCAAGGGACTTGTGTAATTTCTTTTTATGAACCTATCTAGACCCCCATAAACCCCTTGGAAATATTCACCAGGATGTCTAACGCTGGGATTTTGTAAAATGTAAATTGGCTGTTAAGGAGTTGGGTATTGGATATTTTTTAATTTTTTTTTAATTGAAGTATAGTTAAATTTACAATGTTGTGTTAGTTTCTGGTGTACAGCAAAGTGATTCAGTTACACATATACATATGTATAACTTTTTTGTATTCTTTTCCACTATAGGTTATCACAAGATATTGAATATAGTTCCCTGCGCTTTACAGTAGGACCTTGTTGTAGAGATTATCATACTAAATGAAGTCAGTCAGTCAGAGATAGACAAATATCATATGATATCACTTATATGTGGAATCTAAAATATAAAAATGAACTTGCAAAACAAAAACAGACTCATTGACATAGAAAACAAACTTATGGTTACCAAGGGAAAAGAGGGTAGGGGAAGGATAAATTAGGAGTTTGGGATTAGAAGATACAAACTACTATATATACAGTGGGTATTGGGTATTGACTGAATACTGATTCTCCATGTTTCAAAGCAGGGTTTCTCAATGTCGTTTTGTTATTTTTGTTGTTATTACTATTAACCTCTCTCCTGCAAAGAGAGTTTTTAAACATGATTTTCCTAATCAACCTCCACTCCTCCATGACATTTTAAAACCACAGGATCATACGTTCATGTGTTGTGGCCCTTTGGAAAATCATGAACCAATGTATCATCTAAGACTTCTACTCTCCAAGCATCAATTTTTTATCTCTTTAAGGACACTACCACCCTCACTGAGGTTGCGTGTCTTAATGTAACTCCAGGTTGCCATACTCAGTTCCCATTAGAAACATCTATAAATTTTAACCCGTATAATGGAGAGAAGTTGGTAGTAGCAAAGTCAGATGCGGTGACATCCTATTATTTAAATGAACAAGTTGGGTCCACAGCTTCACAAAATACTGTCCTGAGCCAGAACCCTACAAGCTCAATAGAATAGAGTCAACCTTCCCCCTTATTCTCCAGCTTCTTTCAAATTTCTTCCCTATTGCCCTATCATAATGTCTGTAATTCTACTGTTGTCTTCATTGGGTGGGGGGGAGGGGAGCTAGGTTTATCTGATTTCCAAATCCCACACACTAGTAAAGACCTACTTCCTCAAACTCCCACTTACCTTTTGAGTCTCAGCTCCTGTGTGGCCTCCTCTCTAAACTACTCTTCCCCACCCCCACCCTGGCCCTGCTCTCCAGGTCAGTTGCAGCTGCTCTCACCGGGCTCATTACCCCTCCTCCTCTAGACTATATGTCTAGCTCCTTGTAAAGTATCTTAGAAGGTTGTGTGGAATAACAAAAGAGACAGCAAGATAAGGGGACCAAGGGTGCTGGTGAGGGTAGGTAGCAATTGTCCATAGGCTGATGGGTCAACTTGATTGGGAAGTTAACATTTGAACAAAGACTTGAAGGGGTGAAGGAGTTATCCATGGGGATATCTAAAGGTAATATACTCCAGGCAGAGGAAACAGCCAATACAAAGGTCCTAAAGCAGGCACGTGTGTGAATTGCTCAAGGATCATCAAGTAGGTCGATGTGGCTGGAGAGAGTGAGCAAGGGGAACTTAATAGGAGATAAGGTCTTATTGTTAGTGAAGGTATACTCAATGCATGTGCTGCCTACCATCCCCTCGCCCCCACACACAAAAAAACTCATGTTGAATCCCTAACCCTTGATTTGACTGTATTTGGAGATAGTACCTTTACAGAAGTAATTAGAGTTCATTGAGGTCATAAGGGTAGCACTCTCATCCAATATGGTTAGTATCTCTATAAGAAGAGATCCCAGAGAGCTCATTTCTCTCTCTCTCTCCCTGCCACGTGAGGATACAGCAAGAAGGAGGCCATCAGCAAGCCAAGAAGAGCACTCTCACAGGAACCTGACCATGCTGGCGTTCTGATCCAGCCTCCAGAACTGTGCGAAAATAAACTTCTGTTGTTTGAGCCACCAGTCTATGTTATTTTATTATGGTAGACTAAAATAGGATGAGGTGGAGGAAAGGGGGAGGGGCAGATAAAATAAGGCTTGTTGGCCGTTGTTAGAGTTTTGATTTTTCTCTAAGTGAGATGAAAAATGATTGGAAAGTTTTGAGTCAAAGAATGACAATCCGATTTATGTTTTTAAAACACAGTTATGGCTGCTATTTTGAAATAGACTGTGGGAGTGAGGGTGGCAAGTACAGAAGCAGAAGGTCTGTTTGGAGATTGGGGCATCTCCAGGTGAGAGAAGATACTAACTCCAATCAGAGAGGTAGTAGTTGAGGTGGTGAGAAATGGTTAGATTGCATATGTTTTTTAAATTTATTTTTATTTATTTATTTTTGGCTGCTTGGGTCTTTGTTGCTGCACGTGGGCTGCGAGCAGGGGCTACTCTTCGTTGTGGTGTGAGGGCTTCTCATTGTGGTGGCTTCTCTAGTTGTGGAGCACAGACTCTAGGCGCACCGGCTTCAGTAGCTGGGATGTGTGGGCTCGGTAGTTGTGGTTCGTGGGTTCTAGAGCGTAGGCTCGGTAGTTATAGCGCAGGGGCTTAGTTGCTCTGAAGCATATGGGATCTTCCCAGACCAGGGATCGAGCCCATGTCCCCTGCATTGGCAGGCGGATTCTTAACCACTGCACCACCAGGCAAGTCCAAGATTCCATATATATTTTAAAGGTAGATTCCATAGGATTTTCTGACAAAAAAAAATAATATGCAATGTGTGGGTAAAGAGAAGTGAAGAAAAATTCCAAGATTTTTGGCAGGGTGAAGTTGCCATCAACTATATTGGAGAGAGTTTGCAGATAGATTAGTTCGCTAGGGATGATCAAGTGCTCAATTTCGGACATGTTAACTTTGAGATGTCTATAAAGTGGAGATGTTCAGTAAGAGATTAGATATACAAGTCTGGAGTTCAGGAGAGGGTTCAGGGTGGAGCTTTAATGTTGAGAGTCATTGGCACATAGATGACATTTAAAATCATGAGACTGGATGAAATCACCAAGGTCTGTTCTTTACCTCTCCACTTTCAATTTCCTTTCTTCTTCCTCTACTCATTGTGTTGCTGCTGCATTTTCTAAGAGTCAGAAGAGGGGTAGAGAGATATAGCAGAAAAAGGCAAACATTTTTTTTTACTTTTAACTGGTTCTGTTTGCAGTCATTTCTTGGCTGACGCTGGCTGGTTATGCATTATTTTATAGCAGGCTATACATGTTAGCTTTAATGGGTAGGTTGGTTAATTCTCCAAATACACTTACACGAAATACTCTGCACCTTTCCATTTCCTGATTAGGTGTGGGGTAGGGTGGGATGGGATGCAGGCCCCACTCAACTTCTTATAAACCCCTCCCTCCAACTTCTGCTCCCAAGGCACTATACCTCCAACTGCTTTCTGCTGTTGTTTCCTGATCTAACAGGAAACCCCTTTACAGTGTCCCTTAGAGATGCCTTATCCCATCTTTAAGGCATAAGTAAATATTTATAACTAAAATATATATACATGGGAAAACAGACTGAAAGGAGGTACACTAAAATGATGGCAGTAATTATATCAATATAGTGGGGCTTGGGTAATTACCTTCTCACCTATTAGCCAAAATATATTACAATGTGGTTGAACAAATAGCTTTTTTAGTGAAAAACTATAGGTATATAGTATTTTTGCATGTAAGTATGTCTAGTATATTTTGTATACAAGTATGCATATAGTATTTTGTCTTAAATATGTATATAAATATGTAAAAATAGATATTTATACACATGCATGTTTAAGACAAAAATATAACATGTAGTTTTTACCAAGTGTATATACATACACAAAGACACACACAGACACTACTAAGGAAACATTTAATAACTAACTATACTAAAAATAATACTTTTTCCTTAAAGAAAAACTGAAATAAAATAAAAATACAAATGGAAAGTAAAACATAAATATTTTACAATTTATTCTGAGGAAAAATGTTTATTTTCTTGATGTATAAATATCTTTTTTTTTTAAAAAAATGATGACTATAAACAATAGGAAAATTTCCCAGAAAGTAAAATACAAATGGCTAGGGAAAAAAAAAAGAAATGCAAAGAATCCTAATATCACTCAGAATTAGAGAAATACAGACTCAAACAGTGAAATGGCATTGTTCACTTATCAGGCTGGCAAAGGTCAAAATATTTGATACAAGCATGATCACCAGGATGTTGGGAAAGAGGCATTTCCAGAGTTTAGGAGAGAGTTCACTACTGCAAATTTTTTGAAATTGTTTTGGCTATGCTTACCAAAATGTAAAATGCATATACCCTTTGACTCAGAAATTCCTGTTCTATGAATTTATCCTATAGATTAACTCGTATAACATGTACACACACACGATACATAAATGTTCACTACAGCCTAGAGGGATGGGATAGGGAGGGAGGGAGGGAGGCTCAAGAGGGAGGGGATATGGGGATATATGTATAAATACAGTTGATTCACTTTGTTGTACAGCAGAAACTAGCACAACAGTGTAAAGTGATTATACTCCAATAGGGATCTGGGGGAAAGAAAAGCCTAGAAACACCTACACGTCCATCAGCATGAACGGGTAAACTAACAATGGTATGTACCTGTAATAAAACATTCTGGCTCTACTCTCCATTCTGTCTAAATAAGTAAATAGATACAATGAAATGAAACAATGCTTCCAACTTTGTCATCAAATATGCTGGTGTATGCAGAGAACATTTCTGGGAATATATACCACCAAAATTGCTAAAAACAATGCTGCTAGGGATGGAAACCAGACAACTGAGAAAAATTAATTCCCACCCCTGCCCCCCCAAAAAAACTAATTCCTTACACTACTTGAATTTTTACCATGTACATGTTTTCTTTCAGTAAATGTAACACATGTACCTATTTGCTGATGTGTAAGTTTTGGCCCATGGATAAGAAATAGCGAATTGAATAAAAAAGGTGTTATGGTAGGAGTGTGGATATCTTTTTTAATCAGATGGCCCCAGGAGTATCATAACTTGAATACTTCCAAGAGAACTGGGCCAGAGCTGTGTCCATTTAATGTGTTTTGAGATGAATATTAAGAATAATAGATAATTTTCATACAGAATATGATTAATGGTCTTCCTTCATTATTGATCTGCCTTAAAAATGGGGGATCCGTCCCACCTAGTGAGATTTGCATTTCAGAACAATCTCTTTGTACTGAATAAGACTGACGGGGACAGGGACAACCTGGAGTCATGGAGACCAGTTAGGAGGCTACTTTAGGGATATAGATGAAACTCTGAGACAGCCAGAACTAAGGCAGTCACAGAGGAAAGGGAGCGGAGGGCTAAATGAGGGTTAGAAAGGGTGTGGAAACAGCAGAACCTAGAGCTTGGCTGGATGTGAGGCAGAGAGAGAAGATCAGTATATGATGACCCTCAGTCCATGGCTTAGGTGGCTGGATGAACTATAGTGCAATAAAATGGAGAACAGGAAAATAGCAGATTTGAGGATGGTAATGAATGCACCTTCTCCTTGAGCTCCCTCACCTGTGGGGTTGGGCACAGTCATGGGTAAATATGTTTCAGGGTGCGGGGTGGTGGTGAGAGATGGAGGAACAATTCAGTTCAGCAGTGACAATCACTGAGTCTCAAGAAGAGAGAAAAATTCCCATGGGAGTGATGAGTTCCAGAAGAAGATCTGGCTAAATTAAAATAACACATTTCTTGTTGGCACCAAGAAGAAAATGCAGAGGACAGGCATTGGTCCAGACATAGATTATAGTATCTGATGATCCAGTGGAAGGAGGCTGGCAGATCTGGCAAGGAGTAGCAGTCAGGATGTCTTAGACAGCCTGATGAATTACCATGTCATGGGGAAGAAATGCACCTCACCCAGAAATACACAGAGGGTCTCTTTCTGGAGATTTTGTGTCTCAGCATTCTACAGAATCTGGGTGTAACCAGGGTGGAGTTGGCCCTGCCAGCTTAAACGGAAGTAAGGGTGATAATTGGGGGTAAAAATCAGGATTCATGGTTTCATGCCTTGGCTCTGCCACTAGCTGGTTTTGTCATCCTTGGCACGTCATTTAAGTTTGCACTGACTTAAAACTTCCTCTGTGAAATGAAGTAAATTGTGAAGCAACTGTAATTTTGACAGCTTATGTAGACAAGGAGCACTCAGCCTTGAGGAGTATGAGGGGGCATCCTGGAGGAAGTTCTATGCAAACTAAGATCATCCTTCAGATTTTAGTTCCTTTAAATGTTGGGTCAGATGAAGGGTGTAGAGGCAGGGCCAAGGAAACTGGCCCAAGTAGAGCGAACAGTGTGAACAAAATCTTTAAGCCAAGAAATGGGATAGTACTCTATGAGTAATTTGATATGACTTTTAGAGCATAAATAAGTGAAAGGCATTCATTTCTTTGGTTCTTTTAATCCCTCTCTAAAGTAGATATAAATGTTCACATTTTATGGAAGAAGAAACAGAAATTTAGAACAGTTTCTTGCCTAAAATCACATAACTTTTAAATGGTAGAACTAGTAGTGTCTGTCTGCTCCAAATCCTGCTTTAACTATTAATTTTCACCACTTCTCCATATCAACACATTAAGATGGATGGGGTTGGCGGGGAGCAGTAATGAAGACATACTTTTCTCAATTAATCCAACATTACAATTTGAAAGACTCTTTAACACTAAAGAGAAAAAGTCATAGTGAAAAAAATGTAAAATGTGTGAGTCATGAGGTAGATAGTGTTTGAACCACAAATATAAGGAAGCAAAAAAAAAAAAAAAAGGATTCTATTAAAATTAGTCAAATAAATACATGAATCACTAACCCTGTGTTCTTAGTAGTTCACCAAATCCTGTAGAAACCATCTTGCCTTTAGGCATAAAGAACACAAGCCAAATTTGGTGACCTTGATTCTTCATGCAAACATGCAGGAAAAAACACAGCAATGGGATTCTCTTCTACAACTAATTTATCCAGAGCAATTCCATTTTAGAAAACATTGTATTTCCAGAGACCCATCACAGATTTGACTTTCCTCGAGCCCTCCTTCCAGAGCACTTGCGACATGGTAGGTCATGCTTACTCATCCTGAGGTCTTTTCTTTGTGTTCTGGATCTTACAGGTTCACTACAATGTAGTTGGGTGTGAATTTTACTCTTCTATCTTGTTTAGAATCTATTGGGCTCCCTGAATGTGGTGGTTTCATCTGTCCTAGAAAATTCTCAGTTATCATCCTTTCAAATATTACTTTTTACCCATTCTCCCTCATCTCATAGTCTGGAATCCCTTTCAGAAATAAGTTAGATAGTCTCATGCTATGCTTGAAGTCTCTTAACCCCCTTTTTGTATATTCTATACTTTTATCTCTCTGCTGTGTCCTAGATGCATATAAAATATGCTGTCTCTCTAGCAGAAGCTAATCTATTGTTTAAGCCATCCAATGAGATTTTACTTTATGTAATCATATTTTAATTTCTAGAAGTTCCTTTTTGTTAAATTTGCTGTTCTTTTCCCTATTATCTATTTGTCCCTGTCTGCCCCCAGCCCCCCCCACCCCACACACAAATCTGCTTGGTTTCCTAATATTTTATTATTTTCTTATGTTCCAATGCCTTCTTCGATGTCTAATGACTTGAAACATACTTATTCATTATGGTCTCCCTTGTTGATTTTATCACTTTCAATTTTAGGGATGTTCTATATTGTGGGTCTTGACTCTTGTTTAGTGTGGATGGTTCCTCCAGAGTATTGTAAATTTGGACTTTAGGCTCATCTGCAGCATGGCTTTATCTTTGAGACTCCTTTGGGGTCCATGTTGAAGATATATTTTACTAGGGCCGTTTGACTTTCACTTCTGCCAGATATTGATCTGGGCCTCCTTCTATGCTACCTGGAAGTTCGCAGCCCATACAAGTGCTGTAATGGAATCCCAAAGCTACCTGAGGGCAGACTGTTGGTAGAGACTTTTCAGGGAGAAAAAAAATTTTTCCCACCCATTGTTCCTGTTGAGGCAGACAGGCCTACTTATCACAAACCCATGCTTTTTTACTAGATTTATTTCCATTGAAGGTTCCAATTTTATACGAGAATATTTGTCACAACTCTCTTTCTTACAAGGATCCACAATCATGTCATAAGTCAATGTGAGATTAAAACGTCAGCATCTAGGTTATTTATAGAGCAACCACCTTTAAGCCTCACTCTGCACTATTAAAAATTCACACTATTTATGCAGGAAATTTCCTTTCCTAGTTTCTGCTTCTTTTTTGAGAAGGCTGGGGGAAGATCTTTGGGGTTTTCTCTACTCTCTGGGCAATTAAGCTATTCATTTTAAAGGATTCTTTCAAATCTTATTCAGTGTTTCCAAGTGATTTGTAGTATAAGGGTCTTTAGGCTATTTTGTCAAAAACAAACAAACAAAAAACCTTCTGGAACAAAAAGTGCCATATTCACTTACTTTTGCCTTAGTGTTGAGAAGAGTGCTCTTTGAATTGTAGAGAGGCCCCACTGAGCTGTCTGCCAGAGACTCTGGAAATTACCTGTGTCACCCTGGGGCAGCTCAGCTGCGTCTTGGTGGTGTGTTCTTGCTTTCTGTCCACAGGGGGCCTAGACCAGGAGTGGGTGCGTGATTCAAACTGTGCTGACTAGATCCGTTCTCTTGAAATTTGGAATTTTATATTCCAAACTGCTCTTAGTCTTGTACTCATGGTCCTGAGATAGTTCTTTTACCAAGCTCAATCTCAGAGCTAGTCATTAGTATATAGCTTAACAATATGATTATTAGTTTTGCCATGATCCACAGCAGTAAACCTTGCCATCTGCCTTGGACAGTTTAGAGGCTTGGTCCGTATACTTGTGGATAAGACAATGTGAATAGGTACCATGAAACTGGCTTTATTAAATACTAATTGGGAAGTGATTTTACAATTTTAATAATAAGGATAACACTTTATAATTTTTCATGCTTATTTTCAAAGCAACTTTAATTTTAGTATTTCCTTTCAACTATTTTGCGAATGATGGAGATACTTTGCTTTGTTTTGTTGTTTTGTTTTTGCCATGTTTTCACATTTATAGCAGAGGAGAGAGAAGTTCAGATACTTGCTCAGAATCATAGCACCCAGACCTCTGGACTTTTTGCCTAGGGCTCTTTCAATATGTGCACATTACCTCTCTAAAAAGCAATAGTTTATCCTGAGGAAGTGTGTTTTTTCTTTCTGTCTTCCTGTCTTTGTTTTTCCCTCTCACAGATGCAGACACACACATGCAGTGATATAATCCTTTGTAGGTAACCGCCCAATTCATAAAAACTCTCACTTCTCTAGGAACTCTTTCTTCATTCTACAGTGGTGGGTCCCAGATGGCCTTGTTTGCACCACATAACCACAGTCCCTTGGTTATAGTTTGTTGGACCTGAATCAATATGGCCGATACATTCTTCCCTCCCAGGAACTGGAAACTGAATCTTAGGGCAAGCAAGTTACTTTTTGTGGCTGACTTGCCATTGAGGACAGAATAGCAGAAAAAAGAAAAGAGAAAGAGAGAAATTTCAGGAGGGCAGACAGAAGCAAAGACACAGCATATAAGGGACTTCACAGGTGGTCCAGTGGTTGACTCTTCCCTTCCAGTACAGGGGCTGTGGGTTCAGTTCCTGGTGGGGGAACTAAGATCCCACGTGCCATGCAGTGTGGCAAGAAAAAAAAAAGGACACAACAGATGACAAGAGAAAGTTCTGAGGATTCCAGTGCTATGGAACATTCCATTAAGTGTTTGTGTCCCTCAAAAATTCGTATGTTGAAACCCTAATTGCAATGTAATGGTATTTGGAGGAGGGGGCTTTGAGAGATAATTAGGTCATAAGAGTGGAGCCTTTATGAATGGAATTAGTGCCCTTATAAGAAAAGGCTGAGAGCTAGTTCTCTCTTTCTCCACTATGTGAAGAGATGGGAAGAAGATGGTCATCCAAACCAGGAAGAGGGTCTTCACTGAGAACTTGACCATATTAGCACCCTGACCTTGAACTGTGGGAAATAAATATTGTTTAAACCACCCAGTCTGTGGTAGTTTGTTATAGCAGCCCCAGCTGACAAAGACACTTTCTGAAGCAGCATTCCTCCATAAGAACGTCACTCATGGGTTGACTTTTTTTTTTCCTTTAGAAACAATAAAAAAAAAAAAAAAAAAGTTTATGCACCTAATGTGGTATTACATATGCAGAAATTATACCAAGAAGAAGATATAAGTTGATTCAAACATTGCTTTAGCTCTGTGTTTTCCATCTCATCTTTCTGAGCCAGCATCCTTGCGATCTTCCCTGGATCTTGACAGTCTTAAATTCCCTCCCTCTTCTCATCCCACAGGACAACTTTACCATTTCTTAGGTTGGATCACTTCTATTCTTGGTTGATGTAATTAGGCTGATGATCTTAAAGGTTTATTTTATTTAAAAGTAAATTATTAAAATTTAAGACAATTCTATTATACAACTGTATGATGCCCCATTTCCTTCTTCTTAAATGCATACTTACTTCAGATCTTATAATAAATGAAAATAAATGAAAAAGAAGAATTTCAGTTTTGAAGACTGTAGATAAACCATCTTACTTTATGTTGAGATCCAAGGTCATGGGTGACTAAAATGGGGAAGAGGTTTAAAGCCTTTGGAATGCAAAAGGTTGATCATTGAGAGACCAGAATGTTGATAAGTTAATAAAGAAACATACTGATGTCATTAAGGATGACATAAAAGAATGAGGTAGAGAGAAAAACAGTGATCAAATGCCAGAGTCAACCAGGAAGTTAAGTGGACTAAGGGTGGTAGGGGACCTCATGGAGAAGGTAGAATCTGTTAAGACTGTGGTCCCCAACCTTTTTGGCACCAGGGACTGGTTACATGGAAGATAATTTATCCATGGGGTGAGAGCGATGGTTCAGGCGGTAATGCAAGTGATGGGGAGCTGCAGTTGAAGCTTCACTCGCTTGTCCACCGCTGACCTCCTGCTGTGCACCAGGTTCCCAACAGGCTGCACACAGGGGGTTGGGGACCACTGTGTTAAGAGATATTGAACCTAACAGGGATCTCTCTCACCTACTGTATGAGTTCAGGAGATTATCCTTCCTACATAGAAATTTTATTACCTCTGCTCCTATTACTCCACTCACAAGTAGCCAATCACCTGCATGAAAACAATGTTTAAGTCACCAGAATGGGTAGAAAAAGCAGTTCAGTCTACTCCTAAGTTAGCATCAATCAGTGATATTTTCAAAGAAAACTCTGGAGGATGTCCACATTCATGATGATACCAAGGGCTCTTGAGACCTACAGAATGTTATGTTCCTGTGTGGTCATCAGTTAGGGGTCCTGCAGTACAAGGAGAGTGACATGTAACTATACACATGCACAGAATTATTCACTGTGGTCCCTTTAAGAAAAAAAAAAAAAAAACCTAAAGAATAAAGAAAAACCCTATGTATTTAGTAAGTTAAAATTAATAATTAATAATGGCCATAATTAAACACTTTACATGTATTATTTCTACTTCTTCAATGATAGAGCAAAGTAAGAACAAAAAGAAAGCATGTAAATCTCAATGTTAAGTGAATTATCTAAAATAACATAACTTATAGTTGTGGCTCTGGAACACTAAACCATAGGTATAGGATTTTAAATTAAAATTAAAAAACCCAAGTTCTTCCTACCACATTACACCACTCAACTGCCAAGGTCACCTTCAGATGAATCACAACATCCACATACCCTTAGTTTATTTTCCTTTTTATTTTTAATTAAAAACCCACAGAATTTAGCTTTTCCATTAAAAGTGGTCCCAAGTATAAGCTTTTCCATTATAAGTGGCCTTACCCACTGCTGTGACTTAAGAATTTTTTTAAAAACCTAATTTGGGTGTTTTCTTCAGACGTTAATCCAAATACACTCATATTATCACTTGCCTGTCTTTATCCCATATCACCTGCCTGTATCTTCTCCATCCACCAATTTGAAAATTCTATTTGAAGTTTATTTTCTAGAAATGTGCCAAAAATAATTTTTTTCAAAGTGGGAGAATTTTTTTTTTCTTAAAATTTCTTTCATCAAAGGGTCTATTGCTTACCTGGTTGTTTTCTATAAGAGAGCTTCTAGCAAGTTTAAATCACTTTTATATTCAATGGAGGTATTTACAAATAGGTCAACTTGGATATCATACTAAATAGAAGGTTTGAACCAATGGTTCTCAAACTCGGGAGTGCATCAGGATTACCTGGAAGGCTTGTTAAAACACAAACTCCTGGGCCCATCACCAGAGTTTCTGAAATGAGGTCTGTGAATTGGGATTTCTAACAAATTGCCAGGGGATGATAATTCTGCTGGTCTTGGGACCACATTGTTGGATTTTCTGGTATGGACTTATTCTAGTCTTATTGTAATTTTATTCTAATCTGTAGTGGAGTCTGCATATATTTCTAAATATATCTTTAATTAAAAGGAAAGAGAATATTAATATGAGAAGCCTTGGAATTAATTATACCTGTCCATCTTTTTTATAATAGTCATCACCCATTCAGCCTCAGGTTCCAAACAAATTAATTTTCCATCTTTCATTGTGACTCTGAAAAGAAAAGAGTGTTTTGGTTAAAATAATAAATGTATTTAATTAAACACTTTAAACTTACTCATTACAATTTCTGTAACATGAAATTCATATGCTTAAAATGAACACACAGATTTATCAAACTAAATTAATCATATTATTTAGAATATGAATTTTAGTCATATCAGTGTACATAACAAACTTTTCTTTTTTCAGATCTTTATGGGGGTATAATTGCTTTACACTGTTGTGCCAGTTTCCACTGTATAACAAAGTGAATCAGCTGAATTTATACATATATCCCCAAATCCCCTCCCTTCCACCCTCCCTATCCCACCCCTCTAAGTCATCATCAGTCATCCAGTTGATCTCTCTGTGTTATGCAGCAGCTTCATACTAGCCATCTGTTTTACATTTGGTAGTGTATATATGTCAATGCTACTCTCTCACTTTGTCCCAGCTTCCCCCTCCCCACTCCAGTGTGCACAAGTCTGTTCTCTACATCTGCGTCTTTATTCTTCCCCTGCCACTGGGTTCATCAGTACCTTTTTTAAGATTCCATATATATGCGTTAGCATACAGTATTTGTTTTTCTCTTTCTGGCTTACTTTGCTCTGTGTGACAGACTCTAGGTCCACCCACCTCACTACAAATAAATCAATTTCATTCCTTTTTATAGCTGAGTAATATTCCATTGTATATATGTGCCACATCTTCTTTATCCATTCATCTGTCGATGGACATTTAGGTTGCCTCCATGTCCTGGCTATTGTAAATAGTGCTGCAATGAACATTGTGGTACAAGTGTCTTTTCGAATTATGGTTTTCTCAGGATATATGCCCAGGAGTGGGATTGCTGGGTCATATGGTAGTTCTATTTTTAGTTTTTTAAGCAACCTCCATACTGTTCTCCACAGTGGCTGTATCAATTTACATTCCCATCAACAGTGCAGGAGGGTTCCCTTTTCTCCACACCCTCTCCAGCATTTATTGCTCCCAGATTTTTTGATGATGGCCATTCTGAAGATAAATTTCTTAGAGTCTTTTGAGATATCAGCTGATAATCAGTGAACATTTATTGCATTTATGATGTACAAAGTATAGTGCCAGACTCTGGAAAATCTGCATATGGAGAGTATCTTCCAGGCTGCCAGTTATGAACCATTTACTATATACTCTTTATCATTATACCTCTGATAATTTGGTTAGATTTTCAGACCTCATTAAAACCTCATTTATTATTGGGAGAAAGAGGGAGAGCATAAGTTAGTTATTTAAATTAATTCTGTATTTTCAACTGCACTTCACAGGACAGCAACTCTCTACCCCTTTGAGGTTTATTACATGAGGAGCAGACCATAATAAAAATTATAATAATAATAACATAATAATAACTCCTTAGTAAATTACCAATACAAGGATAGCCACAAAACATCACACATAACAGTGAAAACTTAAAAATATTCCCAAGACAAGGGTGCCTGTTATCACCATAGCCATCTCAGCAAAACTAGAAAGATAAGAGTCTCCAAAGGAGGAAACTAAACTGCCATTATTCCCAAATGATGTGACTATGCAAGGGTTGATGCTTACAAAATCAATACAACATTTTATGTCTAAATGCTAATAACAGCTGAACTGTGAATTTTTATAAATCTATCCTTTACAATACACTCGAAAAGAAGTAGCACTGCAAATCAGTGGGGAAATGATGATCTTTTAATACATAGTCTGGCACACTTGATGAACCATCTAGAAAAACTAAAATAAAATCGGATAATTCCCTCACATCACGTGCAAAAATAAATTCCAGGTGGATTAAAGTCTTAAATTCAAAGGAAAAAACTGTAAAAATTTTTAGAGGACAATACAGAAGAATATTTTATGAACTCTGTGAAGGGAAGTGTTTTTGAAATAAGACACTAAAAGTGCTAGCCAGAAAAGAGAAGATTGCTAATCTCAAGCATATTAAAAATATAAATTTATATTAACTGAAAAGACACCTCAGAAATAATGAAAGTATGAACCACAAATTGGAAAATGAACATTGCTATCCATAAATCTAATGAGGGTTTAATATCCAGAATGTGTAAAGAACACCTGTGAGGCAATAGGGAAAGTGTAGTATTCACATAGGTAAAGAAGCAAAGAAATTAATAGGAATTTCACAAAAGACAGAACACAAATGCTTGTAAATATATAAAAAATATTCAATCTCATTAGTAATAGAGAAATGGAAATTAAAAGAAATTTAATTAGTACCATTACATACTCTTCAGGTTAACAAAACCAAGTATTGGACAGTATATGAAGCAACAGAGATTTCATGTAGGAAGGAATGTCAATTGGCACGATTACTTTGTAACGCATTGTGGCATTACCTGGTGAGATTGAAGATGTGCAAACCCTAAACCCTGCAAGTAAGTTCTAGAAAAACCCTCATATACCTGACCTAAGAGACATACAAAAAGTGTTGATAATATAAAAAATCTGTGCACCAACGTTGGATTAGATAAATTGTATTTATTAATTTAGTATTCCTACAATAAAATACTAAGTATCACTTAAATTGAATGAACTACAGCTAAACACATCAGAATTCATGTATTGCAGAATAAAATGTTGAATAATAGAAGCAAGTCACAGAAGAATACATTTAGCATGATTCCATTGACCTGCAGTTCAAAAGCAGGCTGTTTTTGTCCCTTCCAGCTGCTACCACAGAAATATCATAGGTTGGGTGGCTTAAACAACAAACATTTATTTTGCACAGTTCTGGAGACTGGGAAATCCAAAATCAAAGTGCTGGCACATTTGATGTCTGGTGAGGACTCACTTTCTGGTTTATAGATGGCTCTTTTCTTGCTGTGTCCTCACATGGTAAAAGTGTGAGAGAGCTCTCTAGGGTCTCTGTTATTAGGGCACAAATTCCATTGGTGAGGGCCCCACTTAATTAGCTCCCAAAGGCCCCAACACAATGGGGATTAGGATTTCAACATATAAATTTCATGGGGAGGAACACATTTAGTCCATAAGACAGGCAAAATAAGTAACAGCGGTTTTAAGCTTCATAGGTGATAAAACTTTTTCTAAAAATCAAGAAACAACACAGTTCAAAATGCTACTTACTTCTTGGAGGGGGTGAATATATGATTTGGGAGGTGTATTAGTGTGTCAGGGCGGCCTAACAATACACCATAGACTGGGCGGCTTAAACAACAGAAATTTATTGACTTACAGTTATGGAGGCTAGAAGTCCAAGATCAAATGATCTGGTTTCTTCTGAGGCCCCTTGCCTTGGCTCACAGATGGCCTTCTCACCATGTCCTCACAGGACTTTTCTCTGTGTGGACACATTCCTGATGTCTCTCCCTCATCTTAGAAGGAGACCAGTCATTTGGATTAGGCCCCAACATTATGACTTCATTCCACCTTAATTATTTCTTTAAAGATCCTATCTCCAAACAGTCACATTCCAAGGTACTGAAGGTTAGGACTTCAACATATGAGTTTAAGGAGGACAATTCAGATCATAATAGGAAATTCACATGTGGAGGCTTCCAATATACTGATTACATTCTAGATTTTTGCCTGGACAGCAAGCAAGTGGGTTTTTACTCTATTACTGATCTTTGAACTGTGTATAAATGTATTCTTACTCTTTTGTATGTGTGCTAGGTGGAATCCTAAAAAGGCTCATCAAGTTTCCCTCCCTAGACTACTATTCTACTCACAATGCACAGTAAAAACATCTGAATTAAATGGCCACCAAAGAGAAAAAGATGGCGGCGAAGTAGAGGGAAATGGAAGGCATCCCTCTCCACAGATGCATTGGGAACGCACCAAAGGACACAATAATTCCCACAGAGAACCAGCTGAACACCAGCAGATGGCCTCGGACACCAGAAAGGACTGCAAGTATCCCGACATAACCGGTAGGGAGGCATCTGCGATGGCTCAAAGAGGGTGAAGCGGTGGAGCTGTGGCAGACGGGAGGGAGTGAGAAACATATGGAGGGTCTGCAGCGCAGCTCAGCGTTCCCGGACCGAGACGTCGATCCGCGGCTGAACGGAGGGTCCAGGAGCGGGAGCGTGGGAACTGGAGAGCTGGTTCAGGGTGAGGAAAATTGTTGCCAGTAAGGTGACGGACCAAGAGGACAGGAGGGAAGAGATCCATGGCGAGGAGTGCCTGCCCCTGAGAGCTGCCCGGCCATGATGGTGGCTGAAGGCTGGGGAGGGGGCGGGAAGGAGCCATGGCCTTAGCCTCTCTCTCTCTTTCAGCACCTCTGCAACAGGCAGTGGAGAGATGCCCTGTGGGCCACCTAAGGCGCTCAGGGATAACAAGTACCCTCAGGTGCTCGGGCGGGGCTAGCTTAAAACCCCTTGGAATGCCGGCAGCAGGGAGGCTGCTGAGAAAAATAAATAAATAAAAAAAACCAGAGAGAGGCTCAACTGTGAGACTTTCTGTTTACACCTGAGCCACTGGTGTCCCTCTGCAACAGGCACCTCCAAGCCCGACTGAAACAACAGTGCGCTACTGCTCACTCACTCCCAGGGAAAGGAGCCACTATTGTACCCTCTCCCTCCCCACACACCTACGCTTACAGATGAACAATAAAGGGGCCTCTGCTGGTCACAGAATAATGCAAAAAAACCCAAGGCGAGGAAAGGACGCTCACAGCTGAGACTCTAAGGAAACAGAAATATTAGTATCAATCCTATTGAACTGGTCCATCCTGGGATCAGTTCAGGATTTTTTTTTCCTTTATTAATTACGATCTTAGTCCTAAGGGATCTACAAGTTTTATAACATAATTTTTTTAATGCTATTTTTTATTCTATTTTTATTTTTTTGCCTTTTTATATACTTCTATTTCTAGCTAAGTTTTTGGTAGTATGGACAATATATCTCTCATACTTTCCTTTCATCCCTATCTTTTATACATTTCTATTCCTTTCTTTATATTTGCATGTTTCCAATCACACTACACTCTTCTATTCCCCTTTCTTCCATCCATTTTTAGTTTATTTTATCTTAAGATACTTATAAGCAACACTATCAATCTGCTCAGACTCCTTGCTCTATTCTCCAGATGACGCACCACCTTGCTATTTAATATTAGGTTTTTGTCTTTATCTTAGTTCTTAGTATAATTGTCTAATTTCATTCTGAGAATCTCCATTCTGTCTGGTGGTACTCTAGCTCTTTTCTATGTTTGATTCTAGCTTACAAAATCTCCCTGGACTAGTGTTTGTATGTGTAAGTTGTTATTTGTTTGTTAGTTTGCTTTTGCTCTTGTCTCTGATTTGTTCTGTTTCAGTTGTCAATTTCTGTTGGGTTTCTCTTTGAATATCTGATAGCATACTGGGGTTTGGTCAGGTCTTTCCAGAGCCTTTTGTCCTAATGGATTCAGTAATTGTGTGTCTTATACATGTATGTGTTTCCTAGACTTAATATTTGTTTAACCCCACACTTGGACATTAGTCTGAGGCTTGGACAGTCTTCTATAAACACCTCTATTGCCAGGACAAGCAACCCCAAAAGTTTGGACAACCATGAGGAAACAAAAAAACACCATGCAGGCAAAGGATCAGGAAAAAAATCCACAAGACCAAATAAATGAGGAGGAAATAGCAAAAATGCCTGAAAAAGAATTCAGAGTAATGATAGTAAAAATGATACAAAATCTCGATAACAAAATAGAGAAAGTACAAGAAACAGTTCATAAGAACTCAGAAAAACAAACAGCAATGGATAACAAATTAACCAAAATAAAAAATACTCTAGATGCTATAACCAGCAGAATGACTGAGGCAGAAGAACGAATAAGTGAGTTGGAAGATAGAATGGGGGAAATAAATGCCACAGAGCAGGAAAAAGAAAAAAAGAATAAAAAGAATAGAAGACAGTCTCAGAGACCTCAGTGATAACATTAAATGAAACAACATTCAAATTATAGGCATCCCAGAAGAAGAAGAAAACAAGAAAGGGTCTGAGAAAATATTTGAAGAGGTTGTAGTGGAAAACTTCCCCAACATGGGAAAGGAAATAATTAACCAAGTACAAGAAGCACAGAGAGTCCCATACAGAATAAACCCAAAGAGAAATACACCAAGGCACATATTAATCAAACTAACATCAATTAAACACAAAGAAAAAATATTAAAAGCAGCAAGAGAAAAGCAACAAATAACATATAAAGGAAAACCCATAAGGATAACAGCTGACCTTTCTACAGAAACTCTGCAGGCCAGAAGGGAATGGCAGGTATACAGAAAGTCCTGAAAGAGAGAAACCTACAGCCAAGAATCCTCTACCCAGCAAGAATCTCATTCAGATTTGAGGGAGAAATCAAAAGCCTTCCAGACAAGCAAAAGTTAAGAGAATTCAGCACCACCAAACCAGCCTTACAACAAGTGCTAAAGGAACTTCTCTAAGTAGGAAACACAAGAAAAGGAAAAGACCTACAAATACAAACCCAAAAACAATTAAGAAAATGGTAATTGGAACACACATGTCAATAATCACCTTAAATGTAAATGGATTAAATGCTCCAACCAAAAGACACAGACTGGCTGAATGGATACAAGAACAAGACCCTTCTATATGCTGCCTACAAGAAACCCACTTCAGACCAAGGGATACATATAGACTGAAAGTAAAGGGATGGAAAAAGAGATTCCATGCAAATGGAAGTCAAAAGAAAGCTGGAGTAGCAATACTCATATCACACAAATTAGACCTTAAAGTAAAGACTATTAAAAGAGACAAGGAAGGACACTACATAATGATCAAGGGATCCATTCAAGAAGAACATATCACAATGGTAAATATATATGCCCCCAACATAGGAGCACCTCAATACATAAGGCAAACGCTAACAGCTATAAAAGGGGACATCGACAGGAACACAATAATAGTGGGAGACTTGAACACCCCACTTACATTAATGGACAGATCATCCAAACAGAAAATAAATAAGGACACAGAAGCTTTAAATGACACATTAGACCATCTCGACTTAATTGATATTTATAGGACATTCCATCCAAAAACGACAGACTACACTTTCTTCTCAAGTGCACACGGAACATTTTCCAGGATAGATCACATCTTGGGTCACAAATCAAACCTTGGCAAATTCAAGAAAATTGAAATCATATCAAGCATCTTCTCAGACCACAACGCCATGAGACTAGATATCAATTACAGGCAAAAAACTGCAAGAAATACAAACACATGGAGGCTAAACAATTCACTCTTAAACAACCAAGAAATCACTACAGAAATCAAAGAGGAAATCAAAAAATATCTAGAAACAAACGACAATGAAAATACAACAACAAAACCTATGGGATGCAGCAAAAGCAGTTCTAAGAGGGAAGTTTATAGCAATACAGTCCTACCTTAAGAAACAAGAAAATTATCGAATAAACAACCTAACCTTACACCTAAAACAACTAGAGAAAGAAGAACAAAGAAACCCCAAAGTGAGCAGAAGGAAAGAAATCATAAAGATCAGAGCAGAAATAAAAGAAAAAGAAAGGAAGGAAGCCATAGCAAAAATTAATAAAACTAAAAGCTGGTTCTTTGAGAAGATTAACAAAATTGATAAACCATTAGCCAGACTCATCAAGAAAAAAAGGGAGAAGATGCAAATCAACAGAATTAGAAATGAAAAAGGAGAAGTAACAACGGACACCTCAGAAATACAAAACATCATGAGAGACTACTACAAGCAACTACATGCCAATCAATTGGATAACCTGGAAGAAATGGATACATTCTTAGAAAAATACAATCTTCCAAGACTGAACCAGGAAGAAATAGAAACCATGAACAGACCAATCACAAGTACGGAGAGTGAGGCAGTGATTAAAAATCTCCCAACACACAAAAGCCCAGGACCAGATGAGTTCACAGGTGAATTCTATCAAACATTTCGAGAAGAGTTAACACCTATCCTTCTCAAACTCTTCCCAAATATTGAAGAAGGAGGAACACTCCCAAACTCATTCTATGAGGCTACCATCACCCTGATACCAAAACCAGGCAAAGAGGTCACAAAAAAAGAAAACTACAGACCAATATCACTGATGAATATAGATGCAAAAATCCTCAACAAGATACTAGCTAACAGACCCCAACAGCACATTGAAAAAATCATACACCATGATCAACTGGGGTTTATCCCTGGGATGCAAGGATTCTTCAATATACGCAAATCAATCAATGTGCTACATCATATCAACAAATTGAAGGAGAAAAACCATATGATCATCTCAATAGATGCAGAAAAGGCTTTTGACAAAGTTCAACATCCATTTATGATAAAAGCTCTTCAGAAAATGGGCATAGAAGGAAATTACCCCAACATAATAAAAGCCATATATGAGAAACCACAATCCAACATCGTTCTAAATGGAGAAAAACTGAAAGAATTCCCTTTAAGAACAGGAACAAGACAAGGGTGTCCACTCTCACCATTATTATTCAACATAGTTTTGGAAGTTTTAGCCACAGCAATCAGAGAAGAAAAAGAAATCAAAGGAATCCAAATTGGAAAAGAAGAAGTCAAATTGTCACTCTTTGCAGATGATATGATATTATATATAGAAAACCCTAAAGACTCTACCAGAAAACTGCTAGCACTAATTGATGAGTTTAGTAAAGTAGCAGGATACAAAATTAATGCACAGAAATCTCTTGCATTCCTATACACTAACAACGGAAGAGCAGAAAAAGAAATTAAGGAAACTCTCCCATTCACCATTGCAACAAAAAGAATAAAATACCTAGGAATAAACCTGCCTAAGGAGGCAAAAGATCTGTATGCAGAAAACTTTAAGACATTGATGAAAGAAATCAAAGACGACACAAACAGATGGAGGGACATACCATGTTCCTGGATTGGAAGAATCAACATCGTGAAAATGACTGTCCTACCCAAAGCAATTTACAGATTCAATGCAATCCTGATCAAATTACCAATGGCATTTTTCACAGAACTAGAGCAAGAAATCTTACGATTTGTATGGAAACGCAAAAGACCCCAAATAGCCAAAGCAATCTTGAGGAGGAAAAATGGAGTTGGTGGAATCAGGCTTCCTGACTTCAAACTATACTACAAGGCCATAGTGATCAAGACAGTATGGTACTGGCACAAAAATAGAAAGGAAGATCAATGGAATAGAATAGAGAACTCAGAAGTAAGCCCAAACACATATGGGCACCTTATCTTTGACAAAGGAGGCACGACTATACAATGGAAAAAAGACAGCCTCTTCAATAAGTGGTGCTGGGAAAATTGGACAGCAACATGTCAAAGAATGAAATTAGAACACTTCCTAACACCATACACAAAAATAAACTCCAAATGGATTAAAGACCTACATGTAAGGCCAGACACTATAAAACTCTTAGAGGAAAACATAAGCAGAACACTCTATGACATACATCAAAGCAAGATCCTTTTTGACCCACCTCCTAGAATCATGGAAATAAAATCAAGAATAAGCAAATGGGACCTCATGAAACTTAAAAGCTTTTGCACAGTGAAAGAAACCATAAACAAGACTAGAAGGCAACCCTCAGAATGGGAAAAAATAGTTGCCTATGAAACAACGGACAAAGGATTAACCTCCAAAATATACAAGCAGCTCATGCAGCTTAATACCAAAAAGCAAATAACCCAATCCACAAATGGGCGGAAGACCTAAATAGACATTTCTCCAAAGAAGACATACAGATGGCCAACAAACATATGAAAAGATGCTCAACATCACTAACCATCAGAGAAATGCAAGTCAAAGCCACAATGAGGTATCACCTCACACCAATCAGAATGGCCATCATCACAAAGTCTGGAAACAACAAATGTTGGAGAGGGTGTGGAGAAAAGGGAGCTCTCCTGCCCTGTTGGTGGGAATGTAAGTTGGTACAGCCACTATGGAAAACGATTTGGAGGTTCCTTAAAAAACTACAAATAGACCTACCATATGATCCAGTAATCCCACTCCTGGGCATATACCCAAAGAAAACCATAATCCCCAAAGAAACATGTACCATAATGTTTATTGCAGCACTATTTACAATAGCCAGGACATGGAAGCAACCTAGATACCCATCAACAAATGAATGGATACAGAAGATGTGGCATATATATACAATGGAATATTACTCAGCTATAAAAAGGGATGAGATGGAGTTATATGTTATGAGGTGGATAGATCTAGGGTGTGTCATACAGAGTGAAGTAAGTCAGAAAGAGAAAGACAAATATTGTATGCTAACTCACATATATGGAATCTAAAAATGGTACTGATGAACTCAGTGACAAGAACAAGGATGCAGATGCAGAGAATGGACTGGAGAACTCAAGGTTTGGGAGGGGGCGGGGGGTGAAGGGGAAGCTGAGACGAAGCGAGAGAGTAGCACAGACATATATATACTGCCAATTGTAAAATAGATAGCCAGTGGGAAGTTGTTGTATAACAAAGGGAGTTCAACTGGAGGATGGAAGATGCCTTAGAGGACTGGGATGGGGAGGATGGGGGGGCTCGAGGGAGGGTGGGGGGGGGAGTCGAGGGAGGCAGGGAATACGGGGATATGTGTATAAAAACAGATGATTGAACTTGGTGTACCCCCAAAAAAATAATAAATAAATAAATAAAATTTTTAAAAAAATGGCCACCAAACCACTATCTGCATACTTCTAATCATGAGGTGATCATCGCCACATAAGATTGGGCAACATCATTGGAAATTTCTCCCTAGATTGACGTGAAGTCTGTAAGTTTATATCTTTTCCTAACAATAGCTCTTTGATGATTTCAAGATAGCTGTTAAATCCCCTAGGAGTCATTGCTTCTATAGGTTAAATATTCCTAGTCCCTTCAACCATTTACTTTTCATATGACATATTTTTCAGATCTTTATGTTTCAGACTTAATTTTCCTATACATGTTGACTATTTTGACAGCATTCCCATTCTCCTTGAGTTGCAAAGCTGAACAAAGTATTCCTGAGAAAAACAGTCCCACAAAACAAAGAATGGTAGACTATTTCTTTCGAGTCATTTGGACAAAGTACTCCTAATGATAGGATATAAGACTGGATTAGATTCTTTAAGGTGTTCACAGGAATTTTTTGATCAACTAAAATCCCTAGATTTAATCTTTGCTGCTGAAATACGTTCAGACATTCGAATTTCTGAACCAAAATTTGGAGCTTCAGACTTATCTTTAATAAATTGACCTTGACAATTTTAACATTCACTATAAGATGGAGATACTTCACATTATAAAATGAGAACATTTTGAATTTTAATTTTATTGTTTATATTATATATTTCTCTCCAATTCCTATTATTTACAGATTCAGCTTAGATTTTAAAATAAATCTGTTTATCTGTGATAAACATTAACATGAATCTATTCAAGGACTCTGTATTTGAGAACTCCCATCAAGTTTACACTGTCATTAATTCATATTATTTGGGTAGTTGTCTAAAAGTCATGAATCCAGTTAAGTATATTTTATTATTCAGGCCATGCTTTCATACAAGAATATAATTGGAAACTTTATTGATTGTAATCTAAAAGATACTGGTGTCTGAATAGCCATCTCAAACATAAAATGACCCAATTCAATAATTTTTGCATATATTATTTTTGTTTTCTATAAGTTCATTGGACTTTTTTCCTGTTATAATTAAAATATAATGTCTTTATCAAAAAAAAAAAGTTTCCCTCCCTAATCCCCAGGAGTGTGAACATGATGAGATATTATACCCATGTTTATGTCATATTACATGGCAAAAGGGATTTTGCAGATGTAATTAAGGTTACTAATCAGTTAACTAAATTAAACCAAAGAGTAATTATCAAGGTGGGCCTAGAGTACTTGCGTGATTCCTAAAAGTAGAGAGTTTTCTCTGTTGGTAGCAGAAGAGGAAATCAGAGAGATTTAAAGCACGAGATCCATTCAATGAAAGACAATTACAAAAGCAACGTCTAGGACCTGAGAGTAACCCTGAACCAACAGCCAGTAGGAATATGGACACCTCAATCCTACAACTGCAAAGAACCGAATTTAGCCAACAACATAAATACTCTTGGGAATGGATTAATCTTCAGAGCCTCTGATGAGACTTCAGCCCAGTTGATACCTGGACTTTAAGTCTTATGAAATCCTAAGCAGTTCTCACTACAATAATAATGATAACAATAATAATAATGGTGATGTGATAGAGGTGTTAAGTAACACCATGGTGGTAATCATATTGCAAAATATAAATGTATCAAAAAAAATGTTGTACACCTTAAACTTATGCAATGTTATATGTCAATTATATCTCAATTAAAAAAAAGAAAAGAAAGAAATCATAAGCAGGTAATCTAGTCAAGCCACATGGACTGCTGACCTATAGAACTGTGAGATAATAAATAGGTTTATTTTAAGCCACTAAATCCACTAAATTGCAGTACTTTGTTATTTAGCAATGAACAGCTAAAACAGTGTGTATAATATAGTCCACAAGAAGAAGTTTCAATAAAATATGGATGTGTTCCCTACAGCCTCTAAGCTCTCTGTTTGTACGCTGATGCTTCAGAAAGTTGTCAGTTCATCCTCTAGTGCCACTGGGCCATGTTGAACTTATTTTGTATCCAAGTGTGTAATAGAGAGATTTCCAGACAATCAAGAATTATCCATGATTCCTTACTGAGGACCATATATCTCTGTTTACTGTATGTGTTCATCGAATTCAAGGTTTAATCAGAACAATTCACTTTCTAAGCATGTTCCCATTTGAGAACATTTTCTTTTTTGGAAAGAGTAAATTATGTTTTCAGAAATGAGAGCATAAACACTGGGCAATTGTCTTCCCATACTGTGCAGGAATAATGCTCAGAGCCCCGGTCTCCTGCATTTTCAGTCTAGCACATTTTGTAAGAAAATGCTGGCTTTGAAAAGCTCAGTACTGCAAAAGACCCGAATAGACATTTTTCCAAAGTAAATATACAAATGGTCAACAGATACATGAAAAGATGCTCAGCATCACTAGTCATTAATGAAATGCAAATCAAAACCACAATGAGATATCACCTCACCCCTGTTGGCATGGCCACCTTCAAAAAGACAAGAGCTAACAAATGCTGGTAAGGATGTGGAGAAAAGGGAACTCTTGTGGGATTGTAAATTGGTGTAGCCACTATGGAAAACAGTAGATGATGGACCCTGAAAAAATTAAAAATAGAACTACCATATGATCCAGCAATTTCACTTCTGCAAAGGAAATGAACACAGTAACTCGGAAGGAAACTTCATGTTAACAGAAGCATTATTTACACTAGCCAAGACATGGAAACAACCTAAGTGTCCAGAGAGGGATGAATGATAAAAAATTGTGATACATATAAACACACACACACACACACACACACACCCCACAACGGAATATTATTCAGCCATAAATAATGAAGAAATCCTGCCATTTGTAACAACAGGGATGGACCTTAAGGGCATTATGCTAAGTGAAATAAGTCTGAGAAAGACAAATACCAAATGATTTCACTTATACGTGAAATGTAAACAACATAATAGAAAAAGAAATCATATTTGTGGTTACCAGAGGCAGGGAATGGGGGAAGGGAGAATTAGATGAAAGTGGTCAGAATGTACAAACTTCCAGTTTTAAGATAAATAAATTCTAGGAATATAATGTACAATATAATGACTAGAGTTAACACTGATGTATTTTATATATATTATATATATATATAAGGTTATTAAGAGAGTAGATCTTATGAGTTCTCATCACACAGAAAAAACTTTTTTTCCTTTTTTAATTATATCTATGAGATAATGGATGCTAACTAGACTTATTGCAGTAATTCTTTCACAATATATATAATTCAAAACAATAGGCAGTACACAAACTTATACAGTGATGTATGGCAATATATTTCAATAAAACTGGGGGGAAAAGTTAAAAAAAATCAGTACTAGAGGCTTCTATTCGCCCCTGACATCTTCATTACTTACATGATTTCTTTTCTGTTGCAGTAAGCACCCTCAGGTATCACATGGAGTTTTGCAATGAATTTGGGAGAAATAAAGTCAGATTGTGTCTGAATACACTGGCCTCTCAACTCTTGGCTCTCACATGGATCAGCTGTGGGAGAAAAGAACAGCGAGACACTAAGAACAAAGACAGCCATGATGCTTAATTCTTTACTTGAAATATGAAATCAATGCAGCAGGGCACTCAATTCACCAAATACTGTCAGAAATATTTAGGGAGACAATCACACAGATCTAATCATCTGCTATTATTATGATCAATGAACCTTATTGAGCATCTACTATGTTTGAGAAATGGCTAAGTATACTAGACCAACAATTTTATTGCTTAAAAATATGTATGGTCAGTAACTTGTTTAATGGTAAAATCAAGTTGGTTGCCTTCTATAAAACATTTTAAGCACCAAGATTGTATGTGAATTCTATCCGTTGAAGGTGGCAATTTCTACCTGCCTACCATGCTTAGAATCAACTCCCTAAACCAATTTGCACTAATGCTGTTGCCATCATCTCTAATAAGAGAAGCACGGACCCTTACAGTCAGATATTTCTAGGAAGTTCAACAGATTTTAAAAATTTAACTCAACAAGAAATTCTTTGATATTCCATAATCTAAGTGTATGTTCTGCCTGTTTTTTTTTTTTTCCCTAAAGTTTATTTATTTATTTATTGGCTGGATTGGGTCTTCATTGCTGCACATGAGCTTTCTCTAGTTGCGGCCAGCGGGGGCTACTCTTCGTTGCAGTGCTCTGGCTTCTCCGTGCAGTAGCTTCTCTTGTGGAGCATGGGCTCTAGGTGTGTGGGCTCAGTAGCTATGGCTTGTGAGCTCTACAGCGCAGGCTCAGTATCTGTGGTGCACGGGCTTAGTTGCTCCAAGGCATGTGGGATCTTCCTGGACCAGGGATTGAACCCGTGTCCCCTGCATTGGCAGGAGGTTTCTCAATCACTACGCCTCCAGGGAAGTCCCTCTGCTTGGGTTTTAATTTTATAGTTTCTACATTTGACATTAATACAAGATTCGATCTCATTATATCTGGAAAATTTTATGAATTATTCCAGTTCCCAGCAGGAAAAAATAAGAGCCATAATTGCCTTACCAAGGATGCCCAGGACAAGAACAGGCAGCAGGAAGCATATTTGTGAGCTCTCCGTGGCCATGTCTGTGCTTGATCTTGATCCTTGTCTGAATGGTGGAGTCAACACTAAAGCCCTCTTTTATTTGCTCTCTGTAACCCTGGATGTTTTTTGTCATTCTTGCACTCTCTTCCCACTGAAGAATAAAGGGAGCAGTTTATCAAGGGGCATGTTTGTCACTTACAAGCCAGTCAGGAGGCTGGGTTTGTTTTTTCAAGCTTTGTTTTAATTGAGAGGTTTGGGGATGATGAGATGAATTCGTTAAACAGAGAAATGAACCCATTATTCCCTGTGGATGAAACTGCATAACTGTGAAGGGTTCAGTGCCAGCTGCAATTAGTAACTTACAGAATGGAATAATAAAAAATGTCTATACATCTTTTCAAAGGTCATGTTTGTACAATGTGGGAAATGAAGATCCTTTCCCTCAGCAAGTATTTGCTTTTGGCTTTTGTGCCTATTTGCATGATCCCACTCAAGATTTTAATAGAATCTTCCAAGCTCTAACTATACTTGGAATATGGTAACCTACAAAAGATATTGAATGAAGTTCAGATTACAACAAAACTTGTCCTGTCAAGAACAGTAAACTACAGTTTACTTGTGGTTTGAAGGCAGTGGTTTCAATTTGCTTGAAGCTAAATTAACTGAGTGAATTGTGAGCTTCATTTTTTTTCCTTAAGCAGTTTTATAAATGACCTTGATTACCCTATACCGACCACAATTCTTTTTTGTTTTGTTTTGTTTTTGTTTTCGTTTTTGTTTTTACAGTTGCAAGTTGAGTTTATTTGGGGCAAAGTTAGGACTGCAACCCGGGAGACAGCATCCCAGATAGCTCTGAGAAACTGTTCCCTTGTTTTGTTTTGTTTTGGCATTAACAAACCAAACACCAAAGCATTTGTTTCAGTTTTCTGGGGCTGCCATAACAAAGTGCCACAGATTGGGTGGCTTAGACAACAGAAATTTTTTGTCTCACAGTTCTGGAGTCTAGAGGTCCAAAATCAAGGTGTTGGTAAGGTGTTTCTTTCTTAGATCTGTGCAGGAAGGAGCTGCTCTAAGTGTGTGTCTCCTTGGCTTGAAGATCTTCATCTTCACGTGCTGTTTTCCCTGTGTGTGTGTCTTCCTCTACATTTCCCATTTTGTGAGGACACCAGTCACATTGGATAACCTACCCCAACAACCTGACTTTAGTTTGATTACCTCTCTAAAGACCTTATCTCCAAATGAGGTACTGGGGGTTAGAAGTTTAACCTATGAATTTGGGGGCTGGGAGTGGGTGACATAATTCAACCCGTAACATTTAACTGAAGAATGGGTGATTACTGAGGGCTAATATAGTCTGAAGGTAAACTTGGTCTAAATAATAAGAATGTCTTTTCTTTTGCTAGTTTTCATTGAACATTCATTATCTGCCATGGCCTTTGCTAGACACTAAGTAAAAACTGAGTTTCTGCTCTTGAGCAGTTCATGGACTGTGTGGAGAGGCAGACACACAAGCAGATGAAGCTAGATAGTGATCTGTGTTATAGTATATGGGCACCCTGGAGGCAGAAGAGGGAGGACTTCCCACCCAGAGCCAGGAAAGACTTTACAGGGCAGGCAACACTGGAGCTGTGAAAGATGAAAGGAAGCTCATATTAACACAAAGCTGACAAACATGTGAGACAAAGAAGTGCACAAAGAAGCCTAGCTTTGTGAAGGGTTGCTATGGTCTGAATGTTTGTGTTGCCCCCAAAATTCACATGTTGGAAACCTAACCCCTAATGTGATGGTGTTAGGAGGTAGGGGCCCTTTGAAGATGATTAGGTTATAAAGGTGGGGCCCTCATAAGTGGAATTAGTGCCCTCATAAAAGAGATTCTAGAGGGCTCTCTCACCCCTTCTGTCATGTGAGGATACAACCCAGAAGTGGGACTTCACCCAACTGTGCTGGCTACCTGACCTTGGACTTCCAACCTCAAAACTTGTGTGAAATAATTATCTTTTGTTTATAAACCACCCAATCTGTGATTTTTTTTATAGCAGCTGAGATGAACTAAGACAACAGTCTTGGCATGTTGAGAAAGTGGGAAAAAATTATTTCAGTTTTAAAATGAGATAAGTTGTAATAACTTGACAACATTCAATTGGCCTTTATACAAACCAAAAAGCTGAAAGTAAGTTAGAAACACTATTCAGACACAATATTAATTTCTTTGAGTCTCATTTTTCTTCTGTACCATGTAGAGATCATGAAATACCAGGTTGTCAATATGTTTAGATATTATGATGATAATAAGGAAGGATACAAAGATAAGATAACCAAATATTAAAAGACTCAAAATAATTTAGTTTCCAAAACAAAAAATAGGCTCAGGACATCATGATAGTTATTAAGGAGTTTGCTAAAGAAAACAGAGCTCTAGAAATCTACATTGAACTTCTGTTGAGTCTCTTTCATCAATACTAAGTCACATATTCATAGGGTGTGTCCAGAGATGTTCAGGCTGAGCAATTCTCAGACCTCTTACAGGGTGGGGAGATACTTGAGATCTGACTTGTTAGAGTGGAGAGACCCTGTGAGCACTCAGGGTATTCAGCAGAGACATAGAAGAGACATGACTTAGCAGTACACCTAAGTGAACACTAAAGCAAAAACTCTCTAGACCACCCTGACAAACTTAAAAATAAGCCTCAAAAAGATCAAGCTAATGCTCCAGTAACTTAACTGCCTGCCAGGACAGAGACTAAGCCTCCAAAAGAAGAAAACAAAATCTTGATGCTCCACAACTATTTAATTTTTCCTGCATCCAATCAAAAATTACTACACATGCCAAGAAATAGAAAATCATAACCCATAACCAGGAGGAAAGTTCAGGCCATAGAAATAGACTCAGAAATGACAGAATTATAGAATTAATAGACAAAGATTTTAAAATAGCTATTATAAATATGCTAAAGGATTTAAAAGAAAATATGAACACAATGAGGAGAGAAGTGGAAAGTATATGTATGTAGTGTAACTTCTAGAAATGTCCAACTAGAAAATAGGATACACATCCACTAACTCCTGACCTTCAATGAGAGTTGTCTCATGACAGGCCATCCCACCTGTAAGCTGAGCAAACTCCTCTGTGATTCCCCCCTCTATACCCCTAAATGGAGAAAACTCTCAGGAAAAGAAGCAGGAGAGAGGAGCTTGAGTTGGAAAGCCACAGCATGTATAGATGTTGCCCACTGCAACTGCAGAACTCTTTGGTATGCAGAGGGGATATGAGTGGGGCATCAACAGTGAAGATAGGACAAGCCCTTCCCCTTGTTATTCGTATGAGTTAGTCAGTGAAAGGAGAAATAGTGTCATCTGTGCTTCTGGATTGCCCCCATTATGCTATTTCAGGTCTGACACCTCTGCCATCTCCCAGTGTTTCTCCAGTTACTTCCGGAAGTCCTGAGAGGACATCTCAATACAACTCACAAAGAAGGACTCACGATGACAAAATGCGGTAAGCCATATTTCCTCCTTTCCAGCTCTAGCTCATGTAGTAACATTGCTCAAGAAATCTCAGTCACTGTTGTTATTGCTGTTTCCCACTGATGATGTCTCAAAGTTGTGATATGACACATAATATTCTTTTCCTACCTCCTTCATCCTATGGCCACTGCCTCACATGCCTTATGTTTCACTTCCTGCCATGACGCTCCCAATGGTAACTGCCTTGTGCTAGGAAAGTGTCAGGGAAATTTGGTATGAAAACTATACTATGTATCCACCTGGTCCAGGACTGAGACTGATACAATACCCATGGAGTTGGCCTGCAGACCATTGGCAGATTCCTGGAGCCATTGATAACATTTAAATCCCTGCACAATTTTAGAAAGGGTATTCTGTTACTACCTTTATTGTATAGAAGGGAAAATAAAGTTAGGTCAAGGAATTTGCCCAAGATCACACAGTCCACAACTGATAGAACTGGAATTTACTCCAAAGTAAGTCTGATTCTTTGAAACGTTTGCCTTAATCACCATATGAGCAGAAACATCTTCCTCTTTTTTAAGCTCCATGTTCTGTATTATCAAGAGCTAGGTGGCCAGTACAGCAAGCTCCGTGTTTGAGGATAAGGACTGGTCTTAGGTGTGAGGTCTTAATTGAAACTTCTGGGTCCTGCTTGTAAACATTTTCCCATGTCCTCTGACTTGGGGTTAGTGAGTGAATACTAGCGTGTATGGAGTGTCCATATATTTTACATTCTTTTCACTCCGTAGTTGACAAAATTTCTTCCTTCTCATCTCATTCATAATCAATACATTGGAGTTATGAAGAAGTTGATATTTTTAACTTTTTTAAGTGCGAAAGAAAGTTCACAGAGGTTGTTTCTTGCTACTTAGAGCCCTTATTTACCCAACTTTACTTGGAGCAAGCCTGAACTTGATCTCACGTATTTAGGATGCCAGCCTCACCTTGTTGCCTTTGCTGAAGGCTTTTACCTAGGGCTCAGGATTTCCTGAATGAGTCCTGAAACAGAGACAAGCACACACCCCACACACCCACAAACGTTGCTCCTTTTCAGGTTTGGAGTGTGGTTTCTTTTATTTTTTTAAAATAATGATTTAAATTTATTTTTTTGGCTGCATTGGGTTTTTGATGCTGTGCTCAGGCTTTCTCAAGTTGTGGCAAGCAGGGGTTACTCTTCGTTGTGGTGCACAAGCTTCTTAATGTGGTGGCATCTCTTGTTGCAGAGCACCAGCTCTAGGCACATGGGCTTCAGTAGTTGCAGCACACAGGCTCAGTAGTTGTGGCACAAAGGCTCTAGAGCACAGGCTCAGTAGTTGTGGTGCAGGGGATTAGTTGTTCCGTGACATGTGGGATCTTCCCTGACCCGGGCTCGAACCTGTGTCCCCTGCTTTGGCAGGTGGATTCTAAACTACTGCACTACCAGGGAAATCCCTGGTTTCTTTTAAATAAGAATCAGAATTAAATTAACTTGGGTTTTTTTTTTTCATAAAATAGATAATAAAAATAAAGATATGGTGTGCAAGTAGATTCAATCACATCTTTTATTATGTTACATGTAAATATTAACATAGAGTCTTTGAAAACCAAGGAACACATAAAGGGATCTTTCTTCCCTTGACATAACGATTTTATTCCTGCCTTGGAAATGTGGTGTACTGCAGTTATCCTGAGACAATGTTGAAGACCAAGTTCCAGAGGGCTTTCTCAGTCTAAACTATCCATCAGGTTCCATAAAAATTGCACCAGGAAGGGTGGAAACTAACACATTCAAATCTTAAAACCATTCTACTGTATTTGATAAACTGGTATAAAGAGTTGGGATAACTTTAAACTCAGTGGTAGTTACTTGTAAATGAAGGTTAGAAAATTGAACCCAAATATCAATTAGATCTTTTCATGGATTAACTAATTAGTCACTCACTTTTTCTTCCTTTATTGACACAAATTATTTGAGTTCTGGAGAAATAAATCCTCTTTACCATCATTTCACTGTCAGTTTCATTAAATTGTCAATAATTGTTTGAAAAAATCCTTTAGCAAAAGCAATGAAATGAGAGTTCTTGTTAAGATAGGTACAAGAATGAAAGTGTTTTTTTTAAGGAGGAAGACTTGGACTTCCCTGGAGGCACAGTGCTTAAGAATCAGCCTGCCAATGCAAGGTACACAGGTTCGATCCCTCGTCTGGGAAGATCCCACATGCCTTGGTGCAACTAAGCCCGTGTGCCACAACTACTGAGCCCTTGTGCCACAACTACCGAAGCTCAGGCGCCTAGAACCCATGCTCTGTAACAAGAGAAGCCACTGCAATGAGAAGCCTGCACACCACAATGAAGAGTAGCCCCCCCACGCCACAACTAGAGAAAGCCCACGCACAGAAATGACGACCCAACACAGCCAAATAAATTAAAAAATTGAAAAAAATTAAGAAAAATAAAGACAATCTTTAAAAAAAAAACCCAGCAATATATTATTGTAGTGACCCTCACACTGAGGGGAAGGCCCCAGTGCATAGTTGGGAAAAGCGCATTCTTGAGTAGGTGAGAGCCAAGGGGAGTGACAGTTATCACCAGGCGAAATTAAGTATAACTTAGAGCTTGATTTATCTGTGTAGCAAATGAATGCCCAGGAGAAGAAAAAAGAAGTTGAGAAACATTGATGTAAATCGTCAGATTACCCAGTAAAGACAGACCTTTTTTCCTCAGAAAAATTAAACAAAACTTGTTTAGTTTGAAATACTTTATTTTCATGTTCTTTGTAAAACCATCAATAAATATTTAAACTTCTCTTTTCTAAGACATAGAAAAGCACTGCATAATTAACATTAAACAAGGCATTATGCCTTACAAGAAAGACATAAAATGTCCAAAGGATATTTAGAACATTGCAGTTCTTAAAGCGTCAACATGAGAAGAGCTGACCACAAACTGTGAAATCCTTTCAGTAAATAATAACTAATATTCTTGTAAACATTTACAAAAATAGAGATAGGCATACGCTCCCCCCCTCCCCCCCCCCACAATGACCTCCCTGTTTGCTTGGATCCCCGAGCCTCTGTCACAGGGGCTGGCAGGCTGTGGGCACCTCAGAAATATTAATTTAATGACTGTAGAATATTTGCAAATCTTCTACTTCAAACTAAATAAGAATCAGGACTAAATTAACTTGGGTTTTTTTCTTAAAATAAATAATAAAATTAATGATATCATGTGCAAGCAGATTCAATCACATCCTTAATTATGTTTCATGTAAATATTAACATAGTATTTAAAAAGCAAGCAACACATAAATATATAAATAGGTAAATAAATAAGTGGAAGAACCCTCCTAAGAGATGTTCAAACATATGAAGCCCCACCCAGGTGGCCTCAGGAGCTGGCGATTCCTTTTTCCTCTTTGATTCCTATAAAGTCAGGGCCTCCTTCAGGAACAGCCATCGAGGAGATTCCTCCTTCCCCCGGTCAGTTAGAGCTGGCCCTGTAAGGAGAAAAGGTCTTCCTTAGTAGCTGGTCCAGAAAGCTGACTGCACAGCACTCTTCTCCTGTCCTGTTCCCTGGGTTCCAGAGGTCTCTGAGTCCAGTCTTCCTAGTATCCTGGCACCAAGTGGCTGCTGCCTGTAACCCACTATGCTGTGTGGCAGAGGCCTCTAGGCTCTGGGATACTCTTAATTAGGAATGAGGGTGGGGCCTGTGGTCTCCACTGTATTATTGACTACATGGGCTATAAATGGCCAGAAGGATTACTCTTTCTACCTGTCACACTGGGCCCAACTTAAGCCACAGAGCAAACCTATTTGGTAGCTACTATTGTTTTCCCTGTTTTACTAAGTCTTAGATAAACCAAGTAATTGTCCTTGAATCACATGGCTAATAGGTAGTGGAATCCAGATTTGTACCCAGTACTGTGTCACTGCAAAGTCCCTGCTCTTCACCACTAAGCTCTAGTGCCTGTGTTGCAAAAATCCAAGGTTCTGCTTTTCAGGTGTAAGGTCCAGAAGGAACGGGGAGAAAAAAGATGCCTGAGTTTTTTTAAACAGATAGAAAGCTTTTTAGCAGAACTGTCCACCTGTCCATTTTAATGAAGGCAGCTTAACCCATATTCATTTGAATGGGGAGAGTCAGGCGCCAGGACGGAAGGCACTGGAAATATCCTTCTGGCATCAGAGCAGATTAATGATGCGACTGGCAAATTTAATTGTGAAATAATGATGTTTCAGTTCTTCAGGTAAACCCTGGGTTTCCCTGATATAATTTTCAGGAGGCAGATGCCTGACGGTAGTCACACGAGTGGATAAAAACCATAACTCACTTGTTTAGCATCTTTTCGATGACTTTCTTAACCATGGGGGCTTCAGGGTTGAGACAAACTTCCTGACCAGTCTTGAGAGTGGCTCTGCAGAGAGAAGGGAGAATCCACGTGAGGCAGGAGGTCGGGCTGGGGGCATCAGGACGGCGGGGTGGGGGTGACAAGGACAGCAACGGCGTGAGGGGGGCACTTACATCACTTCGGTTTGGCCGCAGTGGGGGCCCGGGGGCGTCACCGTCACGCTCTGGATGTTCTTGAAGTGAATTCCCTGCAAGGTCTGCAGGCACTGGCAGCGCAGTTCCGCGACCACGGGCGCTCCTGCGGGGAGGACAGACTCGGTTAGGGGGCTGTGCCGGGATGGGCACCCACCCGCCCCCGTCGCGCCCTGGGGATGCCGGGCGCAGGGTCTCACCTGCCGCGCGCTGGCCGGCGGCCACCAGGAGCAGGAGCAGCAGCGCGGCGCGGAGGAGCCGGGGGGCGGCGGGTGTCGCGGCGCGGGCCATGGAGTTCAGCTCGGAGGGTCGCTGCCTGCGGCGGGAAGGCTGGTGCGAGGGCTGGCGGAGCGGGCTGTGTGGCTGCCCGAGCCGGGAGAAGCCCTTTTATCCCGCTGGGACCGGAGCTGGCCGCCCCGGGCCCGGGAAATTCCCTGAAGTGCGGGCTGTCCCCGGGTCCGGAAGGAAGGCGCGGCCCCGCCTGCCTCCGCGTAATCTGCGCACTCGGGGTGTCGTCTGTGTGCCCCAATCCCCACGGGGGGTGAGTCGCCGCCACGCAGGGGCTACCGCCTGAGAGGGGGTCCATGGGCGCCTGGCCACCGCTGGTCTAGGGGCAGGGAGATGGGAAAGCGCTGGGGGCGGATTAGTGAGCCCCCCTCAGGGGTGGCGAGATAGTTTTAGAGACACTTCTGTTTCTTTAGTTATCAGACCTGGGGGAATTAAAGAGGAGTAAGTGGGTAGATTTTGCTTAGCTGTCTATCCTCTATCTCTATATATTCTGTCTCTCTAAATTTCGAATTTTGCTTATTTCATACATGTGGACTGAATGCTCCCTGTCAAAAATACAGCCAACATCTCGGAATCCAGAGAAGAATGTTCGGCTTGTTCCTCATGTTGCATATTCTCAAATCCCGCGTAGAGTATCTTGGTTATGTTTTCCGTTTGGTGGGAACTGGAATCAGTGTCAAAAGTTGAATCCGGGGTTAATGTCAGTGAAAGCTGAGTGCTGTAACACGACCTAGTTTTTTGTATCCTGCTCAATTGCCTTCTCTCAGCAGTGTTGGAATTCCAAAATTCCCTGCAGATCTCCTTTTCCACGTATGAAGGGTTCAGAATTGACCTAAGAATATGATACCGGTGGTCACTCTGCGGGCGGGCTAGTCTAGGTCACCCCTTCTGGTTCTGTCCTTCGACAAAATAACACATGGACACCAGAGGATGGGTACCTGTTGCATAGCACCCTTACTCCGCATGTGCGCGAATGAAATACGAAACATCGAATCGCACATAAAATCCGGTTCCATTCACTGAAGGGGGACCTTCAGTGTTGGTCTTCCTTTTTCTTGACACAGTGACATGTCTCTCTTTCCTGACCAGGAATTTCAGTCTCTTTGCCTAATGCCTTTACCACTTTTTTCATCAAAAGTTTTAGAGCTCTTGCATTGACTCAACATTAAATCTAGAGGGTTTAACTGTAATTTTCCAGGTCGGATTCAGACTTCTTGGAGACATGGGATATGATAGGAGTGGGAAGAGGGGAAAGAAATGGCCTCTGGCCCAGGGATGGGTGTCTAGGGACCAGGCTCTGGGTAGCTCATTCAGTGAGTGAGAACTTGGATCCCACAGCTAGCCACGCCGCCTACCATGAAGCTGCTTGCATTTCGTTGCCACCTATTACCCGTACATTGCTGAATGTTTCTTTGCCTACTTCACGGTGATTATGAGAAATGAGTCAACATGTGTGAGAGCTGGCAGGGATTAAATGCCTTATAAGTGTTTATTAAATAGATAAATATTAATAGCTTTTTCCAACAGTGCCTAAACAGAAACTCTGCCTGTTTTGAATCCTTCTATATCCTCCTATAAAGAAGCCAGGAAAAAAAAAAAGTAATCGAAAGGTTCATTCCCAATTTTTCTCTTTATATTTAAAAAATTTCTGTATCGGGCTTTCTGAAAGGAAGGCACATCTGCAGTCAACTAGGAGATGTACTTACATATGATTTCAGTTCTGTTGTTGTTGTTTTTACTTTTGAGACCTACCACTGATTTATTTTTAGTCTTACTTTCAATCACCTTATCTGTTAGAAAGGAGTTTGAATTAAAGACTTTCCACCTTATTTATTGGAAAGGTTTTTAAAATGAATGACTGTCTTTAAAAATACTCTAGTGTTTTTCAGTATGACCCTGAGAGACACACTTGGGAAATTAAAGGGATAGTAACATTTGTATTAAGCAGTAGGAAATGAAAAATAATCTGAAGGCTATAAAATATGGTGACAAGCTCAGGAATAACTGAGAGTTTGTGTGATCCCTCCCCTTGTTATCAATGGGTTTTGGGGGGGATTTCATAGGAAATTGGCCCAGATATACAAAGTTAGTCTTTAAAAGTTCTAAGATGTATTGTTTTGTTTTCTAATTGTAAGTAATGCAGACTTGGTTTCCAAAGTTTATGCAAGTCAGAAAGGCATGAAGAGATTATTCTCCCTCTAATCTCTCTTAACTTTTGTTTGTGGAACAAATTTTAACAGGTCACTGAAAATTGGCTTTTTTCTTCAGCAAACATGGTACCTGACAAATTAGAAGAGTACACAGGGTTCTGAGTAAATATGAAAGCAGGGTTGTGCTGCTTCCTTTATTCAGTTGCCACATACCATCAGCAAGTTACTAAACCTCTGTACCCACTCCGAGGCGCAGCACGATGATTTTGTGCTAAATTCCAGGCTCTCTAAGAGTTTTACAAATATTGACTCATTCAATCTTCCAAACATCTCTGTGAAAGCATTTGTCATCCTTGTGGTACTTTAAGATTACAAATAAGGAAACTGAGGTGCAGAGAGGTTAAGGAACTTCCCTAAAGTCACCAGATATTGAACCTGGGGACTCTAACCCAGAGAGAATGGCTTTTAACCCTTGTGCTATGATAAAAATGCTCTGTGATATATGGTTAAAAATTGCCAGAAAGGGGTGATTTTTAAAAATCTGTTTATAATTTTACTAGTTGAATGTTTCAAATTTACTTATTCTAAAATGCAAACTCAGACAATGGTCATATACCTCCATAGTTTGGTTTCACTAACAGCATAACTCTCTCCTGTGGCATTGAAATAGCTTGTTATATTTTCTCAAACTGTCCAATTCTGAAAAAATAGTAACTTTCCCATAGAGAAATCTGGCAAAAGTCCCCTTATCCAAATGATGATGATGAAGGTTAATATCATCAGTGTGAGGTCACAGAGATATTGTATACCCTTGATATGATTTTGTGATGAGAAGGGCACTTCATCTCTTTGGTATTCTTTCCAAAAGTTCATAACCCCAGTCCAATCATAAGAAAGATATTTTTCACATCTAAACTGGAGAATATTAAATAGCTGACTACCATTCTCCAAAAATGTCAAGATCATGAAAATTGGGAAAGACTAAGAAACTGTCACAGCCCAGAGGAAAGTATAGAGACATGACAGCTAAGCGCAATGTGGTACCTGGATTGAATCCTGGAACAGAAGGAGGACAATAAGTGGGAAATCTAGTGAAATTCAAATAAAGTCTGGAGTTTCATTAGTAGTAATGTGCCTGTGTTGGTTTCTTAGCTTTGTCCAATGTGCCATGTAATATAAAATGGTACAATAAGGGAAACTGAGTGAAAGGTACACAGAAGTTTTTTAAACTTCTAAATCAAATCAAAATTAAATTAGAATCAAAATGTCTAAATCAAATTAGAATATCACTACAATGAAATCAGTGGACATGCATGCTTTACTTGGTAGCTTCCTAAAAAGGGAATTACATTTTTGTTGAGTTCATATTTGCTTAAATATGAAAATCCAAAATATTTGCTGCCCCATTTTGGACACTTCATCATGTTTCATAGGCTTAAATAGTTTGTCTTCAACATTAATTATGCTATCCAAATCTCTCATCTATTTCTTGTAACTGATGAAAAACAGAATGTGTTTGCTGTAATGGTCTCCAGACCCAACCGCAAACTGACATAAATAAAAGTGTTCAGGGAGAGTAGAACTCCAGTTTATCCATAGGAGCTGCCAAAAATAAAAAAAATAAAAAAATAAATTAAAAAAAAAATGAAGTAAATGAATCATGTCAAGAAGTAGCCAACATTTGTAGATCATGTAGAATTATATTCCTGAGAATGACAGTCAAAATCACTTGTTTTGGAAATGAAGCAAAATGGAAAGATTTCTTTTGTTGTTGTTATTTTCTCCTTCATATGCCACTTGAATTCCTGAGATCCTCATCAACTAAGGTGCAGAAATATTTATAAACAAAGGAATGTTTAGTCTAGTACAATAAATTTGTTTTCTTGTTTGAACAAGTGCTTCTTTAAGCCAATTACATTTGCAAAAGTTGAAGACCAGGTTTTTGTGCACAGTCTTTAAACCCATGCAAGCAAAGACTCAAAGAAATGGAATAAGCTTTAAAGTGGAAGCTTTGGTGGTGAAACTCCATTTTCCCTACAATCGTTATGAATCTTCTGGAATTGACAATTAGTAAGATCCAGAATGCTCACATCTTGTAGGCCCACTCTTTTACCCCAGTCATTGCTGCAGCAAGCAGCTGCAAGCAGGTGTGAACTTACGGCTCTTCACCTCGGCTCTACTTGCTGCACCATAGTTTCTTTGTCACTGCAGTGAAAAATCTCTTGCCCAATAAGAAACAGGAGAAAATCAATAAATATTTCCCCCCTTTTGCATGTTTTAGGCAGATATTCTGCATGCCTTCTCAAAGTGTCCCCAACAGCATTGGACCCTGGTTGCCCACATTCTCTTTTCCTATTTTATTCTTCCCAGTTCTCCAGGGAACATTTTCCCAAATAAATCTGCCTGCATTGTAGGCTGATGACTGAAGCTCTGCTTTTTGAGGGGAACACCTTGGCTAAGACACTGTTCCATCCTGAAAACTAACTATGCTGACCGGCAGGAACATATGGGCAGTGTGGCTTTACCCCCAGCTCGCTAAAATAACTTATTCCCTCTCAACTTCCATCCCTGTTTACCCTAGAATGATCTCATCTGATGTAATGACTCTGGATCTGAGGGGAGAAAAACAAAGATGCCTGAACATGATATTAAATTCCTGGATCCACTCCATCTCTACAGGCCAATGGCATTAGTGTGTACCAGCATCAAGGTGCAGGGGAGGAAAATGTTTCCCTTCTTCTCTTCTTGGTTCTTTGGCTGGCTTAATAATTAATTTGACATAAGACAGAGTAACAGGAGAAAAACAAATTTAATGTCATACACACAGGAATCTCATAAAAGTATAAGACTGAAAGAAGCGACCAAAGTAGGCAGCTTTTATACCTTTCAGACAAAAATAACAATCCATTTGTGAAGAGCTGAGAAGACAAAGGGGTTTGGGCTTGGGGTAATAAATTAGGGAAGAAGTAACAAAGTTTGCTGATATACCTTCTGGGCCCTAAAGTCTCTGTCTCTCATGATAAGAATGTCTCTTTTTCTCCTTGTATAGAAAGGGTGCCTTTCACATGGGAAATTTACTTCCTGCTTTCCAGGGAACAAAGGAGGGTCAGAGTGTCCTTCTTGCACCAGCTGTTTCTTAAGTAACTTTAATTCAAAGTAATCAATATGCTAATTAATCTCCTAGTCTTGAAAATAGATCAGTTCAGTTAAATATATGTGTCTCATTTCAGGAAGGGGTGATGCGGCTGGGCTCCCAAAGTTAGGTCTATATTGTGGGAGAAATTAGGTAATTAATAAGGCATTAATATGGAAACAAAAGAAAAAACAACAGTTAATGATTGTAGCAAATTGTAAACCAATTTCTGAGTTTTGAGGATAGCCAGTTGAGAATATTTCTGGATGCCAGGCTTGAAGCATCTTCAGATAGATTGAGGAGAGGCAGTGACAACATGACAGATTTCTCTGGTTTACAGTTTAGATGTTTCTGGTGATCTTTCTAAGTGGTACACACAGCAACAGGCACGAAGACTGTTTATATGGGAGCTGTTGTGGGGATTTCTCTGAAGTTTATGTCAGGTTGTTCAACTTTAGTTTGTATGGCTCTGTTTTTGTTTTGTTTTGTTTTGTTGGTGTGTGTGTGTGTGTGTGTGTGTTGGCCAGGCCATGAGGCTTGCAGGATCTTAATTCCCGACCAAGGATTTAACCCAGGTCACGCCAGTGAAAGCGCAGAATCCTAACCACTGGACCACCAGGGAACTCCCTTGTGTGGCTTTGGAAAAAGGGCAGTTTTACTTCTCAATGATTTCAAATCAGAAGGGTGGGAGAAAAATTGGAAACATTAGTTTGGATAGCTGTAGCCAGATATTGGAGGAACTAGAAGAATTCAGAATCCAGTTAGTTTATAGGTAGAAAAGAAAATCTCAAAGGTAATTAACAGTACTAGAATCTAATATCCATAAAGGTGTATTACTGCAACATAATTTTTCTCTCTGTAAACATTCCAATTTTTATCAGAGATAACTAGTTTCAATAAACTTGGCCTGAACTTATTACATAATTTCAGCAGTAGTAATTGGCTATATAAGCTCTTTTATGTTTGCTTTGCCGGAACTTTTCGTAAAGAATCTCAGATTGGACTTTTAAAATGCCTCTTGAGGCTAGGAAGCCAAGCTGAAGACTTGCTATCAGGTTTCAATACCTATAGATTTAGGTTAATTCCTCTCTTCTCTAGGTCCCCCAAATATCCCCCAAATAGATGAGGTTCCTGTATCTGCCAGGGAGTGCCCTTCCTTACTTACCTGATAAAGCTGCTGTGAACCCTGTAAGCAAGTAGCAGGCAGATTTTTCCAAGGAAATTTATTGGCTCCATGAAGTCAACCTTAGTTCCTTAAAGCTGTCTGGTCATATCTGAGTCTATGTATATCTCTCCCAAATATGTCATTCTAGTCGAAGCCTTGGTAATATAACCAATGTATTCAGTTGTGTTCTGTTCAAAGGAGAATAGAATCTTAGTGAACTTATGCTGATAACTATATTGCCATGAACCTAAAAATACTCACTGAAAGTCACTTAATTCTGGAGGAATAAGGTAGGGAGAAAAAAAGAAATGTTTCATCGTTGTTCACAAAAGGACATTTTACTAAAGTTCTGTAAATCATAGATAGCTTAAGAGGAAAGGTTTCCTTATATCTGGAAAACAGAAGATTAAAGAACCAGCAATATTTTTTAAGTCATAAAAATTAGGATACATCTTTTCCAGTCCTTTCAGCCCCATGTAATTGATTCTTGTTGATCTTGATATTTTGTTAGCAGTGTTATGAAGCCATCAGTTTTGTTTTGTTTGTTTGCTTGTTTCATTAGAATTCTGTAATTTCTTACCCAGTTAAGTGGTATATTCTTAAAGACATCAGAAACGTGTATTCTAGAGTATTCATCAGGGTCCTTTCCATGAATTTCTTTGAAGATGAAATACTTCTGCAGGAAAACTTTTGCAAAAGAGTCAGAGTAGAAGAGTAACTGTCTACACATGACAAAAGACTTAAAAATTGTAATGGTTAAAGATCAGATGAGAGTTTATTACAATGCAATTGACAAGGAAATTTAGTTATTTCTGTGACACACAAAGTCTTAGGATAATTAGAATTATAATAACATTATACCAGGACATATCAGATTTTTTTGGAATTTCATGCAATTTCTAGAACACATATTAATAATATTCACCCATACAATATAACCGGAGAAGGTTTATCATCACTTTTTTGGCAATGCTTCTCATGTAATTTAATGTACCAAATAAGCCTAACAAATGTAATATCTCTCTCTCACTCTCATTCTCACTCTCCCTCTCTATTTTGATATGAAGAGAAAATAAATCTTTAAAGATGTTCCAGGGGCCCTCTGGAAAATCCCAAAGTTAGGTTGAGGTCAAAAACATTTTATTTAGAATTTGATTTGAGGAAGTTTGTCAAAAATATCAAAAAGTTTTGGGCACTTGACTAAAAAGGATCACAGATTATTATGAAATAGTATCTAATTATCCATTTAACCAATAAAACAATAAAACATTTCAAAGGCAAATCTAGAAGGTTACATAATTCTGAGCAAAACTTAGCTCTTTTAATATTGAGAAGACTTTGTTTATTTAAGTGATCAAAGACTAATGATAAAGATAACATGATGCAGGGGAAATTATTTTGAAAAGAACAAATTCTTTGTTTTCTAAGCAGATCATTTAAAAGTTAAAGAAAAACCTTTCATAATCTTATCAAGAGCAGAGCAATAGTCCAAGAAAATTTGTCCTCTTAGCAGATGAAAGAAAATCAAGTTCCAGTTTTACGTAAGTACACTATTGATATAAAGTTTATGTTTAAAAGCCTTACAATGCATTCATTTAATCTTATCCAGCTTGATCACACAAAAAATTCCTTTCCTAAGATTCCCCTTTTACAAACCTTCTATAACTTTGTATGTTCATTTTAATTTGTCTCTTGTTCTCTTTCCCATCCTGAAATAATCAGCTTTACTTTAGGACAAAATTATTTTCCTCAACAAAATGCATCTTCAGTCTTCATACCTTTTCTTACCAAAACACACATCTTATTTTTCTGGCATACAGTAATGTTTCCTTTATTTCTAGTAGTTTTAATTACATATATTAATTAGAATTGTTAACCTTTAGAAACCTTGATTTCTAGTGAAAACTAAGAGGTAAGCAATTGTGAATGGTTTGTTATACCAGCATTCTGTAGACTGGCAAATTTGTGAATACATTTTACATTTTTTAGTAGCATACACTTCCTCACAATATAACAATTTTTAAAAATGTAGCACAAGACATGATTACTAAAAGACCCAAATATCTTTAGTTTTTCTGTAATAAGAAGCCAAAAGTGGACAAATTTTAAGTTTAATAATCAATGTTTCTATATTTTATCTTACTTGAAAATGATCTAGACAGTCAATGAAATTTCATCATTTAATTTAACATAGCAAAAGTCTTAATAGTGGAAGTAATCAAAGAAATGAGTGATTATTTTTTTAAATAAATTAACTTATTGGCTGCATTGGGTCTTTGTTGCTGCATGTGGGCTTTCTCTAGTTGCAGAGAGTGGGGGCTACTCTTCGTTGCAAGCGTCTCAGTGTGGTGACTTCTCTTGTTGGGGAGCACAGGCTCTTGGCACATGGGCTTCAGTAGTTGTGGCATGCAGGGTCAGTAGTTGTGGCACATGGGTTTAGTTGCTCCACAGCATGTGGGATCTTCCTGGACCAGGAATCCAACCCATGTCCCCTGCATTGGTAGGAGGATTCTTAACCACTGGGCTACCAGGGAAATCCTGAGTGACTTTTTTTTTTTTTTCTATCTTTATTGGAGTATAATAGCTTACAGTGTTGTGCCAGTTTCTGCTGTACAACAAAGTGAATCAGCTGTATTTATACATATATCCCCATAGCGCCTCCCTCCTGAGCATCCCTCCCATCCTTCCTATCCCATCCCTTTAGCTGAGTGACTATTTTTAAATAGGTATACCATAGGACAATCATTGCTGAAAATTTCACCAAAAAACTCTCTCAAATCTGTTTAATTTTTTTAACAATCATATTTAGATTACTCCCAAATATATCATGGCTCTAAAGCAGTTAGCCATCATCTTAAGTGTTTAGTTTTGTTTTTTGTTTTTTGCTGAAAAATTTTATAAGAAAGAGAACATGAGCTTACTTGACTTTCAGTAAACCTAAATAGAATAAAAGTATTACAACTTAATGCTGATTACTATAAGAATAAGCCTGTGTTAATTAAGCTAACAAACTCAAGCTACCTTTTGTTTACTGAAAATTATCTTAGCTCATGTGAACTTGAAAAACATTTGGATTTTGTTTCCGCTAATTTCTGAGATTTAGAAATACCTAATTCATAAGTGCTTATTTTTAAGCTAATTAAGTAGAGCTCTTTATGAATTAATTGTAACAATACTATCCAGAGGAAGAAAAATAATATATCTAAACATACATACATAGACATATGTAAATATACAAACAAAAATCCCATATCTTTCATTTCAAAACTTTAGTCATAAATCAGGTACAATAAAAAAGCTTACTACTTTATAAATAAACATGTCTCTAGCAGACTGAAAAGTTAAGGTATCAGCTTAAAAAACTTTTTGCTAATATTTGTCGACAACTTTTTAAGATTTATATTTGTCCTTGACATGTAATCTTAAGGAGGCTATGGTACAGAGTTTGTGCAAAAAGCCTTTTAAGCAGTTGGTTTTAAAAACCAACCCTCACCAACCCCTGTTTTTTCTTCAGGCTCTGGTGAGTGTGGGCTGTGCTTTGGTTACCTCCTGGGGTGTTTACATTTCAAAGACATGGTAAGATTTACATCTTCAAGGGACAGAGAAAGAATGCCAGGTTTTCATTGTTGTTTGCTGTTTTTGTTTGTTCTTTTCCTCAGCCTTTTAAAATTTGGTAGAATCTTCTAAAATGGAAGCAAAAAGACTTTATAATTTAAGAGATTCATTGCTGTCCAGGGGACGTAAATTCTTTGTGGTGGGGATCTAGGGTATATCCACAAAGGACATTGCTTAGGAAAGTCTGAAGCTGGCAAAGCCAGATTATAGAACCCAGCAAAGCCAGCCTTACTGTCCTTCCCAGGGGCTTCTGCTAAAATCATTTCCTGACTTTTAGTATTTACATGAGTAACCTGTATACTCTGGGGATTAGACTGGACCAGTCTCTGTATTTCTTGTAGCAAAAGGGAAGCAAAAACAGGCAGCTGGACATCTAAGGGGTTTTCTGGGGAAGGTGGAGAAATTTGAGGCCTTAAGGGAATTTGCTGAGGAGATGGGGCTGGATTTTAAGAGGGGGAATTTACACTGACTGTGAACATTAATTCTGTTTTAAGATTATTTTTTGTTTTTTGTTTTTTTCATCTTGTTGAGGGAGTCGTAAGGCTCGGAATTCTTTATATCTATTTTTAATATGGTCTTCCACAGGGAGCAATAAGACAATTGTTTAGGATGAGAGCACTCTAAATTTTTCTTTTCAAATATAGAAGTTTTTCCAATTCAAAAGATCCATTGTCTGGCCATTGATGAGTGGGATATATTAATCTCAATAGTGACTCAAACCAATAAGCCTTTTTGTGGCTTAACCAAGGATACAAGAGGCATTCCACAGTAGAGTGAAAAAAAAAGATGCAGCCCTTACAAGATCCAGAAAATTAATTCTGTTAGCCTAAAAAAGAGAAGGCCTTCTTTGTCACAGGTGATAAGAATTATGTAGTGAAAACAGTGTCTCTGGTCATTCCTGGGAATGTGAGATGTCTCCAGCCACAGACCTATTAATCTGTGATGCTGGGCCGGTGCTAACGGAATGGGACTTTTCCAGCACTTAACAAAACAATGAACGTTGAGACAACAAAGGCCCCTTATGGACTGGACCCCTTATGACAAACTCCTGACAGCTGCTTGTGACTTCATGTCTTGAAATCCCAGTCTATTTGACTGGTTGCCACCTGCACACTGGTATACCAGATGGCAGAGGCCAGAGACAACATTCTCCATGGTCACAAAGCCATGTTCTTAGGGCACAGAACACGACGAAAGGAAAACCTCATCCAGTTTGTACACAGAGGACCCACATCAAAGTTTGTGTAAACAGATACTGGTGTGGTGAGAACTGTGAACTCACCACTCTGCGAGGCCAACTCCAACAACAGGCTTATAGGACCTATGCCTGCCTTTGCCTTAAGGTTTTTCTCCTTATGACAAATGGAGCAAAAGACAGAGACTAAAGAAAACACTGACCATCTCTGGGAGGAAAAGGGTTAATAGAAAATGAGAGTGCTCCTAACAAACCTTTATCAGAGTTGCTGTGTTTAAGTAACTAATTCAGGCAAATATTTTCTCCTGCTAATCTAAATTTAGAAAAAGAAAAGGACTCTCACCCCTCTTGCTTCCACCAGGCTCTACAGGCAGAGACTTGCTTCCACTCTTGCTTCCACCAGGCTCTACAGGCAGAGACTGAGAGGCTGGCCTAGTAAGACGTCTTACCTTCTGCTGACTCTTGTCAGTGGTCCCAGGATCTCTCAGCTACAGCAGCCCTGGAGCGAGCAGTGTCCAGCCAGGGAAGGGCTCCAAGTTGGGCACCAAAACTGTAGAAGAGGAAAACTTTTCCCTTTTCCCCTTCTTGGCTCTTTGGCTGGCCTAAGGATTAAATTGACATAAGACAGAATAACAGGAGAGAAACAAATTTCGTACATACAGGAGCCCCATAAAAGTATGACTCAAAGAAGTGACAAAAGTAGGCAGTTTCTATACCTCTCAGACAACACAAAAGTCCATTTGTGAAGAGTGAACAAGACAAGGGGGTTTGGGTGTGGGGTAGTAAATTAGTGATGAAGAGTTTTGTTTATACAGCCTTCTGGGCCCTAGATTCTCTATCTCGGATGATAATGCCGTCTCTTTCTCTTCTGGTGCAGGAAGGGCACTTTTCACATAGGCAGTTTATTTCCTGCTTTCAGAGGGACAAAAAAGAGTCAGAATGTCCTTGTACTGGCTGTTTTTTAAGTAATTTTAATTCAAAATAATAAATATGCCTAAGTGGCATATTTGGGGGCATCCTGCCCTGAACCACGTGAAGGGTCAGCCTCTCTATTCAGTCTCCCCAGACACTGCATGTCTGGCTCCGCTTTTTCTTTCTTCTGGCAACACACCCTAGATTTACTCTGTTCTCAGTGCATGGGGTTCAAGTGCGATGACCCATTTCTCAGCTCCTTCCTATCAGGGCCTAACCCCCTATTCTGCTGATTAACTCAGAGAAGGGCAAGTGACCTAAGCCTGGTCAAGTAAGAAACACTCTTTAGAATTTTTGTTGAAACGATCGAAAAAGAAGTTTTTAATTCTTCCTGGGGTTTCTAAACTGGTAAAATGGGGCTTAGACATGAGCCAGTGAGTGCTTGGGGAGAGATTTCCAGAGAATGAAGTTGGCCCAGAGGAAAGCACTTGAAACGGGACAAATTACTAAGGATCTTGTTTGAGCACCTATGTCTCCTAAGCGGCTCTGATTTATTCATGGTCGTTATGTAGGCTAACAGATTTTCTTTTTCTTTAAATTTAAATTAGATGTATAGCTCTTGCCAGTGAAATAGTCTGCCTTAATACCACCCATCTATCACATTTCTCCTACAGATAACTTTCCAACACAAGTAACTCTGTTTTACTCTACTTAATCTGTCTATTCATTTATCTCTCCAACATTTATCTATCACTCATAAGCTAGGAACTAAATTAGGTTCTAAATTAGTTTACATAGAGGAAAAAAAAAAAAGTAGACCCTGCCACTACCAAACTCAGTCCATGGGAGTAGAACAGAAAGATATGAAATTGTCTAGGGGTCCATGATACTCAGTAATGTACAGACCTTTATAGGCACTCAGAGGAGGGGGGCATCTGACTCCCCGTTCTTGGAAGGGTGGGAACTGTCAAAGAAAACTTGTTAGGGGAGGGTACTACCTAAGGAGAGTGGGGAGGGTACCCATTCCTGACAAAGAGGACCAAATGAGCAAAGGCATGGAAGATGGAAGCAGTGCAGTATGACTTGAGAACAAAAATAAGCAGTTCATTTTTTTTACCCTGGAGTTTAACATCAAGGCAGGGATGCATAGAGAGCAGGAGGCTAGGCATGGCCCAGACACTAGAGGTTCCCTTGTCACTCAGGAGCTATTTCAAACATCACCTCCATCAGAAATCTCATATCCCATCTAAGTGTTTACCTTGGCCCTTGGATGCAGATCACATGGTAGGGGACCATTGGTTTACATGCTCCCATGCTGGCTTATGTACTCTGCAAGGAAGCTGTCATATCTTATTTCTCTTTTCAGCCCCATCTCCCATATGAGTTGGCTTCATACTCATACTAAGCATTCAACAAATGTTTGTTGAAATAATGCCTGAATAAATGGTTTCAGGTCACTATTCCATAACCAATGTGTCCTGAGAGTGGGACACCAGGAAATTGTCCTTGAAGGATTGCAACTGCCTAGATTTTCTTACTTTCTTTTACCTATTTTGACCACGCAGCATTTGACCACTCAGCAGTTGAGTTTGACCACTCTGGCCATCTGGCAAACCCAAAGGGGCCAGAGTTTGAATTCTAGTATAAGAGCTGGGGAAAAGGGATTTCCCTGGTGGCACAGTGGTTAAGAATCTGCCTGCCAGTGCAGGGGACATGGGTTCCGTCCCTGGACTGGGAAGATCCCACACACCACGGAGCAACTAAGCTCGTGTGCCACAACTCCTGAGCCTGTGCTCTAGAGCCCATGAGTCACAACTATTGAGCCCACGTGCCGCAACTACTGAAGCCCCGAGTGCCTAGAACCTGTGCTCCACAACAAGAGAAGGCACTGCAATGAAGAGTAGCCCCCACTCACCGCAACTAGAGAAAGTCCCCATGCAGCAACGAAGACCCAACTCAGCCAATAAATAAATAAATAAATAAATTTATATACATAAAAAAAGAATACAGCAAGGGAGGTCCTGGTTAACTGCCACAAATGGAGCTGGAGTATGTTTGCCCCTTATGGGCCATCAGTCTGGTGGTGAATGGGAGGGGCCAGGTACTTAGAGGCACAAGGTCTGGATAGAAAGTGAATGGATAATAGCTACTCATGCCATATACTTTCTTATTCATCTGTGTGTATAAGACAGTAATAGGTGTAGTAGGAGGTGTGAAGTTGGATAAAGTCCAACTTCTAACATAAAATTCTATGTATTTTCTTCTGCAGTGCTAGATCATTTATTTTTCTGTCTCTGGCATGATAATCTGATGATATGATCCGTCTACAAATACTTAAACTCATTCACTTAACACTGAAAACTATTCAGTGTATTAGCTTTTGGCAGGGTTTTTGTTTGCTTGTTTCTTTGTTTGAGGTTTACTGGTTTTTAAAAATGTTTTCATAAATTTCTTTTTATCTCTATTTTCTTCAGATTGTTTCCTGAACTTTCTGCAAGTAGTACTCACTAGATAAATGACAACAGAATCATATAGTATAATGAGAAGAAATACAGGATTGCCCAAATTGCAAAAGAATAAGGAAATGATAAAACTTTTCTTAGAAAGAATCATACAAGAAATTTGTTTGGGAGATGAAAACATCATTATGAAGTTATGGTATTATGGAAACAAAATTTAGGAAGTCGAAAGATGAATGTATAAACCACAAAAGAAAATAGCATGCATAGCAAAAAGATGCAGATTTTAGCTAGGAAAATTATGAATCATAAAAACTTAATATTAAGCGTAATGTCCACAGTATTCTCCAATGTTATTTCCTAATTTTTTAGCCAGAAATATTTTTGTTTTTACTTTTAGTTTCTGGGCTTTGTCCATACATTCAGGCAGACTTGGAGGCAGAGAATTCTGAATAATACTTATTTCACAGTGATGGCTCTGCTAGTGTATGACCGAGTTAGTTCATTGATTGACATTTTTGAAGTGGTTGATGAGATTAAAGAAATTGGAGACCCAGTTAGGTATGGTAGAAATTATGGTGGAGGAAGAGAAAGTATGGTGGTGTTGTGTGCATTTTACATATGTGTATGTTATACATCGACTGTGAATATCTATGATCAAATGATGTTTAATGAGCATATATTACAGCATCTGTGTGTGACTGAAGGGTGTAGATGGACAGTTGAGGGGAACTCTTACAGATTCACTCATAGGTACAAATGTGACTCTAACAGAAAAAATATACAAATCACTTATTGGGCAAACGCATGAGTGTGTTACAACATCTGTGGATAGTTTGGTGAAATCTCTGAGCTTAACAAGGTCAGGGGTTGGGAAGAGAGGCTTTAATGTTCAACCAGCTTTCTGCTGGCAAGGTGCCTTATCCAGCACCCAGCTGCACCATCCCGTCATAATACTAACCGTGTTACTATTGTCTCATGTGGTTAATATCTGACAAACATTTATTGAGCACCTACTCTGTCAGGCATTTTCTGGAAGCAGGAATGAAGAGAGGTTAATCAGCATGACACTTATTCCCTGATCTAAAGAAGGAAAACAGATAATCACAGAGCAGTCTAATTGTTACTCTAATGGGGGTGTGTATAAATGGATCCTATTATCATCCCTGGAGTTACCGCAAAAGAGAGACCCTTTCTCCAACACAGCTGATGAATAAGAGCTGATTGTCCCAACACTGCTCATTGACTGCCCTGCTTTCAAGTTTCACTACCTCTCGCCACAACATAGGCTGGTGATAGCCTAATCCTCATGTTGTGTCTGCCTCAGCAAAGAAATGCATATTTGACAAGGTTATACCCAAAGTTTATTTCTTTTCCTTGTTTTCTTTACTAAATAGACAGTAAAGCCAGGCTCCCAATCACCAGAGGTCCTGTGGATTTTACAATCTTCTAGACACGCTGGTTGATAAACATTGTGGTTTCGTTGTTTGATTTTATTTTAGTTGTTACCATGAAGGGGAAATACAGCTTGTGTCTATCACGTTAAACTTTTTTTCTTAACTAGTTATCTGCACCCACACTTTGGGTTTTGGTTCTGTTCAGGGGAAGTTATAGCTTGTTGGCCATGTTCTTAATGAGTTGCTTGTTAGCTCAAGGATTGTGGCCACCACTGTTTGGAAATGATATGTGCTCTGGGGGTAAAACTCCAAAGAAAGGGAAGAAAAGTAACTTTTATTTACTAGGCTCCAATTTTGAGTCAGGCCCATGCTGACTCCTATTATAAGTGAGATTTACTCCTTTCCAGAGTCCTGTGGGGTGAGCATTACCGCCCTTGTTTGGCAGATGAGAAAACTGAGGAGACTCAGGGTCACACAGAGTCAAAGGATGTAACCCAGACTGTCTTGTGCAGAAGCTTGTTGGGCTAAAGCCAGCAACTACAGGGATAAGGAAGAACCATACAGGAAGAAGAAATAACTATAAAACCACTAATTAAATTCAGCAAATGTCTTTGCTTCTTTCCCAAGACATCTGAGAAAGCAATGTACTTTGGGGCCTCAATTCACTTTGCATTAGACCCCAAACTAAGATGCACATGGCTGAAGCAGAATGCACAGTGAATATAAGTAGGGGCACCCAGCTGTAAAGGACATAGAATCTCGATAATACAGGTAATGTCCTACTTTTTGTTACAACGTCCCCCTCAAAAGCTGCTCCTTATGTTGCAGGAAGGGAGACCTCTTCCAGGGCCTGAGAGGGAGCTCTTGTCTAACACTCGGAAATGAACTGTCCGAGGAGACACACGTGCTGACAAAGCAAGAGACTTTATTGGGAAGGGGTGCCCGGGCGGAGAGCAGGAGGGTAAGGGAACCCACGAGGACTGCTCTGCCACAGTCTCAGGTTTTATGGTGATAGGGTGGGTTTCCGGGTTGTCTCTGGCCAATCACTCTGACTTACAGTCCTTTCCGGTGACGTGTGCATCTCTCAGCCAAGATGGACTCCAGTGAGGAGCTTTCTAGGAGGTGGGTAGGACATGTGGACTGGCATATCCTTTTGACCTTTCCCGTATTCTTCTGGATGTTGGTGGCTTGTTAGTTCCCTGTCGTAAAATAACTCATGCAAATTGTTATTGTCTGCCTGGCCAGGGTGGGCAGTTACAATCTGTGTTTCCCCTAACACTTATGGCACTCCCAAAGATTCCATCCCCGGGTCAGGCCTGGAGATTAAGATTGAAGGCGGACCATAAATAAGGAGATTTAACTGTCCTGCTGGTCCCAAGCTTTCTGCCCCTACTGACTTGCCAAGCATCTTGAGAAGCCAATTAAAGTGTGGACTCCAACATGGAATGTCAAAACCTGACTCTTTAATCAAAAACAAGGTTTTTAAACTATAAGTTATGATCCATCACTGGGTTACAAAATCACTTTATAGGCTTGTGGCCAACATTTATTTTTAAGTGGATAAAATAGGATAGGACAGTATGAAGCAGAGCAGGACTCTGTGGGCACCCTCCCAAGTATAAATCCTTTCCATGCCCTCGATTCTTGTTTGTAGGAAATAGACTTCAGTCAGCCTCCTAGACCTTTCCTGGGCTCCAAAGGACAGATTCAAAGAGTTGTTTATCAGGGAAGGGAGGGGATGCAGAAACAAAGGAGGAGTAGTCAAGAAACAATAGTGCAGTCATGGGGCAGGGTCCTGGTTCTTCCTCAAGGTATATAGGTAACAAAATACCTTTGAGTTCTTCTGTAGGAATGAAGACCCCCACCCAGGTGGAGGATGGTAACTTCAGACTGAGCCCAAGATTCCTAGAGCACCACCCCCACTACTTCACCACCAACCAATCAGGAGAAAGTTTGTAGAGAGTGAAAGATAATGAGGACTCTGACCCCTTTCCCCAAATGATTCTTTCTCCCTTTAGAAACTTTCACGGTCATGCAGAATCTTCAGAGCTGCTTTTTGGACATGAGTCCACCTTCCCCCCAGGTTGCCAGCCTCCTTTCCTTTTCCAACCAACACTTGCCTCTTAAATATTGGCTTTCGAGCAGTGAGCAGCTGAACTTGAGTTCTGTAACAAGTATACAAAACAAAATAGCAAAACATAATACTTGACAAAACAAGTATCAGTATTGTATTTTAAACATGTTCAAGGCCTGTGTCCCTATACATACACACATACACACACAGTGAATATACACATATACAGTCCCTATAAATGTATACTGGTCACATGGGTTTGATATTATTTCTCTGACCAAGTAAAAACTTACTTTATTACCCAAACTTGGAATAGAAATGTTTCCTAATTTCAATGCACTGAACCAATTACTGTGTTCCTTTTATGATTGTGTACAATGGTATTTTACTGAAAATTAGCAATTCACCTCATAACTATATCAAATGACTAATATTTTAAAAAATGAAAAGAACATTTTTGAGTAGTGAAATTACAGGGTTTTCTTGTTTCCTCCTTATTTCCTCTATATTTCTATGTTATCTGCAGTGAGCATGCATTCATTGTCTTTTATAATGAAAAAAATATAAATATATCTTTACAACCAACAAAGATCTTAATACCCTATGCATTGAAGAGGAAACTGTCTTTTACCACAAAGTCCTTGGGCGGGGTGGGCGGAGGGGGGGGAAGCAAAAATTAGAAAAATGTGGAAGAATGTCCCAGAGCAAAATACCCTTTAGTGGTTTTGTTTTTTGATATGGCCTGTGACTATGCAGTAGGCTTGTACTTTGTGGACATTTTTTGCTGACTACTTGCAGCCAGGAAAAAAAAGAAGAAGGAGGAGGAGGAGAAGGAGGAGGAGGAGGAGGAGGAGGAGGAGGAGGAGGAGGAAGAAGAAGAAGAAGAAGAAAAGAAAAAGAAAGAAAGAAAAAAGTTCAAGTTAAAGTACATTCAATCTTTATCATTCCATGAATGTTTGAACAGCAGGCAGCTACAGTAAATTGTTCTCTAATTTAGACTTTTCTTGGCAGGAAAGTCCTCTCCCAATGCCATTGCTGATAAAAAACAGCAGCTTGAAAGCATTCTCAGGCTAGTTAGCCAAAGTAAGTCTAAAGGGAGGATTTACAAGGCACGAGCGTTTGTTGACTTTGCAAAATTTGTTTTGGTCCTTTGGCCCTTTGAGTCACACCTAGGAATTATTGAATCCAACGAAGTATATTGTTTGAGGCAGGCAATAAAAGGAAAATAGGCAAAAAAGTACTGTACCCCATTTCCAGTGTATTCTCTCTCAAAGTTCATTTGGTTTGAGAAACTTTTATTGCTAGTGCAACCGTTTTTTGTTTTTGTTTGTTTGTTTTGCTACTTATCACCAAGAATCACTCTGTTAAATGTCTTACTCAACACTCCAAGCTAACTGACTAGAATTGTGTGTTAAGAGCTATATTGACAGAAAAAAAAAAGCAAAAATAACAATTAATAGTTGCTCATTTTTAAGCACAGACTGTATATGAGGAACTATGCCAAGTGTTTCACATAGGTCATGTATTTAGTCCACACAATAATCTATGAAGTAGATGCTCATCCACATTTCACAGATGAGGAAACTAAGGCACAGAGGGACAGAGGGGAAGTGAGTATAGCACATCCTATGTGCCATACTAAGGAATTTGGACCTTGAAGATAATTTGGGTGAAGATGCGCAAGGTGGACTGAAAGTGAAAAAACACCAAATGGGTGAAAACTCGTTGAGAGACCCTTCCCCGTGAACACACCAGTTCTGCAGAATGACACACGTGCTGAAGACTTAATGATCTTGTGTCTTTCTACTTTGTTTTCTTGTGGCAGTTTCATTCTTCCCTTTGCCCCCAGCAAATTCCTACACCACCTCCAAGAGCTGGTTTTGGGGTCAGTTCCTCTCTGAAAAACTAGTTAACATGCCACTGGTTTGTGTGAAAGCAGCACAGCCTGAAAGCAAGAGCTGGGAGTTGAAAGTCCAACTGATCTGCTCAGCCTTTAGCAAACTGGTCTCAGGAGACGCCTTAACCTTTCTGAGACTCTTACCACAACTCTACAATGGGAATAATATTACCTAACATGAAAGTGGATGTAGGAACTTCCTTGGTGGCTTAGCGGTTAAGAATCCGCCTGCCAAAGCAGGGGACACAGGTTTGATCCCTGGTCCTGGAAGATCCCACATGCGGTGCGGTGGGGCGGGGCGGGGGGGGCTGGTGCAGAAGGGTGGCAACTAAGCCCAGGCGCCACAACTACTGAGCCTGTGCGCTAGAGCCAGTGGGCCACAACTACTGAGCCTGCATGCCACAACTACTGAAGCCCACATGCCTAGAGCCCATGCTCTGTAACAAGAGAAGCTGCTACAATGAGAAGCCCGCTCCCCAAAACAAAGAGTATCTCCCACTCACCACAACTACAGAAAGCCCATGCTCAGCAATGAAGACCCAACACAGCCAATAAATAAACAAATATATAAATAAATAAATTTATTAAAAAAAAAAAGAAAGTGGATGTGGAAATTTAGATCATACCTTGGCACTTCATAAGCCTCTATAAATAAAGTCTATATAAACAGTTTGTTATCGCAAAGCCTCCTCTCTTTCCCCCACCCCAGGCTGAAATGACTTTAGCTCATGGGTAGAGGTCTGTAGCTTTTTCCTGCCTCAAATAGATTCTGCCTTCTTGCCACTATGGTAGGCTGAATAAAGATTACCATATCCTAACTTCTAGAACCTTGTAAAAATGTTACCTTATAAGGCAAAAAAAATTTCACAGATATAAAAGAATCTTGAGATTGTAAGATTACCTTGGATTATCCAAGTGGGTACAGCATAATCACAGGGTCCTTTTAACAGGTAGACAGGGTATAAGAAGAAGGGTCAGAGGTGACAACAAAAGTTGAGTTTGGAGTGATTTGGTTTGAAGATAGAGGAAGGGGTCAGGAGCTGAGGAATGCAGGTGGCCTCTAGAAGCTGAGAAAGACAGGACATGGATTCTCTCCTAGAACCTCCAGAAGGAATGCAGCTCTGAGGACACCTTTACATTAGCCTGTAAGCCACTTTTTGGACTTTTGATGTCTAGAACTGTAAGATAATAAATTTTGCATTGTTTAAGCCATTGAGTTTGTGGTACTTTGTTACACAAGCAAGGTAATTAACACACCCATCTTTCAACACCATCTTTTCTTCCCAAAGTATAGTAGTGTTTTCTTAAAGCATAAATGAAAATACATCCTGCATCTCTCCTAATTTCCACAGCTGTTTAATACACAATTTCAATATCTCCAATGCTAAGAGATTCATGGAACAGTGGTAAATTGCAAATAAGTTTTTGCTGAACCTGAGAATACTGAGGAAAAAGCCTATTAAAGACATTTTCATGCTTAGAGCAAAATTCATGGTATATAAATGGAATGTAATATGAACCAATTCTGTAAGTTTGCCAAATGTGGGATTTATTATAAGCAGTAACATGAGTACAGGAATTGCTCTTAACATTTCATTTTTGTTAAATGTCAGCACTTTCAAAGGACCAATAAAGAGTACAATATTTTAATGTGATGCTCGGGAAAGTGTCAATATATTTCCATTAAGTAGTAGAGAATTCTAGTTTCATTTTTATTAATTTTCTATACTTGGGTACAGTATAAACCTTAAGGTGATAAAAGCAGAGTCTGCTTTATTTATTTATTTATATATATAAAAAACCAGCCCAGAAAGCTTAAATGCAATTAATATTTATTGGCAAAGCTAATTGTGATATTAATATGTAAATAAGTAGTTATTAAGTAATATAATCATGGAAATATGCAAATGTATATCAGCCAACATACAACATCAAGTAAAACCAGTCTTTATTTACCAAACTTTTCAAAATATACTTTTGCTTTAAATTCTGGAGACTTTTCTTTATATGAAATTGTGATATGTCAGCATTATTTCTTTGCTCTATTAAGGGATATTTACTATACCATAACTTGGTTTATTTTATTTCTGTAGGATTTCAAGGATAATAAAAACATCAGATGATTTTCCCACAGTTAGATTGAAAAATAAAAAAAAGAAGAAACTTTGTATAGCAAAAGTACAGATTTAGGCAGCTGTCTCTTAAAAAGTACAGATTTAAGAGCTAACTCTGTAAAAGTTTTCTGATTATTTTGTTATACAGAGGATTCTGCGGGTCCAGGCAAAGTTTCCTCCCGTTCTTCTGCGTAGCTCTGCCAGGGAAAGAGGAGGCGTGCCTTTCAGTCCTTGGATTTGAGTTTGGGGTTAGGCGGGCGGGGAGGCGGGTGTAGAGGGGCGGTAGGAAAGGGGAGAGGTGGAGAGGGTGGGCACGAAAGAAGCAAGTACAAAGACTCACATCAGTTGGGGGCTGGGGCAGTGGAGTCCGGCCCCGATCACCTCCAGGCTGGAAATGAGCTTGGGACGGACTGCAGAGGTGGTCTTCATACACACGCAGCGCAGGTCTCCATCTCCAGCTTCAGGGTCTACTGAGGGTGGGGCAGGGATGATGGGGAGGGACGACTCTGTGAAGAGCCAAAGGTACCTTAGGGATCTTCTCACCGCGTCTGACCTTCATTTCCTCATCCACAAACCAGACCTCCCACAGAAAAGGGTACCGGGGACTAGGTGGTTAAAGCCCACCGGGCAGCACTTGACAAGCGCTCGGTAAACCACAGCTGAGATCCTGGACGGCTACAGACTCCGCCCCAGCCCCGGGGGGCTCCCGGACTCTCTGCCACCGGTCGCCCCCGACCTCTCCACCTGTCGCCCCCGACCTCTCCCCGGCCCTGCTTCATTCAGCGCTCACCCTGGGCCAGGGCGATGGCCGGCAGGAGCAGCAGCCCCAGGAGCAGCGGCCCGACGCTGGGCCGCGGGCGGGAGGCGCGGGTGCTGGTCGTCAGGCTCATGTCGCAGAGATGCAAGCAGGAGCCTAGAGCGTGGGGGCAGCCCGAGCTGGCGCTCTGCAGACCGGTGGTTCCCGAGACCCTCCAGGCCCATTTTATCCCCGCGGTGGGTCAAGTTCATCGGAAACCTGAGGTTGAGGGTGGGGAACTGCGGTGAGGAAGCTGAGACACTTCTACTGAGTTGGGCTCTGGACAGCCAAGATTAGAAGGGGCGGGGGGCGGGAGGGGGGTGCGGGTGGAGACGGGGATCAGTAGTCTTGCTGGGAACTGGCCGCAGGATCCAACCCCCACCCTGAATTCACATACGTGCACATTTGTGCAGTTAGAAACGGTACTTGAGCCTTATAAAAATGTATGTTTGCTTTGTTATGTGCAATTAGTAGAATTCTCTGTAGTCACCGTGTTGCAATTTGCGCAGCATAAGACTTTGTTTCCTTCTCAACTCCCAACTGCCTCATCAAGAACTGCTCTTTCACCTCTGCCTTTCTTGTTGATTACCATTGAGTAGAATTTGGCAGCTGCAGGGCCTTCAAGATGTGCAGTTTGTTATTGTTTTCAGCTACTGAAAAGTTGAATTTGGTCTCTAGGTGATGACTTGGTCCCAAATTTCACATAAATGTGGAAAGCTTCCTCAGTCTCTTGAATGGGATCCACCTGGCTCTACCAACCATCATCCAATATACTCTAGGAAGCAACCTCTATTATCCTCATTTATTCCCTCATTTGGAGAAAAATTATAACAGTAATATTTGGATGCATTCTTTCCGTTGAAAACTTGCTCCCTGGATGTTTCTCCATTCTGCTCAGTTAAGAAGAGAGGGCAGGAGAGTTTTAAGGCCACATCTCCCAGTGCCTGCTGTCACCTGGGCCAGTACTAGTGACAGGGTGAGATGGGCTGCACCGTTGGCAGGAGCAGTGATGCTCTCAGGAGGACACGGAGCATCTGGGAGTTGAGTGTGGAAAAGATGCAACAGAATCCTGCACAGGAAAGGTCCAGAGATCAATATAGACCATCTTCCCTTCCCTGAAAAAAAATGACTTTGGCTCTTGATCACGACAAAGCACACCCTCATCTCAAAACCCAAGGCTCTCTGTCACACTGATGAACAGTGGTGAAGGGCCTCAGGAGCTCATTGCATGAAACTAGCTGACCTCTTAATGCTCAGCAGGACCAGGCTTCTGCAGGGATATGGAATTTAATTCCTGGGCCTGAAATGTGCTTTCTCTTACTCTCCTGCCACCTGTCCTTTCAGCTGGCTAAGTTCTATCCATATTTCTGGTGTCAGCTTAAACATCACCTCCTCAGAGGGGCCTTCCCTGACAACTAAACCTGTTGTTGCCGTGTAACACCCACTACTTTACCTATTTCTCATAACTCATACAAACATATGATATACACACACATACGTATATATTTAAATGTGTTTAAAATGGTTTCTCTTCCTAAATGGAAAGCTCCATGAGGTGAGAGATAGTACTGTCTATCACTATTCTAGCTTCCAGGAAGGAACTCAATATAAAGTACTACATTAGTGAAGATGATAGATGTTGGAAATGACAATGTCGAGGCTTTGCCATGCTCACGCCTGCTTCTTTGCGCAGCTGGAGCATACCTCTGCATGAGCTTGTGGTTGTGATTATTTGTCAGCCTGTCTGCCTTGCCCACCAGACAGTAATTTCTTCAAGGGCAAGTCTCTTGTAGGTCTTTGAATATCCAGCACCTGCACAATGGCTGGTACAGCATGTGTTGTAGGTCATACATGTTTACGCAACTGAAACTTGAGATCCCATTGTTGGGTTAGCGCAGAGGGAATGTGTAGGAGGGGTGGTTTGGCATATGGGTGGGCAACGTACTGGATTCGTACAACCTTCCCCCCAGATTTCAATATTTGCTGGGTTAAGGAACCCAGGGAGTAGTGACAATTAATTCATTCTTCCTCTGCATCGAAATAGAATAATTCAGGATATGCACACAGAAGTAACAGACATGTGCATTATACAGAAGGTATTAGCATAGTATAAAAACTGTGTCATGTCTCAGGAGGTGGCCCTGTTGGATTTCAGTAGGAAACCATTAGAGAAATGAATGAGACGCTGAGCTATTTTAAATTATTGGAGAAAAACTGATGCCCAGGACTGCAGTCACCATTTACTGCTTTACTTATTACATGTTTATTCATGTATGTTATTTGTTAACTATTACTTAATAAAATTATTTATTTTGTAGTCAAAACATTTAAGGCACTAAACCTATAATGGTGAGGAGATAATAAAAGGAAATCTAATAATGCAGAGATTGTGAACTATATGCTTAATACACGAGTGCTCCCCAACGTCCATGTGCAGGTTTGGGTAGATGCACTGTTATCTTCTCCTATAACCATCATAGTATGTGCTGTATGCTATTTATGTATCAAGTCCTATTTTCCCTGTCAATAACATTATGTGATATATAATGTAATCTCTTCATTAGAGAAAGAAAAGTCAAGCAAAGTGATATGGTGTGATGGTGAAGAGCACAGTTTCAAATCACCATTCAGTCACCTATTCAGTTATCTGATTCTGAGGCAAATTTCCTAATCTCTTTGAACTTTGGTTTTCTTCTCTGTAACACTGGGGATCTAATAATAATAAATAGTAACTAATATTGAAATAGGGGTTATCATGTGACATTCATTATTTTCAGCACTTTGAATTTATTAACTGTTAATTTTTACATCAGCTCTATGAGATAAGCAATATTGTTATGCCATTTTAGAGATGAAGAAACTTAGGCACAGAGAGGTTATGCAACCTGCCCAAATTTACACAGCCAGCAAGTGGTGGTCTAAGTTACCCTCTCTTTAGAGGATGTGCTCTTAACCAGATCATAGCTATCTTGTAAGAATTATTTAATTCTTAGAGAACAATTATTTTGTCTGGAATATTAATCTTATTATTAATATAACTCAATATTACTAGTTATTAATAAAGTTTAGCTATTGCTATAGTACATTAAAAATAGCATATATCATCAGCTAGTGACTTTTGTTGGCCATATTGTTAAATACCAAAGTTTAAAAAAAATAAAAAGATTATTAAGGCTTCTTCCTCTCATAATCTGTTAAAAGTAATAATATATAACAACAAAGCAATAATAAATTTGATTTTATGTTAATATTTCTGTAGGAATAGTATGGGTGTAAATTTAAGGAATTAGACATGAAAGAAAGTTCTGTTGATTGTAAAATAATAATTAGTAGTCTGGTAAATCTTAAGTTCTCTATTGTATTTATTTGCAAGGCTGATTCTCACACTGAAATTGTAACCGTGTGGATACTAAGTAAATGCAAATATGTACAAACGTGTCAGGGTAAAACATTCAACACCAAGTAGAATCTGTGTTATTATTATTATTATTGAAAATACTATCATATATTATTGAAAATATATATGATATAATATACCATCATATATTTTTTGCTTTACTGGTATTAAATACATCCACTTTTTTCTTCATTTTTTAGGCTCTTTATTGGAATATAATTGCTTTACACTCTTGTACCAGTTTTTGAGGTACACCATAAATACGTCCACTTTAAAGTAAATAACCACTGCTTACAAGACTCACATTCTACAGCTTTGTTATTTTTAGGATTTGAAGCCTAAAATAGACATTAGAAAAATCTCTCAGAGAATGTTTTGAAACAAGACATCCTAGGACTAAGACAATGAAAATTTCTATTAAGTCCCTAGGTATATTCATAAACATTTATTGAGCAAGTGCTCCATGCTGGGCCCTGTGTGGTTCCTAATCTTATTACTGACCAGTATAGAATCATCATGGGCCTGTCTAGTCTAACAGTACAGTGGAACAAGATAAGTTAACACAAATGTATTTGGAAAGAAATTTTTACAGAAAGAAATGCAAAACACAGGACCACATTTAGCCAAGAGTTAGGGAGTAAACCATATATTTTGAAACTAGCCTTGCGTACTTCTTTTATTAATTTTTAAATTTTTATACAATTTTTAAAGGTTATTTTTCATTTACAGTTATTACAAAATATTGGCTCTACTCCCCCTGTTGTACAATACATCCCTGAGCCTATCTTACACCCTAGCCATGCTTACTTTCATCTTCTCTCTGTCATCTATTAATCAGCCATCTCAGAACAAAATGTGACTTGCCAAGACAGAACGGAAAACATATCCAAAGTTTAATACAGCATGACTAGGTATCCTGGATAAATAAGAATTCTAGAAAGCCAAGACTTCAAACTTCTATCCTTTTTGGGAGATAAAATGGTTTGACAGAAGGTGAAAAGATTAAGCAGCTGACCCACCATCTTCCAATATTTTCTGGACTATTTTCTTGATTATGGGAGCTTCTGGGTCCAAGCAGATTTTCTTCCCATTCTTCAGCGTGGCTCTGCAAGAAAGAATAGTATTCTCTGTGAGCATCCTGGCACACTATCAGAAGGGATCCAACAGTGTCGGTAGGGACAGAGGTGAAGGGTTTCCCTAACAGGGCAATACTGAAGAAGCAGAAACTTACATTACTTCGACTGTGGCGCAGTGAGGTCCTGCCCTGATCACCTCCAAACTTTGGATGTTACTGGGATGAATGCCAGAGATGGTCTTCACACACGAGCAGCGAAGTTCAACATACAGCATTCTATCCATACTTTTAACTAGGGTAGAAGGTGTGATTCTATTAGTGGTCGTGATCATCTCAGGGATCTTATCTATTGATGGGTACCTCTCTCACAAGGCCATTGTCGATATGATTGGTAAACCTTTAGGAAAGCTCCCTAGCAGAATTCCTGGCACATGTTAAGTGCCCACGAAATATAGCTCCTCCATTTAGAGATACTCACATAATGCCCTTCTCCAGCCCCAGGAACATTGGGACAGTCCTCCCTCCAGACACAACTGCAGCAGAAGCAGCCTCAGGTACAGGGAAACAGAGACTCCAGCTTCAGCTTTCCCTAAGTTTCTCTTACGTTTTCCGACGGTGGAGGGAACCAGCGTGGTCAGGAGCAGTGACATGGGCAGCAACACCTGTAGGACAGGAAGTGGGCTGGCCCTGGTGCAGGAGGAGGTGGCGCTGGGTCTGAGGCTCATGGTGGAGGAGACTGAGTCAGAGGTGTTCCTAGAGCCAGGAGGGTGAACTGCTGCTGGGAGTCTGCAGCTGAGTGGCTTTTCACGGTCTCCTGATGTCTTTTATACACACTCCCTTAAGGCCAATAAGGAGAAAAAGGATAGGGATGGGGGAAGTGAGGGAGTGTGGTAATATATGTGTAAGAGTGGTCAAGTTGTGCCCAACCCAGATAAATGCCAGGCAAGTCAAATTCCTGCTAAATTTCATTTTAAGCACCCCTGCACACTCTCACTCCCCCTTTCTCAATACCCATCTCCCTTACACATAGTTAACACTCCACTTAGGCAAGAACTAGACTGAAATATTACATATATTTTCTTTGTATAATTAAGTAATATGCCCTGCCTTTCCTATAATGCAATTTAGAGAGCTTATATACACTTTATGTGTATCTGAAAGCATAAGTATGTGGCCCTCGGAAAAGAGAGTTATCTTCCCTCTCCAGTTGCCAAGGAAAGCAGATGTTCCTATCTTGGTTGTGGATGAATGTTGGGATTCCTTTGGAGTATGTGGATAAAACAGGAGCCAATTACTTTGCATACTAGTTTATGGGCTTCTTTCTGTCTTCCGAATGTATTATCTTTTGTAATTTTATCCAGAAGCTAGAAGCAGACTCACCTTCCTTTTTTGTTGTTGTTGCTTTTTTTTGTTCGCTTGTTTTGTTTTCTTTCTATTAATAAATTTATTTATTTATTTATTGGCTGCATTGCGTCCTTGTTGCTGCACGCAGGCGTTTCCTAGTTGTGGCAAACAGGGGCTAATCTTCGTTGTGGTGTGTGGGCTTCTCACTGCCGTGGCTTCTCTTGTGCAGCATGGGGTCTAGGTGCACAGGCTTCAGTGGTTGTGGCTCAAGGGTTCAATAGTTGCATCTCACGGGCTCTAGAGCCCAGGCTCAGTAGTTGTGGTACACAGGCTTAGTTGCTCCGTGGCATGTGGGATCTTCCCCGACCAGGGATCAAACCTGTGTCCCCTGCATTGGCAAGCGGATTCTTAACCACTGGGCCACCAGGGAAGTCCAAACTCATCTTCCTTTGTGTTACAAAGTAAACTAGTTTTTTCTATCATCACAGTATACCCTAGAAAACAAGACCCAGCAGCTTTATTTTTCCTTTTATTGTTAACCTAGCAGAGAAATGTATCATACAATTCACTGTAAAAGATTCTCAACCTGCAGATGTATGTGGGATAAAGCGTGCAAGTTCCTCCTCATCATTACTCTACACTCCCTGTCGCCGACGGTAACCATAGGTAACAGTTGGACATTAGTCTTCTATTCTGTCTACATTTATATAAACACACATCCATATACATAGAGCCACACACATAATATTGGTTAACTTTTTGGCCAACCCAATACACAGAGATACGCATATATAGAGAGGTAGACATAGATGTTCTTTATATAAATGGGATTACTATATAGCTTTTGTCCTTTAAAAATGTCTTCAAAATCCTTTCCCGCTACCTCAATGTCATTTTCCCCCATTCTTTTCAATGTCTGCATAACATTCTATAGCATGGGCAATTGTTGTCCAACCTCTGTCCCATTGGTGACCTTGAGGGTGTTTCCATTTTTGCACTTTTATGTGAATTGCAGTGACATCTTTATTCTTCAAGTCTCAGACTCTAATTAAGGGTCTTGATCTCATACCCCACACGATATAGACAAAGTCCCAGAGCCGCACAGAGGTGGACCTGCACATCACATACTGGCTTGTATATGCTACTGTCTGCATCTCTGTCCCATCTGTGAGACTTGCTTCCTCGACAGGACTGTACACATTTTTTGTTAAGGTTTTTAAAATAACATTTATTTCTTAAAAGTTTTCTTAAAAGTTAACATGTGCATAAGGAAACTGAAAAACACAAGAAGCAAAAAACAAAGTCAGCCATAATCACAGTTTACCGTTTGATGTGTCCTTCTAGGTGTCCTTTGTGTATCTATACAACTAAGCATCCATTTTTATGTAATTCAGATGAACAGTTATGTCTCATGCTTTTTCAGACATTATGAACATTTACCATTTCAAAGTCCCACAGCTATATTATGAGTATTTTGATAACCAGGAGTACACGACACCAGCTCAATCTGGAAGGAAAAAAAATGTAATCCTGCCTTTCTTGGCGACAAAAATTTCACAAAAGACAAAAACGGCAACAGGCCTCTAGACAGATGTTGGCAGAGTTCTGATTAAAATACTACATTCCCTTAATGCTCAATTAAAAATGAGACATAATGCAACAGAGTACACAAAGTATAATGCTTCCAAGAGGATTCATTATTTGATCTAAACTATTAAAGTATTAGCAAGGAGGTATGTTTCCATTGAACTACCTAATAATGTATTCCTATAGCGCAGCCAAAAGAGGCACACGTACCAGTGGTTATCATCAAAATACAAATATGAACACACCCACACACATCCTTCCCTTTATACTTCCTTCTGCCCCTCTGCTGCCAAGCCAATGAACAAGTCCTGATGTACATTTTTCAGAGATGTTTTAACAATTCCACATCCAAGATGCTGCTTTTTTTTATCAATTATAATAAAGATATTTACAAATTGATAAAGCTCTACTTTTTATCATACATTGCCACCTCGGGACATCTGAAAGGCTCAGATGTTGCAAAGTAAAAACTTAACCTTGTCCACAATAAACATAGGTACTTTACAAAAATGCACATATAGACCTATGGTTATAACCTAAAACTGTCTTCTAGATATGGAAATATTAGTCAAGAGCCCTTCCCTTCACCCTTCCTCTCACCCTCCCCCAGCATTTCAACAACTAAGTACAGAACTACATCTAGCTCCAGGAGGTGAATTAACATAGACACTCCCAGAAGACAGATCCCTTCCTAAAAACCAACAAAAGGGCATTTATAAAGAGATTATTCTACTACCTTTACTTTCAATATACTTTGGGCATTAGGACTTGCTAATTCTTTAATGCACAGCAATATTAAGTAAAGTGCATAAGTAGAACAGTAGTTAGACAATCTGAACATCTAGACTCATAGGCACAGAATCCTCCTCTGTACACTTTACTTGTTTTTCAATCTTTATTGGAGTATAATAGCTTTACTGTACACTTTGGAATGCAGAGGCATGTCCAAGTTTTCTTTGAATGTCTCATATCCTATAATATGTAAGATAACACAATATACAGTAGGTCTTAGCTAAACAGTTCTAGTGAATAAATCAACAAATATATATCACTAAAGGAAAATTTTGTTTTCATTTCCAATCAGTCACAATTCTCAAACTAGACTTCACATGGCCCAAAGTACCTGTGGTATAAAAAGGCTAGGCAAAAAGGATGAGGCCCCAGACACAGGTTGTCTTCCTCTTACAACTATGTACAAATCTTACACAATATTCGAACTTCCCATTTTCTTTTTTGCTTATTTATACCTTTAAAATTTTAGAAGAAACTCTTAAAACATTAAATGTATAAGGTTACTTTTTATGAAAAGAATGACTACAGTAATTTTCCCCAACTTTTTAAAAAACTTTAAGCCAATTTTTCCTGTTGTTTAGCAGTTACTGACTATGCCTACGTAAGTTTTTAGTTCCTGTTTTACAATGTATTCCTTATTTTTCTCCACCTCATTTGTTTTTGTCTTATAACTTACAGTCTAGCAGTAGAACATATTAAATTAACATGATTTTCCACCTCTCCCAACCCCCAAAGTCATAGTCTAGCAGGTAAGCGTAAGGAAAATCTTTAGCTGAAAATTAGTATCCCTCTATGACTTGACCATGTGAAGTGAATTATAGAGACAATTTCAACAGGAAACAGAATCAGGAGAGCAAACTTCCTTCTGGTTCTTCCTGGGTGAAGACTCTATAGCCTTTTCCCATTATTGTGATTAAAATATTGCTAGTTCACAAATCAGATGTGTTTGTATTCAAACATATGCTCAAAACCATTTCCACAGAAAGATATAAAGGTTTTTGGCATTACTCGTAATACCTTTCTTTTTCTGTCCAACACACCTCTCCCCTCTGCAACACACGCTGTGTACTACATTTATTAGTTTCACTGTACACTCCCCCCACCCCCCCCACATACAAACACTATCCACATTTCCTTCCTGGTTCCCTTCGTAAAATTAGTCAAAAGGTCATCATCCTTTTGGGGAAACTATATGGAAAGTCTTCTGAGCTAATGATGCTACTTGAGTTAGTGGATACCAGGAAAGAGGTAGGCATGTAGCACAGGATCCTCAGCTCATTGTCTTAATCAACAAGTGTATTTTGTCACAAGAGACACATCGTCAGCAAGGTTTGTAAGGAAGTATTAACACAGTTCTTGAGTCACTAAAATTTCACAAGCCTATTAGTCAGCATTTGTGGTGAATAACTTTTTGCTAGTTTTCATTTATTCAATAAATATTGATAAGTATCTACTATGTGCCAGGCATTACAAAGCCTCTTCATTGTGTGACTTAGTTATTTAACTATTTCTTTTTTAAAAGTGAGACCTCAAATATTTGTGCAAAGCAATGGGATATAAATACTAATTTATTATTACGACTACTACAATTGCTAACTGCTATTACTGTCATGTGCATAATTTTCTTTGATTTCCATGAAGAGAAACTTAATACTGACACTAATAAACTGTACAGAAATGGGTAAAAAATATTTTAGAATCAGTTATTCAAGCAAAAGAAGTTAGCTCATACAAAGTTATAACTTAAAAGATTGCTAGAAAATTAGTGTCAGAGGTTCTTGGGTTTAAAAATAACTTGATAGCTTTTTATGAATCTTACTTTGTCACCCTGGTTTTCTGGTTTTTTGTTTTTTGTGGGGTTTTTTTTGTGGTAAGTTACGTTATCTCTTTTTCCTTTAAGTCACTGTATAAATAGCAATGCCATTCCGGAAACTGGAAAGTTTTCTAAGACTCAAAACATAACTTATCTGTTAGGTATTTCAAAAGGAAATATCTAGAGACACTGGAGGAACATTAGCTTTTAAAATTAAGACATATATTAATTCTGCCTTATGTAGGATGTTTTGAACTGACATCTCTCAACTATGAAGGGACTAAGCTGTTGCCTACAAATTAGTAATAAAACAATTGGTACAGAAGATCCTAGAGATGATAAAATGGAGGGTCAGTTTGTTAAAGCACTTTAATCAATAAATTGAAATACTAGCCAACAAAAGATTTCCTGTAAGTGCTGAAATCTAATATGTTTTCTGTATAACTCTGAGTGGACAAGAATGAGCCACACCTCAAATACTCTGGCATTAATTTAATTGAGGCTGTATCCTACTCAGGGATGAGGTATGATGTGGGAGTGGAGGGAGAGTGGGGCGGGTGAAGGAGTTGAGGCGGAATATCTTGGGTGTTATTTTACAGGAACAATGCAAAGTTTTGCAGGCCTGTGGATTTTTATTTTAATTATGTTGACTGTTATCATTTGTTGATCATCAGAAGCACGATGACCCTTTTTCGATCCTCTTCTGCTGCATCACAAGCCAAACTCCAACTTAGTGACTGAAAACAACACTTTGTAATTCCTGATAACTCCGTGTGCTAATAAGAGGTTCTTTTGCTTTCATCTTGCCTGAGCTCACTCCAGAGAGTGTGGTCAGAGAGCAACCGGAATGGCTGAAGAGTCCAGCATGGCCTCATTCACATGGGAGGTGGTTCCTGCTGGCTGCTGGCTGAGATTTCTGCTGGGGCACCTTCATCCTCCTGCTCCTCCTCCTCTTTTAATTAAGTATATTATATTTCTCATATCTATATTATATTCATTATATAAAAATGAAAGATGAGAAATTAAAAATGAAATGAGAAAATCATTGTATTTCTCAGGAATAAATAAAGAAGGAGGAAGGAAGAGCGTGGGGGTGGGGGGGGAAGAGGAGAGTAGGAAAGGGAACAGAAGGAGAGAAGACAATAAAAGACAAGAGCCTTCCACTCTCCTCCCCCCTCCCATGCCCTTTCCTTTCCCTCCTCTCCTTTTCTCCTCCTCCTGCTTCTCCCTCTCCTCCTTTCCTTGCCCCTCACCAGCCCCAGATACCATGATGCACCTCCAGGACACCCTTTCAGGGCCCTCTGGATGGTGCACCATGGCTTTCTTCCATTGCTGGGAATGACAACCGCAGACAGCGCAGAAAAAAAATGTCCTCTCTGGGCATAGCTCACCACCTGAGGGTGCTGTCTCACCCAAAGCTATGCCCAGTGCCCAGGGACACCCCACATCTAATGGCTGGCCAATGGTCGGATTCAGAGGTCTGCCTCCCTGCCCCAATTCAGAATAACTGCAAGGCCATCCCAGCTCCAGAGCTTCTCATAGGGCCACCTGAATCTTCTGTTACAACAGCAGCTCTCCCTCTGCTTACTGCTGCTTCCTTACTTTCTGACAGATGTTAATTTTTGGAGCAGTCCTCAATAAATTTCCTGCACGCAAGTCTCTTCTCAGAGTTTGATTCTAGGCAGTGCCATCTAAGGCACTATTTCTCTCTCTCTCTTTAGAAATATCTAGTTCCTTTCCATTCAGCTTTCAAGAGAAGCTTTGCCAGAGAAAACTCTGAGTAAATTTGCTGCCAAAAGACCTTAATTTAGGTTGGAAACTTCTCCTCTTTGTAATCTCCATATCATAAGGATCCTGCACAAGATCCCATACGAAACAAGATTATTAATAAATGTCAATACCGATATTTAATGGATGAATGTTTATAAGATGGGAAATACATCATACATTTTTATAATGTTGCCACATAACTGACAGAAAATAGAGCTTATCCTGAAAAAGACTTGTAGGAAAAAAAGATTTCTTAGAAGCGCTAAAAATTAACCATTCACACATAGGTAGAAAGAATTGTAATAAATGTGAAAAAAATAAGGTGCTTAAATGACTGAACCCTCAGTTTTTTCATTTAAAGAGGAGTTTGAATTAGGAGGCTTGAGAAAGGAACTAACATTTATCAAGAAACTATTTTGTTCCACGTTAGTCTTTATTGCCTGAGAGACAGATATTATTCTACTGATTTTACAGATGAGAAAACTGAGGGATGGAGAGGTTAAATAAATTGCCAAAGTCACATAGCTAAAAATACTCAAAACTAGACTTGAAATGCAATTGCTCTGACTTGCACTTCACCACAAACTACAAAGAAATATCACTGGCCTCTCTTGCTGGAAGTGAATCAAATCAACTATTTTTCTCTTTGTCCAACACAAGAGGTGGGTCAGACATAATCATCATACATTTATGTGGTAGTGGAAACGCAATCAAGAACACAGATTTTTCAGAGGGCAGGGAACATTCTTACAATTTCTCAATGTTTAAGAAACTGGACTCTAGACTTTGTAAAAACAAAATTTTAAGCCAAAACTCTATGTTTTTCTAGGTCATTATTTCACTCTACACACTCTACACACTCTACACATGAACAATGCTTCTCAGGAATATACTATTAATTTTTCTGGTTAAAAGCCACTGGGGACCGTCAGCCAAAATTAGAATCATGTGCAGTCTCCTTGTCTTCTGTGATTTAGTCAAGGAGGCAAATCAAAATCCCCATGTTCTGTCTGGTAAATTTCTCAATTTGTAACATCCAGGAAGGAGTTTTACAGTTATGAACAACATGAGAATTACCCACAGCAACTCTTTTCCTTATGCGAGAATTAAAACTATGATAGAAAAACAAAGCCACTAGTCATATTTTATCATAGATCTTGTCATATCTTCAGGAATTGAAGGATTATGTGAATGTGTCACACCCAGAGGCAAACAAGAAAGTCTGGTAGAATGAAGGGCACTGATGGCACATGAAATTTGTCTGGATTGGGGGAATAACATAGAGTAAATTTTAGTTGAGTGTTTGTTCAATTCCCAGTGATTTCATATGTGAGAGTGAATTTCAGAGGGATAACAGAGTGCATATAGTATTTAGGGATCTGTAGGAAGAAAATACAAGGTATATCCTTAGAAGACATACATTAGAATAATTTCCCCAGGATATGTTAATCTTTGAGTTGCTAGTGGCAGAATCAATAGTAAAAGCAGGATTGGTGAGTAGTAGCTGTCACTGAGGTTCTTGCACAGGTTATACTTTGGTAATATACTGTGATCTAGTTTATTTGTAGAACAACCAGTTATGGCATGGGCATGACAAATACAGTTTCAAGAATATTACAATGAGGTCTCATCCTATGATCTATAAACAAACTAAACTTATAAATCTTGCTTCTGGGAAAAACAAAGATCTTGAATTATGATAAAGAAGTAAACAGTGATGTTTATTTCTTCACATAACTTACATTTTATCCATCCAAAAGACATTTAATATGCTTTCATTCGTTATTATCCGGCACTTAATGAGTACTTTGGAGCTGGTACAGTAGATCAGGGATTGTTTAAAACACTGACATTTATAATTCAAACATTTATAGTAACTTGGTTTTTTTTGTTTGTTTGTTTGTTTTAGTGTGTCCTTAGGATTAGTATATAACTCATGGGTTCAAAGGGGAAAAAATGCTGTTTAAGAGAGCAATAAAATACCATAGAAGTTTAATAACTCTTTAAAAAATTTGAGGTATTTTGTGGTTTTTATATTGCTGAAAAAAATTGTCAGCAAACTCATCTCTTTGAATCTACTTTAGGTTTTTTCACATCCTTGTATCTCTCTGTTTCTCTCACACACATTTTTTATTATATAGATATATTAATATGTAATACTAGAACATTTATTAATCTAATTGATATTATATATATGAAGAGAGATGAAAAGATGTAGAATAACAGGTTAGATATAGATATATTGATAATATATTAGTATATACTAATAAATACAAATACATGTTAATATAAGCATATATAACATAGTAATTCAATTGAGGGACATGTGTATGTATACTAATTGGATTAGTCTCTTTCCTTTTGTTTTCTTGCTTTTCCTCAGAATGAGCTATTTGCATGAAACTGCTATTTTAATACCAGAGAGGCAGTGACACTTGTTTGGATCACTCATTGGTTTAAGCACCTACTATGTGCTAGGCACTATCCTAGGAAGTGAGGTGAGCATGAGACACAAACATGGCCCTGCCTTCACGGAGCTTACAGTGAAACTGGAACAGACACTAAATAAATGACCACATGTACACAGTCCCTGTAGACTCTATAGTCATGCTGGTGACAAAATGTTATGAAGGAAAAGAACAAAGTTCTATGACAGAATATAAAAGGGACTTTAATCTGGCTGAGGGAAGATTGGGGCTTCAGAGAGGCCCCAAATGACAGGTAAACAGGCCTTGAAGGAAGGATGGAAGTTAGGTGAAAGTGAGGGCTTGGTGTCGTAGGTTGAAGGGACTGCACATGCCAAAGCTCTTGTTGGATTACTTGTAGACAAGAAAGAGAAAAGAGGGTAAAGGAATTAAAATTTATTCGGCACCTGCCATGGGCCAGGTGATTGATTTTGGACACTATCTGACAACCTGAGTTTTAGGATAATTTGTTAATTCATTAAAGTCAATCTGTATCAGGTATTGGGGATGCAGAGATGAATGAAATATGGTGGATGCTCTGGGAGAACTCCTAGTAGAGTAGGGTAAAAACCATTATAAGAAAATAAAAGAATGCAATATTGGCTTCTCACATAAATTCAAATATTTAGAAGATACTATGGGAACAACAAAATGGAAACCACAAGTTCTTCTGGGAGTGCCAAGGAAAACTTCAGAAAGAGGTATTATTGAAACTGAGCTCTGAAGGATGAATAAGCTTCCTCCTATAGGCAGAAAATGGGAAGGCCCTTCCAGGTAGAGGTCCTACCAAATGCAAAGGCGTGGACCTGGAAAGGAACACGCCCAGTTAGGGAACTAAATTCTTGACTGCAAAGATGCTAGGGAAAAACGAAGTTGCAGTAGTAATCAGGAGTCATGAGACAACTTTGTCACGCTTTGCAACTTGCATTTCATGTCTAGGAAATAGGGAGTCAGTAAAGGACTTAAGGTAAGGAAGTCTTATCTATTTGTGTTTTCTAAAGAACCCAAAGGTTGTTGGTGCTGTGAAGGAGGAACTGGAAGGGGAGTGAGATTGGAAATAGGTTGAAATAATGCAAGGACATTGGGAAACGAGGTCCTCTCTGCTAGCCAGAGAGGAGCATGGTTAATTTTTACAATAATGTAGAATTAAAGAGGAATGACATTTTTGTAAGAGTACAATAAAGAAAGAACTTGAATAAATTTTATAAATCTTTATTTTTTCCCATAGAACAAAGGAAGTAACATAAACCATTGAGACACATTTAAAAAGTGCAATTTTAAGATAGTAAATGTGATGAATATTCTTTGTAAGACAACAGTCAAAAACTTAAAAAGATACAGTATAAGTGTCTGCAAATCTTAGCAGTGCAGTGCATTTTTTTTAAACTACATGATGAGTGTATAATCAAAAAGCTCGAATTTTTTTTCAGAACTTTCAAAGTATAGATCATTGTTAAGTTTGCCTTTACTCTTAAAAAACTAAAAGGATGTATTTTTATAAAAACTAGAAATAAGGAATTTACCTAGTTCCTAGCTTCTTCATCAATCTAAAATATATATTTAGTGGCTAGAAATACAATACTCCTAATAAAATAGTTAATAAATACCATAAAAATCAAAAGTTTAATGAGTAAGTCATGACATTATGCCATACGAAGAAGACATCAAATGTCTAAATTTATAGGAAAAGAATATATTAGTCCTCATAGAACTCATACATTTAGAAATTCTAAATAAGGAAATATATTCTACACAGATATGTGTCTACACGTATAATACATCCAGATTTCTAATGCAATATAACTTAAATAGTTAACCAGCCTCAAGAGTAAGACAATTTTCAACATATCCTCCAAGAAACAATGCTAAAGCAGTTCCTATTTCAGGAGAGAGTGAAGATAACAGTTTATCTCCATATACAGCATTCTAATGAAATATCATTCACAGATTAAATGCACAGCTTTTTCCACAGCACTAGGAGAACTGTGTTCTAGAAATACAATAGTCACCTTGGAAGATTAACAACCAGTGATTCTTGATCCACAATTTAGTCAATTGCCAAAGATTCCAATAACATAGCAGATAAAACAACAACAAATAAGGAGCAGGAAATATTATGCTAAACACATCATAAACTGAGCAGAAAGCTGCAAGGACAAATATAGTTTCCCTCCTCCCATCTCTCTCTCATAGTGGGGAATTCATACAAAAACCTAACTCATTGGGGAAAATCGGCCCTTGCTTCTTGTCTTCCTAGGTCCAGAGATCCCAAGAAAACTCTTCTGCTGAAGAACTGCACAGTTTTTCCAATGCGTGGTCCTTTCTCTTAATTTTTCTTTTCACTGTTGAGAAAAGAATTTTATCAATTTAACCAAATTTCCACACACCTGTCTACCCCAACTTGTTTTCAAAAGGTAGTTTAGGACCAATAAAAAGCAAAGGTGGACTCAAGGACTCTAGTAACAGCAACAACAACAAAAATACATCTCATTAATGAGTTCTGTGTAACCGCGTAGGAAATTACACGTGAGATTTGTGATAAGTTTCCCTAGGACATTATAGAACAACTTTCCCCTCTTCTCCTGAACCTCCTTTTTATTCTAAGCATGATCTGGAGTGGTTGCCAAATCCCACGCAGAGAATGAGGGCATTGAGAAGTCCACACTCCAAGAGAGATTAACAAACCAAACAGATCAAGGTGACAGGTACCTGTCCAACATTTTCTGGATGACTTTCTTGATCAAAGGAGCGTTTGGGTCCAGACAGACTTCCTTTCCGTTCTTCAGGGCGGCTCTGCAGAGAGAAAACGAGGATGCACCTATGAGCTGCGGCGGCTGAAGACCCAGGCTGGGGGGACCTCCCTTTTGCCAAGGTCACAGTGGACAGCGCCGCGCATTAGGACTTACACCACTTCCACCTTGGAGCACTGCGGTCCTGGGGCGATCACCTGCAGATTACTGATCATTTTGGGATGAATCCCCGGTGTGGTGGTTAAACACATGCAACGTAGCTCTCTCACTATGGCCGCGACAGGACCAGCTGGGGTAGAAAGAGAGACACCGTTATCGGGCAGGTTGCTGGGAGAGCTCTTCCCCAGCCAGCCTGCGCGGGACACTTCCCCACGCCCGGGACGCCGCGGCCGCGCCGCGCGCCCGGTGCGTCCCGCCAGCTGTGAGCTCTCACCGCTGGCGAGGGGCCCCGGCGGCGTCAGCAGCAGCAGCACGAGCAGCGCGCACAGTGAGCCCGAAGGGCCAGGGATGCCGGCGGCGCGGCTGGTTAGGAATCTCATAGTGGCGAAGAGAGCACGGCGAGAGGGGTACAGAAGGAGCGAGAAGGCGCGGGATTTGCAGCTCTAGAGCTCTGTGACTTCCTCGGATCCTCGGCATCGCTTTTATCTGCACTCACCCCTTCCCCCAGGCAGGAAACTCAATCTTGGAGATGCTTGGGAAATTCCCTGGACTGAGGCGGGCGGGGGGGGGGGGGAGGGGGGGGGAGGGGACAGGGGGGAGGGGGGTTGGGCAGTGAGGTTTGAGGAGGGTGGCTGGGAGGAGCTGCCTGAGCCCCTTCCGCAATGGACGTGTTAGCTCGCCCCGCGGTGTGTGCAGTTGTTGCACCCGCTGGAAGTCCTGCGGAGATTTCATCCCCGGGGCCAGCCTGGGCTAGCGAAAGCCAGCTTCTCCTGGGGGAGAAGAGGTGCACCTCGTCTCCATCTAAACAGGAAGACTGGGAACAAAGTAGCCCGGAGGTTTGACTTTAGAAAAATTTCTGAACGTCCTTTATTATTATTATTATTATTATTATTATTATCATCATCATCATCATCATCATCATCCAGGAAATGTAAGCTGTGATTAAAACTGCACCAAACTGAAAGATCTTGCACTCCTGCTTGCAGGCAGACCATTCAAGTTTCCTCAGATTAGTTTATAATTCTCTGGACTTCAGTCAGCATTAGAAGCCAAGATAATATGATGACAGTGTTTCTTCTCCCACTTGAAGTCAGTGGGAGGAACAGGCTCTGAATCAAGTCTACTTACTGGAATTTCTGCACTTAGTTTTGCAAACATGAATATCAAGGTAGGTTAACAAAAATCTTCAAAAATCACCCAGCAAACTGCCCTGGGAAATGATGCCTTGCTTTTGGCAATTCAATACACTGTGGAATTGGAAGATTTATGGTCTTGGTTGGGGTGGGATGGGGCAGGGTGAGTGCAGACTAAAGCAATGCCAGACTCCAGACCCTAACTAGATGTGTAACTGACCCAAACTGGAGAAGCTGTGGAGTCTGATGAGTTTAAGGGGCTCATCTAGAAGTTTGGTTCTAGGGATTTGAATCAATTTGGCAGCAAGACAGCACCCACTCTGACTTCATTCAAACAACTTCATGGGAGGGAAGGGTGACTCACACACACAAGCTTCTAGAACCATCCAGCTTCATAATCAGTGGTGTGACCAAGCCTGTTTCCACAGTCCTGCTCTACTCAGAGTGAGCCCACAGCTGCCCCCTGAAGCTGAGGGTGAGGTAGCTTCCAGCTTCCTCTCTCTCTCTCCCTCCCTTTCTCTCTCATTCCTCTGTGGAAGCAGCTAGCACACTGACGTTTTAATGGCTGGGTCTTTCATATGTCTAGCTCCATGGCAGGCATGGCAGTGATGTTGGAATGGCATGTGGGCTTTCTTTCATGGAAACCTAACTAGATTCTAGTCTGGGTTGTCCACAAGACTCTTGTCCTCACAATTGGCCAGCAAGGCCATCGGTAAACATGACGGCAACCAGAAACCAGTCATGGAACAAAATTCTTTTCCTTGTCTCTCGTGACTCCGGACAATCTTCTTAACTCCTGCACACATCTTCCTTGGCAGGACATCACCTCCACTGGTGAGCAAGGAGGAGGTGTCATAGACTTTTAGTCTAGAAAAAAACTTAAGAAATTCCCTAGTGGAAGAGGGCTGACAGGTTTGACCTCACTTTGTGGGAAGTTAAATGGGAAGCTCTCTATCCTGCACAGCTTCCTGACCCCATCAGCATCATACCTGACTCAACTAATGCAATTAGTTCTTCATCCTTCTGAGGAGTGGTGATCTGGGAAAATAGCCTTCAGATTATTATTGGGTTGTCCAAAACGTTCATCTGGGTTTTTCCGTAACATCTTATGAAAAAACCCAAATGAACGTTTTGGCCAACCCAATATATTGCCTTTTCAGACATTAGACTGTATCTAAAGACAAAAGCCTCACTGATGTGGATAAGATAAAACTTCAAACGTGTAACTTAAAAGTCTTGGGCAATTAAATTCAACTGCAGGGAATAAACCACAGTATATGATTTTGTGGGAGAAAAAAATGTTTAATGACTCAAATAGGTTATTGAGTTTTTATAAGTGTGTGTGTATGTGCACACATATGCACGCACGTGTGTGTTTAGGTTCCAAATAAGCTGTTTTAAATATAAGGAACATATAATTAGTTTTGGCACTAAATGGTAAGATCATAGAAGGGTCAAGAGATGTGATTTCCAGTTCCTCTGGACACTCTTACGTATGTGCATGCTTCACCTGGTTTGTACCCTGAATCAACTTACCATGGGTTGTTTACAGAATATAAGGCAAAATAAATATTTCTACAGCTGGCAAGCAGGTAATAGGAAGTCCCCTCCAGAAACTGGCTGTTGGGCTGCCCAACCTAATCGGGAAGCAGCAGGTAACTTAACCTGAGTTCTCATTGAAATCATTCCGGCACATGGAGCATGTCTGGCCCCGTCTAGGCATCCCTGATGTAGACCTTGTGCCGAGACAGATAGGAATATGGATGGTCCAAAGACTTCCTGCAGTTGACAATGACACCATTGTCAAAATACCATAGGAGACAGAGCTCTTCAAAGGTAATTGCTTCTTTATTGCAAGTCTAAAGGGAAGCTATTTGCCCTGCCTGCACTGTGTCCAGGTAGTAGAGAAAGGCACTGTGTTATTTTTGTCCCAAAGTATAACAAAACAATCCACAAAATGACATCCTGATAGCCTGAAAGGTTGATTGTTTGTCAAAAGCAGTCCAATTTTAGTCATATTACCATAGAGTAATGTGAGAGGAATTAAAACATCCTTGATGGTTTGCAGGTCTCAAAGCACTTTCATGTTCATGATCTTTTGAGCCTCATATTGATTCTTTGAGGCAGGTAAGAAACATTTTCCTATCCTCATTTTTCTGCTTGGAAAAGGAAGGTCAGAGAAAGAGTTAAAAAGTAGAAAATCCAGGGTTGGAAGTCAAGCACTAGAGAATCCACCCCAGGAAATTTTTAATGGTTTCCAGATCACAAACCACTTTCTTCACAGTATTGGAAAACACCCTGTGGCTCTCCACATCTGGTTAACCACTTTACTTTATTGCCCAATAATCATTTAAGCTGTTGAAATCCACAGTCTATCTACTCCTGGCCTTTGAGGTCACAATGATGTCAAAGATTCAAGAGGCTTTCGGGTCAATCAGCCTAAAACTGTCACCTGCTTTCTAAGTCCTTCTCTTTCTTCAAGACCAGTGCAAAGTCTTGCCTTCTCTGAGAAGGTTTATTCTGACAAAACCAACTGAAATTTATTCCTTCCACTTTTGGTCTTTGAACAATTAATGTACTTGTAAAAGCTATCTCCTGAGACAAAGTTGATTATTAATTATTTTATAATTTTTCTTTCATCTCTCCCAAGTTAACCATAAACTTTAAAATCAGCACTGATGTCTTAGATTTCTCATATGACCTCCCATAAGTTCCAAGTTCAGTAGCAAGCAGTCTATGAATGTTTGATGACAAATAATGATAATTTTTATATTTTGTAGTGTCCTTTATATTACAAGTGGATCTTAAAGTTAAGGAGGAAAGAATAGGGTAGTTTACTGTCATTAATCATTTGAACCTATCTATTTTGAATTGGATTTTCCCAGTGTTGGAAATTGATTCTTGACTATCCTTAGGGACTGTTCAGATGATATTTTCAGTGTTTGGAATTTGAACTATTCAAAAGAATGTTCAGAAACCAGCAAGATATTTGATATTAAAAGAAAAAATATATACAACTAAAGTATCAACAAAAATACATATTTTATGTGACTTAGAGATTGTTGGAGATAAGTGATAAGGGAAAATTCTGATTATGTTATATTGTGTTGAATGTTAACAGTGTGGGAGTGTTATTCAAAATTGATCTCTTCCAACAAATCAGAGAGGCCTTTATTGATGTGATTTAGCATATGACTTAGGCCTTTTCAAATATTTTTCTAAGTTTCTATTTTCCTTTATATCTACTACTCTATTAACTTTAAGAAGTGGTATATATTACAGTAAGAAAAGATGTAGACATATCATTATCAGGTTAAGCACATCAAAGATATCAGTATAAGAGTTTATCAATCAATAAGAGCTTAAGTGGAAAATAGAGTTACTTACTTGCATGCAAAAGAAAAGGGAAAAGCCAGTTACTTTTGGGTGAACTTTGCAATATCACTGCAGTCTGTCTCCATCTGTATTGGGTTTGGCAGTCCAATGAAGAAAGAGCATCAATGAAGTTTGCTTCAAAGTTGCCCCAGATTTACTGTGATATGTCAGGAATGTTTCCCCTGTTTTGTTTATTATCTAGTTTTCTTGCTACCCATTTAAGATTAAGCCTGCTTGAGAAAGGAATAAATGAATGAACTTTGATTGAGTCTAAACTGAGCTAGGCTCCAGGTAACCACAGGTAGGCTTTTCCTTACCACCTCCTGGGTATATGGGGTAGCTAGTAATTTTTGTTCAGCTGTGCAAGCCTGGTCTGCAAAAAGTTTTTGTTGACAAGAGATGATACATAGAAAACAACAATAACACAAAAGATGAGCATTAAAGTTTTAAATGCTGACAAAAGACTTGGGCTTCTCAGAAATGGGAAGTATTCATTACTCTCTTCAGAAATTTGGTCTGGGCTCAGCAAGAAAAGAAAATCTTTGAAGGGATTAACTATTTTAAATAACTTTTTTTGAGAAGTTGTTTGTCTGATACTAGAGAGGTCCTTTGTGGAAGTCAGACTTCTAAAATTGTGCTTAATAATGAGCATTTACTATACTGTTTTTGACCACCATTATCTTCATAACTTTTTTTTTAGGAGAATATCCACTTCTACATGAACCTACAATGTCTTTCATTCTCATTTAACATATGTCAGAACATAATTGATTGCTGTTTCAATAAGAATAATTGTGATGTGTTTATATGTATGTGATTTATGTACTTCCTGGAGAATTGAAACTCTCTGTTGGCCTCCCTGGTCACTACTTGAACAAATAACAAAGATTCAACATTTGACAGGTATCTAAGACAATGTTCATGAACTTAAAAATCAAACACACACACACACCACCACCACCACCACTACCACTGCCAACAAAACAACAATGCTATGGTCTGAATGTTTGTGCCTCCCCCAAAATGTATGCATTGAAATCCTAACCCCCAATATGATGGTATTAGGAGGCCAGGCCTCTAGGAGGTGATTAGGACATGAGGGCAGATCTCTCACGAATGGGATTAGTGCGCTTATAAAAGAGGCCCCACAGAGCCCCCTCACTTCTTTCTACCACGCGAGGACACAGCAGGAAGGCACCAGCTATGAACCAGGAAACAAAATCTCATCAGACACTGAATCTGCCAGCATCATGATCCTGAACTTCCCAGTGTCCAGAACTGTAAGAAATAAATATCTGTTGTTTATGAGCTACTTAGTCTATGGTATTTTGTGGTAGCAAGCCAAATGGACTAAAACAACAATAAAAGCTTCAACAAAACAAAGTTCAAAAGAGACAAATAGGAATAGAACATATAGTGAATTTTTTGCCACAACATTATTCCATAAATATAATTATGAATTCCCAATGAATAACCAATTTTATGCATTTTAAAAATATTATTTTCATAACAATTGGTAATTAGGAAATTGATTCCAGTGACATAAGAGATGTTGCAATGCCAAACCAAAAGTCACAAAATCCTAGAAATTCTGGCTAATGATGGATTATGAGTAGCTTACTAACCCATTGGGATTTTAAAGCATGACTTCCCCTGGAGAGTAAATTGACCAGGCCATTCAGAAAATGTTCTGCTTTGAATCATTTTGGTTTTAAAAAAAAATTCAGTGTTAGTAAATCAGACTAGAAGTAATTTTCTTTGGAACAGAATGTTCCTTGGGAACAACTTTTATTTTTCCCTAATTTAAATTTAAAAACTAGGCTGGTGAAATCTATTGACCAAGGATCATGTCATAGAAACGAGAAAAATAATAGTGGCTAATGTATTAGAAATAGACCAAAGCTGGTTTTGCTCACAATGTGATTATGCACAAGTAGTTTTTTAAAATAATAATGAAAGTTGTGAAAGTTTTATATGAAGGATATCCAATTAACTTTCCATGATGGTTTGAAAATAAAATCATAACTTAGATTGAGGGAGTAAAAGCTATGAAGGAAAGAATTGACAAGCTGGACTTCATTAAAATTAAAACTTTCTGTTTGGCAAAAGACACTATCAAGAGAATGAAAAGTTAAGCCACAGACTAGGAGAAAATATTTGCAAAAATCATATCTGGTAAATGACTATTGTCCAAAATACCCAAAGAACTCTTAAAACTCAACAATAAGAACAAAATAACATGATTAAAAAATAGGAAAAAGATTTTAACAGACACCTTACCGAAGAAGTCATACAGATGGCAAATAATAGGAAATACTGAATATTATGAAAAGATACGCTACATTATATGTCATCAGGGAAATGCAAATTAAGAAAACAAAAAACGACCCACAGTGAGATACCACTGCACACTTATTAGAATGAACAAAATCCAGAACGCTGACACCACAAAATGCTGATGAGGATGTTAAGTAACAGGAATTCTCATTCATTGCTCTTAGAAATGCAAAATGGTATAGCCACTTTGGAAGATAGTTTGGCAGTTTCTTACAAAACTAAACATACTCTCAGCATACGTTCTGTCAATCGTGCTCCTTGGGATCTACCCAAAGGAGTTGAAAACTATGTCCACACAAAAACCTGCACACAGGTGTTTAGAGAAGCTTTATTCATATTTACCCAAACTTGGAAGCAACCAAAATACCTTTTAGTAGGCAAATGGATAAAGTATGATATATCCAGACAATGGAATATTATTTAGTGCATGAAGGAAATAAGCTATCAATCTATGAAAATATATAGAGGAAACAAATGCATATTATTAAGTGAAAGAAGGCAATCTGAAAAACCATATATACTGTATGATTCCAACTATATAACATTCTGGAAAAGGCAAAACTATGAAGACAGTAAAAAGATCACTGGTTGCCAGGGGCTTAGGGGATAGGGAGGGATAAATAGGAATAGCACAGAGGATTTTCAGCGCAGTGAAAATACTCTCTATGATATTGTAATGACGGACACCTGCCATTATACGTTAGTCCATACCATAGAATGTACAACACCAAGAGTGAACCCTAACGTAAGCCAAGGACTCTGAATGATGATGATGTGCTGATGTTGGATGGTCAGTTGTAACATATGTACCACTCTGGTGGGAGAATTTGATCACGGGGGAGGCTATGCACGTGTGGAGGCAGGGCAAATACAGGAAATCTCTATATTTTCCTCTCAGTTTTGCTGTGAACCTAAAACTGCTCCAAAAAATAAAGCCTATTTTTAAAATTAAAAAAATTTTTTGAAAAAAAATGTTTTTTCAGCCATGAATTGTTGGCTTATCTAGATTCCATTTATTCCAAGGCACTAACTTTCCGTGAAATCTTATCACTTTTTTAAAAGAAAATATCAATACCATTTTCTTTTCCATATGACAATTGAGAGGAACAAACTGGATAACTATGAAAACTTTTTATTTTTTATGTTTCAAATTGAGATAAAATTTACATCGTGAAATGTATACATCTTAAGTGTACAGATCGATGAATTTTGAAATATGTAAACAATGAATCAAGACATAGAACATTTCATCTCCTCAGAAAATCTGTGCTCTTTTCCATTTAATCTCTCTTTTCCAGAGGAAACCACTATTTTTATTCTTGGTTTTGCCTATACTTGAATTTTACATAAATGGAATCATTCAGTATGTACTCTTTGTGCCTGGTTTCATTTGTTTAACTTAATGTCCGTGAGATCCATCATGTTATTGTCAATATTAGTAGCATATTCCTTTTTATTCAATTGAATAGTCCTTAAATAATTCAAATGAGATTCAATCGTGCAAATGTACCAAAATTTGTTCATCCATTCATTTGTGCACATTTGGGTCATTTTCAATTTTGGACTAACAATTTGGCTTTAAAAGTGGCCGTAAACATTGTATAAATATTTTGTGTGTTCTCAGAATAAAAATGGCCCTAAATTATTGACATTCTTCACATAGAAATGTTGCATCTATTTTTCATACCCTTGAATCTGAACTTAACTTCTGTGAATGCTTTTTCATTTATTTTTTAATTTTTAATTTTTTTATATGGCCGCGACCCATGCCATGTGGGACCTCAGCTCCTTGATCAGGGATCAAACCTATGTTCCTGCAGTGGAAGCATGGAGTCCTAGCCACTGGACCGCCAGGGAATTCCCTCTGTGTTTTTGATCGATATATTTTGACAGAAGGGATGCTGTGTGACTTATGAGCATATATCTGTAGCATCCATCTTTGTCTTCTGGAATGTTTGCTCTTGGAATCCAGCCACTATGCTGTGAGAGGCTCAGACTATGTGCAAAGACCACATGGAAGAGAATCCAGGCACTCCAGCTGATATTCCCAGTTCAGCTCCCAGCTAAAAGCAAGCACCATTGACATCCATGTAAGTGATTATCTTGTGCATTCCAGCACAGTCAAGTTTCAAAAGGCTGCAACTCCAGCTATATGGAGCAAAAGAACCACCCAGAGGAGTTCAGTCAATTCAGATAATCCTGAGACAAAAAAAAGTTATTGTTTGAAGCCACCAGGTTTTGAGATATTTTTTTACACAGGAATACATGAATAGAAGAAATATTTTTATTTTTGGATAAGTATGCAGGAGCAGAATTGCTAAGTCATAGGATATGTGTATATTTAACTTCATAAAAACCTCTAAATTGTTGTCATATTGCCACCAGCAAAGTGAGACTGTTCCGGTTATTCCATATCCAATTATTTTTTAATTTTAATGACTTCTGGGGGAGACATTTAGTGATAAATCATTGTACTTTTAATTACTATTTCATGATTATTAGTGATGTCAAACACCTTCCCATGTGCTTTGTTATTTGTAAATTCTCATTTGTGAAGTATGTTTTCAAATATCTTGCCTATTTTGTTTTAAATTGGTTTGTCTTTTTATTATTGATTTATAGAAGTTAATTATATATTCTAGTACAAATCCTTTGACTAATTTAGGTCAATGTATTGTGACAATTTCACCCAGTCTTTAGCTTAAATTTTTATTTTCTTGAGAGTGTCTTCGAGGAACAAAAGTTTTAAATTCTGATGGGATTCAATTTACCACATTTTTCTTCAGTGATTACTAATTCTTTGTATGTCTTCTCTAAGAAATCATTGTCTACTCCAAGGTTGAAATATATTCTCCTGTGTTTTCTTCTAGAAGCTTTACCCTTTTAGCTATTTACTTTATTTATTTATTTATTTTTGGAATATAGTTGATTTATAGTGTTGTATTGTAACCTTGGTAACCATAAGTTTGTTTTCTACATCTGTGACTCTATTTCTGTTTTGTAAATAGGTTCATTTGTACCATTTTTTGATTCCACGTGTAAGTGATATCATATGATATTTGTCTTTATCTGCTGATTTATTTCACTCAGTATGACAATCTCTAGGTCCATCCATTTTATTGATTTTATTGTTTCTTGTCTAATTCTATTGAATCATGCTTGTATTCTTAGGATAAACTACAAGTAATCAGGATTTTTTTAAATTAAATTTTTATTGAAGTATAGTTATTTACATTGTAGTTGATTAAATTACATTTTATTGAAGTATAGTTGATTACTGTTGCATTAGCACCTGCTGTACAGCAAAATGAATCAGTTATACATATGCATATAGACATTCTTTTTTAGATTCTATTCTCATATAGGTCATTACAGAGTATTGAGTAGAGTTCCCTGTGCTATTCGGTAGATGCTTATTAGTTATCTATTTTATATATAGTAGTGTGTAAATATCAATCCCAATCTCCTAATTTATCCCTCTTCCCCTTTCCCTCCTGGTAACCATAAGATTGTTCTCTCCATCTGTGACTCTATTTCTATTTTGTAAATAAGATAATTTGTACCCTTTTTTGATCACTTGACATATGTGATATCATATGATATTTGTCTTTCTCTGTCTGACTTATTTCACTCAGTATCACAATCTCTAGGTCCATCCCCATTGCTGCAAAAGGCATTATTTCATTCTTTTTTATGGGCTTTTATGTTTTGGTATATGGACCATGTCAAATTAAATTTTTATGAATTGTTCAAAGTAGTGGTTGAGATTTATTGCTTCATTTTTGTTCCCATGTAGGTATCTAGATATTTCAAAGTTTTTTGAAAATTTTTCCCATTGATTTCCTAGGAACCCTGATCAAAATTCAATTAATGGTATGTGTGTGTCTATTTCTATACTTTATTTGGTTTCATGAATCTATTCTTCTTTCCTTACACCAATATCACAGTGTCCTTATTAATGTAGCCTTGTAAGTCTTGAAATCAAATAGTGTGATTCCTTCAACTCTGTTCTTTTTTCAAAAGTGTATGCACAATGATAATTCCTTTACTTATCTACATAAATATTATAAGGGATGTGCCAGTTTCTCCAAAAGGAGCTTGCTGGGATTCTTGTTTGACATTACACTGAGTGTACATATCAACTTGGGGAGAATTTTTATGTCCATAATACTTAGTCTTCTAATCTATGAATATGTATGGCATATATATCTTTTCATTTATTTAGATCTTTTCTTTTTTTCTGTCTGCTTTTGTTTTATAATTTACAGTACAGAATTCTTGTACTTCTTTTGTTAAATTTATCAAATATTTTATGATTTTGATGCTGTTATAAATTATATTTAAAATTTAAATTTGTAATTATTTGCTGCTGGAATACAGGAAAACTAGATTTTAATACACTGACTTTGTATGTATCCTGAAATCTTACTGAAATCACTTATTAGTTCTAGTAAATTTTGTAGTTTTGTTTCTATTTCTCATTTTTTTCTGTGTATTAGATCCCTCATATTTATCTTATAACTGGAAATTTGTGCCTTTGGACCCACTTCCTCCTCCTCCCAAACCATGATAACCACCATTCTACTACTTCCATGAGTTTGGCTTTTTGTAGATTCCACAGATAAGTGATATCATACAATATTTGTCTTTTTCTGTCTGACATTTCACTTATCACAATCTTCTCAAAGTCCACCCATGTTGTCACAGATGGCAGGATTTCCTTCCTTTCTTATGGCTGAATAATATTCCTCTGTGTGTATGTGTGTGTGTGTGTTTACATATATATCACATTTTCTTTATCCATTCTTTTGTCAATGGACACACACTTAGGCTGTTTCTAAGTCTTGGCTATTGGGAATAATGCTTCAATAAACATGGGTTATGCAGATATCTCTTTGAGGTAGTGATTTCATCTCCTTTGGCATAAGTGGGATTGCTGGATCATATGGTAGTTGTATTTTTAATTTTTTGAGGAGCCTTCATACTGCTTTACATAGTGACTGCACCAATTTACATTCACACCAATAGTGCAAAAGAATTCCATTTTCTCCAGATCCTCACTAACACTTGTTATCTTTTGTATTTTTGGTAATAGCCATTCCAACATGTGTGAAGTGATATTTCATTGTGTTTTGAATCACATTTCCTTGATGATTAGTGATGTTGATCATTTTTTCATGTATCTGTTGGCCATTTGTATGCCTTCTTTGGAAAAAAGTGTTTATTCAAGTCCCCTGCCCATTTTTGCATTAGATTATTTTTTTGCTGTTGAATTCCTTATATATTTTAAATATTAACTTCTTATCTGATATATGATTTGTGAGCATTTTCTCCCATTTTATAGGTTGCTGCAATTTTTAAAAATTGTTTTAGAATTTTCTACATAAAAGATTATTCAATCTGCAAATAAGAACAGTTTTACTCCTTCTTTTTCAATATTTATGCCTTTATTTCTTTTTCTTGCCTTCTTGCACTGGATAAAACCTCCAGCATAATGTAAGATTGAAATGGTGAGAATGGACATAATTGTGTTGTTTCCATTCAAGTAGGTGAGGTTGGTTAACAGTGTTCTTCAGAAACCTGTATACTGTATTTACTGATATTTTTGTCTACTTTTATCAGTTACTGAGTGGCATTAAAATCTCTGACTGAGATTGACGATATGCCTGTAATCAGTTTTATTTCATGTAATTCAAGCCTCTGTTATTAGGTGCATACGTATTTAGAATTATATTTTCTAAATGAATTGACCCATTATTATTATAAAATGTCCTTCTCTATCTGTGATATTTCTGTGTTAAAAAAAAACAAAAAACTCTTTTTCTTGAAGTCTATTTTGTCTAATGCTAACAAAGCCACTCTAGGCTTCATATGCTTACATGCTACATGGTGACTTTTTCCATCCACTGACTTTCAATCTATATGTATCTTTGTATTTAAAGTGTATTTTTTGTGGACAACTTGTAATTTTGTCCTGCTCTGTTTACCCAGTCTGACAATATCTGCCTTTCTAATGAGATTTTTAGTTGACTTAAATGTATTACTAATGTGGCTAATTTTAAGTGTACCATGTTGCTTTTTGTTTTCTAAGTATATTTTCAGTTCTTTGTATAGTATCTGTGTCCTACTTCTTATGCCTATTCAATGACATTTTTCATTTCCAATGTTGTACTTCTTAGTCCTAAAATTTCCATTTTTTTTTTTTTTTTTTATTATTATTTTATTTTATTTTTTTTGGGGGTACACCAGGTTCAATCAATTGTTTTTTTTACACATATCCCCATATTCCCTCCCTTCCTTGACGCCCCCCCCTCGATTCCCCCCCACCCTCCCTGCCCCAGTCCTCTAAGGCATCTTCCATCCTCGAGTTGGACTCCCTTTGTTATACAACAACTTCCCACTGACTATTTTACAGGTGGTAGTATATATATGTCTGTACTACTCTCCCGCTTCTTCTCAGTTTCCCCTTCACCCCCCGCCTCCCCCCATACCTCGAGTTCTCCAGTCCATTCTCTGTATCTGCTTCCCTGTTCTTGTCACTGAGTTCATCAGTACCATTTTTATATTCCGTATATGTGAGTTAGCATACAATATTTGTCTTTCTCTTTCTGACTTACTTCACTCTGTATGACAGATTGTAGTTCTATCCACCTCATTACATATAGCTCCATCTCATCCCTTTTTATAGCTGAGTAATATTCCATTGTATATATATGCCACATCTTCTGTATCCATTCATTTGTTGATGGGCATTTAGGTTGCTTCCATGTCCTGGCTATTGTAAAGAGTGCTGCAATAAACATGATGGTACAAGTTTCTTTTGGGATTATGGTTTTCTTTGGGTATATGCCCAGGAGTGGGATGACTGGATCATATGGTAGTTCTATTTGTAGTTTTTTAAGGAACCTCCAAATTGTTTTCCATAGTGGCTGTACCAACTTACAGTCCCACCAACAGTGCAGGAGAGTTCCCTTTTCTCCACACCCTCTCCAACATTTGTTGTTTCCAGACTTTGTGATGATGGCCATTCTGATTGGTGTGAGGTGATACCTCATTGTGGCTTTGACTTGCATTTCTCTGATGATGAGTGATGTTGAGCATCTTTTCATGTGTTTGTTGGCCATCTGTATGTCTTCTTTGGAGAAATGTCTATTTAGGTCTTCTGCCCATTTGTGGATTGGGTTATTTGCTTTTTTGGTATGAAGCTGCATGAGCTGCTTGTATATTTTGGAGGTTAATCCTTTGTCCGTTGTTTCATAGGCAATTATTTTTTCCCATTCTGAGGGTTGCCTTTTAGTCTTGTTTATGGTTTCTTTTGCTGTGCAAAAGCTTTTAAGTTTCATGAGGTCCCATTCGTTTATTCTTGATTTTATTTCCATGATTCTAGGAGGTGGGTCAAAAAGGATGTTGCTTTGATGTATGTCAAAGAGTGTTCTGCCTATGTTTTCCTCTAGGAGTTTGATAGTGTCTGGCCTTACATGTAGGTCTTTAATCCATTTGGAGTTTATTTTTGTGTATGGTGTTAGGAAGTGTTCTAATTTCATTCTTTTACATGTTGCTGTCCAATTTTCCCAGCACCACTTATTGAAGAGGCTGTCTTTTTTCCATTGTATACTCGTGCCTCCTTTGTCAAAGATAAGGTGCCCATATGTGTTTGGGCTTACTTCTGAGTTCTCTATTCTGTTCCATTGATCTTCCTTTCTATTTTTGTGCCAGTACCATACTGTCTTGATCACTATGGCCTTGTAGTATAGTTTGAAGTCAGGAAGCCTGATTCCACCAACTCCATTTTTCCTTCTCAAGATTGCTTTGGCTATTCGGGGTCTTTTGCGTTTCCATACAAATCGTAAGATTTCTTGCTCTAGTTCTGTGAAAAATGCCATTGGTAATCTGATCGGGATTGCATTAAATCTGTAAATTGCTTTGGGTAGTACAGTCATTTTCACGATGTTGATTCTTCCAATCCAGGAACATGGTATATCCCTCCATCTGTTTATGTCATCTTTGATTTCTTTCATCAATGTCTTAAAGTTTTCTGCATACAGATCTTTTGCCTCCTTAGGCAGGTTTATTCCTAGGTATTTTATTCTTTTGGTTGCAATGGTGAATGGGAGAGTTTCCTTAATTTCTCTTTCTGCTCTTCCGTTGTTCGTGTATAGGAATGCAAGAGATTTCTGTGCATTAATTTTGTATCCTGCTACTTTACTAAACTCATCAATGAGTGCTAGCAGTTTTCTGGTAGAGTCTTTAGGGTTTTCTATATATAGTATCATGTCATCTGCAAAGAGTGATAATTTTACTTCTTCTTTTCCAATTTGGATTCCTTTAATTTCTTTTTCTTCTCTGATTGCTGTGGCTAACACTTCCAAAACTATGTTGAATAACAGTGGTGAGAGTGGACACCCTTGTCTTGTTCCTGTTCTTAGAGGGAATTCTTCCAGTTTTTCTCCATTGAGAACAATGTTGGCTTTTGGTTTGTCATATATGGCTTTTATGATGTTGAGGTAATTTCCTTCTATGCCCATTTTCTGGAGAGCTTTTATCATAAATGGATGTTGAACTTTGTCAAAAGCTTTTTCTGCATCTATTGAAATGATCATATGGTTTTTATCCTTCAATTTGTTGATATGATGTATCACGTTGATTGATTTGCGTATATTGAAGAATCCTTGCATCCCAGGGATAAACCCCACTTGATCGTGGTGTATGATTTTTTTAATGTGCTGTTGCAGTCTGTTAGCTAGTATTTTGTTGAGGATTTTTGCATCTATATTCATCAGTGATATTGGTCTGTAGTTTTCTTTTTTTGTGACATCTTTGCCTGGTTTTGGTATCAGGGTGATGGTAGCCTCATAGAATGAGTTTGGGAGTGCTCCGCCTTCTGCAATATTTTGGAAGAGTTTGAGAAGGATAGGTGTTAACTCTTCTCGAAATGTTTGATAGAATTCGCCTGTGAATCCATCTGGTCCTGGGCTTTTGTGTGTTGGGAGATTTTTAATCACTGCCTCAATTTCTGTACTTGTGATTGGTCTGTTCATGGTTTCTATTTCTTCCTGGTTCAGTCTTGGAAGATTGTATTTTTCTAAGAATGTATCCATTTCTTCCAGGTTATCCAATTGATTGGCATATAGTTGCTTGTAGTAGTCTCTCATGATGTTTTGTATTTCTGAGGTGTCCGTTGTGACTTCTCCTTTTTCATTTCTAATTCTGTTGATTTGCATCTTCTCCCTTTTTTTCTTGATGAGTCTGGCTAATGGTTTATCAATTTTGTTAATCTTCTCAAAGAACCAGCTTTTAGTTTTATTGATTTTTCTTATGGTTTCTTTCCTTTCTTTTTCATTTATTTCTGCTCTGATCTTTATGATTTCTTTCCTTCTGCTCATTTTGGGGTTTCTTTGTTCTTCTTTCTCTAGTTGTTTGAGGTGTAAGGTTAGGTTGTTTATTCGATCATTTTCTTGTTTCTTAAGGTAGGACTGTATTGCTATAAACTTCCCTCTTAGAACTGCTTTTGCTGCGTCCCATAGGTTTTGGGTTGTTGTGTTTTCGTTGTCATTTGTTTCTAGATACTTTTTGATTTCCTCTTTGATTTCTGTAGTGATTCCTTGGTTGTTTAATAGTGAATTGTTTAGCCTCCATGTGTTTGTATTTTTTGCAGTTTTTTTCCTGTAATTGATATCTAGTCTCATGGCATTGTGGTCTGAGAAGATGCTTGATATGATTTCAATTTTCTTGAATTTGCTGAGGTTTGATTTGTGACCCAGGATGTGATCTATCCTGGAAAATGTTCCGTGTGCACTTGAGAAGAAAGTGTAGTCTGTCGTTTTTGGATGGAAAGTCCTATAAATATCAATTAAGTCGAGATGGTCTAATGTGTCATTTAAAGCTTGTGTGTCTTTATTTATTTTCTGTTTGGATGATCTGTCCATTGATGTAAGTGGGGTGTTCAAGTCTCCCACTATAATTGTGTTACTGTCGATGTCCCCTTTTATAGCTGTTAGCATTTGCCTTATGTATTGAGGTGCTCCTATATTGGGGGCATAGATATTTACCATTGTGATATGTTCTTCTTGGATGGATCCCTTGATCATTATGTAGTGCCCTTCCTTGTCTCTTTTAATAGTCTTTACTTTCAAGTCTAATTTGTCTGATATGAGTATTGCTACTCCAGCTTTCTTTTGACTTCCATTTGCATGGAATATCTTTTTCCATCCCTTCACTTTCAGTCTATATGTATCCCTTGGTCTGAAGTGGGTTTCTTGTAGGCAGCATATAGAAGGGTCTTGTTTTTGTATCCATTCAGCCAGTCTGTGTCTTTTGGTTGGAGCATTTAATCCATTTACATTTAAAGTGATTATTGACATGTGTGTTCCAATTACCATTTTCTTAATTGTTTTGGGTTTGTATTTGTAGGTGTTTTCCTTTTCTTGTGTTTCCTACTTAGAGAAGGTCCTTTAGCACTTGTTGTAAGGCTGGTTTGGTGGTGCTGAATTCTCTTAACTTTTGCTTGTCTGGAAAGCTTTTGATTTCTCCCTCAAATCTGAATGAGATTCTTGCTGGGTAAAGTATTCTTGGCTGTAGGTTTCTCTCTTTCAGGACTTTCAGTATATCCTGCCATTCCCTTCTGGCCTGCAGAGTTTCTGTAGAAAGGTCAGCTGTTATCCTGATGGGTTTTCCCTTATATGTTGTTTGTTGCTTTTCTCTTGCTGCTTTTAATATTTTTTCTTTGTGTTGAATTGTCGTTAGTTTGATTAATATGTGTCTTGGTGTATTTCTCCTTGGGTTTATTCTGTATGGGACTCTCTGTGCTTCTTGGACTTGGTGAATTATTTCCTTTCCCATGTTGGGGAAGTTTTCCACTAGAACCTCTTCAAATATTTTCACAGACCCTTTCTTGTTTTCTTCTTCTTCTGGGATGCCTATAATTCGAATGTTGGTACGTTTAAGGTTATCACTGAGGTCTCTGAGGCTGTCTTCTAGTCTTTTTATTTTTTTATCTTTTTCCTGCTCTGTGGCATTTATTTCTTCCATTCTATCTTCCAACTCACTTATTCGTTCTTCTGCCTCAGTCATTCTGCTGGTTAGAGCATCTAGAGTATTTTTAATTTCAGTTATTTTGTTATCCATTGCTGTTTGTTTTTCTGAGTTCTTATGAACTGTTTCTTGTACTTTCTCTAATTTGTTATCGAGATTTTGTATCATTTTTACTATCATTACTCTAAATTCTTTTTCAGGCATTTTTCCTATTTCCTCCTCATTTATTTGGTCTTGTGGGTTTTTTTCCTGCTCCTTTGCCTGCATGGTGTTTCTTTGTTTCCTCATGGTTGTCCAAGCTTTTGGGGTTGCTTGTCCTGGTGATAGAGGTGTTTATAGAAGACTGTCCAAGCCTCAGACTAATGTCCAAGTATTGGATTAGACGAATATTCAGTCTAGGAAACACATACATGTATAAGACACACAATTATTGAATCCGTTAGGACATAAGGCTCTAGAAAGACCTGACAGAACCCCAGTGTGCTATCAGATATTCAGAGAGAAACCCAGCAGAAATTGACAACTGAAACAGAACGAATCAGAGACAAAAGCAAAAGCAAACAAACAACAAATAACACCCTACACATACAAACATCAATCCAGGGAGATTTTGTAAGCTAGGATCAAATATAGAAAAGAGCTGGAGTACCACCAGAGAGAATGGAGATTCTCAGAATGTAATTAGACAACTGTACTAAGAACTAAGATAAAGACAAAAGCCTAATATTAATACCAAGGCAGTGCATCATCTGGAGAATAGAGCAAGGAGTCTGAGCAGACCGATAGTGTTGCTTATAAGTATGTTAAGATAAAATACACTTAAAATGGCTGGAAGAAAGGGGAACAGAAGAGCGTAATGTGGTTGGAAATATGCAAAGAAAAAGAAAGGAATAGAAGTGTATAAAAGAAAGGGATGAAAGGAAAGTAGGAAAGATATTTTGTCCGTACTACCAAAAACTTAGCTAGATATAGAAGTATTTTAAAAGGCAAAAAAAAAAAAAAAAAAAAAAAAGAGTGAAAAATATCCTTGTAAAATTATGTTGTAAAACTTGTAGATCCCTTAGGGCTAAGATCGTATTTAATAAATCAAAAAAAAAAAAAAAAAAAAAATCCAGAACTGATCCCCGAATGGACCAGTTCAATAGGTATTGATACTACTATTTCTGTTTCCTTAGCGTCTCAGCTGTAAGTGTCCTTTTCCTTGCCTTGGGTTTTTTTTTTTTTTTTGCGTTATTCTGTGACCAGCAGAGGTTCCTTTATTGTTCGTCTGTAAGCCTCGGTGTGTGGGGAGGGAGAGGGTGCAATAGTGGCTCCTTCTCCTGGGAGGGAGTGAGCAGTGGCGCACTGTTGCTTCAGTCAGGCTTGGAGGTGCCTGTTGCATAGAGCGCTGGTGGCTCAGGCGTACACAGAAAGTCTTAGAGTTGGGCCTCTCTCGGGGTTTTTTCTTTTTGATGCTGGTTTTTTTTTTTTTTTTTTCTTTTTTTTCTCTCGGCAGCCTCCCTGCTGCTGGCGTTGCAAGGAGTTTTAATCTAGCCCCGCCCGAGCGCCTGAGGGTACTTGTTATCCCTGAGCGCCTTATGTGGCCCCGCAGGGCGTCTCTCCGCTGCCTGTTGCAGAGGCGCAGAAAGAGAGGGAGAGGCTATGCGCGCGGCTCCTCCCCGCCGCCCGGGAGCCTGCAGCCTCCAGCCGCCATCATGGCCGGGCAGCTCTCAGGGATCGGCACTCCTCTCCGCGGACCTCCTCCCTCCTGTCCTCTCGGTCCGTCACCCTACCGGCAACAATGTTTCTCCCCCTGAACCAGCTCTCCGGTTCCCACGCTCCCGCTCCTGGACCCTCCGTTCAGCCGCGGATCGATGTCTCGGTCCGGGAACGCTGAGCTGCGCTGCGGACCCTCCGTATGTTTCTCACTCCCTCCCGTCTGCCACAGCTCCGCCGCTTCACCCTCTTTGAGCCCTCGTAGATGCCTCCCTACCGGCTATGTCAGGTTCTCCGCAGCCCTTTCCGGTGTCCGAGGCCGTCTGCTGGTATTCAGCTGGTTCTCTGTGGGAATGACTGCCTCCTTCCGTGCATTCCCAATGCATCTGTGGAGAGGGATGCACTCCACGTCTCTCTACTTCGCCGCCATCTTTTTCTCTAAAATTTCCATTTTTTATGCTTGCCATTTTCTTACTAATATGTCTCATCTGCTTACTTATTATGGTTATATTATCCTTTAAAACCTTGAAAATGTTAATAATAGGTGCTCTAAAATCCTAGTCTGCTGATTATAATATCTGATTCACCTTAGGCCTAGTTTGAATGACCTCTTTTTTTTCTTTTCTCTTGGTTTTAGGTTACATTTTCCTGCTTCTTCATATGTCTAGTGATTATATGCAGAACATTGTGTATGAAATCTTGTCAGGAGTTGGAATGTTTTCTTTCAAAGGGTATTAGCTTTTATTCTGGAAAGTATTAGATTAGTGTTAGATTATTTTGGTCCTTGTAGGATGACTTATTTTTTTATTTGAGCTTGAATTTAACCCTAGTGTATGTCCTTTACTTTAAGGCACATGTTACAGGGTTTTTTGTTTTGTTCTGTTTTTTTGTATCTCATCTAAACACTGGAGAAATTCATCAAGGTCTTTTTACCCCTTCCAGGCCAGAGCTGCAGCATTCTTAGCACTCTATGCCCTCTGCTATCACTATCCAGCTCTCAGTCACATAGCAGGCCATATTTTCTAAGCCTCACAGAGTCTCACCCCGTACCTGGATAGCCCAGCCTTTGGCCAAAGAACTACAGTAATTCCTATGCAGTACTCCACTTTCTCCAGTACTCTGTCACACTGACTTCAGCTCTTTCAGAAGTCCATTCTTTTTGAGCTCTATTTGGGTTCCTCCTCCTTGCACGTTGAAGATCCCCCAAGGCAGAATGTCAGGATGGTTGAGGAGCTCACATCATGTGTTTCCCTTCCCTCAATGATTATAATGCAATGACTATTGTACAATGCTTGAAAACCATTATTTAATACATTTTGTTTAGTTTTTAATTGTTTTTGGCAGAAGAACAGTTGCCCCATCATGGTCAGAAAAGGAAAACCTGGAAAGCTTTTTATAAAGCCTAAAGAGCTAGGTAATGTAAAATATTATTGCTAATATTACTGTGCTTAGTAAAGTTAAATAAGGTGATATTCACTACTATATATAAAATAGATAACTAACAAAACCTATTGTAGCACAGGGAACTCTACTCAATACTCTGTAATGACCTATATGGGAAAAGAATCTAAAGAAAAGTGGATATATATATGTACATATAGATATAGATAGATAGATGTGTATATATATATATAACTGATTCACTTTGCTATACAGCAGAAACCAACATAACATTGTAAATTAAGTATATACCAATAAAAATCTATTTAAAAAATAAGGCAATATTTAAGGAAGAGTCTTACAGGGTAACTTTATGGACTCAGAAAGTTAATATATTCATTCATGTGGGAGTATACCTAAATATCAATTTTTTTTTCTTTGTCCCCTTCAATCTTTTTGTCGCTCAACTCTGTGTCCAAAATTCTAGGCAGAATGTCTCATTTCCTTGCCTTAAAACTTAAATCCTGTCACTGGCAAGAGATTTTTATTATATGCATAAACAGGCTTATTTCATTTTTCCTTCTTGCACATTGTACATAGACAATATGACACACCATGTCATGACTAAGGGTGAAGTTTTCCAGTTGTCAGCTATATTATGCCGGTGTAGGAGTTCTTGAATTTTATAACTGTTCAGGGTGCAAAATATTGAGTTTTACTAAGGAAAAAAAAATTGCTGTGTCATTTTGTAACAAGTGCTGTATTCTGTTGGAACCATCTAAAGGTCTTAAGAAACAAAACCACAGTGGACTAGGCCTTAAAAATGTGGGGATGTAGAAAAAGCAAACAGTTACAAGTAAAGGAAAAAGCACGTTTCTGAAAAGAAGTTACAAACAGATAATCACTAGGTCAGTGAAAAAGCATTAATAGAAATCTGTTTGAGAATAGATAAGAATTTAGATATTTAAAAGTTTGTTTCCTCAGTAAATTTTTTAAAGAACATCTTCATCTAACCTGAGTAACCACTTGGAGAATGTTTTTGTGGTCTGTGGTAATAACAGATTAAAAAGTGGTCTAGATTTCTTAAGCTATGTCCTTAACACTCTCCGTGATCCAAGACCAGTTAGAGGACAAGTTTATACATTAAAAAGTAAAGTCTTATTTATGGAAGAAATTATTCTAGGGAAAAAAATCCAGGGTTAGGTTGTATCTTTTTCTTCTGCATTGCATATCTGAGTATGCTATACCATTTGTTGTTATGCTAGCATCAGAGAATCTGTTTGAGATATAAAACTTTAATATAAAATATTTGTCTAATCAAATGTACTACAGAATTCTCTGTTGGCTCAAACAAATTCTTAGATTATTGGTCTGTATTTAATAAAAAATTGTAAACAAAGGTTTTTCTTTACCTTTTAAGTAATCTGCCTAGAAAACAAAAATTTTGTGTCTTGTCAAAAATTATTTACTGTTTTTCATGTCTTGTCAAAAATTACTTTCTGTTTTTCTTGTCAAAAATTATTTTCATGTTTTCATGTCTTTGATTACTTGAGAAGGCTGAGTCTTACAACTATGTAACTGTCCATATCTGCCTACAAAGTCTGCAATTGTCATTTTGGTTAAATGAATAACTAATTATTCTTTTGTACTGTGACTTACGATCCTATTTGACCAAACCTTTTGATATTTTTTGACAAACTCCCTAAAATCTATTTTTCCTTATAAAAAAGGAGGTATTAAACTAATTAAGCTTATTTGATAAATTACATGGGAAGCATTGTCAAATAAGAAGTCATGCTAAGCCTTCTGTTTCAGAAATTACGTAAAATTCCTAGAAAATATGATATATCCTATATAAGGTTAACTCTGACAAGCACAGTTTTTCTGACAACTTAAAATCATAAGACTGAACTGGGTGAAAATTTCCAAGACTAATGGGAAAATTTGATTCAAGCAGAAAAACAATAACACAGGACTGGATAAACTGAGGACCTACATATAAGTGCCAACACTATATAACTCTTGGAAGAAAATGTAGATGCCCAAGGTGTTAGTCTTTATGACCTTGAATTAGGCACTGGTCCCTTAGATATGACACCAAAAAGACAAACAGCCAAAGAAATTAGATTAATGGGACTTCATTCAAATTAAAGACTTTTGTGTTTCAAGGGACATTATAAAGAAAGTGAAAAGACAACCCACATAATAGAAGAAAATATTTGCAAATTGTATGTATGATAAGCATCTAGTATCCAGAATGTATAAAGAACTCTTACAACTCAATAGTAAGGAGACAAATAATCCAATAAAATGGACAAATTATTAGAATACACATTTCTTCAAAGAAGATATACAAATGGCCGATAAACACATGAAAACAATGTTCAACATCATTATTGCTTTAGGAAAATGCAAATAGAAAACCACAATGAGATGCCACTTCATACCCACCAGGATGGTTATAATAAAGTCAGATATATCAGGTGTTATGAGGATATGAAGAAATGGGAATCTTTACACACTGCTGATGGGACTGTAAGTAGGGCAGCAGCTTTGAAAAACAGTTTAGCAGTTCCTTAAAATGTTAAATATAGTTACTATATGACCCAGAAGTTCCATTCTTCGGTAAATAACCAAAAGAATTGAAAAAAAATATTTTCACATGAAATATAAATATCCACTCAGAAACTTGTCCATGTATATTCACATCAGTATTATTTGTAATAGCACAAAAATAGAAACAAACTAAATGTCCACCAACTGACAAATGCACACACAAAGTGTGGTATAATCTAAAGAGTGGACTATTACTCAGCCATTAAAATGCTGATTTATGTTACAATGTAGATGAATTTGGAGAACATGCCAACGTGCCATGTGAAAGGAGCCAGACACAAAAAGCTTTATATTGTATGATTCCATTTATATAAAATGTCCAGAATAGGCAAATCCAAAAGATAGAAATAGGAGTGATTTCCAGAGGCTAGGCAAAGGGCAAAATGAAGAGTGATTGCTAATGGGTATGGAGTTTCTTTTTGGGATGATGAAAATGTTTTGGAGTTGGTGATGGTTGCACAATTTTGTGAACATATTAAAACCCACTAAATTGTACACTTTAAGAGAGTGAATTTATGGCATGTGAAATATATCCCAATAAAAAAATAAGTAAAAAAATCTTATTGGGCCCTGCCCTAGAATGATTAAATCAGAAAGGGGAGGGGAGTTGTTTGCTAGGCGTCTGTATGTCACAAGCTCTCCAGGAGATCCTGTGCACACTGTTTGAGAAGTGCTCTTTTAAAACACTAAATGATTAATAATAATAATAAAGACTCTAGCCAACTGGTGCTTAGAATGGACTTTCTGGCTTATTTCATCATGGATTCAGAGGATAGCTTTATAGAGCTTCATAAATAATAAAATATCAGTCTATAACAACAATAACAATAATAGCTACACGTGTCACGCAGATTTTAAAAAATCATATAGTCATTCAGATTACAGCACCGCACATTCTCCAGGTTCTTTCTGCTGACTCAATGCCATGTAAAGACTTTTATTTTTTCTTGGTCAGTTCTTTCTCCTGTTTCTTTCTCCTCTTCTCCTCAGCAGTAGTTTGAACTTTCTCTGGTTTGGTCTCTAAGTGCTCAATCTCTCTCTGTCTCTGGTAGAAAATTTCTCAGTTCGTGTCGTCTATCTTCAGACATTTATATTTGTACCTGGCTTTGCCTGGTTTCAATTCATTCATTCATATAATCAATTTCTAGTTTTTGAAAATCTTTGCTGTGCTAGGAGCTCCAATACACAGTGATGAACAGGGCAGTCCGCTTATAATCTAGTGGGAGTGGTCAAAATAAAACAGGCAAAGGAAAAAGACAAAGGTTGTGATAGATGCTGTGAAGAAGACAGAGTAACTTCATAATCTGATAAAAAGAACATAGGCTGTGAATGCTTACATTAGAGTAGTGGGCATTGAGACAGTAACATTTAAGCTGACACCAGAAGCATAAAAATTACACAGCCCTGCAAAGTGCCTAGAGGAGAGGGCTCCGAACAGAAAGCAATAAGGGCAGAGTTAGGAAAGAGCTTGCTATGTTTTAAATAGAGGCTGATGATGGCTGAAATTTAGTTATAAAGAGGGAGAGTGCTATGAGTGAGGCCAGAGAGAGAAACAAGAGCCAGGTCATACAGAAATTTCTAGGTCAAGTTACAGAGTTTGTATTTTATTTTACTTGCAATGAAAAGCCTCTCAACGATTTTATGTTGCAAGAAAATATGATCTGTTTTATGTTTTTAAAAGCCTCTGACTTCTGCATGGAACTGTAGTAGTATAAAATTTGGGCACAGAAACATAATTTAGAAGGCAATTCTAATGGTTTGCATGAAAGGTAGGCAAACTGTCATCCATGGGACTTTCACCTGTCTTTGTAAATAAAGTTGTACTGAAAGACAGTCAACAATGATTTGTGTGCATATTGCCTATGGCTGTTTTCAAGCTACAATGGCAGTATCTGAATAATTGTGACAGGGACTGAATGATCTGCAAAGCAAAAATATTCACTATCTAGCCCTTTATAGAAAAAAGTTTGTCTACCCCTGGTCTAGGTGAGAAGCTATCACAGTGGACTAGGAAGATATCAGTAGAGATGTCAGAGGGTGAAGAATACATTTCATGGACATAATCTTCAGAACATGCTGATGAGTCGGATCCAGACAATACAAAATTAACAATTATTCCTAGCTGTTTAATGAAAACAACTAAGTGTACCCTGATGCCATTTATTGAGATGTAAAAGACTGGGGAAGAAACATATTTAGATGGTGGTAAAATTAAGAATTCTCTCTTAAACATAACCAATTTGAAATGCCTGTGAAATATCCAAGTGGAATTGTCAAGGAGGAAACGGTATATGAGTGTGGAACTCAACGAAGTGGTCTGTGCTGTAGCTGTTGTGTGAGATATCCACATAGAGAATTACTAATGGAATCTACCTAGTGAGAGATGTGGAAAGAAATCATGGTCTAGAACAGTGCCTTGAGGACTCCAATATACAGTGGTCTCTGGTCTCAAGTATTTAAGCTCATGTTTAAGTCATTTCCTTCTTCCTGTATTACCCAGCCTTTCCCATCTTCTGTAGGATCTGGTTCATCACAGTACCAATTTCCTATGATTTTCCTAACAGCCCTGCAAAACAAATGTTATTATTCTTTGTATACATATGAGGATGAGGCAAAAATTATCTACACTCTGGCTGTAGAACTTATTTTAATTAACTTTAAGAAAAGACAAATACATTATTTTTGACATAATCTCCTTGGTTTTCAATACACTTTGTCCATCTGTCAAAAAGCTTTCATATTCCCTCATTAAAAAATGTTTTAGGCTGACACATGAGTCGTGAATGCACCGCTGTCTTCACTTCTTCATCAGAAGTGAATCTTCATCCTTGTAGGGCTGCTTTCAGGGGACCAAACAGGTGAAAGTCCAATGGAGCAACATCAGGACTATAGGGAGGATGCTTTAACACCTCAAAACGAAGTTTTTGCAGAGTGTCAACCGTGTGGGCAGAAGTGTGCGAACATGCACATCCTCAGACCACAAACAACGAATCACTGCATGCTGCTCTTCTTTCCTACAAATCACAAGTGGGGCATCCATTTTTGCTTGCACCACAGTTACAAATGAACTGATGTAACACATTCACACCTGCACAGCAGTGACTGGGGAGACAGTAGTCTTGAACAGAAATCACTAATAAGACAGTGTGGCCAGCAGAAGTTTAATATAACCGGAGAGCAAATAATTTTTGTCTCACCCTCGTATAAGGCAAAAAAAATGTCCCAGAGATGTTTACCAACTTTTTACAGCTCTTACAAATGATAGTTTCTGATTCCACTCTGCCACATTGCTTCCCAAAGAAAGTCTTTACGCTGATATTTGGTGAGATCCAGCTAGGGGTGATGTCAGGTACCACTTTTGGTTGCTGTTCACTCCCTCCTGGGATGCAATCTGCCCTACATTGTATATAAAAGCCTCACGAAATTGGCCTTTTCCAAAGATATTTTCAAAGAGACCTCATGTAAGCTGCCATGTGATCCTAACATCTTGCTGAAGACAATGATGTCATTAGTTACAAAGAATGAATAACAATATAAGCAAAAAAATAAATATATTAAAAAGATAGTGGGAGGCTAATAGAATTACCAGCAGGGTCAGAAGATGTCCATCAAGAACAATATCCAAAATTAAACAGCAGAGCGAGCTTGATGAAGACAACACAAGCTCCCCCACTGGTCACAGACACCATGGCTTGCATCACTGACAAACACTTACAATGCTGGAAAGTGAATGCTTTCATAAAAACTGCTGCAGCTGAAACAAGAGATATGTGCTGTCACAGCCATTACCTATTTCTGGAGTTGCACTACGTCCTCTAGCTGGGTCTCATTAGGTGCTGAAACTTATCAGGAGCTTCTAATAACATTTCCTGAAGCATCTATTTAAATGCATAAGAAACTCCACTAAGCAGATACAGTGGGTTTCTCCTATTTCTCATCACCTCTTGGTACGTGGTAATAGCATCTCAATTACGAACACTAATTTTGTAGCAAGCTAAAAGATTCATCTTGCTTGGCGTGGGGGCTAGCTTTTTGCCTAGCCTTAGACAGACAATTAAGAGTCTCATACTCAACAGTCATTCACATACTTTTTCCCCAGACTTCTTTTTCAGTTGGTGAGGCATTTGGATCATGGGATCCTACAATAACTCTCTGGCCAGCTGTTAGCCAACAGCTTCATAACAGATGTCTTTAGATCACTAATGTCTAATAAAGCAGTTATCCAAGATTTATTCCAACATTTCCATGAATCATTTAATATTTTGATGTCTTGTTTGCCTTGTGAATAGCCAACACTCATTTCCTATATCGAAAGTACAGTAACTGTAGCTATGAATTTCCCTTCATTATATCCTGCTATCCACAAGTAATGAAACTTTCTTCAATTAAAAGCTGTTCAGACTCAATTAGTAGGGTCTTCTATAAAGATACCCAAAAGAAAAAGGAATTATTAATTCTTTTCTCCCCACCTCTAGTTTCTAGCAGTCAAGGTGATTAATTTTAACTAGACTACTCTCATGATAATGTACCAGGACTTTAGAGAAGATAAAAATAGTCTTGTCAATGTCACTACTACTACACTTCACCTTGAATTCCCACGAAATACAACACCCATGGCCATCTGTTCCTTTCATGTTACAATTTCACAATTTCTTCAAAGAATTTCAACCTCTCCATAATGTACCCTAGGCTTAAAAAGCATCAGGACTCAAACCACAAAGGCCTATTGTTGTTAATTTATTAATGTATTTATTCTGCAAACATTTGTGATCACTGACTCTGTATGAGAAGCAAGAATGTTCCCTCATAATATTTAGTGAGAGGCGGGGCAGATAATAATCAGCAAAGTTCTTTAAAATGATCCTTCCTTCTATCCTCGGTTTGTTTTCTAACTGATAGAGGCTTATCTGTCAGAGAATATACTTCAGTAGTTCAGAGTCAAGTTTGTCATCAGGAGACTAAAGCTCTGTACCATTTCTATCCCTATGGCACTTCTCTGGCTGGTACTAAGAGGACATGTTCTTAGTGGTTCCTCTGGTAGGTAAGTAAGTTGCCTCATGGTGGTAGCAGAGATACAAGTATGCCACTAGACTTTTGTCTTTCAAGGACTGAGTATAGGTGGACTCAACTTAGGGAAGTAACCCTGGCTACCCACAACCCTCAAAGCTTTTAATGTGGAAGGCATACCTTCCACATTAATGTCATGACATCAGAACCTATAACCAAGGTATTAGCTGAGATCCCAGAGCTGACTTTGTGGTTGTCTCTTTTCATCCCTATTTTAAGATTCTAGTAGCACGTCCCTCTCTTGCTTCTCCCCAATTCTAATTACTACCACTAGCAAAAAAAAAAAAAAAAAAAAAAAATAGGGTAATGGAGTGGTCACTCACATTCTCAGTTCACACATGTCTCCACAGAGGCACTTAGCTGCTGCTAGCATCTGTTCTCATATTTTCTTGGTGAACTTTATCTGCCAGAATCTGCTCTGTTGCTCCTCTCTCCACTATCCTCAGAAATAGCTTTTTTAGCGTCAGCACATAAGAGGTTTCTATTTCTCCCTGCCATTTGGTGGATATTTAAGAATTTAATATAAATATCCCTTCTTTTGTTCATTTCCTTTCTCTTCCATTTTCTTTCATTCTCTTCTCTAAATTCTAAATACCCATTCAATATACTTTAATACTCAGGCCAGAGTCTCAGAGGTATTGGTAATCTTTGGTCATTGAACGACCTCTGTAGGAGGTCTTTTTCAATAGATTTGCATGTATACTTTTTTGATTATTTTGTCTATATTAACCACAGTTTTTGATACATCAGAGATTCTGCTATGAACATTAGGACCTATCTAATCACTGGTCCTGAACTATAGCCCAGATTTCATAGAAGCCTGCCTAAAAAGCTAAGAAAAAGTTGAGGCTTCTAGCTAGAGAGAAAAATTTCCTCTTTTTGGTTTGTTTTTAAAATTCATTGATTGTTGTTACTGACTTATAGTTTAGTCCCAGAGATTCTCCTCCCCTGACACCTTGGACAGTTCCCACAAAATCTAGCCTCCCTCTCTTTCAAATATTACATATTCATCGAAGGGCTCTGATACAGGAAGAAAAGTGGTTTAATAGCTGCCCCATCATCTCTAGGTGGTGCTATCAAGACCAGCAGATATAGGCGGGGTCAATATGAACCTTTTAGCTCTCTCAGTTCATAGAACCTCTTAGGTCACGGTGTGGCAGCCATGAGAAAGATGCCCGCACTAAATCTATCTGGGGATAGTAATGCCTGAGATGGGGAAATGTGACTCCTCTCTCCTCCTCTCTCCTCCTCTATGCCTGAGACATTATGTGAGTCTGTAATACACAATGTTTAAAACCTTAAAACGTAAGCATCAAGGCCATAGTAGTCTAGGTGGACATTTGGCATGTTGGATGTTATTAAGTTACAAAGTCTGCTATTTCCTAGAAATGAGGAATGAATTTACATCCTCCCTTACCATTTTCAGGTGTGTTTGTTTCCAGGCAGTTGAGAAGTTGCCCTAGTTATATCTGCTTTTTCAGGATCTGGAAGAGCACTGCCTGAAGATTATCTGCTGTGGCAACATGTTTCCTGCTTGCCTTTGTCTTGTCCTTCCTCAATGTCTAGGCCAACACTTTGCCCTGCGAGAGGAGTTAAAGAGCACCAAAGTCTCTTCCTCCTTTTGGATCATCAAGGCGACTTCATTCACTTCTTTCTTTGCCTTCTTCTTATCTCAGAGAGACTTTCCTGAGATGTTGATCCACTCAGCTCTAGGGCTGGGGCCAGACCTCATCCTGCTGCATCCCCTGTTGGTTGATTTTTCTTTCATTTAAACCAGAGTTGCCCATCTCAAGGTGGGGTTGTATTATCCCTCTTTCTCTATGGTGGATGTGCTTAGAGGGAGACTTTCTATGTACTTCATTCCACCCATCTTCAGAGCAGATGCCTTTTCCCAGAGTCCCACAGCAGATGTGACTTAAATGTTGAATTTTACATTGAAACATTTGTTTCATGTTCAACAATGAAACTTACCTGTTTCAATGACCGACTTAAGGATTCATTTGTTACTGGTCAACACCTCGAATACTGGGGTTTGTGGAAAACCCCTGATACTTAATAACAGAGGCAAGAATGAGCTGTCTGTTGATTTAGCAGCATGAGATGTTGTAGTGCCAAATCAGAGAGTTCCAATTAAAAACAATATTAATGCCCAACTGCACACTTCCGTGTCTGTGACCAGTCATTTCTGAGAGACTTTTCACCAGTTTGGTTGCATTAATCATGTTGATGCCTGTGATACAAATCGTAGCACTTAATGCATTGGTACATATTAAAATTGTGAATTGACTCCAAATCTATTCAAGCATTCTTGTGAATCATAGAAACCTTATATGGTATGATTGGATGTGAGCTAATATTTAGGAGAAAAAATAGAAATAACAGAGTAAGTATATAAAAACATGTTCTAACAGATCTTTTTATTATTGTAATTGAATGTAGAAATAAAATTCTATATCTGCATAATGCTATAATTCATCTATCATTTCTCCAAATGCTGGGGTTATAAAGATATTTCTCACTTGTATTTTTCTAGACCATTTGATGGTCATATTGATTAAAGCAGGAGTTGGTTGCCTCTGGCAATGGTGCTGATGTTGAGTAAAATTAGCCTGAACTATCCTTATGCTGCTGGGAAACATGATACTGGTTAAGGGCCTACAAAATAACAGGATGTGGTGTAACATGATGCACTAAATCCTCTGCTGAATCAGCTTTTTTGTTTTTCTCAACTACCTTCCTCATTTCATCTGTCATTTGACCTGATTATGCCTTACCTCTATTCATGAAATCTAAAGGTCTAACTAGGTCAACACTAGAAAGTCTGTGACTATTGGTGTCCTATTTACCTCTTACTCTCAATAAGCACCTTAAAAGGGGGAGAAAGACCTTAGTTATCTAAATATTTGCTGCAGAGTAAGCCCAATGTCTTGGCTCTTCTGATTCTGTTATTTTCTCTTTCTTTCATTATCCTACCACTAACTAGCCCCATTCTACTATATGATAATAAACAACAGTTAATATTCAATGATAACTAATTGGTGCCCAGTACATTTCATGAATTATCTTCATTTAATCCTCACCCAAACAAACTCATTTAGTCCCTTTTTGGGTAAGTGTATAAGGGTTTGGAGAGGTTGACTGACTTGACTAAAGTCATATAGGAATGTGGTAGAACTGGACTTCAAAACCAGGCTGTCTGACAGCAGTCAATACAGTTTACACTGCCTGATAGTCTTCCTTGGCTCTCCTAAGGTTCACTTTCCATATGCACAACTTTGCCTGTCAAGGAGGGTGAGATTTGACCATATCCAATGGCAGGCAGGTGTGTCAGAGATGCCATTGTGAACTTTTCATGCTCTTGCCACCCATCCCCATCCATTTCTCCATGTCTGTCTCAACATCTTTTCTTTTTCTATGCCATTCATTCATTCATTCCTCAAATATTTATGAAGTTTCTACCAAGAAATTCTCCCATCACTGAAGATATAGCAATAAACCAAAGTTTCTCTCTCAAGGAACATTCTATTGGGAGTGACAGTGGACAGATTTTATATATATATATATATACATATATATATATACACACATATATATATGTATATATATATGTTTATACACACACACATATAAACATAGTTGACAAATTATATATATACACACTATATATATACACATATATATGTCACTCTATATGACATATATGTGTGTGTATATATATATATATCATATAGAGTGATCTAACATAATTATATTTGAGCAAGGCACTGAAAGAAATGACAGACAAACTTTACAGTTCTAGGAAAAATAGTATTTCAGGCAAAAAGAATATCAGGTTCAAATATCCCAAGATAGGAGTTTGCACAATATATTTAAGGACCAGTGTTGCTGCACATAATTAGCAAAAAGCAGTTAAAGGTGGCAATGTTGAAGGGTTTGTGCCTTGTAGGGTAGGTGGAGAACTTTGAATTTCCTCTAGTTGAATGATAAATCCATTTGGAAGGTTTATAAACAGATGAGTGAAATGACCTCTTTTTCAAAGTTTACCATGCACTGTGTGAAATAGAACATAAGGAAGCAAATAAAGATGAAAGAGGCCATTGCAAAGGATTTTACAACAGTTCAGGAACAAGATAACGATGCTTTCATTTGTAGTGGGAGCCTTGAAGCTGGTGAGAAGTCGTTGGGTTGGGGGTGCATTTAAAAGTTAGAGCTGGGACTTCCCTGGTGGTCCAGTCATTAGGGCTCCAAGCTTCCACTGCAGGCAACACGGGTTCGATCCCTGGTCAGGAAGCTAAGATCCCACATGCTGAGCAGTGTGGCCAAAAAATAGATAAAATAAAACAAATTAAAAAAAAAATGTAGAGCTGACAGGACTTGCTAGTGAATTGAATGTATGCCATGAAATACGTGATGTATTAAGGATGGGTCTGAGATTAGCTTGAGCAAGTGGAAGCATGAAGTTAACATCACAGAGATAGGGAAACTCAAGGAGAAGATGGATGAGGAATGGCTTGGGATTTAAAATTTTATGTTGATCTTGTTATGTTAGAAATTCCTATCAGATCACCCAAGTAAAGATATAAAGTATTAAACAGTTGCATACAGTAGTGCATAGTTCAGCAGAAAGGTTTGGCTTAACTTTAAATTTGGAAGTGATTATCACAAGGATACCATTTACAGTTAAAGACTTGGATTAGGTTGCTCATGAAAGTGAGTATAGAATAAAGAAGAGAATCATCCCCTTAATAGTTCTATATTTTAGTTGCACATCAGAATTTCCATGGGATTTTAAAATATATACATATTTCAGAGCTCTACTACAAACTCATCAAATCAAAATCTTTGTGAGTAGAAACCCAGAATCTACATTGTCAATCAACTTACCTAGGTGATTGATTATGCAGAAACTGACACTTGTTCAGGAATTAGTACTATAGGCGTCTATGTTACACTAGGAATTAATTTTTAATGCTAAAAAGACACTTCTCTCCATATAAACTGCCATCTATTCAAAGGTTTTTCTCTTACCCTAAGTGTTCTACCCATATCCATCCTTACCCCTATTCTTGCATAATTAGCTCACACAATATTTCAAAGAATACGTCTTCAATGCCATCTTATTGTTCTCAAAGGAAACAATCCTTAGCATGGCCTGAAAGATCCTGCCTGGTGTTGGTTATCTGTCTCTCCGTGTCACCAAGCAACAGTCCCCCACCTCCAATCCCCTTGCTCACGGCACTGTAAACAAGCACTGACTTTCCTCAGTCCCAAGTACTTTTGATTTCTTCTTGTCCCCAGGTTTTGAACTTGCTGTATCTTCTTCTTTTTTTTTTTAAGCTCTTTATTGGAATATAATTGCTTTACACTCTTGTACCAGCTTATGTGGTATACCAAAGTGAATCAGCTGTATTTATACACATATCCTCATAGCCCCTCCCTCTCGTGACTCCCTCCCATCCTCCCCATCCCGGCCCTCCAAGGCATCACCCTTCATTGAGTTGATCTCCCTTTGTTATACAGCAACTTCCCACTAGCTATCTATTTTACACTTGGTAGTATATATATGTCTATGCTACTCTCTCATTTCATCCCAGCTTCCCCTTCACCCCCCACCCCCCCAACCCCATGTCCTCCAGTCCATTCTCTGCATCTGCATCCTTATTCTTGTCCTGTCACTGGGTTCATCAGTACCATTTTTTTTTTTTAGATTCTGTATATATAAGTTAGCATACAATATTTGTTTTTCTCTTTCTGGCTTACTTCACTCTGTATGACAGACTCTAGGTCTATCCACCTCATTACGTATAGCTCCATTTCATTCCTTTTTATAGCTGAGTAACATTCCATTGTATATATATGCCATATTTTCTTTATCCATTCATTTGTTGATGGGCATTTAGGTTGCTTCCATGTCCTGGCTATCATAAATAGTGCTGCAATGAACATGATGGTACATGTTTCCTTTTGGGTTATGGTTTTCTCTGGGTATATGCCCAGCAGTGGGATTACTGGATCATATGGTAGTTCCATTTTTAGTTTTTTAAGGAACCTCCAAACTGTTTTCCATAGTGGCTGTAACAACTTACATTCCCACCAACAGTGCAGGAGAGTTCCCTTTTCCCCACACCCTCTCCAACATTTATTGATTCTAGATTTTTTTGATGATAGCCATTCTGATCAGTGTGAGGTGATACCTCATTGTGGCTTTGACTTGCATTTCTCTGATGATTAGTGATGTTGAGCATCTTTTCATGTGTTTGTTGGCCATCTGCATGTCTTCTTTGGAGAAATGTCTATTTAGGTCTTCTGCCCATTTGTGGATTGGGTTATTTGCTTTTTTGGTATTAAGCTGCATGAGCTGCTTCTATATTTTGGAAATTAATCCTTTGTCCGTTGCTTCATTGGCAAGTATTTTCTCCCATTCTGAGGGTTGCTTTCTTGTCTTGTTTATGGTTTCTTTCGCTGTGCAAAAGCTTTTAAGTTTCATGAGGTCCCATTTGTTTATTCTTGATTTTATTTCCATGATTCTAGGAGGTGGGTCAAAAAGGATCTTGTTTTGATGTATGTCATAGAGTGTTCTGCCTATGTTTTCCTCTAGGAGTTTTATAGTGTCTGGCCTTACACTTAGGTCTTTAATCCATTTTGAGTTTATTTATGTGTATGGTGTTAGGAAGTGCTCTAATTTCATTCTTTTACGTGTTGCGGTCTGATTTTCCCAGCACCACTTATTGAAGAGGCTGTCTTTTTTCCATTGTATATTCTTGCCTCCTTTGTCAAAGATAAGGTGCCCATATGTGCTTGGGTTTACCTCTGAGTTCTCTATTCTGTTCCATTGATCTTCCTTTCTATTTTTGTGCCAGTGCCATACTGTCTTGATCACTGTGGCCTTGTAGTATAGTTTGAAGTCAGGAAGCCTAATTCCAGCAACTCCATCTTTCCTTCTCAAGATTGCTTTGGCTATTTGGGGTCTTTTGCGTTTCCATACAAATCGTAAGATTTCTTGTTCTAGTTCTGTGAAAAATACCATTGGTAATTTGGTAAGGATTGCATTGAATCTGTAAATTGCTTTGGGTAGTACAGTCATTTTCACAATGTTGATTCTTTCACTCCAAGAATATGGTATGTCCCTCCATCTGTTTGTGGCGTCTTTGATTTCTTTCATCAGTGTTATTATTCAGCATAGTTTTGGAAGTTTTAGCCACAGCAATCAGAGAAGAATATGAAATAAAAGGACTCCAAATTGGAAAAGAAGAAGCAAAATTGTCACTCTTTGCAGATGACATGATATTATACATAGAAAACCCGAAAGATTTTACCAGAAAACTGCTAGCACTAATCAATGAATTTAGTAAAGTAGCAGGATATAAAATTAATGCACAGAAATCTCTTGCATTCCTATACACTAACAATGGAAAAGCAGAAAGAGAAATTAAGGAAACTCTCCCATTTACCATTGCAACAAAAAGAATAAAGTGCCTAGGAATAAACCTGCCTAAAGAGGCAAAAGACCTGTATTCAGAAAATTATAAGATACTGATGAAAGAAATCAAAGATGATGCTGTATCTTCTGATGACTCTTTTCTCCCTTCTTTAACCTAATTAACTCTTGCTTATCTTTTGACTTCAACTCAATCATCATTTCCTTAGGGAAGACTTCTCTGACTTTTCTGACGAAGCCAAATCCCCCCATGGCAGGAGGTTATGAAATAAATTTAGGAACTTATGCATTTTTTTAAAAAAGGAAATGGAATAGAATGGGATTAAAAATGTCAGAGTGGGTTGCATATGGTAAGGATAAGAATTATCTTATAAAGTTTTGTTTCTGTGTGCACTCAGAAGATGTATTCTCCTTATAATACTTTTACAGTTGCAATAGTGTATGTGTATGTTATTACTAGCTTTCACTAGCTTACTGACTGACTCTCACTAAACTGTAAGTCCCATGTGGGCAAAGGACTGTGTCTGCTTGTATTTCATTTTATTCGTAGGCCTTGATGAAATGGCCAGCCCTTACCTAAGCAATCAAAGGATACTTGTGGGAAACAGGAAGGAAAGGAGACAGATAGGGGAATTTATACTGGCAGCAGGGTAAGCCTGTACCATCACACTTTATAGCATTGCTATAACTAACTCTGCCAATGCAAATTCTGTGGGCTCTTTGTCCTCATATGTGAAAACCACAAGGCTTCCCATATGTTTATTTATTTTTAATAATGTTTAAATAAACAATGAAACACCTTCATTTACAAGTATTAAGTGAAACGGTAAGCTCAGGAAATCTGATATTACTGCAGATTGCATTGTTTCTTGAGAGAATTAGAAACCCAAATCTTTCTGAGAACTGCAGTAAAGATATTCATTTTTCTTTAATTCTGGAAATTTATGGAAAATTTAGAGACAATATCAGACCTAATGGATGGGGGTCTTATTTCTGCCTGGGAATAGTTTTTTCTTCTCCTTGGCAGCTTTTCACTCACTCCTATATTCACTGTTTCCAGCCTTTCCTAGGCTGTCAGTTGTTATTTTTCTGTTTCAAGTGTCAGAAAACTCAACCAAACTAGCTTCCCAAGAAGAGGGAATTAACTGGCTATTTAATTGAATATTTCAGTTGAGAATTAATTTCAAGTCTAGCTGAACCCAGGACCCAACCACTGTCAGTCATCAAGCCTGGTTTCTCGGCCCTACCTTCCTGGTGCTGGCTCCATACTTGGGTTCCATATAGTTGCAAGTTGGTTGCTGGCGATCTCACTCCTTCTATCCTCCTAAGTTCATCTAGTGTATTTTCCAGCAGAATTTCCCTTTTTGTTTCATTAAGTTTCAAATCTGTCCCTGAGCCAATCATTTTGTGCAGGGGAATGGGATATTCTGATTGACCAGACCTGAGTCAGGTGCCTAGAGTGGATTCAATTTTGGTAAAGTACATGGACTGAAAATGGGGTGGGGTGGGGGGGTAGTGAGGTAGTTTCTTGGAGGGAGATCAAGGTCTGGGTACCAGAAGGAAAGTGAACTAAAGGCAATAGCAACCATTAAGCACCCTAACTACCATGACTCCTCCCACTCATTTTCAGCAAATGATCTTCATTTTTACCTCAAGAGACCATAAAGTTGGGACTTCCCTGGTGGGGCAGTGGTTGGGACTCTGTGCTCCCAGTGTAAGGGGTCTGAGTTCAATCCCTGGTCAGGCAACTAGATCCCACATGCATGCCGCAACTAAGAGTTTACATGCCACAGCTAGGGAGCCAATGAGCCGCAATTAAGGAGCCTGCCTGCCACAACTAAGACCTGGTGCAACCAAATAAATAAATAAATAAATAAAATTAAAAAAACGAAACAAAACAAAAAAAATCAAAAGCAAAGTGTCATAAAAAATTTAAAAAGAGAGAGACGTAAAGTTACCTGTCCTTCCTTCGTCTCTATATCTCGCCATACCAGCCCCTACCCTTACTTTATTTCCTGTCAGAGCAGGGCTTTGGTGTCTGAGACAGCATCCATGTGGGTGATTATTAGCTCAGATCCTATTCTTTCTTAATTTCTCTGGGACTTTATCAATTATTTTATTTCTCCAGTTTATTTACTCTTTCCTTTTTCTCATATAAACCTGTTCAAAGTTTTCCATCTTTACTAAAATGCCTCTTGACCCCGCAGCTCCTTAAGGTCACCAGCCAATCTTGCTTGTTCCCTCATAACCAGGTTTCTTAACAGTTTTTTTCTCTATTAATTTCTCTTTCATTTACTCCTGATTTTATGACAATATGGCTTCCATCTTTATTAAAATGGCAAAAATGTACTATGTTTTCTCGTGGCTCTGTTGATCTCTTCTTTTATCAACATACATCACAAACTCCTACTTATTCCTCTTAAGATTCAATTTAAATGTCACTTCCTCCATGATGCCTTCTCAACCTCTCAGGATGTGTCTCTCTTCTGCTAGGAAGAGAGGAATCTGTGAGCCACAGGACAAGAGAAGCTGGAGAGGGAGTAGCAATACATTTTCAGTTTCCATGTATTTGCCTAATTGATGAAAGCATAGCTTAACAATGGACCAACTGGTATGGGAAAGACTAGGAGCTGAACCCTCTTAGGAGGTTGACTCAAACTGTAAACCTAGCCCACTGCAGTGACCTGTTACTAGGGGGATCTCTAAAGCCTTTAAACCCATAAGGCATAATTTAAGAAGATGGCTCAAATACACTTTGGGGGCTACCTGACAAACCAATTTATGCTAATAAGTTATGCCCCTTAATTTGTCATCCACTTCCCAGACTCTTCCAAAATGAAAGTGTAATGAATCAATACCAGGTGAATGGGAGAAAAAATTCAAAGCCAGGGGAGAGAAGTGGGACCCCCAGTCATTTGTAAGTTGCATAACCAGGATAACTCTCTGCTGCATCAGTAACATCAATCCATGCCCTTTACATGTGTTATTCAATGGCTTAGAAGCTTTGGAGCCTGGTTCTTTCTAGTTAAAAAATGAGTTTTTTCATTCTATTGGTTGTACTATAGTGTATTTTCTGTCCTTTCTATTTTTCCTGAAACCATGCCTTTCTTATGAAGTTAGGAATTTCCTCAAGGACTTCTAAGAATTCAACAACAGAGATGTGACCCTATGTGTTATTGTTGACCATTATGAGGTAACCATCAGTGTAAACAAAAACTACTCCCACAACCTCCATTCTCAATCCATTCTTAAAAACAGAAAAGATGTATTAGGGGCATAGCCATAGCCAATGTGAGATTAAATATACTTGGGGCTGGGAGTTCTAACAAAGATCTTTACTACCTCTTTGAGATATGGTAAATGCAGAAGTGACTCTTCTGTGTATCAAACTGATAGTCCTACTACTCTGCGAGTGCTAGGAATTCACAGAGGAATGGCCCTGAAATTCTGCAGATATATGTATATTTGTTTGTTTTAAAAAATAATTCTATTTTTTGGGACTTCCCTGGCAGTCCAGTGGTTAAGACTTTGCCTTCCAATGCAGGGGTTGCTGGTTTGATCCCTGGTTGGGGAGCTAGGACCCCACATGCCTTGTGGCCAAAAAACCAAAACATAAAATAGAAGCAATACTGTAATAAATTCAGTAAAGATTTTAAAAAATGATGATAATTCTATTTTTTTAAAACAACAGAAAACTCTAAAGTGGAAAATAAAGGAACACACAAAAATGGGAGTTTCTATAGCAAGTCTGGCATCCTGGGGCACAAAGATCTTTTCTTACTGTCTGGCTCACACCTCATGATTTTCCTCAGTTTCTCATAGTCTTTTTGCCAACCTGATTATGCAACAAAGCTGTCTTAACCTTAAAGAACATATACTGTCTGGTGTTCTCATTAAAAACACAGGTGAATAAACAGTATGTAAAAATGTTTAGGTATTTCCATGGAAGATTTCCTCTTCCTTCTAGATTCCTATAAAAACGAAATTCTCTACCTTAATGGCAATGGAATATATGGAAGAGTGAGACAGCCAAAAGCACCAGAAATGAACTTTTAGAAATATCAATTGTTTGTCCCTATTGTGGAATCATAGAGAAAACTAAATGGCTTCTCCAGGAACAATATTTCCCAGACCTCTATTCTGGGAATTACCCTAAAGGAAAGCATCGTTACTTAAAGAACCTATTTCCTGTAAGTTCAGTTAGTATAAGATATAATGGGAAGCCACATCTATGTGTTCTATCTGCTTACTTCTTGTTTTACACAGGGTAATGAATGGGTAAAGTATGTTTGCCTTTTGAAATGCTGATGACTTTGCCTCTGATACTTGGTCCATGGATAACTGGCCACATGTTCTTAGGGTGAAGCCAAAGTCATGGCCACAGAAGCTAATAATCAAGGATGTTTATGATCAAGCTGTAAAAGAGGGGACTTTATCTTCTTCTTCAGCTATCTTCTCCAAATCTCTCCATTTTCTTTCCAACACTTTCCCATTATCAAAATATTTTTCCTCTGAAAAAAGACGTCTGATCTCAGTCATGCACATCTTTCTGTAAAAGTTTATGTCTGGTTGGGTGACAGAGATATTGTTTTTGGTATTTTAATTCAGTGTCTAATGAAAAATAAAGGGCAGTTATCTCCATAAAAGAATTTCAGGCATAAGAGAGTAGGTGGGGAATTTGAGGGAGAAAAAAAGGTACTTTCCAGTTAGAGCCTAAAATTGCAACCATCCTGTTCATAGAAAATTTGCAGTGCCTGTGCTGAGAGGAAACCTAGCCCACTTTGGGTTGGATGCTTTGAAACTTCAACTATACTGCTTTGTGTCTTAAAAGTTTTCTGTTCTCCTCTTAGGTACACCAGTATCATTATACTTAATTAAATTCGACTGTATAATTATTTTGTGACTAATTTATGCTTTTACTTTCCAAATGACACTTTTATTTTTCATTCACATATAAAAGCAGGAAACCATTTATGTTTTAAAGTCCTATTTTTTTTCTGATTGCGACAGACTTCTTCTTTCTCTTCTCTCAGCTCTGAAATAGGATCATTTAACCATTGTTTTTTCCTAGCACTACCACCTTCAAAATAATTTTTTTTTAATTCCGTTGTCTTAGCAGCTCTGTCTTTCCATTGATGCTACATTACCAAACTCCCTTTAGCCCTCTTGTTTTCCTGTGAACTCTAGTATAATTTTTTGGCTACATCATTATGTGGTGGCTGTATATTCTTCCTTAAAGAGCTATTTTTATTTTCTCTTATTCCTCTCATGTCCTCTTTACTATAAGCTCCTTATGAAAAAGAACTATATTTCACCTCTGTATTCTAAAGAACTTGCACCATAAATTCTTAAGTTGTAGTTGCCCAATATATTATTTTTGGATTTGAATTGATTAAAGAGTAATTATGAGACTTTTATAAGACATATCCCAAATATACTAAGAACTCTTAAAACTCATCAATAAGAGAACAAATAACTCAAGTTTAAATATGGGCAAAAAATATGAACAGACACTTTACCATAGAAGATATAGAGTTGGCAAATAACCCTATGAAAAGATACTCAACATAATTTGTCATTAGGAAATTGCAAATTAAAACAACAACGAATACCACTACACACCTATTAGAATGGCTAAAACCCAAAACGCTGGCAAAGATATTGAACAAGAGGAATTCTCATTCACTGCTGGTGGGAATGCAAAATGGTACGGCACTTTAGAATACAGTTTGGTAGTTTCTTACAATGCTAAAATAGTCTTACCATATTATCCAGCAATCATACTCTGAGGTATTCACCCAACTGGTTTGAAAACCTATGTCTACAGAAAAACCTGCGCAAGAATGTTTATAGCAGCTTTCTCTATGCCTGCCAGAAATGGAAGCAACCAGGATGCCTTCAATAGGTGAATGTATAAATAAGCTTGTGAATCCATTCAATAGAATGCTATTCAGTGACAGAAAGGAATGAGCTATTGAGCCACGCAAAGACATGGGTGAGTTTTACATGCATGTTGCTAAGTGAAAGAAGTCAGTCTGAAACAATACTGTATTGTTCTATTTGTGTGACATTCTGGAAAAAAACAAAAAACAAACAAACAACAAACTCAGAAAATAAAAAGATCAGTGGTTGCCAGGGGTTTTCTGTGGAGGAGGTGAGTGGTTTCAGTAGGTGAAATACAGGGGGTGTTTTAGGGTGGTGAAACATGCGACGTGGTGCTGTTTCATGCTGACACGTGCTACAACGTGGGTGAACCTTGAAGACATTATGCTGAGTGAAATAAGACAGTCACAAAAGGACAAAGGTTATAGGATTCCACTTATATTAGGTATCTAGATTAATCAAGTTTGGAGAAACAGAAAGTAAAATGGTGCTTGCCAGAGACTAGGGGAAATGGGGAGTCACTGTTTAATTGGTACATCAGTGTGGGAAGATAAAAAAGTTTTGGAGATGGATAGTGGTAACAGTTGCACAACAATGTGATTGTACTAATGCCACTGAATTTTACACTTAAAATGGTTAAATTGGTAAATTTTATGTTCTGTATGCTGTGCCACACACACAAAAAATTTTTAACGTTTTTGCTCTAAAAAATGAGTGAAAGCTCTTTGTAGGTTAAAAAAAAAAGACCTTATTAAGTGTTTAAGAACTAATGCTTTAAATGTTATGTAGTTCTTGTTTTAAATAGAATTCAGCAGGCAAAGCACCTGGCATACTGCCCGACATACAGTGGAGCTTAATAAATGCTTAAGCTACATGATTATGGCTATCTATCATGTGGAGTTTTTGAATTATGTTGCTGCTGTAAGTGTGGTCATAAGGAGTTTAGTTGCTGTGTGAGGCAGGTCTATACAAAGCTCCAATCTCTATTGGTGCCCACTGTGTCCACCCATTTCTCCAACAGAGAACCGTAAATGAGTGGGAAATAATTTTGTGAACCACTGACAGGGAATCTATCTTTTTGGTTTAACAATGCAAGGTCAAAGTGCCTCAGAAGGAACGCCTCGAGGTTAGGTCACAGGTGATACCTAGCCTTCACCTAGAGACAGACCTAGCTTAGGATGTAAGAGGTTCAAGCAGGATATCTACAGAGTTGTATAAGACTTTGTGAACTAAAGTCTTTCTAGAACATTAATTCTTAGGTGTGTTTTTTCTCTTCTTTTTATTTGATAACTTTTTAAAATGTGTCATTAGGTCTCAATGATATTAAGGAAAACCCAAAGCAAGGGGTTTGTCCATGTATAGATAGGCAGCTCCATGAGCTGAGCGAGCCAGCATGCCCATAGTGGTGGCAGTCACCGTGAGAAGGACCCAGTAAGGAAAACTCAGGAAGACAGAGTCAGGCACTTAGAATCAGACAACTACCTCTTCACACTTTGATTCCTAATCTCTGGTCAAAGACATTCTGTGTTTTGTTTTAAGGGAGGCAATGTTTCCTTACATAATACTTTCTTTTTGAAAGAGGAAGGTTTTCAAAATGCTCTGGCATTTCTGATGTTTACATTTTTGGATTCATGTACTTCAAAGAGAAGTAGATACTTCAGATGAAACAAATTTTATGCTGTGTCTTCTTACGGGATTTGCCAAGCTAAATTTGCTTGTAGTACAATTTCACTTCCCGCCATACACACTCACAACACAAGCTTTGTGAAATTTATTATCAGAGAGAATATAACTCAGCATTTTGATTTCACAGAAAGAAGGCTTTTGTAAAGTTCAAACTGAAAGTTCCAGAAAAAAGAGATAAATCCCAGTAAGAGAGGGCCTCTCGGGTTTGTTTTGCTTTTTTTTCTGTGAAATTCTCTGGAATGAGTTTTGATATTCCAACCTCTATGCATTGATGTAGGAACTTATAATCCCAGAGTCAGAGAGGGACTAGCTTATTCAAAGCATTTGAAAATCCATACTACTTCTAAAATAACAAGTTCATTTATTTGTTCTGTATTGAAAAAATTGTTCAATGTGACCCCATCAAAATTTGAATCTGCTGCTTTTCAAACACTTCTAAGAAAATGAAAAGTCAAGTCACAAACAGGAAGAAAACATTTGTGATGCACATATCTAATAAGATGCATAATTGAAATATATAACAACTGATATAACTCAATAATAATACAAACCATTTAAGAAATAGAGACAACTTTTTAAATTAATAAATTAATTAATTAGTTAATTTATTTATTGGCTGTGTTGGGTCTTCACTGCTGTGCACGGGCTTTCTCTAGTTGTGGTGAGCGGGGGCTACTCATGCTCTCTCTTGTGGGACATGGGCTCTAGGTGTGCAGGCTTCAGTAGTTGCAGCACGTGGGCTCAGTAGTTGTGGCTTGCGGGCTCTAGAGCACAGGCTCAATAGTTGTGGTGCACGGGCTTAGTTGCTCCACAGCATGTGGGATCTTCCTGGCCCAGGGCTCGAACCCGTGTCCCCTTCATTGGCAGGTGGATTCTTAACCACTGAGCCACCAGGGAAGCCCTAGAGACAATTTTTGAACAAGTACTTCATAGAAGAAAGTATATATTTAGCCAATAAGCACATGAAAAGTTGCTCAAGATCATTAGTGGCTAGATGGGTTGATATCTTTGTTAAAACATCAAAAACTACAGTTTAAAAGGATGCTTTTTACTGTGTGTAAGGTAATCTGGATCTGTCTGCTTTTTCATATCCTTATTCAAATGGAACATCAGTATGTCAACTTCCAGGATGTGTCACAAATAGGAAATAGTGTCATCTTCACCTCAAAATTACAGGTCTTAAGTGTGGGGAAGAAGCCAACACCCTTTGGAGTCATGAATATTGTCCAGACTCCATCTGTTGCTCTGATTGGAATTTCAGCAGATTTACAGGGTCTTGCAGTCGCTGCTGCAGTGTCCTCAGTTGATTCATTCACTCAGTCACCCATAAACTGTGGGGCAATCTCCACCACTTTGCTTCATCATTTGCTGTTTTTAAGGCCCAGATGACATCAAGCCTATCTGAAATTTTTATTTCAGCAAGGGAGGCTTAACAAATGCTATGAAAATGTCAAAGATGACTAATACAGAGACCTCTCTTCTGAAAACCATAATTTGAACAAAATAATTTTTAAGGTTCTTAAATTTGTCATGTTTTAAAGATAAATGACATGATTTATAGACAGGAAGCCAAAAAAGAAAATAAAGACTAATTTTTCTAAAGTACTTACTGACTGCATCATTATTAAAATAAAATTTTATAATTTTAAAGCACAGAAAATGAAAACATCATCATTGATTAATTTTTCCCCCTTAAACTTAAAATACTATTCAGAAGCAAGTTTTATTTGTTTTGGCTCAACAGGTATTACTTAAAATTAAGCATATCCAACGAGTAAAAGTAGTGTGCTTTTAATGTTTCTCTAGTGATTTAAAACAAAGTGTCAAGCACTGCTGTATTTCTAATCTCTTATTTTTCAATGATTTACTAGAGTAGTTAACATCCAATTTCTACATCCAATTTCTAGAGGCTTTATGTAAAAATATATCAACTTGAAAAATAATTTTCAAGAAGCATTTCTTTGGATTACAAGTACTTCAAATAATACAAATTAGATGTCATTTTTTTATATCTGCAAAATCAGACTTCTTACTTTTGTTTAATAAAACTCTAATGATAAATACGGCTGAGCCTTTACTCAATCTCATTAAAGGTATGAGACATTGTATGGAATGTGGGATTTTACAGATGGAGAAAAAGCCCTTGTTTCCCATCCCAAGGGACACACTTTGACACACTTATACCTTTAAGAAAAGGTATAAAAAATCCATTTTATAAAATATAAATTTATTGCATAAGCCAAAAAAAAAAAAAAGCTAGCATGTACTGTACTATCAGCAAGCACAGCTGGCTGACTTCCTTCGTCTTGTAAACATTGAGAAAGCCACTTGAAGCAAAAGTTTGAAAACAATTTTGAAAAATTTGGAAACAGTGAAAGCAGTGTATTAAATATGAATCCCAGGAGAGCATCATGCATGTTCTCAGAACGTTTCCACTCTGCTGCAAGTGATGGGTGAGGCAGGGCTAGTTTCTTGGCCCACTTTGTGGATGCCATGAAGGATCACAGACTTGGTGACCTTTATGGCATTTCACCAGAAGTTGTGCCAACATCAAAATGCATTGGCTTTTCTCTTCAGCTCTGCCAGAGAAAATAATTTCCTCTGAGAACCTCTAGCTTAGAATCTAGGTTAATGGAAGACTTTTTCTAAACCAGCCAAGGTTTCTTTTCAGAATGAAACTACAGAGGTAAACATGGTTTGAGGTTACTAAACCCCATAACAAGGAAGAAGGAAGTTTGGCAAATAAAAGCTCAAAGGGATTTTTGATGAAGGAAATATATAAATTCCCTTCTTTTTCCCCTTAGAGGAAAAAATCCACAAGCATTCAGCACTTTCACATTCAATTATAAAACCTTTTAAACATGAAAGTAAAATATACATACACATAACAATTACCTATCTATCCACTTCTGAAATTAGGCAATATTAACATTTCCTTATATTTGCTTCAGGGTTTTTTTTTATGTAAAAAATAATATAGATACTACAGCCACGCTGGCAGATCCTTTTCCCCTTCACTGCCAAACTCCTATGATAGTGTCATTCTCATTAATGTTCTGAACTGATGAAATAAAACTCACTTTTTAAGGCAAGACAAGAAAAACTTAACATAATTTTTTTCTCTGCCCCTTTCAGCCTCCTCCTTCCCGTCCAGTGTGCATTGTGTATCTGCATTTGCATTAACCCAACCTCCCCAATGGCAGAAATACCTGCTCAGCCATAAAGATCAATTTTTCTTCTGCTGCTGCCAGCCGTGTGACTCCTTAGAGGATAACATTTCTTTCTCAATCCTCCCAGGGGTCACGATGACCCACCACTCGCCTTGTATATGCAGACATCTTTGGCGAACTTTGGTGAACAATGCCAATATATCGTCTCCTTTAAAGATAGCGATTGGTGCAGGACAGACTGGTCAGACAACCTGGGGACTACTGGGCCGCATCTAGTGCAAGTTCTTAGCTTAAATATGTACTTTTGACCTTATTACCATTACTAGCTATCTGATTAGTGTTCTGCCTATTTTGTGTGTGTGTGTGTTCTGCCTATTTTATAAGATTACTGCATTACCAAACATGTGACTAAACCTGAGATAAAATTAATGATTAGGTGACTTGAAATGATTGATCAAATATATACATCCTATAACTTCAGTGATTGTAATAGTGAAACTCTAGCTATGGGAAGAAGCAACAAGAGGGCGCCACTTGCTGGACCGCAGCAGACTGGTGACTCAGGCAGTCCAGAGGCTTTTGGTTGCTGTTAAAAAGGCCTCATCTAGGAATAGCACATTGAGGGGCCTATCAGTGAAACCCTTGCCTGACCTGGGGATGAGCATTCCTAGTGTGGGAAGACATTCAGAAGTCTTTCTGAAACCTTGTAAATGTTACTAAAAGTAATTAAAGTATGTGGGCCGAGCGACTGGATGCAGAATGTCCTGCTTGAGCAGTGGAGGAGCTAAGGGTGCTGGGCGTGGAGACCATGGGGGCATAGGCTACCGTGGAAACAGAACATTGACCCTCTCTGGGGGCGCAGCCCCTTTCTCACGTGCACACCCCATATCACCCTGTTTGGCCCCGGAGGATGGCTGGTTAGCCAGAGACGGGTAAGATTCCTCAGGGGAGGAACGACCTAAGACAGGCACAGTCGCAGAGGGGCCAACAGAGGTGGGGCACAGACCCCTAATCCTTTTGAGAGAGGTCTCCTGCCCCCAGGGCTGCTTTGCTCTCCACGCCCAGCTCAAATCTGCACCCTGCTCAGATCCACACCTGCTCAAATCGAACCCAGGAGGCAAACAAAGATCATTGCCCCAGTCATGTGAGGCCTTTGTGTGTTTATTTCAAAGATAGCCTTGTTTATGGGACTAAACTGGAAGCGTTAGACCCTTAGGCTATGCCAAGAACCCAATAAAAGCAACGTGGGATCAATCAGCAAGGCTCTTGATCCTAGAGGTCTTGAGTCCCCCGGTCCCATCTTTCTCTTAAATCTGTGTCTGTGTTTCCTTTAAGCTGCGGCACCCGTCACTCACCTCGAGTCACCAAGCTGGTCTCGGCATCCTAGCACCATGGGACAAATTGGTCCAAATGCCTCCCAAACCTTGGTTGAAAATAAGACCAAAAGAGGGAATTGTAAAATAAAGAATGTTGCCCACCGTCCGGTTCTGCAAGAATCGAGTCAGTGGCCACCGAGCTCGCTGACCTACAGTAAACCCTGAAGGGAATTCAGGGTGAAGACCAGCATGAGGCACTTTATGTTCTGGGAAAACTGGAAGAACTGGCCCTCAGAGAGTTAGACATTTTCAGCAGAAAATTGTATGAAACCAGTTTCTTGCATCTTCCCATACTTAGAGAAACACTAAAACCCCTAACTAAAAAATCTTCTCTCGCAAGTAGCAATAAGCATCTACCAAGATGTGTGCGTGATTGCATGTATGCCTTCATCAAAATCAACACATACAGGCCAGCCCTCTTACCTCTTCTGAACAGGCCTCAGAGTTTTCTGACAGACTGTCTCCAGAATGAAAATCCTCAGGTTGGCTTGAATAAAATTTTCCATCTCTTTTTCAGATTTGCCTATTGATTAAATTGTCATCGATAGAAACTTTACTGTAATGCATGTTTCTAAATGATAGATATAATACCATTATTTGGGACCTCAACATGTACATGAATGGCATTGTACTGAATGCACCTTTTTTTTTTTTCAATTCAAAAGCATTTTTTTTTAAGCTCTTTATTGGAATATATTTGCTTTACACTCTTGTACCAGTTTTTGAGGTACACCAAAGTGAATCAGCTGTATTTATGCATATATCCCCATATCCCCTCCTTCCCCCGACTCCCTCCCGGCCTCCCTGTCCTGGCCCTCTAAGGCATCTCCCATCATCAAGTTGAATTCCTTTTGTTATACAGCAACTTCCCACTAGCTCTCTATTTTACAGTTGGTAGTGTAAAGATGTCTATGCTACTCTCTCACTTCCTCCCAGCTCCCCCTTCGCCACCCACCCCAGCCCCGTGTCCTCAAGTCCATTCTCTACATCTGTATCTCTACTCTTGCCCTGTCACTGGGTTCATCAGTACCATTTCTTCTGATTCCTTATATATGTGTTAGCATACGGTATTTGTTTTTCTCTTTCTGGCTTACTTGGCTCTGTATGACAGTCTGTTTTTAAAGACTTCCCCACCTTAATGCAAGTAGATGGAGTTGCTACATTTTAACTACATATCCTGCCATTGTTTATCAATTTAACTATCAAGGGACAGTAGTTGTTTCAGTGTTTCCCTATTAGAAACAGTGTTTCATGAGCAGTCTCATACCTCATTTCTTATGTACATGGTTGAGAATTTCCCTGGGGCAGACAATTAGAAATAACACATCTCTTCAACTTCAGCCAGGTATTGTCATAGTGCTTTCCAAGGTGGTTCCATGCATTTGTACTTCCTCCAGCTATGTCCGAGTTCCCATTTCCCCACATCCTCACCAAAAGTCAGTGTGACCAGATTTACTAGTTTTGGCCCACCTGATAGATATGAAATACTATCTCATTGCAGCTTAAATTTGTTTTTCTTTGATAACGAATGAAACTAAGTTATCTGTTTAGTTTCTGTGCATTACCTATTCATATTCTTGTTCATTTTTGTATTGGATTGTCTTTGTCTTATTGAAGTATAGCATTTGTAATATATTCCAGATAGCAATTGCAGAAGACTGAGATTTATTGAGACCATTTAGATGTGCTAAATACCATTTTAACTTCACTGAGTCTTAGTAGAAAAGTTTTACAATTTATTTCACTTCTTTCTTGATTCTCAAGCCTTACTCCTCAATATTACACATTTGCTTACCTATTCTAGTGTACCTTGATATATCTCTGTTTATCTCATAGAGCATAATGATTAAGAGAACAAGGCAGCCTCTGGACTAGACTGACACCTCCTAGCTTTGAATCCCAGCTCTGTAGCTTCCTAGCCATATAACAATGGGCACGTCATACAACTTCTCTTTGCTTCAGTATTTTCATCTGTTAAATGTAGAAAATAATAGTACATACCTCACAGAGTTATAATAAAGATAGAACACTTAGCACAAAGCCTGGCACAGAGTAAGCACTCTATATTAGCTATGATTATTATTCTATAAGATATTTTAAAATACAGTGTTATTTAGAACTTTTAAAACTAGTTTTAATATAAATTATATTTAATAAAGATATCAAAAGTAACTTCAAATTATCTCCCTCAAATATTTAATTATGGTGCTGTTTGGAACATATGACCACAAATTCTTTGATACTCTTGCCCCGAGGAGGTGGAGTTTAATTTCATTCCCTTAAATATGACATGAACCCAGTGACTCTATTCTAACAAATAGGGTATGCAAAGGAAAGTAATCACTTTACAGTGGAGCAACCTGGTTGATGCCACCTTAACCAGACTATCAAGGTTAACATACCCAGGCATGAATAATGTTGATATCATGTGCCCCAGTATTGTGCAATAAACAGGGCACTTCTGTGATAGTTTTCCCTAAAGTTTGTAACCTCAGTCTATTTATGAGAAAACATCAAACAAACCTAAACTGAGAGACCTCTTACAAAATACCTGACCAATACCCTTCAAAAGTGTTTAGGTCATAAAAAACAGAAACAATCACAGATTGAAGAGCCTACAGAGATGTGATGACTAAATGAAGTATGGTATTGGGTTGACCCTGGAACAGTAGAAGGGCAATAGTGGAAAAAATACTGTAGTTTAGTTCATAGTATTGTGCTAATGTTAATTTCTTAGTTTTGATAAACATACCATGGTTCCAAAAAATATTAACATTAGAAGGAAATGACTGAAGGGTAAATGGGAACACTGTACAATCTTTGCAACTCTTCCATAAATCTAAAGTTATTTTAAAATAAAAGTTTAAAAAGTGATTGCCCATAATATATTATTTTACTATTGTTATGATGAACCAAGATCATTTATAGTTAGACAAAAATATACAGACAGCACACACATGAGGAGGTTACATATACTTATTTTCTTTAAGTTTGGGGGCCCATATGCTTGGAATTAAATTTACTGGTTATATGTTGCTGTGATCTTTAACACAACATAAATTATCTAGAAAGATGTACCCATTGGAGGATATTTAGCCTTTAGTTAGATTTATTCTAAGTGATAAGAGAGAGACTATAGACAAATGAAATTGATTTTTTAAATATTTTTATATTCTTCTTAAGTATTACTGTGACTCAAAATGACACACACACATTAAAATTAACTATTACTTTAATTTTCTTCTTTTCTTAGCTTTTAAGGAGCTGAAACTTTTATTTCTCCAAAAATGTTTATAAGAATGCTATATTACTTTTGCTTTGGGATTGTATAAGTCCAAACTGGCAAAAAATTCAATTAAGGAGCACAGAAAATCTAAGTTAACAACAAAGTACAATATAGTCAACACTGATACCAGAATGTACCATAGAAAAAAAATTTAAATCTACGTAGAAAATTCAACTGGATGACTTCCCTGGTGGCGCAGTGGTTAAGAATGCAGAGGACATGGGTTCAATCCCTGGTCTGGGAAGATCCCACATGCCGCTGAGCAACTAAACCCGTGTGTCAAAACTACTGAGCCTGTGTTCTCAAGCCCACCAGATACAACTACTTAAGCCTGTGGACCCAGAGCCCATGCTCCACAACAAAAGAAGCCACCGCAGTGAGAAGCCCAAGCACTGCAATGAGGAGTAGCCCCTGCTTGCCGCAACTAGAGAAAACCTGCACATAGCAATGAAGACCCAACACAGCCATTAAATAAATAAATACATAAATAGATAAATTTATTTAAAAAAAAGAAAATCTAAATGGAATAATTTTGCAGGATCACATAATTTGCAATGTTGTCTGAGATGCATAAAAACCAAATTTAAAAGACTTTAGTTATTTACAAGTGAATAACTTAGTTACAAACCTGTTCTTATATTTATGTACTTTTAAGTATCAATTTGTATAATGATGTTACATAAGGAAATATAAGAAATTTAGAAAATTTTATCATTTTAAATCTTTGTGCAAATAAATGCTAGAGAGGGTGTGGAGAAAAGGGAACCCTCCTGCACGGCTGGTGGGAATGGAAATTGGTACAGCCACTATGGAAAACAGTATGGAGGTTTCTTAAAAAACTAAAAATAGAACTACCATATGACCCAGCAATCCCACTACTGGGCATGTACCCTGAGAAAACCATAATCCAAAAAGAAACATGTATCACAATGTTCATTGCAGCACTATTTACAATAGCCAGGACATGGAAGCAACCTAAGTGCCCATCAATAGATGAATGGGTAAAGAAGATGTGGCACATATATACAATGGAATATTACTCAGCCATACAAATGAATGAAATTGATTTATTTGCAGTGAGGTGGATGGACCTAGAGTCTGTCATACAGAGCGAAGTAAGCCAGAAAGAGAAAAAAAAATACAGTATGCTAACTCATATATATGGAATGTAAAAAAAAAATGGTACCGATGAACCCAGTGACAGGGCAAGAATAAAGATGCAGTTGTAGAGAACGGACTTGAGGACATGGGGTAGGGAGGTGAAGGGGAAACTGGGACGAAGCGAGAGAATAGTATGTCATATATACACCACCAAATGTAAAACAGATAGTTGTAGGAAACTGCTGCATAAAACAGGGAGATCGACTAGATGATGGGCGATGACTTAGAGGGATGGGATAGGGAGGGTGGGAGAGAGTCATGGGAGGGAGGGAAAATGGGTATATATGTACAAATACAGATGATTCACTTTGTTGTATAGCAAAAACTGGCACAACAGTATAAAGCAATTATATTCCAATAAAGAGCTTTAAAAAATTAATTAATTAAAAAATAAATTAAAAACATCTTTGTGCAAAATCCAAAACTTTTCATTAATTAAAATTTCATACTTGTAACCCGATTTTGAATAGTTGTAATTCACTATCACCACAGGAATAAAAATATATATATTCAAATAATTTAAAACCAAGCCTGTAAAATAATTCAATAAGCTAAACGTGATCTCAATTAAAAGTAGTAGAGAAAAAAATCAGTCACACTTTATTTTTCTTTAGTCTTAAAATTCCAGAGATAAAAGATTCTCAAATGGAAAGGATTTTCAATCTGTAATCTCAACCCTGAGGTTAATTTTTCTTAAAATTGTGGCAACTTGAGCAGGTGTTTTTCAGTCTCTCTTACCTGTAGCTAGAAATGGCTTCAAGCAAAAGAAAAAAATCTTTCTTTTTTTTAGTTTTGATGTATAAAATTTTAAGCCTACTAATTACTACTACTTTTTTATAATATTAGTTTTAACATATTTATTATCTTTAAGTTTACCCTAAACAAGCTACTCTTTCTAAATCAGATCTCTTCCTACTTTTCTTCATCAGAATACTGCTATAGACAAGGAAAGGGTTTATGCTGGAAAGCAAGGTCACACATGAGGTTTGAGTTCACATTCATAATAACAATTCTGGTTTGTTTTCCGTAATTGTATTTAGGTACATTTATTTTATTCACTAAATGTCATGTGTTTTAGAGAACCAAAATCTAATAACCGTATAGAATATTTAACTTCCACCTCAGAGGGAATCTTTTCTAATAGAAAATCATTTTCTGATCTAGTTTTCTGAACACTAATTTCTTTAACTCAAGTAGTGCAGTCGCATGGATCACATTTTTTCAAAGCTCAGCTTCCTCAGAATTCTCTTTCTTACCTCTAAGAACAAGATCAGTTAACATCTGGTCTGACAGAGAATCCAAAGGAGACTGGGGAGAGTGAGTTAACCAAACTTTTAATTTACATAAAAAAATAAAAATAAAACACCAGAAATGTATACCAATGCTGTGTCGATAGCTTGATTACCCCTGGAGGGTAAATTCCCTTTCTTAAAATTCCCTGGCTTCCCCTTCCTTGGCATGAAACATATAGAAGCAGTGGTTCTAAGAAATTTGAGTGCATTTGGGGTTGATACTTAGGAATATCATTTTCATATTAAAATTTAATTTTAATGTAATCTTAACATAATGAGAGACTGCAAGGTGGCTTTCCCTCACTCAATATATTTGATTCTGACAACCAGCTATTCCAGTCATGGAATGTTAACATTCAGAAATGTGGCTTCATCATGTCAACACACACAGCGTTTTTCCACTTTATAAATGTACTCAAAAATTGCAAGGCAGTTGAGTGTATCCTTGTAGGGGTGAGTGTGTGTGTGTGTGTGTGTGTGTTGAAGGGTGATATTAATCAGAACCAAGTGTCTGAACAAGAAGTGTCTGGACTTGAGAGGACCTTAGGCAAGCCAGCCGTAGATCAATACCTTCCCTTGCCTTTCTCAGTGTCTATTTTCACCCAGAGTCCAAAATATAAAACCCACTCGACAAGCTAGTGCAAAGCAGCTCCTTAATGTAACTTTGCTATCTTTCGTCTGAGAACTTATTCTTCAGGGATAGAGTCCACTTTGAGAATCTGATAACCAGGGTTACCCACAGATGATGGAAGATAAAATTTTGGTCAATAGTGCATAGGAAAATAGATAAAAAAGAAGTTGATTAAAAATATGAGCAATAAATAAATAAATAAAAATAAAATTTTGGTTGAGGCATCATCAAACCTATAAATCAACTTGAGGAAAACCTATCTTTAGGATTTGAAATCTTTTATATCCCTTAGGACTATATATTTAAAATAATTCCCATTTATTGATTGCTTTTTATGTGGCATTTTCTAATCATGTTATATAATTTTTATAATAACTATATGCTGTAGGCAATATATACCATTTTTAAGAGTGAAGAAGCTGAATCTCAGATTATTTGCCCCAAACTACATGGCTATGAAGTGACAAAACAGGAATTTAATACTATGTCAATCTTGATCAAAGTTCATGCTCTTAACAATTTTTCAATACTCCTTTTCCATATATTGTGAGAACTTCTAGATAAGGCCTTTATTATGCAGTATTGCAGTAGCAGTTCCCCTGGAAAGAAGGTGTATGCACTGGCCCCTCTAGCTCTGCCATGAGAACACAGCACTGCTTTTACCACTAAATTATTTTCTACTGATTTTTTAAATATAGTCTATATTTGTTTGCTAGGACTTCTGTAACAAAGTGCCATAAGTTGGGTAGCTTTAAGAGCAGAAATTTATTATCGCACCATTCCAGAGGCTAGAAGTACAAGATCAAGGTGTCTGCAGGATTTGTTTATTCTGAGGGCTGTGAGAGAGAATCTGTTCCATGCCTCTTGCCTAGCTGTTGGTAGTTGGCTGGCAATCTTTAGCATTTTTTGGCTTGTAGAAGCATTGCCTCCAGTTCTGCCTTCACCTTCACATGGCACTTCCCCTGTGTGGCTGTGTCTTTGTCCAAATTTCCCCTCTTTATAGGGACAGCAGTTATATTGGATTAGATGCCACCTTACTCCAGTATGATCTTATCGTAACTAATTACATCCGTAATGACCCTGTATTCAAATAAGTTCACATTCAAGTATATAGTAAAGTGTATTGCAATGTCTAAATTGTTGTCAGGGGAATTTTTTTTGTCTAGGAAGCCTTAAATAAATACTACTTAGCACTAAAACAACAACAAAGTCCATATTCTGAGGTCCTGAGGGTTAGGACTTCAATATATGGATTGGGAAGGGATAGCCACAGTTCAACCCATTACACTGTCCTAGTAGTCAATTGGTGCTACTTAGAAGCTTTGTAAGTAAAGATAAATTTGTAAAATTGTACTAATTATTGTATTTTCTTCCAAAGTGCAGGAAGACAGTGGCAAATTAGCAGTAAATAGGTCAATCATTGGGGAAAAGTTTTAAGGAAGTGAGTGTTTTACAATTATTTCCTATGGAGTCACTCACGACACCTTAATCTTTTCTAAGTGATGTGTGAGACCAGGGAAAAGCCCCAAGTCAAAGGTAGAAGCTCTATTCCCTATGCTCCTGTCATACTGCTTCATTTTTATTTGTTGCTTCTGAGTCCTGCAGAGCTTTCATACAATCGACCATACACTCTTGTATTCTAGTACCTAGCACAGTGCTAGGTATCAGGTGCTCAAGGAATGTCACTTCCTTCCTCTCATCAAGAGCACCCTAAGAAGAATGCATGAATTAATTTGAGGTGCATTAACATCAGCCACCCAGACCCTACTTACCACTTGGAGAAGTGAAGTGGTGGTGACAATGGAAACCTACACTATTTGAATTGGGTAAAACACATTTTATCAACAAAATGTTACATGTCACCATCATTTCTAATCATCTATTGACAGATCTCTTTTTTGGGGAAGGGGGGATTAAAAAGAAAGACTTTCTTCCAGGAAATATATGTATATATACACACACAGGCACACACATATCTGTGTCTACCTGTCTCTCTATCTATATATATCATCAAGATACTAGACTGTAAATGTCTGGCCTACGGTAGGCACTTAGAAAATGAGGGAGAGGAAGAGGGAAAGGATGAGAAGGAAGAAGAGGTGAAAGAAAGGAAAGGAAAGAGACGGATAAGGGAAAAGAGAAGGTAGAAGAAAGGAAGAGGATGGGAGAAAGGGCCTGGAAGAAAGATAGACAAAACAGTATCAGACTATTGGTGATCAAATCACCCTGTAATTGGTACATAGGATTGTAGGAGTTCACCGCTGTGACTAACACGACGTAGTCTAAGGTGGTTCCATAAGGACAGATTTGAATCCCCCACCCATAAACCACTGCTGATTCATTTGTTATGTGAATTTTATGGGGATTCCCTTTATTTCATGTGCACGGTCAAAAGGAGATTTTCTACATTTAACTCAATACTTTTAAGTATTCAAAAAAGAAGTTTTTTTGGTCTGCCAACTTACAAAACCAGAATTTCATTTCTTCCCCCCAATTCATTCTCTCTATTTATTAAGCTTTGCATTGTTTTAAACACTGTTGTATTGTTGTAGACACCAGGGGCACAAAAGTAAACAAAATAGGCAAATACTTTCTAGTGGGGAATGATATTAACTAATAATAAGCTGATAAATATAAAAATTATTGAGTATGGTAGAAGGTAATAAGTGCTACAGCAAACCCAGAATAGAGCAGGCTAAGGGGGATGAGGAATGTGGTGATGGGTAGAAGGGCTCATCAATGGGGTTGATGAGCCTAACACATCAGTTTTCACTGCTTAAAAGAGGACTTTTATCTTAGCTGGGAATTCACATGTTACAGTTTGTGAGCTCTAGTTTATCCCTCACTATGGCTCAAGTTTTAAAGGCCCAATTGTTCTCTGATATCCAAGTATTTAAAAGTTATTACACAGTCATTATCCTGAGCCAACATCCAGGTGAGCAAACTGTGTCAAAAGAGGGAGAGAAATACATCATAATGAGGGAAACAGTGCAGACCCAGCTTCACTAGGGTGGAGATGCCAACATAAGGCTGTAGAGATACCCATCTCATGCATATGGTGCAAATGACAAGGCTTCCCAGAAAACTCACAAGAAGTAACTGTCCTCTCTAATAATTCTGTTAGCCCACTTAGAGGAGCATCCTCTCTTTGGTAGCTTTTATGCAATCAACTTACTTTAGGGAAAAAAAGAAAGAAGAAAATACAAGACTCGCTATTTGGAAAATCGTCTGAGGTTTTGCTCTTATAAACTTTGGCTTTGTCTTTGTTTATGAAGAGGAACTTTATAAGCAGTGATGTACCCATTGATACTGGCTCTTGAAAGCAGATTATTAGACACAGAAATTTACTAGCCAGCATTAGCAACTTAAAAAGAGCTATGGTGAAAGTATTTACACCTCAGAAATTAGCAAATGAAAATCAGGGTCTTTATTTTGGAAAGCTTTTACCAGCACTCCACTATCACAAGATTTTTTTTCCCCTCCTTGTGGTAGTCAAGAAAAAGTGCCTCTCAGATCTCTGACGGCAGGGTGCCTAATTGATTGTTGGCTTCAGGTGCTCTGCTCTGAAATCTACCACTACTTTTGCGCCAACGCCAGGCTTCCCAAGCTTTGCTCCTAGCTGACAATGATGGCAGAAATGCTAAGATAGACTCTTTCCTAGGAGATGCAAATCTCTGACAGGTGACTTTGACTCTAGGATTCTGCAAAGACCTTACCAAACTTTCTTTCACACTGCACTGCAGTCCAAGATGCCTCCTTCCGACCTACCGCCACTCCTCACGTCACCCTGGATCAGACCTGTACCATGGTCTGATGACTCTCCCAGCCTCTTCCAGCTCCCTCCACGTTTTCTTTCAAGTACATTTACTCTGATATACTTCTTGCATATCTAATCCTATCTACGTCTGTTCTTCAGAGGATCCAGACTAACGCACACATTTGCAAGCACGTCTTTAGCTGTACCCACCTTAGTATCTCTGAATTAAGACACTGTCCTGTATTTCATCATCCCTGATCTATTCTTCCACATACAGTAACTCTCAATTCTATCCGCTAGCTTCCTATTCCACAATGAACTCTTTCCCTTTCATCCATATTCTATTCTTCTATACTTCCTCACAGAATGTTTACTCATTGTTGTTTAAAGATTTTTATTGAAGTGCAACATATATACTGAAAAGTGCACATATTTATCACTGAGTTTCAACTGAACTAGCTCCCAAATCAAGATACAGAACATCATCAGTAGCCCAGAACCCTCTTTCTAATCACATCCTGTGTCCCAAGGGTTACCATGATTCTGGCTTCTAAAAGTACTTATTGCTTTTTGCCTATTTTTCTTCTCTATACAAGTGGAACCATATAGTATATAGTTTTTTTTTAATATTTAGCATTTATTAATACATGCCGTGTTCTATAAACTGTGCCAGGAGCCTAATACACATTATCTCACTTAATTATCACCACAGTTCTACAAGGAATGTTATGATTTTCCTTAGATAAGGATGCTAACCAAAGAGTTCCAACAACACAAAAACAGAGGAAGAATCAGTCTGCAAATATCGTATATAGATCATCATGTCCTGGCAACGCTCAGCCTTGAATGCTCCAGAGCATGGCTGGTGTAGTCTGATCCACTGAGTTTCTGTCCCCTCCCAGAAGGGTGAGGCCTCTCTGGCCTAATTTTAAAGAGAGGTAAATGTTGGTTGGTACTTGCATGGGAAAATATATGTGTCATCTTCTTATATCCTTTGTTGACATCCATCGAAAATGGCATCCACTTCTCCCATATGAAACCCCAGCCTTGAATATACAAATCTTCATTTGAAGGCAACAGACATGTTCACAAATAAGTGAGATCTATTTAAACAATAGGGTTTTCCATTAAAAAACATTGTAAAGAGATGACAAGAAAATATTTACACAAATCTCTGTTTGCTTCCTTTCCTGCAAAGTTAAATCCCTGTAATGTGCAAAGTTCATCCCTTTCTCCTTAATGAGCCATCGTGTATAACACATTGAGAACAATAAGAGATGCCCTTCTTCTGCTATTGTTAGTTTTTGAGCCAGGATTTGACTAACTTTAGAATCCATTTGTAAGTAACACACAATCTCATGAATGCCTTCGGGGTAGCTATTACAAACATTTTAATAAATTAATAACCTTAAAATGTTATCCGAAATGTTAGCATAGTTTAAGAATAATTTTATAAAATTTAATGCAGTATTTAATAGTATTCATCCTGTGTGGACACATTTATTTGTTCTCTATTCAGTTCTGGTGCAGCCTACTTGGTTAATCTTAAGTGTGTAAGAGGAAGCATGATTTGTCAACGAAAGATTTTTTAAAATGACTTTATTTTAGGTTTGAGTTTTGTGACTAAAGATATATTATTATTATATGCATTGGAAGTTAACTGCTTATCACACCATCCAAAGTAAAAATATGTTTTATTACCTTCTTTTGGGAGTTCTTCCATTTTCCTCTTTAGATACCCAATCAGATTAGTTCTGCTTTGTGTATTTGGGTTTGTTGTTTTTTTTTAAGATTTATTTTATTATTTATTTATTTATTTGGCTGTATGCGGTCTTCGTTGCTGAGCGTGGGCTTTCTCTAGTTGCGGCAAGCGGGGGCTACTCTTAGTTGCAGTGAGCAGGATTCTCATTGAGTATATAGGTTTTTGTGTCTGGCTTTTTAAACTCAACGATACGGTTGTAAGATTCATCCCTATTTTTGCTTATAATTGTAGATAGTTTACTCTCAATTCTCCAATGCTTTAGAATATGTGAATATATCATAACTGACATATATTCTATTGTTATAGACTTTTCAATAATTTCCAATTTAGCACCACTACAAATAGCACTGCTATGAATGTTCTACTATATGTCTTTTTAGGAATGTATGTGCATAGTTCTATTTGGTTTACATAAGAAAGAACTTACTGGGTCATATGTCTTGTGTATGTTAACTCTAGTACACGCCGAGAAACGGTTTTTCAAACTGTGCCACTTACATTCCCATCAACAGCCTTTGAGAGTTCCAGTTGCTCCACATCTTTACCAAGATTTGGAATTGTCTCTCTCTTTTTTTTTTTTCTTTCTTTCTTTCTTTCTTTCTTTCTTTCTTTCTTTCTTTCTTTCTTTCTTTCTTTCTTTCTTCCTGTTGGGTCTTAGTTGTGGCTGGCAAGCTCCTTAATTGTGGTAGACAGTTTCCTTAGTTGCAGCTCACTGGCTCCTTAATTGTGGCTCATGGGGTCCTTAGTTGTGGCATGTGAACTCTTAGTTGTGGCATGAATGTGGGATCTAGTTCGCTGACTAGGGATTGAACCCAGGCCCCCTGCATTGGGAGCACAGTCTTAACTGCTGGGCCACCAGGGACCCATTCTGATGGCTGTGTTCATTGTGCATCTGCACAGTTGTGTAGGTACTTAGATGGATCTCTAGTTGCTTTGTTTCTGATGCATTATATCACAGAGGGTGATTTCTATTGATTCTTATTCTACTTCTCTGTTAAGTTCTACTTGCCTTTGGATCAGGAATGTCACTAATTTTGTGTCTTTCTGGTATGAATAGAAAAATGGTCATCTTCCATTCCTCCTCCAATTCTTTGCAGTCATTGACGGATAAGGTGCTACTTCCTAAAGCAGCACTTTAGTTTATGGATCAGTGATGCAAATTTTAACACCTTACAGTAACCTGAATGTGTTCTTTGGAAATGATCTGCTAGGACAATTCCTTGCACTTAGAGCCACAGCCACCACATGCAGGCTGGCAGAAATGCAATATTCTCCTACTCTTGCCCTGAGGCTTACCAATATAAGAGGCTCATTCAGGTGGTTTCCAATTCTGTCGGCTTTGCAAGGATGGGTGACTTCTCTTTCCTCTCCTTTCTACCCAAGCCCCATAAAATTTTTGATATCTCAGAGTGTAGAATTTAGTCATGTGTACACTAAATGTACCCAACTTTGTTTCCAAAAGGACTCAAATTCATTTTTTTTTCCAAAACATCAAATATCAATAAAACCTTTATTTGCAAGATATTATCATCCCTAGCATTCAAATTTTATCTCCAGAATTGAAAGACTTTCAGAAATAGGTTTCTGAAATCTCTTGTGTCCCAGTTCTTTTTCTTATCACCCAACTGATCCCTAATTCTATACGCCTTGATTTCAGAGTGACAAATACAAATTCTACATTTTGGCCAGAGTTAGCAAAAAAAGAGTACAAAAAAAAAAAAAAAAAAATGAGGACGTGCAGGTGTTCCTCATGGTTGCATAACTTATTTTCATGACCCCAAAGCAATAACATATACTAATAATCAAATGATTACAGACTAAGTTCTGCTCTTGTCCCAATATTTTTTTTACCCACAATCATCTTTACTACTGCAGTAAGTGCAGGCTATGTGCTTGGAGAGGATTTATGCAACCATACAGGAAGAATTATTTTAGCAGGCTGACACATGTTTCTCTTCCCAAGGAAAACACACATGATTTATAACTTTTAGAGTTTCATTTCTTCAGATTGTTTTTCCAAGAATAAGTGACTAGATGATTATTAACAATCCTCCCAACTCTGCATTTTCATGATTCAGCACTTGGCAAGATCCCTAAAGGATGTAAACTTATGTTTTGTTTATTTGATATATTTTATAGTCCTCAAAACATTTGGCCCATGTCAAGGGCTCTTAATATATTTCATTTTAGTTTTAGTTTTTAAGAAAATAATTACTAATACTTAACAATTGCAGAATTAGAGACTGAAAATTCTCTTTAAAAGTAACATTTAAAGCCCTTATAAAAGGAGTCAACAATTTTAAAAGTGATCTAGTAAGACAGAGTATCAATAGATAATAACAGCCCCCACAATCACCACCACAACAATAATAGTAAAATGTGAGCTTGACCTGTCTATGATACAGTATTATTACTAGCAGTTACACCAATTCCTAATGATTCATCATAAGTCCAGTACTTTTCCATAGATACTAGTTGCAGTTGTTGAGTATGATTATCTGTAATTAAATGAAATATTAATCCCTTCAGTTGATATAAATACAATGTCCTCAGAGAACAGAGATCAGGGAGAGAAAGGAGAGGAAAATATAATGAAAACAAAACATTTTCCAGAATTCCCCATAAAAATAAAATTGTAATTTTTGACAAAAATACTGTAATGGGCAAATAGAAGAATAGGTGAGTTTTCCAAAAGGTGCTAAATGTGAGTGGAATTATTACATGTGAGAAAGGAGAAGAACTTGACGAGAGAGGAACAGAGAGTGGAGGAAATGAATCAGTGAGATGTAGACTACATGATCTACAATGGGCTCCTTTTCCCCCCAGCTTGTATTATGACAGGTTTCTAAATGCATAGACAGTATGGCATTTGGGGGTTTATGTTTGGGAATATAATCTGCTGAAGACCTGGGATTTTCACCCTGATGATCACAGCAGAATGAGTAAATTCCAGAATCTCACAGAATTTGTGCAGTAGATTCTGGGCTGTCACAAAGCCTTGGACATTGTAGTTAGGTCAAGTTTAACCAGATGCCCAAGGGCAGGAGGGTTCTAGCTGACGTCTAGTTATAAAAGTAATCACTACAGTACTAAACCCTTACTAAGACATGGTGGTTGTCTATGAGGATTCAGAGTTGCACAGCATATGGGATATGGCAGATTTGACTGTACTTACGTCAAATAATAGTACCTATGACTACTTTCTACCCAATACTTCTTAAGGAAAAGAACTGTGTCTTACTCATATATATCACCTGAAGTTTCCAGCACAGAGATGAATAGGTGTTTGATAATGAATTCTTGTGAAATTCACTTAAATGAGCCTGACATTTAATGGAGATATAATGGAGAGATGTAGTGGAGAGAAGATTGCTTTGGGGATCTGAAGACCTAGTTCAAATCTTGGCTTGGGGTAAAATTAAGCAAGTTTCTTAGATTTTCTGAATTTTAGTCTTCTCAATTGCAAGATGGTTTAATATTACATTTCTCAAAGTGTGTTAAAATGAGACTATAAAAGTACCAATTAAATAATAGGCATATGAATGCAACATACATGTTTAATTTACATTTCATTGTCAGGCCTTCAAAGGTTGCAAATCTTTTACACTAAAATTCAGTAGGGTAAAGACTATTTTTCTTATATATAGAACAATCCTTTTGCTTAATTTTGTATGGAAAACGGGCCCCTGTGAAAAGAGGCTCCATGAAATCTTTATGTGAAGTTTTCATCATAGTTTTTAGTATATCTATATACAGCTTTTGGTGGCAACACTCATCTCTGAATGGTGAAATAACTATAAATGTACATAGTTCTTTTTCTGTGTAAAATGAAACAACTATTACTACCATTCAAAAGAGTAAATTTTTATTTATACTGATAGTAAGGAAAAATTCTATTAAAAGTGTCTTTGTCACTAGTTTTTGTAGTAATATAATGTTTGCATAAAATACCTGGCATTATTTGCCCACTATTTTCATAGAAATTCAGAATTCCGAGCTAACTTTACTGTTGCTATTAGCACTATATCCCCTCAGTGGCTATGACCTCCTTAAGCTTCTAGAGGAAAAGCAAGGATAGAAATTGCTCAGCATTGCAGAATCTTGGGAAATTTTAAAGGACTCATGATGATTGTTGCAACATGGAATGAGGAAATGGTACATTTTAAGCCCAACTCAAAACTATAAATTTTTTCAAATCTTTATATAGGTTAATATTTATTTTTCTATGGCAATATCTTTTTCTTATACTCTCTTCTATACCACAACAGTCCACAGCCAGTGATTCCTGGCAGGGGAATTTCAGGAGGGAGAGAGATTGAACATCCTCAGAGAGCTCATTTAGTAATTGTATATTTTTCTCATGAGTCCTTGGTCCTTGTATCATAAAACAAGCACCAATGAGCAAGAAAACAATCCCCACATAAATCCAAGAATTCCTTGCATTTCGACTCTCAAGATTTTGCTTCCTTGTAAAGATATATTTTCTAGAACATCAGATAATATAAATCCTACAGATCAAATTGGGGAAAGATCTAATATCACAAAAGTTTTAACACATATGATATCAAAAGCACAAGCAACAAAAGGAAAAAAAAACAGATAAATTGGACTTCATCAAAACTAAACACTTGTGCATAAAAGGACACTAACAACAGAGTGAAAATGTGACCCAATGGAATTGAGAAAAATATTTGCAAATCATATATATATAAGGGGTTAATATCTAGGCTATATACGGAACTCTTACATCTCAACAACAAAGCAAACAACTCAACTTAAAAATGGGCAGAGGACTCAGACATTTCTCCAAGGAGGATATACAGATAGCCAATAAGCACATGTAAAGATGCTCAACATCTTTAGGGATCGTTAGGGAAATTCAAGTCAAAACCAGCTTAAGATACCCTTTCATACTCATGAAGATGGCTATAGGAAGGAAGAGGAAAGAAAGAAAGAGAAAGAAAGAAAGGAAGAGTCAAGGAAGGAAGGAAGGAAGAAAAGAAACAGAGCAGGAGAGAAGGAGGGAGAAAAAGAGGGAGAAAGGAAGGGAGGCAGGCAGGGGGAAAGAAGGAAGGAAAGGAGGGAGAAAAAGAAATTACATGTTGATAAGAATGTGGAAAAAATTGAAATCTTGTGCATTGCTAGTGGGAAAGTAAAATGGTGCCTCTGTGGGGGAAAACAGTTGGGTGTTTCCTCAAAAGATAGAATTGCCATATGATCCAGCAATTCCACTTCTAGGTATATTCCCCAAATAATTGAAGGCAAGGGCTTAAATAGATATTTGTACACCAACAATCATAGCATTATTCACAATTCACATTCAGACTATTATTCACAATAGCCAAAAGGAGGAAAAGACCCAAATGTCCATCTAAAGATAAATGTTTAAACAAAATATACATACGTACGGCGGAATATTATTCAGCCTTAAAAAGATAAGAAATTCTGACACGTGGTACAACAGGGATGAAGATAATGCTAAGTCACATAAGCCAACTGCAAAGGACAAATATTCCACTGACAGTAAACACCTAGAGTAGTCAAATTCATCGCTGCAGAAAAATTGAAGGGTGAGGATCAGAGGCTGTAGGGGAAAGGGGAGTGGGGAGTTATTGTTTAATGGGTACAGAGTTTCAGTTTGGGAAGCTGAAAATGTTCTAGAGATTATATAGTGGTGATGGTTTCACAGCGATATGAATACACTTAATGCCACTGAACTGTAAACATAAAATTGTTAAGATGGTACATTTTGTTATGTATATTTTATCACAATAAAAGTAAGTTTTTACACAATAGGGAATGCAGGTGACCCCTGACAAATAGATAAATGATAGATAGATGATAGATAGATGCATAGATAGATGATAGATAGATAGGTAGACAGATAGATACAGAGGATTTTTATAATTATATAGAAATTTCCCAACTTGAATTAAAAAAACACAGATAGGGCAGCCTTGAATTCAAACTTAAGTTTCATAAGTTGGGAATCCAGTATAGCTTATCCAAATTCCATTAACTATTCCTCACCTACGTGTACTTAACATATAGTACTTTCAGACTATCTCTGTCCTGGGCTGCTATGTTCCTTGCTATTCGGGCTCAATAAAAAATCTCAAAGTTATGTTAGAATTAGGCTGGAGGACATTCTGAACAGTCAGAGGCAGACACAGTACAATATGTATAAATACAGCTGATTCACTTTGCTGTACAGTAGAAACTAACACAACATTGTAAAGCAATTATACTCCAATAAGGATATATAAAAAATAAAGTAAATAAAATAAAAGCAGGCAAAAACTATATTGTATAGAACAGGGAATTATAGACATTATTTTGTAATAGCTTTTAATGGAGTATAATCCATAAAAAATACTAAATCACTGTGCTACATACATGAAATTAATATATTGTAAATTAACTATTCTTCAATAAAAAATATAATTAAAAAAATAGAAAATCAACCTTAAGCTATTTGATAAAGATAAAAAAAGTAGAAATTCAATCTCAGTTATTACATCTAGAGAACAAGTAGGGGAACGTAGTTAGGAGGAAAAAGAAAGGACCAGAAGCTGTGGTTGCCAACACAGATGACAAGGCAAAAGAATATGTCGTTCAAGAAAGGTGGTTTGTTGGTTTGGTGCTTATATTTTTATGCACCCTTCCAGTACTAGCTTAAGAACTTGGGAAAACTGAAGCTCAGGCTCAAGTCATCCTTTAAGCCACTTATCGGTAGCTGGGGAAAATTGAGTTTAAAGAGGCAGTAATTAACACTTTATTCTCTTAATTTCTTTCAGTTGTCTCTATTTTGTTGCATTTCTTTTTAATTGGGCATAGTATAGAACTAAAGAATAATTTGACTTTTAAACCATATTTATTGAACAGCATTTTATTTGTATATCCCAACTTTCTCCACCATTCCAGATGCAAAAAATAACACCAAAAACGTTGTGTTCAACTTATGTGATCCAATGTTGATTATCCAATCCTAACCTAAGGCAAGTAGGCTTGAGTGGAACCATGGAATTAATTAAAGAAGGAATACGTGTAGTGCTGGAATTTGCTATCAGACAAAAAAAAATTGCTTTGAGGGATTAGTTCTTACCAGTGAATGCTGTGGTCCATGTTGGCAGCCTAAAGAGTTTGACTTGGCAAGTTCTGTGTTTTAAGATAATGTTAATCACTATGACCCCAGACAGACCATGTATTCTCCAGTTTGCCACAATTCCTATGACCTCCTGCTGATGGTACTGAGCTGTTACATGTATTTTTCTAACCTATTTGGTCACCAAATATGACTATCATTATTGTGGTAGATCCTTGACATAGTATGAGGATATGGCTAGAGATTTGGCAAGTTCTCAAAGCCCAGCATACTTCAGTAGCAGACCTCAAGGAAGGGAACACAAAACCGTACAGATGTGGTTCATGGTCAGTTTAGCGCCATCGTTGCCTAAGGGACATGCTCCCCACACACCAGATTCGAAGCCCCTGTACCAGATTCATTGTTACTGGCAGAAAACGACAAATAATGCTGTAGGGTTTGTATGTATTTATTTTTGGTTCCCATCTCCCCACTTATTTTTTTATAGAAATTTTTAAAGAACAGTTTTAGATTTAGAGAAAAATTGAGAATATGTTACAGAGAGTTCTCATTTCCCATATATCCCACACCCAGTTTCCACTATTATTAACATCTTATATTAGTAGGGTACATTTGTTTCAATTGATGAACCAATATTGATACATTATTGTTATGAACTGAATGTGACTCCCCAATGTTGAAATCCTAGCCCCCAATGAAACGTTATTAAGATGTGGCGCCTTTGGGAGAAAATTAGGTATGAGAGTAGAACCCTCTTGAATGGGATTATTGCCCTCAGGAAGAGAGATGTGAGCTTGCTCAGGCTCTCTGCTTCCTGCCATGTGAGAATACAATCAAAAGTTGGCAGACTGCAAACAGACAGAGGATCCTCACTAGAACTCCATCATGCTGGCACAGATTTCCAGCCTCTAGAACTGTGAGAAATAAATGTCTTTTTTTTTTTTTTTTATAAACTACCAAGTACATGGTACTTTTTAATAGCAGCCTGAACTAAAACAATTAATATTAACCAAAGTCCACACTGTATTGCTATTTTCATAAATTTTACTGAATGTCCTTTTTATGTTCTAGGATCAATCCAGGATACATTACATTTCGTTGTCATGTCTCCTTAGACTCCCCTCAGATGTAACAGTTTCTCAGAATTTTCTTAAGATGAGCTTGGCAGTTTTGAGGAGCACTAGGCAAGTATTTTGTAGAATGCCTCTCTATTGTGATTTGTCTGTTTTTCTCATAATTAGACAGGGATCAGGGGATTTTAGGAGAAAGACCACAGAGGTAAAGTGCCATTTTCATTATAGCATTGCATTCTGTCAACACCATTTATCACTGTTGCTGTTGACTTTGACTGATGTAGTGTGTTTCAGGTTTCTCTACTGTGAAGTTACTCTTCTTCCTCCCCCTTCCATACTGTATTTTTCGGAACCAGGTTACCATATGCTGCTCACACTTTAGGGGGGCATAGTTATTCATCAGCTCCTTGGGGAAGAGGTATCTATGAAAATAACTTGGAATTCTGCATGAGAGGTTTGTCTCTTCTCCATTTGTTTATTGACTCAGTTATTTATATCAGTATGGATTTAAGAGTATTTGCTTTTTATATGGGGTGGTATATATTAATACTACTTTATTTTGTTCTCAATTTGTTCCACTTTGGGCCATTTTTCCAGGTTTCAGTTGGCTCCTGTTCCTCTTTGACATACTCTCACCAATTTTTTTTTTTTTTTTTGGAGAAAGGCACTTCCTTACTCTCTGATGCTGGGAAGATGCTCAAGATTCATCTTGTATGTTTCCTTACCCAGTCCTATGAGCAGATATTCCTCCAAGGAGCCCTGGTTCATTTTTTTAGAAAATGGTTTTAGGAACCAAGAAGTCAGTGCTAGGTGTGCTTGCTGCTGCTAGTGTCATTGCCTCTAGGTCCTTCCTGACAAAGGAAGGAAATCTGTGTTTACTAACCTATTTATATACACATATCCATAAATACTTCTACTGTGTCCATCTGTATCTCTATTAAGCTAAAAATGAATTCACACTGATTTCTCCATCTCTAATTCATTCAGACATGGATGATTTTAGCCTCCTCCTTTTGCTTATCTGAAAATTTCCACCGTAACAGTGAAGAACCTGGCTCTCATTAGCAGCCATCCATTTGTTTACATGTTCAAGGAAATTGTTGAGTTACAGATGTAACAGTATCAAAATTGTCAGCCCATACCCCTTCCTGCCATAGAGTTTTCAGAAGTCAAAATTTTAAAAGCTAAATCTATAAAAGCTAATGTACTGTTATGCATAAAGCAAGTATAAAAATAGCATTTACTCTATTCTTATTCTTATCCACACAGAGCATATCATATTTTAAAATCAGAGTTTATGTACCTTTGTTCACTATAAAATCTGGTCAAATTTTTAAATAATTGGAGAAGATATAGATTGGAAAACACACAGCTTATTTAAAATCTATGTAACATTACATGTGAAAGATGTTCAAGTTCCAAAAAGTAGGTGATATTAACTTTTATCTCTATTTTGAGAAAAAGAAAATAAAACTGAGAATTTTAGTAAACCGGGAGAATGAAAATATTCCCTCAGAAAAAATGTAGTGCTAGACAAGGAACTTATAAGGAGAAGTTAGAGTCTTTTTCATATTAGTACAGGGGTCTGACTCAAGCTTTACAGGAGGATCTTGTAAATATGAGATTTGTTTTAGCATCCAGATATATAATTGTGAATGGAATCAATAATAACAAAATTTCACTTAAGAAAATTTTGGAATTAACTGTTGGTGGAGGGGTGATTCACATGCCATGATGAGGCTGCTGAAGACCTCTGAGACCTGAGGAGAAACAAGTTGTCACTTTAATAAAACATGTCTCTACATGGGATTCCTGTAAAGGGGCATGGTGAATACCCATGGAAGCATAAAGAAGTAAATCTAGGCAGAGGTATCTACATTTAGAATGTGTTCCCATAAACATTTTATTCAGGGGAACACTGAAAATATAAATGTGAAGGCATTTTGAAAAGCATGGGATGAATGGCAGAAGTGGAAACAATCACATCAGAACATGATTAAAACATGAGCTAAACCGTGCCCATGAAATAGAATCGCTAGATACATTAAAAACTTATCTTCAGCCCAGCACCATGATCTTTTACAAAGCTATTAGAATGTTCCTCTAGATAAAGTCAGAAGCAGATTTTGGCTGGAAATAGCTACAAATGGTTCCCCATCTTAATTCTCCAACATGCTATGATTTTAAGTCCATTTATCATTTTGCCAAATAATGTTTAAAAGTCTTGTAACAATAATATTTATCCAACTTGATTTTTATGTATGGGAATGTGAAGAGCACAGAAAGCCCTCTTTCTCTACTCATTAAGAGTTGGGTTCTTTGACCCTCAAGTAATCTTTTGGAGAATTTCTGATTGCCCCATCTGTAAATCTTGTGGGAAGTAATAAGCCTGCTATTTGCTTGTTACAGGAAAAAATTCCCTATTTATTGTCTGTGATCTTTGCAAACTCAGCAGATGGTTACCAAACTTGAAGCTGCCCACCATCTTTTTAAGCGGGTAATGGGGAAATCGTTATCTAAGCTTTCTTTTGTTACTGCAGGGTTAATTCAATCTTAAGCAACTTTTTTTTTAGCTGTAGGGTAATGGGGAAATGGTTATCTATGCTTTCTTTTGTTATTGCAGGGTTAATACAATCTTAAGTAACTTTTTTTTAGCTATATTACTACCACAAGCAAAAATCAAAATAGTTTTTTATCCTTTCTTCTGAAGTTTTCAAACATAGCCTGGATAGCAAAATAGATCTATTACAGTAAAAATAATTACCTATTGATACTTATTTACTAAAATCTTGAGAACAAAAGATTTTGCTTAGGTAACTTCAACCTTTGAATCTATTTTCTGATGCTTATCTAGCAAAAAAAAAAGGGCAATTATGAAAATTACTTGATTTGTTTGTCGTATGTACAATGTGTGTGTTATAATATTTTACACAATTCAACTTTAAGTAAGCATTTTATTATCTCTCCATACTTTTTATTGTGTATATCTGTATATTTACATTTGTGTTTCTATTTGGAAAAATTTGATGTGTATTTTATAATCCACACAAAGGGATTAAATGTATAGGGTAACAGATTGCATGCTCAACTTTGTGTCTAAGTCTGTGTCTATACAAGAAACACATGTCTACATACATACTTTACTAACATCATTGAAGCAAAATAAAACAAAATTTTCAATTCCGCAAGTTTATAGGCTTTTCCTTCTCTCTCACTCTTGTTCTCATATCCTCTCCTCTCTTTTTCATTTTTCCTTTTTGGCTTATTTACATGATGCTTAATCTTCAATATGATCCACTTAATTGCCTTTTTGATGGAATATTTTGTTGTCTTATAGACAGTGATAATATAGATGAGAGAGTGAGGAAAATCATTTGGCATATTTTAAAACTGATAAAAATGGAATTAAGAGGTAGATTTTTAAAAATATTTGTTATGAAGATTAACCAAATTGGTGCGGATGTCTTTATTTTGCCTTCAGGGTTGGACACTGGTCTTATTAAGGATGTGTACTTATCACATTAAGAGGTTTTGTATAAGACTGGGAGTTTTTTGATGATTCAACCCGCAAATGATGCTAAAAAGCCCCCAAGATCAGATTTTTGGGTTGCTTTGTGTGGCTTCCTATTTCTTTTTGGAAAGAGACCCAGGAAAAAGAATAGCTTATAATGCTCACCATTTAAAATGAAGGGAATCTGAATCCTGGTTTTTTTTTTTTTTTTTTCAATTTTTTAATTCCAAATCTAAGCCCTTTAGAGCTTTCCATAGTCCATTTAGCATAGCTTTATCTGTTAGTACTTGTTCTTTTCTAAGCCAAACTCCTGTCATACTGAAATTCTTTCACTTCTCAAATCACACAAATTACTTCTCCCTTGCCTTCTAGACCACTTTTCCCCATGCTTCCTTCTTCCCTTTATGTGGCTAACTCCTACTCATCCTTCAGACTCTAGTTTAGATTTTCTCAGGGAAGCTTAGGCTACTTAAGTTAGATAACTCCTTGCTATCTGCTTCTGAAGAACCCTGTATCTCTCCCATCATCATTTTATTAAAATCATTTGTTTATTACCTTTTTTATTCACTGTGTATGAGATCCACAAGATGACTACAAAGGTGGGTAGGACAAGGGAACCTGAATTTGAAGAGGAGACTATGGAAATGAAATTTAGGCAGACCTCTGAGGAAGAGGAGGCCCTACAGCAGGGCCAGAGAAGATCTATTGGCAGGGAGAAATTAACTCTAAAGGGAAACAATGTTTCTAAGAACAGAAACTACTGGAGTTGAATTTTCAGTTGGTTCCTGTGTGTGCATCTTTTATTAACTCTATTATGCTGCACACCTTTGCATTAACGTGCATTGGGAATTAGGAGAGAATGGGCTTTGCCCCACACCACTGATCATGTTGACTCAGAAAGGAAATGGGAGTTGCAGGTATCCAGGGTGATTGTAAGGAGCTAAATGACATGAGAAAAGTAGATTGCAGTGTGAACTAACAAATGAGAAAGTAAGAGAGGACTCTTTTCCTCACCCCAAATTGTGGAGCTTTAAAAAAGGGGGGGGGGGAGGCTTATAAAACAGCAATAGTAAATGAGCTGGGAGGTGAATAAATGTTAATCAAAGACCTAAGATCCTTGTCTTTTTTTTTTGGCACATGGGCTTAGTTGCTCGGTGCCATGTGGGATCTTCCTGGAGCAGGGATTGAACCTCTGTCCCCTGCATTGGCAGGCAGATTCCTAACCACTGCACCACCTAGGGAGCCCTTGTTGTTTCACTAGAAATGTAAAGTTAAGAACTCATAAATTGGATTTCTTAAAACTGTGGATTGTTACTTTTTATTATTTCTGGGAAGTTTTCAACCATTCACTTTTAAATGTTGACCCTTTCCTCTCTCATCTGCTTGTAAAAAAATCCAGTTGGACACCAATAAGACTTTATCCCTGACTCCTCTATGTCTTTGTTTCTATTTTTCTTTCCAATTTACTACTTCTTTATCTCTCTGATTTAAATTCCAGATAAAGTTCTTTGGGTTTATTTTCTAATCTCCAATTTCCTTTTCAGCTGTGTCTAATCTGTTATAAAACTCATTCACTGAGTTTTTGTTAGAATGTGTTTTTACTTTTAAGAGTTTTGATTTGTTTTCAGACATGCTCAGACTTTAAGCATATTTAAAACTTTTTTGCCTCAGATGTACAGTTTTCCTCAATTAGCTGAGAAGTACCTTATAATGTGTACCCTCTTGCCTCTTTCACTGAGTGCCCAGCTGTGTTCAGCTGTACAGACACCTAGGCTACCTGTTGAAAATCTGAAGTCACCCATATTAGCAAAATGATATACAGTGGGGAGTTGAGAAAATTTCCATCATTCTATGGAACAGACTACTGATTGTAACCTATCTCTGGAAAGGAGTTATATTTTTCTGCAAATAAAGGTTGGTAAGTTTCCACTTAATATATAAAATACTAAGGGGAAGAATTTATGTTTTCTGAATCAAAATATGATTTTTAATATAAATGAATAAAAAAATAAATCTTAAACCTACCAAAGAAAAACAGACAAACCCCTGATGACATTGACAATGAATTTTATTTCAAATGTTTTATAGTTACATTCATATTTTCATACTCTCAAAAATAGCAGAAAGAGGCTCTTTGGGAACACATAAAAGCATCTTAAAGTAAAAAATAAAGTTTATGTTAAAATACACAATAATTTAAATAAAATTATGAGAATCTAACTTCAGAATAAATAAGAAATAGCAAGAAATTATTTTATTCATATTGCCTGGTGCATTTTTGCTGTTTTGAGAAAGTCATAACTCAGGATTCAGGTAATTCATCTCAGTACTGCACAATAAGGCTTGCAGTGATGAGACCAGACCAGGCATATCAAAAGCAGAATTGCCAGGCAATTAAAATTTCAGATAAATAATGAGGTACTTATGTTAAAAATTATTCATTGTTTCTTTGAAAGAAAAATTAACTAGATGTCCTTTTTGGTTTTTTCTTTCAGTTTGCAAAATCTGAGAGCTATGATCATAATATAACAACCTTGATCAAAATAGTTCTGTAATACAAAATCACTTAATATATAAAATAAATTCACTACCATCATTATACTCTTACTAACAATGCTTTTTTCCCAGTTCTCCAAGTTCACGCACAAACAGTACTATATTTGAGGCTCAAATAAATATATAAATAATAAATAAGTTAATAAGTTACACTTGAAAATAACTTATATAACTGAATAAAAGTTAAAGTGCTTCCACATGACCTCACATCTCTGTGAGGCAAAATGGTGGCTGATACTTTTTCTCCAGTTTGGGAATAAAGAAGAAACTGAGGCACAGTTGAACAGAGACTCATGAATCCTAGCCAGCAGACTAGGGTTGCAAGATTTAACAAAAAACAAAAACAAAAAACAGGATTTACAGCTAAATTTGAATTTACGGTATACAATGAATAATTTCTCAAATATAAGTGTGTCCTACATGGAACAATGTACATGGGACATTGAAAAAATATTCATTGTTTTACTTAATATTCAAATATAACTGGGCATCCTGTGTTTTATCTGGCAACCCTACACCAGATCCACACAGTACATGAGGCATTGAAGTAGATTTGCTTGAAGTTTCATGGGCATTTTTACCAGGGAATTCTTGGAAGCAATGGAAAATGGGGTTCTGGTTATTTTCTTTTTTCATGCGCCTTGCTGCTCAGCTCTGAAAATAAATAAAATAAAATAAAAAGTTTAAAAATTACTAATGTTCTAATAAGGAGGAGTGTATGGTTCTTGAAAATACATTTATTATAGAAATTAAGGTAGTCTTAGATATTCGTGTGTTAGAAATACTCTATATTTTCAATTATAAATAGAGAGATCAGATAAGTTATATAAACCAGCACACTTCTGCGATTGAGAGGGAGTCATACTAATGACACAGGGCACAGGCATATATCCACACTGCCCTGGACAAACTGAGATGTGTGACCTCCCAATCATGAGTACAGCAAACTCACTAGTGATGCTATTTTTTTTTTAATCAAAAAGGCAGATACTTAAAAGAAAATTTGCAGCAGCAGCAGGAAATTTATAGGTTGACTCTTGGACTGTATGTCACAGGATAAATAAAGAATCTAAATTTTTTTTAAAAACTTACCTCTTCAAAAATATCTCCACAACCTTCTGCACCCACTTTTCCTTGGGGTCTAGGCAGACCTCTTTTCCATTGACAAGCTTAACACTGAAATGAGAGAGATATGATTAAAATCAAATGTAATGGGTTTCCAGCATTCCTTTGCCATTCAAGTCTTGGTTCCTTAAGTACAGGCATAAAATCTAAGTCCAAACTAATTTTTAGCTGTGAGTCATGGAGGGTACCATACTTAAATGCCATGGAGACAAAGAATCTTTCCTTTCTGTTTTGCTCACGGTGTAATCCTAGTACCTAGAACTTTGTTGAATTCTTCCACCTTCCTCAATTCTAGGTTTACTAAAGTAAAATATCTAATCACTTTTGAAATTACTTACATGATTTCTGAATGTTCGCAGTGTGGTCCACTCTCAATCACTCTCAATTCTTTGATAAATTTGGGGTGGAAAGGTGTGGAGTGTGTCTTTATGCATTGGCATCGAAGTTCTGAACTCATTCTTGCCAGAACTGCAGCTGTGAAAAAAAAGAAAAAAAAAAAAAAAAAAAACAGCAGTTAAGGATTTATTTCAACAACAGGCACAGCTCGACTAACTTAGCGCTTGTTAATTCCAGTGTGATCATTTGGTGACTATGTGTTTGGTAAACATCACATCTTTAGCAAACGTATTCCTGAAATCGATGGCTGGATATTCTCCTAGCCCCTGACCTCAGTTTTTGTCTTTATGTTAAAAGCAGTCGTTCCTGACAACATTGAATGACATAAAGACTTGGAGTTGTCTTTGGGCAATGTTGACATCCTCATGGTACTTTTTCTGCTACTTTACATTGCATAATCCTCTGTGATACCGCAATGCTATTTATGGTAGGCAAACTAAAATCCACCAACAGGGAAATTGCCTTCAGGAAGAATTAATAGAATTATATGCGAGCTGCACAGAGATTGTCTTATATATTAGCAAATCCTTCATGTTTAAGAGTATATATATATACCATATAAAGTGTTTATGGTATATATTTATATATATATATGCACATACCACAAACATTCTAAACTGTATTCATTTCATAAGAGGGATCCCAATAAGGTTTATAATCTGTCTTTAAGCCAAAGAGCAAATGATAGTTGTCTGAAGCTCATCAATTAAATAGTACATGGAGTCAAATTAACTGAGCTACTTTACTCAATATTAATAGATAATATGGGTAAAGTAGACTCTAAGTGATAGATTTATGTTAAATATATGTATACTACAGAGTACGAATGATAGTAACAGAATGTCTATATAAATCAACCTTTATAATTTCTAAATAATTTTCAATTATATTATATTGATACAACCTAAAAAATTAAAACTTCAATTTAACATTAAATGACTACATGATGGTTTTCTCTTGCTGAATAAAAAAGATGTTTGTTACCAAGGCGTTCAGGATAACCTTGCTGTCTGAAGATCACATTTAGACACAGGAAACTTCTGTAGATCAGAAGGATGTGCTTACCTTCAGACAGAGCTGCAGAAAGCAGGAAAGCTGCCAAGAGAGCAACAGCCAGCTTGGAAGTCATGTTTACACGAGGTGCTTTCTTTCTGGTTTCTTCCTGGCTCTTGTCCTAGAAGGTTGTGAGCTCTGCTGTCCCAGAGGACCTGTGTCTGATGGGGCACTCCGTGGCTTTTTATATTATCGTACGAGCAGGGAACAAGTGCACCCTCATGCTTACATCATGTCAGAGGAAATTCCACAATATGCAACCATCTGCCCGCCCTTTGAGAGCAGACCTGAGTCATCTGACTCCTTTAGTGATTTGTTTCTAATCAAATTTTCAGCGTGATTGAAGTTTTATTTGATGTTTCAAATGATTTTATTGATTTTGTTTAAAAATGTTTCTTTTAAAATGTTTCAAAATATTTTTTTAAATATTCAAGCTTCTCGGTTTGATACATTATTGTCAGTGATAGTTCTTTTTATTTTTATAAATAACTTTATCATGGTTCTATCTGACAGCTGTTGGAGTAAGGTCATTTGTGATTGTTCTTTTATGGCATAATCATTTCTTGAGGTAAATTACATGTGCTATAGTGATAGAGAAGGTAATCTAGTCAACCACTTTTATTGCGGACATAATTTATGAGAAGTCCACTTCTAAGCGTTTTGGAAAGTTTCCAGGAAGCATTTCTGCTCTCACAGAGCACGTTACAACTTTTCAAAAGATTTGGCTTTTTAATGTATGTTTGATAGAGTGAAAGAGTATATCTTTCAGTTCAGTTTCATAAATATTTATCAAGCAACTTCTGAGTAATCTAGAAGATGGGTAAGACAGGAATCTAGAGATGGATAAGATGAAGTACTTGTTTCTAAAGAGTTCAGTCTATCAGAAAAAGAAAGCAATATAAGGACCAGATTATATTACAGAACAGACAAGTAGTACCAAGATGTTTATTCCAACAAGGGCACAAGGGTAGAATCTTCCATAAGCATTTTGAGCAGAGTATTGAAGTACAGAGGACTCTAATGGAGGAGGATGAAGGGAAACAGCACTTTCTAGATAGGGACGCTGTTCAAAGACACTCCAGTGATAAAATGAAGAATTGTTTATGTTCCAGGATGTGGTTCACTGGGCTTACTTGGCTGGGATGGGATGAGGTGGTACGTAGTGGAAAGCTAAGCAGTGTATGCTTAGTGGAAAGAGTATCTGGGCTTAAACCCTGGTTCAGCCACCTAATTTTTGTGTGGCTTTTAAGTTTTCTGAATTCCAGTTTCTATACCTATAAAATGGGTTTAATAACATCCACCTAGCTCATCAAGTTAATATATGTAAGCTTCCTGGCTTAACTTTTACCTGGTGAATTCCCATCTACCCCAAGAGCCATGGCTTGTGTGTCTCATTTTCATTGGATGATTGACTTCCAAACTGCAAAGATATTCCACCAAAAATTATTTCCTAAAAATCTTATTTGCCTTGGAGGATTCTTGAGAAAAGATTGGTTTCTAAAATACCAAGTTGAGCCAGATTTCAGCATGTAATGCAATAATGTAATAAAACAGAAACAATATCAATATGTTATGATTTGCTAGAATTTAAAGCTCCAGATCAAAATCTGATTGTGTTAGAGTTCAAGTTACCATTTCAGATTGAAAATCTGGCCTACAGAGTCTTAAAATCTGTGGAATTCCAGAATTCTTGAGTAAATAACTAGTTTAAATACTGATATAGGATTTAAATTAAATTCTTTGACAAAAAAAGTATTGAAAATTAAACCAAAAGTAATGATGTTTCAGAATGTGAACATTGTGGTTTGGGGAGAAAACTAACTTTGTTGAAAGATCTGTGTAGCAACCCCAACTAACTTCTTAAATATTACCTCATTTTACTTGATAGCAGGGACTGTGTTGTGTGTGTTTTTTAATTCTCACAACAGCGGGATAAGTAATAATGTCCTCATTTTGCAGATGAGGAAACTAAATAATGTCTCCAAGTTCATATATCTAAGTAGTGGTGGTGCTGATAGTTTTAGTCCTGGTCTAAAAGCACATTTTCAAAGGACAGTTAAAAGGACTTCAAGACACTGGGACACAAAACCACCTTTGTATGACTCAGTGAAGTTTCTTCGTGTCTCATGGGTCCTCAGAGATTAGTCTGGACTTCCTTGGAAAGGGAACGCTAAGGAAGGGAGCTTTCGGTAGTAAAAGTCTGCCCACCTCTGGGCAAGTACAAAATTTATAAAGAATGCAGCTCAATGCAACATCTTCCTTCTTTCCCAGGAAACTTGATAGAGCGGTGAACTTATCCACACAAGTGTGTGTGAAGGGGTAATGCCTTTCCGAAGAGGTTATTAGGTTTCTGAACAACCATGTTTCTTTCTTATTCTTCCTCTAACCAGCAGAAGACTGGAAGACAAAACAGAACCTTACATCAATTTCTGTAGTGAAGTAAATGTTTATTATATACATGTAGTTCTTACTGTTTTAAAATCTACTATTTTAGGAACTTGATTTTGTTCACTTACTTATTAATATATATTGATTATCTGCTAATGCCAGGTGTTACAGTAGGAGATGTGAATACTATGTAAATAAGATATAGTCTCTGACTTCAAGGAGTTTGCAGTCTAATGTATAACATGGACAATTAGTTACACAAGCAAGTACAATATAGTGGATGTGTATTATAATACAGATTAATTATACTACGCTCAGGGAGCAAACAAATGGGACCTCTGATGAATAGGGTTGTCTGAAGAAACAACTTTAAAACTGTGACTCGGTATTGATGATGAGTAGGCTTCAGACCAGTAGAGTAGGGAGAAGGGGTGGCTGCTTTGCTAGTGTGGGGAAAGCAAGTAAGAGGTAGTAAGATGTAAGAGAATATGGCCCAACTGAGTTCCTGAAATTGCTGAGCATTGCATGGAAAATATGTATGGAGTAAGGAGAGGACAAGTTAGGACCAGATATGAAACTAAGATCTGAATCTTAAAGAAAATTCTCAGTCTCTTTGCTTCAGTAATGCTAGTTTGTTCAGCAAAGACATATTCTCATAGGGAAAGACCCTGAAGTGATGAGTTCAGTGCATTGTCACTAGGACCCAATTATACTAGTGGTACCACTAAGACACTCAAGAGTTCTGAGGAATTGCAAACACTCCTCTACTTTTTCCTCAAGGTTGCCTTTGTATTATTGCAACTTACCTAAGCACCTCTTTTCCCTATCTATCCCTTCTCCTCACCTCTTCCCTTCCTCTTCTCTGCATCCTGACATCATCCTTAGAGGTTGAGCTAATGAGTTCCATTCAATCTACATGCTCACACTTTTCTTCATAATGGAGCATTCATTTATAAAGCAAAAGGATATCTTTGCAAATGTTGTTGATTTCTCAGTGTGTAACCTTGATGCGTTATGTCCTTAGACCCTGTTCACCAGAGGTAAGGATGGGCAAAGACCAAGCGACTAGAGGGAGCAGTATTTCTGGTCTTGTCCCACTTCTGTAAAGGTAACCCTATGAGTTATTGCATAGTAAGTAAAAGGGCTAAGTTGGGTTAAGTTAAAAAAAATGGCTAATTAACCTGTTTGAGAAATGCTGCTTCAAAATAGAGCAGAGTGGAGTCAAAAGTTTAAATGAAGAGCAAAGCTGCACATAAATACAAGTGATATTTTGTCACCCTCTAGGAATGAATGGGACTATTGACCATTAATCTGTTTATTTAAGTTCCAACCAGCACTTAACAAAGAGCACCCAGGGATCTTCACCATAGACATGGGACCAAGTCCATCATCCAGGAAAGAGAAGAGCCGAAAAAAAGAGCCAAGTCAAAGATAGGTATTTACTTTTTCCACCTTGACAAGAAACTCTTCTTCTTCCATCAAACTCCTCACAAGAAAACTGAATGTCTTTTTAGCGTGTTAATTTTTGTCCCACCACCACCTCTCCACCCCATTCCCACTTCAAATAGGTATTTCAGAATTAGGAATTTTTTTGTACGCCTAAACAAAGTTGTATTCACATAATAAAGCAAAATGTGGTGGGGAAAACATGGGCTTTGAAGTGAGATGAACTTGGGTTTGACTCTCTTACCCCTGCTGATTAACCAGGAGACGGAGAGCAAGTTGATTCTATGCTGGCGTTCCATCTGCTGCTGCTAAAATTTGAGGTGCCTTTCCCCAAACCAGTAGTAAAGTCTCAACTTTTTTCTCCCTTTGAGGAAATTAGCCTCAGCTCAACAATCCTCAAGGTTCAGAGAACCACAGACACATGCTAAACACATGTCACTGAATTTGACTTACAATGTTGTTAATACTAAGATCATAAGCATAAAATACCTGCCCCCTGAAATTTTAGTCAATAAGACTGAGTAGTTGAGTTAAAACATGTTCTTGCCTTTTACAGATAAAAAATGTTTATCTGTACTTTGTTAATATGATAATTTAATCTCCTCCAGTGCTATAGAACTTTTCAGTTCCATCTCCAAATTCAAATGTCTCCAGTTAACAATTTGTAAAAATACTATGAAAAGTTGGTCCATGCTGCTAAAAGTGTTACACCTTTTAAAGAAAAGACATTTTTCAAAGCCTTGACAAGTTAGAGAATGGAAACAGCTAAATGCTTTGGTTTTGAGCAATGTCAAGTTAGAGTAACTTAAATGTAAGGGTATGCATGGCTGTTGGACTAGGTCAAACCTGCCTTCAAGCCTGCTTCCACCACTTATTAGCCGAACAACCATGGGAAATTATTTTAACCTCATTGTCCCAGTTTCCTCATCTGTAAAATGAGAATAACCCTAATTCCACAGGATCACAGTGAGAGTTAAGTGAGGAAATATGTGAAAAATGTCAAGAGTCGTGCCTGGCACATATGAGGTACTCAATAAATGTCAGTTTTTTTCCCTCTAATCTGTCCCTTAAGTCACACTTAACTTTGCCTGGAATGGGAGAACTTTATTAAAAAAAAAAAAGTTTACCAATCAAACAGTAAAGATGTATTGACACAACAAATTTCTTAAAGCTTACAGCTAACTGCTTTTTTTTCTTCTAATTATAGAGCTTTCTCTTTTTTTATGCCTAAAAATCTAATTCACATTTAAGTGTTAAAAAATACACAGAGGATTGAGTATTGTTTTCAATTCTATCTCCCAAATCAATAAAGATTTTGAGATGGAGTTTGAAGGATGGGATTGGAGGAAGAGGCTGGTTCTGGAAACAGACATTTATTATGGACTTGGGAGATCTAAGATCAGCCTGTCTTTGGTATAAAAAAAAATTAAATGTAATTATTTTCTTGTAGTCACTTCTTTGTCTTATTTATGAAAAAAAAGTTTTATAGATTGTTTACTTCAGCCTTTATAATAAAATATATATCTTTGAAATAAATTGTTATTTGCCACTAGGACTTCTTTCATGTGAAGTAAAGATCATAGGAAATGAAATCACTTGGCAGAAAGGGAAGTTGCTGTATTAGAAATGACTGGACTTATGCGTGCATTTAATTATGCCTTGAGGTGACCAAGCCCCACACAAGCAGTTGAATCAAGGGACAGGAGATAAAAAAAATAAAAAAAGGTTTTAAAAATGTTGATTCGAGGTTGTATAATTTTATAAGTTTATTCTTCCTCTTTTCTTAAAAGTTTATTACTTTGATCTTTTGTTCTTATAGATGTGCTATTTTTAAAAGCTGAGTTGAGATGAAACTCTTAGCAATTTGAAGAAAGCTGAAAGTGGAAAAACAGATCTTATGTTGTAGTTTCTATATTTTGTTTCTCACAGTTCTCCTTTCTTAAAACTTTGTTTTGAAGTTTTTGTTTCAAAATATAAGCTTCACCTCAACTAGTTCTTTTCCCCACTTTGGCCTTAGGGATCATTGAAATATTTAAGACACAATTTGATTGGAATCCAAACTCCATGTCAGACTCTGTTAAAAAGAGCTCAACCCATCTGTGCCGTTGTTGATATAAGTCTTACTCACTTGACTGGAAATTCCACAAGGTCAGACACCATGTCTGCCTTATTTACACCGTGTGCCAGCTTCTAGCCCAATGTCCGCAGCAAACAGGTGCTCTACAAACATTTCTCAAATGCAAGTAAAAATTCCCCCGTTTCGCAGAAGTTTTCCCACCAAGCGCAATATCAACAAAAGGAAGTAAAAATGTTTATCTTTGTATATTTTTGTTAACCCTCGGGGACCATTGTTTAATTTACATGAACCCAGAAGGATCCATATGGAAACTACAGTTTTAGTTCATGCTCTCACTCAGTGGTAAAAATAGTAACAGTTCAGCCAGGCAGAAATTTCTTCCTTTGGTCAATTAACCATCCAATGCCTTGTAGGCTGCTCCTGGGCTGGGGTAAGAGGTGTAACACAGCAGGCAAGGGGAGGGGTGGAGAGCAATGTTCGGTGGCCATAAGTGACTAGCATTCACTGATGCAGGAAGCCTCTGCTGCTGCCTTCTTCCCATCGCCCATGTTTCACAGACCTTGCAGAGTCCAGAAGACCACACAGATAGTATTTCCAAAGGCCAGTGACTGAACTTGAATGGTGACCCACAGATTTAGTCTCATTAACCTTAAACGTGCTAAGACTAAACAGATCAGCTTCCCTTGTAGATATCACCGCAATGGTTCTTAACCTTTCTTATTTTAACCACTTAATCCTTTAAAAATATAAGGAAAGCTCTGTGCCCTCTCCTTACCCCTAAATCCACCTAAGCCTGAATATACAAAGTTGTGCAGTAAGTTTCAGGAATTCACTAAACTTCATTAGAAACTATTTAGGAGTAAAATCAGTAAAGGGTATATTAGAGGTAGAACACTTGAGAATAATGAGTGGATCCTGAGTTTACTGTCTCTAAGTCAAGTAAACTGAAAGAGAAATGATATTTTCTGCCCGCTGCTTGCTGTCCGCGCATAATACCTCCAGGACAGAGGCTTCAGGAAGAAATTCTTGACGTTCTCAAAAGAGAAGGTGGAGATGGATAAGGACAAGGATGAGAAGGTAGAAGAGAATCTACGTATTCAATGAGTTCAAGATATAAATGACCTTCAGTTTTCTTGTCGCCCACAGGAGGAAAGCCCAAATCCATCCACAAAGATGAAAAGTGAGTACTGCTTTCAACTGATGCAATCTCCTTAGCTAGTCTGCTGAAAGGCAGTGCCAGTGGTGTAAGGCGACTAAGATAGAGGGTGAAAGTTTATTCTTTTCACAATGCCCTTCAGCTTGCCAAATAGATATATAATTCAAGAAAAATCCATGTGATGTTTTCACATAAAAAGAAAACAAAATTAGAAAACAATTCAGATTGTGTATGGGTTTAGAGATGTGAGCCAGTCTTTCAGAATTTCCCAAACTTATGCAAATTAAGGATAGAAAACTTCTTTATCCATTTCTTCTTAATCTGGTGCCTTGTATTATCTGATTTCCAAATTGGAGACCCTTTTGTCTCTAGGCAGTTTATTTTCTCAGCTAATATAATTTGCTATTTGCCACATCTAGGGCATTCTTTTTCTTGATTATATCATGTTATCATCAAAATTAAATCCCTCCTCGTGGTCCCTAAACCAGGAAGAAGGAAATCACCACCCTCAGAATCTAGTGGAGTTTTGAAACAAAGGAAAAACTGTCCACTCCAAACCTGTTGGATGAACTTTCCATACACTTCCTTTTCCCTACCTGTGGGGGGTGAATCTGGAAAACACCACTGGCATTGTCTCCTACAAAGTTGAAGATAAAAGCAAAATGGGCAGAATGCGCAGCAGAGAGGAGAAATAGGTAAGAAGTGACACACCCAGCCAGAAAAGCAGGACCTTGAAAACACACACTAAGGACACTCATTGAGAAATGAAGCAGGTATTGGAGAGCCAAGGTTAACGGGGAGAATTAAAATGCTTTAATCTTTTCTGAGCTCAACTTACTTAGGCATTAGCGATGACTGCAGAGAGTCCTCTTTCAGGAATAATTGTGCTAACAGGACCTTATAACTTAGTACATTGTATGTTTTATTTTCTGTGGTAGGCACAATAACCCTATATTTTTGTATTATTTATTCTCTTTTAACAGATGAGGAAACAGACTCAAAGAGATTAAGCAATTTGCAGGTGGTCACCCAGCAAGTAGGAGAGAGAATTAGGATTTGAACCTAAACAACAAGTCCAGAGATTCTGTGCCACCTCAAGGAAGTTTCTCTCATGTGTCTGTAAATCTCTCAGACTTGGTTTTGAGCACATTTCCCTTCTTTCTCCCACCCTCTCCTGCCTGAGAGGATTTAGAAGGCTGGAACAGAGAAACTTAATTCAGCGAGGGGGACACCATAATCCAATAGAAGAACTAGTTCCTCCTCCTGTCAAAGCCTTGGTTTTCATTTGTAAAATCAAGGCGTTTGCCTATACAGTCCCTACTACCTGACGCTTTATTCTACAAAGCAGAGTATATGTGTAATAGGTGGAGAACTCTCCTTGGGAAACTTGACCACCAGTGCCAGGAGAGGACACTTGCCCAAACCTGAGATTCCACAAAACTTGAAGAGAATGTGCACTTGCCCTTAAATGTAGTTAACTAAAGAGTGTCACTTGCAAGGTTCTCATCAACTTTCAGAAGAGCTTTAAGTTTGATGGGTTGAATGAAGAGTCTAGAATTGGAGGTCACGGGGATGGTGGGTTTTACCATCAGATTCCTATTCCCCCACCTTCCAAGAATGAGAGGAAGTGCTTCCTGTGCTCCTGTCTCTTCTCACACCGTTTCCCCTTACTTGGTTTCCTCGTGACTCTTAGGTCAGTTGCAGCTGTTGACCCTTAATTGTGAAACAAGTAATGTGGTTGGAGTTGGAAACATTTTTTGAAAGAACTAAAGTCCATCTGATTTGTTGGAAAGCAAAAACGTCAGATTTAATGGCTATTACTTGAAAATATATGTAAAGAGACCTTATTTTCCCATTATTCATCCATTTAACAAATATGTACAGATTACCTTCTATATTTCAAACACTTATCTAGTTGCTTGGGATATGTTAGTGAATAATGTGAGTACAAATGGCTGCCCTTGGTTTTAGTTGTATAAATTTGATGGGGGAAAAGTAGGGCAGGGCAGCGGGGTCAGGGGGTCAGGTGGGTGAGGGGGTGAGCAGCTTACAGCACTGGGGAGTCCAGGGAAGCCTCCTTGAGAGGTTGAGATTGAGCTAAGAATTGAAGGATATAGGAGCTGGCTAAATGGCTATGTGGGAGAATATTGCAGGCAAAGGAACAGCTCGAGGTAACAGTTTGAGTTGGGAGCTTGGTTGTATACTTGAGGCATAGGAACGAGGTCAGCATGGCTGATGCAGGGAGAGGAAATAATGAAGAGGAAAGGAGGACAAAGAGTAAGGGGCTAGATCAGATAGACTTTGTAGGTCATTATAAAGACTTCAGCTTTTATTCTGCATGGAGAGCCATTGGAGGGTCTGAAGCAAGTTGGTGACATGATCTGACTCTCTAGCTGCTGGGTGGAGGTGGGGCAGGGTGTGGGGGGTGGGGAGGCAAGAGTTTGTAGGGAGAGCAAACGCAAATCAAGAAGCTAGTGAGGAAAGCCAGGAGGGAGATGATAATTGTTTATACCAGGCCAGAGTGGTAATAGCAGAGGTGGTAACTAGTGGTCAGATTCTGGATATTTTAAACACAACACAAAATCCTGAGAGATTGGGTATGAGACGTGAGAAAAAGAAGTCATTGATGATGTGAGGTATTGGAAGGATGGAGTCTCCATCAGCTTAGACACTGGAGACAGTTTCTAAACTACTGTTGTAGAATTGTTTAGGTATGGGGCAATTCTTGCTTAATAGAAGTCTTCCAACTGCATTCTGAGTGGAGCTCCTTAATTACATCCATCGTTGCATGAAGTGGTGGCTTTAACTGGTAGTGCAAAGAAGACTGAGGCAAGAAGGAGGTGGAAATGAGGGATAGATTAAAATTTATTGTGTTCCAATCACTGTACTAGGTTCTTTTTTTAAAAATAAAATTTGTATGTGTTTAAAGTGTACAATATGATGATTTGATATGCATATACATAGTGAAGTGATTACTACAGTCAAGCTAATTAACGTATCATTGCCTACCATTTTTTTGTGCGATGAGAACACTTGTAAGCTACCTGCTTAGCAAAGTTTCAATATTCCATTCAGTGTTATGAACTAGTCACCAAGCTATACATTAGATCTCCAGACTTATCCATCCTACACAACTGCAACTCTATAATTTTAACCAACATCTCCCCATTTTCCCCACCCTCCCACCCCTGGTAGCTACTGCTCTATTTTCTGCTTATATGTATTTGATTTATGAGATTCCACATATAAGTGAGATTATGCAGGGTTTTTTTTTCTTTCTATGTCTAGCTTATTTCAGTTAGCATGATATCCTCCATATCTATGCATGTTGTTGCAAATAGAAAAATCTTCTTTTCTAAGTCTGAATAATATTCATATATATACATAATTATATATATATATATAAAGCAACTTTTTTTCTTCCAGCTTTATTGAGATATAATTGACATACAACATTGTATAAGTTTAAGGTGTACAATGTGTTGATTTGATTCATTCATCCATTGATGAATGCTTGGGTTGTTTTCATATTTTGGCTATTATGAATAATGCTACAATGAATATGGGAATGCAGATATCTCTTCAATGCACTGATTTCACTTTTTTTAGATATATGTGCAGAAATGGGATTGTTGGATCATATGGTAAATTCTATTTTAGTTTTACAAGCAACTTCTATACTATTTTCCATAGTGGCTGCACCAATTTATATTCCCACCAGCAGTACACAAGAGTTCCCCTTTCTTCACATCCTGGCCAACACTTATTATCTTTTAGGGTTTTTTGTTTTGTTTTTTTTTTTTTTGCTTGCTTGGTTTTTGTTTTTTGGTTTCGTGTGTTTGTTTGGTTTTGGTTTTGTTTGTTCATTTGTTGGTAATAGCCATACCAACAGATGTGAGGTGATGTTTCATTGTGGTTTGCATTTCCCAGATGATTAGTGATACTGAACACCTTTCTATATACCTGTTGGTCATTTGTATGTCTTTTGGAAAAAAATGTCTGTTCAAGCCCTTTGCCTATTTTTTAAATCAAGTTGGGTTTTGGGGTTTTGTTGCTGCTGTTTTGCTACTGAGTTGTGTAAGTTTCTTATATTTTGGATACTAACCTCTTACCACCTATATGGTATGAAAATGTTTTCTCCCAATCTCTAGGTTGACTTTTCAGTTTGTTGATTGTTTCCTTTGCTGTGCAGAGGCATTTTTAGTTTGATGTACCTCCTCTTGTTTATTTTCCCTTTTGTTGTCTGTGCTTTTGGTGTCATATCCAAAAAAATCATTGCCAGGGACAATGTCCAGGATCATTTTTCCTATGCTTTCCTCTAGGAGTTTTATGGTTTTAGGTCTTACATTTTAATCTTTAATTCATTTTGAGTTGATTTCTGTATATGGTGTAAGATAAGATCCAGTTTTATTCTTTTGCATGTGGATATTCAGTTTTCCCAATACCATTTACTGAAAAGACAATTCTTTCCCCATTGTGTATTTTTGGTGCTTTTGTTGAATATTAGTTGACTTAGGTTTGTTTCTGGGCTCTCTAATCTGTTCTGTTGTTCTGTGTGTCTATTTTTATGCCAGTACCACATTGTTTTGATTACTATGGGTTTGTAATATAATTTGAAATTAGAAAGTGTGGTATCTCCAACTCAATTCTTCATTTTCAAGATTGCTTTGACTATTCAGGGTCTTTTGCAGTTCTACACAAATTTTAGATTTTTTCCCCATTTCTGTGAAAAATGCCATTGGAATTTTGATAGGGATTGAATTGAATCTGCATTTAGTTCTGAGTTTAATAGGTTCTTTCTAAGTTAATGTATTCAATTCTCACCACAAATGTATGTGTTTGGTGTTATCATCTTCATTTTACAAGTGAGAAAACTGAGGCTAAGAGAGTAAACAAGCAGCTGGGCTCAAATCTGAATTCAAGTCTGAACCCTGGACTTTCTCACCCCAAAGCCTGGGCCCTTTCTCCTCTGTAGAAAGAAGACCAGGCTGGGTGCAGCTCCAGCAGCCTATAGACAGTTTATACCTCGATGGCCTAAGTTCTGAAAACTATAATGCCAAAGATCATTTTAAGCTTAGAAATTAAGGGTTATAAGTACATCAGGAAAAGCTACTGATAGGTCTGAAGCTGCTTAGAAGAGCGAAAAGTGCCTCATCACCACCACCTCCATAAATCTATTTAGTAACATCTGTGGTTTATAAACAGAGTTTATCAACAGGGTATGGGTGAGGGGTGGAAGTATATTTGTCCAGAGTCTTGCATTCACAAAAACTCTTACAGTTGGTCTTTGCTGTTATCACTGAATAAGGTCACACCCTCAACTACAGAGATATATTGACAGGATTGAAAAGATTAGATATTTAGTGTTTAACTTCAAACTGTTTATCCCATCCTGGATGCAGAGCCTGAATGCACTATGAAGTGTTTTATTTTTAATAACGTGACTATTGCAATATATTTGTTCAATCTTAAGAGTGTAATTTATTCAATACAGGCAGTTGGTTTATTTTTAAAAGTCTTTTAATCCTGTTTTGACATTTCTTCTCTTTTTTCTTCTTTCCTTTCCTTCCCTTCTCTTCTTCAATATACTCATATTCTTGAAAAAGAGGGAGTGGCTCATGCTTATCTTGACCTTTCAGGCGATTCATGAAGGAAGCCTACAGAACTGCAAAGCATTACCTACTTTCACAAATATACCATGTAGATGAAAAAGAAATTCTGAAAAAATAAGATATGTTGTCTTTCCTGTGTTAAATAAGTCTTCCTGATGCAGGTCTTAAACTGTGCTCGACGCTCTGGGTGCTTTAGGAGTCCTGCAACCTGGTAAGGTAGTGTGTAGTAAGTTACTATCGGTTGCCCTTAATCATATCTAGGTAGCACTGTAGAAAGGTTTCTAGATGGAAAAGGCGAACACAAAGAATCCTTGAGCTGTTCATTCTGTCCCAATACAAGCCCCACCTTGTGGTCGGAAAGCAGCAACAACATCCTCTTGTCTACAAAAGAATTGCCAAAAGATGGGGCTCAGAGAGTTTTAGGAAATGCAGCTAGGACTTCCGGCAAGCAGGTCATCCTCTGTTCCTCAGCTTTTCTCACTTCTCTGGAACTGTGCCAGTTCACTTGTTCATTTCCTGCATGCGTGCGTGCATGTATGTGCGTGCATGTATGCATGTTTGCTGTTGCATTTAAACAAACATGCTGAGCTTGGCGTTTGCTATGTCTACCTCCTTTCAGTTTCATCTTCATCAGAATTTTCCAAACCTCTTGGAAATTTGGCTTCCCAGATGCTTATTCTTCCATTTACAGTGTTAGGTCAAGTGAGCTTACTCTGAATTGCCTCAGCTTGGAATCACCTTGAGAATTAAGGTGTAGCCTTAGCAACGTGGCTGCACAGAGAGTCTATGGCTGTGAAATGTGTGCGTGTGTGTTGGGGAAAGGGACAGTCTGTCTGTCTGTCTGTCTATTCAGGGTGGGAAGGGGTGAATGGAGGAGAGACAAGAAAGGATGGATAGGAAGATGAGGAAAGGTTTTAGGATTCCTCAGTTTTTCTCTCCAAAAAGCAGATATTACCTTAACATCAAAGACTATTAAGATGGTCACATCAAAACAGCTCTGGAACATGTACCTATGCAGTGTACAATAGTACAGCCCTTTTCAAAAAATTGTGATAAAATACACATAACATAAAATTTACCATCCCAACCATGGTTAAGTGAACAATTCAGTAATAATAAGTACATTCTCATTGTACGACCATCAATGTCATCCATCTTCTGAACTCTTGGTACTGACTTCTGAATAAAAATTATCTTAGTTCAAATTGAGGTTCTGATATTTACTGGAAGCGTATGCCTGAGGCCTCAGTTTATCTCACCTATAATTTTTTTTTCTTCAAAGCAAACTCACAGGGCTGTTGTGAGGATTAAATAATAATGTTTGTAAAGTGCTTAGTATATAAGAAATGATTCATTACTATTATTAGTAAGATTTCTGGAATTCTAGCCACTTGTTACTTCGCCGTGAATGGCATGGAAACTTTTCACCATGATCTTGTGATGTCAGATCCCTGGCAAATACACCATGTTGCTGAGTAGATTCCTTGTGTTATTTTTATCATTTTTATTGTTATTATTTTTAGAGCTGCTTGTCATTTACTATAGCAGGGAAATGGGCCCATATTTTTAACAAATTAAAAAAAAAAATTACCTGCCAAGGCAATCAAGGTATAGTCATTTGAACAACTCTTTTACAACACATTCAAATTATCTACTTATCTCAACAACTAGAGCGGCAAATGCTCTGAATCAGTGAGGCAGGCCCTCGGTGGGGAGGGGCGGGGTTGGGTCTGGGCAGCCAGATTTTGGCACAGCTTTGATAGGGCAGTCCCCATCCAAGAAGTCAGGCTCAGAGACCACAGCTCATCCACATCCCCTTCTCGTGACTTCTGTAGCGCTTGCTAACCCAGCGGACCGTCAGGGAGGGCACAGCCTACTTATCCCCCTAGCTCCGCTCCCACCTGGTGTCCAATCTTCCCCCTTCCTCTCCCAACCCCCACTGCCCCAAAGTATATCTGAGTTCAGTGCCATAGCCTGTCAGGGCTGCTTTATAGGCAATTTTAAGACAGATTAAATTTTAAAAACTCTTACAGGAATTATAATTTATCTCTTTTTTTGGAACCATTCTGGCTTCCCATGCATTATCCCATTCATTCCTCAAATATGACCCTTCCTCCCTTTCTCCCTCCCTTCCTTCTTTCCTTCCTTCTTTCCTTCCTCCTCATTTGTAATTCTTAATTATAAATATGACTCACATTCAGTATTAGAGAATTTGGGAAATAAAGAAAATATAAAGAAGAAACCCCAAATTACCTGTAACCTCACCACCCAGAGACAAAGATTTTTTAATATGTATGTTCCAATGTTGTTTGTTTTTATAAGCATATATTTCAAAATTTGTATTGTACTGTACAGACAATTGTCTGTTCTGTTTATTTCACCTTCCACTCTCTTGTCAGCATTTACTATCAGTCAGTACTGATGATTTACATCTCATGATTTTTAGCCTTTATAATCTATTATAACGTGGTTTTTCCAAGTCAATTTTTCAAACATCTCTTTTCTTTGGGGCTCTTTCCCTTTCTCAGCCCCACCCACTGCTCTAGGCAGAGCGCTCCTGTCTCTGGTCTGGATCATCACAGAAATCTCCTCATTGGTCTAACCTCAAGCTTCATCTCTCCACCATCCACTCATTTCTGCCAAGTGAACTTTCTGAAGTGCAAATCTAACCATGTCTTTCCCTGGTTCTAATCTTCAGTGATCTTCAAGATAAAGTTTACACTCCTCGGTTTGAGAAAAGTCCTTCTCCGCTGGGCACCTCTGGGCTCTCCAGACTCGATCTGTCTGCCTCCTCTCCTTTGGCTTCGGTCCTTCCATTCTTGGCTCTTGAAGCCCAGTGCATTTTGTCTGGAACACATTTCTCCACCCACTTCCCCTTTTTTCCTCAGCAAAGCTACTGACCCATTACAAAATCTAGGCAAAGTCTCAGCAAACCTACTGATCCTTTACAAAGTCCTCTCCACCTCGCCCTCAACCTGCCCTGTCTGGGTTTGGGTCTCCTGATTTGCCCTCCTTTAATTCTGTGAGCCTACCTCCAGCCAAGTGAGAACAGCAGAATCACCTGGAAGCCTTGTTAAAACAACTCTTGTAACTCTACTCCTAGAGTTTCTAAGAAGGTTTGGGGGGCCCGGGACTTTGCCTTTCTGTAAGTTCCCGATGTGGTCTATCTAGGGAAGAAACTTTAAGACCCAAAGCTAGAGCCCAACACACTGTATCGTAAGTGATTTCCTTTGTTTCTCCCTTCCGGTCAGTGACTTCCGTGTAGCAGGGTCTGATGTGAATCCCAAAATCCTAGTGCATGGGGAGTATATTAAAAACACCTCCTGAATAGAGGAGGCCTTCCAGGAGTCCTGACTCAGCAGCAGAGTGGTCACCGTGACTATTCGCAGTCCGCTTCCTCCCTAAGCTGTACTGCGATGAATTCCTGAGGCGTGACTCAGCAGAAATTCCTGTGCAATGCCGTTTACAGACATGCTGCAGGAGTCATGAGTATGAGCCCTTTGACCGCGTGTGGAATTTCCTGAGGATTGTGGAAATCTCCCTTTAAATCCCCTTTCGTCAATGAATTTTCTCTCACAAGATGCCTCAAAAGTAAGAATAATAAGGCATTGTTTTACTGTGGATAGATCATCCGTTGTATAAATGTATCTAACTTTGCTATTGAGTCACAAAAAGATAACAGAGGAAGCTACGTGAGGTTTATCTTACAATTTTGGTAAAAATTTTTTCCACGTGCAGGTTATTTGTATTTCTGGTAGAGGGTAGGGAGCAAGAAAGGCAGAACTCTATGTCAAGGAAAATATAATGTCATGGAAGGAAAATCCCCTTTGGATGTGCCTTGATAAAGCTTGCCTGGGTAAGATTCTGTTGTATCTACTTCCCTACTCACCATACAGACGACATGTCGAATCTAAATCTAAATTTACAAAATTCAGGTAAACAACTGTTCATTCAACTTCTCATAAACACATAAAGCTAGAAACCTAAGTGCTGCTTCCCTAAATTGTTCTTGTTTGATTTTTACATGTTAAACTTGTAGGTGTTAAGACAGTCTTTTAAAATGTGCTAATAACTTTTGTTAGTAATTTCTGTAAAACAGTGCAAATAGTTTCTATAGTGACAACAGATAAAATGATTCATGCTAGCTCCATCTTTTCGACCACCTTCTGAAAGAAATTTCAGTTTCCTTAGGCAAGCTTGCAGTAGACAGTCTCAGAAGCTAGCTTGCCTTCCCAGTACTGAAAAGAGGAAGCAAGGCAATAGGAGGATCCAGCTCCCTCGGTGCCTTTTCACCTAAATTTTTTGCAATTATTGCCTAGTCTTTATGGGGCCACCCAATTCTGGTGTCTTTTTTTCCTTTCTTTCTTCATTAATGCAAATCACTTAGTACTTAGTATGTGAACATATGTAGGGAGCTGAACTAAAAAATGACCGTTCCGTTACATATCTTGCGGATGATTGATAATTATTAGATGACTTATAGATAATACTTAATCAACAATGACAAAAAAGGTAGCCAACAATGCAGACACATTTCACCTAATTTCTACCTATAAACAAAATAAAGTATGGGGATGAACGGACCTTTTCCCCTCCCTTCTAAAATAGAACAAGATTTGCTTTGAACAATTCGGATGGCTATTTCTTTAGTTCTATCCTCTTACTAGGCATATGTAGTAATTCAATAACCAGTAAATAAAAACTCAGGAGTTCTAGTCTCTCACTCCAACAGAAAGTGGACAGTCCTAGGTTGCAGCCCAAAGATAAACTATCATCAACATTATTCAACCCTGAGCTGGAATTCAGAGACTCTAAAAGCTATACATGGAGACACACACATACATAAAATGTTTGTAATAACAGTTGATCAAAATTGCTGAATGGTAAAATGATGAGTCATTTGACTTAAAATGAAAATTTTAAATTTAAAAATGATTTTCAATATAAACTGACAAAGCAATTTAATTGAAGTTTCGATGATTCGACCTTATATATTAATTTGCCAAAATACACAATGTCAAGAATTTATCTAGCATATAATTATGACAGTGCTTTCTTCACCTTTTACTGTGTTCTTAAAAGGAATTTTGTGATTAATTTTGTCCATTGATGTGTTTCTTTCATTCATCCATTGGATTAATATTTATTGAAAGCCATTAAATGTTAGACGTGGTGTTAGGTACAAATGAATTTTTATTAAAATTTATTAGTGCTTTCCACTAAATTTTTAATAAAAATGTCTAAACATCGAATCTAAGAAATTAGTAATATCAATATTATTTTAAACACAAAATTTATCTTCAGAATGTTCAACCTCAAAAATATTTTATAATAAAAAATATTAGTTCAGCCTGGAAATTATAACAGATTATAATAGATTTCCCTTATTGTACATACAAAAGAAGACATAGTATCATCATTATAAAAAACTCTGACTAATGTCCAAAGGGGAGAGGTGAGGGGGAAGTAGAGAACGCTCATACCATGCTTCAGTTTAGCTTTATTTATTCCCCAAATGACCATATACTAGCATCCTCTTTTTTATGCTGCTTAGCAAAGAAAAAAAACAAACCTATAAATATTGGGTTACAGACAGGGAAGCTAGACACACAATAGGCACACTTGACAGCACTAAGAACTCTGAAGGGTTACGACCACCATGAAGCTCCTACGTGAATTTAATTCTTCCCTGATTCTCCCCTCCCTCTGCCAGTTATTCATCCAGATGGTGTTGAGATGTCCAGCAGGTTGTAATCAGTATATGGAAGAGAAAGCATAGGCCATTCTAACGCTTTCTTCCTGGCCATGACTCAGAGTTTTTAATGGACTGTACAGGCAACTGGACGAATGGCAACAGGAACACAGGAAATGAAGGTGTTAGGCTGCATGCTTCCTTACCATCAAGTACCAGATTGGAGCACACTGGTCCTCAATGTTCCACAGCATTGTACCACATTGCACAAGAAGCCACGGATCAATGTGGGCATCTCCTTGGAGCATCAGTTTCAATGGGTATAAATTAAAATATTACTTTTATAATACATTAAAATAATCAAGGAAAAATTATTAAGTAGGAAATGTTGCTTGCATCTTTAAGTTAAAACAAATGCTTTCAAAGGAATTTCACACTTGTATGGGTCATCAGACTTCTAAACCTGGCCCCAAATCCCTAGACTCCCTCTGCACTCTCCTGTGTCATCAGAGCTACCCCGCTTGCAGGCGCAAGGAGTGCTGGTCTACTGCCATGTCCCACTGACTCCTACTCACACCCATAATTTCTACTGTGTTTCACAATTTGCTGTAGTTACTTACATGTGTTTGTTTTCTGTCTCCCACTAGGTTGGCACTCTGTGAGGACAGAGACTGTCTGCCTCTTCCACTAGGCCCAGCATGTGGCTTAGTGTGCTGCAAACAGTGAGACTCATTAATTTCAGGACATATGTTATTTTAGGAATATTCAGGTGGAGAGTTGATTACAAGTAAAGTTGTAGAGAAGTCTGCTATCAAAGTTCCAAAGCCAAACCCCAATTCTATGCTCTACTTCAAGGGCCCAGGATCCTTGCTTTCTCTTCTTTCCCCCTTTTCAAAATCTCCCATTTAATATGCTTTTTACAATATGACAAAAGTGATTAATAAAACTTGAAGTATTCTCCCTATTAGAAAAATGTGTGTTTGAACAAGGAACAAATCCTTAAACTAAAAAGAATTGTAAGCATCTCTCAGTGGGTGGACAGAAATTATTTTTGTCACAGGACATTCCCAGTCCTCCTAACACACAGACGATTACAAATTCCAATGACTTATAAGGCCAGATTTGAACTAATCCTATGTTGGATCACATGAATCAGATTGAACTCACTTTTCTTCTGAGAAAAAGTGATTTTCAAAGTCCAAAATGAGCAGTCATTACCAGATGACATTACACAGGGTAGAAACCATAGGGATTAATTGCATGGATTTAAATCTATAGCAGGTAAAGCTCTATTCTCTGAAATATAAAGAAAATCACTTGATCCTGATAGCTTTCACTTTCCTCATCTATTAAATGAAAATCTTAGGCAGTTAGAGCAAAGATTACTTCACAGCACATTTTCTATGTGACAGGAACTTTCTTCTGGGCTTCCCATGTAGTAAGTCCTTTAACCTTACAACAACCCTAAGAGGTTGGTACTACTATTGTCCCCAATTTGCAGATGGGGACACTGAGGCAGAAGAGGTTATGCAGTTTGCCCAAGGTCCCACAGGGACTAAGTGGCAGAGCAAGAGTCAAACTCTGATATCAAATTCTAGAGCCTGCCTTCTTAACCCTACACAACGGGCTATGATGCTCTTCCAACACTAAGGATCTGCAAGTCTCTTGCATTCACCCTTGATGCACATCTGATAGAACAGTATAAGCCCATGAAGCATCATAATAAAGAGACTGCACAATCTGCAACACCTGCAGAGTGAAGAAATCATGCAGGTGATGATGTGTGCTTTGTGTGTCCATGCTTCTCACTGTTACAACAGTTATTTGAGAAAGCCTGATCTAAACCTCTCTGTTTTCAGGCTATTTTAAATTTCTATGGTATTTGGATCCTGGAATACTGAGAACACTAATAAATAATCATTAATGTGGAAAGCTTTTTCTCCCATTTGCTGATTGTAGAAGAATGGATAAATTTATCTCATGTAATCCCATTGTACGCAAGAGATAGTAATTACTGGGCCAGGGTTAAACCTAGGATTTGAGAGCTGTAAGTGTTCTTAGAAGTTATCTAGTCCAAATTCTATGTTGCAGATTATATTTCCTACTTTTCACTTATCTTGTATCCAAGGCCTAAAGTGCAGTGACAATTCAGGGAATCAAAAATAGTTGGCCATGTTTTTTCACAGGCAAGGGAGTTCTACTTACAAAGTGGGAGAAAACTTCTAAACATTGAAAGGACAACATTATTTATGACACCAGAACTAATCTATATGTCAAGACTTCTATAAAGAGTCCTTATCTGGTAACCTGACTTGGATTTGGGGTTTTATCTAATAGACTGATCTAAACAAATCATTTCCCTTTATTTCCCTTTCACTCAGAGATTTGGGTCATTTTGCACAATAATACATTTATAGAACTCAACTCTTAAAATCTTGTCGCATGCTCTCCAGACCAGACGAACTTCAGATAATGAAGTCTATCCTGAAATATCAAAGGCTGATAATTAAACACATTAAATGCTGTTACTCAATTTCTCCTTCCCTTAAAGCACTTTCTGGGCAGTGTACACTGGCTGGGATATCAGGGGATTGGTTTCTGAGCTCTTGCCCGGCTGCTTGTCTGCTCTGTGACCTTGAGAAAGCCACTCAATTTCTTTTGGACATAAGATTCTTCATTTACCAAACTAAGGGGTTAGCCTCATCTTCATCATTACTTTCAGCAGTTGTCCTAATGATGAATTTACACATGGAACCTCAACAGTGCTGCTATCATTTGATGGAACTGTCAGGAAAAGTAAATTCCTCATTTTTTAAAGTTAATCCAATCAGTCACAAACAAGTTGAAGTTTCTCAAAGTATATCTATAACAACACCATGATATGATTTGCTTTTGTTGTCTTTCTCCTTTTTAAAACTGTGAGATTTTGTATATTTCAGAAAAGAATTCACATATCTGATGTGTGTGCTTGTTTTTAAATCACAGTGTCTTTAAGATACATGAGCTCTTCAGCTAAAAAAAAGGGATGAGATGGAGCTATATGTAATGAGGTGGATAGAACTACAATCTGTCATACAGAGTGAAGTAAGTCAAAAAGAGAAGGACAAATATTGTATGCTAACTCACATATACGGAATCTAAAAATGGTACTGATGAACTCAGTGACAAGAACAAGGACGCAGATACAGAGAATGGACTGGAGAACTCGAGGTATGGGAGTGGGCGGGGGGTGAAGGGGAAACTGAGACGAAGCGAGAGAGTAGCACAGACATATATGTACTACCAACTGTAAAATAGTCAGTGGGAAGTTGTTGTATAACAAAGGGAGTCCAACTCGAGGATGGAAGATGCCTTAGAGGACTGGGGCATGGAGGGTGGGGGGGACTCAAGGGGGGGGGAGTCAAGGAAGGGAGGGAATACGGGGATATGTGTATAAAAACAGATGATTGAACCTGGTGTACCCCCCAAAAAATAAATAAATAAATAAATAAATAAATAAAAAGATACATGAGCTCTTATAACACCAAGCTTGAATATGCTGTTCTAAAGGATAACCAAACATTATAAGGAAAGTTTACAGTAATCTCTACCTATGTCTAGTCTAAACTTATTATTTGTTTGAACTACCCAATTAGGTCAGCTAGTCTTTAGTTTACTGCTATGTTATTTTGACATTTCTTTCCTTGGCTTGGGATAATTTGAGCATCTTTAGGAAAATAAATTAATTAATTAAAAGGAATTTTTAAAAAGAGAAAGATTACAATCTATCTAGTAAATATTACCTGGATTAATTTCTAGATTAGATTGCTTTAATAAGCAATCATTATTAGCATCTCGAATTTTGAGCAATTATTAAGAATGCAATTAATGACTCTGGGAAGAATTTTCACAAGTCATTCATTGATGCTTCTGAAATGTACTTTCAGAATAAATGCACATTAGTAGGCGCCACACTGTCTGACTGCCATCCTTGAAGGAGAAAATGATCAACAGTTCTCAAACAGTAACCAATTTTGGAGAGCATTTATTGAAAAAGGAGATCATGCCAAAAATATTTCATGGGAGACTTGAAACATTTCTGTTTAGCAATAACATTTTTACCTAGCTTCCTCAACTCAGTTTAACTTGATTCCACTATTGGTAGCTTATGTTTCTCGTTTGCAGTGACTGAGTCTGCCAAACTTCTCACTACTCACATCTTCTTTCTACCTTTGAATCATATACCCACAATGACATTAAAAAGTTGAGCAACAGTGCATCCAAGTTTGGGAGGATTTTCTTTCCCAAGCTATGAAATATATGAGTATTAAGAGTAATCCCTCACCTTAGTACTCATTCTCATGTTTTACGAAATAATTATACCACTCAGTTCCTCAGTTACGAGTCATCAACAGACAAGGGTCCTCTTCTAATGGTTCTTGGTTATCTCTTTGCTGGTTTTTGGTAAATATCTGAGGTAAGAGTAGTTCATACCATTATATTTACCCCTTCCATGTTCTGGTGTTTAGGCTTGGGTCTAACTTATAAAATAAAACTATAGACATGAACTTATCTTCATGAAGCCCTGATTCAGCTCTACAGAGCAGACTGAATGGTCAGACAATCCTGGCTTCCAACCCTGAGTCTGACACACTTGCCAGTGGTATGACCTTTAGCAAGTCATTAAATGACTGAGTCTCTGTCTCCAGTGTGCAAATTTGGGATAATTATAAGTACCTTGAAGGATTAACCAATATGATGAATGTATACAGAATAATCAACACACAATAAGCACTCAATATATAGCTCAATTATTATCACCGTCGTTTGTTGAAAGAATTACTTAGTGGCTCATTTTGAAGACAAATCAAATGAAATCTTAAATCGGCTTTCAGTGGACCAAGAGTAACCATGTCAAACTTCTACCTACTTAAAAGTATGAGTGTCTGTAACTTGCCAGGAAGTTGTTATGGAAGACAGTCTAACATGGAGAACAACATCCTCTTACCTCACATGTTATGGGTACTGCCATGAGACAGCGTTTCTTATGACGGTTTAGAAATCTTGTTCCTCATACGAGAACATAAATGCCATTTAGATGCACCAACCATTCTACCCAGGATTCCGACCTACAAAGTGTAAGAGGTCATGACTCTACTCTTTGACATCATGAGTCTAACCTTACAGATTAGCAACACAAGGCTACAATTTTCTTAGTTCCTTTTTTCCCCCATTTTCTTTCTTTTTTTTTCCTCTAAATTTTAACAATTACTTTAGCATCCTAGGCATTTTCATGTGCTATCTTATTTTGTCCTAACAACTCTGTGAGATAGGCATTATTATGCCCCAATGTCAGCTTCTCATTAGCTGTGAGCTATCAGAGGAAGAATGTGGGTATAACCACTCCATACAAGGGCATTTCTCTTGGCAAGGGTGCAGCTATAAGTAATTTTTAGCCAGCATTTCTAGCAGCTAGGGGATAGATGCACTAGCCCAGGAGAAAGAGGATATGAATAGGTGCCAGCAGGATCTACTATACCCTCCTTTGGTAGGAGGTAGTGGGGAAATGAAAATCAGAGCATTTAAGTAACTTTACCATGTTCCTTTATCTGGTAATGAAAAGCCAGTTCCTAAAACAGACTGCCTAGTTCTGCCAAGTTCTGCTTCTACCATACCACAACTGAAATATACTAGAAGTGCAGTTGTGAATTTATAGAAACTTCTTATGAAGGAGTAGGTTGGAAGAATGACTTTAAGTACATTACTCACTATAAAAAGTCATAATTGCTTTAAATTTCTCAATATTTAGCCCTTCATGATTTTAGCTGATAACCCCTTCACCATTGCTTGATGGGAACTGGAAAACAAATCCGTGGGCTTTCTATCCATGAAATCCACAATTGCATGCAACTCTATTTCAAGTCTTCTCAGAAATTCACTCCAAACTAGAGTCCTGTCCTTTGCATCTGACCCCATAGAGAAGTTTTTTCTTTTTATCCCCTTGGAATAATGGTCAAATTTGAGACTTGACCACAAAAAAAGTTGATATTAAACAGGCCTTTTCTTGCATGCCGCACGTCCTATAGCTCTAGTCTAGATGACATCTATAGTCAATCCTTAAACTTTGACCGCTACAAAGCATCACAAAGGTGGAATGGCCAGTACTTCAGTTCAGTCAATTATAGATACTACTTTGCCCAGGGCATTTCACAGTCATAGGCTTATAAGGAGATCCTTGCTTTGAGATAGTTTCACATTTAAGGCAAAACTGGAGAAATGCTGAGATACAGAAAACACAGAAGCCAAGAGAAGAGAAGTTTATTCTAACTGAGAGGATTGGGCAAGGCTTCTTGGAAGAGCATGCAAATAAACTAGACTTTGAAAATTGAAGAAAATTTCAGCAAGTAGAGTCATTGGAAGGAAAATATGAACAAGGAAGCAGATTGAGACACAATTTGAAGGGCGAACATTACCCCCCAAAAGCAAAGTTCAGAACTATAATCAGGAAATAAAGCAGGTAGATAAACACCTGAAACCAAGACCTAACAGCACTAAGTTTAGAAGTACAATGAGGGTCAGATTTAGGACGCAGAATATAAATAAATCTAAACCCCAAACCAAAACCTGGAGTCACAAGTAAAGAGAGATAGATATCAAGCCCAGAAAGATGACTAAAACCAACTAGAACCTAAAGATAATATGGAAAGTTTGACAGCCTCTTATTCAAAAGGGAGCTACCCAAAGACTTAGGCAAAGTCATACAGGAGGTAGGAGTGGGTCATTAGGTAGCTTTTGCCTCCTCTGGTCAAGGTCACCCTGAAGCTTCGAATCACAACCTGAACACCACAACTGCTTTTGTGGGTAACAGTTCATGAAGACATTTTGCCCAAGAATCACTTTGGAGGAGCAGAAGTTCTTCCTTGCTCCCATCCCTAAGAGAAGCATAGATCCATTTTGTTCAGGACTGGTCTTGGGAAGTGAAAAAGGAAAGGGACATCTTCATTGAACATCTTAGGTCTAATAACATAGGTTAGCAATGGCTTTTAACAACTTAGGCCTTTTTTCTTTCTTTCCTTTCTCCTCCTTCCCTTCCTTCCTTCCATCCTTTCTCCTCCTTCCCTTCCATCCTTTTCCTTCCTTCCTTCCTTCCTTCCTTCCTTCCTTCCTTCCTTCCTTCTTAACTGTTACTTAGCAACTCTCATGTCTAGTGGCTTTGGTGTTATTTCATTGTAACTAATCTGCTTTCAACTGCCTGAATGAATGTCCTAAATTAAAGTAGTAAGGAAAGAAGGAGAGGAGACAGGGGAAGAAAGAGTAAGGAGATACTGAAAGTCAAAATCAAAAGGCATTCATTTCAGGGAGCTGAACCATCATGGTGCTCAGACATAATGTAGCTGAACAGTCATGATTAAGAGCTCTCAAGAAGTGAAGCAGGAGGAAGAGATGAGTGGCAGGAAATACTTCCAAGTGCCCATTTGAACTACACACAGTGCCAATTATTTTGAATGATTGTTATCTCCATTTAATCCTCTTCACATTGCAAGTTGGTAAGTTTCTAAAAGTAAAATCACACAGAATAAAGCAAACATCTTTTAGCTGCATGCATCCAAACTGAAGTGTAACTCAGCTTGCATTTTGGACCAATTTTGGACCACTAGCAGGTCTTCACTGACCTTTTTTAGTTCCAGATAATGTTTAAGAATCACTGCCCTTACCAGATTAAAAATCATAGTAATATGTTTTATATTTATACAGTTGAATAGCAGATACAGCCTTATTTATGGATGAAGAAAGAGTGATGAAAATGTATTATTTGTTTCTGTTCTTATTGGGCAATTACCCATAACTGGAATCACAGCTTTAAGGAAACCATTGGCATAACTAAGCATAAGCTTACATGGTTTCTGGGGATGAATGAAAATCATTACTAATGCCAAGGCTTCTTCAGTTTTGAGGGTCCTTGTTATATCTCAGTGAGGCCACTGTCAGCTCTAATTCTGTTTATATCTATACAAATATGATTGAAGATTAAAATGTTTTCATAAATATAAAACTAGTTACTCCATAATCAGAATTAAGACCTCAACAGTTCTTGGCCTTTGCCTAACCACTATGTAGAACATCGTTATTTAATTCAACAGAGATTTGGTATCTGAACATGTCAAGACATTGTTGGAATTTCACAAATAATTTTTAAAACATTTGGCACAGAGATTCAAGATAGCACTAAATAAAATTTTTTTAGATGATCAGATTCTGAGCACGAATTTATACGTTAACTGTCCTCTCAGCCTGTTTTCTATTATTTGAGAATCTCTTTTTTGATATCTCTTGTTTTCTTGGAACAAAATCTACCTTAAAGTAATATTTTTGGGTGTCAGCTTGTGCCCAGCCCCAGGAAGCTATTCATTAAACCAAAAAAGGGTGATAAAGAGAAATTCTCCCAATGAACTTCATCACAAGACTCTCATGACTGTCTACTTCTAGCACTTAATGCTGAGCCTGTCCATTTTTATCACTGCTATTCATCAAATATCTTTTTTGATAAGTTAATTGTTTAAAAACTAATTAACAACTAATATAGGCTAGGAACTATGTAGTCTCTGGGATAAAATGGTGAATGAGATAAATACAGTTCCAGCTCTCATAGAGTACACAGTCCAGCAGACTCAACAGTCCCCCTAGTTAAAGATTCTGAATTTTAAAGTATGTGGCTATACAATTTCCAGAGGAACTATTCACATTTCTTTACCCCTTGGTTTAAAGTGTTGATGTTAAAAATAGTCTCCATGGGCATCCCTAGGAGGGATGAATGCTTTACAAAGGTCATTAAATTATCATGTGCTACAGCACAGATCCCATGAATAGGGTTCACTCTTTCCCCCACTCCCACACAGTGAAGTAAGCACAGCACCACCCAAGCACCCATAAGATCTTGAGAATACTCAAAATATCTATGTTCAATCTTTGTGTTCACCTGCAAGACAAAGCCTTATGACCATTTCTGACAAACAGTATAGTCTACAGAATATCTGCAGATGACACAGGTGAGAGCGTTCCTTAGTAGTCTAGGTTTACCTGCTCAGAGGTGTTGTGTGGGCATCCCAAGACAAGAGCAGAGAACTGGTACCCCTGGCTATGCCTCCCAAATCCTTTCCTGTCAGCTGGTTATATGATTAGAAGAAAATCATTTGGCCTGGCTTATCTCCAATTAAGAACCGAAGGACTTGGGCCAGAAGAGATAGAAAATTTTGACATTGCATTTACTTACATCATTCCAAACTTTGATTGGAGGTATGGCTGAAGACACTATTGGGGACAAATAATATCACCAGCCTTTGGTCACTGTACTTTTCGGTGAAAATAACTAATACAGCTTCTCCCTTAGGATAAATGGTTCTTGGAATTTGGAGAAAACACTCACATGGGAGGCCTCACAGCCCATAGTTCACATGAAAGGTATCATCACAGTAGATATATTTGGGCACTCTGTTTTCAGTGGTTGGAAAGAGCTAATTCCAGTTTTTTAGGGCTAATGTGCAAAATAAGGGAGATACACTTATAAAGCACCTGACAGAGTATCACAGAGATTAAGTATGAAGACTCTCTTATTTTAGTCCATTTTTCTTTCATCATCCCCCTTCTTCCAGCTGTCCCTTAATGATGAAAAAACTTATTTCTAAAAATTCAGTTATGAAGCAAATTCTGTGTATCAGATCTGATTTCTCACTATCACATTTTGTTAAAGTATAAATACATTTTATGGGGAAAAGAGAATCTACCCTAAGCTTTTATGAAATTCCTCTAAGATATATTTTATTTCCTCACATTTTAAAAGTTGCATTGTCTTCAAAGATATAAAGTCATGCATTCCATTATAAATAAAATTTATTATTATAAATAAATATATATATATAAAATTATGAATATGATTAAATTTTACTTTGGAAAGTCCCAAATAGATTCTTTTTTTTAAGCTCTTTATTGGAGTATAATTGCTTTACACTGTTGTGCCAGTTTTTGCTGTACAACAAAGTGAATCAGCTGTATTCATACATGTATCCCCATATCCCCTCCCTCCCGCAACTCCCTCCCACCCTCCCTAGCCAAGCCCTCTAAGGCATCACCCATCATCGAGTTGATCTCCCTGTGCTATGCAGTAGCTTCCCACTAGCTATCTATTTTACAGTTGGTAGTGTATATATGTCAATGCTACTCTCTCACTTCGTCCCAGTTTCCCCTTCGCCCCCCACTCCGTGTCCTCAAGTCCGTTCTCTACATCTGCATCTTTACACTTGCCCTGTCACTGGGTTCATCAGTACCACTTTTTTTGGATTCCATATATATGAGTTAGCATACGTATTTGATTTTCTCTTTTTGGCTTACTTTGCTCTGTGTGACAGACTTTAGGCCATCCACTTCATTACAAATAACTCAATTTCATTTCTTTTTATGGCTGAGTAATATTCCATTGTATATATGTGCCACATCTTCTTTATCCATTCATCAGTTGATGGGCATTTAGGTTTTTTTCCATGTCCTGGCTATTGTAAATAGTGCCACAATGAACATTGTGGTACATGTTTCTTTTTGGATTATGGTTTTCTCAGGGTATATGACCAGTAGTGGGATTGCTGGGTCATATGGTAGTTCTATTTTTAGTTTTTTAAGGTGCCTCCACACTGTTTTCCATAGCGTTTCTACCAATTTACATTCGCACCAACAGTGAATAGATTCTTAAAAAAAAAAAAAAGCATCGACTGGGTTCATGTTTTGTGCCAGATGCTATGCTGAGTATTATGTTGCTGTACAAATATTGCTTTTAGTTAATTCATGTCCAGATGCTGTGAGGAGAGTATTAACTTATCTATGGCATTTCACCTAGAAGCTCACTTTCTCCTCTTCAGCTTTCCTTTGTCCCCTGGCTTCTAGGACACTGCACTTTCCTGACCTCCCTCTACCTCCTTCAACATTCTTGGACCTCTTCCCTTCTCTACTTACCCCACTTCTGGTGACTTGAAATGTCTTTACTACCTGGCAACTTCCATAGTCCTATGTGCAGCCTGCTCCCCTCTGCTCAACTCCAGACTTGACTATCCAATTGGCTTCTTGATATCTCACTTGGGAAGCAATAGGAATCTCAGAATTAACTTGTCTCAAATCATATATGGTCCTCCTCAAGGGTTTCCCATTTCTGTAGCTGGAAGCTCCATCTTTCCAGTTTCACAGTCTGAAAACTGTGGTGACAGGTGACATCCCTGGTTCCTCTGTGGTTCCCATGCTCTCTTCATTTCCATTTAGTATGTTTCAGCCACTCTGATTTTTTCCCCTTGATCTCACTAGGCAGAACCCTGCCTCAAAGCCTTTTTGCTAGCTCTTCCTTCTGCTGAAGTAGTCTTCTCTCAAATGTCTTTATGACTCTCCCTTTCCCTCCTTGGAATCTTTGCTTCTTGGTGAAGACTTCCTTGACCATCCTGTTTACACTTCTAACTCTTCACCATCCTCAGCTCTGCATCTCTACCCCAACAGATATGCCCTCACACTCTCCCTGATTCACTGTTCTCTTTTTACTTAGAAGCATATGACATAGTATGTATTTCACTTTTTCATTGCTTTACTACTTGACTCTCCACAATGCTCCCTCCTCCTACACACACAATAGAATACAAACTCAACAGGTGTGAGGATTTTTTTTTTAATTTATTTATTTATTGGCTGGATTGGGTCTTTGTTTCTGCACGCAGGCTTTCTCTAGTTGCAGTGAGCAGGGGCTACTCTTTGTTGTGGTGCTCAGGCTTCTCATTGCTGTGGCTTCTCTTGTTGCAGAGAAGATGCTCTAGTCTTGTGGACTTCAGTAGTTGCAGCATGTGGGCTCAGTAGTTGTGGTTCGTGGGCTCTAGAGCGCAGGCTCAGTAGTTGTGGCTCATGGGCTTAGTTGCTCCATGGCATGTGGGATCTTCAAGACCCAGGTATCAAACCCGTGTCCCCTGCGTTGGTAGGAGGATTCTTAACCACTCCGCCACCAGAGAAGCCTGTATTTTTTTTTTTATGTGTTGTTCACAGCTGTTTCTAGCACCTAGAACAGTACCTGATACATTGCGGGCATTCAATATATATTTGTTGAATAAATCCCCATTTGGCAACCAAAGCAACTGTGGCTCAATGAGGTTAAAAACCTTGACCTAGATCACACTTTGTAAATGACAGAGCTGGGATTAAAAACCAAGCTCTGTCTGCCTCTTAATGCTCCCCAACCCTGAGCTATCAGCCTTTGATATTCATTCATTCATTCTGCTTGGCATCAAGTAACTCCATACTTGAATAACATCCAGTTGTCAACCTAACATCTCACTTGGTAACCAACAGGAATCTCAAAAAAAAAAAATGGTCATTTTCTTGGCAGACCAACAGCTCTGAGAACAAGGAACTGCTAATTGCTCTTCTCTAAGAGATGTTAGGATCTCTCACATGGGAAAAGGAAAGGACAGGACCAGAGCTCTTTTCTCACAGGACCAGGTGACTTAATGCTTCCCCTGCCCCCCATTATTAAGCTCAAGACGTATGCCGCACACCCTACTTTTCCAAGATGTTAGTCATGCACGCTATTAACACTTTAAGGAGACAGTAGGCATATGTAAATTAAATTCCAAGAAGAAAAGATCTATAAATAGGAAATTTCGTTGAATTAAAAGTTTCATCAGTGCTTAGAAGATCTTCCTCTTTACGTGATTAAGACATTGGGGACAATTGTGAAAGCTGGAGAACTGATGAAATACTGAAATGCATATGTGCATCAATTTTTTAATTATGCAGAAGAAGTTTTAAGAGCTGAACCCATATTGACTTCACACAAATTAAACTAACAACTCAGAGGGACAGAATAGAATTATGGTTAAGAACATATGGCTTTGGGAGGCAGAATGCCTGAGATTTGAACCCCAGTTCTACTAACTACTATATGTGATCTTGGACAAGTTACTTAACTTCTCTGTATTTAGTTGCTAATCCTTAAAGTTGAGGTAAAAAGAGTACCTACCTGACGGTGTTGTGAAAATTTGGTGTGTTAACACAGACATTAACGTGAAAGTGTTATTATTATTACTATGGGTCTTGATCTCCAAGTAACAGTGTGACTAGAAACCTGTCTCAATGAAGTAATGGAGGAGTTGCTTAAAACTTACAGGAAAGTGCTTAGAAACACAGGTCTGAGGTCAGATAACACTGTGTTGAAGACACATCTCCAAAGATGACTATCAATGTGGACTTGGAACACAGCTCATCCTTTCCATATCTCACTCAGTCTAAAATGAGATGCCAGTAGTCCCTACTTCAAAATATGGTAAAGAATTAAGTTAGTAAGGAGTTAAGCAAAGCCCTCAAATAGAATTTAGCTTGCAATTAGTGCTAAATCTTTAGAAGCACTCATTCTTACCACAAATAAATGAAGCTGAATTACCAGATGGAAATTTTAAAATTTAGTCCAAAGAATTATCTGATGCATGTAGACTTACATACTATTTCCCTGCAGAAAGAAGGAAGGAAGGAAGGAAGAAAAAGAAAGAAAGAAAGAAAGAAAGAAAGAAAGAAAGAAAGAAAGAAAGAAAGAAAGAAAGAAAGAAAGAAAGAGAAAGAAAGAAAGAAAGAAAGAAAGAAAGAAAGAAAGAAAGAAAGAAAGAAAGAAAGAAAGAAAGAAAAGAAAGAAAGAAAGGAAGGAAAAAGGAAGGAAGGAAAGAAGGAAAGAAAGAAAGAAAAAAAGAAAGAAAATGTTCTTCTGCTAAAAAACTTTAAACTTTCAATTTTTTACAACTCTGCTCTGTCATCTTCGACTAAGCAAAGGATAATTGCCCAAGACATTGATCACAATTGGAATTCAAGAGTTGTTGATAGCTTGGGCAGGCTTGTTCCTCAAACCTAGTCAAAACTCATTTCCCTTTTCATAATTACGTAAACCTCGTTCAGCATCCTGGCAAGAAAACAGAATGTTCCTATGTTTGTTAGTGGTGTCATAGTCATTCACCTAAATATGAGGATGCATGTTTTAGAATAACTTAAGCAGTGATGTAAATCAGAAAGATCAGACCTTCGTCAGAGTAGACCCGATCCCTAGAAATCTTGCTTAATCTTTTTTTTTCTCTTTCGCTATCCCCCAAAAGTTGAAGCAGCCCTCCCTGTGCTGGAAACCCACCTCTGTGTTTCTCTGTCTCCTTTTTCTTATTTATAAAATGGAGAAATAGTGGTGCTTCACACTCAGATGGGAGCTGGGAAGACTGAGGCCAATGTAAAGCCCTAAGCTAACTTCGGACCACACAACAAATACCATCGTGTGGTAGTTATTATCAAAGTCATCAGAGATCCAATTAATCTTCCTAAGTGAATAATCCATCAACTTTTGCTAAACTATAATCTAAATAAAGGTAATATTTCAAACTAACTCCTTAATCCTCCACTGGAAATTGTAGTTTCCATGTCAGAAGACTGTTTAAACGCCATGTCAGAAGACTGTTTAAAATAAAAAGATGTGATCCTCCTATATTTTTGTAGTTTCAAAAAGTCTCCTTTGATCAAAAAGTGCTATCATTTCTCCATTTAGGAAATTTGCATTTTAGTAAAACACTTACATAGGAGATTCCATGATAATATTATTTATTGTGTATGAGCAGCCCTTAGCCAAGTTAAAGCACAAGTATAAAGTCAAATTGTTCAGAATTAGAATCCCCACCCTCTGCTCATTGTCTGTGGGATTCTAGGTAACTCTCTGAATCCTAATTATTTTAGCTATAAAAATAAACTAACAATCTCTCCTTATAAGATTGGTATGAAAGGTGAGTAGCTAGAACCACATTAAAAAAAACCCCAGCACATCACCTAGCCCAATGCATTTCTCAATGTATATTTGAACTTTCACCCTCTTTGTAACCTTTGCTTTACTATAGTCTCAAAGTTCAATAATGTAGACATCGGTACCCATATTTAAATCATGCACAGGAGTAAAATGATTTATAGTTTGCAAATTGTTTGCATTTAGATCATTGGAAACTGAGGCTCTGAGATCTTGATTGTCTTTTGCAAAGCTGCTACGGCACAGCTGACGAGGTGGGTCCAGTTCTCCAGGCCCAGGTTGAGCAGGCTGCCTGCTCTCCACTCCCTCCCTTGGGGCCTCTCACACAGCCAATACCAGGGTGATCTATTCTTTACCTAGCAATTTTCACAAAGGGAAAGTGTCCTAGGTCTGTGGATTTTTACCTTGCTTAGAAAATTTCAATAGAAATGCTTAAGACAAGATTTTTAAATTGCAGGGGGAAGTCGTACGTGCTCTTCCGCCACGGTCCTTACTTCCTCAGACTGGGTTTTCCTCACAGTTCTGGTGAGTCACCCCTTTTGCTGCAGACACCTGGCCTGTCTGAGTGCTGTGAGGTATTGTGGGGTCTATCAAAGGAACTAACCGAGCTTCAGCTAAAATAAAAATCCTCACGAGAGTGAGGAATTAGGTCTGTTTTGTTTACAGGGGAGCTGTAATTATCTGTTGAGATTAGTACCTGAAACATAGGAGTGCTCAATAAACATTGTTTTCATGAGGCAATTTTATTTCACATGAATGGGATTCCGATTATGACTTCACGTGAAATTGCAGATCACCATGATCTGGGGTTGAGTCTGAACTGCTGCTGAATTTAGAAGCGGTGACCAGGAGTTGCCCATCTCATGGTATCTCCCCATCTGGACAGTAAACTATTCTAGGGCAAGGGCTGGGTCTTGCCTCTTGAGGAAAGAATACCTAGCATGGCATATACTGAATACATGCGTATCCTCACTTTGAGGAATTACTTTGTCTACGTCACTGAGTTTCTTTGACAGACATAATAGGAGAATTCAAACAATTTGGTCTATACAAAGGGGCATAGGTAACATTTCCTTTAAAAAATTTAGAATGCTATTGTCCTAATCTACAATTCAGTCAGCCGAGTTTTGGTTAACAAAAGAAAAGAAAAGAAAAGAAAAAGATTGGCATCAAAAGCAAAGGAGGTGGAGGGTTTAAGGGCTTTTTCAGTCGGGTCAGGGAGAGGCCTCTCCATAGAGAGCCCAACTTCCAGTGGCCACATTGCTGGAGTCTCCTTCCTGCTCTCCCAACTCCTTCCTTATTTAGATCTCATGAGGTAATTCATTTCATCAAAGGGGAATTTTTATACAGAAATATTCAGAGGAAACTCTGACTTAATATAACCCCTTAGCAAGGAAAAATACAGTAATTAATATAAAACAAATTTTCCCAATTGGTTTGGGTAAATTTCCGCTTTGGCTTTCTGTAGCTCTTCCTCCAATGACTGCCTTTCTAGCCTGCCTTCTACGTAGCCCACCCACCTCCTGCTACAATTGTTGTGACTACAACTCTAGAAATAGAGAACAGAATAGCCAACCCTAGGCAAACACTCAGACAGCTGGAATGTTATAAATTGGGAATGTCTCAGAAAACAAACATGTTCAAATCTTTGTAGAACAACATTAAAACCAGCCATTTCCAGTGAAAAATATCTCACTGTGCAGTGTAACAACTAAAGGTCATCACCATAATACAAATAGTGCTTTTCTTACAACCCATTCTCCAGTTAACTGTGAGCTCCAGGAGAGCAGGGTCTTTGTGAGTACCCCCAGCACCTAGGTCTGTGACTAACATATAGTGAGCTATAGCCGTACATGGTGGGGAGTCAATGACCATTTGTTGGATTGAATGCACTTTTCTGTGGCCCTTGTAATAATGATAACATAGTAGCCATCATGGTGTAATTAGTGCCCAAAAGGGGAAATCAGGGACTTGACTACCATCAACTAACTTTGAATGAGTAACCTCTTCAAATCTCTCTTTTCTCATCATAAGATTGAGAGAGTTGGGGTCGATTATTTTTTAGATCCCTTCCACTTGTAAATGTTATCTCTCTCCACCTTCACTTAGGCTAACTTAACACACCTTATCTCAGGGCATGCAGACTTTTTTGGCTGTTGCATGGAACAGTGTTTTCAGTAGAAATGGGGTGGGGGCAGGAAAAGTGGACCCAGAGCTGGGCATTGAGAATTCCTACTTGGAATCTATACACAGTAATTTGGGCATCCAGAATGTTTCACCAGTCCAGGACATTTGGGAAGGGATGTTCATGAGAAATGAATTCTTGGTCTTTTAACACTTCATTTCTAGACCCTTGGTTGTTGTCAAAAGAACCACGGTCACCAATCAGTCCATGAGGACAAATGCCTGGGACAAGCATCCTCTGTCACAAAAGCTGCCTGGCGGGAAAACTAGAAAACTGAAAGCTAAGGGGAAAACGGAGCCACCCAGCAGAGAACAATGCAGGTGGAGGCCAGAGCTCCCAAGGGGAGGATGACGTATGGCATGACAGGTGGAGCTGACCAACAATGGGCTCCCATAGGACCCAGGGACTAGAACTCTCCTGTTGTAGAATACTTACTTTTTCTGGCTATTTGTTTTATTTTAATGAAACTTCCTTTTGATGTATTAATGGCTGCTGCATTTTCACTTTGAGGAGTTAGTGTTCAGATTCTATTAGTCATGAGGAGAGAGTTTTTTTTTTTTGAGTTGCATCTTGAATAAAGTGATATGGTTTCATCCTCAAGTGCCAGGCATCTCTGTTCCCTGGTTTAGATGACAATTACTATTCCTTTAGTGAACCCTAGTTACTCTGAGATGGGAAGGGGTGGTTGAGAAAGAAATAGTACTTCAATGAAACCTCCTGGTGTTCTCATCCTGCCCCAGGGCCTCTCTCACTACCAGCCCTATTTGTAAGGCCTTGGCCTTTCTGTGAAATAAACTCTCCTTGGCCCTATCTTGGAGGAAAATTGGAAGAGCTAGACTCTAAAGTAAGCTAATGTCATCCATAGTCTAGGCCAAAGAAAACCTGAAAATGTTTGGCACAAAGAAATTGACTTCGAGAAATTTTTTTCCATGTAGTATTTGCATAAATTTGTCATGGGCCTGCCATTTCAATAAAAGGGGGAAAAGAACATGACCTTGAGTCTGCTGGCATCCTGTTGCCCTTTGCAGCCAAGGTCAGATTGTTTCACCTCTTCCTTCATTGCTGCTCCTCTTAGTGGACTCAAGCCTGCCAGAGCTGAAGCTACAGATGATTTTAATCAAAATTATATGTGCTATGAGTGAGCAGGCTGAATTGGGCAACATTTCATTTGGCTAATATTGCAGTGTCTTGAGTCATAAGCCTGACAAATAACTACAGAACATGAAGCAGCATATGCTGAGTCAGTGCATGTGAGAAAGAAGTTATAGCTAAAGGTTAAGCATAGCAGGCACTCTTGGGACCACCATCTGACTCCACAGCCTTATTCTAAGGCATAGATTCCTCTCTTTTAATTCGATGACATTTGTTCCTATAAATTTAATGTAAACTCCAGACCTTTGGAAACATATCCCAAGATACATGATGAAGAGTACCTCGTATGCAGTCTCCTCCTGTCCTATGAAAGTCTCCCACCAAGAATTGATAATATCTGTCAGCTTATTAATTTATGAGAAACTTGATGTCTCTTTAAGTGATAAATGCAAGTTGAGAAGTGAATTCTTACTCTTGAGATTCCAACACTTTAGAAACTCTTCGATGAACAAATATAAATTTGCTCTTTGTGTTAACAATGAAAAAGAGAAAAAGATTTTCTTAAAATCAAACAAATTGAGTGTCTTGACAAATGGGTTAGGTTAAGTTCCTAAACCATCAATCAGTGGGTCTACTTTTATGTGGTAGTTTTTTCAAAGATCCATTGAGGATTCAAGAAAGACAAGACCATACTTCTCCATTTTTCTAATCATGCCCCATTGTTCTATGTTGTAATAAAATGATTTTAATTAAAGTTATTCCATTAATTTTCCAAGAAATTATACTTGAAAGAAACATATGTTTACACCCTGGATATAGATGTCTCATCTAGAAGCCTTAACCATTGAAACCATACCCCAGTCTCTTCCTAAAACGTTCTCCTCCAAAACTGGGTTCAAAGCACTGTCCTATGAAAACTATGAGAAGAAAAAGTATAAATAGGAAAAAAAAAACTTTTCTCAAAAAGATAAAATATAAAATAATCATAATAACTTTATTTTCAAAACTCAGGTCTTCAACTATTTCTTTCAGAATATCCACAACTCTTCCCCCAAGTCCAACCCTCCCCATGGAGGGACATGATATACCACACCCTTTCTCTGTCTTGATTAGTAATTTTAACTTCTGGGTACACTCCTTAAAGACAAGGGTCATGTGTACTCCATTCTCTCATCCCTAGGGTCTGACCCAGAGCCCGAGGCCTGGCACCATCCTTGCCCATGGACCTGTCTCCTCAGGCATAGTGCGAGCTCCGTGACAGAAGGGATTGTCTTATCAGTGGCTCTCAGAGCCCTGCTCCGAAACTCGATGTCTAATATATGCTTGTAGAGGTACTAAACTGAACACATGTAGAGCCTCCAGAACTGTGTCCCTATTGAGACAAGTGGGAACAGCACTGTCCTTGTCCCCCATGGCCTAAACGTTAGTCTGACAAATAGCTGAAAAAATTATAAAGAAAATATAAGATGGGAATAGGTGGGAGTCCAAAGTGGCTTCTGAGCCCTATTCCACTGCCTTGGTCACACATTTCTCTTACTGTAGCAAGGTCACAGTTGTTGACCTTTAGTTCACCTAGTTCTCATCCCGTTCAAGTCAGCTGAGGAAGCTCATACCCCTTCCTCCTACTGTTTTCTCCTATCCCAAAGCCCTTTTGTCCTTTTATAGCTCTTTCTAGTGCTTCCCTCCCTGCTGAGCTTATTATCAGCCCTTTGTCTCCAGCTCTCTCCCGGATGAATCACAGAGGAGGGTGGGAAGACAGAGAGCTATGCTACCTGCAGGATAATCCAATCTTCTACACCACTCAGGTTAACGGTCTTCTAAACTGTGCCCCTCGGTCATCTCAGCCTGTATGAACTCAATCCCAAGAGGAAAAACAATTTTAAAAGCTCATTCTGCTACTGATGAGTTTTGTTTCAAATGTGTTGATTCTGAGGTCCTTAAAGGCATGCAGAAAAGAAAGCTGTCCAGGCAGATTAAAACACAGGCTTCAAATCTCAGAAGGAGGTGAATAGTTCAGCTCTCCATGGCTTTATAGGGAGAGAGATCAGAATCAACACCAACACAGAGTCTGGACCACCAGGACTCCAGAGCTCCTTGTTCGAAACCAGACAATTTGGGGAGCCTTTGCAAAATTTCATGGTTAATGGCTGAAAAGAACATTAACACTTACACACAGAATTCTGGCCCTTGGCAGACCCTTCAAGGGCATTCCCCTGGGGTCACCTCCTCTGTTTCAATATGGTTTTCTTTATTCCCTGTATTTTTTTTAAAAGAGATAATAAATACATCACATTTTATTTTTATTTACTTATTTAGGCTGCACAGGGTCTTAGCTGAAGCACGCGGACTTCTTAGTTGCAGCATGTGGACTCTGAGTTGAGGCATGCGTGCAGAATCTAGTTTCCTGACCAGGGATCGGACCCCGGCCCCCTACATTGGGAGTGCAGAGTCTTACCCACAGGACCACCAGGGAAGTCTCCCTCTATTTTTTAAAAACAAGAGATCAAGTGATAAGAATACGAAGCTATAGTTTAAAACATCATTATAAAGTGAACATATTTGTAACCACCATCCAGCTCAAGAAGAAATACATTCTCAGCACCCCTACAACATCCTTCCCGATTCCAGGCTTTCCCTCTGCCACGCAGGTAACCGCTTCCTGGTTCTTTTGTGTAATCTTTGCCTTGCCTTTCGTTACGGATGTATTCCTAAACCATACAGCTCGTTTGCCTGGTTTTGTACTTCATATAAATAGAATCGTACTGTTCGCATTTTTGTGCCTTGATTTTTCGCTCCGCAATATGTTTGTGTGATTAATTCGTGACATTCCATGCAGTTACAGTTGGTTTATTTTCTTTGCCATTAGTGGTTAAGAGCAGAGACTCTAGAGCCAGACTGGGCTTAAATCCAAGCCCTATCACTTGCAGATATGTGAACTTGTGGAAATTATTTCATCTCTTTGTACCTTTATTTTAATTTACCTGCAGTTGATTTTGGGGTATAGTGTAGGTTAGGGGTCTGTCTCAGGTGGACCTCTGTAGGAAACAGCTTCTGAGACAGTAATTTGCACACATGTGGTTTATTGGATAATGCTCTTAGGAACAATACCCAGCAGAAAATGAGGAAAGTAGGGTTGGACAAAGAAAACTTGAACTTGAACTTGATGCTAGAACAGATGCAGCAGAGGCCTCAGCAGGTTCCATGTGGAGCTGTGGAGCTGGAATAGCCCTTCCAGGATGCCTCACATTGATAGACCTTTACCCCCAAATCAACCAGTCTATTGAGCTAGGCTATCCTCAGGGAGAGGGCACAGCTTTGAACAAGGTATCTTCTTCAGGCCAAAGGAAATTCCTCAGGTGGGATTCTACCCTGAGCTGTCAGCTAGCAATACTCCTGGAAGCTGGGGAATTCGTGCTACCATCCTGAAGGGTAGATCTGGGCAGGTGTCACCACATCCAATACAGGATCTAATTTAATTTTTGCCCATACTGATACTCAATTGTTCCAGCAGTTTTCTCCAATGATATGTAATACTACCTCTTTCATCTTAAGTATTCATGCAGAAGTCTATTTCTGAGGGTTTTTTTTTTTTCAATTCTGTTCCCTTGGTCAATTATCTAATTATAACAGATCAATATCAACATATGTATGGATAATTGACCAATGGAAGAGAAACAAGAGGAGAAGTTTTGACCTATTAGATATCAAGAGTTTCTATGTTGTTCTTGGCCCTTAGACAATCTCTCAAATATAAATATTTGAGAACATGAAATATCCTCACCTGTCTTGTTCACCTGGAATACATAGTTTACCACTCATCCTTTAAGGCTAAACTGAAACATAATATCTCCTCAGAAGCTTTCATTAGCCTCAGGTCCTTCTTTCGTTGTGATTTTTCATTGCCTCAAGAGCTGTCTCATAAGTTACATAGGTTCAAGTCCTGAATCAAGTCATATTGCTGTGTGATCTTAGACTAGCTACTTAATCTCTATGTGCTTCAGTTTCCTCAAAATTTTTCCGTGAGCATTCAATTTAAAGTATTTATTATATCACTGTTTAGCTTTTATAATAGAGCTTGAGTTGTTCTTAGTTTCCATTCTAGATGATGAGGTTCTTCAGTGCTGGAATCATGGACCATTCATCTTTGTACCCCCATCTCCTAGCACATGGTTTCACCATACGGAAACAACAGAAATTCAACACAGTACAGTTCATAATATGGAATCCATTGGCTCACCAGAAAGAATGGTCAAAGATATTCATACATAAGTCACTTTCTTTTGGCAATAAAGCCGCAACACTGGAGAGTTTAGTTTAAAACCATAAAACTAGCAATTCTTTCCTTAATTCAAAGCCACATATCCCACCTACTCTTTTCCCCAGGTAAAGGACACCCCTCTCACCATCATCACTGCTGTACATGGAATCCGAGATTTTCCCGCGGACTAAGGGAAACCGATAAACTCAAGAATAAGAAGGAGAATGAGGAGGAGGAGAGGGAAGGAGAAGAAGAGAGGTAAGGGGAAAATGAGGATAAAAGGAGGGAAAGGAAGGAGAAAGGAAAATGAAGAAGAAGGAGGAGGAGGAGGGAGAGAAGCAGCAGGGGGAGGAGGGGGAAGAGGAGGGAAGAAGGAAAGAACAATCACAGCAAAAGAAGAAATAAGAAGAAAAGAAAAATGTAAAATATGTTTATATACTCTTTCTCATAAAACAACTTTTTAAGATGCTAAGCAGGATATCACTTAACATTCCAGTCTGATCTCCTTTGGACTGCTTTTCTAAATAGCTGAGCTACTCCAAGGAGAACGAATAAACAAGTCCCAGAAGTGAGGTTAACTATCTAGAGGGTGTACCAGTTAGGACAATGAATGAGTATGCCAAAGGCAAACATTCTGCTTTTACCCTGGAAATTCTGGAAGTAAGTTTTTGACATTTTAAAAATAGCTACCTGACCCCTGTTTTCAGGTATTGTACATTCAGAAACATTGAAGTTCATTTTTTCAAAACATGTCTGGTTTGTTTTGCTTTTGAATTTTTATTTTAATAAACAGGAAGCTCAAACATTGGACTGTTTCAATAATGGATATGTGGAAACTATAGTGGTCTGGGGCAGGACAGAGTAAATGTCTGATGAATGATTCTAGTCATTTAATCACCAAATGACACCAAATGGCAGGGTCATTTCAGATTTAATGCAACAAAAACCTTGTTAAGAAATAGGACCCTCGCCTGCTGTCCATCTCCCTTGTTGAGGTTGGATGTTCAGAGTGTCATACGTCATTGTCTCCCTTCTACTCTGTCATATTTTTACTGAAGAAGTTGCTTGTGTCATTTATTATGATGTTATCATGTCAAAAGACAATAAGAATGGGCTCGATAGGAATCAAATTTACTAAAGTAAAAATGGAACCAACAAATTTCCTTCTCATTTCCAGAAATGTCTTTGGGAAAGTGGATGTGAAATTGTCAATTACGTAGGATTCTTAGCCTTGTTCCTTGCCAAGGCTGTGGAAAGAGGACACAAAGGGTGAGCTGACAGGGCTGTCCTCAAGGCAGGTCATGGGGCTCAAGAGCTGCTTAGGTCTATTCACAAAGTCAAAAAGAATCCTTCCCTTTGTTGTATGGCTTATGTTGTGAGCCTGGGGAATCAGGAGGTTTTTCTTTCCCAGAACTACCTTTGTTTTCATTCAAAGTACCATGACATAGAGATCATGGCACAACTCAGTGAAGGAGAAATGCGTCTCCTCCTTTGGGGCTTAACCTCCTGTGGAGCTGTTATTTAGGTGATCCTATGACAGGGCTCAGAACCTCAGGAATGTTAGTAGGTCAGTAGGGCATTAGGAAAGTAAGCTATACTGGCTGCAGTCATGCAAGAACAGACCTGGGGAGTTTACTGTTGTTTTCCTCCAGGCACAAGTGAAAGAGTGCGTTGCTAGCCGTGCCATGTGCAACTGGATGCCACAGTGTTTTAGTGGCAAAGCTCTGACTAGATAAAGTATTGCACTAATGAAGTGAGTGACTGAGGAGGCTAAAAACACCTGAGGCTTTCAGAGTGTGCTCTATTTATTACTCTCCCTCAGCACACAACTAAGTGAAGAGTAGATAGTCAGGGCCAAGGTTCATATCAGCATGGCGATGGCCTTTCCAAGTGTGGTGGGATACTTTATGGGATTACTATTCTATATTTTATGCTCCCTGTGCTTTTTGTACCCTCTTGGCTCAGGGAAGCTCCAAATTTGTTTGTTCTAAAGCAGAAATCTAAAAACTAGCATTTTCTTTTTTTGGAAAAGGGTAAAGTAATTAAGAAGGTTATCCCAGCAGTCCTGCTGGGGGACAAGAAAGAGGAGAGTGTCTTTGAGGAGAAAGAGACTTGAGAAGGGGAGAGAAGGTACATTATCCTCGACTAGGAAAGACAGTAAGATTTGAGTTTTTACTAGGAGAATCCTGAACTTTTCTCAGATCCCCGGAGAGGTGACAGGACTCTGGGGAAATGGTTGATTTTATACCTAGGAAATTTAGACCCAAGATCTGGAGTTCCCAGCTTGGCAAAGACTTCTGTATTCCAAGCAGGCATCCCTGCACTTCAACGAACCACTTGTGGGCTTGTAAAATTGGTCTCCCATGGATTTTAAGACCAGAGGAACATTCTCCAAGTGTTTTCTTTTTCATATGTCTCCAGGGATCTTAGAAGTATCTGGGAGGGGAACCAAAGAGTCCCATTAATGATTTAATGAAATTAAATCTCTAATGACTCTGGGAGAATACTAAATAAGGTCAAATTTAATATTATTTCTTTAAATGAATGTGAATTTTCCCATACACTTAAGTTTGTAGTGTAAGATTTATATTCTTTACCCAGTATTGAAAATAAAAAAGTGTTTAAGAGATAGTGGATAAGAGATGACTTTTATTAAGGGCAGGTCAGGAACCCAGAATTTAAACTTATGCTTACTGATTTTGCTATGGGTCCTAGTCTTAAATGCAATAGACATAAAATTGAGCTAACGACCACTTCTTGTCTCATAAAGCTTTGCCTGTTATTCTAGGTATGTTTTTACGACTCAAAAAATGCAAGATATAGAAAATTGTCTGCATGAGAATGTGTCAGAAAAGAGTCGCAGTCCAGGTACATGAAAACAGAGAGCGCTCTGTACAATCCAAAGATTTTCAAGCCTTAAAAAATGATTTATTTATTTAAAATAATGTTTATTTAAACAAAATTTTATCATCAAATTATCAGGATACTCCTTAGTAATATGTGAGTATAATATTTGATCTGTAGGATTCTGAGAGTGCAAAAATAATCCTTCAAAAGACTGAGCATTACATGGGATGTTTAAGTACCATAAAGTTAGTGAAAACTGGAAATTTGTCATTTTTCTTGTATGTTAAACATTAGACAAAATTTGTCAGGAGTGGTGCTTCAAATTTTGAATTCAGAAAGACCACCACCACATCCACCAACATGGAAAATTTATATCTCCATGCCAGACCTCTTTCTATATTCCCTACGGCTTTATTCAATTGCTCCTTTGCAAATACCATTTGCATACCTAAAAAGCATCTCAAATATGGCATATCCAAAATGAAACTCCTGTTCTGTCTCCTGCACACAGCCCTGATTCTCTCTTTCAGTAAAGAGCTAGTCCATTCTGCAAGTTGCTCAAGCTAAAACTTGATTGTAGCCATCTCAGCTCCCCTTATCCCATACCCACATTCAAACCATCAACAACTCCCATCTGCTCTCTATTTAACAAGTATCTAAAACTCATCTACTTCTTAGTTCCTCTTCTGCTACCACTGAAGTCCAGACCACCATCATCTCTCACCTGAAGTATGGCTATAGCTTCCTATTGGTCTAGTTGGTTTATCTACTTCTTCCCTTCTACACCTACACTCTATTTTCAGTTGAAAACTATTCGTTCTGAATGAGAAAAAGAAACAAAGGCTTTTGTTAAAGTACAAGCCCCCACATGTTACTACTAAGCTCAATATCTCCAGGGGCTTCCCATCTCACTAAGATGAAAGTTCAAAGTCCTCATGGTGGCTTTCAAGTCCCCATGTGATCTCCTCCTCCCACTCTCTGACTTCATCCTCTGACATTTCTGCACTTTGCGCCATGTGTTCTGCCTTCTTGTCCTGGCCTCCCTGCAGCTCCTGGAACATTCTAAGTGTCCCCCACCCAGAGCCTTCCTCTGTCTTGCATGATCTTTCTTGTTTCCTTCTGTTCTCTGTGCACATGCCCCTCTTCAAAGAAATCTTCTAACTACACTATTAAAAAAAACCCAGCAATCCCCTAGCACTCTCTATTCTTCTTAATCCCTGTATCATTTGATTTACTAATTTGCTCACTCTACCAGCAATTTTTTTCATTTCAAATTAAGCAGTGAAAGCATCAGGATTAAATAAACATTTTTACAAAGAAAGAGCCAATGAAGCTGTCAAAGAAGTGTCATACTTCCTTTTCTTCTCCATTTCTCTCCTTTTATCATCTACAAATCAGCCTGGTCTGTTTTTACTTACCCTGACATTGTTTTTTATCCTAGTGTCCGCACCCAGACTCCTGGGCTTTCATTTCTGTGCACTTCTTGTATGGAGTGGCTTATAAACTACTTAACTTCTCTCAAATGTAAATTTACTCCTTATAAATAGGTACAAGCATCTGTCTGCTCCGTTATGTCTTCTGATGTATCTATACCTGAACATTTATGTAAAACACCTATTATTTAATTATAAATTGCTTTTCCCCTATTTCTGCCTTATGTTATGGAGAGAATACTATATCAATTTCTACTGAATTATATTGCAAAGAGATTATATTGCTTCTGAATTTCATTTTTAAATAGTAGGGAATAGTATAAAGTATCTGATGATAAAGACAAGTTTGGATCTGTGTGGTTGTAGGCAACCATTCTCACACAACTTCCTCATTTGAAAGATGAGGAAATAGAAGCAGAGATGTCCAAAGACCATGGTGTTGGCACAGAGTCAGGGCTGGCACAGGACGGGTATAGAGTGATTTTCGTTCACTCCTCTTTTTACGTAGCAGATGCCTTAATGTGGTTAAGTTCTGAAATCGCTAATAGAAGTGTTTGTTAAATTATCCCTCTTGCCTAAGAATTTTTCTTTTAAAGGGAAATTTTATTCCTGATTGGATTATGTATAGTTATGTCAATTAAATTTTAATCCTAATTCGATTGTCTGAAATCCCTCCAATTCTTCATCTTTTTACAGAAGTCTATAATTTAAAAGACCTGACCTTTTACAAAAAATAAAGTATACCAGCTCATAAATATAACCTTTCAAAGGGCCATCACACACAGCCATATCGTGCTGTTGGTTTTAAGTGTTCGGTTTCTACTGATTGTTCAGTGAAGTCACCCCACCGACACTCTTGTATTTCAGTATCAAACATATGCAAAATGCTTATATGGTGAGAATGTCTTTAATTTCCATAGACTAGCTCAGTACTGCAGACGTGAAATCAAACATTGCATGGAGACACCTGCAAAAGTAGCAGCTTGCACATTTCACATGTAAATATGACAGTGTCCATGAGACAGAGGTAGCAAACTCCGCTCCAGATTGTGGACTAAGATATATTTTGCTCGTAAAATTGTACCAGTTGAGGCCCTACATCATGCACAATACACTGCAGTCAGCTTTGAAAGAGTTGAAAATAAGAGTGTGTATTAAAATGACTTGGTTATATGGTTATACAGCCTCATTGCAGCATCACGTGACGATTAAGCAAATATTTGTGAGCATCTTCTATGTGTGAGGCGCTGAAGATATGAAGATAAAAAGGATGAACTTTCATGGGACTGTCTGCTCCTGAAGGAGAGAAAACCATGTCTTTCATCTGTGTTCCTTCGTAGGACGGCTTAGCATGATGCTTTGCACAACACATGTTCACATAATTGAACAAAAGATAATAACAAGGATAGTTAAGAAGAAAATAGCCAACATGCTGTTGACAGCAACATCCAGCAGGCCTGGCCCAGCGCCCAAGGTCCTTAGGTCTTTTCTTGTTGTTTTGTATCTCTCATAATTTTTTTAAAATAATATCCTGAATAGGGGATGAGAAAGTCTATCTCCTCCTCTGGGAGTCATCGAAAGAGTCAGGGAACTGTTCCAACTTTAGGCCATTAACACTCTGGCTTGAACCAAGTCAAAACATTATTATGTAAACAAAACTGTAATACACTAAAACACTCTAGACTCCCTTTCATACTGTTTACCACTGGAAAAAAATTGAGTTAACAATGTGTTTCTTTTCTTCTTTTCTTCCCAAGCATTATTAATGATAAAAGCCCACAAATAAACCAGTCTAAAATGTCAAGATGTATCTTGCCATCATTTCTGCTTTCTCCTCCATTAATGTTATCCTCCCACCACCTTAGTTGTATTCATCAGCTTTTCTCTTCACCTCGTGCCCGTGATCACCCCCAGGAGATGAGCTCAGAAGTCTAGCCATCCCTTCCTCCCTGAGGAGTCCTCTGAGTTGGCTTCAAGGAGAGTTCAGAGACTAGGAACATCCCTCACCTCTCTAGCCCCTTACTCTGCAGTGCTCTGGCTCCAGCTAGCCCACCTCTGACACCTTTCCACGGCCCTTCCAATCCTGACATTCGTTCATGAAGATGATCTGTGTTCAAATGTTGTCAACCTCTTTCTCTAGTAAAATGTCATTCAAGATCGGCACCACCTACACAGTAGTAAGTAAACTGTTCTCAGCATTTGAGAGACATACTTCTAGAGGCCTGTGAATATTTATATTAAAATAGGTAGGGTGAGTGTGTAGACAGATACAGTTTTTCTTTCTTTCTTTCTTTCTTTCTTTCTCTTTCTTTTTTCTTCTTCTTTCTTTTTCTTTCTTCCTTCCTCCCTTTCTTTCTTTTTCTTTCTTTCTTTCTTTCTATCTTTTCTTTCTTCCTTTCTTTCTTTCTTCCTTCCTTCCTTCCTTCCTTCCTTCCTTCCTTCCTTTCTTCCTTTCTTTCTTTCTTTCTTTCTTTCTTTCTTTCTTTCTTTCTTTCTTTCTTTCTTTTTCTCTCTCTTTCTTTCTTTTTCTCTTTCTTCCTTCCTTTCTTTCTTTCTTTCTTTCTTTCTGTCCATGTGCCCACACAGGAGCACTTGACCCTGCTGCCTACTCCTCTGCTACTGAAAATCTCTTCCACTGGCTTCCCAGTGTTAGACAATTCTGGTTCTACTTGGTTTATTTTGCAGAGTCCCCTTTCTCTTTCATGTTTTAAAATATTGCTATTTCTCTCTCAATTCCTTTTCTTTTCATTAGAACTTCCCGTACCCAAATAACAATCTATTTGTTAGTAACTCCCAGCCTATATTTTCAACCCAGACCTCTCTCCTAAATTGAGGAACTATGTGTCTATTGTCACTTGGACACACCTACTTGGATGACTTATGGTTCGCCCTAACCAAGTAAATCCCAAACTAATGCATCATTTCCCTCCTGACACTGGATCCGCCCTTCTCTTTTTGTGAAACAAGACAGCAACTGAGCTGTCTAAGCAAGAACGCCAGAATCTCTCCCTGACTTGTTGCTCTCTTTTAACCTCCCAAATCCTATCAATAACCAAGACTTCTATTCCACTGACATCAGTAGTCCACATACTCATTATTTCTCGCCTAGATTACTAGAAAATCTTGTTTCTTGCTTCACATCTTGCTCTATCCTGCTCCATTCTCTAAACTGCAGGCAGAAACGATTTTTTATTTTTCAGAAATAATCTTTCTAAAACACACAGCGATTATAGTATTCCTCACCCTAAAAAATTCTGCAATGGCTTTTCTATTGCTCTTAGAATAAAGACTAAATTTAATTTGGGAGTTTTAAGACCCCCCATTAATGAGCGCTTGTAGAGTTCTGCATGGTTTTCTCCCACACAGCCTGCTTATACTCTAAGATCCAGTCACACTGAAATTCTTTCAGTTATAAAAAGTGACACATTCTTTGTGGCACTGGACTTCCTGGAACATTTATACATCACCCACAAAGGAAACATTTATACATCAAAGTTTACATTGCTTATATCTCAGGTCTTGGATTATAGGTAGTTTAATTTTTTTGCTATTGTATTATTGAACTGTTATACAATGAACATGTATTACTTTTATAATTAAAAATTCAATAATTAACATATGCATACATGTTGACCCAGTAATTCATCCTGGATATATATACAACAGAAATGCAAAGATATATATTTTTTTTCACCAAAGACCCAATTACTTGTGACTCTCTGCCCTTTCAAATTAATTAAAGGCAAATATATTAGATTTTTAAAATAATAGTTGCTACCAGGTAAAACATACAATGGACCTTTCCATACAGCTTTGCAATTTCCTATGAAATTACTTTGAAATAAAAATTTTTTAAAATATAAGTCATTGACGTAAATAGTACCTACTAGTTTTAGAAAACGTTCCTCTGAAAATCAAAATTCAGTTGGTAACTGAGTGCATGAAAGAAAAACATTGATAAGATATGTCTTCATTGTTAATTTTATGGTTTAGAAAACATTTCTTTAAGTGAATCATTTGAGTTACTTATATTTATTGAATATAGAATTTATTGAAACATAATTATCAAAGAGGTACATGCTGAACTATTGTTCAACAGTAATAAGTGTTTCCTTTTCCTGGTTCCTAGAACACAGTGAACACAGATTGTGAAGGCTCAATGTGACAGCTAGAATAACAAACCACAAGTATGATGGAGCTCCAAAGGCAAGTGAGGATTGTAAAAAAAGTATATTTAAGGCAATGGCTATTTTCCTTGTGGGAAGTGTGTCATCTCAGTCCCCAGCAAGATGGTGTGGAGAAGGCGTGGGAGAGGAAAAGGAGTGCATTTCTTCTGGGGGCACATGGCAGGCTGGATTGCCTGGCATGGCAGTCAGCAACAGCAATCACATCAGTGAGCGCTGCCTCCTCCTCGCTTCCAAGCTCCTCCTCTCTCCACTCGGGTCTCCTTCTTGTCCAGCTCTCCTCATCTGCCCACAATCCATCAGTCACACAAATAAAAAATTTTGAAGTATATAGTATAGTCTGTAGATGGAAGGTGTTGCTAGCAATAATTCTCCACTTGGAAGACTTAGAGATTTCTCCAGCACCATCCAGCCAAAACCGAGCTCTTGATACTCTCTCCACAGACAGCCTCACCTCCAAGGCTTCCTCAGTTTGGTAAACGTTACCATTAACCACCTAGTTGCTCAAGTCAAAAGCCAAGAACTTACCCTCTTCCCTGTCATATTGCCATTTAATCCATCAGTACGTCCTCTTACCTTTACATTCAAAATGCTTCTCAAACCTGTCTGCATTTCTCCACCTTCACCACTACTACGTCAGTCCAAACATCATCATCTCTTATCTGGATACAATACAACAGCCAGGGTGATCATTTAAAAAGTGAATCAAACCACATCACTGCCATGCTTATAAACTTTCAAAGACTTCCTACTGTAACTAGAATAAAGTACTCATTTAAATGACTTCTTATCATAGCCCCTCAGGGTTCTCAAACTCTAGCATCTCAGGTGGCACTCAGGTGGCCTTTTCCTGATCCTGAAACATGCCAAGTTCAGTTCTGTCTTAGGGTGACTAAAATCTAAGGGAAAGAAAAAAGCAGATGAATAAGAACCTCAAAGGAAATAGAACAGTTCTTCTGGATTCAATGTTCAACATGAAATGAAGAGAAAAGAAATAAGGATACTGCTGAATGAGATCTATGCAGATTATGGGTAGGCGAAGTTCAGTGGCATTGTCTATTGATTTTTGTTAGTATGACTATTCTGCATATACTTCTGTTTGCTCTTATTGCAGGGAGCATTTTTTTCCCTGGTGGGTTTTGGGTGGAGTATAACTGTGCTTTGCAAAGATGTTGACAACTTATATTTGAAAAAATGAAATCAAAGCATTACTCACCCTATAACTACTGCCACACTGCCCAACTTCCCCCAGTTGCCGTTAAGTCTCTTTTCATTTGAGGTAACAAAACTTCTTTTTATCTTAAAAGAAAATGAAAGAGAAAGAGAGGTGGAGATTTAGATAATCACCTGTTGAACACTTTCCATATAAAATAGGGATACGCTTTATACATATTTGTAACCAAGACCCACCAAAGGTCTGGGGGAAGTTTCACTCTCAGTCTTAAATATAGATTTGTTCTTTTTCAGTCATAAATATTAAAGCTAGCCACTCCATATAAAGACTCCACTCCAGGTGCTGAGTCAAAACTTTTTACCCTTGTTTTTTGGGCAGAGGTGTCTATTTACCTAAGATGTGTCCTTTTGTCTATGGATAAACAATCGGCTGACATGAATAGCAGCTTTGTTATCTCAGTAGCCAAGGCACAAAAGAGAAGAATGAACTCTACCTAAAATCATTCTCTGAGACAGGTAGGAAAGAAGTTGGTTACTGCGCTTAAAGTATCAGTTGATATCAGTCTACAATTCCAGAGGACTGTGGACCAACTGTCAGAGAGCTCCAGTTAAGGTGTTCTTAAGCTAGAAAAGCTGCTATAATTCTATCTGATGATAAAACAAGTTAGGTCAAAAAAGACCTGAACAGTAAACACGGTGAGACAGAAAAGCAGTCACTTCTGTTTGTCTGAAATGACGACTTGTGTGGAACACCACTGTATCCTCCTCCAATCAGTCTCAGCCTTGGGCTAAAACACAACTTACAGGTCTAATAAGCATCTACCTGTTGCCCCTAGAATTCTAGATTTTCTGGCCATGTGTTTTATCTCTATATTTACTGCTTGAGAAAAGGGAAGATGCTTCTGGAATATGAAGCAATAACAGGAAACCATGAAGGGCAAAATGCTGTAATGGAAAAAAATCCCAGACTGAGAATCAGGAACCTTGTTCCTCACCCTGTATCATGTCTCTGGCTTATTTAAAATGCCATTCCCCTGTTGATTTCTACTACTCATCTGTTATATATTTTTCATAGCCCTGATAACCCCATGACATATATATTTATCTAATATATTTATTTGTTTCCATTTTCTTGTGTCCATGACTAAAATGTAAACTCCATGAGAGTAGGGATTTCCATTCGTCTGTTGCTGTATCCCAGCACCTGTAACAGTGCCTAACAGACATTTGGAGTGAATTAACTAAATGCGCCCAATATATTTGACCATCCTTTAGAATAAGTCAAAATGTTGGGCAGATGGAGAAAGAAACTGTCAAGTCTATTTTCTACCCTCTGGTTTTTCCTCTGCTCCCTCTTCCTAAGGCTTGATAATGGCTTCTTCTCAGGAGACAATTACAGATCATGGACAATATGTAAGTTTCTCTGTTTCTTGTTTTCTGGAAATGACCATAAAGCTGTAATTTTCTGAGAGTGACCATTTATAAGGTGCTTTTTACATATTTAATTGTCCTGATAACAAAGCAATGGCTATAGTTTAGGGACAGAATCTTGAGGGGTAGGAACCGATATATAGGGTAACCTATAACGTGTGTGTGTGTGTGTGTGTGTGTGTGTGTGTGTGTGTGTATTTCCAGGTTTGGTTTGATTACTCTGGCATAACTGCTCAGGTTCAGGAAACTTGTTTAAACTTTAAAAATATTAATAAAACCTAGTGATTATTTAGACAGTTTTCTCTGCCCCAACCTTTCCTGCAGCACAGCCGCCCCACCCCCAACAGCAACAAAAAAATGGGCAGTGCAATTTCCTACCTTCACAGATCCTAAAGAAAATAGAGGAGAAAAAGAAGAAAATGTTCACTTTCTCCTTCCTTCTTGGATTTGGATGTCAAGTCACTAACATTTCAGAAGCATTTGTAAGTTTTAGTTTCCTGAGTGATCCTAGATAGAGGACCTCCTTAAAGGATGTTTGTCTGATAGGTCATCGAGTTTCTGCTTTTTTCAGAAAATGTGTCCTATTCAGATGACTCAAAGCCATTATTTCCATTTCCACCACAAGTTTCTAGACAACCTGTTGGACCGGTCTACTTGAATGTCCCGTGAACGTCTTGAGAATTTCCTTTCCCTGAATTAGACAATAGTGGAACTACACATGCTGACTGTATCCTTATGTTAAATAATGCTGACCCCAAGCGAAATAAGTTGGCTTCTTGATCCAGGAAATACTCTTTCCTGGAAGATGAGGCTGAGAGCCAGTCACACAGTTTATTTACCAAGATTTAGCAGCTTCACATCAAGTCTTGCTTCAAGATCTGTGCCTCAGTGTGCCCACGGATCTCTACCACCTCTTTCCTAGAAAAACCCCCCTAAAATGCTATAACTTCCCTTACTTAATTTACTATTTTGAGATATCACTAAAACTGCATAGTGTTCTAATAAACAGTGTTGCTTGATCAACAGGTTTTCCTGGTAGACATTTTGGGAATTGACAGTCAACACCTAAGTGCAACTTTTTGAATCTGACCTCATTATTTCCTCTCCAACCTTGCTCTTTCTCCTTTAATGACACTGGAACACACCCGACACAGTCAGCTAGAGACAGAATTATCCTTGACTATTCCCATTCACCCCCAATAACTAATCAATCTTAAAGTCCTAATAACATGGTTCCTTAAATATTTCTCAACTTTCCTCTTTATTGCTGCTGTGTCCCCACTCTTTTTCCATCCCCAGCCTGAATGTTTCAGGCAATAATTCCACCTGCTAGTGTGGAATGATTGCAGGCTAGCATAGCGTATGCTGCCTAAATCCCACAATGTGATTTAAATCCACATCTCCCAGGGTGAGGGTTTGGGGGCTTCCCACGCCTTCACCTTCCTCTACAGATGAGGAAGCAGGATTTGCTGGGCACTGTCTCTCCTCCCTGAACAATATATCCCCTCTCTTATACAACAATGCCACCACCTAGGCTCACCCAATGGTTACTGTTACCGCTGCTTGCTAAGTTAGCTGTAACACAAAGGATTGTGCTTGGACCATCTTGGAAGGAAGATGAGTTTGAAGCTATGAAGATGATTTTGAAGGCGAATGCTTTCATCTTTCCAGAGTCCAGCATTCCTTCGGAGAAAGCAGCAGACTCTCACCCCACCAATTCCATAGTGGTAGCCACAGGAATGTGAAAAAAAAGTGGCATTTGCCTGTTTACCATGTCCACCTCATCATCTCATGGGCCACAATTTTTAACATTTTTACCAACAATTTGACATCTTTTTATTTTCTTCGTTTCTCTAAAACTGGCAAAGTGCTAAACTGATGTCTCAAAACTGAAGTGTCTGGATCTTGGCTTGCAGAGTACTCAGAAGAAGGAGCAACTGAGAAGAAAGCCTTCAGTTGTTTACTTACAGGCTCTGCTAGACAGCCTTCTCTCAAACAAAATCTGAGCCCCAGGTGAGGAATTTTCTGGTCCTGAGAACTCAGAATTATAAACTAATAATATGAGCTGACTGTGGGCTGAGAGAGGAGCTGTGAGGACCCCTCTCACCATATAGGGATCTTCTTGCTGCCCTTAATGTTTACATACTTCAGTGTTATTTTCAACAGCATCATTAGGTCAATAGCACACTTGGGCACGGCTTAACATGAGGCAATGCTCAAGGTTTGTTTTTGTTTGTTTGTTTGTTTGTTTTGGGGAGGGGGGTCCCTCCCAAGTCAGCAGATGACCATTTAAGAGGAAATAAGATGAAATATGATTAAATTACATGAAGCTGAGGAAACTAACCCAAATATGCAACTGAAGCATCCTTTTACAAAGAAACTGTTTATATTTATTGAATGCTAACCACGACCACACTTAACAAAACCTTATGAGGCAGCTGTCATTATTATATTAATTTTACTGAGGAAGAAATAGAGAAGGCACAGAGTTTAAATATTTTCCCCAAAGTCACACAGCACCTAAGTGGTGAAGCTTGGATTTAACCCTGAGCCTACCCACTTAACCATTTTTACCAGAGTTTCTCAAAATGCATTCCACAGGAAAGTAATTCCACAAGATTCTCCATAAAAAATTATTCTGGAGTCATTTATATTACCTTAATTCGTTGCAACTCACCATTAACATTGTCAAATAAAGAATCTGAAGAGACCTGTTTAACTTAGTATTACACACACTTTCACACACTTTCTTGAGCACAGCACACACTTCTGCATAAGCACCACTAACACCCCAGCAAACACACAGTTGCAGAAATACAAGTCCACTGCGGTGACAAAGGATAGGATCCCAGACTCCCTTCATGTTTTTTCTGGCTTCAGGCACAACATATCACAAAGAGGCTTGCTCCGTATTTCCCGAGTCACACAATAGAAACTCTTTCAAGTGAACCTCTAAACATCTACGACAGATTTGTGTGGGTATACCTGTGTATCTGCGTGGTCTTTAGCTTTACCTGGTTGGAAGATGCTCCAGGATAGGCCAGTCAAAGTCTTACTACATAAGATCACCAAGCCAAGTGCTAGACAAGGGTCATAACTACTCTGTGGCTTCCTAAAAATGAAAAAATAAGTTACAGCCAGCTGGCTGCTCTCTGAGGTCAGCGAAAGTTTCTATAGGCAGGCAACTATGAAAAATTCAGCTAGTGAGTTGTTAACAGGAAATGATCATATTTTGTTCTCATGGATTGGAAGAATAAATATTGTTGAAATGTCCACACTACCCAAAGCAATCTACAGATTCAATGCAATTCCTATCAAAATTTCAATGGTACTTTTCTCAGAAACAGAAGAAACAATTGTAAAATTTGTACCATAGGAGACGCAAATAGCCAAAGCAATCTTGAGAAAGAAGGACAAAATTGGAGGCCTCAGGCTCCCTGATTTCAAACTATGCTACAAAGCTATAGTAATCAAAGCATTGTGGTATTGGCATAAAAGCAGATACATAGGGACAGAAGAGAGAGAGCCCAGCAATAAACCCACACATATATGGTCAATTAATTTATGACAAAGGAGTCTATAATATACAATGGTAAAAAAGACAGTGTCTTCAACAAACGGTGTTGAGAAAACTAGACAGCCACATGCAAAAGAATGAAACTGGAGTGTTTTCTTACACCACACTAAAATCAACTCAAAAAGGATCAAAGATTTGAACATAAGACCTGAAACTGTAAAACTCTTGAAAGAGAATATTAGCTCCTTGCCATTCATCTTGGAATTTTTTGGATTTGACACTAAAGCAAAAGCAAAGACAACAACACAAACAACAACAAAATAAACAAGTGGGACTACATCAAACGAAAAAGCTTTCACACAGCAAGGAAAATTGCCAACAAAATGAAAGGCAACCTACTTATTGGGAGAAAATATTTGCAAACCATATATCTGAAATATGAGAAACTCATACAATTCAATAGCAAATAGACAACCACAGCAAAAACCCAACTTTATTAAAAATGGGCAAAGGACTTGGACAGACATTTTTTACAAAGAAGACATGCATATACCCAACAGGTATAAGAAAAGATGTTCAACATCACTAATCATCTAGGAAACACGAATCAAAAACATGAAATATTACCTCATGCCTGTTAGAATACCTGTTATTCAAAAAACAAGATGTAACAAATGTTGGTGAAAGATATGGAAAAAATGGAGCCCTCACACACTGTTGGTGGAAATGTAAATTGGTGTAGCCACTATGGAAAACAGTATGGAGGTTTATCCAAAAAAATTAAAACAAAACTGCCATACAATTCAGCAATTCTACTCCTGTATATTTATCCAAAGAAAACAAAAACACAAACTCAAAAAGATATATGCATCCCCATGTTCTTTGGAGCATTATTTATAACAGCCAAGATGTGGAAACAACCTAAGTGTTCATTTATGAATGAATAGATACAGAGGGAATATTATTCAGCCACAAAAAAGAAGGAAATCTTGCCATTTGTGATGACATGGATAGACCTTGAGGGCTTTATGAGAAGTGAAATAAGTCAGATACAGAAAGGCAAATACTCTACGATTTCACTTATATGTGTAATCTAAAAAACAAACAAACAAAATAACACAACAATAAGAAATAAAACAAGAGTCAAACAGAGTTCATGGATACAGAGAATAGATTGGTGGTTACCAGAGACAGGGGGTTTCGGGGTGGGTAAAATGCGAGAGGGGGGTTAAAAAGTGCAAACTCCCAGCTATAAAATGAATCAGTCGTGGGAATGTAATGTACAGCATGGGGACTATAGTTAGTAATAATGTATTTATTGTATAATTGAACATTGCTAAGAGAACAGATCTTAAAAGTTTCATTGCCAGATAAAAAATTTTATAACTATGTATGGTGATGGATGTTAACTAGACTTATTGTGGTGATCATTTCACAATATATACAAATATCTAATCATTATGTGGTACACCTGACACTAATATAATGTTAGGTATCAATTATATCTCAATAGGGACAAAAAGAAATACACCCTGTACCCATACCTATTTTTTGGTTCTTGAAATAACATATATTTTCATACCACTTGGTAAATAACCTCTGCTCTTATTCTCTGAGTGCTTCACAGTCATCTTGGAAGTCTGAGACACCCTGGAATTCCCCAGGGTCCAGGAACTAAAGGGTTAATGGCCAGCACAGATGAGCTCCAAGCCCTTGCTTCTGTATTTGGCAAACATCTCCACAAGTTGCTAAATGTTTTTAATATCAGCCCTGTTCAGGGAGTGAATTTCTTTTTGAAAAGTCTTTTGGGAGCCCAGAGGATGAGGTGATTAATTTTGACCCTGGAGATTTAGGAAGCCTATAAGGCAGTTGAAATGTAAGTTAAGTCTGTAAGTGACCAAAATAAACCTTTCTTCTTCTAGCTAGTTTTCTTTGCTTTGCTGTCTCTAATTACCTCTATATTAGAAAGTAATATCATTACTTAGTTTTAAAAAATCATGTATAAATAAAGAAAAAAAAAGGAACTTCTCTGGTGCTGCAGTAGTTAAGAATCTGCCTCCCAATGCAGGGGACATGGGTTCAATCCCTGGTCAAGGAAGATCCCACATGCTGCAGAGCAACTAAGCCCGTGCACCACAACTACTGAGCCTGTGCTATAGAGCCTGCATGCCACAACTACTGAAGCCCGCATGCCTAGAGCCCGTGCTCTGCAACCAGAGAAACCACCGCAATGAGAAGCCCACGCACCACAACGAAGAATAGCCCTTGCTCACCACAACTAGAGAAAGCCCTCACAGAGTAACAAAGACCCAACGCAGGCAAAAATAATAAACAAATATAAATAAATAAATAAATAAATAAATAATAAGTAAATAAATTTTTTAAAAATAAAGAAAAACAAAAAGTTCATCAGAAGTTAATCTTTCCCATTCCAAAAATATATGCACCTTACAGGCCTCAGAGAAACAATTTTCAGACACGAAGTTCTTGCACTTGCATTGTATAGTGTCAGAGCACACACTGGTTTTTCCAAGTTGTGGAGCTCTGGACTAATTATACACCTCTTTTCACTTCAGGTTTCTTTGTATTCAAATGAGATCATGAAAGTCCCATTCCAAAAGGTTGCTATGAATATTAAGAAGGATAATGCATGTAAAGTGCTTAACTCAATGCCAGTACATAGTAGATGCTTTTCAAAGTTGGCTATTATTAAGACAAGTCAGAGTAATACTGCAGAAACTTGGGCTCAGGCAAGTCACTTCCTCCTTCCAGGAACTCTGTGTCATGTGATGACAGTTTTCTCAATGGGTCCTTGGCCAATCCAAGAAAGCAATAGGTGAAGGAAGCTTCTTTAGGTGGGAACCATATAAGAATGTGTCAGGCAGCTAATCTCACCCTGACGCACAGGTTCTGCCAGAAACAGGGTGGGTAGCCAATTACAGGACCTTCTGGTCTCACCAGTAATAAAATCATTTAAGGAAACACAAATTAGAGTAAACATGGCTTGGTACTAATCAGGAAGACCTTTCTTCTCACCATTGTGTTATCTACCAATGCAGCCTTGAAGTGGAAATTGTCTTCAAATAATAGTAAAAAGCAGTGGCTAAAATGTAGTGAATTCTTACTATACAGTCTCTGGGCTAAGCACTTTGTTATATGTTCTCAAATTTTATGCTTACAATAACTTAATGAAGTAGTGCTGTTTTTATGCCAATTTTCCAGAGAAAAAAAACAGGTCTTTAGAGAGGTGAAGGAATCAGCTGTGGTCACACACCAGTAAGTGCATCAGTGCTTTGATCTGATTGCAGGGAGTCCAATTCCAGAGCTAATACTTTTAGTAACTCTTCTGCACTGTCTAACTGGGTCAAACCCATTGCCTTGCTGAAATAATTCATTTTGAGTCATCTATAAGAAACTGTACGTGTGATATAGATGCAGCTTTTCGATGGTGAGAGAAACAACCAAAATATTAGATTTTGGACCAGGACACACCACTATGTTTCATCAACACTTTGCACATATTGCATGGTTTCCAAAGATCAGAAACTCTTGTGTTACTTGAGCAATGCTAACTGGATGCTTTATTGATTAAAATATATTCCAACTGCATATGACCTGTTCATGAGTCTTCTAATCTCCAAGTAGGGATTATTCCTCAATACCACAACCTCTGTCATCTGCTGAACCACTGGAAATTTCAGTATCTCCTTCAGATGAGAGGCAACGATGAGGTTCAGGCATCCCAAGTCATGTGGATGTTAAGTGGGAAGATTATGTGATAAAGTAGTCAGATTATTACACTGAAAACAATGGAGTCAACTCGAGAATTTAACTCTCCTGAAACTAGGAGCCTTGTGACTGAATTGGTTGGTTGTCTTGGCATTGTCAAGGGCTTGCCCCGCAATAGATTTTTTTTTTAATTTTGAAAGGAGTCTGTTTTATATTTAACACATATGTAGCCCTTCTGTATTGGGTACATGAAGAAATTCATAGAGAAAATCCCAGCCCTTGAAAATTTTATATTTTAACTTGAAAATAAAGAAATTATAGAAAAGATATTTAAGAAAATTTGAAACAAAATATTGATGAAAAATGGTGATCCCAACTTTCAGTATACAGATGATTTTGGCACCTATCTTGCGTAGCAGAGCAAATTTTTAAGTTGATGCCACCAGTGTATAGGCTCCATGTAGAACTGCTAAAGTTGCAATACATCTGAATTGGGATAGACACAAATGATGATAATCTTACCTACTTACACAGTGTTTTCTCTGTGGCATACAATGCTTTCATTTAATCTTGCTTACAGCCCTATGACATAGGTAAAGAAAATGAAGCAATGAGGGGAAAAGAGGTGCATCAATTCACCTGATGTCATAGAACTTGCAAGTGGCAGAGCTGGGATTTGAAGCCAGAAAATATGACTCCAGAATCTGAGATCATCACCACCATACTCTGACTCAGTGTTACTCCTTAAAGATCAGCTTTAAGCCCAGGGAAACTGCTACACATAAGGAACCCTAGGGAGGAAGCTCGTGCTCTGGGAAGATTGCAAGAGCTACTGAGAATGATGGAAAAAGCACAAACTAACTGGCCAGAATGACCAGCCCTCCGAGAACGGCCACTTATCAAGAGAAGGCAAGGGCGGGATGACTGCCTAGAGGTGCTGCTGTGTGCAAATGCCCCTCTGGCCCTCAGGGTTCATGTTTCTGGAGAAAGGAAGGGTATCGGCACAGGTGAGCTCTCCTGAGCATCATCCCTACAGAATATAAAGCGTTGCAGCAAGTGACCAATGGTGACCCAGGACAGATGAGTCACAGGTCTCTGCCTTCCAGAAAATCACATTCTAAAGTTCCTTATTAGAGGCTATTCTTGATTCTCACTTCCCTCAGACTTTCCTTATATATCTGTAAGTATTTCATTTTCAAGAACTTTCTAGTATTATACAGTGGTTTCATCTTTTTCAAACTGAGAAATGAGTTGACAGTCCACATTAATCAGTCAACTTAAGAAAACCAGCCAAACAAGTTATAACAAATCCTGTGCCCTCAAGCCTTGCTCTGATTCAGCCATAGCCATCAGTGAGGCTTAGGATGTGATGAGCTGGCTCCCAGCACTACTGATATCCCTCAGCTATGGACTCTGGGACCAATGTGCAGCAACGAGCTTGAGACGAATAGAGGGTTTTGTGCTTATGAAAGAAGTCTAAGGCCCACATCTACTCTGTATGTGCCAAGGAATGCCAATTCATGAGTTGACTCTGTTGACACCATTTGATACATTCACAATAAACTGGAGGATCATTGACAAGCTGCCTGAAGTCTGGTGATAAGAAAATTAGGAGGTATTCATTAATGACAAGACAAGGACTTTGTCTTATAACTTTGCCAGTTTAACTTTGCATGAAATTGTGTATTTTGAGATTATTTTCAACACAACATTTATCGAACATCTCCTATGAGCCAAGAAATGTGTCAGCTTCTTGGGATACAAAGATAATAATACACACTCACCACCAGTGAAGAACTTGTAATACAACATTACTAGAAGCGACAAATGTCCATGACATATTAGTACAGCAGGAGCAAAATTTGTCCTCTTTCCTCTCCAATTTCAAATTTAAATTTGATGTTAACCTAGCACTTGTTTACAAATAAAAATGTAATTTTGCCTTCTTAGTCTTAGATTTTGAAAATAGCAGCAAAAATCATACTGTTTTCAACTTTTAGATGAAAACTTTTAAAAAGCTTTTTATGGCAATGCAGTAAGAACTCTTTTACTAGAAACAAAATTTCCAAGATGCAAATTAAAGCCATTCTCATGTAAAGAAATAAATCAGTTTGGGGATAGCAAGCCTGCTGATGATCCCCTGAGGGCCAATGTAATTGCCTAATTCAGAGATAGTCTGAACAATGAAGGACAACTGCTAATGGTGTTTTAAAGACCTGCGGTTGTCAATCTACTAGCCTATCCTGCTTTTCCCTGCTAAGAGGATTCTGATTTGACCATGTGCTCTCCACAATGTGACGATGTGAATTCTGCCCAGGGATGAATTATGAGAAATCTAAGTCCACAATGATAGTCCCATCCTTATTTGTCAGTGATTGGTTCAGGAGTTGACCTACGACCTGTTTCTTCCCAGTTAGATGACAGGGCAGTCAGCTAGGGAGTCTTCTGGATAGGACTTTCTCCCCTGATAAGACAGAAGTGCATACACTCTCTTTCTACTAAGGACATTGTCCTCTGTAGGTATGATGCCTGTGCAGGTATGATATTTGGAGTTACCACGCTCATCATGTGATAAGGTCAGGAGAAACTTGAAAACATGGTCAAGCTGCCGAGCCATTCCTCAAACCATTATTTCATGACTTCCTGTTAAGTGAAATCATAATAAACAATTATTTACGCAAATGAGCAAAGTACTTTGTCCCAAGCTCACAGATAGCAAATAGGAAGGGCTGAGATTTCAAACCTGAATATAACTGACTCAAAAGCCATTGGCTTGGTTGTCTATGCCAGGCTAAAGAAGTTAAAAAAAAAAAAAAAGTAAAAAATGGGTATTAAGTATCCTGGCTTTCTCCTTTAAAGGCACACCACAGAGGTGGATATCCCTGTGCTGTAGCCTAGACAAGTCCCAGATCCGTTCAAGAGTTTCTGCTTTCTGTGCCAGAAGTCAAGGTCAGCTGTAGGGCAGCTGGTAGCAATTTGACCAATGGAGTTTAGCCAAATGATCCTTAACCAGACAGTTTGGTTTAAAGCTGCTTTAGGAATTCAAATCTAAATCTCAGAAGTATCAACAATTCTTAATAGCGTCAGCATAAACAAATATTGCCTGAATAAGCATTCCTCTTGATATTTAGTTGAGCATAAATTATCTTTAAAAACCTTTCAGGGACTTCCCTGGTAGCGCCGTGGTTAAGAGTCCGCCTGCCAATGCAGCGGAAATGGGTTTGATCCCTGGGCCGGAAAGATCCCACATGCTGTGGAGCAACTAAGCCCGTGCATCACAGCTACTGAGCCCGCACACTAGAGCCAACAAGCCACAACTACTGAGCCCTCCTGCCACAACTACTGAAGCCCAGTGTGCCTAGAGCCCCTGCTTCGCAACCAGAGAAGCCACACACTGCAACGAAGAGTAGCACCCCACTCACCACAACTAGAGAAAGCCCATGCACAGCAACAAAGACCCAATGCAGCCAATAAATAAATAAATAAATTTATTTTTAAAAAATACCTTTCAGAGAAGTCGAATTTCTGAAGGTGTTAATATTATGTCAAATACTTTAACAATTTTTTTCCTAATAAAATTGTGTCATCTTGTACTGAAGACAGAGGTATGTATTTTTCACAAGTCAAAGTTACTGACATTTTAAGAAAGGTAGAGCAATTTGAAACACTTCTGGGGAAAGAATAACATTCTCCTATCACGGATAAAGATGACAGTGGCCTCAGATGTAAAAGCAATTCCTGGGAGAAATGTATATCAGATCCACAATGAGATATCACCTCACTCCTGTTAGAATGGCCATCATCAAAAAGACAAGAGATAAATGGTAGTGTGGATGTTGGGAAAAGGGAACCCATGTACACTGTTGGTGGGAATGTAAATTGGCACAGACTCTATGGAAAACAGTATGAGGTTCCTCCAAAAATTAAAAATAGAACTACCATATCATCCAGCAATTCCACTTCTGGGTATTTATCCAAAGAAACCAGAAAACACTAATGTGAAAAGATATATGCACACCAATGTTCATTGCAGCATTATTTACAATAGCCAAGATGTGGAAACAACCCTGGTGTGCATCAGCAGATGAATAGATAAAGAAAATATAGTACACACACACACACAATGGAATGCTATTTAGCCATAAAAAAGAAGGAAATCACGCCATTTGTGACAACACGGATGAAATCTGAGGTCATTATGCTAAGTGAAATAAGTCAGCCAGAGAAAGATAAATACTACCTGGTATCACTTACACATCAATCTTAAAAACAAATTCATAGAAAAAGAGAACAAATTTGTGGTAACCAGAAGCAGGGCATAAGGGGTGGTGGAATTAGATGGAGGTTGTCCAAAGGTACAAACTTCCAGTTAAAATACAAATACACCCTAAGGATGTAATGTACAACCCAATGATGACAGTTCACACTGCTGTATGGTATATTTGAAAGTTGTCAAGCGTGTAGTTCCTAAAAGTTTTCATCAGAAGGAAAAAAAATTGTTTGTAATTATATGAGGTGACAGATGTTAACCAAACATATTGCGGTAATCATTTCACAATATATGTATGTCAAGTCATTATGCTGCATACCTTAAACTTATACTGCGATATACATCAATTATATCTCATTAAAACTAAAGGGGAAGAAAGCAATTCCTAGGAAAGAGAAAATATCTTTTATAAAAGACTTTTTTTCCCAGAACTGGGTGGTGGCAGAAAGAGAAAGCAAAATAGGCATCTTAAGGCCTGGCTACTCACAGTATGGTCCGGGAACCAGCAGCAATGGTGTTGCCTAAAAGCATACTGGAAATGCAGAGGCTCGGGGCCCACCCCAGATCTACAGGATCAGAACTTGCAAGTTAACGAGACCTGTGGTGATTCACATGCACTTTATAGTTGGAGAAGCAAAGCTTAGAGCAACGATTCTCCAGCTTGGCTGCACTTTGCATTTTCTGCAGAGCTTTAAAAAACACTGATGGCTGGGTCCAACTCCCGGAACTCATTTAATTGTTCTGGGATACGGTTGGGGCATTGAGGTTTTTTGAAGTTCCCGAGTGATTATAATGTGCAGCCAAGCACTGATTCAGTGGGCTGATGTGGCTTTCCAGCTTATTTGTTCCCCTCAGTGACACTAGGAAGTGTGTAAGTTTCTCAGTTTTAGACTTGAAGCCATGAGATCCTGTGACAAAAGAGTGCTTTACGGGACTACCTAGGTGGCGCAGTGGGTAAAAATCTGCCTGCCAACACAGGGGACACAGGTTGGAGCCCTGCTCTGGGAAGATTCCACATGCCACGGAGCAAATAAGCCCCTGCGCCACAACTATTCAGCCTGTGCTCTAGGGCCCATGAGTCACAACTATTGAGCCCATGTGCTGCAACTATTGAAGCCCACGTGCCTAGGGCCCGTGCTCCACAACAAGAGAAGCCACTATAATGAGGAGCCTGTGCACCACAATGAAGAGTAGCCCACGCTCACAGCAACTAGAGAAAGCCTGTGTGCAGCAACAAAGACCCAACGCAGCCAATAAATAAATAAAATAAATAAATAAATTTATAAAAAAATAAAGAATGCTTTACGATCAGATGTAGGACACTCAACAAGAAGTCATAGAATTCTGAGTGTAGACATGCTTTATATAATAGATCTCTCCTTAAGACTTACGTATTCAATGAATCTTTATAAATATGAGTAATTTTCGTGCTCTTTATTCTATCATTCATTATGCTAGACAATTCTTTTTTAATCATTCTACAAACTCTTACAAAGAAGGTATTATTGTTCTTCTTTCACAGATTTGGAAACTCAGGGCTCAGAGATGTTAAGGCATTTTCCAAAGTCTCACACCTGACAAACAGTACTGTCAAGATTTAAGGACTGGTCTTTCTGTCTCCAAAGTTGATGTTCTTTCCCTTGATCTAATTGCTTCCATATACGTAAGCACAAGCCATATTCCAAATTCATCATTTGTCATTTCTGTAAATATAAGATAAATCATTTTGAAAGGCAAAGAGCTATTTGAAGGAATCACCCCAATTCATCTACTTATACATTACAAGTTTATATAGATTTTCCCAAAGGAATGAATGTAGTCCCAACTCCATCATTAGCCCTCACTGGATGGGTTTTAAAACAAGTAACCAGGGTTACTGCCATATGCCTATATTCAGCTTTCTAGTTACTTGAGCTGATGGAAGTAAGCAAGGAATAATCGAAATGTTATTGCCCTGGATGGGTTTAGCAGGCCTTCTGTGGTGATTTTCCTAACAAGAAACTACAGAGATCCCATAAGTTGCTGCTGGTACCCTCTATTCAAAACATTTAAGAATGAAATTTACACTGCAAAGGAAACTCCCTATCATGAACACCTGGCAGGGCTTTTCTGGTGGCATTTACAGCACAATGTGCTGTAACACATCACATCTTCCATACTAGACTGCTAGTTTCTGGTCAAAGAGCTGAGTTTACTTAAAATAAAAATGCCCTAAGGATGGGAAGAAAAACCTCCAAAACACTCTGGGCAGTGTGTACATGCCCATACAGATGAAACAATGCCTTAGAGAGTCCATCAAATGGCTACTTCACCTGCAAATACATTGTTCCAAATACTTAGAAATTGATAAGCCATATGTTAAGTGCTGTATATGGAGCATTCCACTGACAACCCCTAACAGCTCTACAAGAAAGATGTTACTAATTTCATCTTACAAATGAAGGTGCTGAGGCAAGGAGAGCTTAAGTGGCTTGCATAAAACCATGCTGCTCGTACTTACGAACCTAAGGACTGAGTGACTGCAACTGTCTAGATTCCATGGTGTTAGCTCAATACTGCCACTTATAGGTAACATGGGATATCATTTCCAATAGGGCAAAGATTCAAACTGGAAAGTCCTGGACAGGCCTGACCAGCATCTATTCCCTCTGTTCCCCCTACACAACAGATCTCTGATTCTCCTTTAAGGAAGTGCCTGCGGTAACCATGTAGTAACCACACAGTAACCATGATGTGAAAGTGGACCTATCCATTTCTATCTCCAGTGATGGTCAATCAGCCTATTCTTACACCCCTTGCAGCTATGCTCAATGTACCTTAGTTCAATCTGCATGAAGAACAGGAAATATCATCTGATATGCAAGAAGCACCACTTTCTATCCTGGAAATGGATGGAAGCCTGTCACCCCTTTGTGACCATGCATCTTGGTGACCGTGGGGTGACATCTGGTTGAGGATACAGCCAGAATGAAGAAATAGAGCCAAGCTCTTAACCAAACATGGCTGATGCAGGATCGTCCTTTGGTTTTCAGTTACAGGAGCAAATAAATCCACATTATTGTTTAAATCCCATTGACTCAGGTTTTCTGCAACTGAAAGTTCATCAACAAACAGACACCAACACTATATACTTTGGTGTTTGAAATGACTTAAATGAGGGATTTACTTTCTACATGCTGTAGTTTTAATAAGGGCTTCCTTGTGGACATCTTCTTGGGATAAAAGATATAGAATTACCTCCAGACCCAAGCAATAATCATCATATCATTTTTACGCAGCTCATCTAGATTTTGTCATTTGAAATTCATCATAATAGGTTCATAAGACTAAAGGCATCCACACTGAGTCAACCCTATTACTATTTACCAACTTGTGTAACTGTGTGAAATACAAGTTATGTCAAACTCAAGGAAAACAGGTTTTATTTTCTGAGAATTTGAAGGAAAGGTTATCAGTCATAGTTACCTTTAAGTCTAAGAACAGGAAACGATGTTGAGAAATAAAACATGACCAAACGAATTGTTTCTCATTTTGTTCAAAACCATTTCCCCCATGAACTTTTCCTCTAGGAATCCAAAGAAGTACATAGATGGAGCGTGACTCAGTCTCTCCACTGACCTCATTTATTGACATTTGGAAATTTTGCTCCCCCACGTCAATACCCTGACACAGGTCTTTCTACTTATTTACCTGCAGGCAGTTGGCTGGGAGGAAACCTCAAAGTTTCAAAATGCCATACAAACAAATAGCAAGACGTGCACCAACCAAACAGAAACTGGACTATCATCTTTCCGTGAGCATTTCTATGATAAACAAACAAACAAATAAATAAATATCACATTTATTAAAATACTTGGGAAGGAGGGAGATTGCCAAGTATTTAACACATTTTTTGTCAACCTATTACTTGTCTGAAGAAAAGGATACTGAAAAATAGAGGAAATCAGGAGAGAAAATATTATGTACATTAGTGATGTGAACCTAGAAAGCTAGATTAAGATCAATCAACCTTTGCCTGCAACGTTCTAGCCAAGTGAAGTTGAAATTACTAGCAGGTGAAGTAAGGAAGGTGCCACACCCTCCACTGGGACGCCACCACGGTTGAACAAGCAGTGCTTCCTGCTCATCGTGTGGGGGGAAATCGACCCTTGGGGAGGGGATGTCTGACGGAAATGGCATTCATTCGGAAGAATTTCCTTTTAAATTTGGACTTGTGTTAGCTGATTTGGGGGGAGGGTTCAGAAGCAGGCCTTTGCGCTGGATTGAATGTTGTCAGAAAGTAGAGCAATTCTATGGTTGGGTCTCTTAATAAATCTTTCTTTTTTAATTTTATTTTTTATTTGTTTGTTTTTGACTGTGTCGGGTCTTCTTTGCGGCATGCAGGATCTTTCGTTGTGGTGCACATAGTCTCTTTGTTGCAGGCTCTCAGCGGTGGTGTGCAGCCTTTTCTCTAGTTGTGGCGCGCAGGTTCCAGAGTGCGTGGGCTCTGTAGTTTGCGGCATGCAGGCTCTCCAGTTGAGGCGCGCGAGCTCAGTAGTTGTGGTGGGCGTACTTAGTTGCCGTGTGGCACATGGGATGTTAGTTCCCTGACCACAGATCGAACCCGCATCCCCTGCACTGGAAGAAGGATTCTTTACCACTGGACCGCAGGGAAGTCCAAGTAAATTTTACCTAGATAGAGGGATATCAAGTTTGAGGCTAAAACTATAACAAATCGGGAGGCAGCAGGCATGTTGATCAGCCTGGATAGGGGATGTTTGATCATTCTTGTGGCTTAGCCCACATTCATGATTTAGTCTGCGTTCCGCTGTGGTTATGGAGTGGTCTTGTTTGTGTCTTGATTCATCAGGGTCACAGACAGCCTTGTCCGATGTTAGTGTTCTGTGAAATTGTTTATTTCAAAAGAAGAACATGAAGGTCTCCCTGGGAGTAGCAGCACTGCTCCTGGAGGTTAGGGACAGCTTTTCTCTTTCTCAAAACCATACAAAATTTTCAGCATCAAATCATATAAAACAATTCTTCCTAATAAACAAAGAAAAACATCCAAAAAGACTGAGAAAGAGATTTGTAAAGTTATAATGTGAGTGAGGAGAAAATTGTTTTATCAAGTTAACAGCAACTTTCATTAGACAAGCTGATAAAATCTCATCTTCATTCAAATTCAAGTAAATTTTTTAGACTTCGTCACTGCAGTTTCAAAATTAGCCAAATAAATTTTCTTTATGCCAAGAAAAACTGGGCAGAATTTTTAAGAGTCCACAAATACCTGAGCTGGAAATATTTACAAAGCATGGGCTATACAGAAGCATACTTTGATGTACGCCGCAGCAAACACGCATGACCCTTTTGAAAAGTGTCAGGAGGTATAAAGATATACTTTTTTTTTTAAAGCTCTTTATTGGAATATAATTGTTTTACACTGTTGTGCCAGTTTTTGAGGTACACCAAAGTCAATCAGCTATATTTATACATATATCCCCATATCCCCTCCCTCCCGTGACTCCTTCCCACCTTCCCGATCCTGGCCCTCTAAGTCATCACCCATCATGGAGTTGATCTCCCTATGTTATACAGCAACTTCCCACTAGCTATTTATTTTATAGTTGGTAGTGTATATATGTCAATGCTACTCTCTCACTTCGTCCCAGCTTCCCCTTTGCCCCCCTACCTCGTGTCCTCAAGTCAGTTCTCTACCTCTGCGTCTTTATACTTGCCCTGTCACTGGGTTCATCAGTACCTTTTTTTTTTACATTCCACATATATGAATTAGCATAGGGTATTTGTTTTTCTCTCTCTGGCTTACTTCACTCTATATGGACAGACTATAGGTCCAGCTACCTCACTACAAATAACTCAATTTCATTCTTTTTTTATGGCTGAGTAATATTCAATTGTATATGCGTGCCACATCTTCTTTATCCATTCATGTGTTGATGGGCATTTAGGTTGCTTCCATGTCCTGGCTATTGTAAATTATGCTGCAATGAACATTGTGGTACATGTTTCTTTTTGGATTATGGTTTTCTCTGGGTATATGCCCAGCAGTGGGATTGCTGGGTCATATGGTAGTTCCATTTTTAGTTTTTTAAGGAACTTCCAAACTGTTTTCCATAGTGGCTGTACCAACTTACATTCCCAGCAACAGTGTAAGAGGGTTCCCTTTCCTCCACACCCTCTCCAACATTTATTGTTTCTAGATTTTGTGGTGATGGCCATTCTGACCGATGTGAGGTGATACCTCATTGTGGCTTTGACTTGCATTTCTCTAATGATTAGCGATGTTGAGCATCTTTTCATGTGTTTGTTAGCCATCTACATGTCTTCTTTGGAGAAATGTCTATTTAGGTCTTCCGCCCATTTGTGGATTGGGTTATTTGCTTTTTTTGGTATTAAGCTGAATGAGCTGCTTGTATATTTTGGAGATTAATCCTTTGTCAGTTGCTTCATTGACAAATATTTTCTCCCATTCTGAGGGTTGTCTTCTTGTCTTGTTTATGGTTTCTTTTGCTGTGCAAAAGCTTTTAAGTTTCATCAGGTCCCATTTGTTTATTTTTGATTTTATTTCCATTATTCTAGGTGGAGGGTCAAAAAGGATTTTGCTTTGGTTTATGTCATGGAGTGTTCTGCCTATGTTTTCCTCTAGGAGTTTTATAGTGTGTGGCCTTACATGTAGGTCTTTAATCCATTTTGACTTTATTTTTCTGTATGGTGTTAAGTGTTCTAATTTCATCCTTTTACATGTAGCTGTCCAATTTTCCCAGCACCACCTATTAAAGAGGCTGTCCTTTTTCCATTGTATATTCTTGCCTCCTTTGTCAAAGATAAGGTGCCCATATGTGCGTGGGTTTATCTCTGGGTATACTGTGTTTTTTGAGTTAGTAACACTGATCATAAGCCTTTATCTTTGTAAATATTCTTTAAAAATAGAAAAATTACATGCTTAAGATGTTACCATCAAATTATTAGTAGTAATTAAAATTTAATAGCATCTTAATTTCAAACAATAAGAGAGACAATAAATTTGCATCTAAGTCTCCTAGATTATTTACTAAGGCATAATTCAACTGATCATCACTGGAGGTGCAATCGCCCATCAAAGTTGTCCTGCTGTTGATTCCAATGGTTCTTTTATTTCCAGCTTATCAGTCATTGGATGTGGGCAGGGCCCAGAAGGGTATGACCTTAGGTGAGGTCAGCTCACTTTGGCAGGTCACCTCAGCAGCTGATGCAATCGCTGAAGTTTCTGAGCTGAAGTTCATCTGCTCACAGTATTCCGGTAGTGTTACTGAGTCCAAGCTCGTTCTGCTCACCCCATGGGTATTGGGGCAAGGAATAAGGACTTTATTCAGAAAGCTGGGAGTCCAAGAAGATGGCAGACTAAGGTCCTAGAGAACCATCTTCCAGGTGTCTGGGTGTTAGTTTCTTTTATAGAACAGAGGAGGGTAAGTGAATAGGTAAAGTAAAAAAGACCGTAAGTTTTGCAAATGTCTCCTGGTTTCGCCAGAGTCGGGGAGGGGATGTGTTCATTTCTTCTTTTCTGCAGCCTTTCACAGGTGGGTTGGGGCAGGGTGTTCCTTGTGAGCTGAACAAAGGTATTTTAGTTTAACACTCAGACAGAGGGGTCAATGTTCCCTGAGAAGGGCCATTATGTGTGCTTATAGCTATAGGCAACAGCTTTTAGTGATTAACCTGCAACAAAGGTTACAGGGACCTACTTCCTCACATAGATACAGGGAGCAGCTCTTCCAGGATTCTTGGGCTCTCTCTTCTTCCCAAGGGAAACTTGGGTGAGGAAATGAAATAGGAAGAACTACGGTCCCAACCACCGCAAGTGATATGGTCTCCCTCCTCCATTATCCACTGTACACTTCCTTTCTCTTTAGCTGGCACCTCTGCTGTCTTAGAGCCTTCCTGGTGACATGATTTGAAAATTCATCCTCAAAAAGCCTAAAGCCCTGATCACCATAACTGTCTCAAGGCAGGATTACTATACTTGTCTATTTTCCATCAAAATTGGACAAGAGAGTGCCAAGCGAGTCCTAAGTGGTCACCTAAGTTTGACCCACTAGTAAGGGAGGCTATATAACATCACATTCAATCAGAGGACACACGTTCCACAAAGGAAATGAAGGAATCAGCCCATGACCACGGGCTTCGATGGTACTTAACACAGTGCCTGGCACCAGAAAAGCACTCATCATCCTTAGCAAATGTGTGAGGAAGGAAAAGGAGCCTGCTATGCAGATGGAATTGCTTTGGGGTGTGTGTGTTTCTTTTGTGCCTGACGCATAGGAGGTGCTCAATACATATGAATTTAATGAACTATAAATATGCATCTACATTTTGCAGAGTAAGGAATTTTTAATCATTAACACTCTCCTCGCTCTCCCCAAACAGCATAGGAACAGCTAATCTCCAACCTCGAAGGAAGATGACTCTGTATTAAAGGATACAGATTTTTTCTATTTCTACTATATTCCATTATATAGTTTACTTTCATATTTCTATTATGTTAATGCTTTATAAGGTTTCTAACCCTCCTGAATTTGCCACTCCAGTCTCTTATCTCCAGGTTGGAGAAAAGGCTGATTACTATTCTTCCTTTAGGTGTCATAAATGAAAAATTACAGTAAAAACAATAGTAGTATGGACAGCACAATTAGTTACTTTATTACTAGCTCAGGTGGCAGATCAGGTAAGGCTCTTAATCTGTGACCTCTGTTATATAAAAAGCAGGCAGCTGGATCTCAGCTCCTTTCTATTTTAACCATGTTTGTTGACAGCTTTTTCGTTCAGTGGAAAGTGCATCTGCAGCCTCCAGAAAAAAGTGTCTCAGTCTCTGCCACTAGAGGGCGCCACAGCCTAAGACCTGAGATGAGGTTGCCGCTAAGGCCCCTGCACTGCAGCCGCCGGGAGATACCGCATTGTACGGCAAGGCGTTGTTTTTTGCTTTATTGTAGTGTAATGTATTGCCTTGAATTGCATTAGATTAAGTTGTGTTATGTGATACAGATTTATATGGTATTTAATTAAATTGCCTTAGAGAAAGTGTTCTCTATTTGCTACTACGTTTTTATAAGTGATGCCTATAATTTGTGCCCGTAATTGTCATTTTCTTAAATCATAGTGGCTAAAATTGAAGCACAATAAAGCATAATTCATCTCAAGAAATCTTCATCAGACTCATTTAGAAAGAAGCAAAATGTTCTAGTTGAAAGGGCGTGGGTGATCCAATCTATCCTGTGAACCACTGCCTCTTCAGAGCCTAGAACGTTGCTTGCACACAGTAGGCACTCAAGAACAAATTTCAGTGAATTAGACACAGTTCTAGTCCATGTATGCTATTATCAGGGTGAATTTGCGCAAATTATTTAATTCAATATTTTTTAGAGTGGGACCCTTATTACCCATAGTTGAATCATCTGGGTGTTTATTTAAAATGTTATTTCTAAACTGCCTTAGACCTAACACATTAGCACACCTGTGAGCTGATGGTGGTGGAAATCTGCATTTTTAATAAGCATCCCATGTGTAATTGAGTTTCAGAACTACTGCCTTAATTTACTTCTGGTCTCAATTTTCCACCCCACATTCATCTGAGGAATTCATGAATTAACTAAATCAATTCCTTGGTGCAAATACCTCTATGGAGTCATCATCACTTGTAAGGGATAGAAAATGTCAGGTCTCACATTGCAGAAGCAGAGCTCAGTCAGGGAAGAGTGAGACGGGCTTCCTCCCACCCATCGCTTCCAGTCCCTGCCTTGCTCAGCCACCAGCAGGGCCCCTGGATGTGAAGGTGAGGGAGCACGTGGTCCAGCAGCAATGGTGGAGGAGGGGTTTGTACTCAGCCTTGGGAAAGAGAAGCAGCAGACAGTGGTCAGTGCTTTACTGTATTCCAAAGCCTGGTCCCTGGCCAGCAGCAGAGCATCACTTGGGAACTTGTTAAAGAATGCAAGTTCTTGGATTTCACCAAGGACTGACTGAATCACAAACTCTGGGACCAGGGCCCAGGAGGGTAAGTGCTAACAAGTCCTCAGGTAATTCTGACGCACACTAACGTTGGAGAACCAGTGCTCTGTCTGAATGCAGTGCCGCCAGGGCCAGCTGAACGTGGGGCACCCGAGTCCCTGCCTGACTCCCTAGATGAACTCTGGGCCCCTGCTGACTTGCACGCGCAATGGCCTCCATGTGCAGTGGCCACAGGGTCATGCTTTTCCTTCAAGGATCAAACGGTGTTTAGCAAGAGGACCTTCTTGGAAAATCTCACAGACCCTTAAATAAGTATCAAAAACACTTCTATAAACATAAGTGTTTATTCTGACAATGTCACTTTGAAGCAGAAAAAAAGAAATATATCACCATTTTGTTAATGGCTTCCATACAACTAAAGAATGTGAAAAGGGCTCGGCTTTAAGATTCAGGGGAAATAGTCTTTTTAAAATTCTCTATCAGAGCATCTTGTCTATTAAGCTAAAAGTTTCCCCCTAAATATGGTATTGGCCTAAGATATTCACAGGCATGCATGGGAATGGTGCTCAATTTTATGTCTTCAGGCCTCAAAAAGACCTTCACAATGTGTTTAAGTAAACTGCAAAATAGTCCAGCAGCAGCAGAAAGCACTCCCTTCTGAAACAGAGGGCCTGGTACTATAAGGACACATTAAAATAGAATTTAGCACCATGCCTTTCACCTAATAATGTAGTCCAAAGTAAATATAATTATTGGCATATTAATTCATCTGTTAACTTCATCAGTGAACAAATATTTTTGTGTCTACTGCATTCCAGGCACAATTGTAACCACTACGATTACAAAAGGAAACTGAAGAGATCAAAATCTCTGTCCTCATAGAGTTTATAGTCAAGTGAAAGGAGATGAACAGTATACAAGGGCAAAAGTGAAATGCAGTAAGTCCTATGGAGGCCCCACTGTTCATCGCAGCACTATTTACAATCACCAAGATATGGAAGCAACCTGTGTCCATCAACAGATGAATGGATAAAGAAGATGTGGTACACATATACAATGGAATGTTACTCTGCCATAAAAAGCATGAAATAATGCCATTTTGCAGCAACATGGATGGACCTAGTGAGTATCGTACTAATTTAGTCAGACAAATTTCATATAATATCAGTTATATATGAAATCTAAAATATGATACAAACGAATTTATTTACAAAATAGAAACAGACTCACAGACACAGAAAAGAAACTTATGGTTACCAAAGGGGAAAGCTGGGGAAGAGATAAATGAGGAGTTTGGGATTAACTGATACATACTACTATATACAAAATTGATAAACAATAAGGACCTACTGTATAGCACAGGGAACTATATTCATTATCTTGTAATAACTCATAATGGAAAAGAATCTGAAAATATACATATATATACACACATATATTGAATCACTTTGCTGTACACCTGAAACTAACACATTATAAATCAACTATACCTCAATAAAAAAAAGTCTTTCTGCTTTTCTGTACATTGGAAATTTTTTTATAACAAACTGATCAGTTCAGGTTTTGCTACCCCAGCACTTGTTCCCATGGAAACTTCTGCTCATGGGTTTCTGTCCCAGCAAGTCGTGATTCTCTGTACATGCCTGTTGGCCTCTGCAATTTGGGGGAAGTGGTTTGACTATGACCTCACTTCTCTTACAGACCTAAGAAGAGTCATTGCATTTTCAGTCTGCTTAACATTTTACTTGTTAGGACAGAGTGATGACTTCCACGCTCCTTACATGCTAGGTCAGAAGTCAGAAGTCTCTACTTTATTCCTTAGATTTGTGTCTGAGGCCGTGAAGAGAAGGTCTGCTGGTGGCAGCTGAGGGGCCGCCTTCACAGGGGGACTCTCTGAGGCTTTGGACACAAACAGTACAACTGGGGCCTGGTGCCAGTGCAGCCGAGAGCAGGAACATCTCTCATGTATCTGCTGACACATGTACCACTTTGGCCCTTCCACGGTGACAGTATTGGAAACCTCAGGATAAAACACTCAGGCTTGGACATCCTGCTCTTCACAAAGAAACCCAGCAACCATGGAGGTGCGGTGGCCTCAAATGGTTGCAGATGGGTGTCAAGGAGGAGGAAATGGAGGACTGAGTTGTGATCCCTAGAGAAAGCTAGAAGCCCTGAGAAGGGATTTTTCCAGGGCTGAGCTCTGGTGCCGGGTCAGCAGAGAACAAGTGGTAGTGAAATATGGGGTTATGTTTACCCCAGGTTGAGCCACATTTGACTCCCATGAGTGTTCACCTCTCCTTTTACAGAGGTTTCTGAGTTAAGACAAATGATTAGAGCAAAGAGAGTTAGGCACACAGCAACCCTCTGTGGCAACAAAGAAAATGTGTTGAAATCTGCAGTGTAACGAGCCACACATAGGTCAGGTGCAGAAAGGAAAACTGGCAACGCGTGTCCTGCAAATGCCTCCTCAACATCACTGAGCATGGGTGTCGGCCACCTCAAGTTCTCCAGCTTTATGAAGAATGGCAAAGAAACCAGACTCAGAGTAAGAGATTGGCAGGGACAAGGGCACCCTCTGGCTATAAAATTCCAATGGAAATGTGAGCCTCTGAGGTTCAGGTTCCAGGAAGCTGTACCAATAGGAGCCTGAAGTTAGGAAAGCCAACCCACTACTTCTGATGACAGCTGATGTGGAGTTAGAGAGCTGCTGATGGGTTAGTTAATCCCTTCTTGTGCACTGGAAGCCTGAAAATACATCTTGAGTCCCAACCTACGAGAGCTCAGCCTTCTGCAAGCAAAGGTGGCCACGGGACCTTGGTTTGGATGCAGGAAGCCAAACTGTGAGCAAAATGAGGCAATGGGTTCTCAACTCCCATCTCTGCTATCTAGCTCTTTACCTTTTCCCCAGGCTTTAATTTTGCTGGGGTGCGTGTCAGGGGATGGGGCAGCTGGTAAGATTGATGTGGATTGATGGTCACACACGAAATTTGGAGGAGGAAGGAGAGCTGCTTCCCAAATAACCCTCCCCTACTTCTTTCTCTCTCATGCACTGACTGTGAAGAAGCAACACTAGTCCCTAGAAAGATGCTGTAGAAACTGAAACATTCTTCCTGGGGACATCCCTCATGGTCCAGTGGTTAAGACTTCGTGCTTCCAATCCCTGGTAGGGGAACTGTGATCCCACAGGCCATGTGGCACTGCCCAAAAAAACAAACACAAAAACAAAAAAGCATTCTTCCCTTTGTCTGTTGCCCTTAATAGTTACAGTCTTTGAAAACTCATTAAATTCCAAGCCCTTTTAATAGTATTCAACACTCTAAGAAATTTAGACACATCTTGATACCCAGATCGTGAAAACCTTATGTGTGTGTGTGTTTATTCATATTTATACGTGTATGCAGGGGTGCATGTGTATATGTTGGAAAGGGGAGGGGCAAAACTGGCAACTTCTTCAGGCGTTAAATTAATAGCTAACACTTACACATGTGCTTACACTGTGCAAGGAACTGTTCTAAAGGCTTCGCACATTCACTCTACTCATTCATTCAACCCTCACAACAACCCTATGAAGTAGATATTACTGTTTTCATTATTACCCCTACCCTACAGACAGGGAGACCAGGACACAGAGAAGGCGGGAGTGGAGACAGGATTGGGATCCAGGTTATTGGTGCTACAGGCTCTAGGCTACAGGAGCTCTCAGCCTGGGGTCCATTTAAAAGGCTGGATGGGTGAGTCTACCTGATTGTACAATTCAATTCTATTCAATTCCACTTTGGCTGCTAAAAGAGATTTTTTTACAGTCGTTTCCTTGTTCAGAACTTTGCTTGCAGGAACACATTTAGGAGATTGGAACCTTTGCCCGTAGGATAGAAAATGACAGATTAGGGGAATGGAATGTCCCATTTCAAGACATGTCTGTGGAAAAAAAATTTAGAACATCTAGCTCCTTTGACCTCTTCCCTCCTTCCTTTCAATCAGACTTTCTGACATTCCTCTTCTCACTGACAGGCATCTTACATAGTCCAAGACCAAAAGAAAACACCCCACTTTCTCCCTAAACTCTCCAGGGCTGCCGAGCAACGCAGGGACTGAGATGCATTTATCTGCCAATGGCCTGTCATGAAGGTCAAGGACAACTAAAATGTCAAAGACAAGGTGGGTTTGACTTATGTGATTCAGATTCAGATGAAGAACTGTCTTCATCTGTGCAGTAATTATGTAATGGTGATTGTAGCCACCATCTAACTAGTTGCCACTATTGATTGGGCAGTATCTTAGGCTCTCACTAATCCATAAGATAACCCTCTTCCGTATTAGCTCCAGTTTAGAGACAAGGAAACTGAGGCTTCTGAATTTCCTTGACTGTCTTCACTCCAGCTACCTTTGATTTTCCTCAGTCTTTTAATTTTCCCTGCTCTCTCCTGCTCCAGATTTTTTGCACATGCTGTTCCTTCTGACCAAAATGTTCTTCCCCCAACTTCCTTTAAATTCGATACAGTTGAGAACTTACCTAAGTGTGTAATTATACATTCATTAGTGTCATTTTTAAATAATGTCTGTCTTCCACTTGATACTCTGAGGTCCATGAGAGCAGGAATTACAGGTGCCTTTTGTTCAACATTATATCATCAGAAATTAGTGCAATTCCAGGGACATGATAGGGACTCAATAGTATAGGTTGCACTAATTAGTTTGCCCAAATTGGCAGAGCTAAGAGTCAAACTAGTTCTGCCTGTGTGTACTGCCTCCAACATACTCATGACATTTTACAAAAAGAAACCAACTTTAAATTAATAACCCAAAAAGAGGTGCCAAGGAAAATGAGCCGGGCAAACAGTGGCACAACCACAATTGCAAAACATAGGTCTTGGGCTGAATGACATTGCAAAGTCTTTCAGTTTTTGAGTTCACGGAGACAACCTATCCTTTCTGCCTGCCTTCTCTCACAGTTACCTCTCCATCTGTCTATCTAGGAATCTGTGTCTTTGGTTTGTACTACTCTTCCTACTCTTTCCTTGTCCCAGACCTAATTTCAGTTGTCTTCAGTCTAAGTTTGTCACTTATAGATATAGATACAGATATAGGTATATACATGCATATACAGATAGACATATATGTCTATACTTTTGGAAAGGATTAAAATGGATATTTGAGTCACATTGGAAAACCAAAAACTTCAAACTAAACTTTTTGCTAATTTTTTTCATTGGCCACAGCCTACTTTCATTTTTTATGTAGCTTCATCCTTCAGTTATAACTCATAACTTCAGTCTTGGAAGCATCATTTTTGAGATCTCTGCCCTCTCTTGTTCACACCTCAGTAAATAGTGATAACAGCTACTATTAATTGAGCAACTATTATGTGAAAGGCACATGGTACTTCACTTACTTCTCCTTATATAACTCCTTCTGAGGTCTCTATCAAGATTCTCATTTCACAGATGAGGAAACTACGGCTCCAAGAGGTTAGCTGCCCAAGGCACAAATGCAGTATGAAGCAGGACCCGAATTCAAATCGCATCTGATTCCAAAGTCTCTGTGTTCTTTCTGCCACACTGCAAAATGGACAGAGCATTTAACTCAATTTAAAAGAACTAATAAAAGCATCTCCAACTGCAGAGTCTGCTTGATCCTCATGAATATGGTAAGGGCAGATGCCACTTACCTTTCCCTTCATTTCCTGCAGACAGAAAACTAAGAGCCCTTGACTAAATAGTCACCTGGAAAAAGTCTAAGAAACTAATTCCATGTTATCTCTCAGAAGAAAGATAAAGCAGTAAATACAACTTATTAAGTGCCTCCATTGTGTCAAGTACTTTCCAAATGTTAACCTGTTTACAACAATGCATAGAATATTATTCTCGTTTTGTAGGTGAGGGAAGCTTGGACAGGTTAAGAAATTAAATCTCAAGTTTAGTTGTGAGTTTTTTCTTTTCCCTTTATAAACTTTTTCTGGGCAATTTCATCCACATGAATGTTTAAAACACCAGCTAAATGCTGATTAGTCCTAAATCTAATGGGTTCTACCCCTCTCCTTGTTTCCAACCAGCAATTCTTTTTTTCCTTCAGTTTCTGGACTCCCCTGCTATACACTCCTCAAAATTATTGGGCACCCTAAAGAACTTTTGCTTATGTAGATTATATTTATCCATATTTACCATATTAGAAATTGAGAAAAAAACCGAACTTACCAATTAATTTATTTAAAAAATAAACTGATTACATATAAATCATATAACATATTTCATGAAAAATAACTATATTTTCTAAAACAAAAAAGTGTGGAAGAGAGTTCCATTGTTTTACAGTTTGCAGATTTCTTTGATATCTAGCTTAATGGAAATCATCTGGGTTCTTATCTCTGTTCCTTCATTCTATCTGCTATAATTTTGACAAAAACTGATGCCCCACTGGTATTCCATATATAGTTGGAATGAGGAGTATTTTAACAGATTCTCCTTTTTTAAATTTTTAGGTAATTTTATGGGTCTTCTTCTTTGATATTACACTGAAGTTCAACAAGTGGGAGTTCTTAAAAATGAATTGCAATGTGAAATCTGAAACCATATCAATGAACTTTTTATACTCTGATATAATAAAACCATCTGGTCTGTCTTGAGCTTTGAATGGATCTTTTACCCATGCAAGATTCTGTAACAGTATGTATTGGTCATTTGGAAAATACTGGTTTAATGACTTACACAGTTCTTCCAAATGTTAAAACATTTCATTATATAATATCAAAAAATCACATTTGTCAATATTACCACTGGTCTTATCAGGAAAGTGTTGAAGAATTGGGAAAACTCTTCCAAAGAATCACAAATATATACTCCAGAAAAATCACAGAAAACATATTCAGCATCATTAATCATTAGGGTAATGCAAATTAAAACCACAATGATATACCACTGTATACCAAATAGAAAGGCTAAAATTAAAAAGACTAGCCATACCAAGTGTTGATGAAGATGTGGAACAATTAGCATTTGCATGTGGACAAAATGGGGAGCAGGCTTACAAAGGAACATGAGGCCACTTCTGAGGGTGATAGACATGGTCATTATCTTGAGCGTGATGATGATTCCATGGTGCTATACATATGCCAAAACTTAGTAAGTTGTATGCTTTAACTATGTGCAGATTATTATATGCCACCTATACTGAATAAAGCTCAATACATGACAAAAAATCCGATTGTCCAAACTGAAAGTTAAAGAAATGTACCTGGAATATTCCCTTCTCTTAAATTTCACATTGCATATTCACAAGTAATATAAATTTCCTTTGAAATCTAGTTATGTAACTATCTCCATTTTCACTGTCAACAGTGAAAGAGGATTGGTGGGAAATGTCTGATGCCTGATAGAAGCTCAATAAACATTTGTTAAATAAGAAGATAAATCTTCATCGGAACCTGCAGCCATCCCAAGTAAATGTACAAGCTAAGTAAGATCACTGTGGTGACTATGCAGATGCAGTTTCAAAGCAAGCACCATTGTCTACAAGCAGTAAGGAACACATCAGTACCTGCCTGTGAGTAGGAGTGAGGGACTACAAGGGGCAGGAGGGAAATATGGGGGTGATAGAAATATTCTCCGTCTTGTTTGCAGCAGTGGTTACAGGGTGTGTACATTCGTCAAAACTCAAAAGCGTACACTTAAAATAGGTGCATTGTATTATGTATAAATTATATCTCAATAAAACTTATTCAAGCAAAAAAGCTAAATCATAGTGTGGGAGAAACTTGGGAACTGTTCCTCTAGATTCCTGGGGTTATTGGACCAACAAAAAATAATGCAGCAAACTATAGAATATTAGATGTCAAAAGCAAGAGACTATATAGCTGTGAAAATTAGTAAAAGATATACAGCCTAAATGAGAGAGGTTCAGATATATTAACATTAATTCCAGATGAACATTTTACTCTAACTAATAAGCAGACACTACTCAGAAGATATATAATTACAATTACTCAAGTGTTTAACCCAGTTCTGCCAATATGCTGTGATCTTTGTGATGTCACAAGAATTTACCCCAAGAAGAATCCCTTAGTGCCAACAGGATATGTTCCAGGAGCTGCATGTTATGACTGTAACTAATACAAACTCAACTTACCCTGTCTTCTGAAATTATGCAAACATCTATGCTTAGAATGTATGATGGAGTAGCCAGAGTTATTAAGGTTAGGACAGAAAGAAATTATGGATCCTTCTAAGAAAAACAGTATTTAATATTTTATAACATGTTTTATGTCTGTCGTTATGTATGATGCTTTTTAAATGAAAAAGTAAAAAAAAAAAAAAACGTGTTTTGTTACACCCCCCCACCCCAAGTATGACTACTGAGCCAAGTATGTGCTGTAAACAACAGGATGGTTTGAATAAATGTGAGATGATGGGAGCTGTCAATATGCACGTCCTTTAGCAATAGTGCAAGCATGAAGTATGAGTACAGAATATATCATATACATTCAGCATCAATGAGAACTGTGTTATTTGTTTGATATTCATATATCCATGAATTCCTTGAAAATTCTTAATTTCATGTATTCTATCCAGGAATCCAATCAAATACTCCATTTTTTTGATTAGAAATATGGTCATCATTACAATACGTCTCTAAAAAAACATCCAGGCTACAACCTGACTTTCAGTAGCATTCAACTATTGGATTGGCCAAAAAGTTCGTTCGGGTAATGGAAAAACCTGAATGAACTTTTTGGCCAACCCAACACTATATTGAAGTTTCGGTACACTGATCTTAATTGCTTATAGGCTGTTATCGCATAGAATTGAATTTTTCACACATTATTATTATTATTACTATTTCTTTATTAATTCTTTTCCAAAACTTGAAGAGAGGTCTTACATGGTATTAAGAAGTCTGTGTGTTGGGGGAGAAGGAATGGAGAAACAATGCAATACAGATCAAATAGGCTAAATGCCATATTTAGAAAAACAGCAATCACTGTCACATTCCATTGAATTTCTTTATGTTTTGTACACAATTATCAGTTTTTAAAAGTAGTACCATTTAGAGTGAGAAAATGACTACTGCTCATTTCATTTACTTGAAAATGATTCTCTACTCACAGAGTACATGTGTTTATATATATTGACTATTAACCTCTTATCAGTCATATCATTTGCAAATATTTTCTCCCATTTCTGTAAGTTGTCTTTTCCTTTCGTTGACAGTTTCCTTTGCTGTGCAAAAGCTTTTAAGTTTAATTAGATCCCACTCATTTATTTTTGCTTTTATCTCCTTTACCTTAGGAGGTAGATAAAAAAATATTGCTACAACTGATGTCAAAGAGTTTTCTACCTATGTTTTCCTCTAGGAGTTTTATAGTGTCTGGTCTTACTTTTAGGTCTTTAATCCATTTTGAGTTTATTTTTGTATATGATGTTAGAAAATGTTCTAATTTCATTCTTTTACATGTAGCTGTCCAGTTTTCCTTGCACCACTTATTGAAGAGACTGTCTTTTCCCCATTGTATATTCTTACCTCCTTTGTCATAGATTAATTGACCATAGTGTGTTGGTTTATTTCTGGGCTCTCTGTTCTGTTCCATTGATCTATGTGTCTGGTTTTGTGTCAGTGCCATGCTGTTTTGATTAGTGTAGCTTTGTAGTATAGTCTGAAGTCAGGGAGTGTGATTCCTCCAGCTTTGTTCTTCCTTCTCAAGATTGTTTTGGTTATTTGGGGTCTTTGTGTTTCCATACAAATTTTAAAATTAACTTTTCTAGTTATGTGGAAAATACCATTGGTATTTTGATAGGGATTACATTGAATCTGTAGATTGCCTTGGGTAGTATGGTCATTTTAACAATATTAATTCTTCCAGTCCATGTTGGTGAAGATGTGGAGAAAAGGAAACACTTGTACACTGTTGGTGGGAATATGAATTGGTGCTGCCACTGTGGAATATAGTACAGAGGTTTCTCAAAAAACTAAAAAAAGAACTACCATAAGATCCAGCAATTCCACTCCTGGGTATATATCCCCCCCCCCAAAACAAAACAAAACAAAACAAACAAAAAAACATGAAAAGCACTAATTTGAAAAGATACATGTACCCCAATGTTCATAGAAGCATTATTTAAATTGCCAAGATACAGAAGCAACCTAAGCATCCATCAACAGATGATGGAAAGAAGTGTGTGTGTGTGTGTGTGTGTGTGTGTTTAATGGAATATTACTCAGCCATAAAAAGGAACAAAGTTTTGCCATTTGCAGCTACATGGATGGACTTGAAGGGCATAATGTTTGAAATCTCTTTTCTCCAATGGCAGTGAAGACCGAATGGAGTCCATCTCAATGTTGAGGACTTTTAGTTCCTTGAAGGCAGAGTTTGTCTTATTCATCTTTGTATGGCCGTCTCTGCATCTGCCTGGCACAAAATTTTTCTTTTTCCTTTTCTGTTTTTCTAAAAGAAAGGCAGGCTGCTACATGCAGTGCTTCATTCAGTTGTGTCTGGAGTCTTGAAAGCAAGGCTACCCTAAGTTTTCCTGCAAATGGACCTTGAGAGCTTGTTGGGTGATTCCAGTAGGGGAGCACAGCTACTCGTATACCCTTGACCAAAGAACGGTTCACCTGTGTAATGGAAGGTCATCCTCTTTGACCCAAGGGAGCATGCAGTGCAGGAAGGACATTCATGGAGGGGTGAGGGAGGAAGGGGACACCACCTAGCCAGCCAAATCAGCTGAATCAACCCTTGCAATTAATGGGGTGACAGATGTCTCAGCAAGATCAACCTTACATTCCAGTAATTTTTCAATGTCTGACTAAGCTGAATGCTCTCCACTGGCCATTATGCTCCTGAAAAAGAGTCCATTTTGAAGGTAAGAAACTGTCTCTCAGAGGAAGAATAAAATGCATTACAAATGGAAATTATTTTATCACTTCTCAATAAATATGATGTTTTTCATTGTTCAAACTGTAAAAGCAGTTGTGTGGCATTTATGCCCGTGATTAGGACAAACTAGAGCCTGATTCAAAAGTGAATATAAGTAAAACATATACAATAACTACAGAAGGGTGAGGCTTTTTAGGAATTCATCAACTGTATGGAAGATTTTAAATGACCTGTACATCAATAACAGCATAGCTTTAATTAAATTTTAGGGGAATTTTAGGAGGGAATTTCTCCTCCCTTATTTTTCTCAATAATTTTTTTTTAAAGGCAAAGTTCTAAAGTCTTTGTTTTCATTAAAAAAGCAATTATATGTTTCTTAATTTAAACAGGAAATGATGGTTTATTTCTCAAGTTCAAGATAAATGTTGAGATTTTCCCCAGAGAATTAATATTGTAATTATAATTTATTAAGATCTCTACGGCAAAATTCCTAAATGTAAAATGCATTTATTTTAAGCTTTACATATTGGAAAAGTAATTTATCATGTTGCCTTATCAATGCTGGGCTTCCTTATTAAGGCACTTTCTACTTGGGTTTTTATTGGAAGTCCCCTCATTGTTTGGAGCTCCTCTGCTTCCTTTTTTTACTTCATTTAGTGCATAGCTTTGGTTTCCAGTTCAGCTTCAGATACCTAGCAAGGGATAGGCTATGAAACAAAATGGTATGAGTAGCCCACAGCAATTGGGTCACGGTTCTAGAATCAAGAAATTGGTTTTTCTCTTGTATTTTCTTCCAGTTGCAATCATCTTTAAATATTTTTCAGGAGTGATTTAGTGGAATATAGAAATGACCCAATCTAATTATATCCATATCTCTATTTTTTTTCTCCTTTTCTCTTCCATTTCTGTAGTGATTGGGTCCCTGCAGCAGAATTGTATTAGGAACACATTGTGATCCTAGTATTTCTCTCACTTTCCAATTAATAATATATTAGTGTATATGCATGTTCATGTGTGTATGCATGTGTGTACATGTGTGAGAAAAACACACCAAATGCATCAGCCTGTGCCCTAAAACATACCACCCCAAGAGTTAGTGGCTTAACACAACAGCCATTGATGCAGCTCATAGTTCTGTGGGTTGGAAATTTGGGCTAGGCTCAGCTGGGCAGTTCTGCTGTCCTCTGTTGGACTCTGTCATGGTTCCTCAGTCAGCTGCAGGTTAGCTTACTGGCTCTGCTTTTAGTCTGTCAGTTGGGGTAATGAAGCAACCAAGCCAAGCATCTTTCATCATCCCACAGGTTAGCCCAGGTTTGTTCATATGGTTGTTCAGGGCCCTAAGAGCAATAAGAGGGTATGTCCCAGTGCACAACTGGTCTTCAAGCCTCTGCTTATGTCACTGGGTACTGACGCACTGACCAAAGCAAGTCATATGGCCAAGCCCAGAACCAGCATAGAAAAGTCCTTCTATGCGTTACAGGGAGACAGGAATAAATCAGAGCTATTACTTCAGTCAATCCACCATCCACTTCAATGCCTTAAAAGAAAGCATCAAACAAGAAAAATATCTACTTTTAGGATCCTTTACTCTCTAGGTCTGAAGCCATTAACTACTAATATGGATTAGCCTGCTGGCCTGGGGGAAACTGCCAATGACAACGGAAAATGGTGAAATCACTAAATGTAAACTACATCATTATTATTCTATAGTGAACAGCTATTTTTGTATCATGAGGCTAGAATAACCCAGAAAATTTTAGAAATAAATGATGTTCAGGTTATACTGCCAGATGTTAAGCTGTACTAGAAAGCTCTTATAATAATATTGAACCGATGCCAGTGCACCTAGATAGGTCAATGGAATAAATTTTAAATTCTAGAATCATGTTTAAAATATATATATGCTGTTAATACTAGATAAAAGTATCACTTCAAATCAGGAAAAAGTATGCTGTTTATTTATTTGCTCAGCACATATTTATTAAGCCACCATTAGTTGCTCAGGAACCAATGTTTCTTTAGCCTTTGACAGGGACCTGGCATTGTTCTAGGCACTGAGGACAGAACACTGAATCTAGAAGTCAAGGTCCCTATTTTCATAGAGCTTATGTTTTAATGACAGGAGATGTAAAATAAACAGGTCATCTAAAACAATAAATATACATTCAATAATAAACAGAACAGTAAAATACATTCGGATAGAAATAATTGCCATTAATGCAATAAAACAGACTGTGATAGCAAAAGACTGGAGGACTTATTTAAAGAGTGATCATGGGAGGCCTCTCTGAGGAGTAACATTTGAGGGAAAAAAAAAAACAACAGAAAAATGAAAAGAAAGAAGCTGTGACAAGAACAGAGCTTTCTTGGCAGAGAAAATACCAAACGCAAAGGCAGTGAGGCAGGAACCAGCTTGATCTGTCCCAGGAACAAAAATCAAACCAGGACAACAAGAGAGAGTCAGTAGCAAGTGAGCAGAGAACTGGTAAGGTCAAAGATGTAGGGAGTTCAGATCTAGATTTCATCCCAGATGCAGGGGGACAATGGGCAGAAAGGTTTTCAGCAAAGGAGATGAAAGGTGGCATTGTGATCTGTTTTTTGTTTATAGAAGACTATACTGGCTACAGGTGGAGAACGGACTATTGTGGGACAACAACAGAGGCAGAAAGACCAGTTAAGAGGCCATGTGTAGTATCTGAGCAAGAAGTGATGGTGGCTAATCTGGGGAGTAGTTGAGATGCAGAGACTAAGATACAACTTTAGGACTTGCTGGGAGTGGAAGGATGGAAAAAAAAGAATTGAGTGACTATTAAACATTTGGCCTGAAGAAACAGACTAACAGATATAGAGAACAAGCTAGTGGTTACTGGTAGGGAGAGGAACAAGATACGGGTAGGGGATTAAAAGGTACAAACTACTATGTATAAAATAAATAAGCTACAGGATATGTTATACAGCACAGGGAATATAGCCAATATTTTATAATAACTTTAGTTGGATTTTTATAACCTATAAAAATTTTTAATCACTATGTTATACACCTGAAGCTATTATAATATTGTGAATTAGCCATACATCAATTAAATATATAAGTAAATAAATGAATAAACAATAAAACTTTGGCCTGAGTGACCATGAACTGCTAGTCATGTGCTAGGCTTTGGGGATAAAATAGAGAAGACATAGTCCTTACCTTATGGAGTTTATAATCTATAATTATTCAATACATGCTACTTGGTTAATAACTAATAATTTTTAAAAATTAATTTAGATTTAAATATCATAGTTGTTAGCATCATAAAGTCCAGATGGGTTAAAATGTTAAATTTAATAGATAAATAATACCTAAAAAATAAATAAACTAAAAGAAAAAATATATATATATTTTAAGGGTGGGAAAGATTTTTAACACTGAGGTGTAAGCAATAAAGGAAAATATTAATAGATTGACTAAATTTTTAAACTTTTGTAGGTCAAAAATCTACCATAAACAAAATTAAAAGGCAAATAATACTGGAAAATATAGTTACAGCACATATGACAAAATGATGATGTGATTAATACATAAAGAAATCTTAGAAATCAAATACAGAAAAAATGAACAAAGAGTACAACAAACAAAAAGCAAAAATACAGAGTCAGTCTGAAAGTGGGTTCAGTCTTACAGGTAATCAAAAATATACATATTTAAAATAGGATATGATTCTTTGACCTTTCAAAATGGTAAATGTCTAAAAGGAGAAAAGTAATCCAAGAGTTACTCAAGGAGTATAAAATTGACACTTGAGAGAAATTCTTTAAATATGTGTATTACCTTTCATCTGGCAACTTCATTTTTTGAGATGTCTGAATGGCATAATCATGGTTGTGTGCAATTATATGCAAAGATTTACTGCAGCACTGTTTATAGTAATACAAACGTCTCATGACAGGGAATGATTAAATAAATAATTGTATATCCTTATGGTGTAATACAGTGCAGCTAGTTAAAATCACATTGTGGAAAAAAAAACTGATAGGTGGTAAATTGTTCATAATATGTTTAATGTGATAAAAGCAGGTTATAAAACAATAAATAATCCATAGAGAAAGTATGCCAGTAAAGACATTCCCCAAATTGTTCGTGGTAACTATGTTTGAGAGATGGAATTGTAGGTGACTTTTTCCCACTACATGTCTGTGCTTTTCAAATTTTCCACATTGTACATGTGCAATTATGTATTTTTTACATTACAAATTAAACATACATATTTATAAAATGTTAAGTACTCCAGAACAAAAGGAATCACTGAAACTAGTGAAAGGAAACCAGTTAAAAACCAGTAATCAGAATAAAGCCTTCAAGGATGCTTTCAGATAAAAAAGGCAAAGCAAGGTTTCTCTGATACTGACAATAAACAAATGCAAAAAATGGGAGTGGGGCATGATTTGCACAAAGAGGTTCTGGAGCCCAGGAGTTGTGGACACGGCAGCTCCTGTTAGTCATCAATCAAAGGTGAGTCTGTACCAGCAGTCACAAAGGGGGGGTGTGGGGCCAACATGGCCATCAAATGAGTACCCACAGGTAATACCAAGTCCCAGTGTCCTCATATGTGAGGTGGTAGAAGCTTTGATTGTGATCCAATAAGCCCATTTGCCTGATTCAGTTTGGTTTATTAAAATAGCCCAAAGAATGATCAGTCTGATCATCCCTGGTCTCCACGCTCCACAAGGTAACTAGATAAACTGTCTGACCTTCTGAGCACAGAGAATCCTTAAAGTTCTATAACAACATGTAACCTGCAAATCTAGAGTGATGGTTGGTCTGTTAATTTGACATTTGAATATGCAGGACACCAGAAATCAACTCTGCCTACTGAACGCAATGTACAAATTATATTTAATTCCTTTTGAGGGCTCTGAGGTTTGTACCTGTAAAATAACCTCCTTTTTTTTTTTTTTTTTCATTATCAAAGTGCTTTACATAGGAAACAGGTAAAGTACCAGTGATACCAAAAAGTGCATTTGTGTGCCTGTAAATAAATGCACTATTTCCAGACCATCTGTCATCTGAGTGTCTAAGTTTTTGGTGCCCTTTTTGGGGGTCTGATTTTATTAATTTTAAGTAAAAATAAAAAGCTTTGGTATTTGGTAGTTTTCAAAGAGAGCGCTCTTCTTTTTTTTTTTTCTTTTTTTTAACTGTCAGTTCCTTTGTCCATTCCTTTCTTTTTAATTGAGGTGTAATTGACATCTAATATTATATTCGTTTCAGGTGTACAACATGATTCAGTATTTACATATATTGTGAAATCATCACCATAATAAGTCTAGTTAATTAGATTTTAGTGCCTTTTTTAAAATTAGAGGTATTGAGGAAAAGCAGTCTCCAAACACAATTCACTAGGCAGTGACTAAATTGCTATTCATTTCCTCTTGTATACTTTTATTATAATAGTTTTGAAATTTTGATGTCTCCCCGATTCTTCTGTGAAGCTTATTTTAAAAATACCCGCCGTCTACCCCAGATCTACTGGATCAGAGTCTCATGGGTGCTGGGGCCCGAGGGTTACGAGAGTTTAGCAAGACACAGAGGTGGCTCTGGTTCACTCTGAGCTGTGAGAACCACTGCTCTGTGTGAAACGGTGGCAGTAAGGAAAGGAGGCGGCAAAGGAACAAGGGGGGAAATTAAGAAATTTCTGATTAAAAGAGAAAATTTTCAAAAGAAAGACGTGAATAATGATATTCAGTCCTAGTTGGTATCATTTCTTAAAGGCTATTTCTCTACAGACTAGAGAGGAGAGATTAGAATCCGTCCAGTTCAGAGGGTAAAGCGTTAACCAGCAGGTCACTTCACTTGTCCTCAAGATGTGTGACAGGAGCAAAGGAGTGTTCCTATCAGCTGCTCCGAAGAAAGTAAACACTCCCAACATGCACTGAGGCACAGGGAGTGGCTCAGGTTTCTAACACTTCCCTGCAGTGGCGAAAAGGAGTAATAATTAACAGCTTCTTGGGCTTGATGTTCCTGAGAGGGTCACTGCCAGGCGCAGAGGGAGCCGCGCTCTGGCAGGAGCGTGCGCGCCCCTCCTCCCACACTTGGCTCCGACCTCCCCCTCCCCCTGCCCCTCCCCCTCCACCTCCCGGACAGGTGAGCGAGCACGGACTCTCCGATGATCATCTGAGTTTGTGACTGAGCAGGGGAACAAACTCCGGAGCAGGTTCAGCTCAACAACTAAGGTAAAAAGTCTCCTCTTACACACAGTGCAGCAGGTGAAAATGGGGATGGGGAAAAAATCCCCTCTAATCCACTCCCTGAGGTCAAGTTGAGGGCAAGTTGTTAGAAAGCAAACTCCGTAGGTAGCCAAGTTGAAGGTGCGCTTGTGTCAGAGCAGCCTGAAACCCGGACATACTTTCCCTTTTGATTTTTTCAGAACACCCTTTCCTGACCAAGGTAAGAATGTGGGGAGGGGGACGGGAAAAGAAGGAAGGGCTTGGAGGTAAGTGTGGTCACCAAACCCACCTCCCTTTTCTAACAGGGGTCGCACTCAAGTTCTTTACCGGGAATTGTGGTTTGCCTGGAAAAGATACTAGACTCCTGTGACTTCTCCTTTTTCCTGAGTATACTTATGGTTGCAACGTTGCATTCAACCAGCCGACTTGAAAGGTCTGAATTGAGGGTTCAGCTAAATTTTATTATTTTCCACAAATCAACAGAGACTTCTCTCTCTCTGTCTCTCTCTCTCACACACACACACACAATTGAAAAGGATTTCTGAATAATTTAAGACTGCAGCAAACAATGAAAGAATAATCATAATTAAATGGGAGTCCGTGAGTTAAGCATCCAATTCTGAAGTAAGAGAGGTTCACATCTTGGCTTTGCCACTTACTGGTTTGTCCTTTAGCAAGTTACTTAACCTAGCCAAGCCTCAGTTTGTCGTCTTATAAAATAAACATCATAACAGGATCTGCCAATAGGGCTTTGATGGGAATTAAACACTTAGCAAGCCTTCTATAAATAGTGCCTCCAATTAACAGTAAGAAATTTGCAGCTCTGCCAAGGGGTCCATTGTCAGGGAGGTTGAGCGGAGCTGGTGAGACCAGACAGTATGCGGGTACTGGAGTTGAACTGGTTTCCAGTGAGTGGGTCCAGGACATGGGAGCAGATGGCAAGTGGGAAGAGCATTACCTCTGAGCAGCAACGAAATTATGTGGCTTCTTGCCACTTTTCAAATAGAGTATACTGGTGGCAAATTCAAACTTTTTGCTACTCAGTCATTGTTACTCAATATAAGAAGTCACACATATTAATCTGTTATTTCTAAGAAGAAACTATAATTTTATATAGGAGAGAAACACTCAATCCCATGTTATGGAACCCATCAATTTTGAGTTTTATTTATAAGTGAGACTGCCCCTGAATAACTCTGTTAAAATTAGACCATATAGTTGATGTTCTTATATTGTAGCACATATTGTATTGTTTGTAGTAAAATAATATAGACTTTTACTTGTGTTTATGGACAAGAAACATAAAGAATGATACCTGTGTTTTGTTGGTCTTTACCACCTAAACTTAAATTACAGAGAAGTGAACATACTTTATGAATTTTTATTTAAAGGGCACTTTTGTTAATGTTGCTGATAGCTCTATTAACGTGAGTAATTTTGAGGAAGGAATAAACTTAGTAGGTGTGACTAGCAAAGTATTTCCACTGGTGACATTTTATCTATTTTATTAATATAAAACACAAATGTTTTGCAGTTGATCTTAGCTTAATATTATCATTGTTTTAGTGGATTCAGTTTCCAAATTGCAGAGTTGAAAATCTGCAATGTATCTACTTTTCCTTTTTTTTTTTTTTGAGTTGGAAGGAACTTTTTTTTCTTTCCAGTTTTATTGAGATATAATTGACATATAGCACTGTATGAGCTTAAGGTGTACAGTGCAATGATTTGACTTACATACATCATGAAATGATTCCCACAATAATTTTAGTGAACATCCATCATCTCACATAGATACAAAATTGAAGAAATAAAAAAATTTTTTTTACTTTTGATGAGAACTAAGGATTTACTCTTTTTTAACAACTTTCATATATGACATATAGCAATGTTTTTTGTTGTTGTTTTTTCACATCTTTATTGGAGTATAATTGCTTTACAATGTTGTGTTAGTTTCTGCTGTACAACAAAGTAAAGCAGCTATATGTATATGTATATCCCCATATCCGCTCCCTCTTGAGCCTCCCTTCCACCCTCCCTTTCCCACCCCTCTAGGTCATCACAATCATCAAGTTGATCTCCCTGTGAGCAATGTAAATTGTGTTTATCATTTCCTACATTGCATCCCTAGTACTTATTTATCTTATAATTGGAAGTTTTACCTTTTGACTATCTTTGTCCAATTTCCCCTCCCCGCCAACCTTTTAATTAGATATTGACTGGAGAATTGGAGATAGAATTCTAAAGCCAGCTAAACTGGCCTGTACTATGTTATTGTCCTCCAGGGCTTGATTGCACTTAGTGTAGTTTAACTAAAACTTGTAAAATAATCCAATCTATTTAGAATAAATTATAGTATGAGTGTTCACTAAACATTTTTCAAAGAGGAAATATGCCTTTACACTGAATAAATATTGTTAAAATTTCAACGTTACTTGACTATATTTCTTACTAGGCATTATCTAAATAACAAACAGTAGATCCAACTGAGATAAATCTATTAACCGCATGTGAGATTAATTTATTTAATCACATAACCAGGTATAAATCTTCCTAAAGTCTATTTTAGTATATAAATTTTTTTCTACAATTTCTAATGCTTATAAAATTTTGTGAAATATTATTAACTGTTTTGGTCAATCAGAAGAGAGAGAAATAACCAGCAGTAATTAAGAAAAAATTAACTTTTCTGGTTACATTTAAAATAGTATAACATATATGTAATATGTCTTTTTAACATGTAATTTAAGATTTCATATTTGATACTTGTTTTAACTTTCTAAAATAAGAAGCATCCTGTACTTTTCAGTGAAATAGAAATCTAATGCTAACAGTCAATTTACTCTACAGATTCTTTGGTTACAATGCAAACAAGGAATTTAGGATTGTTAAAGATACATGGGCTTCATATAAAAGTTTAGATTTTTAAAAATAATCAAGTAAAGGTCAATTGAAAATACAATCTCTGAGAAAGAACTTCTTTTGAATGTTCTCTCTTTTCACTAAAACCTAGGGTTAGAGAGGGTTGCAAAAAATTAATCTTTAAAGCTATCAAGTATAGTGATTTCATCATTTCATAACATCATCTCAAGTACCAAAGAAACCAATACTACTTCTTTCAGTAGTTGAACATGAAAGTGTCTCTCTCTTAAGGGGTGAGGGTGTTATATTATCTTAGTAGCTGAGATATTTGAAGGACATCTCCATCATTATCCCAGAGTCCAGTAAATGGAGCTCAGGAGGAGAAAGGGGTGATTCTTTAGCAGCCCACAGATGAACAAGAAAAAAATGAGCCATAGCCTCTTTGAAGTCAACCTTAGAATTTCCTCTTGGAAACCCAGATGAAGCAGAGCACCTTGAGCTATTCCATAGAAGCAATTCCAGAGGATGCCATTGGCAGATGGAGTAGCTCCCTCCCAGGCTGAGTGGCAGTGAGATGCCTTGAGTCCTGAAGTGGCTTCAAACTAGCTCACTTCTCCTACTGCTTCTGCTTTTCTTACCTCCCTCAGGGCACTCTGGGGAGAGTGGAGCACATGGCATGAGAGCCATGTAAATATACAATAGCATACTAAAGGTATGGCGTGTCAAATTAGATTGCACTGGACTGACAGTGATGGTATACTCATACAGAATTCTGGTTGTTTGATCCACATGATGTTTAGTCCTGTCTTAAATTCGAGCACTGTAATATATTTTTTTAAAAATTTATTTATTTATTTTATTGACTGTGTTGGGTCTTCTTTACTGTGTGCGTGCTTTCTTTTTTAGTTGCGGTGAGTGGGGGCTACTCTTTGTTGTGGTGCGTGGGCTCATCATTGCCGTGGCTTCTCTCGTTGTGGAGCACAGTCTCTAGGCGCCTGGGCTTCAGTAGTTGCAGCACATGGGCTCAGTAGTTGTGGCTCACGGGCTCTAAAGTGCAGGCTCAGTAGTTGTGGCGCATGGGCTTAGTTGCTCCGCGGCATGTGGGATCTTTCTGGAGCAGGGATCAAACCCGTGTCACTTGCATTGGCAGGCAGATTCTTAACCACTGTGCCACCTAGGAAGCCCCTGTAATACATTTTTATCTCAAAACAAACATTCCCAAACTGCAATCAATATCACTTAATAAAGTGATAGTGTTCATAGTCCAATGCTCAACTTTCACCATCTCTGCAAATGAGGCACATTCTTTAGGAAAAATATGGAGCCAAATATTTCCCAAAAACCATGCTCTTCTTGACTTGTTTGCTGTTTTCTAAGAATTGGGTAACAGTTTGAATTATAGATGTTTTGTCGCATTTCCTTGAAGTGGTATAATTGTATATGACTCTACGCTTCTCTACTACAAGTTTCCAGGTCACAGCTTAGAGAAAACATCTTTATTTTAGAGCTAAATACATATATGTAACTTTTCATTGCTTCTTCAGGCCAAAATAATAATTAAAACAAAATCCTCCTTGTGTACAGCCTTTATCTTAATTCATAATTGAAATACACACTCGCTATTCTAATGTTATACTCTCTGCTCTTTGTTTTTAGTAATTTTTATGATGTGTTATTAAGCTATGTTTCTCATATGTGATTTAGAAAGTACATATGAAATCAAAAGGAAATAATTATCACTTAATTTCATAGCTCTCAATTTTACTGTTAATATTTATGTGCATCTCTCCACATGTTGAATATACAGATATTCATTATTTTATATATGTTTTCTCTGCATACTTGCATATATACATTCACTCTAGGACACACAAAAACAAAATAAGCCATCATCCTGTTCTAGAGGAAATCAGATAAAATAAAATATATTTAGGGAGAGAAAGCAGTAAGTAATTAGAAAGCTGCAGATATTTTGTTACAAATGTTCAAAGGCAGGAGAAATTCTCTTTGGCTATAGAACCCAAGGAAGTTAGCACATGTATTTTTTAGTTCATTGTAAAATTATGACCACTTTGCCCCTTCCTGTACCCGGGGGCCTCAGGAATCTAGCGCTACAGATACAGATGTAGGCTACACTTCCTGGCTTAGCACAGTACCAGGCACAGAGAAGGAATTCATGAGATATTTGTTGATATACAAAGAAGTGAACTAAGTTTTCTACTTTTAAACAAGTAACCATTTAATTAATCCATGCTTGGACCAAGGAAGGTACTTTAAATGACTGACCCTTTTAAGTTAATTGGGCTTCACCCCCGCATCCTCTGGCCTCATTCTGGTAACTGACCAGTCCAGTCAAGCCAACATCTAGGCAAGATAGAGCAGGAAGAGGTGAACCACTGATGCTCTCAGATGCTCTCAGTTCTCAGCGTTGCCCAAATACCAGTGATGACTTATTCTGCTTTCTCAGGTTCCTGATCCATGTTGCCTGTTCAGACTCATCTATCTTCCTGGTCTTCTCTCTTCCCAGTTGAGCCTCCAAGGTCTATTTGAGCCTAGACCTGCCTAGTACTTCCAGGACTGTTTATTTCTCCCGGATTGAATTACTTGCTTATTTAATTCTATATCTCTTGAGCTCTACTCTGTCTAGACATAATTAAAAAATAATAGCCAAACATTAAATAAGTGATATTATTTCATACACAATCTAAGTCAATGAACTCTGGCCCCAGGATGGGAGAGCCCTGTATGAGTACCCCTCCCAGTAAAGTACACAGATTTTTAACAACTACCTTCCTCCTCAAGTCATAGTGTATTATGTTCTACCAAAATAATTAGGCTTCTAGACCTGTGATTTTTCTTTTTTCATAAACCTTTCTGCTAAACATAACCTCTGATTATCCTCCTCTTAAGCCTTTTGAGGAAACTAGCTCAGCCCCAGAAATCTACCAAGTCTTTATAACTTAGAGGATATTCACAAAGGTGTTACCATATTTTAATTTGCAATGAATCATAGTTAATGGGAATAGAAAGGGGAAACTATTTGAATTCATAGATCTGTTTCTCACTTCAGCAATTAATAATAAAATGAGGCTTTTACCAAATCACATTTTTACCTTTCAGGTATTTCAATTGTTTGAATATTTTGTTTAACTAACATTTGCATTCACACATGGTCAATATTATTTCTTGTTTAATTAGCATATACTGCTTATGAAGAAAATTTTTATCCTGTTTTCATTTTTCTTTCATAATTTCCATTCAACAGTCCTTTCTAAGGTCAGAGAATAATGTAAGGGCTTTTGAAATTATTTAATCACGTCTTCTGAAGCTAGCTATGATTTGCTTCGGCATAGGTCATGAGTTTGACAATACAATTACATAACAATTGTTTGCTATCTTTAATGATACCTTAGGTAATTTTTTTTATGAATACAAATAGAGTGTGAACCAATCAGGAAGCCACTGCTGTGATTCTTCAGCCCATCACCATCAATTTGCACTTTGTGCTTCTTCAGTTCAAAATATCCCTGACTTCTAGTCCCAGTTAAAATATCATATTAACTATGAAGTCAAGAAAAGTTTTATTAATAGTAACTCATCCTTTGGGCCACAGCTACAACTTGACATTTAGTCAGTCACTCAACATATTTATTAAATTCCTTCTGTGTTCTAGGCAAAATTCTAAGAACTGGATGTACACAAGTAAACAAATTTTTAAAAGCCCATATCCTAAAAAGCTCATGTTGTAGTTGGGTAAGACAGACAATGTGAGTAAATAAGATCTTTTCAGAAAGTGATGCCTGCCTAGATGAAAATAATGTGATAATGACTGACTGAGACTTGCTTAGGGAAAGCCTCTGAGAGAAGAGACACAAGGACTGAGGTCCACATCATGGGAAACAGACAGCCATGTGAAGGTCTGAGATAAGGTGCTCCAAGCAGGAGGAGCAGCAAGTTCAAATCCCTGAGGCAGCAATGAGCTTAGGGAGTGATTGAAAACCAGAAGGAAGGCCAAGGTAGATGAAATGTAATCAATGAAAGAAATAATGAAGGGAATGAATACTGAACAGATTGACAGGATCTTGGGGGTCATCATAAGGAGGTTATATTTTATTCTAGTTCATTCTTGGAAATCTGTGCAAGGTTTTAATCATGAAATGACAAGACCTGATTTGTTCTCTAAGATTATCATTCTGGATGCCATTGTGGAGAATGGAATATGGGTTGCATGATACGGTTGCAGGGAAAGCAGTTAGGAGGCTGATGCAGTAAAATCCAAGAGAAAGATGGTGGTGGGTTGACTCAGAGCAGTAGCATTGGAAATAGAAGCTTCTGAGTTGCTTATTGGAGGTACCAGTAGGACTTACTTTCATCTAGTTATGATGAAAAAGGAAAAAATAAGACTGAGTTTTAGTTTTGGTGCCCAGTTGAGTAGATGGAAAAGAATTGTGAAGGAGGGAATTCTGGAGCATAGAAGAAAGTCACTGAATCTGGTTTGGCCATGTTGCTGTTGAGATGCCTGATAGACATCCAAGTAGTGATTAAGTAGGTAGTGACATGAGTCTGGAGCTCAGCAAAGAGGCTGGGATGGAACTGGATTACATTACCTGGAAGAAAGTGTAGATAGAGAAAAGAGGATGGCTGAGGATAGACTGTTAGAACAAGCCAGCATTTTATATAAAGGAGGAGTGATCATATAAAGGAGGAGTCAGCAGAGAAAACTAAAAAGTTGAGACCTGTGAGAGAGCAAGGAAATAAAGTAAGTTATTGTGGTTGCTGTTTTGTCTCAAAAGTCTCCAAAAAAGTGTTTCAGAAGGAGGGAACAACAAACTTTGTCAATTGATCCTAAGAGGCAGAGAAAATGAGGAGAGAAAGTGAACCATTTGGCAAGATATAGGGAGTTGGAATGTGGAAGGAGAAGTACAGGAGAAATAAAAGTATAGAATTAAAAGAATAGATGGTAAAGAGTGGTAAATAATTTGGATACAGGAGGGAGAAGATAGAGTTTGGGTAGCAAGGTGACGACTTAGTGGTCAAGTAAGATAGAGTTTGGGTAGCAAGTGGACGACTTAGATGATTAGAGTGACAAAATCTTGGGGCAAAACTCAGGTTTTAGAAGCAAAAGCAAAGGCTATGTAACCAAAGAGCCTGGACCAAATCTCGTGACTGAGTAACTGGAATTTGTTGGGCTCATGGAGCATGCCATATCTCTGTCCCAAGGCAGCCTAAAATGCCCTTGTAGCTTCTGACCTGTGTAGTTAATTTGCCTGGTTGGCTAAGCTTCTGTCTCTTCTGGCATGAATCCGCCACAAAACTCCCTTCCAATGATGTGCTATGAAAGAGGATGACATTCCCAACTAGGGGAGCACCACTCTTTGAGCAAAAGGATATGAGTAGAAAATGAGATGAGGTATAAATCAATCATGACAATACCAGTGGGAAGCAGAGAGCGGCATCACAGCAGTGTGGAGAATAGGTCATGGGGAGATTGATACAGTCCCACTTGAGCAAAGGCTAGAACCTGCAATGATGAGCGAAAGGAAAATGGTGAGAAGAGACTTGATGATATGCGATTTCACTACACTAGAAAGTCTGGTATTAAAGAAAGCTTCAGGGCTTCCTAGGTGGCGCAGTGGTTAAGAATCCGCCTGCTAATGCAGAGGACATGGGTTCGATCCCTGCTCCAGGAAGATCCCACATGCCACGGAGCAACTAAGCCCGTGGGCCAAAAAAAAAAAAAAAAAAGAAAGCTTCAATTCTGAGTTTGGAAACATAGGTTTGGGTGGAATTGCAGAAAGCCTGAAAGTCAGGTTAAGAGACTTGGGCTGTATTTACTAAGAACGAGATCCAAAGAAGGTTTGTGAACAAGGTGATGTGATGATCAAAATGGTAAAAGCATAAAGGGAAACTAGTCAAGCGTTCAGCTTAGCGACTGTTACTATAAGCCTGGTGAGATATGCTCACTATAAGGAAAAAATATGCATCAGGCTATTTCTTTTTTCTTTCTTTCTTTCTTTCCTTCCTTCTTTCTTTCTTTCTTTCTTTCTTTCTTTCTTTGACTGGCATTCTCCTGGAAAAAGAGAACGTGTGATGTCTTTCACACAGCTTACCCCAACCAAAATGACCTGCTTCAGAAGGAAAATGAAGAAATTCCTCCCCTTCTTTTTTTAAAATAAAAAATGGAACTCTTCTCTCTAGCCTACCTTTTTATCCTGGCTATAGCTCCTATGATTCTATAGGCTTGAAGCAATGGTAATTAAATATTTGATTTCTGCAAAATAGAATAACTAGAAAATATTATATAAAATCTCTGGTCACACCCTAATGCCATTTATGTGAAGACATAAAGCAGGTTATTACTCATGTCTGACCAGTTTCCAGAGCCTGAAGGAGACTGGAAGGATGTTACGTTACGCTTAATCAACCCTGCATGTCAGAGCTTGATTTTGGCTGCCTGGTAACTTAACGCTGTGTTTGTGAGATGGCACAGGGTTTAGCCAGTTTGAATTCAGTTGCTGGAATAGAAGGACTATGTTCTCTTGCACAGCATCATACAGGAGAGAATTCTTTCTGGAAATACTCCAAAAACAGAGTTACCAAACTGCCTGATCCTTCCTTGCCTTGGGCCAGTTTCTCTAGTTTTTCAGTTTACATAGTACATTTTCCTTTTTTCTGCACACCTCCAAACAATGCCCTAGGATTTCTTCTCTACTTTAGCTAGCTTGTATTCTCATGTTGCCCCCCAAAATTTCAGTGATTGCAAAATGCTTCTTTTCGGATCATATAAGCCTTTTGGAATTTAATATCTTTTTAAAGAAAATAACACTGAGCTGCTATATAAACAGAAGTTTAAAACTAAATAATTTTTTCACAAGTATCTGGAAATTTTATGTAAAAATATAACAGCAAGACATCTAATTTTTTTTCAAAAATATTTGGAAATTTTACTATAAAATATAAAACTAGGAAGACTTCAGAAATGTTATTTCAACCAGGCAGAATTCCTCATGGGGCTTCTCTTTTTTTCCCTTTTTATACTTCTCAATAAAACATAAGCTCTGCACCAGGAAACAGCAGCTTCAAACACCCTAAGCCCATCTGTGCATTTATAGAGAGAGACAGCATCTATAGAGAGGATAACTTTTAAATCACTAAAACCTGGTAGTATCAGAACTGTGAATAAATTGAAAAATAAAGAAAATTCTTAGCATGTATTCCAAATCAAATACTAAAAATTCAGAAATAGGATTTCTTATAATGGAGTTATGCCAAATTTAGACATACTGGACACATTCATTACCCGGAGCATGGCTAGTACAGCCATCAACTGCAAAGTGATTATCAGCACATCTCTGATCCAGGATTTCACTTATAAATTTGCAAATCATTAGGATTTATCATGGGCCAACACTGCAGCTTGTCTTGTCCTTTGTTAGAAATCTTGCTCCACTCCCGTCTGCCTTTCTCTCTCCCTGTCTTTCTGTCACACAGTTGTCAATCTCTCGAATGATTACCAAGTGGAAAACCATATGTCAAGCTACAAATTTCTGGCTCATCTAGTATTTCTTCATATGCCCTCTTTATCATCTTTCTTTAGTTGGTCAAAATGAAATTATATGTTCCTCTTTCTTTACTACTATTTTGCATAAATTATATGAAGAATATAATTTTCAATTTAAAATGGGAAACTGATATCATAAGAGGATAAAGTGGATTTTTCTCAAAAGCATCTATTGAGAAATGAGAATGGAGTAAAACACCTAAATATCTTAAAGCTTATATGGAGGTTGGGGAGAGGGGTGGAAGGGGACAGAAAAAACAACGCATTATTAAATTTTCCCAAAACAAATATCCTGTGAAAATCCATGAAAAGCAAGTTTAGAGGATGCCACTTAGAAACCCACTCAAAGTGTGTTGTAGTTAAAACTCTGAACTCTTAAATTTATTTTCTTTAAGTTGAAGATTTTGGAGCACATTTCATTTATCCTCAATATTAATTCCCTTAGACATAGAAAAAGAATCTTTGAAAAGAATCTTAGAATGGACCAATTTATGGAAGATCAAACCTTTTTCAAGCTGCAAAAACAATGTTGGTAAAAAGAAAAAAAAAGAGAAAACCTTAAAGACTTTGCTTCAAATGATTTGTTCCACTACTTACCAAGTGAAACGGAGATAACACCTTTCCTCGCTGGTCTGGTCTGAGGAGTAGATGAGATAACATCCATCGCATTCAGAATGTGAAATCTATAGCAGGCGCATGGTAACCCCCCCAACCCAACCTTCATGCCCACACATAAACCACTACTTCAGAGCTCTCCCCGGGGACTTCCCTGGTGGTACAGTGGTTAAGAATCCTCGTGCCAATGCAGGGAACGAGGGTTCGAGCCCTGGCCTGGCAAGGTCCCACATGCCTCAGGGCAACTAAGCCCATGAGCCACAACTACTGAAACCACAAGTCACAACTACTGAGCCCATGCACCACAACTACTGAAACCTAGGCACCTGTGCACTTAGAGCTGCTCAAAAAGAGATGCCACCACACTGAGAAGCCTGCATATTGCAACGAAGACCCAATGCAGCCTAAATTAATTACTTAATTTAAAAAAAAAAAAACCCTCCCCAAAATACTTTCACACAATAGGGGCACAACAAACAATTTCAGTTTAAGCCAGAAAATAATTTATGAATACATCACAGGAACATACCATTAATATTATTCTACTGTTTCAGGGTAGCCTCAGATGATATCAACAAGGGAGAGATGACTATGATGGCTCACCAGTCCTCTTCTTGGATCTTCATCAATGAAAGGATGTTCATTACCAGGTAACTATACACTTGTACTGTATGTTATCCTAGTCACCAGTCATTTGTGGATTATACCTTGTGTCTATTATGCATTTTGTCATTCTAAGCTTCATTTTGAAAGCTTTGACTATATTGGAAAAACTTGGGAAATGGCATCATTACATTTTCTAATTTTTCTCATTTGCTATAAAGAGAATCCAGTGAATTAAATGCTATAAAAATAATGAGGGCTTTGTAAAATATTTCAGAAAATATGAGATGAAGAGTGCTAAATTTGGTTCTTCCATAGATATTATAATAAAGTCTAAATGTATATCAATAAAAAAAAGTATGATGTATGACCCACAAAATCAATGATATGAATCATCAGTTGAGACATTGAATTAGAAATTGAATAAATATGTTCCTGAAGACTGCAAAGCCATAGCCCATCACTCATATTTCATAAATAGTGGTCTAAATTCATCAAAAGCTAAATTTCTATTTTAGTAGTTGGCACAGTTCTCAGGAGCAGCATTAAATAAAGGATCTAAGTCTCCTCCTATAAATAATATATCCAAAAAATTAGCCTATGGGCCTAAACCAGGCCTGCCCTTGCCTCCCTTGCTCCTCAGGACACACTTCATTTTTACTGTTTCCCTCTCGATGTTAGATTATGCAATAGATGGCCGATAGCTATGGCTATTTTCTTATACACAGCAAATAGCATCTTATGTTGGTTTCAGAATAATAGAGCAGAAATTTGAAAACTGTGAAAGTAAAGGTAAGAGATGAGCCTGGCTGAGCTAGAGTGGAAGCTGAAGAGGGGAAAGACAGAAAGGTAAGAAAAAAACAAGTGGCCCTGGAATGTGACCCATGTCTCACAGGGAAGAGAAATAAAGCCAAATAAATGACAGAGAAAAGTAGTATAAATGATGCAGTACTGCACAATAAGAAAGCAAAAGGAAAAGATACAGTGAAAAATGGAATTAAAGCCACAGCTGGAGGATAACCATGAAATATAAGAGGTGAGAAGAAGGCGGCAAGTATAAAAGGATTCACTCATTCATTCCTCAAATACTTGTTAACTACTTCCTGTGGACAAGTACTCTTATGGACCCTGAGCATTCAGTGATGAATTAAACAAAACTCTTACCCTCATGGGGTTGCCTTCTAAAAAGAGGGATACTGTCAAAAAGTAGGATAAATGTAAAACAAGATGCACTATTAGATGCTGAAAGATATGAAGAATAAAAATAAAGCTGGAAAGGGAATAATGATTTCTGGGGGTAGAGAGCAGTGAGTTATGATTTCATGTAGGATGGCCAGAGAAGGACTCAGGGAGAAGGTAGCAATAGGGGAAAAGCCTGAAGGAGGTGAGCGAGTGAGTAGTGCAGGTATCTGACTGGGAAATTCCCAGGTCCCCTTCCAGGAAAGGTGACACTAAGTTCACAGCCCTGAGGCAGGCACATACCTGTAAGGGTGGAGGAAGCCAGTATGGTAAAGTGAAATAGGCAGAACAGAAGGAGAAGGTAAGGTCAGAGACACAATGGAGCCAGAATATGTAAGGCCTCATAGGCCATTGAAACTTCATCTTTGCCACTTCCAAGATGAGAAACCACTGAATACCTGAGTGACTGAATCGGTCTGGCTGCTGCTTTAAGAACAGACTGAAGAGGAGACAAGGGTAGAAGCAGAGAAATTATCAAGGAGCTGATAGTCCAGAGTCCAGAATAGAGATGATGGTGGCTTGGACCAAGGTAGCTGCCATGGAGGTGGGGGAAAATGGTCAGATTCTGGATATATTTTGAAGGAAGGAACAATAAGATTTCCTGAAGAATTAGATGTGGGTATGAGTGAAAGAGAATAGTTAGGGATGATTCCAAAGATTTGGGTCTAGAAGAATGGAGTTAACACTTTCTAACATTATAAAGACTACAGGAGGAGCAAGTTTGGGGTAGAAGGGGGTAGTTCAGTCCATGTTACATTTGAGATTGACTAATATCATCGAGGGAATAAGTGTGAATAGAGAAGTTTCAAGGCCCAAGTTTAGAAAAAAGTGAAATGAAGTAAGAAAAGTAGAAAACAGAAGATGAGGCAGAGGAACGTTGGATGAAAAGTGGGCAGAAGGAATGTGGACACTGAACAGAGAGGAGGAGCAGTGATATAGTGGGTAACTATATAAAACACCACTTTCGGAGGTCAAGGTGGCTAAAGCACTGATGAGATACAAGGGGAAGAGGGAAGTTGAAATGGGAAACTGAAATGAAAGACAGGAATTAATTTTTAAAATAAGTTCAGATGACTGATAGTGAAAGTCAGAGAAGGTAACATCCATATAAAACCAAAGGTAAGAGAGACAGAAAGAGAAGGAAATTACCTGAACATAATAAAAGCCTCATATGACAAACCAGCAGCCAACATCATTCTAAATGGTGAAAAACTGAAAGCATTCCCTGTAAGAATAGGAACAAGACAAGGGTGTCCACTCTCACCATTATTATTCAACATAGTTTTGGAAGTTTTAGCCACAGCAGAGAAGAAAATGAAATAAAAGGAATTCAAATTGGAAAAGAAGAAGGAAAATTGTCACTCTTTGCAGATGACATGATATTATACATAGAAAACCCTAAAGACTCTACCAGAAAACTGCTAGCACTAATCGATGAATTTAGTAAAGTAGCAGGATATAAAATTAATGTGCAGAAATCTCTTGCATTCCTATACATTAACAATGAAAGAGCAGAAAGAGAAATTAAGGAAACTCTCCCATTTACCATTGCAACAAAAAGAATAAAATACCCAGGAATAAACCTGCCTAAGGAGGCAAAAGACCTGTATGCAGAAAACTATAAAACACTGATGAAAGAAATCAAAGATGATACAAACAGGGGGAGGGACATACCATGTTCTTGGATTGGAAGAATCAACATTGTGAAAATGACTATACTACCCAAAGCAATTTACAGATTCAGTGCAATCCCTATCAAATTACCAACGGCATTTTTCATAGAACTAGAACAAGAAATCATACGATTTGTATGGAAACACAAAAGACCCCAAATAGACAAAGCAATCTTGAGAAGGAAAAACAGAGTTGGTGGAATTAGGCTTCCTGACTTCAAACTATACTACAAGGCTACAGTGATCAAGACAGTGTGGTACTGGCACAAAAATAGAAAGGTAGATCAATGGAACAGAATAGAGAACTCAGAGGTAAACCAAAGCACATATGGGCACCTTATCTTTGACAAAGGAGGCACGAATATACAATGGAAAAAAGACAGCCTCTTCAATAAGTGGTGCTGGGAAAATTAGATAGCAACATGTAAAGGAATGAAATTAGAGTACTTCCTAACACCATACACAAAAATAAACTCAAAATGGATTAAAGACCTAAATGTAAGGCCAGATACTATAGAACTCCTGGAGGAAAACATAGGCAGAACACTATATGACATAAACCAAAGCAAGATCCTTTTTGACCCACCTCCTAGAATCATGGAAATAAAATCAAAAATAAACAAATGGGACCTCATGAAACTTAAAAGCTTTTGCATAGCAAAAGAAACCATAAACGAGACGAGAAGACAACCCTCAGAATGGGAGAAAATACTTGCCAATGAAGCAACTGACAAAGGATTAATCTCCAAAATATATAAGCAGCTCATGCAGCTTAATACCAAAAAAGCAAATAACCCAATCCACAAATGGGCAGAAGACCTAAATAGACATTTCTCCAAAGAAGACATGCAGATGGCTAACAAACACATGAAAAGATGCTCAACATCACTAATCACTAGAGAAATGCAAGTCAAAGCCACAATGAGATATCACCTCACACCGATCAGAATGGCCATCATCACAAAATCTAGAAACAATAAATGTTGGAGAGGGTGTGGGGAAAAAGGAACTCTCCTAAACTATTGGTGGGAATGCAAGTTGTTACAGCCACTATGAAAAACAGTTTGGAACTTCTTTAAAAAACTAAAAATGGAACTACCATATGACCCAGCAATCCCACTACTGGGCATATACCCAGAGAAAACCATAATCCAAAAAGAAACATGTACCACAATATTCATTGCAGTACTATTTACAATAACCAGGACATGGAAGCAACCTAAATGCCCATCCACAGATGAATAGATAAAGAAGATGTGGCATATATATGCAATGGAATATTACTCAGCCATAAAAAGGAATGAAATTGAGCTATGTGTGATGAGGTGTATAGACCTAGAGACTGTCATACAGAGCAAAGTAAGCCAGAAAGGGAAAAACAAATACCATATGCTAACTCATATATATGGAATCCAAAAAAAGTGGTACTGATGAACCCAATGACAGGGCAAGAATAAAGATGCAGATGTAGAGAATGGACTTGAGGACATGGGGTTGGGGGGAGGGGCGAAGGGGTAGCTGGGATGAAGTGGGAGAGTAGCATAGACATAGATACACTACCAACTGTAAAATAGATAGCTAGTGGGAAGATGCTGTATAACAAAGGGAGATCAACTCGATGATGGGTGATGCTTTAGAGGGCCAGGACAGGGAGGGTGGGAGAGAGTTGCGAGAGGGAGGGGATATGGGGATATATGTCTAAATACAGCTGATTGACTTTGGTGTACCTCAAAAACTGGCACAACAGTTTAAAGCAATTATATTCCAATAAAAAGCTTAAAAAAATGGGAAGAAAAAGAAAGACAGGAAGATCCTAGAGACGAGTAAGAGATGGACATGGTAACAGGATGAACATTGTTGAGAGGACCTGAAAGATGACAGTCTGGGAGGAGAAAGGGATGAAGAAAGGGTGTGAGTGATCTGCAGGAGAAGCAGGAGGGAAATGAAATTCAGGATAGAGAGATGGTAGAGAAGATGGGAGAGGCTGTGAATAAAAGGGAAGAGGCTCACGAGAGAGTGATAGAAGGAGCAGAACAGGGTAAGAGCCCAGGACAGTCTAAGAAGGTCCCCGTACCACATGTATTTCTTCCCAGAGAACATTAGGGAAGCAACAATGATATCTCCAAAGACAATAGCCCTGGGTCTACACCAGTGTTTCTTTTTTTATGTAAATGCCTTCTGTGCAATGTACGTTTAACCTACCAGGAAAACAGATTTACCACTTCGAGAGGGAAGTTTCGAGCAGAAACAGTACACGGCATAAGAGAAAAATGTACGAACTCATGTACATATTTTCCTGTTATTCACCTCTGCTTGACTCAGGTCAGCCCGTGGAATCCTGATTCTCATCCCACCCCACCCCCTATACCCCGCCCTCAGTGCATTGCTAAACTACTCCCTGGGCCACCTCTCAGTATTAGGTTGCAATCGTTTTCCTTTTGTCTACTTCAGCTACACAGCTGCTCATCACCTCCTGGATTCCTGAAGAAACAAGGTCCTTTCTCACCGAAACCTTTAGATTTACCCTTATAATCAGATTAAGACACTCTAAACAGGCACCACATAGTCCAAATAGCAATCTGCAGGCCCCTTCTGACTCACTGGCATTGCCATGAACTAGAACCTCTCTTCCCTATAAAACCTCAAGACCAATGTCATAGAGAAGCCTCAGTGCCCTCCCTAACTCTGGTCTGCTCCAAAGGGTAGTCCTGTTCTTCCCAGTCCTGCTATTTGTACATATGTGTTTCTCTTTGTTCTTAGTCCTTGAATCCTTTGTTTCTCTGGAACATCTTTCTTCCACCTTCAGGAAGTTCTTTGTTCTGTTCTTAATTGATTTAATGTTGATTTTGTTTGTAGCCATGACCAGCCAATGGTTACTTCTCGTCCTGGACACCACATTCCTTTTATTCATCTGTGTAATCACAGTGTAAAAATCAAGATTTTTCACCAAAATAAACACCTATTCCATACATTGTTGGTTATCAAGTCTTTTCTCTTGTAATATTTTATACTTTCCCAGTCTCAGTTCCTCACTTTTCCCAGAAATCCTCCCTGAAATGCAATAAGATTTTAATTAGCCTGTTAATTACTTGTGTATGTGTTCTTGTAAAATATGAAAGTATGATTATTTTATAAATCTTATAAATTATAAAGTATTATAAATATTTCATGTATTTATATTATAAAAGCTGAGAAAATATAGAAGCATAGATTGAAAGAATAAAATTACCCATAATCTTAATACTCAGAGAATATACTGTTTAATTTTGTCATATTCCCCATCTTCTAAAGATTCTATTTTATATAATATAATCTGTATCTTGTTTTGCATACCTGGCATTATATTATAAATATTTCCCTATACTATTAAAATAATCTTCCTAAAGATGATTTTAATGACACTATATCACTCAACAATATAAAAATGTCATAACATAGTAACTCCTTTAATTTTGACCTTCAAGATGGCTCCAATATTTTGAATAGACAAGGACTAGTTCACAGAAGTGGAATTACTGAATCAATGTATACAAGTAAATCTAATGCTATTGTTACAAATTAGCTTTCTAACAGCTTAAGTCTTCTTGGCTTGTCTTTATTGTCTCATAACAGATGCTTGGTTTCCCAAGGTAGAATGTAAACCATTTGACCGTAAGACCTAAGTATCTTTTGCATCCTGTTTCCCAAGGTGAGGTACCTGGATGACTTTGATACATGAGATGATTTTAGGTTAAACATAAATAATTGGTTTAATTTGAACACGTATAGAAAGTATTAGAAAAATATAACTAGCACATGAAATCTTTGATTTCACAAACATTATTGCTCAGGACAAATAAAAACTTACTTAAAAATCAACTAAGAAAAAAAAAAAAGAAATACATTGCACCTCCAAAAAAAAAAAAAATCTAAGCAACTTCGTTGGATTTCTGTCACTCACAACCATAGGGTCCTTACTAATAAAAATACCCATCCTGAACCACATGCTATCAGAACACTCTCACTTTCTAATGTATTTATTTATTTTATTTCCCAAATAAGACTGAAAATTTAAGAGAGGGTAATGTTTCATATATAATTCTGCAAATATTAATGCAATAAGTAAGACATAATTGTTGAATAAATATATAAAAAAGAAACACCAACTAGAAAAATATTAAGTGACAACAGGTTAGACTTGGAGTTGGCCAAACTCATAAAAGCAGTACATGAATCTTTAGTTTGAACAGCACAGCCACAGCCCTCAGCTAGAATGTATCAATCACTTTCCCACAAAATAGCCTTAAAGTCAGCATTTTGTAATTTTTTAATCACTGAAAATATTTTTATAAATATATTCTAATAATTAACAATATAAGAAGAGAAAGAACACTAACGAAATTTGAGAAGCTATATGCATTTCTGTTTTATAATTGGCCTACAATGAAATATGTTACAATGAAACCGCATATTTTGGGGGAGGGTATTTCCAAAGTGTCTGCATTTCTAGTGACCCTTATGTTGTGTCATATTTTGAACTGACTGAATCGGGGACTTGTAGTTTATCTTCTGTGCCCCAGAGCCTCTTTCAGACCCTAGTACCCATGTATTATTGGCATTCCAGGTGGTAAAATAAAATAATATAGCATTTACACAAACACCGGACTTGAAGATTGCATTCTCAAAATGTGGTCCATGGGCCACCTGCCTTCCCATCAAGATGCTTGTTAACAATGCAGATGCTCCGCTCCACCCCAGAGCTAATCAGGTGATTTTGATGCATTACTGAAGTCTAGCAACTACTACTCAGAGGAGGAAAGGATGAAAGTTTGACAACTTCTGCCCACCTGACATCAACAAAATTTCTGGAACTCAGGGAAATCTTTACAAAATAGTCACCAGAAATTATAATGATAGCACTGACTGTGATATCTAACTTGTCATAAATCTGGCAAACCCCTCCATTCATGTATTCACTTAAGTAGTTATTCAGCTCCCCCTCTGCCACTGGCATTGTTCTGGCAAACAAGACAGAAATCACCAACTTATTAACGGAGGTTTATTTTCAGGCACAGAAATACGTGAAAGTGATGAAAATTAATAGGAAAATGGACTCCCCCTAATGAAAATTTTGCTTCCAGAAAATATATGATCCATGAAATAAAAGGTATTGATTTGATCCATGAAATAAGAGGTATTGATTTAATAGCACAGTAAGCAGTATAACATTTATGTCTTACTACTGGATAAGAATTTTCTGAGTTTAGAAACTTCCCTGAGTGAAGGGTGTTGGCATAAGTTACCTTCATGCTCAAATGGTTAAGGTTCCAGTTTCTGTTTCCTTGCCTGGGGTTATCACTGCTCCATTGCTTCCTGTGGTAAATATTCTAAGTGAGCTGAGTATTAAAAAAAAAAAAGTGGCTGCATATGGTTGCTTTCAAAGTGCTTTCACTTCAGGTCCTAGGTTAAAATCAGGGCATTTTAGGGGTGAGTAAATGCCAATCCTGAATTTGAAAAAAAGTTCAAATCCAGTTTCAGAATGTAGATCAGATTTTGCTCTCAGAACTTGTTAGATTTTTTTTTTCTCCTACTTAGGAACCTAATACAAATCCTTGCAAGCTGCAACTCTTCCAACAGAGGCCACAAGGCACATGTGCATTCCTGTCCTTACTAACTAACTTTAATTAGCATGATGTAATAAATTTCAGCAGAAAGTGCATCATTCCAAACAGTTTCTTTTCCCAAGCATGTTGGCAGGTGGCTGGCACCCTTTGTTGGAACAAAGGAACCAGCCACCTGCACCTCTGAGCATGAACTCAGCACAAAGAGCCAGTGTTCCAGAGGCTGCCTCCTACCTGGCCAGCAGAGCCAGAGGGCAATGTCTGCCCAGGTCCCACGGCCAGTGTCTTCTCTGGATCAAAGGAACTGGAACAAACACCGCGAACCCCAGCGTGCCCTGCAAGTATGTGTGTAAAGACAGGGCACCGCTCTTCTGAAGACCGTTGGACTTTTGTCTTTAATAAAGGATAAGGGAGTCCTCCCTGACATATTTTTATAGGCATTAGGATTTTAAAATAAGCCAGGGCAAAAAGTTTGAGACACGTGTATGACCATCTCCTTTAAAAATGAGGAATCTTTTTCTATGTGGGGGTAGCTTTGTTTTTTTTTTAGTTTATGTAGAGTTTCCCATTATTCATGTTTGGTGATCTAGTAAAAATACATTTTCATTATGAGAAATTGGATATCACGATTTCACAAAGGGGTCAATAATGTCACCTCCAGATATGTGAAAAGGGTCATTAAGCTTTATATCAAGATGTTTTTCAATGAGTATATATTGTTAACAGTCATTGAACATACCAATATGACTGTTATTCACAATAAAATTTATTTACTCCACATTTAACTATTTTATCACTTTAGTCCGTTAAAAAACAACAAGATCATCCTTCTGCCCAATACACACTGAAAATGTTTCAATAGAAAGTCTGATGAAGTCAAAATTCAAAGACTCTAGAAATAGATGACACGGAGTTTACTTGAATTTCTGGTTATGTTAGCTATGCTGGTGAAAGATCGTTCCCCTCTAAATGTTGGTCAGGATTCAGTTTTCTATATTTTATTCCCTAAACAAATAATTACTGAGAGCACACCATGAGGCAGATGCTGTACTAGGATCTAGGGTAGCAATTTTGAACGAAAATAGACAAGAGCCCTACTCTCATGGAGGTTATAATCTAAAGCCATAAATCTCCGACTTGAGCCGTCATCAGAATCACGGGAGGGCTTGGTAAGATAAAGATTCCTGGGGCCCATTCCCAGAGTTTCTGAGTCAGGAGGTCTAGGGTGGAGTCAGCATTTGTATGTACAACAAGTTCCCAGGTGGTGTATACAGATGCTGTGCTCCGGGTTCCGGGAATCACAGTGAGAACACAGCTTTAAAAGCCTGACAACAAACTGAGGTCAGTGTTCAGAAGGAAGAGAACCGAGTTCTATGAGAAAATAAGGATCTAGCCTAAGCAGGGAAGTGCAGAGATCTGAAGGAGGAGCAAGCTAACACGTTTAAGGGAGTCAGCGGGAGAGCACTCCTGACACAGGGAGCCAGCCCGGCATCCTTATGGCCAGAGGGAGCACAGAGTCCAAGCCAGTGAAGGTGCCCAGCGTGGTTGAGGTGCAGGACACAGGAAAAATCATCTCTGTAAAAGAGGCTAAAGAGGAAGAGAGACCAAGCGGGACTTCACCTGCTGTGATAAGGATTTGGGGTTTTTATACCAAGAACTGTGGAGAGACCTTTAAGGATGTTAAGCAAAGCAGATGATATGCTTACGAATGTTCTACATACTCTGGATAGAGTGTGTAGAGTAGGTGGAAGATGCCCAGAATAGAAACAAGGAGGCCGTTTAATATCCTTTTTTCCAATGTAAGGAGGATCAGTGGTCAAAGTCATGGCGGCACTACAGAAGAGCGCTGTAAAAACCTGTGTGTCAGGAAAGCCCAGTCTCTAGTTCACGCACACATAGATGGCCCTGAGGATCACTGACCACCTGTTGTGTTTCAGACACTCTAGTAATAATCCCATGGTCCAAGTGGCTGAAAGGCATATCAGTAAAAAAAACTGAAAGGCTTCATTAACAGAATAGATAGATTGTTTCCTCATCTCAAGGGAACACAGGGCATCAGACTGCGAAGTCAAGGTAGTCACCCTCAACAAGCACAAAATCCCCCAGCTGTTCATACACAAAGGGTATTCTTTTACAGTCAGCCTGCATCTGCTCCAGTCATGATGGGTATTGTGTGACACACCTGTGTTTACTTTTTAACTGGCTTTAAAAAGTATGTAGGGTATGTATTAGAAAGACCTGAAAGTTTAAATCATGGAAAATGAGAAGCAAGATCCTACCAGAAGCTGGACTCCAACCTGTTTCGTTCCCTCTTCTCTGTACCCAGCCCCACAGGAAGTCCCACCAGCTCCACCTCCAGTATCCAACTGCTTCTCACCATCTAGTCCAAGCTTCCACTATCTCTTGCCTGGACAATTACAACCAGCCTCCTAATCAGGCTACCAGCTTCCATTCCCTGTCCCTGTAATCCATTCTCCCCCAGTAGCCAGAATGTCTCTTCATAATGTAGTCACGGCATTCTGCTTGAACCCTTCAAAGCTTCCTATTGCAGACTCCTTACCGTAAGGAGTCTCTAAGGCCCAATGCGATCTGGCCGGGAGAACTTTCAGAACCTCACCTTGAGCCACTCTTCCCTTATTTTTCTCCTTCAGATATGCCAAGTCCTGCACACAGGTTGTATCTCTTGCTTGGGACAGGGCTGGCTCCTTCCCATCATTGAGGTGTCCGTTTAATTTCCATGCGTCCTGTTCAGCTTTTCTAAAATGCCCTCTTTCATGTGCTGCATCACAGGATGATGTTTATTTGTTCTTATAGCACTCACCCCTCTGTAAAATCAACGTATTTCTTTATTTGCTCTTTTATTTTTCTATCTTCCTCCTCCAGAAAGTAACTTCCATTACTGCAGGGGCCCCATCAGTTTTAAATATTGCAGTCTCCCCAGCATCTATTACATTGTCTGTTACATCGTAATCCCTCAATAAATTTTTGTTGATGATGAGTGAATATGGGAGTATCGGCGTCAAGGGACTAAATCAGGACTTTAATATTTTGGCTTGATGTATGTTACCCTTAAATACTGTTTCAAACCTAGTGGCAAGGTGATTATCTACATCAGGGCTTCTCTCCATTTTAACATACACACAAATTTCCTGGAGATCTCGGTTAAAATACGGGTTCTGATTTCTAACAAGATGCCTCCCAGTGTTCAGACAATATTTGGATAGAAGGAGTCACCTTTAAATCCCATGATAGTCAGAATAATGGCCTCCTAAAGATGTCTACTTCCTAATCCCCTGAATCTGTGAATATTTTTACATTACGTTGCAAAAGGGAATTAAGATTGCAGATGGAATTAAGGATGCTAATCGGTTGGCCTTAAATTTGGGAGATTATCCAGATGGGCCCAATGTAATCATAAAGATCCTTAAATGTGGGAGGGGAGGAGAACTATTTGAGAAGATTCCATGTCAGAGTGATGGAGTGGGAAGGATTACATAGCCATTGCTGGCTTTGAATATGGAATAGGGAGCCAGAAGCCAAGGAATGCGGGCAGGCTTGGAGACTGGAGAAAGCAAGGAAATGTATTCTCCCCTAGAGCCTTCAGCAGAAACACAGCCCTCCTGTCACCTTGGTTATAGCCAGTGAGACCTGTATTTGACCTGTAGAACTGTAAGATAATATGTTTGCGTTGTTTAAAGCCACTAAGTTTGTAGTAATTTATTACAGCAGCAGTAGGAAACTAGAACAAACCTCCTCCCAAAGAATGTCTGCAAGGACAGTGTTCTCTGGCTTCTTACTTCAGTAATAGAGGAGGAAAGGGCATAAGTGTTAATAGGCTGGTTATACGCAACTATTTTAGTTTTAGTTGCAATGTCCACCTAGTTAAACCTGCTACCTGCCAGATAGACTTCCCTTCCCCTAAAAGAATAATGTCACCATGACTCTCAGTACCCTGAGATCTAAAAGACTGGATCTCAAAGTACGGTCTCTGGACCAGCAGCATCAGAATCACCTGGGAACATGTTAGAAATGCCAATTCTCAGGACCTACCCCAGACATAACTGAGTAAGAAACTTTGGGGGTGCCATTCACCATCTGTTTCAATAAGCCCTTCAGGCAGTTCTGATGCTAGCTCTGGTTTTAGAACCATTTATCTAACTTAGCACATATACCACTGTGTTTCATGTGGCCCACACATTCAGGGCACACAATTTTTCTGTAGTTTTCAAACAGCATTTTCCTGGGTACTACATGTTCTTTGTTCTCTCCAAAACCATCAGCTACAACAGGAAACAGACTATTCCATCAAAGTGGAGGTAAAGTCCCTACTTTGGGTTAGAATAGAATGTAAAAATCAATACTGATTTGCGAGCAGAGACCATACTTCTCTGTGTTTCAGGTCAGAAAAGGAGATCATAGAGCGTAGACTTCCCTAATTCTTTCTTCCCTGTCCACAAACTGCTTGGGCTGTCCCTAGGAAGTCAGCTGCATGTGATAACAGAATCCAAGGTCTGATGCAGAAGCAGCTTATTGCAGCCGCCAACTGGAGTAATAAGCTGTGAATTTTTAAAAAATCTTTTTCATAAAAATCTTCAGAAGCCAGACCTAAGAGGGAATGAGAATAGATAAGTGTCTTCCTTTATCTGAGGTTGTTAGAAAACAAGCTAGTGTGCTAAAATATCAAATACTGATAGTTGCCCCTATGAAGGGATTCCCTTCAAATCAGATATCAGCTCTAAAACACATTCCTGCCTTCTTCAGAAGCAGGAGCGTTTAGTAAACGATACAATCCTTCTTTGCCTCTTCCTTTTTATCCCCTCTTCCATGTCTCATCAACATCTAGTGACATTGTCCTGAGTAGCTACAGCTCCTCTCTTACACAGTGGAGATTTCATAATCAAGAAAACATTTGCGGGGGGGGGGGGGTGAGGGGAGTTGTTCTGTATCAACCGACTAGCCATCAGCCATTTCACATTTTTTTTAATATTATCAAATTATACCTCAATCTTTCATCTTCTTGCTCTTATCTGAGTTCTAGGAGTTAAGGACCTGAGAGAAGCTGAGAAATCTATTCATTAATGGCTCCAGGGCCACTGTTTACAGGGGTAATCTTGAAAAGATGAATGCCCCAGAAAGCATGAAAGTCACAAAATGGCCAAAAGCAGCCATAGGGTGGTTATATGCTGGAGGTGAGACAAGCCTGGTTCTGTTACCTTATTGATTAGATTACTGATGTGTTTCAGGAGACTCCCAGATCCTTTTTACTGTCATTTGTCAGCACTGACAGAGGGTCAGGGCCTTAGGATAGAACTGCTTGGAAAAACAGGCAAAAAAATCACAGGCGGCATCATCCCAACCACCAGCAGTAATTAATGATACTTGAGCAGAGTTGCTAGAGATGTTAGAAACCCTTCTTTTTCAAGAAGGGCAGCCCTTTAAAGGAAGTCAGGAGAGTTAAACAAATGCAGGGCTCCCTGATCATTTAGGTTTTGCATTTTTACTTCAATCGAGATAGCCCTCCTCTTCCCAGCTCTCAGTATTCAAACTGTGGAACCCAATCCCTTCATTTGCAATGGAAATGAATAGCCTACTTTGCTTGCTGAGGGAAGTCTCTAAGCAAAGGTTGAAAAGCAGTTTTCTTTCCTCATTGTTTGAGCCAAGAAATGAGGCCAAGAGCAAAAAGAACTGGAGCTGTGGCCGCTTACGGAAGAGGGACTACAGAAGTTTGCAATTTTAATTCCAGAGTTCAAGTTGACATTAACGAAGGATAAAGTGGGTTAAGAGAATTCTGCTACTGCCTGCAGACGTCAGTAACATGGAATGATGGTTTTTCTTGGCAAATAGCTTAACGATAAGACTTCACTTGTTCTTTTGTCCTCATATTTCCTGGTTCACCTTTCCAAAAACATATCTGAGTTTATATTACATTTTTATGGAAGTAAAATTATGAAAACATTATGAATGTATTATGCACTTACTGTATAGAGTTTGGAAAGCATATAGAACTACAACACGAAGTAAAAAATCACAACCTTAATTCCCAGAAAATCATCAATTTGCTATCTTTACATATTAATATGTTTTTTTGTAAAACTAACTATGAATTAAGTTTTAAATTCAGTTTATTGAACCTGGCATTAAATAGTTAATCCCATTGCTAAAATGCAACACTTTGAACAAAATTGGCCGTTTGTGGTGAGAGAGCAAGCTAGCATTTTTATTCTGCCTCAATTTTTCATCTCTTTGAAGAGACTCGAATGTTGTAGTTCCTGATCTTAAACATGGCAACACACACAACAAAATGATGTCTCTCTCCAGTGCTGCTGTCACTGTGTAGTTTGGTGGCTGCCTGGCTGGGAGCCTAAATATTTTTCAGCAAGGCTCCAAGAGGCAGAAATAATACAAAGTCAGGAAGCACAGCCATGGCCACATATGTCTTTGGTGACTACATTGGGTTGTATTTTCCACTGAAGTTTATTATGCATCATGTGGCAATCTCTGAAGTTTATGTTGGGCTACCGCATGCAGCAGTATCTCTGGTTTGCCTTTGTCCAAATTGTAAGAATCACTTAGTAAAGAATGAGACAGGGTTTTTTGGTTTCCAGGTAAAGGATCCGATATCTACGTAATTATGCTGTAAATCATTACTGAAATGAGAGAGAACTCTTATTACAACTGAAATTTGACATTCATTCTGTCTGTGGGTGCAGGGCATAACTCACGTCCACCCATCGTGCTGTCCAATGTCAATGCATATTATGTTTATAAAATTAAATACAGAGTGTTTCTTCTGGCCAAATAGCGTGATAAGATTGAGGAACTCCTCTCTTGCTCAGTCCATTATTCATGACAAACGTCAGAATGTGGGTAATTCCCATCTGCTGAGCAGATGCAATTCAGACCACAAAGTGCAAAGTACATCTAAGCTTTTTACAGTCAACTCTGGATCCACTATTACTCATTAAAACTGAGCTGGGAGGCTTAAAGGAACAGGGACCCTTAAAACCCCCGGCATCATTGCCCTATACCTGTCGCCCCCATGTTACGTGTCTCCCTGGTTAGCTGGAATGACTAATTCTGGGTGTCCATGTCCATCTATCAGAGTCCTCTCTCTGCACTATCAGTGCACAGTACCAGCTTCTGTCCTGGGAAAGCTTATAATTCTGTGTGTTCATTTAGTTAGAAGTCCAGTTTATATGGAAGTTTGTTATTCCTTCATTTTATAAAAACACTATTTGTGTTATATACTATGTGATAATGTTATTTTTTTAAATCCTGGTGATATATTATGATACAGTATTTCGCATTTGAGAAAACCAAGCTCTTCTTAGAAAATCAATTTGTGTGTCACACATAAAGAATACAGGCTGTTTGTACCGTACCGACTTATTGGGTGTCCCTGTGGCTTCTAGACATCACAAATTTCTAACCTGAGAAGACTGGGTATGGAATCAGTTTCTTATCCCCCACTTTATAGCTTGGTTAGGGCAATTGAATAGTTGCTAAGCAGTCTAGGCTGGGAGGGGACTCTTTGGGGCTGAGAGGGAAAGGTACACAGATGATTTTTTTTTTCCTTTTTTGTGAGGTAGGGAGGTCCATAGGTAACATTTAAGTTAAACTCTAAAAAATATGTTACAATTACCATTGACAAGTCACCATGTATAATAACTCAGTCTCCCCTTTCCTGACTAGGAACTGCTTTGATAGCACTTTCGTGGTGGCCTTTGGATCTCTTAAACCAAATAATCCCTATACTTATTTTAGGTCTCTTGTAGACTTTAGATTCTTCTACACATGAGGGACGTTAGATCGCCTTTCCACAGAATATAGCCTTGACCCTCTATCCCAGTACCATTGCAATGGTTCCACTCATCTTCTGCCTCCATGTTGCTTTGTCCTGCAATCTGTCCACCATAAACTCCCTAGTGGCCTTTAGGAGCATCATACCTTACTCTTGCCTGAGACCTCCAGTAACTGCCCATTGCCTGCAGGGTACATTCTAAACTTCTTGACATGGTTCACAAGGTCCCTGCCTGCTTCTTTATTACTCACCATTCCCAGTTTTACATGTTCCGCTCTCAGAATCCCAACTCTTTGAGCTTTTGCCGCAAAAACTATAGAAATATCTAGGATGTCCTTGTTAACATTTCTTTTGCCTGGTAAGCTCCTCACACTCTTCTTGCTTGATCTTTCCCCTCCAAAGTGCATGAGAGGCAACATCTATTCCTTGAAGCTCTCGCCCACCTCAGTGTCTGACGGAGGCCTCTCTACTGTGCGCACACAGCAAATGTATGAATGATGCCCATCAGGCAGGTCTTCTGCTAGAGGACAAAACTTGAATCAGCAGATAAGAGACAGTCAGCTTGACAATGACTTCTTCAGCTCCTTGTGCCCTAATGCCAACAAGTTGAGTTAGAATGCTGCGGGCCACACTTTAGCCCCATGTTGCAGTAATCCGTTGTTTCATCAGGTGCATAGACTAATCATCTTCAAAAGCTCCTCTGGCAAAGTCCATACGATTAAAATGTGATGAAGCTTTAATATTTGGAACGCATTCACCGTTACTATAGTTGTTCACCTAACTTCTGGATTTTCTTTTCTAGTTCCTCACTTTATGGCACCATTAACTTACCTGATTTTATCCCAACACTATTTTACTGAACGCTTCTCTTTTTCCACATGCCAAAAGGCTTCAAAGTGTCATTGATGGTCAGAAAGATCCAGCCTGTGGTGAGAAAAATATGGAAGATTTCTGTGGTATTTAGTTACCCTGCGTTATGCATGGTTTATAGGTTGGCCAACTACCTCTGTAAAAAGTCAGATAATAAATATTTGAGGCTTTGTGGGCCACATGGTTTGTGTCACAACTACTCAACCCTGCAGTTATAGGAATAAAGCAGCTACAGGCAATAAGCAAACAAATTCGTGTGGCTGTATTCCAATAAAACTTTATTTACAAAAGCAGGTGGCCTGGGACCACAGTTTTCTGACTCCCTGGGTCATTTGGAGAGATGTTTCTGGGAGAACGATTTAATCAGGTTTTTTTTTTTTAAAAAAAAACAAAACAGAAACATTTTCCAAGTAGCTTGTTCCCAAAGAATAATCTTTCTAATTAAACATGGTCCTTAAGTAAATACTTTGAAGAATACTTGTACCATACCTTATCATGCAGTTTTATCAGACACAGAAGCTGAGGGAATAAGGTTATGTAAAAATTCATTCACTTTAATAACAACTCTCACAGCTCAGCATATCAGGAGTTGCATCCCAAGTGAACTGGAAATTTCCGTATGCTGCCCGGACACCCAATAATGAGAGCTATGAAAGTGTTCACGCTCTTTACCAACATGTTAATTTTTGGGAACTATCCCACGGCAATGACTCCAACAAAACAAAATCCCTTGTGTGCCCAGTGATATTTAGAACAGAAATATTCATTAACACTAAAAATCTAAAGTAAACCAGTTGGGAAATGGAAGAATAGCAAGGAGGAATTCTTTTTTTTTTAAATTAATTAATTAATTAATTTAGTTTTTGGCTGCATTGGGTCTTTGTTGCTGTGTGCAGGCTTTTTCTCTAGTTGCGGAGGGACAGCAGGGCTACTCTTCATTGCATTGTATGGGCTTCTCATTGCGGTGGCTTCTCTTGTTGCAGAGCACGGGCTCTAGGCACATGAGCTTCAGTAGTTGCAGCATGTGGGCTCAGTAGTTGTGGCTCATGGGCTTAGTTGCTCCACGGTATGTGGGATCTTCCTGGACCAAAGCTTGAACCCGTGTCCCCTGCATTGGCAGGGGGATTCTTAACCACTGTGCCACCAGCAAAGTCCGCATGGAGGAATTCTGTAGAATTTTTCAATGTGGTGTTTGTGTGGAGTGTATTGATCTTTAGAAATGTGCACATTAAAAATTACAAGTGAGAAAAGTCAAACAGAAAATATAGTTACGTGCTCTCAAACATAAAAATCAGTATACACGAACTCTATCATTCAGTATGCATTAAATGTTTATTGAATAAAAGCCAATTATGAGCCAGGCTCTGCTCTAAGCACTGGGAAGACAGCAGTGCACAAAATAAACCAAACTCCTGCCCTCATGAAGCTGCTGTTCTTATGGGAGGGAGACAGATATTGAAGATCAAAGGGATTTTAGCAATTACTATATCTGGAAGTTTAATATCGTGAGATGTCTCCCCCGTAAAACTGCTTATATAAAAAAGTTTTCCACCTGTTGATATGTTTGGTTTTATTTTAGGAATAAGATGTTTTCTGATCATTTCATTCAACCAGTTTGTTGAGTTCTTACTGTGTACCACATTCTCTTCCAGGCACATGAAATATAGTGTGAACAAAACATACAAGCATGCCTATTTTCTTGGAGCTACTGTCTAGTGGAGGAGATAGAATATAAGACAAATAAAATCTATACAAGGTTAGATGGTGACCAAGGGGCAGAGATAAGGAGGAAAGCAAGATATGAATGTTAGGAGAAGGCAAACTTTCAGTTTTGGTTGTCAAGAAGGACTCCTTGAGAAGGTGACTTTGGAATAAATAGTTAAAGAAAATGAATGCACTAACAGTGTGGTGGTGTCAGGGAGGTCCTTCTGAACAGAGGGATCAGCATGTACAAAGGCCCTGGGGTGAGAATGTGCCTGGAGTACTCAAGGAACATCAAGGAGGCCAGTGGCTAGAGTTCAGTGAGTGAAGGAGAGAGAAGTAGAAATGAGATGGAAGTGTAACAGGGATCAGATTACAACTGGACTTTGGAGTCATTGGTAGAATATTGGCTTTTATTCTAATGATAAGACAATATTGAAGAGTTTTGAGCAAAGGAAACAGGTGATCAGGTTTGTTTTAAAATAACTCCTGCTGTTGAGAGTAGGCAACAAATAGAGGGAGGCTTTTAGGAGACTGTTGCCATAATGCAGGTGAGAGATCACTTGGACCAGCAGGGTGGGTTAGATGAGCATCTTGAGCTGTGGTAGCACAAAGGGAAGGATGCAGCTGTGGCAGGAACCAGCATTCCAGCGGCCAGAGCTCACCTGCCACAAAGGGTGAGCTGCTAGGAGCAACAACCATTCCTGAACTGTTGATGCATCCCCAGTGGAAAGCACAAGGTCAGGCACATACTGAGTGCTTAACTTAGGCTGATTAAATGTTGCAAACAGAAGAAGAATATGAGCTGAAATCTGTTTTATCGCTGCCTCCTGCTACAGAACACTCTCCTCACCACTTTGTCTGCATTTTCCATTCTTTGGTTATTTATTTATTTACTTCTCCTATGAAAATATTTTGTTAACTGTCAAAATAAAACTAACTCATTTAAAACAAAAACAAACAAAAACAACAACAACCCCGGGAAGACCTTGACAACAGAGATGACAGTAGAAAAAATTTAAAGTCAATCTCGAATCCTACCACCCATTAGAAATATTTTGGTGTATATACTCTAGATTTTTTTTTTTTTTTTTTTTGGCCTCACCACACAGCTTACAGGATCTCAGCACCCCGATCAGCAATTGAACCTAGGCCCTTGGCAACGAAAGCCTGGAGTCCTAACCACTGGACTGCTAGGGAATTCCCTTTTACTCCAGAATTTTAAACAAAGAATATTTCTAAATGTCAGTTTGTTACTGTCAGATAAAAAGAACCTATACTTACACCATGTGGAAAATGACTCCTTCCTTGTTTATCAAGAAAGTCTTTCAAAATAGCACATAAATTAGCTATTACACATTGTATATGTAAAACTGTGTATTTATATATAAGCTTTTTTTACCCCCCATAGGAAAGCCAAAGCTTTCATCAGAGTTTCAAAGAATACTGTGACTTAAATGGGTTGAGAACCACTGCTTTAGATTATATATTCAAGTCAAACAACTTTTTGCAACCAGTCATTTCTTCATTATGGAAAATTTTGAAGGACTTTTTAAAAATCAAATCCAACTTTGAAATTATTAACACACATCTCCACCAAGGGAAAATAACCACCTAAGGCCAGATTTTATTTGTTTTACTTTGGCTATTTATTTATGAATTAACACCTTCAACATTTATTGATGACCTAAGAAGGCTTCAGTTTTCAATGACCTATGTTAAAATGACAGAATAGTAAAGATTCCACTGAACCATTTTTTTCTATACCTTTATGAACTGAAAGCACCATATTGCCTTCTATCATTAAAAAGCCTAAGACTGATTGTAACTGAATGTAATATTTTTTTCTTTAGGGAACAACTTAATTCTTTATTGAAGACCTATAACATCTTTTATAAGAACCAGAAAAATCTGCATATTCTATGTGGACAGGTAAGCCCATCAGTAGTTTGATTCACAGGAAAAAAAATTCCATAAAAGTATAGAGAAGTCAGGATAAGTTGGAGTCCGTAATACAAATGATCTGGGAGAAACAAGTGAATCTTTAACTTGAACATGATTTTTTAATTTTAGACTATATTACAAAATCCTAGCCTGAAACATCTGTGACTTTCTAAGTATTTTTTAGAATGGGCAAGTGTTTAAAATAACTAAAGTTATGACATATTTGCTTTCTGCTTTAAAAAGAGTATGAATGTCTTTTGAACAGCAATTCCACTGGAAATCTACCCTAGAAACAATTCAGCAAACATCTTTAAGGGTGCAGTTGGCAGGCTGCTGTACAAAGTGGCCTGAGATTTTTATGCCTCATTTTCCACAGGTCTCCCCACTCAGTCTTATATTCTAATGGGACTCACTTTACATTTTTACAATATCTTCTCAGTCCTAGGAAACATTAGAACTTTCTACCTACATTTTAGATCTTCAAATGTGATGGTACAGCATTGACTTTAAGCCACCATTGGCTTAAATCTTCAGTTGGGACAGAAGGAAACTTATAAACCTCTCCAGCCTTTACTAGTGAGCTTAAATGATTTAGTTTGATTGGACATTTCAATTACCTTCCCAAATGCAATTGCCTAAGGAAGTAGGAAGTAACTAATCCCTTTATAAAGAAATGGGCCTAAATTTTTTAAATGGCCTAACTTTAAATTATTTCAGTGTTGTCCTATATCTTAGCCCTCTAATATAGGTAACTGTAAAAATATAAAATTTAGGAAAACATCAAAACTTTAAGGAAATGATTTTATATTGTAATTCAGTTGTTTCTGCAGAATTCATGAAGTTAAGAAATTCATTTCCTTTAGGAAAATGTTTGAATTTTGATGTGACAAGCCTATAAGTTGAGGCATGTCATTTCTTATTCTGTGAATCAGTGCTCAATTTACAAAAGTCATTTGATTTTTTAGAATAACGTCTCCTGTCTGACATAATTTTTTAAAACTGCCTGAAGTTAAATGTACAGTGAGAACATCAGATTGATTAATCTTTCCATCTTTACTCACTGTCAATCAAGTTAGAATCCAGAATTTTCCAAGTCTCTGACTTAGCTACAGTGATGGACACTGTTAAAAGGGCAGTCCATGGAGAATAGCATGTAGCTTTCTTAATCTCTAATTAATTTAATGAATATTTATTACACAGCAAACACTGTTCTAAAAGCTAGAGACATAGCAACAAAGAAGCTAGACAATGTCCTGCCTTCATGCTGCTTACATTTTAGTAGACAGAAAAGAAACAAAAAAGTAAATTGTATATCAGATAGTGATAAAGGACTGTGGAGGGTTCAGGAATCTAAGTGGATGGGGAAAGAGGAACATTTGACCAAAGCCCGAAAGACGTCAGGGAGCAAACCTTGAAGAAGTCTGTGGGACATGCACTCCAGGCACAGACAGCAGCCTGAGTAAAGGTCCTGAGCATGGCTGGTGTAACTGAGGGACAGTGGGGAAATCAGTGCAGCAGAAACCTTGTGAGAATGGGATAGTAGAGAACAAGGAAGCTAGAGAGAGAACTGAGAAGGAGAGGGCACCAGAACGTGTGGGCTCTTATAGATCATTGTGAAGACTTCGGCTTGTACTTGGAATGAGATGGAAAGCCACTGAGGAGTTGTGATATTATCTAAAGATTCATTTTAAAAGGATCTCTGCTGTATTTAAAATTGATAACCGACAAGAACCTACTATATACCACAGGGAACTCTGCTCAATGTTATGTAACAACCTAAATGGGAAAAGAATTTGAAAAAGAATAGATACATGTATATGTATAACTGAATCACTTTGCTGTACACCTGAAACTAACACGACATTGTTAATCAACTATAACCTAAGATAAAATGAAAAGTTCGAAAAATAAAAGGATCTCTCTAGCTACTAGGAATACATAGAAGGGCAAGAAAAGAATGAGGTAGACCACAAAGAAACTATTGCAATAATCAAGCAAACAATGACAATGGTGAAAACCAGAATTAGGGTAGTGCACGTGGTGAGTATAGCCATATTGGGGATATATTTTTACGGTAAAGCTAATAGGATTTGCTAACATATTGGATTTTGAGATGTTAAGTATGAAAGAAAGATTAATGGTGACTTTAAAAATGTTGACCTGAGCATCTGGAAGGATGGGGGTTCTATTTACCATGATGGGGAAGACTGGGAGAGGAAAATATTTATGGAAGAGAAATCAAGAGTTAGTTAGGAATGTATTAAATTTGATGTCAAGTTTAACAACTGAAGTTTAGGGGAAGGTTTGGGCTGGCGATCTAAAGTTGCGAGCTATTAGTTTAGAGATGGCATATAAAGATCACTGAGATCACCAAGGATATTGGAGTAGATCTAAGGTAAGAGGCCTAAAGATTGAGACAATGAGATTAGATACATGTAAACAAGCCTTCAGGGATAATTTATTTAGTTAATTTCAAAAGAGATGTCTTCTGAAATTAAAAAGTATTCTGATATTCCTTACATGAGAAAAATCTCATTTTTTGATAATAGCTGGAGTATTTCTTCTTGAAAGCAAAAATTAGATAACCTCAGAAGAGGTTATCTATGAGTTTTTGATATAAGGGATTCATTGAAGTGTAATTAGGCCAAGAAAAGATGTTATACATCAATAACTAAAATGTAGGCTCTGCATCGTGTACTGCCATCTCAGAGAGCAAATTATGTTTGGTTGTTAAAAATGATTGATTGGTACCTGACCTCACAATGATCTGAAGTATGAACTCAAAAGTGGGAAAAAGAGCAAAACTTTGTTTCAAGAGTGACTCCAAAGTAGGTTTATCATCCAAAGAAATAATAAGCAATAGCATTTATTGAGCACTTTAAATATGAGGTCCTATGAATCAGGGATTGCTATGATTTCATTCTTCAGAAGCAGCAGCCCAGGTTTAAAGGTGTTTGATATCTTGTCCAAGATAACATGGCTAGGAAGTGGCAGAGCCAGAGTGCAAACATAGGTCTGTCTGATTCCAGAGTCTGGAGTTTTCATCACACTTTCAAATAAGAATTGAGTCATTTATGTTTCCTAATAATTGATTTTTCATAATAACAAGTAGTTATTGCATGTTACAATAGTTATTGGATAGTTGGAATATTCTTTCTATATTTTCCAAATTTACTACAATAATAACACAATACTTTAATAACAGACTTTTACATATACAAGAGAGAAATAGATTAGAAAATACATTCTATGGTATTAATATCTACATCCACAGGATAAGTGTTCAATCCTGTTTACTAATTTTTCTTTGCATAGAATTTCCTTCTTTTGTTATAATATTTCCAACTTAAAAGAGATTATTCAAGGGCTATTGATTTTTAAATATATATAATTTGTTATGCATTTTACACTGTTTTTACAGATATTACTTCACTTGTTCTGCACACTAAGTTTGTGAGCTAAATTTTTCCTGTTCAGAAATGAGAAAACAGCCACTGAAACAAACAATAGCTGTTCTTCTAATTTCTACTTTAGTACAGTTTTTAATTCTGCTTTAATTTTAAGCTAAATAGAATTAGAGAATTAAACTTCCACTTAACTGAAGAAGCAGAGTTCAGAATTTTAGCATATTGTGCCCTCTGGTGGACATGTCATTACCATTATGACTTACTCACTTAGCTGGTTATAGCTGGTTTCAAAAATAAAAGAATGTTTCAAAAAAAAATTGTTTTGTAGATAAATTTAAAAGTCAAACAACCCCACCCGGGAATTTATTTTTTATCTATTAAAGTGTCTTACAGACTTCACTTCTACATCTTCAATTAAAACATTTACCTTCTATAAACAATACAAAAATAATATTTGAGATGATTGGTTTATTCCCTAGACTGAAGATGGTGAGCTAATTGTTGAAGGAACACTGGACATTTTCTGGGGAGTAAAACGACCTATACAATTGAAAATACAAGATGAAAAACAAATCCCTTCTTTCACTGTGCTGAAATCACCAGATGTTTTTTCCAAAAGGTGAGCTGTCTTTTATGGTTTTAATTCCTTAGAAGATGGTCTTCATATTTACCTTTATGGTGTGGCTCTTGAGGATGAAAGCTCTGAAGCTTCTATACAATCTCACTTAATCCCCCAGCAACTCTAGGAAGTACATGTTCAGAAACCAGGGCTCTGAGAGGTTAGGTAGTTTGTGCAAGATCCCCATTACCATGTAGCAGAACTGGGCTGGACCTCAGGTCTGTGGGCACCAGAGTCTGTGCTCATGACCTCTCTGCTGTGTTCCTTCTCTTCTGGGAGACTGCATTCTTTCACCAGAAAAGACAAAATGTAAAGGCAAGATTTCATTAGCCCTAGTCTTATCACCAAAGGTTGTGGGGTGTGGGGGGAGGAAAAAATTTAAATTTCTCCTCTTCTTAGAACAAAGGGCTTTTTTTGCTTTCTGGAAGAGAGACTTAATTATGTTCTATCTGATTACTGTGTCCTGTCAAATAGGATCAGGACAAAGTGCATGTGAAGTACAATAAATGCACAAAACAGTATTCTGTGTGGGTTTATGCAACTGTACCTTGAATGCATAAGTTGGGCTGATATATATTTTCATTATCCTTTATACGTCTTAGAAAAATTAATAAACATTCCCAAAGAAATCACAGATATAAGTATTGTTTTCTTCCTCCTTCCCTCTCCTCTTCTTTTTTGATCCTTGACTTTCTAACTCATCTCCCTTTTGTGTCTGTGTATACATGGAGGTATCAAGCGTTCTCTTCATCCATCCTTCTATCCATAACTAGATGAGCCAGAGTTCTAGCAGGAGAGAGGATGGAGAGAGAGCAGCCAGAACCTTTTCCTCAATCTGACCTTTGGCCATAACCAAGGAAAATCAGGTATCACCTTCAGGGAAGCCCCACTTTTCCTTGGAGAAAACACTGAAGTCCCGCTATGATTTTGCACCTGGCCAATCTTTCTCAAATGTGACGCTCCAACAATTCTGAATATTTTCCAATTCTGTACAAGTCATGCAGTTTCTTACTTTCCTGACTTTCTGCCTGGAAGCTTACCTGCTTCTTGACATGCATTAGCTAGACGCTTCCACCAATCCTTTAAGATTCAGGCTGGTTAACATGTTCTCCATAAAGCCTTTTCTGACCCTTCAGTAAGTAGTAGGTGCACTGACAACTTTTCTGTATCACTTTCTGAACACACTGTTAATTGTGTTTGTATACACCTGCCTCCCCCTCTAGCCTGTGAGCTCCTCAAGGGTAAGGGGCTTGCTTTATTTATCTTTGTCCGGCTGCTCAGCAGTGTGCCAGCACAAAGAGAGGACTCAAAATTAGTATTGAATGAAGCCCGCAGAATCCCGGTGGTTAAATTACTCTGCTCTGTTGTGTAAACTATCTCTCCATCTACCTTTTCTGATTAGTCGCCCATCCAATCTAATGAAGGGCAAAGGGTCCAGTACTTATGAAGAGAAAAGAAAGACCACAGACTTAGGCAGCCTGATGAATCCCTGCATCTCTCACCTTCAGGCACTAGATGATTGATGAGGCTGATGATTCTAAATGACTAGGAGCATCATTTAAAAGTAGAAATTACCCTCTGGGCCCTGCTTTTAGGAAACTGTACAAGATATGAATTTGGCAAAATTAGCTGTCATTCTTCATATTACCTAAGAACTCATTGCAAAATTCTCTGAGCAGCCAGCTCCTTTTGATGCATTTAAATTATCTGAATCACGAAAATGTGATTAGTATGGAACACTATGGGAAGATGTCAAGGAGATGCTGTAAGCTACCTGTATTATCACATTAAAGTCATCATGATTTTGAATGGATATTCCAAGATATTTTTTTTTAATTTCTCAAATCAAAATTCAAACCCTTGTTCTTAGAAAAGCTGAATTTGGAGATGAGTTTCAGAAGCCCAGGTAGGCAAGGTATAGTGGTGCCTTTCTATATTCTGTGACAGATTATAATCTCCTCATTGATGTGCCTTTCATAGAATCCATTTGCCTTTTCTAATTGTTTATCAGAACAGTGTTGTGAAACAAACATAAATTATCTCCTTTAGTTTAAATTTGAGAAAGACTACCCTAGAAAACTTTGCTTGTCTTTTACCACAGTAATGAGACTTACTAGGAGAATATTTGAAGTGAAGTGCACACTTGTAGTATATCAGATTTTTCTGATGGGTAAGAGTCATCAGGAAAAGATTCCACTCCTCTCCCACGGAAGAGCAAGGTTAGATTCAGTTATGATTAATTAGCCAAGAATCCTTCACGGGAACCAGCTGAACACTCAGCAGGAAGGTGCAGCATAATTTGGAATGACTGTTGCTTGGTCTCTGATTCCCTAGTGGGGTGCAGAGCCACCTGAGATACTACACTTTGTCTCAGTCCAACCCTAGACAGCCTTACTCTGGTTGCCACCTCTAAGGTGGTATTCATTTAGATTCTGAGCCTTGAATGAAATTGTGTAAGGAAATGGACTATTCCCTCACTCCCTAACAATTCTTATTGTTCCCTTCCCCATACTGGGTTTCTGTGGGCAGAACTTATACCTGTACTTTCTCAGGGTCCCAGATTTAATATCTCCAGTGGATGGATGTGGAATAAAAGACGTGAAAGTTGTGTATGCAGCTGCAGGAAGGGCTGCAATCTTTTCTTTCATTTCACCGTTGGTTGGAGAGAATCATCAGTTTGTCAAGCTAGTTTGTTTTAATTATCTTTGAAATGAGTCACACTGAATCAGCTTAATGGGAGTGGTAAAAGTTTAAAAATAAATCAGTTTGAGCTGTGATCACTTGTGATCTTTTCTGGAAACAACACTATGGGAAGCACTTTGATCTCTCATACCTGGTCCAAGTATTTTGTTTTGGAAATTTTTCGTAAAAACAGACTTATTGAGGTTATGTTTGCTTGCACCAGTTTTCATTTCTGCCTTTAATGTCTTTCCAAAGTCCACTTTGACATGCTTTGGACAAGTTGTGGCGGAATGGCATGAAGAGCAAAAACTGGACAGGTGTACATTTGAATAACATCAATAGTGTTTTTCCTTTTACAGTGCGGGTAGAGAAGTGGCCACCTTCTATATGTCTATCAAATTTCTACCTCCTTTTTATTTTGTAGCTCATTAGAAAACCTCCCCGCAGTTTAAATTTGCTAATGGTGTATATCCTGAAGCTTGATCAGAGCAATGCTAACATTCCCATGCTTGGGCAAGTTGAACTATTTGATATTATGTAAAGTTCCAACCAGTTTTCTTTGGAAAACTTTGAGTAACTGCCTTCAAGCTTAGTCATGTGCACAGTTGTATGTGGAGACTTCAAATTACACAATCCAGAGCTGGAAACGGGTGGGGTTGGGGGTGGTATTTATTTTTGCTAAGATGGTAGGAAGGAAAAGGAGCCAGTCACTGACTATATTGAGCCATGTTTGTTTCTCTGTGTTTGTGTGACACCTCTAGGCTGAGAGAAGGTGAGGACAGGTGTCGAGCTGGGCAGGATTACCAAGAATTTATAGCACATCACTGGCCTGGCATGCTTAGGCTCTCTCATCTTCCCCCACGAGAGGTAGCATTGGGTTGCTTTGCCTTTTTTAGTTTCTATTTTTCATTGGTATTCTGTCTTTTCCATTGCTAACACTCTTTCTATGATAATCACATCTGCCTTTTTCAATGAATCTTCTATAGATTGGGGGAAACTGATAGTTTTATTTATCATAAGAATAACTAGAAAAGGGAGCCCTCCTACACTGTTGGTGGGAATGTAAATTGGTGCAGCCACTATGGAGAACAGAATGGAGGTTCCTTAAAAAACTAAAAATAGAGCTACCATGTGATACTGCAATCCCACTCCTGGGCACATGCCCGTAAAAGAGGAAAACTCTAATTTGAAAAGATACATGAACCCCAGTGTTCATAGCAGCACTATTTACAATAGCCAAGACTTGGAAGCAACCTAAATGTCCATTGACAGGTGAATGGATAAGGACAATGTGGGGGGATGTATATATATATATATATATATATACACACACACATATATATATGTATAATGGACTATTACTCAGCCATAAACAAAGAATGGAATAATTCCATTTGCAGCACCATGGATGGACCTGGAGAATATTATACTGAGTGAAGTAAGTCAGACAAAAACAAATATCACAAATATTACTTATATGTGGAATCTAAGAGAATGACACAAACGAACTTATTTACAAAACAGAAACAGACTCACAGACATAGAAAACAAACTTATGGTTACCAAAAGTGAAAGGTAGAGGAGGGATAATTTGGAGGTTGGGATTAACAGATACATGCTACTATATATAAAATAGATTAACAGCAAGAACTTACTGTATAGCACAGGGAACTATATTAAATATCTTATAATAAACTATAACAGAAAAGAATCTGAAAAAGGAAATATATACATATATATATACATTTACATATGTATATATATTCACTATACTTCAATTAAAAAAAAGAAAAAGGAAGAATAACTAGAGCCTGAGTGAGGACTGAAATAGTTCTCCTTTGAGTTAAAGTTACTATCTAAAGGTCTTGGACTTTTAAGACATTTGTTTTGACTGGCTATATTCTGTATAGTAGAGCTTACTAGAAAATTAATAAACAAATATATTAGGACTATCTTATCTATGCCATAAGGCTTTTATTGTGAGGCTCAAATGATGTAGAAGTTGTAAAAAGACTTCAAAGGAGTTCAAAGATCAAGGAAGCAAAGGACCATGTTCATTCATATTTACCATCATTAGTATGAATGAGCATTTTTTGTTATTGTTGCCACCAGTGACATTTGAGTAGAATTAATTGCACAGATTCCCTATGGGTGAGTATTTTTTGGTCCTAAGGGAAGCAGACATTATGGAAGAGACTCTTAGTAGGACTAAGACTGGTCCCAGCTATGATAGTTTCTGTTAACCTAGAGATCTAGGAACACCTTGGACCCCTAATGGCTCCTGAGCCATCATGAAATGGATACAGATGATGGGGATTATGATGAGGCAGACAATGAAGATGAGGATGATCGCGATAGTTTTTAACATGTATCAGCGCTCATTGTGTGTTGGGCACTTTTTAAAGGATTTCACACAGATAAACTCATTTATCGTCTCAATAACCCTGTCCGGCCTCACACTATGACCATCCCCATTTTATAGGTGAGAACACTAATGCGCAGAGAAGGTAAGTAGCTTATCTAAAGCCTGAAAGTAAATAAAAATGAGTGTTGGGCCAGCTGGTAAAAATAAGCAGTTGCCCATTTTAATTTATTCTGGGCATTAGAATGCATTGAAAACTGTTAGTACCCTATATAAATCATGATTTTCCAGAAAAGAAGTTTGTCATACACTTTCCTCCTTTACAAATTGCATTGTTTATAGCGCTCACCGCTTTATATCTCACTATAGTGGAGTCACTTTACCTAAAAATGCTTTGAATGCGATAGGAACTCAGTGGAAATTGGCAGAATAAACACTTTTGTATCTAAATGCTCCTAAGAGTATTGTGAGATATCTGTATAAGAATGGATTATGTTGGTTTCTACTAATTCCATTGGCACATACGTTTTACAGAATCTACATACGCTTGTGTTTGAATTATCATGTCAAAACATGCTTAAAATCAGTACAAGAACGATTTAAAATGCATGCTGACTACTCTGGTATAAATATAATTTTAATAATGTAAAAAATTGTTATAACTTAGGATGATGTGTCTACCTACAGAGGCCCACAGAACTGTATTAATACTGTAAATCTGAAAATCATCATAGGCCTTTTTATGAAGAGAATGATATCACTTAAAAGATTTATTACTTTTCAGGGGAATGACACGCTGGGGAGAATTTGATGATCTTTACCGTATTAGTGATTTGGACCGGACTCAGATTCCAGTGTCTGGAGTACCAGATTCCCAGGAAGGTCAGTATCAGACTGTTACTAATGAGGAGGGTTTTTAAACTAATACAAAATATGAATTTTAAATGTTTCTCTGAAACAACATTTTATATACCATTACTTATTAAACTCTGATTTTATATTAAAAAATACATCTTAGGAGCATACTAGCTTAAGTCACCACTACACTGCTCATATGATGTTTAACAACCTTACTTCGCTATATAAAAACGTTTGTTTAAATTACATCAAGTCACTTAGATTTACTAGATTAGGGAGAACTAATAGTTTGAATAAAGTTTGCATACATAAAATTGTCCAATATTTTCCCCAAGGATTAGGATCATTTGTTATACTCAGTAGCTTTGTATGTTAGACCAAGCTCTTCAGATTGAATTTTACATCTTTTGAGAAGTTGAACATTTTAGTTAGTAGATATATATACAACATTGCTGCTCAGAGGCAGATATACTGGATTCACTATATTTGACAGGATTGTTTCAAGCATTTATTCAAAGAAGAGAAATCTACTTGAACATCAAGTGAGTTCATATTAAATTTGACAAACCAATGGAAAATGCCAGCCCCTATGACATGTAACATCAGTAGTCATAATAATAGTGGTGTGATAGTAATATTAGTATTTGTCATTTACTGAGACTCAGGCATGATATCTTGTATTTAACATAGGTTTCCATTTTCATATAATATATAGACATCCAAGGAGAACCTGATGACTGAGGCTGGGGTGGGGTTCACATTCCTGGGATGGTGATATTACCAAGCTGACTTCAGACTGAACAAGAGTATCGTGCTGGAGTTATTTTCATGAATCTACCAACAACTTTCAATGTTCAGCTTAATTTCTTTCAAAGCATTCTTAATTTAGTCCTCTTTACTGTCTCTGTAACAACTCAGATTCTGTAATAAACATGATGCTTTTTCTAGGATTCCCTTTTTTTTATCTTATGGCCTTTTGGCATCTTTTATATAATGGTCCTTATAATTAGCCCTTTGACAACGCTCATCTAAACACAGGGGAATCCCAATATCTTGGCAACAAAGATATGATAAAAATCTACTTGTATTTAAGTGCCAGTGCTAAAGGAAGATGAAATATCACGTGCTTATACTCTAATTGCAATAGGATTAAAATTCCAAGGTAAAATGAAACGCAAGTGTCACCAGATGGCCCTATTCTTAAGCAAGATCATTGCTATTTTCTGTTTAAAAGCATTATAGTCCATTGCTTAGCTACATAATTACTAAGTATGTAATCAGATCCACCCACTATGCAAAGAGGTGAGCAGCTAAGTTATATGGGCTTATAACCTTTATTCTTCCCAGATTATTTATCTTATCACAGCAACACTCTGAAGCCTCATGCAAATGAAGAGCCTGAATCCCCATTGCTCTATAGAACCATGAGTGAAGCAACCCTGGTGAGGAAAAGAATGAAGCCTCCGATGATGGACAGAAAAGACAGACAGAAGCATAGGGCCTCTATTAACGGACACTTTTATAACCATGAAGTGAGTTACAATTCCATTAATGTCATCTAAAGAATGTTGTCTATTGTGCTACCAATGTCACTCAATTCAATTTACAATTAAATTGTAATAATACCATTAGATATACTACTACTGTTATTATTGGGTACTCTCTATGTGTTAGGCATTAAACTTTTTTGATGGAATATCTCATTAATCACTAAAACAATCCTATGAAGTAGATACTATTATTTTCCCTACTTTACATATGAGTTAACTGAGGTTCACAGAGGTTACGCAATTTGTCACAGGTCACACCGCTTTTAAGTAGCAGCTCTGAACTCAAAGCCAGCTTCTGTCTGATGCCAGAATCCAAGTTCTTAACCAACATGATCAGTGAACCCTAAGTGGCAGGCTCTGTGATACACGCTGGAAATAAAAAGATGACTCAGTTGATGCCTCAGTGTGGAGCTCAGGGCTTGGGCAAAGAAACCAATACATCCACAAATGGCGTTAAAATAATGTAAATGCTACAAAAGAGATTGGTTCAAAGTATATTCAAGCATCAATATCAAAATAAAAGGAAAAAATCAGCTTTAGGCCTGTTTATTCTGATCAATTAAATTCCTGATTTTCCAAGTCTTATACACATACCCTATCACTTTTTACACAAGTGCAACTGTAATTTATACAATTTGCATTCTGATTTTTTTCACTTAATATGTGTTAAATTTATATGTGCCTTTCTATAGTATTTATAAGACATTTAACTTGGCTGAAGGTAGGAAATATATCATTTTTTTCTAGAACTGAAATTTTTCATGTCAGGTACTTTACTAATCATTCATCCATTCGTTTAATAAATTCTTAAAAAGCACTCACTCTATGCAAGGCACCACTCTAAGCCCTTTCATACAAAATATTGACTCATTCATCATAAACTTTTCTATAGGGCTTTCTACCTTTTTCCTTCTTTTTCATCCTTTGGGAGAGTATCCATGTGTTTCTTTGGAGACTGGTGAGGAGAAATCTCCCTTGTGAATTCTCTGTCAAATTAGACATTTTTCTGGCTCAAGAATTTCCTCCTGGCCAACAAATAACATTGACAGTCCCCCACAGATATGCAACTACCAGTTGTCCTAGTTTCTTCTTCTCCTTAGAATTATGTATGCCATCAGCACTTGTGGGGTGACTTGTGTTAAAGTAGGCTGTGAAAGCCACATCATTCCAAATGAGCAGCTTCCAGATGGGATCTGTGGTGCTAAAAAGGAAATTGGCACTAAGTTGGCAGCATGGCATCATAGTGGAATGCTTGGTTGTTGCAGCTTGATGACCTGATTGCAAATTCTTGCTGAGCAAATAAAAAATTAGCCTCCATTCCTTCATCCTTCCTTCTTTACAAGGTTGTTGATGGGATTAAGTGGAATGACATGAGTTTAGCACGTAGCATAGTGTCTGCACAAAGGAAGAACTCCATTTACATTAGGTTTATTGCTATTGATAGAAAGAATCAAACAGAACTAAAGATATTTCATACAAATGTCATTCACTGAAATATAATAACTAGCAGAAAACAAAACCCCAAAACACAAAGCACTCTACTAATGGGTATGCAATGATGGGCATCTAGGAATTTAAGTTGATATAGTCATAAGATATGTTTTTGTACCATGAAACCTATTGATAATGCCAATAATGGATAACACACAGATTAGAGACTTAGATTGTGATGCAGTAGTCCCAAGGGAATACATTCCAAGACCCCCAGTGGATGCCTGAAACCAAGGATAGTACTGAATTCTATATATACTATGTTTTTTCCATACACACGTACCTATGATAAAGTTTAATTTATAAATTAGGCAAAATAAGAGGTTAACAACAATAACTAATAACAAGATAGAATAATTATAAAAACATACTGTAAAAAATGTTATGTGAATGTGGTCTCTCTCTCCCTCCCTCTTTCTCAAAATATCTTATTGCATTGTGCTCAACTTTGTAAGGGTGTGAGATGCTAAAATACCTGTGATGTGATGAGATGAAGTGAGGTGAATTACACAGGCATGGTGATGGAGCGTTAGGCTATTCTGGGCCTTCTGACAATATGTCAGAAGGAGGATCATCTGTTTCAGGTGATCCTGGACCATCAAGCCATGATGACATCAATAGCTGGCTCTCAGGAGCAGACATGTCAATGGTTGGGGATCTTGGGCAGAATGGAGTAGGATGGTGCAAGGTTTTTATGATGCTGTTCAGAGTGACTCACAATTTAAAACATATGAATTGTTTTTTTCTAGACTTTTCCATTTAATATTTTTCATCTCTCTCAGGAGTCTGTTTTCAAATAGGAATGATGTTCAAATTATGAGTAAAAAGTTTACGGTTATATGTTTCTTATGATTTTTTTATGGTGCATTATTAATCCCCAAGAGGGATGTGTCAGACTTATCTGATCATGGAAACTTTTTGCCAAATATTATCTAAAAGGCAGACTCTTGATTAGAGCAATTTGCGGGAAACATTTTTCTAGACAGTCAATTAGCAGAACTTTTATCTCAATCCTCAGTTGAGATATAGGCTGAACCATATGAAATTGCCAACATTGGACCATTTCTGACCAACCGAAAAGGAGTGATTTCATATGGTTCAAATTAAAACAATTTAGAACAATTATTTCCAAGTAGGAGGGAATTTTGAAATCTTAAACCACACTGAAGAATGCTGTGATTATCTACTGAAACTGTTTTGAACATTCTCAAATGATGTTTCACCTAATTTACTCTAGAAACAATATAAAGCTGCCTAAAGGCATACATAGTACAGTATTCAACAACAACAACAAAGAAAGTAAAAAATAAGAAACCAAATTTTTAAACTAATGGTCTTGGATTTTTTGTCCAAAAGAAGGGCAGTTTCAAGATATTGACTCTCCTTAGTTTGCCATATCAAGTTCTTAAAATTACATCAATCTTTTTTTTTCTCTTCTAGACATCAATTTTCACTCCAGCCTTTGGATCAGAAACTAAGGTCAGAATAAATAGTAATATGAGAACTGAAGAAGTAATAAAGCAAATTCTCCAAAAATTTAAGGTAATCTTTATCAGTGAACTGACCTATATATATCTTGTATATAATTTAACTGTAAATATAAACATAAATGGATTTTTCTGAAAAAGACCTGTAAACATGTATATCTAAATTAAATGTTCAGTTCTGAAGAATTATTTCCTATGTATAGTTGACCCTTGAACAAAATGGATTTGAACTGCATGGTTCCATTTACACATGGATTTTTTTCAGTATGTTTATTACTGTGTTTATGATATATGGTTGGTTGAATCCATGAATGCAGACCCCGTGAATACAAAGGGCCAATGAGGGCCTAGAGTACATTGATTTTGGTATCCACTGCAAGTCCTAGAACCAATCCCCTGCAGATACAAAGAGACAACTGTATAACAGCTTTTAGTAACTGTGCCCTGAGAAATTACATTATCCCCAGGGAGCAGAGAAGGTTTTATATCTGAAAGAGAAAAATGAAAGTGAAGAAACAGATACATAATTTGGGTCTGGCTGGCTTGAAAAACATTAACAACAAAGAATTCGTGTCTGTTCATTTTTTTCCATTGACAGATTGAAAATAGTGCCCAGGATTTTGCGCTTTACATTATTTTTGCAACAGGAGGTAAGAAAGCTTGATGATTGTTCTTACATGTCTCCAGTGTGTCATCGTTTTCTGCCCATAAGAAAGTCAGAAAAGCAGTTTACCTCATTCTGTGGAAGAAAGGGAGGGAGGGAGGGAAGAAGGAAGAGAGGGGGAGTGTTTTAGATTATTCATATTTCACAGTTTCAGAGGAAGACAACCTATGAATAAGGTATCCTAGAAGAGTTTATAATACAAAAGACTTTGCTTGTTGGCCAGTCATTAAATTATCTGAATGGTGATCAAAGAGCCCTGGAGAATAGGTAGAAGGTTCCCAGGAATTGTTAGGTATTTAAATTGACCTCTGTACTTCTTTCTTTTTTACTTTCCCTTATCATTCTCGCTCTAACTAGAGTCATCATTACATATCATTTCACCCTGATCTTGTTATTACCTTTTTCTTAGCACAGTGTCTGACACATTGTGGCAGTGTTCTCTCTTCCTCAGCAGAGAAAAATGTGCAGAACTTTGTGGTGGGGGGTAAAAGGTTAGCAGCAGGACATAGGGAAGAGGCTCTAGGTGGGGTGCTAGGAGCAGGGAGTGAAACAGCGATTAGAGAAATCCTAAGGCAATACTGAAATGAAATTTTTGAGAGCTTTAAAACTGAAAATTTTTGCATGTTAAATTATAGAAATAGCTCAGGTTATAATTTGTGTCAGAATGTTTGAGCCAGAAATTGAATAGAATAAAATAATACATTTTGATCTGGAACAACTACAAGAAAATGAAAGCTGGATCTCCAAACACATACAAAATTAAAGTCCTTATAAATCGAAAACTTAAATATAAGAAAGTATTAAATTTTTGAAAATTCTAAGAGCACGTGTGTGTGTGTGTTTGTATGTGTGCATTCATTCTAGTTGTTTTGGAAAAAAAACTAAAAGGTAGAAAAATTGGACTGTGTAAAAATGTATTGATAAAAGATACAAACAGATTATGAAGAATATCTGATAAAAGATTAATACCTACAATATCAAAAAGTTCTTGCAAAATCATAGTGAAAAGACAATCCAATAAAAATACAAAATATGGTAAAGCAGTTCAAAGAATAACAAAGTAACCAGTAAATATTTTTAGGGAAGTCTTAAACTCCAGGAAATATAAGTATTCAAGGAAATGCAAAAGTTAAGGAAATGTAAATTCAATCCACAATGTAACATTATCACCTATGGCTGGTGTAGATAAGGGTAAAAGCCTATGTTCATGCAGTTCTGGTGAAGAACTGACTGTCTACTTTCTTAAAATTCATTCTAGAATTATTTGTTAAAATCTACAGTATACGTATTGTTTAGCCCAGCAATTCCTCGGGTGAGAATCTATTTCACAAAAATAAAAGGACTACTACCTACAGATTTATGTGCAAGGCTATTTATAGTGACAAAAAGCTAAAGGCAGTTACCTATAATAGAGGAATGGTTTAATAAGTGATTATTATCCAGCCATTACATGAAATGAGTTAGATCTATACCAGTTGAATAGAGGGAATTCTATAATATACTTTTAATTAAAAATGCAAGATGCCTATAAATGTATGGAACATGATCTCATTTTTTAAAAAAGAATTATAAATCCCTGTGTGGTTTGTGTGATTACATGATCAGGGAGAAAGGTATGGAAAGGTAAATACCAAGCCATTAACATTAATTACTTGATTAGGGGGTTGGGGAGATACAGAAAAGATGATGGGAAGTAGAAAAGGCACAAAAAGAAAAAGCAAAAAACAAATTATGATTTTTAAAAATATATGTGTACAATAAAAATAGCAAGTGTGATATGGCCACCTTTGTGTATTGTTTGTATGTATGCATGAAGAGCTACATGAAGGGATATGCTGCTTATCCTAGAGTTCTGGGATTCCAGGAAATTTTTACTTTCTGCCTTATACTTTTCCTTATGATTACAGTAATATGTATGGGTTTTTTAACTTTATTGAGAAATAATTAGGAATAATTGGCAAATACAATTGTACATATTTAAAGTGTACAACGTGATGATCTGACATACATGTACTCTGTAAAACAATTACCAAGATCAAGATAATTAACACATCCCTCAGCTCACATAGTTAACTCTTTTTTTTTTCCTTAGGCTAAGAATGCTTAAGATGTACTATCAGTAACTTTTAAGGTTACATTAGATCCTCAAATTATTCTTCTACAAACTGAAAATTTATACTCGACCTATATAACATCCTTTCCCCTCCCTAATATATATCTTATTTTTAAAATCAGAGGGAAATGCTTATTTTTACTGTAAAATGTAGTTTTTTTAATTTTACCTGTGAAAATCATGTTTTCTTTTATAGTATGTCAAAATTTCTTATACCTGAAATCCAGAACAGAACATAATCATAACTGGGACATTTTTAGGGACAAGGAATAGAGAAAAGAATGGAGCATGTAGCACCTGTTTGGGTGGTAATGTAAAAAATAGATAGGTGTGTTTTTAATAACTTTTATCTACTAAGCCCATGATCTATAACTGTTTCTCGAATTGTAGCACACTTCAGAATTTCCTGGAAAGTTCATTTAAAATACAAATTCTCAAGCCCCTCCAGATCTGAGGAGAGTCTGGGAATACATATTTCTAATAATTATCCCAAGTGACCATGAAGCAAGAAACACTGCTCTGTAATATCAAGAATGAAACAAATTGAGGATGCAAAACCAAGTTAATGTAAGATGCAAAGGTCAAAAGAGGATTCTAGTGGGTTAATGAGAGGAGCCAAATTATGGGGTTCCCCCATTGCTTCAGAAATGGTAGAAAGATTAAAGTGGTGAACACTGAATCTGTGGACATAGGAATGGATAATGTCACTTTAATTGTGTGGAAGCCGGGCTTCTATGTTCTAGACCCTCTCTTGCCCTTTTTCCTGGGGTAAGTCCAGTCCAGGGGATGAGAACAGTTCTGACCCTTGTAACTTTTAACAGCCCAAGGAAACACATGATACTGTAGAAAGGACTAACTGGTCTACCTTTTTCCTTTCAGTCTTCTTCTACAAAGCAAACAGATTGTTCTTTAACCATGTAAGTCAGACCATGTCACACCTCTTCTCAGATCCTCCAATGGTCTCTCTTCTGGCAGTGAAGTCAGAGTCTTTGCGCTGGTCCCATTACCTCTTCTCTTCATCATTTAATAACCTTCCCCTCATCTCCATGCCAGCCATCCCGTTTCCTTGCTGCTCTTTGACAGCATCAGGCATGCATTGACCTCAGAGGCGCTCTATTTATTTACTTACCCTTTTGGCACACACACTTCCCTAAAATAGCTTCATGGTTCCTCTCTCATCTCCTTCAGATCTTTGCTCAAATGTTACATCTTCAGTGAGGTCTTCCTCTGCCACCCTATCAATAATTGCAAACTTCTCCCCTGCATGCACATATTTATACATGTGCATACTTTCTACCCACTTCCTTGCCTCATTTTCCCCCTAAATACTTATCATTATATGTAACATCTTTCACTGATGTATCTTTCTTATCATCTTCTTCTCCACTAGAGTGTAAGCTCCATGAGGGAAGTGATTTTACTCTGCTTTATTCTATAGTGTACCCAGCACAGAGAACAAGGCCTGATACATAGTTGGGACTAAAAAATATTTGAGAAAGGAAGGAGGAAAGAAAATGATTGTAAGGGCACTGTGCCCTGTTCATGCTTCATTCTAATAAAAATGAAATCACAGATGTGAAACTACTTTGACAGAAAGCGAGAAGTATTTTGTGATGGAAGTATTTATAACTTTTGGAAATTTGCAGTGCTGGCAATATACCAAATTGGAAGTTATTTCCTTCCTCATCTCATTATTATGGCTGAATGGATGAAGCCCATAGATGAATGAAATAGAAATAAAAATACCCCTGATGTGAATAACAACTCTGAATATATATATATATTTTAAATTTTATTTATTTATTTTTGGCTCTGTTGGGTCTTCGTTGCTGCGCTCAGGGTTTTCTCTAGTTGTAGCAAGCGGGGGCTACTCTTAGTTGAGGTGTGCAGGCTTCTTACTGCAGTGGCTTCTCCTGTAGTGGATCACAGGCTCTAGGTGCACGGGCTTCAGTAGTTGTGGCTCTTGGGCTCCAGAATTCAGGCTCAGTAGTTGTGGTGCACAAGCTTAGTTACTCCGTGGCATGTGGGATCTTCACAGCCCAGGGATCGAACCCGTGTCCCCTGTATTGGCAGGCGGATTCTTAACCACTGTGCCATCAAGGAAGTCCCTGAATATAGTTTTAAAGAAAAGCCAAGGATTGGATGCAAGATGAGAGAGAAATGAAGAACTGAAGATAATTACAACGTTTTGGATCTGAACTACTAGAAAGATAGAATTACATTAACAGAACTAGGAAAGATCAGTAAATATTTGTTGAATGAATGAAAACTTGTAAAGAATTTTTTAGGTGTGTTGCTTGATAAAAGGTGTAAATGGGACTGGAGATTTACCTGAACATCCAAACCAAAGGCTGGATTAATTCTAATTCTAATTAATTAGAATCCTGAGATAGTCAAACCCTGAAGGATAGCAAAAGAAAGAAGTAAATTTTTAGTTCATTGAAAGGTTTTAATTTCAATTTACTTTTTTGAGTGAGTCCCACCTGTTATATGTTCTTTTTAGGTCTCTCAAACTGAGCTGAAGAAATGAAATGAATGAACAAATTATATTTCTTTTTTTTCTTTAGGATGGACTCATTGACTGTAGTTGATTCTTATTTTTATTTGCAGAGCAGAGACGGCTAAAGAAGACAGACATTCCGCTACTGCATAGACTCCTACAGGGACCATCCAAAAAGAATGCTCGCATTTTCCTCATGGATAAAGATGAAGAAGAAATTAGCAGTGATGTAGGGATGCCATCACCCTGAATCTGTCTTTGATCTCTCCTGACTCAGCATCTCTCACACAAATGCTCTACTTTTTCATTTTTCTTTCAGGTGGCTCAGTATATTAACTTTCATTTTTCCTTCCTGGAATCCATCCTTCAAAGATTAAATGAAGAAGAGAAAAGAGAGATTCAAAGAACAATAACAAAGTAAGTCATGAGCTTGCATGCTGGGTGCTTGGTTCTTTAATAGGTTCGATGCACAAAATGTGTCTAACTGTTAATACTTTTTTTCCTCGTTATTTCAGATTCAGTACAGAAAAGGCTGTTATACAGAAATGTCTTCGAAGTAAACGGGTAATAAAAACAGAGACAACAGTTTAGCAATAAGGTCACTATTGCTAAAACACTTCAACAAAATTAGAAGGGCGTTACTACTATTTGAGTGCATAAATTTTATACTTGCATTTATACAAATATATGTGAAATTGAATCTGTAGGAAACTGAATGTGGAAAAGCTTCTCTCTCATTGAAATGAAGAGGTTCAGTAGGATTCACAGTTGGACTGAAAGGAACTTGAATTTAGTTTCAGTACTGAAATAAGCTTGGATACTATGTATTCCAAATAGTTTTTATAGTAAAATATCCAATGAACTTGAATTTAAATGGCATCTTCAGATACCATGCAGCTTAAACTTATTTTAGCTTCAACTGTCAAGAGAACTATCATCAACTCACTCTCAGAAATGATTCAGAAGTAAAAGCTGCCAGCTCTTGAAATAAAATATCAGTACATTATTACCCCACCAAGGAATCTGATAGTGATGGTGTTTCACAGCTCCTTAAACTCTAGCCTTTTCATAAAATCTAGGACTATCTTTCTATGGATAGGTGGCTTTGGGCTATCTGTAACATCAGAACTACTTGTCCTTTGGGCTGGAAAGGATTATGGACTCTGTTAAATCCAAATCGTAATTTTCTCAACCTGGGCCTTTCTTTTTTTCCCCCGCTATGTTTTACTGATGACTTTCAAAAGTGTTCTTAAGGTTTTTTTAAGTCAATTGAACTAGTTTTCTTTATTTTTCCAAACAAACATATCACAGAGATGTAATGTATTTTGTTGGCTAGGCTAATACTTGACCCGTGATAACCATTTGTTGCTGAATGAATATAGAAGATAATGCAAAGCTGTGGTAGCTGAAGTTGGGCAGGAAATCTGGAGCTCTGTCCTTTTTCTCAAGACAACTCATTCTGCAAGACAATACTCAGGGTCCTTCAGATCCACTTAACCATTCTGAAAAAGCACTGAGAATGCCACAAGTATCATCTATGATTTTATTTATGAACTCTATATTAAAATGGAGTTTTATGTAACTTTTTCCCATTCCACTACTACTTCTATTTGCAGTCCTCATAAGCATTGGATTAAACTGATTATATTACACATACTATGGGATAAGTTTCTATGTAATAAACCCAGTTAGAAGATCAATTATCAAAATATGAAACATGTTTAAGGCAAAAGCATTACTTCTCAGTGTAACCAAATCCTAAATCAGAGGAAGGTAAAAGTATGCTGTGAACTTTTCAGCCCTAGGAAATCTCTTTTATTAAGACAAGGGCTTGCATCTTTATCCTATTATCTACCAGTTAATAAGAAAATCTCATCTCACAAAAATAAAGCAAATGAAATGGTTAAAATTAAGTATACTTCTTTAAAGTAGTGTCAAGTATCTGCCATAAATGTGACAAAAGATTCATCTTTAATATATTGAAAGTCTACAAAATGCATAAAAAATACCATGCCTGGATAGAATAAATAAGACATAGGACTTGAAAAGTAAAATTTCAGAAGAGGAAATGCGAATGGCTACTAAGTATATGAAAAAAGTTGTATCTTAATAGAGATCAATTGTATTAGTCTGTATCTAATCAGGAGATAGAAACCACACAGTCATTTAAACAGGAGAAATTTAATATAAAGAATTATTTAGCTGTGATGATAGGAGAGTAACTATAAAAATGTGAAGAGAACTCTAAAGGGTAACCTAAGCCTGAGGAAGAATACCCCACAAAGGAAAAGCTTGGAGTGAGGAGTTGAGAATTTACTAGAGAAGGTGTGGTTGCAGCCCACTGGATAGAGGAGATGTCCTCTGGTTGCCCAGGACACAGCAGGGCCACAGCCATAAGACAAGCTGGAACAACCCTCTGAAGTGTGGATCAGGTGGGCAGGTGAGGAGAGAGCCTTGGGGATTCTTTGGAGGCACAAAGCCAGATCACATAGTGTCGGTGTCTGGAGGTCTGCAGAAAACAAAGTCTGAGGACACAAAGTCTGGGGGCCCAAAGCTGAGGCTGAAGGGAAAGCACACAAATGATGTTCAGGGATGCTGCCGCCAGTGCTGCTAGGACTGGGGGCTGAGGGGCCATCTTTTCAGGAACCTTGTACAATTCTGCGCATGCCTTGGACTGTAGCATCTTTGAGGCTGCATGGGACAAAGGTGGGGCAAGTGGCTTACTAAATGGTCAGCCCCACATGGCATTCTGGGAGCATGCACCAAGCTGAGAAGGTGTGGAGAGTAATGATCTGAGCTAGACACAGGCCTGTACAGGGGCTCCAGTCTGTGCCGCCACAAACCAAATCAAAAGCTACAAAAGGGGTTGGGGGAACAAATGCTAAAGAAAGCTGCGCCCTGCAGACAACTAGCACTGAAGAAGCTGCTCTGGGGAGAGCAGTGGAGGAAGAGAGTCGGCTTCCCAGAATCAGGAAAGACCAACTTCCTCCTACAGTGTTTCTCCAGCACCTTCTACTGACAAAGCAGGACATCACGTAAGCTGCAAAGGAAGCATATTTAAAGGCTCCCATGTCCATTTTCACAGGGCCAGCAACAAAGTGAATTTGGAGCCGAGACGCAATAAAATGACTGGCATGTCAACAAAATGCAAAGCAAAGTGAAACTGGTCTACTAAAAAAGATTAAGAAATGATAATATTAAATACTCAACAGATTACAATGAGATGGGCACTTAAACTACTGGTAAAAATACAAATGAATATAACTTTCCTTGAAAGCAATTTAGTAGTAAGTTCATCCTATAATTCTACTTGTAGGATCTTATATGAAAATAACCAGATATATGAAGACACCATGTAAAAATGATTATTATTTATTGTGATAAAAGGAAGTAAATAGCCTAATGTTCAAAAATAGGGGAAAAAAAAGATTAAAGAAGGAAAGAAACATTTACTCATAGAAAGTTATACAGATCTTAGAATTGTTTTCTAATAAATTTTAATTATAAGAATAAATTCTCCTTATGTATCTAGATAAGAATACAGATACAAATATCCAAAAATTTCTTATCCATAAGATATATAGATATATGTTTGTATATATGTGTATATTATTATTTGTACATAAACACTACAAACCAAAAACATGTTAAATGTGGTTATGTCTGGTTTGTAGAATTATGTATGGGTGATTCATATTTTTCTTATTTTTCTATACTTATTAAATGAACATGTAGAACTTTTTAAACCAGGAAATAGAAAATTTCTGATTAAAAAGTTACCCACAAAAAGTAGCAAGTACATACAAGCACAGAGTTCTACTAGGTGCAAAAAAATTCAAATAAATTAGTCAAGTGAGATGTTAACATACTACTGTGGTAGTTTTAAAATATATCTATGAAGTCTTTGATACTCCTCCTTTCAAGATATGAAGCCTAATCCTCCTCACCTTGCCGGCAGGGTGGACTTAGTGACTCACTTCTAAAGAACAGAGGAAAGCAGAAGTGCCAGGGTGTGGCTTTGGAGACTGGGTCATAAAAGTCACTGTGGTGTCCTCCTTGCTTGTCCTCTTGGATTGCTTGCTCTGGGAGGAGCCAAATGCCACATCCAGAGTGGCCCTGGGGAAAGGCCTATATGACAGGAACTGAGACCTTCTGCCCAAAGCCGACAAGGAACTGAGGCATCCTGTCCACAGCCACAGCCATGCGATTGGGCCATCAGCCAGCCCTGCTCAAGCCTTCAGACGACTGCAGCCCTGGCTAAGAGCTTGACTACAACCTCATGAGAGACGTGAGCCAAAGCACCCAGCTACACCACTCCTGGATTCCTGATCTTCAGAAAATGTGTGAGATACCAAATGTTTGTTGTAGTGTGCTGCTACATTTTAGGATAATTTGTTACATAACCAATAGATGATGTAATTGATTTCTGAGACAAAAATCTGTTCACTTCAGCGTCACCTTTACATAATACAAGAATATAAACTTTTGTCACAAAACCATTCATCCTTGTTTTAGGTGGTCCAAATATTTCACTACCAGTTACATATTAGTTCAAATTCAGTTCTAGATAATGTTATACATATTAATGTATAGGACCTGGAGAGGCCCTGGAGAGGACCTGTCATATTCATCTTTGTATATTTTGCTGTACTTAATATTGTGTCCTGTGTATATGATGTGCTCAATAAAAATCAGTTGAATAAAGAGACTGAATGAATTAATAAATAAATAAAAGAATGAATGAATAAATTTTCTAAAATATTTTTATAAAATCCCTTGTATATACGCCTCCTTCTCCACAAATCTGATCTAGTAGCTAAAAACATATAGAAACTTTTCCATTTGGTTTTTCCTAATATGGTGGTATATTTTATTATCTCTTGGCAGTATGAAATATACAGTTAGGCAGTGTTACTGTGGAATTTTGTTTAGGATTTTTCATCTTGGCTTCAAGAACTGAAGAAATCCATTTTCAAGGCAGTTGATGAGGTGGAAAAGATGGCAGATGTATCTATTATATTGAGATATCTACATGTGAAAGGAAAGAAAGGAATAAGATGCAATTCAAGAGGGCAAAACCCTTCAACAGCAACCATTTTTCTTCTAAATAACAGCTAAGCTGTTAGACTGAGACATTTGAAATTGTCCATATTTGTCATACAAAAGCAGCAATTTCATATTGTTGAAGCTAACCGCACTTAGCCATTGCCAAGCACTGTTTTAAGTGCCTTACAGCAACTCATTTAACGTCCATTACACTCCCATGAGGAAATTAGTCTTTCAACCTGATTTTAAAGATGAGGAAAGTAAGCCATGGAGAGGTTAGGAGATTTGCTAAGCTCTTTAGTAGAAGATTGAGGTAGGATTTGAACTTACAGCTCCAGAATCTACACTCTTAACCACCAAAATATATGGCCTAATCCTAAACTACACACCTTCAAATGGCATCTCTGTTCTCATTTGTAATATAGAAATAATACTCTACTACTACTTCATTATACAGTTGTAGGAGTTATAGGAATAATACTTTTAAAGGCTGACACTTTGCACATAACAAGAGTGTGATAAATATCAGCTATTGTTATAACTAAACTACAGTATGTCCCCACCCAGCACTATAGCCTAGGCTTTCATTAAGTCTTACTGCCCACCACTACTTTTTTCTTGTCTCAAAACCCACCCAGCTGAATCACTCACCATTTGCCCTCACACTCTCCACATCTGTCTGCTAAAACCATGCCCATTTTCTAGTCATTGGCCAGGGTCACTCCTTCCAGGAACTGTCCTGTTCTCTCAGGACTCCCAGGTTCCACATTAGTTAGCTCTGCTCTTGTGACTCTGGCAGTGTGAAATCTGCCCATTATTATAATTCCTTATGTGTTTACATCTTGTTTAAATTTGTTAGTGATCTGGTCACATCATATTCACATCATTCCCTGTAACACCTAGTGCTCAGTGTATTGAATACAACAGATACTTAAATGTTTATTGGATTTAATTTGCTAATATATATGAGCATGCTGACATTACTGGAGTGAGGAAAAACTGAAATCAAGCAAAGAGCACTATAATGAAAATTAAGTATTTTCTCTAACCAAAATCATTAATGTAGAAAGCACTAAAATATCACTGCCTATTTTTACTTCATTGCATACACACACAAAATCTGGAAACCTACGTCCAAGTGATAAGTGCTTTATGTCATCTGTGCCAGGATTTCCGGGGAAAGGACTACCATTACGAATCATCACTGAAAGCTCAAGTCAACAAAATATATTAGGACCCCTTTGTGACAGGGTCAACATCACATATCTAGGGTAAGGATGAAAGGGAACGTAGTCATGAAAGTAACTTTATTATAAAACACTTTTCATTCAGTTCATTAATATAATCATTTTCAGTAGTGGTATGGAAAGAAACCCCAAATCACACCTGGGGTCTTTTTCACTCCAGAAACCCAGCAGTCAGATACCAGTTCGATGTGGCAGCTCATTACATGCACCTGAGGCTTTTGAAAGGCCCCCTGATTTCACATTTCTGTTGCTGCTTCTGAGAAGTAGAAAGCTTATGGGGAGGAGGAAGGGATGAAAATGGGTTGTGGGAGAATTACATTAAGTAGATTTCTCTGCTGAGTAGGAAAAGAGATTTAGTGTAGACTGGCTAATGTTCTTGAGTAACATTTTGAGTAGCTGAAAGATGATGTTGGTTCTTCCTTTGAATATTACATATGCATTTCATTATTCATGAAAAACAAAATGCAGTTCTCAGGAAAGATCGTACGTTGACATTTTCTGGAATCATTTAGCCTCCCAAAAGAGACTGGCACTTTTTGATCAGTTTGGATCCCTAAAAAAAAAAAAACAAATAAATCCATCTGTGAGAAGACAGCTAAACAGCTCTGATCCCCAAACAGAAAATCTTTGACTTCCCTGCTGCATGCTTGAGATGGGTTCTAATATGCCCGCCTCTCAAGGTCTTAGAATTTCTCGTGGTCCTAGTCTCTTAGCTTAAGAACTTAATTAACTACAATGCCTCATCCACTTTCAGGGACCAGATTTGGAATAAATAAAAATTGGCTTCCTTCTTACAAAAATATGGCACTCTTTTGCTGCAGCGTAAAAACGAACAATCAACATCAGCTTCTCGTTGCATTTTAAAACAGCTCTAGGATAATCCCATGCTAAATCACTACATATTTAGGTACAGGAACTCAAGAGGAATAAAACCACTAAAATTGATCAGAATCTCTCTTCTCCCTTCACATATACTGGCATAGATCTTGATATTAAGTCCAAAAGCTTTCCCCAATTTGTACCTGTATAGTCTTTATTCAAATAAAAAATCATTTGTTGAAGCCCAAGTAGGTAAAAGTGAAATCTTTAGCTAAGTGGAAATGGGACCCCTAGGACTCCACTGCTAAGATATGAACACACACACACCTGAGGGATAGATGACTTACACTCCTAAGAGCCTCTAAAATGGTTAGAAGTCTAGTAATTTAGTTCTTCTTCCCACCTTCAAACGGTACCACACCTAAATTGTCTAGAAAGATCGAAATCTATTTAGGCTCATTTTTAAAAATACCTCTGGAGTTTAAGGTATCCTTACTTCCACAGTAACCCATGACTTTTTTTGTTTTGTTTTGTTTTAATGTTTATTTCCTTTTTTAATCCATTTTTAAAAATTGAAGTATATTTAATTTACAATGTCTATTGACTTCAGGTGTACAGAAAAGTGATTCAATTATATATATATATATGCGTGTGTATCTATCTATATATACATATATTCTTTTTCAGATTCTTTTCCATTATAGATTATTACAAGACATTGAATATAGTTCCCTGTGCTATACAGTAGGTCCTTGTTGTTTGTCTATTTTATACACAGCAGGGTGTGTATGATAATCTCAAACTCCTAATTTATGTTCCCCCACCCCTTGCTATCCCCTCTGGTAACCACTAAATTTGTTTTCTATGTCTGTGAGTCAATTTCTGTTTTGGAAATAAGTTCATTTATATCATTTTTTAGATTCTACATAGAAGTTGTATCATATGATATTTGTCTTTCTCTGACTTATTTCACTTAGTATGTTAATCTCTAGGTCCATCCATGTTGTTGCAAATGACATTACTTCACTCATTTTTATGGCTGAGTAATATTCCATTGTGTATATATATCACATCCTCTTTATCCACTCATCTATCAATGGATATTTAGGTTGCTTCCATGTCTTGGCTATTGTAAATAGTGCTGCTATGAACACTGGGGTACATGTATCTTTTTGAATTAGAGTTTTCATCTTCTCTGGATATATGCCCAGGAGTGGGATTGCTGGGTCATATGGTAACTCTATTTTTAGGTTTTTAAGGAACCTCTGTACAGTTCTCCATAGTGGCTACACCAATTTACATTCCCACCAACAGTGTAGGGGGGTTCCTTTATTCTCCACACCCTCTCCAGCATTTATTATTTATAGACTTTTTAATGATGGCCATTCTAACTGGTGTGAGGTGATACCACACTGTAATTTTGATTTGCATTTCTCTAATCATTAGCGATATTGAGCATCTTTTCATGTGCGCATTGGCCATCTGTATGCCTTCTTTGGAGAAATGTCTTTTTAAGTCTTCTGCCCATTTTTTGACTGGGTTGTTTGGTTTTTTGGTATTAAGCTGTATGAGCTGTTTGTATATTTTGGAAATTAATCTCTTGTCAGTAGCATCATTTGCAAATATTTTCTCCCAGTCTGTATGTTGTCCATATGGGAGACTGCTGACCTGCCATCTATCCGAAGACTTTGGAATAAACATTACTAGTCTATTTCTCCATATCCTGTGACATGCTTTTCAATCGTTTTTACATTCTAGATACTGCTGGACATAATTTGCCAGCATCCTTTTAAAATGTGTCACTCTCATCTCTTTGAATCCCAGTTCAATAATAGTAACAATATACCAGAAAGAATAAAGTCTATTGATGATAAAAAGAAAAAAAAAACCCACCATAAATATAAGAGCTATAATGAACTTCTGAAAAATAGAGTCATTGGTATGATATTAATCAACATATCAAAATGCAGAGATAAAAGTTCAGAATAGTGACATAAAAGATGTACGAGAAGTGAAAGACCAGAAAGTCACTGATTTCTGAGCTGCTTTGGTTCTTACCCCCTGCTCAGTCCATTATTTTAAACTTCCTAAAGATTCCTGAAGTCACTACTATCCTTTCAATATACTAATTTTTATTTAGGTTAGCCAGAATTTGATCCTATTATTTACAACTAAAGAACCCCAACAAACATATGAGCTAAAAAGAAACTGTGTAAATATATGGATGAAATAATATTTAAACATGCAAGGGCCCTGAAAATTTATCTCCTGGGTGCCCATTCTGAAAAAACACATAAATATATAACTTAAGAATGTAGCCCAGAAAAACTTAAAAGAATCCAAGAAAAAACACAAAATGGAATTTTAGAAATAGTCAGTTTTACCCAGAGTTACACTAAAAAGAAATCTTTAGTGGACAGCCATAAATCAGTCCCAGAAATAACTAGATCCAAACTGAAAGTTTAAGTCAGAGGACTTTTCAAATATAGCTTTAAGATGACAGAATATTCTATTACAAACCTGTATGGTTAAGAACCTGATATAATTTAGTGGTGTGATATATTGTAGTGGTGTGATGAAAATAGGTGCTTTACTGTCAACATGGAAAAAGAAAGGTAATTAGAAACTCAAAAATGAAGGATGTATTACGAAATCATAGTCCACATATGTAAAACAAAATAAATGTGGCATATTTTCTGCAGTTGATAGTAAGGAAAAAGACTTCACTTAATCTTGACACGTTTTTAGTGATACAGGATAAGTCATTGAACTATTAGTCAATCCATTCATTGCATGGCAGTAAATAACACTACAATTAAATACACTATTGAACACTATTTAATGGCTTCCAGTTTTTAGCATCAACCTATTGACAGAGCATATAAACCTTACATTTGCAAAGCAGGATGAATAAACCCAGATAGTGGAAGTAATGATATAGCTTTAAAAAGGTAATGATATAGCTTTTGCTGGCAAACAAATCAAAGGAAATTTAGACATGTTAATTATGTTTTGGAAAATCACTAGATGCTGACTGAAGTTGAAGGACAAAGAAATAGAATATAACCAATAAAAGAACCAAAAATACTTTACCTAAAAAAAAAAAATTGAGAGTCTACAGGTAGTATTGTTAAAGTTAGTGTAAGTCCACTATATTCTTTAAGTGACAGCAGTATTTTAAGAAACTATTAAAGTAATAACGGTATTCACTGGGAGTACTAAAGGTGAAAACTTAAACTGCTTACCTTTTGGGAATGGGAAATGTACCCTGCTCTTCTGTCTGAACTCTTGCCATGTTCCTGTCTTACTTATGTAATTTTCCAAACTTGTGTAATGTATCATAAGAAACTAAAAACAGTATCCCGGAATGACCTGATCCATATGGTTGCAATATCACATTGCTTAATCTGATCCTTGTTTTTTCTCCGGAAATGCGACCCAGGATTGCAGTAGCTTTGATAGCAGACCCATCAAGTTGTAAGCATAGGCTACTTAATCTAAACCAGCAAGTCTTTTCATGTGAACTTGTGTTGCGTCACAACTAAAAGCAGAACTTTGCTTTTTTATTGTTAAATTTCATGTATTATTTTCAAGCCATCATTTCAAGCTGCTCAAATTTCTGCTAATTCTTGTTAACTTTCTTTTATTTATATTCTGTTGGCTGACAGATAAGTATCTCAGGCTATAATTATCATTCCCCACTGACCTGGAGGAGAGAATTTCTGAGTAATTTTCTCCTTAAAACTGCTGATGTCTACAATTCACATTATTATTTCATGAAACATGAGATTCCTTTTCTTTGGAAGATCCAAATTCACCTTGTATGGGTGAATTTCTTATTTTATTCCTTCTTTTTGCTTCATTCTTATTCTTACCAACACTACAACATTAATTTTGGTTCACTTTTTTCTCCTTAGAATTTTCCTGCATTCTGGTTTCCTTCTCAAAATATGACTTCCATCTTGTCTAAAAATGTTTTATTCTCCCACTAGCCATAGCTAGAAAGGCAATCCTCAAACCTGCCCACTTTCTCTTTTAACAGACAGAACAGGTTCACATAATTGACTATTCTAATCTCAGAAAGGAAAACAAAGAAAATGCCTGTAGGTCCCTGGAGCAGTTGGTCTAACTTGGAACATCTACAGACCGCTAATTGGCTAAGCCTCTTCACTTCTGGGATCTTGGTTCCATGGAGACTCCCAAAGCCACTAGGTATTATTCCTTTGCATTACAGTCTAACCCAGACCTCTTCCACAGGCACCGAGGCACAAAGACAAATTCCTGATGATAAGATTTCAAAATATTTCGATCATATATTCCTATATTTTTTGCTAAACCTATTCATATAAGGTTATTGTTTTTGTATTCCAGTCTTACCTTTTTATTTAATGTTCCCCTCTTTCTTTCATAAATAGGTTATTTTTCAATTGTTTTGTTATTTTTGTTACTGTCCTTGGTTCCAACTTCTCACTAAGAGTTAGATGTATGAAAATATTGGGAGTGGAACAGGGGAACAGTTTATGATTATCACGTTCACCTTAGGAAAGTGGTTCTTAAAGTGGTCATCAAACCAGTAGCATCAGCAACACCATTGTTAGAAATGCAAATAATCAGACTCTACCCTAGGTTTATTAAATCAGAAATCTTGTGGGTAGAAAACACTGATTTTGTTTTAACAAGCCCTCCAAGTAACTCTGATGGACAGGAATATTTCAGAATCCCTTCCTTAAAATAATCATATGAAGATAAACTTGATCAAACTTTATAGATGATACATAATTACATATTATAAGCATTTTTTTATTTGATAAAGTTAATCTAGAAAATTTTAATTAACATGATATAGTCTTCAGAAAGCTCCTATTTTCCCCTTTAATTTGTGTAGAAATCCTAAAAGAAAGTAAAGAGGGAAGGGGAGAGAGGGGAAAAGTTTGGGCTTTCAACCATTAAGTTGAAGAGGGCTGTTAGGCAAAAAGTGTGGGGAAAAAGCACACAGAAATCTTCTTATCATGCTATTGATGAAATAGTTCCAGCAAGAAGCATTCATGCTCAAGAACAAGAACACTTCAAGGAAATTCCCTTGGGAATTTTTAGGCACAGGCTCTTCTGCGAAAGTGTTTATCTGTGTGAATATGGGGTTGTTACTCAGGTAGAGATGTGTTTTCTGAATGTTTTACAAAAAAGCAAAAGGGCTTTAAATTAAATAAATGGACACTTGTGACTATTTTCATTTTGTGTATCAGATAGTTTGAAAGTCAGCAGAATTTTTTTGTGAACAACCACATAACATTTGGAGCTTTGCAGGTCATTCAGTCTCTGTCACAACTACTTAATTTTACAACTACTCAATGCTGCTGTTGTAAAAAGCAGCTCTAGATAACATGTAAATAAATGGGCAAGGCTGTGTGCCAACACAACCTTATTTACATAATCAGGGAGTTAGCCAGAGGGCTGTCATTTGCCTACCTTTGACTAGACTCTAGATATATGACTTTTAACATAAGCACGTGTACAGTTTAGGTGAAAAAGTAGAAAAGAGCCACTGAAGGTCATTGAGGCATTCATGAAAATTGTTACCTGTGAAAACATTTCCCTGGGCCATTGCTAAACCCCAGTCCTGACTAGCCCCAGCCTGTTTTGACTGTAAAGCCTGCTTTATTATACTTTATATTTTAACCACACACTTGCATTCCTCTACTCGGATACTATTACCTACTGTATCTGAGTTTCTGCCTGTCAAGTCATGTCCCCAGCACAGTGGTCCATGCCAGGTCCCCTGCATGAATTTTCTGTGCCACAGAGCGATGGTAGGATTACCGTGATATTCTTAGGAATTTAAGTCACACAACATTACCATCTTATGAAATGTCATTTGCTTGTTAACTGTATGCAATTAGATTAATTACACAAAACAGTCTCCTGGTAGTCAGTTCGGTGTGTACGTACAAATAGACACTGTTTTCTGGTCATTGTTCTTTTATCTTTCTATTCTTCAACCCCCTATTATAATGATCTGCCACTGAGAAAAAGCAATCCTTTTCACCTGGTTTTCTAGTTAAGCCCCAAACTACATTTGGTGACGCTTCCTGATTGTGCCCCCAGAAATTTTTAGAAGAAAGCTACAGTTTGCCCAGACAGGTATTTAAACTGTTATTTCTTTAAAATTTCTTTACACTTCCAAGGTCATCTTTTCTCTACAATGACCAAAGGCTTCAACTCATCCTTCTTCCTCCCACCCCCAATTCTAAACTTCTCAGTTCATCTGGTGTCATGACTTTTTAATCTCTATTCATGTCTAACATGCCTAATTCCCTCAAATGAACATAAATATTAACATATCTTAAACCTACATGTAGTCAATTACACCAATCCACTTAGACTATGATTTTCTCCTAAACCATTCATGACTGGAATGGAGAAAGGACTTTTTTTTTAACTTTAATAAGCCCTAAGAGTGCTAAGAGAATAGACAAGGAAACAGGGATACCTCTTTTTGGAAACACATTTCATTTTTCTCTGCTTGGCAGCACGTCTCCACCAGGTAAGCAAACTCCACAATAATTGATTGGAACTGCATCTCTGCTGCATGTGGTTTCTGCTTCACCAGGTTGCTGAGGAGTCTGAATAAGAAATGAGTAGGAAAAACACAAACACTCCCTGAGTTCCAGAAGGCCAGCTTGCAAACCTGCCTTACGTATTTAAAGCTGCACACAACCCATGCCTTTGCATAGCTCTCACTCTTAGGTTTAAAGGCTCTGAAAATGCCCTGATGTCCTCATAGTTCTCACAATACCCATCTCCATCTTCATGTTTTATTCAACATATTTTCCTTCAGGCATATCTCATCAATGTAACTATTATATGAAATTTAATTACCTTTATATAATTATTACTAGGGTAAATATTTTTTCTATTTTTATTACATTGGGTGGCAAATAGGTTATACAATAAATTAGCTTTTCCTAATTTGTTACAAACAAAATATTGTTTAGTCTAAACAACGAACTTCCCAATAAATACTATTAGTATAACATGCCTGGAAGTTGAGGGCCCCTTATTTGTTGTTAATGATAAAACCAATACACTAATTTGAAACTTCAGTAGTTTGACCATCATCTCAGATTTCCCTCACAGAATGTTTTCCAACTATATAAATATCGGTGTTTCAACCACTTCAAATATTCAAAATTATAACCTGGTTTCTGTCTCTCTATTTAATAAAATAGTGTTCCAAATCTTCCAATGTTTTTTCTTTTTTTCATTCTTTCTTTTTAACTGATCAAGAGAGATTTAACTACAAAGAAAACAAGGCATAAAAGGTAGGGGAAAAGTACATTAATCCATATTTTATTGTTTACCCCAAAACCTTTGCACAGTCTTCATTTTCAAGTTCACATTGATAATACCTAGTGGCCTTATCTGTGCTTCAATAGGTATAAAGGAAAATATTTCAAAAGTTTAAGTAGCTATTTCTGTGACTTCTACACCAGAGGTCCAGCAAATATTTTAGGCTTTTTCTGCCAAGAGGCAAAATTGAGGATATTATGTAAGTACTTACATCACAAGACAGAAAACTCCAGCTCCGCCTCAGCCCTGAGGTGGGCTGCCCCAGGTGGCTGGCGCGCACAGTTGGTGCCAGATGCCGTCAGCTGGAGATGATGGAGAAGAGGGACCAGCCAGTAGGGGAGGGGGTGTGCGCGGGGGGTCTTGCTCTCTGCCCCAGTGACACGCCTTTTTCTTCTCCCCGCGGTCTCAGTGCGGGCCGCTGGCCCAAGGCAAGGGGGCTCTCTGAGTTGCTTGACTCCTGGACTGAAATGCCACCCACTCGTTTGCTGCCCAGCAGTCGCCAACAATGAAGTCCCCCACGTGAACGTGGCACCAGCGCAGGCACTGGGCAGGGCGAGCTCTGTCGCAGGCAGGGGAGGCAGGAGCGAAGCCCAGAACAGCGGTGAAGCAGAAGCTGGGCTCTGCAGCTCCCCGGCCTAGCTTGTTGAAGCCGTGCCCAAAGGACCTAAAAAGCAGCCCTGGCCGGATGGCTATAGCGTGCTGACCCCATCTAAACAATCAGATATTTAGCTTAACTTTGGACTTGCCTCTGAACTTCCCATTTCACTCCACCCTCTCCCACTGCTACTCCAACCCCGCCTTGAAGATAGAACTGAAACAGCAGCAAGACTGAAAACAAGGAAGCACAAAACAATTTTCTTTTCGGAAACTACTACAGTGATGAGGTAAGTGTGAGAAGCATGCAATCATTGCATCTTCTGAGCACCAGCAAGACAGTAGAAGCTGGGAGAATTTATCCGTGTTTGCCCCTAATTCTAAGTCCCGGGAATTTAGAAAAACTCAGAGAGGGGACAAAGATATATGTACAAAAATATTCATTGTCACAATTGATGATACTTAGAAATTGAAAACAATTTTCATGCCTAGAAACAGGGAATGGTTAAATTCATTATTGTACCCATATACTGGAATATTGAAAAGCCATTAAAATGCTGTTTTGAAGAATAGTGGCAAAATGCATACATTATAATTTTGAAAGCTACATTAAAAAATGACAACAGCCAACATCTTTTAAGTATATTGATATTTGCTATGTTTCAGACAATATGCTGATAATTTATAAATGTTACCTCGTTTAATGCTCTCCGTCACCTCCATAACAAGGTTCTATGTCATCTCCACTTTGCATTTGTAACAGTAATTTCCACAATTCAGGAATAATGTAGATCTGGGCTTATACAACAAGCCAGTAAGGTGAGCCTCCCTCCCGGAAGGCATGAGGATTGAGAACTATTTATAACTCATCCTGAGATAAGAAGTCAGGCTTGCAGACTTCCACCCATTAAGAAAGGCCTGGTCAAGTGGAGGACGGGCGTAATTCAGTGGTTCCCCAGCTGGGCCTCCATTAGACTCATTTCTGAGTTATATGGAATGAGGATAACTCTTTGAAAGAGGGCTGTAAGAGCACTTTCATGAAAGTCCTGCACACCATTAAGACACAAGCAGCACTGCCACGGCACCTGCTAAACATGCACAATCCTGGGGGAGGGATTGTATTATTTTTTCCTTACAACAACACGTAACACAGCAGAGCAGGAGACGGCAGCACCTGGAGGGCATGACCGTTCCCAGTGGCACAGGAGTGGTGCCAGGAATCATGCCTGGAGAATTCCTGGGGAGTGGGAGAGGGGAAGGGAGTTTCATACGCTCGCCCCTGAGGATTCTGAGGATAATTGCTGGAACTGAAATTCTGTATAAGCAGATAGTGGCAAGAATGTGCAAAACTTGCATTATTGTGTATTCAAACCATAGACTGATGGACAGAGGGCAACTGTGGGAGTGTGGGCTTGTATACATATATGGCATTATTTAGTCCTACACTATGCATATATTTATAACAGCTATCTCTGCGCTGTTGGAATAAAAGCATTATGTTTTTCTTCTTTTTGTATTTTCAAAATTTTCTGCAAAGATTGGGTATTCCTTTAATAACAAAGTAAATCAACATTTTTACAAAGAAACAGAATAGTATAAGCATTCTTTTTTCTGTCCAACTGTTCTGTACATATTTGATCTTTTTTAAAATTATGTTTTATTAAAGTATAGTTGATGTATGTACATATTCAATCTTCCAGTTAGACCTAAACTTGATCCCACTTGAAAGAAAACACTGTACTTGTGTCTCTGTATGATGTGTAGTCAAAACAACGGATACTATCTTTGAATAATAATTATCAGTTTTAACAACTTAATTATTATAAGTGAGAAATGTAGGCTCTTCCCATTGGAAATTTGGTGCGTGTTGTCTCAGAATATATTTTCCCACAGATAACAATTTTGCGCATGATGCTGACATTCACTGACCAACCCACAAAAGCACAGGATAGCTTCAGTCCCAGGTTACAAATACTAACCATCGTGAGTACCTCCACAGGAAGATTCCCCTACTTCCCAGCACCCACTGGGGCTCCTGTGGTCTGCTTAGGGGATTCAGGACCCCACGTGGCCAAAGCTAGTATACAAGGGGCACAGGTTTACTGCGAATTCATGCAAAATCTGGACTTCTCTTTCTTTCCAATGTCATAAAAAGGGCACAGACTTTGCAGTCAAACTTACTTTGGCTCAAGTTAGGTTCTCCCCTCACTAGTTTGTGTGATGATGGGCAAGATACTTAACCTCTCTGACCTGCATCTATAAAAAGAGAATTTGAACACCTACATTGCAAGGTTTTTGTGAGGACAAAAATAATACTATATTAAAGGGCTGAGTACAGTAACTGGCATATCCTGAAGGCCCTTAATAAATAGTGGCAAAGATAACATGAATAGTTATATTAATTATTTCACCAAATTATGGCAAAGATGATGAATAATTATAGTAATAGCACAACTTGCAACTTCCGTTTCAGATTATTGGCTGTTTCCCACCATGGTCTCTCTTCTCCCTGACTCCCACAATAAATGGTACATTCAGTTATTCGCTCAGCAAATAACTGATGAGCATTTTCATAATTTCCCTGAGGATTTGAGCTGTAGATTTAACAATAATAGAGAAACCTAACAGAGGAGGTAGGAAGGCTCCTGCATATCCGGCCTTCTTCTCTTTCCTCACAAGTTGGAATTCCAAGTATCTTCATGGCTTGGCCCCTCCCAATCCCTCTAGTCTCAGCCCCCAAAGTTTCTCTCCCCTCTCTCACCTATGGCTCAGACACACTGAACTATTCTGCTCTCTGTCCTGCTGGGTCAGCTGCTTTCTGAATGCACTTCCCCAGAGGCACCAGTAGAGGGAAGACTTGCACAACCACTGAGCTTCCAGATCAGGTAGCAGCTGCTTAACTAAACGAGGAGAAACACTCTCACTGTGCTGGGATAGGTAAGAGGAAAAAAAGAGTTCCATTATGAGAATGCAGATCTGGGAATGTGGTTTACAGCAGAGGTATCATGTCATGGTACCTTTCCTTGACACTCCAGATATAAAGGCTGCCTTTTCTTCACCTGGGGGCTCTGCGCCTTGTGGAAGCTAGACCCCTTCCCACAACAGCTTGTCACATGCTTGTGATCTGCTTGCAGTGGACTTATCTCTCCTGTCCACTTCCTCCCACCCACCCCCCATCTCTTTACCTAGCAACCTGTTATTTTAAAATATTTCCCCTAATTCTATTTAATCCCTTAGTTTTAAATTTTTAAATTTACCTTTTTAAATCTTAGATCCTATTTTTAATCCTCAACACCAAGGTGTTTCCAGTTTTTCATTTCAATGATATTAATCCTTTATTTTCATTACACTTATCCACTTTTTTATTTAAAGCACATTCTAGTCTTTATATACTGTCATAAGTCAACATTTCAACTCTGTATTTTTCTTAATTGGGTTTTAAATTTTTTTTACTTTGAAATTCTATTCCTTTTATTTTCTCTATCTTATTCCATGACCTCATTTCTGCCTTCTCTTTATAATCCTGCTGAGTTTTGTCTTTCCCCTCCAGGAGCCCCTTCACTTGTTTTTTTCTCTCTGTGTGTATGTAGACTTATGCTTTGATGATCAGCCAGAACTATATAGGGGTGAAAGCTATGGAGAGATCCCCTACCACTTCCTAAGAAATTGGAAGGCTTTGTCCAGCCTGGCCCTTAATTCCCAATGTGTATTCTCACAGAATATTCTAGAAACCTCTACATTAGCATCTCTCTGTTATTGCTTTCTCCTTACAGAAAAACAGTGAATTCACCAGAATACGGATGCTTCCTAATATTTCACACTTCTTATTATCTAGCCCTTACATAAAGAGTTTCAAGTATAAAAAATTATAACCAGCATTATAACCCCTTGTTTAGGGCACACTAACAGCTACATGTTGGTAGTTAAGCACATGTACTTTGAGCTAGATAGTGTGGGTACAAGTTCCAGTTCAATAACTTATTTACCTGTTGCATGATCTCATACTAGTTCTTCTTGCCTTCTTAGCCTCAGTTTCCTCACAATTAAAATGGGGTAATAATCTAATCTACCTCCTAAATCTGCAGTAAGGATTTGGTGAGATGACATACATAAAGCGTGCCTATCTATGCCAGAGAATTTCCTCAAGAGAAAGCAAAGCCTGAACTCGAAAAGTAAAGTATTATCTTCTCACATCAGCCTGGGCTAAAGAAAGAATGGCTAACTAAGTGTTACAATGGTCTTTGGATGCTTACTGGAAAGTTTTAAAGTCTAGTTTGTGATCAGTTCACCTTGGGAGCTGAAGAAAGGACTCCAAGTGTCAGTCGGCTTATGAATTTTAAATACTGTGATAGAACAAATGACAGCCTTGTGCTTGCTGACCGCAGGAATGTGTTTATTCCCAAGACAACAAAAACTTTGCCTCACTTGGCAAGATGATATTGTTGGACTAATAACATTTAGACCCTGCAAGAGCAAGTCCTAGAGTAAGTAAATTAATTAGAAATAAACTACCATTTCTAATGATCTTGGAGGAGAAGGAACAGAGAGGACCAGGACCTGCTTTCTCCTGAGGACAGGGTCAGGGGCATGTGAGGAGTGCGGAAAGGGCTGATGGGCACCAAAGGGGAACCGCCGCACTGCCAGGAGGTGCAGTGCTTTCAATGCATCGTGCATTGTGTTGATTCAGGGTAACCAGAATACACACACACACACACACACACACACACACACACACACACACACACGTCCTTACTTTTGCTTTTTGGTTTGTAATTCCTCCTCCTGAGTTTTGCACAAGTCGTCTTTAAGGCTAAGGACTTGGTCACAGGATAAAGGTGGAGACATGTAAGTTCCATCGACTTGCAGATCATCAAAGCAAGGCTTCCTGAAGGCATACGAGTCATCACAGCAGTGACCCACGCCAGCATTGATAGGCTCTGCCTCGTGTCTTCTGCACAAAGCTCCAAGAATTAGCTTTGCCTTCCCCAGGAAAGAATTAAAATAGCCGTAAGGTTTGTGGTCATTAGTATTATTTTTTTTATCCATAGCAAAGTATTCTCAAATTCTGGCTTCTGCTAATTCAGCCTGATTTCACTGTCTGGGAAAGAGCAAGAGTATCAGGTGAAGGCTGGTTCTCAGCCTTGTCCTCCCTCTTCCTGTCATCCTCAAGGCAAGTTCCCTTTGACCCCACCTCCCAGTTCCTCCCAGCACGCAGTTTAGAGACTGTGTTGACTGGAGGCAGGCGTTTCTTATGCTCCATCAAATTAAAATCAAGCCTCAAGTCAACATGACTGCTAATTTGACCCAGATATAAGCCTGATGATTGCACTTCTTAATTAAAAAGCTCAAATCCAACGTGTTTCTGTGTTTTATAACTGGACATCTGTAACTACACAAAACTCAGCATAAGGTAAATCACCTATAAACACTTGTTGCATTAATGAAAAAGTGAATAAATGAATGGTGAAAGGAATCCCTGGAGCTTAGTTCAGTTGTCTCCTTCATTTTCTTGTCTCCTTCTAGAACAGTCACCTTGCCTTGCTCCTAGTGTGTGTCTGACACTTATCCTGATGCTGTCTGCAAGCCTGCCTGTATGTCCTTCCAAGTATAATGACCAAAGTCCCTGTCACTTAAGTATGTGGGGATGAAGTTACTGAAACCGGTGAACATCAACATTTAATTTATGAATTTATCCATATTTGAAGTCACCAAAGAAACCACTTAAAAACAAAGTTTTAGGAATGTAAATTGAGTTCCCCAAGGAAAGCATGATTAGATAATAAAAATGATAATAAAATAAAAGGAAGAGAGAGCTGGATAATAAAAATTTCAAAATCTGCAACCAAAACAACTACATTTTATCACAAGAAAAAAGACTAACTTAGTGTAGAGGAGATGTTCTACCAAGAATATGGCACAGAGAAAGCTGTCACCAAACAAGAATTCAGTAGCATTAAAATGTACCATATGAGAGAAACCTAGAGACGAGCATACAGGTCCTGGAGTGACGTTCTCCATTTCAAGGAGGGACTAATTCACATCCCTGGAAAAAATGTCCCTCAAGACCATCCCTGCCCTTCCTCTGATTCCATTTGCATGAGTACACATATCCTAATTCAACTTACCAAGTAATTTGATTCAGGAAAAAGTGTAGCCTAGTTATTAGACCCAATTATTCCTCCCATTGAGAAGACATTTCTCATTGTAAATGAATACCTGGTGTTCTGTCTAATGAAGGTAACACTTGTGAGTTTGATGTAAGATAATAGAAAATATAAATATTTGGTCTTTGACCCTGGTTCTTGACACAAGACCCCTGGTATGCTTATAAATCCCTAAGTGATAAGAGCATTAGGAGCATCTTTTCTTCTTATGAGATGACTCGCAGTGGTTTTTTGGATGGCTGCTGGATTGGGGCTGGTCACCAGAAAGACCAAGTCATGATTAGACGCTTGGAATTTTTAGTCCCCCCCCCCCCCCATTCTCCAGAGAGGGGCAAGGGGCTGGAAATAGAGTTAATAATTAGTCATGTCCACATGAGGAAGCCTCCATAAAATCCCAATAATGTGGGGTCAGAGAGCTTTCAGATAAGTGAATACATCCACGTACCGAGAGGGTGAGGCACCCCAAATCCACAGGGACAGAAGCTCCTGCACTTGGGACCCTTCCAGGGCTCACCCTACATATCTCTTATCTGGCTGTTTTTCTGTATCTTTTTCATATCCTTCAATAAACTGGTAACTGTTTTCCTGAGTTCTGTGAGCTGCTCTCAAAAATTAACTGAACCCAAGGAGGGGGGCGTGGAAAGCTCAGATTTGTAAGTAATGAATCAGAAGCACAGGTGACAATGTGGGCTTGTGATTGACATCTGAAATGAGGTGGGAGCAGTCTTGTGGAACTGAGCCCTCAACCTGTGACATCTGAGGCTATCTCCAGTTAGATAGTGTTAGAATTGAGTTAAATTGTAGGATTCCCAGTGCTTGCTTTGGGGAAAAAACAAAACAAAACAAAAAAAACCAACACTGAGTATTGTGAGTGTGGTAATCGTGTGAGAAAAGGAGAGACACTAGAGGAAAACTGGGTGTTTTCTCCTACACATTCTACTAGGATGACTCAGTCTAAAATCAGCAAACTCACTTTTGTAGACTTGAAAATCCAAGGAATAGACATTGGGATATGATCCAGGCAAAGGCCTAGTCAATCTGACATCCCCAGTTTTTGCAACATGACAATCTTACCCCTGCCGCTAATCAAAGACAATTGGAATGAACTGATCCGAAAGAAACTCTCCTGAGGACAGAATTATTAGGTTCCATTCATAGATGTGTCCACCAACACGAGATTGATTGCTGGGGCTTGGAGTTCAGAACTTTTAACAACAGGCAAACGCAGTCAGGGATGTGCTTACCGAGTCCTCCATGCAAGCAGACTGCTGCTCAGCGTTCAGTGGGCAACATCTGGTGGCAGCAGCTGCCATGTTCTTCGTGAACACAACCAACTCCTGGGCAGATAGTTGCGGGGCTTTCTTAGTATAAAGGACTGTGAGCCTGAAAGAATAATTTCCTCTTATTCCTGGCAATGGCTGTGTGCCCAAAATGAAGAATTCTACAAAGTTTTCCTCAATTTCTGACACTGTCTCTGATATGGGATGAGCAAGTTATTAGACTGGGTTTAAGTCTATCCTATTAGTTCTTGTTCCAGTGGCCCAATGGCTTATTCAATATACCTGGAATTCTCTTTCCCCCTCACGCAATGCTCCACTCTGATCCATCTTTTTTCTACTTATGAAGGATACTGTGATAGCTAATTTGGATGGCTGCAAAATCAGACTCATGGTAAACAGCTTCGGAAATAAATATATGCACACACCATTAAAGCATGTATTGGTTGTCTATGATGTGTAAGAATAGAAGCTACAGCAGCAATCAGGAAACAGGTCCTACTCTCATGGGCTCACACCCTAGTAGAGGAGATAGAAGAGCATACTCAATGTAATGAGAGGAATGCAGAGTGCTATAGGTGCACATAGAATGGCATCTAATCCCATCCCAGGGAGGTCAGGTAGGACTCCTAGAGGAAATGACATGTGAGCTGAGATCTTACAATAAAAATGAGCTAGGTGAAAGTAAGAGAGGAGTATTTAGAAAGTCATTGATTGTGATTTTTATTTTCTTAATTAGGGGGGTTGGGAATCGGAGAGAGGGGAAGGAAGAAAGCTTAACTCTAGGATCAGATTTACCTTGCTTTTAAGATAATTATGGTTGCTATATAAAGAATGGGTTTCAGGTGGGCAAGAGGCAAAGTGAGGGAAGAAAAGTCCATGCCAGTAATTCAAGTGATGGCCTGAACTAGGAGAGTGATAGTGGGAACTGAGAGATATGGAGAGAGATTTTAATGAGAAAGACTCTATAGAACTGGATTTGAGGACAATAAAATATCAGAATCACTTATTGCATTTATATTATAATGGAATTAGGGGAAGAATTTAGCTGTAAGATCCAATGAAGCAGCCAAACTAAACCAATGGTTCTTAAAGTGTGACCCCTGGATTGTCAGCATCCCTGGGTACTTGTTAGAAGTAGAAATCCTCAAGCCCCACCGCATACTTACTGAATCAGAAACTCTAGAGGTGGGCTGTGTCTTAACAAGTACTCCAGGTAATTTTGACGCACTCTAAAGTTTGAGAGCCACATGTCTAATCCTTAAACTAGACGTTAACAATTAAACACAACAGTAAAAATAATAATAAGAAGAAGAAGTCCAATATTCTAAAACAAGAATAATTTTTCTGGATCCATTATTCTGGGCATTTAATTTAAGCTCAATATTATGGGACACTGTATCAGACTGAAGTTTTCCCCAATGCTCTGCTTCTAAAGTAAGATCTTAAAGATAACTGAAAATTGGCTCTTTTTTTTTTTTTTTTGATACCTTAATCTTCAAAATACAATGGGATTTACCAGGCTCTCTGTACACAGAGAGTTGCGTGTGGTCCCTCTGACAAATAACTGAGGTATCCATTTATCTCTACTTTTGATGGTGAAAATACTGTATTTGCTATATTGACCTGACTTGAAACTTACAGAGAAAACCTAGATTAGATCTCTGGTGCAGCCTTGACTCCAAATTGCAGGCAAGCCCCAAACTGAATGTCCAGGTGAAAGGTAGAGGGCTCCTATGAGATTGCAGAAGGGCAGTCAGGGTCTGCTGGCTCCCTAACCTCTGGGCATTGATTAGAATCTGGAAACTGGCCTAAAAAGCAATGTAAAAGCGCCCAAGGTTATGTGGACAACTATCTTATCAAGGCAAAGATAGCTAGGTTAATTGTGAACCAATTTTTTCCTTGGCCTCTGAGATTTTAAGGTTGAATATAGACTCTCAGCAACTCTCAGCAGCAGGAGTTAACAAAAACTCACTGACAAGCATAAATCTGGACAATATCTTGGAAGCATACCTGTCATGGAAGTTACTATCTCCTAATTTCTCATGTAAATCACACTGATTTTTCACACGCTCATGGCTTTCACGAACCACTCTTTGAAACTTCTCTTCCTGAAAAATAAAGATAATCAGTGTTTATCTATTGTTGCAGCAATATGTCTTAAGGTAAGATTGCAAAACCATCTTCTGTAATAGTTTAATGTAACTGTTTTACTAAACCCAGGGTTTTATTTACTTAGTGAGTTTGTAAATGTTGAAAAAGCACATTTTGCTGTAACAGGAATGGAATGTACTTTGTGGAGAAGAAAGTGGGACAGCAAGATTGATATTTAGTTTCCTGTGATATGAACACATTTGTGGGCTTAAATGGCATATTTTACAAGCATAAAGCTAATCATCAAGCCAAAAAGAGGTCCTTAAAAGTAATTTATAGATCTAAGTTAAATTGATCAGAATGTGTGTGTGTGTGTATTGGTTATTTTTAATAATAAAGCATTTTTGTGTAAACAGTACAGATATAGAGATATGGATGTAGGTACAGAAATATAGATACATATTAAGAAGTCATGGTTTAATAAAAACACATACCAGACTTGAACATAGTAAAGCACTCCACAAATACATGTTGAAGGGAATCCCATGGAATTCTCAGAGCTAAATGCAAATTCAAAGAATTCTTGAACAGTGCAAATAAAATTCCAGTGAGAAAATACAAGGGATCTTGCAGACTTAGCTCTTTGGTAGGAGCACTGGTTATCATCGCAAGTAAGCAGACCCAGTCTACCTGATCCTAATAAACAGTTTGCTATAGTAAAAATTTTATGCAATTTGCAAACTGTTTGCCTGGATTTAACACTTAGCCTTGTTCTTACTGCCTGTGTGACATTGGACAAGTCACTTGAAACTTCTGAAACAATACTCTCATTTACAAAATATAGCTAGTCCTTATGCCATTACCTATCTTACCAAGCCGTCATGAGAAAAAAATAGGACACTGGTTGTAAAGCTACTTTGTAAACTATAAACATCCATGCTCCTATAAGGGACTATTATCATAATGATGATTGTGGGTCTATAGGTGGTGCTATGAAAGGGTGCTAACCTGCAGAAGACTAAATCGCCTTCTTTTAGCCTTCTCTCCAGGAACAAGATGTTAGGTGTACCTGCTTGAGCTCAAACTGGACAAGAAATGCCTTCATGCTCCAACCCCCCCGCCCCCCATAAATAACAGAAGCCACTGATTAGCATAAAAAAGCCAGAACCACCTGGCTCCTGGTAACTTGTGGATAACAGATCAGGTCAGAGATTTGTAAGACCATCTGCTTTTTCCACGTCAACTGCACAACAGGAGCTGCTGACTGTGAGCAGTATGATTTCTGGCCTGAGACAAGGACAGTTTCCAGGTCTGCTGGACTGATGGAAACAGTCAAACTTCCCCCACCCTAATAGGTTATATTTTCATGCTACCTGGTACCATGCCAAGCAAACTTTAAAGAGAAGATTGCACGGAGAAGATTTCATAAAACATAGAATTTATAAGGCAGTGACTCACACAGAAAGTTGCTACCGTGTAATGATGTGGCCTTTGGTTTAGACGGAAATCATAGTTTCTGTGTAGTGCTTGCAATGAGAAAGAATACGCATAATCATCTTACAAAAGCATGGCATTACTAACAGCCCTGGACTTTTCCTTAAGTTTGTAATCACTTATGAGAAACAGGTTTAAAAAAAAGAATTTACCCCATTGCTATAGCATTCCAGAGGATTTTCTAATTTACAGCATTTTCCCAGTAAGTTTTGATATACTGTAGCCACTCTTAAAATCACTGGAACTGCCAACTCTGAATGTCTTCTTGAATATTCATAAAGAAACCTGTAACCACATGAAGCATATTAGAAAGTAAACAGTAAGTTTCTGAAGCCATAGTTTTCTTTCCAAAGCCAACTACGACCATGAAATTTATTCAATATTTTAACTGACTTTAAGGTATTTGAAAATCTTGGGAGGCTGGCAGGGAGGTTTTATTGGCTATATTTTGAGATAAGGAAACCACTCAAAAAAATTACGTGATTTTTTTCCAAAGTTACACAGTAGTGAGTGGCAGATCCAAACTTGAACCTAAAACATCCTGATAAGCTTCAGTTCCTGGCTCAGGGTCTCTCCTTACTTTTACTAGAAATTCCTTTCAAGTGTTTGGGTAAGGACATTTTTCTTGATCACATTTGAGGCTAGATTTTATAAATGTTAAAAATTTTTTTTTTAAGACAGTGCTGACTAGGTATTAAATCACTGTCTTCCCCTGTTTTCCACATAAGCCATCAAGCATGAGTTATCCATAATCTACACACATTCTTCTGGGTTACAAGAAAGAGAAGATTGGACTCTAGAATATTTTCAAAGGAATCATAGTACTGCAGGAGGGACACCTGAATTGATCTTATCTGACTGCCTCAGTTTACAAATGGAACCCAAAAGCCTGGGGAAATTAAGTCACTTGAACTGCATTTCAAAGCTGATGCATGACCAAGCTAAACTGGAACTCAGGTCACTCAATTCACAGTCTAACGTGATTTCCATTAGGAAGTTGTGCCTATTAACTTTTTCAGTATCAAATGCAAGTTTAGGGATAAGTGAGTTTAGGTAGTGACATTTACTTTTATAAGCCAGTGTCAAATGTACTATCAGAAATATAGCTAAAGTCACTCTACAGAAAACTTTGAAGAAAACGCAAATTCTTATGGTTTGTTGGAATTTAGTTGCTCCAGATAATACTTCACAAAGTGACTTTGGAAATATTTCAATCACTCAGTAATATTGTCTTAATATTATAAAATATTGAAATCAGTTTACCTTATGCCCCAAATAATTTGCACTTCTGAATGGACACCAGAGATGTTAGAGCTCCATCTCTTTAATCCTGAAATGCCACACTATGGCTTTGAGAGTAGATATTAAATTAATTAGAAGAGCTGGCCATGCATACCAATATGAAACCCTTACTTAGAGATGACTCTAAGTCCCTCAGAGTAAAGTTTGCCCACTCTTGACACTTGCTGTGTTTTTTAAAATTCCTATATTAGTTGTCAACATTTAAGAATCAAGAGACTTCCAACTTTCCTCAAAATGCAGTTGATCCAACCACCCAAAGCCTACATTCCCACATAGCAACAAGTAGCTAGAGGCAAATAGTAGCTGCAACCTTGGACTTCACAAGGCATTTCCTCTTGGCCATTTAACCTTTCACTCACATCATTGGCTCGCCTCTGTCCTCATTCAAGTTTGCAACCTTTCCCAAAGAATCCATAAATGCAGTATCCCATTATTAAGATTTTACAAAAAGCTATATTACTCTTGTAGGAGGTCATCTTGCTTGTCAGTGAATTGTTTGCATACAAACTGGTCTTCTGTAAACCTGCTAAGTGGCAGAGATGAGACATCAGGTTTGTGATCATTTTCTGAGTTGATAATGCATTCCCCTCGGAATGGTTCTGGCAGTTCACAGCATGGAGTGATCTTGCTAGATAGTGTAGCCTGTTTAGAGCAGGTATAATTCATAAGCTGGCTCTATAAAACATAAAAGGGAGAGGTTATCATTGATGACCTCATTCTGAACTTATTGTTATTAGTAGAAAATCAGAGAAAAACTTGGCATCTTATATTGCTTTTTCCCTGGCAAACTAAGAAACCAAAAATGTAATTTCAGTGACTAATTCCAATAAGAAAGCTTCTTTATTTGACCTTACTCAACTGTCACAAGTTCTTTTAACATCTCTTAGGGAACTTAAAGGGAGACAGACTGTACTATTGTTTTCAAGTTTAGCCCAACAAAATAAAAATGAAGAGTTTTATTACTTTCTGTTGTTGTTGTTGTTCTGGGATCCCAGTTTTGAAAACATTTTGCCTCTGTCATTTTCTATATACATTACTATAATATTACTATTACACTTACATATTTACTTATATATACATATACACAAATAAGTACATGTGTGTATGAACAAGCTAGTCTCTATACTTAAGAAACTCATAATCTAGTTGGAGAGTCAAATAATGAAACAACAATAATAATGCATTATAAAACAAATTGTTAGAGAAATGCACATATTATATTTTGGATGAAAAAAGAGAAATTGGCAATCCAGACTGGATAAAGGTCAGAGTGAAGATCTTGAATGATTTGGGTCTTGAAGGACAAATAAAAGTTCATTGGAAACAGAGAGGAAAAGCATTCTAGAATTATCCATTTTCATATATAAAGAGTCTTAGAGGTGACAAACCGGGCATACTTGGGAAATGATATATAGAACATTTTGAACTCATTGGGAAAGTTTAGTTGAGATTAAGATTAAGGGATCTGGTGAGAAGAATGTACTGAAGACCTAGATCAGAGAGTGGTAAATTGAAGCTGCATTATGAGGTCAGGTTGAGACTGATAAGGGAGTGTGTACATTAGTTAAGTGACGAGCCTGCTCTCAGTGGCTTAATAGAATCCAGTCTGTTTCTTTCTCAATAAAGTCCTTTTGAGAAGGGGAGGTGTATTGCCTCTGGGCAGTAGTTCTGGGAATCAGGCTGACAGAGGCACTGTCATCTTCAACCTGGAGATTCTAATATTGCCCTCAGATTGGGGATGTTTTGGACAGGAGATTTTATAGGCCAGGTCTAGAAACGACATAAATCACTTCTGACTAGGCTCCACCTAGGTGTGAGACTGGAGGAAGTGTCATTTTCCAAGAACTCTGTCTTAGAAAAGAACAACAAATTAAATAGACCCTTTGCAAAACTAATTAAAGGAGAAAACATATATGCAAAGGGGGAAAGGAGGTATAATTACATAACTGATGTTTTCAGTTATCAAATAACAATATTGTCATGTAGAACCCTGTATTTCTAAATGAGAAAATGCTAATGAAGGAGACTTTTTAAAAGAAAATGTGTATTTTAAAACCTGACAAAAATAAGTGCAGTTGATTCTCATTATTCATAGTAGGTATAAACACTGAATTTGTGAATATTGAATCATTTGCCCTAGAGGCAATACAGTTTTCTGCAAGTCCCTGGCCACATTTTCATCAACAGATCAAGACATAACCTTGTTTCGTGTATGTTTCTGTTTAAAAACACTTTATTTAATATACAGTAGCCAACCCCCCTTATCTGCAGGGGATACATTCCAAGACCCTCAGTCAATGCCTGAAACTGCAGATAGTACCAAACATTATATATGCTATGTTTTTTCCTGTACATACATATCTATGATAAAGTTTAATTTATAAATTAGGCACAGTAAGAGATTAACAAACATAACATAATAAAATAGAACGATTGTAATATACTGTAATAAAACTTATGTGAATGTGGTCTCTGTCTCTCAAAATACCTTACCGTACAATTTTAGTGCCTTTTCCATCTTAACTAAGCACTTATCACGTACTGTGGCCAAAACTTTTGCAGTTTGAGGTGTGACAGCAAAACTAACATGAGTTTATTTTTCCTTCTTCACAATTTCACAGATAAAATATTTGTTCTTACCATCGATCTTAGCAACCTCAGCATATGATTTTTTTTCTTTCTTTATGAAGTTGAGAATTTTCACCTTTCCACTTAAAGGATCTTTGGAGGATCCAAATCACCAGCGTTACTACTCTTGTGCACTGGGGCCATTGCTAAGTAAAACAAGGGTGACTTGAACACAAGCACTGCGAGCCCCGGGCAACCAATCTGAAAACCTATACGGCAGCTAAGTGACTAATCCCCAAGAAATGCCAGACAAGGGATGATTCACATCCCAGGTGAGATGGAACAAGATGGCACAAGATTTCATCATGCTACTCAGAATGCAGCACGATTTAAAACTTATAAGTTGTTTGCTTCTGGATTTTTCTGTTTCGTGCTTTCAGAGGGAAGTTGACTGTAGTTAACTGAAACCTCAGGAAGCAAAGTGGGGGATAAGGGGGACTACTGAGTATTGGTGATTTATTCACATTGAACTCACAGCCACCAACGCTGCTCCTCACACATGAAAGAAGCTTATCCAAAATACACATTCTCTCCACAAGGCACATCACAGCTTCTAGGAACACTAGACAACACTTTAGCACTATACTCAAGGCCATTTTAAACAGCTAAATCATCAACAACAAAAAAAAAACACAGAAATAAGAAAAAAAAAAAACAGCTAAATCCTCAACAAAAAGTACAGAAATGAGAAAAGTGGCACTAAACAGACCACTAAAAGAACACTTGTTTACAATATGAGAGCTATGATGAGAAGGCAGAGAGCATCGCCTTGTTCTATTGCAGCTGGAACTATGAGCATCTGGCAACTGAAATTTCCACTGCCTGAGCCTGCACACATCTGGGAATGACCACGAAGTGCTCTGAGTACTGATTTGGGAGTTACAAATAAATTTTGGCATGTAGGTTAATTTACAAGTACAGAATAATGAAAATTGACTAAAAAATGTTTAAATAAATCCTTAACAAAAGAAACGGAGAAACTGTCACATCAGTTAATATCTCCATCCCTGCTCCAGCTTCACAGGCAAACCTTCAGGACACAGGTGAGTTACAGTACTAAAGCTATTTCAGAGAATTCGAATGGAAAAAAATTCTAATTCTAATTTATCTTTTAAAAGTGAGCATAACTGGACACCGAAATCTGATATGGTAGGTGCCAAAGAAGAAAGTTCTAGATCCATTTCACACCTAAAGATAAATGCAAAAATTTGACATATATATACATTTATATACATATATGGAGAGAGAGAGAGACCAGAGATAATAGTAAAATAAGATTAACTTGAGCAATGTAAACATGGGTAAATATTAAGAAATCTTTTAATATAATTCATCAAAGGATATGTCAAACAACAGAAATCAAGTGACCATCTTAAGAAGACAAAAGAATATTTACTAATGTTCAGAATCCGTCCTATTCAAAACAAAACAAGACAACCTCTAAAACAGAGTGAAACATCTGAATACATAAACAGCATCTTCGTCAAGCCAATAACTCTCAACTTGTTTCCTTTACGGTCTGGAATAAGACAGGAAGGCCAGAACTATCTGTTATTTTATATTGCTTATGAATACTTTCCAGTACAATTAAATAACTGGAGATTGTTCTAGGATTCCTGTCATAGTATAGACTATAACGGGAGCTACTCTAGAGTTACCAGTTTGGCATGGGTACGCTTTATGGGTTAGAGTGTTCTCGTCAACGATTTTTCTATTTAAATTGCTGTTGTTACCCATATCCCTTAATCTGTTAGGTAATGGGACTCAAATGGTTGGTGGTGAGGGTTCCTGCCTATAAAAGTCATAGATTTCTTACTGAAATCATGATTGTAGTTTTTCTTTGTTTCTATTTTATTTTTTATCAAGATAAAAATTATTAAATCTTCAAACTTGCACGATGAATAGGAACATACTTGTAACTTATGATTTACTAAAACCTTATCAGGATTTTAACAGCTACAGTTTTTTCCTTCTCTGGGATTTTGAGACTTTACATTGGGACGTGGGGCAGGTGAGTCCTATGCTAGTGTCCAGGACCCAGCCTTTGCCCCTTGATGCCACATTTTTGTTTTTTTGGTGGTTTCTTCTTTCCTCCAGGCTGATACAGCCTGAGGGTATAGTTTGCAATTCTAGGACTTGCTGGAGATTCTAGGGTGAATGAAATACAATTCCAACTTGGAAGGAAATTAGCAGTCAGCACTAAAAATTTAAGAATAAAAGAATAAAGTAAGACAGAGTAAGGAAAGAAAGAAAGAAAGAAAGAAAGAAAGAAGGAAGGAAGGAAGGGAGGGAGGGAGGGAGGGAGGGAGGGAGGGAAGGGAGGGAAGAAAAGAAAGAAAGAAAAAAATTGTTGCATGAGATGAGAAGAGAGAGGAGGGGAGACACCATTCTGTTGGTAACATTGGGAAATGATAATCATTTTTTTTAGATTCATTTATACCACTGTCATCTTTATTTTAAAAAGTACAAGTATTTTAAAGGCTGAAGTGAGTTTTAAGAAAAGAGAAAATCTTACCCTGCCAACCACACATGCTACTGCATTACCTTCACAACAAATCTGATGCAAATTTTTAATATCCATGGCCAGTTTTGCAATTTCAGAAAAGTCAGCTTTAGGTTGCTTTTTAGTCAACAGAACCAATTCCCTAAAGAAAAAAAAAAAGTATATTTAAACAGTTTTTTGAATTCAATTTTTCCTAAAATTAGTTCTAGTTCATTTAGTAACCAGAAGAATAGAAACACATTTAGAAATGCAGGATGAAGAGAGTTGTATATTATAAATGTTCTCTATCTCTACAGTGATAGAACCCAGAGACATACAAAGATGTAAGTCACAAAATGAAAATTATTCAATTCATAATCGTGTAAATACAGTCATTTTCATCATTCAAATTATTGCTTAAAGAAGTTGGGTTGCTTAGATAGGTGATTTAGGAATTTATCTGACCCAGCTTTCCAAATAAAATTCTTTATCATAAAGACAATAATTATAAGAGGTTTGGTTCTCTCTGTCCCTCTCTTTGACAACTGAAAACCATCCCTGAAATTTTTCTAGAAATATGAAAAATGGGCTTGTATAAGGAGAACTGAGCTTCCAGGCAGCCCAATGTTGTCTTAAATTGGGGAACTAGGTGATATAAGGAAGATGCATGTCTTCAGGGGTAAACTTGGACAGAAACATAATCTGGGCCAAGATAGAGGCACACTGAGTAACATTGAATTCTCCTCCCACTACACACTCCTCCATCCCCACCCCAAAAAACACCACTGGCTTTTTCTGTTCTACATTTAGAACTAAAATCTTTCTTATCCTCCAAGAGAAAAATACCTTTTGTCCTCCAGCCTTTACCATACAGAACTACTAAGAGTGTGCATCTGAATGTACAGAATCTTGTGTGCACTGGAGAAAAGCCTAAAGGTTTTGAGCTGATGGAAGAAGTTGAAGCAGCAGATAGTGTAGGTAACTTACACTGCTTTTGCTACTTTGTGGTTGAATTTAATCCCAATTTCACATAAATGGTGATGCCTCAAAGATATTTCTCTAACGTATTTTCTGATGGGTTCTAGCTGTAATTAGAAAAACAACTCATCAAAAAACTATGGTAATAACAGAAAAAGTTCATCTCATGTTTAGTAAAGAAGAGAGAAAAACAAAAATCATGTATCTTCTCAAAATTAGAAAATTTTTATTGTCTTATCTATGAGGCCAAATGTGAAAGCATAATTTGGTGAAGGTTCTGTTTTTTGGTTTTGGGGGTTTTTTCGTTTTTGTTTTTGTTTTTATAAAATAGCATCACACTTCCCCAGAGATCGTTGGTCCCAGAACTTAGACATGTAGCATATAAATGACAATAAGAAAGTGAACAAACAAAAATCCAGAGAGCCACTAGAATAAATTTCGATGATGTCTTACAGTTGTATTTTGGTTTCATTCAAATTACTAGCCCTGTCATCTTGAATGTGTCTCCAAATGCTTATCTATGATACATGCACCAGTTTTGCAATATATATTAATGGAGTTCCCCCTCAAAGTGTTCATATTCTTTACCCCCGAAGTTTGACTTTTCAAACTCTATTGCAAATGTTTCTGAATAAATAAAAATATAATTTGTGTCAAAAGAAGAACACGTATATTTTGTTATGGTAGCAAAATTTTAGGGACAAAATGTCTCAAAAAAATAGTGATGGTTAAATGAACAATGGCACATTATTTTTGAAAGGATGTATCCTTCTAATAAAATGTACATATATTTGTCTCTAACCAAAATTATATATTCGATTTGATCACAACAATATGTGAAATAAAATCTGTGAATGAAAAAAATGAATAAAAGGAAGTATACCAAAATTGGTATCTCTGTGTGGTGGGAATATAAGTAACATTTTAAAATTTCAGAAGAGCTCTATATACTCACTTAAAACATTATATTGACCATGTGTTATTTTTACTTTGGGTAGCGGCACCTTACAATGCTTGTTTTTAAGAACAAGTTAGAAAATGTATACAGAGGCAATTTCAAACCACAAACCTGGCACAACAATAATAATTTATACTTTATAATTAATTATAAATATAATTATTATTTTTATCCTTATTTTGTTGTATTATACTTATTTGAAATCAAATACAAACAAGCTTATCCTCTTCTTCACAAGACAGTCTGTGAAGGCTTAACTTGTAAACCACATTCTCTGATCATAGGCACAATTTTTACACGATCGGCTATGCAATTTTCTCTGGGCAAGGAGTGAGAACTTCTAGGAACAGACATCCCGGAGGCAGCAAGACTAACATCACAAAGTGAGGGAAAGGAGAAAAGAACTCTCAGCTAACTTAAAAGCATCTGCTTATGCTTAACGTTATAGGGGCATGGGGATGGATCTAGAGATTGTCATACTGAGTGAAGTAAGTCAAAGACAGATATCATATGATATCACTTATATGTGGAATCTAAAAAAGAATGGTACAAATGAACTTATTTATAAAACAGAAATAGAGTCACAGATGTAGAAAACAAACTTAACGCTTATCAGGGGGAAAGAGAGGAGGGGGAGAGGTAAATTGGGAGATTGGGACTGACATATACACACTACTATATAAAAAATAGACAACTAATAAGAACCTGCTCTATAGCACAGGGAACTCAATACTCTGTAATGACCTATATGGGAAAAGAATCTAGAAAAGAGTGGATATACGTATGTGTATAACTGATTCACTATGCTGTACAGCAGATACTAACACAACATTTTAAATCAACTATACTCCGATAAAAATTTTTTAAAAAATTATAGGTGCATGTTATACATTAAGGAAAAATTTCCTCTGAAAAGGGTTAAGATTAAGAAAACTTTGTAACACATTACCTAAAAACAGTAACCTCCATAAAAAAAGTTCATTCTTCCAAAATGCCAGGTAATGAGACATAAGCCTACACAATCATTTGCTTTTGTTGTTTTTAATAATATGAAACCAAAAGGAGAAAAAAATGGCTCTCCTACTTAGGAATTCAGAATTGGCTTCTGAAGGAATTGGAGTTGACTAAGGAAAGAATGGAAGAGTGGTAAACATGTATATAAGTAGCTTTAATGATAATAGCTATGATTATTGAGTACTTAGCATGTGTCAGAGACACTTTAGATACATTATTTAATTTCTTACACAAGGTAGACAATGAGGAGCTCAATAGGATAAAAAGGTTTAGAGGAATAGAGAAATAGGGGTTGAGAGGAATATGAGAGAAATTCTCACTGAGGAGATCAAAGAAAACAGTAAGGAAAAAGTGGCGCTGCACTTAGCCTCGAGGAATTCATCAAAATGATCATCCGACTACTATTCATTTCAGCATGACCTTCAGAAAATCCATCTAGGGTGCCTTCTAAAAATGGTTATTTTGTGTTGATATTCAGAACCTTTAATGAGCATACACAAAAAGTACTTTTATCATGGAACTAATCACTAATTTGTGTCTATTCAATGAAGGAGAAAAGGCCACATGGTTAAAATTGTGTGTGGCTAACTGTATTTTCCAAAGATAGCTATAATAACTTCTATCCCGTGTTCTTCTTATAATGAGCCTTTGTTACAGTGTATTTACTTTCCCTTTCAAGCTGGTGAGGTTTTATGGTATTTCAACCAATAGAGTATAGCAGAAGTAACTTTTGAAGCCTGGTCATAAAAGGCCATATGACTTCTGCTTTATCCACTAGAATACTCATTCTTGAGACTTTGGCCATGTGTCAACAGTCCAGCTGCCCTGAGGCTGCCATTCTGTGAGGAAGCCCAAACCATCCAAGGCGGAGGGACCACATGGAAAGGCCCTGAGATAATGTGAGAAGAAAGCAACGTTGAACCAGTCTCCAGGTGCTTCAGCCCTTCAGATCCCCGGCCATCCACGGCAACCACATGAAAAATCAGGAGCCAGAACAGCCCAGATGAGCCCTTCCTGAATTCCTGACCCGCTGAAACCATAAGAAGTAATAAAATAACTGTTGTTGTTTTGAGCCACTAAATTTGGGGGTGTTTTGTTATGCAGAAATAACTGGAATATTAAATATTTATTATGAAGAGATACTGATGCTAGATCATGCTTCTCAAATTCCAAGGGCTATGTGAATTGCTTGAGTATCTTGTTACAAAGACGTCTTATTTAAGCAGGTCTGGAGAAGAGCTTCAGGCTCTGCGTTTCTAACAAGCTGCCAGGTGACGCGTATGCTGCTGGTCAGCACTCCACACTTAGCATAACAAGTCCCTACATAACAGTTGACATATGAATAGGTTACCTTTATCTGGAAGCATTCAGTCTTATTTTCTTCTTGGCAACATGACTGAACGGCTGTTTCATAGCAAGCAGACATGGTCAGGATAGTGGGTCCGTACAAGAATGGATGCTTCCTAGAAGTTTCATAAATGTACCTGTAATTTGACAAATACAAAGTTTTATCATTTAGAATTCAAGAACATGTGGGACACTGTTTCTTTCTCTTTTTTTTTTTTGTCAAAAAAATATCATTAATGAAAGAAAAGCAGATATCTCAAGTTAAGGAATTTAGTGCTTTTCTACGTATGGGAAGGTGCACGCTTTGGGCTCACTGAAATCATCCCTTTGATATGCACCTTAGCTCTCTGGGGCCTGTATTTTCACATCCTGAGTTTCCCGAGGGCTCGCCACAGGGAGCGGCTTGCAGTCTGATGGCTACTAGGCTGCGGGCACTCTTTTCAGCCCTGAGTTTTCTCAGCTCATGTTGGAGGATTGCAATCGTTGATGACTGAGACTTGCATATTGATATGGCAGGAAATATTCCATTTATAAATATTTTATTTATCAGTCCCTCCTCTTGGCCAGAAATTCGACCAATATTTGGGAGACATTTCATGACCAAATTTTGTCCCACGGCTCTGGGAGGCTCATCCAGGATCAGGTGAAATTTCTTATCTGACACTGTTTCCTAAAAACTTAGGATTCATATAGTTTTGTGGACCTGAAACTTCTAGAATTTCATGGTGACAGAAGTGGATAGCACTGTACTTCAATGTATCAAATGTTCACTAAGGACACATCACTGTGAGGTTAGACAGTGCCCCTGAAGTGACCAACTGTGCCTTCTGGGCCAGTGGGAAAAGAAAATCAGTATCTAAAATTTTTCACATTTATATAAGTAGTAGAAGGTAGAAAGTTCAATAGTCTAAACTGCTTGTAAATGGAGGATTGTACACTCGGTGAAGGGGAATTACATTTAGAGGCTACTGGTGGGTGAAGAGGAATCTCTCAGGATCACATAAGTTCTTTCTAGACCAGAAAAGTTAATACCATTGTCCTCCAAGATGGGTCCCTCAATGTTCTGGTTGGTTACTAAATCCCAGGCTTTGCTTCTCGAATTTATTCTTTACACTCATTATAGAGCCTGGGCATCAGGCCTGCCTTTTACTTATAATATCTCTTCACACTATTCCACAAAGCTTGCTCAAATTACTTGCTCCCCACCCTCCCCACCACACACAAATACCCAAGGAAAGTTGATACTGCAGACAAAAACTGACTTCATGCGCTCACAATCCACCTTCTCTTCTTGTGTTCACAGGAAGACTACTTTCCCAGCCTCTCTTGCAGTTCGGTGGGAACATATAACTGAGTTCTAATCAATGAAATGTGAATAAACATGTCATACACCACTTCTAGGCTTGGCTATAAATTACTTTGCCCAGTTCCCTAGTCTCTCTCTTTCTTTTTGGCAATAACCTTGGAAATATGCTCCAGATGGTATAGCTCCAAGATGGAAGCATCTTGCATTCCTGAGTTGCCCCTTGGAGGAGAGCTGTCAGGGGCTGAGCTGAGCTGGAGAAGATGGAGCTGCTAATTTCCAGAGTAGCCAACGAAGACAAAAAAGTCAGAATGAAAGTATACTCAAGGCTTTAATTATTTACAGGGATAGTATAAGTAAAAGGCTAAACTAGAGACAATTCTGACCCCCCCCAACCTCTACCCTCACCCCTGCCCCTTACTCTTGGAAGTTCAGTCAATGGATTTGTTTCATTTCAGCAAAGTTTCTCAAGCCCAATTTGTAGAAAAAGAAAGCAGAATTGACATTATCAAGATACAACTGCCACCCAAGGTAAGGCAAAATTCTTGGTCGATAGGAAACTTCATTGGAGCCATTCAATACCTCCGCTCTCTATTAGACACTGGGTATGCTAAACGAAGAGTTCATTTTTGTGCCGCAGTAACTTAGTTCCCGTAGACGATTTTCAGTATGAACCAACCTAATTTCAAATCTCCAAAGGCAAAGTTGAACTTAGTATAAGGAAAAAGCTTTCTAATGATCAGTGCCATTTAAAAATAGAATGTCCCTATTGTAAGGTAACAAAGGGTCACACTTGGTTGGAAGTTGTGTACTAAAATAAGATATACAATAACATCTTATAATGATCAAAACTGTTATTGAAAATTCCTTAGATAATCCAAAGATACAATAACTACACTTTGGTGTATCTATATTCTATGCTATCTTTTGATAAAACCGAAATAGCTGACTTTTCCTCCAGGTTTGATATGTTACTGTTTCCTTGGTTGAGAATTAAATAAAGTTGTTGGCTTATAATTATGAAGCAAGTAGTTAGAAAATTATTTTCCCCTGGATATTTATAGTTGTATGCACATAAGTTAAATTAGCATATAAAATAACTCCTTGATACTGACTTAATTGTAAATGTTCAAGAAGAGATTAGAGGGAAGTTGTTGTATGACAAAGGGAGTTCAACTCGAGGATGGAAGATGCCTTAGAGGACTGGGACGGGGAGGGTGGGGGGGACTCGAGGGAGGGTGGGGGGGGAGTCGAGGGAGGGAGGGAATACGGGGATATGTGTATAAAAACAGATGATTGAACTTGGTGTACCCCCCCAAAAAATAATTAAAAAAAAAAAAAGAAGAGATTAGATTCACTGCCTGAGTATTGGTTAGATTTTGTAATCTCTGAATGTCCAACCTAAACCTGATTTTATAAATCTCACCTAGAGTGGCTAGCACTTCAATAAATGGGTAGCCAAGCTCATATTATAGTTTCCCATTTGGTTGCCCCTAATGTAAGACAAGTTGGAACCGGCCCAATCCCTTGTCCCTTAGTCCTTTCTCCCCAAGTGCCTGGGGCCATTTAATTCCTTCCTTGAAGGCTCAGTAACTTCTGGGGTAATTCCACCCCTGTATAGGTGAATTAAAAGTGTTTTGTTGTTCAACATCAAATCACCCTGTCTGTTCATTCATTTGTGGTTTAGAGTTTCATATCTAGAATTTGAAATCAAACCACCACCATGTTTCTTGCACTAGATCCAGCAATCAGATCTTTCCCTTATTCCTGGTGTCTGAGTCTGTCTTGACCAGATGGCCAGAACTGCATTCCTTGAGAACAGAAGCTTTGTACTTCCCCTGTCATTTCTACCTCTCTCTGGTATTGCTTTCCTGCCTCTAAAGCCCAGTCATTTGCTCGTACCTAACTCTCAAAACACAGACTTCTATGCTAACTAGGAAACCAAAATACGAGCTTGCCTACCCACTGGCTATAACGCTATCCACTCCAGGTGAGAATTATAGAATCAGATCTTTGATATACAATTATTACTTATTCCTAAGTTCCCAATGACAGACTCTATGTCCTTGCCTATCAGATACCTCTCCTGCTATCCCTTGGTGAACCTCCCAAATACCAGCCCATTGCCTGAGCTATTACCGGCTCTCTGTTCCCAATAATCTGTTTATTATGCTTTGCCTCCTAGACTGTATTTTTCAATATCATTTGCTACTGATCTGACCAATCTAACCTTTAAGGAGATGGGTCCTTTACAGATCCCAGTCTTTTTTAATGTTTCATAGCACAGATATTTTCATGCCCTCTTGGGTTCACTGAGGGAAAAAAATAAATTGAAGCTCAAATTTTCACTTTAATTTTATATAATAAAGCATTGTGTACTCGAAGGCTTTTATACTTAAAAAAAAAGGATTTGTCTTTAAAATTGGAAAATACTCTTTTTCAAAGAACTGGCAAGGAAAAGTGACTTACCTCTCTTTCACTGGCACTTGATTCTCTCTGTCCATCTCACAGATCTGCTCAGGATTTGAAATTTGGAATATATCTCTGTAACCTGCATCATCCTTTTTGTATAATAGGAAGCACTTGTGTCTTGCTGAGTTACTTATATTGCAACAGTCGGAAAATACATGTTTGTCAACCATCCCTTGGTTATTGCAAATATACTCTAGGAAGGTAGTCATCTGTAGGAGGAAATAATAGCTTAAGGGGAGGCACTTGTGGTCTACATTTATAACCACAGGAAAGTTAAGGAATTATAAAGAAAAGGCAATTGAGTGCATAATGTTATACTCTGTATCCAATAGTTCCTGGAGATAAGCCCTTTTGCAAGAACGCCTTTTAAAAGGTTAAGTCTAAATTCCCACATGCTGGATATTGGCCAAACAGAATTTATCATTCTCGCCCTACCTACATAAGTGCTTTATTTTCATACAGCTGAGAGGTATTAAAATAAACATAAGCCAAAATGTCCAGGACTTAAAGAAATCAAGGTATTTTTAATAAGAATTATCCACCAAGAAATAGGTGTTAGTTTGCTTTCCTTGCTTCTGATTGTTTTTAGTTGGTTTCTATGGGAACTTATTTTAAAAACTGAACTCTGAGGCAATGTGTATTCAGTGTCAAATATTCAAATAGAAATGTAATGATTCAGTTTTCAAATATCTTTGAATGGCAGTAAATGTGTGTGATGTTCTAAACCTCCAATGACATATGCTTCCAGATCTGAGGGATAAGGGCAGAAAAGGGTCATCTTTTGAAATGGAAATAAGAAGAAATCATTATAAAATAAGTGAGGCTAGCCACTGGCAGAAGTACTTATTTAAAGTGTGTCTCTAAGGACTTCCCTGGTGGTGCAGTGGTTAAGAATACCCCTGCCAACACAGGGGACAGGTGTTCGAGCACTAGTCCAGGAAGATCTCACATGCTGCAGAGCAACTAAGCCCATGTGTCGTAACTACTGAGCCTGTGCTCTACAGCCCGGGAGCCACAACTACTGAGCCCACACGCATAAAGCCAGTGCTCCGCAACAAGAGGAGCCACTGCACTGAGAAGCCTGAGCACCGCAAGGAAGAGTAGCCCCCGCTCACCACAACTAGAGAAAGCCCTCGTACAGCAACAAGACCCAACGTAGCCAAAATAAATAAATACATAAATAAAATTATTTTAAAAATAAAAAAATAAACTTTATAAAGTGTGTCTCTAACATGGATGGACCTAGAGACTGTTATACAGAGTGAAGTAAGTCAGAAAGAGAAAAACAAATATCGCATATTAATGTATATATGCAGAATCTAGAAAAATGGTACAGATCAACCGGTTTCCAAGGCAGAAATAGACAAAGATGTAGAGAACAAACATAAGGACACCAAGGGGGGAAGGCAGGGGGGAGAGGGGATGAATTGGGAGACTGGGATTGCCATATATACATTACTAATAAGAAAAAAATGTCAAATTGTACAAGTTAAATATATGCGTGTCAATTTATTGTGTCAATTACATCTCAATAAAAGTTCGTAAAAAATAAAAAAATAAAGTGTCTCTAATTAGACTAATGATTTTTCTATGACTACTTAGATTCTAATAAAAAAATAGGTAGGTTTGGGGACTTCCCTGGTGGCACTCCCAATACAGGCGGCCCAGATTTGATCCCTGGTCAGGGAACAAGATCCCACGTGCATGCCACAACTAAGAGTTCACATGCCACAACTAAGGAGCACAAGTGCTGCAACTAAGGAGCCTGCCTGATGCAATGAAGACCTGGAGCAACCAAATAAATAAATAAAATAAATAAATAAATATTTTTTTAAAAAATAAGTAGGTTTTAGCCCAAGAAGATGGAGTGGAAAAATCTATAAATAATATTACTCAGCTATAAAAAGGGATGAGATGGAGCTATATGTAATGAGGTGGATAGAACTACAATCTGTCATACAGAGTGAAGTAAGTCAGAAAGAGAAAGACAAATATTGTATGCTAACTCACATATACAGAATCTAAAAATGGTACTGATGAACTCAGTGACAAGAACAAGGAAGCAGATACAGAGAATGGACTGGACAACTTGAGGTTTGGGAGGGGGCGGGGGGTGAAGGGGAAACTGAGACGAAGCGAGAGAGTAGCACAGACATATATATACTACCAACTGTGAAATAGATAGTCAGTGGGAAGTTGTTGTATAACAAAGGGAGTTCAACTCAAGGATGGAAGATGCCTTAGAGGACTGGGGCGGGGAGGGTGGGGGGGACTCGAGGGAGGGTGGCAATATGGGGACATGTGTATAAAAACAGATGATTGAACTTGGTGTACCCCCCCAAAAATAATAAATAAATAAATAAAACTTAAAAAAAAGAAAAAAAAAGAAAATTATTTATTTGTATTTAAATTGTTGATATGAGAATAACTGATCAAAATATATGTAGATTATAAGAATATGTTAGTGTTTATCAAGAATTTTTCTAATCACAAAATAGACATATTTTATAAGAGACGATAGTAATTTTCAAGATTTTCTACTAAGTGGGAAAAAAGCCTATAACAATATTCACCTTTTTCTTCTTTTTTATACTCTCTTAGGACCTTTTTAAAATTAGTACTTTATTTTCCCAGGAACCTTTATATGAGAGTAGTATTCTAGTAAAAGAGACAGAGCAACCAACTTAATAAATTGGCATTCCAGGGTACAATTCATTCTCTTGAGCATTTGTTTCTCAGAGTCTGATCTCTCAGATATGAACTGATAAACTGTAGGTTTACAATCCTACAAAGATTATATCTTGAGTGTGACACATGTACATATTGTTGCCTTAAAATCCCTTGGCTAATTATTCAATCATCTCACCTTATAATCACATCTTTTGTTTGCAATTTAGTTTAAAAAAAGAGAGAGAGAAAAAGGCAGAACATGATTCACCTACCAATTGGTGACAGCATTCTGAAGGTGACTCATGTGGCTTGAGGCTCTGGCACTTCTCTGCAAGATCTAGCAACTCTTTACCTATGGTTCGTACTTCTTCGTAAGTCAGTTTCTGAAGAAACTGTGCAACCATGATGTTAGTGCTGAAACAAAACACTTGTGTGAATGCTGAAGATAGACTCAAACTCTTTTCCATCATCAATCTTGTTTTATCACAGCCCTACTCCCCCCCAAAATAATTCATATAATTTTAAATTTCAAACAAAAGAACATTGATAATAAAACTCACGCAGCTCTTAAATTTTCCTCTAGATAATTCTGGCTATTAGTGTGCTGCGTGGCTGAAAAAAAAAAAAGAGATTTTATTTGCAAAAGATGAAATTTTCCAAATTGAAATCCCCCTTTACAATTCCAATCTATATTTATTCACTCATAAATTTCCAGATCTGCTTATTTTTACACCATAAATAAGAACAAATTATAAGAATATCTCTTTTATTGTATTTAAACTGTATTCTGTGAATGATTTATTTCTATTCAAAGACATAAAGTAGTTGAAATCTGTCATAGGCCTACAGATAGGTTGCATATACCTGTATTGACACTTCTGAATTAATTAAACTTGACTCTTTGGTTATCTAACTCTTATTAGAAGTTACTAGCACACACAAAAAACACTAAGAAAATTAAAGGCTGGCATTAGGAACAAAAGTATAAACATTAACACTTTGCCAGGCTTAATTTGGCAAAGGCAGTGTCTCATACATCTTGGATTCCCTCATCATCTTCATCTTCATCACCTCCACACATCACCTACCATACATATGCTCTCTATTGAAAACTGTCTTCCTTCTTATAGCAATAGCTTCGAAAGAGCTTAGCAGCTATCTAACAAAGAAATTATTATTATTTGCTTTTAGAGGCAGTTATTCTGAGTTCAACTTCTAGCTCTGATACTTAATATGGCCTTGAGAAAATAACTTGAGCTCTCAGAGCTTCTGTTTCTGTATCAAAGGTAAACAACTTCTACTACATTGGGTGGTTGTTAGGATTAAATGAAAGCATATGTGTGAAGCATTGAGCACAGTGCCTGGCACACAGCAGGTACTGAATAATGTAGCTCATGGGATTATTCTTGCTACTATAAACACTATTGCTGTATCTAAAATCATTTATCCAATTTTAAATACAAGTTTGAAATGTATCATTCTCCCACCTAGAGTGGAAATGAGGTGGAAATGGAAGATGAGCTCTTCCTCTGCCTCAGTGTATTAATTCTATTTCTGTATCTGTTCCACAGGTTAATTTCTAGCAATTTTCAATGACTCTATTGACGGTGATGAACACTGAGAAAAACAAGCCTTTCCATGTGTATGTTAGTAGTCATTATGTTTCACCTCCTGGCACATGGATGTATAGATTTTAAGTAGGATTCCCTACCTGCATCTAGTAAACTTCTCTGAAGAGTCTGACATTTAATGTAGCTGAAGAAAACAAGAAAAGATACGTGTCTAACAGTCTTCATCATTTCAGATGAATCTTTACAGAAGGTGTTCTATCATTTGAGAGAACTGAAGAATCCTTTTATATTCTTTCCAAGTAATTACTATTAATAATTAACCTTTTTCTGGTGAATATTTTTCCACTATGGCCACTATGACCCTCAAAAAATTAAAAAAATTCATGACAAGGAAGAAATATTTTTGATAGCATTCATTAACGAATACTGGATTTTAAAATGAGTCATGTCAATCTACTTGTTTTTTCAAGATTACACCACATAGGCCTTGGAATAAAGTAATCAATAAACACTTTTGGTAAATATCTCATTTCCTAGAAATGCTTGCTGACATGTACAAAGTTCTAAAGTGGCAGGAGATCAGGTAAACATGTACTATCCCAGATTCAGATAAATGGTGAAGGCCCAGGTTTTAGTGCTGGGCACATTTTAGGTCCCTGGAGAGAATGGAGAGCATAAGTCTTGGGAGTACACCCAAGGGAATGCAACCTAATTTACTGAGTGCTTGCTATGAGTCTGGCACTTTATATGACTGTATTTAGATAGCAATATTCTTATTTCTTGAATAATAAATTAAGACGGGGTCATATAATTTGCTCATGGACTCACAGGTAAAACTTCAGGTCTGTCTGATGTCAGAGCCCATTCCACCCAAGAGCTAGTATTAAAAACTGAGGTCCCAATATCCCTCAGCTATTTTCTTCTTTGCCTATCATCTAGTTCTTGGGTCTAGGGCAGGACACAGGTGATTACTAATTAGATAAAAAGCTTATGCTAAATGTAAAGACTAAAAGTTTTGGAAATGGAAGATCACTGGTTAATACTTTAACCATTCCTGTCATCAGTTTCCTCATTTATAGATGGAGGATTTGGACCGGATAATCTTTAAGGCTGGCAGTCCATTGCTTGATTCTGCTACCCACATATTCTCATTTCTGGTTTCCTAGGTGAAGAAATATCACAAGTGAGAGAGATATTTGCCGGAAAAACAACAACAACAAATCTTATTAGATTTGGGACACATTGGCTTATGGTGAAGAATATGGATGGCCCTGTGTGGCAGAAAACCAGGGTTAACAAAGGGAAGGCTATCTTTGGCAGGTTTCCATATGCTTTTCAGGGTCCTCTAAACAGTCCTAATGTTCAACATCTCTTTCTGTCTTGCATCCTTAGAGCTGTTCCCTTGAGATCTTACTCTAAGCCTCCTGTGACTCTCAGAAAGATACTATATAGCATAAGGAAATATATTCAATATCTTGTAATAACCTATAATGGAAAAGAATATTAAAAAGAATATATATATTTATATATATATATATATAGAGAGAGAGAGAGAGAGAGAGAGAGAGACCTATTACTCTAGGGATAGCACATCCTTTGGATGAGTGCTTCCAGACTGTCACCCATTGCAGACTTTACTAATTGATCACTGAACTCTTTCTCTCTGAACCTAGACTAGCCTTAGGATCATTCACAGCACAATGCCACATTACAGCCATTATTAATTGATTGGAGCTGGCACCTAAAGAAAAAAAAATTGTTATATGTGTGCTAAACTGATTCCTCTTTTTAAAAATTTTGGACAAAATTAATTTCTCATGGGAATCCTTCCCTCACAGTAAGAGATTCTTAAAGACATAAAAAAATGTTAAGTTCTTTATTAGTGATTAATAATAGAATTTTAGACCAGAGGAAAGACAAGCTGTGGGGATTATTTAATGGGCTTTGTGATAGAATTCAAAAGATAGTACAGAATTTGTGCTCTAAGAGAGGAATATCTCTATGCTGACTTTTAAGATCAAAAATGGATGGTGTCCAAGTTCAAGACACAATGATGATTTTTAATAAATATTATTCTTACAGCAAACCTAATTCTCGTCCAAGTCATAGACACTGAGTTTGAAAGAACCTCAGAAAGAGCAGGGCTGGATCCCTGGATCCCGCCAAAAACCTGGGTGGTGATGCACACACACATGCCGTCTTGGCCCTCATTATACTAGAAAAGCCTTCCTGCATCGAGTGAGCCCAGGCATGTTCTCTTCATTGGCATGAGTTCTGTCTGAGCAATACGGAGTGTGTGTGATTCGCCCTTGTTCCGAATCCTCTCTTCTCCAGGCAAAATATGACTTTCGAATAAATCATGCCTTTCCCTCCTTTCTTTACATCACACTGGTCACCTGCCTTTTATCAGTGTGTTCTCTGGCACACCAGAAGAGAGGGTTACATGGCAGTTTCCTCTATGATAATAGAGTCATGAGATGGCAGAGATTCCTGGGTCTCTGGTTTCATATCTGCTGCTCTTAGCGCAGCACTGGACACAGCAGCATTTGCTATTAGGGACAAAAGTGTTTCCCTTCTCTTTGCTAAACTTGTTTATTTAAGTAAAATTTCTTCCTTTTTATCCTTGCTAATAAATGAGAGTATTTGGAAAAATGGCAAAAAGGACAGAATAGCTTGGTGAATTAAACACCTATTATCTGCTGGCCATTGTATTGGATACTTTTTTTATATATAGTAATTTAATACATTTCTCTAAAGCCTTTGTGACGTGGGGATTATTCTTTCACTCTATGCCAAGAAATGGAAGTCTTAGATTGTGGGTACTTGTGCTGAGGCCACACAGCAAGTTACTGGCAGTAGGAATACAACCCCCCATCATCTCATTTAACTGTTGTTACAGTTAAATGAGATGATGCATTGAGTGCCGGTGCCATGTGCTCCCACAGCAGGGCTTTTTCTATCCTGCACCTGTGGCATCGTATGTGATTACTTACTATCCTTCTCCCCTGCCCAGCAGGACTTAAGAGCCATGTCTGATGGCCTCATATTTGCATCCGCAATGTCTGACACACAGTAGGAGCTAATAAATATTTGTTGAATAAATGCGTGAGAACCCCAAACACTATGTTCCAAATGTTAAACCAAAAGAACTTAATATTTTCATGTATTATCTCTTAGATGGTCATCACCTTTCATCTCAGACATTGAAATACCAAAAACCTTAAAAGTTTAGAGGACAGCCAAGATCATCAAGCCACGAGCCCATGACCAACCTTCATTTCCTGGCTCCCCAGTTCCTACCACTCCTTCTGCTTAGATGTAGCTGCCAAGCACTTACAGCTCCAACATAGCAGCAATTTTGGGGTGGAATGGGGGGAGAAAAGAGCCACCATCACTGATGCCTTGAGCACCTTTCCCCCATCTGAATAACAGATTTTATAAGGCACCCACAGCACAGCCATACCTAGGAGGTAGTATGTATAGTGGCTAAGAATATTCTTCCGAAATTAGAGGGCTCAGATTCAAACCATGGTTCTGCCAATTACTAGTCGTATGACATTGAACAGAGTTATTTACTTCTCCAAGCCTCAGTTTCCCTGTCTGTAAAATGAGAATAAGAAATGTTTACTTTATAGAGTTGTTACAGTTAAATGAGATGATGCATTAGAAGTACCTATGACAATGTTTTTACATTGTAAACATTCAGTCCCTGCTAGTAATAGCAGTAGTAGTAGTAACAGTAGTAGTAGAAGTAGTAGTAGTAGTAGAAGTAGTAGTAGTAGTAGTAGTAGAAGTAGTAGTGGTGGGCATGCTGAATGCCCACAACTCCCCATTTTCTTCCCAGTAGCAGCAAGAACAAAATCTGTGAGGATTCTGCCCTCACAATCACTATTTCAGAGCCCCATCTTCCATAAAGTAGTAGATTTAGCCAGTGAGCCAAAGATCCTGATGGAATGAATGACTCTTGATTGTTTAATTTTGTTAACAAGTTGACACATGACAATTAGTCTTTGAGAAAGAACTTTATAATGTTGTTTATTGCTTGCTGCAATAACATGATCTCAGATAATGATTACAGAAGAATCTTTTTACTGTGTTCTTCTCAGAAAATGAAATCCACCACAGGACAGATAGGAAGCAGGTAAGCTGGTCTTCCTCTCTTTTCTCTGAAACCTGGAAAGAAAAATAGTATCTTGTGCAGCACAAGAATATGAAACATTATAACCTGGGTGATGGAAATTCACATACATAAAAAAAAACCTGTTAGTGATAACTATGTTTTGCCTTTTGTAGATCCAAACCTACTCTCTATGGGGATCCAGGTTTCTCTTCCTGGACACTGAACACCATCACTATATCTTTTCAACATTTTGTTCCTAAAGTTTGTGAATGAGTCTTACACAAACTGTAGAGCAGAAGAGATCCTTTATACACTATTTTGAAATCACTAACGTATCACTTTACACGTAAATACTGCAGCAAGACTCTTAGAACAGGTTTACTGAGCCCTGTCTGCCCATCCCAACCCCTTTCTCTCCCTGTCGACATTCATAGATTCGGTTGCCTCTCCTTCCTGGTCCAGACAACTGAGTGCAGTAGCAGAAGGGCAGAAGAGTGGATGCTTTTAGGTATTCAGAAAACTGCTGAGACAGTAAGAGAGTGCTAGCACAAATGCAGATGTGCCAGCCCTCAGGGAGTGAGTGATGCCCAGAGAAACGTTACAGGACCAGTACTGAGGTCTGTTAGGCGTAAGGCCTGAGGGATGAGCCAGAAATTGACATCGAAGCATGAGAAAGGAAAAGCCAAAACAAGCAAATATGCTACCAACACATTTAGCCTTTGATTGAGATAGAAGTTATTACCTTTGGTGGGTTTTACTTGATGTTTTTCAAGCAACCTGACTTTTGGCTGCCAACTTGGGACCCTGAGAGAGAAAAAGAAAAAGAAAAAAAAACACATAGGAAGACTTTTGAGAAACCTCCACACTGTTTTCCACAGTGGCTGCATCAATTTACATTACCACCAACGGTTGTACAAGGGTTCCCCAAAACTGAAAATAGAACTACCATATGACCCAGCAATTCCATTCCTGGATATATATCTTAAAAACACAAAAACACTAATTTGAAAAGCTATATCCACCCCAATGTTCATATCAGCATTATTAACAATTGCCAGTATATGGAAACAACCTACGTGTCCATCAACAGATGAATGGATAGAAAAGATGTGGTATGTGTATACAATAGAATAAAAAGAGATAAAAAGAATGAAATTTTGCCACTTGCAACAACAAGAATGGACTTGGAAGGCATTATGCTTAGTGAAATAAGTCAGACAGAGAAAGATAACGACTGTATGATCTATGTATACATGAAATCTAAAAAGAACGTCAAACTAGTGAATATAACAAAAAAGAAGCAGACTCACAGATACAGAGAACAAACTACTGGTTACCAGTGGGGAGAGGGCAGGGGGGAGGGGCAAGATAGAGGATGGGGAATAAGAGGTGCAAACTATTAAGTAGAAAATAAGCTATAAGGACATATTATACAACATGGAGAATACAGGCAATATTCTATAACTGTAAGTGGAGCATAGCCTTTAACAGTTGTGACTCACTATACTGTAGACCTGTAACTTATATAACATTGTGTAGCAACTACACTTCAATAAAAAATAGGAAGAAAAATTTAAGACCTTACTATTTAAATTTAGAGAAGCATGTTGTCTTGAGTTTTGTAAAGAAAAGTTAAACTGCTCCCGTGTTGTACAGTAGACAGCGAACACTTTCTTCCAGGGAACTGGGAAACAGACAGCCCCAGCCTTTTACAAACGGCCAGGGAGTTCATCCCTCCCTTTATGTGGTTTCAAGACACACACTCACCTGGGGAAATGCTAGATGTTGATTAATACCCTCTCATTAAATCAAGCATGTTTTTCAAAAACTAGTCGTTTGTACCAAAAAAAAAAAAATTCCCACAGACTAAGCACTCACTCAGAAAAACAGAAAACAGAGGGCTCTCAACCAGGATAATCTGTGTGTGTGTGTGTTTGTGTGTGCACCTGTGAGTATGCATGAAGCATATGAGTGTGAACAAATTACATGTGTGTGCATGAGCCGTGAGTGAGTCTGGAGGGGAGTCACCAGGAAAGACACAGCGGCGCGAGGTACCTCCAGGGAGCGTCCACTGGGGCCAACATTCACAGGTGCCCGAGGCACCCGAACAGGAACCAGCGGGGACACATCTCCTCTCACCTCCTCTGCCACACTTGCCTCCCACCTCCTCACCTCACACACAGGTATTCTCTCCTGGGGGATGTTGCAGCAATGCCCAGGAAGGTGACACAGCCACCTCCTGAAAGCCCTCACTCCCTCATGTCCTTCCTGCTCCCCTCCCTTTGAGACTGATATGATCTCCTTTGCAAGTCATTTTAACTATTTATTAAGCAACTGGGTGGTATAATTCAAGGATAATGATCACCGTCCTCATTTACAGAAGATGAACTGCAGTTCAGATTAAGTGACATGACTAGGACTGCTGTCATAGAACCTATGATTTCCTGACACCTTTCATTACACCATGTTATCACCAACCAGACGGTGCCAACCCCCCCCCCACCCCATCAGAGAGACATCTGCATATTAGTTCTGTAACCATTGTGCTCTAAAACCTTGGCCTGGGAGACATGGCAGGGAGGAAGCAGGGCCCTACGGGGAGTTCTGTTTTCTTTTGTTGGACCAGGAATACCAGTTGGATTTCAGGGGAAAAGAGCTGGAAGTACCTCTTCCTTGAAGCAGGCTTCAGGCCCCTGGGCCTCACAGCACTTCTTCACCACATTCGTGAAATCCGCCAGCAATGACTTCAGCTCCTCTCCCGTAAGTTCAGACTTCAGTTTCACTAAGTTGACAAGAAACCTGTGACCCAATGATGTCAAACAGAATTCATTAAGAATTTCTTTCTGGAACCCTCTTCTCCAAAAGGCTTATTATAGAATCGTATGTCTTAGGAAACTTTATTTGGGTGAATGTAAAAAAATTAAAATATTCCACTTTTGGAAGGATGTCCTGAACCTTTCCTGTTAAACACATGGGGTGGATTGCATGATAACGTTCTTCTAAGAGTTATGTAATCATGGACAAAACTGCGTAAAATATGGGAACATATAGCAAGTCTTCATTATGCACAATATTGTAGAATGTGTGACTACGTTTGATGTTTCTGGAAAATTCATTTCCAAAGCAACCTCTATTCCCACTTCCTCAATAACTGAATTCTGTTTCTACTCCACTTGATACGGACACTACTTAATCAAAAAAAAAAAAAAAAAAAGTCGGATTCCTTGGTATTTACAGCATTGACTGAGAAAACCAAAGCAAAATTCCTGTCCCTTTTAGGCCTCTCCTAGCTTCAAACATTGAGAGATTCTCAAAGCAAACATCTGTGACATTCTCTCAAGAAAATCTGATTCATTATGACCCTTCTATGAGCTTTTTTGTGGCTACCCTCGCCCACCTTTCCAAATCACAGTCTTTTAGACACTCCAAGGCTCTAGCAAAGGAGAAGACTAGCGAGGTTTCAATTTATAATCGGAGAGACTGGACCATCTGACAGAAGGAACAGCATTATAACACCAAAATCACATATCCATTATAATAAACCTTCTCATTAATACATGATATATGTCTTCTGGCTGAAGGACGTGGTGAATGGAGGAGAGTGTTTGTACCTGTCTTTCTTCCTCTGGAGCTCCTCGTTATGAGCCTGGCACAAGTCTGCGTGAAAGGTAAATAAACCTTGAGGGGTAGATGGAGGCACGTATGTCTTATCGGCTTCCAAGCCCTCAAAGCAGGACCTTCTGAAGGCAAAGTTTGTTTTACAGCAGCGGTCCACAGCAGGGTTGATACTTCGATTTTCATTTATTCCACATAACTCTCCAAGAACTAAATCCACCTGTACCAATGAAAGGTGCAATGGAGTTCTGAAATACAGCTCGGTGAATTGTTAGCTTGTGCTAGTATCACTGTCAACTTAGAAAAACCCATGCACTCGTAACATGAAACGACGTGCAAAGGAAAGTAGAGGCTGGGGTCCTACATGACATTATAACAAAAATTCAAGCCATAGCCATTTAAATGCCTATAGATTAATTCTTGTTACTATATACACAGATTTGTGATTTTGAGCAGAGAGCTGAAAACAGCCAACTGAAAGTGGCATCAGGACTCTGTGGCCCTTAGGTTTAGTCCGCTCCTGGGACGTTCCCCACATCGTCCACCCCAGACCTAAAAAGGTCCACCCAATCCAAACTGGGCTGGAAGCGGCAATTCTCTTACCGACCTGGTGGGACCAGAGGGAGAATTTATAACATTACTTGAGATCATGCAGTGTTCTCTATCATTCTGAAACAATACTAGGATTCCAAGTGGTTTGCCCTAACAAATTACTTCTGATGTAAATAAGAAGTAAGAAAGATGATTTGGAGAACTCCGAGCAAATATTTAAGACATTCTCTTCGCCTCTTAGGATTCGGACACAGGAAGTCAAAAATAAAACTTGACCTTCCTTGCTTAATAATCTTGAAAATAAGGAAGAGAGGAAGACGGATAATCACTATGAATCAATGAGTGCAAAAATATCCTTTTTTTTTTTTTTTTCTTTTTTTAGGAACAGTCAGGTACATGGGCCAGGCTCACCAAATTATCAACGCAGGCGAACTCTTCACTCAGTGTACAGCAGGTGGTCAAAGCGGTCACCATTTCTTTGCCAAGAAAGGTCAGTTCTTCAGTGGAGAGCTGGGGGGCTAGCTTTGTGAGATTGATGAGGTAACTGAAAGAACATTTGTCTGTTTGTTCTGAACAAAAGCAGGCACCCATTTCCCTTGTCCAGCCACCTGAAACCCCGACCCTGCAAGACTAGAGACAACCAAGGTAAGGGTAACGTGAACCTCAGCTCTCTCATAAAATGGTAGAGAGCAATCTCTTCACTCCCTATTTTCCTGCACCCCTCCTCCTAGATCGCTTCTTTCTAATTTCATGATAATTCGGAAACTCAGATTTGCCCATCCTGCTTCACCTGTGAGTATAGGCGCTCCTTGGCAGCAAATGCCTTGGCTAGTGTGTTAAATCTTGCTTGAAATCCCTTGCACAGTTAATAAACATTTCAAAGGGAAAATTTAATAGATACATGTTGGAAAAGGATAATCTGAGATGGAGAAAACAAAGATATTTAATTGGCTGAGTGCTTAGCTAACAGCTTGACTGCAGAAATAGTGAAAATATATTTTTTAAACTGTGTTTTGTTTGGATTTGAAGAGGTTTGGTTTCAACACACAATACATTAGCATGGTAATTAATTAAGAAAATCCAGAACGGACTTCATATTATTCATGAATCTTCATAAAAGTGCTTAAAAATGAATATTAAAGTGTTAAATAAATCCAGGATTTTTTTTTAAACTCAATAAGAATCATTTCTTCAAACCATCTCTTCCTTGGGAAACTGTAATAACCTGAAGTTTTCTCCATTCTGCCACGCACCCCTGAAATGGGGTAAAATCCAGAAATTCTGGGCTGGGAGTGAAAGAGTCTAGTTCAAAAAAAAAACTAAAGTATTAGAGAATCAATTTGTCCAGAATCCTGTATTTCTTCAATTTCTAGCCTCATTTCTGGTAAAGGCTTAATATGAGAGCTCAATGTGCATTCTTGACTTTTGTCTTCTTATTCTTTCCCAGAGTTTATGAATTCATCATAAGGAAAAGACTGAGCTAAAATTTTGACACTTTGTGGCACTCTTTATTTTATCCTGGTCACCACTTAACCTACTTGTGCAAACAACTTACTGGTATTTCAAGTCATCCTTCCCCAAATTCTGAAAATGTTCACATTCTCGTTGTACTATCTTGAGGCTTTTCTCAGTTGTCTCATTGAATTTGTTTTCCTGAAAATAAGAACAATCATGTTAATGAACATTTTATCTAAAATTTAATCATAAGCTTCAAGTCAACTTGTCTACTTGCTTTTTTAAAATTTACATAGCGTTTTCAAACCATCATTATTATACACTACTCACTAAACTGAGGGTAGTGTTTATACATGTATGTAAGAATCTAAATCTTTTAAGTTATAGTTATAGGAACGATTTTTGCTAAGTTTGAAAGCTCAAGTTTTTCATTATCATTACCTTGTACATTTAAAGAGCTTTCCAGTCTACAAAGTGAAATTCAAATCTGATGTTGACAATGACCATATTATTTTTTAGAAAGAGGTGACAAGCTGTTTATTTTTATTTATCTATTTAGGCCACATCATAGAATGTGGGATTTTAGTTCCCAGACCAGGGATCGAATCCGTGGCCCCTGCAGTGGAAGCATGGAGTCCTAACCACTGGGAATTCCCAGACAATTATCATATTGATTCCCACTATGCAGTGGCCAGAGAAGTTATCTGGCTCTGTGAAGTCAAGTGATTTGCCTAGAATCACCCAACAAGTAAGTATTGCTACAGAACACTTTTAATCACATGTATTTTTTTATACCTTCTTTTTTGTCATTTAGAATTGAAACTTAAAACCTTAAATAATTGTTTTCAAATATTTGACAAACTCTCTCTCACATAGCATAAAATTGGACACCTACTAAGTGACCACCAGAGAGAAAACCACACACCAGTGGATGGATGCTGTGGGATGAATTGTGTCTACAATAAAGAGAATTTGCTAACACTATGATTCATTTAAGTATCAAGAACAGACCTCCTTGTTAGGGACAGTGGCAGAGCTGGATGAAACTTAAGTCTTCTTACTTCTTGCTCAAATATGAATGGGTGCTGGGCTTCCTAGGTGGCGCAGCGGTTAAGAATCCGCCTGCCAATGCAGGGAACACGGGTTTGATCCCTGCTCCAGGAAGATCCCACATGCCTTGGAGCAACTAAGCCCGTGCACCACAACTATCGAGCCTGCGCTTTAGAGCCCTTGAGCCACAACTATTGAGCCCATGTGCTGCAACTACTAAAGCCCACGCGCCTAGAGCCTGTGCTCCACAACAAGAGAAGCCATGGCAATGAGGAGCCCACACACAACAGCGAAGAGTAGCCCCCACTCACCTCAACTAAAGAAAGCCTGCGCACAGCAAAAAAGACCCAACACAGCCAAATAAATAAATAAATAAATAAATTAATTAATTAATAAAAATATGAATGGGTGTAAACTGGCATTTTTGGCAAGTGGAGGTAATTCTTTAAGTAAAGCAAAAGCAACACATCAAATGAATGAGAAGCAAATCAGAAATGTCAAATAATTAATTTCTATAATACACAAAAAGAGGCTATGAACTGATATTAAAAACATGCTAATTTCAACAGGAAAATGGATAAAAAGACATGAATAAATTGTTCACAGAAAATTTATAACTATAGTAGCTAAAATCATATGGGAAAAGTTTAACTTCATTAAAAAATTAATTGTTTTTAACACATGGTCACTATTTAGCAAAGTTAATTTCTTTCTTTTTTTCATAAATTTATTTATTTATTTTATTGTCTGTGTTGGGTCTTTTTTTGCTGTGTGTGGGCTTTCTTTAGTTGAGGTGAGTGGGGGCTACTCTTCGTTGTGGTGTGTGGGCTCCTCATTGCTGTGGCTTCTCTTTGCATGGGCTCTAGGCACGTGGGCTTCAGTAGTTGCAGCACATGGCCTCAATAGTTGTGGCTCAAGGGCTTTAAAGCACAGGCTCAATAGTTGTGGCACACGGGCTTAGTTGCTCCAAGGCATGTGGGATTTTCCTGGAATAGGGATCGAACCCGTGTCCCCTGCATTGGCAGGCGGATTCTTACCCACTGTGCCACCTAGGAAGCCCTGCAAAGTTAATTTCTATGTGCAATGTTGGTGAAGATGGGGGTGAAATGAGCCTTTTCAAACACTGTTATAGGACTATATGCTGGTAATAACTTTCTAGATCATAACTTGGCCATTTGTATTAAACTTTTTAAATTTTAAAGCCTGTATATTTTGACCTAATAATTTTCCTTCTGGTAATCTAAAAATAATGATAAATATTAATAAAGATGAATGGAACGAGATACTTAGGGTCACTTATAATATTTTTTAAAAGCTAAATAAACATCCAAAATGTCAAACATATAGTAGAAGAGCATTTAAAACAATTATTATTATGAATATCATCATGTAAAATAAAGTACTTTTTTTGAAATCTGTTCAATAACATAAAATGTTTTTATGCCAATAAATTTTAAAAATCCAAAAATTTAAGAAAATATTATTCCAATCTTACTTTTAAACACAGATATAAATATAGTCTTATAGCATAGAAAAGATGAAAGAAAAGGTTAATTATAGCTATTTCTTGGTGACAGACTCAGAAAATTTTTTTTCTTTGTAACTTTTGGTACTTTCCTAACCATCTTTAACAATCATTTATTATTTTTACAATCATAAAAAATCCAACTGGCTCAAGAAAATCCAGAGTACATACATAAAATAAATGTTTAATGGGAAGAGTTTTTTGCATCAACACACAGGATTCGTAGTTCAAAATGTTATGCTTAACCCAAACCAGTGATGTTGGTCTTCCCAATGATCAGCTCACACTGAATTTAAGGTAGACTCAAATTAGCAGTCACATTTTCTACCCTCTGAACCAGAGTGAAACTTTGATAGTCTTTAAATGTTTGTTGTTTTATTTCGTTTGTTTAATTCTCTGCGCCTACTAGGATCAAACTTACCGCATGTCTGTAACAGTCTGGAGGGTTCTTCGTGCTGCAACACTCTCTCAAGAGATCCTCATACACTCCAGTGATTCTTAACAGCTCTGGCGTGGACAGTTCTGGATGTCTCCTTGAGTATTCATAAAGAAATCTGTGATGTGTAAAATATTTTGTAAATATTAGAACTTCGAGAAAAAGCAAAACACTACATCCTGCTATCTTTTATGCTAGAGAGATCTTCTAATGCTGAGTCTGCCTTCAAATGCTAAGTTCCTCCTCTGGTTCAGTCAGAGGGTGATTTAAGAGGACATTTTGACAACAGGAGATCATTTTACAAAAGTTCTCTTCCATGTTGTGTTTTAAACTAACAATGCTTTTACCTGGAGGGGCAGAATGATTAGAGGTATTTAGCATTCATTGTTAGAATGATTTACTCCATAAAGCATCAGAAATAGTAGATCATGTCACCAATACTTTAGAAAATACGTATCGAGTATAATTCTGTTGGAAAATGCATTCAGATCTCCATCTTGAGATGGTGGGAATATGGATTTCTCCCCACTCCTGGTGTCACCTTAGGGAGAGATTGTGGAGCAGCTTTTGCTCATTCCTTCATCCTGCCACTTGTCAAACATGGGAGTAATCACTCCTGCTATCCTAAATTATTGGCCTCAGTGAGGGTATATGTGGGTATGATTTGGGGAGAAAGTGGGAAAGGGAGAGAGAAGAGGCTAACACTTATTAAGCCCTTAGTAGGTGCGAGGCACTGTCAAGCTTTGGGCATAGGAGACTGAGATAGGCTTCTTGGCCTTTATAAAACACTTTGTCATTAAACTTCACTTAACCCTCAAGACAAGTACTATTTTAAAGCTGAGGAAACGAAGTCTCAGACCAGTTAAGCACCTGGCTATTAATGGAAGTATAAAATTTGAACCTAGGTCCCATAGGATGCCTACTTCATTCTTTTTTAAACCAAGCTGACTCAGTTCTCAAAAGAGAGGTGTTGTCTTTAAGTACCTCAACTGTGCTGTTTACAATCCTCTTCATAAAAGTATCTTCTCTATTCATTCAAATTAAGTAAAAATGGTCTATGTTTTGCGGGAGCAATACTTCACAAGACTTTTTCAAGTCCAAGGGATTTTTTTCATCTCTTTTTCTTTTGCAGTCTTTTTCTCTTGATTAATCTTGGTTTTTCTGACATCATCTCTCCTGCTTCTCCATCTGCCTTCTCAGTCCCATTTGTGGGATACATTCCCATATCCTAAAGCTGTGGTGTTTTAACCTTCAGAGAATCAAGGGCTCCCCTTAATATCTCATGTAAGCCATGGACCTTTCCCCAGGAATAAAATTAAGTCTAAAAACACACCACCAAAATATTGCAAACAAAAACCTCTAGAAGCCGACCCTAGTCTAGCAGACCTAGCAGCTTGCATCAAATGTTTGCATCCAGAAAAACTTCACCTAAAACATTTCTGGCTCAGCATTTCCATTGCTGCTCTATCATTTCTCCCCAGGCTTCAAACCCTATCTTAGTTGTCATAGTGATGATGATGGAGATGATGAGGATGAGGATGAGGATGAAAATTGCTTCCATTTAGCAAACATATGTCAGGTACAAGTGAAATGCATTTCATCTATCATTTAGTTGAATTTGACCTAGCATCCATGACTCATGAGAAGCAGTAGAGCACAGCCGTTACAAAGCAGGAGTCTGGAGTCATACTGGTTACATTTGAATCCTGGCTCCACCACATATCAGTTGTGTGACTTTGTAGCAAGTTACTTAACTTGCCTAAGTTTCCTTGCCTATAAAATGAGGATAATAAAAGTGTTCTAACTTCAGAAGGTTGTTTTGAAATTTAAACTGGTTAATAGATGAGAAACACTGAAAATTTGATAAGTATTTGATAACCTGTAAGCTTCAACCCAGACCTCCTTCCAGAATTCCAGGTTCATATGTAAAATTATCTTGTGACATTCCCAGTTAATCACCTCTCAGGCACCTCAAAGTCAATGTGGCCAGATTCAAACATTCTCTTTCCCACAAAGCCTTCCCCCATACTTCCCATCTCATTGAGTCTGAAAACTACTTACCAACCACCTAAGCCCCAAACTGGGATTCATTCCAGATGAAGTTTCTAAAAAACAAAAGTGATTTTGTCCTTCCTTATTCTTCAATGAAAACCCTTCAGTGGTATCTCGTTACTTAGCATGCGTGTATAATCTGACCCATCTACCTCTCTCTACCCTCCTCTCTCACTGCAGAAACCCTATTCACAACCACATATACACCAAGCAGTTTTACACTTCTATCCATGCTCTACCCCTTCTGTCTAGATTACTAAAATTTCTTCAAGTACCTCCTCCCCATCAAGCCTTTGCAGGGTCCCCAGGGACTTCCTCCCCCTGTCCCCACATTGCCTATCATCTAGAGCTATCAGAAATTAAAAAGCATTTCTTGCACTCGTTTATTTATGAGGCTATTTCTTCTCACATCACACTTCCTATTGATGAAAGTTTATTGGGGATAAGAACCCTGTCTAACCTAGTAAAGTCCCTGGATTGTATTTTATTACCAATAAATTTTGCATGAACCAATATTCTTATATGAATTTTATCTATGATTACCTAACATACAGAGAGGTTAACTTGTCCCAGTGACTCAACCAGGACTCAAATCTAGTCCTTTTGGCTCCAACTAGTCTTACCCTGAACAGCTGGGGGGCAGCGGCGGGGGGGAGGGGCGGGGGAGGGGGCACGGCATGGCAGGTAAGCCTGCAGCTTCTTAGGCCAGACCTCCTGGGGTCAAATCCTTACTCTGTCATATTTTAGCTGTGAAACTTGAACAAGTTACTTAACTTCTCTGTACCTCAGTTTGCTCATCTGAAAATTGGGAGAAATCACAGTTACTTTACATGACTGTTATGAGAATTCAGATAGATAATGCATACAAAGTACCCAGCCCATTGTCCGGCACATATCAAGCACTCAATAAATGTTAGCCACCACTATCATAGCACAGCTGCATTTTCTTAAAATCATGTAAAAAGATTATAATGACTTTTTTAAAATTATGGGGTACCCAATACATATGTGATTTAAATGGTCCCTAGTCCTTCCACCCAAGTTAACCAAAATAGGTCGTCATAAATTTCTGTTTGCCTTATAAATGTCAATATAGAGTTATGTTACTCAGCCATGAAGTTGTCTCGGTCAGCATCTCGTTCCTCACACACATTTTCACTTTCAGTAAACTTTGCTTCTCTTAAAGATAAGTTGTTTGGTCTATCATCTTTATTTGAGTAAATTATGCACTCGCCACGCTCTGGTATTTTCTTTCCACAGCACTCTTTGATTTTGCTGGAGATGGAATCTTGTTTTGAACAAATATGGCTCATAATCTTGCTCTGTATCAAATAAGAATATGAGAAATGGCTTTATTTTCATAATTTTTTCAGGGCTGGATCTTCCTCCAAAAATAGAATGCGAAATCAACCATGTGCATAACATCTGGAATTGTTTCATCAGCTAATTTGATAGATAATTAAATTTTTTATTGATTTAATACAATGAAATTTCATATTAAGGCAAGCTTTTATTTCCCAGGATTTTAGATGATATAATTATGAAAAATGGACTCATAAGTTTACATTCACTGTGAAATATTAATCTTTTAAATACTTTATCCCTACTCCACTGGTATATTGGTATTTTAAATTCTAAATGCTATTTCTTTCCCATAAGAGTTCATCTGTACTTCAATGAGGGCCACCAAAGACATGTTACTATAATATCTATAATTCTAGATTTCTTCTCTTATGGCCTGAAGCCACATTAGCAAGTATATAGTAGAAACTCAAGAAATATTTGATAAGTGAATGAGAGAATGGTAAACAAATGAACCACCACAGCAGCTACCAGAGGAAGACTTCTTAAATGTAAGAAGATATTCTACTCATTGTTGCCATTTTCCTACAGATATTATTAATTTGAAACTGTTCAAATTATCAAATAACGTAGAAAATAATAAACCCTACTCTCTCCCCTCTCCCTACTCTTCATCCCAGTTCTGGCCTCCATATAAAGTGATGGGAATAAGGAAGAGGGTGAAGTTATCTTGTTTACACATAAGTTGGATAATATTTTGTGAGCTGGTCTAGTCCCTAGTCCTTTTCCAGACTCTCCAGAATGAGGCTGCACATTCCTCCTACTCTCCATGAATTATGTTGAGTTCCAGCTTCCCATGAACTACATTGAGTGCCGTCAAAACACCAGGCTATTCCAGACTCTGACTTTGCTCAAGCTGTTCCCCTGCCCAAAATATTCTTCTGGGGAATATTGAAGGTGAGGAATGAGATGAAGCTCTAGGCTGAGGTTAGAAATGAAATGGAGGTAGCCACCATGTTTCCAGCAAACCGCATAGAACCAAGGAGCCCATCTTTGCAAGCACATATAGATTTCACCTAAGGCCATCATCATTGCAGGCAACACATCACATATTGTCTGAGAATTCACTTCTATTTTGAATAAACTACAATTCAATTCCTCTTATTTCTACATAAAGCCATCAAAGAAAAGGATATTAAGAATACAATATGATCCCTTAGTCTCAGCTCCAAACTTCACAGAAAAATCTTCAATTATATCCTTTCAGTACATTATATTTAATAGTATACAACCAACAGCCCCATAAACAATCAAACAATAAAAAGTAAATCGCGAGTGAGATTGCTTTTCATTGAAATACAGTTAAGGACAAAATAATTTGGGGGGATATCTATTGTCCACTACTTGAAATAAAATGTACATATTTTCATATTCTAAAATTCAAGTGACCTAGTTAACATGATGTTTTATTATGAATTTAAAACAGTAAGACTAATTAAAAGTCACTAAGAAAAAGCCTAATTTCAACTAAGAAGTCGGGATATTTTTAATGAAATCGTGTTACCTTCATATGCATAAACAACTTCAACTAGGTCAACAACATATTTACAGTATATGTCCTTAGAGAATCACTTTAAAGACTAGAATAAGAGTTATTTTAATTTAGCATATTCACTTATTTGGAAAGACTGTTCCTAAATAAGTTGAAGAAACTCAGAGAAAGCAGCTCATAAAAACATAAAGATAACAAATCATTTTCTGAGCTTTACTGTTAATTTCTAATATATCTAAAGAGTATTTGCAATATTAAAGAAAACTTTAGTCTGGCCTAAATGAATGTTCACAAATTCTAAATTCCTGGAGTTTATGTAATGTGCATTTATCCATAGTAAATATAATCTGCTAAGTAATCTAAAAACAATTCCATGTATGAAAAACTCCAAAGTTTTATTTGGTCTTATTTGTTAACATTTTATTTTTTATTTTATTTATTTTATGTTATTATTTAACTATTTTTTATTAAAGCATAGGTGATTTACAATGTTTTGTTAGTTTCAGGTGTACAGAAAAGTGATTCAGTTATATATATAACTGAATATACATATATAAAAGAATATATATATATATATTTTTCAGATTCTTTTCCATTATAGGCTATTACAAGATATTGGATATAGTTCCCTGTGCCATACAGGAGGTCCTTGTTGTTTATCTATTTTATATATAGTAGTGTAATCCTTTAATCCCAACCAATTTATTAACATTCTGATTTTATTGTGGTGAATAGCCACATATTAGGACAACTTCAGAATAAAAAATAGCCACACCCAAAAATCACTACTTTTACTTGGTTTTATAGAATATTTACCCTGCCACGGATGCACTGCATAACATCCCCTTCACAGCATCCATCATATTTGGAAGAAATATCTTCTAGGAGGGAGATAAGTTCCTTAAATTCAATCTTGGGGAATTTTTGACTAAGTACAGCAATGTTTCTGGAAATAGAATTGATAAACCACTAAAACAATTTGAACAACAAGTGAGGCAAGATGGAGTTCTTTGCTAATACAGTGTAAATAGCTGCAGTCAGCATTGGTATCCTTGTTTTTCACTGATGGCTTTACCAATGTTTATACATTGCATGGCCTACATGATCATTTTGAAAATCCTAGGTTGATATTTTGAGTCCTAGATAAGGACTGAGGAAAAAAAGGCCTGAGAGATGTGCCCTCTTCCATAATTGTTATAGTAAAACACATCTTTAAAGAACCATCATTTTTTGTTGTGAGCCCATGGAAGGCATAGATAATTCATCACAGAATCCTTTCCTGCTGATCTATTTGAAGTCTCAGAATTTTTCAAGAAACACTGTACTAGTACCATTGCTAGTTGGCTAGGATAAGCACATAAAATAAAATTTATCCCTAGAAGGTAGTCTCCTAGTCACTGAATTCAAAGATAAATGGATAAGTCATGTCTAAAGCACTTAGAGGTTTTAAAACCCAGGTTGGGAACTCCCAGACCCACTCAGATTCCCAACCAAACAAGAACTAACTCAGAAGTAGTCCTCTTTCTCTCTGGGGTATCCCCATCTTGAAGATCTTCTCTCATTCTAACCCATTGTCCTGGTCTGAGTAATCCACCCAGACTGAACCCCACCTCAAAACCCTTGGGGAACTAGAAAGAGTATAAAAAAAAAAAAAGTCAGCAATGACTTAACAAAAATGGGACATAGACAAGAAAATACAAGTAGAAACAAGATACATATTATAAAACTCACATAGATTTTAAGATTTGTGGTCCAAATTTCATAAGTGCCCCACAGACATTTTTCTGATAAGAAGATAATGCTTTTAAATATTGTATGAAAGGTTCTGCCTGAAGGATAAAGAGAAAATTCTGTTGAAGCAAGAGCAAAATCCCACTGTTCTCTTATTTCTTAACTACATGCCAACCAAACAATTTCAAAGTTTGCTCAGAAACAGAAAATCTATGGGGTTTTTATCTCAGGAAATGTACATATCAAAATAAATATAAATTTGTGGCACATTATAAAGGTGGCGCCAGTCTTCCTGATGAGTGAATTACACTTGGTGGGAAGGTGAGTGGTGTAGAGTGAGCTCGTCCATCTTTACCGGGATGATTCAATTTTATGGGTAGTCAAAAGAGGACTTGTCCAAGATAGAAGATAAAATGTCATATTTACATTGGTTATTTACTCACTAGCATTTCCTTCCAATTTGCAAGGAAGACAAAGCCAGAAGAGAGGCCCTAGAAATGGGCAATTGTCTTTCAAGGGTCTTGGTAATAAGAAATTTAGATCAGTAGCAGGTGGCAAATGGGTTGAAAAACCAGTGAAAGTGTCAAGAGAATGGTTTATAAATGGTAAACAACTCTTTTGCTGTAATTTAATTGTAAGTAAAGATCTACAGTTTGGGGTGACTCCTTGTCCTTTTAATGAAATAAATGTAATACTCACCTTTGTTCGAAAGCAATTAGCTTTTTCTTGTTCTTCACAACATGCTTTAATCATCTCCTCAAAACGAGCAGCAGTAGTTAGAAGTGTAGGGGCAAAAACAAAGGGGTTCCTTCTGGAAACTTCGTAGATATAACTATAAAAGAAAAAAATGAAGGAAGGAGGGAAAGGAAAAAACAAGAAGGTAATGAAGGAATGATATACAAGGGAAGTAAAAGAGAAGATTAAAAAAGACAAGAAGATTAAGTTGTGAAAGGAAAGGTGAGAGGAAGAAGTATTTCCCATTACTGAAGGCTTCAACAGAAGGCAGCACTTTCGAGTCTCCAGTCGTATCACTGAAGTTGTTAACTCCCAAATAAGAATGATGATTGCAGTTCCAATCATGAACCCTGGGCTCTGTCTATTCTCTTTCTTTCCCTATCATGCCAGATGGTCAGCAGCTCTCCTTTTCAGGTTCAAAGAACAGCTACTTATACACACTCCATGAGAGATTCAGAGATCATAATCACTTGTGTTCAAATAAGCTTTGTGGTTTAAGCTTTCCAGAAAAGCCTCTGCTTCTGTAACTACCGCACTATTGAAAACAGATTTTTGCTAAACATCCATTGATTTAATATTTACCCTTGGTAAGCTATAACTCTCCCTTGAAAGACTATATTATGTCCTCCAGTAGCACTTTAGTACCATGCAAACATTTCTGGGGCTTATCCCATTAGAAAATACACATCATTAATGAAAAGATCTTGAAAGCACGTTTCATATCTTATTCATCTCCTCAGCAGTGACCACAGAATTTGAGACACAAATGCATGTTGAATGAACTAATTGATCAATGAGCTCAGCTATGTTGGAATAGATATTGGACTTAGCCTAAGAATAATTCTTCAATTAAATCATTTGTCTACTAAAATTAAACTTACTTGTTTAGAAAAGATTCCCTGTTATTTTTATAAGTCTGGCATTTCTCTTCAGGATCCAAAGTAGGGAGAGGAGGCAAAAATCCTACATCAGCTTTCTTGTTATGGAGGAAACAGAGCTTTCTTTCAAAGTCAACCTTACGGCAGCAGTGTGAAAAATTATGCTTTTGTGGCAGTCCCTCCATAGCACATATATTTTCCAGTAAAACATCATTCTGGACAACAGAAAAGTAAAAGAGACTTTTTATTCATTGTGACATTTTTCAACCTTCTGAGATGACACAATGGAGACAATAAGTAGTGAATGTCACCCTTTGGGAAAGAGATTCCCAAATTTTCCCAATATTACCAACAGAGCATCTTTATTCACACCCTTAACAACCATCCCACACTTTGGAAAGCTTACTCTATACTATCCTGAGGCCCTTTAACCTCTGCCTATTTCTTTACTGCCTACATTTCCCTTACATGATGGCTTTTGTCCTTGTCTCCCAAGGTGACAGGGTCAGAGTACAATGTGTTGGTAGTATTTAGTGGTAATGTTTAGTAATAGTTTTTTCGAGATGCAGATGGTGACTATTACAGGGAGGCCAAGAAAAGGGGGTGTGACAGCAGGGTACATATAGAGACAGGCAGGTAAGAAAGGTAATTCTATTTCCATGTGCTTTGCCAGGCTACTGGCTGTCCTCCTGCTTGTATAATTATGGCGTGGACTGCAAGCTCATAGCCAGGTCCTCCTGTGCATCATTACACGGAACTGCATCTCTCCCAGGAAAGTGCCTTATCCTAAATACTAAAGTCAGGTAAAATAAAATGAGGGGCCCAGATTTCTCCTTCCTGACACTGAGAGATGCTGCTTTTAGAAATCTGAGTAAGGTCTGCATTACTCACCTCCCTCACCATGATTTCTGCTATAGGCAGTTCCTATATCAATTGTTCCTCTGGGTTACAGGTAAAATTAAAATACATATTTCAAGCAGAGACTCTCATTCTGCCCCAAAACCACATTTGAATGGCTATTTAGTAGAGATGGCAGAAAATAGCGCTCCTCAGGCCCCTGTACGTTTCAGCTTTTCTAGTTTCCTCCTGGAGACATAAGCTTTTGACCACTACGTTGGTACATGGAACTAACTCTTCCTTATTCCCAAGTTGGCTTCAAGCTCCAAATTCACTCAGGTGGAGGAATTTGTTACTGGAATCTTGTAATGAAATTAGCCAGATACTCATTGTTGTGAGTTGAAAAATGTCCCCCCAGAAGTTATGTTCAATTCCTAACCCCCATTCCTTTGTGTGAGACCTTATTTGGAAATAGGATCTTGGCAGACGGAATCAATATGACTGGTGTCCTTCTAAGGCAAGAGGAAGAGACTCAGACAGAGAGAAGATGGCTACGTGACGACAGAGGCAGAGATTGAAGCGAGGCAATCGTAAGTCAAAGAACGCCAAGGATTTCTGGTTATCCCAAGAAGTTAAGAGAAAAGCATTCAACAGATTCTCCCCTAGAACCTGTGCAGGGAACACAGCCTACAACACCTTGATTTTAGGCATCTGGACTCCAGAATTGTAAAAGAATAAATTTCTGTTGCTTTAAAAAAATATGTTTTTAATTAAAAAATAAAAATGAGGGGCATAGAGCATCTTTCTTATTTCCAAGCCAAAAAAATTCTCTCAGTGTTGACAAATAAGCTTAAGAAATGCAAACAATTTACTTACAGCTAATTTTGAGCACTCTGGGAGTGTCATGTCAGCCGAGCATTTATCTCTGTATTCTGTCATGGCTTTTACCAACATTTCTACTTCTTCAAAGGATGCCTCCTGAATATATTGAGCAAATGCAATGATGGTGCTGCAACAGTCCACACAGAGTACACAATGATGACCTGCAGAATTTCGATTTATGTCCAACCAAAAACTCGTAGGAACACCCACTTGCTGACTAATGTCAGGAAATGATCAAAGTGTGAAGGCTATAAGTTTTACAACTTCTTGACAATTCAATTGCCTCATCTGAATTTTATGATTAATACTGTATTTACTTTTGATACAGTTTAAGTTTAGTTAAGTTTCTTTTGAGAAGCACTAATATTTCTGGAAGATATCAGATAAGCTTATAATAAACACTATCATCACCAAAACAAGTTTAGAGAAACTCACATATATACAATATTATCCTCTATAAATTTCTGGGTGATCCTGACATCATCTGAAAAGCAAAGATATTTAGGTTATTATATATCCTGGTATTTTTAACATTTTCCCAGTAAATAAATATATGTGATAAATTTATGAAGTACAAAATAGAAAACTGATGGTAGAAAATAATTTGGCATATTTAACATGAAGAAGAGACATCATATGAACCAAATATTAGATTTTAATCACAGTTGATTATGTGCTCCAAAAATATTCATTAAGTTGAATTGATTTGAATTAATCTCACACTGACCAGACTTTAGGTTTACTATTGATGGCTCCCCAGCCACAGATGTCAAATACAAGCACCTTTTCCATGCTAAGTATCAGGTATGACTGGAAAAGTGGTATGCAGTTTAATTGTTAAGTGATATAATGCTACAATGGTACCCAACAAGAAATATTAGAGCTTGCTGGTGGTAGTATAGATTGTAGTGCTAGTCAGATACAGATATTTAGATGATCTCTGAACTAGCCTAAGATCATTGATTCTCTCCCAATGAGCATATACTTATCAGAGCACATTTATATTTGTTCACATAGACTGTTTTCATGGAGTCCTTACTTTTGCAAAGTATTGTGCTGGATACTATGAGGGGATCAATGACAACTAAAGCATCTCACCCCGGACCTCAGGTTCCTAAATACTCCCATAGTGCAGGTGACTCATGAACATGACTCTAATCCCATGTAGCATCTACATGACATTCTAAAGCAATGTGGGTAAGTATATGACAGGGATGCTTTGTGATCTCTGGGTGAGGAGCCAGAAAAGGATTCTAGGAGGAGATGTATACGAGTTGAGTCTGGAAAAAAAATGTACAAGATTTCAGCTAGCTGAGAAATAAGGAAACTCCTCTTTCTGTGCAGAGAGAATGA